>NW_026915932.1:2744986-5489973 GCF_034315485.1 Pezoporus occidentalis
TCCTACTCACAAATGAAATACCATTTGTACATGACTGGATCTTGCAACTCTAAACTACAACACCTGCAAAAATGCAAAGGGCTGCTCAAGAAAGCATACACCCAAAGCAGCCAAGTAAACGCAGATGACAGCCCATAGGAATAGGACAGTAGGAAAATGAATGGGCAGGGATGGTAATTAGTAGCTGTGTATGCAATACAGAAAGAATTCTTTTTACAGGAGCAGCATGGTTTTCATTTAGGCATCACTGGAAACACTACAACTGGCTCACATAAATGCTTGATGTACTGCCAAAGCATAAACCTTGTACTTCAGGGAGGAGCAGCTCTACCTGTCCTCCCTGAACCATCAGTTTCCTCCCCACTTTCATCATTTTGTCCCTTTGCTGCTCTTGCACATAACTGATGCTTCCAGAAGGCAGAAGGTCTATGGGATGGTTTATACAGCATGCGACTCTGAAATGATGAAAGGTAGAGAAAAGCAGCAAGCATTTTACATGGTACACAGACTCGGCAGCATTATTTTTGTTTCCTCATAGCCACAGCTGCCCATTAACACTCCAGCCCTTTTTCTGCGTTTGCTTACCCCACACACCATGGTTTTCTCCAAAGCCCTCCAGGCACTCCATGTCCTAGTAGTAACTCCTGGCTCTGAGACATACCTGCAATTTCCTTATTTGCAAGTGAAAATAAATTAAAAGATCACCTAAGCAAAGAATCAGCAGATGATCCATCATAACATTTCTTTTGCTCTCCGGAAATGAGCTTATTACCCAGGGACAGTGAAGTGTGCATCACAATTACTGCATAGCCAGCCAGTCCAGAGTGCTCTCTAGTGTAACAGTGACAGTCTGTTATGAGTGAATACTTGAGAGAGAACATATAAAACTGGAAGAGGACCACATCAACAGTCAGAGATAAAGAACCCTAGAAAACATTTTTCCTGACAAATCCCATAAAATGCTATTCAAAAGCCCAAGTGAATGACAGAGTAACTGAATATTGGATTATGGATCACCCTCTGAGCAGTACTGTGAACTGAGGAGCTTCCAGAAGGGGACAGCATGTGTAACATGGCAAGTGTAAAATCATTCTGGTAGTCCCATCTCCAGGAATCACAGGTTTAAGGATTCATAGCCAGAAACTGGATCCAGATGATGCACTTGTGGACCCATCCTCTATGAACTTCCTTAACTATTAGGACACCTACAGCATCCTTTTGTTTTCTTTACATTTAGTGCCTAAAAATTTAACAGGATGTACCCTAATACTTCCTGTAGCAATCATTCTTTCTGGCGTTCATGACTTCATGCATTTCTATCTCTTCCCCTGTAGTCATCTCTTCTCAAGCTTAAAAGTCTATCTACTCAGGATCCATTCCATTACCGTTATCTACTCACACACTAACAATTCACTGCAAGACAAATTAACAAAGAAATACCACTTGGACTGTTTTTCCCCCCAATGTAGAACACTGCCTCAAACAACAAGAATCATTTATTTGCAATTTTTTCTCCTTCCCTCATCTATTCTAATCTGCTGCCCTTCTTGTCTTTCAGAGGTAAATGCCTAGAAGCAAAGTTCGTCTTCGCTAGGTCAATACACAGCTACATCACAGAGTGGAAAAAAACAGTCATTCTTCAAACTGTGGACAGTAAATTCTGTGCAGCACTGAAAACACCTTTTGCAGACCTGTGTCTGTTTTAACAATTAAGGTCGTTGAGACTGTTGGTGAGGTCAGCATTCAGAATAGCTGAAAGTCCATTGCCAAACACCAGCCAGGTGTCAGCAACTTCAATAATATTTCCCCTTCTAGATCAGTGACTGGTATCAAATGCCTTGCTAAATGGAAACAGTGCTTGCCAACTCCTTTTCTAGTCAGTCCAAGTCCATTTTTAGGGACCCTCTGCTCCATGGGATTCTTTTGATCTTTGGCCAGGATTTCAGATCATGCCCACAAGTACTAATTCTTCTCATTGTGCTGATGAGCAGCACAGAATGGAGGGAAGGAGGGCCTTTACTACGCAGGCAGCAGTCCTGTACTCAAAGCTATGCAAGCAGAGCCATGAACTGTCATGAATGTAATACTAATAACACTGAGGTGGCAGTGAGATCAAGGTGTCGCGACACTTACAGGTATGAGAGACTACAGTAACACATATCCTTGGAGAAACTGATAATTTTCTCCTCTCTGCTCTCTCCCTGCTCTTCGACTCTGTTGAGACAGCAGTTCTTCAGGACACGTTTCTCTACTGCACCCATATATGTCAGGGAGCAGAATTTAGTCTCTTTATAGTAAAGTCTTTGTTTAAGCATGTTACAAAAGTAGCAGCCAGGCAGAAAAGCTGACTTTCTCAGCAGGATGTGAAGTTAGCTTTGCTAAACAGACTCTTTCCTGAAACTTCCCTGGAAATCTGCAACAGAGAAAACAATTGAACAACCTTCCTGCTAAGACACCATACCATTTGCACAAGTACCTTCCACTCAGACTTCAAAACATAGAAAAAAGGAGGCAAGCACAACTACGTCATTCCAAACTGGAGGAACTGATCTATGGCGAGTTTAAATGACCTGTTGAAAGTTCTTCACTTGTGAGCCTGAATAAGGCTTATTCTTGGTTTGTAACCCAGTAACCCCTATTTCTTGACACACAGCCCAGTGTAACAAGCCCTTCATGGAGACTGGATGACAGACAGAAGAATTTTAAGCAAAAGAGTGGCCTGACAAAAGCACCCTTTCACCAACACTGGTTCTACAACAGAAGGGGGTAAGGCTGGCAGCACTAGTTAATGGAATAACACCAGCAAGGGTTTGTACTACGACCTCAGAAAAGGACAAAAAAAATTAATTGTAAGAATGCACACTCACCTTATAAAATTATAACAATCAATACAGCAGACAGTCTCCAAATTGTCCATAAGCAGCAATATTGTAAGCAGCGCTCCCCTGGGACTGCCGTGAGTGCTTTGAAAACTGGCATTTGCGAAGTGCATGCATCAGGGAGTTCTGAGATCAGCTTCCCTGAAATCAGCTCCCATATTTACTGACCTTCAAGAGCAAAATAGGAGTTCCAGTTGTTTACATAAGCTTTACCTGAGGGAAGTGGATATGTAGGCCTGTCTCGGGGTGTAACCAGAAAGCTTATATCTACATAGGGACTTAGGGTGTGTGGAGACTGTGTTGCCATCTGTAAATTCATTACTTTGTATACATATTTGCAAACGTAATGACAGGTACACCTTCCTAAATACACTAAACTAACACATATTTAGCATTCTGGCTAAACCACTGAAAAGAAACAACGTAGTTCTGCCTTTGAGGATAGAGAGAAACAACGAAACTTGGCCGCTGATGAAGGAGGTGAGAGACTTACATTCTGCCAGTTAACTGGTGTTTCAGATGCACACAACAGACAAACTGTACAAGACAGCAACTCCGGGCACACTTGCAGAACCTGCCCCAAGTCCGAATTATCAAGCAGCAAGATGCTTTCTCAATGGTCAGCATCGCTGACCATCTTACTGCTTGAGAGCCCGCAGTCCTCCTTGGGGAAAATCTAGCCATTATTCTGAGGATACTGGTCAACACGCTTAACAAAAGAGAATAACCACGGCAACCTTTACTGATCCCAGCAAACCACCACCAATTACAGCACTGGAGAGCCAAAGGGCTTTCTTCCCAAGATCCTGCTTGCCAGCCCTTCCACCAGAAGGGCTGCTGCCCCCTTCCAAACTGAAACAAGCTGCTGCTGCCACCTCTGGCCCACCACGGAGCTGGGTTGCACACGTACACTGGCTGCCAACAGACAACCTACAAGGAAGAGAACCAGACCCATACGCTCTCTCACGGATGCATTAATTGATGGAAAAGCGGAACTAAATTCCTAGGACCCCCATGAGACTAGGCAGTTGAGCTGGAGGCAAGGCTGCCGTCCAAGCTTTCCAGTTACCCGGCACCAGGGAGTACACGTGGGGAAAAGCTCTTCCCAATGCTCCCATTACAAGAAACCTCACTGCCCAGCATTGCTCCGCTTTGACCCCAGAGCCAGCCAGCAGACACAGATCCCTATGAAACCACATTCGATACTTCTCCAGGCACTGGAGCCGACTTGAACCTCAGCTCCTCAAGTTACAGGAAGCCTTTATAAAGCCTCCCTCTGTAACAGCCTTGTTTTCCTGGTTGGCTATGAAAGGCTGTCAGCATGACCCCAGCTCACCCCAACGGTCACAAGGCAAAAAGAAAAAAGAATATAACTTCCATTTCCTCAAAACAGGTGCTAACCTCGTTCAAGCCTACTTGAAAATGGCATTTCTGCTGCTCGGAGCAGCCGGCACAGCCATCGCAAGCAGGCTGGCATGCACCTTCCAAAGAACACCTTTTACGTCTACTTAAGCCAACTCGGATTATTCCAGCGGAATGATTATTGAACAAAACCCATGTTTCTTTCTCCCAAACACAAGGGAGCCGCTGCCGCACCATTCCGGGACCAGCCCCCTCCGCAGGTACACCACGACGGGGCACCCGGGCGGCAGAGAGGCTCCACGTTCGAACCCACCTCCACGGGGACTTTGCTTTCTCGGGCAGCGCGCAAACATTTCTGTTTGCTTTCGGCTCTCGGGAAAGCAACGTCCAAGGCGGCCCCGCCGAGGGTCTCCAGTCGGCCAAGCGCCGGGTCTCGGCTCCGGGCGGACCAACCCTGTCCCCGCGGGTCCGAGGGGCTCGGGGGGCATCTCCCCTCCGCACTGCCTCCAGCCCGCCCAGCCGAGGAAGCACAGAGAACGCGCCCGTCGAGGGGGGCTGCTCCGCCGGCCCGGCCGCGGCACCGGCGGGGCAGGGGCAGCCCCGGCCCACTTACCATGTCGTGGCGGCGGCGGGCTCGGAGCCGGCCCGGCCGGGCTGGCTGCCGGCCGCCTCCCTCCTGCCCTCCTCCCTCCCCGCCCCGCGCCAGGTGAGGCCCCGGCCGCATCGCGCCTTCCCACAATGCCGCGAAAGGGCACTCCGCGGGCGCCTCCCCCCGCCGCCGGGCAGGGACTCGCCGCGGGCACCGCCGTCGGGTAGGAGAGAGGGGCCCCGGCGGCGTCGGGCTGCCTCCGGGACAGCTCCTCACAGGCCGGTCGCTGTGGGAAGCGAGGGTGCCGATGACAGGCAGGGGCGGCAGAGACCCCGTCCCCGCACATGGGGTGACCCAGACCCTGCACAGGTGTTAACCACTCAAAAGGGGCCTTTCTCGCCACAGTGAAACAAAAACGCAGTTCATGTCCTCCATCGGCTCTAGTTGCTCCCCTTCCAAGCATCCATACGCTAAAGACACTGTGGTAGCGTAACCAGCATGATTGCTCTGCAGCCCATCTCTATCAAAATGAAACTCAGATAGTTGAAATATCTTAAATGGCTGGGCTTTGCTAACGTGTCTTTTGACAGAGCTGGAGGAGAGAGCAAAACAGGAGCAGCTCTGCGGGTAGATCAGCAAACCCCTGTAAACTCTGGCAGGGATTTGCTGATAAGCAGCTCTTGCCAAAAAATGCACAACATCCACAGACTCAGCACGTGAATCAAAAGCTCTAAATCCACGTCTAAGTCTTCTCAAGCTCTTACTGGGAGTCTGATCCAGCAAACCACCACATAAGCATAACATGAGAAGACTTAGGATGTTTAAGTCCCATGTTTGTAGTCTAAGGAAGATACATTCCGCAGTGCGTAGCATGCGTCTAGCCCCAAGCGCGGTGTGTCTGGATATAGAATATGGTTCCCATTTGCTCTGGGCAGATTGACGCCCTGCTCTTGCATGATGCACCTGAGTCATCAGCGAGAAGGGGAAATCCAAAGGAGCTCAGGGACTCCAGGGGACACTGTGGTGCCAATGGTTGGCACCAGCAGAACCCCTCTTCAGCCTCTGGCTTCAGCAAAGTGGAAAAGGTCCCTTGGTCAAAAGCAATTGTTTGTGCACAACTGAGAGGGCAGCTGGGCTGAAATCCACTCCCAGATAGAAATGCTTGTTTACAGGAGCAGAGAACATGTGCAGGGTGTGCTCCTTTAACAGTGTGAAGGCAACTTACATGTTTCCCTAAGCATGCATGACCCTATTCCTCTCTGCCCTCCATAAGCTTTGATTTATAGTCACAGAATGGTTTGGGTTGGAAGGGACCTCAAAGATCATCTAGTTCCAACTTTCCTTCTAGGCTGCAAAGCCCCATCCAACCTGGCCTTGGACACTGCCAGTGATGGGGTATCCACAGCTTCTCTGGGCAACCTATGCCGCCAGTGCCTCACCACCCTCACGGTGAAGAATTTGGTCTAGATAGACATGCTAGCAGTTCACAGTGCTTGCTCAGTTCTGTTTTCTGTAAGTTCCACCCTATCCTGCCAAGCAGCACAACACAAGAAGTCCCAGCTGCCTATAGATCTCAGCCATACTTCATCTGCTCATTTCTCTCTGGCCTGTCACTTCCTGAGTACATATCCTGGGCCCATAAAGCAGCACTATCTACAGACCACATCAAGATGGTGCAGCATACACCCCACCATGCTGCCAGACAGCACCAGCTTCGCTGTTTTTTCCTGGGCGCTATCTTGCCTTCAGTATACCTGTCAAATACATGCTTACTGCTATTAGCCTCTGTTAAAGTAGACCAAAACCTTCCCCTAGATTCTCTGAAAGATAGCTGAACCAGTAAACAGGCCACACCAAGTGCCACAGTACCCATGGTGCCTTTGCAGGAGGTAAACATCTAGTAAACATTTAGCTTCCACACGACCACGGCCATGCTCCTGTCTCTTGCAGCCCCCTGCTCTGCCCACTGTGGCCTATGCAGAACAGAGAGCTGGCTTTGCACTTAAGCCCCAGGTGCTCCTCACTGTTGGTAAATGGGGAGAGTCTACAGATACCACTGCATGACTGGGGAAGCCACGTCTCTGTGAATGCTTGGAACTGGATTTGCCTAACATGCAAGAATGTGGGCATCATAGTGCAATTGTACTACAGATGTGGGGCATCAACACTTTCATCTCCAAAATTAATACAAAATTAAGGAATGAACATTCTCCTCACCCCTTCCAAACCCCTAAGTTCCATGAAAACACTTTTGTTCAGCCTACATTTTACTTATGTAATTTACCTTGGTGATGGCCAGTAACTTCTTTTTGCTTAACAACCGCTTTCCTGTAACCTTACTTTTCTATGAGAAGTAATTAGGCCCATGAACCCAAGAAAAATAGCCTGCTGCTTTTTTTTTTTGGTAAGTACATCAGAAAAAAAGCAGCAGCAAACACATCATGCATACAGTGCACATTAGCAGCAGTGGCCAATGTCAACTCACTATGGCTAGTCTTGCAGGTTAGCAGACAGAATTTTGCTGCCCTACAGAAACAAGGCTGCAGATACAGGAGCATGCCTAAATTAGATGTTTTCCAGCATGGAAAGCCAGGCTATACTTAATCACTGGTGAACTAGAAGCAGTAAGGAGCTGGAATTCTTCCCTCCCTGTCTCTCCATCACTAGCACTGAGTGCCTGCATAATGTTATGATAAAGAAGATAGCTCAAACTCCCCAGGTAGGAACTACTGATGGTTATCAGTGTCACACAACAATGGGAGCAGGGGGAGGCAGCTGTGGCACACAGCTGGTGTACCAGGTGAACTGGTGGGGTGATCGTATGCCATAAAAACGTCAGGTCCTTCCCTTAGGCCCAGTTAATCTGAACACAAAAGCTTGCAAAGAGAGGCAAACATATATATCTAACTCAAATGGGCTGCAAAAAGACTTTAAGACCCTTCTCGTATTGCTTCTGTCCCTGCCTGGAGGAAAATGCTCATACTTCTTTCATGAGGGCCCTTTGAAAAGGTTTTCAAGTGAGGCAAGCAGCTTTTTCATGCTACTATGTATTGCATCCTCTTTGCTTATATTCCATTCTTCTAGCAGGCTGTTGCATTCAGAAGTATAAAATGTTCACAAGAGTTACAGTGAGCCTTGTGTGCCTAAAGCTGCTGTAAGAGCTTCTCTATCTCCTAAGTGTAGGTTTCAGTGAGTTTGGACATGAATGACTTGAAAGGAAGTTAAAATGCCAGATGCCTAAAACCGCAACAGCCTTTGTCTTAGGCCCTCCTTATCTCTGAAAGCTTTATGGACTGCAGAAGCTAATAGTGGATCATATAAGTAAAACTATACATTCAGTAATGATTTGTAATTGACTGGGAAGTTAAATTCATGTATGTTTCCAGGAAAACAAACAAATCCTGACAGCTCCAATTAAGAAACACAAACCACTGTCTAAAGAACAGCAGGGAGAGAACAGAATATAACATTCTCACCTCCTTTTAAAAAACTGCCAAAAAATCCTTTCTGAAAAAGACCTTTTTACTGCAGAAAGAAGCCTTTTTACTGACTCTACCCCAGTAAATGAAGCAGTTCACTGGCCATTTACACTGATTCTAGCAACGTCTCAGTGTCTTTTCTCAGCACCTAAACTGAACTGTTGCCAGGCACCCAGAGCTATAGACTACTGCAGTAAGCAGCCCTGCGCAGAACCAGGAGTTCAGGCTGATGCACACTCCACTTGGTGACTCTACAGGAGACCTGCTGTGCAGGTTTTTTTCCACTTGATATTAGATCTGTAGGAGAAAGAGAAAACTTTAAAAGCCCAATCTAAATTCAGCTGCAGGAGGTAGCTTTTAATTGCACTTCGGATCAATAGAGAAGCAATCTAACACTTGTTCTTGGTTACCAGGCAGGAGTTTGTACTTTTCCAGACAATTTTCCCTTGCTTTACAAATGTTCCCTTTTCCTTATTTGCTCACACAATCTGTATTCTCCATAATTTAAGTGCAGAAAAAAACACTCATATCACTAGAGAACACAGCTGATTATCTATCTGTGCCACAGATTTTGGTACCTTATCAGCAGCAACAGCATGTTCAGGAAGTAATCCCAGCAGTTTAAAGTACTAGAAAAATGTTAAAAATAGCAGTCGCAAGCCCTTATAGCCTGTACTGAACTGATAAGTGTACAAAAGTAAAGGATAGCATTTTATTTCATTTCCCAGCTGCATAAAACTAAGAGCAGGCCAAGAGGTAGACAGACATTAATAAAACTCAATCCAGAATTCTCTGTCAAGAGAAAATGTGTTACTGTAGCCCTCTTGTGTTCAGTTGGATTATCAACTATTCAATCCAGTGTCCTTCCTTAGAACCCTTTAAATAAAGGCTCTGTGTACTTTAACCACACTGCCATTCACTTCGTTGCCCTCTACACCTTCCCTTAGTTTCTTTCATGCTTTTCCTCTTTCCATCCTGGCTGTAAAATCTAAGCATATTCAAAGACTACACTTCTGAAACAGCAGAGTGCTCTGTTGGTAGAGTCACACCATAAAACAAGAGAACTGCTGTTTTGGAGTATGAGGACTGAAATATCCCTCATTGCCTGTAAGCATGCTTATACTCCTAGCATTTCTTCTCCATAAATGGACTGTCATGAACACAATTTACAGTCTTGTTTCCCTCCTTTAGACGCCTATGAGATGAAGTTTTAGAGTGAGTGCCCCACAGACACCATTTAGACATGTGCAATGTTTCTTTACCCCTACAGAGATGATCCTGACATTCTCCAAAACCAGTAAGTACTATCGACAGTCCTTTTGATCCCCAGTCCTTCCCTACCAATCACCAACATTAAGAACTCCGGTGTCCACCACTTAGTTGGGACACCGCACAGTCAGGGTGGTAAGAGGTCGTGGCTTTCCCAGTATTAGTTTCCAACCTGAAAAGGCTACACTAAACATAAAAGCAAGTTACGGCTGCATTGCTATGGGTGTTTAATGGATGGACTCTTGTAAGTGAAATGAGGTAATGGCCTAAAAGGCACTCACCTTCCACACCTGCTGTCTCAGTCATTCTTAATTCAGCTCACTCTTACAGACCATGAAGGAGGCTCAGGCAAGCATTTCTGTTGTGCTTCTGTTGTGCTTCTGTTGTGCATCACGGGTTTCAAGGAGCTGAAATCCAACATGGACATAGTGCTGCAGAGGAAACCTGAAGAACGAGCCATAAACTAAGAGAGAAAGAAGGAAAAATGAATGAGAACAGACACAGCACAGTACTAGAACAGAAAACCAGCTATGGCTTAGCAACAGCAACATCAAGAAGTATTAGCAAGCAGTGCTCATTCCTGATCAACAACACAGGGGTACACTTCAGTTCATTAGAACTTAAAAGAGTGTTGACAGATACATGCATATAGATTTTGAGAGCAGCTGAAACCACAGGAAAAACAGGCTTCAGAAAGAATAAAACAATATAGAAAATGAAAGTAATGGCATCTTTATTTGACAGCTATAAAGGTAAAGCCAGGAGCAAGTTAAACCTTATTCTGTGTCTTTCCCTCTGAACAAGGTATAGGAGAGAAAAGCAGGCACCTCTAACATTTGCTATTGCAAGTCAGTTTCCTGAAGAACAGTGTAATATAAAGTATTTCAAAGGAAAAATGGAAAAATATAAAAATATGTAAAACACACAGAAATACAGATGGGAATTCCTACAGTCAACCTGTATTTCCACATAAATTTATCTTAGATTGAACTGGGTAAATGCTAGGAGATACCTAAACCTCTGGGTTCCTCGCAGAAAGCATGATTCATAGTGCACCAGGGTCTTTGTATACAAAACTGACAGGACTTACGAATTTAGTTATAAGTTAGATATAACACAATTCATATCTTTGTGACAGAAGACAATTTGCAAATGAAGATATCAAATATTCTGAAGACAATCCCACCTAAATTAGTGTAACACATTGAGAATTGAGTCAAAGAATATGGTTTAACTTCCCTGTGTGAGAACAGGTTATATACTGAGACACCTTGGGTATGCAAGTGAGTTGGAGGCCAATTATTAACAGCAAGTCTGAGCTACTTGTATGTTGGGGTGAAAAAGGCTTATGCTATAGAAGCAGAAAGCAAAGTTTCTAGTTACTCCATATATTTCAGTTTACTATTTGGTGAAATATTTAATTTAATGGAAAATAAATTGTATAGATTTTATTACTGATATTTTGATACTTTCTTCCACTGCAAAGTGATAAAACCAGTAACACCATCTTTGAATCTGTTCAACTGTTAGCTTGTACATATTAAAAGAATTTAGTAGACAACACATAGCTGCCTAGAGACCATGCCCTTACTTCCTCCAAAGGGGCAAAAAGCTGTGTGGGATCATTTGGTAGCAGTCCCTGAAGAGATCGTTGAGAATACTTGCCTTATACCCACTAGAGAAGCACAGAAAGACTTCAAAGGCCATGTCACAACTCCCTGAAAGATGGTTGGTCATGACAAAAAGTCAACACCACACCAAAAACCCTTCATCGCTAAGACCTGCCACACAGCTATCTAAGTTTGCAACATAAGGAATGCGAGAAGTGATCAACTATCCATTATGTGTATCTCATTTAGAAACCCAACACACATATTTCAGTGCTTTCACTACAAGGACACCATTTGCAGTTCTCAAACATTTTCAAATTTAACTAAATCTAGAGTTCATATGCCTTATTTGAAACATTCTGTAAGATGGTCTACACAGACATCTAAATAGGCTTTTCTGACTACACATCAGTAACAGCTTCATTGACTTCAGTCAGTTTTTATGGAAAGTAGAAACCAAGGTATTTTGCCTTAGAAAAGATGAGGAGTGTAAGCTGATCAAAATGAAATGTGTCTTGTTAAAAATGGTAAAATTACAGTATTATATAGCACACAGGCTACTCAGCCAGCCTTCAGACATGGAAGGAGTTTGTGAAACCCTTTCAAATTCCTTCTATTGCTCCTGAATTCCCAAGGGAGCAGTGAGCTACACTACATTAACTGGCCAACAAGCAAACATTCCAAGCATTACAAAGCCAGCCAGTGCTGTATTTGAGCCTGTGAAGGCTGTTTGTAACTGAGGGATAAGGATGCTTCCCAGCTGGTTCCCATCCTTGCTCTGTGAGAAAGGATCATGAGACAAGTGTAACTACCTCCTGTGCCTGCAGTTTATATCCTCTGTATATATCATAGAGCCTGATTATCCCATCCAGTATAAATTAGTATTTCTGTAATACCTCAGGTCCAAAGGATCTCAAGGAACGGGTTGATCCTCTGATACTCTATGTTGTAAGAGCCTTTGCTAGACCTCTGAAGAGGAACCAGATGAACCAGAGAAGGGGTCTATATGGGTTGGCAAGTAGGATACAGGATAGGGTTACACATCCCTAGCTGGGACCACACAGCAGTTGTTTGTGTCTCAGCTCACTGGTTCATCCTGGGCCTTTAACCCCACTGCTGCAGCTCATTCAGCTCCAAATACAACACATACAACAAGCTTTCCCTCCAACCTAGAATTTGGACACGGGCTATGTAAAGGAGGAGCCAGAGGATACAATGGGGGTTGTGCATTCACAGAATGGAAGAAAAGATGGATCATCCAAACAGACTAAGTGAATATCAAGAAATATTTTATTATACGTGTAATCAAAGTTTAAAAAACAGACAAGAAGGAGCAAGGGACAGGTTTATCTAGCATCTCTTAACTGCAAGGTACAGAAATACAACTAGTAAAGAATTAGCACATATTAGTACCCTTTGCTCCCCTTCCCTGCCCCGGTGAAGGAGGTTATACAAGCAAGATTAGAAATGCTTCAGATCAAGCCTTCTCAGTAATTGCACACTACAGCTGATGTTCAGATTCATGAGAGCATATGTGTCCCTTCAAAATAGTTGTTTATAAACAAAACACTATCTCTTTAGTGGTTTGTAAGCATTACTCATTCAACACCAAGAGTATACTTAAATGACTAATGATTTAGCAGCCATAATTGTCTTGTTATATCTAAACTGATGCTATCTTTAAGTATATCAATTATAGAAAATAGATTCCTTAGGTTTAACAGTATGTAGTAGAGAATATATTATCTAGAGGCAAAACTGTAATGCAAAGAAGTAGAGGAAGTATTCACAGGGAAGAGGGGAGCTGCAGGCTAAGCAGGGGGCATGTAACTAAAAATGCTGAAGCTCAGGAGTGCTAGCTGCAAAGGAGTTACACCTCAGTATCATTGGTGTAAGTTTCAGAACATCTAGTTTGAAAAATATGCTATTCCTCCGACATCTACATCAATCTCCCAACTTAACTCTTGATCCTAGATCCTCCTTACCTACCACAGTAGAATCTTAAACAGTTCTAGCAATGTAATTCATGTTCTGTCTTACACACTGTGAGGAAGGCTTCTATTTTCTTCCAGAGCCAGACATGAAGAAGTCTGAAAGTGAATGCAGAGCATTATCAAGGCTTATTCACCCAACCTCCTTTCTAATTTACAAGGGTGAAGGCCTTCAGTGCAGAAAGCTGCAACTTTTTTTTCCAGTATAAGCTGATTTTCTTTCAATAGCTTAGAAATAAGCCTTCACAAAAACCACTAAGCTATACAGCATGTAGCATGTAGCAAGGCATGAGTCAAATCAGCATGACAAGTTTCCAATCCCAAACTGAGGGCAAGTTTTGGGATGCCCACAAAAGAGGGATTTATTTATTCTTCGGTGGCCCAATAAGCATAGCAAATTAAAAAGACTCTGACAAACTTCCAGAGAAGGCCCATCAAAAAGCAGACAAAGCCAGATTCAAAATAACAGTAACATATTCTAGATTCTAATGCCCTTTGGAGACTATCAGCTTTTTGGCTTAAAATGCAAGTGAATCATGACATATTAACAATACCACGATCTTCATGTATTTCAGCCTACAGCATGGTCCAGTGCAGGTTATTAGTGTCAAGTTACACACCTAGGACTTGAATTCACCAACACTCATAGCACCACTTGATTGTTGCTGTAAATAAAGACAATCTAACCTTTAAGTCCTCTGCCAGAAAGAGCCTATTACCTTTTGACAGTTGTGCAACACCATGTATTCCAAGCCAGCTGACCTACCCACAATTTTTGTCCTCACACATATGCTTCTGTCTTCAGAAAAATCTAAACAGCTCCAAGCTTAAAACTGTGACATATTACCTCAGCTTCAGAGGCTTCAAAGTAAATTCTTGCAGTGTTCAAATGTAGGAAATTCACACAGCTGACATACCAATTTATTGACAATATCTCAATAATTATTTCCTGTATGTGCCAACTGCAGTCACAAAACCCTCCTACTAGTTCTTCTTTACACTTCTCTGCTTTCAAACAGGAAACAATCAACAATAAGTATTTTGGGATCAACACACTTAAGTGCAGGGGAAAAAAAGCAGTTGTTCTGTACCTCAGTAATTATTGCTCTGTGTTTATCCATTTTAAGCATCATCAAGGTAGCATCTGAGTTTATGCCACACTTTAGCAGAGTCAGGTTCTCTACTGTTAAAGAAACATCAGCCTTTCCATGGGAAAAAAGTCTCTAAAATTTAGCTGGCCATATTTTCTTAGCCGTTATATCCGATAAGGCAGATTTGCTTAACTTCCCATTCTAACACCATTATAGAGTTGTCAAATTATATGGCTCAGACCTACAGCCTGTCTTTAGAGTAGAGTAGCTGGGCTGCATGTTTTCGTAAGAATGAGAGAAGTTTATTAGCTATGCTAAAACACTACCTAAAGAGCCTAGAATTGTTCAAAGCCTCACCAGCTACTTAAATAAAACAGCTGACCCACAAAAGTGATTTCACTAGTAAATGAACGTGAAGAAAAACACTACAAGAAAGCCAATAAAGGAAATCTTGTGTGATCAAAGGTTCTCCAACTATCTTATCTGAAAGAAGTTATGTGCCACGTTGAAGTTTTCCTCCTTCCATAGGAATAACCATCATACCTTTTCAAGGCAGTTTAGACAGTGACTGCTCAAACGTATTCTACAGAACTGCTTTTTGGAAGAGAGAATAAGTTATTTTACTATTTGCACAAATTGCATTTACTGCAGTTGTTTTACTCAGACAATGGTTTAGCTACAAGGTATCTGTACAAGATTTATCAGCAGAGATAGCACACTGTTAACACTATATATGTAAACTGAGAAACAACAGGTCCTTTCATCAAGGGGTCATATTGCCAGTAGCCATTTTAAGTTAGTCCAAGAGGCTGCAAAACTGCACTTCTGCACCAAGGAGATTCCTGGTGAGCCCAACAGAAAAGCCGTGCTCTACAAAGGTGACTGTCCATCCAGGAACAGCAGCAGGAGAAGAATCAAGCAGCCAGTGTTTGCGGTAATAATCGTAAGAAGAATTCCATCTGTTCGGTGCATATTGCTGTACATAAGGTGCATAAACCTGTCATGTATGAGATCAGCGTGAAGAGAAGCCAGTTGCAAGGCTGCAACCAACTACTGGCGTCATGTCCCAGATCTGGAAGAAAATATTGTAGAGAATTACGCAGCATTATTGTAAGACCCAAGAGGTATTTCTGTAAGAGGCACAAAAGCAAACATGGATACCTTCCTGGAGACAAAGCAGCAACTACTTGAGAAAAAACGCCAAAGAGTTATACCAGCCTTACAAACCTAAAGTCAAACTCTGGGCTCAAGAGAGCCTTGTAGCAGTTCTCTGTGGGTGTGTTTTAAAAAGTGCTATGCAGTTTGTTACAAACAGGCTTACACAAAACCAGCATAGACTGGAACAGTCTCAAGTTCTGACATGCATGGTGGATGTAGAACTGAAGCACATCAAGATTCTATATTCAGCCTGATTTCCATGTCCCTGTCTCATAACCAAGGCTTTTAAGTTGCAATGGTCCAAGAAGCCAGGGAGTTCAGAGTTAAGGAAGTCTGCTTCATCCCATCTGTGCCTTTAAGGCTGCTGGCCCATTCTCCTACTGCTTTGTTTGTCCAGAGGAGAGTCCAGCTCTGACAGCTAAACTCCATAAAGTGGAGTCACTTTAGGTGACTGTCACTCAGCTGCAGGAAGAACAGCCTGCAACAAACAGGATTCTTGCTGACCTTGTTTTAACTTTGTAGCAACAGTTGTCAGAAAGAAAAAAGTATATACAAACATTAGTCCTCTATTAAGTATCTCTAATAAATGCAGGAAAGAGGTACATGAATACCTTCACAATCCGGTCGCTCCCACAAGTGACCATTAGCCCTCTGGAGATGTCCATGGACATGTATGAAATGTTGTGTTTTCCTTCATGAAAGGTTGCCAAGGAAGTACGGCTGCATGAAAACAATTCAAATGAAAGCCAGCTGTCAGATGAAGCTTGACAGCATCGTTATAGCAGTGCAAAATAAACTTACAAGAAAATAAAGTTGCTCAAGGACTAACAAATCAGTCCTGAAAACTGCAGCGCCATGTTAAAAGGGCCAGAATTAAATTAGCAAGTCATACTATGGCATTGCTTGTGTAGTTATACAGGTGTGACATTTCTTAGTCTTCTGCAACCTGTTAATAATACCAGGGCAGAAGTGGGAAAGCACATTAGTAAATAATTCTACTCTTAGTTATTAAGTCAAGCTCAGCTACATTTATCCTCTGGCTATAGCTAGTCAACCACAAAAACAACCCCCAACCCAACAACTACCACCATGACAAAAAAAAAACCCCAAACACTCCCAAAATTGGCATCTGGTTACTTTGGTCCTTTAGCACACCACGTGTCCAAGGAGATGAAAGTCAGTGAAGTACTCTTATCAAGATAATAACAGAGTTCCTCCATTGCTAAAAATGGTTTAATGAGACAGCAAACAATGTTTAACCCAATTTGCTTGCACGCTGGGCTGTGAAGAATATTCCCAAAGAAGCAGTTTTCAGTAAGTATGCATGAACTAATCCACGTGCCATCAATAGCGTTTAGCTAAACAGAAATCTTGAAACAAATGTTTCAGCTCTAGATCTGGGCTCATGGAAAATAAGAAATAGAGTAGATAAAAAAGTTGTAATACCACATCTAATCCAAATTAGTTTGCAGTGCCAGCTGAGGGATCTTGGCTATTTTAGTGCTTTGAGTGACCAAGAAAAAGGTGGCCTAGCAGCAGAGGGTCAGCAGTCACACAGTGTAGCATTGTGTGTGGATATGGAGGAAGCACAACCATTTCTATACCTCAGCACTATTACTTTTGTTTATTATTCTTTAATACTCACTCTTCATCCTTGATTGACTCAAAACAGGAATCACAGACACGGACCTGGAACTCAAATCCCATGATTGGGTAACTTGACCGTTTGCTACTGCACTTCCCACACACTGCTTGCCCACATTTTCTGCAATGATGCTTCATGGAGGAAGAAGAAAACAAACAAATCACTATTACTGTGTCGCTTACCAAGCACTCACTGAATAAAACCAAGACAGCTTCTGGTTTGCATCCTGTTAGGAAGCAACCTGTCAGGAAGTCTTTCGTTAGGTCAAAGACCAAGGAGTCTGGCCATCTTCTTGGCCATTAATGAGTTTACCTCCATATTGCCCCGACCATCCTCCACTCTTTTTGCAAGCTCCTTCTGGGAGCAGGGGAAAAAAAAGGGTTGAATAATCAACCAAGAAAATAATAGTCTAAGGAAGTCAGAAACAGGTAAGTGCCTTGGTGCCTGTCCAGTACCTCCAAAAACAAATCTATCTGCAAGACTTTTACATTCTAGACTGTAAGAACAGGGCCATCACTGCCTCACTGAACTTAGAACCCTACAATGTTAGGCTGCAACTTGCTCAGTTATGGGGCATTGTGTGCTGCTTTACACAATGCTTGAGGATTAGCTGTCCACAGTTCCAGTGCATAGAGATATTCAGAGAAATCCAACAGAGTGCTGACAACACAACTTGCTTTGCCCCATGATAGAAGTTTGATGTAATACTTTCCATAGAATCTGGAAATTTCTTAGCACTGCCTAGAAGCTGTGACCTCTCAATAAACCCTCACTTCAAAGCAGCAAAAATACCAACAGTTTAAAAGATCTAACAGCTTTTAATAGTTTTCTGTTTGCATTTTGCTTAAGTGCTGAAATACAGCTGAGCACTCAAAACAGCAATCTCACCTGCCTCAACCCTAATGTCTTTGTGTCCCACATTTGCTTTATATTCCAGAAGAAAGGTTGTTCACATTTCTGGCAGGAATCACTTTCTAGCCATTGAGGAGCCTATAAAAGAGCAAGAGATATAAGCAATCAGAATTATTTTTCCTCATACGACAGCCAAAGAAGTCTGTTTTAAGAACACAAAGTAAAGTTTTATTTGGAAAGATGCCCTGTCTCAGCTCTGGACATTACAACAGATTGCCTAAGGTATAGTACATAGGAAGCTTAGTATAAAAGACAAGACTTCAAATCCAAGACTACAGTTATTTGTTACCTATATAACTCCTATACTTTTTAAGCCTACAGCAGTGTGTTATGGTACTGCCTTAGTAAGTAATCTAATTGAAACATCTAAGTTATTAAATTTGCTGCAGGCATTCAAAGACTGCTGCTCTGGTTGACTAGATGATCTTTAAGGGCTAGTGTAGTCCAAACTGTCGAGGATATGAGGCAATCATCCTCTCGAAGAGGCAGGGTCCAGAAGTAAATTCTGGAAGTAATCATATTTTGTACCCCTAGGATGGCAGTTTGAAATAATTAAGAACTCATGCATTTTCCATCTTGCTCACACCTTCATTAAGCACCCCTTCTCCCACCAACATACTATTCCTGCCATAAATGGATTAGGCCAAATAAAGAGCTTAAGAGCTTTCACACATTTTAACACTCTCAGATACTTTAACTGAGCACCCTTGTAATGAATAGGAAGAGAGGCACAATACTTTTAGTACAGACTTGAATTATGTATATTCTATACATCCTTATACATCTGATGGGTTTCAGGGAGACTCCCTTGACAGGAAGAAAGCTGGAACAACAAAGCTTTTCTCCTGAATTCACTTAAATCCATTGTTGATAGTAATAAAACAATAGTATCGTCAGACACACCACCATCTCACCATGAATATTTATTAATACCAGATGTCCATTTCCTACATCTTCAACCTTGATTGCATCCCCTTCCTTCCTCCACACTAGTGGAAAATATTGTAAAGGGTAGTAACAAGTCTAGCATGGGGGGTGGGGAGCAGAGTAGAGGAAATGAGTCACCTTTCCCCCAAGTGAGATGTTCCATATTGCTTCTTTCAGTTACTTACAATAAGAGTTTTCACTTAATAGCATTTTTGAGAAGACAATCCACTTTTTGGCTCCCTCTAACAGAAAAACAGGGCATCTTCCTGATCTTTTCATCTTCATTTCAGCATAAAATAGGAGGTAAAAACCTGCCAACATTATTGCCAACATATAGTTGGAACTGATTGAGATCATAGCAACACTGTCAGCACAGTTACCATTCCTTCTAATCAAAACAAGTCTGTCGTCTGGTCTCATTTGCATATTTGAAGATGCCCTATAACACAACTCACTAGCTAGTGCTTCAGAGGAAGTATGTTCATCATTCTTCAAACATTTAGTTTCTTTGCTTTTGGATTGGGCTCGATTATGTTTTTCCAATGAGTTCTGAGATATCATGGCTGTTTTAAAGCTAACTGTATTATTTTACTTGTATTAAAACAGTCTATTATTTACAAGATCCTTTAATTATTGTGTGCAGATCCAAAAGAGACATAGGCACATCTTGTTTTCCCAGTTGTATTGCAAGTCAGTTCTTTACAATTACAAAGTTTCATAATATCACAGAAGTTTTGAAGAGAGGTCATGATGAAAATGTTAGGAGCTTCACATACAGCATCCAGTGTGTTTCAGGTGAAGAAGAAAATAGTTCTTAACCATGACACTTGCATTTAAGGAATAGCAATAGAGCTGAGCCTTAAATACTGTTTTATGGGAGCAACCAAAATTAACTCCTATAATTACAGTTTAACCAAAAATAGCAGTAATATATATATTTTCAGCTTCTATGATGGATATGAACTGACACAAAAAGAATCTGCATGCCAGGCTCAGCTGCTGTGTACTAAGATCTTCAAAAAAATGCCATGTGGGGACTGAATCTCTACATTCTGAAGTGCATGGACAGACACTAGAACAGCAGTTTTCAGCTATGTGATTCAGCATTAAAGTTTCAGGCAATGTAAGAAAAGCAGCCTGCAGAACTGACTATGGAAAGCCACATCAGCCTCTGAAAAAGAGGGGAGGCTAAAGAGAAAATTAAGTAAAAAGAAAGTAGAAAGAAATCTTTGACCTTGGTTATGATCTTACCTCTTCTCGGCTGATATCCATGTTCCAAACAGCAATTCCCCCATCAGCTGAACAAGATACCAGCTGTCGCGTCAGCTGTATGTAACAGATAGCCTGCACCTTGTCACTGCAAACGAAGTAGACACTATTTACCCATAGGTATTTAAACAAAGCTTAGTTTCCCAGCAAACCCTGATTTATCCTTTTAAAGCTACCTAGGAAGCCAAAAATTATTTCCAAACACTTCGGTAAGTCTACTAAGTAGAGCCATGAAGATGAGTGCACAGATGCCGTCACCTGAGCATTGCCCTAGCATCAGGACATTGCCTAGAACAGCATTTTTACAGGCTTGACCAGAATACCAGAGGTACAGTTCCACGTTAACATTTGCTGGCAGTAAGCATTGACAAGTGAATTGAGTGTCAACTGCCTCAGAGCGTGCGTGCGAATACTCTTCTGTGTTGGCAAGGAAAGTCAGTTATCAAAACAGAGACAAGTGGAAAAATAATAAGAAATATTTGTTTCAAGATACAGCTAGGAAGCAGATGGAGCTTCCACTTTTGCTAACAAATCACAGTAAGTCTGTAGCTGCAAAGCAAAGCATGCATTCACCAGTAAGACAATTTAATCCTAAATAAAGGCACGGCAAAATAACAGTCTACCCTAAGATGCTAAACAAAGGATCTCAACAGTATTAGACTGCTTTGCAACATCCAAGCTGAATTAAAAAAAACATTCTGCTACTCAGAAGAACTTACTTTCCCATTCAGTATGAAGTCTGATGCTAAGTGGGATGTTTGAAGAGAAACTAACAGTGTTACAAGTCTTCACCAGGACACATGATGCAGCAGTAACAGCAGTATAAAGTCCTCCAGTCACTGACTTCGGTTACTTTTTTTGTAACCAGTACTCTATTAATTAGTTCTTTAGCCATAAAACTAAATCCTCAAGATTTAACAAGAGTTCTAGGGCTAAGGCTATCAGTCTTGATCAAAGGTGGATGGAGACATCTATGGAATTAGACAAGAGGAGAATGCACTATACAAATACATCTTTAAACATAAACAAGATCTCTACTACCACTTCATTTCTAAAGTAAAATATATCTTCGGTGGTGACCCGCCAGTCAGATGGAATTGAGGCCCTAGATTTAAAAAAATGGCAGCTAGTGTTGTGTCTCTGTAAAAATAAAGACTTGATTAATGCAGACAACTAACTACTTTATCCATAGAAAAGTGCAGATGTAACATACTTTTCTGAAGTCAAGAGACCACCCCTACGATTTAGCCAATCACTGTATCACCTCACTGAGAGAAGGTGGCTGAGAACAGGAAAATACTGATGTTTATTCTACATGGGTGCATCAACACACATATACATAGTTTCTAGCCCCAACTTCACAGGCAGCTCAGTGAAGTACTTACAAAACATAAGCCTGCAACTTTTACATAAGGTCCAAACAAGATGATTTAGGAGTTTTATCCACCTTTTTCCTATAACCTACTTTTATGTTACTTTTAAACCATGGTTAAGAAGAACGTATCTAACATGAGCAAAAATAAGGATTTATCAGTAACACTATCCTAGTACTATCTTTCTTCCTCCTCAGAGTTCTGCAAGAAGTTATTTTCTCTCTTATTCACAATCATATATTTTGCTGTGCTATTTACTCTTCCTGGGACTCTGTGTTCATTATGGAGCATGTAGGAAAAATAAGACCCCATTACATACTGATGGCCCTGAAGCAGCAGTGTTCGTCCCTTCCTTCCACCAATATCCCACATGATAATGCTGTGATCAGAGGCACCTGAGAAGAGCAGTCGTTGAGCTGGATCCCACCACAGGGAAGTAATACTTCCTAGGAAAGAACATTCTGCAGTTAGATCTAAGGGAGTGTCCTGGGTCACTGTTGTCACTCCCCAAAACAGTGATGCTCTTCTGTGTCATTAAAGTGAAACCTGAAATAGTCCCTTACTACAGCAACAGAGACTGAAAGCCCTAAGGCAAACAACATCATGCAACAGCAAGATACAATCTTCCTAGAGAGACAAAGAGCATTTAACAACAAAACAAAACATTCCTAAGAAGAAAGTTTGATTCAAATCATAAATCAGAAAGTTTCAGTTACTGTCTTTCTGCCCATTGTATTTAGGTAGTTGGTTTTAGGAGCTGGCAGGCTAATGTGATCTTTGGAAGGTGAAAAGTATTAAAACTTGCCAAGTAGAAACTACTACATACTACACAATAAGGTGCTTGGTCAGCAGTTTCGGAACAGCATGCAGTGTTCACAGCTAAACCAACTCCATTACATAACTATTTACAACCTTAAAAGTTGTAATAGTTGTAATAAGAAACTAAGTGACAGTTTCACTGCTGTTAGCAAATCTGGCCACGATGTACTGTATTACAAAACTAGATTTCAGAAGGCCCAACCTGGCTGTGCAGCTCACTATTCAGACAGTCATCTTACAGTAGCAGTCTTATACTAAACCCATGGATATTGTAATGTAGGCAGGAGACTAAAGAATAAATTTTGTTACTCAAACCAGCTATAGTTTTGAAGTTGCAAGAACATTTTATTGCCTTCCAGACATCCTTCCCTTTAGAGCATCCTTCCATTGCTCAGGTTTGGGTTTTTGGTTTGCTTGGTTGTTGTTTTTTTTTTCCATAAAAAAACCTTGTTAGTCTGAAAGCGTGATGAATGGTAGTTTACAGCCCAAATCAGTCCCTTCCAGGTCTCTGGAGCAAAAGATTATTCTTGCCCCCTTTAGGACTAGACTATTTCAGACTGATCCATCTCAGAATAACTGTATTAGAGCACAGTGGGCATCTGCAACATAAAAAGCAGCTGCCCACTGAAGGACAAGCTCTAAAAACATTTAAACTGCAAAGCAGACACTGCTTGATTATGAAGTCAGTAACGCAAGAGCTAGAAAGGAAATAAAATGAAGTCAGACTTGAAGTCTGGCAAACAAAGCTGCACTCAGAGAAGAAATAGATGCCATTCAAGTTTAGAGTTACCAGGCCTTGAGAGTATTACCCAAATACTGTGGAGGAAAAAAAGTAGCTACTATTACACCCATTGAAGAAAAACCTGGTTTTGCCCCTCGGATTTAACCATCTTTTATACTAAATCAATTCTTGTTTTGAGGATCACGATCTCCATACAGATGGGAACTTACATATAAGCCAAAGTTGCTGCCATGTGGACAGCACTGCTGGAGCTGGTGCTTAGAAGCAGTAGACAGAATATACACTTTATGCAGTGCTGTGTCAAGACATACTGCTTTCAGACTTAAGGAGTTGCACTTGAGCAGCCTAGCGCAAAAGCATACAGAGGTAAAGGACCAAGAGAATTATTTTGCTCTTAATGAAGTAATCTGAAATTCTGGCTGAAAGCAGAAGAGGCATTTATCATTTGAAAATCTCGACTTGCCTCCTGTATTCAAAGCCAGCATGATAATTTTAGAGTCATCTGTAAGTCAGGAGCCTACTTGACTTTAACAAAGTCTACTCTATACTTACAGCTATTAAACAAGGCAGCCTTTTCCAGTGGATCAGACTCATGATTCTGAGTAATTCACCCCTACCCAAATGCAAACTAGTCAGCTGATTTGAAAGTTGCCAGTACCACATGGGAAGAGGCATTAAGTCTTGTTTATTTCTCTCAGTATATTATTAAATTGCACATTTGTCTGTGATTTGCATTCTTGCCTTACTCATTACGTCAGAGAGTGACTCCGTATCATGTTAAAGACCATTTAGTTCTTCAGTTGATATAAGAATTTCAGCTATACTACATGGGATGAGACATCTGTCTTTCACTAGACAGTTCTGATTCTAAAAGGCTCTCTAAATTTCTTGCATATAGCTTAGTTTCAGCTAAACATAGGAAACTAAACTAGAGCCTCATAAAGAGTGATCAGAACAGCAAAGTCTGTATTGAGCAGAATTAAGTGGCTTTTTAGAAGCTAGACTGGGAGCTGCTAGATATTATTATAGTACTAGAAGGTCTCCAGGAAAAAACAGCCCAACAACCAAGAAGACCCTACATTCTCATCCCTTCTTTTCAATAGTAGGGAGAATAAAGTTTTTAAAGGTGGCCATCTAGTGGATAACTTGTGTTTAATTGAATGCATACGTTTATTTTTTATCTATAATAAAAATACCCATCGGTATTTACATATTTGCAAATATGCAAATACATCAGTATTTACATTATTTACAAGGCTAAGATTTGCCCTCACAAGAACATGTCTGTTCTTAAAGAAGTCATATGTACAGCTCTAAACAGCTTCTGATAACTACTACCCTGCACCAGTTGTTCACCCAAAGTCTATCCTTTCAAGGCAGACATCAAACTTCATAATCCCAGTTTACAAATGGGTACTATAATCTGGGTCAAGTGGAATTAAGAGGAGGAGTTACTCTACCTTCATGCCCTTTGAGCGTTGTGATAACTGAGCACGTATTCTGCTCAAGCTTCAGGAGAGTGATCTGTCCAGAATAATCACCAACGAATGCATGTCGAGTTTCATGATCATATCTGAATATCAGTCAAGGAGAAGCCCCATTTGACCTTATGAGTATTTTACAGAACTGAAACAGATAGCACAGTTGTCCGTTACAGAGTTTAAACAAACTGGAGAAAAAAAAACAACATTTTAATATGCCACATAAATATTTACATTACCACCTGTCCTGGGTTCAGCTGTAACAGTTATTTTTCTTCTTCTTAGTAGCTGGTGCAGTGCTGTGTTTTCAACACACCACTGTTTTAGTTTTCAACACACCACTGAGAACACACCAATGTTTTAGTTGTTGCTAAGTAATGCTTACCCTGATCAAGGACTTTTCAGTCTCTCATGCTCTGCCAGTGAGGAGGGGCACTACTTCTAAACAGGACGGAGACCATAATAGTTGAAACTTTTTCATTCCTCTCTTCTCCTCACACTTCCCTACATGTGCATGTAAAACAGCATGTAAAATAAGTGAGTAAAAGTTTTAGAAACCCACTGGAGAAGCCATGATGTAATTCATCCCCTTGTTTAAGGCAGGACAAGAAGATTTAGACCATTTCTAGCAGCTATTTACAGAACGCACTCATGGTCTACGAGCAATGCCAGAATTCCCCAAGCTACTTCTTGCAGTGCAGAGCTACTCACTGAACACATCACTGGACACTGGGTGGTATTCAGTCTTACCCAGTGCTACTATCTGCTCTTACAGACTTAAGTTTTCTGGCATGTTATACTAGTTGATGCCCTCAGGATAAGAAAACTAAGATACAGTGACACTGACCTTCTACAGCTAGTTTACCTTACAGTAGAAGTATACTCCAAATGTTCTAGCTACTGAGAAGGTGAGACCATGTAATTTCTTGTTCCATTTTCTGCACTTTCGAGTTTACTAATGCAGGTCCTTGAGCACAGCATCAAAGACTGAAATGATTTTCAGAAAGAGTTCTGTTACTTAACAGTGACATAAAAGCAACACCACACCCTAACATGTAATCTGTTAAAAAGGTGGCATACTGGGCTATCTTATACATCATAACAGTTTTCTGATATTCAGGCTTTGCAACTATATAACTACCATTTCCAGAAACTAAAGCACAGCAAGCTGTATGGAACTATATAATTTGCCACCTTTACAAGACTTTTGATATTCAGGATATATGCAAGAGCTATGAAAAATCCAAACAGCTGATACCACATAACCCAAGAGTTGTGTATAATCTCACCTGTCCTTCTGGAGCCACACAGAAACACAAGCAGTGGCTAGCAAAGTAGCCTACTTTACACAACAGAAATGACTAAACTTTAAAAAGTCAATGTACCAAAAAGCCCAACACCGTAAGTGAAAAAACAAAAGTTTTGACATCTGATGAGATTCTGAAATCTCTTAAGCCTTCAGAATCTTGAGATAACAATTCACTTTCAACAAATCCACTAAGTCTGTGACCATGTGATACTTTCTTCATCTTGGAAGTTCAGGCAAGCATTATCCCCACTAATCCAGCAAAGAATAAGCACTCTGCTATGGTTTTCAGAAGTTTACACATGGGATCATTAATAACTCCTAAGGAAACTCCTGATCGGGAGGCCAGCAGCTAGTACACACACCAGAAACCTAGTTCTTTCAAACATAAATCCAAAGGCAGGATAAATTACAATGCATTTGCAAATGTCACAGTCTTCAGTGGAAATTTATTTTTATCTTAATAGAAAAGGTCATATTCTTTCCTCCATTTTCATAATACACTGTTCCATTATTTGCAATAGTATTAGCTATAGAACCCACTGAATTCAAATAGTGAGACTCAGAGGCACCAGACAGTTCATAGACTTATAGAATAGTTAGGGTTGGAAAGGACCTTAAGATCATCTAGTTCCAACGCCCCCTGCTATGGACAGGGACACCTCACACTAAACCATGTCACCCAAGGCTTCGTCCAACCTGGTCTTGAACACTGCCAGGGATGGAGCATTCACAACGTCCCTGGGCAACCTATTCCAGTGCCTCATCACCCTAACAGGAAAGAATTTCAGTTCTGTGAGCTATTCTCCTAACACACACACCAGTATTAACGCTGCTCTATGCTGCATGGAGCTGAGGTGAGGTGTACATGAAATATTTTGTGGGACACAACTCCAAAGGACAGCAAAAAAGAGGAACAATGCAACAACACAAACCTGTCAGTCAGCTCTTCAGTCAGTATGGCAGGGTCTGCACAGATGTGACACCTCAGAAGGCTGGACCTGCTGCTGGCAACCAAGCAGTTAGCTTTTCTTTTAGTTTCTTCACACTACACAGGTATATTACAATTTTAGAGAGGTCTTTATTTTTATAAGAGATGTAGTTCAGCTTTTCAGTCATGCCACTTCTGCATTGCTGCCATTAATCTTCATACACCAACCAGTTCCTCCAGTTACTATCCAGCCACATCTAAACTGCCACCATTAACAAGTGATAAAACAGTTTTAGAATTTATTTAACTCATGCTTATGAGTTTTGCTTATGAGTTTTTAACTCATGCTCATGACATATGAACTACATTTTAAGCTACGGGGTTTGTAAGTCTTTTCTGCAGGATAAAGAATGGCTTGAAGTACTTGCAACTGAATAGACAACTGGTCTTTAAACTACAAATGTTGCAGTGAAAAGCAATCTGCAGGAAAGGAAACTGCACACAGACAAATCGCTACTAGTAATGAATAAAGTTTCAAAGTACCCCATAGCTTAAAAATGGAAAAGATTAATATGAGCAAACACAGAACAATTAAAGCAAAGGATTTTCATGATGTTTTATGCTCTTGAAGGACGCAAATGCAAACTAGCATCTGTTGAACAAAGTGACTTGCCTAGGAAGTATACAGGCCAGACTACAGATAGTTAAAAGTCACTGTCACAAGATACTACAAACATTTCAAAATTAGGAACTAGTACATACTGTGATTTCTGTAACTCAAGGTCACAACATCCCCTTCCTACTAACTAACAACAGCTAACAGAAATAAAGGTATTAAACATCTAATCAGGTTTGCAGACATGTAAGATACTTCACTCTAGCTTTTTATATGAAAAGGAGGGAACAAATTGAGCTAAAGGAACAAAACATTCTCTAGTTTCAGGGTCACAATCATTTTTCAAAGGATATTGTAAACATGAAGCCCAAGAGGTGAAATAATGCCTTCCCAACATACTCCCACTCCTGGTGCACATCCAGCTGATACACTTGTCGTGACCAGTGCTGATAACCCACTCTGATGCCAGGCAAAAAGTAATAGCAGACACTCGATTCTGATGAGCTGTGGAAAAAAAAGGATTCTGGCTAGTTTTTCCTAAAACTCAAAGTGATGTATTCTTACGTTCTAATTCAGAGATACATAGGTTGAAGATGATATCTAAGCAATGCCCCAGGGAGATGCTTTTACAGTTATGTTATATTTGCCTCTAAGCCAAATGAAAAGGTTAGCATTGTTCTGTTTGGTAGTTGCCTTCTGACCCAGCTGAAGTGAACCAAACATGTCAGTCAGCTAATTAAAGTCTTTCTTCCACAAAGACAGAAACTGAGTTCAGCCCAGATACCCAAGATGCTCTGGTTAAGGAGCAGGCAAATCTTCAGCTTCCTCTAGTTAGGCCAGGACTTCTGGGAGTAATGTAACACATCTGAAAACCCTAATTGCTTTAAGTGCCTCCTTCTCCTGACCCCAGGGGAGCTACGCTCACATTCATGCTTTTAAGCACCTGAGAGTATATCTAGTCCATGTAATTCAAACTGCTACTTGTGATAGCAACCAAATCCCACCCAACTCTGTTTAGAAAGCTGCCACTAAGCAAGAAGCTATAAACATTAGAAAGAAGCCCCCCAGCCCCCAGTATGCAAGCAATTTCCTTGACCGAGCTGTCAAGTCATCTTCCTTAGGATAAAGGGGTTTTTTGTTGCTTTAAGAACAAGGTCTTTTTTCTCCTAACCAAGAACATTGCTTCTATCAGTGTCAGGGAGTCACAAGACAAACTGCGCTTTGTTTTGCTACATAATCCGCAGTCTTTAAGAGTCTCCATCAAGCCTTTCACATGAATATTCCAATTTAAACCAGCCATTGAGTTTTGTATTTCTTTAAAGGATGTGCAAATGCTGAAATTAGCATCTCCATAAATACTAGAAGAACAATCCCTATTCCCTATGTACCAGAAAAATTAGATCTTTTTTTATCCCTATTGCTCTCCTAAGATGACAGAGAAGGCAAGGACTCTTACCTTCACCTACAAGTAACCAAGCTCAGTGAATATGGAAAGTGAGGATGAAAACTGCAAATACCAATATGCACCTTTAGAAAGCTCTTACCCTAACATTCATGTAACAGAGCTACAGTTGAAGAACCAAAGATGAACTCACTAGTTCTGGCTCATTACACTCACAGACTAATGATGTACTGAACTTAATGATTGCAACTCAGACTCAGCTGACAGAGGATTACTCAATAACACAACATTTTTCTTACGGCAGTTATTCCAACTAAGTGACATCTAGAAGGTCAGTCAGACTTAAAGCATATTTGGACTTGATTAATCTATGATGGTGTCCTATTTCCCAAGCATTACATGCAAATCTGAGTGTAAACAGTGGTTAAGAGTTTACCTGGATAAGTCTTCACAAAGTTCATCTTATTAAAGTCTTCTGAAATATGAAATTCCTAAAAGCAAAGTGGAACTATCAGAAAAGATACCATAGTAACATAAGCAATATTGATACCCCAAAAAAGAACAGTAACCTCAAAGGCCAGAATTTGCATAGCAAATATCTAGCAGTTTCTGAGGCTGGAGCATAGCGCACTGACACACCAACTGTAAACTGAAGTAACTAGTGAACTTGATTTTCAATAGGGAGCATCCTTTCAGCATTAAGCGTATTTCAGTATCAAGTTTGCTGAAGGAAGAATACAGGAAGAAAGAGCTCTCATTTGGTCCCAGCAGGAACAAACAAAACTGTACATAGTAGTATTTCTGATTTAAGTATCTGAGACTTCATAACGGACATATTTAGGTGAGAGTATTTTCTATTTGATCCATTACTGAAATTTTAAAAGTCTCAGCTTACAATTTCAAGTAGTTGTCACTAGAATCACTATTCTCTGTAGTTCTGTGTAGGCAATTCACACCTACTTATCAGCAGAATCACTATTTATGACAGTCATGCAGTACCCTGTATCCTTCCTTATATGACAATTATGATTTTGATCTTATTTTCACAGAGAAAGGAAACCATTAAAGCATCTGAGAGTCACAAGATTCCCCTCCTTTGCCAAGGAAAGAGGGGAAGAATACAGACCCACGTTCTATTCTGCCATATGCATCTGCTCTCCGGGAAAGTGAAAGCAATTACAATGATGGTATAAAAAGACAGAAGAATTCCCAGAAAGAAACCAGCCCTGCCTCTTGTCATTTTAGGAGTAGTGTTGAAATTTCCATATCACAAAAAGATCTGCAGCAAGAGAATCCAGAGAAATGTGCATGGTGAGGTACAAGCAGATCCATACTTCTGGCCAGATGCAAGGTAGCTACAGTTCACAACCGCTGTTAGTACACCACCATAGCACTCTGCCCAGCTTAATATACCCCTCAAAATAATTCCTTGATGAAGTACAATTGTTTGGGTCCACTGCTACACCAATGGCTCAATGACTTCTTGAGGGTAGCTGGCTCATATCTAGCCAGAAGAACCCCTGCTAATCTGCAGTCCTCCCGTGTACATCTCAGGTGAACTGTCAAGAAGTTCAGCCATTTAGTAGCAGTTGCATTCCAAAAACAAAGGAAAGAAAATGAATTAACAGCTGCCAGCAACACTTGATGCTCACAGACAACCTAAGCAATTCTAACTCACAAACTGAAGAAAAGTCACAGCAACTTACCATGATAGCCCCATTATCCTGGCCTACAAATATTCTTCTGCTGTCATGATGATAAGCCATGGCTGAACATGGTGCTGTCAAAAAAGTCAGACATAACAGTCATTGAAACAGAGGCATTAGGATACACAACTTATGGCTTTTTTTTCCACCCAAGACAAACACTGATTGAAATTAGTCTACATAGATAGCATCCCTTGGTAAGATAGTGAAGCTGAGGGAAGGAACACTATTACAGTAGCTCAGACAAAGCACTAGGAAGCATATGCAAAAATGATTTCCTGCCCCAGGATGCAACCGAGTAAGAGAAATTTTACACAGGCTGAAAGCTTACTTAGCAACCACAGCATGTGCAGCTGGTTACACTTAAGAACTTGAGCTCACTAAAATTATCTCAAGAGGATCCCTAAGTTGTATACAACAATAATCTGTTCTTTATATTTGAGGACTTTATCACTAGAGAGAGATAAAGTGCTAGAGACAAATAGGTAATTGCATGTCAACTCCATATGGAATCCTGTCTCAACATCTGCAACTTTAAGGAGACTAATTTTTTTGAGATTACACACAATCTTTTTCAGCAGAAAGCCTCTAGACCTACTTCCCTTTTTGAAATTAAGGGCTAAAATAGATGTGAAAAGCAATGACAACGAAAATACAATAAAAGGTCCTAAAGAAATTTTGCACAGAAATTTCACTGAAGAATGTCTTCATTTAACTTGCAAATTACAAGGATGAGAAAGATACAGTGTTCTAAACCAATACCTTCTTCCCCCAGGACCCTCAGAAAATGTGGCCCTGAAGGTGTTTGTAGAAATTTAAAGACAGACAGCACAGTCTGGAATATCACAGGGGTCATACTGCATAAGGACAAGTCCACCCCTTGGAACTACCTACAGGCAGACATTGTTTTGCATAAACTTCTGTAGGTTTATACATACAATCTGAATAGTTTTAGAAAACTAATAAAGGGAGCAACTGCTGTAATTGAGATCAACTATTAGGAAAAAAAAATAAAAAGATTACATTTCATATTTTCAACCTAGATGGTAGGCTACTGAGCCTGCAGCTAAGGCAGCACAGAACACCATGAAGTCCAATTCTTTGGTTTTCATTGAACATTTCTATGGAAATTACTCCAGGAATTGTCATTCCAAAGACTATCTTTTGTGTTATGATATTTTGTTTTGCCATTGTATTCCTTCTTTTTACATGTGGTATGTGTCCACGTAGCAACTAGACATTAAAGAAGCTACAGCAAAGCACCCAGGCTGACTGATGTTCCAAAACCAAAAAAGCACAGTGACATTCAAGATTTACTCAACACTGAAGCTGTTGCTCAGTGCTGTTTTCTTAATAATCTAAATGTTGAGGGGGAGAGGGGGGCAAAGAAGGAAGATTGGTTCTTTCAACCTTGGAAAGCACAGAATATTCTTATGCCTGAACTTTAAAGCTAATCATTTGAAAAGGTCACTTATTCAGCAAAAGAATTATTTGCCAGCATTTGAGACATCTACAGCTGCAGATCCACACAGAGATTAATGTGGCGAAGGATCCGGTTCTGACAGAATGCTGTGTTAGATCTCACCCACTATACAGCTAGTTTCAAACTAAAGTCTGAGCCAGAGCGTCTGCAAAGTTCCCAATTTCAAGACCATCGAGCAAATCCAACACTTGGAGAAATGGGAAGGAGGTATTCCCACACACAGCACAGGTACAAAACCCATGTCATGCTTGGCCACCACTTACCATCTCCAGCATTGTACTTACATGACATGGTGTGATAGATACTGGGCCAGTATTGTCCACTGTCTCTCTTCAGCCATACTCGTATTGTTCTGTTGGGAAAGAGTGGGAAAAGACAGTTTTAACTAAGTGCATCATCCCTTGCATCTGAAACAGTTAACCAGTTTACTTACATACCAGCTCAAATCCTCCCAGCTTTTGTGCAGCTCAAACATAATAGTTAGAGGAACAATATAACAGAATCACAGTACTCCAATAGTACTTTAACATAACAAGAATAATAGTACTAAGAATAGCCATCTTTGGATTCTGAAGAGTCTTCTCCAAAACTATTTATATATGGACTTTTAGCAAGTATGTAATGGAAATACTATTTCATCTCACCACAGAAACTGCTACATATTGTATCCCTTTAATTCCTTCTCCTTGGCTCTGGCTGATTTAAGTCACATTCAAGTTGAAGGAACTTTTCAGCTTTGGCTGAACTTGTTTTAGAGCAGATTAAGTGTTTGATTTGTTTAAATAAAAATTAAAAAAAAAAGGAAATAATTCTACTATGGAAGCCTGAACTTTTGAATTTTTACAGCTTCTCTGTGCAACTCATCCTTCAGCAAGCCAGATACTGAATATTGTTTGAGAAGCACCTCATCCTCCAGACCAGCACATTACTGACACCTCCAGCCCCAAATATTGACTTATGGATCCATAGGGGACATCATATCTAGTTCAGTGTTACTTCCTCTTAGCCACGCCTCTACTCTCTCATGTACGAATGCAAAGGACAAGCAACATTAGCAGCACTGTTATACTGCACTGCTCCTCTGGCCTAAATATGAAAAGGATTGATTAGCCAGTCACATGGGAATTGAATGAAATCAGCAAGATGATGTGAGAGCATGCCAGTGTTCTTTATAACATTATTTTAGGTTTGTAGTTTTCTAGAATCAGACTTGGAAGGAAAGGAAAAATGGCCTTGAGAACATTCAGCATTATACCACTCTCACGACTGTCTAATCCTGGGAGGAGGGATATAAGAGAGTCAGCAAGGAAGTGGAAGGTTATTGTCAGTTAAAAACATTCCTACAATAGGCACATCTGAAGGGTATCTACATCAAGAAGTTAAGAGCACACATGTACACAGTATTAAGGTTATTTTAAGTCTACTTGAAATTTCCTCTCCAGATTATTGTTTGCCTTCTTGATACTGTTTAAATCCAACTTCCTCATGGAAACCTAAATGATCTGTAAATATGTGTACCTGGAAACACTGCCAAGAGAGTTCATTAAGATGACTTGTTCTATTTACTTTTGGCTAAAAAAAGGAACTAACCCAACCAGGGGATAGATTTGCCAAACATCATATGGGACTGCCAGTAAGTTTAACAAGAAGAGTACAGGAAGGAACTGGTACCCTGCACCAGGACTAGCACTTTTGAGGTTGAATATATAAAGGTAGCATTCTAATTTTGTAATCCATTTAAGGGCTTTTCTTTAAAGGACCACTCAAAAATAAAGCAAATGACCACCCTTAATGTACTACTTTCCTTTTCTAAAAGTTGAAATCAATACAGCTGAGTACACACTGCCTCAAAACAATGATTTTCAGCTTTTGAATCAAGCCACTGTTCCACCAGTTCAGTGGCAGATGCATATCACTCCAGTCCGTAAGATATTATGCATTAAGACAGTCTCTTAAAAGCTATCACTTTCTTTTTACAGCAATCTGAACTCTGCCCCACCCTCAGAAAGTTAACACTTCAGGAGAGCAGTTGCTATTATCTTGGTAACATGAGAAAAAACAATGCTTCCAAGACATTTTTATGATGCAAATGACAGTAATATGGTTTAGCACCTCTGCACTTTAATGGCTTTTTAATCTGCTTTTTAAATCGGCTCCATCATATTCAAACTCTTCAGAACATCTCAGATAGTAGTTTCCAAACTTACTAACTCAACTCTTTCACTTCTAGCTAAAACCATGCAATTATTTTTTTATATAAAGAGACTAGGTTTATCATAGTGATTGAGGTCATGCATTTCTAATTTTCATGAGGTAGACTTTATCTCCTCTCAGTATTCTGGTCGACTATACTAAACTAGGAATTAACATAAAGGAAGCAAGGATTTGGTTTTCCTAAGCAAATTATTTCCTGGGAGTATAATTTGTGCACCAATCATCAGTAACACAGCCCCTCACTGAAGTTGAGAGCCTAAGCAAATAGCTGCAAGAGTTAGCAAAATTGACTTCTGAAAGCTTCTTATTTTGGTTTAAGCAAGATTTAGACTTCACTAGCCTCGTGTTTGCAAAGATAAGCTGTCAAGACAGCTTTATATCTAATTATACAAAACTCTGACTGAGCAAAATTGTAAGACATTGTTTTTACAGTACTCAGCAAATAACCTGTGCCAAAATACCACTTCTCAGTTCTCTCCCAGAGACCAGTTGTGGTGCATCTCCTTTTGTTAGGACAAATTAATTTGTACCAGTTCTAGGTCCAAGGACTAGAAAAGTCCTCCAGTAATACTGCTTCCACAGTCTCCTTCTACCATTATTTTTGGTTTTTTATTATGAGAACTACTACATCAATCCTAGAAACTCCAGCACTCCTCTCAAAACTTTATTTAACAAAGAGGCCTGTGCTCAGTACCTGAGAAGAGCTGGCTACCACACTTACTTTTCCTTAGGCTTTCCCTATTAAGGGCCTGGAAAAACACAGGTTGATTTGACAGCAGTCTCAGTAAGGATGTGAAAATGCTGAAACTCTTTAAGGAGCACCCAGAGATAGATAGATACATGCTTTTAAAATTACAGTAGGCTCAGATATCCGAGAGTGGCAGGAGGAAGTAAAACAAGATTAAAAAAGACCTCCAAATTTCCCCAGCATCTGAGTATTGAAACAGCTGGAAAGCATGTGTGTTTATAAAAGAGTAATTCAAAGGTTTTTTTTTTAGTTGTTTGGTTTTTTTTTCAGTAATATAAAGAAAGGCACAAAAAGACATCTTTAAGCAACAATAAGTGTGGCCTTAGCAATTCCTAAACATTTCCATTGTTCTCAGTAGCTGCTTCTTGTACAGAGGAAGTACCCAACAGCGCTGGTGATAAAATTTGAGGTTTGAGAACTGAGAAAATCCTTTAGTGTTCCAACAGTATTTGTGCTTGTGCCACACAGGCTGTCCTCTAAAATCCAAATGCATTATGTCAGGGAGAAACAAGTGATGAAAGATTAGCAGGCAAATCCAGACTTGTTACAACCCAGCACTGTTGCAAGTACTACACAGACACACTAGCCCTGCTCCAAGAACTGCATCTTCCCAACACCTTCAAACCACTAACCATTGCTTTCCTACCTGAAAGCAATCACAATTGTTTTCCTAGCAAGAAAACAGAAGACTGCATTTTTCTGGTAGTCAAAATAAACCAGAAGTATTTACATTGCTATTGACCATGTTCCCAAAACAGCACTAGGAATCTGGTTTAATCACAACACAATGCAATCTCAAGGACTCACAGTTGATGGTTTTATTTAATTTCTGCTCACAAAAACATTACTTTTGACCAATATTTAAGTTCCATAACAGAAAAAAGCCCAACCAAACTTAATACCACAACTACAAGCAGTAGTTCCAATGCAATAGCAGCTGCTAATGATCACACAACACCAGCATGCAGATGTACTAGTGACTCTAGAGATCCCATTAACCTGCAGCATATACAATACCTTCACCTTGCATTTAGGGTCTTATACACTAGTTCATAATCCCTCAGTATCCCCAACTACAGCTGGGAAACACCAATCTTGCCTTAGGTATTTGTTTGCTGAGAACAAGGATGATAAGGCCAAGTCTAGAGATTTGGTGGTATCACAGATCTGTGCAGCCCACACGGGCCTATATCAGCTCTGAGAAAACACAAGCCAGCCTTGAACGGACAGATCCAACTCACAGCTGGTACCCGGGCCTCTGCCCAGGCTGAGGTACACACTGCAACAATTCCGAACATTGTCTGGGAGCCAGAGTCAAGATACTCAGAGGGACACAGTGAATTACCCTTTCTGGGTAAGTTCTGAGAAAGCTTCACTGATAGCAAGTATCCTGCCAAAAGTCAGATTTGGAAAACTAGTAATTTAACTCCTGCAAGTATATTCTTGCTACCGTTTTCGGCTTCAAAACTTACAAAAGAAGAGCTAGGTTTTTATTTGTATTCGCAAATCTACAATGGCACCTTTTGTACCCTCAAAAAAAAAAAACAAAAAACAACCAACCAAACAGAAAACAAACAAGCAAAACCACCACCACCACCAAAAACCTGTTACTTCTCATTCTAGAAAATACAACTTAAACTAGAAAGAACTACGACTCCTTTAATGAGAGGATAATCTACAACACTGCTGGGAAATGTTTGCGCACCAGTATTTTCCTCACTACTTAACTTGTAAACACATTCCTCTGACTGGCTATTATGAAATACTTGACAGCCTTAGCTGTATTGAGATTTAATCAAGCATGCTTTTGCACTACTTTCTCGGTGTACACAGCAGTACTTTCACATCTTCAACTCTGTACTATGCTTGATGCTAACAGCATCATCACTTATGCAGTATTAACACCTACATCCTGTTTATAGTAAACAAATAGAAGAGCAGTAAGTTTGATAACATGCTAAACTGTAGGTGAAGTACATGTGAGTAAGCTTTGATGTACTGTAGGAGGTATCCCATATTAGAGGTACTACAGTGCAATGGTTTCTGAAAGCTTAAAGGTCTAAGTAAACTCCCATAGTAAGGCAGCCTACACAAATTTAACCCCGAGTCCAAATCTTCTCTTAGAAATTTATACACACCAAACGTGGGTAACGGCCTCTGCCCTCCTTGCACAAGTCTGTATCTGACTTGCCCAGATAACGATGCAGCTGCATCCCTGGCTCTTACCAACACAGTCTAAGCATGCAGGTTGCTAACCTTCAGCTTTAGACCTTTAAGTCTGAAGGTTGACATTGTCTGCTACAGGCAAGCCTCTGCAAACCTGCACCATGAAATTCAGTTTAACTCATACCCACACCTAAAAATTGCTATTTCCTCTTCTCCCAGCCAGGAAGCATATCAAAACAAGGTTAAGATTCAACCCACAGTTGCACTCAAAAGGTGCAACTTCATCCTGCACATGACTAAGACACCAGAACAATCTCATGCAAGAGCAGAATGAAAAGGAAGCTGCTCAGTCCCATCCAAAACCTGTTATCCAACATGTACTACAGAAAGTCACTTCCACAGGAAGGGAAGAGACTAACCCAAGTCCACCTTTCAATCAAAGCCAGAAAACACAGCTAACACATCCAAGCGTAAATGCTTGCTGTAAGCAAGGTACAATTACTGCCATGGTTCAACAAGGAGCAGTATGTATTACTGCTCAAAGGGTCAGGATGCTGAACGCTTCCAGAACCCAGAGCTCCATCATTCTAGAAGCCTGGGAAAGAAGACCATGATATCTGTCACATGGTAGAATTTGATGGTACGACCATAACACTAAAACGCTTAAGAGCACTTCTTGAATGGCCTATTAAGATAAGCACCCAATGTGATAGCTGAAAAAAGTATTTTTTAGGAATAAGAGCCTGACTCCAAGTGGCTCAGAAAAAATATTTTCAAATAACTTTTAAACAGAAGGAAATCTTTGCCTTCAGTTACTCCAAACTTACAGCATTTGTACTTCAGACTTTTTGACTTCAGTAATGAGCTTTTACTCCTGTCCTGATAACTGATAGCTTGTCTAAGCATTAAGTGTGTTAATCTTCAGGGGAAATAAAAAAGGGAGTGGGATACAGTTAGCCACTTTGAAGAACTAATTATCAAGTCTTCCTCTTCTGAAATCAACTACTTTTACTGTCTGCTTTCTAAAATGCTCAACTGGCACTTGAAAACAATTCTTAGCATACTAGTGAAAAACACATTCTTACCTCCTCTCCACAGAGAGCGAAGCTAGACTAGAGCGTTCTGATTTCTCTGAAGTGCTGATAATCAGCACCAGTCATTGTATACTCCTGCTAGTTACAGGAGAGGAGCTCTAAAGAAGAATCTCTTATGCCTCTTCATATTTAAAAGTCACTTTCCACATAGCGCGCCAGAAATTCCAGCTCTCACCACTACACTGCAGACCCCTCATCTCTCTCCTAACCAACAATCTTGTGCTACTTGCTTCCTCATTTCCACTTTCATCTGAATAACTGCTTAATGACATTACCAGCTTTAGTGACAGATGTTTCACATACAGTATGAGTCAGTATCAAGGATGGGGATTACAACCTGAACACCTTTTCCCTTCCTTTCCAGGAACCACTGTCCTCAGCAGCTCATCACCACCTCTCCCCTCAGATCTGCCAACTCACTCTCTCAACGGTTTCAGCCAGGCTTGAGACGTTCAGGCTGAGGCACCAGAATGGGCTTGTTTTGAAGCAGCTTGGAGAGCTCCAAACTCGCATGCAAGTGATTGAGCCAACACAGCTGACGGCAGAGGAAAGCATACCCCCACACTTTCGGTTCTACTCATTACCACTGCAGACCCCTTTCACACACACAAACGAGTTGTACTTTTCCATCTACTTCGCAGGACTGGAAGAGAAGTACGACGGCTTTTTCCCATCCGCAGGGGAACGCTCCCAGCCCTGCTCCCGCCCGCAGACTCCCTCCGAGAGCGGGAAGCCGGGTGACGATATTTTCCTCCCTCGAAGTGCCGCCTCGGTTATTTCCTTACGGCTCCAGGCAAAGAGTCATGGCTGAATGCCTCCTAGCAAAGTTGGAGCCTACAAAGTGAATTTCACCCCATTCCCAGTGCTGCGCTTCCCCAGCTCAGCCGGCTCCCATCGGCTGCCACCTCCCGCTGGGACCGCACCGCCGCTGCGCCCCGGCTCCGAAGCTGCGGGATCGGGGTCCCAGCCCCGCACCGAGTGGGTACCGCCGAGTGAGAGGAGAGGACCGGACGGGACCCGAGCCTCCGCCGAGGGGCCGCGCCAGCCCTGCCGGCCCGTCCCGCCACCAGCGCCCCGGCCTAGCCCCCTCGGACCCCCGTGGGGGATCGGGCCGTCACCGCCCCGTGAGGCGCCCCGGCGGGCCGGACCACGGCCCCCACTCACCTGTCCTCGCTGGCCGTGATAACCCCGTCCTCCTTGGGGATGAGGAGCGCGGCGCTCACCACATCCTGATGCCCCTCGACCTTGCTGAGGAGGACAGGCCGGCTGCTCTGAGGCCGCGAGTGGATCTCCGCCGCCATGTTGCTGCGGGACCGGCCCGCCGCCCATCAGCTGACGGCGCGGGGAAAGCCCGCCGGCCGCCGTAACGTCGCGTGTAGCGGCGCCGCGCCGAGGTGCCCCGTGTAGCGGCGCAGCACGGCCGCGCGCTGACGCCATCTCCGGCGCGGGGCGGGGCAGGCCGGCGGCAGCCGTATTCTCTGTAGTAGAAGAGCCACAGGGCCGTATGTCGCAGAAGAGAGGGAGAAATGGATCTCTGTGGGGCTGTGGCTTCCTAAGCGGGAGAAGGTGGCCGTGGGCTCTAACATGTTCCTACGGCTTGATCCATGGGGCTGGCTGTGCTGTCCCGTACACAAACCACACTGCTGTTAAATGCAGTTACTGCCACCACTCTAGAGCCCAAGGAGCCACCTCACTGCCCAGCCTGGCCTAGGGTCTCACTAAGGACACAAAGAAAAGAGTATTCCCCCTGGATTAATTAACAGAGGGATACGGACTGAGGAAGGGTGTGTAGTCACAGGAAGTATATTAGCTAGTTTCTTTATGCCTTTTAAACTAGAAGCAACTGTAAGCCTTCACCGTTTGTTAGGCAGCTGGCTGTTGTCTTAGTGTCCAGTGCATGGGACTATTGTCGACATAGTTGGTTAATCAACAGCAAAATCCCTTCCCTCGGTGCTAGTGCTGTGACAATGGCAGTGGTGGTGCTCACACCTTCGAGTCCAGTCCTGATCCAAAGCTCCTGCTTGTCACGACGGGCCTGGGGCTGGTGGAAAGGATACTTGAATTGGTCAGGACCCTCCTCCGGGAGCAGGGATGTAGTTTCTGATCCCAGGTCTAGCAAATACGTAAATATTTGAACAGCGGTGTGTCTAGATATAACCAACACACACAAACTTGTGTGAAAATCCAAAGCTATTTATGCTCAGGGCATCCCAGACAGTACTGTACCCAAAGAGATGAGGTACAAGAAGAGGTGAGGACAAACCTCCTTGACCCTGTGGTGGGAATCGTATCATCTGATGAGCCATCACAGACAGTGCCACATGCCTGCAGCAAGGGAAGCTGAATGAGGCTTCCCCAGACTCCTGGATGCGGACAGCGGACAGCAGACAGCAATTATCTCCCCCTTACCGGCCCAAAAAGAGGAATTTAATCTGTTTTACCGGGTTTCCCAGCTTCCTTATAGACACTAAAAGAAACAGACTCAGGACGAATGGGACCAACTTGAAGTTTTTAAAATACTTGTGGTTAAGTGCACTTTGCTTTCAGCTTTTCCCTGTTTCCCAATCTCTCCTCATGCCAGTGTTATAGTGCTTTTCTTTCTCTGGTGGTCGCTCTTTTAATCCAGTTCCTAAATTTATAACCTGCTTTTTCTCTATATTTCTTTTCCTTCCTCAACCCGTTCTTTTTTTTTTTTCTTCCCCCCATCACCCTGTTTGCACCACCACCACGACCAAACCAAGCAGCAAGTCAGTCCAACCCTGCACTACCTCACATCTCTCATGGTTCTGAAGAGGCGCAGCTATAAGATGAAGTGGCAAGATAACAGTCCCTGTAACAAGGGACTATGTTCACTTTTTCCAGGGTTGTCCAAGCGTTCACCCAGGGTTTCAGAGGGAAAGGTCAGAGAAGGAGGTGCAGAGGAAACAGCTCTTCCCAAAACCAGTATCTCTACGCAGAGCTACCCCCAGAGCCCATCCCCGAGCCTCCGAGGGATGCAGGTGACTGAACCCCCTTGGGTTAAACATCAACCTCCCTTCGAGGCTCCCGTCTGCAGATCTACAGCCCTGACACTTGCTGCACGCTAGAGGGAGCTTTAGGGTTTCTCTCAGTGCTTTACTGCTCTACGTGCTCCAGAGCTGAGGTCCAGCAGGCAGCAGAGCTGCTCGCTCAGCCGTGCACGCGGGAATGCTGCCTGCACACGCCCACCCGGAACGTCTGCAGTCATTTACCAGTTCCTCCTGCCACCTTTACCAGAAGCTCCACGGGTAAGCCTAACAGTTTATTAGGTAACGGGCTGGTCTACAACGCTGTGAGAATCTGGCCTGAACCCCATTGGCAAGGGGGGACCGGCTGTATGGCACTCAGACTCAGTCACCAGGGACATGACTGTTTTACTCCAGGTCTGGTCCAACAAATCGGTCCAGTACAGACAACAGGCAGTAACTACATAGGTGAGATAGATAGCACAGCTGGATCTAAAAATCCTTCGAGCACAGTGTTTCAGGCCTGGACCATGTTTGCTGTGCAAGGTTTCCCCAGGCTTCCAAACAGCAACACGGTGCTCAGCCCAGTCAACATACTTATGATCAGAACTAATAATTCTCTCCTAATCCAAGCAGCCACCAAAAGGCACTTTGTTGCCTAATGCTTCTTTGGATTTTTCTCCCCCTCAGATTTATACACGCCTACTGCTCTGATTTATAAACCTGAGTGGCTTAACTCACGTAAATTGTCAGAAGTGAGATTCTGGCTCTCTGCCTGAAGAAAAGAGGGGAAGGCAGCACCCTCCCCATACAGAGACTTCACAGCAGGGACTCTGTATGAACATGGAGCTATAGAATAGCACATCCACACAAGTCTTCTCAACAACAGCTATCTGAAGACTTTATTTGATGAGGAGTAGTAGTTAAGAGCTTTTTTTTAGTAGTCTTCTTTTACTAAACCTTCCTTTCTTCTCATGTAAGATATTCTCTTTGGCCTCATCATCTGGTATTCTTCATCCTGCTCGCCTTGACTTGGGCTTATGGCGGAAATGGATTTTGGCTCAGAGGTATATCATATTCTTCTACCAGCTCTTCCATCTCTTTCTGAGCTCCTCTGCAGGAACAGGGGATGTGAAAATACCTTGTTTTCCACCTCCAGAATCGCAATCTGGATGCTCCTTGCTAAACCCTTCCTCCTCCTCCCTTTCTTCAGCTTGCCTCCTATTGCCTCTTGTACAGTCACAAAACACAGTACTGGCATTTCTTCCCCCCCCCCTTCCTGTGCTCCCAACTAATCACTCATGCCATAGGCATGGCATAATGGTCAGTCTAGCTCTAAGGCATATTGTTCCAAGTAAGTAAGCCACATGGCACGTTGCACTGGAGTGACAAGATTCCCATTTGTGTTCACCACGCCAGCTCTTCTACAGCAGAAATCCAGCACAAGCTGTTCTTTTGTTAATAAAAGTCATGCCCTGAGAAGACCACATTTGTATTGCTCTTTACATAGTGACGGCCCTTGCTTCCCCTGCTGCTTCTGCCCCTCCAGAGGAAAAGGACACAGCACATTTCATCACCTTTGCCTTTAACAGAAATACGTGTTGTCCAGCATACCCTCCATACAGGCCTCTGTTGTGGGGAAGAGGACTTTACCTTGCAGCCCATTTAAACAGGCTAAGAGCCATCAGCCAGGTTACTGCTCCACAGCCTTCCTCTTTAAACCAGGCATAATTAGCACAGTGTCAGCTATCAGGCATCCCTGAAAACAAGATGGAAAGGTAAAGCAACTCCCCAGAATTGACTGCCCCTCTCCTCCACATGCCCCATCACACCAGAGATCAACATGGGCGCCAAGATATCAATAAGGGCCACCGGGAAGGGCACTGCTGCCCTGTGCTTCAGCGTGCAGGAACAGGGACAGCAAGCAGGCAAGGGCTTTTGAGTAGAATCTTGGCCATTGGCACCCTGCTGCAGGGCTTCTCACTCAAGCTGTCTGCCTTGGGATGGTGAACCCCTGGAAGAGGAAGAGGCCCTCCCAAAACAGCTGGGAAACCAGCCACTTTGCCTGGGAAGAGTGGGAGCTGCAGGAACAGCTCAGAGCATTGCCTCCCCCTCCTGCAGGCAGGCTCTGTAGGGAAACTCAGAGGTGCTGCTCGGGCTCCACAGCTCTGGGTTAAGCAAAGAGCCCGTTATCAAAAAGGTGATATGTGTGTGCGCGTTCAGGTGAGCTGCAGCCCCACGTGGCCCAGGACCACAGTGATGGCTGCTCCTGTCACCCTGCTGAAGTCCCGATAAGGCACAGTGACAGGAAACATGGAAGCTCCGTCTGAAATATTGCCACGTGGAGATGCCAGCAAAGCAGGAATTTCACCCTGTATGTGACCCTGGTTCTTAGAGGACATCCTTTAAGAGCTCCAACACAAGAAATAAATGAGAACAAAGCTATCTAAATTATATCCCCTCTATTTTATGTATACGTATATATTTATATATATATTAAGTATAAAGAGGAGCATTGGGGATGGCACCTCTTCCCAATCGGGCATGTGCTGCCCCTGCTCCACCAGAAGCCCCATGATTCTTGCTGAGGACAGCAGCCAGGCAGAGGAAGGAGCATTTTGCAAGAATGCCCATGGGTCAGTGTTTCCCATGGGCATGCATCTATCAGCCCATGGCATCAGCCACATTGAACAAGCCTATAGCACCAGTGTCCTCACCTCAACCATTTCAAGAAGGTAGAAGAGCCCAGGTTGGTGAGATACAGCCTAAGATATAGCACTGCCTTCCCCACTCTCAACCATCTGTTCAGATCCCAAATCAGACAGCACAAATTAGTCTGGAAGTGAAACAAATGCTGCCTGTGAACCACAGACACATGCCCAGCCCTTTGGTCTAGAGCAGGGTGGCTCACAGCCATTATAATTAACTGATAGCCACAGGCTCCAGGTGCTCACTGCCCCAAAGGAAAAAGCATCTGATTCATTCCCTCTATTGCACAAACACCCTTCAGGAGCTGGTTCACTTAATTACAGGGAACTTGGTGCATTAGGAGTGCAGATCCAGTATTCAAGAGAGGTGCTATAGGCTTAGCCCAGGAAAGGCTCAGGGCTAATAATGTGTTGGAGGTACATTGGAATGGAAATGTCATCATCATGTTAATACACACACATTACATGCAAGCCAGACAGGGTCCAGTTTTCCTGGACCCATTCCCACCAGGGCTTTGAAAGCAAAAATTGCATCCCTGGCAATTTCAGGAAGGAGAGCACTGAAAGCAGAGCAGCACTGAGATAGCTTTGTTACTGTGAGTTAGCAGTATCCACTCAACAGGACTTCATGTCCCTACAGCACACAAAGCATCATTAGTCAAGGGCTCACAGAAAATTGTCATCTGGTAAGTGAATGGTGCCTACTTTGTCACAGCAGCAAGCCTAGCAAACCGAGAGCAAGGACAACTGCAGTCTGAAGCCAGCTTCAGCACCAGCCTCCGGGATCACCCTCTGCAGCTTCTACCTTCATGTTCCCCTACTGACTTAGGTAGGGGCTTGTCTCCTCCTGGGTGTCACATCCAGCACATGAGACTATCACAGCCTCCTGGCACCACAGTAATAATGGGAATCATTAGTGTTAGACAGGTTTCAACCACTACAGGTAGTAGTAGCATTACTAATACATGCAGCTGAAATTGATGGGGCTAAGCTAAAGGGCTTTCTCTTTGAAGCACAAGGGAGTCTTCAGAACGTTGCTTACAAAGAGGTATTTGAATTTCTTTCTCTTTTTCATCTTTATTAACCCACTCTGCTGCTGGCAGGCAATGCAGTCTTGGTTTTAAAGGAGAGGCTGCTGTCAGGAGAGGGCTTGCCAGCAGGGAATTCAGTGTGATACCAAGGGATGAAAGCAGTTATCTGTTCACAAAGGCTGAGGATCTGTCCCCTCCCTCCTCTCCCCATTCTGTCCACCAAATAAGATTTTTAAACTACAAAGTGTTAATGAAATGTGGAAGTTGTGAAAGAAAAGCAACCTTTTTAGAGCTCTCTGAAGATAGGAAAACAAAGCTGAGACACAGTTTAGCAGATTAATAGCCTGCTATTTTTGCTGTTAATTACCTCATGAATAACCACTTCATTACAAATCTGGCTCAGGAAACATAGGGTGAGTTTTACTAAACTCTGCCTCCCTGCTTAGTCTCTAGGCTAAAGCAATTGTAACCACAGGTATTTTCCATAACTATTCCCTACCCAGGGCTTCAGTCTCATATTACTTAAGAGTTACAGTCTCCCTGGGCTTTCCACCTCAGAAAAGCAGGCAAAGGATGCGTTACCTCCACTTTTAAAGATGGAGAAACAGAGGTATACCTACAGAAAGCAGCCAGCAACAGCAGGTAGAGAATGAGATCATTTGAGTTGCAGTTCTGGACAGTTATGTTCCTGCTTGAAATTACCAATCCATCATTAAGTTACAAGCTTCACACATTCAGCCTCACTATTTCTGTTCTTCCTTGAGGACAGTTTCTCCCCAGCGCTCCTCCTCCCCTCAAGCAGCATGCAGGGCTGTCTGTGTCACATTGCTCAGAGGCCCAAACCCACACTGGCTTTTCGATGAAGACGAAGTTGAACTGCAAAGCAGCTGGGCGTAAAGAAGGAATAGATCAAAGCAGAACCAAGCAGCATGAGCATCCTCCTTAGGCTCGATACTCCTAGAGACAACAAAAAAAATGAAAATGCAAAACCAGCCAACTTTTGCAGATTCCAGGCAGATTCCCCAAAGCCTTTCAGAAGCAGCTAACAGACTGCTACCGTAAGGGTTAATAAGACTAGAGTAGGCACAGACCTACTACTAAAACATCACACTGAACTCTAGTTACTCCATTAAGCAGGACTAGAAATTTGATATGAATCAACTCCCAGGCTGAAGAACAGACAGTGTTTTTACAGCATTACTAAAAAAGAAGATTTTAGCAGCTAACCTAACCCTCTCCTTCCCAGGCTCTTATTTCACTTCCCTTCATCCTGACTTCCTTTACATAGTTTATAAGCAAGACATCAGCATTTTACTTCAAACCTGCTTTTGTTAAACTTCTTTTTCCCCAGCATTGAAAAAGAGCTAAATACTGCATAAGAATGTCAGAGCTGTAAAACTTTTCCTGAGTGGTGACATATTTCACCCATGTCCTGCAGAACCTTGAAGTTCCCAAGTAGCTGCTACGTGTGACATTCCCCATCAGTTTGCTCACAGCTCAGCTTGGGCAGTTAGTCCTAACCCCATCAGGCTGAATAAGCCAGTTCACATTTGCCAAGCCATGCTCTTCGTTGTCCAGCTTTAGCCTGGATGGCAAAAGGAAACAGCCACAGTTACTCTTTCTTTGGCACTCTAAACAATCATCTTATTTTGCAAATTATTTCAGGACCAACAGAAATTATTTACAGAGAAACTCTGCTAAGGAGAGTCTGAAAACTTATGTCATTGCTTTTTTTCTTGCCTAACTCTAATCCCAAGCTGGTTTACTGCACAGAGCACACACTGCTGCTGTGTGCAAGCCCTTCGGGAGCTCAGTTTGAATGCCAAGCCCTTAATATTTGAATTCTTACCACAAACATCAAGTAGAAGCAACTGGAAAATTAATTCTCATATTGTAAGCTTATTTTTACATAAAAATAGCAAGCTGTTTCTCTGAAATACAATCCCATGCTGCTCTAGAGCCCTAAGAAGGCAACTTGCACCTCAGCAGTCACTTCTCACATGCATTATGCCTTCTGAAGTCCAGCTCAGGTCCTAGCTATATAGTTTCTGGGAGGCAACATTCCTCTATTTTTGCAGGAGAAACCATACCCAAGCTAGATACGAGACAAACCAACACAAGTTTTGCTGTAATTGTACAAAACTCAGTGACAATTCTGTTATTCCTTTTACTCTTTCCCTCTGTGAGATGCAACAAATTGAAGGCAAGCCTAGCTACGTGAGGCTAGCCAGCAAAGCTTTCCTGCTCAGCACCAGCATCTTTAGTTACATCAGTCACATGCATAAAGGCGTGGGGATTTTTTGTGGTCCCCTGCCCCCCAGCATGGCTCAATTTCTCTTCAAGACAGGATGAGATCATGCTGGTTTCTCCATTCACCTCTCCTGAGAGCAGAGGACTTAGCCCTGTTTGTGCAGCTCCACAGGAAAGCATGCAGCAGGAGCATTTCCCTCTCAGCTTATGAGGATTTGGTGGCAGGCAGCTAATACATCCCATAAAAGACAGCTAGACAGATTTATTCTTCTCGATGTTCCAGTAATCAGCTGAAACAGGAAGAAAGGCCAGCAGTTAGAGCCAGACATTCTTCCTGTAGAGCTGTTTTGTTACTCCCCTCCCCCTACCAAGTTAAGTATCCACATATTATCTGTGGCAATACACTGTGAAAGTGCATCCTGGGTTTTGTACTGGGTTATGACTGGCCATCCATGACAGATCAGATGTTTTATGCTGGAAGCATTTTCATTTCATCCTGTATTCTTACCTCATGAAGAGGCTCAATGCTCATTCATCCTCCAGCTTATGCAGTAGTCATCTATTTACACCAGGGCTAAGACTGCCAAACAGCAGGACCACAGACCACATCAGCCAGCCTCCTCTCACTGTCAATGTGCCTTTAAGAGGGCAGCTATTAGCAAAGATTTACCTTCCCCATCCACATCCCTCTGCTGCCACAGGAGCAATACAACATGCCTGCAAACACAGAATCATCTGTGGTAAAACAAAGGGATTTACTGCTTATCTTTTGAAGGGTTTTGCACTCAAGAGAGTCCTATAAGGAGCTGAGGACATGCAAATGTGCATGCAACTTACATACAGCAAGCAGGAAGAAACACCCCAAAAGCATATTGAGATGTCCTCACACAGCAGTTTTAGCAGTAACTTGGGCATAGCAACTAAGGCTTACTCTTCAGTTACTGAACCTATGGATAATTCACCCTCAGCAGAATACCTTTTCTGCTGAAGTCAATAAGCACCAGGCAGTAAAAATACCACAGAATAATCAAGCCCCAAACACACACACACACACACACACACACACACACACACACACAGAGCTTCAAACCCACCCTTCTTTCGCCTTGTTTAAAGGGAAGTCTCAAACAAGTACTTCACAGGGCTCTGCACCCAAATACCCATCAGCACACCCATGATCCACAACACTGACAGTTCATAATGCAGTTTTATTTTTCCTTTGTACAAAAACAAATATAAAATTTAAATCCAATAGAAAGTGTATACTAGCAATGACAAGTTTACATTACAATAAGACAGGACAATGCGATGTGTACTGAACACCACATTAGTTTTAAAATTCTCAGTGATACATGCACTATATAAAAATTGCTAGAACTTTTAATCTATTTCTACCAAGAATATCCAGGTACCAAGACACTCAAGAACCAAAAGTAATCTTGATAGGCGGTATCTACAAAATTAGACCTTTTCCACTCACAAGAAGAAACCAACATTAATAGAAACATTTATCATTCTTTGTTAAAATCCTCTCACAAAAGCCATACATAAAACTCTTAGTAGATACAGAAAAAGCTCAAAAGTTTGTTAGCATAGGTAACCATTCAGTAGTTTAGAGAATCTTTTAGACATTTTGAAGAGATACTGTAGTTTTCAATCTGTATTTTTCCCCACAAAGCCACAACTACATCGACTCCTGTTTCAAAACCTAGTCAGTGGTTAAAACTAGCTCTTGAGTGAAGTCAAAGAGTAGTGTACAAAATATTTAACAGAACACCGGTGTGTCACATGAATGTTTACTTCTTGAAGAAAGTCTTCTCCACATTCAAGGTTTATTTATTTGTCCCATAAACAAGATTGTACCTGAGGGATGAAATGAAAACAAGGATTACCATAGTCTGTAGACACAGTTAAACTTTTCCATGAAAGCATAAAGCCCACAGAGCACAGCTAAGCCATCTCGTCAGTCTTGTCTAGCCTCCCTGAAGTCTGTGAGCCCAGGGAAGCATATGTTTGGATAAGTGACCAGCTTGTATTTCTAGAGACACAGCTCTGTTGATGCTCTGTGGAGCCTTGGGATGAGGATTGCTGCCAGGATGCCAGGAGCCTGCTCTTCCCCTGGTGCTGGCAGCTGCATCTTGTTCCCTACTAACTTGCACATATATCATCCAAATATGGAGTAGGTGGGTTATTCAAACTAACTGGGACAACTCTGAGTTGTATTCTAAATAATCTAATATTAAAGGCATAAAAATATACTTGTAGGACTTCTTCTTTTTAAACCAATAGTAATTAAATGGCATCAGACTTCTTTTGTCTCTATTGCATGCTGATATTCAACTTCTAAGCAAAAAAGTACACAGAAATGCTGCTTACCTGTAGGATTATGCCGGATGAAAAATACAAACGGCCTGTCTACTATGAACCACGGAGGGGATGACCTGGCTATTAAAATTGCAGCTTGAAAGGAAGATAAGGTTTAAAGTTAGACAAAGCAAGTACTGTAACACATAATATACTCTATAAAATTGAAGTTTCCTAGTGCATACTATACACTTGTACAGGTAAAGATAAATGCCTAAAACCTACCAACGTGGACATTTAAACCACCACAGGTCACAGGTTATTCTTACAGGAACCATTCTAAAAAGACACATCACAGGACTCACAGAAAGCTGGAAGTCTTGGGTTGCCACCCAAAGGATGTAGTAGCTTGGTCCTCTTCAACATCTGGATTACCAGAACATTACACTGGTGGCCAAAGCATTAGCTATTAGGAGACACTTCTCTAGAAGTAAGCCTGTTTGTATTTCTTAGAGGATACCAGTGGTCTGAACAATACTGGCAAATTAGGATTTTCCTGAGAAATTACATAAAATACGTCAACTGATCTGATGACAAAGCACATTCCTGCAGTGGTCTCAAAGTGGGCTATCTTTGCTTAGTGGTATAGCCTTATACAGTTTTCCTTGAGTCTGACAGCTAACAATACAGATGCTTACTTGTTGCTGCAGAAGCTTTGGTTCCATCTTCACTAACTTCAATTTTTGTCTTTTGCAGAACATTAGATACATGAAGACCTTCTGTTCCTGAAAATCCCAAGGAGAACAGCACCTTCAGTGAAACCAACTGCAAGAGTCCTGAAGTAACTTCTAGCTAGCAGCTAGGCTGGCATAGCTCAGAATAATAAAAGCTGCTACAATCCTGCTGAAATCCCAAAATTGCAATAAAGAACACTACTGGTAATATCTTTGGATACAGTCACTAAGTAATTACAAATTATAAGGAATAACCTAACCCATTTACTAGGTTTTAGATCATGGTTTAAGTTAGAAGTGTTCACTTGCATTTTTAGTTTTAATTAAGCAAGTGACTGAAAAAATATGCTCTCTGAATTTAAGTTACACTCCCATTTAGCTCTGTGTCAGGACAAGAAAAAAAGCACTTAGACATCTTGCTTTCAATGAAACACAGGATTTTGTTTTCAAATTACACCAGCACAAAGCAGGCTTTTCTGTTAGATCTCTCTATAGAAGCTAAATTGGGAATTTAATGGGAGCAGAGAACATAAATAAAATGACATTTTAAGAGCCACGAGTTCAAAAATGTCGACACCTCATTTACAGCTCTAGGTTGGTCCAGTCCCTTAAACCAGGAGTGTAGTCCCTGGGCTTTCCTACAGCTCAAGTCATTGAACTTCAGGGAAAAGCTAAATATTGCAGCTGAAATATTTGTTACAGTCCAAGGTATGGTATTCTTAGAAGTCCTGCCACAGACTTTAGACAGTGCTTGAGACCCTCAGGTTGTAATACCAAATCTTAAGAAGCTGACCAAGATGATTTACTGTTGTAAATCATTGCAGGATTTACAGGGGAAGAGAGCCATTGCAGCATTCAGTAGGACCAAGCAGCCATGCTTGGAGCAAGTTCTGTTTTGTAGCCAGCCAATGTCCTGATAACATTTATCCAAACCAGACAACTGCATTGTTATAAGAGACCCTTATTCTGTGCCAGAAACTATAAATAAGGACCACCATGGATTAAAAAAACCCATCAAACAAAGCAAGAAACCCACCCACCACCACCCCAAAAAAAACCCTATCAACCCAAACTTACTTGTTATTTTTGCAAAGTTTGCCTTCGACTGGTCAAACATATCTGTAATACCAAGTGCTTTCAGAGGGTCCTTTAAGTCTGTTTCTGCTACTGCTGTAAATCTAGTTGGCACAAGCAAAAAAGAATGCATCAGTATTATGTAGGAAAGTTGTCTTAAAAACTGTTTCTCCTGTACTAGAAGAGATATGTATATATGACCCTCAAAACACTTCATGAAGAAGAAATGGATCATGTTAGTACTTACTTAGGTAAAATAACCTGCACTCTTTTTGCTACCATGGTTGTCATCCAGCTTCCTATTGTTTTGGTGCTGATGTGGGGAATGATAGCAGAAAGTGGCGTTGTACTTTCAGTAGGCAAGGCAATCAACATGCTTATCATTTCACCGTGATATGGCAGTTCAATGATGTTGTACCACAGCTCATTCGGAGTACTTGTAGTGCCTGAAAAATTAAGGAGAGCTAATGAGCCATAATCCTTCCAGTCTTAAATCTCTATTTTACCTTTAGACACCTACTGCTGTATGAGTCTTTTGGAAAGTTTTGCCCACATCTTAAAACTGACTAAAATGTCACTGACTGCCTGCTTTCCTGCTAGACAGCCCTTCAAAAGGGGTCATGGGCTCTGTACAGATGCTAGTTTGACAAAAACAAAAACAGGATGACACCATGAAGCAAATACTCACTTGAGTTTGATAGGCATACTGTTTCCCAGACAAACCTTATCAGCCCAAAGTGTCAGTTCATGTTAGAAATAAGCAGGTCTGTGAATCAGTTGGATTTTAGCTGTACCAAAACCAACTGAGCACTGAGAAACAAAAAGCAATCAAAACCAGCAGACTATGTTCCAAACTAAAGAACTTGTAGACAAGCTCTTTTTCCTCCAAGAGTTATTGGAGGAGCTCCTGTTTGAAGCAGTCTGTTGCATTTACTTCATATTTTTGCTTAATAAGGATCTCTTTTGGAAGCAGCTTTAAGTCCTTCAAGGTAGTGGAGAGCAGCCACTTTTAGGTAGTGCAGGAGGCCAATTAGATGAGAAGGAGTGAGGTAGCAATGCCTCTGAGTTACAGCAAGTGCCAGTAAGCCTGTCTTTGAGCAGACCTCTTCTTCAAAGTTCCCTTTGGTTACAGTGAAATTTCTGGCATGTGACTGGGAAGCAAAAGTTTCTTTTTATAGGAGTTTCAAGTGATAACTTGTCAGTTTAACTACACACAGGTTTCTGGGAAAGTTTTTGGATAGCAATAAGATCTTATTATCTTTCCCATTTCTTCATCTAAGTCTGCACTTGTCAGCCCAAGCTGAAAATTGACATCTTCATTAGAAATTTAATCTTGTTGCCAGGGCCATGTAACCTGCCTTGACTGAGCTCACATTGCTAGAAAACTGACAATACTGCACTTATTTTGCAGGAATTGTGTCAAGCTTGGCAGTCTGATTATTTCCTGAGAGCCTGATAGTGGCTCTCAGACTGGGGCCTACAGATCAAAACATTGGCTATCTAAGTCATCTACAGGACAGTGACAAAAGGTAAACTGTCTAACAGTGAGGTACCACTTTTCTTGTCTGCTATGTACTACTATCATGACTATTGAGGCATACCAAAACAGTCAACTGATAGAATTTAAGATGCTTAAGAAATTTATACTTTTAAAGATCCCTTTGCAAGCATAGAAAAGACAGAAACCCTGCATTCAGATATCGAGAGATACTGCCAAGTTAGGACTCATTTTTGATTGGGTATTTATCTTGTACCTTTCTAGCTTAAATAGATTTTCTAGCTTAACATAAACCAACATAAAGGGATTTTTTTCCATCAGCATCAGAATCAAAAGCCTTTAAAATAGCCTTGCTAAAGCACATCTTTAGTCATGAACTTCTTTCAAACCCCAGAGATAAGTAGAATATACTTCTCTGCCTCACCCAACTCACACTTTCAGCAGTTATCTGAAAGCATTACATCACACCTGTTCTAAATACATGGATCTGGGACAAAGTCACAGCTGTTTAACACAAATACTAATATTAGTTGAGCACTACTGACAATAAAACTAGACATTTATAGCCAGTGGGTCTTGATTTTTTGATTTTTAGTAAACTGTATTCTCAGGCCTATTTCTCGGATTGTATTTAACATACATGGAAGCAAGTTCAGGCAGCACTGCTCTCGGAAGGGCAAACCAGAAGTTTTTAATCAGAGCTTCAATCTCACTTTGACTGATAAAATCCCAATAGGGCTGCAACACTGAAGCTCTGATGTACACTGCCAGTCACAAAGCTGCCTATGTCAGCTCTGAGAGTCTCTGATGAAAGTCTGGCTGAACCTGCTGAACTTCTTTTCACTTGTGACTCGATTTGAATTTGAGGAGCAGCTTCACACCTTGAAATATAGCCAACATACTAGCCCTGTGCTCCTCTGGGTCCCACAGGACTGGGGACTGTGCAAGTCCCATTTCTTTATTATACAGTAAAATATAGATTGATTCTATGCAAAACACATTGATTCTATTCTTTCATACACAGCCCATCACCAGATAAACCTCAGGGTTCTGGTTTTGTTGGCATTCTCAGCTCTTCCAAAAATAAAGATTTCTCCTTACTGCAAAGCTTAAGTAACATGCAAAGTTCTCAATTTGGGTACTTCAGGTTTTCCTTTCTAAAGGAAACAGGATAAGGCAAGCACTTTGACAGAGTATTGAACCTTAAGCAACTGTTAAATACCTTGCACAGCAAGCTCATCCATACCTCAGCTGCATGAAATATTCTGTAATCCAAAGCCTCCTACATAAACTAGATTAAGCAATACTATTAAACACCACATATACAGCAAAGTCTAGTTTCAGTTTCAAGGAAAAAGAGCAAATTTTATGAACAGTGATAGTTACTGAGCTCACCACAGCGGAAGATAGATAGTTGGGACAGCATAGGAACTTGGTAGGTCTTCCCATCAGCTCCATAAAATGGACGTTTCTTTGTATTTTCAGGTCGAAATCGTGATTTCCATAAGCCTTTGAAATACACAGCATTTACTAGAACCAGTCTGGTCAAACTGCCATCAATATCATCTGGAGCTACAACCTGATCGATCATACCTGTAAAGAAATGAATGAAGCCTGAGTATTTGCTGTCATAACACTGGCCAACTGTTCATTAAGAACCTGAAGCACATACTACTTTAGGCCTCTTGATCTGCGAGTGTGCCAACTCTTCATGGGGAAATACACCCAAGGGTCATAAAGCCAACAGTATTCTTTGTCATAAAGTAAACCTTTGGGATAATTAGCCAACATATCTTGCTAATTGACAGACTGACATTATGACTAACAGAGCCTTACCCTTTCAAGCATGTGAACAGATCTAAGACTATGTTACAATGGTAACAGTTTTAGCTGAAGCACTTTCCCATTCACATACTCCTAGCAACATTGCTACGCAAAACTGGTTGACATGTTTAAGAAAGAATTTGACAGCCGTATTTCACAAACATCCAACATTAACACATTCTTCACATCCAGGAGGCACTGGTTTTAACCAAGATATACAAAGCACATAGTTTGCCTAGATTATTAATAAGTTGCAATACATGATTTTTTAGCACATGTAACCTTAACAGCTAGCTGCCAAGAGGCATGAACCATGAAGAGTTTTGTCAAGGCAGGGTTAAAGACCCTCCACTAAACATGATTCCCAAGAACATGGTCATACCTTGCAAGAGTTTAGGGCAGTAAGAACAAAAGATGAACTGTCTACAGCTTTCCAACAGTCTGATTTACTGAGTCAAATGGAAAGCATCTTTTATGTTTGAGAATGCATAGCTCCAAGATAATTGAGCTTGGATTTCTCAATAGTCATATAATGGCAGAGAACAGTAGAAGCTCCCTGATCCCACAGGCAAATGAGCATACACACAGACTTATACACATCCCTTAAGTCCACCAGACAGGTACATCTGCTGGGGCTGTAAGACTGCAGATTCTTGGCCCATGAGCTCTAGAACATCACACTAATACCAGCATAAAGACTGTTTTCAGCTGCAAGGCAGAGCTTTTTCTACCTCCCCTCTCTTTCCCAGTATTTCCATCCAAATCTGATAGGTCTCAGACACCATCCTGCCATGCACAAAAAAGCACTCACCAATACTCACCCCTTGTTTCATTTTTCACCCATTGGTTGATGGAATCACATGCTGCACTTGGGTCCTCAAAGTCCACACTGTTGACACTGCACTGAAACACCTCTTTGTTCCTTGTAACAAAAGGCACTTCCATTTTAAAGCCATTCTTTGCAAAAACTGCATTAGCAATTGTAACAATGTCTTTATTCTTTTTTGAGACTATGAGCCTGTTTATCTTCTTTAACGCTTTACCAACTCCTAGTTGGAAAGAACAGCAAGTTTAATTTAGAATAAGATGATGAACAAACAATTACTGCATATGCAACTATTAATGACACAAAAAGTAATGGACCACACAAGGAGACCAAGGCAGGCATTCTAAGAGGCCTTCCAAATACCCATTTCTGATCTCTCATCTGAAAGGCTACTGTTTCCCAGCAAAAAACATGACCTTCACTGTGATGCCTGCTGCCCCTCTAGCTAGCTGTCTGCTCAAAATGCTACAGAAAGTGCTGGGAATAGTATTGAGGTTCAAGTCTTAGTGTGGAGCTCCTAACCACACTCCTCCACAAAGCAGACTATTCCAAAGTGTATTTCTTAAGTCCAGGTTACCTGTCAGTTCTGTGGCAAAGTCAAGAGCTCACCTGCCACCAGCCTGCAGGTGTCCCTGAACCTCAGAGTGCAAAGCAAAAGTTGTTTTCTCACCATCTTTCCTTCCCATTTATTAGAGAATAAAGGAAGCTGTGAAGATTTCTATGGCAATGTTCAAGTCCTTGTTTCCTTGAAGACTAGGTGCTGGCCTAAATCAACTACAAGCAGGAGTCAACCCCTTAATAGGAGCTTGCTTTTAAAGAAAAAGGAAAGCAGTAGGTTCTAGTGCTTACAGTCAAGATGCTTAGGAGCTGAAAGCAGCTTGTATCATCAAGTGTTTGCTAGCTCCTTCACTGTACATAAGAGAATGCATATGGCAGCACAGAAGAACTGCTGTGATCACCATACCCAGTCCTCCCCGTTATGAATCAGTGCTTGTCTACACAGGGAAGCTATTGCTAGGCAAGCAACTTTGTGTTCAGCCATAATACTGAACAGGATTCTTGGGTGGCTGTTTTCACAGCAGTTATTAATGGGCTCCCTCTGCTTCCCAAAACAGTTTAGGAGGAAACATTTCCAGACTGCTTCCTTATGTAGACAAACTTGATATTAGGAATATGAAGGGAATAAATTAGTTCAGAGTTATTCTAGTAGCTGCATGTAAAAAAAAGCCTCAGATGGCTTTGCTGTTTCATGTATTATGAATGCTTAAGCAGTACCATTTGTATGAATTTCTACATGTTCACTCTCCAATATGATGGGTAAATTCTTTCAGAGAACATACCATAACAGAGGTTCTCAAACTGTATTCTGTGGACCACAGGTGGTCCACGGAGCACTTGCTGGTGGTCTGGGGAGAGCTGGTTGGTCTCATGATGCTGGCTCTCCTCTTTGCTTCCAGCTGCTAGATCGCATTAAAAGACAGCTAAAGATAAATTAAATACTTTCCAACTATTAACTTTCCAAAGAAGCAGTTGCTGTAGTTGCCAAAAGACTGCAAGGCAATCATGAAAAAGAGCAAAGGAGATTTGTGCAGAGATAGGTAGCAATCCCAGTAACAAATTCCTGTAATAAGGTACTGGCTACCTTCTAAGGAGTTTGAGAACCTCTGTGTCTCACAGCTAGGACTGGGAAGCCTGCAGGCCAAATTAAACTACTTAATATAATGCTTCAGAATTTTTGCAAGGTTTTTATTTAGAGCATTAAGATGTTCCCGAAGTTGATTATCCCATGAAGAGATTTCAATCTACAGTATTTAGATCTTAAGCTGATAAATCATTTTGCTGTATTTTAAAACCAGAACCAAAACAGCAAAGCAAATGAAGACAGGACAACATGTTATATGACAATACTGCTCAAGACTTAAATGTGCACTTACCTTTGGAGGGTTTCCTATTCCTTGAAGTAAGGCAGTATGCTGGCACTAAGATGTTAAGTCTTGCTGGCAAACACTCACAAAATACTCAGCATGCAAAGTAAAGCAGCAAGAACCTTCAGCCTACACCCTCTCAAGGGGCAGACATTGGCAGATGAATATAAACACAAATGCATGCAGTACCAGGCGCAGAGACAAGCAGAAACAGCTGTTGCAAGAAGAGGGCACTACAAGGACTACAGATTCAGGGAGACTGACAGCAGAAACACAAATGAACAAAACTGAAGAGCATCAGAGTGAAACTATCAATTGAATGGTTAGAGTTTGCCTTGCTTTCCATGTGGTGATGAGAAGTATTCTCTTCCCCTGTTATTTATGAGTGGCACATTAAAGGCTGTTTAGTACAGCCTGCAATGGGGTACTGAAGCCTTCCTGCGTACTGCTGGCACTGGACTACCATTCACACTGTTCTGGAAAATCAATTTAGAAAGTATGAAGGCAGTTCTAGCCAAGGCCCTGGAGTCATTAATAAAGCTGCTTATAAGCCAGTTCAAGCATAAGTACATGTCCATACTCAAATTACCAATTAACTTCAAGCATGTCCAGTTTGTGCTTTGGTAAACAGAGTTAACTGGTTCATGATGCTATCTACCACACTTTGAAAGCCACCTCAAAAGAGCATGAGGACTCTGACAAACCACAGCCAAAATCACCTTAGGAATCACTGACCATTTACGCTGTATCTCATCATAGTTGTCAGCTGCTTCTTTGTCTTGCCATCAGCACCCAGCTGTAACACCCCCAGGACTGATGCAATCCCATGAGGAGAAACAACAACATTGTCCTGAGGCTTAGCTTTCACTATCTGGTTGAAGACCTGGATTCCAACATCAGAGCTAAGTTCCTCCAAAGGATAAAAACTGAACTGGGAACATACAGATGTTAAAGTCCCAAGAGCAAAGAGAAGTGGGAAGTGCCAGTTCATGATTTCTGGATGGAGATACCTGAAAGAGAACAAAAGGGGAAAGTTAAATCAGCTTTCACAAGTACAACATTTTCATTTTCAGCTTAAATTCTTATTTACCTGAAGAGCAAGCAAGTCTTGCATATGCTCTGGGAATCATCCCTGTGTTTTACTGCTAGCAGTATTTTAGGTCTAGGGGTTTTCAGAAGCAGGAGATAACCATAAAATAGCCAGATATCAGTGAGTGACCATGTAACAGGACAAAAGCTGCCAAGCTGGGATACTACCTTCCACCACACACAAGTTCCATTAGTTTTGTCTTTAGGTTAAATGGAGTCTTAGCATTCTATTTAAGCTGCCCTTCAGGATAAATTAGTGCTAGACAGGCTTATGGTCCTTATCCACAAATGTGATGCACAGTACATTTTACAGATCATTTTCTACAGTGAAGAGAAGCATGTATACATATGCAAAGAGACCTTCTGTTTGGGAATTTACACCTGCCTAGAATAATAAGAGTTGGCTACTTAACTAGCGTTTTCCACAATGGGAATATAGAGGAAAACTTTTAAGGATATCAAAACGCAAGGTTAAGTTTGGATGTTAGCCTGTGCTTTTCCATTACAAAAATTCAGCAGCTAATGAGTACAGAAGGAATTTCACATTTGAAATGGGCCAGCCTTCATCAGCAGATTAGCACCTAACAGAATGCAGTTTCGTTACACCCATGACCTCCTAGGAAAGGAGGCACAAGCAGCAGCAGTTTGTTCAGGACCTCTCAGCAACTGATTAGAGAGAACCAAGCCCAAATCTTAAACACATACTCAGTGTTTTAAGATTTGGGCTTGTTGCTAATAGGCTGTATTTCCTCCTCATGGAAGTTTATTCAATCCCCTTTTTTTGTTAGGGCAAACAGGTACCTGGAGGAATAGTTACGCAATAATCTATTTCATCAAATTAGGTACGCTGCTCACCTTTGAGAGGTTTGATCACATTTTTGTTTTAAGACATTTCAGTTGCAGTTCTAGAGTCCTGACTTCCATTTTTCAGCCCAAGAAGAAGTCTGTTTCCCACCGGGCTGACTCTAGTGCTCCAAGAGCACAACTAGCCGTTAGCCTCGAACACGCTGAGCAGCTGGCTAGCTAGTTCCCTTGCTCACCAAAGGCTAAATGAGGCTGCAGAAAGCATACAACTGATTAAAATACCATGTGTGACCACAGGCAAAACCCCAAAATAGGAGTCTCCGCCCCTTGCCCCCTCTGCTCAGCACTGCACACTTGCTCTTCTGGCTCACGCAGCTTCAAGCTGGCGACCGCAGCACCAAGGCGGGGAGGGTGTTTTGGCTTGGGTGTTCTTCACATCCATCTCCCACTCCCACAGAAGGGCGTATGGCACCAGCGAGCTCTGCCACTGCACAACCTACCTATGGCAAAAGCCATGCTGCAGCACCCCATCGCCAGAAACCAGCTGGTGTCTGTACAGATTCCTTTAATAGCATGTACTTTCACTGTGCTAAAGCACTTGGAAGTAACAAATACAGCACTTCCACTTTCTTCTACACCATTTCAGGGCATAGACTCAGCTTCATGTTTGCCACTGCAGCACAGAAAAATCAGGTGCTTAATATAAAGTGACACAGGAGGCAAGACATCTTTCTTCCCCCAACCCAAGTGTTAGTATTCCTGTGACCAGAGGAACTTGGATTGATTTCAGTTATGCAACTGAAAATGCTGCCCTACAAGGCAGGTTAACAGCTCACCCACTAATTAAGTCTTTCCCATCAACCTGCTAAGCTGCCAAACTGTTTTGGAGTAACTAAACTCACTCCACAATTCCTTCCAAAGGAGCTCCACACCAGCCATCAGCTGGCACTATGCAAGCTCAGTCTGAAAACCAGACTGGATTTGGCTGGCTGCAGCCGAGACCTCCGGGACTGAAAACCCAAACACCCTGTGATGTTTGGGTATAACTCTGAAGAGGGTTATACGAGTCACTTCCTAGATTTGCCCTGCACCCCACACTGTTGGCTACAGCAGGAAGCAGTCATGGGAGGACCAGCAGCCTGACAGGGAAAGTGAACTTGTACTATTTCTAGTAAAAACGTTACAGATTATTCTTTAAGGAGTGTTCTTTGACAGTAGCACAAACCACTCGAAATCTCTAGTTTCATTCTTAGGGGGAAAGGCTCCCCTCTTTCCCCAGCTCTACTCTGATGGCAGTGCTTTCTTGCAGGAGGCAAGTGTGGCTTCCCACTCCAAGAAAAGCTGTTTAAGGGCTTTCTTTGGCAGCCATCTCTTCTCCCCACCCAGAGACTCAAGGACCAGTTTAAACAATTTATTAATCCCAATTATTAATTTGACTTTTACATTTACTTAGTAGCCTGGGGGGGGGGGGGGGGGGATGATCTACAAAAAAAAAAACCACAACTGCTAGACATTCTTAGTATTTACAAGCAAGAAAACAGTTAACATTGGTGCAATACATCATGTCCCATGTAGTGATGGAGACCACAGATGGTGACAGGCAACTGCAATCCCAGAGAACACAATTTGAGCTGTAATTTGCAAACCCTGCTTTTGATTGAGGCAGCTCCACGTGGTCCAGAGAGCAAACCAGAAGAGACTGGACTATTTCAAGTGCATCTACCTTTGACGCATTACATGGCCAGAAGTTATTATGAGGGCAAGGACAGGAGTTACACTTTTATGAAAACAAATAAAACACTTTTTCATTGTCATTTATATACTGCGCCTGCCTAAGCCTAATTGAAGTCAGACATTTCTCTTCTTTGCCTTTACCACAATATATTGTGAGTCCCAAGTTTTGCACTTCACTGGTGACAGCTACCGATAACCTTGCATTTTCCCCATGACATGTGCAAAGCCTTGTCAAAACCACCCAACTCTGCTCCCAAGGCCACTGCTGCAAGGGGCTGGGTTTGCTTTTTTTGTTTCAGGCCAACACTATTACCTCCTGCACCTGGTTTCCTCAGAGGTGTCCACACTGGCCCAACCTCTCCCTCCTACTATGCCATTAGGGAGGCTGGTCCCCGTTTTGGAGTACAACTTCTAGCAGATGGCTGCTCAGTAAGTGAAAAAGTTTTACTCTTTCCTTGTGCTCAGGGCACTGTACAACTGCTATTCAGCATTAGTTAGAGCAGCCACTTCTTGGCCCTGCTATGCCCACTGGATAGCTTGACCAGCTAACTGAGGAGCAAATTTAATCTTTGAGCTGAAGTGGCAATCATGTTATTAATGCTTCAGGCATGGATTTCAGTATATTCAACCTCTATGCAGTTCAGTAACAAGACATACATTTGCATATCCTGAAAGAAACAGCTTAAGTACAGTGCAAGGAGAAAAAAAAAATCCGAAAGGATGTAGGATGTGTAGGATGGAAAACAGCTGACCTGCTATACAGAATACCAACAAGCTTTCAACAAGCTTTCATAATGCTGAAGCTAAAAACTTAGAGATAGTTAAATTTGAATCTAATGCTTCAGAAAGTCTAACAAAAATAAAAGCTAGGCACTTCTTTGCTGATGACCTTTATATTTTTAAAAGCTAACTGAGAAGGAGGAAGGTATATAGGCAAATTCATTTACATAAGTGTGGGCTTTTGAAAGCTGATGGACTAAAAATCCCTCTTCAAGGTAGGCTACCCACTTAGATTATGAACTTACAGGAAGGACATCTCACAACTTAAAACTTCTAAATGGACAATGGAAACACTGTCACTGACCCAGAGAAATGCAGCTAGAGAGTAAGTAACAAAACCCCAAATGCAATTTGTTAGGCAAATCCAGTTCTTAACCCTAAAGTTTCTGAACAAAACAGATGTGTCATGCATTCAGCTGCATGAGGGATGCCTTGCCCATGGCAAGCATAAAAGAACTCCATTACTCCCCCCGCTTCACTGAACAGCACCATTCCAAGTCCTGTACATCATGCTAAATTAGTAGTTACTACCTATACCTAACTGCAGAGCCTAGTTTAAGCAGCTGAAAGAGTCCTGTCAGGTACAGAGCTCTGGGGAAGGTAGGAGGGAAACACCATAGTGTGTCCTATTTACACTGGTAGCTTTGTGTTGTTCCATGACAGATGATGAAATGTCTTCAGGCTACCAATCTCCAGATGACCTCAGACTCTAGCTGTTGCAAACACCAACCTTCACACATACTAGGCAGCGTACTCAATTCTCACTAGGCTCAGCTATTCACATCACCCACATGATGCATAGTTCAAGTTTTTGGCTGAAGTTATCATGGAACTGTTTATGTCAACAAAGAGAACACAATGCTTTCGGCCTGCAGTTATAGAATGCTTGGTACAAAAGCAAAGTTACATTAATATAGACTATTTGATCTAGGTCTAGAAAGGTATTTGGTAGAGCAGGGAGAAGTTACATCTTCAGCACCAGGCACAAAAAGCGGCTGAGCAGGGAGATTCTCTTACAGGAAGGCACTGGCTTAAGAAAGACTCAATTTTAAGAAAGCCAGACCAAGCTGCTGCCCTCTTCTCAAGAGTTAGAGATGGAAGTTTGGTTCAAGATCAGAGTGAAAATTCATGACCTGAAAAAAAATACCCAGATTTAAAGTGTGTGTTGGAGAAAAGACCTGTCCCAGAGAACCTGAAGAACATTTTAAAGTTAACTGAGGAAGAAGGTGACCTGTACATAGATTTTTAACTATTTGTACCAACTGCACTAAGTACTGTAAGTATCCCATGAGACACCTCTACATGTTTATTTTGAAGTCCAACTTCAACGGCTATAAGGTATAAGCACATTCTTGCAGCTGCAAGGTATATTCAACAGTTTCTTTGAAGATACATGAAGCATAGGGAAGTTTAGATACCAGACTTCACTTTTGTGTATAGCTGTAACGAAAATGGCAGCAAGCATAGCTAAACAGAGTAAAACTAAAAAGCAGTCTTGCAGCATTGCTGGTCTTGCTGTATTGAGCCTAAAACACTCAAAGCCCTTGAGTCCACATGGCAGGCACTGGGCAGCCTTTGTGCCCAGAGAAACATGGCCTGGAACAAACAATGGGAGACTTCTCCAAGTTTGAAATGCTGATATCCTTGTCAGTGCCATCTGTGCTACTAATTTAAAAGTCTTATTGCAACTGACATGTGAGCTCAAAGAAAGCAGCTTCACTTCAGGCATTTAACTAACTCTTTCCAGCAGGACAGAATAAATACTCAACCAAACTTGTTAGCAGTCATTTATGGAGCTGGCTGAGCACACTGCAATTGTTCCTGCAAAGCAATGAGACCACTCTGGTTGCAATAGGAAGGTCACATGCTGGATCTTGGTTTTCAGATGATGATGCACACTTGGCAGCATATTAAAATGCTCAAGCCTCTTGGTAGGCTTCTCCTCTCCCCTCACAGGTGTTCACAACTCCCCTTCTGCCTAAGCTTCTTATATCCTAAAGCCTCCAGCTTCAGCTTTCCTACCATGCTGCTTGGCCTCTGCTACATCTGAACATGCTTTCAGGTTCAGAGCAGCAGGACCCACAATCTGAATGCAACAAAGTTCAGAAGTGGTTTCTTCTACAACAAAAATAAGAGATGTTTCTTCTTCCTCCAGGTTTTCTGGTATGTCCTGAATGCTGGCTCTTCCCTTCTAACAACTCTTTCCAGTGCTTCCTACTTTAAAGTAAGGAAAAAAACCCTGGACATCCCCACAGATACAAAAAAAATAAAAGCCACATTTTATCAACATGTCAGGTCACATTTAAAGTATCTAACACAACAAAACAGTCTTATATTACTCAATACCTGGAAGGTTTAGTACATGCAGAGCATTACCAAGAAAGGATGATTGCTAGCTTTTAAACAGCTCAGTACTTAACATTGCTCAGAAGAGGAGTAAGTTACTGTCAACATGAGATAAACAACTTGCACACAGAGATAAGCTGGAAGGTTATTTTAAAAACATTTTGTACCTTAAGATATTGGTCTGACTTCAGGCAATACAGCCAGTGCTGCACACAACTGCAAGAAGCATGGTACTGGTTCTGCACTTTCTTCTCTCAGCTTTAATTCTCTCTCTGCCATTTCTAACTCTCTCAGTTCATTAGTGCATTTGTGTTTGTTTCAAGATGGACCGTCTCCATCTGGAACACCTCCTTTTCAGCTGTGTCCAACCAGCCTCCCTTGCCAAGGGGGAATTTCCCAGCAGAGCATCAGCTTCAAAAACTGGCTGGCCCCAATAGGAACCATCTCTTTATCCAAGTGCAGCTCCCACATGAGCCAGTGGAGTTTAGTGCTTCTTTATGAAGGGTCCTGACCACTGCTTCACGGGAGTTTCCATTTAGCATGAAGGAGAGAGACAAGCTCCATTTAAAGCTTTCTGTAGCCTCACAACTAGTGTTCCCAGTTCATAAGCCAGACTAATTCTCTCACATACCTTCTCCAGTACTAGATGGTGGTTCATTGCAGTTCACTTCATGAAACAAAATTGGTCTCTGACATTGACCAGAGACAGCTCTTGATTTCATCACTTAGTTGTAACTATACTACAACTATGAGTTTCAAGAAGGTGCTTACATATCATTTCCTTTTACTTCTATCTCTCATTTATACAGAAAGAAACTTTAGCTCTGCTTCATGAAATAAATACAGTTTGCTGAGATCAGAGAGCAGGGGGCACAAAGAATTCTGTGACTTTATAGTTCCACTACCATTTTCAAGTTTTGTGTTCTTTCATTATGGTAAGCTCAACAACTATTGTTAAAGTTTCTATGTGTCATTTACTCCTGTATTTAAAACAGATTTTCCACAATCTTCTCTAAGATCTATTATCAAGTCTTATAGTATCAGAAGATTAAAGAGAATTATGTTTTTAATTTACTGGTGTCCCTTTAATAAAGGGATGGTTTTGTTGATCTTAAGTTCTTTATGCAATGTGGTTACTTTAACATAATGAAGAAACAGCATGGGACAGTCAGCCCATCATGACTAATGCTGCAGAACCAGTTTCCCAAAAAGATGCAATACAGTAGTGTTTCACAACATGGCAGTCAGGCTATACCCTCTTGCTCTGGATTCACCCCAGTAGAGGGAATGATGGCTCAATAATTAAAGCATTTGCCTAAAACATAGCAGCAGGTCCACAAACCAGACTCCCATTTCAAGATTTTGTGGAAAAGCCTCGTGGAACCACAATTCCCACAATTATTTTACATTACAATACTCACTATGCAAGTACAGGCTCATTAAGAGCCAAAGGCAAACCTACAGGATTGCCAGCTCTTATTAGTAAGGTACAGGGCATTAACTCTTTGATAATGGGCCGCATTTACAGAGTAGCAGCACAAGGTGCTGGACTAACAATGGCTGGTGTCTTATCAGCTACCTCACCACCAACACCTTTACCTCAGCCCCAACTTCTGCTATAGTATTTGACCTTCTTTTCTTCCTTAAAGGATTAAAGGGAAACTCAGTACCTTTATTCATTCCTACATGTTGCAGAACTCTCCTGATAGCAGGACTCGCCCCTCTACATCCCTGCAAAGCAAACTGCAACTTGCTACTTCCCTCCCCAAGTAAATTTTAGTCTGCAGGCCAGCAACACACGCTCCATCTCCTGCACATACCAGGCTGAAAGAGTAGAAAAAGCCTCGTAGAAATGGCTCCATGGCCACTTTGAAACTTCATGCAGAGCTATGCTTGGAACAGACTGAATGTTGTGAACTTCCAAGTACACATCCTTCTTCAGAAGGGTTACAATACTAATATCTGAAACACTCAGACATGGAGAACCACCAAGCGAAGAAAAAAAAAAAAAAAAGAAAAAGTAATCAAAGCTGAAGACATAGAAGATTCCTCAAACTAATAGCAAAGAGTTCAACAGAGCTTTGACAAGGCATGCAACTTGCTGTACAGCGGAAGACAGATGATTGCCTTCAGATTCTACACCTTTTAAGTTTGGTTTAACCTACAAAAGAGGTACTTGTATTTCCTATTAAAAAAATACTATGAAGCTGTGTTCCCATCATTCCACACTCTATGGTTCAGTCTGCGCTTACAGCACAACTGAAAACAGGGGTGTCTATGTAGCAATAATATTTTTATACTCCTGGGAAAATAAGGGATGGCAGGATGCACCAGCCACATGCATGCTTTGGTTAGCGATGCCAGACTGCAGTCTCTCAGTCTTCCAAATGGCCTTTAAGAAACTCCACCTGAAATTATTAAGTTTTACTTATTCTTCCTTCTACAAAAGGTAAGGCTTTCATAGTAACAGTGTTGGCAGCTCTATGAAGTTACACAGTTGTATTTGATACACTCTTTCCTCCATAGAATTAAATTGGAATAATTCCCATGTTCTCTGATCATAATAAGAATTTCTAGTTACTCAAACTCACTGATCCAAGACCTGAAACTTACAAGCTATGTAAGTTAGTTAACTTACAAGTATCTAAGGAATACTACCACCTGACAAAATACTTGGTTAGAGCAGTGCTCTGGATCTCTCCATCTACTTTACTTGTGGTTGGAGATCTGCAGAGTGATAGGTGACTAGCCTTTCATTTATTAATCATACTGTACAGCACTAATAATCAACCGCTTCCTATCTGCAAGTGAGTCTAGAAATGCTATTCTAATCTATATAACAAATGGAACTCTTGAAGTGTGATGTAGCCAAGGACTAAAGTTATTAACATTTACGATGAAAAAAGCATATTGATTTTCTGTCTCCAGGACAGCATCACCATAAGAGACTTAAGTTCACTTAAGTGAACTAGCCCAAAAGTTACCCAAAAGAATAGGGATATTTACATTTTTCTTTACAGCATATAGACATTTATGTATTTTCATCTCCCCCCTACTCCCAGCTTCAGAAGCAGAACTAGCCAACCCCAAAAGCATCAGAAATCACAGATGCTTTTAAGAATCCAGGAATCACAATCCATAAGAACACAGGAATGAAGCATGTGCTGGGAAACCTAACCGTATACTCTGATACCTTCTCAATTATTTGAAAGAAGACTTATATTACCCAGTTAATAAGAGAATTAGCAGCTCTTTTTTAAGAAAACATGCACTTTTCATTAATCCGACCTCATTTCCAATTAATCACACTGGTTTTACTACAGGTTTCTGGAAAGGCAAGACCTAAATTTCCACAGAAGAAAAGGGACAACTGAGTATGAACTGTGCACAGAAATCCTGCAAGAGCAGGTCATGACCTGATATATTAAGCCATCTGATTCAGTTCAGATTGAAAGTTTACAGGCTGTGTTGGCTGAGAAGCTGCTGCACAGTCCATCACTTTCTGTAAGGCAGATGATGAACCTCAGAAGAGGAAGTAAGCAATTAGCTGGGAAAGCAGCCTCTTAAGCTGAGTTGCCAGAGCAGCTGGAGGCCTCAAGCTTCCTTCACTGCTGAGAAAGATACATGAACTACTCCTTAAGGAGGAGGAAGATATATAGCATAATGGAGACATACAGCTACCAAATCCACCAACCTCTAAATAAGATTTCTCATATCGCTTAAGGATGTAAAATAAGAAGATAACAGAATGAAAGAGAAAAAGCTAGATGCATGTTCAGTTCTCCTCTTGTTTTTTTTTACCTGCAACCTATCTGAGCCAATGCCAGAGACTCCGTCTCTGGAGACATCCAAAACTCACCTGGACATGTTCCTGTGTAACCTGCTCCAAGTGACTCTGCCTTGGCAGGGGGGTTGGACTAGATGATCTTCAGAGGTCCCTTCCAAACCTTACAATTCTGTAATTAACAACTGTAGGTTATGGTCTGTTGACAACTAACATTTCATATACACAGCCTTGAGCAAGGGTCTTCAGTTCAGAACTTGCTGGTAATCAGTCTTGATGCCTTCCATAATTGCTGTCATACTCCAAGATACTAAAAAAAAAACTTCAGGCCACTGTTTCTAAAGCCCAGGAAGAGAACAGGAGGCTTCCTGAAATACATGGTTTACATCACATTGCCAAGTATGGTCAGGAAGATTGAGATTCCCACCATGGGAAGATCAATCCACAGATGAATACAGTTTCATACTTAAACTGCTTTGCAGCATATTTAACAGACCTCAGCACCAGACACCTCCTGATTTCAGCCTGAAAATATAAGCATAAGCATCTTTCTGGCTGTTAAAGGTGAACACCAGACCACAGGCAAGATACAGTAGCTGCCAAGACTCATGTGTTTCCACAGACACTGCTTAAGAAGAGGTACTAAAGGATAAATAAAGCATTTCAGTTTGCACTCAAGCGTTCAAGGCCGTGACAAACAACGCAAGTATGGCTCATCCTAGCATTGCCACTGAATTTTCCCTCCCTCTTCCTGTCCATGATCACCGTCTCCAACTTCAGCAGTTGTTTGACACAACAACAGACCTCTGTGTATGCAGAAGTATTCATGTAGTTGAATAATGAACTCTATTCTAGTACCAAGGACAAGACAGGCAAAAGCAGGGCACAGGAAAGCTTTTTTCCATAACATGCCAGCTGAAACAATTGCGTAGCTACAGCTGTAGGATGCTACCACCTTTATTTGTGTCTCTTTCTCATCTCTTCCAACCCCATCATTTTAACCATCACATAGGAGACACACTTGAACATATGCATGGTTGCACATATTTAGCTTTCATTCTCACACACAAGCTATAGACTTTAGTAAAAAAAACCCAACCAAACATGCACCTTTTTATGTTTTCATAGTTCTTTAATTTACACTGTTAATCTCTAAATTCACATGTAGGTGATTGGCTACGTGCTTTCCAAAGCTAAAAAGAGGAAATTCTTTATCTCACTTTGCTTATTCAAAAGTTGTTTATGGTTAGTACAAGTGCACTGAATTACACGGTACTTACAGGCTAGTACTTTGCTGTAAATCATGACTTCTAAGTTATGTCACAGGAAATTGGGAAGATGCCCAGAGGCACACAAAGATGACTGCACCCACTAACACTTCATGATTACTGATGATTAATCCATCTTTTCCCTGTCTTCCCGTGTATAAAACCTTTGACCCTAAAGAACAGTAGAATCCGGTTAACACACCAACTAACTGTAAGCGCTTTGATGATTACACTGGATTTTCCCCCCAGTTAATATTACAAAAGCATTCTCTCTCATGCATGCTTGTGATTAAGCAATCCAAGCAGTCCAGAAAACCCTAACTCTAGCTTCCAAGAAAAACCGAGAGCCTCAGCTTTTTCAAGTATGAACACTGCAGTTGCCTAGCAAGAATCAAAAGCCTCAAATAGCTGCATGAGCCAGGTAGATACGGAGCCCATCACCAGTCTCTAGCCAGAGCTCCCTCTGAACAAAGTGTTCTCTTACTGTAGATGCACATAATTTATACATGTCCCCATTTTAATTCCTAGCAATAAGGTGAGGTGGTTATTTTTATATATCTGTATGCATACACACACTCTTCAATCTAGTCTAAAAATGCCAAGTGCAGGCTAACTGGGCTCACTGCTTGACATTTTCCTGCCTAACAGTATGCCGTTACAAAGCTTTAGAACTGGAACGCATTTCTGGCTGTGCAATTTAGAGACGCACACTAAAAGTCTCTGCATGCCACTAAGACATGCTATTCTCTTGGTTGTCAATGACAACACCAAACAGAAGCTTCAACACTCGTGTATACACCTTGAGACAAAATCCACTGCAGATTTCTTTGTTTTCTTTTTCGTACTAACATGAGTTTATATCACCTCCCACATGAGGTACATAGAGCTATATATAGACAGTTGTCTACAGTGATGGCCACATCATCATCCAAAGCAGAGGTTTTATAACATCCTGATGTCTAGGTAGCAGATGCACGGGTAATGTCCACACAAGCAGCTTTTCAGCATCTTAAGATCTAACAAAGTTTGGTTACAGACTGTCTGACATGCAACTTGTCCATAATTGTAAGGAAGCTGTGGACTAGCATTCATTACTCAAACTTCACTCCTGTGCCAAAAAGCTGCTATTCTCACAGGTATTATCACACCTCATAAAACGCTATGATTCCAAGCTAGCACATCTTATACATATTTGATTCATTCTACTTAATCATTCTGCCTTTGGTGTTGGTCTTCACCTCACATGCTTTAAGGACTCATTCGATTGCTTCTCAGGCACGCAGCTGCTTTTCACTTTGCTTGTGGATTTCTGCAGCTTCTCCCCTATTTCAAAGCTACATGACGGCAGCTTACAGCTACATGCGCTTTGTGAATAGTCCCTACAAAACCACATTTCTAATGAATTCCTGTGGATAGCAGGGGGTAAGACGTTACTAAATTCTCACGTAAGAGAAAGTGAAAGGAGAGGTCATTTTTCAGTGCAGTTAAAAAAAAAGAAAATCAGTCTACCGGGTTTCTCTTTCAGGAAGTTGCCCAAGAATGCAATTAAAACCACAAAGCCAAACCACGTTTCGGAATATTCTGCAGGCATGAGGAAGGGGGAGAGAAGTAAATCACACTAATCACACTGAGGCCTCTACTGCTGCAGCAGGTATGCCCAGATTTGAAGGGAAATCTGACATCTTAACAGCTACTTGCTAGCACAATGGTATCTCCAAAGGACTTACTTTTCTGTGAAGATCCTCCTGTGCTGCACAACATTAAGCCAAGGTACTGAGCACCATTTTAACCAGAAGACAAAAGACTCTCTCCTGAAGTGAGATACTTTGCATTTCCCAGTCCTCCCAGAACTCATTACATGAAGCATACTACAGCATTATTCGAAAGAGAGCCAAGATAAAGAGTTTTAGCTAACCAGTTCTCTGCCTCAACACACAATTTCATGTCACCAGCATTATCCAAATCCTGTTTCAGTAATAGAATATATACACCCTTTCCTCCCTGAACTGCAATGGATGTGAACACTTCTATTTTTCCATCACTCGATATGCAAAGAAAATCTCGGTTACTAACTGAATTAGGAATTTTTGGTGGCTTTTTAAGTACATGGAAAGCAAGCTCTTCCTCATAGAGGACGGGAGACACTAGCGAAGTGAGCAACTTCCAGTTTTCAAGCTTTTACGATGAAGCCGATGCTCGGGAAGTGCCTCCTCTCGCATCCATAACTGGGGAGCGGACTCCCAGACTGGCGCAGGGATGCAGCGCCGGGCTCACCGCATGGAGCCCACGGCAGAGGGGGGCAGGCGCTCCCACCCGGAGCCGGGCCGACCCTGGCAAAGCGCAAGGCTACCAGCCTGGAAACTCATCTCTTGAGGGGGGAAAAGCCTCCTTGCTTCCGAAACAACAGGGAAAAGCAGCAGCTCCCCACGCCAGCGGCACCCGCTCACGCCACATCGCCACGCACCCGGCGCTGGGAAACTTGTGGGAGCAGGTAAGAGGCGAAGCACACTGAAGAGCCCGCGGGCACCCGGGATAACGCGTCCGGATCGACCACTAACGGCCATCAGCCTTCCGGTTGTCAATAGGGAAACTTTGCTGTGTGCCGCCTGCCTCACGGAGCCCGCGCAACGCCCGATAGCCCTTCTCCAGCGGGCGCCGAACAGCAACTCCGGGCCCTCCGGCCCGCCCTCCTCCCGCCTGCAGCAACACGGCCCACACGCCGGCCGGCTCTGACTCACCTCCGTGCCCCGCAGCCTGGTCCCGCCGCGGCACCGCTGCACTGCACCGCGCCGCTCGGCCGGAGCGCGGCGGCGCCCGGCGTTTATAGGGTCCGCGGCCCGCCCCGCCCCGCCCGCCCGCCCCTCCGCCGAGCCCCGCGGCGGCCCGCCTCGGGGCAGAGCTGCCCGCGGCCACCCCAGCGGAGCGGGGAGGCGGAGAGAGCAGCGGCGGGAAGCTCTGGCCCGACCCCGTTTGAGGGAGGCAGCCCGGCCTGCCCGCGGGATGCCAGGCTGCAAGCGGGCGGCACGGCGGCACCCCGTGCCGCCTGTGGCACTGTAGGGCCCATCGCCCCACGCCTGCCCCCTCGCCTGTGCCCCTGCCCTAGTCGCCCCAGCGTGCCTCCCGAGCCACACCGGCTGCTCTCGCCCCTCTTCTGGGGCATAGGGAGGGGAGAAGGGGAAGTGGAGGCAGATGTGGTGTGCGCAGGGGAAGCCTCAGTCTAGCAGGACCGCTGATGGAGCAGGGATAGTGAGGGGATGGATCACTAAGGCCAAGGGTTGCAGTGGCCCCCGACACCATGAGGCCCCTTCCTGGCAGTGGTGTTGTGGGAGATTGAAGGATTCTGGCTGAAGGGACAGCTCCTCCCACCACCTTGCATGTTCCCCACGGCTGGACTGCTGCACCCATGTCCTCTAGCAGCAAGGGTGAGGAAACATGCCAGTGGCCTAGGACCTTGATCCCTCATATGATGCTGGGGCTTTACTCTTCACAAACTATGTAAGGGAGGCTGCGGGGGAGGCAAGCTGCCACTCCAGTGTAACAGCATGGGCACAGTCACGGCAGCATGACAGAAGTGTAATCCTGGGAAAACACATGTGAATGTTAACACTGACTGACAGCCCCTGACTCCTCAGCTGACGAAGCGCAAGATGGAATTTCCACTGTTCATACCAAAACGGTGCTGCTGACAAGCCCAGAGAAGCAAGCAGTGTGCTGGTCCGGCAGAGGACAACACTGCTTTGCTAAGTCATCCTTTCCTGTTTTCCAAAAAATTTCTCATGCGTGGCTCAGTCCAGCTTTGAAGGAACAGGACAAGTATGCAATAAACCACGTTTCTCCCCTCAGGAGTTTGGACTGCTCTGGATAAAAAAAACCCAACCCATCTCTTGGCTGCAGCTGGAGGAACAGTGGTGGCGTCTGCTTTGCTCTTTAAGGTGGAGAGCCTTGTGTCCATTGAGGTGGGTTCTCTCCCTGTGGAGACCCCCTGTGCCTGGGCAAAAGCAGGATGCTGGCAGGCAGGATGAAGGAGGTGGCACAGCATGGCAGTGTGTGGAGGCAGGGTGTTCAGCCTCAGCCAGGGCAAGGGGAATTCGGTTGAGACTAGGTGCTGACACCAGCAGGCTGGGCTGTCGAGGAATGGTGTCTTCATGGGCAGTGCCAGCTGAGGTGGATGTTTCTCAGCCTGTCTACTAGCCATTTGCCAACTAGCTTAATTTTGCTATTTTTAGTTAAAAATTGTCTCCTCCTCCCCTAACCTAAATGCCTTGTATCATCATTTCTACAAACACAGATCTATTTCTGAGTTGAGAATGAGATGAATTAAAAACAACAACAACAAAACTGCCACCTTTTGCATGGTTTTTCATATTAGCAGGGACAACCCTGGAGTACCCATTTTCTCTCATGGATTAAGACAGAAAGCTATGCAAACCATGTCAGAGCTCCTGCTCAACTGCTTAACATCATGAAAACCACATGGAAAAATTTTACTGAGTGGTTTTAGGAGCCTTTTGGTACAATCTGGCTTACGGAGAGGAGGCAGAAGAGCCAGACAGCCACACACAGATCTTGGGGTAAGAATCCCGGCTCTAGTCTGACAGGCTGAAGACCTAAGCCAACAGCCAAGACCCCCCAAACACCCTCAGCTTGGACCTGAACCCAGCCTTTGCAGGTGCAAACTTCGTAGTTTGTCTTTAGCAGAAACAGGGCAGAGATAAGGGAAGCTACCTTCCAAACAAATTACCATAAAATAGTCTCAGTATTGATTACACTAAGTTTGAACAACACAGTTTTAATCCAGTGAAGCAAGCTGAAGAGTTGCAGCCAGAAGGCAGTGCTGCTCCTCCCCTTTCTTGTTGCCATGTAGCCTATGGCTGCTACAGTTTCTAGATGTGGGCAGCCACCTCTTGCCCAGGCAAGAAATCACTATTTCTCCTTGTTAGGAAATGGTTTAAGCAGTCAAAGTTTTGGCTGTTAAGCAGTTAACTAGTCACACTTCAGAAAGTATGAAGCATCACACATATTAAGCACTTAGCATCAGCAAAGGACTCATTTGCAGAAATACAAGCATCAAGTAAAAAAAAGTTGAAGGGGAGTTTGTTTTGAGGCTGCGTAAGATTGGGCCACCCAACCTAACAACTGCCAAAAGGAGAGTCCTCCTTTTTCCCAAACCCCTCTGAGATGAGGGTCTCAGACCCTTACTGGCTCTGCTGCTTGTCAGGCCCTTGTGTGACCCATCTTATCTTGGCAGGGAAAAAATACAACACAGAACTTTTTTTCTGAATTTATCTATGAAGGATACTTCTGAGGGGCTCAATGAATACTGCAGCCACTGGAACAATAAAGGAGCCAGGTTCACAGCAGCCAGGAGCAAGACTGGCTTAAACTGTTGGAGAAACTTATCCACAGGAGGCATCGTAAGATCTGGTGTAGATCCCTTCAGGTGAGTGCATGTGCGATGCACTTGCTTGCTACTGGAATTAATTTCATAGTTAAGTACCTGTGCACAGAGATGAAAGCTGTGTACGTGAAAGCAAAATTCACTGACAAGCTGCACGTGCTGTGGGGCTATACTTAAAAGCACAGAGGTTCTTCAGATGGTATCCCACCTTAGAAAGGGTAGATTTCAAACCATGCACCAAGTTGCTAATGAGGATACAGGAAATCTCATCCATTTTTTCCACTTGAAGCAAAACATCTCTTCCCACAGAGGGAAATGTTGGTGTTTCCCTGTATGATTTAGGCTTAAAGAGGAAGCTGACAGGCATAGTGTTGTGGTGAAATAGAAGAACTGGCTCCAACACAAACAAGCCTAAGCTTGACAAAATAGGCTGTAGTTTTAACAAGCAGCTTAGGAGAAGACTAAGGCAGAGGCTCTTAATGAAAACGACCACCTTTTTAGGCCAAACAGAGTAACATTTTTCAAGCCGTTCAGATTGGAAATCCTATATGAAAGTAAAAGAAACTTCACAGTTACCATACATGTTTTATAAAGCTAAAGTAAAAAATTATGGTAAAGGTGATAAGCCTATAGAATTTATTGTTTTATGTATGGTTTTGACAGGTTGCCAAGAGAATGGTGCTGCTATATGGAGAGTGGAAGAAATGACATTTTCTTTGCTTTTGGATTGTTATAGAATTTTCAGTGCTTTACAAGCCCCCAGATGGTTTTTATAACCCCTTCAGGGGTTGAAACATATTGACTGAGAAATACTGATTTATATAGCAAACTCTACTCTCTTCTCATTGCTGGCAAAATTACTGCTTTGTATATGTATATATACACAGTGGCTGAATGTAAATAATGGTCCAACAAATAATGAGGTCTGAGGCAAAATATACCACCTGGTGGTACATTAATTCAGATGAAATGTCTCTAAATTTACACTTGTGTAAATAAGATAAATATTTGGCCCTAAATCTTTTAGGTGAGCTCTGGATAGAGGATTAAAAAAATTTGTACCATGTTTCACCCTGCAAACACAGCAGATTACTAACTCCTTTCATTGGTATCTGAAATGCTTTGCCTGTAATGAGTAGGCATCTGGAGTAAATAGTCTGTCCAGTTTTAATTTTTGGAAGACCACTGTATTCATGCATGTTCTGTATAGTCCAAAGGGTATAAAACAATTCTTACTGAACAGTGGCTTCCTAAAGTACATTGAAATCCAGCCGTGTACCATAAAGACCTCATATCCCTTGGGTGACTAAACCTGTGCTTTTGCTTTTGCCCATAGGTCCTGTACAATCAGGCTGGTGGCATGGCTCGCTGGATGACTGGCCACTGCTGCAACCTGGGTACAAAATGCTCCAGCACACTGCCGGGGAGGAGGTAACACTTTGTTCGTCATGGATTATGTGGTCACTTAGAACATGAGTAGTATGATTTCAACTCCACCAAAGGCAGGAGGAGAGTTAGTGGTGTTCCTAGGAGAGGTCTCTATCCACCTTGTCTGAAGCTTTTCTAGAGAAAGAGAGGGTTTTCAACTCTCATTTTCGCACCTTCCTACTTTTCATTAAAGAATTAAAAATGCATTTGATCAGCAGAAGGAAAGGAAAAGCATGTCACCATAGCTTCATATTTAAGTCATCCTTTGGGAGGGTGGAGACTGCAGTTCTACTCCCCACTTGCCAGACAGAATACTATTGTATTTTACACTAATCAACCAGTGGGTAAAATACATGAACAACCCTTAGGCTGGGCAGAAAATTTAACCAATCGCCTTGTAAACAGCATCTCCTTTGCTCCTTTGCATTGCAATACCTCAGTCACTTCTTGGAGCTGGGCCTGAACTCATGCCCTGTAGCTCTGCACTGGTAAAAGCAGAACCTCTGCACTAAACTTTCTGGCAATTCTCACTATGCAGATTATAAAATTTTAGATCACAAACTTTCTCTGACAAGGCATGCACACAGCTCCCAGCTCCTTCAGCCTCCACCTCAGATGAAGCTGCCTGACACTAATACTAAGAAAAGGCAGTGAGCTGCTTCCAGATTACCTTGGATTTGCGTGGATTTCGAGCTAAGCCCCATCAGCAAAGCTGCTGCTTAAGCTTTTGCATGCTGTGTTTAAGTTGTAGGACCCAAGTGACCAGAGCTGGCAAAGTTTTATTGTTGGTTCAACTATTTCTGCTCACTTGGACAGCTGTAAAAAGAGCAGGCAGCAGAGCAGCTCCAGACCTGAAAGAAGGCAGCAAGGAAGACTTGGCAGAGGAAAAAAAGCACAGGCAAGTCAGCTGGCTCAGGGGAGGCAAGTTGGAGGAATGAGCCCAAAGCACAAACAAAGCAAATGGCAGCCTTGAGGCTGGTCCAGGCCCTGGTGGGTCAGAGCAGAGCCACCGGCCAAGGCATGGCCTGGTTCCCAAGGCTGAGAGAGGCTTATGTCGGCAGTGGGGTCAGCAGAGGGTGATGATATGAATGAATACCACTTTTTTTTTTTTTTTTTTCCTTTTTGGCTGAAATTTGCCTGTTACTCCAGGCTGGGAACACTACCATTTGCTATTGTAAATACCCTATTCTAAAACACGGGCTCTCGGCACCCAGCCAAAGGAGGAAAGATCTCATCTCCAACTCCTCAGTGCTAGGAAAAGCCAGTACTGCTCTGTCAAGCCTAAATTACCTCCCCTTGGTGTGGGCAGGATGCAGTGCTTCAACTTCTTTGACATGCATTTCCTTGAGACAAATATCAATTCCCTCAGTGGCCCGTCGTTTACTATCTACATAAAAACAGAGGGAGATGGTTAGAGTGGGGAACAGCCCTGCTGTTGCTATATATAGTGCCCTGTCTGCTCAGCCTGTAATGTTTTGCTATTCAGTTGTAAATAATACTATAAGGAAGGGAATAAAATGGGGAATAAAATGAAAATGTAACTTGGAGAAACTGATGTAGAAAAGCAGAGAAAAAGAAAAAAGACCACAGGTCCAGAAAACACAGGAATAAACTACCTACTTGGGCTTAAAAGCAGAAGATGTCATTAGTGAAACGCATTCTGCCACTACTGCTTTTGGGGTCTCCTGACAGAAAGCTGAACAAATCTGTCCTTTTGGCTGGCTACTTCTTCCTGGCACCTGCCATTATGGTCCAATGTGAAGGTTTCCAGCATTATACCTAAAATAATTCTCACATTTATATTTCAAAGAGTGCTGGGAGACTGCACATATTTCTTTTACATGTACATATTTAAATCTATTCAAATTTGTTCCTCTTATGAATCATCATATCATCATGAATCATTGTCAGGACTTACTAGCTTAAACTCTACACAGTACACACTTGTAAGGAAAAATACAAAATATATATGCCTTGAATATTCCAGTGGTGGTTGGGCATCTTGCAGCAATACATAGGTTTTCTAGCAACACCCTTGTGAGGAAAAGTGGATTTATTCCCATTTTACAGAATAGTAGTAGAGGTAAAGTGGTCAGTCTGTGGCTATTAAGGAAGTCTGTGGAAATGACTCCAGATCTCTAGTATTTCAGCATAATTTCTAACCCACAGGACCAGCTCCTTCACAAACCAGATGGAAAAGCAATGCATAAAGGAAAAAGAACAAAGAAACGGGTTTGGTTTTGTTTAGTTTGGTTTGGTTTGTTGCCAATGAAGGGTAAAAGAAGAAAGCCATTAACAAAGCATTTTCCTGTGTGACTCAAATTAGGGCAGCCATAATGGCTGAAGACAATTGTGCTTTTATTCTTTTTTCAGCGATAATTTCAAATTTGGGCAAGTTTTTGTTGTTTTGCCATTCAACACAAATAAGTTGAGTTTGGTTCCACCACCAGAATGATTCACTAATGCCCTAAAGAAATTGAGAATGTCCCCAGTAGAGGAAATACATTACTAAATTTTAAGTCTGAGCCACATCAGTACTGATCTTTCTATGCTGGGAAACAATTTCTCTGTAGTCTGGAGGAAGTGCTCTCTAACAAATGAAAAATTAATTCTGTATTGCAAACCCCACTGAGTTCACTGTTGGGATTTTTCTTTTCTGTGAGTAAGGAATGAGTGAAAACAAACAAAGAAAACCTTTGGGATGTGAACCAAGAAGAGGCATAAAACATTAGTTGGGCTTCTAGCCATAACCTACTGGGAGATCTATGGTCTCAGTGAGTTTTTGGTCACGCTCTTCAGGAAATAGACAATACATAGTTTATTCAAGATAACTTAATGATAACAACTCCAGGCATTTTGTTTATTAGCTGTAGGTTTCTTTCCTACTGACACATTCTTCTGGAAACCTAGCCTTGGCTCTGCATTCTGCCCATGGCAGGTTTTTGTAGATTTTAGTTTCTGCGGCTCTTTCAAACTGAAAAAGAAGAAAAGAAGTTATAGGTAATATCGAAAAAAATTACATAAATTGACACACAAGTATTTAGAAGTTTCTTTTCACTATTTTAGGGCTTTCTTTATCTGAAAACTTCTAAAATTTAATTTAAAAAAATAATATTTATAAAACAAAAGTTTGCAAAATGTGCTTTCCAAGGAACACTTTCTGATTAGCCTTTTTCCCAAGACTACCTGGGTGTTTTCATACTCTCAGTTAGTGATACAATCACAGTGACTTCTCCAAACAGAGGTCAGCTCACACTCTGAAGTAGGATCACATGAAGGCATCTTGCATTTTGTTGAACAGAGTTTTATCTGTTCTGTTCCATACACTGAATTCTAGGATACGTTTGCATAATCTATTTGCATGAGTAAACGAAAGAGGCTAGAAGGAACATTTCTTGTGATAAATAATGGGAAGTTGTAGAGGTGGGGCAGTTAGGACTATTTCCTGCATTATATTGATAGGGAAACAATAAAAAGCTAATATTCTCCCCAGAGATTTACAGATAGATTAAGACTTTAGAGTCTTGTTTCCTGGGTTTTTCAGTTTGTTGTTATTTTCCACCCAAGTGGGAAAAAACCCCAAACAACTAAGTGACTTTTGAGGCTAACAAGTACTTTGTATCCTCTGAGGATAAGGTCTAAAGAGACATAAATTCTGTATTCAGCCAAAGAATATTAAATCAATTTAAATTACTATTCTCTTTCAGCAAGTGTAGAGACAAACAAGGTTCGGGGTTTTGATTTCAACCTGTTTGAGTGAAACAGGCTGCTGCTAAGAGTGTCCAAGAGAACATGCTATTGCCCTGCTCCACCAGTAGTAAATATCTAAAGTAAGAAAGAGTCCAGAAGATAAATGCTATGCCTTTGATTCCTCAAATGTTCAAACTACTGTCTGAAATAATTAGTAGCTGCAGCCTGTAATCACTTGCCATTCAGGCAGGAAGGAAACTCAGCAGCAGGCAGCCAAATTACAATGCGATGTAGGTTGCTCCTGCCTGCCTGAGCTAACCTGGCTTCTCCTTTGTGTGTCAGGGTAAGGACACAGCCCCAAAAGACAAGCCTTTCAGTTTTCTGTTGGAACACTTCCCTCATCACAAGTCAGCTAGACCTGACACCATAGCTAAATATCAGCATTTCAAGTTAGCTTGCCTTTTCCCAAAACAAGGGCTAACTTCTGAGTTTGTCAGCTAGAGTAGTACTCAGCAAATCTTTCTTCACTCATTTATTGCCCAATGACACAGAAGATGGCAGATTAGGCAGTCTTTGGCTAAAAGTAAAGGTTTCTTGCCTTTCAACTAATAACATACTTCAGGTCTTGCTTCCAAAACCCTGTTATTTCTTAGCAAGATATTTCATACTTTCCTTCTGGTCTCTTTAGTTTCCTGCCTGAAGATACACTGTTATCATGCTAATGATCTTCAGCTTCTGTTGCTTCTGTCATGCTTTCTGTTACCTCTCTAGGTCTCTAGGGTTTAGTCATTGAACACTCACCTCTCGTTAAGTTTTATACACATCTTTTATATAGCTATTTCTTTTGTTTATATAAAGTGTCTATCATCATACTGATACTCTTTTCCTAATCTCCCAATTTATTTCTCCACCCACCACTTCCATTTGGTATGTTTGATACCTCAGTGTCTTGGGTTTGCCTACCTCTTTCTGCATTCCAGCATTCATTTCTGCATTCCAGCTTTTTCTAAGCCTGAGGTCCTCTCTGCTTGGTAGAAGAGATTTGATTTAACTTCTATTGTCTATAGGTTAGTCCAGACATCCCATTGAGTCTGTTTGTGCTGCAACAATAAAGACAGGATTAACTGGCTCAAAGCTTTAAGAATTAAGACATATCTTGATAATTTGAGAGACAATGGGAAAGGTGGTTCCCCTGTCCCCTTCTCAGAGCTGGAGTTCAGGCTAACAGTTTTTTAAGTCATAGTTTCTGAAGTTTTTGTAGTTTCAGTTTCTGAAGGCAGAAGTAGACCGAATGGTTCACAGTTCAAACCTGTTCTTTCAGAAAGGGGTGGAGTTTGCTTTTAACAATGCCAGGCTAATTTGTGAATTAATGTCTCTATTTTCTGAGGTACAAGAGCAGTCTGCTTTGGAGGACTGGCTGACAGGATATAGTAAAAACAAAGACGAAGACAAATCTGATTCTTTAGATTAAGTTGCTACTGTGCATTAGGACTGTCAGCAGCCTACTGTCAGTCTATAGGAATTGTTTCCTGTTTTCAATTCATGATGAATATGCATAAGAGCATATATGACTTTTTTTTATTAAAAGGGAAAACCCAGTAGCACTATGGGAGACAGATAAAAAAAGGAGAAACAGTAAGGTTCAGGAAACAATTTTTACAACTACCAATGACAGAACAAGCAATGACAAAAGGCATTGCCTTGTAGCACAAACAGCTAGGCAGACTTTTAGGCAGAAATAACTCTGTCCTTTTTCATGTAGAGGTACCTAAGAAAGCTCTAGAAGTCTCTGTATACAACTAAACAGCAGCCAAGGAACAAAACCACATTTGCCTTCAATTCACTCTTACACAACTGCAGATAGTAGATAGTGCCCTAAGTGGGGTTCATTTTTGGCTGAAACCTCGGGATGTGCATCAGTAATGACAAGACAAGGGAAGAAACCTTGCCTCTGGTGACTGTGGTTTGTACTTCCCCATGCAGTGCCTCTGCCCTGAAGTCTACAGGGGCCTTTCTCATCACACTGCTGCTAGTAAGTAAAACCTTAAGTTTTTATATTAAGACAAGGGTGAAAATAATGGCCAAAACCCTTTCTGAGACAAGTGGTTTAGATACAGCTACAGCCAAACTTGAGTAAGTCTTGCCTGAAGCTTGAATACACTACATCCGCTCAGGTCAGTGCTCACAGTCAATGGTATTACACAAAGAAAAGTACAGGGAAGCAGGGGACAGAGAGGATGCTGAACTGCTTTTCAGGTGTCAACAGGGCCATTCCCATGGTACATGGGTGTTGTGGACAGATGCAGCCCGTGCTCCTGCCCTGCGGTTAGCCTCCACCACAACTTCCCATCCACTTCACTTATTTCTGGCCCTTTTGGTGGCCGTGACAGGTCAAGCCCAGGCCAGATGTCTGTGACCAGCCCCTGCTGTGCACAGGCCTGTCTCTGCCAGTCCTCCTCCCTGCAGCACCTCTGGAACCTCAATCTCTTTCTGAGGCTTCAGCAGATGGATCTGTCCGTCAACCCTAGCATCACTAGGAAGGCTAAGGAAGACATTCAGAGTGTCCCAGGTTGGAAAACTTTCACCACGCCAGAAGTTACACCATCCGATGGTTTCCTCTAGAAGCACAATGAGATCATCTTAGGAGTCTGAACAGCTCTGGCAGAGCCCTTTTTCCTCCCAGGTCTGGACATCTAGCTGGCACCTGAAGACGAGAGCCCCTTCATGAACAGAGGACATGGCTGCAGTGGTCTGTCTTGCTGTGTCTCTGCAGTGACTGCCACTTCCACAGCTATCATAATAGCGCTTGGGGATAAGTTTGTATCTTCAAGCTGTGTCCACTGTCTGCATTTTGAAACCACATGTAAACTGGTGGGCTCATGGGCTAGCCTAAGAAAAACTCAGCTCTGCGACAAAGTCTCTCTCAGGGTCTTCCTTGGGTCGGCAACTCTTCACGTCAAACACACACAGCCCAGAGACCAGAGGTCAAAGCTACTCCTAAACCAAGACAGGACACAATGAACTGGAGGTTGTCTCATATCACCTCCTTCTGAAGAGAAAACAAACATGACTATTTGGTTTTTTGTGCTGGGCAGACAACTCTGCCTTCCCTACCATGTTTCAGTGTTGTAAGAGAGGACATAAATCAATGTCCAAACCCACTCTGTGCCTATCACTGCATAGACTTCTCCTAGCGACATGAGAGTCTTCTTTTTTCAACTGGGCTGAGACGATTTTATTTGCAGCTTTTATTTTGTTCTAGTCCTGGCTTCCCTCCATCCACTTTTGTCAGCTAGGGTTTTGCTGCTTTGTTTTCCATTCACACCATTTGGGCCCAGTGGATAAGCTTTTAAGTCAGAAAAATAGCATGTTGGCAGCAGCATCCCAGCTCAGGCTTGCCCTGCCCTATTGGGCTTGACAACAGCTCAGAAATGATTGATGTTCTAGCCCCAGTGCCTTCCCTTGAGATGACAGCACTCAGAAAAGCTGTCAGTGCTTGAGGAGAAAGGATCACCACAGAAATGCTGGCTCATTGCAGCTTATCTCCAGAGTTAGTTACTCAAAGATCATAAATACGTGGATTACAGTTTCTAACTTCATGAGTTCCTGGACAGTTTACACCAAGAACTGTATTTCTGCAGTAAAATATGGACCTATCTCCCTCTAGTCCCTTTATTCGCAATGCCTTGAAGATGCCAATATCTGTAATTCGTTTGGTGTACTGTGTGATTCAGAAGTTGTGGCGGATGTTTTATAAAACATCCACCCATCTTAAAATGACTGCAGTTAAGTCCCCTCATAGAGGATTCTTCTAATTATGCCTCAGAAAGGAAGGGGCAAAAGACATGAAAAGCAACAGGAGGCATATGCATTAACATTACTATTATGTAGTTGGTTCCTGTGCCCTATGGTATCAGAGGAAGCTATTTTTGGCAATATTCCTGTTATCGAGAAGGTCCAGGAAAGTAATCCAGATGGCAATGAGTTACATAAAGCAACTTCAAGTTTTCTTAAGTCATGTCTCACTTGTTTTATGTGCTAGCCCAAAGGTAGCAATCTTGGTACCTTTATGCCTGCCCCCTGTGATTGGTATTTGTTCAGGCTGAACAATCATCTATGATGGATAAATGGCATATGTCAAACCATCGGTTTTAGTAACTTGTAAGAGAAAGGTCAGGAGTTAGTCTCAAAATAGCTTTGAGACAGCTCAAAGCACCAGTCCCTCATATCCATTCATTTCTTCTAAGAGCTTCGAATTCCCTTTGCTTCCTTTAAAAAGCATTTCTCACTGCCACTTCTGACCAGCCCAGTCCTCCCAGGTGTCCTGGGCTCTGCTTTCTTAGGGTGATTATTTCTCTCACAGAGTAATTCCTGGTAGCTTGCCACAGTTTATCTCAAAAAATCTTCACAATTTTTAATAAACTTTTTTCATGTCGTATTGAGCAATTGTCCTGAGCCCAGGACGACAGCAATCTATATTACATCATTCCTACTGAGTGCTCACTGTCATCAAGAGCAGAGAACTGCCTACTGGATATGATTTCTTTTCAGAGGTGAAACAAAGGAATTTTTACTAAGCCTGAGTGTTTACTAAGCCAGCCAAATACGGTGAGGCTGACCCCAGCCTTTCACATGTGTAGAACCAGTTTCAGACTGCCACCAAACACTACAGAGCCCACTCACCTTTCAGAAATGGTTTGTTCACGCTAGCAGAGCAATGCAGGATGACTGAGTTCCAGTTCAGCAGAATTTAGAGTCCCGTTTGTGTAGGAATAAATAGCTACCAGAGGATCAAAGGCAGAGAATCGGAGCTTAGTGTCCATACACTGTATTCAAAATTAATGGAACATGTGAGGAGAAATTATTGCAGGTCGCTTTTTGTAATCATTAGGATTGCCTCATTCTAAAATGCTGTTATTGAACAAATTCAAGGTAAATTGCATCTCTGGTAATAACTGGAATACTTTCAGGACTAGATTTTCAAGTTATCTAATCTATTTGCATGTGTGCCTGCACAAATCGTACGTGATGCATCTCTTGGCACTAGCATAGCAATTGTGTGCACGGAAGTGGCACCTGTGCACACACATGGCCAGCCAGCTACCAGGCTGGACTTGGACTTGAACACCCAGGTTGGAGACACAGATCCCTCAGAGCAGTTGGCTCCTACTTTTATAAAGTTACTGTCAAAGCAGTGCAGACAATAGAGAAGCAGGAGCTAAAAGCCAATTCCAAGTAATGTAGATGAAACTGAGTTCACATATCACTCAAGCAGTGCCAGCAGCTCCTTCAATTTTGCATCCATCTTTCCTAAACACACAGCATTCAGCAGTTCACACCTCAGGTGTGATCACACCTCAGGTTAAAACATTTCTTCTTTTGTAAAACCTCTTGCCAAGTATGCTTTTGTATTTTATTACAAATGCCTATTATTTGGATTAAGTTACTTCCTTTGTATGATTGGCTACATTCCAGATGCCTCTAAAATCAGTAGTGATGAAGTGGGGGAAACAAAAGCAGCAGATGCTCTTCCTTCAGGCCTCACCACCCACACTACAATGCAGCACTCAGCACTCCTTCCCCAGACCTCTGTCCTCTCTCCATCCCTTGATTTCTGGAGCTAGGGAGGGGGAGAACTGCTGCTGATGGCAAGTGGGATGGTGATAAAATGCCATTTTCCTCTTACCTCTTTATAATAAACTCTGTCAGAACATTTAAAAACAACACAATCAAACCAAACAACAGATCTGAAAAAAGACCTCAACAACAAACCCAACCACCCAAATTCCATTGTCCTCAACAAATTCCCTTGTCCTCAGGCTCTTCCCATTTTGTCTTTTGGTACCCATTTTGGTACTCACTCAACACTTGTAATTATCATAAATTTTGCTGTGTCTAACTGGAAATCTCTTAGCAGTCATTCCAGCATCAGGCACTGTGAGATACATCATGACAGCACCATCTCTATTCACACTTCTCCAATATGCCCTTGATAAATCATCTACTATATTTTTAACTCCTTTTCTGGATTGGTATTCAAACCTTCACTTGGTATTTCTGGAGTGTTAACAGCTGTCTCCCTGTTCCTGGTGAATGCTTAGTGAAGGTTCTTGAAAATAATCTCAAACACCTAGTGATCTGTTCCTAGGGCTGCTCAAGTTTTCCATAGATGTACTAGGGGGGATCATTAGGAGCACCACTGTTGCAGTCACCCCTTGTGACACTGGTATCTTGGTTTGCTAAATGCTGCTTGAGATTAGAGATACACTTATAAAAGACAATGCTGAGGTGGGATGGGAGATAAGTTGCAACATAAAAAGAGCAGATGAGGAACTGAGGCACATTTGGCTTTCAACCAAATATGCAATGCTCCATATAAACACATGAGAGAACAAGGAGGTGGCACATGAAAGCTCTTAAATCTGTCAAAGAAGAGAAGAATAACAATTCCGGATTATCAAAAAATACCTGTTTCACAATTCAGCAATAAAAAATTCCAGTGGCTAAAGATTTAACTACTTCTCTGGGGTCTTGGGTTTGGTCCCTGACCTGCCAACAAACTCTCAGTGCAACCTTTAGAAAATCACTTCATTTATTTTGATCTACATCCCTGTCTGTAAAATGGGAGTAGTGGCATTTATTTACTGTGGTGCCAGACAGCAGAAGTTTGGAGCATGGGGGTGCTCAAATGCCACAGAGTCTACTACTGCTCCTCAAAAGCTGAATATTCTCCATCTTACGGAGTGGTTTTTGATGTGCATGTAGCAGAAGGTAGCTAGCAAAATGAAGCAATTAGTTCCATGACATTTTCAGCTGCCTAACGAGTTTCTCTTCTTGTCACACAAGTGTTTCAGAACTGGAGCTTGTGTTACCAGTTCTCAACATTTTACGCTTTTTCAGGCTGCAGTTCAACAGCTGTCTCAATATTGCAGTTGGAGCCAACAAATTCCATATAGATTTTCCTCAATATGTTGTCATTTTTAAAAACCCTTTGCCATGCCTCTTTGCTGTTCATGGCTTGATCATGGCTACCCTTTCATTAGAAATCTCTCACTTGAGTCTTTTTCCTATTAATGTGTGAACTGGAGTTGTTTTAACATCATGGAGATTAATTTCTCTGAAAGCTCAGGTTTCTGTCCCAGCACTTGCGCCCCACTCTTCCAAGCTGCTCCAAGCATCATGTGCCTGTTAGTCAGTTCTCCACAAAAATACCACAAATCTCATATAGAATACTACTCTTTCCAGCCCCTCTAATTTTGCTTTCTAGGTTCAAGAAAGTACTATATCACACATGTTATTGCAGGGCTTTTTCGGTCCAGCCCCTGTTCCTTAAGGCTTGATCCATAAAAATTTGTCCTTATAACAGCTCTATATGCTACCATGTGTTATTATCCCCAAAATGCTGTATTGTGTTGAGGGTAGGCTTCCTTTTTACTCCTCCTGACCCAGTAAAAATCCTTCTGGTGGAGAACTGCACTGTGAATCTCCGGCCCTTCTCTCCTGTCCTTTGGTATGGTTACAGATGTACAAATCTCACATTTAACTTCTCTGCACTGATTTCACCAGCCCTAATGCCAAAGGATGTAAGAATCAGGATTCATGCAATTAGGAATCATTACAAGTGCCTGTATTGATTTAAGAATTAAACTGACAGTATCTTTGCCAGCTATACATAGATCGGTATTCTTTGAAGTTTTGCATTCTTACTGTTTTGCACATCCCGCAAGAAGGAGCCCCTTTCCTTGGGAAGGACTCTTTGTGGAAGATCCATCGGAGTCCAGGGCTTGAACATGCTTGCAGAACATTATCTCTGAGAAGATTTCAATCATCTACTTTGGACCACTTGAACCACAAACATTTTAAAAATGTGGCATTTAGGGAAAAGGAAAATATATCTTTGTATTTGATATTACTTTATTATTATAGTATTGCATATATTTCTGGAATCAGACTGCATATATAACAGCAAACGATCATTTTGTTCATTATTAGGAAAGGAAGCATATTCTCTTTTTATCCACTATGCTTTTCATGCAATCTGCAAGTACAAAGAGAACATTCAAGACCTCAGGACAAATATATTCTTCCTTTTCAGTCATACTATTATATTCTTTTGCCTTCTGAAAATAACTTATGCAACTTGTCAAAATCTGCAAGTTCAGAACTATTTCTGAACTTCAAGAATATTTTTAGATCACTCATATACAGCTCACTGAATATCATCTTTGTTTTTGTAGTTTAGGCAACCTTCTTTCTTAAGTCACCATATGTTACCAAAATCTGTGAGTAGTCCCTTGCCTTCCTTCTTTCCCAGGTATCACACGCATAAATGCTCTATTTTGTGTGTCTCAAAATTCTTTGTCCTCTGAGGATTAATCTCATCAGGCTATCCTCTGAGTATTTCCCTATTTCCTAGTGCCTCGCAGCCTAAATCATTGCCTCCATTTCTCACCCTCTTTCAGGCTCTGTTTGCCTCATGGTGGGTTTGGGTAAGTCTTCCTCAGTCCATCCCTGCTGCATGGTTCCACCAGGGTGAAATCCTGAGCTCATCTTTGGGGTGGACTGACTCACTGTCCCCTCCAGGTCAGCGTTACCTGTGCACTATCCCTGAGTACTCATTCTCAGCTCAGGCTTGGGGGATCAGCGCAGGATGTCTTGAGCAGCACTGCAGTGGTGATAGTTCTGCCAGCAGACCTGTGCAATTTGGAAGGAAGAGTCAGGGCTACATCCCCCACATCCTGGGTAAATAGTCCAGCCTTTAAACTGATGGGTGAAGGGAGCAATTGCAACAGCCACTGTGTACTTTGAGTACTTTCCTCTGCTCCCTCTTCTAAACAGCTAAGTGAAAGGTTTTGTTTCAATTAACTTCCTTTCATTTTTGCTCTTGTGAGGAAAATGGAAAAAAAGAGTACCTTGCTTGAGCCAAGAATGCAGCTCACATGTCCAATACCTGCAAGAAGAGAGATGTTCATTAGTGGCGTCAGAGGGAACAATTCTGCATGAGTTACAGAAGGATGAATTGTCTCCCACCACATTAGAGGAGGCACTGCTCTCCTAAACAGCCCTAATCCATGCAGTACCTCAGAATGTCTAAACTCAGTGATCCTTCCGCAGCCCAGCCCACCCTTGAAACATTCCTGTGCTGCATACAGACCCCCAGGTACCTTGGTGATGGCACTGGACATCCCTGGCAGGGTGATGTGCTGGCTGGAGCTCCTGGACACCTAACTGCAAGCAGCTTAAGCTGTCTTTGGAGGTGTCACTGCTCTTCACCAGCCAGGTTCTAAAACAATTGTAATTTGGCGAGCTAGATCCCATCTGGACCAGAGAGGCCCTATGCCGACATGGCCCAGTGAGTTACAGCCATGCTATGAGCCAGCCAGATGCACCACCACAAGCCCTTGCAGGACTCTTTAGCTCAGGCTGGGGAGCTGGGGCACCACAAGCAGCCAGCAGTGAGGTGGAACCATGGGCTATGTATGCTGCAGCTGCCTACAGAGGACCATGGAGTGCTGACAAAGAACACCAAGCAACAAAACCAAAGGCTGGGAAGAGCTTTGCAATACACAAATTATTGTTGAGAAATCTGAGGACATCAGACACAGATACCAAAAGGTCACCCACATCTTCTAATGTACAGACCGCACTGGTTACTCTTAGTCAACAGGACATGCTCTCATATAACTCTTTTTCCTGCCTGCTGTCACTGCTATAAAATATTATTTTCCAGTCTAAGCTCCATCCTTCCCCCCCCCCCCCCCATCTGGTTTTGTTCCAATTCTATCTACTGTTTTCCTTATGCATGCTGTAATAATAATACTGATATAACCTCCCATACCCTCTGCTAATAAAAGTCAGTGTATGAATTTCACCAAGGGTCAGCACCCTTATTTCTGTTTCACAGTAGCTAAACTGAGCCATGAGGAGATGAAGTGATTTGCTGGAGACCATTGACCAGATCCTTGACAGCTGTGAGACAAGAATCCAGGTCCAATGAGACCTTAATCCTTGCCCTACCCACTTAGAAACTGTTCTTCCTTCCCAACACATGTGCATACAAACAATGCACCTATTGTGGGAATAGGAAATTAACCCTGTTTTTTCAGGATGAAGAATCCTTTCACTACTGTTAGCAAAACCTGCCAATTCTGTGGACACAACCATCCCTGGACTGGAGTAATAGCTGCATATATTAACATCAGACACAAATGCCTGCTCACTGAGTGGCACACACACAGCAGGGAACTTGCCACCCAAATTTCATCAGACACAGGCAGATCACACACAGGGCCAGCAAATTGTACATGGGCTTGGGGCTGGCAGAGACCACCACACTTCCCTTCCAGACACAGACTGCATCACCTAGACCTTAGTGCTTCCCACTGGAAGATTCATGCTTCATCTGGTGGACGCCTCCCTTTTCCCTCAGCTCGTCCCTTCTGACATCAGGAAAGTGGACCCACCTTTCCCACAGGCTTTGCCTGGCAATCTTTCTTTTCCTGCATTGAGGCTTTACGGAACTGCAGGATTGGCCCAGGAGGGAGAAAGGGAGCCCACAGTGACCCATGCAGCCCACATCTTCCCAGGCTCAGCCACGCAGCGCAAAGTGTTAAAAAATGATGAGGGATTTCTCTGTGAGCCACAGAAAGGACTAAGAAAACGGAAACTGGCCTGAATTTAAACTGAAGGACCCCATTCTTCTGCCAAACCACTCAGTTCCTTAATCAACTGGGGCCTTGTTTCATGGTCAGTCATCAGAGGCTTTAGAAAGTCGTTCAGACAAATCTGTAGTGGGGGAGCCACAAAGGATGTCTTTTCTGTGGCACTCTCTACCTAGAATATGTAATGCTTGGGGACAGGCCTGCCCTCAGTGGTGCTTCTATACCACTGGAGCACAATATACAATGATGCTATAGGATACTTGTATTGCTGAGCTCCTGCTTATTTAAATAAGCATTTAATTAAAGCAAGTCCTGTAGAAAATTGAGCAACGAGCTTTCCCAATGGTACTTCTCCTCCTCCCCAAAATAAAATCTTTGTTGGAATTAGGAGTGGGTTTCAGAAGCACTGCAGTCTGCTCCAAATCAGCCTCCTCTTTCTCTCATTAGCCCTGCAATCCTGTCACTTACTAGATTTCTAGCTTCTAAGGAAACACTTAATTCTCTTTTTTTTTTTAGCTCAATTTAGTAATGCTTTCAATGATTTCTGATAACTGCACTTTTATTACTCATTATTATAGAGTCAGGAGAAAAAAAAAATCCCACATAATAGCAGATATCTGATTATTCTGAGAAACTTTGAAGTTCCCTTCTGCAGTGGTTTTCTTTGATGTTCCTATTAAATAAATAATGATTTTTACATCTAAGGGTTATCTTACAGTGCAAAATACACCATGATCCTCGGTGTAAAAAAATCTTTTCATTGTTAGCCACAATAAACATCAGGGGAAGCTGTGATTCTGGAGTGCTTGAAGCTGACCTGCCCAGATATGGGGCAATATATTTTTTTCACATCAACTGTGTGTGAAGGAGAAACCAGCGCTGCCGACAGAGGTATTGCAACAGAGAGAGGAAAGGAAGATGTTAGATCAAAACAGAAGAGGCACACAGGCAAAAAGAAACTAGCAGATGCTCTAAAGGCAGAAAAGCATCAGATTAGAAACAGAGTATGAGTCTTTTCATCAGGTTTTCAGTCCCAGCCTTGGGCTCTTTGTATGACAGTGGGAAATAGGATGACATTTCTGGAACTGTGCTGACTTAAAAATAATAACAAAAAAAAGGTCAGAATTTACTGTAGAAGGAACTCATTAAAAGACTTCAGCAATGGTACATGCAGTATGTGTTGTGTAAAGCAGGCCACCTAAATTAATTTATTCTATTTTGGTACCTGTGCAGCCCTCTCTTAGGTCAGGGCTTGTGGTCTGTGCTGTTCGCTTGCTCCCGTCACTGTCCATGGCAAGTGGCAGAGGTAGGGGCAAGCTGACCAGGCTGTGCACCCCTGAGCTCTGACAGAGAAGCTACTGTAGAGCCCATGGGCTTAAATCGGAAGGTGTGTTGTCTGGGCAGCTGCTAAATCTCTCTTCCTCATCTGACTTTCACCCACAACATGCTGGCATGGGGAAGCCACACTTCTGCACATAAGCCTTGCAAATCCCACATGCGTGCTGGTTTGGGTGCCTGGTGCTGGGCTGTAGACATGACATTCCTCCTGGAAATGCACGAGGCTCCCAGTCCTCCTGCCTGAGGTGGGCACTTACCCAGCTAAAGCCTTTACTTGTGCATGTCAGAAAACACCTCTAGCAGCACCCACTCTGTGAGCTGTGCAAGGAGGAGGATGGCTGGGATTCACAACAATACTGCAGGCAAGAGAATACAGCAGCAAAACACCAACACAGAGCATAGAGAGAACAGAAGGAGCAGGACAGAGAAGCAGAAGCTGGAAGGAGTGCTCCTGCCTTTATCCCCACTTTTATGTCCTGATTTCTATGAGGTTTTTTGGTTTGTTTGTTTTTTTTTTTCATTACAGATAAAAGCCAGAAGTCTTTTCCATCCTTCCCACAGCTACCAAATATTTTTCACACTCCAGGAATGGCGCGCCTTTCACTTCCTTCCTTATCCCTCACTTTCAGCTCCCACCTGCACCTCCCAAAACCTCCCTGAGCCACTGCTCTTCCCAGGAGTCCTGTAACACTTTTTGCTAGCACTCTGCAACTATACTCATCTGACAAGACTGGAAGAAGTAATACGACAGGCTTCTTGATGCAGAGACTCAATCTCATGCTCAGAAGGAAAGCCCCCATGCAACAGTTTGCTGGAGGCTGGGAACTTACCCCATCAGTACACTGCTCTTCCAAATGTCCATTTGCAGAAATCAGAGGTGATCATCCTGGGAAGGGTTTGCATCTGAAATGGAAAAGTTGTGTTTAAAATAAAAGCATAAGAAGAGCAGCAATGAGAGGGTGTTTATTTTGGATGCCAGTGGGAGTAGATGATACCATGGCTGTATTCCTATGTGAGCACTGTGCAACGACATGCACTGTCCAAACCTTGTCCCATCCCTGTCCCAGAAACCCTTCCATCCCCTCCATTAGCTCCTGAACAGGAGCAAACATTAGTAAAGTGAATTGGAGAGAGCTGTGACCAGTAGTAAAGTGAGGAGAGAGGGCATTTATCTAGAAACCAGAGCTCCTTCCTGGCCTTCAGACTGTTGAACTGCATTTATGTATCAGCCAACTCCATCAAACCACCTTTGGCTGACTAACTTCTTCCAAAGGACATTTCCAAAAGAAGGCTCCTTTGTTGCAGTCCTGCTCACTGGAGCTTGGTACAAGGCTCTAGGTTTTGTGTGGCATCTACCTGAGGTAGCTAAGAGGCATTTCCAGTGGTTTTCTGTTTTTCAGTCTCCTGAGCTGCTGAAACCAGTTCATCCCAAAGCATTATTCAGATTGGTTTTCCTGTAGTCCAGTTTCCTTTTACTCAATCCAGTCTAAGTGAAGGCTACCAAAGAGAGTAGTATTTTTCCCTCTGTCCTACCAGACAGGGCCTCCTCAGTCAGATTGTCATATGCATAGTTATGGCCCAACACAAACTGAACCTACAATGCACAGAATGTCAGCTGATTTGTACTGGATGAACAATATGATCCAATTCAGCCCACGGCTCCAGGATACCCAGAGGCGAAAGGAGGGAGAGGGCAGGAATGCATATATGGGGTGTGGACAGGCCACCTCTGTTGGAAGCAGCTTGCATTTAAATAGGGTTAAGCATTTCATGAACCTACACCCTTAGTTACACTGGATTTAGCTTCCAGGCCCCTCTTAGTCACCACAGTCTACAGTATCCCTCCCAGCGGCTAGGCCACCAACTGTACCACACAGCACATCATCCTCTCCTGCACTTCTGCTCTTTGTGTAGCCTGTAAGCTGGACGCAGGGGGTTCTGCACATCAGCACCACTAGCTTTTGACCAGGCAGGGAAGGCCAGAGCTGTACTTGCTGTGAAAGACCTTTTCAATGCTCCTTTCATCTACTTGGGATGCAGTAGTCCAGAGAAACCTTAGGCTTGGGGTCTGTCCATGTTACAGCATAGCAGCTATGCCCAGCCACAGAGAGGAGTATTCGGACGGGATGACACACTGCTGCTGCCCATCGGTCAACAGTCAGCAGTTTCAGACAAATGTGTTTAGCATCTCATGAGCATGCTGTGATCAAATCCTGGGCAGCTCGAAAAGCCACAGGCAGGTAAATTAACAGAGGACAAACATTAGCTCCAGTATATGTGGCTTGCCAAACTGCAGTTGGTTTTATGTCCTCATGAGCTGAATTCAAACATGACAGCAGTTCCTAATACAACAGGAGACAAAAAAGCCCTAAACCCAGCACCATAGGTACAGCAACTTCTGCTGCCTAAGATAAGCTAATTGAAATTACACAAGAGGAAGGGGGTGGCAGTATTCAACTTCCACCTTTTCCCAACTTCTGCAGTTTTTCCAGGGAGAGTGTTGGTCTGCTTAAGAAATATCACCTCCTGTAGGTTCACTTAGTGAAAGTGCTTATAGGAACTTTTAGGAAGTAACCATGGACTGCATACATGGTTCTCTGCCCAAAGCCAGCCTTGCTTCTTTTTCCTTATGTCTGTGGCGAAGCCATTGCACAGGGCATGGTACCACTGTCCCAGTTCAATAAAAATCATGAGCATGCCTATAGCTTTGTCCAGTTGCTTAGGCTGCAGTTCCATCACTGGTTAAGTGAAGTTAAAATTGTGTCACTCTGGTCTTCTTCTTTCCCTTACACTGGCTGCATGTCCCCATCTCTCTCCTTTGCATCACCAGTGGCATTTATCTGACCCCTGGAGCTGAGTGGAGCTCCAGAATCCAATCTGTCAGAAAACTAACTCCACAAGAAAAATGAATATTTTTTTGCTAGTTTAGACTACCATAAAACCACATCCATAAAACCGTGACTGATCTGAGCCCTTCATAAGACAATTTCAATGGGAAAGTTACTGTAAATTTAGGCTTCTCTTGCATTTAGCATTCTGTAATATGTCAGATAGATTTCAGAACCATAGACAATTAAATTTCGGAAAACATGAGTAACTACAGACCTCCTTCTCCAGAAAGTCTGTCTTTCCTGACTCTTGGGGAAAAAAATGTAACTGTGTTTCCAGCAATTTCTTTTTTAAAGCGTTTTCAGAAAACAAAAAGCTTACAAGATTATGGGAAAAAAAAAAAAGGAAAGAAAAACATTTTTAGTTGAAGAAGCAAAAATCTTGAATAATTTCTCGTAGTCTTTTACTGGAATCCAATAAACACATTACCAAATTACACTGTATATTTTACTAGGCTAAGATATATTTGTGTGTATTAGAGGCACAGCATAAAGAAAAAAAATAAAAAAATATTAGCCTCCTTCATATAACTCAATAGAGTTATAAAATATCTAATTGAATAAACTCCATTTGACATGAACAAATGGCGACATTTCCATGCAGTGTTGTCTTTTTTGGCTTCCTGACAAAGAAAAGCTTAAGGAACCATGATTTTTGTTTCCTAAGGGCAAGTTCTTCTATTTTTATAAACTCAGCAATCAATATTAAAGTATAAGCATATGCACTTTTGATTTATGAACTGTATACTTTCAGTGAGTTTAATAGTTTAATCTTATGCATGTTGTTATAAGAGTGAGGGTTTTTGCTCTACTGCATAAGATTGCCTAATGGAAAATATTGCATTAAGGCATAAAAGCAGCTGTATATGTAGAAAACCAGAAAAGGAATAATTAAGACACAGCAAAATTAATACTATGCTGATTTCTTGTAAGCAGAAGAGCACCATTAACTTGAAGGAAAACACAACCCCAACAGGGAGCCTGCACTGATGTCACCCATAGACAAAAGTCCACCAGAAGATGTGAAAATCCTCTCTGTGGTTACTTAGATGAACAGGCTTCTTCCTGGCAGACACTTGGCACTTTTCTTTGTCCCTTAAAAAGTATAGCTCAGCATTCCTGAGTTTTGATATTTGGCTCAGGTGCAGTTTTGTTCCCAGTTCCCAGCTCTGATGATGTGGTTTGTGCAACATGTTTCCTACAAAGCACCTCTCCAGCACCTGTGTTTGAATTGACTGGTGGATCTGCCAGTTTGCACGAAGCTGGGAGTCAGGAGGGGTTGCATGTTTAAATTGACCAAAAAGGACTTACTACTAATACTTGTCTATGAAAATATCACTGCTATTCATCTCAGAGAATAAGGGCTAGACTTTCATGAGACTAGCTGTGGAGTGAATCACTGCTGTCCATTATTCACAGCAGAAATATAATGTGACCTGCTGTTAGCATTAGGGAGAGGATGCCTTTTCCCACCAAACTCATGTTCAGATCTGATAAGGATTTTTCACAATGAGTATTTATCATGTAGAAAGCAGGCTCTTTCACTTTGTAATATTGATGTCAGTCACAGATGGGCTGCTGGTTGCCATGCGGATGATAATGCTCCAGGGAGTTTCAGTTAATATTAAATGGAAAGTGCTCGATTTGCATGTCTCTCTAGAAACGGCACAAAAACCATCTTGAGAATCAATATTGATAATACTCTGAATGTGAAGCAAAAAATAAGCACACACAGCAACAAGGAGCGCATGTCACATGGTGACTCCTATAGCTGTTAAAAGACTGCAATCTCTTGCAATAGGAAAAGCAGGATATTTAAAAGAAGACAAAATTCAAATTTGGCCTATGCAGCTTTGCCAAAAATAACATCAGAGCCAATTCTTCATAACTGCATTCTAATTAAGACTGTGCATTAATTAATGGATTGCAGAACATCTGTATGCCACCACAAACTTGCCAAATGCATGTCCCAGTGTAGGTGAGCACCATGTGCGAGAAGAGCACACAAAAAGAGCAGGCAGACCCAGACCAGCTGAGCTGTAGGTCATGTCCTAGGAGTGTTCAGGGGCTGGGAAGAGACCGCTCACCACCCTTTGGCAAGGGAACACAGGGCTGAGGCAAGCCCACACTTGCATTGTTGGATGTGGGCCTTCTTGTTCTTTTTGGCCTATGGAAATGTAGTGAGACAAAGCAGCCAGCGAGGAGGTTTGTTTCGTAATTCTAACTCTCAACCCAAATCACACACAAAGAAGAAAAGTGATATTTGCTTCCCCAGCTGCTTCAGGCTAGGATCAAGTGCTCATGACCATGTGGATCTAATGGCTCACATGGCTCTTACCTTTCTCAAAGAAGTCTAACTTCTCAACCTGCTTATGCAGTCAGTAATTCATGAAAAATCATATCACCTGAAGAACAAGTACACCAGCCAAACTGACCTCTCTGATAGCCTGCTGTATCTCAGTGTCAGCTTTCTTACTTCTATTTATGGGGGAAATACAAGATTTTCAGGAAAGCATACGTACGGTGTATTTCTTACCCCATTTTATGTTACCAGTAGCCTGACCGCTGCTGAGTATTCAGCTAAAATAGATTAAATCGACCCATAAAAACAGAAGATGATTCAAATCAAGACATGGCATTGAAGACCAGGCAAGTGTGGAGCCCTACACACCCTCTGTAGGTGAGCCTCATCACACAAGCAAGATTCTCGTCTATTTGGTTAAATAAGAGTGTGTGTGTATGCACAAGAGAAAAAAAAACCCTTTACTGGGTTCTGAAAAAAATTAAAGCAAGCAAAACCCACAGCAGACAGAGCTATGAAAGACATCCTGTGGCTGGTTTGGAATTTGAACCAAGGGAAAGGCATTTTCCCCTTAGCTCCTCAATGATTGCACACAGTGTTCGTCCAAGCAGAGGCCAAGTTATGTCCTAAACTTGTCAGTGAAGGACAACATTGAGATTTTGGACACAGGGGAAAGACTGAACATGTGCAAAAACACCAAATAACTGTCGAAGCTGGGTAAATCCTGATTCAGGGCTACTGGTAAGCCATAGTAATTCCATTGACCTGGATCCAGCTCTACTCCTTCAGCTCAGGCTGGAGTCAGGCAGCCTGCTCATTTCCTGATGAGCAGGGCAGCATCTTCACTATCCACATGCACACTGAAGAGAAGGATATCATAAACTGGAATGCAGAAACAATTTGTGCATCAATTAGTAGAATGAAGGAAAACAGCACATGAGTAATTGGAGTCTCAGGGAAGGGAATACAGAGAACAATATTGGCAAAGCTGAAGTAAAATACAAATAAATGAGAGTGCTTGTGTCTTCCTTCACCCACAGCCTCAGCTCTCCAGCCTGCTTACACAGGCTTGCCCCTCAGTACATCAAGCAACTTCTCTGCATGAGAGGAGAAAAATCATATGCTCAGCTCAATATCTCACGATTTAATACCCAAGAAATTTGCTTAATTTTTAATTTTTTTACAGTGTGCTATTTCAGCTGGACCAGATAATTGGTTTTAAAACGATCATCCCAGGTTTACCTTTTCTAACAACAGTGAAGTGGTTATGGATACAAATTATCTATCACATTATAGTTGTTGCCATGGAAATAAACTGCCATGTTATAAGCACAAATAGATCCTGATAAAAAGGAAGATGTGGCAGCCATGGCTTTAAGGAAGTGCTTTTTCGGTGATAAATGATGAACCAATTCCTCCAAACCTCCTGAACTACAGGAGGTAATGCAGCAGCTCTGGCTTGCATTGTTATAGAACTGTGCATAATGTTTCAAATCACTTTGGCAACAGAGGGTGCTCGTACTTGATGGCTTGAGGTTAAATGGTAGTTTTGTCATACCGGGAACTCAGCTGGGACTTTCTGACGAATCTCTGCATTATAGCCTGTTCCTCTGAACTACAATCCCAGGAGCACATCCTTGCCAAAAAGAAGTCTCTTTTCGTAGCAATAATATACATGCATGAGCACGACTAAGATACTTTGTAGCAGACCCATCCTTTCAGAAACTCCCCTTAGGCAAGAGGGTTTCTCTGCTGGCCTTATGGTTTGTGACTGTAGCCATGTGATGCCGCAGAAAGCTAGAAGGGTGTCAAAGTCTGCTGTGACCTAGGGGCCTGTTATAAAAGTGAGAAAAGGGAAAAGAAAGGGGAAAGGAAAAAGGAAAGAGAAAAGAACCTGTGTGGTTTTGTTATTCTTGCATGGTCAAGGCAAAAAGCACATGGCCAAAAAAACCTCACTTGCAATCAATTAACAGATTTTGAGAACAGCTATCTCCTAATCTTGCTCAGAGGATTCAATAGGCCATTAGTAATACCCCAACCCAACTGGCTAACACAAGCCCCAGTCTCATGCATGCTGTGTGTGGAGCCACCAGAGAGCACATGCTGGGGAGAGACCGCCTTGGTACTCAGGTTGAAGACATGGGTACTATGTATGTACAGAAAACAATATTGACTGCAGAGAAACCCTGACACCCATATGTGCTGGTTTACATCTTGTGAAGTCTGATTCCAGGGCACGGGGCAGTAAGAAGCTGTGGTTGGAGCTACTGGCCTGTGCTGCATGTTCACAGTGTGAAATAGGTACCTGAAATTTCCAAAGAGCATGTCTGTACCAGGAAGGGGATGTGGAAGTGGAACAAGAGAGAACCAAGCCCACCACTCTCACCATAAGCATGTTCCATCAGTTAACAGAGAAGAGGCACAAATGAGGCTGAAATAAAGCTCCTCGTTATTTTTTATTTTCTAACCTGCTTTTCCAGCACCTCCAGAAGAATCAGAGATGAGGCTGTGTGCCTCCCTGCCTTACTTGATCCTAACACACCCTCGCCTGTTGGGGCTCTGCCTTGGCTGGGCAAGGCTGCAAGTCATCAGCCCTGGCATCTGCCTGTGCCCTACCTGTGTGGGCGCTGGGCTGCCAGCCAGCCCCAGTGACCAACCACCTCCTGGGGAAACAGCCTCCTTGGAAGGTGCATGGGCAGGCACGGCAGGGCAGAGCCAGCAGGCTGGGCTGAACCCACCCCCCATGCACGTCGGTGGCCGGTGGCCAGTGGCTGTCAGGAACGGAACATCCAGAGGACACAGCAGCAAGCTGTGGGCATGGCCAGAGCCCACCCTCCGTCTGCTCTGCGGGTACAAGCAAAATTTGCTTTTGCAGTCTCAGGCCAACTCATGTCACAAACAGTCAATTAGCTTTTTAAAAGTCAAACAAACAAACAGAGCAGGAGATTATAACTGATTAACTGAAGGGCAGGAAACATGAGAAGCTGGTTTGCTAGAAAGGAAAGCTCTTGTGCTGAGATCTCCAGTAATTAGCAGCAACAAGACCTACAGAAATTTATGAGGGAAAAAAAAATAGCAAACCCTTCCTGTTTGAATGTTCTCTTTTCACATGTTTTGCTTGGAAGACTAGCTTTAAATACAAACACAGACTGGGTCTCAAATACAGAAGAGATTCATGCTCTGCAAAAGTCATATGCTCAGATTGCAAATCAAATGAACTTGGGTCAGTGCAAGCTTCCTCCTCCCCAATCTCCCCCCTCCCAAAAAACTTCAACCTTGTTAACAACTGTCAGATTGACAGCTCTATACTTTTCTCCAAGCACCTGGAAGGCAATTTGGTTACTGCTGGCAAATGCTTTAGGTTCTCCTTGGAACACAATTGTAGACCAAAGCCGCTAGAGAGTAAAGGGCAGACTTCCTTAGCCGCTGCTGCACGGTGTGATTCGGTAATAATTTAGCAATCTCAGTGCAGCAATGGCTTATGTGCCCTGCTTATCAGTCTGCAGCGGAGCTGCTGTTGATTGTGCAGAAACCTAGCTGGTTTCATTATTCCCTTGAAGAAGTATTCTTCACCTGGCTCATGGAGCAGCACAGAGTCTCCCTGATTCACATAATGAGATCCCCAGGCAGAGCTGAAACCCTGACCTAGATTTCAATGGCTCTCCAAGCTGTGTTTATGCACCTTCAGCATGGTTGTGTTTACTCTTTTAAATTGCAGATAAACTGCAAATTAAAGAGAACCATGGGTCTTGTCTTATTTATTTATTTATTTAGTTTATTTTTCCAGTTTAAACGCATTCATCTCTGCTTTGTTGTCCTGGCTTTGCCTTTCTTTGGCTTCATTGGATAGTTCAGAAGAAAGCTTGAAACAAAATGAAGACTTGCTCAAATAGATAGCAATAGCATACACTTGGAAAAACAACACTAGCAGATGAGCAGTGATTTCATTGGAAGGAGGACGGCAGGTCTGATCCTGACTGAACACACAGAGCTTGTTAGTGTTGGGTTATTATTCTGCATTATTGTGTGGGAAGGTCCCAGGACTAAGTACAGCTCCAGGGATGCAGGCCTCTGTGCGTTGTTAAGGATGGTGTTCAAACTCCACTACCAATGGAGAGGATCATTATTCCTTTTCCCTGGTAGCAAATTGCAAGGAAAACTCAAACTAAATCTGCACATTGATATGAAGGAACACAGAGAGCAAGAGGTGGTTTTCAAGAGTTATTTGGCTAATATCATCACTCATCACCACCAGGGTGTCCAGCCCCTCTCCATGCAGGATTATCACTTAGGTGTTTGGACCTAACTTCCAGAAATCCCTAGCAGTGCTCAGACTCTTCTGCAGCTGAGACCAGTGGCAGCAGGATTAGGCCACCAAGAGGATTCTGAAAACCCCTCGCACACAGAGCAGCCCTCCTTCCCCTTCCAAAATCCATCATGACATGGGGAAGAAAATACCCAAAGCTTGACCACCTTCCATTACAACACGGGATTGCCGTTCTCTGTGTGCACATCCTCACCACAGAAGCTGATGAGGTGATTAGCAACCATTAATGTCCTGTGGGAAACCAGGGGGGGTCCCAGATTTCCTTTGCTAACTTACCACTACTGGAAAGCATAGAGTTCTTTTCCCAGTCAGAGATGCAGGAAGTGGAATTTGTCTCCTTGAGCAGACATCTTGTACCTTTTAAAAACCTGCCTGTGGACACACTGGAGGTCCCTGGATGAGGTCGCTCCAGAGCATGGCTGGTGTGAGTAGTGGGTATGTGCTCTGTGGAGCCTGCTGAAGCCTTGTTCACATTAAAAAGCAAATGAGTGGGTGACAATTAAAGTGTTGCATATTTTTGCCTAAAAATAGCTCTCCCACAGTCTCACCCCACTTATTTCAGCACAGCACTGAGCTGCCATTAATTTACACTTACCAGAAAAGAGAAGGAATTATAATGGTTTACTTCCTTACATAAATATTCTCTATTTTAGTGCCTGACGTTGTGGACTCTCTTTGCAGCCCAACTCAGAGGTCCCAGCGAGGGCTGATGGTACTTGCAATAGCAAAAACACACTTTCAAAACCATTTTTAGAAACCCCTGTCAGTGTTTGGATATCTACAGAGCTGTGAAAGTCCAGCTGCCCCAAAGAGCTGTCACCAAACAGGAGCTTCCCAGCAGCCAGCCCTGTAAGGTAGAGGCACAGGTCTCCACTGCAGGCACAGGTGGAAGGCAGGGAAGAGCTCTGCCCTTCTGAGCCCATCAGTTTACACTTTGATTAATCTTGCTGAGAACAAAGTAACCACAACGAAACCAAACCTGAACTACGCAACAGGACTGAGAGGTGGAAAAGAGTGGTAGAATCAAGGCCCTTTCTGCACTCAGAGTGAGGCAGGGTTTGAAGAGTTTTTAAGACTGAGAAGGGACTGAACGTGTGGGAAGCTGGAGACAAAGTCTGAACAGTCTTCTTTAAATCAAGGACTTTCTTTTCACCTCTGCTTTTGCTTTGTGATAGATACCACAGTCCTTCCCCCTCAACTGCTCTTTGTGCACACCAACAGAGTCTGTGGAGCTGAATTCTGCACCACCCTGCTCCCAGTGCCTTAAAGAGCCATGCTGATGCCCAGGAGCTAAATCTGAAATAAAGCCCTGCCCTTCATGATGGGAAGTGTGACAATCGATCCTTAGGTGAGCAGGAGTCCTCTTCCCGTCCCCGCTGTGGTCTGTACCCTCCTGAGCTGCTCTGTCCTGGGGCTTTCAACCACATGGCTATTCAGCAGGTCAGAGCCCTCTCTCACCAGGCCAAAAGTTACCCCACAACAAAATGCTTTGCAGTGACACTGGCAGAGATGGGGAGCCAGCCTCCTCCCTTCACAACATGCAGCTCTGACAGACAAAGCAAATCCCTAAAGCATTCCCTGCTGCACGAAATGCTGTAAGCCAGCTGTGAAGCCACCTCCTCATTGGCATGGTACCCCATACCAAAGACAGAGCCTACCTCTCAGGCTGACAGCCGGCCAAAAGAAGAGTAGAAAAAATTTGTCCAAGAAGTGACATTAGCTTTTCTTTCAATGGTTCACTGAGCAAACGTTTGGAAACTAGTCCCTGTAATGAGATGGGTATTACATTGCTGTTGTGCACCTGGGGCTGTGTCTACTCTGACCGTTTTCCCCACAGGTACGCTCATGACACTACCTCTACTCAAAGCCTATTGCTGGCGCTGCTCATGCAGCCTGAACACTGCACTGCTGTTTTCAGTTAGGGCTTTTGATAACCGTTTTGCAGGTAGAAGTCGCTGTCTCTCAAGCACTTGCACCAGTAGCCTCTTCTGTTCATTGTTAATCTTCAAAACACAAGTTGGTTAAATGAGAAAATCTAGTCTTTTCCAGCCACCCTGATAGCACTGTCATGCCCTGTTGTGATGGCCATGACTGCCCATTAAGTCTCCCAATTTGGGCTTATCTGCACTAGTGTGACCATTTAGTGCATCACCCACCCCATCTCGCTTTCATCTCCAGTCTGTTCCTCTGCGCCTCCATATGGCACAAACCAGGGCTGTGATGCGGATTAGAAGAGCTTTATAATTTATCTTGTTTGATTTAGATCTTCAAAGCTCTCTGAAAAAATTTAAATCTGTATTTTGGGACAGAAAAAAAAAGTACATTTTTGAAACAGCTCCTGTTTAAGCACATGAGACAAAAGACAAGGAAATGGAAAGCCAGAGTGACCAGCAAGGTGTGGGAAACCTTTTTCCCTCTTTTGTTGAGTGGCTGGGGCCGTCACTGCTGGCACAGTGGGCAGCACTGCAGGGTTGACCCTACCTGGTAATTACAGGCATGGTTCAAGTGAAGGACCAGGCTGTTCCCTGGACAGCTCTGGCAGGAGCAGCTTGTCTTCAGGTGGTTAGAGAAAAGAGTGAAAGGATGATGAAAGCAGTGAGCAGCGGATGTGCCCACCTGGCTGTGCAGCTACAGTGAGGTGAGAGGCTGGAGGAGTCCCTACCTGTTTGAGACTGTTGTGGCTCCCTGGGCAATGCGAATGCACTTTGGGCTTGTTTACTGCCCACATTTTGTGATGTGTCCCTGGGAAGATAAGTGACCTGTATAAATACAGATTAATGCAGTGAAAAAGATTTGGATGCTTAAATGGGTAGCTTTTAGAAGAGATAGCTGCTGCAGGACCCCACTGCCTCAAAAAAGGAGGAGAGAGGGATTCAGGAAAGGTTATTCCCTGCCCATGTGTTCCCATCAGACATATAGAGTGCCTTTTATTTATTTATTTCGAAACAGCACTGGAGAACCACGAGACCAGTAATGGACCTTAATGAGCTAAAACTGCTGACCAGGACTTAGCTGTATTTAATTAAGACTCTGGTACACGCATAGCATTAGCAAGGCAATGCCAGGGAGCAGTGTGCAGCACTCTGTCAGCTCCCCATGAAGGACCTACTCGCAGTCCATTACCTCTTCCAGAGGAAGACCTCTGTGCCAGGAGCTTTCCCTTGGCCAGGTGGCACTGCTGGCCATCCGTAGCCAGTCCCCTATTCCAGCAGGACTGCGCACCCTCCCCAGTCTTGCATGTCCACAGGAGGGTACCCCAGACTTCAAATTAGCAATGCCTGAGAAATTAGCGATATGAATAGACAACAACCTACCAACCAGCAGCACTGGTGGATGCCCTAGAGGTGGTATGGGTTCTTTTATGTTCCTCTAAATTAGATTCCCAGAAATTCGTTTGATGATGCCAATACTGCAGGCCCAGGAGTGCTACATCATCCTTTATGGGCACATAAATATGTGTTTCATTTTGTCACATTTAATATCGGCGATGATTTCACACACAGCTGTAGATCACCTCCCTTTTGATCACAATCTGCCACACTTTTCTAGCCATTCAAATTTATAGCAACACTAATAGTTCAAAAATAATGGTGTTTACTGTATACCAGATTTCTATAAATTAGGAGGAAGCTAGAGATCCTAACAAAGACCTCAGAAAGCAACAAAGCTGGACTGAATGTCAGCTTTTTCACCCCGATTAACACATCCTTGTCTATTGGCAGAAAGTTTCCATTGCAGCTGTGAGAAAATAATGCCATGGATTATGTCACATCGATTCAAAGTGAAATTCAAAGCCAAAGAGAAAGCAGAAAAGCATTCCCCACGTTCTCACAGAAAATATCACTGCCTCAATTAGGTGCTACAGATGCTTGGAGTAAACATATTTTCCACCAGTTTTCTTAGAATCGTACCCACTTAAATCTCCAGTATTCTTCTGCATGTTCATTTTTCACCCCAGTTTAATACCACGCCTCTGGGTGTTGGTGGTTAAGGGGATACTGCCAAGCAAGGAAAGCCAAGAAAAGCTGGGATAAGAAGGGAAAATATGGCTTTTTAATAGTAAATAAACTTCTCAGCCTTAATGGTATGGCTGCTGTCAGCATAACTCAGAGGAGGGAAAAAAAAAAAAAATCTCAGTGCTAGTTGTACCTTTCATTTCTTGGACCATGTGAATGCCCAGTTCTCCGGTTTTCAATCTGCTTCCAATCCAATGGAAATAATGCACACAACTGAGCATTCAAGCCTGTAATAAATCTCATCTTTATGTGGAATCCCTGGGATCCAGAATGGAAACAAAACTAGACAACACTTTTCAATATTTCAGTAAATATCAACTTCTTTCCAGTAAAAATTTGAGTTCCAGGGAATCAAAATATGCTGTTGATATAGCTAGCACATAGCTGTAAGGTCAAAATTGAGACATCAAGTATCTGGAAGTAGCACTTGTGAACTGTTTGTAAACACTTGTAACACCTGTATGGGTCTCTTCAAAATGATAATAAAAGTCAGCAGCATAAAGCTGCCAGCCAGAGTAAACTGGGAGCATCCCAAACATGAATGCCCTAGAAGATAAAATGAATGCCCTAGAAGATAAAAACCTCCTCACCTACAAAACTCCTTCCCAGCAGTGCTGATGGTTGGGGTAGCCCAGAGGTGGGAATGACAGTGGAGCAGCAGATTCCTCCCTGGCTGCAGCACCACCTTCCATTGCACCTGTGATGGGAAGCTGGAACTGAGGCTCTACTTCTGCTCACTGCTAGAGTGGATTCAACTTAGTCCTCTCAGTGCTCAGCTTGGTGGTGCACATGCAGCCAAGTCCCCCTGAATGTGCCATGCTGTTTTCCACATACACCAACAGAAAGTTTTCACCCTGAGTTACTATTATCTATATCCTTTCTTTGTAAAAGTGGCAGGGGAGGAAGAGGGGAAGAAATCACCTGTTTTATAGGCACTACAAAGCAGCTTACTTTAGAGCTAAAAATTTCTGGCAGATGGTACCCAACATCTGGGAGAATGTTAATGTCCAGATATAAAATTTGTTTTCCTTATTTGTCTTTATTGGGATAGTACTTGGCTACAGTGTGTTGTGATAAGATCTATTTCCTATGCCTGTCTCTTAAATTTAAACCTCAAAGCCATGTTTATAAACATTGCAACCTATCAGTTATTACTGTAGTTCAGGGCTGAATTCAGATCAGTGATGGTATGCATAAATTTGTCACGTAGAAGCATATCTGCAACGCTTCCTCAAACAAACCTCCAAGAATGATTTTTTTTTAAAGAGACGGCTGAAAAAGAATAAAAAAATAGATTATATTAGCATATCCCAGGAAAACAAATGGTTTGACCTTGTAGGAATAAAAGTAGGAACAGCTCCATTAATCACTTAACCCGCAAAGGTTCACTGTTTTGAGAGCAGGAATCATCCCACTTTATTCATCATTGACAGCAGCAGGCACAGCAGGGAGCACAAGCCACAGCAAACACTCCTAAGCCCTGCAATAACTCCGCACAACAGCCATTCCCAAGACACAGACTTTGCCTGATGAAGCATGGGAAGGCTGCCGAATCAGAGTTCCTTAGCCTCTCCCAGCTGGTCACCAGGGAGCTGTGAGTGCTCCACTGAGCAGCAGACCTGAGGGTGATGCTGGGCTCCTGTCTAGGAGCCTTTCCCACCCCAGCATGTCAGGGCTTGCTGGGGTGCAGCAGCACAGCATGCTTTCCATTCGCACCTTGCCCTTTCCTGCAATTAGCTCTGGTTTTGGAGTCAGTGGAGAAATCTGGGTTTCCCTCTTCTGACTGCTGCTGTGGCTCCCCCCAGCCCTGCCAGGGATGCCATGCAGATTTTGCTTTCCATCAACCATGCAGGAAAACCATGGGTCCTCTCTGTTTGGGATAGCAGATCAAGCCTGTTCCCAGCTGAAATGCTGCAGGAGAAAACAACAGTCAAAGTAAAAATAGCTTCTTCCCAGTGCTGCGCTGAGAGCCCTTTGTGCCAGCTTTCCAGGGGCTGAGGAAAGAGAGCAGCTCTATTAGCTCTCTAAATTAACAGCTAGGGTACCAAGGGCTATCTACAACAGCTGCACACCTGAAAAGCCTGGAAAAATATTCCCATCAGAGGCATGGGAGTAAGAGACCTGGAGACATGTGTCTTTTAAAGGCTGTATCTCTCCTAACATCTCTTTCTTCTTCTACCATAAACACGAGCAAGAGCAGACAGGCAAGGGAAGGATGCTGGCAAACACAGCCTGCCACAGAGCCTGTGGATAGACCAGCTGTTACCAGCAACATAGATGGAATGGGAATATTTTCTCCAAACCAAGTAAAATCTAATGGTAACAGTTTCCAGAGCCCAAGCCCCTTCGCAGTGCATTAGCAGTTATTACTCCAGCCTTTCACCTCCCTCACCACTACACCTAGCTCCCAAGGTCACTGTGGAGAGACAGCATCACTCCTGTGCACAGCCTGCCCAAGATGGTGCTCATTGTGAAGAGGCTGCAGGCTTCCTCCCTTCCAGCATCAACCAGGGTGTATCCTGGAGGCCCTTCCTTCCCTTCCTTAGCCTAGCTGCTGGGCTGGCTCCACCTGCCTCACCCCTGGCTAGTGTCCAGCTTCAGCTTCCAGATTTGGGTGGCAAGGGATAGTCAGACACAAAAAGGCTAATGGAAACCAGGCCAACATTCATTCCAAAGCATTTGGAAACCAAGTTGCTGCGCTGTATACATAACTTTGGACGCCTCAGTTTGAAAGGGTTAATTTACCAAGTTATTTCCTCGTTCTACTGCTAATTCACCAATATTAAATAGACTATTAATGCTTAAACTATAGATAAAAGCAATCCCCAAAAGCAAAAATGATTCACCTTGCATGAAATGCTAGCAGGTTAACTGAAGTAAGGACTCCGTCAGTAGAGCCCTGGCTTTGTTATCAGCATCTCAGTGAAGGACAAGTGCAACTAGTGAAAGCTGGGCACTAAAAGCAGCACAGCATCCAACAGCCTTCACCCACTTGTAGGACACCTTCTTACAAGGGCAGATTTACAGACAGGATATCCTTTGATTAACCAGTGACATACTGGATCAGGGGCATCTTTCCCTATTATAAATTCCTGAAGTTAAGGAGAAACAAACTCTGTGGAAGACCTTATCTTTTACAGGTGCTCTATGAAGTAACACTGGGGAAAAAAAAAAGAAAAAAAGGATAGAGTCATTCACAGCCTCACACTTACTTCAGTTCATTACGAAAAGGTATGTTTCTTCCCTTGTGCTATTGGCGGTAGGTTGAGATTTCCTTCCTGTCACCTCATAACAGAGTTCCCATCCCACAGTGGCGCCTGTCTTGCTTATGGTCAGCTCAGAAACTTTGCTGGGGATTGCCAGTATCAGGTCCTGATGACTCCACCAGCCAGGTCTGTACAGAGTCATACATCACTGCTCTCAGCACTGGTATTGCTGTTCCAGAGGGTGACCACAAGTTGCAATAAGCTAAATGAGATTTTTTACCTTCTGTACCCAGAGCAGGACATTTCTCTCTAGTGAGGTCAGGTGTTCTCCAGAGACCTTCTGTTACCTGTGGCCAACTAAATAATTCCATGTGAGGAAAAGGGAAAGAAAAAGAAACTCACCTTTGCAAACATTAGCATGGGCTGCAAGAAACGCGTAGGTAAGATGACGAGATAAAATGAGATTGCTTTTAATAGCAAACCCATGTTTTCTTTGGCCTATATGCAACCTAAAGCTTTCCAGGTGCTCAAGCTTAAACTAGTCTTATAGACCTAGAGAGACATTCATTATTTAACAAGCACAAAGAGGCCTGAGGAAATGATTGCTTCTTCCTCCTATTCTGTACACGGGTACAGCTAATCCTGGCTCTCGGATCAGAGAGGCGGTTTTCATCTGCTCTAAAAGCCTGAGTTTTGTTTTTCCCTTCATTTCCTTCCTGCTAAAGACCTCCTTGGTGCAGAAAGCCCTGAAGGTTACCCATGCTCTCTTAGCAGGAGCTCAGCTTTGGGCAATCCCTGCTTGAAGTCAGATGCTGAGGCCCCAAAGATGGACACTTGCTCTCAGAGGTACAGTTGGAGCCCACCAGAAACTGCTGCTGGCAGCTTCATGTTTCAGTTCTTTATCTGGTTGTCAGAAAGGGTGCATGGGGTAGAACACTCATTTCTCAACACCAGGTAAATACTGCCTGCCAGGAAGCTGGGAAGATGCTACAGGGACTAATGTACCAGTGACCTCGCCAAGCTGCTTCATCTGCTCCCAAACAGTGAGATGATCACCATCTTTGCTATGCTGCCCATGCATCCAGACTGCAGGGCCAAAGGCTGGTTGTCCAAGTCATCCCTCTGACCCTTCTGATCAGAAATGCAAGCAATTAATCTCTTGCCTAAACTTACAGCGAATGCTTCATGTCAGGGAAAACGAACTGCTCCAAAGGGTTGTCCTGGGAAATTAACAGCTATAACGATTTCCAGAAGCACACACTGTTCCCAAGACAGATGACTCAGTGGATTCATCTTGTCATGGTATTTTGTTCTCAGCCTTGGACACCAGAGCCCCCAAAGTACCTTTTGCCTTACCTTTTGCCACACAGCATCCTCATTTTACAGTTAGTGTGAGACAGATGCCATGAGGAAGGAACGGGGAAGCTAATTCTTACTGCCTAGAAGTACAGATGTATCAACAATACCAACAAATACCAACAACAAGCTGGTGTTGGCTTCTGCCAGGTTTTTACCATTGCAGTCATCAGCCCTGTAATGGGTGTTCCCTAACTATCACATTTAATGCTGGCTGCATTTTTCCACAAGGGTTTGTACAATTTGTGACTACTTTAACTCAATTAATTAGGAAAAAAAAAGGAAAGAAAAAAAACCCAATCAATCAAAAATTATCCAGATGAGACTTTTCTTATGCTCATTTTTTAGGCTGTGTTGAGCAATATTTTCTCCACGCTTAACTAGAGTGGAAACAATGTAGATTTGAGAAGGAGCCCTTACATCAAGCTAAGGCATACTGCAAAAGACAGGCTTTGTCAAAGAAGGGAGCTAAAGTAGGTCAGAATAAAACAGGCAAAAGAGACACATGTTCCTCATCTATCACATAATTTTATAAGATGCTGTAAGTGAAGTTAGTTTCAAGAGCTGGCTGCAACTGGTCTTCCTAAGGAATTTTTAAGGGAAATCAGTAGAGCTTCAGCTTTATGTTAATCCTCCATAAGGAAGCATAGTTTATTTCCCATGAAAAAGGGTATTTGTAGTCAGAACTTCATTTCTATTCAAACCTCCAAGTGGAATGTGAGTGGGGTGATGCTGTGAGCCTTCTGTTTGCCCACTGGATCAAGTCTGGTTTATCTGTTATGACCCAGAGGTATGATTTCTACTAAGGCAAAATAATCCAGCTGTATGTGTTATGTACCTCCTCTGAGCTACAGGGAACACCTTTTGCAGTCATTTAGGAATAACTCAGTGCTGCAAAGCCTCTTGTCAATCTTTGCAATGTCCACAGTCAACAGAAAAACAGCTGGGAAGAACTACAGGGAAACTAGGTGGAAAAGCTCAGTCTTCACCTACTGCCCAGCAGCAGCCCTGTGACACAGAGAACAAGGTGGGATGCTGATACTTGATCCCACACCTTTCTAAGCAAGCCAGTGATGACTCCTATGCTCTTCCATCCCAAAGTTTAGCACTTGCTTCTCACTTCCCCATGCTCCTATTGCCTTACCATAGTTCCCAACAATGCAATGAGATGCTTTCCACCTTAACCAGGGACTGCAGTCAGCACAGAGTCCCAGGCAAGACCTTTCTCGTGGAGGCATGCACACAGATGGTGATTAAATGCACCTTATTGCTGCTGTGCTCTGCAAGGTGGAGACACTCTGCGTAAGGCGAAGTCAGAGCTATTGCTGCTGTCCGTAGCCAATGTATTGAACTGCTGTATCTTTCAAATGCAGTTTTTCACCCTACATTTAAAATAGCAGTGCTTTCTTTAAGGCAGAGCTGATGACAGAAGAACAATCTATCCTGGCCATTTCTATTGCAGTCCTGGCAAAATATTTTGGCTCAGCCTTCAACTGTCTCTAGGGCCTGTGTATCTGTACTACCCAGCTTGCTTTACCAGACTTTAAGGTGGGCCATGGGTGACAGCTGAAGAATCGCTGTTTAATCCCATTTGAAACTCCATTTGGCTTTGTCCTAAACTGGAACACAAAAGGTCACATTTTTGAAACCTCCCTTGAAGCGTGGGAGCTCAGAGCATTCTTGGCTCAAATGCTTCTTGTGGGGAATCAACCACATGAACCTGCTCAGATGAGCGGCTGTCAAGCTGGGTTCGAAGGCCCCATGCTCCTCACTGCACATGTGCGTTGAACTCCTGACAGAGCACCTACCCCACAGTGAGTTAGTCACAGGAGGGTGTTAAGCTACTGTGGTTTAGCCAAAATGCTGGCACAGAGCCACCGTTGTAAAAGCAGACAAGCATCAACATTTCATCAACATTTCCCAGAGGAAATTTCTCCTCTTGATTTCCCTGGTGGAGAATTGCATTCCCCTCCTCCCCCACATCAAGCGTTCGTTTTTTCTTTTCTAAAAAAAGAAACACTACCTTTTACTGAAACCACATTATTTCTCTCAGGAAACTGCGAGGGTAACTTCCCAGCTAGCTCAGCTTAAGCAATCTTCTGTACAGCATCTGACACCAAGAGATGCAGGCTTTCCATTCAAGAGGTGTCTTGCCAGCCTGGAATGCTATACTGTGTTGCCTTTTCATCACTAAAGCTTCAACCTGGAAAAAAACACAGGAAACCTGTAATACAAAAGCACATGAGTATCTCAAACAAACAAAAAACAACAGAAAAACAGAGTTTTGCTGCTTTTGCAGCAAGAGTCCAGATGTTTTCAGGCTGTTGCAGAGTTCAACAGCAAGTTCAGTTCAGTGTCAGCCATGAGTCTGAAATACATCCATAAGGACATAAGCACTATGTACAAGATCATCTTACTGTTCTTATTGAAGTGTTAAATTGAACACAAACACCTGCCATAGTTACAAGCAGATCTTTTGGAAGGACGGAAGGTAAAGGGAAGGAGATATAGTGCTTACTCAGATAATAGAGATTGTCCTTTCAATAAATCAACAAACTTTAAAGAAGGATCTAATTAAAAGGCTGTTTATACAGCACTTTAGGAAACTTGTAAACTGTAGAAAACTTGAACTTTTGACAGGTATGATGACAACTTTCAGAGATCAATGATGGATGCTAAGCCATGGATGTTCTGGCCAAAAAAGGGTTCTTACTGATAACCCCTCTGGGAAGCCAGGGCCTATATACATCTATGAATCTATTTTGTTCTGCTACAGACCTTGTCCCACCAAGTGCATGGACAGGTTGCCAAACCTGTAACCACCCAGAGCACAGCATGTATGTTCAATGAAAGGTGATATTAGAAGAAGTAACACGGGAGAGCACAGGAAGTATCTCCTTTGGAGCAGGCTGCAGCAATGCCATAAAGCCTGGAAGTTGAGCTTTGCACTAAGAGTGAGATCTTTGACATATAAAAGCAAAACACAGCAGAAAGCAAACCCTTTACTGGTATGTACTCTTAGTAGTCATGTACGGTGAAACCTGTGCTAGCTTGAGTGTAGCACACGAAGCCTGCTCAGCCTGACCCTAGGACCTTTCCTGGACCTACCACTAAGAACTGAATGTGTAGAATATGTTAGTTGTACTTATTAAAAATCTTCCCATGAGACATACAGATATTATCTTCTGCCATGGCCCCAAAAACACTTTACATGACAGTTTCCTGAAAAATCAAACAAAAATTTATTTTGAGCAGAAAGATGATGACAGACTTCAGTGGGATTAAGCAATTCCTCTCAGCATTTTTGTGGGTTTAACTAAACCCAGAGATTACAAGCAGAAAGGAAAGAACCACCCCCAGATTTTCCATTAAGAAAAAATAAAAGCAGTGAAGAAACATTCTGAAGGAACTATAGAAGGTAAACAGGCCAGTTAGACATGACATACCGCAGCCTTGACCTTCCAACAGCAGCTCTGTTACTCCCATTCAAATCAACTGCTGATACAGTTTTCCTCTCACCCAGCAGCTCCAGCTGTTTCTGAATGCTTCTGCTTTCCAAGCTTGTAGAAGGAGACCACGCACACAGGGAGGAAAGCAAAACACATTAAAAAATCCAGTAAAACCTTTGGCTCTATGAGCACCAAGAGACTGAGACCAAAACTGCAGCACCTCTTCAACAACTTGCTTCCAACAGCGAGAGAACCAGGAGCAGGGCAAGTATCACAGATAAGCAGGCTGCTTCTGCAGAGAAGTTCAGGGAAGTTGCAAGTCAGTGAGTCACTCCTCATGATAGAGGGGAAAAAACCCACTCATAGGTCTTGAGAAGTCAGATAGACTGATTGCACCATCTCTGCAACAGGAATCTCAGATTAAAGCATCTCACCTGCTGCTTCATGAGCACTGTACGGCTCTCCAGAGACATTTTGGATGCACAACATGTACAATTGACAGGAGAATAAACCTGAATCATGCTGAATGCTTTTGTCAGAACAGGAAAAAACTTAGGTCATCTCACACAGAAAACCACATTGCAAAATTAGAGGTGAAGCCTGCCAGGATGGATTTAGCTATGTTTATGAGGCGCCTGTCAGTGATGTGCACACTGTCCACAAAAATTAAACAATGTACTTGATTGCTAGAAGAAGGACCAAAGATCAGCAGAAGTTCACGGAGGAGCTTGTGCATTTTCACACAGAAGACTAAGGCTGAAGATGTTAAGGGTATATACACCCTGTAAGTACACTGGAATTTATAATGTGCTTTTATAATACACATTCTTGTACACATGTTTATGCATAAAGATTATGTACCCAAATCCATTTTCTATTTAGGCCTTGAAATTCTCATAAGCGTTTTGGTTCTGACATAACCTCTGTGCTTCCAGTGCCCCCACTGTCACTGCCCTGTAATGAACGAGGTGGGAATACTGCCTCAAGCCTGGGCAGCCCTCTCCCACAGCTCACTGTGAATGTTCCAGCCATCATCTACCTTGTTGTCAGACATTACCTGCGGAGATGTTAGCATCACTTTTCTGTCACCCTTCCTTGGTGGCACAAGTCTGGACCACTTTCATATTGCAAAGAAGAGACACCTGAGATAAATGTCACTAAAATGATGCTCATATACAACATGTGATTTGGAAGATTAATGCAGCAAGTCCCAGTGAAAATATGTCTCTGAAGCAGGGTCTTGATGGATTAATCCTTGCTAGGACCTGAAAACTGATAACTTTTTAATGACACAAATGGTAAATTAATAAATTCTAGGATATTAAACCTGAAATAGAATAGAAAGAGTGAAGTAAATATCAATATCTCTTATACCAACAAGAAAAGTCTACAGAGATTTCCTAAACAAGGCTGGGAAGTCAGATTTAACTTCTTTCTTAAGTAAACAGCAAAAGAGGATACAAATGCACTTTTAAACAAGTTATTACAGTTTTAGCTGCTTGTTACATGATCTCCAAAGAGTTAAGTACCAAAGGCCAGCAGTTTTTCCAGGGTGTTTTGCATTTTTCAGTACTTATACTGAGAGCCATTGAGCACATTACCACATGCAAACATTTCCCACATGCACCGTTCCTCTGTAAATGGCTGGCTTCTGCTCCAGTTGACAGTCGACCAGATGTGAGAGCTTGGGAGGCTTGGGGACTACTGAGCACTGCTCTGGCATGCTGGGGTGGCAGCCAAGCCACACAGAAAAGGACAAGTCAGGTAACTTGTTACAGCAGCTATTTTTCCACTTATGCTTTTTGTGACTCCAAATAAGCATATAAAATGAAATGCAACAGTGAAGTGCATCTGGGTGTATGCAAGGTCAGGCTTGGAGGGGGAGGCAGGCAGGAGCAGCTGCCCTGCAAAAGGGCTGAGTCACTGGGAGGTGGGATTAGGGTCAGCAATGATGCGGTGTGGGATGGGGTAGGGAAAGGTTTGGGGCACAAACACTTAGCCCTACTGTGGCCCAAGGATGACATGCAAGGAAGAGAGTGGGACATCAAGCAGCTCCAGAAGAGGAAAGTGCTGCAGGCAACATGTGGTTCTGCTCCACCAGTCACAGGTCTGGCCCCACAGCAGCAGCGATGCGTTTTGTGTTTCCCAGTACATGCTGAACGCCTGGTTCATTATTCTCAATTAAACATAAGTGAACCATACTAGCTCCTTCAAGGACACTGCTGTTCATGCTGCCTTTCTGCACAGCATACTGAACTGATTTAGAGGATGAGAGAAACCGGGTTTGGCAACTCAGATGTTTTGGGGTTTTGGCAATGTGACAAAACTTCCTGATGAGACGGATGTATGTAATACCCTTTCGCTGGCTGTTCTGCTCAACTCAGGCATCTGTAAGCACTTCTCTTTGGATCATCTGGAAGTGACATTTGGAATAAGTCAGACTTTAAGTAGATCATAACCTCTGCTAGTAATAGACACAAGATAGTTGGTTACCTGGACCTGAAGGGCCAGTTCTCTTCGTCCCCTGTAGAGGAATATTCAACAGATAAACCTTAATAGGTAACAAAAACATGTGGGATTCACCAGGTTGAACAGTAATTTACCCATCATTAGCAATCATTAGTTCAACATCTGCTAATACAGTTACACAGATTAACTGAAGTAGAGAAATTACTCTGTTGAAATACCTTGTGCAGAATGGCTAACTGAAAGAACACAAATATTCTGTATGTTTTGCTTATGGTAATGTATTTACCATCCTGATTTTGCTTGCCTTTGATTTCAGATTATGTATAATCCAAGTGACAAAATGTATAGGAATAGTAAGCAACTTGCATACAGAAAAGAAGGGCAGTCCCATGGGCTTTATGCCAGTCTCTGCTCCTCCTCTGAAATGGTGAATTCTTTGAATGGTAACTTAAGAAAAGCCAAGCAAACAGAGACCAGTCCTCACCCAAACTGCGATTAGCAGTGCGATCAGCAGTGCACCAAAGTGCCTTCATCCCTATTTAGAGGGAAACCAATAAATCTTTTCAAGGAAGCTATGCATGCCAGCCCATGCTGTGCAGAGCAAAGTCAGGCAGCAAGGCAGAGGACAAGGCTGCTTTCCAGGGCTGCCATCCTTGCTGAGCGTCATAGCACTCTTGGTGCTTCCATAGCACTCACCATCACCTTCAGCAGCAAAACAACATCCAAATGACTCAAACCAGCACAGATCTGTGGCAGTCAGTGGAGCTGTGCAACTCTACAGCTGCCAAGGAGAGGAAGGGCCGTGATTTTAAAAGCTTCAAACAAAATTAAACCAGAAGACCACAGTCCTGCACTTGACACATTACTGGTACACAGGCCTGACCTTGTTGATAGTAGCAGAATCGCTTCTCTTTCCAGGTAAGTATTCTGTTGTATTTAAGCAAAACTGCTTTTTCATTTTCCATTGTCTCAGCCTTCCCCAGATAATCCCATTATACAGGCAGGACCCACCACACCAGGGCACAGGAGCATGGAAACCATCAGTTTAAAGTCACATCACAGCAGCAGTTTTGAAAGATGCCTTGAATGCACAGGCACAGCCATCTGCTGTGTGTATGTATATGGATTGAAGACTCTGTATGCTGCCAAAACACTCCAGATCCATAAGGGATTCCTGTGGCAAAGCCTTTGCAAGCTGGAGAATATTCCCATTCATTTACCTCTCTCAGTAAATTGGCCAAAGCCACCTCCTGCAGCTTGGGCCTCAGCAAAGCTCCTGGGCAGGGGTTTTATTTCTTCCTAGGATTCTACACACTCATAAGGCTCAGTGCTCTTTCCGTTAACAAGGCTGAAAACCCCAGTGCAAGCAAGGATGAAAAGCCATCAGTGGCACACGTGTGATTTGGTATGCAGCCCTAGTCTCATCCCTAGCACCATGTGCCTCTGTTCCAGTCCCAGGAGAAATTTGCTGAGTTTGCTCAGAAATGGAATTTCTGTCAGGCATCAGCTTCTACATATGGCGTTGAGGATGCAGAAATACTTCTGCATCATGAAACAGACTTATGTCTTCCTCCTTTGTCTCAGTAGTATATACAATAACACCCCAAAACACATGGGTTAGCATGAAAACAAGAACAGAGATAGAAATACCTGCAAACTGTTTAATTAAAGATTTAAGAGTGAGAGAAAACACACTTAAAATACAATGAAGCTGCTAGCTGTCCACAACTAATTCCCTTCCTGCATTTAAGACAACATTTAACCTAGAGTAGAATTGCTATAGCTTTCTCAGTGTTCTAATGTTTTCGTGGAGACCTAAAGACACAGGCTTGACAGTCAGCACAATGTAACAACTACAAGACCCTTGGTTCTGGCACAAGAAGGTATTTTGGAAGTTCAGACCAAGGCCCCAAGTAGAAGCTACTGCCAAAAAAAATGCAGCTGATGTAAGAAAACAGGTAACAGCAGGGTTTTGGTAAGCAGGTAAACTTTACTACAAGGCCTTGTTGTCTCATGTGGGTAATGGTTACAAGGGACAGCAATTCCATGAGCTGACAAGACATTAATCTCTGCAACTGTAACTACATTTCCTGACTCCAGTGCTGACTGTCATACATTTAGCATTCAGACCTCCAGAGCTTTAGAGCACACAAACCATTAATCTAGCAAAGCAAGAAGCTCCTGCTCCTCAGGGTCATAGGAATGCTCTGTCCAGGAGAACTGCTGCATTTGTAAACACCTTTGCAGTTTTCATATTTACTTCTCTTTTAGGATATTATGAGAAAAACTCAGGTAAATACTTCCCCTTCAACCAGAAAGAATTCAGTGGTGGCATCACTCCACAGCCCTGCTTTTGAAACTGATGCAGTGAGAAGGATGACAAACTCACTGCAGAACAGCTGGTGAAAGCGAGGAGGAAATGAAGACAGGCAAGGAAGAAGTCTCTTGACATTTCAAAGCATGGCTCTGCTTTACAAGAGGGCTTAGCACAGCACTGTGGGTTTTCCACATTGTCTGTGGTATGGGATGAATTTTCTCACCATGAAACCATAAAGAAGCTCTAGCAGCAATGAAGAGTTAAACTGAAATTTTCCAGGCTTACATACTATTACCACTGGTGAAAGTAATATGACATAAACTGAAGTAGCAATTAGAAGTCTTCCTTCCCAACTGCCTTTGGCAGCACTCAGGTCTCCCCAGTGACTGTGATTAGTGTGGCATAACTGCAATATAGGTGAGCATGCACTTACACATTGGGCTTTGAATTTAATTATCTAACTGATTTCAGCAGCACAGGCTGAAGGACTTTCCCTGCCTGGGTATTTGAAAGCATGTACAGTCAGTAAAATAAGCATTCCGAAAGGTGTTTGAAGGGAGGCACTTTTAAAAGCTGTTTTCTTGTCTACTAGTTTTCTGCTACCTTTTAAAGAAAACCAAGTACTTCTTAACCTCCAAATGAATCTGAAGCTGGATGAGCACAGGTTCGAGGGCATAACAAACATCGATTTTTAAATACATCACTAGTTTTGTATAACTTTGGAGGAGGAAGCATGCCTGGCAGACAGCAGAACAAGAACCACACTGGGGAAGAGAGAAAAACATTCGGATTAAGTGGGAGGAGAGGGAGAGGAGGAAAAATCATGATTTTCTGCAGTTTGAAGGTATTTGACCCAGAAACTACAAGCTTGAGAGCAAGAAACCACTTTTTATTTTTTTTAATGCTTATTTCCAAGTATTTGTCATCACAATTCACCCAACGTATTTACATTAACCTGCTTTGCTTTTGCTTGGAGACTTGGTATTTAAAATGTTTGTTAGAGACTAAAGAACATCCTCTGAGAAACAGATCTGCTGGTATTTCTGGCTCGGCATACTCAGGCTACAGTTTTGAAAGGTTGGGTTTTCAGGGTGCTTTGTTTTTTTCTCTAAAAAGGAAACTAAAAAAGACTCAGCTTTCGTTGCTGAAACTGTATTTTCTCTTGGCCTCTTCCCACACTGACACCCCCCCCCCTCCCCTGCCTTTTAGAAAAACAGCAAGAGTTGCATGTTTGAGAGCTTGGCTTTTCAGTGACCAAGGCTGGAAGGATTTTGAAGGCTCTCAACTTCAAACCCCTGGTCCTGCCCAAATCCTGTGTCAACATAAGCTGCAGGTTTTGATTTTCAGATGAGTGCCTAGCACTTGTTGTCCCTGAACAGGGTGTTGCTTGTGGTAGCATCGTTGATCCTTTTTATAAAGAGTACACCAAGAAATAAGTTTATATGGAATAATCTAATCTTAAAAAGGACAGGAGACCTGACACATGAAGCCATGCCACGAGCTGCCCTGCACGCTGCTCCTGCAGCTCTCCAGCAGGGTGGAGAGCAACATCAGGGCAGGCAAAGAGCCCAGAGGCAGAGGCTGCTTTGCCCACAGCAGCCTGGAAAGCTTTTCTATCTAAAACTTTAATCTCTAATTTGTTAGGACCTCTTCTAAATGGCATTTAGATTTATGCACATCACAGCCCCTAATGCATTCTTGCAAGTGTAATTTACTCATTTTTCAGTTGACCTACTTCCGATCAGGCTTGGTATTAAAGAAATCTTTCAAAAGGCACTAAAAGCTCCACTGCTACATGCTAAATGCTTATTTGTGTGGCCCCTGAAAAGCAAAAATGAGAAAGGCAAACCTGATAGCATTTTGCTTTAATTCTTGATGAAGTGGGAGCTGAGGTCCACTCTTGGCCTTGGCCACTGGTGCTGTGCAAGCAGCATGCTCCATCCAGCTGCTTCCTCACCATTCCAAGGCTTCCCAGGCGCTGCAGGTAGCTGTAGCCACCAACTGCCTAGTGCTTCCTGCCTCCAAACCTTTCGTTTTCATTTGCTTTTAAAGCTGCACCACTGAAATCAATCATGTTGAGAGCTTTTTCCCAAGCCAGGTGTTTCCCTGAGGCTGTTTTTTGGGAAGATTCTAGTGGGAATGTTTGCATCAGAAATAAGAAGGAAAAAGAAAATTACTCATTTTGACTCAGTTAAAACCTTACAGTGGCTGATCTGGATGCAGAGCAATGGTTTGGCATCATAGAGGGGTGCTCTCAGCAGCCTTCAGTGTTTCTGCAAGTACCTGCCTCAATAGGCTACATCCTATACCACTACAGAAAGACACCCAGCCACAACTGTCCCCCAGCTACAGGATAGGGGATGCAATGGGGAGAGACAGGAAGTTAGAAGGAGAAATTAGGGGTATAGAGATAAGAAGGAAAGCAGCCCAACACAGGGATATCAGCTGGGATGACTGCATTTGAAAGGAGCCATCATCATTGCAAATATCCCCAAAGACAGAGCCAGTTTCTGAAACTTGTCTGTCACTCATCTGCCCATGACATCCAAGGGAGAAGCAAGTACTCCAGCCCTTCCAAATGTTACAGATGAAACACTGGGAATCTTCTGCTGCTGCTGCTTACTCTGGGACCTTGCTGAAGGATGGTGGGAAAAAACAAAATATATGGAACATATAAACTGCACTGGTTGAGATAGAGCATGAGCAACACCCCGGGAAGGGAACCAAGACCTTGGGAGCCTCTGTGATGCCAGGAGCTGGAGGAGAGCCTGCTGGACCTCTCCTGTGGAAACTCGGCTCAGCCTCTCCCAACCCACAGGCTCTCTCAGGCTTCTGCCCGGCACTGGCAGCTCAATCGCATTGGCTTGGAGCTGGAAAGCGAGGCACAGAGCACGTGCTCACTCCCCCGTTGGACTTTCCATCTGCACTGCCATGAGATCTGCTGGTACTCGGCATTGCCAGCTCCCGTTAGCAGCAGTGTACAGCCAACAGAGACAAACTGGGAGCCTGTGAGCAGGGAGGGCAGCTTTGCTTAGCTTCTACTTGAATGGATGCTTAAAATCTGCAGGCAAGCAGCCAGGCAGTGAGCAAAAGGAGGAACCTGGCCCTTCATAAGGGCTGTGCTATCCTGCAAGACAGCAAGGCCCTACTGCCTCTGTGAAGCTTCACCACAAGGGAAGTGGCAGCTCATTTTGGTATCCTCCTGTACTTTGTGTCCCTCAGCTCTTCTGGTATTTACTTGAAGCACAAGAAGTGAGCTTAAAAACATGAGTGGCATCTGAGGTCACACCCTGTGCAAGGTCCTAGGGCTGCCTCTAATGACCAAATGTGCTTACATCAGTGATTTTTTGCTGAGTATGTAAATAATTTGAATAAAAGACTTGAGCTGTTCTACACAGACAGACTTACTCTGAGCAGAGCCTGCTGTGGCCTGCCTGCAAAAGCAGCCCCATGCGCATGATTTAATTCTGGGGCTACCCGGTGTAACTTTGGAAATCACTGGCCCTTAAGCATCATGGCAAGGAGGTTCATGTCAGTATTACAACCTCACTGGATAACTGCATTCCAGCATCCCACTTCACAGCCCTCTGCTGTGTGCTGCTGCTCAGAACTCGTCAAGACAAGAGGTTTCCTGCGCATCTAAATGCTGGCAGCAGTCAAATTGTTCCTTTTGAGCACCAGCATTACAGGATCAGGCCCCTGATTAAGCAGAGCTACTGTCATGCATAGAATCATAGAATAGTTAGGGTTGGAAAGGACATTAAGATCTGGAAAGGGGCTGTGGTGTCAGAATATGGGGGGCAAGGGTACACCATGGCACTGCAAGCCTGTGTAGACAACCACTACAGCAAGGATATCACTGCGGCTCTTGCCAGCTAACTGAGGGACCCTGATACACACTGACCAACAGGTACTGTAACATAGCAAAGGGCTGGAAGTCAGCTGATGAGGGGTCAGACAAATCCCCTCCCTGCTGAGTTGTCACTAGTCCCCAGCCTAAGCCACCAGCTGCAATTTTGACATAGGAAACACCACACTTAGCACCAGTCATTTCCTCTGCACACCATCAGCTGCTGTGGATATGCAGGAGCACCTTCATCGCGACCTACTCCTCCCCTCACGGGGCACAGCTCCCACCATGTACCCAGAGCCCATGCACCCTTCCCCAGCCACCATGGTCACCCTGCTGCTGGCCCAGCTCTGCTGCAGCGTCCTGTCTTGCTCCATCCCAGGAGCCTGTTTTCTGATCAGCCGCAGCTCCTGGCTGCTTGTGCTCCAGCCATGGTGAGTCAAAAATCACAGAAAATGAAGCTTCTCTCCACTAAGCAAGGATATTGTGCAACAGCCTGTGTATGGTTCTGAGAAAGAATATGTTGTCTGCCTTTTATTTATGGGGTATTAACATGGGAAAGCAGCTTAGCATTGACATAACTACCCCCAAACCATTCTGTTCAGTTCTCCCATCAAACTTAATAAAATAATATTTGTGTCAAAAGTAATTAATACAAAGCCCATGGTACAACCATAACTCTCAAAGGACATCATAACCTTCCAAACTCTTTCCAGAGAAGTCTCTGTATTTGCAACAAGCTACATCCCTAGCGCAAGGCACCGAGCTGTCAACAGCAAGCTGCAAGGGTGCTCACCCCCAGCTGCCTGTGAAATGTCAACTGATCCCCTGGTGGAGTAACAGCATGTGGGACAGGCACCCAATGGAGTCTCAGGTCCAATGTGCACAATGGCAAAGGATTCCATAATCCCTCAAAACAAAGTAGCGAAGCTCTGCTTTGGTAATTTAGGGCACACACAAGGCACCCCTATATTATGCATATGAGTGGAGAAGTGTCAGAGAGGCATTTATCTACAGGGTCTTCTCAATCAGGGAAGAAGCTCTGAAGATGGCATCCAAACAGAGCTGGGAGAAAAACAGCTTATCTCTAAAACTAGGGAGACCAAAGAAAGCAGAGCAACTGTTTCTTGTTCTGGTGGCTTGACAGGCTCTGCAGGATCGTGTCCCTGGCTCCGGGCTGCAGCAAAGCATTGGTAAACTACATGCCCAAAGGGTTGAGGGACACGCATGGTTCTTAAAACGCAGAGAGAAAGCAGTGAAGTGGTGGGACTTCACCAAGCAGAGGGCTGCAGGGGAAGCTCCTCTCCTGCCCAGCTGAGTGCTGGCAGAGACTTTTAAAATTTAAAATAAAATTTAAACTAAATTTAAATTTAAAAGATAACTTTATAGGGGATTATAGATCTGTTTACCCCTATAAAAGGTTTTTAAGAATCACAATATTCAGGCTCATCTTTACCAAAAAGAGGTCTAAAGGGATTTTTGCAACCCACCATAAAGAAAGGCAGTGGATGCACTGTAACTTTACAGGCATGTATTATGACTGTATTCCAAATAAATATTGTCCCAAGTTCTTCTTGAAACTAGGGGAGGTTTACAATAACACTGTGACCCTGATTATTGCAGGAGGGTTGCTCCCAGCATTCCCTCAGAGACATGAGAGAGAAATTATCCTCACTGAAAAATCATTACTGTGAGTTCATGTAATCCTGCTTTTAATCAAATGATAATTTAAGTGTAAATTCCACTTGATGCTTTTAGAAAAACATTGTTATAATATCCACTGCTATTAAAACCTCATCCTCCAAGAAGATCATTATCACAGTTGCCATGTAACAAAGCAGGAAAAAGAAAGGTACAATTCAGGATTTAGGCAGATATTTAATCTCTATCTCTTCTTCAAAAATACGAGTTTTATGTAATATTAGAATCTCAAATAGCTACAGAGCCCCTAAAGGTAAAGTGGGACAGATAAAGCACACAGAAATATTTAAGCTTGATTTTTTTCCTTCTGGAAGATAAACCTATGCCATCAATATTCTGCTAATAATCTTCCTTGAGTAATGTGTTTACAAGCAATTGCTTTGAAACCATCAGTCCTGTGAAGTTTTAGGGACCTGATTGATTTGCTCCTCACTGGCAAAGGTGTGAAAGTTGGAATATTGACAGGGATATCAAGCGAGTTGAGATGCATTAGCATGAAGTTCACATCAAATGCAAGGAGAAAAGCAAAAGAAACCACTAAGAAGTTTCGGCACTCTCAGTAAAAGCCGACATTCAAACCACTGCTCTCATCAGGGTGCACTATTATCTGCAGAGATGATAGGCCATTTCATCAGCTGGGGTATCATGATGATGTGGCTCATTATTCTTGGTAAATTATGCATGCATGATGAGGGGGATCAGGAGTGAAATCAGAAATCATTCCAGTTCATCATGTGCCAGATCACTGGAAAATCGTCAGTAGACAGTCCAAGCAGGCAGCCAACCAGCACACAGGCTATACGGTCAGGTATGAACTACACAGACATATTTCCATTTCACTTGTGATTAACCTGCTGGTGAATAGTAGAAAAGGATCAGAATGATGCATCAGTGTGTCCTATAGTGAGCTGGAGAATTAAGAAGACCTCAGTATGTATTCCAAATTGTCACAATGATCCAGAATTACCTGGCTTAGAATAATCAGAAAAAGCAGCAGGGCTGCCTCCTCCCTCCAAGCAGCAGGATTGCCACCTACACCCACCTGAGCTTAAGCAGGAGGAGGACTGAATTCTCCTCTCATTTAACATCTTCACATCAATGTGCTTCAAACAAAGGCACACAGTAAAACTGGGTTGGTTCCTTCTCCACGTGGCCCCAGTGGAATGCAGGGAAGGCTTCAAAGATGAGTGCTGGAGGGAAGAACAGCCCATATATTACATATATATATGGTTCTGCTCTGACATATAAAAATACACAAGCATTCAAACCCTTGAAGCAGCCTGACAGACAGGCTCTTGCTTCCCAGCCATCCCTCACTTCAACTGAGGAATGCAGGGATTCTCATACCAAACTGGATATTCCAGTTCCTCTGAAGATAAGCCCAAAATAGATTTCAGAGTGTTTGCTTATTTTAACACATATACAAGCCCATCCTACAGTGGGACATCCTCCTTTTGGAGGTGGCGCACCTGGTGGCTGAGTATTTGGTGTTAAAAACACCAAGACCCAGAGGAGGTGTTGTGGAAGGTCTGGTATGTGGTGTCTTCCAACAGACCCCCTAGCAGAGTTAGGCACCCCTGGGTGCCCTAAGCAGGGTGATCAACCACCCCCCAGCATACAGGGAACAATGCTGTCACCTCTGCCACTAATACGTGCTAAGTAGCCCCAGGCAGCTCAGCAGCCCCCAGAGCTCTTGGCCTTTTCGAAGCAGAGCCATGTTGCCACCAGCCCTACACGTGTGCAGCCCTGTCTGTGCACAGAGAGAACCAAGGCCAGCAGCAGAGTGAGACTATTAGGGGTTTTATCTCCATTGTCCAGCATAAAGAAACAAGACTACACAGGCAGACCGTCTTAACACCACTGATGCTCATGTAAAGCACAAAACACTGCTGATGGACCCTGGTGAAGACAAACCAGCACCTAGTGCAAAGTCATTTCGTTACTCCACAGCCCAACATGCTGCTTCCAAAGTTGGCTTGCAAACAGGCTTGTGCAGCAGAAGCACTGTGACTGAATAAATAAGAAGATGGGGCCATCAGCACTGGTAAAGCACCACCGCACACTGGGCTGATGCCGTGGCACCGGCTGACCATAGTCTCATCCCGTGTGGTGCCTGAGGGCCAGAGCACAGCTCATTCAGTCCCTGGGAAACCCTCAGCAGCCCCAGGAGCTCTGCTCCCCTCTGGGGATCCAGGACAGCAGCTAAGTGCTCTTTATCAGTGCTGGGAAGATGTGACAGGTAGAGAGCAGAATAACAAAAGCTCCAAGGTGTGATTTATGTAGGGAAAAAAACCCAGACAACTTAGTATTATTTTCCAATGGCTTTTCAGAGACCAGCCAGGACTTCTTTAAAAGAAAAATCCATATCACTTTTCAAATATTGTTTTCTACAGAGACTTCACTGTGTTGTGCTTAGCTGGTGTTATAACAGTAAACAGGCATCTTTGCCTGAAGGGACTGCAGATACTGCCAAAGCAGGCAACATTTTAAGCCTACAATAACCTTTAACTAATTGCAGAAGTCAAGCCAGACAGCCCAAACAGGCACAGAGCTGGGATTTGGTCAGCTTGGGAATGTGCTTCAAGGAAGAGTGACACAGCATGGGCTTTTACCCAGGCGCTGCTGCCAACTGGCTTACAGAGGAACTTCACATCACCGTAAAGGCCAGAAACTGCCTCTGAAAACCTAACTACTCCTTGAACACCCATACAGCTAACACTTTGGGAACTGAAGCCAGCGTGTGACTCCCTGGCAAATGGTGGGGACCAAGAGGAATGTGGAGATGCAGCCTCCAACATGGAGACACATGCGACTGCTCTGAGACACTGGGAATGCTTGGGGAGAACCTGTTTCAGCTGAAGCGAAGGCTGACTGCAACATGGCACGTTTGCTGGGAAGTGTTAAAAGCAATACCAGAAAGCAAGAAAGCAAATGACTCTAATCAATTCTCCCCCGCCTCAGACAACCAAGGCTAGCAGGGAGATGGGATGTGTTAGGGAAGCTGCTGAGCTTTGCTCATTAGCTGCTCATGGTTTTTCACTGGTGAAGATCAATGACAACTCATTGAGCATCAGCCCACTTATGGGGTCATTGGGCTGACAGCTCCAGTACAGCCGCTGGAACATTTTAAGTGGGTCTGAAAGCACATTCCTTTTCCAAGTTTCAAAAGTGTGTAAGTAAGGTATTCCAAACAGGGGCATTACTGGAGATGCTTTTGGCAGAGCCAAGGAAGTGGTACTGGTCAACTTCCAAGACCATGTAGCTGTGACAAGACCTGGGGTCCCTTCAGGGGGTTGTGAACTGAGGCCCTTTCACCTGACCCACACCCTCAACTGGCCTGGGCAGTTTATGCTAAATGAGCCGATTTTTATAGTGACTGGTTTTGAAATTTCCTTTGAAATCCTACATTGTTTTAAAAAATATATTTAATTAAGAGCACCCTCCCCCCCAGCATGGTCCATAAAGCTTTCACTGGAGATGCTCAATTGAAAGGATCTGGAACTCGTCACGGTACCATCTGCCTCTCTCCGAGAGGTGATCAATCATCCTGAAAGTTAAACACCCACAGAGGCTTAATCTGTTCTAATGTTGAAATCAACCTATTTTAAACAGTGAAAGGGAGGACATGCTGTCCCCTCACGGCACAGCGGTCAAGCCCCCGCTTCCATGCCTGACAAGCTACAAAACACCAACGTTTCCTAATTTTTACAGTCAGTGCTATGACAGAGATCCTTTTTCTTAAGGGAAGACACATGGGCAGAAATGGAGAGCCGTGTGTGACATACATTGTCCTTTACAGGGGTGAGGGAGCACTGTGCATCCTGACACGGGAGCCTGCAGGGGGATGAGCACTCCCCAAACCTGCTTTCCTTCTGCCCACACACAGGAACTTTGCCTGGAAGTAGACAGGAGCAAAACTAATGCCTCATCCTACCATGGTTAACATGAGGGGTGCACAAAGGGCTCTTTCTTCACAGGATACAGGTAAATTCAAAAGTCATTGGAAACCAAATAGATACTGGTGGCTCCATTTCCTTCTGCTTGGAGCAGACAAGAGGCCAGGCCAGGCCAGATCTATGAGACAGCTTAATCTGTCCCAGAGGAACACTGATCAATCAACAGATAAACACATGGAGGTTACTTATCCCTTGTGCTGCCTGCAAGATTTGGTATTGAACAACGGGGGTGTTTTGGTCCACATCAAATCAATTCCTGAGAACAAGAGTGGTCTCTGGTGCTACTGAGGTCACTTTCTGTCTGCCCAATGGTGGCTTGGTGCACAGGCTGAGTGCTGCCACAGCCCTGGTCCCCTCCAATCCTCCCCAACTGCCTGGGACAGCCGTATGTATCCAAGAGGCACCATCTGGCCTTTCAGAGGGACCAAGGGACCTGAAAGAGCTTGCCAGGAGAGCAACAACCAGCCTTTCAGATCCTGCTAGCATCACTGTCAACAGCAGCACATTGCTCTTACAGTTTGCATTTAGGATGCACCAGTGCAAGCCATCAGTGCTGGTGCTGTTATATGAAATACCAGGGGAAAAAAAACATACAAAGCACTTACTATCATTTCTGTTCCTAGCAGATGAGTAGGCAGTCTATTAAGAGAGTTGAACTGAACGTAGGATTTCTGGTAACAACCTGGGATGAGACATGCTGTCATCATTGGCCTAGAACAAGTCCTGCTCAAAAAATAGATCCCTGTTTGTCCAGATTGAATACAAATTGTTTGTTTTCTTAGACAAGAACATTGGGTAGTCCACAAGTTCATGATTCATTCTCCACCATGAAGATCTCCACCCCAAGTTTCTCTAACAGACAGCTATTTACTGACCTGCTAAACCTCCTCTAAGCTTACCTGGACACACCAAGCCAGCTTCATTGTGCTGATCTTCATCTTCGGGGAGAAACACATGGGGCAGCTGAGGGTTCTGCTCATCACTTCACAGTTCAAGCTCCTGAATGTGGCTGTCCTGTGTTGGAAACAAGCTGTAGGCATGAAGGCTGCAATTTTGGAAAAGGCATGGTGGTTCAGGAAAGCACACAGATACCTCCTCCAGAATTGCCTCCATTGGAGCTCAATTGAAAGAGAAGTGGTTTAAAATAAAATTAAATGTGCTGTTTGGTGTGCACATGCAATATCTAAGAATTTCAGGGCTCCTTAGATAGGTGAAGAATAATTCAGGTACGCTTACAGACCCAGACTGCAGAGACTACAGACAAGCCTTCCGCTGCCTCTGCTGAGCCTTGTTACAATAGGGAGCAAAAGATGAGAATGTGTTGGGCAGGAGAAGGGGTAGAATAAAGTGAAAATATTTGGGGATTTCATGAGTATGTGAATTGGTGGATTTATAGAGGAAATTTAGGCATTGAAGTTTTATGCTTAAATATCCTGCCTGCATTTTCACTGTGCACATCCAGGACATACCTACATGTTGGACAATTGTCAAAAGGACACCAAAGCCATACCATCACCTCAAAGAGGCCACAGTAGGTATCATGGGATAAGTGAAAACAGAATAAATCTGACAGATGCCCTACATTTATGGATTAAAAGAGAAATGTCCCTGACAAGCTCTGAGTCCAAGCCAATCACACTGTGCTGCTACATGCCAACGATGAAGCAACCTAGGCATGAAATGCAACATCTCTCCCAGACCTTTTCAGTCTTGATCCAGCTGAGGATCTCGCAGTCCTGGCCATCAGGCAGACCAGACTATAACAGATGAATCCAAGTCTGGGTATGTATCCTCCTTTAGGACCACTTCCACCAGTGGGAGCACTGATGGGTGAAAAAGGATTTCCAGAAACACTTATCTGAATGATAACTCATTGTTGCTGGGAGCCAAAGGCAGTGAGTGTTCCCCTGCCACCAGCTGTCTGGTTCTATTCTTCTGTGTTAAAAAAAAGAGAGGGCAAGGCCACAAGACCTGCTGCCACTCTGAACTTCACCCGCAGGCCCATGAAGCTAGCCTTGGAGACAGCTTTCATGACAAAAAGGGGTCTTGAGGTAACAAAGCCCTATTGGGATCGGTGAAGACTGATAATTAAAAGCCATGGCAAATCATCCCCAGATCAAAAATACAGTTGCAGTATGTGCTTTGGGAAAGAGCAGAAAGGGACAAAATTTAATTTTCTTTAAGTCAGTACATAAAATCTATGACTAATGTCTGAAACACAGCAGCCTCCGTGGTGTCCACTGAGATTTCTCTGGAGAAGAGGGAGAGAAATATATTCAAGGCATAACACAAGTAGCATGAGTTAAGCTTTTCTAATCGTCTCTCTCCCTATCCCCAGGTTTCATTCCAGCGTCACTCACAAAGCTGTGTTTTTTCTGATGTCTACATCCGACACATTTTCAAAGCCCAAAAGTGAACAACCCTCAAAATTCAGTGAGAGCCGCTTGAGAACCACTTTCCAATATTTATGTGAACAACCTCAGAGCTTTGAAAACATCTCAAAGCCCCCACATCCCACAGAGGCCCTCCATCATACCCATGAGCTTTAGGTTTGGCCCAGAGCACAGGAAAAGCCTGAACTTGTGAAACAGAGGTTAGTCAGATTTGACTAAACATCTGGTCATCATCAGCATGGAGAGCAGCACTCTGAGATGGGTGTTTATGATATTGGGCCCAAACAACTGCTATTTTTCACAAGATAGAGAACGTAAAAGTTTGCTGTATACAAGGCTGCTTACTGGCTCCCGTTATTGTTTCCATCGGCTTCCTTTCCAACATCCAGTCACAGAAGAAGTGCTAATTGCGTCCAGCAGACACCCCCCCCAGATACCCACCATGTACTTCACTCTGTCAGCAGCAGCTGCACTGCAGTCTGCCCCACAGAGACAGCTCCAGCACGGGCTGGGGGCAATCTCACTGTGCATCCTCACTGCTCCTGGGTCTGCCCGGGCTGTTTGCAGCACATTCAGATCAGCTCCATGGGATAAGAAGAGATGCGCGGCTCCAAGTGCAATGATAATGCTTACAGAGTTTGCAATTATACAGAAAATGTAGGCTAGCAGTTACAAAATTGACTCTGGCAGCAGGGACTCCCTAGCACCTTCTGAAACCCATCCACTCTCATCAGAGGTGCCTTCTTTGAGGCAGCCAAGCTGAAAAAGCGTTGGCCAGAAATGTGTGAATTTGTGAGTAACAGGAAGGGAGGTATAAGGACCCAGACTGCTGCCTCGTCACACAGGCTGTGGAGCTCTGCAGAAAATGTTGAGATCATTATTCATCCTGCCACTCACTGGGGAAATACACTTTCACTGCAAGGCACTGCAGGATGGTGCCTGTCTCTCCTCTGCAGTGTCTGCATAACACCTACACTGGAGGCCCTTCAAATACCTCCATGGGACATGTAAGGAATGTGAGCTATACTGAGACTAGGTCACCACACATTCCCAAAGCACGTAGGAAGAAGTGAGCTCCTCAACTTCTCTGGTGAAACAGAGAGGGTTATTTAATGAAACTGTGTGGGGACACATCCTCCAAAACCCAGCTGTTCTTGAGATAGCAAACCTGCCAATGGCCAGTGCATACATGCGGTGCTATTCCCTGTCATGGTCTCCAGGCAAACTCAACCCACCTCAACATCGCTCCAGAGGGGAGACCCCCATGTGATGCTGGCTGGGCTGGGGATCCTCAGCCATGAAGAGGTCTGTTGATACCACCAGAGCCCTCCATCAGACCTCACCGAGGTAACTGCATGGTGCAGAACCCACTACCCCATACAGACTACAAGCTGACCATACCCAAACATTGCAGATGGAGATGCATATAGGCTTACCCGTGTCTCTGAAGAGCCTTGCTGTGCACATCAGGGTCCTTCACACACTACACCGAGCTTGAAAGGATTCAGAGATTACATACTTGAGAATGCATTTTCCTGAAGGAAGGTCACGATTCCAGATTGTTTCTCTGTGTTCAAACAATCAGGTTAATAAATCAAAATAAGCTCTCACACGATTCATGTTCAAGAAGGATTAAAAACATCAAGGGTTATGCCAGAAATAGTAGGCTGAGATACAGGGTTTGACCCCTCTTTTGCCAAACACATAGAAAACATCTGTGCAGTCAAGCAAAACTATGTAGCAAATTGGATCAAGATGATTGTGACCTTCTTTGTGGGTTCCCCAGGTCTTTTGTTCAGACGGAAAATAAGCAAATTAATATGCAAGACTTATAAAGCTGTGATGTGCCTCAATGTACAGGAAGGCTTTTATACCTCTAGCTAAACAGTTCACAGATTGCTTTGTTTAGAAGAGCACAAGACAAAGGATAGGAGCATTTCCACAGCACAGCGTGAAGCTCGCCATTGTCTGTAGGTTAGATTCAATGCGCAAATGCAATAAAAATGGTGTCATGCTGACAAGTTAGTGTTTTATTCAACAGTATTCTAAGAATAATTCAGTGGGGATGATAAAATAGCAAGTTTATGCCTGTTCAGCACTCGATAATAAAATCTAAATATTCAGCCGTCACTTAGTAATACCACCAGCAAGTCAGAGCCCTGTTACATGAAGAACTTTATAAACATATAACAAGAGACCCAGTTGTTGCCAAGAGAAGTCACACTAACAAAAGCACACTGCAAACTGACCGATTTAGGCATCTTCTCCAAAGGTTCTATCACCATTGCATTTACCCACCTAGATTCCTGTTATTCCAGGTGGATATTTCCAGCTCTTGGGTCAAATCAAGAGCTTTGGAGTAAGTTCCTGCATATCCCATAACTCCTATTTGGAAGTAATGACCATCACATCCTCTGAATGTGGGCTAAGAGAAATGGTATTTGTTTACCTTGCACAAACATCGACCTTCTACTTAACCCAGAGGAGAGTTTAATAGGCACAACCATATCTCATTTAACACTTCCATCACTCACTCTCAGCTGTTTGCCTTCACGGATGGCCCGTTCCAGCTTTGCTGCTTGAGCATGATCTCAGTGAAACATGTTGCTGCAGGCAGCATTCCCAAGGAGCTCCTCCACCCGTGAGGAGGAGCCACTGGTTGCTCCTGACAGCAGAGTCTTTTGAAAGGCGATGGGGCTAAATTCAGTTGTTGTTGCTGAGATCTTATCACTCTGGGAAGCACACATGGAAAAGATTTAAGCAATTACAGACAGAGAAAGCACAGCAGAACATTAGATCTAAACCTACACCCATCAGAAAGTTCGGCAATGCATTGCCTCTTGAATAAGTACTGAGCCTGCAGTAATGTCCTTTGCATGTGAGGACATTGTCCCTGTAGAGAAGGACATGTCCCTATAAAGGGGCGATGGCCTGTCTGCCAGCTAAACTAGCAAAGGACATGAGCAGGACAGAAGGTGTGGTTTTAGGCTATCACTGGAAACTCCTAATGCGAGTGATTATTTATACAACCAACATCCTCCTGAGAACAGCAGTACTCTGGACGTGCCTTTCTTTTGGTACGGTGATGACACAGGGTAAGCCACTTTGAAACTGTGTGAGGTACTCCCATGTTTTAACTGGAACGCTATCGTAACTTTTCATTTCTTGGCTTCTATTACTCAGTCAGGAGCATTTCTTACAGCACTGGGCTACCTTCCAAGCATAACATCTACCAAAGGCCCTGAGTATGTCCTAGTTTTTCTCAGAACACAGCACAGGGCAAAATAACTACGATTACAGCACGTGCAGAAGAGAAACAGCAGCAAAGAGGCCCAATAGTAATGAAAACCAAACTGAAAAAAGAGCAAACCAAATCTGCCTAATCTATGGCCCCAGGAGAAAATCGTTGTGAACAACAAACAAAACCAGTATACAGTAATGCTTTGTAGAACCAGCACTGCAACACAACTCTGCAGGGCAACACGTGAGGAGCGGCAGCCCTGATATTCCCAAAAGCCAGTGCTGCTGAATCAGCATCCTTCTGCAACCAACAGGTAGGGGCCGGGAGATGATCACCCCCAGCCTGCACACCAAGGGAGCACCCATGGGTGGACATGGACCTCTGTACCAGAGCACCCAAAGGAAGAAGCGAGCCTCCTGCAGACGTATAACTTCTAAAACAACAATACGTTGGATGACTGACTTAAACCCACCAGAGACAAGCACCACAAAGATACATTAGGATCCACCTCCCTAGTATTCAAATCACTGTACAGTACCCAACTCTAACAAGCACTTCCTGACTAAAGGAAGGGTAAAAAAAAATCTAAGTGCTGCTAGAACTTAATTTTCAAGCACAATCAATGCTTCTGCCAAAGTAGGACCATGCAGTGCCCAGGATCTTCCAGCAGCCTTTGGTAATAAGCACCTTAAAAGGCAGGAAAAAGACAGAAACAGTTCCATGAACACCTGTAAACACAAAAGGAGCATGGAGAAAAAACCCAACGTTCATGAATTATTTCTGATCCCACCACTGACACCTCTCCGAGTTGTCCTGTTACCTACAAATCCTAAGATTCACCAAGAAATGCCTTAACTGTAGTCTGGTTGCCTGTACTTGACATGGAAGAAAGATGCACTAAATAGCTTGTCATCCATCCAGGCAAGAAGGACTTCTTCACTGTCATCCAAAAATCCCTTTTCTTCCCCTTCTTACAGATGTCAAAACTTCCATTCCACCCATCACTGATTAGCCTTCATGAAGCCATTCTCAGCCCCCAGCATCCCTGATCAAAGGTGACATTTTCACCTCATTACCCCTCTGGCAAAGAGAAATTATAAGGATTGAAACAGGGAGTGGTGGTATGGTATCAGAAAGCAGAGAAACCAGCATAAGTACCCATAAGATCATTGCAGTCTCTATTTATGCCATACATCTGCATTCGTCCTCTTCCTAATTGTTCTCATCCTTCTTCCAAACAATAATGGGGACTTTTTCATACGTCATACATAGGGTTCAGACCCCTGGATGCCTATTCAGGTGTGAAGTCTTGGTGTACTGTTGCATCTATGTTAAGCCAGCTTATTACTACTCAACAATAGACAGTGAATTGGCTATTGTTCAAAGAAATCACTTATCAAGGCCATGCTCAATAAAAACAAACTGTTAGTGCAAAGTTTTGAAGTGTATGAAAGGAGAATTAAGGAAGGAGGATGCTGTTGCAGCTAATGTGTAAGATTAAGAGATGAGAGATATGGGTTTTATTAAAAGGACTCTCCCTGTGCTGTTGGGCAAAATCCATTTCCTTCAGAATAAAATGGGAATAATACTATTTTCCTACCCAGTGGAGATCATTTTGGCCCTAAGGCTCACAACGCCCACCTATCTATGAAGCCCACCACAAAATCACGTTGGCCCTACTGCTCACAATGCCCACCACATCTATGATGCATGAGATGAAAGACAAAACACAACTCCACCAACCATGTCTGATCGACTGAATTTTTAAACTCAAATTAACTTTCATCCAGCTTCCAAACCCCAAGCTGACTGCACGCCATTAGGCTAGGAATAAACATGAGAAATTACACTCTGCAGGGTAATTTTCTGGAGAGGCTGGAAGCCCCAGGGGAGAGGCTGGGGACGAGAGCACCTCCTCAACCGTGGCCGGAGGGCTGCGCCTATGACAATCTCATCAATTCTGTGCCTCGGCTCAGGGTCCCGGGGATGGCAGGAGCCCGGGGCATGCTCTGCACCCCTGCCAGCTCCTGCCCTGCACACCCTGCGTTTCAAGGCATTAAACTACATTTATGCAGCTGAGACCTCCATGGTCCCGCAGAGATAACTGAGTCTTAACCTGCTGCTTCTTTGGAACAAGTGGGTGCATTGCATCCTTTGCAGCAAGATGAGAGGCTTTGCAGTCTCAGTGCCGCATGAACTAGGGGTTTCTGAAGAAAGGCTGAGTCCAAGTCTGAGCTGTGAGAGCTGCAGATGTGCAGGACCTGGGAAGAGCTGGGCTGGGAGGATGAGACTGCTCTGCTGACGCCTTGCTGGACTGAGGGCGATTACATCCCGGGCTTCATTTCCCACATTTCTGGGGAAATTACTGCGCTGCCTCCTACATGCTTTGCAAAAGGACACAGTCGTGCTGCCTTCGGAGCCCGGTCGTGTGCTCAGCTCTGACATGGCGCAGCTGGAACTGCTACCCACTGCTGTGAGAAATGGCTTTCAGTCATTAAAGGAAAAAAAAAAATATCACTTCAATCTTGGCAAAGCCTCATAGGAAATTTTCAGTTTCTCCCACACATCCTCTGCATCAGCAGGGTTATTACTATTATTATTATATACAAGTTAACATTACAGACAAACAACTTTTAGAACATAAGGGTGACTTCTCTGGCTTTTAAAAATTGGCAAAGATGCTGTCAGTATTAAAAGGGGCTGCTGCATGCCCATAACATCTCCTTTCCCATTACCATCAGCAGCACCTTGCAATCCCCTATAAAGTAAAAACACATGCTGGAGCATTAATGAAAATAGATGGATAGGCTGAGGTTGCCAATGTGCATTTCTGTGTGCAGATCAAACAAGACAGAACACAAAGGAAAAACACACAGAACAAATGCTCTCAAATAATCACCCTCCAAATAGTAACTGCACCATGATAGATTCTCTTGCGGACAAATCCTACCCAGGAAAAGCAACTGAAAGATCCAGACGAATATCCAGTGTGCACCGTGGGTCAGCTGCTCGTGGGCACCCACTGCTTGCTGTCCTCACCCACCTCTCGGAGGCCCAAGATCCTTGTGGTGGATGTAGAGGGAGATCTCCATTCAGCATTGGCCTTGCAATGCTTCCCAAGTATTTTCATTGTCAATACACTTTCCTTCACAAACAACTTAAACCCAGGTTTTGATGATGATCTGAGGTTTGTCATTGCTCCTGCCATAAAAGCATAGCAGGACGCAGAAAACTCAGGAGGCCATCAAATCCCACAGCTACACCGGAATGAAGAAAAGCACAAATTAAGCCTGAAAAATTCCCACCCTGGCCTGTTTTTGCTAAGTTGCATACTATCCAACTGCAGCAAACTGCACAGGGGCTCCGGGACTTGGGCAGCCCCCACATTCCCAACACCCCATTCCCCCTTCCCCAGGGAGCAAGGCTGTGGAATCACTACCTGGCTGGCTCACCACAGATGGCGTGAGTCACTGTGGGAAATAGAAGTAGTCCAGACACTTCCAAACAATCTGAGACACACTCTTATGAATCAAACAGCTGAAAATAAATCCCAGCAGCCGGATAAGTGGGGCAAGGGCTGTGAATCTGGGAGACATTACAGGAAAGCGTCTTATGGGTCCTCCTTCCTTCCTCTCCTCCCTTTTTTGTTTGACTAAAAGCAGAAGGGGTTTTTGGGGCATGGCTTTCCACATCTCTAGTGAGCTTAAGTAACCCAGCTTGTGCAAGTGGCTGTGACAGGGCTGTCTGGTATTGCAGGGGGGCCACCGGACTGACGTCAGCCCATGACTTGGCAGCTTCCATCCTGAAATCTGAATTCCAGGAACTGTCGGCTCCCAGCTACCATGAGTGGTTCCTCTTGGGTTGCACCGGCTGCTGCTGCTGGGTTTGCTTATGCTGCACTCCCCTTGCTGGATTCGGTGGGGATGAGCTGTGCCAGGAGGACATGTGGACTATGAGAAGAAGAAGGAGCCATTCCTGGCATGTGTTGTGCCCAGCCTGGCCTGGTGCATGGAAAGGGGCCATACTCAGCCCCCAGTATGTCCAGAAGGAGCATGACGGCCATTAAGGACCCCCACATCAAGTACTCGCCTTACTGGTGTCAGCAAATTACAGACTGAATATAATCTATTTGAATAAGAGGCATTGATCATTTGGGGAGGCACAGGGACTGCGTAACACATGCCAGCATGGTACAAGATAAAGCTTGCCCACAGCTCAGTTACACATCAAGCGGTGCAAGAGAGAGGAAGCCCTGGTTGCTGATGAAGGGAGGCAAAGCCAGCACACTGACACAGGAAGAAACGAAATGCTGGAGAGGCATTTGGCCTGTCATCACTTAAAACTCGCAAACACAACAGTAGTTATTACCAGAGTTAAACAATGAAACTGGGGGGAGGGGGGGGGAAGAAGTCGTCTCCACTAAGAACAATTGCTGAATCAATACAGCTACAAAAAGTAAAACTTTTGCTTTTCCCCAATAGAAAATTCTTGGCTTCCCATGGCACCTATCTTGTCTCGACTGTGTTAGCACCTTGTACCATGTGCTACAGACTGAGGTGGCTCAGCAGCTCAAGCAGGCTGTCAGAGAGCTGCAGCTAAAGGTGGCCAAAACTTCAAGTCTGTGAGAAGTCTAAACCTCTTGAAATCTGGTTTCACTCTGATTTGCAACAAAAACTAACATTTGCAAGACTTCTCGTCACACAAAATGACTTTCCCGTCTAAAAAGAGTATCTGGTAAACATTAGCATGAGGCATTTCTGAAACCAGCTATTCCCTCCTCAAAGCCCAGTAGCTCTGAATTAAATCAAGATGAAAAACCACAGTGAAATTGTCAGGGAACCTCTGCTCCCATCCTACCCCTTTCCCTGCCCCCCCAGCTCACACGGACAGGCTGAAACCTTCACAGCCTGGCTTAGGCCATGGTTGTAGGGTTGGGGAACCAGGCTGCAGGGCAGGGAGCCCAGTGCTGCCTGCAGTGTGAAGCCACTGAACCTGCAGGTGAAACCAGCTGGTGGCCAAACCACCCTTACCAAGGCCAGTGGGAACCAAGCAGGACCCTCAACGGAACCGAGGCATCGGGATTCAGCATCCCATCCGCTAAGACACTTCTGGTGGTGCCAGAACCAATCTGATGAATCACCTTCCAACAACTCAACTCACTTCTGGAAAGTGTATCTACATTCTTAAGCAATGGCTGGACTAGCTGGAGGCCAGCACAACAACCACCATACCCAATGGGTAAGGAAATGCATGGGAAGTGGGATATCAATGCCTCAAAATGCTGCATTTGATGTACAGCACAAGGTTTCACAACACTTCTACTTCATCCCAGTTACTTACACCCATTCCAGCAACCATCACCAGTTTCCCCACAGTTGTGTTCAAAGGAAGGTGCTCTTCATGCCATTCCTAATACACGTGGTCATGCAGTGAGGATGATTCCATCTAACATGACCAAGAAATAAGGGAGGGAGAGGAACACAACCGAGATCTGCTTGCTTAGATTCACTAGACACAAAACCTCTAGCTTTTGGGATGGCCAAAACATGTTCCCTTTGTACTCACTCTCAGAATTACATTTCCCACATTGTTCTGGGAGTGTCCTTGAATATAATCAATTTCCTTTGTTTGTTTTAATTGGGACTCACATGCTTTTGGAGCATTTTAAGCCAATTCTGGCAAACAAAAGCAAAACCACAAACCATGTTGCCACTCCAACCATACACCAGTGAAGCTTCAGATTCAGAAAGCAACATGGAAACACCACTGTGCAGGTACACCTCTCCATCACCAAGGAGTCACCAGCCCACACAGGGGCAGCTGCCTGCACACAGGAAGGCAGGGCAGAGCACACAGCAATGCTCCCTATGGATGCTGGGTTTGTGCTTCCTGGCTCGGAGCAGGGCTGGAGCAAGCAGCCTGACACACAGTACACCACTGGCAGCGGTGTTGCTCAATGCAGGATCTAGCTGAGGAGGGAAGTCCAACAAGCCAGACAGGCTCATTGCCAACATCTAGGGCAGGCCATAGCTGTCACTGTGTCCCAGCCACTCCAACCCTGATAACATGCTCTCCCAGCTCCGGTTTTTGGTGGCAATAAACACCCTACCACTTCCGTCTGTGGTAGGGTGAAAGACCAGCTTATGGGAACAGGCAGCTGTTTAATGACAGGATCTTAGGTGCACATTTATGGCCTAACCACCCAATTCAATCACTCCTGTGAGGGCCTTGAGTGTGGTGAGCTCCAGCTAGGGGCTGATGACAGCCCTCCCACGTCTGCAGCCTCTGACCAAGCAGCATACCATCTGTGGACAGGATTGGATAAACTAGGAGATACAAGGGAAGATTAGCCTAATGCTTTGTTTTATATGTAGTATCACTCTAAGCTGCAGTCACCTATCCCATCAGCCAGTAATTCTCAGGCCCTAGAAAAATTCTTCCATATGGGATCATAGAATGTTTTGGGTTGAAAGGGGCCTTAAAGCTCATCTAGCTCCAGAGAAGTGAGAGACACTGCAGAGGCTACTGCTTACCCAAAGTTTTTCCCTTACTGGTACTCAAAGACACACTGGGGTTTAAGGCTAAGCTCCCACCAAGTAGGTCACCCCGTTCCCTTCTCCTGGGAACACCACCGCAGTGTCAGGGCACTGTCCTTTGCCCCCAGCAGAGACACGGAGCTGCCTGCCCTCCTGCCCTACACCGGCTGGACCCTTCTCCTGCACATCAGCTGCAAGACCCCATGAGCATCATCTGTGGGACAGCCGGAGAGGGAACAGGGAAGGAAAAGTGATGATGCTGGAATACAAAGTTGGGGCCAAGAAGAGATGCTCTGGTAGCAGGGCAGCAGTGGGGACAGCAACTAAAGAGGTTTCTCCCCAAGGCAGATCTGGGAGCCAGCAGAGCAAAGGCAGCACTGGCTGATGGGTGCTGCCTGCAGCATTGGCTGGGTGTTTCCCTGCCACGCAGGCACCAAGGGTGACTCAGGGCTGCGTGGAGCTCTGCAGAGACCTTTGCCCCCCCCAGCCCAGCAGGGGTGCTCACTGCCACCACGTGAAGAAAGAACAAAGGTGGCCCAGGCGCAGGGCAAGGAGTCACAGCTCCAACTACACCCCTTCTTATCCCAGATGCCCCAGTGCAAAGAGATGATGCAGGACCTGCACTTGTTCCCACCACCACACCCACCAGGTATGATCTCAGCTACCAGCATGTCACAGCCAGTGGCACACGGGCAGAAGTGGCACAAAGGCTGTGATGCCTCTGGTGCCTTATTCTCCCTCCGCCTCTCCTGCCACTCCCAAGGGAGCAGCAATGAGCAAAACCTAAGGCAAGAGGCAGAGGAGGCAATTTCTCCAGCTCTCCAGGAACTTTCTGCCTCCTATTCTACACCAAGAATCCCAGCTGTGTCAAAAGGAGGGGGTTACTTCAGAGCAAGGGACATATTCCACCTCCAGTCAGTTGTCATGGTCTCTCTCATCCCATCTTCCATTTTTGGAAAGCGAGGATCAATCCTACCAGCTATGACAGCTAAAAGCCCCAGCGGCTCCTGCCTGCTCCATGCCTACTCAGGCCTGCACCCTACAAGGTTCCTTCTGATGGTGAGATGGAACTTGAGATGATCCCAATTAAAGCAGCGAGGCTGTCACAATTTCAGCTGCACAAGTGAGATGAGATTACTAATGGTGTCACCAAGTATCTGCAGGAGCAAATTTACAAACCTAATCACCTCCCAGCATAGCCAGGCTGCCAGTGCCTGAAGGAGGGTGATAGGGGAGAAGAAAGCTTTCAGGACTCTTAAAGAATATTAATTCACACTAATAAGAATCAGATCTGTCCTTGCCTGTAATCAGCAGCAGAACTGAGATCCTGAGCCGGAATATTAAGCAGGTGCTCCACAGGAGCTGGAAACCTCTCAAAACCTCTCTCAAATTATGAGAATTAAGCATTAGGAGAGCAGCACAGCACCCTGCAGTGCAGCTGTGGTGTCAGGAGGAATCTGCTAGGAGAGGAGGATGAGAAACTCAGTGGAAGTATCACTGACTCCTGGCAGTGCCCATGACCACGGGCCTGTACCAACTGCTTCCCAACACACCGATTTTAACCTGCAGGCACCCTCTCAAACTTGGGTGTGATCCCTGTTTCTTCTGTAAAATACAGGATAGCTGAATTTTTAATCCAGGTTGATCGGGTGCATCCCCTGTGCTTAATGAAATCTGGTACATGGAAACAGGAGATAAATCACTTACTGTGACTGTTGTTGTATTTTGTTATTGTATATGACTGCCGTTACATTTTCAATTGAGTACTAAGGATTGGAGGTGTTCAGCTTGAGATATGGCACTGAAAATGAGCAGCTCTTCCTGAAAATGGAGCTGATGGGGAATGCCTGACACCAAAAAGGGAACACAACCAGTGCATCACTTGCTGCTGAAGTGTAGGCTGCAGGCACACCTGATTGTGGCAGAAGAGGAGCCTGACTAAGAGCTATCACCCCGAGGAATACACTGCAGGAGTATATCAGGCAGGTCTTTTAAAAGGCATTTTGTTCTCTTGTGTTAGCTTTCCTGTGTGGTTGACCGCAGGGGTTACAAAGTGGCAGAGCACCTCTGCAGCACTGAGTCACGGTAGAGATGAACCAGCCCCACAATTAGATAAAACCCACAGCCATACAGGCACTTTGCTGGAATGGAAGTGCATCATAGGCCAGGTTTCTTACCAAAGCCCAGATGGGATACTTGCATTATTCCCATACATGCTAACCTATCCCCAGGAAGCCCCTTCTGCTGAGTCCCTCTCCCATGTTCCCTGAGCCCACAAGCAAGCAGCGCCCTGAGGCAGAGATGTGCCTTCTGCACTTACCATCAGGGCTGAAAAGACTGACAGTGAAAAGAGTTTTCGACTCCCTAAGAACAAAAGAAAGGTCCTGGTGAGCTTTGCATGGAAACACTTACTGAAGAGGAGGACAAACCCTTGTTAGGAGCACATGCAGGATGGCAGCTCTGAGGCCCCAGCCCTGACACATGCACATTCCCACTCCACTCCTGCCTGCCTACACTGGCCAGTCAGGCTGACATGACCAGTAGTATTTGGTGATTTACTTAGGGTTCTCTCTCAAAGCCCAGCAGCAGGGACCTCCCACCTGCTGCAAAGCTGGGCCTGTCTGCAGGAGATGCCACAGGAATGGGCAGGGAGATCCTGGCATGCAAGAGGGCAGTGGCCTTCCTCCAAGCCCCAGCAGTGCCTGTGAGCAAAAGGGCCATGGAGAATCCTCCCTGTCCTGAAACATCTTTCCATTACTCCTGTGCTGAGAGGTGAACCACTAACACACACGGCCTGGCAGGGGGAAAGGAGAGAAGGATGCGCCAGAGGTTGCCATGGGGACACCCCGAAGCCCTCTGCCTCCCTTTCACAGCCCAAACCTCTTGGCTTCACTTTGGTTTCAGCTGAAATTTCCTGTTCTTCTTTAGTAGAGATTTCTTATTCCCTGGCCTATTCTTTGTTATTAAAGAAAAGCAAAGCCTAAGGGCCTTTGAGCTTCGTAATTTGCTCTGCAAGCAAGGCACTGAGTGTCTACAGCCATGACCCCAGAGCGCTCTGCATCTCCTCCTGCTCTGCCCCACCAAAACAAAGGTCCCTCTTCCCACCCTGCTCCACGGCACAATGGACCATTGCCTTCACAAAGGGGAATGGGATTAATTTATGACAACCCAAGGGCAACCCTGGGTGATTGACTATTGACGAAAAGGGGAAAAGTCGAATTTTTTAACCTTTGAAATTAAATTATCCACAGTTAAAACTAATTATTTGCTTGTTTCAGTTATTAAATGATCTGCCATATTTTTTAGCAAAACGTCTTTGTAACAAGCATGTCAGTACTGTGCCTTATTTTTCTCTGCACTCAGCAGATACACAGTAACAAAGGCATATAAAATTGCAGAGCATCGATGTCTGAGGCTGCCATTAAAACAGTAAAGCACGGTAAGGAAGAACTCTCTTTCCCTATCACTTAGACAACAGGTCTTCCCAAATTAACTAGCTTGCTGGCAGAGAAAAATGAGTAAATGAGAGAAATTTACTTTCTTTGTTGCTAATATCGCTATTATTTTTTTTTTTTCCCTTACATATCAGGTTATTTTAACATTCACAAAAGTGAGGATTAAAACCCTCAATTACTGGAAGGCAGGGGGGACTGAAGAGGCTTATAAGCAGCTCTGGTACTGGACCACAGCTGAGCCTGAAGACCTGATGCTGCAGAAAGGCAGAGCCGGGTGGGGGGACGCCTGGGCAGGGTGGGCTGCAGGCACCCCCCCGTGCTCCAGTCCTCTGCTGCTCCCGGGGGGGGGAAGCCCGGAGCACGCAGCCCCCACTGGCACCGCACCCGCGGGTGAATCGATGCCGTTTGCGGGCACCAGGCGGAGCTGGTGCGTCAGGGATGGGCGGCCATGGGCGCCCGCAACACGGCCCTAAGCCCCCCTCCCTCACCCGCACCCCGACCCTGCAGCCACCATCACGCACCCTCGGGAACCGATCCAGGGCACCCCAGGCCGCCACAGCCAGGCTAGGCGAAAAGTAGAGAAACAGAGACATGCGTCCTTAAAAAAAAGGGGAAAGAAAGAAGAGAGAGAGAGAAGAGAGAGAGAGAAGAGAGAGAGAAGAGAGAGAGAAGAGAGAGAGAAGAGAGAGAGAGAGAGAGAGAGAGAGAGAGAGAGAGAGAGAGAGAGAGAGAGAAGAGAAAAAGAGAGAGAGAGAGAGAGAGAGAGAGAGAGAGAGAGAGAGAAAGAGAGAGAGAGAGAGAGAGAGAGAGAGAGAGAGAGAGAGAGAGAGAGAGAGAGAGAGAGAGAGAAAGAGAGAGAGAGAGAGAGAGAGAGAGAGAGAGAAAGAGAGAGAAAAAAAAAAAGGAAATAAGGAAAAAAAAAAAAAAAGAGGAAAAAATAAGGATGGGATCTGAAAACTCCAGAAATGCCAAGAGGTGAGGGGACGGGGCACCTGGCTGGACTCCAAGCAGAGCAGAGCAGCAATAGAGGAAAATTTACACTACTGCTTACAGCACATACTGGATGGATGGAGGGACCCATCAGGCAGTGACCCCACACCCTTTCCATGCAATTTATGGCAACAGAGACCCAGTGCTGTGGCTGTGCTGTGTGGAGGAGCCAGGAGCACACCATGGGGCAGCCCAAGGAGGAGGGGGAGCTGCTGCACATTCTTCTGCTCACAGAGAGCATTTCTGGTTTGTGATTCCATCACAAACACAGGATTTCTGATACGTGCAATGTTTTTCCTCCACCAAGTGGCCGTGAAGCTTTGCCCTGGGCACAGAGCACAGCATCCATGCAGATGAAGAATAGCCTGCCCGAGCTGAGAGAATAGGAACTCCCCCTCCCAGACCTGCCAGTGTAACTCTGGAAAGCTCGGCTGTGCTCGCTGTACCACATCAGGGTTTACCCAGGCATTGACGAAAGCTGAACTTGGCCTAAAACCCACGAAAGAAGAGCGCACTTGCTTCCCCGAAAGAATCAAGTTTGCCAATTTCTCCTTAGCTGGAGAGGCCAAGCCTGCGGCATCACTACCGATGCCAGCAGCCGCCTGCCAAGGTCAGGGTTGCCTGGGTGCCCGCCAGTACCCTGCCAGGCACAGGGAGTGGGCTGCACTGGGGAGCACTCCCGCTCCTCCCGATCTCCTCAGGAATACCACTGTGCTGCTTCAAAGGAGACAAAAGACCATTCCTGCAGCCAGGGGCTAAAACAACAAAAGCAACAGCAGCTGCCTCTGGGTTGTGGTGATTCCAGAACAAGCTCTCCAACTTCACCTGACTGGCTGCAAGCGGCTCCCACTCTCAGCACGCTTCCTGCTCCTGCAAAGAGAGATTTCCCTACTCCATCACCCAGACTGTGCAACTGGCCTAGGAGAAAAGCTGTTCCCTTTAGCCTGGAATTGTTCACCATTATTGGTTGTCAGAAGAGCAACACGGCAACATCCCTGCTCTCTCCTAGGAACAGGGTCACCCAACAGCACAGCTTTCAGGAGACCCAGGGTCATGCTCTTGCTCCCGGATGCAACATCTCCTGACAGACAGACCGGCACAACGCATGATGCCCACCACCCCCAAAAAGGGCACATCTTAAAATCCTGGTTAGCAGGATCACCTACCACCCCACACTGACCACCCTTGGCTGCTGTCTGTCAAGGTGTCCATGAGAGGAGTCAGCAACTCAGTATCCACAGCACCATCACCCCTTGTGCTGGGTTCAGCAGTAGCAGTCAGTTTTCTCCTAGTAGCTGGTGCAGTGCTGTGTCCCCTGATGGCCACAACTACATCAGAAGCATTTTACCAGACTAAATCATTTATATCAAGCACAACACATACAAATGGTAAAAAAGAACATCCCCCACACACCTCATTTTCTTCCATTCAGGGTTGCAATGCCATCTTATCCCTAAGCATAACTTCAAAACTCCCTCTTCAGTTTTCCACCAAGGCCTTGTTCCCCGGATGCTTTGCTGGGATGAGCACATGGGACAGGCAGCCCCCAGCTCAGCCTGCTGCCAAGCCTTGCCAACCCTGCACACCTCACACCTCTGCCCCTTCCCAAGAGGCTGTGGGATCTGATTGCTTACCTGTGACCTCCTCACATGTTCTTTGGAACACAGAGCTCCAGTAGACGCCTGCCAACCTGCACTCTCATTAGCCTTTATATGAAACGTGAAAGAAACGGCACAGTGTGCAAGGAAGAAATGTAAAATAAAGGTGGCAGAGATATGAACTGTCTATGGATAATGTGAATCTTTGCCTTCAAGTGCTGAGTCCATTCAGGGAGAAACTGTGCCCTCTTATCAGCTGCCTGTGTAATATGGCATTTGTGCTACCTTTATCCTGCACTTAAAATACATGGATTTTGTATACCAATTACAAGCAGTATTTTCAGAGCAGTTTTTCTTTGACTTGAAGTCCTTCTCTTCTGTGATCCACTGCAGGCAGATGAACCTCATGTAGAATCATAGAATAGTTAGGGTTGGAAAGGACCTTAAGATCATCTAGTTCCAACCCCCTGCCATAGGCAGGGACACCTCACACTAAACCATATCAACCAAGGCCTCGTCCGACCTGGTCTTGAACACTGCCAGGGATGGAGCATTCACAACCTCCCTGGGCAGCCCATTCCAGTGCCTCACTACCCTAACAGGAAAGAATTTCCCTCTTATATCCAATCTAAACTTCCCCTGTTTCAGTTTTAACCCATTACCCCTTGTCCTGTCGCTACAGTCCCTAATGAAGAGTCCCTCCCCAGCATCCATATAGGCCCCCTTCAGATACTGGAAAGCTGCTATGAGGTCTCCATGCAGCCTTCTCTTCTCCAGGCTGAACAGCCCCAACTTTCTCAGCCTGTCTTCATATGGGAGGTGCTCCAGTCCCCTGATCATCCTCGTGCCCTCCTCTGGACTTGTTCCAACAGTTCCATGTCCTTTTTATGTTGAGGACACCAGAACTGCACACAATACTCCAGGTGAGGTCTCACAAGAGCAGAACAGAGGGACAGAATCACCTCCTTCGACCTGCAGGTCACACTCCTTTTGATGCAGCCCAGGATACGGTTGGCTTTCTGGGCTGTGAGTGCACACTGAAGCCAGCTCATGTTCATTTTCTCATCAACCAGCACCCCCAAGTCCTTCTCCGCAGGGCTGCTCTGAATCTCTTCTCTGCCCAACCTGTAGCTGTGCCTGGGATTGCTCCAACCCAGGTGTAGGACCTTGTACTTGTCATGGTTAAACCTCATGAGGTTGGCATCAGCCCACCTCACAAGCGTGTCAAGGTCCCTCTGGATGGCATTCCTTCCCTCCAGCGTATCAACCAAACCACACAGCTTGGTGTCATTGGCAAACTTGCTGAGGGCGCACTCAATCCCACTGTCCATGTCAGCAACGAAGATGTTAAACAAGACCGGTCCCAACACCGATCCCTGAGGGACACCACTCGTTACTGGTCTCCAGCTGGACATTGAGCCATTGACCACAACTCTTTGTGTGCGGCCATCCAGCCAGTTCTTTATCCACCAAGTGGTCCATCCATCAAATTGATGCCTCTCCAATTTAGAGACAAGGATAGAGTGTGGGACAGTGTCAAACGCTTTGCACAAGTCCAGGTAGCTGACATCAACTGCTCTACCCCTGTCCATCAGTTCTGTAGCCCCATCATAGAAGGCCACCAAATTGGCCAGGCAGGATTTCCCCTTAGTGAAGCCATGCTGGCTGTCACCAAGCACCTTGTTGATTTTCATGTGCCTTAGCATGCCTTCCAGGAGAACCTGCTCCAAGATTTTGCCAGGCACAGAGGTGAGACTGACTGGTCTGTAATTCCCCAGGTCATCCATTTTCCCCTTCTTGAAAATGGGGGTTATATTTCCCTTTTCCCAGGCGTCAGGAACCTCACCTGACTTCCATGATTTCTCAAATATGATGGCCAGCGGCTTAGCAACCTCATTCACCAGCTCCTTCAGGACCCACGGATGGATCTCATCAGGTCCCATGGACTTGTGCATGTTCAGGTTTTTAAGATGGTCTCGAACCTGATCCTCTCCTACAGTGGGCCCAAGGTCTTCATTCTCACAGTCCCTGCATCTGCCTTCCAAGACTTGGGCAGTTTGGTCAGAGCCTTTGCCAGTGAAGACTGAGGCAAAGAAGTCATTCAGAACCTCAGCCTTCTCCAAATCCTGTGTCTCATTTTCTTCTGGTTTTGTTTTACATGATAGAGCATTTCCCCCATGCTGGATACTGACCTTCTACCTTTTAAGCACCCTCGTAGGGAAAATGAGATTAGGCTCACACTTAAGTGCCTTTGTCATGATTGAGTAGAGAGAAGGCCATGAAATCTCTCTGTAAAGCTGCTTCTCCAGGAATCTCACTTTTGTTTTTTCTCCTGGGTTCATGACTATCCTATCTATGCTCACTGTATAGATTGCTGCCCTACCCCTATCCTCCTCCTCTCTCCTTATCCCTCCCAGCCCACCCTCACACACACTGCAGTGAACCCAGAGAGCCAACACACTTGCAAGCTCTCCTGTTTGCTGCTTTCATAGTTAACCAAACACGTTCTCTGGCTCTGAAAAGCACTGGCTGTTCCTAGCACGCTAGGTAAGATTAAATCATCACCTTCAGAGATTTAAAGAATCACAGAATGATTTATTAAAAAGTCCAGAATTTTTACAGAGCTTACGGAAACATGGTTGTAGATGTCCATGAAATAAGTGTCCTGTTCAGCGCTCTGCAGGGTGTGCTCCCTGCACTGAAGGGTACATGAGGAGTGCTTCCAGGGACTGGCCTATTCCCACCCACAGCTCTTCAGAACAACTCAGCTGCACTTCCAGACTTCCCCAGAACATTCCCAAAGGCCAAGCTAACACACACCAGCAGCACCACGCTCCAGTCCCGCCGGTCTGCAGAGCCCACCAGCAGCAGAGGGGTGGGTTTGGATGTTCTTGGGTACTGAAGCTGCAGCAGCACAGTGTGGGCTGTGTTCAGCTGGCACACGTACAAGTTAATACCCATAAAAGTGTGCAGAACTCCCCTGCAGAACTCCTGCTGCTGCACATCATATCCTGCCTCCCCTTGGGCCACTAGAAGCCATTGCCTGTCAAACTTGAGTTATGAACAAAGAAGAGGCAAAGAGAAGGAACTCTCCAATAAATTCACACTTTCATGTAAAGCAGAATTCAGACATTGAAGGAGAAAACACCTCTTTGCTGTGCTGCTTGGAAGGTAAGTATGAGCAGATTTGGCTTTTCTCTTTATAATTTCATTCCTCTGTCATACCTTTCCCATCTCTTTCCCTTTGAGATTTACTTAATTCCACCTGAGAAAAGGAAGTGCTGATCAAGATGGGAGTTATTTTGTCATCTGTTGCTGAAACATTACTTCACTTCTTGTACCCTTTTTACTCTCCAGCATTCAGCCAAGACTATTAGCTTCTGTTGTCTTCTGTTAATTAAAACACAAGTAGGATTGCCTGCTGATAACTCACACTGGTCTAACAGAGCCCAGCCTGTTGCTGAGTTTATTTTGGTGAGTGTCATGAATAGGTAGCCACAGGTCTTCCTGGAGCTCAAACTGTGCTCTGCAAGGGTTTGCTTTTTGTGTGCACTGTGCTAACTGGGGGAAAAGCTCTCTCTAGGACTGCTTTTTCTTCAAAAATATTTTAAAAGAACATCCTTACGTTTCACATTTTGCATAAAATTTACAACATTCTTTTAAATACCATGAACAGAGGAAGTGAGAAGGGACACAGAGAAAATTGATGTAACCACTGTGACAACACAACTACCTTGTTTCCAATATGTCAGGCAGGGATGATGAGCCCCCCCCTGAGGGCATCCAGTTGCTTGGGCAGCTTAGACAAACTGCACTAACCCCATCAGAAGATGTCACTGGCTATCTTTAGCATCTTGGAATAGAGTCATATGGCTTATTCCTACTCATTGCACAAAAATCCTCCAATCTATTCTGCATTAAAAAGCCAAACCTTTTTGTAAAGACAGTGTTACAGTTCCTGCTTTGCCTGCAGCCTTTTCAGCATCACTCAATGGAAAGTAAGCATATACTTCAGTGAACCCACTACTGAAATGTAGTCACGGTTTCAGAGGTAAGCTGAGCATCAACGGTCACAGCACAAGCAGGCACAACACACGCACACACGTGCTCCGCTGTCATTTGGAAGCGATGAGCCCCACGTGGCACGGTTGTTTTCAGTCATATGAAGAACTCCTCCTCATCATCCTCCACTCTGTTGTCAGGACTGGTGCGTTGTGTCTGCGAGCGGCAGCTCCACACTCTTTGCCCTGTGTTTTTGTCCCATCCGTCTGCAGCCTGGAGCCGCCAAGCGCAGCCTCGAGAGGGCAGGGTGCTGCCAGCCCCGGGTCGCGGCTGGAGCAGGCTGCTCCGCAGGTCCCTATGGAAGCGGCTCAGTGCGCCGCAGCTCGCAGCGGTGCTCACGGCCAGCCCGGTGTCCACGTTGGTCTCGGCTGCCTGCCGGGGCGCACGGCCCTGCTGCAGAGAGGCCTGCAGCTTGCTGCTCCCCTGCCTGCGCAGGGACGTGGCTTCCCACCACGGCCAGGCTGCTGCACCACCGAGGGAAGAGCAGAAGCGCGTGCGAAGGTCACCGCTGGTGGGATCAGGAGCGAGAGCTTTGCTCTGGTCGGGTTTTGTTTTGCCCTTTGCGGTTCTTACCTCCTGGCTTCGTCCCCCAGGGTGGCCCCGCTTGACAGGGAGCTGAGCCGTGACAGAGTCTTGCAGGGTTTCGTCGCTGCCTGCATTATCATGCCGACGGGAAAGCCCAACACTTGTTTCATGGGGCTTGGAGCTCTCCTGAACCTGTTGAAGGAAGTTCGGAGAGAACTCCATTAACATATCATTCTAGCTTAACCAAGCGCTGAAATCACCTGCAGTGTGAATCAGAGCCCCGCTAGAGAACAGCATAGGAGTCCTACAAGCCTGGGTGATGGCAGATGAAGCTTAATGCAGACAAAGTGATGCACATGGAGGAAAAACAATCCCCGCTTCACATACAAAGTGCCAGGTTGCAAGCTGACTAACTCGGGGTCTCATTTCTGTTACAGACAGCACCATGTTAGCATCAGTTCATGCCTGACAGCAGTCTGGAAAACAAATGAAACCTCAAAGATTATTCCAAACAAAATGGAAAACATTGCTATGCTCAGTGCAGCTCTAGTTCCAAAGCTGGACCATGGTGCCTGTCCCTCACCTGCAGCAGACAACAGAGTGTCATGGATCTGGAAATGCTCAGAAATGGAAAACAAGGATAACTGCAAGTACAGCAAAGGAACAATTGTGTATGATGGGAATTTTAAGCCTGGGGGAAAATTAAACAGTCATTAGTGAGAAACTTCAGCAAAAAAAAAGGGAGAGGATGTGGTTTATTTGCTTCTTTATCAAACTAGGTGGCCTGGGTTAAATGTCATCAATAAAACCAAGACTTCCTGTAGGCTCAGGGGGAATGATAACTCCCTGTGGGTGGCATTCACAAGCAGACCCTTGGATTGGGTTTGCAATAAGGCAGAAAGTGTGCAGGGGGCATGCGTAAATAATTTTCAGGTACTTAGAGTTAAGATTTACAGCATTAACTGAAGAACTTAAGAATGAAGTGCCATGTGCTAGGCTATCAGCATGCTGAGTAGAGCAGGGACATGAGTTACACATCCCTCAGTTCAAGTGGGCTCCAGCTTCCTTCACCATGAGCACAGTGCAGCACAGCTACACCCCTCAAAAAAGCTTCCAAGTTTCCTGCCAGTGAATTCATGTATGTCTGTAATTTGACGACATTGTGTCCACAGCAGGAATAACCACAGAGTAATTTGGGAAGGGACCTTTGGAGTCCCTGGAGCCAGTCCCCTGCTCCAGCAGGACCAACTTCAAAGTGACATGAAGGTGCTCAGGGCCTTGTGCAATCCAAGCGGGTGGCAAAACAGTTTATAAAGTGATACTGAATGAGCAGTATGCAAAGGCAGCCCTGAGGATTAGTGTTCAGAGTAGCATGGAAATAGGCTGTGCAGAATAATTAACTTGATTTGTTACAAATGAGCTCTGGAAGGGAAAAGAAATAACAGAGGGTGGGCAAATCATTTAAACACCCAAAGTACAAGAAAAACCAACCAGAGATGGGAGGGGTTGTTTGAATGGAAGAACACACTGACCCAAACTGGCCCCCCTGCTCACATACATAATTCCCACTGTGTATCATCTCTGCACAGTCTCATCAGTTTTTACTTATTTGTATTCACAAACATCAGGACCACACACTTGAACAGACAAGGCAGAGGTTTCCTATGACATTTCTCTGCCACTTTTGCCCAACAGTGACTCACTCAAAAGATCACAAACTCCATTGCATGTAATGCTGCGTCAACCACTATACTTACAGTACATCTGGTTTTGGATGTCAAAAATCTGCTTTCGAAACCATTTAGAACATAATGACTTACAGGAAAAGAATAGGCTGCTATGTTCGTTTAATTCAAGCAGGGAAGGGAAGACATTAAACTATCCTGCTCAAAAAAGCATTAATACATTCAATGTCAGACAAGCAGCAATGATGTGAATTTAACAATATAAAAACATTCCAATGATCTGTGCAAAAACCTCCTCTCAGAGCACCACAGACACATACCTGAAGCAGAATTGTATTTCCTTCGTAGTCTTGCGTTTGCCATCTGGTGCTACTGATGGGAATACATGGGTTAGGCAGCAGAGGCACCAGCTGCCCTATTTCTTGCACCTTGAACTGCAAGGCTGATGACTCCTTCGGCTCAGCAGCCACCCCGATGGGCAGCTGCTTCAAGCAGAGCTGCACAACAATAGTGTGGGTTGCATGCAACACAAAGACACAGAAGTTACTTTTCAGCATGGTTGCTTCTTTCTGTAGGATCATCTCATAGAGTCTCACTGCGTCCTCGTAGTTGTCAAAACTGCAGTAGAGGGTGACACGCAGGATTTCAGGGCCACAGCGCACCCGCCTGGTGCCCCACACAGGCATCTGGTCATCCAGGCTATAGAAGTCCTGGTGAGTGAGGGAATAGGGGTAGCTTTGCCCATTAGCAATCTGGGCACAGCAGTAGCGCCAGGGTGGACGCTGGAATTGCTCATGGACCTGGAAAATCCGTTCTTCTCCCAATCCCTCATGTAGAAAAAGAAGAACAGATATTCCAGGAAAGCCACAGCTTCTCTTGCAATATCTCTCATAGTATTTCAGTGGAGTAACCCTCTCAGACACAAAGAAAAGGCGAATGTCCAGGCAGATCCATTCTAAAAGCCGATCCAAAGTTTGCTGCAGAAGCAATGAATGTCCTGAATTGGCGAGGAGATGCACTGTCAGAGAGTCTGCTCCGTCGTCCATCGCAAAGGTTCCTGAAAAAAGAGGGTGCCTTCCCTCTCCTCTGCTGCTGGGGCCTCAGTAATATGAGGTTTGTACTTCAACAGAATGAATTCAATCTCCTACTGGCTTTGCAGTAACCCAATGAAATACGCAGGTATGCAGTTAATGTACATGAGGAGGCAGGCAAAGAGTAACGAGGCATTATGTGCCCATTCCCAGGTCATCTACATCACAGCACAGATAGGCTGAAGGCTCATCTTCTGACTCCAAAACTTGAACTCTGATCACCGTGTACATGCGACTGGCATGTCCAGAAACACCCGTGTCCTACTGCTCCTGCCCTCCATAGGGCACCAGAGATTAAGAGCTCTGAAACACAAAAGGAGTAACTCTCCAAGATGAGTTGATGCTGTAGGAGCTAGGAGCACTTGCCTGTCAGCAGTGGAAATGGACGCTCCAGATCCAGGCAAGTCGCACCAGTGCGCATCTCAGTGCAATCCCCACCTTTTCAAAGGCGATGTGGCACCGATTTTGAAGAGCTCAGCATGTTTTCTGGTAGTCAGCAGGCTGGCGGCAGCTCACTGTGAAAAGCTTGTGATCTTTGTGAGGCACACCCTTCTGGGGCATGCAGATAAGCTATTCTTTAAAAACGAGGAAGGAAAGCAGGCTAACAAAAGAAAAAAACCACCGCGTGTGAACACAACAGATAACAATGAGGGCAGATACAGATCAGCTTTAGGAAAGAGGAGCTTTGGGAAAAAAACCTCTGCTTCTAGTTAAGCATTTCACAACACAAGTAGCTTGCTGACCAGCTACAAAGCTGGTCCTGAGTTGTAATATATAGCCCATAAAAGCTGGGTACCAGGCTCCCTCCTTTCAGTGCCCTGGTTTTGCCTCTTTTTCCTCCTCCTTCTCCAAGATACTCATGTAATCAGGACCCTCAAACAAACTCTAAGGAATTTTTCCTTGTTCCTTGGGTTTATAGACTGGAACTTAGTTCAGCTTATTGTGTAGACTACAATATATGAATGCTGAAAAAACACCTCATCCCGGGTCTCTTCAGCTGCCTAGACAATAAAACGCACTGTACCTTCATCTCCTTATTTTGCCAACCCAACAGCATTACATACAAGGCAAGCCAACCCCCATTTTCTATACTGAAGTACCCCCACTGCAGCCAGTATTTAAATCAAAACTAGGGCCTCTGACAATGCATCCAGCTCCATCTAATTAGGAGCAACACATCTCTCTGACATACCAATGTCTCTGTCAAACAGCCAGGCACACAAAGCAGTAGTTCACCATGTAGAAAGACCAGCTTTAATAAGAGCCTGTTACTCAAAACTCTGAACTATATATGTTCTTAAATACAATGCTAGCTTTATATTCAACATTCCAAACAAGATCTCCAAGATCTAAAGGTAAAAGTAGCAGTGTCCTGGTTTCCTTTGTGTAGAAGATCACTCTATTAGAAATATACATTCATGTTTTAAAACTGGACTGATGAACATCAACACACAATAATAAAAAAATATTGCTAATATTAAAAGGCTGACTAGAAAATGCATAAAAACCCCTAATTTGCACTGATAGAGGCAAACCCATCTGCTAACACTGCCAAGCAAATAGCACAATTGTTGCGATGGAGACAAAAAATCCAGCCTTTGGACAATTGCAGGAAGAGAGCAAAGAGAAGAGCGCAAGTGCTCAAAACATTAACGCACCCTACATGAGCTCTGAACAGCACAATTTTACTGAAATATGGAGAAGGAAATGATTCATCAACTCTTTGCTATAGGGCAGGGGCAAGCCCTCATCTGCCTTTCCTGTGCGTGAGGAAAAGGGAAATTTTGCTTCTGCAAGGAAACACCAAAACTAAGAAAGTTCATGGGGCTCAGTTTGTAGCTGGAAGCATGAGCTGCGTTTCAGGGTCCCTATTGGCGATGGTGCCGTGCCATCCATCACTACAGGATAGCACAGCTCTCTGCCTCCATCTTCACTTGAATCACATCGCTCTGGCTGTTTAAAACCCTGTGGGAGCAGCATCATCATAGCAAAGAAGATATCATAGGAAAGAAGATAAAGTACTGGTAATGTGAACTCCTGAAAAGCAGCTGTGGAGACTAAGGGCCAGGAGGAGTGGGGTTAGGAAACACTGTAGACACCATGTCTCCCTCCAGCTCCCAAGAGGGCTTCCAAACTGACAGGAGCCTCCCACAAGGACTGCTGAAGGTGACCAGCATCTCCCCTGTGCAGAGATGGGATGGGATTTAGCAGCCATCCATTTCCAGCATCACCAGATTTACAACAGCCAAGAAGCTGAGCCTATACACAAAGACGGATAAATCCTGAACCCTGCCACCACGCTGTGTTGTGAGCAGCACACCTGCTGGAGTGGGATGGGGAAGCAGTCTCACCTGTGAGCTCTATCTGATGGAGTTGCATAGAGAACAGTTTTAGGCCTGGTTCTCGAATCCATAAGCTCTCCAGCAGCTCCAAGTCAGGGGTATCCACCAACATTCATACCATGAGCAGCATGAGATGAACCTTTGCTTGGGGTTGCCTTTGCTTGAATCCATCCCTCGGAGGGCAGCCCCACCACCCTGGCTACGCACAGTCCACAGTAATGAGTCCTTACCTTCCTCGCTGCTTCCCCTTTCCCTACCTTTCCAGTCTGGCTGCCAAATGGAAAAGCCCATTATCCATAGTGACCTACTGAACATGCCAAAAAATATTTATTTAAGAGGCTAGAAAAACAGCTGTTCAATCTTATGTGAAGTCACTCTGCTGAGGGAAGGCTAGAGGAAGAATAGTCGCAATATGGTGCTCAAAGTTTATCAGAGCCCTGTTCCCACATAATGGTGACCGACAACACAGCAGACTGCCAGGGTAGTCCAGCTTTGCATAAAAGCAGGTCAAATATTAATACTGGAATCTACCACCAATATAAACACCAGTATGCCCTGAATAAAATGAAGTCTGAATGTAAGTAACTAACACGCTTTATTGCGTGCAGCCTCAGAGAATACTGTCTGCTGTATTTTTCAACTCTTGTGGTGGAAAGGCACAGCAAGATAATTAAAAATGCCTTTTCATAATGAATTCTTAAGATGTGCCTAGTCCTCCAGAGTGCTCAGAGCCCTTCACTCTCACCGACACCAACAAGACTGATGATGCATCACAAGGTTTAATAAGTTCATAGTATCATCTGTAAGGAACCTACTTTATAAGGATTTAGGCTTTGTATACTAGCACATAATTAACTTCAGAGAGACTGGGTGTGAATTACCTAGCACCTTGGGAGCAGGCCTCATTAAATACATGCAATGTCTTAGGCTTACTAACTTTTAAAAGATATTTTTTGGTGTATGCCTACCTCAAACTCTGCGTGTAATGAGGACAAAACCACTAAATTAACCAGTTAGGTGACAATTACTTACAGCATAGGCAGTACTGAGACAAAAATCAGGATTAAGGTGTTACTTGAATGCAATGAGCTTTTCAAAGAGTTTGTATCTTGCTCCAAACCTTGTGACTCCAACATCACTTCAGAGGAAAGTAAAACCCGAATGACCAAAAGAGCAAAAACCCATCTAACCTACTACATTTATTTAAGTAGACTTCTCTCCCAAATGGTTCTTGTTCCTTCTTTTTAACCACCTAACAAGGAGCAGGAATCCAAGACAGGTGTGTCAGGAGACACATAAAGAGCTCCACTGCACACTGAGGATCAGGATCCACGCATATATGGGCACAACAAAGAAAAGGAAGGAAAAACAAACCCCGTTACAAAGATGCCAGGGAAGCTTGCTGCAGCCTGCCTTAGCTCGCATTGCTACCCAGAGGGCTGACACTCAGCTGCTGCTGGGAATCACAGCTCTGATCTGGCAGCAGTAGCACTGATGTAGCAGGCTGCAACTCCTTCCATTGACGGGACCCAATGACTTGAGACTCCTGCCCAGAGAAACACTATGTTGGGAGATGCATGGACAAGATAGAGTTTCAAGGCTCATGGGATACAAAAGGTAAACTAAATGAGAGAGGCTCCTCCTGACCCTCAGCCACAGCAGCTGAGGGAACCGGCATCCTTGCAGCACTACAGCACACACCGTCAGTGGAACTAGGATCAAACCACATTTTCCCTGCACATTTAGTGACTGCATTTACAAAAGTGAAGCAAATAAATTATCTTCAAGCTACATGGACCTTGGTGCAAGTGCAAAGCTGGGAGAGCAGCACTGAGACACAGAGATGAGAGAGATTCACTGGCAACAGACCAAACTGTGGCCCTGCTGAAGCCCATGTTAGAACTCCCACTGTCTTTGAGGCAGTCAAGCTTTTACCATTGGTACCTGAATGATCTCCCAGGAAAAGGAAAGTTGAGACCAAGGACTGAGTTTCTAAATACATACCAACATCAACAGCATCTTACAGCCTTCACATTAAACCAGTCACTGCAGTGATGTGAATGAGACTGACACTGCAGCTGCCAGCCCAAGCAAGTTCCCATCTGCTTCAGCAAAGGGAAAGGCAATGGGGAGAGAGAGGATGCTGCTGCAGTCTGTAATGGTGTCAGGTGAGAGCTAGTCCACTGATAGCACCAACACCACCACCCTCCAACCCCTCTTCAGAGACTCAATGGCAGGACAAGAACCTCTGTGTACGGGAGTCAGCTCTTCCACTCCTGATGCCCTAAGATGCCCAAGACACACATGGTTATACAAATGCCTCTGACAGATACTGGTGCCCTTCCAGTTACACAGCTGGTGGCCACTACAGCCACAAACAGCACAAACAGCAGAAAGGAGGCTCCATTCATTCAGATGGCTCAAATCCAAGCAGTTTGAACTCGGGTAGAAGTAGAAAGCCTGCCAAGTTAAGTGCATGTAATCAAAAACGCACAAGTTTCTTAGCAGAAACTCCTATGCAGTTCAAGCCTTGATGCCCACACCAGGCACACGCTGCATGCCCCAACATGCTGTGAAGTACACTTTGCCCTTTAGTAACAAATAGGTCACAAAAAGGCACTGCATGTCTTTGCCTGACTACAGACATGCCACTGGAGCCACAAACACAGTTTGAGAGATTTGGATTTCTACGACCTGGTCAAGGCAGCTTTTGCATTCAGCTGCAACCAAATTTGGGCTATGTGTCTCCAGCAAGTTATGGGGTGCTTGCAGACAGATAGGTTCTTCCTCAGTTTTCAGCTTGTTTAAAATATATCCGAAATCCCCCAAAGCGCTCCACACACACAAACCAAGACCCACTAAACACAACGAGCCAAAAGGAGGTTACAGCAGAAATCACTATTAGGAAACAAAGTCAAATCTGTTGACTTGACTACACAGAGCCAAAATCCAGCACTGACCTGAGATGGTATCTTTGGGAGCCCTCTGCCCACATCCCCAGCATCAATGCCAACTCCCACCTAGGTCTGTGCGGGACGAGGGGGCAGACAGCTTGCCTACATGTGAATTGAAGAGCCTTGCTTCAGCGCCTCATTTCTGACAGATTTAACCTACCAAGTTTTACGTAAGTTACATTTCAATTAAAAACCTCCCAGAAAAAGCAAGCAGGTACATTCAAACAAACCAAGACTTGCAGGGCCCAGCAAAGTGTTTACTTAACCAGCTTACATTCAGCATTGCTGAAGACAACTCAAGGCAAAGTTCTTGGAAGGTCAGCAGCAGACGCTGAGAAACTGCACCCTACCGAGCGTTAATAAGAGCAAATCCCCAGGAGCTTGTGAGCTCGCCAGCGAGTCCAACCTCCAGCTTAACAAACAAGCCAGGCCTACATGGAGTGAAGACTTCTAATTAATCCCTTTCCTGAGGACAACCCTCCCAAGATATAGAATGATACACCCCAAATTCTAATTAAGAAAACCCAAGTGTTGGCCTGCATCACACATTATGTTGGAGTTACAGACGTGCATAATTAAGTTGATAACAAATGGTGTGGCAGACAAGCTGCAGGATTATTAGCTTCATCCTTAATAGAGTTTCAAAAGAAGCAATACCCAAACACCAGGTATTAGCAGAAGTGGCTCACAAGGTCTAAGAAACTACTCACGTGTTACTGGTATTTAAGGGCATGTTCTAGCAAACTTTGCAAAGAAAAAGCTGCACTCCAAGCTATGAACTACTACAAACTCAAAGACCATAGTAAGGCACTACCAGGCTCTGATGCAGCTTCACTTTGAGGACTTCAGGACTCTCCACTGCAATTTTTTTCTTCCCAAGAACAGGACTGCTAGAAGCTATTCACCAACAATGAACAGAATCTGTACCTCCTGGTGGATTCCCCTTCCCTCTCAGCTTCTGCTCAGGCAAACAGCAGCATGGGGCTCTCGGAGCACCATCTCTCCAATTTCTTGTCTTGTCCACAGGTAATCCACATCAGCAGTTCCAGGACTCAAGGACATGAGACAGGCCTGTCTCTCTTAAACAACAATACACCTTCTTGCTTCAGGATAAACAGCTGCTGAGAGCAGGCAGGCAGTGTCAGGCTGCCTGGAGACTCAGGCAGATATTGCTGTGTTAGTTTCAGTCACACCACATTTGCAAGATTTTCTTTAAAGGCAAAAAACACAGTGAAAACAAAGGTCAGTTTGTGTTTGGCACGAGAAGACTGAAGGACCAGGAGTACCTGCCTGAACCTCAAAGCCTTAGCATGAAATGAGGCAGAACCACAGTTTGTGAGAGGACTTTCCTAAAACAACTGATCTGTCCTTGAAAAACCTGGCTTAATTCCAAATGTAACAATAAAGAAATTCATGTTAGGTGCAAATACAGTGATAAGCTCCTTAAAGCCAGAACCAATGCTGTAGCTCTCCACATACTGGATAAATAAAATATGATCACAACAAAGGCTTCAGGTACTAACATAACGAGAATAATACATACATAATAAAACGCTCAAGGTTTAACAACCACCTGCCCACCATCATCTCAGAGCAAGCTTTGCTCCACACACCTCCCTTGCTCTCCCCAGAGATGCACCTTCCTCCCTGCATGACAGCCGATGTGCTATGGTGAGAGCAGAAAAGCCCCCCCACTGCAAGCACATGTCACTTTGCTGCCTAAACATTGCTTTCCCGTGTGCGCACTGCACCACCTTTGCTTTAGCTTCAGCTTCTGACAGATCAAACATCAATGCTTTGCAACTGTTTGAAGGATGAGGCATACAAATCAAGTGAATGGCAGCAGTACGGTGTTCAAAGAGGAAGAACAGAATAGCAGTCATTAAGACTGGAAGGTTCCTCGGTGGCTGTGGTACCTGGAGTAAAAGCTGAGTTTTGAACTGCAGGAGAAGAATAATAAATAAAACATCACTGCTGTAAGTTCAAATGTTATTTCTTTTCCTATCCATAAACTTCATGTTCATCTCAGTGAAACTAAATGCATTAGCTCCCATGGACTCGCTCCCCAGAGTTCCAGTTTTGGAGGAGAAACGAAGAGCAAGACCCTGACCGAAATGGAGCTGTTTTACAAACCTGACATGTATTAATGCCAACACAGCAGCACCTTCCTGCAGAGAGAGCTCCAGTCACACTGGGAAGGTCACACCACACCTGTGGAGACCTGCTGCTCTGAAGACCACAATACCCCAAGACATAAGCCAGGTTGCACTGATGTGACTGTTGTTGCACAATGCCTGTTCAGCACCACTCTTTGTTGAAGGTGTGCCATGATTTTCACTTAAAACAGCATCTTTACGTTGTTACATTAACATTCATTTCTGCCATGCCAGATACAGAGTTAAAACATGGATAAAGCCAGCTGAATGATTCAGAATATTCAGCCCAGCTCAGGCACACTCTGGGAACACTTCCCCACACACTGAAGAACAGAAAGTTGGGTGAATAATTCTCCTGTTCTTTTACCCAGCTTTCAGTTGGACACATACAAAGTTACGTATTTTACAAACATGACAGATTCTACGAGACAGAGGAGCCATTAAACTCATGCTTCAGACTGAGCACATTGGTTATTTTATTTACTGTTCAAGGTAACAAAACGACTATTAACCAAAACTGGACTTTGGTATAGACACAAGAAGATGATGCCTCTTACCAGCACTACACACAGCTGTGAGCCTAGCTCTGGATTGTCAAACCTTTGTTCTAAAGCCACAGGGGCTCTGAGTAACTGGGAGCCAAGGATGAGAGCCCACCTTGCCTCTAACCACTGCGATTAACAAAGCAGATTTCAATTTAGCTATAAGGGTTCTGGCCAGGTTTGGACATACAACTAGCAGTCACACACAGTCCCAGTTTTTGTTGCTTTTGACAAAAGGGGAACCCCATCTCTGTGCAAGCTTATCCCCTAAACCATGCATCATGACAGACTCTATTACCATACATACATGTGCCACCTGTACAATTTAATTACAAAACACCTGAGTGAAAATATTTCAGTAATTCAGAATTTTTAGTGCAATGCTTCTGTTTTTAAAGGTCCAGAAAAATCAATCTTTTGATAGCTGCCAATTCGCAATGAGCAAATGCAAGAAAACCAGACAGTATTATATTGAGAGCTTTAAGATCAACTGGGCAAAGTTTGTCTTTAGGAAAGGAGGTGAGAAAAGACATTTAATTTAGGAGTAGCTTAGCATCCAAGACTCAGTCTGCTTTGCAGACATGACTAACGTCAATTTATTCTGCAGCAAACAGGGAAATTGCATGGATTAATTCTAGGAGACAAAAAGAGCAAGTCAAAGCTGTAAAGACACTGAAGATCGAAAACAGCAAGAACTTAATGAGGGAGATACAGGACAATCTTATTTGTTACAATAGCAAATGAAGTCTACACTCAACCCTTTAAAATAAAACTTGTAGACAAGCAAAGCACATGCCTTCGTACCTTCAAATAGCTATAAAACTCCAAAAACTCCTACTTTTAATTAAAAAAATTAGAAGTTGTAAACTCCATCTTAATTATGTCTTGCTACTACATTTAGCTGCATGTTAAGGCAAAGAAACCAAACTTACTAATAATTACACTCAATTTGTGTAACTACAATCCTACCAATGAAATGTTAAACAAAATTACAAAGGAGTTTCAAATGTAAATTAAGAAAGGCAGCAAAAGTGAAATAAGGCATAGCAGAATTCTGCTATGGACTGTAAGAGAAGTCCCACAAATACACACAAGAGCTTAAAGGCACATGCATCAAACTCACCTTAAGCAAAGTCTGAGTGACATCTTGTTCTCTCTAACCAGTTTTCACATTCTCTTCAGATCATCTTGTTCAGTGGTAAAGGGCGTATTTCCAAAAGGTGACTTCAGCAAAAATCATTTTCTGAATAATTAGTGTCTTCAAAACTCTAATGGAAACTAGACTCTTAGTATTTGTTACTGAAGATAGCCATCATCACCTGTTACTATTCTAGCAAACACTCCAGCCCACATAGCTTGTAAAAATAAACACCCTTAAACACATAATTATACAGTCATTCATACAACAGTCAGGCTAAGCACTTCCAAAAGCCAGCAGAGGTAGAAGCTTCAGCTGATGCACAGCAGAAGTGCAATCACAACATTAAGGATGAAGTCCTCCTATCATGGATAGCAACATTAGTATCTGTATAAGCTTCACAGGGGAGGAACAGACGAACACCTTTGTCCCTGAAAAGCACATGGGAAAGCATTAACATGCAATTATCACAACATTCATGCATAAAAGAAAACCTTCACATTGATACACAGAAGAGTGAGTTACACTTTGAGGAAGATGTTTCTGATGACTTAAATCACAATCCAAACCCCAGAACTCATTCAACCTCTATTTAGCCTTGTACTACGGCTAAACAGTGATTACATTACTACTTAAGGTTTGCATATACTGTACAGGGACACACAGGCATTTTAACAATGGTCAGCATCACATTTTTAGAATGGCCTATGGACTAGTTGTTTTCTTTTGGAGCTAAATTCTTGACAAACAGGAAATTCTTGACACAGGAAATGTCCCTCAGCCACCTCCCCTCTGATTACTTAAAAGCTAATGTGTGTGTTGGCGGGTGTGCAGTACTTAAGTAAAAGCTTCTTACAAAAGCTTCAGAATAGTCAGGCTAAAAATATCACCCAATTCCAGGCTTTTCTCTATAGAAGAAACATCCTACTACTGAACAATAGCCAGGGTTTGTATCTTAACAGTCCAGAGAGGTGTGAAACTGGGGACACATGCTGAACAACACTCTCCAGTCCAAGTGCTGCATCACATCACCACCACATATTTTATACAGCCAATCAAGAAACGCTCTGGCAGTATCTTAATGTTCTAAAACTAAGTTTTTGTTTCAACTGCAGTACTACACATTGGGAAGCACATCCCAACTATAATTTTTTATATCTATTTATGAAAGTAATGTGAACCAAGAAAAAAACCCAAACCACTTGTTTTGAATTAGAACAGAAAAAGCTACAGCTGAGAAACCATGTGATATATAATATGTGCACTGGAATGTCAGAAATATTGTTTAATAAAAGCTCTGCAGTACAATGCACACTTCAAACAATTTCTAACTCTGAGAATAACGATGCCACTAAACTGCAATTTGTAATCTGTTTTTGCAGTATACTGATAAGAAAAAAGTTCCAGGGTAAAAACTAAAAAATTCATTACAGTAACAATTTTTTATTGCATGTTTAAAATGCACTTAAATAGCTCTTGCTGGCTTCTCTTTAATCTCCTGAAATATACACTTAAAATGGGAAGCCCTGGGGCTATGGATCCATCTATGACGTTTATGAACAAAACATAATCCCAATATGTTTCCCCAGGAGACAATACTTAGCTCCAAAAAATTGTTGACCCTGTACTCTAACACACTTATTTGTTCGTGTACACTAAATCCATTTATTTTAAATTTATTTTGTCTACATTTAGTGAAATAAAAACATAGCCCTGTACAATCCACCATCAGCAGTGAGTACAACAGCGAAAATTACTATACAGTTTATACACACTAAAATCTTTTCCTTCTTCCTATAAAGAAACCAGAACAAGCCTAATCAATATAGAGTTTAATTTAGAAGAACTCAAATTACAGAAGGGAAAGCCAAAATTACTATGGTCATTTCTGAGCCCCCAGAAGCTCCTGATTCATGTTGTTGGAACAGTGAGTGCAGCTGGAAGAGTGAAACATGCTCAAGTTGTCTTCTTGGGTCTTCAAAAAATTACCAAATATTTAAATTAAACATGGCTAGTTAAAGAAACATTGGAAGCAGAGCAATAAAATTGAGAATTCTGCCCTACCAGTTGTGGTTTCTTTTAAACCCAACTTATACAATGTGCGAAGTGCTAAGCAACACTACAGAAACACATTTACATCAACACTGAAGACCTGGGGAAATGAAATTCCAACAATTTTATTTTTTTTTAAATGAGCTGTATTTTCTAAATTTGTTTTTATTTTTCTGTTTTCATACAGTATTGAAAACAAACGCGACACATTCACATTTTCCCGAAGAATTGTAAGGATGATCTCTACAGGGATAACGTTGAAAAGCCTGAAGCTCAATCAATTGATGTTGAAAACTCTCAAAAGGAGTAAAAGGCTTGATCTGAATGGTCTAGAACATGTACTGTAATTTAATAGAAGAGATGGTCGTCTTAATATTAATGATTTAAAAGAACTTCCCAGTTCATGCGAAGAGTATAGTCCAAGAATAAATCAAATTTTCTGAACGCATTTTATGCTACGTAAGTGTATACTTTGCGATCCTCAGGTGTTCGTGCCAAATATTCTCTCTCAATAAGTCCTTCAATACGTTTTTTAATAACAACTGGACTTGGTAAGAATCGGGCCTTCAGCTGCTGAGTTACCTAAAAAAAATAAGGTCAAAACCAATAATGTAAGACACCACAGGACAAGTAAGATTATTAAGTATCCTAACTGACCAAAATCATCAGAAAAATACATTTAGACAGGGCTGGCTACAACTGTGAAGTGTACAGTCTGCAAACTTCTGACAGTTCCCCCAGTCCCATCACCTGCTTGATCATTTTTGGGTATGATTCAAGGAACTGAACCTCTACTGAGGCATGGTCACAACCTGAGAATCCTCTCAATTTCACAACCCTAAAGGAGTTCAAGAATGGAAAACGTGTACTATTCCCAAAGATGCCAGAACTCAGGAGTTAAGAGCAGCAAGACTTTCTCTTTCCTAAGAGCTCAAATGTCTCAAACCTGGACCCAACAGCCAGTAACAGCATCAAAGCATAAAATAATTCATGTTAAGTACAGAGGGTTTTGTTGCCAACTTATTTCAAAGAATTTGATAACACCACAACAGGACTAAAAGGAGGAAGTAAAATTAGATATACCCAGGAGTACATCCTAAACTGAAGGGTAAGGATTTAGATCTCTTCAGATACACAGAGTATCTGATACAGAGAGTATGGAAAGGGTTGGGGGGAAGGGGAAAGGACGGATTAAACACATCTCTCAAAGCCCTTCAGGATCACACGAGAGCTGTGTAACTTTCATGAATTAATATGAAAACCAAAAAGAATTCCCAAGCCCGTATCAAAACTTGTATAAGTATACCTCTGCTACTAGCACATTGTGTTGCATCTTCTTTCTAGATTTCATTATCCGAACTATAGCAGCTTCTATCTCATGTTTTCTGTCATCATCTACTTTCTGCCTTGTTTCTTTCCTTTCTGGATCAGATTCTCCTTGTTTGGCAGCAACTTAAAGAAAAGAAAGAGAATGTAAAGCGTATTAGCAAAATTCAAATTGATTTCCTTGTGTGTTAGCTTTCACTATTTATTTCATCAAGTTATATTTTCCTGAGTTTTGACATTCTTAAACTTGTTCTTTTTGATGAAAAGCAGCCTTAAGAACATATAACACTTTTTGGCATATTTTGATAGCAACTGACAAGGTAACAATCTGTTGTTTTATTATTGCTATGTTAAAATTTGAACAGCATTCAAATCTGCTCACAGGCACCACCAACCCCCATGCTCCCATTATTTTTCTTTAATATAGCAAATAATCCAGTAATTAAAATAGAAATGGATTAAAAGTTTACTTCACAAACTAGCTAAATACTTTAAAAGTCTGTCAGTCAGAGGAAACAGTCCAACTTTATCTTCTCCAAGTTATTTATATTCTTTGTATTCTGTTCTGCTCTTCTATTCATGTTTTATTTCTACCCTTATGTCTAGCTTTTCTTACCCTTTCACCCAAGCATCATTATAACCAAGCCTTCCTCCAACACCGACACCACTATACCACTTCCCCCCCTGCCCTTCTTCACCCCAAAGCCTCAAGTATTTTTCAATTTTCAAGAGATTCACATAAAAAGTCTTCTGTGTAAGACAGAAACATAAAATCACAAAATCAAGTTTTGCTCTAAAACTACCCTCAACCCCAAAACATATTCTCTATTCACAGACAATTTTGGAGCGGAAAATAAAAAGCAGAATTCCATTAGAGCTCCAGCAGTTGTCTCAGAATTTGCTTTAATTATGCCAGGGAAATGCCTTGGGCCTAGATCAGAGGATTCTCAACATCCTCATTTAGTTGCTGCTCACCTGCTCCCCAGAAAAATTCTCAAAACATGGCAAACGTCTTGATATCACAGCACCCTGCATGTGTGCGGAGAGACAGCCTAGCTCTCATGCAGAGGGATACATACAATGTCATGTATGTAGGTACTGTGTTTTACATGCGTACATCCCTGCACACAGTGTGCTGCACAAAAGCCCAGCAAGTTATACTACATGCAACAAACAGCATGTGAATTACCAATGTTGCACTTAAAACACTGCCAGTGATGCTATATACAGAGACCTGCAAAGTCAGAAAATATTTTTAGATGTACTAAAACTAAGAACTAACCTTCCAAAACACTCTATGAGGTGTACCCACACCAATGCTACAAATCAGAAATTATTTCCAGACTAAAGGTATCAATGTTACTTACGCAAAAGACAAGCCAACACTTCCATGAAGTGGTGTTGTACTGATGAGGTTCTATTTATTAAACCCAAATTATTGCCTAAAAACATTACAGCTACCTGGCACTTCGAAATGGCTGTTGCACCATGGGCTATAAAAACATCACTCAATTTCACAGCAGCAGAGCAACTTATAAGACGATTTTCCTATTCATGAATCAATCAGTACCATATTTTTAATTTTATTAAAATTTTAATTTTATTTCTTTCAACATTTCATTTTAATAGCTAATCACAAATTCTGTAACGTAAAAGGTTTAACTATGACTTCCACACTTCTCTCAGTATTTAAATTTTCACTTTGATGCAACTAATCATCAACTAAAGAGATATATTACTTTATTTCTTTTACTTGGATGGATGTCAATCCTGCAAAAGATAATTTGTCATTTTAAGACAGTTTTGGGACTGCAAGACAGTAGAACATACAGCTCACTTACCCGTCTGAATCTTGACCCTGTGTAGTTTAGATGTGAACTGATCATTCACTGTGAATATATGACCATTTTCTATTTCTTTTGATTTAGGCTCTTTTGTGAGAACACGTTGCGTTGGTTTGCCACATGCAAGGGACTGTAGGGCTCTAACCAGTTCTCTTTCGGGGATATCAGTCTCTTGTTGAATTTCCTAAAGAAAAATATCTTAGTTAGTTTATGGCTATGGCAGGAGTAAGTACCATGTTTTGCACCGACAGCACTGATCGCTTAATGTCCACCTTCAAGCATACAAAATACTTCTGTGACAGTTGAAGGCCTTGAAAAGTTTGAATTCATTCAGTAGCAAAATGATCCACCTGGGTCAACATACTGACAGTGATTCTGTCATGTAAATAGTCACCATGAGCTGAAAACAGAAATTAATAACCAGCAGTTTCATTTCACTGCAATTTTTGAGAAGGCTGAAAGGATTCGTTCACTGTTTCCAACATTTGCTGAACAGTGAAACCTCACCTTCTAATTAACTCAGTAATGGAAACCATCCATAGTGTTCATGAGCATTCCTAAGAACTGTGTAAATGCATTTGCATTCAGCAACACTGTTGAAAATAAGATCTTTACAAAGGAGAGCCATGTGTTAGGCAAGTCACCAGTGATCATGAATTAGTAAGCAAATTATACTGGATGCAGAATGATGTGCAAGCATTCTCTAGGAATAAGGAAACTACTACCGCTTCCTGAAAACCTGTCTACTGAGCTCCCACTTATTAGAAGTTCATTTTAGCTTTACCTCTATTTTCTTCCTTTTTCTAGTTTGAGGAAACTGCAGACATATCCATTCAGACTCAAGGGACCTCTAGCAGCTAAAGATTAAACTACCAAATAGAAAAAATAAACCTCACAGACATGTAACTGTCCACATGAGCTGTCACTTTCTCAGCTTCGACACCTTCAGTTCTAAGAGCAATAAAACTCTTACACTGTCCCCATAACTTCCTAATTCTCACGGCACACAAGTCGAACTGATGACCTTCAGGCTAAAAGCAGCAGTAACAACTCCCAGTGATCAAAATGCTAAGATCTGTGAAGAACTATAAAAAACTTGTTAAAAAGTTCTTTAAACACTGACCAGAAAAAAAACCCAGACTTTGGAGTACAACTAGTTTATATTAAATGATGTCATTTCTTGAGTACACTCAAGTTTTTTAAAATCAATCCAGAAAAAGATGCTACCCTTCTGTGGTCACCCACCACGGACAACATGCAATAAAAACAATCCGGATGTATTGGCCCCTATTCAGACACTGCAATTAACGACAGTGCATCTCAAACACAGCATCTCACTAGGCATCCTCATACTTTACCTATTTGCTAGTAACAAAATGTCTCTTCCCAAGCAGCACACAGAAAGTTACTGTTTCTTCACTTTACAGAATCATAGAATCAACTAGGTGGGAAAAGACCTTTAAGATGATCAAGTCCAACCATTCCCCCAGGACTGCCAAGGCCACCACTAAATCATATCACTGACGGCCTCATCTACACCTTGCTTTATTTGAAAACACAACTGTCACCTTTGTCGCCTTCCCAAAATTCTTCCAGATCCAGCAAGCAGTAGTATTAAAAAAAACCCCAAACCAAACAAAAAAACCCCACAACCTCAAACCCACAAACACCCAAACCCACTATAATCTTTTACATGGTCACAGCAAATATTCTTACTGAAACAGACTGATCAGCATAAATTTAACAAACCAAAGGCAACATTTAGATTTTAGGACTTGGGTGAAAGTAAAATCTTGAGGCTACAAATCAGATACAGCTTATTAATGACATGCATGTTCGCAAACTACATTTTTTTTATCAAGACTTAAAATGAATTCTTTCAAAACTAAATCACTTCTACAAGGAAATATATATATCCTGCTTTTGATGGAAGTGAAACAAAGAGCTAAAAAGGAATTCAAGTTTTTTTTATGCTAAACTTCACACTAACCACTATGTATTTCTGTTGTTTTTTTTTTTTTACTTCACTCCACAGCATTCCAACTCAGCCACTAACGTATGTGAACCATTTGGGCTTCAGAATTTATAAGCTAGCATTAAAATAAGAACGACAGGAAGAATTGCACTGCAATATGCTGCCTCAGAAGAAGGCAAAAACTTCAAGTTGGATAAAAAAGTGCATAATTATGAATGTAAATGGGGATAACAGATGTTCTTGTGCTCTCTTTTTCCTTTGGTCTGTAGCATATCACTTTTCCAAACATATTTTTATATAGGCCTTTGATGTAACACTGAAAAATTTATACATTTTTTTCCTATCTCCAAAAATGCCTTAAAGACCACACTGGAGTCATGCACAAGAGCAGTACTGATTACCCAGTCTTAGTTCTAAAAATATTACCAGCTGAGTTTTATCTGGAGGCTACAAAAGAGACGATTCTAGGTATAAAACTGCCTCTGTCCAGTTCTACACAAGAAAAAAGCTTATTAGAAGGAAGATGTGCGGAAAGCAATCAGAAGGAAAACATGTCATTTTGTTGCAATGTTGAAAATTTAGTTTTTTTTTATTTGCAGATTTCCACTTGTGTATCTTCCAAAGCAGAGATCAGCAAAAGAGAAAAGAGGTAAGGCAGTTTTGAACAGTAATCTTATTTTTGTAGAATTATGCAACAACTTGTACTACAGTCACATATGTATTTCTCTGTTAAACCAAAAACCTTCCCTTTTTTTTATGTTATCATTGAAAATTGTCTATTTCACCTTTTAAAATATTGAGATATATTGTAAGCTAACAGAAAAATATGCTAAGTATTAGATGAGACTTGATTAGAAGAAACTGAATTATTTGAAAATACTAGCATTCTTTGAAGGTTTACATGGAGTTCCTTTCTCTTAGATTCAGGTAGCATTAACTTAGAACTGTATGTCCACCAGTTCTTTTGCATATATAAAATGTTGCTGTACAGGAATACAACAAATATGTATATTTTTGTGAAGGAATTTTACTTTGCAACAATCCTTTAAGTAACTGTAGTATCTTATGCATTTCTGTATCATCATTATCCCATTTTTCTTGTAATCACATGGCTTAATGGCTATTAGGATTATTGTGAGGATCTTGTCAATTTTGCAGTTGGTAATCATACTGAGTGCAAAACAAAACAGCAAAGTGCTCAGCTGTGAAGGTAGCTTCAAATTAATCTGTTTAGCCGAGAATTTGCAGAAACACTTGTATATCAGACAGTTTTGTGCTGATACAAGTACATACCATGTCATCTCTCATGCTATGCTACTGTAAAAGCATTAATGTGATATGACAGGAAAATAACAGTTGCCCAGCACTCAGCAGTTTATCATGGTATTCAATAATCAATGAACAAAGATAAAATTCATTCTACTCTAAGTTCTCATAAGCTCTCCTGGCTGGAGTTAAAGACAACTCCCACACACTTCACCAAAGAAACCAAACAAAACAAATATGCCTTCTTAATGTTTTAGTTACAGTGGGACACTAAGTAAGAGTTTAAGAACTTCCAAACCAGAAACAAACAAAACATATATACAACCTAAAAGCACATGGACATATTTATCTATCATCTGGTCTTAAGTAAAACAAACCGTAATTTAGAGCACGTATTAAAAATTGTACTTTTCACTGCTCTACCATGTCATTTTTTTCATATATGTGTAAGACTGTACCACTCATCAAGCCTACAATTTTGTGCAATAAGGTAGCCACCAGCCCAATTTCAACACCAAGAAAAAATGAGCTGTTAAGTCCCCCTCTTCTCCCTCCCACTGACTCCCCTTCTGTCCCCAAGAATTATGCAGAGAAAGCACTCAAAGCTGTAATGCTCCTACAACAGATTTCATAATACACAAGACTTTTTTTGCTGTAAAATCATCTTTTTTTGAACTATGAGTAGCTTATTACAAGCCTCTTATCAAAACCTGCCTTCCTTAATCCCAACTGAGACTGTTTCAAAGAAACATTCTTCATTAACAGGCTAGAAGTATGCCAATAAGCTGAAAACAAAATCCAAACAAAAAGGCAAATGATTACTATGCACAGCACAGTCAAAACTAGATGAAAAACCTGGAAAACCAGTCTGATTCAAATAGCACCCACACTGCTCTTCAAGGCTGCCAATGCTCTCTCAAACAGAAGATAACATTTAAAGCAAAACTACTGACATTAAAATACAATGGTCAAACCTCATAGGCACAGGATCCTCCTCCACTCTGAAAGCCACCTTCATCATTGTCTATCAGCTGACCGCTTCAACCTTTCCCAGTATTTCCCCTCAAGTCTCCTTGTTAAGAATCTATCTGGACCTTCTTTATTGTCTTTTCTGGCTCACCATGTCAGAGAAGGGATGAAATTTCTTTGATTCATCCTACAGCTAACTCCAACCTGCCAATTTAAGCACTTCAGTGTTTAAAAAGCCAAGGTACAAACACTCTTCCGCCCTTTCGCCTCTAAATCTAATTTCTCAAAGATAAAACAAGCAAATGGAGCCACCGTCTGCATTCCAACTTCAGCTTTTCTATAGCTCTCTGGCCTAGGAATAACCACACTCACAATTCTTCAACATTCTGAAAACTCCTACCCCCAAATATTTCCCTCCCCTAGGACTGCTTCCCAGGTGCATTGCTAATGATCTGCTTCCTGTATTTATTGGTCTGATCCACACTCAAATAGAAGGAGACACAGCTGATCTTCAAAAGTCTATTCAAGAGGTCAAGAAAGTGCCTAAAACGGTTACTTAACATCATATGATAATACCACAATGCTTACCTCAAAGGTATATTTTTCTCTGTTGTTAAAGAGCATTAATATTGTCATCTGGAAAGTGGAGACTTGCAATATGTGCTTCCGTGTATTTGAGCCAGTTACTTGGGCACCTCCTACGCCAACCTCTGAGCCATCTTCCTGTTTTAAAATTCCAAAACTGCTATTAGATTATTCCCCACTGCAAAATATCTTACCTCACTACAGTGAATTTTTATGATGAAATATCTACCTAGGAGATCAGTGTACACAAGTGACAGAACAGCATACACCTGCCAGCATAACCACAATGTCTCTCCAGTAGCTTAGAATCACAGGGTGATTGAGGTTGGAGCCTTCTCTATAGGTTCCATGGTCCAGCCATCACTCAAAGTCAGGCTATCTAGAGCAGGATGCCCAGGGCTATGTCCACTCAAGCACTGAGCATCTCCAGGGACAGAGACTCTACCACCTCTCTGGCCCCTGTTCCATTACTTCAGTTCTCTTAGCTTTAAAATTATCAAGTAATACAATTTTAACACCCTTATAAAAGCATATTATTAACACTTTGTGCTATAATAATTTTTCATTCTGCGTTTCCTTCTACATTCCCAAGTATCACACCATTTCTAAAATGCTAAGCTAGAGGTGATGCTGGTCTAAATTACTAGCAAATCATTTTCTGGTATACATAAACATTAAGCATTAATACTTCTATTAACTCTACTAAGATTCTTGAGTTTGAAAAAACTGTTGTCTACATTGCTAGCACTCTGCATATGAAAAGCAGGCTAAATTTGGGTTAACAACACTTTTTCACACTAAAAAAATTACAGAGAAACAAGTTTCATTTCACTTCTGACCAATTAACAGCCAAAAATCCCCAAAATACTCAACCACTGAGGTCCCTTCAAGATCAAAATTACTACTTTCCTACAAGGTAATGAAGAGATGATGCGGAGCGATGCATTCAAATTAGATTTCAAATTAGATTTGGACAAAACTGCTACAAAGGAAGAATCAGACTATAAAGCCTATGACAGGCATCTTTTTCGTGATACTATCAGTGGCTAAGCCTTCGTTTTATAAAATCCTGAAGTTATCACAAATGTGCATTTGCTTATTTTTAAAAAAGATGCAATATTTTCATAACCTTGATACTTTACCTTTTTAACAGGCCCATAGAAAGTGGCATTGAGATCTGCAGAACCCATATGGTGCTGGAGTGTCAGCTGTCGCCCACTATGTTTGGCTAAATAAAATCTGTAACATAATTGAATTGAAAACTTAATACATAGCTCATCTATCCAAGAGAAAATTGCTTTAAACAGTTACATAGGCTTTACATAGACAGTAAGTTAGAAACTTCTAACTTTTGCTTTTTCAAAACATTAACTCTTGTTAGATTTCTACTTTAAGTAGTAGCACCCAAAAACCCAAGCCTCATGTGATTATTGCAGTCCCCAATTTTCGCATGAACTGAAGAGCAGCAGTATGCTAGCATGTCTTTAATGGTAAAATATATCTGTATGTTAAGTTTATAAAGTATCTTCTTAAAACCTCTACTGAAAAAATCTGTTTTAATAGATACCTTCTAAATATTTCAAAAGCATGTCTGGGAGCCGGAGGGATGTTGCACTTCGGTGTAGCTGACTGCGTAGGCCAGTACCCTGTTGTGAGGACCCGCACTGTAAGATCAACACCACCTAATGAGACCTAAGGATAATTGAAAAAAAACATACACTATTTTAAAACAGGACCATGTTTCATCATCTTTCTGTATCAGCATAGAATGTATAGAATTTTCACAGACTAAGAAAAATACAGACATATATCTATGCTTATTATTTTTTATGAAGCCAGACAAATGAATTCATCATTATCAGAATAAATGGTACAGCAAAAATCCTCCACATTATTTCCTTCTGGCATTTAGGAGTGCACAGAATTTAACAAAATAAATTCTTAATCAAGAATGAAATGTCTGTGATCATAAACAGAACTCGTAATACATATAACAATTCTTTCTAAACAGGTTTTTGACTGCATACAGTAAAACCAGGTTACTAAAGGTATCTATTTCAAAGCAACTGTTCATAAATTTACTCTCTGCAATCAGAGAGTAATACTGAATATCTAACGTCAAACCATAGGGAGCTTTCCCTGCAATTTACCTCTGGACTGCAATGTAAACAGTTACTCACTTTCACAGACACAACCTAGGCACATTCCCTAAAGACAGCTATAACTATAAATATTTAGCACTCGTCAGGAAACATTCTACAGTTGAATTGCTGATCTATAAAGTATTTGTATTAGAAGGTGATAAACATCTGGCTATCAGCAAGGTACAATCCTTACTAGGTATCTTAGCTAAGCTGAATATTATTAAACTTAATTCAAGGAACACAAATTAAGCACAAGAAAACCCAAAGCATACTATATCCAACTTGTTATAAACCAACTACACAGAAATAGAGCATATTATATTTCAGTAGGTCAAAACTGTCATATGAACTCAGAAACTTTCACTATTAAATAGCAGAGTAGTACCTCCACGCACCGCATAAGAGTTTTTATACTGTGCCTGTTGAATGCCTGTGTGCATCAGCAATCTTGTGCCTAGGAAACTTCTGAAAAATCTAGAGAGACCGGTGACAGGCTACTCGTACAGAAACCCCTTTGACTGAATTCCATTAAGCTTTAAGAGGAACAATTTGTACAAGTATGTAAACACCTATGTAAAGATTGTTCTGTAGCCAGCGTTACTGCTCTGCTTCTAATTTCTTATCACTGATGTCATGAGGCTCAGAAGAGAAATGCAAACAGGCATTCAGACACAAAAACCTAGTTCATCTGTGAATCACAAAAAAAAAAAAAAAAAAGCAAGCTTCAACAGTTTTCTCCCCCTGGCCAAAGTGTAGGGAAAGGTCATCAATGCAGACAGAAAGCCACAGAAAACAACTTCATCTATAACCAAAACATCTTAATTAATATGGCAACTGTTTCCCGAATTTTTTTACCCTTAGACAGACCAGAAGACAGCATTAATTTAGAATGCCTCACCTCAATGAACGGAAACAGTTTATTTTAAAAGATGTCTTTTCAGCATAAAAATGATATGAACTAATGGAAAGTGTCCTGAAGTGATCTAATCTTTATATAACAAATGGATGTTTCAGGACTGCAGTTGCAGAAATTATTCATCATCTATAAGCTTGGACTTTGCCTGGTGCTGAACTTTCCATTTACTGACAGCAAACCAATCACCTGCACAGTCCTTGGCACTACCTGCATCTCAGGACACAGAATCCAGCAGGAGACTCTGCAGGTAGGATTATTTAGAGAAGAGCAGATGCCCAACTCCTCTAGGAGGCACCAGACATAGTCAAGGTACACAAATTGTTTAAAAAGGAGTAGAATAGACTACTTCATACAAAACACAGTACCACCAGCAAGTTATCAGTAACACAAAATTTCCAAAATCTTCCTGTTTGTATTTCCTCTCAAGTATTGTTGACAGTAATAGAAATATATACATTTCCATCATAAGTAAGTACACCAGAAATTTCATTAGGTGGTCATGACTAGGCTGACCAAAGGCAACCAACCATCAGGCAAACTGCTGGTCCCTTGCCAAGAATAGGAAGAAGTTTCAAATAAGGCCTGGAAGAATATCTATTAACATTTTGAATTCATCTTATTAGCCATATGTAGCTACACTGAAGAAGACAGAGACATCATTTAGTAACTCAGTTTAAAACTGTCATGTGAAGCACATGAATCTTTTTAACATATGCCCCACCACGTACAAGTCCCACATGGTACCTAAAAGCAGGGCGTGCTCTGACAACCTTTTTCTTGAAACTAACATTTCAAGCATTTCAGAGAGAAAACATGATTAGCCTCTAAAGCAAAAAAGCAGTAAAGCTGCCTGTGCACCTTAATATACACCTATCCATATCCTCTACAACCTTTTCTGAAACTACATTAAGAACATCCTGTTCTTTCACTCATGATGATTCACAGCATACTGATGAGGAAGAATTCGGCTTACTGCTTCAAGACAGCAAAGATTTCAGACCACCCTGTACAACCAGGGACATGGGGCAGAGTACTTCCACAAACTTGCTGCTGGCATTCACATTCTTGAAACTGATTCAAACATGCTTGATAAGTGGACTTACTTACCTGCAGGGTAAAAGTCAGTGGCTGCTTGTATATTATTAAGTGCTACTGAGTATCAGTATAGAAAAAGTGTGTTCAGAACATACAAACTGATCTCAAATATAAGCAATCTCTCCATTATGCAACATTCCGGAGGTCCACTTTTACAACAAGGTGTAACACTTCCTGATTGAACAATTATGTACATATTTGGTAATTTGAATAAAAGGGCAGGTCTGGTTTTCAGTAGCATCAGGACAGTTAAAAACGAGATGGTGTGTTTTCCAAATACCTGCAGCACGCAAGATTTTTCTTGTTGTTAGCGTAAAATCCGTGTCGCAAGGAAGGTTACCTTTAAAGAATGAGAAAGGGAACACCGGTGGTGACACGGTGACAAGGCACAAAAGAGCGGGCGGGTGGGTACAGCCCGCCCCCTGCCGGCCGGCGACGGCACAGCCGCCCGGCACTGGGCCGGGGCCTGGGCTCCTGCTGCAGAGGCCCTCGCAAGAGCATGTAGATAGAGTAGAAGTTGAAACCGGATTTTACGGAACGAGATTGGCACCATTCCAGCTTCGAACTGACGTATGTATTTCGGGAAATAGTAACGAAGTTTGTCAGATAACGAGCACAGTAATAAGTACAATTGGAGTGTGCTAACAAAATCCTTCTTCCCATGTGCAAACAAATTAAAAACCACAAGCCTTGATAAAAAGTCTATGGTTTGCACTGAAGTAAAAGGACAAGCACACAGACCACACACTCTTACCCCGGTTGCCTGAAGATGTTGCCTGAACTCATCCATCGTTGTGTTTGAGATGCTCATGTCTCTGAACATTCCTTCCAGTTTAGATGTGAACTGACATCCACATTCAGTCTGAAAATACAAAAAATAACTTGTTGTGCCAGCACTAGGAATACAGAGCTTCTGTTAGTTTATAGTTAGCTTATAAATCTTACTAAAAATGATACTTTTTTCATTTGATTACTGGGATTCCCTTTTGCTTTACTTCAGATCTTATCGTAAGTTTCATATTTCATATAAGGATCTGACCCTACATGTAACGAAACCTGCTTTCCTTCTCTTTCCTCCAGTATTGGATTTCTGATTTATTTTTAGCTGCCTACCTCATCTTATTAAAAGAAAAAAAACCTAAACCTTATCAGACCGAGGCACACACTCTCACCTGCTTTTGAGCATGATACTATAAAAGGGAAAGAAACTTTGTTTGTGTAAGGAAAAAACCTGTTGTCCCCCAAGTGTATCATTTTAAGAGTTTACTGCAGATTACCAGGTGAGATTACTACACCTTTTGTGAATATGTTTACACATACATGTACTAACACATGCATTTCAGTTATGCCTACAAGACTTTGTGTCTGTTTCTAACACATACTTAGATGTCTATGGCAAAGGAAAGTATGTTAACTTGAGCATCCTAAACACTCTGCACAAGAAAATGGATGGCCCATATCACAAATGTATCCCCTGCACTTCTAAATCACCAGGCTAGAAGAGGTAGAGAGGTAACTGAAGGAATTAGTACTGATAATTTGTAATTAATACTGATAATTTGGAGTAATCTGATGCAATCAGGCTTTGCCCACTGACAGAATACAAAGACCAAAAATGAGGATCAGTAAAGTTTGACCTTAAGATTAAATCACTCTGGTTTGGAAGTTAACTAGACATTTATCATGCCACTTAGGAAGAAGCCACACTAGAAGGTGCTTCAAGGACTGTTCACATTTAGGCTTTACTTTTTTTTCTCCATCTCTTGGTGTATTTAATCAGTAAATGGAAGCAACTAAGGGAAACATGTTTCCACCCACTGATATGAAGATTTTGTATGTCCGTGATCTATCTCAAACTACTTAAACAAAAAGGAATTGAGTCTTATCAGTCTGTAGATGGAAGCAACTAAAAAACCAACTGTGCATGCAATAGAAAATTCTACTGTGAATAACAGAAAACCTAGGATAAAGCACATCCTTGTCTTCAAATCCAGTTACTAGATAAACAGGAGTTATCCTCTAATTTGGAAAGTCTTAAACTGTGAAAAATACTAGCCTTGTTTCCCAAGATTGTGCTCGCATCACAGGTGCTTTCCTATTTTCTTCCTTTTTTTTTTTCCCCACAAAATTATTCACAAAAGCCTTTAATATTTTCTGCTGGGGCTTTAAAAAATCAAATCTGTACTTAATAGCAATCAAGATGTATGTTATCTACATATCCCTGATGTAAAACCAAAAGAAACTGTATTTATGGGGGGGGGGGGGGGGGGAAGCAAGTAAAATTATGCAGATACTGTCTTACCTTTAATTTAGATATCATATTTTTCTCAGAGTCATCTGAAACACTCTTGTTTGTGAGAAGTCTTCTTGCCAAGTGCTGTTTGTAATAGCGTTCAAAAACATCTTTCTCTTGCATAAACCTAAACAAAACCATTGCCTTATCCAATATAGTTTCTACTTCTTGCTCTGTTAGCTGTAAAAGAAAGAATTTTCTCATTTAAACCTTCCAGCACAAGTGTCTTATACAACCTAAAGTAATTCACAGCAAGCATATGGTCTAGCAGTAGCATATAAAGAAGCCCACAAAACTCATCCAACATATAAACGAGCCAAAAGAACAGTGCACAAAGTCAGAGTGGAGAAGAAGATAAGAGCTAAAATGGATGGAAAAGCAATTGTGAGGCAGAGGGAAAATGACAGAAGGGTTTAATGTCTGAATAAATACAGTAAAAGCTCCTGGGTGAGTTTTTAAGTATTTTAAAAAAACAAGCACAGATGGAATGCAGCATTGTAAGTATGGAAAGTCAGCTAAGAATGAAAGATTTTATAAGTTAAGACTCATTTGCAAAGCCTATCTAGTGCCACAACAAATAAAATGACTACTTATTTTATAAATAAGTACAATTTGATAACTTGATTGCCAAAGCATAAGATGCATATAATAATATTCAGCTTTATTCAAAGCCACTGAAGCCTCAGCTGAACCATCCTATCCAGCTCCAGGTGCCATACCTCACAAAATTTCATGAAAGAAGCTATGAAGTAAGATTGAAGAACACAGTTGTACTTAAGAAAGAAGAGACAGGTAATAATCCTCTGCTATACAAAAGACCTTATATTTCTGCAAGTTTCTATCTAAAGTTTTATGAGATCATATTGTGTTACATATACTTTAAGGCAGTATTGCCAGTTATCTTAATGCAAAATTAATTTTTCAGAAAGGAGCTTATTTTAATTTCATCCACGTTTCCGTGACAAAGAGCATAATCTTTTAATTTAATTTATACTTACTCCCTTGACTCCCTTTTTCAGCTTATCATCAATAAATAATGAGAGGTACTCAGGAGACCTAGAATTGAGGTTGAGGAAGTACTCAAAGTCACCCGCAATAGTCTGTTTGAAGAGTCGATCATTATTGAAAGATTCTTGCAGAAAGCGGTCAAACCTACTCTTCAAATCCAGTAAACCCTTTAAAAAAAAAGGGCAAAAACATTTTCAGTGATGTGATGTCATAAGTTTCAGAACAGCAGTAATAAATGAAGTTATAGAAAAGAGCACATCTACAATCAGAGATTCTGCAAAGCTCTCTATGTTTGTCATAGAAGCAATTTTCAGATAAGCTGGCTAACATACTGGTGTCAAATACTCAAGCAGTTTGCTTTAACAAACTACTCAAAGATTAAGGAAGTTTTTTATTACCCTTGCTAAACAGGTTGATTTTATTTTTAAATCCACAACTTAAAAGAGGTATTTGTTATATTTGTTGGAGTAATGTTGACAAAGTCACTACCATAAATTCAGGATGCAGGAAAGCTGGGGCTGGCACCCATTAACTACATCCCTAGGGCTACTTAAACGAGAAAACACATTGCAACAACAGGCCCAATCTTGCAGGCTTTTTCCCCCTCTAATTTCAATCTAAGGACACCACATTATTTAGTCACATGTTTCTCTACTGATCTTTAAGAGTCACTGTGACCATACAGAAGTTAGATACAAGCAATAGCTCTCCAGTTATCAGTGTGAAGTTCACAGGCCTAAAGTACTTCCTGAGCTAAATTTATTAGATCCTTAACATAATTTTTACAGTTTGCACCATCTTCACCCAGAATTAAAACAACTGAGTACAGAAGGGGGAAGCATCTTAAAATCACCTGAGCACCTTGCTAACTACATATGTGATATGCACAGGGTTTAGACATAACTAAGACAGTATGGAGGAGGGCAGGAATTTCACTTGAGAGTTAAATTTATCATGGGTAACAAGCGCCCACAAAAACTGTTCACCTTAAATGCTCTTAAAATCCTCAGTTTCTTAAGTAGTTTATATGTGGTTACTTGAAGCCATTCAAGAACTACTTAAAGAAGTAGTAACGTTTCTTAGGAACTCACCGTCTCACTTAAAAGGAATGATCTTTAGGCAGGCTAATTAATGCATATTAGAAATTTTAAATACAAAGTAAATCCCACTATCTTTCTGTTAACCAAGGTTAGCTTATGTCTCCCCTCCAGGAGTACACCATCTGAACAACCTGGTGTTAAACAGGAGAAACTGTTACTACCTTAAATTACAGCAGCACTTCAACATCCCTTCAAATTATTATAAGTTTTAAATCTAATCCCCTGGCAATGGTTTTGCAATCATCTTGCCAATTACACTCAGCGTTTGGCGATGTCATGAAGCAGAAGCACTGCTGGACTCTTATGAAGTTTTTTCCTTGATGGCATACTGTAGCTTCCTTGTCTGTCATCTTACTGCTGTTTAAGTCCTTGAAAGATTCAGATGAACGCGGCTGAGTGAGGTTTCTCAATTCACAGGTGTTTTTCTATTCTTCCATTGTCCCAAAGGTAGTGAAGGATAAACCTGTTTGGGGGGTGGTGGGGGTGGTGGGGTGGTTCAGCTGTAATAATGTATCAATCTCTTCCCTAGGGCATCTTCATGAGGTGGTTGGGGTACATACTAATGGGCTGAGAGGATGAGCTCTGCCAAAGCCCACATGTTATAGCTCTAAGTCTCCTTCAGCTTCATTATGCTATTTGCTTTTGTAGCACAAAAAAAATCGATAGCATCTTTAGAATTAAATTTTTAACTCATTCTCAGTTAAATTTTTAATGATACTCCTCTTTTAGGTTCATCAGGATGTAAAAGGAGTGTAAATTACTTCAAAGTAATCCAGACACTTATTCTCCACATCATTTGCCTTTTTTTTTTTTTAATCATACCATCACAAAAAGCATAACAGCCCTTAATCATTAAGCCTAATAAATTTCAAAGGGTGTTCTCTCTTCTTTTTAACATCTTTGGAGAGGTGATTCTTGTCTAAGCTTGGTAAGAAGTTTGCTTCAGCATTGCCAGAAAATTAATAATCCAATCAACAATCTTTTTACACTCAAATGGCTTCTTCTAATAGTAACCAGTTCTAGCAAAGTTACTGATTTCAAACAAAGCAGTAGAGGTGATAGGCATACAGCATTAAATGTTTCTCATGAAGAACAGACACAAGGACTTCAACTACACATTTAAAAGTAAAATCTTAAAAGTTTAATGAATGAACATTTTCCCATTAAGTATAAAACATCTTCCAGCTATAAAAACATCTCCTTAAAGTTCAGTGACCTCTAAAGATTTTAATGCACAAATTTAAAACCATCTTCTCAGAGACAATGGGAGAAAAAAAGACAACAAACACTCCTGAAGCATATCTTGTGATGTTGATAAGTTAATGGCACACATCACTTCTAGTGAGAGAACAAGAATGAACACTTACGTCTTTCAACATGCAGAAGTGTTCTGTTCTCAGGGAGACTGAGAATTAAGCAAGCAATTTGTTTTGATTTATATCACATTCACCTCTCAGTTACTCTTGCCATGAATTGATGTCACGTGATTTTTGTCTCAAACATTGATAGCTATTGTTACATAAAATTAAATAAAATGGACACTACAAAGCAATTTGGAAGCACACATGTAAGTCACTCGAAGCAAATATCATTTAGGATAATCCAAGAAGTTCTCAGCAATTAGGTAATTAGCCTGAATGTCATTTAATAAAAGCAGTTACCAAAAGCACGAAAACTGATGGTGCACTTTTCAAGTAACTTAAGTAAAAAAGGCGTTCTAAACATGTCTGAGAATTCAGAAGCAAACTTATAGCTTATTAGAAAGAATCCCTTTTGATTCAATATTAAGCTTTACCTTATCAATCACATAAGTTAACTGTGGGAAAGACAGAAGAAAAGAAAGGTAAAATAAGTTAACTACCTGAATGTAGTCGACTGGATTCTTTCCTTCTCCCTCTTCAGAAACTAGTGCTTTGCCTTGCTCTCTCAGGTATGAGCTCATGCACTCACACATTGTCTTCAGACCATTTGGCACACGGCTAAACAACTTGTACATACAAGCAAGGTCTGGAAACAAGGATAAGATATTATGCAGGACACAGCAATAAAAGTTCAGCCACTTGAGCCACAAAAAGTACCCCAAAACACCTCAGGCACTAGAATCTTCTTTCCTTCGCTCCTGACAACATGTTGACCACAGCAGTCACAAATTCAACCTAAAGACTGCATTCAGTTATTCTAGGTTGTCTGCAGCAAGGAATGTGTTATTGCTGATACCCAGGCCAGCAGATGTCTATGCTTGTACTAAAGGATAGCACACTTCAAGCTTCAGTAATACTATGTTTTCAAGTGGTAAGTAAGAACGTAGCTTCCAAGATTAGAAGTCGAATACCATATTAAAAGTTGTTTCAAAAATCTAAGGTAAAGCAAACAGATGCTTGTTATCTGTATTAAAAGCAAAAACTGGTAAAAATTTGAGTTTAATTAATATTTGTCTTCAAGTCAGCCATATAATTTTACACTACTTTGTTTCATCTGTCTAATATCATGAGAAGTTATGTTAAACACAACTTTCCAAAAGAGAATTATCCTTGTGCATTTATGTGAAATCTTGTCTTCACAACGCAACAAGTATTTTCTCTCAAGTATTTAACTAAATCAAACCAAGGTTATAAAAGTTAAACTAATCCCTCTAACTTAAAAATACCATTCAATATCCTTGTACCTTTGCCCTGAAGGCTATCTTAACTAGATATTAAAGAAAAAAAAAGCTAAATATAGTATCATCACTTTCCTTTTCAATATAGTAATTTTTTCTTACAGCCAAGAAATTTGCTCACTCTGTCACTCTATCACTTTGTGAAGCTGCTTTAATGAACAAAGGCCATTAATCTAAGCAGCAAGTCGGTTCCCCATTCTCAGGGCTTTAGCGCGAGCACCAGTTTCTAAATATAGATACTACAATCACTCTCTTCATTTGCTGCTTTAGAAACTTATGCTCTATTTTTTTCCATAGTAACTTTCATTCAGTCATTCTGTCCCACATTAACCTCTATCAGGAAAATCAAACCAAGCCAAGTCCTTCTTTTTCAACCACTTCAATAAGCTGCTTCATACCCTTTAAAAACAGCCAACTTTTTCTCTGCAGCAAAGCCCCTTCCCCAAGAATTGGTCCCACAATACTTCTATTAAGTAAGTCATTTACACTAGTACTTTTTAAATAACCGCCTATGGGCCAAAAAACTTCCATGCATTTTGACAGCTACATTCTAGAGGAATGAAAGTAATAAAATGGCTCATGGAAAACCGGTAACAAAACCTATTACCATAAATTTGTACTTTTCTTAAGAGATAGCTGGCTTACCAAAAATATACCTGTGTCTGGAACGAAACAGAAACGGGTTATACATATGGACTGTGTTTTAAAGAGCCCTCCAACTCTCTGAAGTAAGATTCTCAGATATTTGTGAAACAGAGCCACCAAAGTGTTTTTACAGTTATACAGGAACACAACTTTTAAGTTTGACTTATCCTAAGTTTAAAAGCAATAAGAAGTATCGTATTTCTGTCTCACACACGATGCAGTCTTACCTTCTGTCTTCCCATTTTTCAGCATATGAACAAGCCCAGAGTTCTCCATTTCCACTATCGTTTTCATATGCTTCGAAATAAGCTCCCTCTCAACAACTTTCACAATTGGTTCTTCTGTTGATTTATCCAGACAGTGCATCACCCGTTCTATTTCTTCATTAATTCTAGCTTCTACTTTCTTTATATATACAGAAGCACTGTTTTCAGCTAAAAATTTCTGACTTTCCATCTGCAATTAACACAAATTAATACTTTAGACTTCTTTTTAAAAGCAGAAAAGGAAATGTACTATTTATTTCAGATCAGCATTTATAAACAAGTTGAAATCAAACTGCATGCCCAAGAAATGAGATCATCATACCCCCAAGATTTACATACATGTTTATCACATAATAAAGGTTCTGTTACCCTGTGTTGCATACACAAGGGGGTACATGCAATATGAACACAGTATTTTTCATAATAAAACAATCTAAGCCAACTTAGCTTCCAGTTACCAACTACAGTTTTAGCTACATGTCCAAAGAAAACAGAAGGATGGGGAGAGGGAAAAGGCAAAAATTCCTTTCAAATACCAGTTTATGGCATATTTATGAGTTGTGAGGATCAACAGTTCTCATTTTCATTAGTGACAATGCTGAGAACATTATTCCATATCAAACCGTTTTTATCCATACTGGTCAACATAGTCTTTCAGAGGAAAGATAACTTTTTCCAAAGCAGAGCTAAAAAATAAAGCTTAAATAAAAGTAATCATGTTCATTGTAGGAGGAGGTTGGACTAGATGACCTCTGAAGGCCCCTTCCAAACTATTCTATGATTTTCTTCATTTTATGCAGCACTAAAGAAAAACAGAATATAATGACTTCTAAATCACTGTGTAATGTATGTTTCCGATTACCAAATAAATCTGGAGATCAGAGGATATGACAGTAGATCCTGCATAAGAATTGGGAGTCTGAAAAATCATCTTATCTAGATATCTTTTAACATGCTTTTACAATTTCTATCAGTTTCCAACAATAGAGGAGCATGATCACACGCAACCACCATTCAACTGGCTTTTTTCTCCAAAACTATCTCACAAAAAATCCTCAAAAAATATTTAAAATGTGTTATTCAGTAGCTGGTCAACAAATGGACAGCCATCTGGATTAATTTCTCCATTCACTTAATTTTATTACAAAAAAAATGAACCCACAAATATAGAAACCATGAAGGAAACAAAGCTTCCTCAAAGGCAGTTTGGCAGGTAGTCTCCCCTTTCAATTCCCAGCCTGAAACAGTTTGAACCTTTCATGCCACTTGTGTTTCAAAAAGACTGTAGCCGCAATGCAGGGATAGACTAAGTTGCGTGAAATAGCCCAAAGCAGGCACAAGATTGGCATGATAATGACTTTACACGTTATTGGCACAAGCAGGTCTGAACTATGTTCAAATTATGGTAATTCTGCAAAATTTGTATTACTTTTTCCAAAGTTTGTTATTTTTTTTTTCCTCATTTCAATTAATGGTGATGGACATACTTATAAGCAGCAATTACTTAAAGTACAACCAATTCTCACAATTCCAGGAAGTTTTAACAACATTCCAAACAATATTACAACATTGCTGTACCTGAAAAAATTCTGCTGACATTTCCAAAAATGGAGCCTCAAAGTCTTCTTCATAGACTGACCTTCCTTCAAGACCTAGAATCATTAACATCTGGCAAGCATTTCTTATTGCGCCTCTGCCAAAAAGTAAGTTGTTAACAACTTGAGAAATCTACATGCTTGCAAGACAGAGTACATAGCAGAATAACAACTCAGAATAAAATACAAACTTCAGTCAAATATAATTAGAGAAAGGCCATCCTAAGTCTGTATGGTACATGTCAGGATTTCAAGAACATTACAGGAACAAGATTGGCTGGTTTTGTTCTAAACTAAGAAGCTGATGATGTTCATTAAATACTTTAAACACTGGGAAGCAGGTCTCAAGTTTTATTAACTTGGAAAACTATTAAGTATATTTCAACACACAAGAAAATAACAAAAATATTACTTCAAAGAAAACTGCACACATAGGTTGGAATCGAGCAATTCAAAACAATTGCACAGATGGAAGGTACTGTGCAAAGTTTGGGGGTTTGGGTTGGTTGAAAAAAAAAAAACCAACCAAAAAACCCAACCATATAAAAAAAAAACAACAAAAAAAAAACCAAACCCCACAACATATAAAAAAAGCCAATCCCAAACAAGTCACAAAATGAAAAATGTATCAGCAAATTAAATATTTGGCTAGGCATAGAAACACATCAATAAAATGTGAAAACAAAAGAAATGCATCCAGGAAAAAATTCCACTTTCTGGCAGTAGGGGACAATACACAGCTCTTGCCAAGGAGTATTTTTCTCTTCATAAATAGCGTGTTGGGCAATCTCAGTCCCAGAATTGCAGCCAAAGTATCTGGGAGTTTATGTATCTCCGCACCCAACAGCTGCTCTGAAACTAGAGAAGCGCAAGAAAACTTGCAAATTCAACTCCAGTTGCAGTATCTGCAGTGTGTGACGTAAAACTTCACATCTACTAAACTGGCTGGAGAACACAAGAACAAATTTGAAAGCTCAGAGATGTAAGTGAACTACCAAAACTAGATGGGTCAAAACATGAGTAAGAAATATGAAGAAAAAAAACACAAACAAAAAACCAAACAACCAAACAAAAAAACTCAACCAAAAACCAAACCCACAACAAAAGTAATACTAACCTTCCCCTCTGCCCAAAACACAAAAAAAAGGGTACAAGAAAATTTAAGCCATCCCTCAATACAGAGAAGATAGAGGGTAGCAAGAGGCAGAGAACTGTCAATACTCAGCTTTATAACCAAATGCTTTGGCACAAGGCAGTAATGGAGAGATTTAATTAAAGTTTTAATAAAAAACACAATATGAGTATTAAAAGAATGTATTCACAAGCTTCTCTATTTACCATTAAGCTAAACCTTAATGTACAAAGAAATACATTATTCCAGATTCAAAAAAAATTTTTACTTGCAATCAGGAATGCAACTTTAAGTAATTATTTGTGTACATTCATGATTCACTCTCAAAAAAAATGACAGGCATTATTTACAACAAATGACAGCCACATACAAACATCTTACCTGTCTACAACTTCTCCTTTCCTTTCCCTTGCGATCATATCCAGCAGCGTTTGCCGCAGGTGATCCCTAATGCAGCCGTAGCGTACAACTTGATCTCGAAAAATAATCAAGCCCAAATTGTAGACATTCTCCACATTATTTTGTTGCACATATACACGGTCCTATAAAGCGAACATACAGGAATCAAATTAAAAATTCAGTACACCCATGCTATTCAATTGCAAGAGACTGGTCATATTTCCACTGTAGAAAGGACCAAATTAATCTTCTCTTCTTTTGCCATAAAATGAAATTATGAATACCCTCAAATTAAAAAAAAATCAGTTCCATTTTACAAAACTTCACTTACACAGAAAGTCTACTTTGCTGAACGCTGTACACACAGTATTTATGACTAAAGCACACCAGGACCATCTACAGCCTTGACACTTTTCAGTTTGCGGGCAGGGGAATCTCCAAACATTGACAAAATTCATGGCACAGACTGAAAGTCATAGAATCACAGAATCATAGAATAGTTAGGGTTGGAAAGGACCTTAAGATCATCTAGTTCCAACCCCCTGCCACGGGCAGGGACACCTCACACTCTACCATCTCACCAAAGGTCTCATCCAACCTGGTCTTGAACACTGCCAGGGATGGAGCATTCGCAACCTCCCTGGGCAACCTATTCCAGTGCCTCACCACCCTAACAGGAAAGAATTTCCTCCTTATATCTGATCTAAACTTCCCCTGTTTCAGTTTGAACCCGTTACCCCTTGTCCTGTCGCTACAGTCCCTAATGAAGAGTCCCCCCCCAGCATCCCTGTAGGCTCCCTTCAGATACTGGAAGGCTGCTATGAGGTCTCCACGCAGCCTTCTCTTCTCCAGGCTGAACAGCCCCAGCTTTCTCAGCCTATGTTCATACAGGAGGTGCTCCAGTCCCCTAATCATCCTCGTGGCCCTTCTCTGGACTTGTTCCAACAGTACCATGTCCTTTTTATGTTGAGGACACCAGAACTGCACACAACACTCCAGGTGAGGTCTCACAAGAGCAGAGTAAAGGGGCAGGAAGAGCGAAGGGGCAGGATCACATAATCATCGAACGAGAGAATGGTTTTGGTTGGAAAGGACCTTAAAGATCATCTAGTTCCAACCCCCCGCCACAAAAGCAGGGACACCTACCACAAGACCAGGCTGCTCAAAGCCCCATTCAACCTGACCTTGAGCACTGCCAGGGACAGGGCAGCCACAGCTTCTCTGGGAAGCCTGTGCCAATGCCTCATTACCTTTACAGTAAAGAACTACTTGCTAATGTCTAATCTAAATATACCCTCTTTCAGTTTAAAGCCATTCCCTCTTGTCCTGGCATTACAGGCCCTTGTGAAAAGTCTCCCCACATTTCTTGTAGGCCCCTTTAGGTACTGAAAGGCTACTCTAAGATCTCCTAAGAGCCTTCCCTTCTCCAGGCTGAATAAGCCCAACTCTCAGCCTGCCTTCATAGAACAGGTACTCTGGCCCTCTGATCATCTTCATGGCCTCCTCTGGACTTACTCAAGCAGGTCCATGTTCCTCTTGTGTTGGAGACCCCAGAGCTGAATCACAGAATGCCAAGGGTTGGAAGGGACCTCAAAAGATCATCTAGTCCAACCCCCCTGCAAGAGCAGGGTAACCTAGAGTACATCACACAGGAACTTGTCCAGGCGGGCCTTGAATATCTCCAGTGTAGGAGACTCCACAATCCCCCTGGGCAACCTGTTCCAGTGCTCTGTCACTCTCACAGTAAAGAAATTTTTCCTGATGCTCACATGGAACCTCCTATGCTCCAGTTTACACCCATTGCCCCTTGTCCTATCACTGGACATCACTGAAAAAAACCTAGCTCCATCATCCTGACACTCACCCTTTACATATTTGTAATCATTGATGAGGTCACCCCTCAGTCTCCTCTTCTCCAAGCTAAAGGGACCCAGCTCTCTCAGCCTCTCCTCATAATGGGGATGTTCCACTCCCTTAATCATCTTTGTGGCTCTGCACTGGACTCTTTCAAGCAATTCCCTGTCCTTCTTGAACTGAGGGGCCCAGAACTGGACACAATAATCTAGATGCAGCCTCACCAAGGCAGAGTAGAGGGGGAGGAGAACCTCTCTTGACCTATTAACCACACCCTTTCTAATGCACCCTAGGATGCCATTGGCCTTCTTGGCCACAAGGGCACATTGCTGGCTCATGGTCATCCTCCTATCCACCAGGACCCCCAGGTCCCTTTCCCCTTCACTACTGTCCAGCAGGTCAGCCCCCAACCTGTACTGGTACATGGGGTTGTTCTACCCCAGATGCAAGACTCTACACTTGCCCTTGTTGAATTTCATCAAGTTTCTCCCCGCCCAACTCTCCAGCCTGTCCAGGTCTCGCTGAATGGCAACACAGCCCTCTGGTGTGTCAGCCACTCCTCCCAGTTCAGTATCATCAGTGAACTTGCTGAGGGTACACTCAGTTCCCTCATCCAGGTCATTGATGAAAATATTAAACAGTACTGGTCCCAGCACCGACCCCTGAGGGACTCCACTAGTCACAGACCTCCAGCTAGATTCTGCCCCATTGACCACAACTCTCTGCCTTCTTCCTTCCAACCAGTTCTTGATCCACCTCACTACCTGATCATCAAGCCCACACTTTGTTAGCTTATCTATGAGGATGCTGTGGGAGACAGTATCAAATGCCTTACTGAAATCAAGAAAAACTACATCTACCGCTCTACCATCATCTATCCACCTACTTACTTGCTCATAGAAGGCTATAAGGTTGGTCAAACATGACTTGCCCTTGGTAAAACCATGCTGGCTGCTCTTAATGACCCCCTCATCCTTGATATGTCTAGAGATGGTGTCAAGAATAAGTTGTTCCATCACCTTTCCAGGGATGGAGGTAAGGCTGACCGGTCTATAATTACCCAGGTCTTCCATCTTGCCCTTCTTATGGACTGGTGTGACTGCAGTACTCCAGGTGGGGTGGTTTTAGTTATCTACTCAAGAGATTTTACCTTTATTTATTTATTATTTACTTTTACCTACTCAAACCACTTCCATCCACCCTTGTTCTCTGAGAAAAAATAATTCACTTTCACCATTTCCTATGCATCTTCCTACCACTTCCTTTCAGGCAGAAAGTTCCCCCCTCAATATTCAGTGAAATTTCCTGAAACAGCATCATTAGATGAGCAAAAGAAAAAGTAAGGCCAAAATGAGAATAGTTACAGTCAAAATGTTTATAAATTGTTATTGTAAAATTGTACATAAGGACTTCTGCTGCATCCCTCCCCCCAAAAATTCACTTTCGTTCAACTCGAGCAAGTATCTTGAAACTATCTTGTTTCCTTAAGATCTCACACATACACCCCCGCCCCCCCCGCCAAAGAAGAGAAGGCAGCGAAGAACGAACAATTTTTGTATATCTATATGGGTTTAAATTCTATCTCCCTATATAATCGTAGCATATAGAAACAATCAAGCTTCTCATCTGCTACCCCTATACTACCTACATTTATAAACTGAGAATGGTCTTCAGAACAGTGTTTGAAGTCTGTATAGCCCAAAACCCATCATCTAGAGTGGACCGAGACACTGCTGAGCAGACACCCTGAGTTTTTTACTTCTACTTGCAGAAATATTCCAAAAATTGGTCTCCCCTTTATATTCATCTTTCCCAACTTACCAACTCTCTAGAAAAGGAAAATTATTAATAAATTTAGTAGCAGACAGAAAATCAGTGTATTCACTTAATATCCAGGAGTGCTGTACCAGGTAAGCCCATTTAAAACAACATTAAGAACAGAAATTTTGTTTTACAAACTATTTCTGTGATGAACAATGATTACTTTTTCATTTCTGTCAGGACATAATCTATTCTTCTAATGTAATAGCTTGGGTAATTACTAAAAATACTGTTTTACTACCACTTAAGCCTCAGGATGATGATATTAGAGAAAATTAAGGGGTTTGTACAGCTCACAAATCTGTGATAAGGTTTTCTGAATATTTATACAGCTATAAACAAAAAAACCCACAAATTCTATAAAGGATGGAGGTCAATGTTCAAAATGGAATATAAAGAAAATGTTTGAAATAGAGTAGAAAGATTGGCTTCGCCACTAGTTCCATCACTTCTTAAGTACTTTACCGCACTCAGAATTAAAGTGTAAAGTTACTCAAACACCTAGAGAACAAAACTATTAAAAAAAATTATGCTCCAGAGTATTAAAAAAAATATGAATTTTAAGTTTTTATAAATTCTTCAATTAGAAAAAAAAAAACAAACAACCCATAAGGAACTGACACCACACCCTTACTACTGCAGCAGCTGAATTTACATGGCAAAATTATTCATATACTAATTATATGCCAGATTGCCAGTTGATGACCAAAGGAACACAAAACACGGTGTTCATGACTGATTTCCTACTCACTCCTTTCAGACATGCAGCACTTCATTTAAATGAAAAACCAAGATGGGAACAGGTCAAATGTGCCTACTCTGTTGCTCATGAAGCAAGCTCAGTTCTGCCTCAAAGCAAAAAGTTTAGTAATTGGTCTAATAAAGTCAATTTAATAATACATAGTAGTCTAGATCTCTGGAATACATTACCCTATTTTTTCTGTTATTTAGAAAGAAAGTTATTTATTTCACTCCCTTGTGCCAAGAACAGAAGGAAATATGATTCTAAATAAAGACAAGCTTAAAGTACACTTTCAAAGAGATGAAAGAGAAAATTAAAAAGTAGTATCTAATATACTATATAACTTGAGAATATATACATTATTATCAAAAAATATTCAGGCTTGTGAAGAACAGGCAACAGGGTATCAAAATGAATCAAAGCCATGGCCCTGACTCATCTGCACAGCTTCTGTTGTGGCACTGCTAAATGTTGCCACTATGAAATAGTGGCTGCACTAGAAATTTGTCTCAATGTAACAGCAACACCTCTTTAGAAAGCCAGACCACTCTAAAATACCCAAATCACAGTAGCAGCATTAATGTTTCTGATACTGCCGATTTGCTTACCCTTGGTAACAGAGCACTTTTACTGTTTACCGGAAGGTCTCCAACTTAAAAAAAAACAGTAGTCTTCGAGACAGTAAAGCTCACTTGGGAACAGGTCTGACTGACAAGATTACATGCTACCAAACAGCAATCACTTCCTGGAGGGAGAAGCAGCAGGTACTTAAAGGTAAGAGTAACTCTCAGGAGACAAGGGTGGAGTTTCAGAGAGCAATTATTCATGAACTACAATGTTGCTTACGCTGCAGAGTAATTGTGAACTCAAATAAACCAAGTTACCTACTGTTAAGTATCACCAGCCACATTTTGCCCATCTCTGCACAGATGCACCTGGATGATGTAGCCTTCAGACACTCTTGTGTGTGTGTGTGTGTATATATATATATATATATATATATACACACACATAGAGAGAGAGAGAGAGAGAGAGAGAGAGAGAGAGAGAGAGAGAGAGAGGAAGGTCCCTTGATCTTAGTTCTCAAAATAAAACCACCCCTTCTCCTTACTACCTTGTGCATAAGCCATGAACAATGAGAGTCATAGGCCCTAAGGTCAAAACTCACATTGCAGATCTCAGTGCCAGCTTAAATCAAGACACTGGCTTTGTGCACTGGACAGGCAAGAAGAGAATGCTCTGCCCTCTGCAAAACACACAGCTGTATTAGTAATTGTTCACTTCTGACACTAACTGGCACTACCCACATGCCTATAATGCAGCCAGGGGTGTGTGACTGCTGTGCTTGCATACCTGAAACTGCTTTAAATTTAGCAAGTACAAATAGTAAAGAAGGGACACCACAGAATCCAGTTTAGCCCAGTTTCCCCAAGACATTCCAAAAATACACTTACGCAGCTTGAAAAGAAGACCAAACAACTGAACCTCCACTGCTCCTGTTACATACAGTAGCTAAATAGAAACTACTTTAGGTATGCTTACCTACGCTGCAGCCAAAACTGAGACTGAATTTCAGATATGCCCAAGTGCAATACATTACTTCACTACTTCAACATGTCTTAGTACATGGTTTGACTCACTGAAGACGCTACTTAGGACATGACTTCACTGCTTTGGTACCTCACTGCTTGCTACACAATACCATGAATTTACAGACTACTACATCTATTCTGGCACTGATTCCTGTAGCCTAAATATGTAAAACAGAAGGAGGAGAGCTAGTGCACATACCCTACAAAATACAGTGGAACCATGCAAACTTCAAATTCAATTGTGGGAACTGGAACATCTCAAGAAAGTTGGATTTAGCATTATTGTGCAATTCAAGGTTGCAAAACCTTACAGTGGAAACGCAACAGACCTGAAACCAAGCAGACTTTTACCAGATAGTAACCATGACACAAAAGAAGATAATATGCTTAAAAATGCAGCTATGGGGCAAGCTTTACAAGTGTCTTGCAGAAGATGTTGTGCATATAAAACAAAATCCTGCCACAAACCCCAGACAGCACGTATCATAACAATGCACAAACCCCAGTGTACAAAACATACACCTTTCTAAAAAAACATCTATTTGAATTAGTTTTAATTTAGAAGTGGCAAAATTAAACAGAGTGAAGATTAAGGCAAAAAGGTATTTGTTTTGATTTAGATCATATAGGAGCTAATGGGTGAAAATAAACTTGAAAACATATGTGGCATTAAACCAGATACAGTTTAAAATGTACTCTCCTACATTCTTCAGCCTAGTGATTGTAAGATCAGAATTCAAGAGGATGCTAAATGTTCACTAATGTCAGACTGTGGTTTGCTGGGTACCAATGGGTACTTTTCCTGAAACCAATGGGTAAGGAGTTAGGACAGCCTACAGGATATGAGGAGAAGGACTGGGTTATCTTTTATTTATAAGCATTATATAATTGAATATACTTCTGGTGGAACACAAGCATATCAATTAACAATGTCTGGTGACTGAGTTTACACTGTTTGGTTTTCTTAAGATAAAATACTTTAAATCTAAATTATATTAGCCACACTTGAGTAAAAAAGTATAAACAACAGCTGACAAGCACATCACTATAAAACTACATCTGATTCAGACTCAAAGTAATAAAAAAGAACAAATCATTCCTTATTTTATGAAGTTATTGAAAACTGTTGCTTTGAAGAGCAGTCAGGTCTCATCTTTGGCAGATGTTCCTTGCTTTATAATTTTGTGATACTAGCAGCTTTTTCAAGCTTTTTGAACAAACACATACTAAGACTAGAAGTCTCCTGCTCTTAGTCTTTCCAATGAGCAGAATCACCTTTGACTCAACATGATACCCCAGTGACAAAGCTGAAACTTCAAATTTTTCAGACCAGTCTTCTTTTAAACCATAGCTTATACTTTAGTCTGTAAAAAAAAAAAGCATGTGTTTTCTAATGACAATTTGTATTATGCACTCCAAGTCAAAGAAAAGAAGGAGTCTGCCCATTCTATCAGTTCCTTGCGTTAGACAGTTATATTTAATAAAGATCCAATTTATAATCATAAAACCCATGTTACATTATGTTTAAGCTTCTAAAGTTTGACAACATTATACAAACATTCTGAAATAAAAATTTACTATATTTTTACTTTTACACTATACATTTTATTGTGGATGCCTCTTTTCTCTTTCTTTGGGTCTCATTTTGGTATAAGTCTACAAGAGGCAAATAATTAGTCGTGGAGGTCTCAACTGCACACCCACTTGAAACTAGGAACTGTCAAACACCTCATGAAGGACTATATATTCATATTTCTTTGGTTTTTATTCTGTTCTGAATCTAAATTATAACACCGTGAAGTCCAATTTGCACTTGCACAAATGCTTCAGGTCTCCATCTTCTGGAATTTCACTGGCAAAAGAGAAGACTGTCCTAACTGCACTCGCAAGCTTCAAACAAAAGTTAAGACATTGCTCTCCTGAGCACAAGAAATACTCGGGAAATAGCTCTCATCTCCCCTCAAAAGTGCTAACTGAAGCATGTAACCCTTCCCCAAAGGGAAGGCTTCATCCTCAGTTTTCTGGTCAATACACAAAAAAAAAAAACAAAACAGGAATAGCTGATAAGACAGCTTTCTCTTACCCTGCCTGAAGGGTCAAAGATTTACTGAAATCTAGAGCAACAGATAATACTGCATTATCCTCTCTGACCACCTACATACCTTGAAGCATCCAGCACTTTCGGTACTGAAATAATACATAGTATATGGCTAAAACAGATCAGTTTTATGTATATGGCTAAAACATAATCAGCTACTCCCTTAAAAAGCTTTGAATTCCATGTCTTCATGTCTCTGAAAATTCACCACTAGCTTTGGTGAGCATTATTCTAATTGTTAGCTACTCTTGACTTTGTCCAGATGCACCTAGCAGCAACTGATTCGTATTTGTTCTGTAGAGGACGTAACAGTGATTCCAGGATTTCTCATAGTAAAAATCGTACATCTTCAAAATAAGACTTTCTCCATCTTTCTTTTTCCAAGATAAGATACACAGATCATCAACTATCACTGAAGGCATGTTGTCCAGTCCTCTATCTTTAGATACGTGGTCTTTTCCCAACTTAAATACCCAAAACTCAACCACCCAAACACAACACCCAAACAAAACCACTCCTCCCTCCAAAAAACCCACCAAAACAAAACCACCAAAACCAAACCCCACAGCACAAAAGTGAGTAAATCCATTAACAAAAAAATAATTAAATTTTAAACTGTGTCTTCAACAATTACTCTTTGAAATTCCTCAGCTTTTAGTAGCTTTTTAACCAAGCAGGATTTCACAGCTAATACAAAGAAGTTCAATGTTACAGCATGAGAACTTTAAGAGCTACAAGATCTTAACATCAACTGTTCAGCAGGTAAGAGTACAATCTCAGATTATCACCCTGCCTTTGACAAATAAAAAGAAAGCATTACCTGACCTTCACTGGCTAATACTGCATGAAGCACTATCTTCAGCATGACAGTTCGGAAAACAAGATATTACATAAAACCAAACAAACCACAGTATTTCAACACATATTTCTTTTCCTTTGTGAAGGTAAAGCCTTTAGCTAGAAGCTATGCAAAAATACACTCTCCTGCATCCTCTGAACATGCCCACCACTCTGGCAATTTAAACATATACCAACTACCTAAAGCATAACACAATCCAGACACAAAAATCTAAGGCACTCTCTCTCAAAAAAGGCCTTTTCTATTAGCTATTAAGCAAGGAATGCTTTTCTTTTTAACTTTAGAACTAAAAACTATGTATACTGCTTAATCAAAGAATCATTAGGGTTGGAAAGGACCTTAAGATCATCTAGTTCCAACCCCCCTGCCATGGGCAGGGACACCTCACACTAAGCCATATCACCCAAGGCCTCGTCCAACCTGGTCTTGAACACTGTGAGGGACAGAGCATAAAATAATACTGTACCCAAGCTGTAGATGAATAGCAAAGGATTAAATTAAAATTCAACATTCAAGGACACAGACTGTACCTAAGCAAAGTTACCCTTTTCAAACCCTTAAGCTTAAAGAACAACTGTATTGTAAGTTTCAGGACACTTTACACCATACTTCCCACAGTAAGAAAGCACCACATGCAAAAAACATCTGTAACTTGCCAGAATGGGTCTGACATTTTTTAAGAATTGTGAATTCCAACCACTTTTCAGATGCATTTTTCAAGTGATAATGAGATAACCTCAAAGAAGAATCCAATTATAATTTATCACACACCTGTAATAATTCTTGCATGCACACAGCAAATTCAAAACAAAGAACAGACAGCAGCAGTCTTGGGAACAAGACCGGTAAGGATGCCTTGGTTTTTTACCCCTGCATCTCATCTGTTCATTTTTTACAAGAGACAATTTATTGCATCAAGTTAAAGGTGTGAAAAAGCAGAATACCCACCATATACATCAGAATGTCTCTAATCATCACCATTGCTGTTTGATGATCATTCCATGCTTGATTTAGTGTTTGTAGAAAGTTGTTATTCAAGGAGTTTAAAACATCTTCTCGCACCTGAAGCAAAAAAAAAAGCAGCACGTTGTCATAAACCCAAGTCAGTTTCTCCTGCACCACCTGTATTTCTACAAGCTTTGCTTGAAAAAGAAAAAATAAAAAAAAATCTTGCTCCTCTATGAACTTGAATATTCCAAACAAGTTCTTGCATTTCCTGGAGGCTGATCATCCCCACTTTGTACTTCACTTCTGTGGAAAAATAAGACTTCACACAAGTAAGAAAAAACAGGCTAGAAACAAGAGCAACAAAATAAATATGGATATTACATTTCAAGGGAATACCTGAAAACTCTAATATTAAAAGTATTTTCTACAACTCCTCAAATGCTTCATTTCCAGCGCTATAGTGTTCCCATTAATGTTAACATTACTATCACAAGTAACCTCAGATTATTGGGTAGTATTGGTGAATGTTAAAACAGGAGTAAGTACAGGTGGAAAACTGGCCATGATGACATTTAGAAAGACATGCTGAGACAGCACAAAGTTACAGCAAACAACAGTTCTGAAAGGAAATAATCACTTGGTAAAGACCAGACTCTTACACTAATAGTCCATAATTGCCAACAACAAGACTCCATACTACAAACTAAAGTCATCATTTTACAAATGTGTATGTTAGTTGATTCATTTGTCCCATCAATTTCAAGCTTTATTCTTTTTGACACTACTCCTCCTCACTCATAAAAACAGAGAAGATTCAGTTCCATATTTTGATTTTCACACAGTAGGCACATACAACAGTGCTCAAGCTTTAAACACATGTAAAAGAGAAACCTGAGGGAATGTAAAAACAAAAAATATTTCAGAGTTTAAGTGCATCAACTGACTTCTGATACAAGTTGCAGAATACATCCTGTCTTTTTTGTAATGGAACAGAACATATTTTTACATTTACAGATTTGCATTTATACTTGTGTGATATAGCACAGAGCATTCAAAGAGCAAACCAAAACACACATGACAAGCAGCCACAAGATGCACCAACATCAGACACAACCATCTGACAGACTTCATTCTGTCATTTAATTTTTACGATGTTATTAGGCAAAAACAACAGTCTGCCACACTACTATATATACTCCATAAACTTAGATGAACCAGAAACATAGCATAGCATAGCATACAAACACAACGGTCTCCTCTGGAGAAGCTCTTCACCTTTTCATTGAATCTAGGTAATACAGATATGTTTGTAGGTTATTCAAAGCTCTGCAAAATCTTCAAACACCTACTCCCAAGACCTGAGCAAGGCCCTTCCTCCTTACTTTTGGAAAACACAGTATGAAGTTGTAAGTCACAGTGCCATTCCTTATGATAGTGATTATCATTTACCCTTGGGTTTCCCAAAGGCGTGCTCTGTTGTCATTGAATCTATGTAGGTTTTAGCTAAAATGTAAATACGCATTAAAAACTTCACCAATTGTGCTTGTAAAGTGTGTGCAAAATCTTCCAAAAGAGAAATCTTCCAAAAGAGAAACAAGCATGGCATAGTTGCTTTCACTTCTTTAGTCAATATGGAAAAACACTGGAAACATTATTTGGTAGATCACCCACACTACTAAAATTTACCAAACCAAAACTAAACACCTGTGTAGTTTACAAGCACAGATAACCAGGGTAGGGATTTTTTTTAAAAAACACAGGGGCAGCACGCCTTTGTAACACATCCATCAGAATAATCCTCCTAGACCAGCCAGTGCCAAATCACACACCAAATTGTAGTCATTGCTACCTGGTGGCAAGCACCCCCTTTTGCTACAAGCCTCCAAACAGACAGAGGAATGCAGAGATCTGTGCCCCCTCTGCTCCACATAGTACGCCATGTGGCTCTATGGAAATATATATTAAATCCAGGAATGGGTGCAGTACAACAAAACTACTCTAAAAGTCTCTGTGAAGCTTCTCAATGACATTCTCCTACATTTACTTTAAGCTGCAGACAGGTTTGGGAAGCTGTTCTTTCGGTTGCTACAAAAGTCAACCAAATTACTGCTTACAATAGCTGTGCAGTTAATGAGCACTGAACACATTCCTTCTATGGACTGTGAATAAGGCAATAGTACAGGAAAACTAGTATAAGGCACAAAATATCTTAGCCATGCAAAGGTGCAGTCAGACCCCTGTGGTGCAATAAATGACTTGTAATTAAAAACCCCTGGAAATTCAAACTCTTCTACAGAGAAGGAAGCCCTTCCTTCAGAGACAGAGCTGCTGCTCTTCCAAAGCCTTAGAAAATTTGAATCCCAAAGGATTTTTTATCAGCAGAGTGCTACTTTCAACTATCTGAGCTTACAGTGATTTCTATGACAATCTTTGCAGCTATGCAGTAAACTGGCAGGCACATCCAGCTTAAAAAGGACTGTTCATATAGTCTCAAAACTAAACTTCATACATACGTAAGGTCATCTTGTATTTGCAAGAATGAAATCTTCTACATAACTTCAGGCACAACTCTCAAGGAAATATAGCATCCTCCCCCGCCAGTCTCTGAAGAATTGGCATAAGCTTTCAATACCTTTAAATAACTCTCTACTAAATGTACACAAAGCAGACTTACGGCCTTATATTTTTTCTCTTACAGTGCCTAGCCTGACACAGCAACACAAATAGTTCAATTACATAATTTCCACTACTGTAAGGACAGCCAGAACCTCCTGTGTGCAGCAGCAGTATAGAACAGCACTTGCTGAATCAAGGGCTCAAAGTCTCAGAACTTCTATTAACAGTTTCCTCATCTTCTACAAAAGTCCAAGTAGTGTAAGAAACAGTATTCTAAAATCTTACCATCCCAACAGATTAACTTTACCAAAAACACCTGTTCACTGAAAGGAAAAAAACCAACAACAAACCAACCAACCACAACTGAAGAATATTGACAATTCTGAATTGCATTCACTACCTGGGAATTCCCTTGCATCTTTTTGCCCTCCATAAAATTGCAGACTTCAGACTTACAGTAAACTGTAATGCTCACTAATCAATTTGTCTCCTACACAACTCCTCATGCCATTCCTATTTCATAGATATCATTTCAAATTCTAAAAGGAGCTTGAAATTACTTCCTATCTTCTCTCTCCCCTTCCTTCTGCAGCAGCACTGTAGCAAATTTTAAAGCTTGCCAAGGATTCTAGACATAACTTTGTAAGCCCCAGAGTAGAAACACTTTCTTCACCCTAAATCTTCTGTACCACTACAATTCCTTCTACACTTAACACAATGACTGGCTCCATACCCTCCTTACCGAAGGAGTTTCTTGCATGTGTGCCTTCACTACTACTCTGAAATTGCACGCACTGCTGCTACTGAACTCTAACAGCTGCAAGAGCAATGACCACCATGTTGTAACGCATTCTGGTCATGTCAGCCACAGAAAGTAATACAAATGCTCAGTAAGATCAAGAAGTCTTACAAGGCATGAGAACATCCCAAGCACCTCTGCCTGTTCACTAATGCTCTAGTACCTCCTCAAACCAGCACATTTCAGCTCATTTAAGTTTAGAAGAGTCTCCTACACCTCAATCTGACACACACACTGCACAGAAGAAACAACCAAACTGTACTGGGCCTGGCAAACAAACCAGTCAATCCCTTTGGCTCACACACACAGAGGGTGCACAGTATGTTGCAAGTCACAGGTTTAGATTTCACTAGACTATGAAGTGTTTGTAAAAACTAAGGAAACTTTAAAAATATTATCCTGCAAACTTTTTAACTTGAAGTTTTTTAATTCCAACACAAGTGATGTTGTTTATCATCAAGTGATTTAGAGACCTGCAAACTAAGCTTTGTGTGTTTATTTTTTTAAAACACTTTTACAACATTTGAGTGAAAAAGTAACAGACTAAGCTTGAGAAACATGAAGGAAGAGTGTCCACATCAAGCTACAGGATTGCCAAAGGACAAGAAGGGGAGGAATCAATGAAGTACCAAATGCACAAGAATTAAATGTCTAAATTAAGATAAAAGGTTTCAGCACTTCTTATTCCACACTATTTTAAAATTCAGTTCTAAATGTACTATAATAATGATGTAAATACATAGGCAAAGACAAGGTTTAGCTTTTACTACCCTGTAGTAAAGCCAAGGTAGTTCAAGACCACTGACTCCTGTCAATGATGTGCAGTAAGCTACTTGGCTTACTACTTACCTTCATCAAGCAGCCAGAACCTGGTGACTGCAACTACAAGCCATTAGGGTCTGCATGTTCAAAACCAAGCATACTTTTTAGTAACTTGCTTGTGTGCTTGTATCTTGTACAGATCATGCTGGCACCTATCATTTTACATTAAACAGGCTGTAAAGACAATACACAGTATTATGTTTTCTTGTTCAGAAGTTAAGTAATTTTCTTCTTTAAAGTGTTTGGTTTCTTTCTAATAAACAGCAAGCTAAGTAAGCACAATTTTCATCTAGCAGTTAAATAAGCATAAATATCTCTTTTAACTGTGCCACACCAAAAATGATTCTTTTTCTTTCCAAGTCTGAAAACTACATGTAAAAATACATGAACAAATACACTGCCTCTACCTAGTCTTTTACATTACATTTAATTAACCAGCATGACTGAAATACTACAGGCATGTAACTTTTTTTGTAGGAAGATAACCAGCAGCTGTGGACAGCAAATTACAATTATGTTTCAAGGATTCTAGCAATTCAAAATCTGGGTTTGGCTCCTCAGATATACTTCCTGAACTGAATGTAGCCCTTTCCTAAAATCTATTCATGTTGCACATTTTCATTTTGATAAAAAAGTTAAGAGATTTTTATGAACAACACTTCAGTTGGCAAAATCCCCCTCTTCTAAACTCTAGCATCCACCATTGAATCTCTGAATTGAAGATTACAAAGACTTGTGATGAGAGCATTTATTATTAATTAGCTACTTAACATTTAACAGAGAACTGCTTTTGCAAAGGCACTGAAAATTCAAGATTCCTCTAAAACTACTGTTACATAAGTGTGAGGTTAAAGAAAAACTTTCTCTCTTACAAGTACTAATGGCACAATCATAAGATGCTGTTATAGAACTGATCCTATTTCTTAATAAACAATGCACTATTTTTCCCATACCTCCATCTGTAACCACCTCAATTTTCTTAAGCTAACCACCAAAAGGAGTAGTTTTGAGACTACAGAAGTTATCTATTCTTCAGACAGAGGTCAATTTTTATTTTTGTTTAATCTTTCCCTGGGATTATTTCATTTATAGGTTGGCATCATCAGACACCTGGATAAATTAACCTTTTAAGCTTTACAGCATTTTGCTACTAACATTCAGTAGTTAGCATTTTCATTTAGAAAATAAACATCCAACCTTCTGATCATCATCTATTTTGTGTTACCTGGACACACAGATATAATTTGATTAATCATATTAAAGATTAGAAAAGTAGATGACTAGAGAAGATGCTCTAGATTTTTTTAAGCATCAGATACAATAGCATTTAATTGTCATTTTTTTTCTATGCTGGTATCTGTGCAACCCTCTCAGCCAGTGCAGTAACATAACAAACTCAAAGGATCTTCTGCTCTTTTGTCAGCTTGCCCCATCAGCCCTTCAGAATAACTAATTTTGCACATGGGTGGTTTTTAACATGTAGAATAGCTAAGCACAAAGATAAGCAGCTCTCCTCTAATTAAACTAGGATGAATTTAAAGCCGAGGAAGAACAAAAGGTTAGTGTCATGATTAAGTATAGACTTTAAACATGGCCATATACAAGAACAAGGCACAAAAAGCCTCAGCCATTTGCCACATTTTATATGAATAGCGCAGATTACGAATGCACAGATGATGAAAACAGAAGTGTTTGAGAGCCACAGATGTGCCACAAGTATAGAGGAGAGCCATAAATTATTTGGCTACTTCATACAGGATGTTTCATCTCATGCAAACAATTAAAAAGACCCACACGCAAAGCAATTTAGACTATACTTGTCTGGACCACACTTTTAAAAACTAAGATTTTAGAAGAAATAATACACTCCTGTGCCACAGCAGTTAGAACAAGAAACTCCCCATTATTCAGACATTAACCTCCCAACCGCATTCTGTGTATCAGCCAGCAGTGATCATTCAACACACATGACTTTCCTTTCCAAATACTGTAATAACAGAACAGATACTCCATCTGGACCCATAGCCAGCGTATGGGATCAAACAAGGATATTCATCTCTTTTCAGAGACAGGCAGCTATGGATATTACCACAAAGAGTAAGACATCTTCCCTACACTTAGGATCCTATTACCACGAAATATTATCTAGACTCCTAAAAAATGAGTTTTAAACTTTTTTCAGTGACATATTATTAGTCAACCCTAACCGTTCCTTACAAAGACTGATTCAAGACAAGATGCATCATCTGAGAAAAGAGCTCTTCACATATTCAGAAACAAGAAATTTCTGCATAACATTTTGACCAAATTACATGGTTTTGAAAAGGCTAAAATGTTAGAATGCAGACTATTCAGGACTTTTCGTTGCTGCCACGCTGATTTTTTTGTACACTGCCTACCCCCTCTTCAAACTGTGTAATCCTAGCACAACTCTCATTAACTTATGAATTAGTTCATTAGCCCATAACAAACATGTTCTTACACTGGTATTTATTTTGCTCCACAGACTGAAAAAAAAACCCAAACCCCAAAACAAACAAACAAAAGAAAACTGACTAGAAAACGAAACAAAATTTGTTCTGAGAAAGTCATAAAATTCCACCAAAAGGCCACAAACCTTTTCTTAAAAGGTCCCAGCTCTCAACAGTTATGCCTCAGCTTAAGTTGTTTCCTACTATACACTTTCGAATACTTGATATGGTCTGACCTCCATCAGTAATTTACAGCAAAAAGTATCTGGAATATGAAGTCATTTAAACTTGGTGTTAGCTCTAAGCTACCATTTTTGAGGATGGCAATACCATTTCAACTCAAGACAACATAATAATATAATCACAGAATCGTAGAATTAAGTTCCGGTTTTGTCATTTAAGTACCTATTTAGGATTCTTTTGTGTAAGACACTTTGATTTTAATTCATAAAATGACATACCTTGTTTATTAGATGCTCAGTGACCACTTCTCTTAGTCCAGTGTAGAGCTTTTCTCCATGTTTATGCAACACCATTGTATACGCATTCCTATACAGCTCCTCAAAACTGAGACCGCTATTGTTCTTACGCTGGATTTCTTGGATTGCATTTTTTAGAAGATCCCAAATACTGTTCACATATTTCTCATCCATAGTCATCTGTAAAAACAGAACAATACAGTATCATTTAGACTCAAGAATGATAGCTACAGAAAGATATCTCTGGAAAATGTAACTCCAGGAGCAGTGTTTCTGCCACATTTTGTTGATTCTGTTATCACAAGGTTTCTCAAAATTTATCAGAAGAAAAACTACTTATGAACCTCATGGGGATTTCAAGAAATAGTTATCGAAATCATGATTTGCAAAATTTTAATGCTTTTCTACTTCAGAGCTGCAAATCCACAGAACCCAGCTCCAGAGCCTGTACAGTGGGAAGGCAGGTAATCACAGACATGAGCTGCCCTACACTTTCTCTGCAGTGTTGACAATGACTGTCCTCATAGTTTCGCCCCATACTAACATGCTGCTTGGCAGCTCATAAATCATAATGCAACACTGCTCTGCTTAACCAGACCCCAAATCAACCTGTACAATAGAAGATAATAATCTCTGACACAGAGTTAGCAAACTTACTTAGTCATCTGTTTGAGCTAACTAGGTATTCTTTATTTACAGCAATGTACTAATGGCCAAAGAATTACATGCCTACAATACTGTGCCCTATAATTTAAGTACTTAGAGGTGTTGAAATACCCCACAAATGTCCAAAATTAACAACTGTATTGAACATATTTCCCTTGCACAGATGTGGTTAAATAACTTGCTACAGGATATGCATCAAGTGGTTAGCAGAATATGCATCTGCTTGGTCTGTTATTCAGACACTATAATTTCAGTAAATATTTCACATAAAGCTACAGCAATAAAGAAGAAATCAGAGAATGAGAGAAACTCTTACAAGAAATAGTCTCAATGTAACAGCAAAACAACTTTTGAAATTTACTATCTAGTGCTTAGTGTGAATCAGTTTACAACTGTGTTTTACCAATGCAAGGTGCTTCAAATAAGATGCTTTATAGATAAAGCAGCATCTGGGATAGTAAGCAAGAGTAGCAACAAGGTATCAGATGTCAGTATTGCCTAAAGTTTGCGATTGAGCCAAATGAAAAAAAAACAAAACAAACAAACAAACAAAAAACACCAAAAAAACCTCCCCCCCCCCCCCAAAAAAAAAACACCAAAAACATTTTAATTGAACAAAATTTAAAATGAAGTGTTTAAAGTTAAGTTTGGTTTACTTTATACAAAAAAAGAACTGATCTAGCATTTTACATCTAAGGAAAAAAAAACACTATTCCCAGAATTACTGTGAAGAAAGAAAATATCCTTGAGTCTACAAATATTGTCAAAGCAGCCTTGAAAACAGAAGCTGTAAGTAGTAAAAGAGTAAAGGTACGACATTATAGAAGAAAATCATGACCAGTCCTGGTATGCTTCTCCCCCACCTTCCACCCAAAACCCACTAAGTGAGTAGAGGAAGGACACAGAAGAGTGGATTTGCCAGCATTTGTAATAAAACATAATGATTGGCAGAACTTCTTTTCAGTAAAAGTACACTTTTACATGCAATTTCAAAACGTCAATTTTTCTAGGTATTAGAAACAGAACTACAGCTCATAATAAGGATAGGTCATTTGCTGCATTGGGAGGGAATGGGCTGCTGAACAAAATCAAAACAAGCTGCATCCTCCTCTTTTTTTTTGAGGTTTGGTTAAATACAAATATTTTAAGAATAAAAATAATCCTACTGCTATTTTTCCCACTCTCCTGATATCAGAACTACTAGCCTGTATGTAATCAAACTGAACCAAGTATGTAACTTAAGAGGTATGTCACTATACACCTAAACCTACCAAACAAATCACAAACCCATTGAAAAAAAAAAAATCTTAGCTCACAATCTCCAAAAACCAAAACCTGAAAGTAACAGAGAAATTGGGGAATGTCATCCTCCCCGCTTTTTGCTTATCTTGCTATGTGTAATATTGAAAGGTCAGTTATTGCCTTTTTAATTTACATTTGCTACATTGGTGCCTCTTCAGGGAAATTCTTTTCTAAAGCCTTCCTGAACAAGCAATTTTACAAGAACTGATACTGAAGACAACCATTTAAAATTGCAGACAGTAATCCAAGTAGAAAGCTTTCCTGTTTTCCTTAAAAAAAAAAAAAAATTGATTTTAAACAAAGCATGGACTTAAACCAACACTTCCCAATGCCATTTTCCCCCTTTGTGAATCAAAAATCTCCCAACCAACATGACAACCTTTTTATCTCAACTGCAACTTAATTGCCTGCTGTATTAAAAAAAAAAGTAGTGTGACCTATATAAAACAAGCAAATCACCAGACACTAGTCTGAAGAGGTATTTGCAGCATTGCTTTTATGTTTACTGGGTTGGTCAGCCAGTAAACATTTCTGTACATTACACATAAGCACATCTAATTACTGGGATCTGCTCAAGATCTTTAACATCTGCGATCTTTAACATCTAATAACTGGGATCTCTTCAAGAAAAAGCTAAATAAGTGAACTGTTTAACCCTCCTACTTTCAATCCTAATGCTTTTTTTAAAAAAATAAATAAAAATCAAGGAATGATTGTAACATTATTTGCTCCGAACTGATTGAACATAAATGCAAACCCAGAGCGTTCTGCCTCTTAACAATTAACACACCATGAACTGCTTTGGAAATGCAAGAGAGATCCATAAAAGGTAACTTTAAAGGGTACACGTGTCCATGGGATAAATATACAGAAATGTCTGAAATAGTATTATGAACTTATCTTACTACCTTTTAAGAGTAAGCGTGAAGGACTCTGCTTCTCAATGCAGCTTCCTATTCTGCTATTGACTTCAGATTAGCATCTGTGAAGCTTTGTGGGATCAGGTTTGCTAAAGTTCTAAGATACTAAGTTAGAAGAGCACTATCTTCCAAAAAAGACCTAGCTTGTTTGCAGGAGTGTTTTCTAACAAAGCAAGGACTCCTAACGCTTTAAATAACTCAATTCTATTGGACACTAAGTCACTGCAGTAAAGCTTTAGCAAAAGTTTACTATTTCCTCTCCACTGCTGAAGAGTTGTTTACCTTTTGAACAGAAGAGGCCTTCCTGTACCATTTACCCTCAAAGCTATGTAAGCATCACAGTGATTAAGTCTACCCTTGGAGTATTTAACTCACAGGTTCATGTTTCTTCACCCCCCTTCCTTAAGTCAGGCTTCTATGATTAAAAAGAAAACCAAACTAAAAAGCCAAACACATAACCCCCACAAACAACTGAGCAATAAAGTTTGTGATGCCATTAGAACAATTTGGCATCTTTCAGAATTCTGTACAAAAGTATCTCTAAAATCACTATTAGACAACTGTGATTCTAATCTCCCAGTCTGACCCAGGAGTGAAGACTTATGCAATTCTCTAGATCCCCATCAACAACAAAGCCTGTAAGTGATCCACAAATATGAATACAGGATCAGAATCCAGATGTTTTTCCATGCTCATTCCCAGATTTCTTCCAATGGTTATATTTTAAAAATGAACTCTGCAGTTGTTGTACTTGTAATGCCTTGCTTGTGCCTTCCAGTCTTGCAGATTTAAGCAAAAACTAGATTACTGCTTCTGCTGGTGCTTTGGGAAGAAAACAACAAAAAAAAAAACCCAACAAAACAAACAAACTCCCAGGTTGAGAAAAATCTTTCAGAAGCAAAGTCCCAGTAATTGCAGTAGTGGTTACTCTTGGATTCATCAAGATAGTAAGAAACCAGTGTCCAAAGAGAGGAAATACATAAATGCACTCCAGTTTATCTGAACATTACCTTTCTTGGGGAATGGGAGAGAGATCAAGTCTGTTATTGGCAGAAGAGAGAGATGTTTATAAGAAGCCACTAGTTGGAAAACTTCCACAAACCACTGCCCAAATGCTAATGATTCAAAGATGCAACTTTAACACATAAACATCTGAGCTCAAAGTGTAGCAGAAGTACATCTTGAGGAAATTAGACTAAAATGTCATTGTACATGAAAGTGCAATCAATCCACCAAAAAAAAAAAAAGTCAGCAAAAGACTCAAAAGATCCTTTATGCCACAGTACTGCCATACTGCAGGATCAGACACATGCAAGCCCTTTTCTTCAACATTTGTCCATCCTATTGAAGTCTCTGAGAATGAACAAACACTGTCAGCAGTCTACTGCCACCTGAAAAGCATGACATCAGCAGGTAAAGCTAGTAACAGTCATGAATAGGTTTCTCCATCTCTCCCTCCTAGAAGCTAAAAGTAGACATCAGCTCTTCCAAATAACTTTGTCATTCCTTAAGTCAAAAGGGTCAAACAGCTCTATTCAAGTAGCTTTGGTACTAACATAAAACTTCATGCAAAATATTACCATCTACCTCCTATTCATTTAGTTTAAAGGGAAGTGCAACATCCTGTCCCTGGGAGAAACAACCCCATGATGCATTAATACATGCTGGAACCAACTGGCTGGTGGTTTTGACCTTAACACTACAGAACTTGCTCCTCTTACTTAGAAGAGTTCCTTAAAAGATGAATTGTAAGGAAAGGCAGTTTACAGCAGTAAACAGTTAAGAATCTGTTGAATTCTTGATTGTTTACACCAGCTTCTTTTTACCAGAAGTAGCTACTTCGTCTTCTTAAGCAAGAGGTGGTTAAGAAGGAAGTGAGGAAGAGCCTATAGCTGGCCTACAGAATTTCAGCAGGAGTACCCAGCAGGAATTTACAAACCAGTAAAAACAGGAGACACTTGAACTAGTAATCACAGTACTAGAGACTAGACATAGCTTCTCATCCTTGCAAAAGAAGTTTCTAGACAAGTTCTGTAAAGTTCTCACAAAGATCTCAGACCAAATAGGGCATTGTTAATTCTCAGAAGTTTTAAATAGACTGCAAACACACTTGCAGAACAGGGCACAAACACCACTACTGAAATTTTCCACAGACCAGCTGCAGAGCACTTACCACAATTCTATACACTACCAGGTGAAACAGATCAATTTGGAAATGATTATTGCAGCACAGTATTTGTCAAAGTTTTCAGAAAACATAAGTATCATCTGCCTCATTCCTTTTCATGACATCCTTTAGGTCTAATGCACCAGAGCACTGCACTGGGAGCCCACTGAAAGTACAGAATTCAAGTGTTTATGCTCTCTACCCTGAAGGAAGTGAGTGGATACCAACAAAGTTAGTTAGCAGTTCTGAGAGTAAACATTTGCACCTAGTAATTGCAGCCTGTTCTCACTTCCTCATTTCCTGCCCCTCAGCGGACCAAATGAGCAGGAGCTGACTGCTGCCATCTAAAACTGCCACCACAGGGGTCCTGACCTACAGTCCAAAAGGCAAGGGAGGCTGACGGAACTAACAGTCTACTTCCATTTCAAGACAGGGCATTCACCAATATAATATTAAATAATCTGTTACACAATAACTCAGCATCCTTAGCCAGGATCCTTCCCTCTGAATGAAACTTGGCAGAGGTTATCCAGAAAAGGTCAAGAGCAACACATTTTCTGCCTCAGAACCTAATCACTACTTGAAATTTTATAAACCCTTCCAATATTGTTAAATTTAAAATACAAGTATTGGAAATGACAGGAGATCCATTGCCTAGCGTTTGCTCCAAGAATATCTCAAAATAGCATATTAAGATATGGAACTACACATTCTTCAACTACAGAGCAGATAAAATGCACCCCTATTAATGATAAACGGAGAGCTCAACATTTATACTTCTCCAAATTTTGAGGTTTTGATCATTGTACAGCAATGAGCATATCTGGAAGAGGATATACTGGCTACACCTCATTGCCTAAGAAACATCAGCACTCAAGAAGCTAACAACTCTGTAACACACTCACAAATAAGAACAACTAATCTCTGAACTACCAAAACAACCAGGTATAAAATTCCTCTATAGTGTTATTTGAACAGGTTGACTGTTACACACCAAAAAACATGACTGGAAGCTAAGAGAGGGAGCATGAAGAAAGTAAGGGGCACCATGACCTACTGCTGTTCTCCTGCATCTAGCCCACTTTGGCCATCCGCTGAAAGAGTGACAGGGAAGTCATAGCAATGTGCCACCAAAACTGATCCTAATAACTAGGCTTTTGCTCAAAGGTGACTTGTAACAAAACTGGAGATGATGATCCAGTATTATCCACATCTCCTAGGAGTGTCAGGAAATGCCTACTACACTATTATACTCCCTCAGAGGGGTGTGTGTGGTGGTGGGAATCTATGTCTGTAGTTTGCTTATGGCATATGGCAGTTATCATTTACAATATTAAGTATTGATGTATGTTTTTTATACATGCGTTTTGCTCTTCACTCATCCCTTAAGATACAAGCCTTATCCTTGTTTGGGTGGGCAATCTCTACACTAAACTTCTCCAGATTCCTCCCGCAAGAAATATTCACGGCCTGCACCATGCTCCATTCTGGGCTCAGAAGATGAGCTGAGTAACTAGTGCTGACAGTAATCCCATAAAGGTCAAGAGAAAAAGCATCTCTAGTCTGACCCCAAAAAAGGCGTGAACCTCTGTACAACAGGCAGGGCTCCATGACAATAGTAACAGAAATGCAGGAACCGCAATATCCACCTCTCCTTCCCAGCTCTGTCAGGCTTTATGCAGCAGAAGCAAGTCAAACACACAACTTTGTCAACTGAAACACCCAAGAGCTGCAGCAAAACCCCTTCCTTCCCCACTTTGCTTAAAATGGTTCTGCAGCAATTAAAAGCTATTCTGCTAGCATGGAGCAAAAGAGGTAACTAGATTAAAATGTGATTGTTCCTTAAAAGATGGAGTTGTACCTCCTGTGTAGTGCCTGACAGATTTGGTCTACCTCCAAGGCATTGTCTAGGGGTACTACTGGTCTCATCATAAAACAAGCGCTGCTTCAGGGTGGGAGCTTGAAGAGGAAGGGGTTTGGTTGATTGGTTTTGATAAGCCTTACAGCAAACTGTAATATCCTCCAAGAACTTCCTTTTCTAGTAAATCTAAAGCCCAGGAAAAAAAGATTTGTTCCTCCTCTCAAAAGGTAACGTTTGGCAGCACTATAGGTAGACCTGACAAGAGCTTCACCACACAATAGCAATTTAACAGCCTATATGAAAAGTTTAAAATAAGTCCTTAACAGAAAATGTCATACTGCAGCAACAGTTTTGACATGTCTAGGAGACTGAACAAATTGAAAGAAATATCAGACTAATTTCACATTTCAGGAACTGATTAAGAAAGAAACTAACCCCAAACTGCCAATATACTTCACTTACTCTAAATTTCAACTTTTAATACAATTTATTCTTTTTTTCCCCCAAATGCTCTTCCTCAACTTTAGTCTTACAAATCTGTGGAACATTATATCCTGGAGGAAAGATGGGGGAAAAATGAGAACACCAACTCCTCCCAATGACCTACTTCATCTGAACTGTGACTATGAACTATGTAAATTTGAGCAGTTACTGAATAAACACAAAGCAAAGGGTAATCTAAAACTTATTGTTTCATTTCTTTAAACAATACATAAACAATGGAAACAACCTGGAGAGGCAAACAAATAAGCATAAAGTGAAACACAAAATTACACAGTGCTGATTCTGTGAAGACAGACATCTCCCCATTTACAGACCTTCCCACACCTTCCCACCACTCATGCTTTGTGTTATGTCTATAACTACTAATGATCAACTGTAAGAATGCATGGTATACACAAAGACTAAGGTCAACAGCCTTTCAGAAGACATCATCTCTCAACTGTAGAACACAACATATTTAGTCAACAGTAAATTGCAGGAACATACTATTTAATAGCACCTATTTAATCCAAAACAAGGTCCATGAGTATTCACTACTCTAAGACACTTCAGACTCTCTGATTTAGCAATTTTTTCATTTTTTCCATTACAGATTCAGACTCTTGCACAACACATGCAAGTTCACGGACAAACTTACCTTTCTTTTTCCTCTCCTAGAGGTCCATTAAGGACAATCTACATTAGCCTAAAAGTCAACTTACAGGTTCAATTTGCAATTCATAATGCTCAACTTACAAAACACATCTTCCAACAGTCACTCTCACCAATACAAACAGAACTCTCATTCATACAGAAGATATTCATACAGAATATTCATACAGAATATTACTCGTCTGAGTGGGTCAATGAAAAATGAATGATAGCACACCGGCCTCATTTTTCATTCACTTATTGGTGTATATATGGATTCATACAAACCAGTCTTTAAGGTTCTGTATAAAAACTTCATCAGTAAGTTAAGTAACATCATAGGATAATCAAAGTCAGTAAATACAGTACTTACAGTCACTTCAACAAAGCTTAACTGTCTCTTACACATTCATCTGTCTTACTATTTATTTTCCCCAAGACCCAAACATCTTGAAATACACGTGTTTATTTCATATCTATGATTCTATTCTATGATTCTATATGCTTTAGTCAGGAAGGCCTGAAGGATGTTGTCCTCCAGAAGGGTTGAATACTGTGGAAAAACAATATTAACTTCTTTTCAACATAAATTTTTAAAGATGCTACTGATTACACCAGGAATCTTATTCTACAACTGCATGCTTTGCCTAAAGAGGCTAGCAGAACAATATTTAATTAAAAATACAGAAATGCCAGTTTTAAAGTTACCTCCCCCATCCCAGCACCTGGAGACAAATATAAATGCCTCTGAAAAAGCATCATCTGTAAATGATTAAATCTCCCCTTGCCGTGGTACAAGCTCCTGCCCACCTGCCATCCCATTATGAAACTTGCTTTAAAAGCATTGTCTCTAGAAAGGTAACAACTGCTTTTGTGCAAGCTTCTAGAAGAACTGAACTGGTAAGAGGCTGAATATAGGAAGTTCTAGTTCAAAAGATAGTTGACACTACTACAGAATGGAAGTGCTTACATAGCCAAAGTAGTGACATTGCCTGTACTATTAACCAAGATTCTTTTTAACACATTCAGTAACATTTCTCCAGTGTTCATTACTATAGTGCCTGAAAACGAAGGATTATAAAACACCTACAATGAAACTACTTATTTCCTAAGAACACTTCAACCTAACAGTAGTATAGAACAACTGTCTATACTTCTGTACTAATTTGGAAACCATCAGAGCTGAAGTTTAGATCTAAGCTTACACTTCAGAAAGTCTGATCTTTCACATTTAACTCTGCAAGGTAAGAAAAGCATTTTCAGACATAAATTAAGTTTCTGTCTTATTTCTGCAGTTGTATTGATTATTTAAAGTTCAAATAACATGTATGGGGAAAAAAAGAAGGCATGTCAGGACAGACTTTTAAGAATTGTTTAAAAAACAACACAAAAAAAAACCAACCAAACCAAACCGTTCTGAATGAAACAGAAGAACAAATACAAAGATTTGACACCAAAAATATGCCTACTTCCTCTCTCCTGACCAAAAGAATAAAAATGAGTATTGATATTTTGAAGACTAATGATAAATTCTGAGCCATCTTGACCCACTTTAGAAGCAACAATCCTAAAACAACTTCACTCAAAGTTATGGGGGGGAAAAAGTCTGAAAGGCTTGTGCAACAGCAGGAAAAATGTTCCTGAAAGACAATAGCTTTAAGTTTTCAATTCTAAACGAAGTCAGTGTTAAAAGAAAATACTTGAACATAACAAGAACAGCAGAAATGGAATGAAGAAGAGCTGAATTTCTGGGAATGAATCATCACCCTCATATGTCAGCAGTATCCTGGAGGTCTAGAAGGCACAGGGAGAGACAGGTACATCTGCACTTCAAGAGCTCAGCTGCATGCCCATAGCTGTTAAATACACGCCTGTCAAAGGTGAAATGACAGACAGTGGAAACAGTGGCACAAAATTTTACAAACTACTGGGCATGCCTTTCCTCATCTACAAACAAGGGACAGACCCTAAAAATTTCATTCAAGTCATCTGCATTGCACTGCAGTAAAATCTTAGAACAGCCAAGGACACGCTTTTCAAAACCCAAGAACTATGTGACTATGAGCAAGCTATTTGTTCAACTGCAAATACCCCAAGTAAGCTGCTTTGAGGACAACTGCCCATGTGCAGACCCTTACCCTGCAGTATATGGAAGGTGGCTCATTCTTCTACTAGAATTACTTCCAACCCACAAAAGTCTTAAGAAAGGAAAGATGATTGTTTACTTACAACTTAACAAGACTTACTAGCAAAGATTAAAAATAGCTATAACATTCAATCTGATTTAGGTCCCTGACACTCCATCTCCTTTTAAAACCCAAGCATGGGACTGCAGCATCCCAGGTAAAATGCAGTAGCCATAACAGACAACAGGTCACTGAACACAGAAGCAGCACTATCAGAACCCAGCCTGCTACTCATATCACTCCTAACCCTAAACCCACAGAAATATTTCCTCTCTTTTTGATAAAATAACAAACCAAACCTAAGTTTAAAACTCTGATTCAGTATGTGATCACATTATTCCAACACTACAAAGTAGAAATCCACAGCATTAATCTAGGAAAAGGTAAACTCATGGTGGTTTTTTTTTGGCAAATCTTTTCTATTGATGATTTGTATAATATTAACATTTTAATGACTTTAAAGAATAACGAGGATGCTGCATGCCTCAATCCCAGTTAAGAACTGCCAGTGGAAAAAGCAATGCTGTTCTGCACACATGTACCTTCTGTGGAAGGCAGAGTCTCCTCAGGGGTACCACGTCTCTTTGCAAAAAACAAATCCATTAGTTCATTAACTTTCCACCCTCAATGATCTAGGTTCAGAAAGCTTCCCTGAACCACAAATGGCCCGTTCCTTGCCCACTGAACTTCAGTGCAAATCCCACAAGAATCATTTCTGGTTTTTTATTTCATTTTGGGGATTTTTTGTTTTGGTTTGTTTTGCAGGAGGGTGGGTGGGTGCTTTTTGTTTGTTTGTTTTGTTTTTTTTTTTTGTAAACAAACCTACAAGTAGTTCAATATTTTACAGTTGTTCACAAATCAACACTATTTAAAGAGAAAATACACGAAATATACGCCAATTTATACAGACTGTAGGCACATTTCCTGAGGCCATTTCAAAACAAGGAACACAATGAATGATGGGGGGGGGGGAATAAAGGAAGAAAGGGCAAGGGAGGGGAGGAGGGCTTTTAGAGACCTTGGGGGCTTGATGACAACTCCTCCTCCATTATGCTATCACCGTAACAATACAAGTATTTGTACAGTAAATAAAATAGAATTTTATGATAGTAGAGAGGACTTCTTTTTTGCTTACTTCAGAAGGAGAAGGAAGACACACTTAATAATTTACTTACACATTTACAGATAATCAATACCACTGCATGCTGACAATAACCTTTCTCTGGGGGGATTTTTGCACCATGACTGGATGCACAAATCAGCAGTGCTTGAAAGAGCAAGACTTACACCAGAATGAGTGCAATGGGAAAAAAAATAATTAATTAAAACCCCAAAAATATCAGTTATCAAAAAATTGGTCTGCCCAGATGCTACCAACACTTTAAAAGCAGAAGTAGTGAGGAAGTAAAAAGAATTTATTTCAATAAAGATTGTTCCATGCAAAATGTAAGAGACACACAGAGCCTGTACTCAGACTATATGTAGTACAAGAAATGAATGTTGTGAATTTTATTATATAAGCTAGCCAACTTCATATCATTCACATGCATAATTTATTATTGTATTTAATGTTTATGCTCATTAGTACTAAACCAAAAATTGGCATTTCCACAAATACACCTCATCCATAACCATAAACAAATAAAGCAAGTTACTGCGCAAATTTTTCCATACTATTATACCTTATTTAAACTTCAAGCAAGACAGTTTCAAGCCCTCAAACACTAATTTTGTCTAAAACTACTTGAAGAATCCCAGCAACTCCACAGCATGCACCATCCAAACATGTTTATTACAGTTTTGTTCTCCTTCCTATACTTGGGTATAAAAGGCACTTTTCTCCTTCCCCAAAATGCATGTTAAAAACGTCAATGAGGAAGTCCTTTTAAGTCATCCAACAGTAGGTACTTCTGCTGATACACCAGTACTTTCACCCTCATGAAAGAACCATTAGTGACTTAAAAATTCTACTGGTTTTAACTGAACTTAAGAAAAATTATACATAAGAAGTATGCTTGGCCATGCTATTGTTTTCTACCACAGCACTTTCCTACTCCTTGTTTCTGCAAAAACTGACTCAGAATGAGAAACACAAGCTCACTTCTCAAGAGTTGCTATTCCACAGGTACAGCAACCCAGATATAACCTCCAGTGATCATACGCATAAGGTCAAGAACCTATTTCAGACTCTAACAGAATCACCATTCATTTCATGACAGCACTTAATCTTAAGAAAACCTGTCCCAGTCTGTCACAAAATGTTTTCATCACATACAGAGAGATTATCAGACACTGAAGATCAGTTGAGATGATGAAAATTTAAAAGCACCTATACTACTGATTAATTGCCCTATAGATCAAAGACTTCAGAATACATGTATGAAATTGAGAAAGGCTGCCACTTACACTGTGTACACCTGCACAAAACAGATTAAGAAAAAGAAACATTTTGAAACAAGTAACTTTTTTTCCTAAGGGAAAACTCACTTAAATTTTTATGTTCCTTACTATTATTGTAACTCTTTATGCAGAACACCAAAAACTCCTGATCAGTTTTACAGCAACTCTCATAAAGCCCTTTTACCTACCACTACCAGGGAAAAAACAGTAACTCCTGTTTAATAACGCACTACTGTATAACACAAGAATGAGGGGGCAGAGAGACCTACACTAAGCCACCTTTCCCCTTTGAGTAAGATAAACAGTGTTTTAGGTTTTTTTGGTTTAATTCTAGGCTTTAAACCTATTATCATTTTAGTTGTGAACATTAACTTTGTACTACTGTATCAACTATATGAGTTAATAGCTAAGATGCTCGTATATATATACATGTTTGAGAATATAAAGCAATCAGGATTCACAAAACCAACCCTGTAAAATATTAAGTTGACCAAAAGATCTTGCTGCACAGAGTGGGCTTACATTATTTTAATCAGAACTGAAAAAGCCTGCAGTAAACTATCTCCAATTCTAACCTCATCCCATCCTCCATGACTCTATCCACTCTCTGGTATAGCATGCATGCCGCATTGGTTATAGGCCAAAGAAGAAATATAAGCATTGCTTACATAATCGGAACACATAAAAACTTAATTACAGTTCAGCACATTTTCTATGGTTTACCTGCTATAAAATGCTCACAGAAGACACCAAATGTAGATCAACTTCTTGAATTGGTAGATCTACACATTTTAGGTTGAAGCGTAAATTTAACAAACCTCATCTCAACTTGCATCAGTTCCCCAAAATTCAGAACAAAACACAGAAGCAGTCAGCATTCCCTGAGGAAAAAAAAAAAAAGCCTTCTGCCTACACAAAGCATGAAACAAGTGGCTGTTAGATCTGAGGAGAATGGTGCAGTGGCAATGAAAATATGAGTCTTAATACTTTCTGATGGAACAGTTGAAGCCATTTACTTCTAAGTTTACAGAACTTTGAGGAAGAAGCAACATCAATTGATAAATGGGTCTGAAAGAAACAAAAGGCTGTCTGCCTTTTTGCACAAGACCAGATGAAATGAGAATTTTCTATGGTACAGGTATTTCAAACAAAATGAATCAGTGAAGTTTTTATACATATATATAAACACACATACTTGAAAGACTTATTCTATTGCAAATACATATGTAGGATATCTCTAAATACTTTTCAGAATTCATAATGTAACCATGCAATACTGATCTACTGGAACAGTTCGGAGAACTGGCAAAACACTACTTTGTAGCGTTGCCCTAGAGAAGATATAGCTCTGCAGGAAATGAAAATTATTAAAAGCACTCAACAAAACCTTGACTATAAAGATCAAACCCAGTAACCTACACCAAGTCATGCTGGTTTTCAGGCAGATCTGTCCAAACTATTTTATGGTGACAACCGACACACTGCACTGAGAAAAGGGGGGTATGTTCTTGCAAAAACATTCACTCAACACAACATTACTTCCATGATTTTTGAAAATAAATTCCCAAAATGCTTTCCAAATTCTCCTTGTTTACTTCTGTAAGAAGTGCATTATTTAATTTTGTAGAACTTTTCCACCAAAACCACATTTAAAGCTACTGTTTTCCACTAGCTAAACAGTCCCAGCAACACAGCTCAAACGCTTACAGGAAACATAATTTATACATGCTATATCTCTGGTACAGACATCACATCTTTCCGAAAGTTTTATGTGCAAATTTAACATTCTTTGGCACCACTTTTTCACAAATCAACTGAATCATCCACACACTAAGTTTGTTGCAAGCTTGTTTGAGAGCTTTTAAAGTATTCTTGTAGCCAGCAGTAATGGGCTCACTGACAGTTAAACAAAGAAAGCCAATCTGAGACCCTGAGAATATTATATACTAAACCACAGAAGGTAAGAAAACAACTCCCAACACTTCTCAGAATAGGTGCACTTAATTCATGTTTTGCAAAAGTACCAAACCTGCACTTTCGCATAATGTACATACTGTGCTTTCAGCAAGAATACTACCGCACTCCTCCAAATCATAAAAAAAAAAACCAAACCAAAAACCTAAAAACTTCCAAACTACATCCAACTTACATGACTGAAAATTACCTGACACTTAAGAAATCAGTTTTCTAGAGGAAGGTGTCCCTGCCCATGGCAGAGGGGTGGAATTAAATGATCTTTCAGGTCCCTTCCAACCCAATCATTCTATTTTGTTACTTTTAGTGTCCAACCTCAACATAACCCTATTTGTTGCAATGTGTATGAATTTCAAACAAGAAAGTTTATTTAAAGACTGCTTAAGAAACAAAAAAAACTACACTCGCTTGAAAGCACTCTTACTCTATTCCATCTCTTCCTTTAACTCTGCTCTGAATGCTACCTGGATAGGCCTTATACAAATACAGAACAGCTATATATGATGAAGCTGTAAAAAACAGCATGAGCAGTTATTGAAAGCAGCACAATCAAAGTCTTCTACAGTGGTACATGCAGTTACTTAACTACACAAACAATCTCATCAGTTCGTTTTACTGAACATACAGTACTTTCATTAAAAATATTTCATTATTCTTTCCAGATTTTTTTTTAAAATGTCCAAGTCTGAAGTCTCAAGAAAGACTGCATCCTCAGCTGGATTACTTCTGATGCAAAGTTTATCGTTGTCTAAGTCAAGACCACCAAGAGAAGACAAGAAACTTCTTTTTACTAAGCTCATGTTTAAAAAAGGAAAATAAATACATTTTTTCTATTGTGAGCAGAAAACTTGGTTAAATGTATAGAAAACTATTTTCCTCAAGCACTTTTGATTACTCTACAACTTGCTTCAAAACAGTACGCCATGTACTCAAAGTCATTGCCCTTGAGGTAAGAAAAAGCACAGAGCACATACCAGGAGCTAGCAAACAGTAATGGACACTTGGGGTGACAGATAAGCTGCCACCAATTGCAAAAAAAAAAAAATAAAGAAGGAATACAGAATAGAACTAATTTCAGAACATTATAACCTCTATGTGCAACACTGGTGGTTTCCAAAGGTTTTGCTCAATTTCTACTTAGTTTCTAGTAAGGCAGAAAAGGAAAACTTTGGTGCAGTAATATATGACTATTTCTCCTTTCCTCTAGCTACTGTAGAATACATCAATACCAGAAATATAAAAACATTATGAAAAAAATATTAAAGAACCTACATGGGGGTAGCTGCCTCCTGTCCAATTTGGCTACTTCTAATTTAATGCAATAGTAAATAGCTACCTCCATGCAAGAAGCAAACTAATTTACAACAGACAGACCTGCTGAAGAAAGATGATCAATAAGACAAATTGAAGCAGCCCATGAAGTCACCTCTGGAAGCATATTTTAATTGAGAACTGAAGTGCAGAACCACCAAATTTGAAATAAAAGAGTGAATCTCAGTAGCTGAAGTACAAATAGTACACTTTCTAAATATAGGCTCTATCCCCTACACCTATGCAACCTCATTGACAGGAATAATCCCACTGCAGCCAGTGGCACTATTCGCAGGACCAAAGCTATACATCCCCTTAGGCCTCCACAAAATCCATATTAAAATTTTTGCACAAACTGCAGCTATTCCCTTCTGCAATTATGAAAGGAAAACCCTCCAAATCTCTCAACCAAGTACATGCTTCTTTTCTGTAAAGACTTCATCAACAGACTTGTCAATTAAATGTCTTAAAGAAAATCCATTGAAGGGGACACCTGTAAAAATTCTGTCAACAGATGTCAACATTTAAGATCTGTAGGTATTGATGCCTACTGACTTACTGAATTACTTTACAGAGAGGATGACTTTCAAAAAAAAACTTCTAACCTAGACATTCCTGAAGCAACTGAAAAGCCAGACAATGCTAGCAAAAACAGTTTTGGAAGCAAAAAACCTTGATGATCACACTTAACCTTATGCAAGAGCAATTCTCTATACTAACTGCAGATGCTCATTTACAATACTGGTGAAAAAAGTAAAACACAAACTAAAGTTCATCCTATTGCTAAGTCTGCCTTTGTTGGCTGACCCATACTGACATACTCACGGTTGGAATAAATGAATCAGTTTATCAAGTTAAAATATGGCCATATTCTTAGTACAGTTTCTAGTAAGATATACATACTGGTTTTGTCATGGTTTATTTTTTACAGGTGTGTGCTACTTGTGTGCTAGCCTTATCCATGTTGCAGTAAGTCTTTTTCTTTATTCCTATAATCCAACACTTCTTTGAAAAGGGTGTTTACAGAAGTAAATATCATTTGGAGATCAAAAACCTTTCATCAGCTGAAATTCATAACTTCATAGGCCATTTTTTCTTTTTAACTTTTACCACTAAATAGAACTGTCAATGATTAAAAGTAGATGACAGCGTAAGAGATGCATAAATCAGGTTGCTACGATTAAGCTAGCTGCTGAGCATATAAGGAATTCCCTAATTTCATCAGCAAAAGTTTTGATGAAACAAACACATTGATATATTCCTTGGAGAAGATAAACAGGTATGTCCAGTTTCTCTATAAAGGCAAGCCACATTAGTTCTACACTACTGCCTACTGGAATCAGATATAGCATCAAAAAGTTAACACTAAACCTTAAAAGCCAGAGACTCAATCAAGTATCTTCTTTTTAACGTATACAGTGACAAACACATATATACATACTTTCTGGCCATCCTCTGGCAGACTGAAACTTTTCTATTTCTCTCGTTTCTCAATACCATTAATAGCACTGTAGTTGTGAATGCTGTTGTAAGCTTTAATTGAACCAACTGTCAAAACACAGCAAGCTTTATGGCAGTTTAAATTAATCATCTGGCTCATTCCCCTCTGTAACTCAAAGGGACGGCACGCTCATGGCTCTACCGAACATGCATGAAAGTTACCTACACCTAGATGTTTACAGTAACATCTTCTGAATAGCTGGCATTGTGCCACCTAAATCTCATAATCATACGACTTAAAGCCTCTTTTACAGAGCAGGGAGTGCGGTAAATTCATCAGGAGGAAACTCTCCAGAAGACGTAAATAAATACACCCCCTACACACACACACCTTCCGGGGCTAACTAATTTCGTTGATGTAGGCGTATAATCTCGGACTTCTTTGAGGCTTTTTCCCTGAAAACAAAGAAGCGATCCCCCCTCCCCACGCCGTACGTGGATTTTCGTAATTGATTTGACTGATGAGGGAGACGATAATCACGGGGACCAGTTCCTCCACCTCCCACTCGCCGTGTGGTAGACACCACTGCTCCCCAGAATGCAGGTCCCGCACGTCCCCCTCGAGCCCCCCGCAGCTCGCATAGGACTGTCCGAGACCGCCGGCCGGCTGACAGCTCACCCAGCACCGCTCGCACCCGCGGCACCCTCCCAGGCCGCCTCTACTCATGGCCGGCCTAGCCCGCCCGTCCCGCGGTCCCGGGCACACGGCGCGGCTGACAGGGCGGCGAGGGCGCGGGGCCTGCGAGCAGGCGGAGGCCGGGGCCTGGCGCGGCCGCTCAGCCCGGCCTAGGCCCGGTACTCACAGGGAAGGCTCGGATCCGCATCTTGGTGTCCTTCCGGCTGCCCGTCCCCTTGCTCAGGTTCGACATCTTCGGGCCCGGCGGCTGCGGCGCCTCCCGTCCGGAGGGGCGCCGGGAGACGCGCGGCGGGGCGGCAGACCCCGGGAGCGGGGCCGGGGGCCGAGCGGGGGAGGCCGCTGGCGACCTTCACTCCGGGCTGCGGCCCCCGGTGCTGCGCGGAGACCGGGAGGGCCGGGCCCAGCCGAGGCGGGGGGAGCGGCGGGGGAGGCGGCGGCGAGGGGCGAGGCGGCGGCGCAGGCCCCTCGCTCCGGCGGCGGCGCTTCCTTCACCCTCCTCCTCCGCCGCGATGGCGGACAAACATCGCTCAATGCGCAGGGCCAGGCTGAGGGGTCCCGGTCCGGCGCCTGATGCGGGATGCGGTAGAGTTGTTGTGCTTTGTTTTGGGCGGCGGTTCCCGCTCCGTCGGTGGCCTGCTTTTTGTGCTTGTGGGCCGTGCTTCATTAGGGCTAAAGTGCAGGTGTCGGCACCCACGCGTGAGCGGGCCTCGGGCAGTATGCGTGGCGTGGGCGCTGCCTGTGGAAAACGGGCTGCGGCCCCATACAGACAGCACCTACCCCGTGCTTTGGGTAACTGCTATGAACCTTGCTATGCACAGCTAAAAAAAGAGAGGCGGTTTGTTCCTCTTCCTATTTCTTGCCCTTTGAAGTCTCCCGGATGTCAGTTGTGCCCCCAGTCTGAATCATGTCACCGGTAGGCGTATCCCTCCGCGGAGGCTCGCAGGATGGCATGATGCAAGGCGGGTTTATTTATTTATGTTTTGTGCTTTTGTCGCAATGCATGCCTGAAAGATGAGGGTGCCACCTAAGGCAGCTCTTACATGAGTGAGCCTGCAGTTAAATATAGGTCATTCAGGGAAGGACGGTGGCTGTAAAAGGAAGCGTGTCTTGGAAATGTCAGACTGTAAGTTAGCAGCAGCATGGTACCTCTGAAAGCTAGGCTGCTCAGCCAGGAAAATCTAGGTGCCGGTCACCAGGGGACTAACTGAAAAGTTAGTGGATGAAACTGAAATCTGGGTCAAAACACGCCTTGCTCAAGATCCCCCAGAGGAAGTACGTGGCATAGCCAGGAAAAGAATTTCTTTTAGGTGACTCTCGAACTGGACTCTGAATACCAGGGCGTCTTGTAATGTACGTTTTGCATCCAGCTCCACTTACCTCTATCATTACTGTTTTCCTACAGGTGCCTCTACGCAGCAACTGCCCTCAGGGTACTGAAGCGATGTACCTTCTCTGAGCTAGTGTACCTTCTGTGAAGAGTAATTTCACCGTTTTTGTCTCTCAGAATTTGTTACAACCACTTCCCTATACATTTTCATATACGACGTGTTTTTTAATCTGATCAGAATTAAGCATATACGCCTATAAAAGATGTTATATAACAGCAACACAATAAACAATGATTGCGCCATGACTCTGCAATGCAAACCAGTGCTTTACAAAATTACAGTGTAGTCAAAATGCAGATGAAACAAAAAGGACAAGGGAAAGATTGCCATTTGTTAATATGAAGAACACAGCTTCCACATTGCTTCAATATCATTTCAGTCTTATTTCCCCTCCTAAGTACTTCCTTTGGCAAATGAGTACAACCTTTTATGTTAATATGTTGGTGGTTTTTTTGCATTCCATGACAGTTAAGATTGAGTCATTTGAAAAGGTTTAGTTTTGACTCATGTAAAAACAGTTTGAAAAACAAAAGTGAGAAGTAAATTTGTACTGAAACGCAGAGTTTTCCATTTGAAAATGTTACAAGAGTACTTTTCAACAAATTTAGTGCCATTGTCAAAACCCAAAACTTTCCCCACATTTTTTGATTAACTGGCATTTCTTCTTTCAAGAAAGAAGAAAAAGAACAACTTTTACTGTACCCATTACTGCAGATTGTCCTAGATTAACTTTCCTAACTATTGCTTTTGTGCTTCCTCTTACCGTCCTTAAGCTTATGGCAGCCCAGGACCACTAGCATCTTGCCTTATCTTCATCTAAGTTGCTACTAATGCACATTTTTATCTGAAAGTTGGAAAAGTGCTGACTCATGCTTAGACACTGTTCAGTCTGTCACAGTACGCTCAACAGAAACCAAAATTACTCTCCCACCAAGTGATCTCAATTCTCATGTCAAATAGTTTTGTTTTACACTGTGAGCTTATACCTACAACATACTAGCATATCCATAGCTTATGATTCTGTGTCTGAGTTCTGTTCTGTGGCTGTCCAAGGTGGAGACAGTAACTGTTTTTCTAGTGCAAATTTTCTCATTCTATGCATAATGTACAAAATGAAGTTTCACTAAAAATTTGCCTTTGAGCTTACACAAAGAACTAATTTAGAGGTTCACTAAGTGCATGTAATAGTAGTTTTAGGCAGGTCAAAGCCAGAAGGAAGACAGGCGGGTGGAGGAGGATAGATTAGCATAGGAAGAGCTAGCCACACAACTGTCTAACTGGGTCACCTCTGCTATCTCACATACATATCTTATGTATCTTGTGTTAGCCTGGCAGTGAAGTAACGGTTCTTGTGTAGAATGGTCGTCACTGCTGGGAAGTTCATATCTTTGTGTTACAGCAGCCTTAAACACCTTTTACATCAATCACAACATGCAGAGATATGAAAGCCCCCCAAATAACTTAAGGTGTGCAGAAAAGAGCTCAGTATTATTCACAGCAGTCATTTACTGGATTTGGGTTTCTTTCTGAGGTCCTATCAGTCCTCTGATTTTACATACTGATGAATAACAGTGGAAGCTGCTGTGGTACTTGCTAATCCACACAGAATATTTTCACCAGAATGACATGTCACCATGCAGACTGACATTTTTCATGGACACATGCATCTTGAAAGCAGCAACAAATTTTAATTATTTAAACACTGTTTTTATAATCTGAATTAGCACTTACCTTAATCATGTAAAGGGTGACGGAAATTTTAGAAGAATGTGAAGAGTACATTACATTAGAATCAATCTAAATTTACATTTTTATAATCAGGCCTTTAAAAGCAGAACATGGCTCTTCTTTAACTTACAGGAAAAAGAAAAATCAAGCTTTACTATGTCAAAAGTCACCATTTGAAATAAAGAAATCATATTTTATAGGCTTAATTATCCTCCACCAAAGCCAGGAACTTAGATTTTATTTTTTTTTTCTTTAAAGTATCCATCACCTCCATGGAATTATACACACATATTCTCAGATCTTCCTTACATACTCCCTCACTGCTGCAACCATCAGTGGTGTGTGACCACTGAAATACACAAGCACTTCTATCGCAGCAGGAAACAGAATGACCGCATCCTGATCAGAGCACTGAGGTGCCTGACTGCAAACGCAGGTGTGAGCATTTCAAGGCTTGACCTCTCTTTAAGGACCTACTGCAGAAAAAAAAACAGAAACAGTATATTGTGGTAGGAAAAACTGTGACTTCTTTCCTTTTAAAGCCCAGAATCAGGAAGAGAGCTTATTCTCCTCTCTCCCCTACCCATCCTTCCGTGTTCCACCCCCCACCCCCCCTTTTTTTTTTCTTCCTGTAAGTGCCTGCATCACTTTGCATGTGATGGTCGGGCTCAGATTTGCATGAATGATGACACAGTAATGAATGTGTAAGACAGTTCTCTCACTTTCCCATGATACTATTTTGGGAGATACAGTAACAAATTAATTTTCTACAATTTCTATAAACTCAGGGGAAAAAAGTATGTATTTTGTAACAACACAGAGATATGCACCAGCAAAACAAGCATCCAATGAATGAACCACGGGGTGTTTTTTAATAGATCGCATTGAGGATTCTACCAAAAAAATCTTATTCCAAATCACTGAAAGAACAACAAAGCTCATTACAACCAGATAAATGTATGGTTTTAGTGCCTTAATCCTTCCCCTGCATATCACACCAGTTACTGACTGATCTGTGTACAAGGTTGATAGATTACAACAGGTACCAGGACAATAGGTTCCTGTAAAAAGATGGTAAATATTCAGAAACATGATTTACCAGGGCATATTGCATTTCTCTTCAAAGAAACAGAATTATTACAAAGTATACTGTTTCACATCATTTCTATCCACTTTGAGACCTCGTTTCTGCATATCCTGGATGAAGAAAAAGCTTGTTTTTATCTTCCTCCATCACTGCTTCAAAGGACTTTAGGGAAAAATATAATTCAACATAATAAAACTAGATATGTAATATTGGAGAATATGTAATATTTTTTCCCTTTGTTTCTTTCCTTCTACAAAAATAATGTAAATAATATTTTATTTTCTTTAAAAAGGAGCACAGTTAGATTTTATTGTGGGTTTTTTTGGTTGTTTTTTTTTTTTTACATGCTGGAGGCAGTGGGTTTGGCTGAGAGGCATGGGGATACAGTGAAAGGCTGTGAAGAGGCAAGAAACAAAACTGGCAGCATAAAGTTATTTGCTTATTCCCTCATGGAAACTTGTTACTTAGAACATTGGCTGGGCTGTGTTTAAATTTAATTTCTGATGCATTTAAATACCACCACAAATAGAGTAAATGCTAAAAGATGACAGTCTAAACAGCTCAACAGTTTCCAAATTAACACAGGCTAATGTACTTTCAAATACTTTTGCAGGCAGGAAGAAAAAGAGATGTTGGTACTATCTCAACCCTCTTTTCTCATTAGTGACCTGAATTCAGCTGTGCCTATCAAGAAGGGTTTTTGTCTGTTAGGCCATGCTCTTCCTTAGAGCTCTGTGTATTCCTTTACATCTCATCAGCCAACCCAACAGCGGACTCCACCACCACTTGTTGCACAAGACCTGCCCCTAGCGCCGGCAGACTCGGAGTGGACTGTTTACAGGACTGGCAGCAGAGATGATGAGGTTGCTATAATGAACCCATCATGTAGTGGCACATTTTAAAAACAGGTCTAACCAGACAATGCTCATAATAACCAAAATTAATGCTGTCCAACCAGCACTGGCTTCCCTTTCAGTACCTGACCCACTTCAAGATTGTTGGAATAACACATGGAATAATAATGAAGTGCTTAACAGACTAAGTCAAGTCTCAGTTCAAGTAAAAATTCAATTCTGTAATGCATGCCTTTGACAGTCATCTTGCACAGTAGGACTGCAAAATACACCAGCAAAATGATGGCCTGTAGCTCACCAGCACTGCAGCTTCTCTTATGGCTGTAACTACTGCACCATCAGCTTCCTTCACACACACTTTGGTCTCTGTCAAACAAGGACTACAGCAGTACAATGTAACAGGATAAATGTCTGTGTCTCCTCTACATTGCCACCGCTAGAACAGGAGATGCTACCACATTGAGAAAAGACACTCGTATGTTAACAGACCCATTTTCTAGCTGTGAGACCATTGCCTCACTGTCAAGTGAAGAGTTTTTACTGGCTTCTAGTAGTGTGACAGGAGATTTTGGTCAGAGCAAATCTTTTGTGCAATACTCACATTACAAAAGAAATTCATGCTGCAGCAGTTGCAACCAACAGTGAAAGCTGCAGTGGTGCAGCGAGACACATGGTTCAGGTTCAGAAATTTTTCCTACCACACCACGACAATCTGCTCTGAGAGGCAAACAAGTGTGTACATAATGTGTCAGAAGGTGGCCAGAAAGAGCCATGCTGCAAAACACCCAAGGCAACTTTTCAGGAAAATAAAAAAGTTTCTGTTAAAAACGATGGCAGAAAATATTGTGCACAAATCCAAGTGAAAACTGAAAGGTTGCACTGCACCATCATACTACACAAACACCTATCAAAAGGTTAGGGGGGACCTGATCTTGGTGTATAAAGCACTCATGTGGGAAAGTGATTTCTGAGAGTACTGCCATTTAAATCAAGTAGGAAAAGACAGCTCAACAAAACAGTTGGAAAGTGAAGCAAGATTAAAAACGATGCAACACCAAAGGTAATTATTCCCTAAAACTATTTACCTACAGATGCAACACATCCTTCACTATTCAACCTGTCAAATGAAGCTCTGTAACCTACTAAATACCAAGTCAGAGTCCCAACAAGGTGGATTTTGTCAGGACTAGCTAACTGCCACTTTCTTCCCAAACAGAAGCTCTGGAATTGCTGAGGCACTCACTTCAGCAGTAATATCATCAGCAGTTCTTGGCACCATATGCAGATGCAGGTGGGTACTGGAGCTATTTGGTAGCACTATAGCTATTTGGTAGCACTATAGCTATTTGGTAGCATTCACCCACTGTGTTGCTGTGGCACACAAGATGCTGGTAGAGAATATGTGCTCCTCAACAGTTGACAGATTTTATTCTTATGAGATCTACTTTCTTAACACCAATTCCATTTCTTTGGGACTGGAGGAAGTTGCTTTGAAAGTTGAGGGAGAAACACATGTCAGAGTTTTCACAGTTACACTCACCAGAGATTATTTTATTTGTGGCTGTTACTGACTTTCACACCTCAGCTATTTTGATGTTTCCTGTTTGCTAAGTGACAGAGAATTTGTCGCCTGGCATATTTAAAATGCCTGTACGTTTGTGGCCTTTTCACATTCAGGTAAGAATTCTAGGTTTCCCACATGGGAATTTCCTCCTTCTGAGAGATACGACTTGTTTTAAAAGCAGCTTCTGCACAGGAGAAATCTCTAAGCCAGCTGTACTTTGCATACTTTCCAGATACTTTCCAGTGCAGTAGAAAGCCTTGAGAAGCAGCATGACTAATCTTCAGCCTTGGGTCAGATATTTACTGGAGAAGCAGAGGTGTCAGTTTAAGATGGCACTGACATCCAGGTGTTTGTCATCGCTCTGCAGCGGCTGTACAGTCAGCCCTACTGCTTAGTGTAAAAGACTTGTATAAAAGAACCAGTGCTTAAATTCCAGAGGAAAGTCAGGTAGGTGAACTGGCATCACTCTTACCAGAATACTAACCTGTTGCCTTTGCGCTGAAACACATGCCCAGATGATTTATTCTGACATTTGAGCTGTACCAGGAAGAGAGTAATTTCCAGTTTATGGGTGGGAATGAATGTCTTCAAGTGCCACAAAGCCATTTCTACAATGACCGCATGACTGTAGCCTCACAAAGCAGTCATTATTTTGGAGGCTGATGGTAAACATCCTCTTCCAGACCTGGCTCTGCAGGCTAAAGATGCCAAGCATCTAGAATGTACATTCGCGGAAAGCGGGACCCTTCCTGCAGCTCCATAAATTGGAATTGTGCTGCTCTTTTCCTAATCTGCCTGAGACAAACTGCATTCGTTAGTGCAAGCCTGCCTTTGTCAGCTGTTTGAACCAACCCAGCAGAACTTGCCTGAAACAGAGTGATGTGCATTTGTTAACCTGGATACACTTTTTTGACAGAGTTGGGCTAGTGGTAACTCCTGGCTATGGTGAAAATGCAAAACTGGAGCAAGACTTTCAGCAGTCAAAGGTGTTTGCAAAATGGTGATGGCACATAACCTCCAAAGAGTTAAGTACATTGCAAAGTACAACTGTTCACTTCTTTAGTTCTGCATAAAAAATGTGAAATCCATGTAAAACATGACAGTCCACCTGCTAAACAGCTCTCAACTGACGAGGTTGAGTTCAATGCAAAAAAATGACCTTTTAACAAATTTTATACCTTGACAATAAATTCAGGCAAGATGCCTCTTTAAACCATAAGATTATTGCTGCTACCTTTACTACACTGTTATCTAAGGGCCAAAACCCAGTATTTTTATAGCACTTTATACAGCACTAGACAAACACAAAAAAAATAGACAGTCTTCTACAGAAAAGCTCACAAATGATGTAGATAAGGCAGGTTATGGGGAAGGTGTGGCAGGAAGGAAGGTGTGTGTGTGTGTGTTCAGGAATGGGATTATGGTTCCTGGACTTTCAGTCTGAAGGAAGGCCTAAAGTAAAGGAGAGAAAAAAAATCCCATACTAGATATCTTGAACCTGCTGTGAACATGCACAAGCTCATCTATGTGTGCATATATCATCTATGTGTGCAGAGAGTACAGCAGGCTTGGTAAATCAGGCCCATGTGTGCTGAGGCTGGCTTTTTGAGCAGTCATGACAGATGCAAGGTAAGGATAAGCTTTTCATGCCAGAAGATTTTGTTTCACCTTCAGGAACTCCCTAAATAAATAGTTCCCTGGTACATTAATACTTGGTAGCACAACTCCCATGAAATGGCTATTGTTTCTCAAGATATTACAAGACAAAGTACAGTAAAAACCGAAGTTCATAATGGATGAAAAGCTACATACACTAGAATGAAAATGTATATTCAAGACCATTTTCCCAGGATGGATGTGTCAGATATGTGGCAAAATCTTCCTAGTATGAATGCAGCATATGATAACAAAAGCTCATTGTTACTGATGTATTTTATACAACACTCTGTGCTGATAAAAACCCCCAAAGATATTGTAATAAACAGTAACAGCTTTTCCAGGTGATACTCAAGTTGGCAATCACATTTCTTAGTGTGTCTTTCTGAGCCAAATTCTTTCTAGGGTTTGAAATCAGTTGTGGCCATATCACCAGGCTTATTTGGCTCCAGCTACCTGGCTAGGGGATGTTATGTTCTGATTTAGCGTAAGGTGTCCCTGCCCACGGCAGGGGGGTTGGAACTAGATGATCTTAAGGTCCTTTCCAACCCTAATCATTCTATGATTCTATGATTCTATATTCATGTCATTACTAAAATCACTATTTTGATTTAAAATGCCGTTAGCGTGTGTGCAGAATCTGCCTGTATGGCATAAGCCAAGCAATGTTCCTCAGATGAGCTAACTTGCGCACAGCACTCTTTAGTGCACATATCCATGATATTCCTTAATTTGAGCAAACAGCAAGTTTGATTTCACTGTAAAGAAAATCTGAATCTGTAAAACACTTCTTTTTCAATATATAGAGAGAATACTAGTAGTAAATTTAAGACAGGCAATAAGAATTATTTCTGGAATATAATTTTGGTCTTCTTAGTTCAATGAAGCCCTGCCCGGGAGTGGAGAAATAAAACAACAAAATCCTGCAAATTGCTTGACTATAATCTCCCTTGCCTACTTTCCTGGTTCTTCTAGTTGAGAAGTTATAGCAACTAGGAACAGGCATGTGCTATCCTCAGAAACTTTTTTCAACCAATAATACAGATTTAGTTATATGCTTCATTACTTTCTATGTGTTTCAGGACTATAGTATAAAAAAAAACAAACAAAAGGAGGTGAAAATACAAAACAATCACAATATGCTGGCATTTTCAAAATGATACAGTTCCATTTTTTTGACCAATATTACATTTCCTTCAATTTTACTTTAAAGGCCATTGTAAGGGTTATTTCTGATGTCTGCAATGTGGAGGGTAACTGTATGTATATACATACATTGGAAACACTTCCCATTCATTTGCCTGTGAAAAAACAGAGTTTGTGGCTGGCTGAGGCTCCAGCCCCTGTTCCCTGAGTCACTGAGGAAATAGTTCCTCCAAGTTCAGGAGGTGCAGCAGCAGAGCCAGTCCCGACCCGGGAGGGCTGTCAGGCATACCTGGATGGTGGCACCTGTGGTCACTGACTAGGCAGGAGGCATCAGGGCTTCCTCTCCTGACACCACTCTTCCTCTGGACTCCTCCTGGTAGGGACCAAGGGGGGCTGGCAACCCTGGGCAGAGGGGCCTCTCTGTAGCAGGTTAGCAAAGGAAAGGCCACATCCACCTTCCCACAGCCCCATGTGCCCACCAGCAGCAGCCACTTGTGGGAAGTGGCCAAGCTACGCCAATGCCTTGCTCTGCCTGTCACCGTCTCTGCTCTCTAGAGGGTCCAACCAAGACTAAGCTGACCTACAGGCTAGGTCTCAGACCTGAGCACTTTTCAGCATGTCCAGTGCCAGACCGAGGCACTGAGTGCTTTCCAGGTATACAGAGGTACTGAGCAAGGTTTCTTTTTTTCTTTCCCTTTCATTTTCTAGAAAATAATCTTTGATCTAGGCATGAAGAGTTCCCCCAAAACAGGCCAATGTTCTTTTGTGACCTTGCCATCAATCTGCTTGCCTTTAAGAAGGCTCTTAATTAACTTGAAAGGGCTTGGGTTCACCTTAGCTAAAGACCTTCAAGAATTCTCCTCCTCAAAGATTTCCAAATTTATTTTAGTTTTTCAATCAAGTATTCATCTTAGCAGAACAAGATGTGTATTGAGGAAATGCACGTGGGATGACTGTTAACTGCAAACCTTGTCCCCAGTACGGGCTTGTGAAGGAAAATAAAAGCAGGTAAATTCTAGGGTGTTTTAGGAATAACAGAAGCAATGTTTGTGCTATTTTAGCCAATTCATTTCCAAAATGCTGTAACAGTTTAGCAACCCCCAGACCTCAGACAACACTTCAGCAAGCCTCGCTTAGTTTGCAGATTTCTCAAAACCAGGAATGCCAAAGATTTTTCTTCTGCCAAATTAGGCAAAGTCAGCCAAATGGAAAGGTGTAAATCCTGTCCTCTTGTGTAGTCAGTGCCTCTAGCTGTTCTCAGGACCTGGCAGAGATTGAAGTTGCCTGCTATTAGCAACTAGAAAAAGCAGGAAGGAAAATGCTGGCTTCTAAATGAAACAAACAAAAATCCTTTTCTTGTTAACTTTTAAAGACATGTATATTTCTTTCACACCTAGCACTCAATACATGGTCTTATTTATGTGAGTGGCTGGAAAAGAGCCAAGGACTTATATATACTTGCATTGCTGAAAGAGACTGGGCCAGCTGGACTATTAGGAGTTGGACAGATTTTTGATCAGAGTGGAAGGTTCTAAAGATGATTTCACAAACCCCATCAGCCAGCCTAATGCTGGCCCGGTTGCCATAGCAGAAACACATCTAAAGAATTTTTCAGTTAGTTAAAAGAGTGATTAATTTCATTGTAGATTTTCACTCAGGGAGAGTGTCATGGGTTTGTTGTTGTTTTTTAAATTTCTTATTTAATGCTGCTTTCATGTTTCAGAACTGCCCTGACTTCAAGGAATTATCCCAATCATCAATAAGACATCAAAATAACCCCATTATTCAAATACATCTGTTACCCTTAATAGCACGTTCCAAACACTGCTTCACCGTGGGTAAGAGAACACATATATAAATGCATTTCTGAGAGTGGGAGAAATGATTAAAAGTGACTTCTTTATTGAAGTTTGGTGCAATGTATAGCTGGTACATCATATACAGGAGCTGTGGTGTTACTGCATACACTCGGGTTCCAGTAAATACAGTACTGGGCTGTTGAAACAGTGACATACGGTTCTTACTAACAAGAAAACTAAAAGATAACCTATGTGAAGAAATGTTAGGACATTCCAGAGTTGCTTTTTAGTATGCATGCAGAAAGAAGAGAGGAAGATCGAAGTCTGGCTCTGCATACCTTCTGCCAAACTCCTAAAAAGCCAGTATGGTCTGAAGAGGGCTGAATAGCTGAAAAAAAATAGATGCAATTCTTTCCATAGGGAAAAAATAGTTTTCTAGTCATAGCTCTCCAGAACCCAAACCATTAACACTCTCTGTCTCTCTCTTCATGTCCCTTTCCACTTCTCTCTTTCCTAGATATTTGCCACCAAAAAACAGAAAACATCCAACCAGCCTTCCCTGCATAGAAATCTACACAGTACCAAACAATCCTTCACATAACTCCGCCAAGCTCTTTCCATGTGTGTCAGCATTAGCTTGTGACAGTATTGTTAGGATTTTCCCTTCTGATCTTTGTACCAACATCTGTGGCTTACTCCTCCTGTGCACAGCTGCCCCAGCCATCAGGGTCTCTGAAACTGCCACACCAACCAGAGCAAGGCAGGAGGCTCTCATTGCTGCAAGACATTGCTTCTGCCAGATGTCTTTCTTTAAAAATACACATATATGTACACACACATATATACACATGTATATAGATGTACTTTTATTCTCAGTAGAGAGTTTTAGTTTGCTTACCAGCAATACATAGCTTAAGACCTACCTATTACTGACAGGTATCTTAAGGAGCCCTTCAAAACTTGAAACTTAAACACTTATTTAAAAATTATTGTGCCTTTCAGGACTACTTGCACATGAAATCCATTGGAGCCCAGCTGCTCCATCTGGGGAGGCGGTGTTCAAGCTGGCAGTCAGATGCACACAGTGCTTAATCACTTATTGCTGACAGGAGCTTCATCCAAGGACTCATTTCTGCAGCCATAAGAAAAAAAGATATCTACTTAGGTTGGCAGGAGTTTAACCATTAGAGAAGGCTTTTTACTCACAGTGTTTTCTCCTTGGTATTGCGTGATAAGTGGAATGCAGAGGATTTTGCTCTGTGTTTTAATGAAGACTTGTGGCAATGGCAGAAATCGTCATTCAAGGATTTCCCAGGCCTACAAGAATGACTTAGCTTGAAGGATTGTGCGTCCAAACACACAGATTACCCAATAAAATCTATTACTTTTCTCATGCTTGTAAGTCCTAGTCCTATGAATCAAGAAGTCTGTTGGGTAATCCTACATCTTAATTATATTCTGGTGGCATGTGAAAGATTCTTCATGATTACTTTAAGCACTGAGTGCTCTGTTGCTGGATGGCTTGATGTTCAAACAGCTCTGGCTCATCTTCCCTTTGCTTAAGCATTGTGCAAGGAAATATTTGCAATGCACAAGAAGATGCAGGGGTCATAGGAACAATCCTGAATATGGGACAGATTTTCAGACAGTTATGCCATAAGCAGTACTCATCAGACAAGCCCAGTGCCCTGGTAGCCTGCATGACATCAGCAACCCTGCTGCTCAGGACCAGGTGTGGCTTTGTCATCAGAATATTCCATTGCTGTTTCTACCTCTTTTCCCCAAAGCATGGGAACCAAGGCATACAGCTAAGGGTGTCAGTCTAAATTAGAAAAACAGCTTCAAAAGGTAGCCTAATATTTCCTACTCAATTAACAATTCTCTCGCTTTAGGTGTGAAAGCAGGCAATGATGTCTTCTCTTTAATGCCCGTACCTACATGTGCAGCAAGGGAAGACATGTTGCCCTAGAAGCCCCAGCAAGTTCCACGCATAAAACTGCATTACAATTTTTGGTAGCTGGATGTTGCCACAGGGCAAAATGAGGAATGAAGCTGAGGGCTTAGGGGCAGCAAGCAGCAGTCTGGTAAGCAGTGGAAGACAGTGTAACTTAAGAGTCTGTCATCTCAATGGCCAATCCTTTGAAAGACTTGTTGCCATAGGTTTGGGTTGGCTTTACCTGTGATATTCTTTCCTACATCTCTGCTTTTAGCTGTAGTAACTAGCCTACACACGTTACTGGACAGCAGGATTACTGCTGTTTTTAATATATTACACCATCAGGTGAGCTGTTGGGACAGAACAGCTGGACAAGTTGGAACTAGCCTCCTCCTAGTTAGCTGCTTGGTGGTTCTGCTTCTCAATTAGAAACTCACATCTCTCCAGTTTTATGTTTGTACTGGTTTACTTCAGCTAACAAAAGAAGGTCCAGAGTACAGATCTGTTGGCCAGAAGCTCTAGAGTTATATACTGAATCATCTCCCCTGTACCCCACTGCATGTTGCACAGCTTTACTGTTTCCCCTTGGGATAATGTGTACATCACCATTCACCTGCATTACAAATACCACTTGTACGAGGGTTTGAAGAGGTGGTATAGCATACTCTGATAACTGATGTTTACTTTATACAGTGTACAGGCCTATCAAATAAGAATAAATTAACATTTTAAAACTAATTCACTAATTAGTTTAAACCTATTTCCTGCTGGCAAAGGACTGTGAGGATGCATGGTCCTTTGGGCTCCTCACCATTATGGCAGTCTTTTCTAGCTGCTCACACATACTGCAACCTGGGATGGCTATGCTGTGTGGCACAGATTTTCCCAGTCAAGGTTAATTTGAAGCTGGTTTGCTTGCATTGCAGTGCTTCAGAAGTACTCAGCTTTCCCAGAAAGCTATTCCGTCAGAGTAGGAAAAAGAAGGGAGAAGAAAAAGGGGGAAACTAGCCAAGCAGCAACAAAGGAGGCAAAGAAAGCCACAGCACGCTTCTTGAGGGGCTGCAGGCACTACTGTACATGCAACAGAGAGGACAAATTACTCCAACAGCAGTGTGGTTCTGCACACTTTGAAATAGTTAATGCACACAAACAAATCGCAGCGTGCTTGCTGACCACACAAACAAAATACAGTGTGTTTGCTGTCTCCGTATTATCTCATGCAACCAAAGTTAGTAATACACCTCTGAGCTGTAATTTGCATTGCAGTAGAGCTCCTGTTTTACATGTGCATATGCACACCATCCCACTTCACTAATTCCACAGCATGTCCCATCCTAGCTCTTGCCCCACCCTGCCCTCCATGAAAGACCAGGACATAGATTTCCCTTGCTTTCAGCAGTGAATGCAGCAGTCCTAGTCAGGAGAAAAAGGAGCAAAGCTGGAACACACACACACAGCAGTAAGGAGTTAGCTGCAGTTACAAATAATGTTTTAAAAAGCTGATGACATGTCCGAATCTGGGCAGCTTTCTGCTACTTCCATCATGAGGACAATGCCATTTTCTAAATATATGACAAGTCTATACTGGAACATGGGACACATGTACTGTAACTGGCCAATTCTGATCCTACTAGCAGCCCAGAGTTGAGCTCAAGCTATTTATCCTGCTTCTTGGACAGCCTTTACAGTCTTCGTCTTTGTAAAGTTTGTAGCTACAACTAAAGTACTTCATCCAGCTGGGGCAGAACTACTAGAAGCAAACAAGAGAGGGGCACAGATACACATTCTTATTCTAAATGAAACAGCCTTTCAACAAAATAATTAATCTTAAAATAAGAGAGAGATTTACTCCCTATCCTCACTCAAATACACTCTATATAGAACCAGTTTTGACGAAACCAAGATGATCCAAGTCAAGAGTGGAAAACACTGGGTTTGGCAAGACCAGTTATCAGAGGAAAAAATCAATCGCAAGGGGAATTGCTGGAGATCGCAAATATATGTAGGTCCATGTTTAATATTAAAACCTTAATAAGTCAATTGTATTGTATCTTGTATTCCTATCGGTACACAACCAAGCACAAATCCCAAATCAAAAGAAAGACTGCTGTTGTACCTGAATTAACCCATGTGATCTGTTGGGTAACCACAGTACATTATAAACAGACCAAAAAGACGCAGTGCATTTTCAGTAGCTAGCCTGGGCTAGTAAGATTTTTCTTTTTACTACTGCTAGTTTACAGGAAGGTACTTTCTGTTCCTAAGGATTAGTGTGATCAACCGCAGCAGGAGTCAGGCCAGCAATTTAAACTTGGGGGTGGAATCTTTTCCAACATCTAATGCTAGCTGGTTTAGCTATATTGTTCTGAATATAGAAGGGGGAAGGACATTATAGAACACTCCAGAATGGTTTGGGTTGGAAGGGACCTTCAAGACCGTCAAGTTCCAGCCCCCCTGCCATGGGCAGGGACACATTCCACTAGATCAGGTTGCTCAAGCCACATCCAGCCTGTGCTGACCTTCCTTCACTACAGTAAATTCGTTGTATAGAGATACACAGGGAGGACAGAGTACACAATAAACATCAGAAAGTGTATCAGAGGAATCATTCCTTGTGGTTTTTTGGTAGTGTGGAGCTTAGATGTTTTCTGCTCTGCACACCTGTGCCTTTCAAGTTTGTTCATCATGAATTGGAGGTGGTTTAAGGTCAAAAGGAAAATTATGGAGATTTTGGGGTAACCCTTCAAAGGGATTTGCCAGGGTGACAGCCACTCCCATCACACCATACAGCTGCCCTCATGCCTACCCAGCACTGCAAGGACAAATGGGTGGCGAGTCAGGTGCTGGTTAGATCATCACCAACACCTACAGTTTCGAAAGGAGAGATCAAAATGGAGATTACAGTTGTAGGTGGAGATGCAGAAAACACAAGGCTACCTTCAACTGTCTCTCTTGCCACTTGCTACCAGCTAGTCTGTATCAAAGTTTCTTATCCCACCAATTTACCCTATCACAGACAGGGAGGTCACTTTTAATTCACCCCTTAAGCCCTTGCCCCTTGTAAAGCCCATTACAAAAACTAAAGCTGCTCTAACAACCAACCAGCACCTATCAACTCCTCACTCCTGATCACAGCATTTGTCCTGGTGCAGGAAAAATAGGAGCCTTCATCCCACTGTGCCTTTAAAGACCCGTGGGCCCACATGGAGCATGGAGGCAAGCACTTCATTCTTTCAGTCTTCCTTTTCCTTCCACTTCACTAGAATCTAAGCTTTTTTACTTAAAACTTACATTCCTGTAACTTGTTAGTCATCCTTACTTGGACATTTAAACACTCCTGGTTAATAGCCCTTCTACTTGAAATCTACAGTTTCCTTAGAGCTCCTTAGCCATCTCTCTCAGTTGGACCTCTCGCAGTTTACCATCACACAGATTTCCACCTGGATTTTCCAGGAGAGTTTACTACTCCCTATTTAAGACTCCCTAATTACGTACAAAATTCTATTGCTTAAGCAAGGGAAATTTGTTTTATACCTCCTTATTTTCTCAATGTGCATCACTGTGAAAGCTCACGTCCAATTCTTTGTGGGGATCATGGGAACTGCAGTCCTTTGAAAACTGAGACCGTGCTGGACTTTTTCCCCTTCTTAAGCTGTAGAACAGTTTGCCCCCATTGACAAAAAGGATGTTACACTTTGCTTTTGCACAGAATGTATCCAGGTATTTTTCAGTCAAAGATAACACATGGGATATAGCTCACAAATAGGAGCTTTCAAACGAGGAAAGCTAGAGTAAACATGTATTTGTTAATAACGCTATGATGTATCTAAGCACACTGTATAATTAATACTTTTGCAAAATATTGCTCAGAGGAGTAAAAGCAGCAAGGAAGAGGAATGTTACATTTAAAGTGCCAAGAGAGCATCCATGGTAAGTGGTTTGGTGGGAAAAGGTAGCCAAGGTGAAAGCTTACTAAAAGAAAGAGATGGATGCAATGGAGGGTGGGACAGAATTCAGCCAAGAGGAAAGTAAAGGCATCAGCATATTCAATAAGATATGCAATTTAACAGTTACAGGAAACCTGAGGCTACCTCTTAAGAACAAAACCCCAGATATCTACTATGCCACAATGGAGGATAGATGGATTATCATTTCCAAAAGTAATGCAGCAATTTCTCACAATATTAAAGCCAAATAAAGCTACTGCCAGCATTTGCCTGTTACTGGTTTGACATTATTAGGGATGTGCTGCTAAATTGCTCTAGGCTCTTGAGCTGAACTTTTTGATTTCACCTATTGGATGATAGGTGACACAAATAGTACCTGAAAAGCCCCCTTTTCAAAGCACAGGGAAGGGACACTGGTGGGATGGAAGAGAAATATACCACAGACTCCTCAGGTACAACCTTGTTTAACAGCACAGCCTGCACGGTCTGGTATTGCACTATTATAAGCACCTTGAGGTCTGTAGTTACTTTTCCAAAGGAAAAAGACACCAGAAAGCGACCAAACAGCTCCATATGCTAACTGATTGAGTGATTGATTGATGGCTTGGCTTCATGAGCAAAGATTTGGGAAGGGCTTTAACCGCGCTTACTACAAGCACGATGACTAAGGGCAAGTGGGATATCCAAATCTGTTTGGCAAAAAGGCTGCTTAGGCAATCAGGAAGTGTCTGACCAGGACTGTCAACTCCTGAGCTAACTCGAGCTACCCATGCGCTGGTCCACCCACATGCAGCGTTGGATCTGCAGCTTCCCATGCACCTTGTCACCTACTGTTTAGACCCTCGCCCGTCCACACAGACAAGTGAGAGTGAGCCCTTCCAGCCTGCGCAGTGCATTTTTTAGGTGAAGCACAGCTTGCGCAGAGCTGGCCCCACCCTTTACACCTCAGGTTTAACTGCCACGGCCTAGCGAGCTAGGACGGTGACAGCAAAGTCCACAGGTCTTAGGTTTTGTAAGAGTGTCCTTCTCTTCTATGGAAGACCATACAAGGCTAGATGAGCTCCATCAGCCCGGGTCTGAAGATAGGAGTTTTCCTTCTCCTATGAGGAAGGAAATCTTCACTAACGAAGATTCGGGAAGACCTTTACCCATGCATTCTGAACAAGACTGTCATCTCCTGGGTCAATCACAAGTGACCAATGACGCAATAGCACAACAAGTGCCTAGGAGGGTTCTTGGAGGCGTTCAGTCATAAGCCCGCAGCTGGTAGCCTCGCGCCAGTGTCTCCTCAGCCAAGCACACGCACCAGGGGTCTGAATCTGCGGCTCCTCTCGTACTGAGCAGGATTACTATTGCAACAACACATCATCATTAGGGTAAAACTAACCTGTCTCACGACGGTCTAATCCCAGCTCACGTTCCCTATTAGTTGGTGAACAATCCAACACTTGGTGAATTCTGCTTCACAATGATAGGAAGACTCAACATCGAAAGATCAAAAAGCGATGTTGCTATGAATGCTTGGCCACCACAAGCCAGTTATCCTTGTGGTAACTTTTCTGACACCTCCTGCTTAAAACCCAAAAAGCCAGAAGGATCGTGAGGCCCCACTTTCACGGTCTGTATGCTAATACATTTGAGCTATATGGCTCAGAGAACAATGCAGAGGTAATAGCATGCACCAAAGATTGATGAGACTTGGCTTTTACCCATTTTTGCATCATTCTTGACTTCATTCTTCCTGTCTCCTGGATAACTGTGCCGTCTGGGAGCTGCAGCAGGAGCAAGCCTGACTCAGGCAGTTGAGACAAATGATTCTTTGTGGCTTGTTGCAGTGATGTTAAAGCTGGAACAAATTTCATTAAATAGCAATCAGAGTCAAAAATACAAGTAATGAGCTATTTTCTGTGTAGCAAACAAAGATATTAGATGATAGCTTTTGAACGTAAGTAGTGATACAAGAGGCAAGCTAAAGAAAATACCCAGAGGAACATGCACAAAGACTTAACCAGAAAGTTTCACACAGCAAACATACCCACAGGGCCTGTTTCGCCTGCTTCATGACACATGCATTCACGGAAGCAGCCGTGACTTCCCCAGCTCAGAGAAGATGAGTGCCAGGACAGGTCATGCACAGGGAGAAAGAAATTCCATGGCAGCACACGTGGAAAGCCAGGGGAGAAGGAACGATGCCAAAGGCGAACCAGCTCTTAGAGCAAATCATTCTTTTCTTCAATTCCCTCCCATCAGTGTGTAAAGGGCACATGTGAATAGGTTTTGGACCTGAGCCGGTAACTTTTCCCAACAGTTTTGCAAAGCCAATTTAAATACTATTGACCCAGCCTCCCATCACCAGCTCATCTTAACAGTTAACCAGAAGAATTGGGGTTCTGAAAGCTTTCTTGAGGATAAAACCTGCACTAGTACAATTTCACTGCTGTTGAGTTCATCTACATTAATAACATTTAAATTTTGCTCAGGGTCTTTAATAGGAATTCAAATATAACTGTTGGGGTTTTTATATATATAGTTCAAAAATTGGAGCCATCTGAACTATGCAGGGCAGCACATCTTCAGTGTTTATTTTTATTCCTAATCTAGACTTTACATCAGCTGTCCTTGTGGTTTGATCGTGTGAAGTACTGGAAGCCTACCAATACATACATATATAAAACTTCCTTTTTGGTTCCTGTTGGTAGAAGGACAGATTCTTTTTCTCTTTGAGTCACTACAAAGTCACTGTTCAGGCTAATTCAAGACAAATGTGAACGCATGATATCTGAACAACTGATGTGAGGCTGCATTTGAAGGAAGTATGCAGAAAAGGATTGTGTCCTAGGGGTCTTCAGTAGGAGAGAGTGCTGGCAACCACTTGGAGAAAGGATTCTGTTACTGCTGTGGTATTTGGGGCTCCAGACGGCAATGTTTAGAATGTGCTCTGCTCAGACGGTTGTGGGAGCAGCCCCTCCACCATGGCGACTAACATATGGCTTTGCACTGTTGCTAATAATCACACAACAGAAAGAAAAAGAAGTAAAAAGTAGGACATCCTTGCATACGCAGACGATGAAAGTCTATGGCTGCATTTTCCAAGGCTGTAACCAGAAGTTATAAATTGCTATATTGCATATTTTTGCTTCTCATCTTATTGAAAAAACAGCATATTTTTTGCATCTAGCCCATTTATTTTGCTGAACTACTTAGAGCTCAAGGATGCTGTTTAGTACAAGCTGGGTACAAGCACAACAAAAGGCCAAGGGAAATTGACTTCCAGTATAGCTATTTTTTTCAGGTATGGGTGAGTATCTTTTTTGCAAGGCCACAGCACCCCCTTTCCAAATTAATGGATCTTCTGCCACAAAGGCAAAAGAAATATAAGACAAGTTTTCTCACATCCTGCGGGGAAGGGTTGCAGGACTTTATGGGGTTAGCAGTACAGTGCTCTAGGCTGCCATTTGCCTCCTAGACACGTCACTTTTAGCAATTTATAAGGGACTGATACACTTGCTGAGTAGCTGACCCCATCCTCAGCACTAGACACTGAGCTAGCTATGGGAGGATAGGCTGTGCACACATGAAGCCCGCAACTTTTCAGACATACTTCAGCTGAAGGTATCCTGTGCCATTAAGCAACAAGGCTCAGCCTCACAGAATAGAGACCAGAATACCAGTGTGCATTTCTGTCTGAGCTTATCCCCACCCACCCTATGTGTTCTGGAAAGCAAGAAGCCCTCTGGAACTAAAGACATCCTGCTCCAGCCTCTCCTTTACTCCCCCAAATACAACTGCTCTGCTGCAGGTGGTAGTTTGTGTCAATGTCAGGCCACTGCGGTGGGGCCCAGTAAAGACTGGGAGACCTGAATAGACTGCACCAAGAGAGAGACCATCATCACTGTCACTGGAGCACAGTAACAGACTGAAAAGGGGAGTATTGTTGTCTTCATTTCATACAGAGTGGGCAGAGATACAGAAACAAGTAGGGTGTTTTGTCTTTGATTAAAGACTGGTGATTATACACATAAACAACTGCTGGTCTCAAAATTCTAGGAAGCACCAATTACATTTTGCCAAAGGAATAAAGAAAATTTTTACAAAGTCATACCACAAGTAGTGTTAATTTTTCTCTCATTTTCTGTTATCTTACTTGGAAGGCTTCTGTTATTCAGCTGGAGATGACAGAGGTGGCTGAGGGCACATCATGGGCCATGAACTGCAAAGGGCGAGCAGCCCAGTGACTTGCACACAAACAATCCTGACTTGCAGAGTCTTCATCCAATTTTCTCTCATAACAACAAACAGATCTGAAAAAATAGTAGGATTAATTCTCTAACCAAAGAAGGGCTAAAGCAATAATGATAAATTTCATTCCAGTATGAACTACTTTGTGCAATACAGATTTAGCATACAGGTATTAATGTGAATTTTGGATAGCTTATCTGAATTGCGTCCCCTTTTAGGTAGTAGCTAATCTTTATTGATAAAAATCATTGGATTGCATATTTAGGTGTCATGCATACGATAAGAAAAAGTAAAGATAGTAAAGTACTAGAAGAGAATAAGCAAAAATAATTACTTTACTTGAAAATCTATCCAATCATTCAAGTTTTATAAACCTGAAAATTAGTTTTATTTATGTATAATAGAAATTAATTTATAAATTTTTCATTTCCTTCAGAGTTATCATTCTGATTTGTCATTTCTAGTCTCAAATTATTTGCACTCATAGCAGCAGCAGATTCATGTGGGTAAAATTTGCACACAAAAAAATCAGTAACCTCGTAGTGACTTACATTAGTATCGATAGCGCTGACAGCCATGAGCTCCTAACCCGGTTTGGTTTCAGTTACTTTGCAGGCTGCCATGGAGCAGCCGGCCCGGCTGCGCCGTTGACACACTGTGTTTAAGGTGACAGAAACGAGGGTGTCTTCATCCTTCCTGCGGGGTGAGCCGTACCGAAGGCAGTTCTGCCGCTAACAGCGGGTCGGGAGCGGTGCGCCGGCTCCGGCGGAGGGAAGCACCCCCTAGGGGTCACCGGCCGGGATGCAGTGGAGATGGGGTCTGGGGGACCGGAACTGCCTCTTGCCTGGCAGCGGGCAAAGGTGCACCTTGCACGGGTGCAGCACAGACAGCAAACCGAGAGAGAAGTCACCTGCTGCCGCGCTGGCCTCTCACGCCTGTGCTTCCACAAATACTTGGTGTTGTCCAGGAAATACAGCGGGGTTTACAGTTACGTTTCTATGCTTAGCAAGCCCTCTAAACCCAGCTGTGGGAATACAGCAGGGACATGGAATTCCGTTAGCTCTCTTTTCCTGAGCCTGGATCCGACCTCACAGCTCTTAAGAAGAAACTCAGGCTGTGGTAGAGTCACCAGTGTTTGCAGGATATAAGGGCTGAGGGGAGCAGAGAGGAGGCTGCCGGAGGACGGGGACAGCAGGGCTAGTGGGAGGGCTGTGATCATTAAGAAAGCAGCACCCATGCCCACTGGGGGCTGCCACACGGATTTTGATGTGCATGCTGAACACGTACAGCACTTGTAAAGAGGGCTGAGCGACTGGAGACAGAAGGACAAGTACATCTCAGAATCGCCAGAGCATGAGCAAAACCCTCCCTGCCAGACTGTCACACTGGCTCAGTACATGGTCCCACAACCCAGCATCAAACAGCAGCAACAAGGTGGGTGAAACAGGGCTTTCATCACCCACAGGGCTGCCTGTACGAATTTGGCTGACAGGGGACAGGAACTCATCTTTATCCGGGGAGAGTGTTTTCCCCCAGACAATTCTCCATTATTTCCTCTCAGGATTCATTTTCCGAAGTGACCTATGAATAATTTTTCCCCAAAAAAGCCCTCCCAACCTAGAGATGAGATAGCTAGGGATAAGAGCCAGGCACTAAACTCCATTGACTCATTGCACCTAAAACCAATCATTGTATTCCTGTTAATGTCCCTGCTGCTGTCCTTCCCTCTCAAATGGGTTGAGTGGCTGCAAACACAGCCTAGATGATGTGAGCTATAGGCAAGTGGCTTCATCTCCTGCTTCTTGTCAGGCCTGCGGCTGCAATACATGTCTCAGCATCACCCACCAGCCAACTGGAAGACACTGATTCTCCCTACAAACCTATCCTGGGGCATGTGTGGTTGTTGACTCCACCACTGCTGCTCCTGCTCTGCTACGACTGGTTTTAAGAAAGCCTTGTCAAGAGTCACCCTCCTCTGGTCACCCTCTCAGCTGCTGGCCCAGCCGGGGCTTCAAGAGGTGGGGCCCGGTGTACCTCTGCGCTGGGCAGCCCCCCGTCGGGTCTACCCGCACCATGTCCCGCCTGGCTGTGCCAAAGGCTCCAGCAACGGGGAACCAGCGGGATCGGGAAACTGCGGTCGTGACAGTGATGCCATTTCACCGAGATGCTCTTCGGCATCCCCCGGAATTCCTGCAACACCGGCAACTACGGGAAACCCACGTTTTCTGCTGAGAGACAGGCGGGCAGGCGGAGGGAGCCTCGGCAGAGTCCCTGCCTGCGGCCAGCGGCTGCCACCGCGGGCGAGAGCGGCGGGGCCGGGCCTGGCCGTGCGGCCGCCCCCCGGGCGAGCAGCTGGGCGGACGCCACCGGCGGCGCTTGGGGAGGCGGCCGGAGCCCGTGGGCGGCGGCGGCGGCAGGATGGTGAGCGGCGGGCGGGCTGCGGGGACTCCGCGGGCCGGGCTGCGGAGACCCGCTGGAGGGGGCGGGCAGCTCGGCCCCGCCACCAGCCCCGGGCCATGCCGGGCTGCCTCGGGGGAGGGCAGCGGGAGGAGATGGGCGGGAGGAATCGGGACAGACGGCTCTTGGGGACAGACAGCTCCTACCTGAGAGACCAGCGGGGAGCAGGAGGCTAACCCGCGTTGCTCTGGGGGATGTGAACCACACCATCCTTAGGCTGTTGCTGCTGTGAAAGTGCTACTTAGGGTTATTCTTCCTACGTCCCCCCACCCTCATCTCGAGCGTGCCGTTTGTCAGTACTAACGCGAAAAATAACAGTCACGGCAAAGCCAAACTTACCTGCGCTGCTGCAGCGGTGCGTGTCTGCGGTTCAGCCCCCGCTGGGAGCGTGCTCCAGGCTGGGTGATCCCGGACCTGGTGCCTCTGGGCCCTTCTCTGCACAGCAAAATTGAGTGCGTTGGCGCTGTTTTCCTGAATGCTTGTGAAATGCTGAGGTAAAGGCTGTGATGTTCACTGGAAGGCATAACTGCTGTCAAATGTTATTACTTCCTCTTTTGCCGCATAAAATCTTAAATGTAAAAAGATGGCATGTTTGGGCTGTATTTTGAAAATAAGTATGGCTTTTCCATGTTCATGTGTTTGCTTTTACAGTATGGATTTATAAATACATGCCTGAAGTCTTTGGTGATTGAAAAGTATGGTGAACAAACATGGGAAAAACTAAGGTAATGTGTTCCCAATAAATGTAGTGCATTGAAAGAAAATGCTCAGGAATTTTAGGAGCAGAGGATTATGATTTCTCACTGATAAACAGCAGCTGATGTGTACCTCAAGTAATTATAAGAAGTAACTAGCAGAGCAAAAGGAAGAGTTTCTTACCTTCACACTCTACTGATTTGTCCCAATTAATTTGTCATATCAGATAACTAAGGATGACATTTAGTCTTGCAGATAGTTGTGAAACAGATTTGCTGGCTTACTGGGACAATATCAAGAAGTAATTACACTGAAAAGATGTCATCCTTGATAGGAAGTCAGTTTAATTCCAGCACTTTCAGAAAAGCAACTGAATGTATCATCTCTGGTTTTGCCCTTACTTTATGAGCTCTGTGGTATTTTCTAAGATATAAAGATATATAAATGATGCTTATATACAAACACACAATAGCCATTGAAGCCAATATAAAAAAATAAGTTTTTTGTCAAGCCTGTGGAGACCCAAGGGCTTGATATTTTTGCCATATGGAACAATGACCCAGTAGACCAGAAGACAGACTAAGACTCCTCTTGCTTGAGCACCCCACAGTATGATGCTAGAGACAGTTTACCATAATATCACAACATGAAACAGCAGAAATGGAGAGGTAGATGCCACCATTCAGCCATGCTACAGCAACACCTTTAAACCATTAGGGGAAGTAGTGTGTTCCAATATAAGGCTTGAAGGAGGAGGTTGAGAAGTGGTTTAACAGCAAACAGTGCTTAAATGAGTGCCAGTTGAGTCACCCAAGCATGTTATATTTACAGCACAGCTAGGACCAGAATATTGTCTTCTCTGTTGCAGACTGCAGGCTGGAGTCCAAGATTCTTTCTTGACTTTTGAGGTTTACAAAGATGAGATCACAATGCAGCTCGTTGACAAAGCCTGCAAAATATTAGGTAAGTGTCACTGTGCCTCAAAAAATGAACCGTCCTGGGTTAAGCCTGAGACTGCAGCCTAGGTTTTAGTCTCCTGTGCTCTTTGGAATACTTTCCCTATGTGGCAGCTTTTCTGCATTCACTCTTGATCCACCTGACAACATTTCAAGAGCTTCCATTCCTTTCTTATTCTTCAAGGTACCTTTATTTTGCCAGGTGTTCCTGCTGACATGGTTCTGAGAGAGTTTGGAGAGTATTTCTTTGAATTCTGTAAACGCTCAGGCTATGACCACATGCTGAGGACACTGGGTGGAAATCTCTATGAGTTCATAGAGAACCTGGATGCATTGCACAGCTACCTGTCCCTTTCTTACCAGGCAAGTTCAACTAGTAATTACTGAGCAGGTATGGGTAGACTCTGCCAGAGGTTGCAGCCCGAGGAGCAGCATCTCATAGGTGTGAATATATAAAAATATATATACATAAATAATAGAAAAAAGGCTATAACAGGCTCTCCTATGTTCTGAAATGAATAACTCCAAAGTGTTAGGGCTATTTTAATATTTTTTTTTTTCTGAGTAGTCCTCAGCATTAGATATTATTTAGACCATTGGCTCTAATGCACAGTAGATTTTCCTTCACAGATAAGCATAGTTAATTTTCTGGTATTCAGCTTATTCACATGACTGCTTATTTTACTAAGACATGGGATGCTTTTGTACAAGTGGAATTCACCAGTTTTCTTCCTCAAAAAAAGATACTGAAGAGTTTTTTGTTTGTTTTTCCTCAGGAGATGAATGCACCATCTTTTAGGGTAGAAAAGAATGAAGATGGGTCAATGCATTTACATTACTATTCAGACAGAAGAGGTCTGTGCCATATTGTGCCAGGTAATCAGATAGAATGCAGAGTACAGATCAGCTGGTAATGCAATATATATGCTGCATAATCATATAGTTGCAGTCACACTTTGATCAGATTTCAGAATCATTTTTCAGCTAAGGACTGGCCACGGAATTGGAGCCTGATAGAATTTAGTCACCAGATACCTGCCCTTGCTATTTTCCTACTGCCTGATCACTCCTAGCTCCCAGTAGCTTCTATCAAGACTTATGATACAAAAATGCAGGCCATAAGGGTCCATTCCTGCTATAGAACGCCTATAGAATTGCCTTCCTGGAAGAAAAAATAAAGTGCATGGTGTGTATTTTGTCCAACTGTTGATCCTTTCTCAGAGACTCCTGCTCCTTAAATTACAGTGAAATAGAAATGATAGTTGAAGACATCCACCCATTCATCCAGTAACAAATAGTCCTCCAGTATATGCAGTCTGTAAAACTAGTATTGACCCCTGCTCAAAACTGAATCTTTTACCAGCATTTTTAGGAATCTCCACAGTTGTACTTCTGCAAGGGCTAAATAACTGTAAGTCTGTTAGAGATGATCATATTCATTTCTTTCATAGATACCGCTGAATTTAGAAGCTTACCAAAACTTACCCCTTTGTCAAAACTCATTTCATATTCCTATTGAAGCACAGAACTATTTGGAATATCAGACAGAGCTTTTCATGTAATTGTCCAATATTTCACCTCATAGCTAAGCAGAAATGAGAGGACTGATGTTACATCTTCATGAAAGGTAATTCCTTCCTTTCAAAAGAAAATGGTCTGCAACAACAGCAATGGATTGTTAAGCTCTTTAGAATCCCTGCATTTTCTGAGTTAATAGGAATTAATATTGTTGGTATGTAGTATGACTACTTGGACACATTCTTCTAATATCCTGCTGAGCTGCTTCTAGTGAAAATAAGTATTTGGCATCAGACAAGGAAAAAGAAACAGTAACTTTAAAACTTATCTCTTGTGCACATATTCTTATCACAACAATAATAGTAGGAATGACATAGGTTGCTTTCTACTTCCAGAGTCTTTTGGAAAAATGATTTTGGGAACAGTGAAATTCCACTCTGGGCCCTCTAAAACGGGAAATGGAAAGGGTTTGTTCTTGGCAATACTTTGTCTTTTGTTTCTCCTTCAGGAATTATTGGTGCAGCAGCCCTGGATTTTTTTAATATTGAGCTTTCAATGGAAATAGTCAATCAAACAGAAGAAGAAGAAAGAACTGGGAAAAAAGAACATATTGTTTTTCTTGTTACTCAAAACCCTGTATTTTCATACAAGGAAAGAAGTGAATTTTCTTCCTCACATCAACATGTTCCTGACTCTGCAAAACAAATTGAGAACCAACAGAATAAAGAGGTATTGTAATAGTCATTATCATTGTATTATTAAAATATGATTAAAATAAAAACACCCTTGAATTTCCCTCTGGATTTATTTCAACAGGACCTTGAAAAAGGCAAGAATGCAGTTAGAGACAGAGGAAGCTCTGTTTGTCCTGTCAAGAAAAGTCACTGGAAAACAATAAGAGGAATAATTACAGTAGGAAGAGGTGAGAGATCATTCAAAGGGAGCTTGTCACCATTTCTGAGTCTTCAGTAAGACAGTCAGTAAGCCTCCCCCTCTCCACCAACCATTTTAAAGTTACCATTCATATTTCCTCTGCCTCTTTTCAAAATGTTTCTGGTTATGTTTCTTTTGGTTAGACACTGGTTATCAAAGGAAAATTGCAGATAATAAGCATGCTTAGTAATGACAGACACTTACATGGAATATGACCTGTCACTTCTGTCTCTTAAACAGGATTTTCATCTGAAAAGTATTCTTCTATAAAATGACATTGTGTGGTACTTTTGATATTTTCTTCTCATGTCACCAGACATCATCTAGCCTGATGATGAATTTAAGAGTGTTTAACTTAGTAGCTGCTATCCTTTCCAAAGTTACCAATTGTAGTTAATTCTGAAAGCCAAATTACACCTACTGCTACCAAAAATCTACTGCCAATCTAGTAATCTTTGTTTATACCTTCATGTATGATATGTTTATATATCTTTGCAAAACAGAAGGTTTTTTTTCAGTTAGGATCTTTTAACTCCCCAAGAGGAATGAGGATCTAGCTCAGTATTGCCAAAATGTCTGGATTCTGTGTGGAGTGAAAAACTGAACCTGGTACCATCTGGTGCAATGTCACATGCATTACAAAGGAAGATATATTGAGTAATGAATTAACATATACTCAAAACAAAACTTTAGAGTAGCATTATTACTTAAAAACAGAATAAAATCCTTTAACAATAAGTGCAAGGGTTATCAAGATCCAGGCTTTGAAAAATGAAAAACCCATGCTGACTTACCCTGAAGCAGTGAAAGGTATAAACTTGGGGCCTGTATTTGTAATCTTCTTCACTAGTCTCCTAAATGACTTGAACATTTGTTATCAAAGAAGACTTTACTGCGGTAACTGTTGTAGCCACCTTCTGGGGGACAGAGATCACTTGAACTAATCATCCTTTTGATCATTGTGGGTTACTGGATAATCCAGTTTATACTGCAAAGATCAAAGGCTTTAGGCGCTTCAGTTAGATGAGTCCTTTCGTTTTACTCATTTATTTTAGAGAAATATCTGTTTGCTAGATCTGTAGATAGCTCCTCTGTAGATCTGTGACCATTTTGTAAAAAACCTCCAGGTAAATAAAATAGAAACCAAACAGTGATTTGATCTTTGTGCTATGAATTACAGTTCTTATTATAGGAGACTGAAACTCAGACCATGCTGGATTTTTTATCCGTAAGTGGTCCTTAGTAGCCAGCAAAATATATTAAATGTACTTCTGTGTACATTATTTGTGTGATACAGCTGTGTTATATTGCTATGATATCTGCAGATTCATAGAGCAGTAATGTCTACAGTTGTTCATCTAGTCTTACTGTTTGTTTCCATGTAACTTCATGTACCTAATGCTCTGTGCTTTTTGTGTGGTTAGATTTTGAACTCTCAGCCTACTCAGATCGGTTCCTAATCAGCTGTGGATTAAACTGCAGAGCATTTAGCACAGATGTATGCACTTTTGTGGACCCACACACAGTTTACTTTGTCTTTGCTCATTATGATATAGGGTCCAGTCTCAGTGCTAAAAGGTAATGCTGACTGGTTTCATGAGGTGCGACCCAATTAAAAGCTACATGTTTATCTTGCCACAGGTAAGCTCCTGAGAGGATTTGATCCTGTTTATCCCAAGAGTCTTTGGATTGACACAAAAACATTTTGCAATGGACTTCCTTTTCATATGGTTTTTGACAAAGAGGTAGGACAAGCATGTGGTAAGGGCCTTTAGTTTGCATAAAACATATAGTAACTTTTTTTCTGTTTTGACTGTCCTACGGTTCACTGCTGCGTGTGCTCTGTATACAGCACACACTCATTTGCAGGATTTGCAGAAGTGCTCCATACAGTGACACGTAATAGGAAGTCACTCATAACAATTGGATCTGGATCATTTCAGAGAGGGATCTCCTTTGAATTTATTGAGATTACCACATCTGAAAGAGCTGCAAATACACCAACAAGGTTTATTGCAGCAGCCTATTCGTTACCAAACGCTGAACAGAATTTTCTGAGGTTCCTGACCACCTTCCTGTACTTGGATGTGCCAGAGACATGACCCATCCTTTAAACTGGCTTTGTACTTTTGTACTTGTAGCTAGTTACCCTCTCTTCCCAGTTATTAATCTATCCAAAGGCTTTTGTAGGGCTTTGCTGTCAGCTGAGGCTCTACATGTTCCTGCTGCAAAAAGCCAGCTATCTACTAAATCTGGCAGCATGCAACCTCATCTAGTAGGAACTAGACCCAAAAATCTCTGTATCTTCCAGGGAAGGATTGAGTTTCCTCTCCTGTGCACACGTACTCTACAGCAATGGGATTGCCCTTGTCTTGGCAGGGACTGACCTGAGTCTGGTTTCCAGCCAGCCCGAGTTCCCACCAAGCTACAGTTCCTCTTGCTCACAATTCTGTACATAGAATTTTATCTTAAGACAGGAGCAAAGAAAGGAGAAGCTGAGAATAGGACAATAGGATAGCAGAAAAAAGCTGAATACAGGCACTCAGGGCACATGTTTTGGCATCACACCAATAGAGATTCCAGCACACATAGTCCAGAATGCATAGTCTGCTTTTTGCCACTGTCCACATCAGCCAAAGTTCAGAGTTTTAAACCTTTCAATACACCCAGTCTGCATAATTTGATAAAATTACTAGTGTGGAGAGAGGGCAAGTCCTGCATACTGGTAGTTACGTCAGAGCTTCAGTAACTCTGATGACAAGCAGTGAAGGCAGGGTGGATGTTTCTGCAAGAGTTAAACGCTGATGTATGGTCAGCAGGCTAAAAGAGAATAACTAAACCTCTACACAGCAATAGTTAAGAGAAGGTAACCCATGGCATCCATTAGAAAACTAATATTTGCCAAAACATTTTATGCCACAGTTATTTTCTTTCTGGAACACAAGGGACACTGTGATATTGCTAATTTTCACTTGCAGCTATCTGTAAAGCTATTTGTTAGGCCTGCACAAATGTAAATAGAGAACTTCTTTTCTTTTTAACTATTGAAAGGGAAGAGCATTTGGATAATAACATTCCTTTCCAGGGACTTTGTCTTGCTGTGAAGGACACTCGTTCAGAGCTTTGTGGTAAACCACTAATAAAATAGAAACTTTGCTCAGAAATAAGCTATGTAGTATAGCAAACCAAAGTGCATGTAAGTGTATAAACAATGGTCTGCTATAGCTTGGCCTGAACCTAAACAGGATGTGAATTATAATACATTGTCCATATTCTCTTTTTAAGCTCAGAGTGAAGCAAGCTGGTGTGAGCATTCAAAAGATTGTACCTGGCCTTCAGAACATGGGCATCTGCTTGGATCACTATTTCAGTATTGTTCACCCAGAAGTACCCTTCACCATCTCTAGCATTCAGAAATTCATCAACAGTCAATTTGTTTTCCAGACTAGAAGAGAGATGATGCCAGAGTCATGGAAACAACGGCCAATGCTAGAGCTGAGAGGTACTTCACTGTTTTCAGTAGCTAAGTGTTCATATTAGATCAGGGATTATGCTGGAGTTGAACTAATGCATTTCTGTAGGCTCCTCTTTTCACATAAATCCTATAAATGGCTTTGCCTTTGTGCAGTGAGGAGAAGATTGCATGGCTCTGTTTAAAGACAGTACTATAAGATACTTGTAGACAAATTCAGCTGTTACCTCACCAGATTTTGAAGGCTTTCAGTCGAAGTAACACCTGTGTTTCCATTTGAAAGGCTTAGGAAGACACTGTTTTCCCAGTGCTGAAAAATCATCTTTGCAGGTTTCCTGAGTAACAGAGGCAAGGTCAAAGGAGGATTAGATTGTTTTCTGAACCACCTCTAATCTCAGTCATTCAGAGTCACAGAATTGACTCAACTCCAGTTGAGTTTGGAAGGGACCTCTGGAGATTGTCTAGTCCATCCCAACTCAAAGCAGAATCAACTACAGCAGGTTACTTAGGACTGTGTCTAGTTGGGTTTTGAGTATGTTCAAAGATGGAGACTCCACAACCTCCCTGGCTGACCCATTCCAGTGTTTAACCACCCTTACAGTTAAAAGGTTTTTTCTATGTTTAAATGGAATTCCTGCATTTCAGTTAGTGTCTTGTGTCTTTTGTCCTTTCATTGGATAACACAAATAATCTTTTTTACTCCCTCCTATGAGGTTATTTATAAATATTGATGAGTTCCCTCCTGAGGCTTGTCTTCTGTAGGTTGAACAACCCCAGCTCTCTTAGGTTCTCTTCACGTGACATATGGTCCAGCCTATGCACCTGATACAGAATTGTTTTGCCCTGCTAATTTCTTTGCCGAAGGAATTACTACTTTGCACATGGAACAACATCTTAAACCCAGCCACCCAGCACAGGCAGTGCCAGTTCACAGATATTGGGTTCCATCTTTGCCACATACAGACAGTAGTGAAACATGCAGTGAGCATTCCCATGATAATACAATTAAAGCATCACTCCTACCAGTGATGCTCCATTCCTGTCTGCTGGGCAAGGAGGGGCAGAGGCAAGGGAAATGCTTAGAGACAAAGTCCTGATAACATTGCTACTGTTGGAGGAAAGAAATGGCTTCCCCTGTGCCTTCATGCATTTTGATTCCTAAAATGTGAATACATGATTCATTCTTAATTTATGCCTTTGAGGGGCGTTATGTGCTATTGGCTGGGTTTCAAGTGCGGATAAAAATAGATTAGTTAGCTGTGCTTTTAGTTTTTGTAGTCACATTTTCAGATCCTGATTTCTGTCTTCACCCCCTGCCCCCTCCACCCCCCAATGTTACCTAAGAATTTACAAATTGGAATTATTTTATTTGCTTGATTTTTCTGAGAGGAATGAGTTTGGAATGATTTTCTCCTGTGTGCAAGTAACTGTAATGGCATTTGGTTTAAGTGTTCTGTGACCTCAATTTTGCTCCTGTGAGCTATGTAACATGGCCTAATTTTCCCTTCTCTCCTTTCACCTTTACATAATGAGTGCCAAATCTGGTATTCCTGAGATTCAGTAAGAAATAGAGACAAGGGAGACCTTGAAAAAAAATAGTGCTACCAAAACAAGGAACTTTAGTCACAGGTACAATTTGACTTCCTCTTATGCTATCAGGGTTAATTCACATGGTATATCTACTGATCCAATCTGCTGCTCATCCAGTAGCCCTGGGGATAGGGTGAGAGAAGAAGAAATAAATAGGAATTCCTAGATTGCTGTTCAGAAACCAAGGATACTTATGAAGCAAATAAAAAATAGTAACAAACACATAACCAAATCTCAATTGAGAAAACAACAACTCACCCCCCCACCAAAAATCAATTCTACTTTTCAGGCATTTTTGTACATGCTTATTTAGGTGATCATAGTGACTGAAAGCTCCAGCTCCCAGGAAGGAAGGCTCTGCTGATTTTATTTGGCCTACATATTATCCACTATGAAATTAAACTTTGAATGTTTCACTTAATCATTGTGAGTCTCAGTTCCCCTGTGCATGATGCTGACTGATTGGATTCAGGAACAGCTCAAGAGCTAGTAGCAGAGGAGAGATGCTGTGAGCACTGGGGTTCCTCATGAAAAGGAGGGACCTGAAACATGGTTGGACTCTGCCTAGCAGTTGCAATGAGTGAGTGACTGCTCTCTGGGTCCTGATTATCTTTTTATTTGCCTCGTGTACCTCCTCTAAGCAAGTCCAGCTCTAATTCCCTGAAACAGAGTAATTACTATGTTGATCCGGACCCTACCAAAAGACACTGTCCTTAGAACTTGTCCCCTAAAATTGAGATCAGCAATGCTGAGTATCATGTGAAAGTCTAAGCTGCTGAAAACTCTTACCAGTACTTGTTTCAAACAGGCCAGATGATCTGGATGGAGTCTCTGCAGTGCATGCTCTATCTCTGCTCGCCTTTGCTTCGCACTTTGCATGAACTGGAAGAGCGACAGATGCATATTGCAGACATTGCACCTCACGACGTGACCAGGGATTTGATTCTTCTCAATCAGCAGCGACTGGCAGAGATGGAGCTCTCTAACCAGCTGGAGAGGAAGAAGGAAGAATTGCGGATACTGTCAAAGCACCTGGAGGAAGAGAAGAAAAAGACTGAAGCTCTGCTCTATGCCATGCTTCCTCAGCATGTGGCCAACCAGCTGAAAGAGGGGAAGCGAGTTGAGGCAGGTGAATGAACAGGATGCATTCATGCACCAGGTGATGGTGATAGAGGGACGGGGGTGCCGGCACAGTCCTTTGCCACTATCATGGAGTACATTTTCAACTTGGTGACATTCATGGGTAGGAGGAGGATCACAGACCCTTAATCTCTCTGGTAATAAAGATTAGACTACTCTTAAACAAAGCTTTGGAAGCTGTTTGCAAAATAGTTTCCTAGGAGGTGAAAGGTGGTAGTAACTGATCGTTCAGGGAACAAAATTCAGTGTTTCAACAGTAAACTGAGATTTTGTTTTTAACATGGTCATAAAAGGAAATGGGGTCTCAAAAATGAAAGGAATAAAGAAATTGCTTTTTCCTGGAAAATTCTCACAGTTCATCTTTGCTATCTATAAAGCTAGCATCATCATGATTCCCATTTTTATTAAGGACAGCAAGTAAGAGGATGCTTTAATTTCCTTTAGTAAGCATACATATGAAGTTAGGAATAAAGAGCTGAGTATATCCCGAATATGGATGAACAAAGGGATGTATTCAGATGCCTGGATTGAAATGTGCGATGATTCTTATATTTGATCGACATCTCTCTTTCATATCAGCAGGCGTATATAAGTATTACAATTGATGGGTCATATGTCCAGAAAAATGATGAGAAAGTAATATTTGCAAATAGGTCTCAAATAGATGGTGTGGTTGTTCAGCTATTACAAGTACTGGTCTTACTACTGGTCTTTCTGCTCACAGGAGAGTTCAAGGAGTGCACTATATTGTTCAGTGATGTTGTGACCTTTACCAACATTTGTGCCCAATGTGAGCCTATTCAGATAGTTCTCATGTTAAATTCAATGTACCTGCGATTTGACAGACTGACCACGGTGCATGATGTGTACAAGGTATGTACTCATCGACAAAGGCTGTAGAAATCACCTGGGAAAAGATTTTGCTGTTGTCGGGTTATTTTGTTTTATTTTTACATGCACTTAAATCCTCTTTGCTCCAGCATGATTTTAAGTAAGCCATAAAATATTGCATATTTGTAGTGGCCACAGAGAGAAATTGAAAAACAGGCAGAGGTGTGATTAAATATGTTTAAAATTTTCAGACATGTCAGTCATGGGTTAGTCGCTTTCCACAGCATTGCACCGGGATGCTGTTCTTTCATACATCTCTTTCAAATGCCTACCAACACAATGGCATATCCTAGTTTATGGACCAATTTGAATAATTTTCCTAGTTCTTTTATTCCAATCTGTTGTAAATAGGTCACTATGTCCCCTTCAGTGGGAAATGACATTATAAACTATACCCATATAATACTTCAACTTTGTTTGCTTCATGGAGATCTCCAGCAATGGTATAGATCTCCTGTTGACCCCAGAGAGCATTGAATAGATCTAGACTGTAATGTATGTCTTGTCTCCAAACTGTGCTGGAAGGATCAGAGCCCTGGTTGACATATAATAATAGCATTATTAACATCTCCAGAACTACACAGATTTGACGAGCTGAAGAGCAAGTTCTAAGTTTCTGTCTGCCCCCACCACATTAATTATTTAGGAAGGAAGGAATAGTAAAGGGTGAAATCCAAGTCTCATTCATTCCTTGCTCAGGCAAGGCATGCAGTTCATCCTGCAATAAATTGTAGTAGGAAATCAGAAACATTTCTGACTTGGCAAGAAAACTGTGTTCAATAATTGAAGCATTCAGGATATGGCCCACAGGTTTGGGGATAAATTAGCATTATATTCTAAATCATCCATCATGAGTAAATTATCTGTCACTATAATAATCTCCTTTTGATGCCTGTATATAACTCTTATTAATATTGAAGGAGGTGACTAGGGTACAGGAGTGAGGTTGAGATTACTATTTCAGGGAACTGCGAAAGAAATAAAATACTTAAATTGATCAAAGACACTTGGCCCAAGCTTATAAACATCTGAAGGTATGAATAAAAATCTTGTCAAATTAAATCTCCTGCCATGACTGAAAAATAATTAGGGTATCTATTTGCATTAGTAGCTTTTTACAGTTGCTTTTAATTTGCTACAGAAAATTACTGCATTACTATGGGGTTGGCTATCTGACAGAAGGCACATACAAGAACGCATTTTTCAAGACTAACAACCTGAACAGTTTTAAGTCATTATGTTAATGAACAAATGCAAAGATGAAATTATGTTCCTGCTCCTCTATTGGTGTTCATTTTTAGGAAATCAAATTAATCTGATTTAAACTGATCTGTTGCTTATTGGTTGTAAATGTAACAGTGAAGTCTTGTAAGAGCAGATTAGAAAATTTCCTTAATGTGTAACAGTTTTTACAGTGAATTTTAGACATTTGAGAATTCTCTGTTGCAAACAGGCCTATTCTATTCCCAGGGACAAAGCCCAAGCTATTTCTCAGGTGCCTTATCATGCACTACAAGGGAACTGGATGCCTGAAGGAGGACAAACCCTTCACCATTTGTTTCACATTCTGCAGCTTGTTGTGGGAAAACAGCTGGTTGTAAGGAAGGATGCTCCTGAACTGCTTAGTTAACACTTTGCATTCTCTGACATACTGGAGATTGGAGGTTTCTTAATTGCATGTGAACCCCTTAGTAATAATAATCAGCAGTGAGTAGGCTCCCTTGCTCTATTGTGGCTTTAAGAAAAAAAATGTCTTTTGAAGAAGAAACATGCTTTTAACACCACCGGTGAATTAGAGTTAATTAAGAGGATTCAGCTGGCAGATAACCTCCTGGCTCAGGAGTCTGTGCCTGGAGATAGCTCTTTGCATATAGGTCTGCCCTGGGTAAGAGAAAGACAAAAAGTCTGATACTTTCACAGCATCTCTTTCTCCTTAGCATCTGTGATGCTGATATCTAAAATGTGTCAGGTAAGCAGGGACAGAATGCATTGGAATTTTTAATGTGAAGTCATGAAAGATCCCCATCTCAAGGAAAGTCACATGTGCTAGACCTCTTTTGTGATTGGAAACATCTTTTAGAAGAAAGGGGGAGTTGGTGCAGAGAAGAAAAGCCCCAGACAGCAAAGCACTAACCTGAACAAGACATATGGCATGCTGACGTACTTGTCCCTCTCAATTAAAGGTGGAGACAATTGGAGATGCCTATATGGTAGTAGGTGGGGTCCCTGTGCCTGTATCCACTCATGCTGAGCGAGTTGCTAACTTTGCCTTGGGGATGATAATAGCAGCTAAAGATGTGCAGAATCCAGTTTCTGGAAACCCTATCCAAGTAAGTTGTTAACACAAAGGTGCATGTGTGTTTGTCTGCTTCTTGGGTTGTTCTTATGGTTAATATATTGCAGTAGGATATCAAAGAGCTTTTTCTGACTCCTCTGTGACTTTGGGAAAGGCCCACATGGGTACATTTTTCATGAAGAGCATCTCCCTGTGGATATTTGATATTTTACTGATGTCCATTGTTGTGTTAGGATGATTTTCTTAGGTGGCTAGATAGCATTAAGAAAGATGTTAAATAATAAGTGACATTTTTTGGGGGTGTTTTATGTCTTTGTAAAGATTAGAGTTGGGATCCATACAGGTCCTGTTTTGGCTGGAGTTGTTGGAGAGAAGATGCCTCGTTACTGCTTGTTTGGAGACACAGTGAATATAGCTTCCCGGATGGAGAGTCATGGTGTCCCAAGTAAAATTCATCTAAGCTCCAGTGCCTATCAGTGAGTAACTGTGATGGACACTTTCCCGGTTAAAATCTGGGCTAAACCCAACTGCCCCGGCAACTGCAGCTTTCAGTGTTTCATGTAGATGGCGCTGTGTTCAGTCACTGATTTATGCAGCTTACTGACAAAAATCATGGCTTGCAAAGAGTTTTATTCATTCTATTTCAAATGCCAGAGGTTTGAGTTTTGATCCTAGAGAACAAACTATGGGAAAAAAATAATTGTGATAGCTTATTTAGAAGTACGGATAGAATGATGTGAATGCTAGAAAGGCACTTAGAACATTTAATAACCTGCATCTCTCTCTGAGCACAACAATTTGTGGTGAAAAAGAATTAACTGCTTAAACCACTGTCCTATTCATGCAGTGAGTAATTTACTTTCCTAAACCTCATGTCACTAAAATCAAATACTGTATTTCAAGGATTTTATGTATGGCAGAAGTGGAAGCGAGGACAAGCTCAAAGGAGTACAAGAACATTGTTTGGGCACATAGGAATGATATTAGGAAAGCTAGAGCTCAACTAGTATTGAAATAGCCAAGGAAGGTTTGAAGGCAGTAAAAGGAGCTTCTGCTGTGACATCAGAAAAGTATAAATGGAAACATGGTCCTGCTGTGGCAGGTGATTTAGTGACAGTGCCCTGAATAAAGGCTGAGTTACTCAAGGCCTCTCTTGCCTCTGTCTTCACTGACAAAGTCTTCAAGGTTCTTGCACCTAGAGTCAGGGTTCAAGGAGTAGGTAAAGTACCAGTACTGGAAGAGGATCAGAGCTGGGGTCTTTTGAGAAATCTTAATCTATTGAAGTGTATTGGATTAGATGGGATGCCTCCAAAGGTAATGAGAGCACTGGCTGATGGCATTACAGTGCTGCTGTCATCTTTGGAAGGTCATGAAGACCAGCAGTGTAGGAACTCAAGAAAGCCAGATGTTACATCTATATAGAAAAATGGCAAGGAGACACTGGTGAACTATAGGCTGGTCAGCCTCATGTCAGCCACATGACATGTCAGCCGGTGAAAATCAAGTTTTCTTGGGAGCCATTTTTGACACATGAAGAAGGCAATTTGGAATAGCCACTCTGGATTTGCCAGGAGTAAATCATGACTGATGAACTGATTGAATCATGATTGCCTTCTCTGATGAAATAAATGGAGATAGTTTTGTCAAACTGATATTGGCTGCCTCAGTTCTTACTTTCTATTTACTGGTCAGTAAGAACCCTCCACCATACTAGAGTATTTGACTATGTGATCCATTGATTTTTGATCAGGCTGTACATGGAAAGCTATAAAAGCACAGCAGGCTTGAATAAACAGTCGAAACAAACTCTCAGTTTTTCACGGATCAATAGTGTTTTTCCCAGACTGTTGTGATTAAATTGCTTAGATTACAATACCTTATCTAAAGCACAGGTGTCAGTTTTGGTAATCTTGAATTTTCATGTGTCATTTTGCTTCTGATACTTTAGATGCCTAAAGTACAAGAATTTTGAGATGACTGAAAGAGGAGAAATAGAAGTAAAAGGCAAAGGGAAAATGCACACATACTTCCTCATTAGAAATAAAACTGCAACTGAGAATGAGATAATGGGAAGGCCAATGAAAGACTTAGATTCTGGCCGTGAATCTGCTCAGTCCATTCAAGAAGGCAGGATGGAAACAACACCAGGTAGAGTCAACTCAACATAGCTTTCCCTTCTTGAACAAATGAATGTTAATACAACTCAGTTAAGTATCTTTTTCTGTTCTTTCAGCTACTCAGACTCAGCCAGAGAAGGACCAGACTCCAGCCATTGCAATGAAATACACTGATGGCCCCACAGATGAACAGAACAGCCTCAAAAGAAGAAATCAAGCCAAAATTGCAGATTTAACAGGTAGTTATTCAGTTACCATCTAACAAAGACAACAGAACTAGGAAGTAACTGAGGCTTAATCTTGCAGCATCATTATATTCCTCTTCTGAATAACCATTGTTTTACTCAAACCAGGAATTCATGCCAACATGTCATGCTGGTGAAACTAACCATTCTGCACATTGCCCAGGGCCAAACAAATACACTTTCAGAGCAATCCCAGGTGTTAATTGTGCACTAGGGAGAAAGAAGCTGACATAGCTGTCAAACCCCAGAGTCCTTCTGGCAGTGCAGAACAGAATGGCTAAATGTTAGACCGCTCTTCCCATGAACAGCACCATTTGTTCACGCATACTTTTTTTTTTCTCCTAGAAAAGCTGTCATTATTTATAGTTATGGGAAAGCCCTTATTGACTCCAGCCCGAGAAAGAGAGACATCACTGGCTATGCACCTGGCTGTCCTCAAGCTGGTGTCCTGCAGGAGTCAGAAGGATTTATTGCCATGCCCCAAGTTCATTTTCTTTTGAAGTAGCTGATACTTAATTTGATTAAATTTGATGCCAATAGTCTAATCTAATGCATTTGATTTACACTGCACGATTTGGTATGCATTTGATGCCATAATAGTCTAATCTAATGCAACTCTACTGATGTATTTTGTGCATTTTATACAGACAAAATATGTTGTTGCTGATTACTAGGAAATGTTTTACTCGCTTTCCTCCCACGTGCTTAGATGTGGTGGTTAATCCATGGTGCTGACAAACACAAACCTACAGTCATTAAAAACTCACACTGAATGACTATTTCCTTTCAGGCAAAACTTACGATACCAAAAGTGATGGGAGTCTCCATGGCAACCAGCATGCAGATGATGGTTCTTGTCCTCCAAACCAGGGAAGAGTCAAACCTGCTACTGAAGAGCCACGGAATAGAAACATTCGTTCTAATTTTTGCACTTTACTCTAAGTTTCTTACTTTTTACATTTAAACAAAGCAACTTTATTATGATTTTGTGCAGTTTGCTGTTGTGCTGATTTGTATATCAAGTACCACATGATTTTTTTTAAAAAAAACACCACAAAACCAAACAAAAAGAAAAAAGACATCACAGTTTTCAGCAAAAGGAAAACAATGGAGGATTATTTTTTTTTACTCAATCTATATGTGCCATATAATACTCCTACTGGAGAAGGAAACCACTGAAAGATGCTTTGAAGATGTGTTTTTCAGCCTCTGCCATGTCTTTGAATATCCCTATGTAAAAATAGCTTTTTGCTATCTGATGCAGCAACTGAGAAAGCGGTGACTCATCCCGCTGAAATATTCCTACTCAAACGAGCACTTTCCATAGAAGAAACATTCCCTGAAGTGACCATCTGTCTTGACTTGGCACAGCCAACAACTTCCCTATGTAAGGTTAGCAGAATTTGATCTACATTCTCACTGTGATGACAGATTAATCTGTTAACAGGTCTTTTGTTGGGTAAAGGCATTGTGCAGTAGACATGCAGAATAGATCTACTACAACCCGTATTTTTCCTTCCTGAAGAGAAAATATTGTGCACTTTATAGCACCCAACAGTAAAACAAGATCTGAGACATTTGAACCACGCTGTGCTTAGATAATTGTAGAAGGATATGCACTTAATGGAGTTACGTATCATTGAATTCATCACAACACTGAAGGACTGTTCAAGGCCTATGAGCTACTTGAGACCTTCAAATAAGTTGCAAGGTAATTTCTCAGCTAAACAAAACTGAAGTTTCAGGTCTACAGAGGAAGCCTGTCAGTGCTAGAATTAATGTCATCAGTGTCATGGAAAATAACAGCATGGAAGATCAACATCACTTACCTTGTGTCAGAGGCTCCTCAGCTGAACTAATTCCATGCTGATACATCCTTAGGTTATGTCTGAGAAAAACTGAAGTTCAGCTGTCAGTGATTTAAGACATAGGAGCAAAACTACAATGGATATAAAGGTTGTGGGCAATTTTGGCACACATAAATTATGCCCTCACTCCTAAATAAATGGAGCTTGGAGTATGTGGAATGTGCTTGTACAGGGTGATTTGGACAGAAGATGTGCCCCACATAACAATACCCACTTTGGATGTGGATTCATTGTCTAAGGATGCACACCATTTGAACTTTAAGCAAGAACTCACTGGAGAAGATGATAATATTACTCCTCTGTTACAGTCTGGAGCATCACATTTCCACCTCTGTGTGCAGCAAGAGTGAAGCTCCTTAAACACCAGGCAGAGAGGTAAGGCTGATGAAAGGCATTTCCTCCTCTCTATAGTACAACAAGATGAAATTTCACCTGGTTAGATTTTATTTTTAAATCTGTGAGACAGCAGCTCCCCTGTCTGGGTGCTCTACAGCTCTTTCTACATTAGATGTAGTTCAGACCAACAGAGGAGGATGTGTCAAGTGAAAAACAGTGTTGTTGTCCCCACTATAGATATTTCAGAGGGCTTGCTACTGTGCTCCCATGCACTAAATACCCGTTACCTTATAAGCACATTCTCTGACTTAGTTTCAACAGTAAGAAATCCATTTGGGTGATTTGAGACCACTCTACAATGTGAAACAAAGCACAGTGAGTGGGTTTGACCAGCAAATTCCCTCAGGAGAGTACTCCTGACTCTGGCTGAAATGCTGATGTGGATACACCCTTTAACATAAGCACTTTGCACAGTACAGCTGTGCAGCAACATTCTGGGAGAGTGCAGTTTTACAAATGGCAGGATTGCTTTATTTACTTATTTATAAGGATTTTTCTATCTAAGCACTGTTCATTGTTTTGGCAAGGGTGAGATCTACTGTAGGTTGAAGATGCATCTCAGGATTATTAAAGTGAGTATTGAGATTTCAAACATTTAACTGTGTGCTACTCTCAGGCACACAGCATCTAAATTTCACCACCATCTTTACTGGCATTTGCTACAGAAATATAAAGCCCCTTAGGCCCAGGCACAAGTGTGACACAGGAGTGTACATCTCTCAGTGGCCACTGCTAATGCAGGAGGGAACCTCTTGCTGTCTCAGCTGCTCTTGCAGTCCCATGCCTGCATGGCTGAATACCACTGACCACCTCTCCTAAAGGAAGAATTTCCGATCGGAAATTGTTCAACAAGACTGGCCATCAATGACTAGGGTCTAGTATATATTCCAGGCTTGATATAGATATATTCCAGTGTGGTTTTAGGTAAAAATGCAGAGCTCCTCTGAACTTGTATGGATCCTCTTGGGAAGAAGAAAAATACCATGGCTTGTTGCCTGCACCTCTCTGTCCAGATTTTAACATCTGCTTTGCTTATACCTGCTCTTTCTGCACTGAACAATCTATGAATGTTTTATATTGGAATGTTTTAATAGGCATTAAGTGCTCCATGGTAAGTGACTTCATGCTGTGCTGTGGTAAAACTGATGTGCTCAGTGGTTTCCCTGTGACCTCTGCTACAAACTGGTTCTTCTGGAGGTGCAGAGCTAGGTCAAATCTGCACAACTGCTTTTAAAAATTAATGTACCTGTGCATCATCTTGTCTTCTTAAATCTGTGGGCACTGCTAAAGACTGCAAAAATATCATTAAACAATAAATCTTTCCATTAATATGCTGACTGACATTTGTCTATGACTACTTTGATTCCTTTCCCCCTTTTACCTTCCACTTTTTCTGTTCTTTTTCCCTACAAGTATACAAAAGTTCAAGACCATTATACCTCTAATGTATGTCCAGTGAGCTTAATTTCTTGACCATACACAAAGTTACATGTATTTGTGTGACACCAGAATCAGCAGCCCACTGACATTGTCATAAGCTTACCAATATTCAATCTTACTGTCAGTGATCTATCTACATTGAATTGATACAAAAAGGGTGGAAGAAAAGAATTCCCACTGCTGCTTCATGGAACTGAGGCTTAGAAAAGTTAAAAGTTGAGACTTCTGAAAGCTGTCTAAAGCATATGGATTCCCAAATCCTGTTAAATTTGGTGTTCAAACATGAATATTCAAGAGCCCAGGCACTTTAAACGTGTAGTGGCCAGATTTTCAAAGTTTATAGTTACTTTGCTAAGTGAAATCAGCTGGATTTAGGTACTTAACTGAACGCACATCCAGTGTCTAGCTTCTGACAATGAAGCTTTCTTTAAAACATTTAAACAGTTGCTTCTTGTAAATGCCTTTTAAAATGAGCTGTTCAGTAAGTTTTACTGAACAAATGGTAACCTCCTTTGCTAGCAGTCTGATTCATTACTTTTGACGTTACAATGCAGCCCTCTGTGGACCCAAGCTGAACATAAAAATCCACAAACAAAATATCATTGAAATTGGAATTATTACTTCAGTGGTGAGAATATACTGAATTTGTACCTGACTATATAAAACATGGTGAATTGCAAAAGGAAATAAACATCACAGAGTTGTATACAAGTATGCAACATCATGGAAAATCCAGAAGGGATTTTTTACCACCAGGTCTTTGCTTTCACTTTTGAAAGTTCAAGTGTGGAAGTAGATAATGAGGTGAAAGTCTTCCTTAAAGTTATTGGTGCAAACATCCACTGTTCATGCATCCTCTGTACAATATTTAATCATCATGCTGCCCGTGCGTTAAGAAATAGCACTGTGCAGTATTTTGATTCCATGAATACTAGTGATAAAAATAAACACGTGGGACACCTTTTTTACTCACATGAACAGAACTAACAAGAAATCCTCATTTTTTACAAGCTGTTTGTAGTCCTCTCTCGCATTTACTTTGCACCTATTTCCTGATTTCCTGCTAATGATTTTAGATCCAAACTGTGCTGAGACAATCCATTCCTGAAAAATTCTGACATTCACGGTTCTCCATATTTTGCCTTTGTGTTCAAACATGAGTCTTTAGTGTCTGTCTGGATGAACACACCAGAAACGAATTTATAGTCAGCTTTTTATACTGATCAGCGCTTACTCTCCCCTGCACTCCCTTAGAGGTGAAACCTAAATGGACATGAACAGTCATTGCCAAGCTTTGCAGAAATTCAGAGTAACATTAACTGACTCTCAAACATCTTCTTTGCTGCGTTAGTACTGTGAAGTTTTATGTAGATAGAAAACCTCACAGGCTCTTTAATAGCTGTTATTTAGTCATTCGCATCAAAATACCTTCCTAGGAAGGGAATCAGCAAACACAAGTGGTGACATTTTTTCCACTTTTTGTGACAAATACATGAAAACCAGCTTCAACACACTAGTTAAAGCAGTCTTAAGGTAAGGGATCCTCGGTACATGTTGTGAAGCAGCTTTGTGGAGGTGCCTTTACTATCATGTGGCTTCATCATGGTGTATGGGCTTCCAGATGGCTTTGTCGTGGCTTCCATTTCCATGCTAAACATCAGGCCAGTGACCCGAAACACAAGCTGGGTGGTTCTCTGCAGGCATCCTGCCAAGCGTTTTGCAGGAGAGGAGCCCGACACACAGCTATCATTTAAGGCCAATTTATCTTGAGGATCAATGGGCCTTTAAAAATTCATCAGCTTACATATCCTTTTCAGCGATGGTGGTTAGCTGTTTTGTGCTCTGATTTTGTGGGCTTTTGAGGGAATCTTGCTTTTCAGAATATGATGACATATCCATTGGTAAAAGGAAAGTAACAGCCTTGATTTTTCCCCTAGAGAAAAATGAGAAAGCATTATGAGGAGTACAGATGTATAAAATGTGCAAAGAGAGTGAAAAAATACCAAACAAACAAAACCCAAACACAACAGCAAGAAGGTGGTAAATGTTTTCAGCACTTACATGTTGTATGGAGGCAGGATTTCATGCTGCTCACATGGTCTCACAAGGGACCGAGCACAGTGTTGTCTGCCTATCTGTTCATCTGCTGGAAGCATCTGCTTTTTACCTTTGAGCCTCACATCTCTCCATCAGCGCCCGACCCGTATGTACAAAGCTACCTGCATACAGACGCCTCAGAGTGCACAAGCACCCAGATGGACCCAGAAGGTCCTTCAGTGGCCTTATAGAATCACAGAATCAACTAGCTTGGATCCTGTAATTCTACAGTAAAGCCACTGAAGATGTTTATATGCATTAGTACCTACATACTGCAAAAGGTTTTCAAGCAGTGAGAGCCCGCACAGTAAATTACATCAGCTGTGAAAACATGCTCCTTTGCGTGTCCCAAGCCTGCTTGGTTTGGCAAGTTAATGGGTTGGGTTTTGCAGAACTTTGGTTTTCATTCTGACTGCCCTCTGCGATTGCTGTCAGCTCACACAGGCCCTAGAGGAGCATGAGAAAGGAAAATCATGAAACTATTTATTGGTGGTTACTGGGAGGTGTTCTGCAGGGCAGAGGACTTCCAAGGTTTCCTTACCCCTTCTCACCTGCCAATTAGACCTGTTCCACTGGAAGATGAAACCATCAAGCCTGAACACCACAATAGTTTGTACCAAAGATGCCTTGTACCTTTTGTAATTTTACTAAAATAGCCCTGAAAACTATTCTCAGCCTCTCTTATTCCCCCCAAGGTATTCAGATATTTAGACTCCCTGTTCTTCTTTTAATTTACCAAAGAAGTGGGAATTGCATGGTATAAATAATTCTTTAGCATGAATGAAAATGCAGTAGACATGCAAATCAGTGATGATTTGTTAGCAGTGCTGTTATTTTATTACTTAGATGCAACTGCACTCTAAATAAACCCAAGATGATGCTTCTACAGAGTTAATTTTAAAGCAAAAATATTCAGCTTTACATATAGGATTATAGCTTTGGAGCCGAATGTGAGTAAACTGCAATAAGCAAGGAATACAAAAAACTGATATGCACCAGCAAGCTGGGAAGCAAAAATGTCATTACTAAAAAAAAATAGGCTTAATTAGCTCGCTGAACTCATTGTCACAAATTATCTTACTAGTTAAAAGCTTACTAAGATCGATGCCTGTGTTTGACCTTTGTGTATGTAATAGAAACATTCACCATTATGAGCAGAAAAGATATTGAACTCTCTTTGATATAAGAAACACAAAGCTTCGTGCTTCAGGGTATCACCCAGTCTGCTGAGAGGGTTAGGTAAGAAGCTCTTTCCGTAGCCGTTTCTTCTCCTAAAGCAGCCAACACTGAGTGGGCATGAGCCACAATATCACACTCAGTGCTGTTCAGACCTAACAAGGCAGCTTTAAAGATAGAGATAAAATAATCAGCACCATTCCTGTCGCCGCTGGGTAACCAGTGCTTTTAAACCTGTAGGTCCCAAGGCATTAGTTGTAATAGATCTATGTTGTTATTTTGAAAGCTCTGTCCCCTAATGAGAAAGCAGCAGCATTTGCTGTTGCTGTCCCTGCTCCTGCATGCTGACCCTGTGTTTCCTGACACATGCTTTCCAAGTGAGCTGGCTTCAGGGCAGACCTCTCAGAAACATTTATGTGCGCTGGGAGTCTCAAGTTTCCCTGAGCCCAGTGGAGCATATGCTGAAATCCAGAGTTACAGGGTCATGGTGCTTTTGAAAACGATATGAGTTCCCTTCCAGGGACTCAGTTTAGGTGTTTAAATGCTGTAAAACATCTCCCTCTCAAACACCTTTACAAGAAAACCTAGGTGACTATGAAAACTTGACCTCATTGTCCCATCTAGCCTCTCAGCAAGGAGCTGGGCTCCTAATTGGAATTGAGAGGGGCTGTGCACTGGTCTGCTCTGAGGACACATTGCTGCGTGCGGGTGCTACAGAATAAAACCTGACATGATGTGCCATGTGGATGGGTATGTCAGCCCAGGCAGCACAACCTGCCACAGCCACGCAGACCCAAGGAGAGGCCGCTGGAGCCCTGCCCTGGGACATACATGGGGCAGTCAGACCCATGGGCTTTTCCCTGTTCAAACACACACCTTTGTGTTGGATTCTTTTTCTTCCGAGCACAGCACGATTAGCACTAAACCCAGCAATCCACGCAGATCCCAGGGTGTGTCTATCAGCACCAGGAAACGACCAGGGCTATCATGTGTCACAGTCTCATTATTAGTGCTCCTACCTTTGATTGTTGCCCTGTGCTGGAAAGCTTCTCATCAGTGAGCAGAGACACTCCGGGCTTGTCCAGCAGCCATTTCACTTAATTTAGAAGCTGTCCTGAGAATATATCTCTCAAGGCTGAATGCATTAACTTGTAATGCTTCAATTACAGTGGAAATATGATACGGTACATCTAAATCCATAAGCCACATTAATCACACTTTCAAAAGTGTAGTTCAGAGTTCCTTGATATGTCCGCACTTTTTGCTCGAAGTTTAAAAATCCCTTTCAAGCTTAGCTTGTCAGAACAACACATCAATCTGCAAAGCTCTTCCTGGCTTTAATAGAGAGATTTCAACCCCCTTCTCTCCCCCCTCAGCCTCTCCTTTCTAGTAAATTTACACTGCTAAACCTGGCAATCTTCATGCATTGCAAAGAAAAGAAGGACAACTTACCCAAAAGGCGTCTCACATCTGCCCCATGCCCATATACATTTGAACAAAGATTTAACTGACAACAAACTAAACCCCAAAGCAACATCCATAGATGTTATTAGGTGGAACCTGCAACCAGCCCAGGCAAACTGAACCTACCTGCACTTACAGACGTGCTCCTGGCACAGTTTCATTTTGCTGGAATGACTGTGGGAGAGACAGTTTGCTGCTGTCTTTCCAAGCCCTTTCTCCTCTCCCCTGGAGAGCTGTGCTGCAGCAGGAGGGGCTGGTGGCACATTTGAGAGCCCACTGCTTGGAGGTGTCTTGCTGAGACAGTGAGCCCTCGTGCTGGCAGGAGCAGGTGCTGGTGGTGCAGTGGAGTAGCGCCGCACGGTCATGGTGGTATCTGAGTAGTAGAGACAAAAGCAGAGTTAGGAACAACAATAACTATGAAAATTCAGATATCCTCGATGTATTTTTAATCACTTTCTTTTGGCTCAAAGAAGTTTTTGTATGTGGGGAGGCTGACAGGCAGAAAGATCAAGCAGCCCCTTTGGATCCCACCCTTGCCCCTAAAAGTCAGCTGGAGAGGAAATGCCACGAGGTTGGAAAGCACTGCACATCTTTCATGTGTGATGGAAGACCAGTCAACTGCTCCCAAGCTGAGACATCCATAGCCACCAGCAGCCCCAGTTTAAGAGGCCCAGTGTTAGTAACCTGAGGACTGGGCTCAGTGGGCTTGTCAGTGGGCATTACTTGATTGCAGCACCCATCTAGCTGTACTGTTCAGCCTCTCATCTCATTCATTTTCATGGACTTGTCTCTGCCAAAAGTTGTGGGAGCTTTTCTCCACGGCCCGGACCTCTCTAGGAGGATGGTTCAGGGCTCAGGCTAGGTCACCCTCCAGACCTATGGAGCACATGGACTGTAACAGCAGCTGCAACTCATAACACACACCACACTAATGCCAAGAAGTTGTGTTAGTGAAGCAGCTTTTCCACTGGACTGGACAAGACAGACATCAGACAAGGAGGCAACCGCCTGACGCTGCCAATAACCACATCCAATTCTAGATAACTACTTCTCACACCAAACAACATTTTGTTCCAACTCCTGCTTCATTAAATCCTCCCAAGTCCCAACCAGCCTTCTGTAACTGAGGAATATTTCCATTTTTTCCCTCTGATAAAACTGTGAAGAGAGTGTACTCCTGTATGTTGGCTCTCCTTCAGCCAAAACCGACTGCATTATCTGCAAAACCAAAGTGCACATCTGGCATGATGTATGCCATCTGTGTCTGTTGCTATTTGTAGAGTTTTTATCACCTTTTGCTAAGGCAAGAAGGGTTACAGCATGATTACAACTGCTGGTCCTTTTCTGTCTGAACAGGCAGGGGACAGGCATAGGAAAGATAGTGCATGCCCATGAAAACTCAAAGCAGTAAGTAAAATTCTGCTTAACAAAGACAAGCTGAATTCCTTTAGCTGAACTCTGCTGGAGCAGCCACAAAATACTCTGCTAAGCTCAGCCTGGGAGATGCAGGTATCCCACTAAACAGGTCACAGAATGAGACACCCAGTTAAAATGATTTTGAGTATGGGCACTGAGCGAGTCCTGGGCTCTTCCGTCAGGTTAACTAGACATACAGCTAGTGGCTGTCTCCCATTCCCTGCAGACACGTAACAGCTGGGCTGGGACATACTGCACAGGCAGCATTTGTGTGTGCCGTGGACAGCCCTGGCTTTTCAGTACCTCTCTGCTCCTTTGGTGCTGGAGCAGGACCAGCCACGACGCTTTCATGCAGGGATGCTGGAGAGCCACCTGGTCTTTCCCCATCATCACCGGTGAGACTCCTCACGTTGCTGTTCCCACCTCCTCCTGCTGCCTCTCTCTTCGGTGGCTCAGCTCTCTGCCCACAGACCCGCAGCTCTCCCCTCAGGGCCCTGTTTTCCCTCTCCAGCTTGTTGATTTGGGAACGCATCTTGCAGATGACCTGCAGGAGGTGCGCGTTTCCCTCCATGGTCCTACACTACACAGCAAGGCTTCCCACAGAGAAGCTCCTAAACTGGAGGCAGGTGGATCCTGCCCTTAAAAGCCTCCGGACGATGAGTCCCTCCCTGCATGCAGGGCTCCAGCCAGCTCCCACCACCAGAAGGGCTGCACTGAGTTGTCAAGTTACTAAAAGAGAGCCCATGATTTATTCATTCAGAGTCTCATTTTTCAGAGCAGGGCTGGCTCTTACACACTGCACAAATCGCTGTCAACACAATATCACTGCTTCACCCTGGCCCCTTGTTTACCTCCAGCTCTGGTTTTCTCTGAAAGGACCAAGGAGGACAGAACCCATTTCCTTTGGCTTACCTGTAAAGGTCAGCGATCTCCTCTGTGGCACAGAGGGAGTGGTTGCCCTTTGCCGGGCAGCAATTCATCTCTCCCTTAACGCTGGGTGTACTACTCATTTTCAGTCTGCTCATCTGGAAAATAATTAGCAATTTCTCAAAGGAAAACTACATTTCCAGATGAAAGCTGATATGGTGCAAGAGCCCTGCTATTAACGAAGTAAGCCAACAGCTCCTGCGGACAAGCAGGTAAAATAAAGCTGTCCTGAAAAGCTACAGCAGAGCCCACTGCTCCTTCCCTGGTGCCAGGAGAGGCTTGCTGGAATGGCATGCCTGCACTCCATTGTGTAAGGAGAGACAGACTGGGCATGAATCTTGTATTAGAAGAGGAAACACAATCCCCTGTGCTGCTTTCATCTCCTAGCCCTAAAGCAAGCTTTCTGCTGGCAGTAAAATGCAAATCTCTATGGAACTTCATAGACTTATAGAATGGTTAGGGTTGGAAAGGACCTTAAGATCATCTAGTTCCAACCATCCCCTCATCCTTCCCACTCCCTTCCCAACTTGCTTCAAAATCCCAAACTGAGAATGCCAGAAAACAGCAGGAAAATAATTTTAATAGATCTTTTGCCTAGAGACCATTTGCTCTCCTGTAGCTGAAGAGTGACTCAGGAATGCCTGGGAAAAAGAAGACCTTTTGCTGCGCACTTTGCCGCTGGAAGCTGGGGGAAGAAGGGAAGTTGGTGTGAGACGTTCGGAGCGAGAGATGACTCAGGTTTGTTTTTTTCCAGAGGGTGTCAGAGGCGGGTTAGATGTGAGGAAACAATCGGGTCTGCAAGGAGGTGCTGCCACCGAGCAGCTGCTGCAAAGTTGGGCAGAAACTGCTGGAATTGAGAGAAAAACAGGGATGCACAGGCAAGGGGGCTTTGCCCTCATGCATGTTCCTGTGTGGATGGCGCTGTCTTCTGAGGAGCAGCATCCTCAAAAGCTCTTCATAAAGGTGAAGTGGTTCCTTGTAGCTCCTGCTGTGCTCACTCCCCCCTCTTACACAGAAGCAACACGCCATGCCTAGCAAGGGCAGGTAGGGCTTCCTGTGAGACCTGCAGGAATACGCAGCTATGCTGATTTTTCCAGTGACAGAGGCACAAGGCAGGGGACCAGAAGCCATGGGAGTCACAGGTAGCCCTGTTGTCACCTCCCAGGAGATTCTCCAGAGGCCTCTGCACAATTCAGGCTGCATACAGAGAGGTGAAACGGATTTGAGTTTTCAGGCTGCAAACAAAGCCCAGCATCCATCATCTCCTGTAAATCACAGTGAGGGGAAGAGCACAGCAGGTCCTGCTGTATTCCCCTGCAGGCTGCAGGGTTGGCGGCAATCTGGGCTTGATGTGCTGGCATTCATCTTGGCAAAGCTCCTGGCAGGTCCTGGCTGTCCTCCCTTCAGCCCATCCAGATTGCATCAACAGAAAGCTTCAACTTATGCTGAATTGCCCCTTCCACGCCAGAGGTGCACATTGCTGAGGGTATAACAACATACAAATGGGAAGGATCGGGCACTTCTGCTCTGGAGTCATCCAAGGACTGCAAACATAGCAGCAGACCTTCAGAGTTGGTTTCAGATTCATGCTTCTGATTCTCCAACAAGTGGATCAGGTATTGGAGCAGTGACAGCACTCACGTGTAATTACAATATTGCTGCTGATCCTGCAGCTGGCAGGTTTGGATGGGCAGTAGACATTTGCCAGCTCAGCAATTAGAGTACCCTGGCTGCAACTGAAGACATCTGCTCCTCTGATCCTATGCCCACTGCTCCACTGGAACCAGGCAGGAGCAGGGACAGACCTTGTGTTGTACCAGAGACTTCTGAGGAAATGACATTTATCTTGTAAGTGCTGCTCCTGGTGTGATTCCTGCCCAGGACTGATGGGCAGGGGGCAGACAAGTCAGGGGTTTTGGATGATGAAAACCTGACAAAGGTACATTCACCACTGGGCTGGTCAGCAAGGTAAGCAGACAGAGCTCCATTCACACAACCCTGTATTTGTAAGTTCAGTATGGTCCAAAGCATGTGCCAAGACAGACCCATGGTGCCACCAGCCTGGGGCAGGGCTGGGCAGCTCCCAGGTGCTGCTGCTCTGTGTGTCACGAGTGGGAAACACAGTGGCCCTATGTTCAGTGCTCCTTCCTGCACATATTACCGACACCTATTGCTGTGCAGGTTTTGCTGTGAAACAGTTCAACTTATAGTCATTTAAGAGAAAGGACAGAGATTCTCACACCTGAACTGCTTCAGCACCTTGTGCTTGGTAGGACATGGATCTGGGTAAATTATATTCCCCTTCAGTCACATCCAAACATCTCCACAAATAAAAATAACCCAAAAGAGAGGTGGAGTTTCTGGCAGCTGCTGGCTCAAGCAGCCCCACAGCAGCACCTGTACGTGACTGCTGGAGCATGTGCTGTGTCTCTCTGAGCTGTATGAACTGCATACCAAGTAGTGTAGTAACAGAGAACCAGTGAACAAAACAGAATCCGCGCGGATCAGCTTCATCCGAAATCAGGAGGTGCTTAGCTCTTCATTCTGCCACTACCTGATATTCTGCAGCTCCCTGCCTGGCACGGTGACATGAGTTGCTCATGCGTGTGTGCAGCTGCTGCAGGGGGTCCCTGGGGAAGGGCTGAGTGGAGAAGGTACATTGTGAAACTGGCTGTCAGCAGAAAATGGCACCTGCACTGCTAGCGTGGCTGCTGGAACATTTTTCTAGCTGCTTCACCAGCCAAATCTGCTCTGCTGCTCCCTTGAACGTTACAGAGATAAACCCCCCACAGGACTCACTGCTACTCCAGTAAAACAAAACCCTTAGAGTGTTTTTTAGATCACAACATTTTGTCCTTGAAACCTAAGCATGTGGATGCTTTCTATGACACACTGCAGTGGAAGCTGTCATGCCTCCCAGTGGCACAGGAGCCCCTATGCACAAAGATGTGCTGCGTATCCTCTCTGGAGCTAAACCCAACCTGCAGAGCACAAGTACCAGGCTCCAGCTTGCCACAGACATACACATACACAGTGCTGTAACATCCACACCCTGCACTAGCATAGCAGGGGCTGCAACCCTGAGCTGAGCCCCCCACTTCCCACCAGATGTGCTGGTCAGAGCAGGGCTGGGCTGCCACAGGTTTCATGAGGATATGGAAGCAGAGGATCAAGACTGAAAGACTCTTTCTATTGCTACTTAGCAATAAACAAACACCCATCCTTTGTGCCTGGCATCACACTCCTCCTAACCCATAGGCTTCCATCCTTGTGACACTGCCCTCCTCTGATGCATCTCCTCTGCGGCACCGTCACCCCTACCTGCCATGAGGCACCACATCACGCCATTGCCCTGGCACACCGGTGACAGCACTGTGCAAGAACATCACTGTGCCCCGAGTCCTTGCTTGATTTCTGACTTTGACGTATGTTTTATGCTTCACTGGGGAGCAATAGAGCCTAAATCTTTTCTGAATCTGTCTGTACAAATTAAAGGGATAAAAAGAATATTTCAGTGGATTTAAAAATGAATAACGCATGCTTTTCATCATTCTGCTCCTGTACATCTGGAGGGGCTGAATAGATTTAATGCCAAAATTTGACTCCAGGTTGGTATTCTCCTTGTTTAATTCTCAGTAGCTGCCCCATTTTAGTCAAGAAGTAAATTTGTATTTTTCAACATTTTCCATTTTTATATTTCCCCTTACACTCTTCTCAACATTTAGACCTTTAGACAAGTAAATTATCCCTATGCTTTACTTGGGCAGTCCTATGCTTGAGGCTTAGCAGGAGGTTTGAGATTGATGCTCTACTCAAATACATTTTCTTCCAAGCGCTTGAACAGCAGCTTGGACGTGGTAGGACGTGCAACATGGTCGACTTGGCCCTTGCTCGCTTGAGCCTGGCATGCCAACAGCCAGGCTCAAGCGACATCAGTGTCCCAGAGGTGCTGCTCTGCCAGGCCAGCGTGCATCTTGCTCTGAAAGAGTTTCATCTGCAAACACTCAGCCATGCAAAGAAATGCATCCTGCTTGTAATGGATATGACAGAGAAGATTTTGCAGCACAAATAAAAAATGTTCTAATAACTGGACAAAAGAGCACAGCCTCTGAAGTTTGCTGATTTCTTGTATTAAACACCTTCAATACCATTTCCTAACATACCCTGGCCATGCACTCCTGAGGAAAAGTGCTGCTCTCAGTCCCATCTCCCCATCCTGCGTGCCCACACCTGAAAGACACAAACCCATAAGGCCATCGCTCCTTCCTTAGGCCAGCCTGGGCTCCTCACCAGAGCTGAGCTTCCACAGAGAGGACAGGTACCAATCTCTGCAGCCTCAGGCCATCACTGCAGCAATCACCTAATTAGTCACCGGCTAAATGCATTGTGGGGCTGTTTGGAGTGCCCCCAGTTTTAGCTCCCCCTCCTCTCACCAGACCGTGAACAGCAACTGGTGCGTGTCACTTCTGCGGAAAGCTGTTTGTCTGAGCGAGCAGCAGCTTCCCACCAGAATGAAGATTACCCAGTGGGTTGGCAGGGTGAGCTGAGAATGCGATTGCAATGCTCGCCCCTTGACACTGAAGAGGGGAGAAGTGCAGCAGCAAACCAAGTGGGACACGCATGGGGACACAGGCAGGGCCAGCAGTGTCTGCAGGGGAAGGGGGTATCAGACCCTGTGGAAACGTTCACCAGCCTCATGTGTAGCTGGGTGTGAGGGAATATAAAGCCGGCTGCTTTTTAAGCTTGGATGAAATCTTGCCTTACACTCATGACTAATTAAACGCTCCCTTTTAACCACACCAGAGCGGTGACTTCTGCTTACACTGGGTGCAGAGACAGTTGTGGGGAGAGAGCTCCACAACCTCCCAGAAAGAAAACAAGACAGCAAAAATCAGTTAGTATTTAAAGCATTCTCAGGTTTCACAATCTAATTAGGTAATGCTGGTGCAAAGAAAGTTATTTGATCAGTCTATTTAACTCTACTGTTTAACTTGTTAGCATCCGTTAAGCATCCTTTTCCTTCTGTAAGGACCGTTTGCCTGAGTGCGCCTTAACCCTGCACACGTACACAGAAAATTCCACACAAGCCTTATTAAAAGAAACCCCCATGAGCACCCTCCCCACTTCAGTGGCTGCAGGGAGCTGGATACCTGTGCAGCATACTGAACCTCTAGCTTGGTGTGCACAGCCAAACCATCTTATTACAACTGCTTTGATTTTGAGTATTTGAGGTTTCTGAAAGGGTCTGAATTCCAGCAGGGGATGCTCAACACTTTCAAAACCCAGGCTTAACCTGAGCACAGGAAATAGAAATGCTGAGATTCATGACTTGCATCTGAAAAGCTTGGCTATGGTTTTGGACTGGGCTGGCAGTGAAGCAAGGCTATAGAAACATCTCAGACTTTTCAGAGAGCACTTTGGGCCTCCATGTTGTATTTCCACGCCTCTGGGACTCTCTCCCTTTAAACATATCTTCAAGTTAGTCTGGAATAATCAGAATCAATCTGTTTGATGCCAGCTCCCTGCAAGCACAACATATGCTACAGAGTACTAAACCATGCCTCATGCAGGAAAATCTATATGCTCAGCTGGAGATTTTACTAACTAGGAGCATGCAACTGGGCCCATAGTTACCTGCACAGAGCTTGTGATAGCTTTCAAATTAAAACAAGCCATCACTTGTGGCAAGTAGCCTCATGATTGAGGAGCAGCTCCAAGCAGAAAATCCATCCTAAAATTCAAAATAATAGTAAATTCTTAGTCAGTTTTCTTTTCTTAAACAAAACATACCATATAAAATGTGTATGAGGCTATTTGTATCTGTGTAGCTACGCAATCTGTGCAAATACACCTTAAAACATGACTCAGAGCTATAGAGAACACCACATGGCATTTGCAGGTCATGAAAACATATCGCAAGGCAAGTAACACCCTCACAGCTGCTCTCCAACAACAATGAATGGTTATAGCTAACTGAAGCAGCAGTTGGAGAGCAGCATATGGGGAACACAGCTTAAAAAGCACACAGAAAACATCTATTAAGCTGGGGGTAATTAATTGGGAGAAAGGAAATGTGCATTTCTTTTCTAGTGTTCAAGATACTTGCTTTTAGTAAGTAAGAGCTGCACAAAGAACCGCAACAATTTGGGCAGAAAAGTCAGTAATTATGACTGCAGTTTTGCATTGCTGAGGATCTACCAAAATTACCTGCGCATTGTCAACTTAATGGAGTGTCACATGCAACCACACATGTATCCAATCCCAACTATGACTCCTGGCCTATAGGAGGCCCATCACTCCTAAGTCCCACCTCATTGTGCCTCAGGGATGCTCCTGAGGGCACCGGTGACTGCCCAGGATGTATTCCAAACCTCCGTTAGGCACAACTTCCCTGAAGGGCAGCACCTCCTCCTGCAGTGCAGTGAGCCAGAACTGCTTGGGTGCCAATGATTTTGCATCTTGAGGCTGTATGTGTAAGAGAATCAGAGGGCCCACTAATGAGGAGACTGCGCCAAATGAGCTTTTTACCATTCTGCTCATACTCCTTTGGCCTGATAATGTTGACACTGCAACAACCTTCCCCTAACCCTGCTGGTTTCACGGTATGTCTCATTTTTTTCCCCATCTCCAAATACTCTGACATGTGCCTCAGAGGTAGGGAAGTTACTTGATGTTTTCCATAGCTAATATTTCACCAAGGAACCATGCTGGACTCCTCTTGAAAAGAATAATAACCTCTCATTTCCTGCCCAAGCCACCCTGCGAGCTGATGGCTGCCCAGAGCCGCACTTTACAGACTGCAAACAAGAAACTGCTGGAAGGCCCTGTGTGGGGACAGACAGTGTCCAGGATGGGGTCTGCATGCTCTGGCGCCAGCCTCAAGCCCACCCTGCCACGGTGGCACCTGGATCCCTACCCCATCCACACAGGGTGAACCCCATCCATTGCAGCCCTGCGCCAATAATGGCTCTGAGAGTCTATTTGCCTTCTGATGTACATGCCTGGGAAGAGGAGGGTTGGGTTTTGCAGCACTCCTTGCTGGGGTGAGCATCACCATCAGGGACTGCTGCAGCCATAGGGACCGGCCTCATCCAGAGCAAACTCCAGCACATCCCTGATTTTAGTCATTTCAAAAGGAAAGTGTTGACTTTGCCAAAGTTTTCCCAACTAAAATTATTTTTCCTGTTCAGTTTGAATTAGCAAACAATTTCAGCCATGCTTTCCAATAAGAAAGATCATATGTTTGGAGTACAGGAGAGATTGAGCCAGCCCTGGAGGTGACAATAGGAGCAGAGGTGTGTGAGTTGTCACTACACAGGGTTTGTAACAAGGCAGGAGCTAGTGACACTGCAGCCCTGTGATCCAAATTCCCCAGCTTTGCTAGGTGCTGAGCTTGGGAACTCAACTGCTCCAGCATGCCTGGTTGCTGGGAAGCACCAACTCACTGTCCTTAACTTTGGCCATCTTTACATCTGCATTCAAGTTGTGATCTCTCTTATGAGCCATGTTCTGGCCTGCACAGGCAGACCTGCCATTCCCATTGGAAGGCTCAGCTGAGAGCAGAAGCCAAGCAGGTTCTCTCCTTGCAGAAGAGCTGCCCCACAGCAATTTTGGAGCCCAAAAGACTCACAAGCAGGTTTTCTCTCTGCTGTCACACAGTGTGCGCTCACCAGAGTGGGAGCTGTGCCCTTTCTTTCAGAATCACAGACTGGTTTGGGTTGGAACGGACCTTAAAGCTCATCTGGTTCCAATTCCCTGCCACAGGCAGGGACACCTTCCACTTAGACCAGGTTTCTCCAAGCCCCATCCAGCCTGGCCTTGAACACTGCCAGGGATGGGGCAGCCGCAGCTTCTCTGGGCAACCTGTACCAGTGCCTCACTACCCTCACTTTAACCCCTTCTTTTTCTACAGGTTTGCATGGTTTTCTCAAAATCCCATTTCTCTGTTCTCATTTAATATTTGATTTTAACTGCCTGGGTTCAAAATTCCCTTCATGGCTTCAATTTGTTTGCTGTGAATGCATAACACTCATTATTTTTGCAACCATCTAAATATGAGAACGATCTTTTGCATGCATAACAAACTTGTTAAAAAATGCATTCAAATCTATAGCAGGTTCCTTTACAATATCCTTGATAGCTCATCTGTCTTGAATCTTTATCCTCCCATATTCATTGCAGCTGAGATACTGAGCAGTCAGTTACCGGTTTTAAAAACGTTTAAACTGCAATAAAAGGTACATTCAGCCGGATGCTCCTTGGCACATTTCTCACACTGAGATCCAGAAATCTGTTTCAAAGCTACACAGGAATGTAATTTCACTTTTCCCCAGATCCAGGCCTGTGGCTGGGCAGCAGAGGGGTGGTGTGTCTGGAGTGCGCATGAATGGTACAGATCATCCTCCTTTTTTCTCATTTGGATATTATACACCATCCCCCCCCCCCCCCCCCCAAAGAAAACCAAACCAACCTCCCCCCAATTCATCCATGTGCAGATCAACATCACATTGCCAATGTAACATCTCTCCAATGAATGTTAAGATATAATTACCCTGTAAGGAATGATTCCTATTAAACATTTAATACATTTCCCTCTAATTGAAATTTAAGCCTTTGGTTGTGGTTGGGTGTCACTAAAGATGTGATTAAACATAAAATATGTATAACATGTAACTCCTTTTGGGGTGCTGGGATAGCTTCCACTAAGTAACAAACATGAATAATTTCTCTTGCACTCTCAAGAGTTTGCACTCTAAAGGGAGATGAGAGCATCCTTGAGCTCAGCTTTGTCCTCAGCCCTTTTGCCCCTTGCATCTCTTACAGGGCCTGGTGCTGCCCCACACCTGCCTCTCCTCCAGCTCCAGCTGCCTCACAATATTCCTTCTCTGTGACATAGCTTCTCAGCCTCCACTTAGAACTCTTCTTACACAGAACTGTTTGCCATGAGAGTAAAATGGAGAAAAATGCCTATTTTCTGCTTACACAAGTAATCTGAATGTGAGAGAGTTGAATGTGCCGAGCATCAGCAAGGATACCAACAATAGTCCTAAATTAAGACACTTAGACATATGCATTAGTTTTTTACCTGTTATTAATAATCTCGCTCATAGCCTAAAAAACAGTCCTTATCGAAGTTTCACCTGTAAACACCTACATAACCCCACAGTTAAGTGGAGAAAGCCTCAGCTCTGAGAACAGCTGAACCATGTTTTCGTTGCTGCCTTACACAAAAGGAGTCTCAGAGTGGAGCTTTTGGCAGAAAAAAATTTATATAGACCTCCTGTAATCCTAAGAGTTAGAAAAGCAGCCATTGTACGAAAAGAGCCTTTTCTTACAGCGCCTGCTCTGTGGCATGTGATGCTACACCATTCAGACCTGTGAGGGTTTCACAGCCTGCAGATGGGGGTGGATGTGGGATCCAGCACCAACACATCTAACTTCTGTGGTTTTGGTCACTGAATTTTATGGTGGTAAAGGCCCAAACCCCATCTTTGTAATAATGCCACAGCCTCCTGTGCCTTTCATCATTTCCCCTCAAATGCTGGGACAATCCATACTTTCATGCTTTGGTTTTTCTCCTTTTTGCCAACCTGGTTCAAAGCTAATGTTTGCTAATTGCTTTCACAGGACTATGTTGAAAGTGCTTCAACACAGTAGGAGAGGAAGAGCCATCTGGAATAAGGACCCAGCTACATCTCCAACACTAGCAATAAGGTAACAGCAAAAATAAGGGCTGGATTTTCAAACACCCTGGGAGGGTGCTGAGCTGGTGGCTTAAAACCAATTAAACCCCACAGCCTTACACTTATATATGAAACTCACTTTGTGTACAAGTGAGAAAACAATCCAGGGTTCTCATTATCTCTGCTTTTCAGAGCACAGCTTGGCTTCAAACCTGCCTAGTGGCAGCTTGCACTATTCCCACAGTGCAAACCAGGCTTTTGCAATCTAGTTATTCCTGAAGATGCCAGCAGATTCAGCTGCTCAATTCTCATGAACATTAATTAGAAACATTCTGTCTCTAAATCACCTTGATGGCTTCTGAAGTACCCATCCATAAGTACAGATCACAGTAAATGCAAAATGAGTCCAGCAAGACCAACAAACCAAGGGACAAGAGGGCTTGATGCTCAGGCTTACCTCCTCTGTACCATGATTCCTTCTGTTGCCACTGGTGACTGGTTCCTCCACATATACAAATGAGCAGGTAATTCAGGTAACTTCATCTACCGCTACATGTACAGTATAAAGCAGGTTAAAATTTGGGCCAGAAATTGTTCCTTTCAGCAGACTGTTGGTGTTAAACAGTGCAGTGTCTGATGAGCAGAGCTGGCTTTTCAAGGCAAGGATGAGGAAGGTGCTTGGCTCTTGTCCAGCCATGTGGTTGATGCTGGTGTGCGGTGCTCTGGAGAGAGCCTGTGCTGTTACCAAATCAGACATGAGCTTACACTGCTGCTGTACTAATGCTGGAGTGGGGCCCATCCCAACCACTCCCCCTCTTCCCTCACCAGGACAGAACTACATGTGGGTTTCAACCCTCAGCAAAGATGCCTTCTGAAAGATCCCAGATCTGCTGACAGTGAGACACATCCGCAAGCACTGGCAGCAAGTACAGCACTGGCAAACAGGTAGAGACTGGATGATGCACTTTTGCCTTGCACATATAGATGGGGTGAATTTAGAGGCCACCCTTGGTTCCTGCCTGCAGGGCCAGGCTTGAGTAGAGATTCACCTGTTGTGACCTAAGGGTGTAACGAGAAGAGATACAGGGAAAGGAGATAGTAGGGCAGAATGAGGCAACGCACTGGAAAAACCCTCATGGTATCTTCACACAGCACTGGCCTCTGCTCTGAATGAATCCTCATGAACCTGTGGAGGTATCAGGGGAATCACTAGGGTTTCTCCAGGAAAAATGAGTCACAGCTTATCCCAATTGTGTGGACCGGATGCATAGAAGAGAGGGATCCTAACATACTTGCACAATGAGCAGGGACCCCTGAAAGCAGGGATTTTCTATGGACAAAGGAATGAACATGCAGTAGTGTGGGATGCCAAGGATAAAGAGAATTTTTAAGAGCTGGCAGAACTGCTCCACCTCATCCCAATGTGATGCGGAAACTAAAACATCACACTAAAGGCACATGGCTTCCCTATAGACCCTGGGCAAAACCTGGGACCACAAACTTCAAAGAGGCAGAGCTTCCTTGGCCTCAAGCAGGTGCACTACACTGAGCCCCTGCTTCCCAGGGCATCCCCAGTCTGGGGCCATGGAGAGAATCTGAACCCATGTTCTGCAGACAGCCATAAGCATCCCTATCAGCAACCACAACACAATGGACAGCTGGGATGCAGGAGGCATCCTCATCTCCACTGCTCTGGCATTGTTGCGGTTTAAGCCCAGCCAGTAACTCAGAACCACGCAGCTGCTCGCTCACTCCCCCACCCTCCTCCTCCCAATCCCAGAGGGATGGGGAGGAGAATCAAAAGAATGTAACCACCACAGGTTGGGATAAGAACAGTCCAGTAACTAAGGTGTAACACAAATCACTGCTGCTACCACCAATAATAATAATGATAAGGGAAATAACAAGGGAAGAGAATACAACACCTCACCACCGGCCAACCGATACCCAGCCCGACCCAAGCAGCAATCTGGGCCTTCTGGGTAACTGCCCCCAGTTTATATACTGGGCATGACGTGCTGTGGTATGGAATACCTCTTTGGCTAGTTTGGGTCAGGTGACCTGTCTCTGCTTCCTCCCAGCTTACCCTCCTCCCTGACAGAGCATGAGACTCAGAAGGTCTTGGTCAGAGTAAACATTACTGAGCAGCAACTAAAAACATCAGTGTTATCAGTGCTGTTCCCAGGCTGAAATTCAAAAACACGGCACTGCACCAGCTACTAAGAAGGAGAAAAATGACTGCTACTGCTGAACCCAGGACAGGCAAGCATGGTTTACTGGCAATGAACCAATGCACAGACCTTCAAAAAGAATTTATGGACGCTTTTATACACATACACAAATATTTTAATATAATAGTAACTGAAATGTTATCCATATTCTTAGTACTGTCATAATTAACTAAAAAGGTATTTTTTAAATTTTGTAAAAATGACATATTTTACACATCTTCTATTTACAATTGCAATATACTTAAATGTTATAAAACATCCACTCTGACCTTTAAAATATATGTATACTAGGACTCAGTATTAGATATATTATAATTTATAGCAAACCTAGGGTTTGCTGTGTAGCTATCTGTTCAATGGGAATTTCATTATCAGCCTGGCTTAAGAAAGGCTGCTCAAAACCAAAAATTGACGACAACAACAACAACAAAAAGACAGGGAATGTGCAAATATTGGGGCAGGAAAAGAAAATACAAAAAAACCAAAATCAAGCTTGCAGTTTTAAAAAAGGACATCGTGAAGACTTCCAATAAATTAAAATCATGACCCACAAATCCTTTTCCTGGCATTGTCCGTCATCAAATTAATTTTCAGTACTATTAATCTGAAAGGAAAAAAGCTAACCCAAGGGAAAAACCCAACCCAGCCACCCCAGATCTTCCCAGGGTCATCTGTTCCTCACACCGCAGTCAAGCATCAGGATTTGCCGGGATGATTGTTGCTGGCACAGACGAGCTGGCTCTATTGATGACCCGTGAATAAGTGCGCTCCATTCCGTGCTGTTTTGCTGGATCCTCCTTGTATGCAATCTTTTGATAAAAAAGGAAAGAAAAAATTATATGCAACAGTGAGAGAAATCTGAAGCTTGATGTCTGAAGTCTGTTTGGTACTTTATTTATTACACTATGATGCTAAAGATCTCACAGCAGATAATAAACTTCGCCCAGGTACACAGAAGTGACTGGAGGCTGCAGTGAGTGGGAGGATATCCTCTGAGCTGGGGGAATAAATGGGGCTGGGCTGGGGTCACCAGGTTCTGCCAAGAGGTGCTTCATGGTGTTCTCTGAACTATGTTTCTCTAACAACAATCATACAAACACAACTGAGAAGTCACCTGCATTTTAGGTGCAGTGGCACCTATTGATTCTGGTACAGACCAGCCCCAGCTCTGCCCACACACTCATTTGGAGGCATGCAGCATCCCCACCAAGCTTCACACACAGGGCAGTGGAAAAGTATGTCAGTTAGGAGGGTTTGGACCAATTGCCAGGCTGAGGCTGCAGGCAAACCTGTGCTCTTAGGGAGGAGCAGTGGCAAAAGTTTGCTCTTCCCTGTCCTAAAATAGGCTTTAGCAAGAAGGAAGATATTTTTTTTTCTTAAAGTTGTTTTTAGCTTTGGTAATAGGCTATAAAGCCTATTCTATAAATACAGACTGAAAACCTGCCTTCTTCCATGAGGCACTGTGCTGAAGCATCCACAGCAGAGACATGGGCCATCCCCACTGACCACGCAGCTGTCAATAGTGGAAGAGAAAGCCTTTCCCCTTCACAAAGCTCCAGGGACAATCTTACGACCCCCCGTTATCCCTGGTCAGGGCTGCAGGTCAACCACACCACATTTATTACTTGGGCAGACGTGACCATGCTGCTCCCACGTACACCTTTAGTGCCTGAGCCAGCAACTCTGGCAGCTCTGAAAAGGAACTATTCCCACACCATGTACATCTTGTCCCTTCTTTTTCATACGTCTCTGAGCAAGGGAGTCATAGACATGAAAATAAACAAACATACCAAGTAGAAAACCAGCAAGTGAGGAAAGTACATGACATTAAAAGAAAAAGTAGATGTAAGAAAAATGAACATACCACTTTTGGATATAGTATTGAGGGAAATGTTAGACAGGGAAGAAGAGAAGCTGTATAAGCAAGGACCATGACAGAGCTGTCAGAAAAGAAAAATAAAACAAAACAAAAGAGAGAAAAACACATGGTGATGAGTCACTGTCAGTGGGTGAGCAAATAAAACCCTCTTGAACATGACAAAGGGAAAGACGGCAAATCTTGCTGGTGTAAAGCACACAGCACAGACACCCTCAAGCTTTCTAACTGTGAGATAGATATTTCAGCCACAGTTTACAGCACATGACTTCTCTGAGGCAATACTGCTCAGAAGTAGGCAGTTCATGCATTCACTGCAGGAGGAGCAGAGTTATCACAAAAAGCCGTGCTGCCTGGAAAACTGGGCTGCTGCTCATAAGGCTGCCCCACAAGGCTGCAAGTGGGAGACTGGTTTTCAGTGTGGGCTTTCAAATTCCAGTGATCACAAACAGTGATAAATATTAGTTACAATAAAAACAGTGAAATGCTTGAGGTTCACAAATATTTATACACCTGAAAGGGCAGGGAGCACGACTCGCAGAACAGCAATGACCACTGAGCTTGACCCCCCACCTGGCATACGCCAAGCCTTCAAAGCAATTACACTGCTTTATACCCTGAAAAAAAACAGCTCAATTCCGCAGGACCAATGGGCCAAAAAATGCTGGTAAATCCTTATTCTCCTCACATGTGAAGATGAATAATACAGCATGGTCTATGGAGTGCCAATTAGACACTTCTGTGAGATGCTATCTCTGATAACAACGGTTAAGCAAAGTAACTCTCTACATAAGTAGTGCTTACATATGCTATAGGCACCTGGAAATGCAACTGGTAGAAACTAAGTTCTTCACAGATGCAATTAAGGTGGCCTACACACAAGCACACAGAGAAACAGCTAAGCATGATTTAATTCACGCTTTAGTATGCAGAATCACTCAATATTTAAATTAAAAACAACCAAAAAAATAATATCTGCATAGATGCAGCAATAGAGTAGCTGCAAGTGTGCACTGAAGCCCAGTTCAGTATTCTGGGATGTATTTCATAGAATGCAACCATGCATGTTCATCCATCTGAAGCTGCGAACAGCCGAAATACATGGCATGTATTTTGACAGTGTACTTAAATATATATATAAAAAAAACCCAGTAGTAACTCTTGCTCTGAAAGCTGAATACAAATAGGAACTATAAAGATACCTCTTCCAGTTTCAAGCTAGGTATTAAATGCAATTTACTGCTTTAATTAAATATATCACAGCTGTAGGCTAAAGCAAGTGAAGCATAAAACACCAGTTTTACTGATTATCTATCTTCCTATGCCTCTAGACTTCAGTCTGCATTTAGCTTCATGAACATTCACCTTTTCAATATGTAGTACGACAGGCAGAGGACAGATCTTTGTTGAACAATCAGATTCATTACATACAATACACCTGGATTTGAAATAAAGAGAGGGAAAAAAAAAAGGAGCAACCTTTGTTTTCTCAGTGACCGCTGCACTATCAGGTTTTACTTTAAATTTGCTCTACAGCTTCATTTGTCACTAGAAGATACAATTAGCCACTCTCATTCAGTCCAACCAGCAACAAAATAGATGATCTAACCTGTTCATTCATAACTGCAGAGAGCTCACTGAGCATATCCTTGTAATGAGACTTCATCTCTCCCTGATACTCAAATTGGTCCTCCTTAATAAGGCGTTCGTTGACATCAAGAGCATGTCCACATGCTTCTGCAAATTGCCTACAAGCACAAAACCACAAAGAACAAGCATGCAAATTCTGTGGTAATGGAAAAATAAAATCTATCTATCTATATACACACACTCTACCTCTTCTCCCCCTTTCAAATTATACCTTGTTTGAAGTGATATTCAGAGCTCACCCTCAGATCAAGAGGAATGCAGGCTATTAGAACAGCCCAAAACTTCAGTAAATGTTTTCCTGGGAATGACTTGTAAGAAAGGGTAAACGCAGATGTAAACCAACCTGGTTCAATTCAGCCTGATTTCATGTCACACCTACTCATGCTATTTAGTACTATGCAGAGGGTTGAAAGTCTGAACAATGTTTACCTGAAGATTTCCTTCAGAAGCTTAACTTGATTATCAGGGTATCTCTTAGCATTTGTCTCTTCAAGAAAAGCTCGAGCATAGGCCATTGGTCCAGCATTTACCTGGGGGAAGAATATGCAGCTTAGGTACACAGAACAAGCAGCTTATTCTCATTTTCTCTTGTGTTCCAAGGACTGGGGACTGGCCTCAGGCAACCAAACCTGTGTGAAGGACATCACTTCATTCGTTTTGTTACCTGGATGAGACCTGAAGAGTTTTACTGTAGAAAAGGCAGCTGGTCGGCCTTGCACAAACTGCATACCCTTGCTGGCCTTTGAAAGCCCTCACTTAGTTAACCGTCCAGAAAGCTGTATGTTTGAGGCCATTTTAATGAGGGTACAAGAAATACATGCAACTCTCACCATTCCCAACCTTTCTAAATAGGAAATGACAAAACCAACCCTAACAAAACTCCCTTTAAAGTATTTGCATGCTTGGCTATGTGACAGGCTGTATTCTCAAGTGACCTGTGATGGTCTTGTTGCAAAGGTCTTAACATTAATTTAGAGAAGATTTGACTAAAGTAGTTATATTTGCACATAAACCCAGCAGGCATCAACATCAGCGGAAAATTTTCTGTTCTCTTACATTTTTAGAGTGGGCTCCAAAAGCAGTGGAATACAAAATATGAGCAGAAGTAGAAAACAGAGAAAATACATCTGGAATGTTGAAAATCAGAACAAAATTTTAGGTAGATGCATTGAAAGGAGAAAGAATAAATTAAAAAAGGCAAATTGTTATTACCTTGACACTGACACTTCCTTGGAGTTTGAGCTGCAGTCGGATCATGTCCACTTCTTCCATTGTGCAAAGCTGATTGAGCTCCGAGACTTTTTTGGACATCTCATCAATCGCTACTTCGATAGGGTTCAGTTCTGTGCTGGTTTGGCTTATGACTTGAATACGCTTCTTCACGTAGGGAAACAAGTGACTGGCTACTCAAAAGCAAGAAACATATCAGAGAAACTCACCCAACAAAACAGTATTTAAAGAAGCAAAACAATAGGTCTCAGAACACCTACTGCTGCTCAAGCACTTAAAAAACCCACACATAATCCACTCCTCCTTTTTTCTTCTTACAAGCAAAGCTGTGTCACATAACAAGATGCCCTCAGACATCAGTGCCTCTTTCCTGACTTGCCAGAACAAAACTTTTAGGTGACTATGCCTGTACTGTAAGCAGCTTTCTTCACTTTGCCCTTTGGGGGAAGCTGTGAAGTCCATGGGGAATGGGATTTTCTGTCATTCAGGAGCCTTTGATGTGAATATCAGCTGCTCTGCTCATGGCTGCCCATGACAGCAATGCCTCCATCTCAGATAGTTTCTCATATTCCCAGCCAAAATACAGACAGGTCAAGTTTCAGCAGCAGTTTCACAAAGGATGCCTCTTTAAAAGAGATTTCCACCATGATAAGGAACTAAACATTTTCTGTTTAATATGATTCAGTAAGAATAGACATATCTAGCACTCCTGACATTCCTGTCTTAAAACACTGTGCCCAGTGAGATGAAATCTTACCTCCACTTAAAAAAAAAAAAAATCTATATGCTGTATCTTGCTCTGATTTTGAATAAAAATTCCTATCTGCCAAGTTTTAATCTTCTTAGAATAGTCACCCTACTTCACTTCTTCTTTGACTTGTTTGTTATTTAAAAGAACAATGGTTCTGAGTGCTGAACTGCCTCCAGCAAAACCACTCCCAAGTTACATCACTGCAAGAACAGTTAAGATGTCAATAATATGAGAAAATACGACTGCTGATGACTCCACAAATGAAAATAACTTTTCCCCGGACAGTCGGCAAGGTTGTAAGAGAGCACATAATTTGCCAATGGACACACTGAAGAGATTACTTATCAGTCTGCACAGCATACTCTGCCCACTGACTGCAGAAAACCTGGCACATTAAATGCACTGCTGGGCTTAACTGGCAAAGGTGGATGGGAGCGGGGAAGCATCCCGAGGACACGTACTTGTTAGGATCGTGCGCCTCTTGCACTGCTCTTCTACCCCTCCGTGCTTTTTTCCTGAGAGTGTGAAGGGTGTCTCAAACACAAAGCGGTTGATATTGTGATGCATTTCAAAGTCAGTCTTTCGATCTTCGGCTTCCTTCTCTTCAAAGAAAGGCGTGACATACGTCACCTGGATATACGCGTATTTTGGATCTAGGTCTTTGGGGTTGACCTGTGTAACAGTGGCAAACATAAAACTCTGTTAATAAGCTTCCAAGGCATCTGTTATATTTCTGATGCTTCTATAGCAATACTGATTAAAACATACTTCCTATTTTAATATTAAGACCACAGATTAATACAAAGGTATTTAACAAAGGGGACCGTAAGAACAGTGGGACTTTTGAACATAGTCATTGGCAGAAATGGATGAAAACTGAATGAGAGAGAAAACAACCTGCTTCCGCATTGCAGTAAACATCTGCATGCTCTCTGCAGGCATATGCTGGAATATGCTCTTTTTCCACTGACTGTGATGCCCTGCTATAATATCGTCATTCCCATGCAGGACCTGCCACGCTATAAGGTGAGGATCTTTGTTCGGTTGTAAAACTAGGTCACGCGAGGTAATACACACACTCAGTTCATATTCATTCAAAACACAGCTCCCAAAACATGCACCATGAGCTCAGTTCTCCCCACTGTTCAAAAACCAGCATTTCTTTTGTACCTTGTTGGAATCCTGAATGATCTTCACGTTATCTATTCCAAACTTGTCTGCATACAGTTTCATCAGCCTTTGAGAGATCTCAGACAAGCCGGTTAATTTGGGTTCTTTATAGATATATTCTTTACCTTCCTCTTCTTCAAAAAACCCCTGTTCGGATGAAATGGAAGGATATAATGAACACCACAGGCAGGGCAAAGCCTAAAAGAGGTGCTTTTATCAGGAATCAAGGTTGTCTGTATACCCACCAAAGCATCCAATATATCATTTCCAACATCTAAATCAAAAGCTTACCTCTCTCCACTGTAGCAAACACCTAGAGGTCTGCATTTATACCAGTCTGGTACCTCCGAAGTTACCCAGTTATTTTGATGTACCTGGGTACATCATACACATTTAATAACTCATACACATTTATTCATATAAGACCTAGCTGTTTTAAAGATTTAAAGCACTTTCTTAAGAATGCTGATGTGTGTACGATGAAAAAACCCAAATGAATTAAAAACTGGACATTAATAATCCTTTAAATTTTAATCATTTGTTTAAATTAACTATTTTGGAAGCACTGTCCTAACAGAACATGAGTGTAACAGCTGTTCGCTGGATGCCTAGCCCAGCATGCCACCTCCAGCGCATCCTGTCTGGGAGCCATGTGTGCAGCCAAAGGCTGGGCACTGCTGCCTGTGGTGATGTGTGGGACACTCCTGCTCACAGCAATACATAGGACCATGGCATTGGGAGCACCTGTGAACTGATCTGCATCTGTTCAGGGCAGCTGAAGAGGAACTCTGGTGGCATCCTGAAAGGTCATATGGAATTGCAGCATTTTCAGAGACAATCTTGTCTGTTAGATTTATGTAGAAAAACCAAACAAATAAAAAAAAAAACCCAAAAAAACCTCCCACACAAACTGTGCTCCTTTGCAAAAAAAGCTCAATCTTGTTAAGGTCATTTACTTATTACACTGGAGGGACTTGGCAGAGCTTTAAGAAGACTCCACTGAAGAGCTGAACAAGAACCACTCAGGCTTCAGAAGAAATGCCAGCCTCAGAAAATTAACATAGCATTGCATCATGTGCAGGTCAGACACTCAACTTGTACATGATGAACGTGTACCTCAAAGCTACAGCAGGAAGTAGCAGGTGCCCCAGTAACAAGGCCGGGATTTATCCCAGTGCCATCATGGGACTATTCCAATGCAGCACCAGACTTCCTCCTAGGATTTCATATGCTGCTGATGAAATCTGGCAGTGTTAACCAGGGCAGCTGCACCCAAAGCCTCCTCCTTTCACCTGAATGCAAAGTGACCCAGAGAAAAATACCCGAAGCTGCAGGGATCAAGGGGAAAAGCAGACAGCATTAATGATGTCAGACCTAAGACCCTTTAACCTTAACACGATGTGGCTTGAACAGCTAATTCTACATTATGTCTAGGCAAACTGCCATCTGTTGAAAAACAGAGAAGCACAAATGAATGAAGTCAAGAAATACCTCCAAATCTCTTTGGAAGGTACTCATGGAAAATCCAGCCTTTTTGTGTTGAAGCATATTTCAAGTTTGGCCACTAAAATTATTGACTAGGCAGACCTTCATTAAAAAAAAAAACCCAAACAAAAAAACCCCCCGAAAACAAATCATAGCTGTAAATGTCAATGTTTGTTTATGAAAAATCCCCAAACTTGATCTTGATAGGGACTAACAAATAGATGCATCTCTGGCTTCTCCTTTGGTGAGGACAAGGGGCAATAAAATTATCTTTCAATTTGGCAAGTGCCAAGAGCACTGTGGGCTTTACTGGAAACTGATGACTAACAGCAGCGGCTTGTCTGGTAATATCTTAATCAGTCTCAGAGTGACCTTCTAACACTGCACAGTTTTAAACCATATTATCAATTAAACTCCATAGGCATACGAAGAACTTCACAAGTAATTAGAAAACAAATCTAGAGCTCAAAAGTTGACACCCTATAAACATTTACTGATCTGAGCAGGTAATTGACTCTTTTATTGATTTCACTGAGGGAAGAAGATGTGCAGAATCATAACCTAGTTTCTGGTCTTGTTTCCACTGAAGCAAAACTGCTTTTATGTGAGAAAACCTCATTAATTTCATGCAACCATATTTAAACACCCTACTCAGAATTACTCCTGTCAAAAATCAGCTGTTTTCTGCTACTATTCCATGTTTTCAACATAACCCCCTCATGTTCTCCAAATCAATCACATAACAAGCTAGAATATAGTTAATGCTCTTAACCACTAATTCTGTGTATGTTTTCATGCTGGAACACAGTGTTTATATGTGAGTATCAAATCTTTGTGCTAATGCTGCATGGCACACTAAGTTGGTATCTGTGTTAATGGTTTTGCTTAAAAAAAAACCCCAAACCTGAACACAAACAACTAACATACTTTGTCTTGTCTCTAATGCTAGAGACATCATTTAAGTACATATTCCCTACAGTATTTCAGCTGATAAGTGACAAGCAGAAGTTAATTGTGAGCTATAACTAATCATGTCTGCCATATGCTGTATGTCTGGCAAAGACTATTGGAGGTAAGATTAAATACTTCCAGAAGCTACATATCCTTCAATTTCACGATTTTAACACATTAAGCAGCCAAGGTTACATTATCAGTGCATATCCCTGGATTATCTTCAACTGGCTTGTTTTACCTGCAAGGACAACACAGCCTTACAGATGAAAATTATGACATGGAGCAGCCAAACGTAACGGAAGGGAGACAATGTCCTGGGCAGTAAGTTATAGGTTTCCTCTGAGCTCTGATGTGCTGAGAGTCAAGTTGTGACCTAGGACTGTCACTGTGGGAGTGCTGAAAAGGCCCTTCTTCCTCCCCATATGCCCTCAGACACAGCCCCTGGAGCTCACAGTACATCAGACACTTCTCTGCCCTTTGCTGGAGGCATACACACCATTCCTCCAGCCTGTGTGCCAAGGTAAAGCCTTCTGCTTTACCTGCCAAACTTATCATCTAATGGATCTTTCCTCCTCTGCATCAAGTGAGCATCTCCTCCTATGGTAAGTGAGGGTGCTTTATTCTTTAGTAAGGAAGCTACAGCTGTTTTATTACGTTTGGAAAAGATGACACATATTCTGCTCTTCGGACATAAACCCACAGTTAGCTTACCACTACGAAAATCTGGCCTCCAACTTCTGAGGCTTCTTTCACAGATAGGAAAACAAAACCACAGCTCTACTTTTACCTGCTCTGAAAACAAATCTTGAATGTCTTTGTTTATCAGCACAATATGAGTTTTCAGCTATTCAATATATTTAACGGCTTCTTTTTGGTTTTAATTCAAGAAAGATACTGACTTCTCAAAACTCATCTGTGAATAAAATCATAAGCACTGGCTAGTGTGGCCACTTGGTGGTGCAATGAGATGCTGTCATCAAAGACCCTTAACAGAATTTGCGGTCTAAAACAGCAGCTGCCATGAGATGCAGCTCCCTGAGCTGGCAAATAAAGCTCTCTGGCAAAAACTACTGACTACATCCTTCCTAAGGCCTACAACCATTCAAACCATCCTTCCAGAGGATCTCTGCAGCAATGCAGTAACCAAGTACTGTCTCCCCTTTCACATGAAGGACAATGGTTTTCAGGTGCATCTGCAGGTTTTCTTTTTCTACTAAGAACCCTCAAAATTCTTCCTGCAAACAGTATTTGCAATATTTCTTTGTCCTTTAATCTGCTTTCTCTGCAGGTTTTGTTTTTTTTTCAGTTAAGGAACAGCAGTGTTCCATTTTTACAAAATATGCATATATGTATATATTTATTATTGATATAATTGATAAAAATGTTTAATTAATAAATGCATATCTGTAATAATACATTTTTATATGTGTGTATCAGCCCCCAGGTGTTTTATAGAACAGTGTATGTGCAAGACTGAAAGGAATCCCATACCTGCATACTGAGCATCCCACACCTGCATACCAGGTTTCCTTCTGTGGCATTGCCTCTGTAGTGGCCTAAGCAGAACAGTTCATATTGCTTTACCAGTGTAATACTAGTAAATAATACTAGTGTAATTCTACTAGTAAATACTAGCAAAACCTGCAACTGTTGGCTTTTGGGAGGAAGTGTGCAAAGTCTGCCAGAAGCACAAGAAAAGGGAAATGCTTTTAATGTTTTAAATGGATGGGGTATTGATACTGCTTTCAGCATGGAGACCTTCAATATTTTTGGCAACTGAAGGACCAAAAGGCCCCATACCTTTCCATCTGCACAACTGAAACGGAAGCAAGTGGCCCATGAGAAAAAGGGATTCAAAGAAATACAGAGACGAAACCTTCCTCAGGGAAAAATATGCAGGCACAGTTGGTATGTGGGAACAGATTGTTCTCTCTGTCTCTTCTTTCATGCCAAGCTTCATCTGTAGCTCCCATGGCTGCCATTGTCCTTTGTGTACTGATAAGCCCTCCTTAATCAGTTCTGCACATCTACTCCTATTTTCCTTGGTAATTGAGGCACGCTCATAGGAATGATCTACCTTTAATTATTTGCACTTTGTCATGTACTTTTGTCACTATGCCTCTGCAAGGAGCAATACAGAGAAGTCTCGCCTTCTACCACATAACATCTCTCCTGCAAAAGGAAAGGAGGAAGTTGTACTTGCTTGCATTTAGAGCTCAGTGTCCAGGGTCATCAGGGAATGGACCAGACTGAGCAATACACAGCTATGAAAATGTCATATGCATGAAAGCTGTTTAAATGAGGTTGCTCTCGTGGCACTGGCAGCTGAAAAGTCATTGCACTGTAACAGAGATTTTAATCCAATTCAGCAGAACTGCTGTAGCTAAATTACCCACTTACAAGTAGCTGCCTCTGGAAGAGCTCTGGCAAGAAGATGCAAGTAGAAGAGTCCTGTTTCCCACACTGCTGCCCCTATTTTGAGGAAGGCCAGGCATAAGGAAAACTCTACCCTTCCTCAGTGCAGCTTGCTTTCTACTTGAATTTGGCATGTTCAGCTTTGCTAATCTGTATGAAGAGCCAGGACACACCATTTGTCTCTGGCTCCCAGTTTGCTCGTTCCTACAAGGGAATACCAGGAACATGGCTGTATCCTGCCCAGAGGGCTGCAGTTACCATTGCCACAGATCATACTGACACAACAGCCTTTCTCTTTGGAGCTGCTGTGCAGGCCAGGAAAGCAGGTTTGCATTCAAACAGCATTAATGCTACACTGAGTTCTTCAACAGAGAATGAAGGGGTCCAATCCTGCTCCCAGTGAAGCTGAAAGAAAAACTTCCACTGAGATGAGATGATGCAGCATTGGGCCCCATGGTGCACACATAACATGGCAACTGACACAGCTTGGTTAATTCGGGTAACTGAACAAACAAAAGTTAATTTGCAGGATGAAACAACAAATGAAACAATGTTATTTCATCTGCCAGAAACCAAAGAATTGAGAGCACAGGAAAGTTAATGTTAAGTAACAGTACAGGGAGGGATGGAGGATGTGTGAGGAGAGAGTTAAACAAAACATGCAAAAGAACTAGACTTACCACAGCCTTGAATAAGATCAAAAGGAGAGAAGAGTAAATTTCTGCATTAAAATCTAATTAGCAAGCAGAGTGATTCACATCAGTCTGTTTTTTTACACACCTTATTATTTACTTTTCTTTTTTTTTTTTTTTTTTGTAAGAGTAAAGGAAATAGTATGCTTGCCAAAACCAGGTCTTAAAAGGAACATGCTGGGTTGCTACACTGGTCTGTAGTAGGAGAAAGCACAAAATAATGCTTTGAGGATGCTGAAGCACAGCAGAGGGAATAAAACTACTCTACAGTACACTGCACAGAATCAGAGGTGGCCTGAAAGCAGCAGTCAGAGCAAGAAACACAACAAAACATCTACTGCATTCTGCTCTACTTAAGCTCTGTTACAGAAGGGAACCACAGATCAGTCAAAGATGTCTTACCTGGTTTTATGTAAATTTTACTCAGAAAACACCCTGCCCTGCCTCAGTCTCAGTTTTGCTTGATGAAGTCAAGAACTAAAGCTGATGTAAAAGGCTGTTTTCCAACACACCAATAAATACATAGCAGCAGTTTACACATATGCAACTGAGTGCTCTTTATTCGGAGTAAAATCTTGCTTGGAGTCTGACCCACAAGGCCCTTTCTACCCCATGATTCATTGCCAAGCGTTTCCCTGGTTTAGCTTCTTGAAAATACATCAGGATTACAGGAACATGCTGAAATCTGGGAATGTGTGGAGACAAAAGAACACAAGTTGACTTACCTGCCCATAAAATGCAACACGGTAATATCGCCCAAAGAGACGTTTCTCAGAGTTCACTACTTCTGCAACCTTCAGGTATGAGCGGTGAATATCATAGTACAAATCAGACAGCCTCTACATTAGGAAACAGGGAGGAGCGGGGGAAGTGAGAGCATGCAGATACTTTAGTTCTGTACAAGCATGGCTTGCCTTAACTGGATTCCCAAACCTTTGCAAAGATGGCTGTACATACTGAAAGAATAGTTTAACCTTGTTAGCAGTCATTTCAAGGTTCCTTTCATCTTCTGAGCAGTTTTGTGGCAGTCAGTGTTTCTGTGCATAGGGCCACAGTGGCAGAGACCTACCAAGAGGGAACCCAAGTATCCTATGTGCAGGTGAGAGCAAGGTGCCAACAGTTCCAACCAGCTCCTACCCCCATGCAAAGACACACTATCCACAATTATCACTAAAGAGCACTTTCTCAGGATAGTGAAACAAAATTTCAACTAAGTGTGCTGGTTTTGGCTAGGGCAGAGTTAAATTTTCTTCAAAACCTGTTTCCTAAGCATACAGCTTATTGCTATTTACCTCTTGGCTTTTACTATGATTTAAAACCAGAAAAACAGTAGATGAGATTATAGTCTGGTTATTCATTATATATTGAGATTGCCAAGTAAATAAAAGAAAAAAACCCTGGAACTGTGAAGAGATCACACAATTTATCAGCACTTTCTAAAACTAAATACAATGGAAATGTGCTTTTCGTTTAAAAACATTTAAAAACACGCAAAATTCACGTCCACTGGATAATACGAGAGGTCTGTTTGAAAATTTTTTGTCTATTAACCATTGTATTGATGCTGGAAAGAGGAAAGTAAGATACCAGCGAGTTATTTTTATTTACTCACAGCACAAAGCATTAAAAGGAGAAATTACAGACATGAAGAAAAAAGATTCCTTTTAAAGAAAGCACATTTTCTTTTTCCTTTAAACTTCACTGCTCTTTAAAGAAAATCAAAAAATATAAATATATAAATCAACTTACTTTAAAGTCCCTCTGCTTTTCAAAAACAGCAATGATAGGCTTGTTAACCTCAGCAATAAGCTCATATCTCTCAGACTTCCACAGGTATTCAACACACAACTCCAGCTGCTCCACAAGAATATTCTGTAATTCCACAAATATAAACAGATCACTTGACAGCTGGTGGCATTTAATTAATAGCAATGCAGCAAAAGCATACACCCACTGTTAATTTTTATTCTGTGTCTTCTATATTAAGGTTTATTTCAGTAACACAATGTTTAATCAGGTATTGGCAACCTAGCTCTTCTTTAGATAAAAACCCTCAAATAACAGCAACATGAAAGTACTTGAATGCTTGACAACTCATACAGAAGAATGGGTTTGGGCTTCATGGACTCCCTAACTACCTGCTCTGGTACTTAACACTCTTGTTAGCAAAACAGCTATCCCTGCTATTTAGTACAACAGCTATGACAATTCACTTAAAAGCTGTGTGCCTTTTAATACTGTCTGAAGTACACCCTCACTATAATTTGTAACATGCACAGGCTTCCATTAGAAATAACACTAGCTGTTGATATAGAACAAGTATATAAATGTTAATGCTGTTGACCTCATTATAAGGAGTATCTTGCATCCCGGAGTCTTCTTTCATAGCGCCTTCTTCTTTAATGTTGGGGGTAATGCTCAGAAAAGCAGGCCATCCCATGGAAAATAAGCCTTGAAGGGCAAGTCATAACAATGTCAATTAATACGTGAATAACCAGATCATAAAAAAAGCTACTGAATGCAATTGAAACAGATCTGATTTTATTTGACTGGGTTAATTACTTTTTTCACAGCCCAAGTGATGAGAAGCACAAATGGAACTGCCTGAATTTATGAGACTGTTACACATTTTCACTATGATATAAATCCACTTGTCCAGGCAAAGGGTAGCTATAACATTTTCCTGATGCAATTTTTTCCTCTCTTTGGCATTTTGGTTCCTTAGCTGTACAGTGCTGGCAGCCCTTGCAAAACTACATGTGCAATGCTCATCTACACTGGAATTGATAGGCAGGCTGAGATGAGAAAATTTATACTCATAAAACCAGTGCTGTAACTCCTGGCCTGACCCACAGGCACTTAATGCTACATGCTGGGATCTGCACTTGCCCCACCCATCTGATTTCCTAAAGGAGAGTGGCACAGTTGCCCAGGGCTTGCTGCATCTGATAGAGAGATGCCTGCTCTGGAGCACAGTGTGCCTTTACCAGGTTTGAGGATACCATGGCAGTGAGGTGACCAGAGACCTAAGAGGAAAATCTCTCTTGTAGAAAGCTCAGGGCGGTGGCAGAAGCTGTTGATGGGAAAGATCACAAGTATTAAAACTGAATTTACATCTAGTATTTGCTAATCTGGGTTCTTAGTGCAACAGCTGCAGGAGGAACAACTTGCACAGGCATTGCACATTACAGATGAGGTAGAGTTTGACCCACGAAGGTTTTACTACCACTCTTGAACAGAGAAGGTAAACATGTTAGAGGAGGTGATGAACTTCTAACATAACTTTTGTTCAATTTAAAGGTTAGCTTAAAAAACTAACCTTTACACATTGAGAGAGGGGCTCCATCCTCTCTGTCAACTTTTGAAGATCATTTAAATATAGATTTAAAATAAGATTTTTTGCTCCACCTCCTGTGATCTGTTACTCATGCAAAATATTTTACCACTAGTGAACCATCTCTACTGTTCTTCACAGAAAGTTTCCTTCTAAAAGGATGTATTTTTTCATCTCACCCCCAGACACTTCCAGGTGTAGTGGAGAACTATGGTCTCTTCAAAACTAAGTTTTCTCTTCCCCGTATATTTGCCCTTGCCCTCAGAAGTTGCTCTTTTTGAAAACTGCTAAAATACCTCATGCTAATAATTACTTTTAAATACACACTTCACAAGCTAAATAACCATTGGCATAGATGGATTTAAAAATAAAAGACTGCACTTTTTTCCTCTAATAAGCAAAGAAAAAAACTTTATCTGTACTAAGTTACATATGGATAACCAGATATTAATTCCACTCCCCTTCCCTCCCAGCTTTGGAATTGGACATGGATTTTCATGCTAAACTCCAATAGACCTGAGAGGGATTTCTGTTGCCAATGAAGAGCAGGCTGCCCCTTTGTTGAAAAAGCCCTTACCAGAAACATTCTGAGCGACTCATCAAAAAAGCCAAAGAGAATCAGGAAAGTAACATATAAAGTTTCCAACATTACTTGCTTGCTGTTACAGCCATCAACATGCACTATAAATATGTTTGCTTTGGTAGATATTTTTCCAGATCAATTGGAGAACAGTAATTTGATTCCTTAATTATGTTATTTGACCCATAAACAGGCACGGTTAGAGCACTCACTTCCTCCATTGTGAGTTGTTAGTAACACATTACTATCAGAGACTTGACCATCTTCCAGGAGCATACGTGAGGTACAAATCTTTTCCATTTTCCAGTAACCTATGATAGTGTAAGATGGTATTAGTATACTGCTACTGGTATGTGTTAATACATGCATACTTAATAACGACAGACTAACAAGTGAAGCATTCTCTTTTAGCACTAGCTAACTAAACATTTAAATTACACTCTTAACACAAAACATACACTTTCACTGTTTCAGAGCTAAGAATGGCATTTATGATATATTTTAAAAATAAAGTGTTTGGGAAGAATTCAAGCAGCTTTAGGACTACTTTATACAGAAGGCAAGCAGGACAGCCAAAAATTATTTTCAACAACAATGTTTATAAATACATAGTTGGTTTTGAATATGTTGGTCTTACCCTTTCTTTTCAGGTACTCTGCAATCAGAGCAGCGATATGAATGTAGCACATAGCAGCCTGTAATGAGAGACCAAAATACATGTATATATTAAAGTACACTGTATGACTTACAGCATACATGTGATAAGTATCACACATTTTCATCACTGTCAAGTCATGCTGCAGAAAAGGGAAGGCAAAATTAATAGAATCATTTAAGAAAATAAAAGGTTAAGTGATGAAATCCTTCTTGAGTGTTAATTTCACTAAATGTCTTAGGTAAAAGCATAGATTTTCTCAAGAAAGACTACTGAGTAAATAAGATATTCCTGGGTAATGCACTGGAGTTTTGCATCAACCATTTATGTTTTGATGAAAAGGACACCACCACCTCTCTAGGTGTTTTTCAGAAAACCTGTCTCCCTCCACTTTCAAGTATATGAAAGACACTGTATGATTCCCTTAAATCACTACTATTGTCTATTTTTCAGAGCCTTTTTTATCAGAACATCTCAGCCTAAAGACAAATAGATTTCCTATTCATTCATTTATATTACCTCTGATAAATCTCCATTTCTTGCATGAATCTTGGCCATGCTTTCAAGCCATGTCCTACGTAATTCTGGTGTGCTGGCATATGAATTTGCCAGGCTGTACTGCAGATCCACAAGCATCTCAGGGTCCTTCTCATGCTCCTTCATCTGAGCTGTGGCCATCAAAACTGTTCTGATGCGTTTGGTCAGATCCTTCACCTCTGCTGGGAAATTAACGTTCTTTGGGAAAGATAAGCAATACATCACTAAAACCATCTGAAGAGCCACATGCAGCACCCCTGAATAAGCTGAAGTCCTGCTTACGGAAGACCTTCTTTCCCTTCCCTAATTCAGCAGGCTTTGAAGCAGAGTCATAGTTCCACATTACATACATAGTGGACACAAACACTTGACTTTTTTTACTGGCATGGCACCTACAGGATATCCCAGTCAGTCAACTGTACCAGTCTGTATGCAACAACTCTGCTGAAGTCAGCAAACTGAAACATTTGTTCCTTGACTGCCTACTGGATGCAGGGCTGGATTCTTGTGTACATTCAGCTGATGAACAGCACCAGGCACTATAGACAGTTCTGCTTAACTCACAGCATGTTTTACTGCAGGGAATAAAGCACAATGGCCTGGCTCTTGGCGTTCTCACACTGAGCATAGTGAGTCCTTGTATTACTCAGATTGGTTGTTCACAACATATTTAACTCAGCCCTGCAGTTTCTCTTTTTCAGATGAGCAATGAAATATATTCCTAATTTCAGACCTTTTTTCCCTCATTCCCTTTGTTTAAAAGTAAAAACATCCAGAAAAATTATATGAAATTAAATGCTCCCTCCCTACAACACAGAGATGAGCATGTTACAGAAGCAGTGTGACTGACTGCAGTGCTGGGAAATCAAAGCTGGACTTTGAAAACAAATACAGTTGTAACTGCACCTTATTAAGTAAGACATCAAATTACTTATGCCAATTACCTACCAATTTGCTTACACTAACTATTATTAACCTCAGTGGAGATACCCTATAGTCACCTTCAGGGAATGAAAAACACCTCCAAAGTATGAAATTCAAAATGCATGTTGACAAATGTTTGGACAGGAATTGTAAAAATTAAAGACTGGAATCCTTTTCAACACCTTTACTACAGACGATGAATATAATAGTAATGGTAACTAATCTAAGAGCTAAATGCCTTTTTCAGGGGGTTAGCAAGTTGTTATAAAACCCAAATGTCATGCATGTTTTTGCTACACATTTACTGAACAGACTGAAAAATAAGGGACAGTTTGTAGACTAAAAAATGTCAGCTGCAATTGTGTCATTGTCACAATGCATGACACCTCCTCTGACATCAGGCAAATAAACAAAATAAGCAAGTGAATAACAAATAATACAATTTTTAAACAAAAAATACATTTTTGTTTCAAAAATTATTTTCAGTTATTAAGCTTCTGAGTCGCAAGCATTGTCATGAATTTCAGGCTGCCTGAAAAAGGCACACTATGAATGCATTCATCACTAATAAAAACCAGCAAATTTATTCACTGAAACACTTGCTCCTCTGAAATGGTTGACCTTTTGCAAGAGGTAGTGATAGACAACAAAAATGTTTCTTACTTTCATCTGCTTGTCTCCATTAGCAAAGTTATTTATAATTGCAAGTGAATGTTGAAAACGAGATCCACCAATCCCTGCATCTGCTATTAGCTGGCTCACTGCTTTGATGAGCTGCATGGGGGGAGCAAACACAGGGTGAAGTTAGCAAACAAAACCATTTCTGGATAGTTTTTAATCCCTATTTTAATATGTCTTGATGTATAAGGCTAGCAGAGATTTACATTTATACCTGTCTTAAGAAAGTAACATATATAAACACAACGACTATGAGTAATCTTTCCAATGTTTGTAATTGCTCATTTTGCAATGCAAGTGCACTGATACTGGACTTTCTATTTCCGTAACTATACTGTCATATTCTGTTTCATTCCTGCATCAGCTATGTTATCACTACTATAAGCAGTGCATGTGAATCGAGAATAGCCATTTATCTGGCTATGTGGCTACATTCACAGTTGCTGTCTCTCCCTGGAATAGAGCTGAAAAGCCCAGGAACAGCAGAGAATCCAGCCCAACGTCTTCAGACTTTACAGGAAAATCAAGCTGCCAAAGAGGCTTGCCTGAGGACTCCAAAAGAATTACTTTGCTACAGTGCATAAAAATAACAATGACACAAATCGGTCCAGTAAACCAGTATCAGCTAAACACTGATGATCACACACTTCACTTACTTGTAGATGGGATCTGACTATTGATTTCTGCTTGTTAAATTCAAAGTTCTTTCTCATGAAAAAATAAAGAAGAGCAGATGCCTCTGTCTGAGTCGAACGTGACCTATGGTTACAACACTTCAGGATTTCATAGCAGAGAGAACCGCAGAGATCTGCTTGTCCTTGGAAGAATGCTGATGGGAACTATTGAAGAAAAAGTGTGTTTAGCACTACTCTCAGGCCTTCGTACAGTCAATACTTTGTTAAGCCATCAGTAAAAACAACCCTGTCTCCCATACTAATTCACACCAGGGTTTACTGAAAAAATTAGCTATCAGCTAAACATAATCCCCATGTGCAAATTAAGATTAGGTAAAAACCACACACAGTTTTTCATAAAAACACCATATGCAATGTAACAAACTGGCCTAAAGGAAATCCAGACAGCAGCTGGCACACAGCAAGCATAAAAGCAGAGCAGCCTATCTGCAAGGAATGCAGAATAGCTAATCAGGAAAAGCGTGTGTGGCATTTTGCACTACTATAAAAGGTGTTCAGGAGAAAGAAAACACTTTCAGTAGCTAAGTCAGCAAATATCCAGTGGTCAAGGCTTTGAACAGCAGGAGACAACAGAGAATGAAGGATGGCTTTCCAAACTATACCTGCTATTTATCAGCAGGGTGAATGTAACAGAAGACAAGACTGAGGAGAGGTGGAAGATACACGTCTTGGCTACAGATCTCAAGTACTGCTTGAGAGGTTCTGCTGCAGAAACCACACGTGATCCCTGCTCCCACAGAACTCTGAAGAGAGAATTCAGTCCCGAGAGATACAGGCTGAATGAAATGGGTAATCCTGGATATTTACTCATCCCCCTCTTCTGTTCCCATCTAGTATGTAATTTAAAGCAGTCTGTGGATTGTTCACTTTGTGTTTTCCCCCAAGTCCTCAAGCTATGTTACTGGGAGAAACATGATTTTCTGCTCCTTTCCCCTGATACAACAACCTGAAGGAGGCCATATGGTTTAAACTGATCTACACTGTTGCATTTGATAGAAACATCTAGGAGATCAGGCCAGCAGCAATGGTTACCAGTGTGCTACATTCTGGTTAGTTGAGAGGATCTCATCTATGACTTGGCAGCTGCGCAGACTTTGTGGTTGACACAAAGTGTCGAATTGCCTTTGATCACTGATCTATGATGTGATGAAATCAAATAAACAGTTTGACCCAAAACCATGTTTTTGTCTAAAAACTCTTCTATGTTGAAAACAAAGTATTCTGAAACTTTATTAGTTTGGATGAACTTTTGGTGATGTGCATGGAATACTCTCCTGTTAGGTCCTCTTCGGACAGCTTAATCATTCACTGCTAGCTAGATTTTGCAACCCATGTATCTGCTATGAAGACCATGGGTTTCAAGCTTGCTTCCATGGGTGGTGAAAGCAAGAAAGCCAATGATACAACCAGACAACACAGACCTGGACAATACTTATCTATTTACTCTACAACATCCATTTTCTCAGTAAATTTTTCATTTTTCAAAACAGAATTTTTCAGACAGTGTGAACTTCTCCCTTTTAATCAACAATAAATCAGAAGATATATTTGTCAGGAATCATAGAATCATAGAATAGTTAGGGTTGGAAAGGACCTTAAGATCATCTAGTTCCAACCCCCCTGCCATGGGCAGCAACACCTTATGCTAAATCGTATCACCAAAGGCCTCGTCCAACCTGGTCTTGAACACTGCCAGGGATGGAGCATTTACAACCTCCCTGAGCAACCCATTCCAGTGCCTCACCACCCTAACAGGAAAGAATTTCCTCCTTATATCCAAGCTAAACTTCCCCTGTTTAAGTTTTAACTCATTACCCCTTGTCCTATCACTACAGTCCCTAATGAAGAGTCCCTCCCCAGCATCCATATAGGCCCCCTTCAGATACTGGAAGGCTGCTATGAGGTCTCCACGCAGCCTTCTCTTCTCCATGCTGAACAGCCCCAACTTCCTCAGCTGTCTTCATATGGGAGGTGCTCCAGTCCCCTGATCATCCTCGTGGCCCTCCTCTGGACTTGTTCCAACAGTTCCATGTCCTTTTTATGTTGAGGACACCAGAACTGCACACAATACTCCAGGTGAGGTCTCACAAGAATGAGCAGTAATACAGTGAAGACCAGAACTCTTTCAAAGTACCTATATGTCCTCAAGCTGTGCTTGCTACAACATATTAATAGGTCAGACTAACAGAATAAAACCACAGTTACCTTGCCTACAAACAGCCTCAGGGCTGCGAAGACGTGCTTGAGAGCAGCTGCTGACTGGTTGATTTGCAAAAAGAGCATGTGTGTGTCAAAGACTTTCTTCATCAACGCATTCTGGCAATCGGATTGCTGGAGCTGCCTCTGGAAGGTTCACAGACAAGACAGGACATTCTGGTCATTAAAGTGAACAAACAGAAGGATCTGCTGGACTTTACATCAGAGCGTTCCTAGGAAGATAGTTTTTCGGTGTAAAATTTCTGCAGATGAGGCATTCCCAGCTTGCTGCAGACTCTTTTTACTTGTAGTTTTTCCAAGGACAGCACTTTCCTATGCCTGTACTCCTATTTGTGAATGTTACAGAGTAGATCTAAGGGCTCAGGTGGCATAGACACTAAATCCAAAAGGAGCTGCCTGCTGTATTGTAGCTGTGAGACTTACAGCATATCATTTGGGCCAGTATTTGTAGAGCAATTTTTGAAGAGGCAGAAGATCCACCTGCTGACTATACAGATGATAAGTAGTTTGGAAATCTTTTGTCTAACATCTCTGAAATCTAGTGGGATAAACACAGTTCAGATGCATGACAGTCATACATTAGTAGATGCATGACAGTTCCATGCAGAGTAAGGCTGTGCATAGCCCTGGATACCTAGGATGGTCTTCATCTACATCCTTCTACTCAGTTTGGGTCACAGAAGTCAATTCCTTCATAAAATACCTTTACTGAGCACTGACATACCCTATTTCCCTATCGTGCTATTTCAGGCATTTCCAGCTTTCTGTGTGCCTGCTCCCCCAAGCTTTCCTTCCACCACATATCCCACACAACACCAGTTCAAGCAGAAAATGAAACAGCAAAACATACCTGGTGATTCAGAGTGTAAAGACATAACAGGTCAAGGATTGTGAGGGAAACTTCTGTAGCAATGTTTGCCTCTGTGTCTACATACTGTACAATGTCTGTTTCGTTGGAGCTACCTACAACATATAAGGCAAGATGACAAACAACCTTCTGAGTGGAGTTAAAGATGCTGTAATTCTACAATCTAATCATTAAGTCTCAGCAGAGAAGAGGTGGGGTCCTAAAGTACATTTAACCACAGGAGTATTTGGAAGAAAACTGCTCACAGGAGATGAAAGGGGAAGGAATTTGAGTCAACTTCACCAGCTGCATCAGGGATGTTAACATATTCTTCCTTTGGTTCTGTTTGTCCTCAAAGGAGGAGAGAAAGATAATTGGAAAATGAGATACAAGGCTCGAATCTCATCATTAAAAGAACCTTTGGCCATGAAAAGTTCGCTTTTATTCCTAGATCGAACAAATGTAACATTTCAGCCAGTGAATTTTTGCTTGTACAGCAAGGTACATAACCACAGATGCAAGAGATGCTGGGAAGGGGGAAATAACTAGTCATTAAGGCTATTTAAATAATGTCAGGTTATTGTAATTAATTTTGTTTCTACATGAACTTTGATGAAGTTAAAGTTCAGATTTCTTAGTTACCTAAAAAAAAAAAAAAAAAGGCAAAATCAGCAGCTCTATTTATGTTTAGGCTCCACTTCAGGCTCTCAGTGGCACTCATGACAGCAAGTTCAATTGTACAGAGCCGGATCCAAACCCCCATAAAACTCCAGAAGGAATACATATTTATTTTGTACTTACTTGCAGTGCTGCTGTCTATCATCTGCAAGAGTTTGGGGTTAGAAAGTGCATTTTTGCCACGGATTATTGGTAATGTCTGAGACCTGTGATGTTTGTGGCCATCATGACTAGAAGTAGAATGCACCCTGAAATTAAAAGATACTATCAAAAACAGAAACAAAGAATAAACTATCATGCCTATACAGAATTTTCCCATGTCAGTTAGAATTTTCTCTAGTATTTTTCAAAGGCTAAGTTAAACAAATGCAAATCTCTTCAGACAAACAAAGATGAAGAAGAAAGTCAGTGAGGTAGACAAAACAGACAGATGTGCTGTGATTTCTTCAGATCACAGGAGACAAGCACTTATTCGGCACTGAAAAAAAGCATCAGCTTAAATAGCTGGCTGATGTTTAGAAAAACAACCTTTGGGTGAAGAGAAACTGAGATGAGTTCTTTCAACTCAGAATACAAGAAAAATATATCCTGCTCAAGCAAGAACTAATACAGCTTCTGTGAGGGGAAAAAAATGATGACAAACTGACAGGGACAGTACAAATATGAGCGTGCCTACGTGTGTGATGTCTTAACCCTCTTTGATGCTGGCAAACACATCATTAAAATATGAGAAGCTTAGAAATAAAATACCAGTGCTTATCACACTTTTTGAAAGCATTTTTCACCACTACAGAATTCAGTAAGATTTAACTTCTCTCAAAATTCAGATCACTTATTAAAATACAGATTATTTAATAAAAAAGAAATAAAATCTGTTGCTTCCTTATTTTGCATAATTCAAAAATATTTTAAGACAGAATTACTTCCTGTACCTAGCTAAGTCCTCTTTTATGTTGGCTATTTCTACAGAAATCATTTCTGACTAAGTTGCCAGCACAGGTATGGAACTGATGCCAGACTTTCGCCAATCATCATGATAAAGACTTCCAATGGTAACAGTGGAAAAGTTTGGGTGCATATCCTGGCAAACGAATAAACTAATGCAGTTTGAACTTGTGGAAATTTGATCCCAATGTGTTTTTTTATGGTGGTGGTGTTTGGTTTTTGCTTGTTTTGGTTTGTTATTTTTTTGCAGAGGGATGGAAAGTCTGGTTTCATATGAACATTTCAGAAAACTAAAATACAAAAATACAAGTGGAAGTTAGAGGTGATTACTGGCAACAACTCTCAACTCATGATCAAAAAAATGCTCTGTATTACAACAGGACAAACAAATAGTCATTTGGACCACAAATGGTGATCTGTGAGAGGGTAAAGTGAAGGCTGTGAAGATAGCAGAAATGTGACTTTCTTTTCTGTATTGCCACCATGTTAGTTCATCTGCAAATGTGCAACAAAACAACAGTCTCCTAAAGGCTGTGTGCCAGTTCCAGCTGGGGTAATGAAATCAGTGCTGCTTCTTGAACACTGCTCAGTAGAGGAACAAAAGAAGAACTATGGCAGAGAAAGCATCATTTTTCCTCCTTGTTCCATTACAAGATAACATGCTTATAATGGTGAGCATATTCCAGCTATATGTAAATAATCCAAGCTCATGAGGGAGGGCAACTTTCTCACCATGGTCTTAGATACAACCACAAGCTGCACAGCATCAAAAGTTTGCTTTCTCTCTAGAGTTTTGCATTATTAATGTGAAAAGGATCCCACTTTCCACTGAAAGGGCCAAAAATATTATTAAACGTGCTGCACCTGCACCTTATTAACACGCAGTCCATGAAAATGATTAGCCCTACATTACCGGGAAGGAACAAATCGCCCAATACTGTGAGTGTATCCATAGACACACTTTATCCCTAAAGCAGTGAGATTCCATGAAAACATAACATTGCAGGAATATGAACTCCATCAGGTTGGGGAAAACTGTGGATTATCTTTCAAATAGGAATCTGAGCTGAAAACATCAGTACTGTTTCTGCCATACTTCACAATATTGACAGTAAGTAAAGATTTTTCTGAACATAACACTTAAAACAACAGCTTACAAGTCACATTGAAGTTAAAGGGCCTTAATTCTTTTATGGGTTTTATGTCTTTGGGGGTTTTTAAATATGTTACATATTGGATCATCCTCTTTTCAGTCAACACTGTGACAGTATACAAGGGCTGGAGGATGACAACATAGTTTGCGGTTTTATAGGAGTTAATAATACATGTCATTACCATTGTGAGAGCAGACCCAATGCCTGGCCAGAGGAGTTCGAACCTTTAAGGGTTCCATTATTCTGGGTGGCCTGAACAAACTTAAAAGCAGCAGCAATTTTCCTGTTAAGAGAAAATAACTGTTAATCTGTTACAGAACATGACATTAATTTGCCAAGCCTCTGAAGAATAAATACAGGCCTGACAAAACCTCCAATGGAGCATGAACTGGTTCATCCAGTGATCTTTTGCTTTTCCACAGTATGACATATAGACAAGTTCACAGTGGTAACATTACATTAAGAATGAAACATCAACTGAGACAAAGTGTGCATTTCACATTTCACAGCTGGAACACGATCTCACACTTCTTTAGAAAGTGGGTAAAGACAGAAGATTTTTTTTGTAATTACTGTGGAACATTTATCTAAGCCTGTAAAAATTGTTCTTTCCATTATATGGATGAAAAATACAGTGTTCAAAGCCTTTTCTTTGGCATGTGCATAGAAATATGGTACTTTGGGTCATAAATGCAACAGTGATTATCATACCATCACATGCAAGTAATTTTTTACACTACGTATGTACTCAGATGTCCAGAACATCATGATAACATTGTTTGCAAAAAAAGCAAAAATAAAGCATACATTGGCTTCAGAGTGTTAGACTGATGTTTTTAGGAGAAAACTGATAGATACACTCTTAACCTCATTTAAGCCTAATGTAATGCAGTAACATTTAAACACTGTAACATACTGTCTATAACCAGAGAATTACCTTACAATATTGCGTTTTCCTAGATATCTGAAATTTTGCAGACAAACCCTGAAAGATAAAACAACACATTTTATGTCTATTAATGGCTTCCTAATCACAAAAACATGCTGAATTGTAGTGCCTTGAAGAGATCTGTGGCATATGCACCTTGTAGTAAACAAACAGAATGGAATGCAGCAATTCACAGCCTAGGGCTGCACAAGATGTGGAACCACTTCCCACACCTTTGTTCCGTTGCTCCCTTCACAGCTGAAGATTTCTGCTTGGTGAGGTGGCAAAGGCAAAACCTTGGCTGCAAATCATTACTTCTTCACCAGCTGGAGTTAACTAACTTGTGTTTAACTTACAAAATGGTGAGGAAATTCTGAAAACAGCTACCTGCATGGATTCTGCAGACATGCATCGACTAGATTGAGCAAATCACCCTGGAGATGTGAAAAGCAGGGAATCCTACATTGTATAGCTTTTCTGATAGTCTGCAAGTTTTGGAGAGCTAAAATACTTTTCTCAAGAGAATAAAATCTGAACTCCAAATGGGAAAGCTACTATGAAAATCTCTTTTAGGAGGAACACCCAGAGCATTATGCTCTCTGTTCATGGAAATGACCAACATACTGAAGGATAATGTTTCAATATGACTTCAGAAGATAAGATACAAGACCTATCTCAGCCTATTCCAACTGAGGTGGATAAACCTAAAAGACATATTATTTGCAGCAGCCATTTAGAACATTATCATTTAACATAAAATCCACAAAGTGAACTTACTCTAAAATGCTGAAAAAGTCTGTTATTTCTGAGAATGGTGCTCGCAACCAGTAGGAAATCAGTGCATCTAAAAGAAGATATTAAAATATATTATGCTTCTGTTACAGGAAACTAAACTTGACCCAAAGCTTGTAAAATACACTCATGATTATTCTGATTTTGTATTTGTTTGGCTTCAGTATTCACAATAACTTACAACAAAGTAAATTAGGCAGTGAGCGCATATTTTCTTACCTTCTGAAATGGTTTTCATAATGTGAAGGAAACACATAAGAAGACTTCTAGTTTCAGCTTGATCCAACTTGTCAAAACGAAGAGTTGATCCAATCAAAGACAAAGGTCTCATGATCTGTTGAATTTACAACAAAAGGCCTTGTTAAGAATAGTGATAGGTTTTTACCTCTAGTAACTGTTTTCAACATTTGCACATGTACCTTTTCACACGTGTCAGTTCTCTCACTGTTTTTTTCATTGGTACTTGGGTTAGATTCAAGACTTGCTAAGGAAGCTCTGGAGTCAGCATGGTTTGCTGCAGAGACAGCTATTGATGAAAAGGCTGTAAATGAAAGTCACAGCAAACATGCTAAACTAAAACATTTATGGATACAAAAACTAATAAGACAAATGGAAAACTTAAAATGTGTCACATGCTGGATTGACACCAGTGCTTTGAACTTCCAATAGCAAAGCTATTGATGAATTGTTTAGTACTGAAAACATGCAACGAGTTGAAGTAAAATGTTTCCATTTGCTGTTATTCATGGCATTAAAATGGTCTGCTGCATTCTGTAAGGCCTGACCTAAAACCACAAAAATCAGTGGGAAGATGCCCATGCACTTCCCTGAATTTTGAAATGGGTTTGGAGGAAGTGAACAACTTGTATTTCTACCCTTCCATTAAGCCTGGAAAAACTAAGTTTTCAGGAGAAACCTTGGAATTATTCTTATGTCAGGCAGAGACTATAAGGATGAACTCAGGCACAGATATTTGTGAGAGCCTGAATATTGGCATCATTCCAAACCAGGAGAGTAAGTGAAGCAGTGGAAGAGCAGCAGCTTCACTAGAGAAATAAAAATCATCCGAAAATACCCAAAGGGAAGAGAAAGTTTGTGTACCATGTTTCCCTGAATATGGTATAAAATGGGTTAATGATATCCTCCATGAATACTAAGCAGAAAGCACGATGGATTGAGATACACAGAAATCTACCTGTGTGCGTGTTCAATCTGTCATTAATACCTGCTATAGAGTTCAGAACATCTTTGGAAAAGGACGTGTCCACAGAGTTTGCATGTTTTATTGCTGTCTGGCTCTGAAATCCTCCAGCTGTGCTCAAGTCATCCCTAGATCCCTGTATTTTGAAGGGAACAGAAGAAACTCCATTAAATGATATCACTCATAACTTTCTCAATGACAGCACACCCAACAGGCTTTTCTTAGACACTGAGCTTGAAAACCTACTTTCAGTTGTTTAGACATGGCAGCCTTAAAAGAGAAAGGCTTGCCATAATACGCTAAATATTTACCTGTAATAGGAAACCCTCCCATAAATGAAGTTGTAAAGGACAGATTGAGTCTAACTGTGTTTGCTTCTTAAACACTAGCACAGCCTTGGGAAAGGACCGTTAACTGCCATTAGCAATGATACTGTGAAATAGGCTCGTTTGCTGGAAGGATTGAAAGACAACACCCTGGCAGAAATCTGTTTCTAATTTTTAAAGCAGGGCTTTGATTATAACACATCTAATGTATTAAGAAATAAACAAACATGCTCCTCCACATGTGCAGTTTATACAGACATTTTCGTTGGTATTAAAGGTAAAGCTACTTGCATGCACTCATTCGGCTTCCTGGTAGAGTTCATGGTCCCTTTGTTACACAAGTAAAACTGCTTGTAGGTTCATTACGTAACCCTGCAAAGACAGGGTCCTCAGCCTGCAGCACCAAGGCAGACCTACCGGACAGACAGACTGGGGCTGCAAACCTCTAACTTTGAGTTTCCAGCCCCAGGACAGCCAGTATCCTGGGTCTGTTCCAGACTCACAGCCTATACACCCTACAATTGAGACTCCCAGGGCCCTGCAGGTGCTCTGCAAATTGAAACCTTTCAAATTAAGCATTGTAGGTGCGAACAAGTCAGCATTTTCAGACATGCATTTTGTTAGCTAACTTGTGACCAGCATGAACTTGGACTTTTCCCCACCAGATTGAGTGGGTCAGATCTGAGTTTGAGATGTTCTGAAAAATTACATGCATTACCTGATTGGAAGTATTGATATTGAAAAGAAACATATCCTTCATGTAAATCCTTGGCATATTATCCAGAAGCATTCCATAGAGTGGCATGTACAGGTTTGCTATTTGTGCTTGTTTTGCCTAAAAAAATGAAAGATACAACATAATCCTGAAGAAACTAATTAGTGTATACTAGTGGCTAAGGAAGTTTCATATACGTTTAGTGACTGTATGAACAAGTAAATGAAAAGGAATAAGCAAACAGTTTCTTTACCGGCTCTGCATATCGATCGTCAAACGAATGCTTTGCCATTAAGTTTTTAAGCACAGCCAAAGCTAAGTGCCTAATGTCCTGGTCTTCTTGCAACGCAAAACCAACCTCCCGCAGCAGGACTCCAATTAGAAAATGCTTACGGCAAAATTCATTGGTCAGTGTGTACTCTGGAATATCTTGGAACAGAATGGACAAGAATGCTTGAATTGTTATGTAGGTTACATACCCCCTCCCTCAATTTTCCAATGACTATTGACTTAATCCACTGTTAGACCTTGATTTTCTGATCTGATTGCCTCATTCTACTCCTTCACTTGCTAGTATTTCTCAAAATTATGCACTCTTTACACTTTATATACATCATTTATATATAAATACATATATTTATGTTATATTTATACACACATTCCTATAAATCTCACATGTTTTGCATGTAGTAAGACTATTCACTTCTATGAGGCATGTCTAAATTGTTATTCCCATATTCTAGCTAGAAGAGCTCTAAACCACAGAGCTCTAGAATAATTCCAGTTTGGAAAATAAATGACAATTTTTGCCTGAATTTGCCACAGTTCAGTGGCAGCAGCCCAAGTAAACCTTAAGGCTCTTGATGCACAATTCTGCTTGCTGACAGCAGTCATTTTGTTCATACCTGATGTTCGATATTCCTGTGTTGATTCTGAAGGTGTCACAGGGTCTTCATTTTTCATAAAAATGAAACAAAAATAGGCAAAAATCATGCATATTTTTTACTTATTAAGCATAAAAATAGATTTGCTATATATCTTTTCGATTTTTTTTTAAATTTGACTTGAATTGAACAGCTTGAATCAAACTATGAGCATCAAACTGAACTCAGTTTTTGATGCTGAAAACCGAAACAAAAAGGAGACAAGGGCCCATAGTTTGAGAGATGATTCTGCCTTCCACTGCAAGACACCTTCCACTCTCAGCAGCTTAAAGGACCATACCTGAACTCCCCAGAGTTCACAGAAAACTGTCAGAACTAGGAACTGTGCCCAGGGCTGAAATCCCAGTGCCTTTGAAAACAAGTACCGCGTACCTTTGCACCTAGTACTGTCCACTTGTCACAAATTAATGTTTGAAATAACAGATTTCAATGCAAAAGATTGAATGCACAGCGGCTGCTGGCTTTGGGGCATGGTCAAGGTGGATTCACTCCTGTGGTAGAGCACAGGCAAAACCTGTTCATGCAAAATATGTGTTACACACAGTATCCCGTGCCTTGAGAGATAGCTCATTATTAACTGTCCAGATTCTGAAATGGGCCTCTCTTGCCTCACTGCTTGTGGTAAAATGCCACATGTGGTAAGCACATAGAGTTCAGGCTTGCCAGAGGCCAAGAAAGTAAATGCAGTTGGAGGAAAAGGCCTGTTGCATGGGACCTGTCTGCTAGTCTAAGATACTCTGGAGGCAAAAGATCTTTAAGGTCCCTTCCAATCCTGACCATTCTATGATTTCTAAAACAAGAAGTACCGAAGGCTGATTATCTGAGAGATGGATGTTTCCAAACATGATGCATGCCAAGTTCAGATCTTCCCCAGGAAAGAAGGGCTGTTACATGGACACATCCCAACAGTAGCAGAAAGCCTGTTCCTAAATACTAAAGTTTCACAATGCCCTTATCACTGCCTCAGCTTTGCATTCCTACTGTACCTGTTCAACCCCTTCCCTAGCTCACCAGCTACTGCAGCCTTAGTAATCAGTCCTCACAAATTGTCCAGTTCATTCATCTCAAATATTCCAGCAAAAGGCACCTCCCCTCACCTAAATGGGCTGTCAGGGGTTGTATTTATTTACAGGCATACTGATATGATGTTATTTTTACTACACTGCTTAAGTGTCACACCTGAAAACCCATTCCGGGCTTCTGTGCCTGATGTGCAGGCATAATGCTTGAGAGAATCTCCTGATAATTCATCACTGTGCAAAAACCCTTTCAGGGTGGTGCCTTACCAGGAATGTTTGAAGACCGTATGGGCAGGCACAGAGGAATAAAGTGCTCGTGGTGACAGACTTCTTGGAGAAAGTCAAACTTGAACTGATGTACAGTCTGAAAATCACAACAGGCAACGTCTCAGTTCACATTACAACAGGGAAAACGGTAAGACAGAACTGCACTACTTATCTCTACCTAAAGATACATACTCACACCCAATAATGAAAATCTATGGCTTGTTACATCAAGCTGCATGAATTATGAACATCTGGGTTTCATCTCTGCTGTCAAAGAAACTTGTCACAGTCAAACAAGCTTTATGAATTCCTTAAAAATGCTTTTTATTGAAGATGTACTGATAAATATAGGCCTGATCCAAATTAAATATATAAGGTATATTTAAAGCTACACTGGGTCGTTTGATGGTATATACTATATTATCATAGCAAAATATCTTCTCCAGTTTACATAAATTTGAGTTCCACATAATTATTGTGCCTTTCTTCCTCAAAACCCCTTCTTTCTTTTTAATTCTTCTTCGTTTTTTGGTCAACATACAAAGTTTCAGCCACACAGACCAGATCCAAAACTTACTGACAGTGGTGAAAACTTCCTCTAATTGATGCCAGTGAGTTCCAGCTCTGAAAGATTTGGGTATTACATAGTTTTGGTATCATTTTCTTGATATCTCCCTCTTGTGGAGCCTTGCAGATACCTCAGGAATTTATTATTTCCACTATAATGATGTGCTACTGAGATATACAGATAATACATGACATCCCATAATAAATTTTTATTTCCACCTTCTCAGCTCACTGTTCTCAGGGGCAGAAAGCAGTCATTCAGGACTACCAATATGATGCTGCATCAATTTAAGTCAAACATTCGCATTAGCATTAGAAAGATCTCGTAATGATCTTTTATTTGCCCTGTGTTTAAGTCTGTCAGCCCCTAAAGCTCAATTGTAGCATTTCTGTTGCCACCATCAGGCCAGGATACCTGGAACATGCACTTCTCAGAGTGGTGGACAGTGGGGAATTTTTCCCTGAAATGCTTTATTGCAATGCAGGAATACAGCTGGACATGCAATTCAGGGTCTAATGGCAAATAAAGAAATGAAGCACCTGAAATATGTTTTCAAGAGGAACTGTGACATTTTGAAGGAACACAACAATGAACTGAATTCTAATGAGGTATTTCAACTTCTGAATAAATATTCTCAAAACAATGTTTAAATGTCAAAATACAGAATACTGTGAGGGGTATTTCTGCGAAACAGAAACTATAGTGCTTCATTCACAATTATAATAAATTCAAACTGAAATGTTATAGACTAGTATACCTGCAAACTAGAGGCAATATTCACTCCTAAAGTGAACACTGAAATATTTACTGTTAAATTTTCTGGAGAGGGGTCAGACTGCATTATCATCCTTTTGATACATAAACAATCCAACTAAAGAAGCAAAAGACACACAGAAAGAAATCCTGCAGCACACTGCACTGAAATGACTGACTTGCCTAGGAGTCTGACTGAAAATGAAAGCAATGCAAGGCCTCTCTCTCCTTGAGGTCAGAAATGTCTGATTCTATTTTGTGGCTGTTGTTTTCAGGTGCTGCAAAGCCTGTTCCAGTGGAACATTTGTCTCAGCTCTGCAGTGATTCCACTTCTACACATGCTGGCAGGTTGCTCTGGAGGGATGCTGGGTGGCTGGCAAAAATCAGGTACTTACTGCCAAAGAGATGTTTAGTTCTGCTCTGCACACTGACCAATCTCAGGTTTTTCCACTGGCCATTAATTGGCTTTTTTAATTACATATCTGTTTCTATGGTTGATTTATTTAGGGAAGTTTGAAATGTGGAAACATTTTTCAGATTGCGTAAAATTGTTTACAGAATAATAGATTTCAGGCTATGACATTGACACTCAAAGACTCCAATTCTACATCTGTTCCAGAGATTAAGTGAAAGACCTGAGTACAGCATGAAGCTGGTTTTAGTAAAAAGCAAAACAGACCTGAAGCAACCACACTCATGGCCTGCAAATGTCAAGATCACCACTGAATAATTATAAAAAGTTAATGGACAAAAGTTTGTAAGCTTTTTGGGGAAAGATGAGTCATTCAAAGTGTATATCCTGAATAAATTCTGTTAGCTATCATTTTATATGCTCAGAAACCCAGTCACAGAAGAGAAAAGCCTGTAACTCATCCTGATGGACGAAGAGTAGAGAAGTAAAGTTGAATAATCTGGGGAGCTCTTGCAGTTTGAAATTTATTGCTCAAACTGTATCGCTGCTTATTATAGGTATTATAGAAGAAATTTGGGCTACAGGGAATTTTCCTCATAGCAAGCACAAACTAATTTGGAGCAGACTGGCTTTCTTGCATCATCAATAAGATAAAAGCATACCATACATTCAAAGCAACTGAGATACTACATTCTCACTTGAATTTACACAATGGTAACTTGTTCATATGCTCTCACTTTAATCTCCCCAAAGAAAATGACTGCCAATTGCTGCTGATATTTATAGACCGAACTGCAAGTTTACTCTACAAAGATTCAAAGCTTAAATTCAGCCTTTTGCATGCTTTGGTCTGAGCAGTCTTCACAGAATTTTCTCTCCCAGGACTCAATGAGTAGTTGTTTGGACACAAATATTTACACCCAGAGAAGGGGATAGATGGCTCAAACCCAAGAGGCTTTAGCACGTATTTATGGTGAATGTTTTCACTGACTTTGAGTACTGAGCATAGTGAAGCCATGGAATGGATCATAAATAGTTTCAATATAAAAATATTCTGCTAGCAAGTCACATCGGAGAAAACCTCCCAAAATCAACAAAACCAAACAAATCAGAACAATACCTTGCTGTCTCCTGTTCCAAACATACTTATATAATTGTTGACCATCTTGAACACAAATCCACGATCCATAAATGTAAAGCAGCGCTAACGGGGAAAAAAAGAATTATTATTTTAGAGCCAGAACAGCAGTATGTGGCCTCACTCACCTGGCTGCTTGTCTTGTGTGACTTGCAAACTTGAATCATTTCCACAGGTGAAGCTAGTCTTATAACAAAGTAAGGAATACCTGAAAATCTGGTCTATCTGGCTCGATTTTTAAATTTATTTTCAGTAATAATAAATCGATCAAATTTTCCTTTTCCTGCGTCTACAGTCTAAAATAACTGTCACAGTGTACAGTGCACTAGCAGAAAGCTTACCTACTGAAAGTTATCCATGTACTACAACACTCAATCACTAGAGCCAGCATGTGGCAGCTGAGCCAAATATCTCCTTCAGTGACAGAGCTGTGACTCCTGACTCAATCCAGCTGCAATACTTGCTTCCTATGAGTTACATTATCTCTCCGGGAGCAAATATGCCCTAGATTATTTCATGATGAGAACACTGCTCTTGCTGATTGATGGAGATAAATAGCCAGAAGTTGTAAACATTTTTGAGAGCCTTGGTGCTACAGTTACTGACATTTTTTCCTTGCAGAGTTAGCCTACCAGATAGGGAAAGCGACCTTGATTTCCCCTCTTTCCTGGTGTTCCTGAACTCTGCAAAATTAGAGGAGTCCTGAGCCTTCTGCTGCACAGCATTCAAACAAGGCTGCTGCAATTCCAGCCTGGAGAAAGCCGTATGATCTCTAACCAACGTCATTCTTTCTGACAGACTAGTCAAAAAGAAATTAAAACACAGCCATAAGCCATAATATATGATGCATCATTATTGTTGTTCTCAGTTAGCTGAGTAACACACAAAAATAGCATGCAAATCTGCAACAGCCCCACAGGTGTAACACCACACAACTAATGACTAAGCCTGTCCACCTATGTTCCTGCCTCAAACTAGCATCATCTTCCACAGGATGTAACACTATGGATAGATATGGTTTAATGTCAGTATGCCAACAGCAACTTAGGGTTTCCGTATGGTATCCGTAAAAGAGGCCAACATTGGACAGCAAGCTTATAATTTATTTCACCTACGTATGAAAGGAGAAAAATCCACCTTCATTTTGAGGTTGTTTTCCTTATAACCTCACAGAAACATTTTATTGCTGGAATACTGCTCTCTCCTAATACTGTGCTTCAATTTATCATAAAAGATTTATGCCTGAGTTTCAGTGTGTAGCATATACAATGTTCTGTACATCGGTAATGTACATCTTTCCATCAATGGAAAAGTGTGTGTGTGTGTGTGTGTGTTTGTTCAGTATAAATCTAAATTAAGTATCTGGCCACACAACTTAGTGAATGGCAATTTTCCCACACTCCACAGCTAAATCAATGCTTGGAAAATAAATACAACTGAGAAACACTAGGACAGAACCACAAAATGCAACTCCTTTTAGTGACTTTTCCAAAGCACGCATGTATTTTGCCATATTTGGTATATGAAAGGGCATTACAGAATTAGAAAGGTGGGTTACAGTATATCACATAATACTTGCAATTTGTTTATTCTGGTTTGTAAGAGCTGCCCACTCTGGTAGTCATTAGTAAATATTAATCCACTCAGTCATTCAGAGCTATAAGTATATAAAGAAAAAATAGTAGCAGAACTGTAACTACACTTTTGTTCCTTATCAAACTTTTACCCATTTGAATGCAATGTAAGAATCTGCAAAATTTGAAAACTTGGCCTCTGTCAGAGAACAGATAAAAATTAATCAGAATTGCTTTAAAGCAGACTTATATAAAGCTTTTGCATTCTCAAAGACCTAAATGCATAGAAAAACTGAACTACGGGTCAACACTAAATTTGTAAATTGAACCATCATTACCTCAGAATTGTGTTTATTCCCTTTGACTAGACTACAACAGTCTTAAGTTTGCACAAAGTATGGGGAAATAAGTGCATACACTGTAATGACAGAACATCTCACCTTGAGAAATTTGGCGGTGCTGTAGTTTGCATTCCTGGTTTCTTCAAGAGCATCTTTGTACTTCCAAACAACATGGTCTGCTAAGACCATCACAAGTATATCCAGCTCAGTTTGAAATGATTCTGGAAACCTCTGAGTTCGAGAAACCTAAGCAGGGAATAGATCATCGCTTGAGAGTGTACAATGTTGCACATTAAACCTGAAAATACATTCAGGCCAGGAATAAATACAATAAAACACAGGTCATTCAAGAAATATAGTCCTAGATTTCCCTGGATCTATTCCAAGTATAAACCCCAAAAGACAGAAAGTGGTAAATCTTCAAATTCCAGCACAAGTACACCAAGAGCATCTTTCATAATCAGGCAGAAAGGTCAAAGCATTGATCTCCAGCTACGTAAGGTCTGCTGAAAGCAAAGTAGAGTTTCTAGATCATTTGTTTGCTGTCTGGCATAATCACCTGTTGGGTAACCAGCAGAAATAAGAGAACTCCCACTCCCCACCCATTACAAAGCTGATGCAACTGTATTTTTGGCCCACCAGTTCTGTACAAGCAAGAATAGATCTGAGCCTAGCAGGGAATATAATGTTTTTGTGTTTAAAAGAAGTATTTCACAAAGTATAACAGCATTTATTTTATCGACGAAGAAATGTCCCACTATGTGTATTTCCCAGGATACCATATTTTATATTTTCCCTAAGAGACTGATTGCCTACTTAATCAAGGTCATGTAGATACTTACCTTTGTTTTCTTTGTATCAACTAAGTGCTGGGCCATTGATTTTAAGATAACTGCAAAGAAGAACCAGGAATGCTTTCAAAAGAAAGAAAAAAAAAAAAGAGATTAGGAAAAATTATTATCTGATAAATACTTAGATAAATAGATGGACTGCATTTCTCAGTAATGCACAATGATAAACTCTGTGACAAATAAATTAAAGAGACCAAGTGCCACGTATTTGAGTGACATCAGATCCTGTCCTTGGAATGGAAGCCATCTCAGGCACTTTGTCATTGGGGCTCTGTGCAATGAGGATCCCACAAACACCACACCTACAATCCTTCCATTCCTGCTGAGCATTGTGTTCATTATTTGTTTGCAGGTAACTGGCAGAAATGTATGACACAGAGAACCTCTGAGAACAGAAGCTGAGAATCAACTGCCTTGTCAGTTTCAGCAGATTGCTAATTTGGCTCAGAGTAGGATGTCACCTAAACAGAATGGTTCTTCAAATACCATTTGCAATAGCTAACATGTGAAACAAATACAATCAAAAAGCTTACAAATTGCAAAAAAACCCAGAACAAACCCAACCACAAGTACTTTTGCACGGCCCAGGTTTCCTGCAAGCCACCTTTTCTGCTTTTTTTCAGGCTATTTTTGCTATTCCAGTGGCTCAGCACAGAAAACTGAAACTGGTTCATCCTAAACAGTTGAACACATTTTTGCCACTGGGAACTCCTGATCTGGACTCTCTCATATCATAATCAGCAGGCTCAGTGATGGGGCTCGAACATGTATGAAGTTTGTAGACCTGGTTTGATACGAGAAACCTCAGGAAACCTCAATCATTCGCATTTTGGTCACTGTCAGTCAAAGGCAGCAACTGAAATAAGATGTAACTGCCTTACTTACAGATGAATATTCTCCCTGGATCTTCCAAAAATGAAACAAAATATCCTAAAAGTAACTGCCTACTCCATATTGTGTAAGAAGTTTCCAACTCAGACTGAGCTGTAACAGAAAGGAGAAATTTCATCGTGCATCCCATGGCATTCTGAGAAATGTGTTACGCTGGGAGACTTTGGCAAGTATGGTAAGTCTGTCTGTTGAATCACTGCAGGATATGATTTGTGCAAGCTCATTCGGGGAAAGAGAGGAGAAAGAGAGGAGAAAGAGAGGTGACAAGTGAGTTTCATGCAGGAAACCAGTAGCAGAACTACAAATGTGCCAATTCAAGCTACCACTCACCTTTAAAACCTGTTTCACTGTTACTTGGTCATTTAACTTCAGAAGACCAGTCATATTCTTGGCCAGCTCCTCATGAACAGTCCTTTCCTCAAATGATTTAGTCCTGAACACATACTGAAGAAAAAAGGAAAAATAAAAGATATCAAAATGTACACTAAACCAAATATAAATAAAACTCAGTAGGTGAAGATAAATTATTTGTATGCCACTAACTGCTGACAATCTTTGCCACGCAAATACCTTAGCTGAACAATACACACACGTAGAGTTTAATTCCTCCAGCAGTCACAGAACAACACAGCTCCTTATAAAATCCCAGTTTTAAACACACCTTCCTGTTGCTTTCAGCAACACGTGAATCATGAGGAATTTCTGCTCAAAATCAGTGCTACGATTTACTTTTTCAATAGGGCATAGGATCCTGACACCTCTCGAACTGACTTTCAAGCCATTTCACCAGAGGTAAATAAAAGAACAAGTACTCAGAGGAAGTATGGAGGGTTTTTCACCCACCTAGTCAGGGCTACCTTCACTTGCTCCTTCCAGTGGCAACAGCTAGTCAGAGCTGGTAACAACTCTTCATCCTGAAAGGCGTAGAGCACTCACTGGAGCTAACAAAAGGGGAAAACTATACCCCTTTCAGAAATCAATCCCTCAAGACAGGAATTTAGTGCTTAGAACTCATAAATCCAGTACGAGTTCTATCCAACAATTTAAGGTAATAATTTGGTACTGCGATCCATGGCCGCTTCCCTGAAGCAAGAGCTCTGCCAGTGCAGCAGTTGGGATGAAATACCTTTTCAATTCAACCAGGTAGGTGAAAGAAAGTAATATCACTTGAAAACATCTTATTAATAATCAGCCTTGTTTCCAGAGCAGATGCCATAAGCTTCTCCCTATGCAGTTTAAACTTCTGGGTCCAGTAATTTACATCAGTGTAATTTTTCATTATTACTGCATCTGAGTGACTCACAACTCTCAACTTATTTCCCCAAACAGCATTTCTAAAGTAGGTACTCATTTTCTTACAGATGGATGAAAGCGATTAACAGTTACTGGCTTTTGACTGCTGATGGAAATGGGAAAACAGGCTAAATGAACTTTTGGTGGAGCCTAATAATCACCTGTTACTTCAGTGATATTTAGCTGCAACAGGTGTCTATTGCAATTTTGAAAAGTAGAAGAGGTGTTAATACCCATTTTAATTAACTACATTTAAATGTTACATAGGTTATTTAACTTGGATATATACCGATGATGAGATACTTGCTGGCCAACAGCATTATCCGTACTCATTTAATGGATATTCAATTGATACAGAGAACAAGGAGATCATCTTTAAAGAGCTCACTCCTTTGGCTTTTTAAGTAATGGCACAGCTTGCCTGGAGCCAAATTCCATACACAGAACATATCTATATATATTCTCTAGATACCCTCTTCTTCAAAACAATAATAGATTAAAAAAGCTGAGTAAACAGGAAGCAGTTGCAAGAATCTGAACACAGATGAGAAAGGAATTTATGTATGATAGCACATACAAAGACACAGGATCTTGAAACTAAAGTAATGACTTAAGATAATAATCAAAAGCTTAGTTAAAAAGCTGTAGCATCCTAAGAAACATGCTGTCACATTGCAACCATAAAGAGCACCCAGAAGTACCTCCTCCATAAGAATTACCACTTGTGGATCCTTTTCAGCTACACTGAGGACAACTCTGTACATGTATAATACAGATGGCCATACATTTTAAAATGATAAATCTCACCACAGTCAAGAGGAATGCTGCAAACTGTGAGCAAGTTCACTCTCTAAAACTGCCTGAGGATGGAGGGAGGAGGTGGCTGGTCTTTTCTGCCAAGTAACAAGTGATAGGACAAGAGCAAACAGCCTCAAGCTGCACCAGGGGAGGTTTAGATTGGATATTAGGAAAAATTTCTTCACCGAGAGGGTGGTCAGGCATTGGAACAGGTTGCTCTGGGAAAAGATGGAATCACTGTCCCTGGAAGTGTTCAAAAAACGTGCAGATGAGGCCCTTAGTGACATGGTTTAGTGGTGGACTTGGCAGTCCTGTGGTAAAGGTTGGACTTGATGATCTTAAAGGTCTTCTCCAACCTAGCTGATTCTATGATTCAGGTTACATTGAATGTCTCCCACCGGTTATTTATCTAGCTGAGGTTTTATGTTCTTTCATGTATTTATTTCCCCTTTCCTTCTCTCAACCCCTGCAGGGTGGGAAATTCTTAATTCCATTCCACAAAGACTGATGCTATGCTTATGCTCCTAGAAGCTCAGCTGAAGCACATTTGCACTAGGTCTTGCTTATAAACTGCAAGCTCTAGGCATCAGTTGACTACTGGGATTTGTTCCTCCTACATTTCAGTACCTTTTAGGAATGCACTGCAACTTCCTCCTCCTATGTTTGCTCAATTTGCTATCCTATGAAAACAAAGCTGCATTACAAACACAAAAGAAACATGAAGAAGCCCTTTGTCCTTCTCAACAAACTAAGGTTTCAAGCCAGGATGCAGCTGAATTTGATGGAGAAGGATGCTCCATGGAGTGTCCCTGCTCTACAGGATGCCCTTAGAGCATAGAGGGGCAGTGTAATTTGTCCAAAGTGACACAGTTCTCTCTCAAGAAGAAGTGACTCAGCCTCTTCCAAATCTTACCTTCATTTCCTAACCAGAGTCACCCTGCCTGGCAGAAAGGTATGATGCAAATGCAGAGAAAGCTACAAACAAGTATGAATAAGAGTAAACAAGAAAAACCCCTGAAAAAAAACCCAAACACCTATATAAAATAGTTAATAATATAACAGCAATCATACCGTCACGTAAGAATTGATGCAGTTGTCTAGTTGTTCTTCATGGCACTTGGCAACAATGTTAGTAAGAACCCTGCAAATTAAAAAAAGGAAAAAAAGGTAAAAATTGAGTTGGTTTATGTCATAAGGCAGAGAAAGCTCATCTGATACATCACTGCACTGTTATCCTAACTTCATTTAAACAGTCTATTAGGGATGTCATCTAAGTGATGAATAGCATTTGCAGAAACCGTCCCACTGGGAAAATCCAGTCACTCCTTGGGCCCTCCACTTGCATAGACTGTGTTGTTATATATTCATTCATCTAACAAAATGCATCCAGTTTTAACAATTATAACTGAACTGACATTTCACCAAAAGAAAACTACTAGCTAATTAAAAGCTTATACAGACCTTGGGTGATTTGGAGTAAGAAAAATTAAGAGTATATTAATGAAACACTGAGGCAAGACCCTCTTTCTCTGGGAGTGTTACTTGGCAGGTCATCTCAGATATTGGTAATTCTGTAAAGCACTGATACTTATTATAACACTGTTAATCACAGACATACACAAGCCTGGGCTCAAGCCCAAGCATGCCCCCTCTCCTGCACTGTTTGCCCAAAAGGCTGAGCACAGCACCCTCTCATTACTGCTCAGCAGGGAAAGGGCTGGGCATTTCATGCAACCATGGATCATTTGAGCTTCTGCACATCAGCTTGGTGATCAGCAATATGGAAGAAGTGGGGTTATGCTGGCCCCGCTCTCACAACCTGAGCTTCTACTAACAGCAGAGATGGCGCTACTTGAGACCAAGCGTTTTGGCAAAGTTTTCCGTTCAATCTGTTTCTGGGTCATCTTTCTTTGAGAGCATCCTGTTCCAGAAAACACAAGTCTGAGCAAGCAGTGTTCTTTAACTTAACTATGAGATTTCCTCTTGATTATTGGGACCTCATTTTTTTCAGGATACTTAATATAGAAAAGACTCTTCAATTTTATAATTTTATTTTATATTAAAAAAAGGGGAGGAAAGTTCATGATTCTCAAATGTCAAAGATTACTGAACTGTATCTCAAATTCAGGGGTATGCTTAGTAACAGTATGACAGAAATGGATTATTAATATGCCTGACTGTGATCCACATATAAGTAGTCATTTTGACTAGCTTGATTTGAGTATTTACTGTTAATTCTTATTATTGAATTCAAAAGCTTTGCAATTCCTTTAAGTCAACATTTTTCATGGATCTCATTTCTTGCTGTTAGAGAAGTAAAACTTGTAGCAAAACACAAAGCCTATGACAAAATTAGCTGTGCCCATTCTGGGCCTTCAGCCTTTACTCTGATTTGAAATTGAAACAAGTTTTGGCAAAGATGAGACAGAGAAATGATGACACGACTGGGACCCCAGACAAGTAAATACCCATGAGAGAATATAAAAGGAATAATGTTTCTTCCAAACACATAAGCCAATCTATGCTCTCATTCTGCTGTTGTTTTTAACATGTTCAACACAAGCCGCTTCAAGCTATTCAGAACAAATTACAATGTGTGTATATATAGGACACATCAATGAATGGCACGCACAGCAGACACGCATCTCCCTATTGACATCAACTCTACTAGCACAAAAGCTAACACACAGGCAAGAAAAACACTCAGATGAGAATCCTTTTGGCTTTTTTTTGGCCAGGTGGGTGTATAGTCAAAATCTGAGCATGAAAAGGTAACATCCTCCCATTTCTCCACCCAACCATTAACATTACTTTTTAAACAGCTGCTTCTTCTACAACACTTCTTTTACAGTCAGTTAACCACTGCTGAAATTCTTCATTTTCTCTATCTAGCCTTAACATCAGTTGATTTGTTGGTGATAAGGGAAACCTGAAAAGGTCTGACTGCCTCTCTCCCTTTGGAAACAGTATCCAGTAGTGAAATCACACATGTTTACAAGGAAAGGTTCTTCAAATCCTACTGCCTAGGTGCAGTAAAACTGGACTTTGCCCTGCAAGGTGCCATGATCCTTTGATAAAGGACCTTGAAGTCTAGCTTTCCATGGCTAAGATGAGTAATTCTGTTTCCTTGGTTCTTTAAGTTTTCCTAATTAAACTTTATTCAGGAACTAATTCTGAAGAACAATCTGTGGAAAGAAAGAAAATACACTGACAGTAGATTAGTCTAACAGGGTTGCTGAGAAAAGTTGTCATTTTTTCCCCATTAGTTGTGTTGTCATGTTTAGTTTCTGGCAGAAGTACAACAAAAACACCACTATGGCCGAAAGAAAATGCAATGCAACCTTCTGCCTCCTGCAGAGACTAATATTCTCTCCAGTATTTTTTTTCCTGCTGCCCTTATTAACAGCATCAATAAAGACAATTTCATTATGTGAGGGGTGAGTGACTTAGCAAATCATTCCAGCTGTTTGCCTGCTCACTGGAAAATGCTTCCATTGCTTTTCAGTTATTGCTAGATATACTCTAATTAAAAAATGCCCCACAACAGTGTAACCTGGTTGTTCGACTCTGCATTGGATGCAGCAAGCTGCTAAGCTCTTCCTATGCTGAACTCCACATCCTCAGACCCAAACATAAACCAAAACCGATACTCAGCTTTGTTAGAAAGCACTTAGCTCCTTAAGAACCAGGCCTCTACCTATAATCGCCTTAGGATACACAGACATGTCCCCCATGGTAAGTGGTTTCCTGGTTCGTATCTGTCAGCCACATGGTACTACGCTCTTCCATTCATTATTTGCAGAGACCTGTGTTAAGGGGGAAGCAGCCATTCTCACCTATTAAAGTCTAAATGTCATAGTGAGCCTTTGTAAGAGCAGCTATAATTGTACTAACATCTACATTTGTACTCTAGAGAGAATTCTGTTCCTCATACAGAAAATATTCAGATACCTGGTCACAGCTGTTGTAACTTCATCATCAATGTTTTGCACCAAAACCCAGAAGAGTTGATTAAGGACTACAGGAAGAAAATTCATAATTACATGGATTTTCTCAATCCTCAGCAAATTCTGTAACAGAAGTAAGAAAGAAAATGAGAGATTTCTAATATGAGCAATGAAAGCTCATTACTTGCTTTCCTGATTCAGCAGGTAGAATACAGAGCAGCCACTGGTGTAATAGTAGGAAAACAGGACATCTAAAGAGAGGACTGGCTCTCCATGAAGTTTGTTCTAAACACAGCCATCACACATCTGCAGGTATTGTCCAAATCTCTGAATTCCACTATTTTGCTTTACCCTGAGTTAAGGGGGGGAGGGAAAGATGGGGAGAAACCAAAACCAATTTTAGTATTTCACTAAGGATACCTATGTAAGTGCAACAGAGCAACACTGAACCATCCTTTAACAGGATCCGAGGCTTGGCACAGGTTGAATTAACAAAGTTGATGGGCAGATGCAGCCATGCTCTAAATGAGATGGGATGGGAGACAGCTCTGTGACCGGTAACACATCTGCCACATCAACTAACTCTAACTGGAGTTGCCATGGACCCCATTGCCTCCTAGTAAGTCTATGCCATGTTTAGAATTGTGCAGGGATGGATCAGTTGAGAGAAAGCCCTAACCACAATTTTATAGCATAGTTTGTGCTGTCAGTTACTTTACCTTACAAGAATGGATAAAGTTTGAGGTAGGAGGCTGGGATAGATCCTTTTCCCTTTCCTGGCACTGATGGAAAAAGTTATTCAGGTATGGATCCTAAAATGATAACCATTCACATTAATGTGTATCATAGAACAGATTAGAATTCAGCTCCATGAATTAGTTACAGCAATCACCTGTAATACTGATGAAAACATGTGGTACCCACCACCTTAAATGTAAGACAGAGAAGGATCAACACACTCGGCCCAACCAACTGGTCAGCACAGTTTGCTATATGCAACTTATTTCTGGGTGCTTCTACCACTCTTTTTTTCAGTGTTGTGAGCAATTCATTTGTTAGCTCACAATCTAAAGGATTTCAATGGCCAGATTATTTTTCTTCTTGGTGCTCACAATTTATTTTCTTGCTGGTTAAACCAGTATTCCACAATTTTTCTGTTGGTATAATCTTAAATAAGTTATATTTTTCCTTAAAGTGTATATTCCATCACTGTCATCTTGCCCTTCTACTCAAATCACCTTTAAATGTTAGAGAAACAAATTCATGTGAGATTATAAAACATCTTTCAGACATTCCTTGACACTTTTTGTTTGTAAGCAGGTAACAGAGCTAAGAGGGAATGCAGCTTACCTGAGTATTTATTGTTGATACAACAAAAGTAGAGACTTTGAAAAGTGGTTTCCCACTATCTACCCACTTCACATCACAGCCAATCTGCTATTAAAACAAAAACAAAAAAGTCACATTTTTCTACTTATTTCATACTTACTTAACTCTTCATCACATTTTCACTGCACAGTTTAGCACATGCACATGTGTGAACTCTGCTGGCTACTGTGCTTTCACACTACAGAATAACTGCAAAACAAACCCACTTTTCAGTGCAAGCCCACAGATGTTACCATTCAGAGGACCAGATCACTGCCCCACCCTGTCCTCATGATCTTGGTAAACCAAACACAAGGGCACAGAAATAATCCTAACTGGACAGGAGCAGTGTGAAAAATATGATATCACACTACAGAACTGGAGAATGAATCATGATCGTAGATCACATCAGCAGGACAATGAGTGTCATATGGCCTGACTTTGTGAAAAGGGTTATTTTTGACAACTCTCAGTCATGTTTTGGAGAACTTAGGTATGATGGTATAGACTGCACAGTTATAAAATAAACTTTTTCCATATATACTGTGAATCAGCAACATATGGCTGTGAGTCCAGTGGTACCTATATAAACTAGTTTATATCCTCAATAATATACACACGAACATTCTAAAACAGATACCCTATTTATTAACATTTACACTTCAAGATAAGTGCAAAAGCAAATCTGAACTCATGTAAAACACGTGCAAATAAAAGTTCTGCACCATTTGAGCAATATGAAAGTACGAAGTAATACCTTTCCACAAGTTGGTTCCTGAAGGCTCAAGTAATTGGGAGGCAAACTGCTTGCCACTGGCACGTTGTGTTCTTGGGAAGCTAACTGGGCATCTTTTAACAAAGGAAGCCATGCATATCCCACTGTGCACAAGAACAAATCAATACAATTCTTTGGAAAAGCAAGCTTCTCAAGTTCAAAGGAAGACAATAATAACCAGCCAGAAATTCTGCAATCCTTATTTGAATGTACATAATTTATATTTATAATTGAAAGTAATTCTACTACAGGTACCTGGTGTTTCCAGAGCCTCTTTCTTTTTGGCATTAGCTTTTGCATTTATGTCACAGGTGACATGATAAAATGAAAACAGAATGTGGTGTTTCTTATGGAGTTGAGTGGGAAGTTCAATTTTCACCTGAAATGTAAAATGTTACACCTCACTTTAGTTTAAAAATCGATTAAACCAGGCATCAGAGATGGTCGAAATGAATGATATCTCTCTATGCAGAGGTCTAAGTACAGCCTGCCTTCAGTGACTAATGTTTGTCTGCATGGGTTACAGACGTATGCTTAAGGAAATTGTTTAGGATGATCATCCACCATTTTTACTTAAACCAGCTTTTTTCTTCTCTGTCCTGTGGATGAATATTTGCATTTATGATGAAAGAGAGTAAGATGAAAGAGGACAGAACTGAAGAGTGACAGACTCTGCTTAGAAGTGATCACCTGCACTCTAGCAGCCATAGCCATCACCACTCGCGTATTTACAGGATGACCAAAGTAAAAACCAAAATGACATCTCTGCTTAATCATCATTTCATGGCAAAGGCCAAATAATAAAGGCTGATACGAATATAAACTTTTATTTAGGATTTCTGCAGTCTTAAATCCCATATAAGACCCCTTGTACTTGTGAACTATGATAAAGTTTATCCAAGCTAATCCTATGCTTATAGTAAAGTTTAGAAATTGTTGACAAATGCTTCCAGTGTTAAATCAGTTTATAGGTAAGAATCTAATACCATAAACACAGAAGTGAAACGGACATGGAGATTAAGACATTCATAACATATTACATTCTTTTATAGACTGCACTTCCTACGAGGAACTTCTAGGACAGGTGCACACCTCTTCCAGCCAAATCAGCTATAAAGAGCTGAATTCAGCTCTTTGTTTGAGTTGAAAGTAATCTGCCCAAACCAGATGGCTCACTAGCATTACATGAAGGACATTTTCAGACATGTTAAAACCCAAACCACTGCTTGCAAAGGAGTCGTGGGGAGTTCAAGAACTGCTTTAAGTTCCAGCTCAGTTCCTAAACATGAATTTTAAAGTCGATACTTCACATGTAGCTGCACATTATCTGCTGGTCTTGCTTCTGCCATTTTATAGCAGTAAATTTTAACGGAAAAAGGAAGTTTTTCCAAGAGCAAGCCAAGAGTTTGGAAAACGCTGGCTATATACTAATGTTGTTTGCCAGCCTCATCACTACATATAAAGCAGCAGTGCAAAAATCCAGAATAGACATGTGACATTTCCAGGCCACCAAACACACTAGTCACTGAAAACGTGAAATCAAGTTCAGCTGCAGAAAGCCTGGGCAATTAATATTTGATGTTGGTGAAACATAAAGATGCATGTGTGACTAACGTTTGGCAAAGGTGAATGTATGAACTCTATTCTACAGCTACATCTTAGAAAGCACTAGCTAACTCGCTGCAGTCACTACAGATCACTGTACATTCAGACCACTGGATTAACAAGAATGCTTCAATGCAGATCTTCTATCTCATAGAGGGATTTGTTTGGACATTTGGCTAATGTTTACAATTTCCACTAAATTCAGAGATGCAGCTGGACCTTAATGTAATCCAGACATGCATTATAGAGAGCTAGACTGTTCATATGTAATTCTACAGCAACTTAACTGTACTCAGAACACCTTACAAAAGGAAGGATTCACTGACTTAAGAAAAAAACACAAAATGTGAGACTGTATGTAAAATCTCCATGACACAGGCCCATCCGGATACACAGTCAAGTGTAACAGAAATATTCTTTACACATACTTTTCTGTCTCACTGGCAAACATGTGGGACTGACAGACATTTAATGAAAGAAAAGGCAGACTGACCTCATCATAGAAATCAGGATTCTGGGAATGATGTAGCACAGCGGTGTAGGCTGCCAAGGTAAATAATGGTCCACCTGGCTTCCCATAAATGCACTGATAAAAGTAACATGTTTTAATTACATTGTGAAATTCTGCTGATGATGCCAGTTCTAGTATATCTAATATGCTTGTACACTGAAAACAATATCATGAAAGATTGATAATTACTTTGATTCAATATTGAAATAACTATTTTAAGTCCTCAAACCTGCAACTTTTTAAACACACTTACAGTAAGAGTCCATTGATTCTGTGAAAATTACCATACATTCTGCTAAGCCATGCAGACTTCTACTTCTTCCTTGCTGTTATCAATTTTTGTTTTCTGCAAAATGCTTTACAGAAGCTATTTCACTTTTATGCAGTTCAATACACATCATGATGCCTTTACTGACTCTTCAATGTTACAAAAACTATACCAGTTAATCTCCTTGCTAGCAGAGTCCAGTCTGGAGCCTCTTGATTACTGAGTGATGGCAACTTCATTTATTGGTTGGAAAACTACAGTACAGAAATGCTATGCAATAGCCCCTGGTCAATAGTAAGGTTAAGAATTAAGTCTAAGGTTCTTATAATTTTGTGCCTCACTCTTTTCAATCAAGTGTCCTGATCTCAGTGAGAGAAATAGGGTGCATGGTAAATTTTAGAATAAGAAAATTACATTGTAAAAAATGGTTCAGTTTCTTAACATTGCCTTCTTTACCCTCCATCAGCCAGAAAACTGGCACTGCAACATGGCATTGTGAGCTGGAATCACTATGACCAGCTGGGATCAAACAGAACCACAGTGCAAATGTAGACGCATTCATGACAACATTCACTTTCTAATTGTTACATGTTAGTACAGCCCTGATTCCTGGGTTTTATAAGTAATGTCTTCAGAAATACTGTTTTCTGAATATACTCTTGTTGTGCTTCACCTTTAATGGCTTTGATCCTTCTTCATCAGAGCTTTTGAATTCAATGCACACTGTTATATTCCTTGCCTGAAAAGACAGGAACATATGAAAGCTTACATCAGAAATGGGGTATTCATAAAAAAAACAGGCAAACTATAAGGGTTGAAATAAGCACTTTTCAAAATCTAGGAGAAACATGCAGATGGTTTATCAACAAGTCACAGTGATAGCATCAGAAATAATATTTCCAAGAAGAGCTGGCAAACGCAAGCCGGGTCTCAAATTGACTGTGTAGAAGCAGATTATAAAGTAACAAACACTTACCTGTGTCTTGTCCTTAATTAATTTTCAATCACCATAAAAACAGTACTCGCATTTCATTTAAGAACTACAAACATTATCCAGATTAACTTTATTTTCATGTCATTTCATTAAAATACAGACCTTCTGAGAATTGTGAAAAAGTTATTCCACATTATCTCTCTTTGAATCACTGATAACAACTTACAACTAATCCATAGAATCAGTTCATTAAAGTTGTACCAGTGTTTTATGATTGCAAAATTCAAAAAGATTAAAAGCCAAGCCAGTGACATCACCATTTCCTCTCCCTTATGATGAGTACTCCTTCATTTCAATGAGAGCCCATGCAGTAAACTACTACCCAATGCTCTCCCGAATTGGCTACATACTGTACCTTGTTGAAGTATTTTTGGCTATCATACTTGAGGTGTTTTGGATATATGTATATTTGGTTCTTGTAAACTCTGTAAGGTCGAGAATATTTTGTTGATTCCTGTACAAACTCCTCAACTTCCACTGTAGGTTGATGCTCCTTTACATCATTAAATGGCTTGATTGGAATAAAAGACGAAGTTACACAATCTTCAAAAGAACAGAAAAGAAACCCATCACATATTACAGTCTTACTACTAAGAATAATTAATATTGAATATTTACTTGGAACAAGTAAAATCCTTAATTCTTCGCCTTAACTTGTGAAGAGTAACGCTGTAATGCAATAGGTCAAATCCCGCCTTAAATAGCATCCATGTCACCTCAGAACAATTACAGTATATCACCCTTACAGAATTTATCTCACTTGAGTTAAATAGTACAGCACTGAAAACCTCTTGTGACACACAGAGTATCTGATGGCATAACAGCACCATTGATATATGGACAGTTTTAACAGAATATACTGAAATGATGCTGTTTCTAATTAATTTTACAGCTCAATATCTCATTCAAGTTTTCCTATTAACTAATAACATTGTAAACAAAATGAAGAAACAAGTAGTGCAGAAATAGATTAAATATATGATACAACTGGGATAACTGAAATCAGATCAAGAAACAAAAGATGTAAATAAGCACTCTGTCACCCAGAGAGGGAGAGATTAAAAACAGATAGAGTACACTCTGTCTGCCTGTGTCACTACACCAGTGAGACATTTAACTTCAGCACGGAGAACTCAAAGGCTGTTCGTACAAAACCAGCTGTATCAACAACAGCACCTGGTACCAGCTTTGGGGCCCTGACCTTTCAGCACGAAGAACAAGCAGGGACCACACAGCACACATAGGAGCTTCAGGAAGCTTGTCCTCTCTTCTCCTGTGTTAGAGCTACATGAGTTTGGCTTCCCCATATGCAGCAGGAAAGGCAGAAGCTTTGTTTCAAGTTAAACACTCAGACAACATCCCCTGATACACCACTAGCTCCAGACCTTGTAGTAAATAAGGTCTTGTAAAAAACAAAGATCTACTTCTGTTGCCTACTGCAAATTGATGCTAATGTTAAGCAGGGTAGCGTTGGTCTCCAGAGACAAAACTGTACTGGCAAATTCTTGACAAGATCTTTGGCCAACTTCCTTTTCAGTGGCTTTTCTTGGCAATAAAGGATTTTAGCACTAGTCTAGCACAACTTGTTTTGGGTGGGAAGGAGATGTCAGAACCGATTAGTGCTATTACAAGGCTTCCTTCAGAGGTGGCTGAAGCCAATAGAGTTTTCATGGAGATTTTAATGAACCATACAGCATGGCAATTTTCTGGTACAGTTCTTAAATTATTTTACAGCCAGAGTAAGATAAATTTTCCCTATACCAAAGAAATGTTTAAGTTTCTACTCTTTAGAGTGAGGGAATTTTCATTGACTTTCCACAGGAACTGGGCACTTTACTAGCACATACCCTCTAAAGCCAGACTTCCACTTGGCCACAGTGCACACCCAAGCTGCTTGGGACTATTTTGCCTACTCCAAGCTATCAGTTTCTTTTAATTTCAAAACTAAAAATTGCTTCTGAAATGTTAGTGAAACTGACTTTTTGTCTAATACCACATGAAGATGGTATAAAGATGCATGATGATAGACTTCAGAGAAATTCAGTGGTCCTGGGCTTTTTGCAGTTGTGGGTCACAGAAATGTGGCCCCTGAAACAGAAAATTTAAAAAGAGGTAAAAGGATTCAGTTAGAAGCATTGTGTCTTTGCAGTTGCTGAACTGATGCCAGAGTGGCCTCTGAACAAAGCCCTCCACCTAGTCTGCGTTCTCGAAACCTGCTATGTCTCACATGTGCTAATTCAGAGAATATGAGCATCATAGTCCATCAACAGTGCAAGACTCTTAACCTCAAGCTACAGAAGTCCACTCAGCTCCTTGGCCTAATCCCTTAGAGATAAAAATGTGGTACTTGGACTTTCACCACATGTAGATCCACCATTCTGTATTGCTAGGGGATATCTGGACAGGTAGAGGCTGAAACAAAGAACGGTGTAATTAAATCAAAACAAATCAAACATTTGTCTACACAATGGGCACTTCTACCAAAACTGTCTCAAGTCAGTAGCTATGGTTGCAAAGCCTATGACAATGTCCTATTTAATGATAATAATCAAAGTGCAATCATACTTGGATGTTCCAAAGGAACACAATCAACTGCAATCTCCAAACAGCCAGGTATAGTCTGTATTTTGCTAATCTTCTCTGCTCTGCAATGACAGGAATGAAAATATTTCAGAAAGTTAGAACAAAAAATCCATCATAGGGATTAATTTAAAATAAAAACCAGACCCTGATTTAAGACAAATATATATTTAACACATTTAACATACACCTACTGGCTATTATACCCATCAAATATCAAATGCAACAGCAGGAAAGAATCATGGTTTGTTTTGTTCTTCCTTTCTTGGCCTCATCCCTGCCTTCTTTATGCAGCAATATTGCAGCATATTTTGTAGAAGAGGAAGAATCTGATGAACCAAACCTTATCAGAATTAACCTATTCGCTTTTTCTTTCTAAAATCTGAATCAAATGTTCTCTAAAATGAATTCAATGACCACTGAGATAAGAGGAGTACACAGCACCAGGGCTTCTGCAACCGTCGTGCTGAAAAGGGACCAAGACATATTCCTCGTGCCAAAGCAATTTGAGAAATGCCAAAACTGTGATGCTGTTATCTAGAAGATGCTTTAGACAGACAAACCCAGAAGTGGTGACTCTAGTAAGAGCAGTAAGAATTTCAATAACATTTCTTGACAAACAACAAACAGTAAGATGGCAGAGGAGATTAAGGGCCTGATCCAATCCCTACAGTTGACTTTCAATCTTTCTATGAGCTGATTTTATATAAAAGGAACAGAAGTTACTTAGATTTATTAATTCCTAGGCATATTTAGAGCAGAAGAGACAGTAAAAAACTTACGGTTCAGTTCACATGTCCCTTATCCAGTATAAATGAAGACTCTGCTTTAAAATTAACCTGATTTACACCTTTGCGAAAGACTATCCAGCCAACTGCTATTCACTAATTTACACACTGTCAAGCATTTGGAGAAGTTTTTTCCTTCCAATGTCCACTCTGCAGATTGTCATGGAGACTCAAACAAACAAAAAAGCAAGGAGTGGGGAAACCATTAAAGAATGGGGTTTAATTTTTCTTTCTCCACCTCCCCCCTCCTTCTTCTTTTCCGAAGATAATGTTCTCTTGGTTGGCTACTTCACCTGCATCTCCCCTAATGGAAGCTAATTTAAGAAATCACTGCCTTTATATTATAACAACATTTATGAACATGCCAAATGACATTTTAGTTTTCCTGGAAAGTCCAACCTAAAGCACTTTTGGGCAGGTATTAGGCTAATGTGAAAAACACTAATTTAATATGGCCAGTTCAGCACACAGTGCTAAATGAATAAAAAAATCTGTGAAAATGATTCTGCACAGCTTTATAAAGCTTTTACTTGTCAAACCAAATTAAAAACTGTTCCTTACCTTCTGTATTCTGCTATTAGTTTAATCAAGTCTTCCATGGAAATCTTATTACTTTCTTGCCTGAATAAAGGTGAGAATCGGGAGTCTCTGTCAACATTTCCCTGATTATCTTTAAACACTGGTCTATAAAGAAAGAAAAATGACATGTCTATAAACATTCACCCAATATGTATATTTGAACATTTGAAATTGTCATGTAATCTTTTAACAAGGTTATGATATGAATTCTTACACAAATTCAAGGGCTTCCTAAAGAGCTTCACGCAAGGAAGCTCCTCCAAGCTGTACACTTGCAGGAGCATGGGCTGGTTCAGTTTACTTGCATGTCCTGTTCCAGTCCTGCAGACACTTAAGATTTTGTTTAATCCCCACTGACCTCACATGCAGTGACTGCCCGCAGTGTGGAATTGATGGGGTTTAATGCTAGAACATTAATCACCATCCAGTTCAGCATCCACCATTTTTGCCCCCCTCTTCTATGGCTAAGTCTCACTTGAGAAAGCTGGAAGGGTACAGCACCTCATCAGAGCCCGCTCTCTACTCCTACCTGCTGCTCCATCACCCTGGCTGCAAGGCTGCCTTCTCCAGCCTTTCAGCAAGCTCTTCAGACAGCCCCAGAAAGGCCATCCCCAGCTGACAGCCACTAACCCTGAGCCTGGTGGAAATTCGCCATCTTGCTCACACATCAAGGACATAACCTCTCACTTCAACAAAGAGATTGACTTCTTATTTCAAGGAAGCATTTTGAAGAATTCATTACAGCAGTAAATTGTTTTGTCCAAGAAGTTATTATCCAGTGAAAACCATGATAATTTTAAGTAACAGAAAACAGAGCAAGGTGTCAAATCCCAATCACTACATCTGACCATGTAAAGAAATATATGCTTTTGGAGAACCAGCTTAGAGACCTCTTTCTATGCATTAAATATGCTCTCCAGGAGCATGACACCAACTTACTGGGATTAGCTTTCCAACTCACAGGGATTAGCTTTCCTACACGAAACAAGTTTGTGGCGCACTCACTACATTTTTCATGAACTAGCTACAAAGTGCCAAATGAAATGGAAAAAAAAAAAGGATATCTCTCTGTAACTGGGAACAATGAGTTCCAGCTGTTGTGCACACAGGAAGACATCCCCAGATATTTCCATTCCTGCTCATTGACACTTGCAGGACTTAATTAACACATTCCAGTGCCCTTTGTATATCCCCAAGGATCACACATGCTGGCTGGACTGGATAATGTAACAGCTATCCAAATGAATGGGCCTTGGATTCAACTGTAGTATGCAAAAACATTGCTTAACAAAAGTAAAATGTTCTTGACACTAAGTGCTGTTCTGTGAATAATTTGGCCAATCTTGCTTCCTTAATTTACTTCTCTGTTCCACTGCCAGTGAGAAGAAGAATTGATGCCAGCACAGACTGCTGCCAGATGCAAGATAATGGACTAAACCTTTGGAAAAGGATCCCAAGAATAAATACACCGTGTCTTAACTTAATTAACTGAGTGAAGCCCACTGTTTCATTTCTTTGCAACTGTAGAGAACAATCAACTCTCTCCTATCAGATTTTTGCCTCCAGCAGTTAGCGAGAATAAGACCCACACCAACATGGCATGTCAAAAATCTGAAGTTATTAGGGAGTAACCAGGCTTAATTTCTGGCAGCCACCACTTTACAAATCCTATTAAACAGCTGTCAGGAAAAAAAAAAAAGGAAACCAACAACAACAACAACAAAAAAAAAAAAACCTGAAAGAAGAAAAGACAAGATTTATTAATTATTACAGTTACAGTATTGGTGACACTAAGACATTTCTTGCCCTCAGCACTGCTTCCTTTTCCAGACTAACAGAGAGGACTAAAACACTCAGTGAGTGATTTATGCTGTACCACTGGGCTCTGCAATGTGATGCTGAGCAAACCCAGGCTCTCCTGCAGCTTATTAACTAATTCCAGTGCAGGATCTGACACCAAGCAAACCACTGGTCAGCACAGCAGGGCGTAGGGGCACTTATCAAGGCAGGATTGGGGATGTTCATGGTTTAAAAGGAAAAAGAACCAGGTCTGTGCTGGAAATAGCTCATTCTGGGTCAGTGGTGCTGAGCACTGCCTCCTGGGACATGGCATTGTCACCTTTACCCATCCAGCCACTCTGTTTTGGAATCAGAAGGGCTTAACAGAGTCCTCCTACCTACAACCACTCCTCCCCAGCATCAGTGTTCCCTGGGTATCATATGCCCTACCTCTACAACTGCTCCTTGTAAGTTCAGCAGCATACACCCAAGACAAAATTAAAGGCATGAAACCAGGTACCACAATGCAAAACACGTATTTTTATCCCTCCAACTTACACACAATACTCCACTCATGTAAAGTTCTTGACACTACAAGAGCAATTTAGATGTCCACTGAAAACAAGATAACCCTTCTAAAGAAGAGGCACGTTTTATGCACTCAGGGAAGAGTTACATGGCTTTCTGCTGGTCACACTGTACCGGTGTCTCCATTCCCCTGGCTCACTAAAGCTGAAGAATTGCTAGAGCAGCAAATATTGCGTGCATCACATCTGCAGTTAAGTAACCACAATCCTATGTTTCGCTAGATCCTTTCAGGGTGTTGGGTGCAGGTGGAGCAGGAGTGCTCAGTGTCACAGTGAACATAATGAAGACATTTGAGAATGACAGCTGTCACACCAAAGTAAAGGAAATATACAAACCACTTCTACAGTCCAAGAGTCCAATATTTGTCTAATATATTAGTGATTCTTTACTACCAGTTACTTATTTACCAGAGAGATTTTAATAAGAAAAATTTCACAGAATTAAAATCCTGAAATGATTTTAAAGGTACAAATTTAGGGGAAAAAACAGATTTCACTACAGAAATTGAAACATCACCTCAGCATTTAAAGTGTTTCTGTGATTCTACTGTTCTGACATTGCTAGCTGATAGACTACAATCCTAAAAAACCCTGTAAGCATGGGAAACCTACACAATGTTCATAATTTAACATTGAAAAAGCCACTTTTAAAGTAGTGCGTTACAATTTGTCAAAAAACAGCTCACCTCCAGGGTTGGAGATTCAGTGTGATATCTGCAGCTACGGTAAATCAGTGCAGCCCTGCTACCTTCAGCTACATTAACCTATACCGGCTGAAAACTGAACCAGAAGCTGCATAAGCTGCTGAAAGATTAAAATATTAGGCTGTAAAACATGAAACTTATGAGACTGGTGAAGGCTTGAAAGAACAGCAAAGTGTAAAAACTAATCTGTGAGTGAAGTTTCCCCACATATACAATATGTAGCTCAGGCACATATTTGCAAACTTTGGCAATTCTGGCAGGAATATGAGAATGGAAGATGGATTTGACACACTGTAATTCTAACACGCCATAATTATACCTGTGAGAGCACACAGACACCAGATCCCACCAACACCAGCAGGGAGGAATCCTGAGTCATGCTATTGAATGATGCTAGCAAACTGGATGCCACATAAGGTAATTAAGAGTTTCAGTCACATGTACAATACTTGACTGTCAAGATTTTGGCTCATTGAATGTGTACATGAAAAAAAAGAAACCGCACTGTGGCCATCTGCAACTGCTTTAAGAGGGGAAAATTTCCACACAAAACAGGAGTGTGGTTAATGCCAGAATGAAATAACTGGAAAACACATTTCCAAAACCAGGGTTTAGCTATTTATCATAGCCAAACCTTTTTTTTCCCCTGTAGTGTGACAGCCTCCTGTGGAAACTTCTATTTTCAAGCTGTGAAAATAGAAATAAATTTTATAGGGCTAAATTATACTTTGCTCTTACCAAAGAGAGTCCTGAGTAATGTTAACACACAAACAGGTGTAAATGAGTGCAGAATTTAACCCAATGAACTAAATAAAGCTCTTGTGCAACATCACTGATAGATACCAACAAGTTCATACATGTGGTGTATTTAGTAAATGATTTTTAAACTGTTACCTCATAATGTGATGAATAACTTTTTATACTGAAAAAGTTTAAGAGCTGAAAACCACACCCAAGTGTATTTTCTGTAATTAGTTCTACAGGTGGAAGGAAAGCTTTATAAAAGTATAGGCACTGAAGCACTGAATTAAGGAGGCCATTCAAAAATACTGCCTGCTGGAACTGAGGGATGTCCACAAACCCCAGCTACGCCCTCTGCCCATGGGCAGGCTATCTGTGTAATGTGCACATGTAAACCTGCAAAATGTTGAAACTTCCTGTGCATCTGCCAACACCACAAGCATATATTCCTATTCATATTTGAGAGATCACAGCCAGAAGTATTGTCTAGATAAATATATTTAGGAATGATTTGATCCTGTCATAGGGAAAGAAAAAAATACAGTAAGTAAAGCATTTTTGATCTTCTTTTCTAAGACTGTGAACTGCATATAGAAAAAGAAGCCTGTAGTTTCTTAGAGAATACCCAGTGAAACAAATCATTGCCATCTCTCTAACTGAAAAGTATGGGATTAGAGCCAAGAGTTTCCATTCACAAAAAGCCTCAAGGAAACAGAATGGAGAAGGCTCTGACTCCCAGTGATTCCCACACCCACTGTACTGAGTATCACACAAACAAGGTCCTCTCAGATGGAACTCTACTACTCTCACCCTGCTTTATGTCCTTTGCCACATTCCAGCCTGTGCCAATTAACTGTCTGCATGGAATTCCAAAAAGAAAATATATCTGTTCATCTATCCAACACCTACTGGTGGATGCAGCAGCAGCAACTGCTTTGTTTCATTTAGATGAGCAGTAGCTAAGTAAAGCAATCCACCTACAGAAAACACTTCTGCTCACATGGTTGTGGTGATTGGAAGCTGCTGCTCCTTGCAGGGAAGTTGGACTAGGTGGCCTTTGAAGGTCTCTTCCAACCTAAACTGTTCTATGATGCTATGATCTAAGATGACCAATGAATTGCCAACTGGTATTTTAATGCTAAAAATATCTGAAGTAACACAGAGCTGAAAGGAGAGGGGAATCTTCTGAAAAGCACCATTTTCTCAGTCTACCCTAGCCTGACAGGTAGTTAGGGTGCTACCCTCCTTCCAGGCACAGAAGTAAAACTTTTTTCATGTCTGTTAGACTTGCCTTAGGCAGAACAAGCGCAGGTACAGTTCTGGGCTGAGACACAGTACTATGGAATGAGCTTGAGCAGTACAGCTGCAGCACATACACAGCATCCATGTACCGGTACGATATGTCACAGCCTGAACCCTGCCTCTGCCTGCTGCCTCTCACTGAGAGGCAACTGGGAATTGCCACCTGGGGAATCCTAGGAAAGGGAAATGCACTTCCTTCAAAATAAGAACACCACCTTTCTGTACTTTTTCCTTGCAAGGAACACTCTTAAGATTTGCCAAAGATGCAGAAAGACGTTTTAGCATTCTCCACATGCATAATTAACTAGCCAGACCCCGAACTAGTTAAAATCATCATGCCACCTCAAGATAGCTACAGAAATGACTGAGTTGCAAGAAATACCACTGATGGCACTGCCAGAGACCACAGGCAGGATGGAGATACTAAAAAGCTTCAAGTCAGTCTAATGTCAAGCCTGCACCTCTTGCCATTGTATGGTCCATTACACACTAAAAGTAGTTCTGTCAACCCAAGAGACACACATCAATATAATTTTGATGAATGGTCCTTTGGCTACCCTGAAGTAGTAAATATTAATGAGTATCCCTAAGCTTGCGATGACAGATCAGAACACATTACCTGTTTTTCTCTGGAGCACACACATACTGCTCCTATTCCTCCTGGACATTGACAAAAATGTATGTCAATAAAAAAAAATGAACTCTTCAAATGGCTATACCTTGCATTGTGTTTTCTCCTTTGCCATTTAAACATCATAGTCTAAAATCATAAGCTTTCTTCTACATGCAACAGGGGAAACTGTGCACTCGGGTGCTCTGTACCTCCACACCAGAAGCACAGATCCCCACAGCTATCCCTCACAGTTATGGGCAATGCTACATGACTTTTTCACCTAGCACTTGCTCCTCTCCCCCTTACTCCCTACAGCTTCAGGCAGCTCTCCACCTGGCCTGCCATGGTCAGAACAGAAGCCAAAGAGAAAAAGGAATGTTTTTACTCAGTAATCCAGTTTTCGTTTTTATAGGGAATATAAAACTTTATATTCCCTGCTCTATGCATGGCAGAAAGAAGGGACAGCTGTCACAGTGACACACAGGAGGGACTCAGTCAGGGAGCTCTCTCATTCCAGGGCAGCAGTAAGCTGAAGAAATTACAGAAGACTGAGAAGAAAAAGATTGAGAGGACAGAGAAAGGAATTACATAGAAACTTGAAAGGAGAACAGAAGAATTAAGTCATATCTGGTTTTGTGAGTTAATTTGGTAGACGAGGATCAAGAGGCACAGGGGTGCCTCAATCTTGAGGGCGAGACAAGCAAGAAATTATCCAGGAGGAGAGAAACAACGAAAATCCATTATTACCACTGCACTGACCTGCAATCAAACCAGAGTGACCTGCCAAACAAGAAAATAACAGCTCTTTGTTGCCTACTAACCACTAAAAATGCAAGAGCACCTGAAGCATAGTCCCCTAATATCACCTCCAAGGCACTATTTTAGGGGCACCATAACCTCCAAATTCTTGGTTAGATTTTTCTTAAAACCTGACAGGCATCATTACAAGAACAGAGCTTCAAACTTGTGCACTTATATTTTACGTGGCCACTGCAATTCTATTTCAGACTGTAATTATCTTTGCAGGAAATTCTTGTGAAAACTGTAACTTTGAAATCTCTTTGGTAATTTTTCACACCAAATCAGTGGTGGGGCTCACAATAAATTGATATTGTGTCAGCCACCTTTGCTACTCCACTACATACCTAAAGAAAACTTTCCACCACATTAACATTTAATGAGATAGTGACCAACATTCAGCTATGTGAATAATAGGGCAATGCAATAACAAAGCTGCAGGATCCTCTGGGGTTCTGGACCATGCAGAAAGCTTTGCTTAGCTTCAGGCAGAAAAAGTGGGAAAGAATAAGAGGATTCAAGTTCAAGAGCAGAATAAGCTGTTAAATGCTTATAAAATTATAACAAGAATTAATACATACCTCACTGACCAAGCAAATGGCATACGGTATTTCCCCAGCTTGCTGCAGAACTGTTTATTGGATTTTAACACCTTCTGTGCACACTACAAAAAAAAAGAAAATATTAATTATTCCATCAATATAATTATAATATCTGAAATGCTGCACACAGTGCATCCAAGTACTCTGCTGCTGAAGAGGGTATAGTGCCCCTAAAATAATTTAGCCTGATACTGCCCTTTATAGAAGGTTCTGGGAATACAGCAAAGACATCACAGATGAATACGATGATGCTGACAAATTAAACACCCTCACTATCCCTTCAGTCAGAACTGCATTAGTTACAGTTATTATTGCAGTTTTCTCTAATACACCCAATGCATATGCACTGCCTGCTTTCAGGGAGAAAGAGATGCCCACCCCAGCTTTGCTTATATACAAAGTGCACTAACCCATGATTTCAAACAGACTGCTGAAAGAGAATTTCACTCTGCTAAGACATAACTACAATAAGAATGACCACAAATAGATTTGTATGTTGCAGACAAAATGATACTTAATTCATTCCATCAGTGGAGTTTGGACATTTGTTTTCTTATGCGTGAACTTGTCCTGTTCAGCAACCATACACTGGTGAGTTTTGTAAGCCCAATTTGCAATGTCTTCAGCTTCCAATAGGGTGAGGCTGACAAAGAAGGAACTGATGTTCCTGTTATATTACCTTAAACGAATCAGGATTTTTAATGTAAGGTTCAGCGCTGCTGGCAATGTTTCCCGTAAGCACCTTTTCTATTTTTGCCACTAATACTATCTCAGAATGAGGATTACTTATGGAGAAAAGAGCCTGTGGAGAAAAGAAAGAACAGTTTAAAAGTAAATAGCAATACAGGAGAAATTAAATACTGCCAGTGCTCTCAGTTGATGAGAACAGCAATAAACCAGATTCAGAAAGGATTATTGAGGATTAGTATCTCTCTACATATTCAATACAGCTGGATGGGAAATAAAATCTTTGTTCTACCGCTGAGGTAAGCCTGTGCATATGTAGCACCTTGCAAACAGACTGACTCAAGTCAAGAAGTTGTATGACCATGTTAGCATCACCTAACCTAACTATTCCTCTTGGACAGTACTTAAATGTTGGCCTAAATCAGTCACACATAAGGGCAATGACAGGGAGAAGAAAAGGTAATGTATGGAGTTTCAGAGTAAAGCTTATACCAACAGCAAGAATGTGGAAGAACTTTGAGAGTAGTGTAGCACCTAAGTGTTGCTTTAAGTTGTGATTTTGTTTAACTGATTTGGAAGACATCAACCAATGCACCCAGAGCACAGGAAACGGGTGGTTTCACTGAATAGCAGATGGCAACCTTTTTCAAAGTTTTGACTGTAAATGGTTTTAAACTCTATACAGGGAGCTCAAAAATCAAGGATCTGTATTCAAGTACTGCCGATACATAAAAAAGGAGTATTCTTGAATGCAAGAAACAGTGGTAGTACAGATAAATTCTCTGATAAAAATGAATGCTACTGAACAGGTCACATGTAGAATACCTGTTTTGGGTATTTCAGCCATTCTTCTGGGAACCCCTTCACCCGTGGTTCTTCCATTTCATTTGAGTTTATATTCTCAACAGTGCCATTTTCTAATGAAAATGAGGAACCTGAAATCATCTGTCTAACGAGTGCGTGGTTCAAATCCACATGAAAATCAGCAGAGATCTTCTTGCCATCCCTGACATCATACAGCGCCACACTCACAAAGAATGGCTCTACCTGAAGAAAACACCAGAAACATAAAATAGCGATAACTGAGAGCAAGGTGGTAGATTATCTTTTAACAGGTTTCTGCAACTACAAAAAAAACCCAGAAAGCAAACAAATATTACTTACAAATTATGACATACATTAAAAACACACGTCCCTGCAAAAGCTAGTTTCCAACCATGTGATTTTAGGGGCTTTTATAGGTAGTTTGATAACAGAACAGCAATTGACAGCTAATTTAGAAACTTGCAGAATAGAAAGCAAATGTATTTGTCACAGATCACTATTAGAGTAAATTGAATAGAGCCACAAAGAAACATTTTACAGCATTTTTAGAATGTCAGTTCAAAGCCATTATAAAAGAAAGAAGAATGAGGGTGGGCTTTCCTGGGATTGTCAGAAATGCGGCACTAAGATGACAAAATGTGAGTAGATGAAAAATGTTTACTGGTACAAACACAAATGAGTGGGTGTATTATTCTCTTGGAAACACATGTTCCATTTTTCTAGGAAACCAAGAGCATTCAAACCGCTGACAGTACCCACTTATTCTATTGCATAGTATCAGGGAATTAAATCCTATGACTGTAAGTAACCTCCAAAGAGCCTCCACAGGTCTGATGAAATAAATCAGTCTCAAAATAACACCTTCTGAGCTGTTCATAAATCAGAATCTTTAAACTTTGGAGATAAAGAACAATGTACAGCAGGCACAATATTCTGTGCTTTTCCAGCCTCTGTAGTGAACTACTGCATGCCCTTGGTACAGTTATCATGTCTTCATTTAAACAGTTATTCCAGTCTGCCAAAAAAGTATTGATTACATCATGCTGAATGTGCACTCACTGCAGAGGTCATCTTCAAATGAAAAAAAAAAAAATTAGAAAAAAAAAAAAAATCAATGCCTCATATGTAATGTATGAAAGTTGAATTACCAGGACACTGATTTCTCAAAACTTTCCTGCTTCAGAGGAGAGCTGACTAAAACCTATAGACTGACACCTGTGTCTTGCTTTCCCTGCCCTTTTTTCTTAAAGTAAGAATAAGTAAAATTTTCTGGTTTGTCCTGCTTTTAGCTGTTTTTTTTTTCCACCAGGTGAAGCAGCCAATCCTTTCTATTTTGCCTTCTCTTCTGTAATTTAATCTGCTTGGTTCCTGGTCTCTCTGTGAAAAACAAAAAAAACAATTCAGCAGCAACTGATATTCCGTTGCCTCCCTACATAGGTCTTGACAGTTTAAGCTATTGTTAAGAAACATCAAGGATTTTAATGTTTTAAATTCCATATTGAACTGTAGCTAAAATTTGACAACCTAAATCAGCTTCAAGATGTTTACTGAAAAGTTTGTCAATTTCATTATTCGGTTCTAAGGGATGGGCAGAGGAGGAGGAGTAGCGACTGCAGTATGTGTGTGTGATACGTCTTAACTTTACAGCCTCTTTACAAAGAGCCAAGTGTACAGAAAGATGGAATAAAAGAAAAAGAAAGAAAGAAAAGAAAGAGAAAACTCATAGGGAGATAACTAAAACTTACATTGGTCAAAGGATCATTTTCGTTTTCAGTAACACAGGCCTGGAGATTCAAACTGAGGGATTTGCAAGTGATCAGGATCCTCTTTGCAGGCTTTTCTTCAAATGGCTTTATCTCTGAGTTCGTCCCTGGAAACTCCTTTTTCTGAGGACTCAATGACTAAAATAAATTGGCAATACGTTATATATAGGAAAAGTATGACATGCCAAAACTAAGTAAGCTTTTTAGAGGTCCTGGCAGTCATGAAGCACCTGGAAAACTCAGAGTCACTACTGATATGTTCACATTACCTTGCTAAATGAGTGTTACTCCTAATTTATAGATGAGGAAGCAAAGCAAAAATATTACCTAAGGACATACCATAATGTAAGAGGCAGAAAGATGGATCCAAGTTATGTTTCCTATAATTTTGGTTCTAATAGTTTCTTGTTTGCTTACCACTTCTGAAACTTTTCATCTTAATTTCCTCAAACAGACTAAACAGCCTCATATTTTCAGACTATTACACCACATTTTAGGATTAGGCTTCAGAACTTTTCCCTTACTTATACATCACACCACTATTTCAATTCACTTAAAACTTTTAATAACGGTGCTGCAGTTGATTGACAAAAGCTTCAAGTTTTAATATATTACTGATCCCAATTTTTCTCACGTCTCCTTTTTAACTGAAGTTTCCAGTTAAATCACCAACAAATGTACATTCCGTGCAAGGAATAACATTCTTTCAAGTATGAACTCTGACACTGAATGATAAGAAAGCTGAAGATAAAAAGAAAAGCAACCTGCCCTTTCTACATTTCCAGCTAAACTTGTTTTCACATAGACAACCTTTTCTAACTCCAACTGTAATTTCCCACTGCTTTTTATATCCATTCAGATTTCTGTAGTGAAATTCAGTGTAATGAATAACAATAAAACCACTGTTCTGATAACATGCCCAGTCCAAGAGAAGATTTTGCTGCTGTAATATCTTCAGTTTGCTTTGATGATTCAAAGCTTATCTATCTATCCTGGACTTGATGACCTTCAGAAGTCACTTCCACCCTCAACCATTCTATGATCAGATATCGTTAGAGTCTATAACGAAATCTCTACAGACTAGAGATAGCTCCCCTCACCCTTCAAAATTGAAGTCTCAGGTACACCCAATTGCTTGCTGGACTCCAACCCACTCTGGTGGCTTAGCTAACTCACTTGTATTTTAAAACTTCAAAATAACCTGGGGGAAAAATAAATATACATCACTTACTACTATATCAGGATCCAAAGAGAAAAGATTTAGCCGCTCTGTATTTCGAGAAGCTTTCACCGTTTCTTCTGTTTCTGTGATGTACTGGGGTGACAGATAATAAATTAGTTTTCTGCATAAGAACAAAAATCCATGGAGTTGTTAAGACTTCTAAATGAATAATCAATGTTTCATTTCTCACAATACTTCAAATTTCTGCAGTAGTTATCCCAAAGCACCTTCAAGCACTCTTTGAGTGTTATATGCTTGTGAAGCAAGGATTTTCAGGCCATGATACACTTCTAAGGAGCCCCAAAATAGATCAGGTAATTAAAATTCATATATGTTACTAAAGACAATGTTGTCATTGTGTAAGATGTCAGAACTGTAGATCACTGTGCTAAAACAAATTTAGGGATTCCCAAGTTGAGGTAAAACCAAAGCAAACCAAACTATCCCCACAGAAAAACACTTGGGAAGAGTTAGAGCAGAAAGTGAGGCAGGAAAGTGCAGTTCAGCCTTACAAGGTGGGCAGTCACACAGTTTGCAAAAGTAAGGCTGGGAGTCCTCTCCACATCCATCCTTCTGTCACAAGGCAAGATCAGTCACACCTGTCTTATTTCTGACGGACACTTGCCTACGTTAATATTAAGTTCTCTGGTAAAAGTAACTCAACAACCTCCTGAATCCACCTGGTGCTTTCCTACCCTGCTTTTTAAAAGTTTATCCTTATGTCTAACTTTGGTAATTTTTCCCCTGCTATTCAAGCCCATTTACCCAATAGGTAAAGTATGTCCTATGCATTCCCTTCCCTTGACAGATCCCTCATGATACCTTTGAAACATTTTTCCTCAGTCTAAACATGCTCAGTTCCTTCAGTCTTCCTTTGCACTATGCTTTTCCTAATGCATCTTTATTTTTCAATTTCTGCACTATTAATGGAGTCCACAACTTTCCTGGTTGCCCAAGACTGAGCACAAACCTTAGCTGACATGGTACAGGTCCCACTCAACATTTTGTGTTTCTCACAGTAGCGTGACATTGCTGACACACATTAAATAACAAGCAAGACCAAGAGCTCTGTGTTCACTTCCTAACACGCTCCACCCATGCAGAAGCAGGTCCTGATGTGTCCCTGGTCTACTGGTTTAGTTTGAGATGGGATCAGAAAATTTACCTGCCATGGACTAGGGACCACTGTAGTCAGGCCTAGACAGCAAGGGGGATGGAGAGGCGACACACTAGGAATTAACACTTTAAAGGGCAATACAGGCATCACAGAATATGCAGACTGTCTACTTTAGCCTTGCAGGCCATCAGTGGTCTTTGAGCTATCTTTAAGATACATTTGAGATATCTGCATTACGCAAACCATTAGAAGTATCTACAGACAGATGAGATGATCAGATACTGCTCTTGTCCTTAATAGCTCAGTTACATTTTATCTGGTTGGTCAGTTTTTATTTTTTTTTTGTGGTTTGTTTTTTTTTTAATTCTAGATGACCACTTCATATATATGACTACAACCTACATTAAAATATAGACAAAAGTCTGTCCTCATTTGAATATACAGCTTTCAGTTCAAATCTGTGGGACTAACATCCTCAACTAGCATTTGGCTGTGTAGATAGCATCTATAGCAGCTCACTGATAGAAGATTACAAAACCAGAACATACAATCATTTAAGAAAAAGCAGTGAAACACTTCTAATCTAGTTTTCCATCAAAAAAGCTTCTTATCACGGTCTACAATTATCTCATCCACATGAAGCAGTTTCTGTGATCCAGCAGATGAAATGCCCCTCCTGATACATATATCTTTCAATGAAATTACGTAAGGGGATGAGCAGTTCACAGCTTGTTTCCTTGCAAGTCACACAGGAAATCTTGGTTCTCCAAAGGCCAAACTCTTCTAAAATGCAGTTAACAGGAGTAAATATTTCACAGCTAACTGCAGGGATCAGATTCTTATTGACTTCACACATCCAAATCGAACCACTCTAGGGAACACCCACTTTCTTTATGTTCAGTGGAGCTTTTCTCATCTAAACAAAGCCCGTCTTCTGTTCAGAAAGAGAATTATTCCTGTCATCTGTCATGCTTCTAACAATCACAATGGGCCATCCTATATATTCAAAACTTTCACAGTATAAATGATCATCTATTGGCAGTCATTTTTCACCTAGTTAGCACTACTATTAAACTTGTAAAGACAAATATAATTGCCATTACTTTTGCGAAGTCTGGGTGCAAGGTGTTTTCTGAAGAATCAGTCTCTTCTTGAGAGCAATCACAATTCACCGAAACTTCTGCAGGGTCTTGAAAAGAATTAAAAAGAAAAAAGATATTGTTTTTATTACACTGGCTATTAACATTGGGTTAAAAAAAAATCCCCATGCTATTATTTTTATTCCCTTTAATATCACTGGGCTAACAAGTGGAAAAGATAACTAATGCAAACCTCTGTCCTCCTCAACCTCACCTCCCACTGTTGCTTACTGTATCATAGAATCACAGAATGGTTTGGGTTGGAAGGGACCGTAAAGATCATCTAGTTCAAACCCCCCTGCCGCGGGGAGTGACAACTTCCACTAGACCAGATTGCTTCAAGCCCCGTCCAGCCTGGCCTTGAACTCTGCCAGGGATGGGGCAGCCACAGCTTCTCTTGGAAACCTGTTCCAGTGCTTCGCCACCCTCATAGTAAAAAATTTCTTCCTAATGTCTAATCTCAATCTCCCATCTTTTTCAGTTTAAAACCATTGCCCTTGTAAGAAGTCCCTCTCTGTAATTCAATCTCAATATGTAACAAGAGGCCTAACTCCCCAGTGAAACATCTGACACATTCATTTGTGACAAATATTCATGCCCGCAACAAAGACACCTTCCTTTGCTTCCTTGCTATTGGTCCCTTCTGAGGCAACACCAAAGGTTTATGTCAACTGAAAGACTTGCACTCCCAGTAAAGGGAGTCTTCAGTGAGGCATGGACCACCTCACCTCCTCTTTGGGAAGGGGAGGAGTGCAGTTCAGACTCCATGAGCTGCATATCTATGGATCCAGAGAACAGAGCTACACAGCAACCTCTTTGCTTTACTTAGCTCACTAGGGACCGTTCTGCTTTCACTAGGTAATTCAGCCCAATGTGAAATAAGTCATTAGAGCCACTGAGGGCTCTTCTGCCAACAAAGCATCATGCCTTTGGACAAGTTAACTCCATAGTACATTTCTGTTGCTCGTTATCAGTTGTTTTTTTTTTTTACCAGTAGAGACTTCTGTTTTTTGTTAGCCTTATGTCTTTGACCTTTTAAACACATATTTCTTCCTGTTTCATTAATAACCCTTATGGGTGGGATTTTCAGAAGTACTTCTCCAATTCTGAAGTGCAAGTCTCTTGTGCTTCCAAATTATAAAAACGTCTTTGGCTATATGAAGAGTATCCTGTTCCTCCAAAATTGGAATTTATTATAAACAACAGGCTAAAGCCTTCAATTAGCTCTGAACTTCCCCAAGATTCAGATGCATGTGGATTCAAAGCTTTGATCCAGCTCAGAGCATAAGCAGTTCAAATCTGTATTAAGATTTCAAGTGTTTTCAGTCTTAGAATTTCAGTTGAGGTTCATCCAAACTGAACATGGATTTATTGTGCAGAAGTTACTGCCACATGAAAAGTACAGTATAACTGAGCATCCAAGTCTTTCTTCCATAGTGAAAGCATATTAATCCACACACTCACAAAAGCAAGACATGAAAAGTCAATAAGCTTCCACAGAAAGAGCAGTATACCACAGCTGGGACCTTTTTTTAACATTATTAGCTCCAGATTTTTAAAGACAACAAAATACTGGAAAAAGCACTGATCGAACCTCTCTCCAACACAAAACTCTTTAAAACCTTCAGACTCCCAAGCCAGTAAAACACAAAGTACTGTAAAGTCATCGACAGAGAGGACTATATTTAAAAAGAGCTGCATATGCAAAGCAGAGCCACGTTTCTCATGCTGACTTTGCGGGGAGCAACTTTACCTCCCCTACAGCATTTTGAAACGATCTGTGGGGAGTTAGCTGACATTGTTCAGGGATTGCCAAAAGACTGGTGCTGCTTCGTCAGAAATCAATAGGTGCAGAATCCATTACAGACTCAGGCAGTTAAAATGATTCAATAGTAATATTCAAATGTTCAATTCTTTGCATTTGATTAAAAAAGAAACCCAACAATACAAGAGACTATTCACTCTTACCCAGTTTCAGGTCAGTGAGATCTGCACTTTTCCTCTCCTGAATGGTTCCCTCTGGATTTATTTGCAGGATTTTGTTGAGAGTGAAAATCCAGTCATCCATATCCTGCTCATTTTCAGCTGCCAGCACAAAGTATGTGAGGTCATTCATTTTCAACTCAAAGGCATGTTTCCTAAGCCTGTTATTCTGTTGGAACAAAAGGAAAAGAAAAATAAATACTAGAACTAATTATAAAAAAGTACTGAAATAGACATCCATAAGACAGACTTGTATATATCACTCCTTAAACAGAACATTCAAGCAAAACTTTTAAAGAAAATTCAGCACTCTAATATTAGTACAAATTTATGTCAATTTATTGCTGGGTCTTTGTGTATCTAAGATCTTCTATGGCCAAATATCTATCAATTTCTGTCATAAGAATTAACAGGTGCTCAGTTACTGAAACAGCTCAATAAAATTGAACAAAGTGATGTGATCAAATAGAATGTGCTTCATTCCTGAAATTTATCAAATTAGTGAGGCTTTTATCTCTCAGTCTTATGAAGGCAGTTGCATCAATTTTCTTTCCTCCTTGCTTAAATCTCAAAGAACACTGATGTGTCCTACCCCCTATTACTTCATCAGACTTTTACAACCACTGACTATGGACACTGGCATCACTGTTTCGTTTTTAGTATTCCAGAAAATTGCCATCACTTTGTTGACACATCTAACCTTAGAGTGATGTTGATAAATTAAAAACAATTCATCTACTCCATAACTGGCCATTTGACTCCACTTAGTTTTCTTTATTAGCAGTCTCAAATAATATGACAATGGAGGCCTGTAGTTCTACATACTATAACTATTTCTCAGCACAGTCCTATATCAATAAGTTACTAAGAATAGCTTCTAACCCAGATGTTGAGATGATAGTGGTATTTTCATTTAAGAGGAACAGAGGAACAGAATCTGATACTGATTAGCAGAGGAGGAGACAGAGAACCCAAGGCACTCAGAATAAAATTTCATTAACATTTTTTTCCAGCAGCAGAGGTGGTTTAGAAGATCCCTCCCCAGTCTGCTGTTAATAACTTGCTCCAGTCCTTACATTACATGTCATGATCCAGCTCAGGAATCAGTTAAGACTGAAAAACTTCTGGAGCTTCTTGGGTCAACAGAATCAGTCAAATCTTGGCTTTTCAAACTGACTTGGGATCATGTGTTTGTGTATGTGCATGCACATGCATTATTTTTTAGTTTTGCTACTGCAAATTCTCTTGGCACAAAATAGTTTTCCTCTCAAGTATTTTATTGAGGTGAAAATTCTTTCAGGGATATAAATTTCATCCAGTATAGGGTTTTGCAGCAATTGGTTCTCAGGTGCTCAATATTTTTCTTGATCCTTAAATCACTCTAACCCTCCAATCACTGCATACATTCAAATTAAGGTAAAACAAGGACTAACGTTTCACTGAAACCTATTTTCACTCATATAACATTAGGGCTTGACCAAGAGCTAGAAGGTGAACCAAACTGAGCCATAAATCTTAGGCAGTGGCCATTCAAACTTGTAAAGATAGATTATTTGTATAAGTGGATTGTTTATAGCAATTTATGTACAGTCTATGAAGAAAAATTCTGTGTTTTGATTTATCTTCATAAAGTTCTGAACAGCATTAAAATGAATGTATTTCTTGTCTATATTATGTACTTCCCTGTACAGTCATGGCCAAAATCTTCCAATCAGGTACTGTAACACTATTAGACATAATCTATTAGCGCAATACATCTCACATGCTGAATCTTAAGAACATTAAGGCAGGAAAACTTCAATATCCACTTTTCCATCTGCACTTCAGACTTCTGGCAAGCAGACGAGGTCTACAGCAAAGTCTTTGTTTCAAATCTAAAGCCAACTATTTTTTCCCTGATCAGGAAACAGGAAAAAAGAAAAGTACCCTTTCTCAGTTTGCTTCTCTATAAATTCTTCCATGTGGTATGTGGACCTTGAGGTTGATTTGTAATCTTCACCACTTAATTCCAAGTTTAAAATTTCTTCCATAAGGAAATAATACAAGATTCAAAAAAAAAAACTATATGAAAGAAACATGAGGCTAAGTCTAATGCCTGCAGGGTCATTCTTCCAAAATAACAGAATTGTTTTGGAAGTATTTTGTATTTTCTCTGGAGATGATTTCTCCAGGATGTTTACTTGTATCAAACAGAAGCTCAAAGTCATTCATAGAGAGTTAAATGATTTATGGTGGCATTAAAACTCATTAAATCAGAACTTTTACATCACAGTTTTCCTCTAAATCTTCAGTTTTACCCAACTCTTTCTTCACATTTTATGGTATGCCTGTTTATGGCAACTGTACAATAGTTTCTTTTTTTTTTTCTCAGACCTATGATTCTAATTTCATCACAGACTGTGAGAGCTAGCTGATAATCCTTGCTCTCTTAGCCCCTTGGCTATGACTCTCACTTCTTATTAGTGAAGACAGCTGATAAATTTGTGCATCCCATTCTAAATGTCAGTCAAAGAACAATCGCAAAAACTAATGTTGTAGTAGGCGAGAGGAGAACCTAAAGTTCAAACAATTGCAGGAACGCTGCAGATTTAGAAGGCAGATGCTAAAGTTCAGGAGAAGGATTTCAAAAGTATCTTGAACTTTTTTATTAGAGGTTAGTCAAAAAGACAGCAGTCAAGACATTGCTGCTGTCATGGAGTGTCAGAAAACACAGCAGAACAGGCACCCTCTGGGATAGCAGTTAATCTGCACCTAAAACCACACTACAGCAATGTTCAGGGCCTAACCAGAGCTCTGGCTGAGACCCATCTTAAAGGACACACTGCCAGCAAGCAGTAGCTTCTAAACAGGATTTCTGTATAAGAATCAGCTCTATGGCTTCTGCCACAATTCCAAGCTACCTTTCAAATCAATGGACTGACACTGGCAAAAATCATTGTTCTTCTACATATTTACCTCCATCTTGTCCTATACCTGTTTAAAATAAGAAACAGCCCTTGTAACTGCACAGGGTAAACAGTCACTCCCTGCAGATCTGGTACTTTCTTGGGTGCAGAAATGAGGCTCTGCAGGGACTGTCAGCAAATGCTTGCTCCCTGAATGTGGGACTGTGTTTCTTGCTCTGAAGGGGTTCCGTGGTGAAGGAGAGACCTCCCAATCAACAGAAGCATGTTTTTATCAGAGATCTTCCATTGCATTACCTGAAAGGTTTCTTTCAAAGCAACTTGCAAATCAGTCTGCACTAGCACTGTTACCAATCTTTACAGGTTAAGGAATAAAGTATAACTAAAAAAAGGAATTTCCTTATTCAGTGACACAAGGGGCTAGATCAACTACAATACATCCTACTGAAATAACATCTTGTGTAGAACAGAAAAAAAGGGGAAAAAAACCTGAAATACATTGACAGAGGAAAGGCAGAAGTAGAAGGGGGTAAAAAGATGAGGACTCAATCCTAGTGGGAATAAAAAACTCAAAAGGTGGTATCAGACATTGCTTGGTATTTATTTTTCCAAGTCACAATAAACAAGAAGGCTGTGTCCTACCTGCTGCCATTAAGACTCTAACACCTCCAAAAGTGCTGATCTTCAAGAAGGCTCAGGATACAGGATTAATTTACCACTCGGCCAACAGCCAGTGTTTGTAACCTGAGTTTCTTTAACCCACAACAAGCACATATGCTCTTAGTAAGCATCAAGTAAAATCTGGCAGCTAACAAAATAATTTCAGTGCAAAGTAACATTTTATGATATTTTTTTTTTCATGTGTGCCATGGGCAAAGCACATATGCATCATCTGCTACCATAATTCAACTGTGGTCTTCGTAACCTGTCAGTCTGAGCACTTGCATCGATTTCATAAAAAAACTAATGGAATTTTCATTTAATGAAACTCTTAACGAGACCACTATTCCACTCATTGGGACACCCAAACAATACAGCGAAATAAAATGAAACTTACCTGTACAACTCCTGTACAAGAATCCAAGAAAATACATCCCTTTGGCTCCTTGGATATTTTTTCATCTTTGTAAAAATTCATAATATATGAGTTATCTGACAACTGTGTCAGCTGGAAGTAACGCTTTTTGAATGACTGAATAGGGGGAGGAAAAAAAAGAATGACAATTGTTGTACTTCCGATTATTTTCACTGACACTTTAGTCACAGGGATAAGATAATAAGCAACTCCTAACTGCACTTCAGTCACACTATTTTGCATGCAACTGCAATATTACTTTACTATTATTCACAATAATGTAATCAAACCTGAGAATAAACAGCTAAATGACAATGGCAAACTAGCATGCCTCTGTGGGGGATATAAACCCAAATGGAATAAAGAAAGAATAATGCTGTGCCCTTACCCGAACAGTAATACTATTGTTTACAGTGCTGTTGAAATTCCCTTTATAAAGCCATCCAGACTTGTAAACACCTGCTGCTAATCCTCCTCCTCCACCACCACCACCTTTTGAAGATGAGTGGGATGTTGTATCCTGTATGAAAGACATGATTAATATTGCATGGATTTGCTTTTTGAATTCTAAGACAAAAGAAAACTAATTTTACCTACTTGACAACAAATAATCATCCTTTCATTCCTTTTAAAATAAGACATTATTAATATGCCTGCTGTGTGTATGATGACATAAGAGACAAAGCTGTTCCACTAACTTCAGTTATTTAAAATATGAAATATTTTACAGGAGATAACAAGCCTCCATTATCATTCTTTATTTGATATTAAAGCAATAAATAACTCTTCCCCAGGGGGAAAACCCCAGCAAAACCCAGAATACATACTTCATCCTTATCTACATCTTCATGATCGATTTCAAATGAATGTGAAGGCAGTTTCTCTGGTCTACATTCACTTCTAGGAGGAGAGGAAAAATGTCTTTAATCATTATTGTTTTTTTAAATAATCATGCACCTGCTATTTCAGGGAGGCAACCACCCCAAACCCTCATGGCACCTTCAGTACACCTATTGCTGTGATCCTATTACCTCCTTTAAATATCACTAGTGTTTCAAAATACAGCTTTCTTTTAATCTCCATCTATCTTTATTTCAACACTATGAAGCTGCAACAATTCTATGCAATGTCTTCACTACTTTTTTACCACAACAGCAACAAAATCCAATTTCCAAAGAGACATCCCATTTAAGGCTATCAAATAAATGAGAATGGATTCTTCGATAGCTTTTTCTAGCCAGGAACAACATTATAACACTCAGCTTAAAGCTTTTACATTTCTTCAATATTTCAAGGTATTTTTAGTCTTCAATATAATGAGCACTGTCTCAATGTAATTTGTAAAAATACACAGATGACTTTTTGATGTGGTGCTACTTAAGATCTTCATATTGGGGAATTAAAACCAAAACTGAACATGAAAAAGCAAAGAACTTAATCACTTGCTTATTTTTAAGCACTTAAGTAATTGTACTTAGGCCCAGAGTACTTTGCATGTTGGAGAATTAAACCTGAAATAACAGCCAAATACACATGACAATATTAAAGAATTTGTTTAAAAGGAGAAAAAAAAGTGTATCTTTCTGTATCTTGAGAAACACCAACATTGCTCTCAAATTCCTGAAGATTACAAATCTTATCTTGGAAATATTCAGTTATCATATGAAAATCTACAGGACTTGTCATGGTAGAAACCGTTATTTATCTGGAAGACTGACCCATCCAGAACTTCCTTTCATCTACCCAACCTCAGAACAGTAACAGAGCAATATTGCTCTCTGCTGTGCAAGGAAGCAAATCCAAATGGAAGTTGAGAAACCACACACACTCCTAAGCTACTTTTGTCTCTCAACTTAGTGGGCTTTGGCCCACACTTGCTTATAAAGTTAAATGCCTCTAATTAAAAAAAATGAAAGTGGTAACTTTGACCATTTTCATTTTCTATTAATTCATAAACAAGTTACAGTTTAGGAAGATAACAGTAATCTATCTCCTCTTTATTTTCCCCATTTCAGTATTCTCATGATGTGACTACCCCACTTCAACCAAAGTCAGCATTTCAGCAGAACCAGGAGAGCCAAGTGCACACAAAACACAGGAGTGTTTTACTCTGTTTTAATTTGCTCTAGGTTTCATGTTTATTTAATGTAAACAACTGATCAATATTTTGAATAAAAGGAACATTTGCAATCTCTTGCCATCTTTCACATCTGTAAAAGCATTAAAATTCAGAATATTTGTGATGAAAATCCATTTCAAGTTTTCCACTGCAACTAAGGACAGCTGCTAAATATTCTTACACAAACACTCTCTCCCACCCAAAAGAGTCCCAGACCAAAAATCTCAAGCCACATCCCACTTTTTACAAAAACCACCATTCAAGCCTTCACATTTTTAGACAAGCCCCCTATTGACCGATGCTTTCTGGCCACACATGGACAGGTAACACTGCACACATTTGCTTCAGGATCTGTAGCAATAACAGGACAAGCTAGTCAGCTACTGGGAAAAAAAAAATCCAAACCAAAACATAACCCCAACCCTTATGCCCTTGATGCTACCAGGGTGGGGAAGGAGGAGTGAGAAATCTGCTGGATTAGCAGGGTGCCAACCCCTCACTGTATGATACAGCAACTTTGCTCCACTCTGCCACTCCAGAGTCAGAGAGAGAACTTGTCTCATTAAGCCACCACCCTTCCACAAGCCATGGTTGTCTAAGTTTCTTAGAAAGAAGGAAATCCTTCTGTCCTCCCAAAAGAGCTATAAATGAGATAGAGCACTGAGCACTGCTGTCAGATCTCACCAATCACCCCACCACTCAGACCTCTGTGTCATTCTCCATACAACAAATTTTTCCTTTCCTTGGATGGGAATCCTTTTGGCCATGCTTCTCATCACTCTAGGGCAGGCAGACTGAACATGGTAAGGACATGACTGTTTTAGTGCACCCTCTTTCTCCTCTGCCTACATGAAGGTGCAGAATTCCAGGGGATCAGACTTGAAATATCTACCAAATGTTCCAGGATTTCTATAAATGACAGCAAAAACTTTGCTTACTATTTCTATTCCCAGACACAGTGTCACCACAACACCCGAAGCAACCCCTATTCTTCCTCCACCCTGCCCACTTGCTCAAGAACCAAGAACACACCAGCACGAAGCATAAAAAATGGTGTGAAAAGAGGTAGTGAGAGCTCACAGAGAGGAATTTAAGAGGCAGAGGGACCTGAGAAAAACCTCAAAGGAGGAACACACTCAGAGAAAAACTAAAGCAATTGCTAAACATTTTAGTCATGTTGTCGTGCACATGTCCTTGAGCTCTTCCTCAGTGCCACAGCACCGCTTCAGGGGAACTGCATCATGGACATGTTGGGTGCACACTGCTTGCCCCAGGTGGTTGGCATCACATTGCAACTGGCTCCCAACCAAAAAGGGTCAGTATTCAAAACCAATAACTTCAATATCTGATAAAACTGTGCAGCCATTACTTGACATGTTGTACAACTGTGTGAAAAAGCACAGTGTGGCCTCACGTACAAACAGGTATAAAGCCCTTCAGCACTGGTGAAGGCTGCTAAGTCCCTGTTTGTGTGCTTCTAAATGGGAAGGCCCATGGGAAGGCTTAGCACACCCTCGGTGAATGGAAGTACTTTAGCCACAGCTAGATCTAGTACTGTAAATGATGCTCCTTTCTCATGATGCAAAGCTAAACACTTAACCCTCATCCAATCTTTCCTGATACAGTGATTTCCTATAAAGGAGTTGATACAACAATATGCTCAGATTTCTGGTAGTTTCTGTGTTTCTGTGACAGCAGTTTTGCTCAAATGAAACAAAAAACTGCAAAAACTGGGCATGCAGAGCTACAGACACTGAGAGACAAATACTACTACATCGATGTATCAAGCCACTTTATTTTTTAATGAGGCGATTTAGTCTAAAATGCTGAACTTTGTAACTTGATTATGCAAATCAAGGGCCACTGATGTTGAATGGACTGGAATTAGTATGAAATATGATGGATTCCAAAATAGCTCTGTTTTAGGTCTGCTAAACTCAAAAGCCATGCCAACTTTCAGCAAACAGACACTCCTGCTGTAACTTTGCTTCTGAAACAATAACCAGTGCTGCATGCAAACTGTTCTCGAGTACTGTGTTCTGATACATGACAAAACAAGATCTATTGGGTTTTTATAACCCTCTATGCAAGAGGGGGAAAAAAAGTAAGGTATGAGACACCATAACATCCCTGGAGCATGAACTCAAGAAAGCAAATCATATCAAACACCATATTAAAATTACCTTCACGGAAGAGGATGTATGTAATCAGCTAAAATGTACTTTTGTGCAGAGTCACATCTGTCAAATGCATATTTCATGAGTGAAGATGCTTAAGGTTAAATTGAAAACTGTGTTGCAGGCATTTTTCTTGAGCATTAAATGCATTAATTTTCTAAAATAATCAGTACACTGGGTACTTAAGGAAAGGTATGTTTATAATCTCTGATTAGCATTGCTCTTAATGGCTTTTTGTGCTACCATATTCACTGTTCATAAAAACACCAACATAGAAGAGAGAACACAGATCTGAGGGAAGGCTTGCAGCCCAAACTCCTCTGAACGCAGCACCTAAAGGGATCATAAGAATCGGTTTATTGATTCCTGCAACAACATATTTAGTTAGTACGAGTTTCCATCCAATCCAAGCATGTAGCACTTGTTGTGTTAGGTACACATAATCTTCTCATCCAGTATCATGATTTTAATAGCCTCAAATTCCAGGAAATGAGGTGGTAACACAGCCCCTTTGGGTATTCAGTGATTTCATTAATTTAACTTCTCCCTAAAATGCTCCTCAGGGCACAGGATATACTCCTGTTTCTGGCAGGTTTGTGGGTAGAAACTCACTCATGAAGAAATGAGCACCAAACTCTTAATTTCTTTCCACTCAAATCAAGGAACTTACTCCTTCTCCTCCCAGCAACTTTACACTGATTTTAATCAAGCACAGAAGGGATGCCCGCTTACCCAGACACCTGTACATTTCTGCAGCCTTGTATCACTAGGGCTGCACCAGTGCGCACTGTAGGCATTGCACCCAGCTCTTCCATACAGTGCAGCCATAAGGCACTAAGCGAAATCCTACTCCTCTGTCACACAGGGTAACTAAAAGGAGAATTAATCCCAGTTAAAGGTGAGTGACATTTATGCATTATAAGGAAAATGAAAGCCAGTTTTCCTGTATCAACTGTGCTTTGAATACGCAAATACGCTTCTAAGGATTTGAATCAGCACTAATAGAGTTTGTTGATACTAGTGATTTCTGCAGTCTTGAACTTTTGCTAAAGGACCTTTTCTTCCTCTTTTTAAAAACACAAGGCACTATTAATACGGTACAACAAGCAGAGCATGTAAGACAAAGGAAAGTGCAAATATGGACATAGCTCAGCAAAATGACACAACCTAATAAGAATAAAATTAAAAAAAAAGAACTGATGCTAGGTCTTACTGTGGTAAGTGTCGAAAGTCTTCTGAATACTGTTCATATTTGTAGTTCACAACATGCCACTGGGAATTGTAGTATTTACAAGCCTAAAAAGAAAAACAATAACTATATAATTACTACAACTCTTTAGACTCACTTAGGCTACAGAACTAAGAAAGATCTGAAGGAGTTCTCTGCACTAGAGAACATTTTCTTCTCTTTTATAGCTGTGTGCACAGTTCTTAAAGGTAATTCAGAGCCATACGTTTCAACATTTTGAAGCACAATTTCCCTTTAAAATCAAATGCAGTGAATCACATATGCTTTATTGATTCTCATCTTCTTTGTAGGAAGCATCATTAAATCATATCGCTACTGCCTCAAAAACCTCTATCTAGCTTAGGCCTGACTTCCTCTATGGACATTAATTATACATTATTGCTTTGCATCCTGTTTCATTACCTATGCCTTCCACTGTAAATACATTTGCCCTACTCCTGTTATTCCCCCTTGTTGCAGCACAAGCCCTCTGCTTCTTGTTCTGCCCTTAACAACTGATTTTTAACCTCCTAACGATATTCAGGAATATATTAATAGGACTGTCATTTCTCACCAGTCTCATTTTCCCTTCCACACTGAATTTGCTCAGTCATCTCATCATCAATTTGTAGTTTTTATTTTCTGAAAAACTTCTTGATGGTTTTGCATTCACCTTTTGAAATCGTTCTTAATATATCGATCTCCCATAAATAAGCAAACAGAACTGAACAAAGACTCTTCTGAAGTGCTTGTCTATGCTGTCAAACAGACAAGAATAACTGTGCAATTTACACAATAAAGAACTTTTATCAATGCAATCACACACAATATAGCTTTTTAAAGGCAACAAGATCTATGAAATATGTACAGTTATTGATAAGGTTCACATCTACAACACCACCACAACAGAATTTCCAATGATTCTTTCTACAGAGTGTAAAATGCAAACCGATACTTGTTCAGTATGCATGAGAATTTACCCCAGTATTGCATTACTTTGTCCTCACATTCCACCTGGGCATTTGTACAAGCTCATACAAAATGGACAGGAAGAAAGAGAGGGATCAAGCTTAAAAGCTAACAGTAAAAGCTGCTGCCCATGACCTTAGGGAAGGGAGGCACATCAGGAATGAACATGGTGAAGATGTACAGCAGATAAAGAAGCAGCAGCATTGAAAGAAATCTTAGGTGGGAAGAGCACAGTCTCACAGGAAGGATGAGATGCCAGGAGACAAAGTGAATGGAATAAAGGATAGATCAATTATATTTAAAAACGAAAAGCTATGCAGACAAAGTAGAAGAAAAGGCAACAAAGGAACAGGATAAGTTAGGATCCTGTGAGTGGACTGGGAGTATTCCCTCTCTTCCCTGCCAGCCTCTTCTGAACCTCCCGTAGGAGTCAGTGATTGCACAGCAGTCTCTGCCTCAGAGGGACAGAGAGGGTATTATCAGGCTGCTGCAGCAAAACATGAGATGGGCTGAAAAAATTAAGGTGGTGCTTTCTAAAAGTACTCATCACTGGCTTAACAAATCCCTTTTCTAAATCTTGTGTAAAACATGCAGAATATGTACCCAGAAATTAATTTAGGTAGTCACAGACTTCTGTAACAGCTTTATTTGTTTTAGAGTATGGAAAAAATGGCCATGAAGAGGATGCACTTTTATAGGCAGTTCTCTCCCACCCTGATACTGAACTGAACAGTCTGCAGTGAACATTTCATGTGGATCTAGCATCTACTTTCTGGTCTGACACAAGCCCTCATTATCTTACAGGATGCAGAATAAAGTGTGCCCATTAGACAACATAAAATAATCACGTATGCTCTGAGAATGAGCATAATAATACAGCATTGTAACTGACTAACTCTGCACACTGCAGGGTCAGGTCCAAAGCCTTCCCCTGACAACCATTTTCCGGCACCACTCCAGTGTTGTTTGCGCTTTGCCTTTGAACAGAGAAAAAAAATCCACAGCCAAAAAAATCTTGTTTGTGAATCTTTATAGAATGACTTGATCACTCTTGTATTTTTATGATCTAAATTTCAGTTAATACTACCTGATAGCCACCTGGGCTATAAGAATAATCTTATAAGAGCAACAGATACACTGGTCCACATGATCCAATGAAAAACTCCTTCAATGAACTTTGTGAGGATGAGCACAGACCCTCCCATTCACACTTCACTGGCTTTCTACTTGGCAAATGTAAACCAACTGTGTCTTCTACAGAAAGGACCACTTTTTCCCTGTGGTACTTTCATTACTAAGTATTCTACTTAACAGATGCAATTATAGCCCACAGAGAATTCTCAACGCAGGCTTTTATTGCAAATATTATAGGCTGGTGTGTTCAAAAAACCAGCTGTGAATAACACATAGAGCAGGACACAGTATTTTAGCTTGTAACTATAAAGGTTTATTGTGCTCCTCTATGAAAAAGCTAATAAAAACAAAAATCAAAAGGGACAAGCAGCACATTCAAGTATCACTCAGTAAGTACACAGAAGCCACACCAATCCAGAGCAACAGCTAATGCTGCTATTGAAATAGCTTTTTGCGGCTATCCACTGTAAACTAGATCTAGTTTGTTTGTTTGTTTCTCTTCAGACTATCCCAACTAAAAATTAAATACTTCTACTGACTTCTACAGATTTTGTTTTTTTCTTAATCGGAAATTATTACTGGAAATTGAATCTTAGCAATGAGGAAAAATACCTGTGAACCTGATCTGAAGAGCAAGAAAAGCCTTTCTAGAGACAGAGATTTCATCAAGAGGCCAGAGCTGTATCGTACTGTTCCTGGCAAAGATCAGAGGCACCAGTGCAGGGGCTGTTGAGCTGAAGTGGACTGTGGGGGAGGAAAAATACAGACGGAGAAATGGAAGCTTTGGGATGTGGGAGGGTTGGCACACGTTTACATGAACCTTCCTATTGTATTACTGACCAGGCAGGCTGCAGAGCCCATTCCCCAGGGCCCCATCACATTCACGTCATTTCTTTTCTCTTGTTGCCCGGCTTGCCTAATTTTTCCTCAGAGAGAAAGGCAATCCTGCAAACTTTTTCCACCTGTAACTTTATAGCTCTGGATTCTGGTGATGACAGCGTGATGGCTACCACACTGAGATTGGTACTTGAAGATTTACACTGCAATGCAAATAACCCTTGAGGCGGGGGAGTGGGGAAAGGGAGAAAGAAAAGAGAATGGGAAGTGAAAGAAACACAACTGAAATAAACACCTTGAAACATCTGAAAGTAACTCCCAGCTTATATTCTGAGATAACATTATGTATGTTGTCTTTGGAAATACAGATATACATACATATGATAAAAGTAATTACTAGAACAACTAGGCCTCTTGCAGAAAAACTGTGCGCACAGTGCAATCCTGCCTCCCCACTCAGCCTTGAAGAGTGGCTATTTCTGAGGCAGAAAACAGGAGATACTGAACTGGGAAAGGCAAGCCCATGTAAGAGCTTGGAAACAGAAAGTGAAGACCTTCCAGTGTTGGATGTGGCCACAGCACTGAAGGGGAAGCTGCAGAGATGGCCCAGTGCTCTGCTCCATGACTAGGGACATGCATGGCACTGCTCACAAAGCCTTCCAAAGCTCTCTTTCCTCCTGTGACCTCTGCTGCAACAACCAAAAGCAGCATGAGGGGATTTGGGAAGGTAGTGTGATCACCCTGGCTTCATATTCACCCTTCCACTCAGGCCTATCTTACATCCACAACAATCATGGCAGCATCATGAATAGCTGCTAGCAGTGTGGACTTTCATTTTGGGGCTCTTGAAGCAGTTTCCAGATTACCACAGTTCACTCATACAGTAACACAGCAGTGTAACAAACCAAAAATATTAAACGAGACTATTATTTTGAAGCATTAAACATTTTGAAAGAGAATTTACATTTTCTGCTACCAAAAGACCCACTCTCTTTTAAATAACATGTCATTATCCTGACACTACAGTTCTTTAAAGTACTGGAAGCACTTAGATCTTGAAGTAGGGAAAATCTACACTGTGATGAGCAATAATAAAACTTTTTTGGTGACATTTTTCAGCAGAAGTTCCTATTTTAGAATCACAGAATCATAGAATAGTTAGGGTTGTAAAGGACCTTAAGATCATCTAGTTCCAACCCCCCTGCCATGGGCAGGGACACCTCACACTAAACCATCTCACCCAAGGCCTCGTCCAACCTGGCCTTGAACACTGCCAGGGATGGAGCATTCACAACCTCGCTGGGCAACCCATTCCACTGCCTCACCACCCTAACAGGAAAGAATTTCCTCCTTATATCCAATCTAAACTTCCCCTGTTTAAGTTTGAACCCATTACCCTTGTCCTGTCGCTACAGTCCCTAATGAAGAGTCCCTCCCCAGCATCCCTATAGGCCCCCTTCAGATACTGGAAGGCTGCTATGAGGTCTCACGCAGCCTTCTCTTCTCCAGGCTGAACAGTCCCAACTTTCTCAGCCTATCTTCATAAAGGAGGTGCTCCAGTCCCCTGATCATCCTTGTGGCCCTCCTCTGGACTTGTTCCAACAGTTCCATGTCCTTTTTATGTTAAGGACACCAGAACTGCACACAATACTCCAGGTGAGGTCTCACAAGAGCAGAGTAGAGGGGCAGGACTTTAATTTGACTTTAAAATATGTGAGAGCAATGCAGATTAGCCTCTAAATAAAAAAGCCACAGAAATCAACTGTATGGACACACAACCAGTTTCAGTAGTTGCACAGGAGGCTGTGGCTCTTTTGACATTATGATTAACAAAAGTCATGTTTAGTAATTACTTACAGATCCTGTAGGCACAACCTGAAAAATCTCAAACAAAAAAATCCCCCAAATGAATGGTGAGGGCTCTAAAAACTTAATACAAGTGACAACTCCAACTTTTGTACCTAGAAAATCTACACAGGGAAGTTAAGAGGCGCCCACACGAACACTGCACTATAGCAGAAAAAATGGAACCACATCATACATCAAATGAAATTTCAATATTCTTACGCTGTTATTTCATTTTGATGTACTGCTTTTCACCCAGCATGGTCCCTACTGCTCTAAGAACTACAATTACACCCACAAATGAAAAGGAGCCAACACTGGGGTGCAGGAAAGCTCACTCTCAACAGCTTTATCCCCAGCAACCTCTTCATGGTTCTTATCATGAAGACATTTCTTAAGTGTCATTTCCTAAGTGAAAACACCACAAACTGACATCAAATATAGAGTTGCTGCACTGGTTTAGCAATGCTGCATGTGCAGACTGCTGTTAGAATGCTCCATTGCTGGTTCACCTCAGGCTTCCTTACTTGATATGATGGCATATGTCAGACATTGCACACAGGACACAATCAGGTCACACAAGCCATTAATAACTGGACTCTGCTCCCAGGCTTTCTCCAGCAGGTTGCTAAGATGACAGCTGTCTAGATGTCTGTAATTTGAAACAGGCAATGGCTCTACAATGACTTTTAAAGTTACAAGAGTGCTCAAACACAGCTCAAGACTGTCAGCAGATTTCTGAAGGAGACAGGTCTGACTTTTGCCTATGCAAGTTGGCCCTTTGATAACACTAACAAAAACCCCAAATGGGCTCAATTGTACCATAGCAGGCAATCTACCTCAGTGACCAGTAAGAAGTGCACAGCAGAATGATGTACACTTGGATTTTAAGAATGCAACATTTACTCTACCACCTTTGCTAGAACATGGATGAGACCACCAATGATGGCCCTTGAGAGCTGATCCAAGGCCCTGCAGGTCTTCAAAAGAGCCCTTCCTGTAGCAGCCACTGCCACCGGGTCAGATGCCTGAAGCAAAAAGGATAGGTCAGGATGTACTTGGTCTACACAGGAAAGAGGGATGAGACAGTTTTCAGAGGTTCCCTCTGGGCTTATTTTCCACAATTATGCTGTATAAAATAGGGAAGCTTCCTCTTTGTGCCCTGCAAACATGCTTCCCCAAAACATATCCAAGTACCACCTATCAGTTTTTGAGAGATCACCTGACAAACTCATTTAAGAAGGGATATTTGACAGCTAATATTTATTTACTTCCCAGATTTTTTCATATATACTTAAAATTTCATTCATATAGGTACACACACAGAAATAGCATTTATGTGTGTGCATATGCATGCATGCTTTCTGAAAATACTGACTTGATGCAAATCAATACGGGATTGTTTCAGTTCGACAGCTTAGAGTTCCTCAAACTACATATAGCTTTGACTTGCAAAACTATCCCCTTCTATTTCTGAATGAAATGTGGGAAAAATCCCATGGACTGCGATTTGATCTGCATATCCAGGAATAAAGATTTTGGAAATGTAATACTAGGAATGTTTTCACTGTCTAAAAGGGAGAATTTTATTTTGTTTCTGGTGGAGTGAATGTTTCTATTTGCCAAAATTATGGACCATGAGGACAATGCTGACTGGGATACATACATGCAGCAGACTGTGAGAAGTGAGAAAACGCAGAACCTGGGAGGAAACAACACAGTACAGGTACAGTGTTCAGGGAAGTCAGGAATACTTGGGAAAAATAAACACTAAAGACAATTCTATTCTGGCTTTATAGGTTTCTGGAAACATCTCTTTTCTTGGAACCTAATTTAGTGACTCCAGCTCCTCCTGTTTAAGAAAAGTTAAGGTGGAAAAATCCACAAGGAAAAAATCCTAAAATGACTACTGCCATTTGAATATACCTAATAAATAGGTAAAAATTATTAGAGGGACTCAGATACTCATCACTCATGAAATGTAAAATATTTATTCTCTTTGCATCCTACAGAAAATATTTGGTTATCAAAGCGATATATATTTATTCAAGTCACCCGAGTTTTATTTTTTCTTTTAATTTTCATCTTAGTTTCATCAGAAAGAAGGTTGGATACCTTAAAGTCAATTATTTTGCCTTATCCATTACTGTAGTATCTGAACATCACCAACAGTAAAAGTTTTTTGGTTACTGAGGAATTTAAAAGCAGTGTTAAGAGAACTGAAGCAGCACAAATCTTCCACTACAGGTGGACAGCATCAAATGCTACCCATACTGAAAGCTTTCCTGAGCAATATCAGCCTCATCTTTCTTTATGTGGCTTGTCAGCTCTTTTGCATCCATAAACTGATGGTGCAGGTGCACAGGCAATCAAGTCATCCTGGCATGCCTGTAAATACTCTTTTTGATCCCTTGAGCAAAGGGAATCTCATCAAATCCCCAGGCTGTCATAAGTATGGATTTTGGTAAAGGCTGGGGGAAAAAAACAAAACCAAAACCCAGCTGGTCCTCCAAGCACTCCAGCAACGGAAGAGCTACAAGTGGAAGTAAACCCTTCCTACTGTCACCAGCAGGAAGCAAACACCCTGGAAGAGAAAGACAGGGTTTTAAGACATTCTCACAGACTTCTGACAACCCTCATAAAGGACCTTGCAGTACCTTATAGACAAGGCCATGTGAACACCACCAAATGCCCAGAAGGATGAGACAGATGATCATGGATCTGAGCTCTTGAAATAGATTCAGTACCATGTGCTCACTCTGTGCCATATGAAGACAATTAGTTTTACCTTCAACAGCAGATCCTTCCTTTGTAGTTAACTGATTTGCTCCATGTCTTCATGTCGTAACTTGCTGAAGTACTGAGATAGTGTAATATACACTAAAGGTCAGAGATAGCCATTACTGATGGGAACACCAAAATGGCTTCAGCAAGATGAAGCTGTATATTGCCTTTCTATAGTTTTCCCAACAGCCTAATCAGGAATTAGGCATTTGATCCTGGGTTAGAACACACCCAGTTGATTAACAGATAGTCAAGTAGGTAGAAAACAGATGCCTTCATTGCTCATGAATTTATAGTATATTTGAAGAAAGATTCCTTCACTGAGTGAAGTGTTTGCTTTCTCACAGCTCCAAAAAAGAAGCAAAGGTTGTAAACTCCACTCCTGCACAGCCATCCAGAAGTTCTGAACACCAGCCTGGAACACAACAGACTGCTGCTGGGTCAGTACAGATTGGTGCAATTGCTGGAATGGACTACAGTCAAAGATCTTCAGAGCACCCCATGATCAGTTTTACTTAATTTTGGATTAGAAACCATCCTCCTCCTGGAGGTTAATTCATTTTATATACATCTTCTGGCTTGTGGCAAAGCGAAACATATGTATTACTATTTTAAAAGAGAGTCTTATCCTGCTACTCTTCCATGCATAGGCTTAATTCTGTAGTACTGTTTTTTCCACTCTCCCCCTCCCTTTGGCTCACTTGTATTGCAGAGAAAGCTAATAGATGTGCTCATTATGTATTTTACCAGGTTGTCATTAGCATCCCCTTGGAGGACTCAGATGTAAAGATTCCCAGACACGGTGCACTATGTTCCATTTTTAGACCCACTACTTTCTCTGTAAAGCCATGAGAACAGTGCTAGCCTTGCAACATGTGGAACCTTAAAATAAAAAGCAGACCCCAAAGTGCTGAAAGGACAGTGAGGCTTCTGGGAAGGTAGATAATTCCACAGGCTATGTTATCTTTCAACCCTACTGTCAGATTAAGAAGGATGGCAAAGTTCAGGCAATGTAAGCTGTCAGTAAGTTGTTATTGCTTTCTAGACCTGCTGGAGAGAAATAGGGCCAGCCTGTAAAATGCCATGTTGCATACCATTCAACAGATATTTTGCCTAATCTTGGATTTTATATTTTCTAATCCCTGTGTTTGTCTGCAAAATTATCTTGCAGTTATAATGCATGTGAAATAGCTCATTCAAATAAGAAAGTCTGGTGTGAGAAACCCCAATCTATGGAAAACAAACAAGCAAACAAAAAAGGCAGAGAACACACACATGATGGGCTAATTTTAAGTGCTTGGAATTAAATTTGTTTTCATAAATCTGCTTTGTTAATGCAAATGATGAGCTATACTTTACATCTGTAGTGAAAGATGAGGAAGGTTCACGGAGCCATCTAAAGTAAATTCCTTTGAACAGTGCAGCCAGCACCTCCAATGTCCTCTCAAGTGATAAAACCAGTGACAACCTGAAATATTGCTGAGGCAGAAGGAAGAGTAGTTTTCTACAATCTCAGATCAGGGATGGAAACAATACAGCTATAGGTTTTTTTTTTTAAAGGTAGAGCAATTAATCACTCCTGGTGGGGTCTAGCTGCTGTGGAAGGACTTCAGTTGACTTTATGCTATGAAGGTAGAATAGACTAAATACTGACAATAAATATAAACCCCTATGCATCCTTCAGTGAAACTGCTCCTCAGATAGCTATACAGGTAGCTTGGATACATACCTTGCAATAACTAACAGTCTAAACCAGCATCAAATAGTTATCTTTTTTTTTGACAGTAATCAGCATTTGCAAAATGCAAAGCATATTCAGGTCACCAGTGATTAGCATTCATGTAAAAATACCAACATTAGTATCAGTGGACTACTAGTGACAGGGAATGCAGCTGGAAAACAGTAGAAGGAAAGATCGATTCCTTGCAATTTTTCTAGATACATCTCACAATGGGCACCTGCAGACATGCTGTTAACCCTCCCCCACCTTCTGGCCCCAAAACTCAAACCTGGTTCAAATCACTGAAATAATACTAAAAAAGATGCTCATTTTAACCATAGCAAACCCCAAACCGTTGGTTTTATTTAACATTAAAGAATACACAGACTAGGTATTTACCTCTTTAACAAATAAATTTTCTGCTTTTTGTTCTGCATCTTCAGGTACAGAAGGATACAGCGTCCTGATTTCCAGTGAAATTGTGTCTGTCTGACAATAAAAAAAAAAAAGAAATTAGTCAGAATGACATAACAGCAGCTTTGTCTCATAAAAAGGTTAAGAAACTTATTATCATGGCTTGCATTTTTCAATTTGTCATGCAGCCAATACACATGCATACCAACAACTACAACCCAGCTCCTGCCCACACATGCTATTCAATACTATCAGCTGAAGCATTAATCACAAACAAGAGCAGTATTTGAACAGATCTCTGGGAACAAAGTTGTTCCAAGCAAACTTGCTTCAGTCTCTGAGGTTCCTGATAAAAAAGTCATCAAGTCTTCCTTGCATCCTCTCCCAGAAACACACGCCAAACCCAACAGTGTTACTTGCTTCCACCACTTCCCTTCTGCACCACATGCCTTTTCAGCAAGGAATGTGGAAACAGTACTAAAAGCTTTGGCTCTTCTGGAAGGAGAATAGAGAAGCAAGTCCTCCAAATAAGCTTCAGAAGGACTTCCAGAGGACAGCTTGATGGTCAGAAAGCAAGTGAAACCAGGCAACAGCTTCTCAGTGGGGCACTTCCATCCATGAGTGCAGACAGCAGAGCAGGATCAACATGGGACTCCTGACGCTTTCTGCAACCTCCTTTCAGACTCAACAGACATTGCATGAACTAAGCCATTGTTTTTTGAAAGCACTGAGCTGGCTTGTTGGGCCCCACAGCAGGAAACCACACAGAGAAGTGCATCTCCAGAAGGTCTCCACAAGGAGCCAAGCTTCCCACCAGGCCAATGAGAGGCCAGGGCTACCAGCAGGGCTCCTCTGTGATCCCAGGGCCTCCATGCTGATGTTGGGCAAGGGAGCCACTTTGCAAAAGTCACAGGAAAAAGCTTTGGGTTATACTGAATTAATCCACAGATCTGGCCCACTCACTTTCTCTGCTAAAAGAGGGGAAAACAAACAAAACCAAACCCCAGCTGTCCAGATTACGCTCTTAGTTATAATAGAGTAACTCCATTATAGTTATAATGGAGTAACTCCATCACTCAAGACAACAAACGACTGAAACAAAGACAAATCTGATCTCCCACACATATTTTCTCTTCTGTTACAGAAAGGGACACAATTTCTGGAGTGTGAAGGACATATGACTTGTTTAGTATGAAGAACAATTACTTACTAATGTCATGAAGCAGCCTAAAATTATCTTCTGTGCCCCTGGAGGACCTCTTTCCAGTCCCTAGTCTCAGACTAAAAGGTGATGCTTTTTCTCTACAAATTGAAGCACCCAGACTCTATGTGACTATTATTGACTGCATGGATATTACACACTGCATTTTTCCTTACAGCTTACACAGACCAACATTTTCCATATAAGTAATTAAGTCAGAAAGGCACGTATCACTCAGGCAGATGTGAGGGTCATGGGATTTCCCCATGGATAGCTCAAGATACAACATGATTTGGCTCCCACAGATAATAATGGTGGTGCCTTTTAGACACTAAAAAGTGAAAACCCCCCTGCTGCTCTGGAAAACTAAGTGCAGTTTCCTAAATGCAGGTTCCTGATCTCTACCCAGCTGTATCACCAAAGCCTGCATGCACTGGGGATTTACACAATCATTTAGTCTATGAGACTCTAAGAGACAGCAGATGGAGAAGTATGAATTTTCAGACCACATTTAGTAATAGTGAAGACATCTGAATCCTTGGTTGTTTAGGGAGTTTCCAGCAGTACCCACAGTCTCTGAAATGTGCTTCATTACTTTTACTTCACGCATGAGTGACATTTTACATCCCTTTTATTACGTGATCCCAAGATGACTTAATCCCTGAACACAGCTAAAAACGCACGGATGCCCTGAGGTCCATCATATGGAGTTCTTCTGCACCAGCAGTAGCAGCCACAAAACACCTACCCTATCCTTCCATGGTATCACCACCACTGAAGATCAGCTGCTGTTTCCAGACTAAAGCAGAGTGGGAGACCACAAGGGAAGAGATGTGCAACACACTCTGTACCTCACTTTGACCCTGTCAGGTTGGTGACTAAGCTGCAGAGAGACCACCAAGCTCTTTCATTTGCCCATAACAAAACTTATCTGGTCCATGTATTATGCAGAAGATAATGTTCAGTATTTTTTTTTAGTTGAGACATATAGTAAGTCAACTATTTTTACCTAACACAACACCTCTTGTTAAACAGTATCAACACACTGACCAAAACAGGTAACATTTGCTTTAATAGGGTCATTGTGCCTCCGCTTCCCTTACACAACTTGTTATAAAGACTGTAGCTGAACAGGACATGTAACTCAAGCTCACTGTTGCACTTCTTGTATGCTTCCCCCCTTTTCTTCTCAACAAGACTGCAGTTGAAAGAAACAAAACGGACAGATTGGGCATGTTGTGTTTGCAGACTTTGCCAAACAATATCACAGGTTTATTTACATAGAATTGGGAGGTGGAAAATTTTGTGTATTGTTATATTTAAACCCCTTTTGAAAAACTACAAAGCACTTCCCTTCTCAGAATTAATTATGTTCAACCACTTGGCTGCAAAAGCTTTGCCACAAAAACACTTCCTGTTCATAACTGATTGATTACTTCCAAAGTTAAATGCTCTTACAGGCTGATCAGACATAGCACATATTCACCAAAACCTTCTTACTTCAGAAAAGGAGTGAATTTCAACACCAGATGAAGTGTTTCAGAAAGGGTCATAAAAAAAAAAAAGAAAGGGTTTTATTTACAGAACTCAGCACTTATAAGTGTGCTTTGAATGAAGCATAATTAGAATTCTAATGTTCCGGTAATCGTAGCAATTGTCTGTTCATCAGAGGCCAACTATCTTCTTATTTGTGCATGCAACCTGTGATAATGGAACAATGCAGGTATCATGTTAAAACATTAAATTCCATAATTCTTCTGAATTATTTCTTAATCTATTTTATACATGTATCCTGTATCAACAATGATTTGGGGCATTCAGCCAGGCTGTCTCATTTGCATAAGCTATTGGCCCCAGGTGTTCCATTAGTTATAAGGTGCAATTTAATTAAGCACCCTCTCTTGCTATATCCACTTCTGACAGTGAAGGCCAAAAGTTAATATTGATCCTTATCAGTTATTAGGAATAACTTTATTATGAATAACATATTTAGGAGTGTCTGCTTCCCACTGACATGGTGAGTTCAGTATTTGAAAATGGAGTTCAAACTCCGTTAGCCATTTCAAATATTTTCACTCTAAATCTGTTCTAAGTTTTAGTCTGAAAGCATATTACCAGCGGTTAAGTCTTTAGACAGATGCATCAAAAATGATTATATTTACTTCCTGAAAAGGCAGCCCTTCTGAGAGAGCTAACCGCACACAGGCAGAAATGTTCCTGTATGTTAATGCTTAGATTCAATCGCTCTAAAGAAAAGCTGCACAGCCCCATTTTTACCCAAGTAAACAGATTTACTTAACATTAACAAAAATTATAATGAGTTAGTCCATCTAATGAAAAAGCAGGATAAGCTTGTATAGCACCTTTGCTGTACAAATACCACCGTGCAAATGCTGTCACTATATGTGGCTCTGTTGCCTGTCCCAGCACAGACCTCACTGAGGGGGTACGTGCGTTGAGGCAAAGGGAAAGGAAAACAATCACAGAGCACACTGACAGAATAGATTTTGCCCCATTATTCACTGAATCACATTCAGTGTGAGAAGCTATGCTTCACCCATGCACTGTTTGCTTTGCTGCATTAGCTCCCTATTTAAATAGCCTATTTAAATACCTCTTGCTTTCCTGCTCCTGGCAGCCAATGTGAACTTGTACTTCAAGCATACCCGTATCCCATTAGTCCTGAGAACAATGGACTCCATTTCTGCTCCTCTAAGGATGAGCAGACACAGCCTATCACATAGGAAAGTGGGAGACAAGTCATGTGCTATAGAAAATAACCCATGACCTCACTACTGTAACTCTTCTGATCTTAGAAATAAGTCAGATTTACAGGGTTATTTCCAAGGAGGCTCTAAGTCCTGCGCCTTGAGCTGCTCCTATGGCACACATGCTCTGTTTCATGTGAAGAGGCAGTGTTGTTGCCCACTTTTACCCTCTCCCCTTAAAGATTCATCTGTTTCTGCTGTGAACTTCTGTATCCAAATGAACAACTTTTGTCTCTGTACAACATCTAGATCACAGAGGTTTCACAACCTGAAAGGCAGATTCTGGCTTGTTCAGAGCTATAAAAAAAGGCCTGTAAGCACTAAACCTGTAGTGATGGAGAGTATCAGCACTGTATGATTCAGCCCCTCTTCTAAGACCTCTATGACACTTGAAGGGGAACTGGGTGGGCTTTCAAAAGCCCAGAAGAGCCAGGAGCATGTCAGACTGAACTTCAACAGATTTTACATTACGCAAAAGCTTTGCCATCTGATAGCTATCCTAAATGCAATGCATTATCATTTCTATTGCAGGTTCAACTCAGGCATTCAGCCGCATTTATACAATTACACAGGTTTGGTTTTTTTCTTTAAAAAACGATTATTAAGCACAGTTACAAAAAAGTGAAGCATCTTTTCTCCAGCTGGAGTAAAACCAGAGAATGCATCTTTGTATGTACAGATTTTGTATTCTTCTGTTGAAATGCAGGGAAAGGGAAGAATACAGTCTTATCAGGTTTAGACTGACACTGAGAATTCTTTGCTGTTTCATAGACTTCTCATAAGATGTTGGAAATTATCAAGAACAATCTTGTGAGAATAACTGCATTCTCTTTGAATGACATTCAGAGAAAGCAATTCTGGGCTGAAACAGAAGACCAGACAGCACAGCAGCTATGATGCTAACTGACCTGTATCTGACGCATGTGATGAATACTACAGATCCAGAAATGGGAAATCATTATTAAAAGCAGAATTTTCTCTTATGCTCTCTACTTCAGATGATTGTTTTGGTGGGTTTTCATTCCAAAGAGGCTTTTGCTCATAGGATGTACTAACACACAAATCCAAACTGAGGCTGTATCAACACTGAGTCACAAAGTCTGAAGTAACTGTAATCATTAGGAGTTAAACAGTAATGTCCACCATTTCCTGAGGCATTATCACATTAAATAACACTCAGAGCCAGGCTAAGCACCTCCTAATTCAGTCAAAGGTGGATCTTATTCTACTCAAATGGCTGACCCAAACTTTTGTGCACAGGTGATATTTCAGCAGGAAGGAGCATGGCTATAAATAGCTGGAGCTGAAAAACCTGTCTGCTATGAAAGCTCTGCAGTCCTATGTGGTAGCATAGGCTCTTGTTACTGCAGCTGACTTCAAGAGAACATAACAAAGAAAAGAGACAGGTTTATTGCAAGGATATGGACCCTACCTACCGCTGCCTCTGCCCTTCTGTGAGTACTGGCTACTTCTGCAATGCAAGTACTCCTCTCATCTGCCTTAATGTATTTCTTTTCTTTTTTTCTTTTTTTAATTTAAACATATTATGCAGAGCAGCTGCAAATCCCAACACAGAGGAAACAATAGAAGTAGCCACTAAAAGCCAGCCAACAGCTGCTCAAAATGAAATGAAAGTAAGAATATGAAAATATGGTTTGACAGACAGACGTCTCGAGCAGTAGGACATGATTCTTCTTTCACTGAGACAACTTGTGCCACTGACTTGAGTTCAGTTATTTTAAATCAAGGGCTCAAGGGCCTTGTGACAGCACACAGTATGTCTAGCCAGCTTTATAATGCTAAATTTCAATTTCATAAATTTACAAATGTGTAAAATGGATAAAAGAATTAACAATGATGAGGAAACCTATTCTGTTTAGTCTTCTCTCAGTCCCATGAGCACATTAACTCAGTTAATGCCACCAAGGAAATAGAGCCATTTAGTAAAATAAAGCAGCAAATTAGATTAAGCCAGCCCCACAGGACAGTAGCAGTGCCATGAGCTGATGGGAAGGGCTCTCACACAGCAGTTACAGCTGGTCACAAATTGAAATGTGTTTCCATTAGAGAATATCTATTCATCAAAATCTAAATCCTTTAAAAGATGGGTTGATTTTGAAGAAGTTGCAGTTTTGAAGATACAGGCAATCAGCCAGTTTACTGTGCCTGGCAGCCTGACCAGGCAGCTCCTGCTCTCCTGAGCTGCCCATCACTGCTGCAGGGAGGGCTGCCCTGGACTTCCAGGTTCTCAGGTTCTTTGCAGATGGCCAGGACAAACAACAGGGAACCCAGCATGAGGTCAGGCAGCTCCACAGCTGCAGGATCCGGTATCCATTGCTTGTCAACATCCCACCATGGGAGCCTGCCTTGGCACTGGGGACCCTGCACACCCCAACACTCAGGATGCCAGGTCTCAAACATCACTGGAGAAAAATCCCTGGACAATCACTGGACAATCCCAAAACCAAACAAAGATCAATTACACTTGGATTTATCTTTCTTGTGCAATCTAACATCAGCAACAGCACAGCTTGGAAATATCACAGCCACTGTCTAAGAAGTCTGACTTTGAGCAGAAGGCAGGGAATCATGGGCTGTCTTATTCTAGTGGCCAAATACATTAAACAGAATAGATCAGAAAGACTGGATGCAAGTGACGGAAGCATGATTAAATTAGATTGTAACAGAAGGGAGAGGTTCCAGCACTGGTCAAACTACCACTGTGATGAGCAAACAGACAAGTATACATTATGGAATAACATGTTTTCTGAGTTCCTGAAATATATTTGGGAACAACCAGGGCTTCAAGTTCCCATGGGTGATAAACAGCACAACAGGGAACATGCGCTGCAAGGTGCAACTTTAAGAATAAGAACACCAAATTTGAGAGCAAATAAATCAGCACCATGACCCGTGACTATTAAACTAATATAATGAATGCTTATAACAAATTTGTTCTAATGCATTCTAACAACAGATCTGCTGTTCTCTCAGCCCACTGACACTGGGCACCCAAAAGGACTGTCGTGATTTAACTCCAGCCAACAATAAAGTACCATGCAGCCACTTCCTCACTCCCCAGTTTAATAATGGAAATTAAGAAAATAATGAAAAGGGAGAGAATAAAAAGAGAGAGGAAAAAAAACCACCATAAAGACAAGTGATGCACAATACAATTCCTTACAACCTGCTGACCAATACCCAGCCCATCCCTGAGCAGCAACCAGTCCCTCCCAGCCAACTCCCCCCAGTTTCTACACCAAGCATGACGCGCTGTGGTATGGAATACCCCTTTGGCTAGTTTGGGTCAGGTGTCCTGTCTCTGCTCCTTGGGGTTCTGCTGCCCCTCCTCACTGGCAGAGCATGAAACTGAAAAGTCTTTGATCAGGGTAAGTGCTACTGAGCAACAACTAAAGCATCCGTGTGTTATCAACATTACTCTCATACTAAATCCAAGACACAGCACTGTACCAGTTACTAGGAAGAAAACTAACTCTATCCTAGCCAAAACCAGGACAGAGCTTTATCTAACTCCTGAACAGTAAATTCACTTATATATTAATGAAAAAAACAGAGTGAATTTTGTAGGAGGGAAGTAAAGCATTATACATATGTTAAAAAAAAACACGTTAGAGAGCTCTTGGGCAACTTCTGCCTTTCTCTCTAGCAGTAAAGATAAAATAAAGAGATGAACAGACAAATCTAAAAGAAAAAATAACATGTATTTGCCTTTTACTTACTGAAAAGTCATCATCGGGGAACAATATCAGATCCTTAAATTGGTTATCCCCAATATTTTTTTCAATCTCTGTGATAACAGCTTCATAATCCAAAGGCTCCAGGAGTTTGGGTTTTTCCTGCTGTGAAAAAAAAAGAAAGATCAGGTAATCTCGTTACGTTCAAATTTGCCTTCCTCACCCTTCATACACTGCATTCTGCTGTGTTTTTCCTTTTTTTACACCAAAGTATGAATTCTTCCCAACTTGTTGCAGCTGAGCTCATGCAAGAACAATGGAAATGAGGAAATTGGGCCACCCGTAACGGTCATTCTCCATATAATAACTCAAGAGCGACCTGTCAGCTCATTACAGCAACCAAAGCAACCACATTAACCTACCTGTCATTCTCAGGAACACTCTCTTTTCCTCCCTAAATACATATAGTCAAATAGACAAATGGACACATTTCAAACAGAACATAGATATAACTTTGAGCTAATATATTTTACAATAAGTAACCTACTAATTTTTTCACTGTCTTATACAGTCCCACCTCTTGAATTGCTGGCAGGTTGTGAGTGCCACCACACTGTTGTACTTGGTAATAATCCAAGGTTACTCTCCTGGAATAAAGTATCTGGCACCCACCCCTATTGTTTCTCTTGTAAGAAACTGGACTACTATCACTGTAATAGGACTATTATTGCCTGAAATAGCAGTAAAGTAAGAAACCATCATGGGAACAGACAAACAAAAGTAAAGCCACACAGTCTCAAAATATAGCCCAAAAATAGAAAAAAAAGAAGCCCATCCGACATGACAGAATACATTAAACAGATGAAGAGTCACATATTAAAGTTACAACATCTGCTTAATTCAAACTCAGAGAAACTCAGTGAAGGGGCAAGAGAACTCCCAGAAGGGATGAAAAAGCAGGTCATGATGCAATAGTGGATGTTAAGTAGGCTGCATATTACCCGCTGTTCTTGTATTGTGCTAGAACAATACAAAGTTTTTCTCCCTCCCCCTTCCCTAAACCAAAATCACATTGTATTGGAAAAGAAAGCTTTCACATCTCCATAAAACAAATTTCTGCAATGGACAATCTCATGATTCTCCATCACATTTGATTATGTATATATATATATATATATATCATTCACATATAGTCCTTTATACATATAACAGTCCAAATACGCAAGTCTCTCCCTCTTCTGACTTAATTCTAGAGAGTTCTTGGTTTTTCCATTAATTAGTCATCTCAAGATTTCTCCCACCCTTTGTGAGAACTGTTTCTCTTCTACATTAAGGTCAAGATTCCCTTTTGTGTCAAACGCATCTATGAAAAGTTTAATTATCAGTAACACAGCCACACAAAATGGGTTAAAACACTGGGATACTCATGTTCCTAGAAAGTTATTCAATTGCCGAATAGCTCATGATAGGACCACAGAGTAACACAAGACCTCCACAGGTTTTCTACTCCAAGCCCCTGCTCAAAGTAAAGCAAGCTGGATCAGGCTGCTTGGGAACTAGTCCAGATAAATCTTGAAAACCTCCAAGGATGGAGATGCAATTCAAGAAGTTGGAGCTGTTCCTCCAACAGTCAGTCTATTAACTCTCTTCTCAGTCTATTAACTCTCTTAATCCTGTTTGGCAGCTTAACAGTTAATAAACTTCTAAAAATCATTAGTATTTAGTACTCACAGGCCAAGAGCACTATCTACTGATGATGAGACATTAAAGACTTGTAAAATATAGACAAGATCAACACAGAGGAGTAATAAATGAAACTTTTTTGAAAGCTCCTTCTCAAGGAAACTTGTTCATGAATGTTGCTGTGGTATGCGAGGGGTTGGAGGGAAAGAGAAGCAATACTTAACCTACCTAAATACGTTGCATCTACCAACTCCCAGGAAACAACTAAAAGGTTTTTCTGCATGAATAAAATAAAAAAGGATTGTAACACAGATGCTGTGTTAAATTCCTTCCTAAATGAATCTGGAGGTGTACAGGGCTAGTTGTCTGCCTTGCCTTACAGTTATGAAAGGGAGACTGAATTAGAACTAAAAGTTGGAATTGTTTACAGGAAAAAAGAACTTATCTAGAAGACCAGTGTAAAATACAAAAGGCCCAAATCACAGAATGGTTTTGGTTGGAAAAGATCTTAAAGCTCATCCAGTTCCAACCCCTGCCATGGGCAGAGACGCCTTCCACTAGACCGTGTTGCTCAAAGCCCCATCCAACCTGGCCTTGAACACTTCCAGGGATGGAGCAGCCACAGCTTCTTTGGGCAGCCTGGGAAGAAACACCTTTAAAGTTTAATTTAGATTCTGTGACAGGACTGTATACCAGTATGTGATGTTCAGGTAAGACAAGGCACCCTGCTAGGATACATGAGACTTCATATTAAACCAGTCATGTCACTTTAGACTGCTCTAAGTTGGAACTTGGCCCTGGCCAGTACCAGTTGACACATTAATATCCAGTCCTACTCAACAAACACTTGGGTTGAGTAGCAGTTGTATTCTTCAGGGAGGTTGCAGTCTTCCATTTACTGACAACGGTTCCTCACAGGAACATATGGGCTCATCCAACCATCTCACAGTGCACAGCTCACTTTTGTTTCCTTTCAAATTACGTTGAATGACCCCACCATGCTTTACCCATGAGTTTCAGATTCTCCTTCATTAAATCTGCCATTGTACCTAGTTATTAAATAATCCTATATAGACGTAAGTTTCGAGGAGTTAAAACATGAAAACACCAGTGCACCCTGAGTATACCATCTCTGATGTACCTCAGATTTTGGCAATGACGCCCAGGTCTGAACAAAGTTCACTCAATCAAATTCTGGCAGACAGCGAACTCTGTAGTAGTGCAACTGTTACCTTCAGCGGGAAACTTTATAGCAACCACTTACAAGAAAACTCAAAGTAAAAGTGAAAAAAAAATACATGGGTACAAACGGGAACACAAGAGGTTCCACTTAAACTTGAGAAGAAACTTCTTCTCAGTGAGGGTGACAGAACACTGGAACAGGCTGCCCAGGGAGGTTGTGGAGTCTCCTTCCCTGGAGACATTCAAAACCCGCCTGGACACATTCCTGTGTAACATTATCTAGGTGTTCCTGCGCCGGCAGGGGGATTGGACTAGATGATCTTTTGAGCTCCCTTCCAATCTCTAGCATACTGTGATACATGCATTGACATTTATGAGGTACAAGAGTTTTATGCCAGCATCTCTCCTGTGTAGTGGTTTCACTAAAACATGTATGTTTTCTGCAGAAAGCTTGTGTCATTGACTAATCTAAGAATCCTCCCTTCCTAAAGCAGATACTGTTAGGTTTTGCAACAATCTCAACTTTTAGTAACTCAGATATACCACGGAAACCATAAATGTCCACTCTTCAAAACCAGACATGTGTCAACACAATGTTAATCTAAGTCAGATGCTCCTTGGAAAGGTCATGAATGTTAGCTTTCAAAATCTTCTGAAAAAAAAAACCATAAAGTAAGCACATTACGTAAGTAGCCATCTTCCTATTCAAGTCCTAGACTAAGAAAGAGCTGGGGAACCCCACAAATCTTGGGACTTCTCTTGAAATATGGGGAAATTCCATAGGAATGTGTGGCATTTTCAGGTTCTCTATATCAAGAGAAAGTACCTTTTTTGCTGGGCTGGCAGAAGGAAGCAGTATTCCTTCTTCCCCTTGGAAATCCCTATGAGGTTGGGCTGAGCGCAGCTAAATCTCCTTCAAAGTTAACACCGCACAGATGTTCTGATGCAGGTGGAGGCAGGGTAAGCTATGTCACATTGGCCTCTCTTTTCAGAAACTGGCAGCACTCAGAAAGCTGCTCCTGATAGCTCTCTTAAACACTCCAGGGGAAAACTTCTCCTTGACAGCTGCAAGGTCATTCACATGAGTCAAGAATGCAACTCAAGAAAACCCTGAAGCAGAGAAACACAGTGAGCGTATGAACATCACTGTTCCCACAGCACTCATTCTCTTGCTCTCAGTGCTGCAAAGGGCATGATCTGATGGAAACATTTTAACAGATGTTAAGAGAGATGACTTATGAGAAAGCTGACACATCTGAAATGTAACTAAATGTAAGTAGATGTGACATTACAAAATCACTGCAAAACTTTTCAGTGAAGCACTTCAATATTTTTCTATAGAGGTAATGACATCACAGCAAAATCCTGTATAGAATGCAGTACTGTCTTATGCCAACTCCCATAAAACTCCCATAAAAAAGAGATGCAAGTAATAGCCCATTCTCCATGCACCAACTGCAGAGATAATCTAGTCCATTCCCTGCCAACATCAAGCGTGCCAATAGAATAAACGTGATTCCTCTCTTTATCAATTCTGCATGTTCTCACAAACCTTAAGTCTATACAGTATGGACACCAACTCCATCCTTTGTGGAGACGGTTCTTTGGATTTGGCAAAGCTTAGCACTGCAACACTTAGTATTGCATTAGTGATGGGAAGTGGCAGCTGGTTTAGTTAGCAGTTTATCTCTAGAAGGCAAATGATTGCTCAGTTTTCTCAGCACAGGCAGACAGAAGCAGCAATGCTGGGATTAGTGAATTTCTCCCTGCTAGGACTAAGCAGAGATTTGTAAATGAGTAGGGCTGATTTAAAGCTAATTTAATAACCATAGTGCTGCCTCTTCTCAATTTAACTTGTCTGTTCTTTTTGGAAACAGACCAACCTAGCAATCTGTGCCAAGATCGAATTTTGCTGGCTTGGATTTTCATAATGCTTTTTATATTCTCTATCTCAAGTGAGTAATGAATTACGTTTAGTTGTACTGAAATGGTTGTGAATGCATCTAGTAAAAAGGCACTCTCTGAGTCCTCACCTGCCACAACAATCACAGCAGTACCATTTACTTCACACCCTGACAGTGTTGTGGAGCGAACACCTGTGTGTTGTTGAGCCAGGTTTTCCAGACTGAGTTGTGAGGAGATCTTTAACGAACGTCAGAGACAACACCACAGAGGGATAATCACTTAATTTCTGAGCAAAACAGCCCAGATTCCACCAGTGACATACAGTTTGATTGCCTGACGGCAATCTGTTCTAGGTACAACAGCATCATTTTTCCCAGTAATAATCACCAAAAATATCCACGTAAATGATTTTACAGAAACGGATACGGTACCTGTCTTGCCTCCAGGTGCACAGACATTGTGCACTGATGCTAGTACCCATTTTCTCTTCATAATTATAGGATAAAATGACTTACATATCCTCCTCCTGAAGCTGTAATTCTGTGAACACTCACTAAAGAAGGAAATGATGTAACTGACACCAATAATCTTTGGATAGTCATCCCAAGCACTTCTCCGTTCTAAAAATAAGCTAGACCAAATGCTATGATTGTCTAATGCTTTAATGATGTATGATTCCCAGACACCGAATCCTGAGTATCTAAAATCCACTGAATTTAATACAGATGTTTAAACTAATTTCTTCTCTTCCCCACGCCAGGAAGAAGAAAATTCAAGAAACAGATGCACAGAAAGAATTTAAACTGATGGGCTTCAGTTACCTGGACTAAAGTATCTTCATGACTTGAGGTTCCACCACATGTTTATGAAAAAGAGTCAAAAGAACTGTGGTGGCCAAGTTGGTCAGGATCAAGCAGCATTCTGATTTTGTATTTCACCCAAGCTCTGGCTTGTCTAAAATTGTAATTCATTCTAGTGTACATCTGAAATACCGAAATAGGGAGACTTAGAAGAGAAAGGGCCACTTACTGAAATAACAGTGTTGCCTTCCTTCATTTTTTTTATAGACTTCTCAATGATACCCTTAACCAAGTCCAATCTTATTAGAACTCACAACAGCAAACTAAATTACTTTCTGAGATGACATCAATGTGAAGTGCTTCTCACACTTCTTGTTCTTCCTTTCCTTTCCCCAGGTAAATACTGTCTCTGACATAATACATGCCTTTAGATTTTTTTTATATTGTTAATAAATGTAGTTAATATTATTCCACCAGGGTGGGCCAATTGAAGTTAAGTACATCTTTGCCAAGCCTGTCCAAACTGAAGCTAAAGAACAGTCAGGACCCCCTGACTTTTGGAGGAGGTGTAGTGTAAAGGCTGAATTTAAGCCTGCCTTTAGGCGTGCCTGCGATAGAGACTGCCCCACAGCTCTGAGACATGCTAGCCACCGCTGCCTGAATATTCAAGGAGATGAAGCTGAGGCCAGAAAACCATTCAATTTTATGGAGTCACCGAAACTTCTGCTTTTTGTAGGACCAATGCATGTCACTATTCACCATCAGGCAGTACAGCAGTCTGATACCTAGGGTGATTTCCATGGAAAGGGTGTCTGCATTGGGTAAAACTTTTTCCCCTACCAGCTAAGATCATGGGTGAGCAGCCAGATGACCCAGAGGGCTCCCAGCAGTGAGTCCCATGGCAGCATCTGTTCCCAGTGAGTAAAGGCAGTGCAGCCATGGGGGGATTATGGAGTCTGCAACACCTGCAAGCCGCTAAGCTGAGAGTGAGAGGTCTCATCAACCCACAATGCTCTCACCCCACAGTCCTACCCTCTCTCTGCTCCCAACACACTCCATGTTATCTTAGAGATTTTCTGAAAGGAAAGTAAGATTTGCATTTCAAGCATAGGGGAGGAAATTCAGGCTCTGCAGAAGGTATTTGGGGAAAGAACAGGGAAACATAGCCAAAAACAGCAGGCAGATGGTTCTTCCTTTTATTTTAGACCTCACCATTTTTACAACTGCTTGACCTGGCATGCATCTATTCACAGTCAACAAACTCTGGCGATGTTACAAAGGCTATATTTGGCTCAGTATCTGACCCACAGTCAACAAACTTATTAAAATTAGTGGTACAAAGAAAATTTTCTGTGACAACTTTTCCACCCTAAAAGACATCCACTTGTCTGGTCCAAAATGTTTAATTTGTCATGTCTTTCAGTAAACCTTGGAGACTTGCACTTGGAAAGAATCCAGCCAGTCTTTCAGGCTGCGCAGCACAACTGATACACTCTTCAGTGTCAGTGGTGAAGCCAACATACCAATACATTTCATTAAGGGGTTTGCCAATTCCCACAAGATTCTGGTACAGAGAAATTTGAGAAGAATTACAAGATTCAAACCCCCAAATTCCTACTGACTCAGAAATGAGTTTGACTAAATGAGACTTACTCTGTACCAACACTGGGATGGGATGAATCCCAATTTCTTACATTGGAAATTGCCATTGTTTTCTGGTTCAAAATCTATAAAGGTCTACTTTGCATATTTGCCAGCTTTAGCAGTTACTGTGAGGTAATTCAGTGTGTTAAATAGCTGAAAAATGGAAACACCTCTCATCTGGATGAGCTAACTCAGATCATTTTCATTCAGCAAGCCAACCGATTAGCAGCCATGGTTAAGACTACATAAACCACAGGGACCTGTTCTCAGGCAACTGAGAGCAACCTACTCTTTCTGTTACCTTTTGTTTCTCAAGTTAGAATTTCTCGTTGCTTTCATTACGAATTCTGAAAGCACTAGGCCTCACAAAACTATCTCACTCACAGTTCAATTATGCAAGCCACACAGGACTGTTGGTTCAGCAAAGCATCCATGCTGGGGGAGACTGGGGATGCTTTGTGCTATGCTCAACTTAGCCATAAGTATTTCCTGAATTCTGTTTTTCAGCCACAATTAAACCTGGCACTGTAGCCTTGCTGTGGTGCTTTCTGAATCTGGAAGGTATATGCACAGGCATCTTCAGTGAGCAGCATTTGCCATTCTAGACATTAGATAAAACTACCAATATAGCCTGCAAAATATTCAAGGTAGTAAGAAAACAGCTTACTTGTCCTCCGTGCTTATGCAGTAGCTAGAAACCTGGTTTAGGAAGTAGATAAATTTCATTTAATCAGAAAATTACTAAAATCAGCATTATCATGCCACTGACAACAAGGCCTCTAAAGAAACTACTAAGTTTTCTAATTAAATTTCATGTATTGGCTTTTCAAAATGTCAAAACCAACAGCTTCTAAATAGTGAGTACATCTGAAGCCCAGACTAAATATTTGCCCATAGGTCACTTCAGGGGAAAAACAAGAAACCCTTGTAACATATCTTAAGGGTTAGTTGTTTTTTAAGTTTAATTTACACAGATCTCTAACCTGGTAACATTCTGCCGCTTCATTCCCCTTACATGACCTTAGCCATGAAAAAAACGAAGCACAGTTATAGCAACAAAAGGTTTCCTTTAGGGATACAATGCTGAATTTATTCATAAAGCAACCAAGCAAAAGCCAAAGATGTTATTCACTCATCTTCATACAGATATCTAAACAGCCAGGTAGGATATGTTAGAAGGGGACTGGATAGAAGGGATGGGAGCAAAGGATCTGCTGAACCAGAGCAGGAACACTCCACCCCACTAGTTGCCTCGTTAGCGATTACTTCACCTCAGGGAAGGAGAAGTGCATTGTCCCACCCTGGGCACCAGAAAGGGGATGCTGGAATGACTCCAGTTCAACTGTTCTGTAAAAACTCTCTGCTTCAGGTTCGCTTTTTCTAGCATGGTGTCAGGTGGGCAGATTAATGGTCACAAACAGGAGCATTAACAAAACTATCCTGCAACCTGTATGTAGTGGATTTGACCAAATTTTTAAGCTTCCAGTACAAAGTTTATGTAAACAGCACTCTGACTCTGTCTGTATATACACACATACATTTATGTAACTTCATATACATAGAGTCACTGTAGTCTAAGGATAACCTACATTAAAGAAAAGATACAAACTGGATGAATAGGGGTAATGGAGCCACCTATCCAGTCATCTGTGTGCAGGTTCAGGGGAAGGATGAAAGGGAATATACACCAGGTGCTCCTAGCTCACCTGCTCTTCCACCAGGCTCATCTAGCACAAACCTGCTGCTAAAACAGTGGTGTGTTTTACATGACACTGTGCAGAGCACAGAATTGTCTTTTAAAATGTTTTTATTCACTTTGAAAACAAAGGTTTCCTTTAGTTGACTTTGCTTTTAGAGTAAATAGGACCCTTTTTTGTTTGGGACCAAAGGGAAAACTCTAATGTTTGAGAATTAGATCATGATGTTAAAGACTTTGATTACTGTTGTAAGTCTGATGATGTTGCAATGCAAGTGTGTGAACAAACTACATTGCCCATTCTCACTTAAATACTAAAAATTAGATGTATGAAGTACTAGACCTGGAGATTGAGCAGACAGCTGTTTTGAAAGGGGCTCAATCACTTCAGAAGCCACTGAAGCAAAAAGAGCTCACAAAAATGTTTGAATTAGCTCTAAATAAACTTTTCAAAAATACCACTTGACTTCTAGAGAGTACTTAGTAATAAGTCACTGTCCTGCAGGGCAAATCTCATACGTGCTGTTCCGCTTCATTTTACTCAGTGAATGTCTCTCTTTTTTTACCCACACTACGGTTACTTATCTCTTCATGAGTTATAGATATTTTTCATGCTACATATCTGCGTAAATAATTGTGTTTCCACAGAGGCTTTATCTGTAAAAATTAGTATCATCTATACACTAAGTGCTATAAACTCAGCTCCCACAATGATGTTAAAATTATAATAGTTTTCTTGACATCAACTACCCTCCCAGTCAATTATCTAGCTATCTAGTCATTTATAAATACACAAAATGCAAATGAGAGTAAAATCTTGTCAACCACACCAAGCTCAATCAACAATCACTTAAAACTAATCACATCATAATTAGTCTTACAAAACAGGAGGTTCCAGCAAATTAAGTTCATCTACAGAAAATACAGGTCTAAATGAAGTATATTAAGAAATGCACTCTTTGTATAAGGTCCCCATATACAAAAGCCTTTATACAGCTGCAGTGGGTGCTAACACCACTTTGAAAGCTGCATGATCGGAGGTGTAGAGGACTGACAAATAAAGGAGAGACTGTGTCCTGGTTGACAGCAGAAAGTGCCCATAGGCCAAAGATTTAACATGCTCCAATTACGAAATATTGGGTAGAAAGATACAGGTCACAAGCTACAAAAGTAAAGCCAAGTGTGTCTGCGTTCCTTAAGGGCTAAACAAACTATGCTTGCAGAATAACACAACATGGTGATCCCATCTTAGTCTATCTCATGTCTGAAAAGAACAGAATTAGAATGAACAGATTCCCCTGAAAACCCCAGCTACGTCCCTGACACTACAGTAGCCAGCCACTTCACGGGAAGTGTAGTGCAAACCACAACCTTCTGATGAAAAAAGCACATTACCTATTTCCAATTAAAGGCAACAGGCACACAGTTACAAATGCTCTAAGTTTTAGGTTATAATATGATACACTTTATTGACTTTTAGAAGTCACAAAAAAAACCAGTTTCTTTGGCACCACTAAATTGAACCAACTCTCAACTTCTGATATCTGAGGATAAAGGCAATAATGAACAAATATATTTGTTTTTTACCTGCAGACAGGCTTCTTTTTACTGTTACTATTTGGGCTTCATTTTATTTCTAGCCCTGCCTTCCTTCAACCACTTCTGGTGAGCACTATTCATGTACGGTCAAGATTTATAGAATCAGGACAAAAACTCCTAACCAGGATTTAAGAAGGTAAGGCAAGCAGCAGTGCCTGCCTCCTACCAAAGTCTTGTGAACTGTCAGGGTTAGATGCTTTCAGCAGCACCAGCAGTATTCGTTCCTGGGACCCAAGAACATGAAGCTTATACTTGATATCTCTGACTGTACACCAATAGCTCAGAGCAGCAGGAACTACACTGTTAAGTAGCCTTGTCGAGAAGATCCATTTCTATATAAAATACCTATCAAAAACAGCAGGTAGTCACAAGCAAACCCCAAACACTCTACTAGATGAGGCACAGACCATCTTAATCAACCTGTGATCAAGTGTTGCAACAGTATTTTCCTTCCTACTAAAAAAATAATCTTCTTTAGTGTATCATCACTGACTCTTTGTTACACTGGACATGCAGAATAGCCTCAAAAGAGCCTCCAGCAAGCGTACTCAAATACAGCTTGTAACTGGATATACAAAACTACAGTAGAAAACCAGACACCTGTTGCTGTGAAGAAAAGGATCCATTGTCTCCAAATCATTTTGGGGGAAGCCATTAAATGTTTGACATCTCAAGTAATGTCTCAAGTTAAGAGAATGCATTGAAAGCCAGTATTTCTGTAAGGCTTCTTAAGGGAAGGCTCTAAGCGTTTTACCTAATATTGTTGCAGTTTTGATTTCAGTCAGGGAAGCTGAGGCACAGTGTGCCAGTTAATGTGATCAGCCCAGTGTCACACAGCAGAGTTTCAGGAAGTGCAATCCCAGCCCAAAGCCATCACTGGCAAAGCTGCCATCTAGTACATGGGGTAGAACCTTGCTCCAGCTTTCCACCAGATGCTTCCAGAGCTTGTTCCGTTTGTTCATTCTGCACTGCAGAAGGACAGTGGCCTTCTCCTCCTCCTGGCTTTGAGAGGCATAAAGCGTCCATAGTAGGTTGTGAGACCTGAAATAGCAGAGAATAACTTTCTACTCCAGAAGCACCATTACGAATTTTCATGGAGCTACCAAGCACATGTTGCCAGGCACCAGAGAGACTACCACACAATGCTGCTACCAGTACGTGTCTGATCAATAACAAGATGCTATACAACAATTTCCCTAATGCACTTGAGCTCTGTGAACCCCTGAACTTTCTATGCTTCAGTCTCCGATTTCAGTAATCATTTTCCAATGTTCAGTACCTCATCACACAAATGGACGAAACTCAGCCAATCCTATGTATGCACCAAGGAATAAATCCTGCTCTATCCTACACATAAGTCTAAAGAGTGTTTGACCTGTAATTTCTTAGCTATTTTTTTGAAGAAGGGGTGCATACTCACGCAGTTTAATTTGTGAGTTTCTCCTTGATTCACTCGCCTAATGGTCCTTTTCTTCTTCTGCAGTTTACTGGGCTCCCGTCTGAATCTCCCACGAAAGCTCATTGTATCCATAGGAATTCAAGCAGCAAACGAATCTCTCTTTAAAAGCTGTACTCCTTTAACCTCTTTCCTTCAGCAGCTTCAGCATAAGAACTGGAAGCTGCATATACTGTTCAATGGGGAAGTATGTCTAAAACTTACATTCTGTACTCACAGTAACTGAGCAGAAAGAAGAAGAAAACCAGCAACAACTCATTCCTTCCTGTGAATAATATTCTGCTATTAAGGCGAGAGCGTCTCATTAAACCCCAGCCCCCCCCCCATGCAAATCAAAATAGGAAGTTGTATAAAAAAAAACCAACCACTTGCAACTGAACAGCTATCTTTGTCTCAAACTGCATTACATCCTTTCCTCCACACCACCTTCCCCAGTTCAAAAGCCGAACCAGCTGCACTCTTACTTCATGTGCATGTATGCGTCTGCAAACTGAAAAAAAGGCATTCACAGAACAACAACCTCCTACCAAGCCCTCAGTAGCAGACATCAGTCACAGAGTATGCAGCGACAGGTTCATGCTGCAGGGGCCCAGAATCATCTGTGTTTTTGGACCAAGGTAACAGTTCCGCTTTCAATGTGGCATGAAGCTTCCAAGAGGAAGCACCTTGCAAAATCCTAAATCTGCATACAGTTATAAAAAGGAAAAAATAGAGAAACGTGTATGCAAATATCCAAAATACTTTTTTTGGCTTGTAAAATCCTGGGTTTAGAAGTGCTTGCCTCCTGCCAACTAAGAAAAATCACTGCTTGCTTCAACCCTGCTCCCACCTGAAGCGAGAGTAAAGCTGCCAGACAGAGCCTGTTCCCCAGATGCCCCTGGCAGGGGCAGTCACAGCAGCACCCAGACAGGTTAGGAGCCCCTAATTCAGTGCCTCAGAACCACAGAGGCAATGGAGCAGTGACATGAGCAATCAAACTATTCTTAATTAAGGTAGGACACTCGCCCAATGCTGGCTGAAGGCTGGCAGGGCACAAAGGTCTTTTAGGACCGAACAAACCCCCTCAGTGCCCACACATGTGCATTTACACACACAGCCCCTTTTCTTCTCCTTTCTTCATCCTGCTGCAGCAGCAAAGCTGCATTCCCCAATGCACATAGTCTTTGTGTGGCATGCATTTATTTTATTTACTTTTTTATTTATTTTTACTCAATACCAGCATGCAAAACTAAAACAAATTGACTGTTTTTCTGCACTTTTTCTCTTTTTTTGGTCTGGATTTTGGAAACTGGACAACTAGCATCTTTTTTTAATGAGATTTGCAACTTTACTCTGAGCGCCATTTTTTTCTTTTTCTTTCCAACAAACAAATCTGAGTTCTGTGAATCTTTTCACGCATTCTTCAGCATTAGTAACATTTGATCCAAAGTAAAAAACCTCTGCAGAATTTCCACAATTGTTCCACACGCCAGATTTCCATGCCAGGAGAGCAGTCACACCAAGCCCAGAATGCCTTACCTGAGCACTACAGAGAAACACATTGGTCTGATTAGCCTGCATTTGTCCTCCACAGTTAAAATATACTGCAACTTCAGCAATTAAAACCCAATCTCTATTGTCTTTGTCATTTAGCTTTACCTTTGAGAAGATCACCTCCTTTAAACTGAGTGCTACCAGCCTGCTGCGCAACTGCTCAAGATAGATTTCACTGTACTTCTACTTAGCAGTGAAAAGCACCTTTGTCTGGCCCTAGAAAAGACAACACAAACCCTTTGCCAAGGTATGCAGACATTTCAAGTGGCTACCAATATAGCACTGCAACATTAACCAAGCTGGAATCACCCTTGTTTTCTCTCAAACCACCACACTATCTATACTGAGTCCCAAGTGCCTCTCACATAACATAGTGAATGCAGCTGCCAAGACAAGAGGTCCTTGCCAGAAGTTAAATTTAATGCTGGATCAATCAGCTCTGCTGGCTTAACTTTAAGCAGATATCAGTTCTTTTGCCTATCAACTCTTTTCTGCAACTGTCACGCAGAACAAGCTGAGCTTCATCTTGCCTTTCCTCAGGAAGGCCTTCTCCCAGCTTCGTGCATTCAGCAGTACTGAGGAGCCCTTCCAGAGCATCCTTTCCACCAAGATAAGGGTCACCACCATTTCCTGAAACTTTGATGAACTTGTGTTACTCCCAGATAATACAAAAGATGAAGTTAGGTTCATGTTTCCAGCTGGTCCTTATCCGATTTACTCTGCTGAGTATCTTTCGTCCAAAGGTTTTTCATTCCTAATATTATTAAACCTAATTTATTTTCATATCTTTGACAGCCAGTTTTTCAGACTTGACGTTAAAGGCACTGAGCATATTTTCTCAACAGCAAGGCATTGTTGAACCAATGAAATTACAAGTAAGTTACAGCATTCATACAGATATAATCAGAATCAACAGCAAACAACTGCAAATAAAGATTCCACTTTCTTAGATCTGTTTTGAATGCAAACCCCTCTACAGTTGTAATGGGGAATAACGTCTGCAGTCAAATGGGTAATAATGCTTTGTCCTGTAGCAGAAGTCCAAAGCAAACTTCATTAGCATCATTAGATTTTACAGTGTGACTGCAAAAGATTTCCTAACTTATCCTCAAAGACTTCTTTATCTCTTCAATTAAGGATATCAGGAACTTTAAGACCATCATAAAATTGGTTATGTTAACATGAATAAAGCTCCTGTGCTGCTTTTAAATTCAGAACTATTACAGATAAGAAGAGTTATCCCAAGAAAATAGGTATTGGGTCATCGGGAATCTGCAAGCCTTGGTTTATGTTTGTGAACTGCTGTACTTGATTCATACAGTCAAAATAGGGAAGTCAAAGCACTTAATAAAATGTGCACTTCTGAAATGAAAGACAATCCTCTCATAACAACACTTGCTTCATTTATGAATTAAGACCACTGTGATGACACTGACACCACCATTCAGGGGGTTTCCACAGCATAGACCAGTACTGAGAAATTTGGTTGACAGGATTAACACTTCACAACTTGGCAGAGTGCAGATCATATACCTCCCCACCTCCCTTGAATGGCTTGTGGCATTTCCAGCATGTCAACAAGCAATAACACTACTGAAGAAAAACCAAAGGATGCCAGCCATGCCCAACAGCAAGCCCTTGGAGCAGAAACAGAAACAATTCTGCACTTTGCAACCATGACATTAGCAGCTACCAACTCAGGTACCAGTGAGAAGAAAAAATATGGTACCTGGAAGAGGGTCATAAAGGGCTCCCCATCTTTAAAAACAAAACAAAACAAAACAAAACCAAACCAGAAAACAGACCCAACCAAAACAAATTTTTATACATAAAAAACCACCAAAGAATAAATGTAGCTTTCAAGCCTTCTCTGTCCCATATTACTGACGTAGGGTGCAGAAGTCACAAAACTTGGAGCCCTGGTTGGTTTACTCAATGACTGAGGCCAATAATGAGGAGATTAACACATCTTATATCCCACAACATGCAGGCAGTGCCAGCAGACATGCTATATTAATGCATACTGATGCTGCTTTTCCCATATTCCTCACCTGGTCTTCAATTTCAATCCCCCAGCAAGACCACCATTGCTGCCTGTCACCCCCTGACCAGTGCACCAAGGCAACGCTGCCAGAAGTCAGTTATGCATTTGAAAAAAAGCAAGCTGTATCAGAAGTGATGCTTTCTGTGGTCAGACTGCTTTCTGGGAAATTGATTGTAGCAAGCAGCAACACATTGCAAGTGTTTTCAGATATGATTGCCAAAAATCTACTAATGGGACTGTGAGACTAAAACTTGAGGTGACAATGACTGGATGCCACACGTTCATCTTATCCGAATCTTCCAGTCATCAGGAATAGCATATGCTCTGTAGTGCTTTGTGTATGCATGGAAAATCTGCACTTCCTAAAAGCTTCATGTTGGACAAGTAAAGGAGATTACTATACTAGTACCAGAAACAGATTATTTTTATTAGCACCTACTGAAGAAGAAGGAAAGCCCTTGTGACCTTCATCCCAATCCCTTTGTCAAAGGCTGAACAATCCCAACCTGTCCCCCCACAAAAAAAACAAACAACAAACCAAAACAAGAAGAGAGTGAAATGCTTTGTATGCATCCATGCTTCAAAAATGTCCCTAAAAATAAAAGGAAAAATATATAACCAAAACAATTTAAACAGGTAAAACAATTCAGTTCATAGGCAGTAGAAACTACATACGAAGCAACCCTTTGCAAAGTCAATCTGGTATTGAACCAACTGGAAGCAAATGACACTGGTTTTTGAGAAATACGACTCCACCTATGGTCTAACAACTTAAGGTGAAACATCAACCTTCACATACAAACACTCCATAAAGTCATTAGAGCAGCTGATGCTTGCGTTTTGCTGACACATCCATACAGCTAGCTCCAACCAGTCAAAGGGTTGGGAATCCATCATGGTTAAAAGAACATCAACACGCACGGTGGCGGAACAGTGTCCCTGCACAAATACCCATGAAAAGAAACCACTTACATTTGTTTGAGCTCTGCTAACAGATCTTTCCAGACTGATGTCAGTGACTCCACCTATTGTCAATCCATTTCTTCTCTTCCTAGCCTGACTGCACTAGTACCAACGATTCCTTCCTCTGTGCCTCCATACATGCCCCAGATAGGAGTGTGCTTATGCAGAACAAATCTGTGGGAGGCTGTTGCATTTCTTCACCCTGTGTGAAAGGCTAAAAAACACCTCCTAGCTGAACTGGTGGTGTCAGGAGCTGTCCACAGGCTGTACCTGCCAGTCTCTGTGCACTGCCAGAACCATTTGTCTATGGCTGGAAATTTCCCAGGGGGGTGTGAGGACAATGAGGAGAAGGCCTCCAGGAGGGCACTTTGGCAGCTTCCAGCCCGATCTCATACACAGCAGTCAAGTGCCCTGATAGCACATGTACTTCATCACCTCAAAATGGCCTTGTAATCACACACAAGAGCTTGCCAATAATAATGTCCATGCTCTAAAAGCCACTTACTACCCCTCTTCTGATTTTACAGCTTCAGAAACCCTCTCCCACAGCCTGGGAACACAGCCCTACATGCACACACAAGTTGCCACTCTCTCCTCGCCACTGAAATGTTCTTAATGGCTAACCCCACAAGAAGAGACACAACAGCAGCATCATTCCAGCAGCTTTCCAGTGTGGAAACCCACCTTACACTCCCTTGCCACTAGACCGAGAAGGGCCTTGGAGACCCTGATGATGCAATCACAAAGGCCTCCAGCTACAGCCATGCAGTATCAGTTAACAGAAAACCATTATCACAGCTCTCATGCTGGCAGCCATTCCTTATCTACTTGGTCACCCTCTGGGGAGAGCAGCCACTGTGAGCATGAAGAGAGGGGGTACTGGTACTGTGCTGTGGCGCTACCAGCTGGTCCTCTTTGCAAGGGTGTGGGTCCCCCTTGCATGGCAGAGATGTAGACTCACAAAGAGCTCAACTGAGCTCAGTCATTATGGGCTTTTGTTCTAGGTGTCTGCACAGACAGGTTGGCAAATAGAATGCAGCAATCAGGTTGGAACAATAAGGAAGAATAAACTTTCCATTAGAAATGGTGTCCTGCTGATTTGCACAAAAGCAAAATATGCAATTAGTTTCTCCTTTATTCTGATCCACTGGGAAATCTCAAACAAATATTATCCTTTTTGTTTTCATCTATTTGGACTAGAATCAGCCCTTGATAACAAAACACATAGTGATGAATGGCCGCAAAAGGTGTCTAAATAATTTAATCACCTAAATTTACCACCTCCAGACATGCTGATGCTGCTGTGATTTTAGCTTCTGCTACATGCTTTTCTGATTGTCATTCTAATACTTGCTATTCATTTCTATGCTATGCTGCAGACATGATTTTTCTTTTTCTTTATGAAGAAAAGCTCAGATCAGACAACATCTGATTTATAAAGAAAATCCACATTTTCACTCCATTTTGCAGCTGGAATAATTGAAGCAAAAGGAGGTCAGGCAACTCACTCATTTAGTCAAGGTCACAATCAACATCTAAAATGCCATTATATTGATATAAAATACCCTGGGATCCTCTTTGTGTTTTCTAAGCACTAAGATACACTCCCTCCGTATGTGTGCAAGCTGAATGTACAACCATTATGGTGTTTAATATCCTACACTTGTAACATTCATTTATTGTCGTAAATCCCTGTACACTCTCTTCTAGCACCTGTGGGTATCTTAATCAATTAAGAAAGCATTTGTATATAATAATTCATCATCTGGATCCTATAACTGAAAGCTAAATAATGGCATTTTGGAAGACAAAAAGCACAAATTCTAGAAGCAGATAAGCAAAATTATTTTCTTATTTTAGCAAGAGTGAAAATATAAAACTCTATAAGTCACACTTACATTAATTAGGTTTGGTATGTGGAAAACAGAAAAAGCAACTTGCATTCTTTTGACACTAAATTCCAGTTCATGGTCATACTGGGTAGGATGAAAGTTCATTTAAGCCAGATGTCTGCATCTGTGAGAATCTACAGATGCTTAAGTAAAAGTACAGAAATCAGCTGGTATAATAGCATTTCTCTTGAATACTCTTCTAATTTCTACTTTCTCAAGTTTCCAGCCTGAGGGGGCACCTGCGCATTTACCAGTAGTCAATGACTTTTATCTCATGAAGTTTTCCAGTCACTCTTTAAACCTACAGAGACACTGCAGATGTTGAACATTCTTTGGCAAGGAAATCCAGTTTTAATATTCATTCTGTGATTTCTTTTTTCTCCAAGCTTGTGTCCCCCCCCCCCCCCCGTCTTAGTTTTATTTGATGATCCCTCCTTCTCTTGTTGAGAGAAGAAACGGCAAGCAAAGTCTACACACCTCTGACTATTCTTGATTTTTATAAATTGCATTGTATCCCCTCATAGTTATTTTTTCAGGCCAATCCAGGTACAGTCTTTGTCTATACATGTAGACTACTGACATGTAGTCACTTTGCTGATCTTCTTCACTCTCTGTGATTTTCCAGTTCCAGCAAGTCTGGTTTGAATTGTACATGGTATTAAAGCCCTCCCAAGAAGCTGCTATGAAGACTCTGCTATCCAAGGACAGATCAAAAGGCAAAATTTATGATTCCTCAGTGAGCTGGAAAGCAGGATCAAAACTATGTCCTTCTTAACACAGTAAAGCTGCTCTACGCTTACAGGTCCCAGAGCCTGTGCAAGACAGAGAGCTGAATCATAGTAATTCCTCTTCATTTACCTTCTCCAGATGATTTTCTCTGATGGGATGAGAGCCCTGACCTCCTGCTCTTCCCTGCTCCCACACCTTGCTCTTTGTATCCAACATGCAAAGACAAGCCCTCGCACCTTCACTCCTGCCTTATCATCAAACTTAAAGTGGTCATTAATAATTTAATTCTGTACCAAGATGTTTATTTTTCACTTTTAATCTGGAAATTCTGGGGGGCTTTTGATACTTTAGAAATTCTGGAAAGTCCAGAAAATTCCCTCTTACTGCAAAAATAGCTGGAGCATCCTTACTCTTATTTTTATTAAGCACCACTTAAGCTGAAAACAAAAGAATTGGTTAGGAAATCTGAAGCTAAGAGGTTAACTTCTGATTTCCTACAAATACACACTACAGCCAGGCATAAACAAGTGCCAGAAAAGGATGTGGACTGGAAATGAAACGGAGTTCACTGCAGCTCCTCCTCACTCAGCTCCTTGCTCTGCCTGAAACGCTGCAGACACCATCTGACTCAAGGAGCAAATCCTTTTGCGAAGATCCTGCCAAGAGATACAGTTGCCTCTTGAATGTTTTTTACAAAAAGCACTGTTTAGCCACCAATTCAGATTCTTTTTGCAGGCTTATGTAACTTAAAATTGCCTTTGATTCCGCTAAGAATGGAAAATTGGCAAGGACTTTGCATGTACAAAAGCTTTTGGCAGCTTAAATATACTGTGTAAAGAACCTTCTCAGTGGGAGCTGGTACAAACTTTTATGTCAACTCATCTCTCAAACATTTCATTTGGGCAGGTCCTTTTTGGTGTGTTCTTCAAGAACTGGGTTTTTTATATAGTGGAAACATTTTAGAGTTACATTTTATTAACTGATATTTATAGCTTCATTTAGATTTGGAGAAGTAAGGCAAAAACACTGCTACAATTCCAGGATTCACTTTTTTTACATAAAATCAGAATTAAGCAAATCAGTGTTAGTAAAGATTTCTATTATTTCCAAATAGTTCTTCAGTTTAAACTGTGTTAATGAGTTTTCTCTATACCTCCATATGTTCTGCTAAAATACTTTGTATTTACACAAGTGTCTAAGGAATGAGCATGCTGTCTGTCAGGGCTGCCTGGTCAGAGGGTTTCTGAACAGAAGTAGGTGACAGATGCACAAAAACTCCCATCATGAGTCTTTCCCCAGTGGATGTCTTTGCTATGTTGTCAGCACAAAAAAAAAATCACGTGCTACATGGGGGCAAAGAATCAGATGCACCACAAACAACAAAATGTATCATGTATCTTAAATATTGGGAAACATATTCATTAAAAGTCTGCATAGAAACAGTAAATGTTTCCTCCTGGATATACCAGATTCCAGGTTTGGATTACTTTCCCTGTATCTTCCACACATCTGCTGCTCTGTTCATTGTGTTCATTGTGATGTGTTCTGGAGCACACGTCTAACACCTGGGAGCAGAGAGGCAATAAGGGACTTGGCTTCTTTTGTAATAGGACAGTTAAAAGTTAAAAGGAGAACCCAACTACAAAGTTTTAAGGCCAAAGAAACTAGATGTTCCTGGCAACAAGCAAGCTTTCAGATAACTGCTTAGATCACTGTACCTCCTAAAGGGCTGTGCCTTTGCTTAAACCCAAAGAGCCAGAGGAACTCAAGCACTGCAGAAGCCAAAATAAGAGTCACATCCTGAATAAGGAAATTCAGGCACAAGCGCCACCTGGCAGGTGGAGAGACAAAACAGACAGCTGGATGGTCTGAGCTGGGTTGTTTCTTCTGAGGAGCTCTAGGGAGATGCTAGAAAAGGCTCCCAAAGCACATGGAGAAGGATTAAAGACAGGGAAAGAGCGAAGGCACTGAAAAGAAGAAAGTGCAGATCAGCTGTGTGAATACTTTTTATTCTTTACCTTCAAGCCACAAGTATCAAAAAGCAAGAAAAAACAGGCCCAACTCCAAGCTCTGTTTCTCCAGAAAACTTGTTCTCCTCTGTAATCCCATTAAGATCAGATCTCCTACAGAGATAGCTGCAATGCATGTTTGCACATAATTTACTACAGAAGAAACATCTCAAAACCGACAGTGGAGCATCTGGTTCCAGGGCTCTACATTTCAGTAATTAATATCTTCACTGTTAAGGCTTACCCTTTGAAAGAGCTAATTTTAGCACATAAGTCACAACCTGTGGAAAACATCGAGGTTACACCAAACCCTTACTGAAATGCCAAAGAAAGTTATGAGTTACTGGTGACATGATGCTCAACATCCTAGTTTCATAACTAACCACTGATTGATCCAGCAAGGCTACACATTTTCCACTCTAGCATCGTTATTTGTGTGCAAGCAGCACAGTATTATGCTCCTGATCTGTTTTTCTGCATTGAGTTAAAATCTTATTCTGTTGGATTTGCACATAGAATCATAGACTAGTTAGGGTGGGAAAGACCTTAAGATCGTCTAGTTCCAACCCCCCTGCCATGGGCAGGGACACCTCACACTAAACCATCTCACCCAAGGCTCTGTCCAACCTGGTCTTGAACACTGCCAGGGATGGAGCATTCACAACTTCCCTGGGCAACCTGTTCCAGTGCCTCACCACCCTACATGGTAAACAACTTCTACATTATATCTAACCTAAACTTCCCTTAAGTTTGAGCCCATTACCCCTTGTCCTGTCACTACAGTCCCTAATGAAGAGTCCCTCCCCAGCATCCCTGTAGGCCCCCTTCAGATACTGGAAGGCTGCTATGAGGTCTCCACGCAGCCTTCTCTTCTCCAGGCTGAACAGCCCCAACTTCCCCAGCCTATTTTCAGAACAGAGGTGCTCTAGTCCCCTGATCATCCTCGTGGCCCTTCTCTGGACTTGTTCCAACAGTTCCATGTCCTTTTTATGTTGAGGACACCAGAACTGCACACAATGCTCCAGGTGAGGTCTCACAAGAGCAGAGTAAAGGGGCAGGATCACCTCCTTCGACTGGTGCCATCCCTCCTGGCACTGCCCCCTGTGAGTCCCTGCTCACATGAGCTGAGCTGCCAGCTCCTGGGCAAGGTCTTGCGAGGGACTGAGGCTCCCTCAGTGGATCATGCTGCTCAGGACTGAGGCTCCTGGACATGGGGTTTCCCCTCACTCTGGGGTTGAAGGATGCTCTCTGGAGCTGCTCACCTTGGCATATAACCAAGAACTGAATCTCACCATCTCATCATCGAGCAAGTATCAATACTAATGAAAAGAAAATGAGCACAGCAGTTGACAGATGAGAAGCGAGGGAAAACAAACACCAAAGGCATAAAGTGTTCAATTGGCTCCATACACTGTATTCAGAGTGAACCCTGAGGCAGAAAGAAATCTGACAAACATTACAATGACTATTTTTCAATGAAAACCACACACACAGAATCTATTATGCTTTAAGCTAACCACAAATTTGCAATAATTATTAACAGACTACAATTGCAGAAGTATGACATTGCACACAAATTCCTCCTGTTTAGACAGAACATAACATTTTGTTCTGAAGAGGCACCAAACTGGATGAAAAAAGTACTTTTTTAATATATACAGAGCTCCCCAAGTCTAAAATAAGAGTTCTAGGATAACTGAAATAATTGAGTCCCAGAACAACGAAGGAATCAGTTTGTTTTAGACTGGAAATGTGTCCACATACAGCTACTACACCTCAGCTTAGGAGATCATAGTCCACAGTCTGATTCAGCCTCAGCTAAACTGGTTTGGAATAGCGCCCTGAGATGATGTCAGACCCTTGCCACCCAAAACATCCTAGAGTATTCATGTGACACGCTTTTTGGTGATGAATCCTAATTGTTTCTCCCCTGTGTTATTCTTCACTCCAATCACTAATTCAGGCTGGAAGCCTTAACTATTCAAGGAACTGATTCAAAAGCTAAAAGACTGTTCCTGTATTTTCTAGACACTCTATCTTCCTCCATTTTCCTTACCTTCAAACACTCTGAAGACATTGTGCCTGTTTCCGTATTCCTGAAACAGCAGTACTGAAGTGAACAAGAGTTCAGTTACTTGAGTACTTCGGCAGAGAAGTCATTTCTTGTTTCCCTCACAAAAGCAGAGCTGCCAGTTGGTACTAGATGACAGGACCAAATATGCTGAAATGCTGCTTAGCCTTAAAAATGAAATCATGTGTTTTGCCTTTACAAAACCCTTCTTTGGTTAAGGGAACATCAAAACCATTCACCTGCATTTCTCCAGTTCCTCTTATGCCCCAGGAGGCATTGCAAGTTGGAACTCATCTGTATTCACCCATACATTGGTGGCAGTCATCTAATAGTCATGAAGTGGTGATGCCTGTCCTAAAAGCCCCTGTGTGATTCAGAAACTGTAATCTAGAAGTCAGAACCTCTTGAGAGTTTCTAGAAATCAGGTGGCAGCCCCCCGGGATGCACAGAAGAAGATTAAGATCACCAATGCTAACCACACTAGGTTTTAAAGTACGCAGTAATCACACTTCAGTTTACACTGTGAGTAGATGTACTCACAGTATCTACTCCTTGATTTATCCTTCTGCTGCAGATGATGGTAGAATTGTTCGGTAGCTGCTATTAAGTGAAATGACTCCTGTTGCACTGTGCCATGTTACCCTGCTTTGCTGGCCAGAGGTGGCTGGGGAAGCTACGTAGCAACAAAGACTTTAAAAACAAATTATTCTGATTAATGAAAGGGTAGGAAGCATGGAGATAACAGCTCAGAGAAATATTTCTTCATCTCTTGTGTGCAATGAAACTTTGCATATGGCTTTTGTCTGAAATGTGCTGAACTAGAATTCTGATTTAAACTGGGGCTGAGACCAAATGCATAAAGATTACTGTTCTGAAGAAGAAACTTCATGGAAGTGAGAAATATCAGGAACAGTTCTGTCATGCTCCATTCAGATTTACAATCCACCCAGGAGATGAGTGGAGTGCATTTATCCTCAAGTCAAAGCAGAAGATGGTTATCCACTCTGGGTAGGAAAGGGTGGAAAAAGAGCAAAGGAGAAGCGATTAACATCAGTAGGAAGAGATACAATCACTGTGAACCAAAACCAAAGCTTTTGATAAGAACAAAGAGAGAGGAAAAAGAAGTATCAGAATATTTTGATGTGTCAACATAGAGCAGTGGTGACTTGCCTTCAAAAACCAGATCTCACACCCAAGTTTAGCAGCAGTGTGCCTAATTAATTTCAGATGAGACAAAATGGCATTTTCCACTTGGCTTCTCTTTCTCATCACTGAACTCTTCCCCTCTTACACACTGTCTTTGCCTCGACAGCTCTCCCTCCCCCCTCTTTGCCTCTCCCAGCAGCTTTTACTTTGGCAGTACTTTCAGCTGGCTGGTGTTCTCCGAGGGCCCCAGTTTCTTTATCGCTCCCTTCCTCATTCGGCGTAGCTCTTACAGGGCACAGCTGTTTCCATGTTAAATCAATATCCCCCTGTTTGCAGCCGAAGGCCTGAAGTGGACACTGGACTCAGCTATATGCATTTAAATCCAGATCAGCTCTACTCAGAGGATTCTGTATCAATAACACCACAAAAAAATAGAGCCCAGCCTGGCTCTCAGTGCTGCAGTTAATGGTGAGTTAATGCCAGTGATGGCAAGGGCTGAGGACTGGCAGTAATATTGTTTTCTGAAGGCATTAGTTTAATTTACTGTTCCTTTGTACACTTCTTGAACCAGCTGCAACTCACCATACTTGGCAGAAGGGAACCAGTCTACCACAGCCTGGGGCAAAGATGGTCACATATTGTTGCTGCTCACCCTCCCAGCCCAAGGCTCTCCAGCTGTGCAGCAGAGGTCAGTGATCCAGCTGTGAATGCCCACAAGCACACAGTCATTGGTAATGCAGTGCAAGCACGTGAGACATGCTCAGGGTTCATATGAAGCATCCTTCTGGCTCATACTGGCTGCACTGCCCCAGCCCTGAAAGCCAACCCTATGCTGGGCTGCATCAAAAGGAGCATGACCAGCAGGTTGAGGAAGGTGATTCTCCCCCTCTGCTCCACTCTCATGAGTTGCCACTTACAGTCCTGCATCCAGCTCTGGGGTCCCTAACACAAGAGGGACATAGACCTGCCCAAGTGAGTCCAGAGGAGGCCAGAAAGATGATCAGAGGGCTGGAGCACCTCTGCTATGGAGACAGGCTGAAAGAGTTGGGCTTGTTCAGCCTGGAGACCAGAAGATTCATGGGAGACCTTAAAACAGTCTTTCATAGTCTCCCAATAACTTAAGGGGGCCTACAAGAAATCTGGAAGGGACTGTTTACAAGGTCTGTAGTGACAGGACAAGGATGAATGCCTTCAAGTTGGCAGAGGGTAGATTTATATTAGACATTAAGAAAATATTCTTCTCTGTGAGGGTGGTGAGACACTGGAACAGGTTACAGCTGTGGCTGTCCTATCCCTGGCAGTGTTCAAGGCTAGGTTGGATGGGGCTTTGAGCAACCTGGTCTAGTGGAAGGTGTTCCTGCCCACTGCAGAGGAATTAGAACTGGATGATCTTTAAGGTTCCTTCCAACCAAAACCATTCTGTGATGCTATGATAACCCATCTCATGTGAGCTATGGACAGCTATACAATTAATGGAAACATCCCATGCTGCCCAAGCCCAACTACAGGAGCACACCACCACTTGTGAGCCAAGACACAGAAAAAGACACTCTCTCTCCTTCCAGTCAATTTCTGTAGATGTTAACTGACAACCTAGCCCACCCATACAGTCTGGTCAGTGTAGTGCCAGGAGCAGTCACAGATCCCATTACCAAAACCTCTCCGTGGGAGGCAAAAGAGAAATTACTTGAACTGAGTAACTGAGTTACAAGTCTGGAACTACTTGTGCAGCCCAAGATGTACAATAAAAATCCCACAGAACATCTCTGAAAATAGACCTAGAAGCTGCTGGTCACAAATACATATATATGTATATGCATATATATGCAAATGTTTTATATTTCAGTCCACAACTACACTGTCCACGGACAGCATGAAACAAAATACCTCTACTAAATTCTGTATGGCATACATTTCAAAGCATTTTCTTGAAGTCTCCAGAACTTCAAGGATATTATTGTGGCTGTTTTAGACAGTTCATACTGTGGCTAGCACTTGGCATTTAAATCTATGTTCTCACAGAATCACAGAATCCCAAGGGTTGGAAGGGACCTCAAAAGATCATCTAGTCCACCCCCCCCTGCAAGAGCAGGGTAACCTAGAGTACATCACATAGGAACTTGTCCAGGCGGGCCTTGAATATCTCCAACGTAGGAGACTCCACAACCCCCCTGGGCAACCCGTTCCAGTGCTTTTCTTTGTAATTTGTTCAAGTACTTCATATTGTGATAAACACAAGAAAGCAAACATAAATGCAAGATCTGCACTCACGGCTGATTTGGCGTATGAGGGCACTCCACCATGTAAAGAGCTTAAGTTTCCTACAACCATAGCTTACTGAATTCCAAAATCCCAAGCCAGTGAGACCACTGTGATCTTTTTCCCAACTCTCCTAACTTCCTCTGCAGGAAGACGCAAAGAGCAAAAATGACCAAGGGAAACGTGGAAAGCTGGCATTTGCTACAGCCTATCAGAGCTAGAGCCAAGGAGAACTGCAGACAGAGCATCGCAGACAAAACTGCAACAAATCAAGCATGTGTATGTACAGATTTGTTTATTAATGTGCTTATTATGCAAAGCAGGTGGCCAAAGCTTGAAAAACCTGAAGTGGTTTTCTTTTTTCTCCCTTGTGTGTGCGTTTCTCTCTATGCCTTCTTGGCTTTCATTACTTTGTCTTTTTATAGGTCAATTTTCTCCACTCCCAAAATCATTTTGAACATGCATCTTACAATCTGATTTTTATCAAATGCATAAAATCACAAAGCCTTCCCAAAGCACTCCCAAGCACTGCTACTTACAGAGACTTTTTTGTTTCTGCCCCTTTAATTTATATCCTACACTTTCAGGTAGGCATTGCTTACAAATAAATAGCTTGTTTCTACATTTTTTAAACAAAAGATAATAAATTCCTCTTATGTCGGAGGATGTTTTAATCACTTCATTCTTTTGAGTCCACACTCTTTATAAGCTGTCATAAGAATTTGGTTAACAGATTCGTAACAATGTCATTCCACATACTGTTACACCACACACATTGCTGCACCACTAATAAGAAGTGAAAGCAATATAAAATGTTGTTGCTCAGAGCACTAAAGTCAGAGAAGATTTGCTCAGTGGAAAAAGGCAGTTTTTAACGTTGTCTCTTTTTAAAACATATGTGTACTTTAAATGTTACTGCAACACTCTGAAGGATGAAAACAGAGCCACTTCTTGGGTTCATTCTCCTCTGTATTTAAGAAACTATACCCAGAGCCATAGCTGCTGAAGCCAAACCTAAATCAAACATCTTCAAGTGTAGAAGAGCAAATACTGCTCTGAAGATTGACACCGTCCCTCCTACGCTGCCCTGCTGATGACAGTGCCAAGCCCTGCTGACCCCAGCCGCCAAAGGGATGAGGCTGGCCATCACTCTGCAGTTACCAGCAGATCTGCTGACCATTGGGCACAGAAGGCAAAGAAGTCACAAAGGTAACAAGAACAGTTGCAAAAGTGGCTCTGAATTAGAACTGCATTTTGTGCATTACTACTACTTTTCCACTCTGATGTTAGTAATTTATTCAAACAAAGACCTGTTTCTGTTCCTGCTGAGGCCAAGTGCCAAAGTGGAAGCTGGTTAAAGTCAAAGCTACATATTTTTATTGTTGTTTAAAAAATTATTACACATTGAAGCTTCTGACTTGAACTAAAAGGTATGAATATTCTGAGTACTTCTTTTGAATTTCACAGCCCTGGGTAGTCTGGCTTTCCAAAGACAATCCCTCCTCCAAGACATCAGAGGAAGAGAACACCCTTCTATTCCCAGAGCTGGGCCCCATGCTGACCTCCAAAAGCCACCGCAAGTCCTCCCCATTTGGGTATACACAGACAATCCCATCTACAAAAACAGTAAATTACGAGTCAGAGATCTTGCAATCCTTGGAGTTGCCATCTATTGACAGCACTTAGTATGCATATGGTACAAATTTTCAGTAGGTAAATGTATGCAACTAAAGAAATGAGTGTCCTGAATTATTTCAACTGGAACATAAAATTAACACAGATCATGCAACAAAACTCATGGAATGTAATTCTGGAGTTAAAGGTTAGTATTAGATGAGGGAAAATTCTCAAAGCCATGCTTTTATTGTTTCTACTGCCTTTAGAAGGCTAAAATGACATTTACAAACTAAGTGACCTGAGAAGCAGCCAGGGCAGCACCCCAGCCTCACCTGTATGCCACAGCAGAGCTGTCATCCTGCACCTGTGCAACAAAGCAGGGTCTCTTACTTCTTCTGCAACTGGAAGGAGAAAAATCCCTGCAAGCTGTTCTTTTCAGAGATGAAAAACTAACTAGAGTGGTATTGTCACCTTGCTGTGTTCAAGCTGACACATCAGTTCAAGTTATGGTATTTGATTCAAAATGCAAACACGTTGCCACATTTTTGTGTGGCTGGCTACCAAGGGCAGGGAGGTGGGGGTAGACAGGAGGATTGCAGCCTCAAATATCACCCTCTGCTCTTATCTTCTACAGAAATCTCAGCTGCCACAGTTCAAAACAAATCACATGAAAGAAAACAATGACCTACTAGATAAAGCTCAAGTTCAAGTCACAAGTTCAAAATGAAAAGCATCATCTTAAACGTTAGTGTCGCAACTCCAAACACCAAACAGTACCACATAACCCCATGTACTAAATTTTCTTCCTTCATGCATCTTCCTCTTTTCCTTTTCCTTGCAGAAACAGCATGTACAGTCATTTGCATTCACTCTAAATAGCTTTTCAGTATCTCAAACCTCACCATCTCATGAACCCATGTTGAAAACCAGCTCTTACAGACATACTCTTAAAGGTACAGAAAACAAGAAGATGCAGAGTCACTGAGCACATTAGATGCACAAGTTGAATCAGCTAGAGGTTGTTTGGATACTTTGCATGTATCTGGCAACTCCAAGGACTGTGTCCAAGACATGATGACACACCATTTTGTCACTGACAAAAAATTTCCAGTTTTGTCTTTCAAATATCTCTCCCTGCTCCACGGATCCAGCCAAGATCTAAACCCAATTATTAATCTGTCTTGCCCAAGGATAAAGCCAGATTTCTAAACTAACAAACTGAAAAGGAGGGGGAAAAGAAAAATAATCTGTGAATAAACACATCAGTCTTCACTTTCTGCAAGGCCTAGAATGCTAGAAATACCTGCTGTGATGCCTAAAGGTTTCATACTGTGATTAGTAGGTAGTTGTTAAACAATAGCTGGAGGCTATACTCGGGCTTTTTCCCTTTCTTTTCTCATGGAGTGCATCCACAGCATCTCCCACTTGAAGTGCCACTAGCAAAAGCACAACTCCTAGGAGAATATCCTACAAGAATGCTTCCCTTCAGGGATTAACAAAGGAAAATGGGGCACATCTATAAAGCTGTATACTTACTTGAAGTATTTTAGGGTAGACTGGTGTTCTCTCTGCCTTGGGATTGCTTTCTGCATTAAGACAACATTGAGGTTTTTACTTTTGCTTCACATGGGACAGATAAACTTGCAAGAACATGCAGCAGAGCCTGGGGACTTAGAAAAGCCATTCCAAAAGGTGGCAGAGTTTATCACCTGAATTCAATACCAAATACTAATACTCTCAGTAAGCAGCTTATTGCCAGTGGCACACAAGCTATGAAGAGAAGAACCATATTATCTGAAGGCATGAATATATAAAATGCGAGACCTTCAGCTGACAGGAGGCCGCAGCCTCTGACAAGTACATCCAGGCATGTCAGTATATTTCAGATGCTCTGTATTTTAGGATTTCCGCACCTCTACTCTTCAGGCACCCCAATCACTCACTGCCTCAGACATGAAAACTCAGTAATCTTGTTGGGACCACTTTAGCTCTTGGCACCTGCACAATGTGCATAATAACGTTGTGAACTAAGCACTCTTTCACTTGTTTACATAGTTGTTTCCACTGTATTATCCAGACATAAACTTCAATAATCTACAACAGACCAAGGGGGAAAATACCAATTAGGACCATAACATATTTTATTAAGGTTCAGTAGCCTCCAGCCCTCTATCATGCTGCTCTTTCAAGTAACATGAATTCTGGTGGAAACAGGGCCATCCATTTCTGCCACCGAAGCACTCTGAAGCAGTGCTTTCTTCTCAACCTGCCAGGTCTCCACATCATTACTAAGCCTAACTGCAAAGCTCAATGGCAAATTATTTTAGATAGTGACATAATTAACTGCTTGTAAATGAAAAGACACAGTAATAATACACATTCAGAAGACAAAGAAGGATGTGTGAGGGAGGACCATTTTTCCAAGCCGTTCCCTGCCCAGAAACTTTCCTCTGAAGTGCCTGCCCTGCACCTACACCAGCCTTGTGACAGGGCCAAACCACTCCTCCTCCTCTTCTCAAAGGGAAGAAAATGACCCCACAGTTCTCCTGGGGAAGGACAGCACTTTGACAGGACAAATACCAGGGCATTAACTGTTGCTTCAGAAAACAAAGCCCCTGTTACACAATGGGTGGATGTGTTTGAGATGAGGAGGGAATCCCTGAAAGTCCACATCCAGCAGCAAGGAATGGACCATCTGACCAGCATGACTCCCATTTGGGTGTTGCCAGCTCTGCAAGGTGGTGGACCTTCCACAGCTCCCTCTATGCTGCAGTAAAGCCTCACTTCTCTGAGAGCCCATGGACCTTTGCTGTAGTTCTTGGAGCCCGTTCTCCAAGGATTTACCACACAAAGAACTGTAACTCAAGCTGCTGATAACTGTGTGTGGGTATGGGGAGGTTGGTACATTGTTTGCTGCCACAACACCCGAGACTATCCTTTTCTGCCAAGGACCTAAGCAAGTTGCACAGATGATCCATACTTGGACATGATGCAATTTCTTCCGGGCCCTTCTCACGCCACTATGCTTGAAATTACTACCAGGAAGGAGAAAGTCATTTGTTTAAATATTGTTGGGGTCATTTATTTAACCAATAAATGGAGAAAAAATACAAACCAACAAAAACTCAAAAAAAAGTTTGCTTTACACATACTGGATTTTAAAGCAAAAGAATCATAGAATCATAGAACAGTTAAGAGTTGGAAAGGACCTTAAGATTATCTAGTTCCAATCCCCCATGGGAAAGAAGATTAAACATCAGCTTCACAATGATGAAATCCATCCCCTTCCTCCTTATGACCATTAGCCTCCCCATACAGTGGCTAACACCATCAGCTGATACATAAAGCACCACTTGGATTGGGTACTAGCTACTATAGTTGCCATGACTGCATCACACACCACTCTTTGGGCAGCAATGCTCTATTCAAACCATTGCTAGATCTCATGACAGCTATTAAATTCTCTAATGTTACCATCACCCACTTCGAACTACATGCCCTGTGTGATACAGCTAGAGTATCAGAGGGATGAACTTTGGACTTCACCATAATATACCTTATACCTAGAATTAAAAGAATAAATAAATCTCTACACTTGAATGATACACGTGAGTGTCCTGACAAACTGGCAAAAACACTATTTGCATGTCTTGGTAAAATGTTTTATCAAGTGAGAGTCACACAGTACCAAATCATTGCCACCTTGGATTTAAGCCACTCCAGGGTTCTGGAAATGCTCACTGCGTTATTTGGCAAAGGGCAATGGTAACTAAGCAGTAAGTGTACTCCTTATTCTGAAATAGTGATTTATAATGAGAAATAACCCTGTCACTTATTCCTAATGAGCCTACAGTACTTATTATATTCCTACCACAAAATAAAAGTTGTCCAATTTAATTCAGAAAGAAAATGATTCTTGAAGACCAAAAGCCTTTCAAAGCCTCTCTTCATTAAAGAATGGAGGCAAGTCACTAAACTGGAAAGCAGTGATCCAGCAAACATTTTACTGCTGCAAACAGTTTGCAGGAAAGATATATATGAGTTTATTTTCATATAACTTGATATAAATTCCAACAGCATCCTGGGTGAAAGGGGGTTTTTGTCTTGGTTTTTTTGGCTTTTGAGTTTGTTTTTATGATGAACAGACTTAGTAAACATTTCCTAAGCTGTCTGCTGTTTGGAATTCCAAGTCTGAAATAAAACATAACCACATTACCATCTCCAGTGTTGCCTGTTTCACAAATAGCGACAAACCCCACCAACAATTAACTAACAGAACATTTACTTTATAGAGAGCTTCCATATAGTTCTCAGCTTCACCTATAAAGTAAGATTCCAGTTCTGTTTGACAGAGACAGCAAATCTACCAGCAAAGTAACCTACAGTGACAAATAGCCTGGCAATGCTCTCTCTCTACAACATACATAGGGGAAAAAAATAATCACAGTTAACATCTGTAATGGTAATTCTCCTGCATCTCTGCTGATTAAAGTATACCGTACCATTATGATGAGAGTCCTGGGTCTGCTCATTTCATCATCGCTATCCAGCGGGAGAATTTCATGTGACAACTCCTCTCGCCGTCGTCGCCTGCAGATATGTGGACAGTTCCTCTGTACCACAGAACGAAAGGCTTGGAGCAGAACAATGCTGGCAGCACAACCCATATCTGCATCCTGAAGCCTACAAAATAACTTCTATGTTTATGCTATGTTTGAAAAACAGTGGCTCCTTGTCCCTGAAAACAGACTACAGTGCAGCTGCAGCCAGCTCGCGCTCCAATCACTTCCTTGAGCTCTGATCATCTGATCACAACCAAATAGCTTGGATGCAGACAGAGGAAAGATTTGATCCACTGGAACTGAAACACATGCAATATTACGATGCTTTTCTCTCCCTCTCCCTCCCTTTCTGCTTCTGAATACACACGAGAAAACGTGCTCCCTCTCTTATACAATCAGCTGCCTCCTCTGATTCCAGTTTCATGGAACTGAAAGTATTAAAATTCCTAGTTCAAAAGAGACAGCTGTTCATTAAACACACACAAAGGCATCCACAACAACTGCCAGGATCAGTTTCTTTTTTAAACAGTCATATGTAGCAAAATAGCAAATATCTGGAAATTTATTAGCTCTCATCATCTTTTTAAAATACTTTGCCTTCGGGTGTTCTACCAAAAAAAAAAAAAAAAAAGAAAAAAAAGAGAGACATATTTAAGCTCACTGAGGGATCTGTTTAATCTTTTAATTTCTTGCAGTTTTCTGAAGCACAGAGAGCTCATTTGAGTTGTAAATGTAACAAGTGGTGAAAAAGAAATTAAAAAAAATAATGCAGAAATGCGGACTGCTTCATCCAGCTCATGCTGAAATAGCTGTGGCTCAATGAGAAACAGCAGTGTGCAGCTCTGAAATGCCTTTCAATAGTGTAGTTGTTGTGTGTTCCCACACATGCGTGCCTTCTGCAGAGTAATACATTTTTACATCTACATAGGAGGCTTGTGTTGAGAAGGGTCCCTGCTGACGGGGTCTCACACTGAACCAAACGCTGATGACCTTCCAAGAAGGGTAAGAGGAAAGAAGTTTAGTGCTTTATCAATTGGGATCCAGGCAGCAAGAATCAGCTGCCGATCAGGCAGTCAGCAGAAACAACTTGACTTCCTGGCTCCTGCCTGACAAGTCAATCAAAAAGCAGGCAGGGATGCTTAGCAATCACATGATCGACCTGGAAACACAGCAAGCATTAATGGTAGAGTGTGTAAGATAATAGCACTTGAGAGGAAGTTAGCACTAAAAATATCTACAGAAAATGGATTTCTCTTACACATTAGGAAAACTAAGAATTTCCAATAGGGTTTCCAGAGAAGCTGCTTTTAAGCTAATATGTATAACTTTATTACACATGCACCCAAAACTGTATTTACCTTGCATCAAAAGGCTTTTGATTTCTAATGAAGGCCATGAAAGTTTTGGCATCAATTCCCATGGGGACATAAGCAACCTTATAATGTCTGCTAATGAGATCTTTGTAAATAATACTCCTCCTCACAATCTCAATCAGGAATTGCACTGAAAACATTCCATGGAAATACTTTCTTCTGAGCTTGATGAGGGCTTAATTGCTCAGCGATCTGGCAAAAGACATCATTTTAATTAAAGCATTTGCCAGAAAATCTAAATCTTTGAAATTTGTCCTTTGAATGCAACAAACTCACTGCCATTATTTCTTGCCCTTGTTTCTTTAGAGTAAACTGCTTTGAGGGCATATAGAAAATATCTAGCAGCACTGGTAGGCAAAACACGAGCTCACCCACAGATCTGCCAATGGACCTACCTGGCTCTTCCCCTTGGATCTCACCAGGCACAGACTTCACACAATTACATGATGTCCCTGCCTATTCACCAGCACACCCTGCAGAGGGGCCTCATATCATGCTTGTTAGTTTGGCTTCTCTAATGCAATTACAAGAGTGCAGTGGCACAGCTGGGTAGTTTCTACACCAAATCAGCAATCCTGCCTGCTGTCACTGCTATTGTTTATGTTTTCATCAGTCCCCTGCCTACTCCAGAATTGTGACCGACACTTTGGCCACACAAAAGATGCACTTGGCAGCTGGGAGACCTACATTCCTACTCTAATTCCACCAGCAGCAATATGGGCCTGGATAATGTCTGTTGCTGGCTGTTATGGCAACTGCTCTGCTACCTTGGGGGGTTCTAATGCATCTCCTGTCTGTCTGTACAGCATCTTCTTTTACTCACCAGCATTCAGCTGGGAGAGCTGGCAGGGGTTTTATGAAATTTGGTTTCCATAGCAGAGCCCAACTCTGCTGCATGCGTGCATGCACACATACATGGAACAGCACCCCAGGGCTTGCCCCAAAGCTTTGCTTCACTCTCAGTGAAGAATCCCATCCGTTTCAGTGGTCTTTGGATTGAACAATTCTCTGTCAGTGGCCCTTGGATTGAACTATTCTCTGTCAGTGGCCCAAGTGATTTCATTACAATTATTTGTAATTAAGTTATTATTAGATACAAGTAGGAATGACATAATCTTGGCATTTCATCTTTTGGGAGAGAAAGATGACACTTAGTCCAAAAAAACGTAAACAAGCCAAAGTCAGCTAAAAGTAGCCTCCAGGCCTTGATCACAATTCAAGAACTGAAAAAGCAGTTATGGCACAGGGGAAAAGAAACCACTGAAGAGCTAAAACCCCCCTTCTGTTTTAAGGCAATTTCACAGAAGCATGAGCTATCACTGGAAAGTGCCTGGACACACACACAGTACCAACAGCCTTATTTTTAGACGCAGGGATGTTAGCATACATTATGTTTATATATCGACTATCAACAGTGTTAGCGACATTTACAGTGAAGCATCAAGCACTATTTTGTATTAATTAGCACTTTAATCCAGACACTGAATTCAGTGAAACCCCCTGGAAGCAAAATACTCCTTTGTATAAGCAATTCCTGAATTCCCCATTACAAAGACTTTGGCAACAAGTTAGGCTAATGAGTATCCACATTGGAAGACATCCATCTTCTGCCCACTCTCACTCCATTCTTAACCACCACTCATTTCAGCTATGCTAAGTAGCCGTGTTAACACCGACATGATGGTTTAAAGGAACAGGATGGGAAGCAGAACACTAAAAGGTACCTCAATGGAAAAACAACAATAACAAAGAATTGGAGAGGCAAAACAGTTGTTTTAACCCAGATGACTTCAGTGACCCAGTCCTTGGCAACTCCAAGGGCTGGGTCTGTGCAGCAGTAAAGCTGTGCAAGAGCAGAAGTGGGTCTCATTTGCCATGTCTTACAAAGTCTGCACTAAGAAAGCAGAGTTCAGAGGCACCCTTGAGCTGACAGTTACCCATTATCTGGCCTCAGCTTCCACATGAAACAGATGCCACCTCTGCAAATGGACAGCCAGAGCCTGAAGAGGTAAACTGTCTCTAGCAGGCAGTGTGCGGCAGAGAGCAAACCCCTTCTCTTCCAAGCCCCAAGTTATTTCTCTTCTGCAATTTTCCTGCACTTCTGTTCCTGCACACCGCAAGACTTTCTAAAGGTGCTACCAAACATTTCTAACACTCCTATTTTCATGCCTCCTTAGCACACCACATTAAAAACGTTTCTTTCCTTCCCCCAGCTTTCTTTATTCCGTTAATGTTCCTTTCTCTTTGTGACATCTGAATTCATGTCATCTGAATAAACAGGATATAACCTATTGGTATGCTGGTCTTCAGCTGAGGGTTTCAAACATGAAGAGAGAAAGGCAGTTCTTGGAGGAGATCCTTTAGTGAGAAGCTGACTTTCCAAATGAAACACTGATTCTTCCTTCCAATCCTGGATGGGGTTGCAAAGAGAATGGCTGCAGGTTAGAACCTTTTGCCCACCTGTCAAGATGGCACGCACCCTTCTCCAGAAGACAAGCCCTCCTCCCCAAGATGTGCTTGTGTGACAGGCACTGAGAAGTTTCACAGAAGCTTTTGAAGCATGATGATCCTAAAGCAGCAATGACAGCTGACTGCAGGAGCCATCCACAAAAACAGGAACGCCCCTAGAACTGCTTACAACAGTCTGTTCAGTCTGGCCCACAAAAGCCCCAAGCCATCAAGAGGGACTAAAGACAGCATGTCAGTAAAAATACCAAGAGCAGCACTGTTGCAGATAACACTCATGCCACCATTATGACTTACTAAAGGAAGCCCGAGTATCCAGCCGAGCAAGGTACTCACTATTATAAATCAGATTTATACAAACTTACTGTCACAGAGAGCAACCTGTTGGCACTCTGAAGCTGGCTCACAGGACAATTTACCTAAACTTTAACTGGTTAATAAACTGGCAAAACAATGTCCATTCACTGAAAATCCTTCATCAGAGATAGTGCAAAACTTTGCCAGGTGAGCTATTTCCCTCGCATAACTCAATCAGAAATAGCTTGAGATGGTTCTAGTCCAGGTGATGTTCTGGTGCACACTGACATGCACAGCAGTTGGCTGAGCACATCTGGAGTTAGACCTCCCTGCAAGTCCCGACTGTTTTAAAGCATGAAATGTTCTCTCGGAAGAGTAGAGCAAGTCTTTCATTATCTCCAGGATATTCTATGTGAGTTACTATTCAGCATACATCATTCTGGGAGAGATGATGAGCAGCTCCCAACAACACATAAGCAACGTGGCCAGTGGCCGTCACCTGCAGTTCTACACACAGACCCAAAGTTATGGTAAAAATTCTGTTAAGGTGTAGCCTATACAATTAGCAGGCAAGCACTTCCAGCAAGATAAAACAAAACCATGGTCTCTGCCTTGACAGAGATTAGGGTCACTCACATTTTGGTGTGCTACCGTGTCATCTCTGCACATTATCCCACATCACCCTTCCAAAACAAAAATAGCTGACAGGCATAATCTTCTTAGCAAAGTGAATTTCCCTCAGAGACAAAGGTCCTTGTTTCCAGTATTTGTTCTCATAAAGACTTGGACGCAGAGGAAAAGGAAAGCAAAGGGAGAAAAATGTACACAAGTTTGAAAGTCTTTAAGCTTTGCTACTTCAAAACACACTGTGGAATCCTAACCATCCTCCAAGGAACCAGCACCGAGACCCAGATTAGACAGATGAAGTACTCTAAGAGGTAGTCTTCATGGCAGTCTGCTTGATGACAGAAGCCTTTGTTTGGTTGATACGCTGGAGGGAAGGAATGCCATCCAGAGGGACCTTGACACGCTTGTGAGGTGGGCTGATGCCAGCCTCATGAAGTTTAACCATGCCAAGTGCAAGGTCCTACACCTGGGTCGGAGCAATCCCAGGCACAGCTACAGGTTGGGCAGAGAAGAGATTCAGAGCAGCCCTGTGGAGAAGGACTTGGGGGTGCTGGTCAATGAGAAAATGAACATGAGCTGGCAGTATGCACTCACAGCCCAGAAAGCCAACCATATCCTGGGCTGCATCAAAAGGAGCGTGACCAGCAGGTCGAAGGAGGTGATCCTGCCCCTCTACTCTGCTCTTGTGAGACCTCACCTGGAGTATTGTGTGCAGTTCTGGTGTCCTCAACATAAAAAGGACATGGAACTGTTGGAACAAGTCCAGAGGAGGGCCACAAGGATGATCAGGGGACTGGAGCACCTCCCGTATGAAGACAGGCTGAGGAAGTTGGGGCTGTTCAGCCTGGAGAAGAGAAGGCTGCGTGGAGACCTCATGGCAGCCTTCCAGTATCTGAAGGGGGCCTACAGGGATGCTGGGGAGGGACTCTTCATTAGGGACTGTAGGGACAGGACAAGGGGTAATGGGTTAAAACTTAAACAGGGGAAGTTTAGATTGGATATAAGGAGGAAATTCTTTCCTGTTAGGGTGGTGAGGCACTGGAATGGGTTGCCCAGGGAGGTTGTGAATGCTCCATCCTTGGCAGTGCTCAAGACCAGGTTGGATGAAGCCTTGGGTGAGATGGTTTAGTGTGAGGTGTCCCTGCCCATGGCAGGGGGGTTGGAACTAGATGATCTTAAGGTCCTTTCCAACCCTAACTATTCTATGATTCTATGATTAATGTGCCTCCTTTTTCTTGCACATCTTATGCCTAAGGAACAGTATAAACTTAGATCTTTCAATGCAGTTTTTCGAATGGCTGTGTCCTTAAACCAACACAGCAGATACCACATTACAGTGGCATATCTCACTGTCACAGAGGCAGCATTTCCAGTACTAGCTGCTGTTCGCTGTCTACTTCCTGATTGGTAGTGGAAGTCTGGGAGACCATGAGAATCTATCTTGAGGAGCTGCCCCATCTTCTCTTCTTCCAACACAGTTATGTACCAAAGCTTGCACATCCACCTCAGTGGCCTACAAGAGACTGTGCAGTGTCAGGCTGAAGCAGTGCCATCACACGCTTTGAGGAAGAGGAAAAAAAAATAAGCATTAAAGCATACAGGATGATCACACACCTATCTCAAAGAAAACTTATGCACTTATTAAAAATAGTTAATTATGAGAAATGCTAAGGTTTCAGTGTTTCTAAGCCAGTCAGAAGTACACAGGCTTTGTAATTCTTTAGTTTCTACCAGCTGCTCCTTAGTGACTTGGGAAAGCAGGCATTTACTGCAGCAACTGGTCAGTACAGCTCCTGAATGACACAGTTTTTTTTTTTGTCTTGAAATTTTATCTCCTTCTCATGAACTAGCCTTGACCAACACAGGCAATTCTTACCTGTACTAAATTACAGTCGATGCAAACTGCCTAATGAGTAGCATATGGTTATAGCTATACAAGAGGGGTTTAAATCATTGAACTACCTAATTTTATTTCTTCTTACCTTACAGCAGCAATGCTTACATCAGGGCAACATCCCCAGTGCTGCCACAAAACCCGTTGCAATGCCACTTGGCTACAGGCTAGAGTGCGGAAAGTGAGCGTATGGCACCCTCTAGGGAGTAGTACATGAAAGACAAATCTACCTCCACACGGCTTTCCTCACTGGGTACGAGAAGTAACACGGTTCAAATAACTGTGTTTATAAAACCTCCTCTTTACATTAGGAGGAAAATAAAGAGAAAAAATAATAAAAATCAATGGTACTATCCAAACCCCTTAAAAATTAGTCAGATGTTCTTCACCACAGCCAGGGAGACAGCACAAAGAAGGGCTGCAGGATTAGGATTGCTGTTTGTCTCACCTTTCAAAACACTGCATGGTTCGCATTGACTGATGAGTTACGCAGAGACTTACCTTTAAAAACAAAGAAGCGACCACTGCCTGTGCAGCACAGTGCTATATGCGGCACAGAAAGAGGGAGCAGGCTACGAGAACGTGTGTCTGCTCAAAGAGCAGCCTTGTGCAAATCCTGGCTGTGTGCTACCCATACCGCAGGGTGCCCAACAGGGGACCCATACCCAGAACAGGGAGCACAGCAAGGGCTGTACAATTGCAGACAAGGGCCTGCTGGACAAGCGGTAAGCTCATGGAGCTTATGCTGCAAAATATGTTCTTACAACTCTGCAGTTTCTTGACTTAACCTGCTGAAAATGGAAACCACGATGTACGGGCATGGGGGGAAATAAAGGTCTGACAACCACAGAAACGGGTTCTCAGTGACTGTGTGTGCTAATGCTTTTCTCAACATTGCATTTCTCTTTCATGTTGATGTCTGGTGAAAAGTATTATACTCAAGTTGAGTGGTGTGCTCTTTATTACTACCACACTGTACGTGGTCAAAATGCAGAGGTTTTCCTCTTAGATCCTACAGCAGTTTATTAATGGCAACACAACATATTGCAACCATTTAGCAAACAAGGAAACAGAGACAAAATGATAAAAAAGACTGAAGTAAGGACTTGCAACAGGCCAATGACAGAAGTTAACCCTGAAGGGGTTTCTCAAATTACTATCCTCATAAAAAAGTGAAATAAACATATAACTTGCATGCAAATAGTGGACACATTCTTATTTCCAACTCAGATGAGTGATTTCTCATTTTGACAAGTAGTTTTCCACAATTAAAGACTCCCTGAGATCAATGGGATTATTCTCCAGTCTTAGACTAAGCAAAATGGGAGAATGGTACTGTATAGGCAGTGATTAAAATCTCTTTATTTCAGCGCACTTCAGTGGCTTCTGGATCTAGCACTTATTATTCTAAAGAGTTGTGGTTTCCTTCAACATGTAACAGTAAAAATAAATATTTAACTTCACACCAGGAAAAATTACAACTTCTCAGGCAAATGTTTGTTTTTTAAAAGAACTTTTATTGTGACGTAAAACTAGAGGAGCATTAGCTGGAGCTACCCAAATTCATCCTTTCTCTGGCACAGTGTTAAACAAAACCCATGTAGTAAGATAAACTTTGGGAATATTTTTCACCACAATTTACAAATAAGGCTGGGCTCACACTTTTGAAGAGAAGAATTTACAAATAAGCCACAATAGAAAAATAACAGGAACTGCCCCATTGGCTCCCATAAAGAACTGGCAGAAAATTATTACCCTCTTTCAGAAAGATCCATGTTCAACTTGCACACAACCTCTTACACAGCATTATCAGCAGCTGGTCCTGAAGTTCCAAAAGAATTCCACTTCACCAACTCAATGGGAGAGAGTCTGAAAACCAAAATTGGCATGGAGAAAAAAGAAAAACAAAAACCAAAACCAACCAAGCACACTAGCCTGTATTTACTCCAATTTGTTATTTATTGTGACAGATGTTACAGGTCTGTTACCTTGTCAAGGTCCAAGATTTCTGTAACATGCAAAAACTCCAAACACTTTTGTCTAGATTTTTCACAAATTAATTTTAAAGAGTGAAGCACTCTCAGCTACATGGAAAGTGTTCCCACACAAGAGCAAGTTCATTCTCCGTCTGCTACCCTGGCATCAGCCCTTTCACTTACAGAGATACTGCAAAGAGAAGTGAGCAGTTCCTGGGTTCTGGGAGGAATGTCCCTCAGCCCATTCTCCCAGTGGCACACTGCATGACCCTAACAGAAGTCACTGTCCACTAATGAGCTTTTAAGAATAATGTGGGTTTGGATGAGGTGCCATTTGTACAGCAATGTTCTCTATGTTAAATGGCCTGAATATGGGTTGAATAGCACAGTGGTTTAATGAACTACCCCTTCTCCTCTAAAATGTGATCAAAACCCTACCAACCTACCAAAGACCTACTGTAGAAACTCTCACTGACAGCAACACACTTTGGACAAGAGCCACAAAAATCTGTTCCACTGACCTCTATCGCCAAGTGTGCAACCTAGTCTCTCTTCCTTGTCACAATCCAAAATTAGTACTTTCCAAATACAGGCTAGAAATACAAAACAAGAACAAATAGAGAGACCCTATAGAGTTACTTATAGACCTTACAGAGTTACCCTACTTACTTACAGAGTTACCCTATAGACCCAGATAGAGTTACTTTCAAAAAGACACCACCGAAATCTGGAGTAAAGCAGAATATTAGGACAGTGATCTTATTAGAAAAAGCACCTTATTCCAATCTGCCTCCAGCCCAAGTCAATGACATCTTTCTACTTGCAACCCAGCTAAGAACAGATAACAAAAAATAGAACTGCTTCATAACCAGAATACTTCCAGCCTCTAGCTCTTTGAAAGCACATTTCTTTTTTAGCAGACAAGAGAGCCTGCAAGGGAAGGTATCTCTTGGCTTGCTCCTATCTACTCATACACTCCTTTACTTTCCAAACAACTAATTTGAGTAGGAAAATATGCACATTTGAGGTAGGAGTTTAAATGAGATAAATTAATTCTTCCTTTTAATGTTTCTCATATTGTTTAACAAAGAAAAACGTTAACTGTTTACCACCAAGAAGCAGTGGAACCGTATACTAAATGAATGGGTCAGGCTTCATGCACAAATCCTAACTACTTACACGAGACACAGGCATTACCAGATAATCTAGAGAAGCAGGATTCTATCAATGGCACATGAACACAGGGTAAAAACAGTTAGAGAGCTAGAGTGTGGCACTTCGTGGCAGCCTGGATGTCAAGGAACAGCCACAAGCAAGATGGAGAAGACACAAGACTTTTATCTGTCCCTTCACTGGGACTCTGAAGTCCACACACACAATTTCACCAGCTTCTCATACCCATACTCTCTGTGTCTACCAGGAATCACAGTAACTTTTTCTCCAGCACATCACTGCATCTTATGCAGAGACAGTTAACTTAGAGAGCATCTCCTCCTAGGTCACAGCTTTCCAGCACAGTCTCCTATTCTTTAGTATGTCAGCATTTATAACCTGGTTACACTGGCTCATCTCCTGCCTCCCAGTTTTGGTACCCTTCCTCTTTCTCCCAGAAGCCAGACTGACAGGGCAAGAGTATTATCCAACACCTTCTGCCTCTGAGTCAAACTATGCATGTGATAGCAATCAGCAACAAATCTTACCTGGCTCTGCACATGCTGTTCATAGGAGGCTTTAGGATTTTCAAGCCAAGAAACCCCTTTCCACTCTCCACAAGAACAACAGGCTGTCCCAGGGAGCTAGGAGTTTAGCTGTGTAAAGCATTCGAGGTGAATTTAATAAACTCTTGATTCAAAACATCAAATGTCTTGAAGAGTTTCTACTGCAAGCTGGGAGTTCAGCAGGTGAAAATAAAGGGGGAAGAGCTGGAAGCAGTGGCCAGTGCCAAAATGATCAACTACTAATATGACACTGCTATGAACACAATTCCATGTAGATATAAAGCAAGGTGTCTCTAGCAAAGGTTGATGCATCTGGTTCTCAGATACCGAGTACAAGTCCACTGACACACTGCATCGAGTCCTGTGCAATATCACCAAGACAGACTGAAGCTGGAGGACCTATGAGGAAATGCTGGGAAAATTATGTTTGTCCATGCTTAAGAAATGAAGGTGTATGGAAAATCTTGCCGGCCTGTACTGTACCTAGCAGCAGGCTATAGAGCAGATACTCTTCTTGGAGATACACTGGCAGAGGACGAGACACAGTGAAGAGAATACAATGGGGCAAATTCCGATTAAATACAATACAATAAGTTTTCACCATGAAAGGCAGTCAAATACTGGAACAGGCACCACAGGGACTGCGGGATCTCCCTCCTTGCAGAGTTTCAACACTTGACTGGACAAGGGCTTGAGCAACCTTATTTAGTTGGAATTGCTTTGAGAAGGGAGCTGGAATCTACAACCATGAGAAGTTTTGTCCAAACGAAGCTATTCCATGACTGTGTAAGAACCCAGCTTGCTCAGCCGAGCAAACCACTGAATTTGTGCCCTGTCTGGGAGAGCTGTAAACACAACCGAAGCGGAAGAGCTACTTAAGCCAAAGGCTAACACAAAGACAAGAACAAGAGGCTACAAACTGGCCATTTAGGCCATTACAAATTCACTTTGCAGAAGGCTCTGTTTCTAACCTAACAGAAGCGAGCAAAAGAGGCCCCCAATCAGGCGTCTTTCAACTCCAAGTCAGCTGTATAATCCCTCTTTATTATTTCAAGGCAATTTCACTTTGAGGCAGGCTTCATATGCAGAGAGTTCAGCCAGGAGCAAGGAAGCAAAAGGAACAATCTCATTCAATTTCCGAGCATAAGCTTCTACAGCTGCAAAGTGGAAAATGAGGCACAAAACGTGGATAAAGTAAGAAAAGAAACGCAAAGTAAAATTTGTATATACAGGGGCCAGCAAAAACTGTGTTGTCTCAGGTGCTGGTGTCCCATCATCTCACTCCCCCAGACAGAGCAGCTGCAGAGGTATCATTTTATCTGACAGGAAAGATCCCACAAGAAGAATATGGATTATTTCCACAAGCAGTATAATAATGTGGCTTCAGATTCTTCTTTACCTTAGTAAGGCCAAGAATCCAATGGCTGTTTTCCCCAAAATAAAGCAACTAGAAATCAGGACCCTGAAGCATTTTTAGGCTAAAAATATTAAGGAAAGGTTGGGTTTTGTTTTTTTTTTTTGTTTGGTGGTGTTTTTAAAGATTGCTCAAAACAAAACCCCAAACCTGATAGGTCCAGGGGGAGCAAACCAAGCAGCCCTTCCCTGTCTGATCATGTCATATATAGCCTAACCATAATACTTCTGGGGCTAAAGCACACAGGACAAAACATGAATTTCTACACAGAAATCCACCTACACAGAATTCTGCTGCCATAAACATCAGCCTCCACAAGAGAAGCCATTTCACAGAAATGGGATCTGTAGGTGTGTCAGGCCAGCTACTATCATACAACAGAAGTTATTCTCTTGATTACAATGGGGTTTTCATTAGCCCCAAAACATTTCCTTTCTTAGCACATCTAGAACCTCAGGGGGTGCTCATATCCCCACTCCTTTTGTACTAGCTAGAGAGTCCAAGTTGCATAACAGAGCAGGGAGACCACCCATATAACAGCATGCAAAACCCACAAGGTCCCTCAGACCAACAGTCCTCAGCGAGATGTAGTAGCCCTTTCAGAGAGGATACACCTGAAACAACTGATACCCAGCTCCTATGCTACCTCTCATGCCCCATCTAAAAAAGTACCTGAAAACCACAGTTTTTTCCCTTATCACCATGGAAAAGAAAAAGCACCCCAAAAGACAAAACAAAACACATCCTGCACTTGTTAGAAATTATCTTGGGTTTTTTTTTACAGCACAATAATTTGGTCACTATATCAGACCAAGTAACAGCTATTTTAGCATCTAAATGAGCTACATTGTGGTGTTCTGTCCCCTGGACAGCTTTTCTGTGCAACATGTGTTTTTCGTTTCATGTCTCTTTGTCAGGGTTTCACTCCCTTTCTTTTACATGAACTCCAGAAGAGAATAACATCGTACAAAACCCCAAAATAACAAACCTGTGTTGCTGGTATCAATTAGCATTCACATCCACAAGGGTCTTTATTCTACTAAGTACAAAATTAGCAAAAAACAGCCCAACTACAAGTTGTTTGGTCTGTGTTTGTTAAGATGTAACACAGTCTCTAAAAACATATGTCTTCTGGTTGGTATTTCAGGGAAAAAAAAATCTTTAGAAGAATAATATTTTGATTAGTAACATGTGTGTTTTGAAAGATTAAAACTGAAGTCCAAAGGAGATTAAAATATGGGTAGAAACTATGAGCTACATACACATATGTGCAAAGAGTTTTCATTCTCACCGGTTGAAATGTCTGGTTGCAAGTCATTTGTTTTTATTATTAAGGTCTTAATCATATCTGCTGTGGAGCTGTTTTATTTTTCAATTAACTGATATTGATAAAAAAAAAAATCCTTTTCTTGTAGAACCATTTGAGACTACTGAAAAGAACAAAAAGCTGATCTAGTATATAAGAGAATTGATGTCATTCTCTATTTTATCATGACACATCTCAACAGAACTTCCAAGGGATCCTAGTAGTTTTACATAGTACCCAAACATTGACCTCTTCTTTATTTAGTCTTCCAGGACTTCCCAACGCCAGCAGGAAACACAGAACAAAGCAGTCAGACAGTGCTTTTCAAGAATTAGCCATTATTTACACTTACAAACGTATTGATTCATTTCAGGGAAGCAGGCAGTTCTGTCATTGTGCTGAACATGCAATTAGAGATTTAAATAGATGACCCACTTCCTGGACCACCCCCTTGTTCTTTTGCTGGCAGCTGGGCATTCAACAGGCTTATGTTCCTAAGTAGCCCCAGCTGAAAAAGTGCAAATTCGCAAGTAAATAATTTCAATGTTACAGACTGCATGCTGGAACTGTAACCCTGAAGATTGTTTCATTGTTGTTTTTCAAGCAAGTTGTCTGTGCTGCCAAAGCTTTCATTAGAGCATGTTATACCCAAGTGAACACATGATGATGCATAGATTCCCTTCAAATATACTCCCTTGCAACTTTCAACCCCATTCTCAACTTAAAATTTGGATGGAAATTAAGGTACAGAGATAGCAACTGTTCATTTCTGCTGAAATTTACTGCAAAATATAATTAGTGCTCTAATTAAAGTCAGAAGTTAATGATCATGCATCACTTTGTATGTAACGTTACAATGATTACATGGTAACCCAGAGCTGCAGCCAACAGAAGAGCTCTCACCTTGCTGTCAGTTATGCTTTTGTCAAGCAGCTGAGCAAATGAGAAACAGCTACATCTAAATAAAGGCATATAGGGACAACCAAACACGCACTGTCACACATAAGGCAGACTTGGTTACAATTACTCACTCTCATTATCACTGTCTTACTCTTGATGAAGTAAAGCTAAATTCAACCTGACTAGTCTTCACAAAAGATCAGGTTGGCAATCTACTGAGGAGACCACTGAGGCAGACTGTTGGTGGCATATGTTAGCACTGGGAAATGGAAGCCACAGCATTTCAAGTGAGACACCCAGAGAACGTGCCTCCACCCATTACAAGCTTATCAGCAGATCTCACCACTCCGTGAGGCAGCACCCTTTGGCTTTCAAATCTCAAGCATCAAAATCTGATTCAAACAAAACCCACAAGCTTGAATGCAAGCCATAAAAGACTGCTGCGCTCTGGTAGGAGGTACCACACTAAGTAGACATCCTGCTGAACCAGTATTTACATGACAATCACCCAAGAGAAACAGACATGGCGAAAGGTTAAGGGAGTTCACCTCTATCTTGGTATTGATGCTGTCTGTGGGACTCTGGATAGCACTTGCTCAGAGTTTAAAGAGACTAAGGTACAATTCATCCCAAGAAAGTAACGGAGAAGATACATCATCCTACTCCAAATGTAGATTCATCTGGTGATCTAGGAAGCACACCATCAAATGGCACTACAATTATTACTTGATATAGGAGTGCTAAGGAACCCAGCATCTGACTATGACTAGGACACAGTTTAGCCTTCTCCAGCTGACTTAAGTCCGGTATAGCCCAGCCCAGCCTCCTTTAGCCCCGTAAAGCCCAGTTTGGCCCAATTCAGACCAGTACAGCCCAGTTTAGCCCACTCCAGCGCAATTAAGCACAGCAAACAACAGTTTAGCCCAGCCCGGCCCATTTTAGCCCAGTTCAGACCTGTCCAGCCCCCTTTACCCCAGTCCAGCACAATTAAACCCAGCCAAGAACAGTTCAGCCCACTTTAGCCCAGTTCAGCTCAGTCCAGTCCAGTCCAGCCCAGCACAGCTCAGTTTAGCACAGATTAGCCCAGCTCAGACCACTCCAACCCAGATCAGCCCAGCCCAAACCTAATCCTGCTTTCAAACTTGATTATGCAGACAGACATCTCAAGCCATTACACTGCAATCAAAATAATTAACGGGAAATTATGTAATTTTTTAACCAGAAAAATGTCTGTTATTAACGTTGTCTGTCCCACTGTAGCAGCAAATGTTGAAGCAAAGATAGGTTAATATTTATGAGAAAGCTAACAGAACAAACAGCACAGGAAATAGAGTTTCCTGCCTAACTGCCTAAAAGCAGTCATACCATTAGCACTTGCATTTTGATAGTTTTTATACTCTTATCTTATAGACGGACATAAAACCCTAAACTATGTCTTAAGCTGAGCCCCTGATAACATCAACAAAAAGGATCATTCCTTAGCCATGGATCAATTTAGCATTTAACTGGACTTCAGTTAAAAACCCAACCAACCAAAAATCAAAGAACACATGGCAACACATACCCACCCTCACATCTGCCCCAGAGAACAGCAAAAGAAACACAAACAGGCAGATTTCCAGTTAGCTCCAGATACTAGTGAGCCAAAGGCTCACCCTCAACAGCCACAACTGAAAGACAAGGAAAAAGATTATCTTCTTGCCCCTGAATATTCCCATTTAGTACCATTTACCTACTGTAGCATTACATGAAAAATATCTAGTTCTACTGATTCAAGCCTCCAAGAAAATAAAGAGGGAGGTAGGAAGGGGAGAGTGAGAGAAAAAAAAAGGGGGTGGGGAAGAGGAAACACATGAGAGGAAATTCAGATTTAATTTCTTTAGTTGCAATTCCTGTAACTCTTGCACTTTAAACTATTAATAGTCACATATAAAGAACTTCTTGTTTTTAAAAGTCGCATCCTTTTAACTGTCAGCAGTGAGTTGATATTTGTTCCTTTGCACCGCAGCTGGTTTTGGGGAGCAAAATGGTAAGGTCCACTTTGCTGCTGGTCCTTGACAGCAATCTTCCTCTTATCATCACTCTTAAAGCACATCTGCTTTCAGCTCTGTGCTGCTAACACAACCAAGGCTTACCGGATTCAGTGCAAACTATGCAAGATGGATTCAAGAGGTGCTGCTGGAATGATGTTAAGACGCAGTTACCTCAGCTGGAGCCACGGGTGAGCTGCCACATTAAGACCAGCCCCTTGTTGCTGCAGCATACAGGGTTTATACCTCAGTTTTTCAAGCTCCAATTAGAATAAATTTGCTGACTCCCATTCTTTATCACACAAACATTTCCCCAGAATAAACTCATGTTTTCAAATCTGAATTCCTGCTAGATCCTTTAGGCTCAGGAGGTGGGCTCCTCTAAGAGACACATTGGGAAACAGCGGTAAGAAACAGAAACCCAGAAGAATCAGGGCACCATGACCAAGTATAGCTGCCCTTATATCTTTGTTCTAGCACATCTCAGTGTCCATCACCAAGGAACTTAAACGCCAGGTATCTCTGCTTAAAAGTCCCAAACTCATGCATGCCACCCTATTCCAAGGAATCAGATGTTAGCCCTGGCAGCTACCTATTTACTTACTTAAGTCTATTTAAAAACTATGTATAAATCTATTGATACATTCATCACACATCAAAACATTGTGCTGTCTTCCACACTGTACTGAACAGGGAATTGCTGGTACAGAAATTCTTTACAGAAACAGACATAGCAGAGTGGTTCTTCTCTCAAGAAGTCACTACCTATTATTTGGATTATATTTTATGTAAGGAACAGTCACTCAAAGAGCAGCTACCTATATAAAACCATTTGTTTAATGTAAAACTTTACACTAAAGCTAGGAGAGAGGAATATTACTAAACCCAAAGCCTTTACATTGACAGTATGGGGGTTAGAGGCAGGGCTACACAGAACACAGGACAGCTGGTGAAGAGAAGGCCTGTTTGGTGAAAAGAAGGAACAGAGAGACTATCAATTTGAACAATTAGCAAGGAGGATTCCTGGAAGAAGTGGGTTTTAAGATGGTGCGGATGGCAAGCAAAGACAGGGTGCCTGACAAACAGCTGACACACTGTTCTCTGCATACAGAGAGGCATTAAGAGAGGCTCGAAGACAAGTGGGAGGAAGACACAAAGAATAACAAAGACTGAGGACTGGAAGGGGAGAGGTCAGCAAAGCAGGGAGTCTGTAGATATGAGAATGAAGAAATGAGAGTAAGATAATGTTTAAAGTACAACATGCAGGCCATGCCTCCTCATTTTGAAGGGTTCTCTTTGCGAGGACTTAAAAAAGCAAGAGATGAACCTCATCAAGGCATGCCAGTTACTGTGTCCTGCTGCACTACAGTTCATACTGCTTACTGCAATGCACGTAACTTGTAACTTCCACTTGGAATTGGTCTGCAAATGGTTACCCCCTTACCCTTTCTGGAGAAAGAATACATGGAAGGCAAAAGGTATTTTATTGCCAACATCCACAGCAAACTGGAACCATCATTCCTCCATGGAAAAAAAATCACCCCATCTTCTTCCATTCCCAAAAGGAACAAACTGAAACCACTTTTATTTGGTGTGTTTCATGAGCTCCAATTCTTTTCCAGATTCTACAGAAGCCCGTGAATGCTTGGGTATGTATTTGAAATATAAAAAGAAGGAGCAAATATAAAAAGGAGAGGTTTCTCAAAGACCTGAAGAAAAGTTATTATCTACCTAGACTGCAACTTTTGGGTACACTAGGGATTTCCAATATTGCAGTTAAACCACAAGCTATTATTTGACCAGGAAGAAGATAAGCTAAATTTCTGCTCAAGTATCTCCTGAATATCCATTTGGTAAGTTCTCCTAACCAACCTCCAGAACAGTTCTCATTGGTTCTTGGGAAGCTACGAGGATAAATTCATGCAGCACTGAAGAGACTAGTATTATTCAATTCTACTTAATGTTCTATGACTCACCTTCCACCAGTGTTTGCAGTTTTAGCTGTTAAATGAAATAGGGTCAACAGAACAGAAGCACTGTGCAATCACGCAGCTCAAAGAGAAAAACAACTGTTACTCACGTAAAAGGCAACTGACGCTTAAAGTGAGATGTGAGCTTTGGAGCAGGCAGGTGCTTTTCAATAACTTGCTTTCAGATGAGAGCTGTGTATGGTATTTCACTTCTGCACTGTTACTCTAATTGCTCTTTAGCCACTGCTGGAAGCCCACCCGCTACGCATGAATGGAAGGAAGAAAGTGTGCGTATATACTGACAGTGAAGACATGATAGCCCAGCATGTAGTTAAACATGCATTGCAAATATGTGAATACAAAAGCCACAGCCCACATAATATTCTGGAATAAATATCAAAGTCTGCTCCTTACTGCTTTTAATACTTACTCATTACTCTCTTTCTCTCTGAAAGCAGAATCAGAGGTGTGACCCAGAACTTTTTTCCCAGGGTCCTTCCTGCCAGTGCACAGTTGTTCTGTACTATGCACTCTCCTGTATTTTGTTCAGCATAGCTTGAAAGTTCAAAGCCATAAAGCAGTTCCATCCTAAGGATGTCCATGTGTTGGCCCCTGAACCACTTTCAAGACTGGAGATTACTTTTGAGTGTCTTCTAAGTAACAGAAAAGGGGGGGGGGGGGGGGGGCGGAACCCAAAGCCAGGAAAAAGGCTGTATGTACACATCTATCTTAAAAAAGAGACTGATATTGTTACAAATACCACAAGTTAATTTATAGCCTGTGAAATGCAACAGAGGCATTCCTAACAAAAGACATCAAGCCTGACATGTGCCATGGTACATTGCACAGCAATGGAGAAAGCTCTTTCAATGGACCGACTCCAAAGATTAGTTATTATCTAAAGCAGCACAGTTCAACCAACAGCCCCCAGGCCAACTTAAGACCATCACTTTCACTCTAAGAGACTCCACAAGCTCTGACTACTTTCTCTTGCGGCTACTCACAACATGGAAAGGAGTGCTGTATTTGCTTCCAAAGGGGAAAAACAGGGATATGCAGGACTGACATCCTTCTCTCCCTCAAACCGCACAAACATTTTATGCAGTATCGGGGCATAAGCAACCTTTTCCTTTCTCTGTTCTGCTGACTTTTGGCTTGGACTCTGAACCAGGGCTGCCAGAGCCTGCACAGGGCTAAAAGAGCAAGGCAGCAGGGAGTAGAGGGAGGACAAGGAGGAAGAAGCAACAAGTGTCTTGCAGCAGAAGAAAGGGATGGGAATAGTAGTTCCAGGGTTAGAAGCCACTGAGGCTCTGTTACATACCATAGCAGTCCTCTCCCTGCCTCTCATGTCCCTTCTCCCAGAATACTTGTTCTGTCATACACTTTAGGGGTCATTATCATCTGCAAACCAGAGCATCCCAATGTGCTCATTCCCCTACCTCCCAGTTGCAGCAGCACCCAAGCACCCTCACAGTGCACAGTCAGGAGCCTGCATGAGCCGGGATGAAGACACTTGCTCTTGCTCAAACACTCCATAAGGGAGTAGAAAGCAACAAATTTCTTCCCCACCCCACTCCCTAGAAAGCACTTGCACACAAGTATCAAAAGCAGTGTAAATACTCTACAAACACAATACCAAATGATGTCAATATAGATGCTAATGACAGAATAAGTCCAGTATCCCCCATGGACACTAATTCCACAGAACAGACATGCATTATGCCAGTATCAAAGCTGACAGGAAGTAAGGGAGGTTGCATTCAAAATGGAGACAAAAAACTTTTTCACAGTTTCAAATCATGAACACAGTGGAGAGGATCTGTCTAAAAATTCAACATAAACTAGACATGAGAGAAGAGAGAGAGGGACTGGACACAGACGGAATAGCATCTGATGTGCAGGAGGGTAGGGGAACCAGGGCAATAAACAGAGAGGTGCAAGAAAAGCAGGGCTTGTGCCCAGCATCACAGGTCCAAGCTAATCCCAGCTAGGCTGTACTTCAGAGCTTGCAAGTGGTAAGATTGGTATTGGTCCTGTATTTCATTAATTCTAGTCACAAAGCAAACATAGAAAATGGACTGGGAAAGAGAAATGAAAGAGGAACACTGCTATCAAGAAGGAATACAGCGAAACAGGTAAAGTTGTCACCAGAAAACTGCCGGTAACCACCTGCAGCTTTTCACAGATTCCTCTAACGCACGCAAAATACAAAACTCTGGTTTGAGTTTTAATGAATCATTTTTTGTAAGTCTGAAGAATGCAAGAGGGGAGGGCAGGGTGTGAAATCCTGTAAGGTTTGCAAATCCCTCAAAATGTCCTAGAGCCTGGCACCACCCCCCCCCCAAAAAAAAAAAAACAAACAAACAAAAAAAAACCCCAACAAAACACCCAAACCCACAGGAGAAGTTTCTCATACACTAGAAGTGTATTTTCTTCAAACCATGCCAAACTCCCCCTTCAAAGAAGGAAAAAAGAAATCCCAACCCAAAATCGAACCCTAAACCAATCTAGAACAAAGATCTCTGAGGAACCTACATCAAAACACAGACACATTTAACCCGTAGTTAAAGCTTTCCAGACACATTTTGGATAAAAGATGTTTCTAGGTCTTCAAAGCAGAGCCACTGTGCCCCCCACATGGGGAGCCTCTACCTTAGTCCTAGAAAAGGAAAGGCATGTGCTATGAGAGACCTGAGAGTCCAGGATTTCATTCTTGACTATAAATTAGAAGTACATTCCTCAAAAAACAACTGACATCCACCAGTCTATTCACAGCTGCGAAAGCAGGTACACCCAGCAGAAAACAGACATGGGCAAATAATGCCTTCAAACAATGACAGTTTAAAGATTAAAATCCACTATGGCTAACCAAACCCAAAGGTAATAAAGACTTTTCCCTTTTTCCTATGCTATACATATCCAGTCATTCCAGTTTTAGACAGAACATTTCTTTACTACTTCTCTTGGTAAATGGTAACACTTAAAAAAAGCAAGCGGTTTGTTTTTTTTTTCCCCTCTGTTACATCCAACTCCATTACATTCATTACATTTCGCTACATCTACATCATTTAATTTACGTCAATATGTCAAAGTAACCTAGAATTGTGTTTGCTTTAAGGCAACCAACCTCAAAGCTAAAAAGCCCATTTCAGACTCAATGATAGAGTTCTCATGTACTTTCACCACATAACAGAAGTGGAAAACTACACTCAGAATTAAGAAAATCACTATAGTATTAACAGCTTACTAAATTTCTGTGCAATGCATACTATACCAACTGCACAACAGGAACAGTGGGGAGAAAATCCAGCAGTAAGCTAATAGTTAATATGTAATTTAAAATGTAATACAGTCTATGTTCTTCAATTCTTGAGCTTTTTTGGGTTTGGGGTTTTTATTTGAGACTAAAGAGATAAAACCTTGTTTCATTGAGGCAGCAGGAGAGTCCTGTTGGAGTGTGGCACCTGTTTCACTCACCTGGCATCCTAATGCTGCTGTCTGCACAGTGTCACAAAGGTATCCAGATTTCCCCATCTGACGTATTTTTATACAAGCTTAAAGCACATCTACATTATGTCATCTCAAAACATTACATTGTGTTCCAAAACACATAGTATTTGGGTTGCAGCTGAAAAGTAACATCACGGTACTAGATCAAAGAGGCTGGATGTTAACTCCCTGAGTACAAACTGGGGAGGAGAGGCTGGGCAGCACCATCCCTAGTGCTCCAAGGGAACTGTCTCCACATATTTGTACAAAATTTAAGATCAAAAAAAAGCAACACTGACCTCTCGCCTGTGTGTATTATGGGAGGGAAAAAGGGTACCAGAGATTATAAGTAATCCACTAAAAATATATTTAAGCAATGAGTTTAGTTTGTAAGTATGCATCATTGACATGGAGAGGTATAAATAATAGACTGCTGCATTGTGAACCCAACCTTCAAAACAAAGGAGAGGCGGGGGTGGGAGTAATAAGAAGAAAAAGCCTCCTGATTTTCTCCTGTATAAGAGAATGGCTCTGGAAGGCTTCACTGACACATACCACCATTTAGCACTACTGCAGCTTGGTGCCCTCTTACTACACTGCTACTTAGAGCCTGGTTCTGCTCTGCCCAGAAAGGGACAACATGAGCAGAAGTCAGTCACACTAAGCAACCACACAAAGGGCAGGCAGCTCTCAGTTTTCTTACATTTTACAGGAGAGGGAAAAATTGCCCATGTGAGCAAGGACAACAGTGGGGCAGACTACGAAACAGTCTTAACAGCCGGGGAAATTGTTCAGCTATATGGGCAGGACAGCACATGATGGGAACAAACTCTGGAACAACCATTCTAAGGCTTTTACTATAGATGTATTGCATGATCTCAGGCAGTTAGCTTCTGGTATTTTGTTTTTCTTACCAACAAAACCAGGGATAAAGTTTGCATTTCCCAATATAAAACACACAGTTGCTATAAAACAGACCGCAAATAAAATCTAGCTTCAGAAAATTATTGTTGAGTTCTGTGAAATGCAGGCAATCCTAAACTGGAACCACTACACATTCTGCAAGTAAGTCTTTGTTGTTTGTGTAATAATCACATCTGTGTCACTATTTCATAGGCTTTTGACCTTGTGCTAGAAAAGTTCCAAACATGTTTTGACTTCTGGAAGTGACATATGCACTGCAGAACTGCCTGTTACAAACCACAACAACATCAAACCTTCTCTCTGTGCAACTGCCCTCCTACAAAGCCAACAGGAGGCTTCATTTTTCATATTCTCTGTCTCTTTTCTATTGCTGTTCATTCTCTCCCTCCCCAGACCCTTAATTTAACCTTGTAAGAGAGGGAAAAAAGTTAATGCAGCTTCTATAAACTGAGAGTATTTTGAATTACTCAAGCTGACTCACTTCCCATGAATTTAAAACAACGTGTTAGTCAAGTGACAGATGAAGAAAACAGTAAAGACTCTGCATTTAAATCTGAGTGTCTCAATGTCCCTGCCTACTAAATGACTACCTGGGCTTGCATATTAGGAGTTATTTGCACAAGTTATTCACCAACCTGACATATCTTTTTTGCAGCTCTCTTCACTTCTTTCCTTCGTTTTACTGTCTTCTTCAGCCTGTCTTTACCCACAAAGTCTTTTCTCTTTTCCCCCATTTTCTCCAACACTTTCAACTTCTTTCTAAACCATTTTCTTCCCTTCTCTGTCTCCACCCTCTCTGAGGCTCTTGCCCCTTATCAACTTTTCCTTATTTCAGCATCAGTTTAATACCCAGTGCCAGTCTCAGATGAAGTTCCCAGAATTGCTCAGAAGACTTTGGCCCTTTTGTCTGCCTGCAGAGGAGGGAGCTCAGCAGCTGGAGAATGTGCAAGTGGTGCATTCTTGCCCATGTCCTTTGCTTCATTTGCCCTTATATCTGGGCTTCAGCAGCCAGCTGAAAAGGGTCAGATCTTTGTCAGGGCCACACCACTGCAAGTGTCCCTGGGATACCCCAACTGAAGAATAGCTATGAAAATACTCATCAGACATTTCAGAGCAAAAGTTTGCTTTGAAAGGAGACTACCTGCAAATAGTGTGGGTCTTGTCTTTGAACAGGTAAGGGATGCTGCACAGGATATTAATTAAAGAGGAATTTTGGAATACAGATTCACTAACAAGGTTCACAGGTAAAATACAAACACAAACAAGTTGTTTAATACTTCAATACTTCATGCATTCATTCCCAGAAGGTTGCTAACATCAGAAATTGCCTGACAAGTTGTCTGCCCTGAGCAAACCATAACTTATCTCAAATGGAAAGGCTCACAAAAGCAGAACTACCAGCTCCAGACTGTAGATAATATTCCCTTATGCCTGTGCCATGAATAAATGCACTCTCTCTCCTCAACCGCCAAAATGGGATGAGGCTTTCTCTTTATGCACGCGCTTTTAAGATTACTTCACCAGGCGATCACCTCAGCCTTAACCAAAGAAAACACAAAAGTGAGAAAGAGCCAACACATTAAGAAGTCTGCAGGGAAACAGGCAAAAAGTGAAGACTGCGCAGTGAAGACCGTGAATATATATGTATGTACAACCACAGAGAGCTGATTTTGTACAGAGCACCGTGGCATATTCGCTGTCATATAAATGCCTTGCTTTGGTTCACCCTAGACAAATAGTATACAACAGAATATTGTCAGAAAAAGGACCCTTTCGCAGTCCAGTTTCTGTCTTTGGAATAGCTGAGTTAACACTGTACCTTTTCAACAGATGAAGTTTTCAGTGTCATTTCATTCACTGGCCTGATTCTCAACATGGAAGACCAATTCAAGCATGGCCACGTAATGAGAAAAGGCCGTACAGTATGATCCAACAATATAAGCACAGTCAAAGCTCTGTTATTATTATTTAGGGTACCAAGGCAGTGAGTGCTCTCTGTGAGGCTGTGAATAATATACATTACTTTCCTTGAGAGACTACAACATGCTGCTGGAGTCACAAAAGCCTCCAACAGTTCATTACCTACCCAAACTAGAAACATCAACTACAACATCAAGATTTTATTATTTGTGAAGAAAATACCACATAAAATACACACTGAAAACAAATGGAAACTCTTGTTTCAGAGAGGAATTACAGTAGCTCCAGGTAATATAACAAGGAGAGAAACCCATTTTGTGGGGAAAAAGAGCTATGTAATCCAGCTTTCCACTCACATGAGACAGCCAGTACAAGGACATTGGACACGACTCTCTGTGCTTGGCTGCAGTGTGATGGAAAGAAAACTCTGCCAAAAAAAAAAGACGTGGAGCAACAGCCCAATTCCAGACTACTATTAACTTGTTTAAGTACAGAAAAGAGATGAGGATCAAGACCCCCCACAGCTCTTTTATAAAAACAATGTCACAATACTTTATGTAAAGGATGAGTACTTCAGCAAGCAGTGCTTAGCCAAATTAATTGAGATCTGGAAATAATAGCATCACATGAAGCGTAGAACTAAGCAGCTAGCGAGCCCATTTCTAGGAACACTGACTGCCTCATCCCTATTTTAAAAACTCCCAGGGAAGCACTGCTGCAGCTACAGACACAAACAAAGCAACATATTAATTTCCCTTTCTTGTGCACAGAGTGTTCATAAAGCAACTTTCAAAAAACCCTTTTCTATTACAATAGACAAAGAATTTTGCAACAAAGTTTCAAAATGCAATAAATTATTTACCTTCTAGATGATGCTGATCAATTCCATTTACTAGGTTGGTGAATTGCCTTTTCTACATAAAGGCTTCACAAGGCACTTATGGAAACAACCTGAAGTACTGCCACGCACTATTAACTGATAGCACCACTCTCTCCACCTGTTGAAGAGTTGAGTAATTAATGTAGAATGTGCTACTTGTGCAAAAACACTGCAGCTGCTACTCCCTACCAACAAGATACACACATATATTCCACCCTCAACCCCTGTTTCCACTTTCTGTCTTTCAGGGCACTACAGAAATTCCTCTGCTAAACAACACCAAATGATAAACATCCTTACTTCTGCCATCCCCTTTCCCCTGATTACACTGACACTTTTTCTTTCTACAGATTTCTGTGCTGAATACTAGCAATTGTATTTCCCATATTAAATGAATAAACATGAACAAAAGGAAAGGTAAAGCATACTAAAAAAAAAGCAACATATCTGAAGACAGTGAAGACCTAAAAGACACAACATTCCATTTTACTGGAACTGTTGCATAGGCATTTGATCCCTAGGCTCTTACCAAATTGCTACAACAACAACCCTCACTGCAGGTGCTGTTACAAATACTACTAAGAGAGGCCCAGCAATTCAATGCAGGATATACACAGAGCAGTACCAGAAGGCTTCATTCTTTACATCTTTAACTTAATTCTTCACTCCTTTATCTTGATTCTTCACACTTTCCACCTTCGCACTTAATGCTTTACACTTTTTCTCTTTGCACTTCCCTACTCTGTAGCAGCCAGTTATTTGCAGACTCATGACAGCAGCTCTGATGACTTTCAGGACTCTCCTACACAAGTCAGGTATAGTATAACTGGAATATAAGGTGCTGATAACATCCAGAGCAAGACGCGATGAGAACCGATGCTTGTCACTGAATACACGGTGAATACAACAGATTTTTCTCTTCTGTAAGAAAATTCAATTCTGGTACAACAAAGAGCAAATTCAGGCAGAAATTTAATATCCTGCAGGACTCTTCTATAATAGTGCCCAAACAGCTTTCCCACAGTGGTGTGCCATGCCAGCATCCCCCCCACGTGCAAGACGTACAGGCCAGGGGAGCTTCCCTGGAAAACATACCTCAACAGACCAGCTGGCCCTGGCACTCAGCATTATGAATCCAGAGGCAATGATTGCTGCCCAACACACAACATCCCAGCTCCACTGGCAGCCCCAAATCTGGCTACAGACAACCAGCAACCCTGGTTACAGCTGCCAAGGGATCTTCTGCCTGTTAGCCAAGATGCAATGGTTAAGTCTGCCTACTCCTACTTGATGTAGCTAGAAAAATAACAGCTTTTTACTCCAGCATGAGTCCTCAGCATAAGGTATCTTATGAAATTTGCCTTTCACAGGCAACACTACTGGCAGCCCAAAAAAGTATGGTAACTTCATTAAGTTTCCCAGAGCTATATGTATTCAACACAGCAAGCAGCCCAGACTTCAGAACCATTGTGCCTGCTGGTGAATAAAATGTAACATCTGGAAGTCCCTAAGTGCTCCCACTGAGCAACATAACTGAAACCAGAATTTGGCCTGGTGTCTTCAAATCTTAGCGTCAGTGTCTTTCAAAGACCATCTTTTCAGATCAAACTACATTTCCTCACATATCAAATCAAAAGCCCTGATGAAATCCAGTACCAGTACACGTTTCATCAGACAATAGGAAGTCAGATCACAGAAGTGGTAGATGATTTTTGCCACCCCACAGCTGAAGTCTTTATGTTTTAAAGGTAGAATGAATAAAATATAACTCAAATGCATGAGCAGTTAATGAAACACTATATTCTTAAGTCAGCAGTATCAGATCTGTTCGCAACACCTTAAAAACCCCACACTTCTCAAGGGAACCAGACCACCACATTCAGATCTGTTTCACCAACCTCATTCTCTGGGTTTTTTTGCATTCTTGCAGCAGAGACACAGGAGAATTAAATATACTTCTAATAGAGCTTCATTTATAACATGTTAAGATGCAATGAGACAATACAATAGTTTAGCTGGTATATGGACTTAAATACACTCTTAGGAGATAACGATTCCACACAGAATTTGGGCAGAGCCCAAACCAACCGTCAGTTCCCAGAATGTTCCCACCAAACCTTTATCATTGTAGTGTATCCTGTTTGACAACGGGGCAAATTCTGCTCTCTACGTGCTCAGAGGGCAGGACCATGCACATCTGCCAGCAGTACAGCTGTAGAGACACTTGAGGATTTGACACAGGCTGATAGCAGATACAACCTCTGAGGGAGGTCAGGAGAAACAAGTAAGTTTCTACCAAACTTTCACATGTGAGAAGCCTGGAAATATCTGATTAAGACCTTCGAATCTGACTGCAAAAGCACTGCAAACCCAGTGAGGTAAAGCAAAGGACTCACGTTTGGTGCACAGACAGTTCGGAAGCATGAACTGGCTGCTGCCTCCAAGCGGGACAGCTGTTTTAGCACTGCTCTCCATTTCAAGTGGGCAAGGTCCCTTCAAAGGAGAAAACGGGCCACTAAGTCCATGGGAACGTAGCTGCAGAATTATTTCCCATTTTGTGCAGACAGAGAGAGTGCATTGCATTGAGTCACTGGCATGGGGTAAGCTTTGATGGGTGATGACGTTTCACTTAAAACTTTCCCTCTTTCAGCTTTTTAGTCTACTTCATGAACTGTGCTGCCTGAAAATCTAGAAAAAAAATATTTATCTGACTTGCATGATTCACAGAAATGATATGCTTAATCATCTAAGGAGGAGTCATTTATCTCTCATAACACACAGCTTTAAATTCAAAGTGAGCTTAATATGAAAATGGCTAATAAATGACTCATAAATGGCTAGTGATTCAAAAAGCCTAGTGGACATTTCTCTGTGAACCCTAACAGTTTGCCATCTGTGTCTAACAGCTAAAGTCTTACATACAGCCACATAAAGGGAAGAGAAAATACTGATAAAGTAATGTGGTAACAGCGTACAGCCCTTTTATGCTATTCCACTGATGGACAGATACGGGGATTGAAGCCTCATGCAATGCATTTTAGAAGTGAACGCTGCCAGGAAAACCATGGTCTGTGTTTCTACGGCACATCAGGCCTCCTTCCATAGGGTTTCCAGTGGAAATCACCAAGAGCACACACTCGCCTCGGTAGTTAGGGTTATACACGAGCATTTAGTCTATGAAGTACCTAAAAATCACGTGGCTGACAACTACTCGGAGACCTGGAGAGCTCGGGTCCCGTATCCCCGAGCACACCGGGCTCATTGTACCACTGATAACGCACTCTTCGTGTTTCACTCCATCTGCCCGTGCAAAACTCATTCAAAAGAGAAGAGAATCAGCGAAACGCGGGAAAGCAAGCAAGCCAGAACGCTCCCGAGAACAGAGGAACGTCAGTAGCCGTCGGTAGCACTGACACGGGGAGGCGCGGCCAGGAGGCGCGGCGGTACCGGCAGCGAGCGACGAGGCGCCCGAGCCGGGGGACCCACTGCGGGGCCCTCCACTCCCGTCCCCGCGGGCTGCCCCCCGCGCCGCGCGCCTCCCAGCTCCCCGGCGCGCTTCGCACCTGGGCCGGTGCCCGCTCCCTATTCCCCGCTGCAGCCGCCCCGCTCCGGCCGGCGCTGCCCCGCCCGCCGCACTCACCCGCTGCTGGAGCCGCCCGCTGGCGGCCGCTGCCGCCGCGCTGTGCCGCAGCTCCGCCGCCTGCCCCGGCCGCAGCAGGCTCCGCGTGAAGCGCCGCGTCCGCTCGCCGGCCATGGGCACCGGCAGCCCCGCGCTCCGGCCGCCGCTCCCCGCCCGGGCCGAGGCGCCGTCAGGAAGCGGAACTGGGGGTTTCCCTCCCGCTCCCCCCGCGAAGGAGGGGTGTGCGGGGCGGGGGCCGCCCGCCATCAGCAAAGGGGCAGCCCCTCCCCGGGGGAGCGTCGCGCCCTCGCCACCTTCGCTGGCCATGTGCGGTGCGGCAGAGCTTCGGCCCCGGGAGGGCCCCGCGGGGACGTCCCGCTCCCGCCCCGGCGGCTCCGAGGCGGCTGCGCGCCGAGGGGTGCCCCCGGAGGAGAATGGGGGCCGGGGTGCTGGAAGGAGCCCGAACCAGGCCCCCCTCCGCGTATGTGCAGTCGCCAAAAGATGCTCTGCCAGGAAGGCGGCTGGGTTGGGTTCGAGAGGAACAGCGACTCTTGGTATTAACCACTCGCCAGGGTGGACAAACCAGTTCACCAGCCGAACCCAGAGCCCAGCCAGCAGGTTTCCTGTGAAATCAACTCTCTGGTCAGCCCCACCATCCTCAAAGCTGGTGGGAAGCATTTGCCGAGTAGCAAGGGCTGCTGCGGCCCCTGTACTGAGTGAGGCTGGATGTCATCCAGTCCTTCTGCCAGTTGGCTTGGCATCCCTGTTCCTACACTATGGAAAACTCTGACGATCACAATTGAGTTTAGCCACTTAAGCCCACAGAAGTCACACAACAGTCACAGCTCTCCCCCCTAGCAGAATGATCGTATCTTCTGTTAGTGGGAATATGGATTTATGCCCGAATGCCAAGATGCAATGGGGAGAATCCAGTATTGGCAAGAGCTGTGTCTGAACTTCTTTGTGCATGAATACTTACATTCTCCTCTGTTGCAAAATTTTCATCATTTACTGGTAGGTATGGGAAAGGAGGCAACTGTGAGTGATCACACATTTGAGTGCATGGTAATCCCTGTAAAAGGCTTAAAATAAGACCCGAGGAACTTCAGGTGTAACCCCTGATAATGCAATGGTGCTGCACAAGTGTGAGGGCAACACTTCAAGCTACAAAGGTGCTGAGACTCAAAAGCCAACAGAGTCAGTTACCATTTAGTTTGACTGTTGTATTAGGGAATTAAATGTTGCAAGAACTCCTGGCTTGCATCTGCACTGGGAAGCATGCTGTCTGCTTCGAGGCAGCTGGCTGTAAGTCACCTTAGGCACCAGTGTGCTATGAATTCACTTCAGCTTCTGCATAGCTCCCAGTTCTCCCCTCCAAGATGACTAAAGATACCAAAGGCATCACAGCCCAGAGTTTAAGTATTCCTCTGCAAGGGAAACATTTCCCAGTAAGGTGAATTATCTGAAGTGTGCTAAGTGCTCCAGAACTCGTTTAAGACAATTACAAATACTACTCTAGATAGTTCTAACATTCATCAGATGTTATCCTGTAATATCTTGGAGATGATACTTGTTTGGAGCTAAAGCGCAATAAAAAAGTACTACTGGATTGGAAAAGTTTTCTTGGTCTTGAGAAATTTGACACACATTAAAAAAGAAGAGTAAGTAGCCTCAGTGACTCTAAGGAAACATTCTGCTGAAACACACATGTAATTTATGATAAATCTGACTGCAATTTGTTGCAGACAGCAAAGGACACACACATTGCAGCATCTGTGAGAAAGAATTATGAAAATCAATGGTTTCCTCCATGCAGTATGTGCATGTACATTCTGGAAAATTACTTTAAGAGAATAACCACCATAATAATCCTGGTCAGGAATCTGCAGCCATCCCTGGCTTTGAGGATGGTACTGCTGCTTCTACTCAGTGTGATCAGTCCTGCGTTCAGGCAACAGCAGCCTGTGTTCCACATTTCTTCTCACTTCACAGTTATACACAGGCAACCTAGGGATTGAGCGAATACACAGATACTTGTCAGTGAGCAGCTGGCTGCTTAAATCCGTTAGTAGACATCAAGAAATAAAAGAGCTGGCTGTTTCTGCACCACAAACATTTTCAAGCCTGCAGGAAAGCAAGAACTATCCACAAATACCGAAACAATGAGCAAAAAAAGGCAGTTGGATTAAATGTAACACATTTTTTATTATTACCACTTTAATAAGCATTCAGTGCTAGTCTGGGCAGGGAGCTTTGTCAATGAGGAGCTGAGTCTGCTGCCTCTGAAATTGTCATGCATAGCTCACAGCACAAGTGTCCAGGATTTTGCAATTCATATAGTTGTTTACCAAATAATTATGGTATGGTATAATGCAAAATTAATTCTTTTGGTTCGTCTGAGAGTTACTCAGGAGTTTGAGTGTTCTAACATTTTACCTAAGTTTTCTTTGCCGCTGAAAACCTCACTAATTTGATTAGTGAAAAAGTTGGTTTTCCTGTATCTCTGAGAGAGATAATACAAACTTGAACACAAACATTTTTCTTTACTGATGTAACGCCTGCCCCCTGCCTCTTCTGTCACTGTTCACAACCTTAGTTCTATACCGTTATCAGCACACACTAACTGCAAAGTGAAACTGCTGTGGTTTGTTATTATCAGAGCTTCATAAAAAGCATAATGTAGCTTCATTGTCTCTTGAGCTTTGAACTTCTTCCTGGGTGCAATGAAATTAATTCTCCGGCCCATATGGCCTTCCACAGCTTCTAGCACAACTTAAAAGTTGACACTAACTGCTGACGCAGACACTTGCAAAACATGGAATTTAGACACCTCTGTCGCCATTGACAGCACGAGAATGTTCACTCTTTTAACATGATTTTAAATGCAAGTGCCTTTTAAATTGGTCCAAATTCAGAAACTTGTAAGACCCCACTGTTCACTTCCTATCTCCCACTCTATCTCATTTATTACAAATGATAGCATTGCACAATCTTTAATGATTCCAGAACATGGCACACAACCAGCCCGCAAGCATCCACCCTTTATAGGATGATTACGACTGCTGTTGAGCACAGTTCAGTCTACCAAGGCAGAAGGCACCTTCACAGGACTGAGGAGCGCTTTCTCCTTCTGTAGCTGTTACCTGCACTATGTCTGGGTTACTTCTACAAGACTTGACTTCCCTTGGCACTTGGCATTTTGATTAACATTTGACAGTGGGTGAACTTACCAAATTCAAGGTGATACATCTATTTCAAGTTTTAATGCAGAGCTGATCATGCAATTACACAAAATAATAACAGAAGGAAATGAAAACATGCAAACACAAAATATCCCCTTCAACACTCAAATTAAAAAACTATAATGTAGTACTTTTGCAAATGCCTCTAATTCTACAAGTCCATTTTACTGGAAACTTTAGACTCTGCAAAAAAAGGCTTTTAGTTTGAAGGATGTTAAGAGAAATAAGTTTCCAGCCCTTCAGCTAGACCTTCTTTAATGGACGAGGTGGGGTGTAGCTGCTTGCGTAGAAGCATCGTTAGCTCCAGTAGGGCTATGTGAGCAAGGCAGTTAAGAGGTTGATGGGGAGGCTCCAAGTACTTCAAGATTCCTGATATAGGCTATGTATGGTTTCTATAGGAATTTAACTATTTGTGCTAGATTTGTATGGATGTAGGATTATTATTGAAGAGCTCCAACTGACTGACCTGAGTAGAACTATTAATACTGATCAATTAACTTATGTATGTCTTTAAAAAAATCAAGATCAAGTAGGTAATTAAGTGTAAACCTCAAACACCAGGCATACACGTAACCTTTTTATAAAGATTCATAACTCAAAATCACGCTGCTTAAGATAGGCCTTATATTGGTTTTACAGGGTCATGGAGGTCAGAATATTTTTCCTTAATTACGGAATTAATACCAGATCTGACCTCATGTTTGGTTACATTGCTGGGTCAAAATTCTTGTTCTTTTAGAGCGTTAAGAGTATGAAGTTGAGAAGAAAAGAACACTGCAGGAAAAAATCTGCTATATTGAAAGGAGACATAGTATTCAGATAAACAGTTTCAATGAGAACACATTTAATGGTATCTCTGACAAGTGCATGCAAACATGCAAACAAATAAGTGGCCAGAAAAATGAGTTTATCATGTAAACTCAAGTAAACCTAAATCTATCTACAAGTGCCTTATAGGACAAGTGGAACTACTATTTTAAAAGATAAAAATTACTCTAGAGGACAACCAAGGAAAACAAAAAAATAAAAGAGAGAATTATCTTTATTCACAATTATACTTAGTGTAAGAGATGCAAAATATGAGGCTGCCCTACCTTACTCTGTCTGACTTCCCTCTGAAAGACGGGAAAAATAACACTTTGCTATCCCACCATAGATGCAGTTTAAAGGTGTTCAAATGTTTAGTTCACAAGGTCCAAATGAGTAAGAAGGCTAGATATGGCTCTAAGTAAATATTTTTAAGAACAAAAGGAATTAATACTAATTTAATGGTAATAATTTTAAACTGTTTATCGGTCTCATTCAGATCTGGAGTTCCACTAGAAGTTTTCATCTAAATTCTTCACTCCATTTTCTGGCCAGCTGTGTAAGTGCAAGATCAACACCATTTATGAGATGTTCAGACACTACATTAAGAACACCATTATAAATAACTAGCTAGTACATTTAAAAAGTACTTTCCAATTCAGCTGTGCAAAAGTAAACCCCTGAATTTGCAACGGCTGTATTAACCTCTTAAGAGAAGAGTCACATATATGTTTATGCACCTTTATGGAGCAGAAGCATTACTCAAGTGATTCACAAAACAGCCATCTTATCCTGTAAGTGCTCTGGCACCCACAGACTACAGGCATCTTTAAATTCAGAGTGCCTTTCTTAAATATGCAGAAAATAAGAAGTTTAGTGTCTATACATAACCTGTATGCATACATACATCACTGCATGGCCTTTCTAAGATTCGTTCTTCACATGTCCTATCTCGGCTGTGTCATTAGGTTCATTTTAGAAATTCTGTTAAATTCTAACATAGAGGCTGCAAGGAAAATCATGTCAAATGAATTTCAAGTTTACCTTAATCAGTGGGTGACTGATGTGTTCTCAATTTCAAGACATTCCTCCATTATCAATTACATTAACTCTACACTACTAAGAGACTCCATTTGGTAGGGCAGACGTGATTTCGTTTATGATTTAATTGCAACACTAAGCCACTTGTAAATAGACTGAGGTCAGCCATGTCATGTTTTGCATCAGTGAAATTGCATATAATCACACAAATACAACTATAGGTCAAGCAGGCTTTACCTTTTAAAGAGGAAATTGTACCTGTTGCACGTAGCACTTGACAAGTGCGCATCATTATAGCTATCTCTCTAGATTGAAAAACAGGCCAGAAAGTTAAATATAAAAAACCAAAAGCTTCAGGTAATTCCATGTGATCACAGTCTTCATTTAGTAATATTCAAAGCAACTTGACATTTCTAGTAAGAGCTCCACCTGCACATTTTTCACTGTAGTTACAAGATGGTAAAAGCAAGATTGTCTTCACACTATTAATTCTCACTTCCATGTCCTGTACCTCCACAGCACATATTCTTCTTTAACAGTAAGCATATTTTACCATTTGTGGAAGTCAACCAGGTCAAGATCCTGACCTTTCCATTTTTAAATGCTGTTTTTCCATGATACTCTATACAAAGTGTACTTGGCATTGAGAATTGCATTCCAGGAGACTTCTTTTTCTCTTCTAAACACGCAGTCTCCTTGATTTTTCTACTGCCTGAAATGATCAGTAGGATAAGTTTTATGACCTCTAAATTTTATTTTAAAATGTGTTTAGCCTGCTACCTTACAGGTACACATTCCCAATGGAAATGAACTGTGGTGAGTGCTGAACATAACCGTAATTGAATGGATAATCCTCATGGGAGAAAGCTGGATGATTTGCCATGTTTTCCTTTTTACAAGCAGATATTGCACAAATCTCTCTTCCTTGATGAAAATGCAGAGCACATAGACTAGAAGGTCTATAGTATAAAAATAAATAGCAAAAGCAGCCAACCTCTCTTTACCTCTGTCAAACCTCTTGGACACTGCACATAAACAAATGCAGTCAACTCCTTTGAAAAGGGAGGCAATCATAACCAAAGCACAAAACAGACAAAACAAGTAAGGCAGAAAGGTCAGTATATAGTTCAGTATATAGTTTAGTAGAGTGTAGGTCCAATTGAAAGCAGTAGGAAGTAAAGCCTGAACCTACCATTGCCCACTTCATGTGGTGGTTAGCTGGGGTGCAGAAAGATGCCTATAGCGAGGTACTGCTGCCAGGGCCAGCAGCAGCAGTGGGGAACAGTTACCCTGCAGACTGCAAATTCTGCATGGCAGAACATGAGTGAAAAGGATGAATCTATGGGACACAAATCAGTATTTTTTTTTAGGAGAGAAAAGGATTTTGGTTTGGTTTTCTTCTTCCATTTGAGCAAATGCAAACCTACCTGCTGGATTTTGCAGTCAGAGCACTCCACTCGTGCGTGGAGGAGGTTGAACAGGGAATGCATCCCACCAGCTTGTGCATCCCTAATGACAGCCAGTACTGCAGCCTCTCCCCTTACTTTGCCTTCCTCCCACTGTCTTCCACTGGTAAATTCCGCCTGCACAGGTAAAGGAATTGTCCTCAAATGTCACAGGAAAAGCAGAGGCCTTTCCTCTGCTCCAAGACTGCTATTCTATCACCATGCTAGAAAGGCAACTAGGATTCACTGCACAAGTTCAAGCTCTCCTGACTGCTGAGCTGTGTGACAGCAGGCATCCCTGTCCCCACTGCACAGCCTAGGCTCTACCACGAACACACACACACCAGCTCTTACAGCCTGCTCCTCAAAGTGGAAACATGGCTACATGTTGTGGTTTTGGGGTTCTCCATTTCTCTTCCTGCCGCTCACACAGTGTTTAAAATCACTTTTGGTTTCGCTACATGCTCAAACACCATCTGTGAGACCAACTCTCTTCACTCACTTTGCCACCAAAATGCAGAAAGATTTAAGGTGCCTCCCACATCCCCCTTGGATTCTTGTCTGGACACGGCAAAACCACCATTGCCAGAGATGATTTAGTTGTGGAAAACACTCAGAACAGTTTTGCAGAAGAAACTGATATAATCTGGTACATTCAGAAACACGTATTTCCAAGATAGAAGACTCTTGGTGCCATCCTCACTTCTGAGTCAGACAAAGTGAATGATGGGCTACACCACATATGTGTCAGAAAAAAAAACATAAACAGGCATCCTGCAATTTACTTCCTAGAGGTTTATTTTGCCAAAGGCTGCTCTTTGTTCTCTCCTGATGGGGGGGGTGTGGGGGGGTGTGGGGGGGGGGGTGTGTGGAATAAAAGGGAAATAATCAAATTATATTCTCTGTCTCCCTCCTATCCAGTCACAAACAGGTCAAAACAAAAAAATACCAACATCTTGACAACTCTTGAGGATGCACTGGCAGAAGAAAGATGGGAAAGGGCCACATTGAGGCATAAACTTTTTGCCTAACATCAGATTGTAACTGATTTATGGAAGTGAAAACCTGGAATTTAATCTAATTTGTGTGAGTTTAGAAGCTGCCTCTGTGTCCAATATACTTTCATTATATAAATATTTAAAATTTGCATGCCTTTGAGCAATCACTTGCTATTTACAAATGGCAACACGAGAATGGCAATGGGCTTACTTTTAAATTTAGATGCATAAAAATTTAAAATGACTGACTGTATTTTAAACAAAAATCCTTTTCACCTCTCCATCAACAGGGTCAATTTGAGGTCAAGCTCAGATTGTAGCTCACAGGATGTAAATGAAAGTAGCAAGCGGTGTAAACATATTACACATTGGGGAATCAAATGTCTTCTATCTGATGGATATCTTGAATCTTTAGGGGCATATGATAACATCTATAAGTAGAAGTACTAATACAGTAACAGAGTACAAAAATACTAATAATATTAGGAAGTGATTTGTTTTAAAATGAGAGCACAGATGGGCCTGATACCTGCATAACTTCTTATGGAGACAGCTACCAAAGGAGACCAACTGAAAATCCAAACAGGAACTTTTGCCAGCATCAGTTAACATTAAATAATCCTGTCCCACTGGCTGTAACAATGGCAGGTGCCAGCATCTCTCTCCTTTTTCTGTACTCATAAATAAAAATCATTCAACAAGATGGATTAAGAAGTACTCTGCTTTGGGTATCTATATACTTAACGTAACTAGAGAAGGGTGTTAAAAAACCGTCTTGCAACTGTAGCCTGAAGCTGTTATCAGATTCTTGATACCAGTAGATAGCAATGATACGTCACATTATTGACAGTGATCAAATCTCATTAATGTTAAAGGGACTGACTTCACCAATTTCACTGGGCTTTGGCATTCTCCCCTGCATAAGCAAAAAGATTCCAACTTACAACTGAAATACATTTTTGATGTGAGGGACAAACTCCTTCCTGGTATTTACACATGTATTCTAATTCATCTTCTGCAGAAGTTAAATCAATGTGGGAGGGGGAAAAGATGCAGCCATAACATTTAAGAGAAGATTTTTTCAATAATTACCACTTCTTTTTATCTATGTGCTACCTTTTACTTTACCACCTGTGCACTGAAACACAGAACCCCTGATTTCCCTGTGTGCAGAAAACAAAGTAAGTTTAAAAGACAGCCTTCACTATTACCTCCTACAGTGAAAACAGTCATGTAGAATGTTCTTGGTCCAGCTTTTGCCCTCAGCACATGTTATAATAAGCCACCTGGGTTTTTACATTTACTTACTGAAACATTTATATCAACTGTGACAGATATTCCCAGCAGGTGAAATCACTGTGGCATCCAGATCCAAATGAGGTTCCGCTACAGCCTCACTGTCTCTCAGCACTTTGTAAGGCAACAGTCCTAGAACAGGGCTGGAAAGGACCTTAAGATCATCTAGTTCCAACCCCTCCTAGATGCTGAGGTGGTGTCATTTTCATAACAATTGTTCCTAAAAGATGACTACATTTGGAAAGCTGAAAAAAGATGCAACTTAAAACATGTAACACTTAAAAAGCACTAAAAATATCAGAAAACGCAAGTATTACAGGACCCATTTGTGTAGTGCCTGGGATGGTAAGCTGCCCAGGTGGCTTTGGCTGTGCCTCTGGGCCCATCACAATTAGACTGTTCCTCTGTTTTCTGAGCTGCTTGTCCTTCCTTAAGGCCATTTTTTTCAGCTTTTCTTTGGAATAAGACATTTTCTCCTTATGCAGCCATAAGATGACATAGCTCTGTGACATTTAATAGCTCCTTTGAGAGTTAAAAGGAAAAGCATCAGGGGCTAGACATCAAGATTATTTTTTATGACTACAATGTAATTATTATCACTAATGGCACATTAATAATTACAGTTATCTGAAATCTCAGTTTAATACACAGAGTCTCTGACTGTGTTCTTAAATGTTGTTTTCATGTGGACCCCAACAGCTTAAAGCTTCTAGCCCCAATTTCTGATCACATTACACTTACATAGAAGTGGAATAATGTATGCAAATCAGGCATAACACATGCCATAAAGAAAATAGGGATATTGCCAGTCTCTCCCTTCTCTGTAGGCTCACACTGCAAAGTCCCTCTTTAAAGCTCTATCCCTCCCCAGATTTCACTCGAGGTGGTGACACTTGAATTTTTGCCAGCTGATTAGTCACAGGTGGGAGATAAGCTTTGCCCCTGTAAATGGTTTCCCACCTATAGTGCTAAGTTACAATTAGATGATTAAACCAGAAAGACTATTAATAATCCATTAATACTAAAAAACCAATTCACTTGTCATTATTTATTCCATGTTATGTTCTCTCTTTCTCCCTCAGTGTGCCTCAGAGTAGCTAAAGCAGTCTTTATGTTGGAAAGACACGTATTGTTACAGGAGCTGTAAGAGTTTATCTGGTTTACCTTCCTTTTCAGAGGTAGGGGTAAAGGATATCTCTAAGGCTTGGTATTGTGTCCCTTCCCTCCACATACACTCTTGCCTTCTTTTCTTCCTGGAGCAAGCTGTCTTTTTTTCCTCATCAGTAACAGCTGTGCCCTTACAGTAACATCATCTTCTTGGTGCTCCTATCTGGGTGCCAGGCACTCCTGCATATTTCTGCTGTTTGGCTTGTTACTCTCCCATTTCATACCCATGCACCAATTTCTCTGAAATGCAATGCTTTGGACCTGGGCTAAATGTCATGTGGTGTGTTTCAGACCATTTCTTTAATTTCTTAATACTGTTATCTTCTGCATTAAAGCACTTGCAACCCTTCACTGCAAAGCATCATCTACAAATGTTAATAGATAATCTTTGTTCTTTTCTTATGTCACTAGGGAAAATACTACTTACAGTTAGCCTCAGGACAGCTCTCTTGAAATTCCCTCCTGTTTTAGGAAACCAGTTGATACCTAATCTTTGACAGTTTTCAACTGGTTGTGTACTCAGCTAATGATGATTTCATCTATACAGTGCTGCCTTAGTCCATTTATGAGAATGTCATGTGGGAATGCGTTATGAGTATGATATCAGATATAGCACAACCCTGCTGTAGAAGGCCAGTTGGTCTATCAAAGAAGAGAATTTCTCTGAATGCAAATGTTTTGACAAGTTGGTTGATTAGGCAATCTGGGCTACACAGTGCACAGGAAAGAAACAAGATGCAAAACCCCCCACAGATTTATACGCCTCTCTTCTTCTGAGTAATTGCCAGTATCTCTACTTCTTAATGTCCTCTCTGTCTCAATCCTTATTTGATTGCTCCACACACCCAAAAGGCAACAGTATTCCAGCTTCCTACTGCAGAAGAGAAATAGAGACTTGAGGTCATACACTCCAGCCTTTCCCATGTCCTATACCAGCCTCACCGCCCATTCACAAGTGCATCTTCAGAACCCCCTGCTTTTAAGTGACACACAGTCATATAGTAATAAGGGACTAAAGAATCAGGAAAAATGGAAAGGTGCTGCAGATTGGCTGCAATGTTTTGGTGCGTTACAGAAACTCCAATCTCTAGGCTGGGGACCTCAACCTCGTAGCCAGAGATTAAGGCTTGGGAGAAAGGGATGCAGATGAGCTCACCTGATCTGAGAATTCCAGCATTTCAGTTGAGTACCCTAACCACTGAGCTGTTGGATGATGCATGCATGCTATTTTCGTTCACTGCTGAGGGATGTTCTCCACAACAACCCTGCCTCAATCTGTTAGGCAGACTCTGAAAGCATCAGACTATGCTCTGCAAAGAGGTGAAAAAGTCAGTAGGATTCAGACAGTGAATCCTGAAAGGCTTTAAGCATTACTTTTGTGCACTGGTACTTAATACTGCCTAGAATGAGGTACTCTGGCATCTCAAGAAGCCAAAATCTGATGACTTAAGGCACTGCATAAGTTCAGACAGCAGCAGGAGACTAGCAGAGTCAAAGTCTTCTGAATTTTAATTTTGTAGGGAAGTAGCATCCAGCTACTTCCCTACAAACAGCTTTAAATGGTGTTAAATCCCAGAGTTGGTCAGTGAGGGTTTTATGCTGTGCCTTCTTTGTCTCATTTGGTGGGGGCACAGAGTAGCTTTTGGTAGATACTTCAATAAATCAGCAATTTGAAACAGAGTGAGGAATTTCAAATAACAATAAAAGCCAGTCAGATCTATATCCTTCCCAACAGAATATAGGGTAAAGGTTCAGGGTGGAAGCAGAGGCCTGGAGAGGGAAAGTGAGTTAGGCACAAGTGTGAAGTAGTAAAATGGACAGAAGCATCTGATCAGTGATTTACCCATCCAAAGTAGCTAATGAAGGAGAACAGCAATAGACAAAACAATTCCTGTAGAACCGTTTTAAGGAATAGCATCAAGGAATAAACAATACAAGCTTGTTATGTTTTTGTTATGGTCAAAGTCTATTTTATAATGAAAACCGAGCATGTTTCCTATCGAGACCACTGCATACTCTCTTCTAGTGTGGCTTGCACTGGATTTGCCCAAGAGTGAAAACAGCTCAGACAGAGAGGCTGAAAGTACAGCTCAGCTACTCAAGACCTAAAGCACTGATCATAACAATGCTTCAAGATAACAGGCATTCAAATTGCTAGAGACACTATACTTCTGTGTCTGGAAAACAGTGGGATTTAAAATGCTGGTTGAGGATTTCTGTAATAAAAAAAGAGTTTTGTTGACAGATGAGGGCAATAGGACAACAAAAGGCCTGGAGTGAGCCAACTTCTAACAACAATGGAAAATACGGAATTATGATGCTAAGATATCAACTACAGAACTCTTGCACGCTTAAAATCAGGGGTGGGATCCTCTACTGCACTACCAAGAGAATGTGGTCTGTTTCCCCAAAAATTTCTACCATATGATTTATATATCTGTGCAGTTACCTTGCCAGAGAATTACATGCAGTTTGCGGAGGTATAGTAGAGAAGTCTTTACACATGTGTTACAGTACTATAGCATCCAGCTAGTATGTTCCAATCTGTAACATTTAACTATTCCTGTACATGAGGAGTATCTTATGTTTGGAAGATCAAGAGCCTAGAAAGTATACTCCCCTCCCACACACAATGTCTTTATCTATCTAGCTATAGAACGGTAACATGCAAGAGTTGTCCTGCAGGCAACACAAACATTGCAAAGTAATATAAAATAGGTTGGAAATATATAAGAGTTTAAGAGCTTTTACCAGTGAAAGCTTTTCATGTTTCATGTCTAATTTTATACTAGATACCACATACTAGTCATGTTACTATACTTTTTCCTAGTCTTTGCTTACTTACAAATATAACTGACTACTTTTAGTCTATATTTAACCCTCTATATTGTTTATTATAGTGCTTAATCTGGCCGTCCGCTGTAAGGATATAACAAATTGCCTTCTCAGCTTTTCATCTGATTTCAAATTTCCTCAAAAGTTCTGAAGCTACATAAACACAAATACCACAGGGACACACATGCAACAGAAACATCACTATCTGTGTCAGAAAATAACATTAACAAGGTGAAAAAACAGTGCATCTCATTCTTCAGTGGGGCATCTCCTCTTAACATGGATTTATATGAAAAAAAAATAAGCAGGAAATTACTTTCCCAAATGGTTGGTATCAGAATTCAGTGCTTTCAGGTATGAAAGGAAGACCTGAAGGCAGGAAATTTGGTTTGGGGTTCCAGCCTTGACATGGATTTTTATTGCAAATTTTAGCGAATGACTTTGGACCAGATCAAAAATCCAGTTAAAATCATTGCTGCACTACTTGACATAGAACCCTCCAGCATTTTTGCATGTGTGCGTTGTCTTTCTGGTTTTCCACAGAGATCTCAATTATTTTTGTACAGTGTTAGGTCTTCACTGACACACAGAGGAGTTCCTGCTGCTTACCATACAGCCAAAGCAATGGGAAACAAGGGTTTGAAATACCTCAAGAAAGGGGAAAAAAGTTCCAATCTACTATTTTCTACACAACCAGCCCAACTGCAAAATATCAAAAGGCAAACTGGTTTGAGAAGGACAGTTTAGGAAAAGGAATTTCTGCACACCTTTTGCTTAAGAAATGTGTCCTGAAATACTTAACCACAACTGAGTCTACTCCTATCAATGCACACTGTGTGTGCTTTGAGAAACATACTATTAGACACATGGGGCATTATCAAATTGAGCAGGCCTATGTTGCTTAGATGCTTAGGCAGCAGTTTGGCAAGATCACAAGCTTACTTAAATCATGTGAGCTCCACCTGGTTGCACGTGGGGTAGCAAATCCATTTTTGGGAACCAGTATTAAATGCCCACTGTGTTCAAACACAGATGATGGTTTGCAGCCCCGCCAGGCAAGAGCATACCAGCTTGGGTTTTAATAGGCACAGTGGTGCCACCTCCTCTTAACTCTTAGTACCCCCCAAACAGCGAGAAATTTTAAACTAATAGGCACACTTCAAGAGAAAAAAGATGGGAAAGAAACAACAGTCTCCAGTATCACAGCTGCCTTTTCAGAATGGCAAACATTTATCTAGTCAGTGGCCTAGAAAACGCATACATCAACTCCTGTTCCAGATTTGTACATATTCTTAGGGAAGATGTAAGACATTATGAATCTACCCACAAGCTTTGCATTTATAGGACGTTTGGCTCCTATGCACCATTTGCAGATATCCTTTTCTTTTACAGACTTTAATTTTTACCTATTTCCAAATATAAACTCTATTCTTCTCTCAGCTCTTCAGCAGAAGTCAGAGGAATATATAATTTTGCTAGCACAATACACAGATCACACTGGTTGGGAAAGCTGGGCTGACTGCAGGGCTGCCAGAGAGTGAGGAAGAGAAGTCCTACTGCCTCCAGAAGTAGGAAGGGGGTGACACTCAGCACAGCTGCAGCTGTGGGATGGCACTGCTCCGTGTCTGGTTGTGACCTGAGGGTTCCTATTACAGTTATTTTATAAGCAAGTGAAGAAAGGAAGAACGAAGGCATAAAACATTACAGTCCCTCTAGCTTCCAAACTTTCATGCCTCACAGAGTACATTTTTTACTCCAGATTCTGAAAGTTTGATCCAGCTACTTTTCCCCCTTCAGTCTTGAAAATGCTTTCCATATGTTTTACATTCTTCTAATGTATTTTCCATCTATAGAATACATTGTCTATCCTATTTCTATTCAGCCATTTTGTCTAATCAGCAGGACACTCTCTCTGATCCAGTAATTAATTTGCCAGCATCAGGCTCAAAGTCCTCTGTTATCTAGGAGTACTCCTATTACTCAGAGTAATTTGCTAATATACCAAAGGTAGCACTGCAGATGCTGGTGTCTTTGCTTTTGCAATATTAATTAGTAAGAATCATATTCCACAATGCTCTAGGTTACAGCTGCTCCAAAACATATGCTTATAATTTCCTCCTGGGTTGAAACTTCTCCAGCATAAATTATTTTCTTGTGATCCTAATCTGTGTAAGTGTTCTAGTGCCCAGGACAGTCTAAAGTATATTGGATTGCATTTGTTTCAATTTAGCAGTTTTGTTGATTAATAGCTCTTAACTCATCTCCTCACACAATTTCCTCCAAGTATTCAGATAATCCATCTTTCACTGCCAGTGTTAAATAAAAGCATCATCTTCCCTTTAGAGATTATCATGAAGAGGTTCCCACTCCCCAGAACTAATATGATATTTCATAACTGTCTCCTAGCTGTCCTTACACAAGCCATCCACAGCCTAATGAACTTCTGCTCCCAGATAATTCCACTTCAGAAGGTTTTAACCCTCTAGATGATTCTGTGCAGAGCAGACCCTTAGAGGTAATAGCAGGAAAACTATTTGTTCACTCTGGTTTGGTTATGGGTACCAAAACTAACAGAAAACATCTCAGGCTCGTACATGGAAGCAGGTGGCAGGGAATGGAAGCACTCTGAGAAGAACATGACATTTTGAGCATGTTCTGCTACCCCCTAGCTGCCTTCCAGACCCATAATGATTCTGCAGCTACATGACATGAGGTGTCCCCTCGAAGCACACGTCCACGAACCACTTTCTTTGTGTCACCTTGCAACTTACTGATTTCCACACTTACCACAATGCCAGACAGACAACTTTGAAGTTAATATAAATTCTCAGACAGGTACAGGATGTTGGTTTCATATACTTGAAAGCAACCTTCAGAAAAGGAAAAAGGTTATATGATGCATTTTGAGTGGGGTCAGTGTGTGGACTGAACCAAACACCAATTAATAGCAAACCTATCATACAGGGCTCCCTCTGGGAAATCACTGCTAGACTGGCAGCGAGGTCTGATTGGTCTGAGGTGACTGGTAAGTCATGCAGTGTGAGCACTAGATTCTGAGATGGTGAGCTGGGCCTTCATGAAATGGTGAACACCATCTCTGACAGACCAAATGATCAGAGAAAATTAGAGCAGGTAAAGATCAGTGGAGGGAAGTGCCTGTGTCTCCTCTTAGGTGAGGAAGCAGATTACTAAATTCCCCTTTTAGGCTAAGCCTCATAATATTTCTTGCCTGCTTCTCTTCTGATGTCTGTTATGAGAAACAGAGAAGCATGCTCTCATTCTCCGATTAATGCTGAGTATGTAGGAAATCAGCTCCAAATATGGCTCTGCTATTCCAAAGGTCTTCACACAAAGACAGACATTATTACTCAGCAGCACTGTGGTGGGTTTAACATGTGAAAATTAGACATGAGGCAAAGACCTTAAGCTCAGATTAATGATCTGTGTGCCCCTAAAATGAGGAGTTCTTTTCGTTCAAATGTAAAGGACATAACCACTAAGTTAGTCGAGTACTGATGAGCTCCCTCTTGCGGTTCGAGGCTTGAACCAGCTCAGTAGGCTGGTTAAGTCAGAATGACACGAGAGCAACGCTTACCTTTCCAGGTTTTATACACAAGTTTTCTGCCCCAGCTCCTGCTCAGTTACACTGAACTAGAAAGCATGGCACTCTGTGGAATAAGTTTCTTATTCTGCCATTTGGGAACTGTTTTAAATACTAAAAATCTCAAAGTATTCGACTCGGACAGCTTCTGGGAGACTGTGCACCTCCACGGTTCCTTTGACTAATACTGATTTAGCTGTGAACAGTAACTGGTGTTCTAGGCTGATCCTTGGAACATGTGGTTACCCTCCATTAGCAATGAGGATGAAGACCAAACTTGTGACCTGCAGACTGGCATCCAACAAGACTTGCAGAAATACTGGCCATGTGTCACCACTTCCTGCCAGGCCCTGCTTCTACAATGGGACCACATGAGTATGGTCCCAAGGACTTTTCAAGTGTGGCCATAACCCACAGCCCATGACCACTTAACAAGTACATCTCCAGAGTCAATCTCTCATCAATTGCTTCTCTTCCTACTAGGGAGCGTCTTGATTCAGGGATGGACTCCAGCCAGGTGTCATGTGCAGAGAGCATGTAAAGAAAGAAGCACAGGACTGTTGGTCTAGCCATTCAAAAAGCACACCATATAAACTACAAATGCCTTGGAGGTGTAGATCCAAAGTGCCAAGTCCATAGTCCCCCTTTCCACTTATTTAGTTATCCTTCTACACATTTTCCTTATAATCATACACTTCAGCTCTCATCATCACCTGGACATATCAGTGCATACAGTAAAATTTTGAGAGCTGAATTTGGATATTATGTACCTATCATCTTTGTAAGGTATCTGTGGGAGTTCTTTGCTAGACATCCTGCTTGTTAGTCTTGATAACATTTACCAGTCATATTCTTAAGCAGCCACCACTTCAGCTGTACAGCTATAATAGTTACCTTCTTGTCTCTCCAGCCAGCTCAGCACTGGGATTCCTATTTCTATGAAAATTAACGAGACTTAGCAGCTGTGTGCCCATTGAGAATTCCAGCTTATCTTTGCACGGGTTTTTGAAGAACAACTGCTAACAGGGGCACATAGCCAGCCATTGCCTCGCTAGAACAAGTGAAAATCCCAGCACCTTGGTATTAAGGCATCTCATTAGAGAAAAAAATTACTCCCTTCTACGCACCTTATCATGATCGGTAGCTTAATAGATCAAGTTGCTCCTGAACAGTGAGTGCTTACTAACCATTAAAAAAAGCTGATTTTATTAATCATTCTGCATAAACTTAGACAACTTACTGAAGCTCTGAAAAGAACGTAACAGTGAAAGAAACAATTCGGCATGTTAGTGACTGTACAATCTGTTCATCCTGCTGCACTCATCTAACTTGACAACCATTTTCGGAACCTGTAACTCATTTTAAGTTTGCAGTATAGGAAGCTTTCAAATATAGAAATGCCAAAATAGAAGAGCATTCCTCTCCAAACAATCACGCCACAAGTGCTGAAAATGGAGTGTTTAAATTATTTTAAACCTTATGCTTGGGTGTGGCTGAGGAGGGAAGACGCTTAGTATGATTTGCCTAATATGTAGTTCCTCAGAGCATCAGTAGGTTGCAGCAGAGCGTTAAATTCAACCTGAAATGAGGGTGTTAAAGGACAGGAGCACCACAGGATATTATTGTGACAATATGTACATGAAGTCAACATGGCGATATAGAGGTATCTGGGAGAATTTTGCTGAACAACCTTGAACAATAAGAAGGTAGGCTTAAGATAACCACACACCCAGAACTTGTTTCTTCTTAGGATGCCAATGTTAGTCTTTGAGCCTCTTCGCCACCCAGTGACATGATGGAATGACATCACTGGTCTGGGAAAGTGATCTTTCCTTTCATTAATGTAGTACCAGCTCTGTGGTTTGGTTTTGATTAGGGGAGAGAGAGATGCTGGCTTTGGATTCTTTTCTCGTTACAGTATCACAGTGGAATCCAGCGATTTATGAGAGAAAGAAAACAAAAAAGTAAAAGCAATAGATTCCTATGAGACAGTAGTTGTATAAAATGGTGAACAAAAGTAAAGAGTAAATTTTGGCAATGAAAAAAAACCAAAATCTAGCACTCCAATAATAAAGCCACCATGCAGTATTGTTTCTCTTTTGATGATATATTTGATATAAGAAAAAATGTACTTCAATCAAAGTTCCCAGCAGTTATTAGTGGGGTCTCTGTTCCTTTCAATTGTTGTTTTCCTCTAATTTGATTGTAAATAATAACTCCACAGCTGTGTCTTCTGTAACCAATTGCATCTCTATAGGTTCCTATATTTAGATTGCATACAAGCATGCGCAAAAAGTAACAAAGACATAAAGAATACTGCTTAGCCTTTAGCAAAATCATACAAAAGAGCTAATGAAGCTCACTCTAATAAGCTTTACTGAATGACCAGCTGTAAACCTTCATTTGTATTCCACAACAGGAATACTCAGTGCCGAGGAGAATGTTACCCTTCCTCTAAAGGTATCAAGTTACTCCTTTTCCAAAACATCAGGCTTCAATGAGCAGCACAGATTTCTTGCAATCTGAAAGGAATGCCATTGCAAGAAATGCTCCTGTGCAACAGGTGACAGGTAGATACTTCTCCATACAAAGAAATTTCAGGTGACAGAAGTTTTACTGGTCTTTGCATTTTAAGCCAACCAGCAGGCTACCTAAAAAAAATACACGTAACCATACTGGTACTGATAACAGCATCTTCCTTTTCACAATTTCTTCTCTGCCTCCATCATACCCTCCTCTAAAGCCACAATTTCTGTGCTACTGCTCTAGCTATAAAGCCAGTGGAAAGAAGAAATTCCAGTTGCAAGGGGAAAGGTCAAGAATTAGTGGCTTACACTTCTCTACTATCAAAATATGGAGCATCTGGCTGACATAATTTTATAGGAAACTTGGCATATCCCCTGTCCCAGTAAACAAATGGTATTTAGAGCAGCTGTGCTCAGTGCTATTCAAGAGTTTACACAGTGGCGTTACAGCATTAATACCTGCCTGAAAGCAAAACTAACACAGAAAGACACAAGCTCCTCTAAGGAGCAGGTGAATTATACCTGTCCACTACCACTATTGCCTATTCATGACAGAGTGTGGGACCAGAGCACACCAAAGGAATGAAGGCACAGCTGGTGCTGCCCTTCTTCCAACTACCCAAGGGAACAGCTGCCAGATACAGACATCTGCTACTAATGACTATATGACAATATTAGGGCACATTTATATTGTAGCATGGAGGGTAGACGCACTACAGTTAGCTAAACTTCTTATCTGCAGGTGACTGGTTGGTTAGGGTGCTGTCACAGCAAATTAAACACACTGATAAAATACAGCGAATTCTGTAGAGGGCCACCAAACTGGTTAGGGGGATGGTGCATTTTCTTTCTGTACATTCTGGGGCTGAATAAGGACTGTCTTGTGGGGCAACAGGGGGGCATAACTGTGGGACAGTTGCACAGATTAACCTTAGTTGCTCAAGTTGGATTCTTGAATGAGGAAGTTAAAGAGTCTGTTTGCTAGTTAGAAATGCATTTTGCAGAGGACAACACTGGCCAGGAATCCACCAAGACAGTCTGGGCCTATTAAATGCTGAGGCAACATGGGGAACATGAGGAACAAACCCCTTAAATATGGCAGCTAAATTCAGATGGTACAGGTTGTGTTACTATCCTCTGCTTGCAGTTGTTATTCCAGTTGTGCATAACAAGAATTGGAAAAGAGCCTGTACAGAGTAGAGAATATAAAATCAAAAAAGAACATACATCCCTGGAAGTTTCATCAGCTTCTATTAGCAAGAAGGTGAATGCTCATGTCCAAAGAAGCTTGTATCAGTGGTTGACTAGAAAGCATCAGGCAGGAAAAGTTTTCACCCATGCAGGTAGTGTACCAAGCAAATATATTTTGAGGGAAATATCTAACCACTTTCTTTTAAACCCACAAAATACTGTTAGTAGGCCTTCTATACTACCTGCTAAGAGAACTAATACAGCGTTTCTATTTCTGATGGAACTTTTTTCTTCTGATGGAACTTTTTTCTTCTGGAAAAGGCAAGCTCTCCAAAACTAGAATTCAGTAATAGCCTGGTGGAGAGTAACATGGAAAAGGATGGTTCAGATCCCCTTCTGTTTGGGTCAGCGTACTGAACACAAATTCACACAGTTTGCTTATCACATAGAGGTTCTTACTTTTATCTGTGACATGGCACTTAGTAGTATAACATGACTAAGTTCAAGGGCAGATTAAATGGTTCATTTCCATATAGAAAGAGGAGTGAAAACTAGACTCCTCTGCTTAAGGTTTCCAGCTGGTGAAAGCTAGCAGGGGACAGAAAACAGGCATTTGAGAGGGAAACAGCAGATATTTGTGAGTCATGGTCAAGTACATTTTGATACCAAAATTATAAGTTCAATGTTTTTTTGGTAAAAGGAAGCTATAATATTAGCAGTAGACTTCATAGAGTTTGTCTTTCCTGCTGGAATGGTTTCATTTTGCATAGATCATTAAATATCCACTGAGCCAAAGAGGGCTACAAAGAAAGAGTGGAGAACAGGAAAGCCACAGCAGGAAAACTGTTCTCAAAAAACACATGGTAAAGGAACCAGTTTCGCCCCTATGCAAAACCATGACAGCATTTTAATACTAATTTTTTTTTAACCACACAGTTGTCCTGGTCATGAGTCCCTCATCTGAAACCTTTACATTCTTGAAATTCAACAGCCACAAACAAGGTAAAGAAACAAAAGGAGCAGTTCACACTTAGTCTTGGTAGAGTGCTCAGTTCTGGTTACCACAGCAGTACCTGTGTGGTATTTTTTTTTTTTTTAGATTTAAAGTAGACACAGAGGATCAGCTACCCTCCCTTTAATTTTATACATATCTTTAATAGAGCTACACTCAGTAACATGATACTATTGTAAATGTTCCCTACACCACATTTCAAACTAATAAAAACCTGTCCCCACCTACAGGGTAAACTGAATACAATAAAACCCCACTCCCTTCCATTACAAAGGGCAAAAAATAGCAATATTAATAAAATAATTACAAGAGATGAAAGAAGGCTTTATTCCATATCTTTCAGAAAGAAATTATTTTATTCAAGATGTACGTATTTTCAAGTTTCATGGTTTCCCTTGATGAATATTCCAGTATGGTTCTCAAAGTCCTGGTTTAGTGAGTATGAAAAGAGGTTATCACACTTTTTATGGTAAGGAGGAATGCCAAGAATATAGCTGAAGAGGCCAGATTTGTAATATGGTAGGAACAGTCTGGGATTTCCTAATTTCTGTCTTACTCGTTGGCAGTCAATACCAAATTTCCAGCAAAAAAGACCTTCCATCCAGAATTAAAACAACTCTCCCATATCTTCATACTGAGAACATATTAGTGGCCAATAGAGCTAATGATAATCCTTTAAAGACTCCTTGGTACCCACACTGACCCTTGAGAAACTTGAGCTCATTCATGTTTAATAACTACATTACAAGGAAGACAGTCACTGAAGTCTGGGGACCTGTGCTGGTAACATGCCTTCGAGGAGAGACACAGTTGCAGCTCAAGAAGAAAGTCTGCAGGCTGGCAGACTGGAAAATGAAACAGAAAAGTCCAATACAGAACAGTGCAGCTCAGAAGGGAGGCTCCAGAAACCAGACATTTGCCATTAAAATACCAGATAAGAAAAAGGGAGTGAAAACCAGTGAACCACATGTTACTCTTAGCTCCAGTCATCATTTCGAATTATAGGAGTTCATTCCATTTACCCTGGCAGCTTGCTCCCAGTCATAGCAACACCTAGCTTAGGATACCCACTGTTGCAATGTGCCAAGTGCTTTACAGCACACATTAGTATCACTTTCAACACTGGGAAAGTACAGACTGGGAAAGAGAAATGTTTTGCCTTACAGGCAAGTTACTACAGCTGGAATTCAAGTTTCCCCAGCCTTTCCTCCTTTGCCTACATGCTCTGTGAGCAGAATTGCTTTGTGGGTACAGAAAAAAGAAAAACCTTTGGCAGTGAGTTAAGCTTCACTCCCTCATCTCTATCCGTGTGATTTGTGTGCAATCACTGAACTAGAATGCACTGGAATAGGCAATCTCCAAGCTCAAAAAGGCAGACACATGCTCCTTTGCCTAGCACCTAATCCCCTCCTTGCCCCAGGCAGGATCAGTGTGATCTAAACCACTGTGTGCTGAGCTCCCCTGGCATGAGGTGTTTCCTCTCAAGAACCAGACAGTTCAGATCCCACAGACCAGTCTCTGGATGGCTAAAGGATATCTTGGATTCCCTGTTGCTTTTCCCTACTTGTGAGCCTAAGGCCTCCATACAAATACATACTTTAAGCCAAGCTTGAAGAGAAGCAGAACAAGGATTTAAACATTACATTATACTCTTTGGACTGCAGAACACTGAAATAAATCACAAATGCCTTTAAGCAAAACAAACCAAAAGAAGATGTTATAATTCTTAAGACACAGAAAGCTTTTACTCTTGTACTGATACAAAGTTTCTCTCAGTGAGGTTCTCACAGCAATGATTACTTTCAGAGAGGTGCAAAATAAAAAAAGACATTAACAGGTTAGGTACTGTTCTAAACATACTAAAACCCTCTGTCAAAAAATAGTTTTATGGCGAAATATATTTCTCCAGAAATAGCAGGGCGATTACTAAATATTTTGGTACTGTATAAGAGAGAAGGTGTCATATTTGTTCTTACTGATTGCTGTAGGTTCCAGATAAGGCAGTATCTGCAACCCACAGTTGTAAGTCTGGAAAATTAGACATGCAGCATCTGAAAGCCACAGATCTTGTTCCAATAGTTACATGCATATTAAGTATATACAGGAAGCTGGCATACAACTGATAAAATATACATCACATTTTAAACACATTGGGCCAAATTCACTCTGAGTTTAACTCCAATACCATGCTCTAAACAGTAGGGAGGTAAGTTAGACAGCTGTGACAGTGTGTGCTATAGGGATGTCTAGACAGGTGGATTGACAAAGAAAGGGATTTTGAACTAAGAAACTTGCAGAAGCAAAGTGGGAAAGGAAAAAAAAAATACTGAAAAATACAGTAGAGAAATGCATTATATCCATAAGAATTAGTTTCTCATTTAGAGAGCAGTTTGCAGTATTGTCTTCATAGGTGCTGGTCCTGTAACCCAGCATGCTAATGGTAAAAAGGTGAATTATGAAGAATAAAGATGATGGGAGAATCAGCAGCAAAACTAAAACAACTTCAAAACTCTGTAGAAAATAAACTCCAATTACATGGTAGGATCATAAGTTCCCCTTCTTGGGAGCATCTTTATAGGTGCTCCTAGGCGAAACAGAATTTACCTAATTTGGTCCTCAAAAACGCAGCTGTGAGAGGGCAGAGGTGGGATTACTCTATACAAGATCTATGTATAGTGGGCTAATTTTAGCTTCACTGTTTTATCCTTGCTATTTATATATATAAGAATTGTGTGTAAAAGGGGCTCCAGACTAAAATGCTGAAAGAACTTAGGTTTGCTTTTTTCACAGTTAGCTTTTCTGATAGTTTGTTGATACTAAGACTACACTGAGTTAAAAAGTACCATCATGCAGAGGCAGCCCCCATGTCAAGTCCTTGGGACGCTTCTCATTTCAGTCAATGCAGAGAGAGGATACAGATTCTCAAAGTTTCTTTAAAAAAGAATTTGAAAGGGATGGGTTGTGTGGGGTTTTGTTTTTTTGTTTTTATTTTTTTGGTTTTTTTTTAGTTGTTGTTTTGGTGGTTTTTTGTGGTTTTTTTTTTTTTTTTTAATCCTAGAATTTCGCACAATGGCAGAGAGGACATGAACTTCTCAAGCTATTCTTCCATTAGAATTTCTTTTGAATGGCTGAGCTTTCTGCCTGCTCCTCAAATTCCCATTAAAGTTACCAAGAGCTGCAGGCTCTCACTTGGCTGGGAAAAAGGCCTTTAAACAGTGCAAAGATCAAGAGCAGAGTAGGGAGGAACAGCAAAAGAGAAGCACTAGGATCCTGATTTGGTTCAAAAGGCAATGAATGCTACAGATGCTAAATGCCTGCTTGGATCTGAAGAGAGACAGGACAAGTTCAGAGCAGAAAAATCCACCGAGGGTTAACTAAAGGTACAGAAACCACTTCTGCCTCAGGAAGCTCCTGAGCTGCAGTCTGGGCTAGGCGGAAAGTTGGTTTGGCTCCCATGTATCTGTTCTTGGGCTCATTTTTAGTAAACACTGGCAAGATCACATATTTCACTTCAGGCAGGTCTTTTCCTGACTTAATTAAAGACCTGCCAGCTACTTTGCAACTTTGGTTTTTAACTACCCATGTAACGTCTTCCTCCAGTTTGGTCTTCTTTTCTGGTTTTTTATTTTTTTTCCTGGTTCTTCACCTTCCCTCCATCTCCCATTCTCATAAATACCTAAAAAGCAAAATCTTTGTCTCTGAGAGCAGTGGAGCAAGGGACTATGATGGGTTAGTTTCAAAAAGGTGAACAACAGTGCAAAAGAACAAAATGAGTTATACAGGGAAAGGACCTTGAGGGAAGACTAGGGGAAAGTGAACTCAGAAGCAGCAGAAAGAATGAAGAGAGGGAGGTGACAGAAACAGGCAATATAATGCTACATCAAGTTAGATAGGAAAGAGTTAAAACTAAAGAATGAAAGGTATTCAGTTAGAAAGAGCTGAGGTGGATCTTGTCCTGCCTGCCCTCCTGCCTGTGGGCAGCCCAGCTTCTTTCTGCCTGCACGGAACACAAGCTGCTTTCTTCAGACTCCTCTTCCAGCCAGGTATGGGCAGCATTCTCAGTAGCCAGCTCTCCTCTCACACCTTTTGCACACCAACACCCAGGTTCGCAGCTGCAAGCAACATTGCCTGCACTCCATGACAATGGCACACAGAAGCCAACCAGTTCTGCAATGTTTTAACTTCTAGCATTTCTCTATACATTCTTTAAACATTTCTCATCACTGAAGGTTCGTGCTTGATTACAGCAAGAAAACTAGGCTCCATAATTAATGCTATCAGCAATAGGAAGAGTAGTTTGCTGAGCACAAGACCTATGCTGCACATATTCCCACGTATGATTGACTCTGTGCTCTCTGAAGAGACTGAATACCTATCTTCTAACCACTCATCCCAAGACAGAAGTAATTTTAATTCTTTCCAAACTTCCTTCCTACTCCTCCGCCTCTAGAGACTAACCAAATTCCAAAATCTGTGTTTTCCAGAAAACGTCCATTAGTAAAACAGTGATTACTGATCAACTTGCTCCAGATCCTGCCTTCTGCATACCATCTTCATTTACTTTGGAAAGTTTTACAGAATCACAGACTCATGAATGGCTGGGGTTGGAAGGGACCTTAAAAATCACCCAGTTCCAAACCCCCTGTCATTGGCAGGGACACCTTCCACTAGACCATATTGCTCTAAGCACCATCCAACCTGGTCTTCAACACTGCCAGGGATGGAGCATCCACAACTTCTCTGGGTAACCTGTTCCAGCATCTCACCACCCTTATAGTGAAGAAAAGTTATCTTTGTACGCTTCTAGCAGAGTACTAGTTTGTTTTCTTTTATGTGGATGTTGAATTATGGATGCCTGTCAAGAATTTTTTAAGAAAGCCAGTGTCTGGTGTAACAGACAGAACACAACTCATAATGATGGACATTTGCTTCACAAAATGGGGCTGCAGCAAGCACAAAGATCAAATTGTAACAAGAAAAATGAGGAAGGAAAATATAGTTTTCTTTCTGCACCTTTCTCACTCTGCCTTCCCAACAGCACAGTCTATGGTTATCACATCCACCTGCTAGAGAATGATTTGGGGGTTTGACAGGTGAAAGAAAAATATCCCCAAACCTCAGATTAAACATTTTAGATGCTCTGACAGTAAAAGACAGTTTAAAAAATTATTTTGACTCAAAATTATGTATTTTCCTTATAATTTTAGAGCCTTGTTAACCTACTATTACTTAAATATTAGATTATTATTTAAATCACACCTTCAAACAACATCTCCAATGTTAAAATTAAATGTTTTGTCAGCTCCAGAACAAAGCATTAAGTCCAGTGTTCTAGAATTCCCGATTCCTTTTCTTACTCACCAAATTTTACCAATGTAGTTTTGGTTTTCCAGAATTTTTTTGCTACTTTGAGAATAAGTACTAATTTAAAAGTTACACCTGTTATAACAACACAATTTTTCACCTAGTGACATCATGCCATGTGAATGCAAATGACTGCAATCAGACCAAACAAAAAAGCAGGGGAAAAAAAAGGGGATTTAGAATTTACTGCAGACCTATCTCAGTCCTTGAGTTTTCCTCCTGCCTACCAATCAATCAAACAGCAAAATATAAAGAGTATCAGGACATGCACTTGAGGATGTCAAAGCTGGTGCAGAGTTTGCAGGCATGTTTTATATCTGAAAATCTCAGCAACCACTTTAGAAAACAAGTTGAATTTTGAACTGCTAACAAAGATTAAGACAGATAATAGTCTCAGAGCAGATGTGCTCTGTAAATGACAGTGAATAATTTTCTAAACATGGCCTTGGTTTCAGGATAAGAAAAATCAGGTAAATTTCAGGTGAATTTTAAGTTGAAATATAAAAGATGTTTTTCTCCTACCTCTAAGCTTTTTGTTCACGACAATTCAGACTCTGTCTATAAATTAGTCTATCAAATAATTGAATAACATCATATTGCCCAGAACAGAACAAAACTTACCATCAGAATAACCAGTGATGCTCCATTTGTTCAAGAGAAGAATGCTAATGAAGACTGAAAAGGCAATTGCACTCTTAGTTTGGTTTTAGTTGCACTTTTTATCTATTCATAAATTGCAAATGAGAGAACTGGAATACACTGCTAGCTAGCATATTACACTCATGCCCAAGACCTCCACAGCCAAGTATCCCGTTTCTCCTTACAGGTCTGTCCGCTTTTTAATATCATCCCTATGCTACCATATTAATACTTTGCAATTTGGCTTCTGACTCCCATCCCCATCTCTCAAACACCTTTGCCTGCTTGCCCAGCTCAAAGGCAGCATTTTATAACACTAATTAGGGTGAGACTGTAACAATACAAAAAGCTGCATTTCCTCTCGGAACCCTCCTATACCCTAATAACCATGTTTGCTTCATTTCTAAATGTGTAGATTTTGACTGCACAGCAGGAACATGTGGCCTTTTTGGGGGTTGGGGCGCTGCACTGGAACACCATGAGGCAACTCTTAGTACAATACAGTCCTGGAAAGCCCTGCTGGAGACAATTTTGTTAAGCTGTGTCTCTAGAGTGTCTCTCACTAGGAGATTTTTCTCTCATATTTTTTACGCTCATCTAATGGAATAAAGGTTTCTGCTCTTCATTAGAAGTATTACTTCTGTCCAATTCACCTGCAGATTTTTATGTCCCATTGCACCAAAAACCAACAAGGGAAATGTCAGTAGAATCAGGTGAATATTTCAGTGTCATAAGGATACAGAATAGAAGGAAGATGAAAAAGCAACAAACCTACACTAACAGACACTCACTCTCAAGCCTTTCACATTAGTAGTAATGACAAACTTTTGAGTTAAAACATAGATGTAGAAACAGCAAATGGCTACCAAGCTTATTATTTATCCTTAAGAGGGTGGGTTCACAAATGCTGTGGAGGTAGCATAGGATACATTGGCTACGGCATCACCTGAAGATATGCTGTGACCAGCAGCAGGTCTGGGAGCAGCATCTGCCTGTTCTCCTCATACTCTTCATTTGTATTGTCTTAGAATCATAGAATCATAGAATAGTTAGGGTTGGAAAGGACCTTAAGATCATCTAGTTCCAACCCCCCTGCCATGGGCAGGGACACCTCACACTAAACCTTGACACCCAAGGCTTCGTCCAACCTGGTCTTGAACACTGCCAGGAATGGAGCATTCACAACCTCCCTGAGCAACCCATTCCAGTGCCTCACCACCGCAATAGGAAAGAATCTCCTCCTTATATCCAATCTAAACTTCCCCTGTTTAAGTTTTAACCCGTTACCCCTTGTCCTGTCATTACAGTCCCTAATGAAGAGTCCCTCCCCAGCATCCCTATAGGCCCCCTTCAGATACTGGAAGGCTGCCATGAGGTCTCCACGCAGCCTTCTCTTCTCCAGGCTGAACAGCCCCAACTTCCTCAGCCTGTCTTCATACGGGAGGTGCTCCAGTTCCCTGATCATCCTCGTGGCCCTCTGGACTTGTTCCAACAGTTCCATGTCCTTTTTATGTTGAGGACACCAGAACTGCACACAATACTCCAAGTGAAGTCTCACGAGAGCAGAGTTAGAGGGGCAGGATCACCTCCTTCGACCTGCTGGTCACACTCCTCTTGATGCAGCCCAGGACACAGTTGGCTTTCTGGGCTGCAAGTGCACACTGAAGCCGGCTCATGTAGGACCTTGCACTTGTTATGGTTAAACTTCATAAGTCTTCATTGTCTTCTTAATCTACAAACTGCACCTAACAGATCTCTTTGCAAGCACCTCTTAGGAACAGCTCATTGGATTCCAGACTTAGTTAAAATTTGCTAGAACTTGCTATAACCCAGACTACAGTAACAGTATGCTACAGTCACAAGATTTTATGTTGATGAAATGGAGAAAAATGATGTGCCTGTCTTGAATTTAGCCCATGGCTTTGTCTCAAGCTAAAATACACACTAAGTGAGCTTGAACTAATAATGTCATTTCTGTGATTGCTAATGATTTAATTAAATGAATATAGTTACATTCAAATAAATACCTGAATCTCATTTTGTGAAGTACAAAAAATTGTTTTAATTAAACATGATTACAGATGTCATCTAAGGAAGCATTCTCTTTAGTACTTCTGCAGTGAAATGGAATCCATTAATCACTCTGATCTTCACATTTGAAGTACTACAAAAATAAGTGGCTGTAAAAGAAATTGTCATGTTCTATAGAAATACAGTGGTACAAACCCCTTATTGCAATGGGAAATTATAGATGAGAAGTGAAAGGCTATTGAAGCTCAAAATTCAATAGTTCTGTTTCTTCAAAAATATGTAACTCCTCCTGTGCATATGAAATTGCAGATTTTTACAAAGGTAGATTCTCTGGTTTAGAAGAAAATGTAGGAATACTGTCTTGTGTTCTACGGCGAAATTACAGTTGCTGTGGAACCACCGCACTGAATTTCCCTACAGCCATGTTTATATCCTCCACAAAACAGTCAATTTGAAAAGTTTTCAGCATTTTCTTCGTAACAATAAAAGCCATTACAGTAGAACAGACTCAAATAAACACACTGCTCAATGCTGACAATTTGAAGCTTTTTCACTGTGAACAGTTCTTCACCAAAAGTAATTGCAACCTAAAATAATTTAATTTCTTTGACACACTGACCTAAATAGGCTTACATCAGAAAGCAGAGTTTTCTACCTGCACTGACATGCTTTAGTGTATGAACATTACTAGGAAAACATAAGGCATGTGTGCTGGAACAGTCCAGTTCTACAGGAGCTGCTAGATTCCTTTTACTCCCTTTAGAAGAGTCTAGGGAAAATAAGGTTTGTATGATTTTAATACTAAACCCTTCCAAACTGGAACAGTATAAAGCATTAGCTTCTGTATAACCTCCTTCCTCCAGGATAATTATTGAAGACAAAGGCCTAGAAAGTTTAGTGTAAGAATTGCTATTAGATGAAATAATGTATTAATTATATCTAGTGGGTTAATTCTTGAACAACTTGCCCAAAGGTATTCAAATCTAGACTGATGCAGCTGTGATCTGGAGGTTCATTCAGCACAGCCTGCTTTATGATCACATCCCCCTGTACTTTCATTACCCTCTCATCCTATTTGCCTCAACTTTGAGTGCTCTTCCTGTACTGTACATGTTATGATTTCAGATCTGGAAGTTTCACAATTCCCCCACATAACTAAAGTATATATATTCCTTTTCTTCGAATTCCTCTAAAGTTTTCCACAAGTATTTCTACAGCTACTGACCATGGCTGGATACTTGATAACCACACTGTATCCTAGATGTGTACCTCTAAAGATACACTCAACTGGAAGAACTTTTCTTTCTAAAAAGGGGTAAAAGCAGCTGATAACCTCAGACAAGCTTGATTTTCTGCAGATACAATCAGAAGAACTTTCAGAAAAAAATAATGAAGGCTTTCTGACATGCTATAAAATTAAATGTGGAATGAGATCTCAGCTGGTATAAATGCCTTCCGTTCACACTAAACCAGACAATTCAATTCAGCCTGCCTAAGAATCCAGCTTTCCTTCTCTAATTAATAGTTACCAGAAAAGGTTCTGCAGAAGGACTGCTATATTCCTATTATTGTCCCCTTGATTTCTGTATCAGTCATTTACAATCCACTTTGACCTACTCCCTCTAACAATAAGATTCTACTTTAATTTCCTACACATTACTTGTTTCACCTGGATTATATATAATTGCAGTTACAGAGGCTAAAAAACCTGATAATTGCAGAGATTGGTAATGAAGACTCATGATAATTACATCTTGAATACTTGTTTTGTACCGTTTTTACTGTAATGGGGTCCCACTGTTAAGCCTCCTGGCAAACATTTAAGACCTTTCCAAGAATCTGGTTAATATTTATAGTAGAAAACACATTCTGATCAGGCCATTAAAATCTGAAAGAGGAAAAGACTTACAACCAGAACCAAACTCCTCTAGACACGCATCTCCTTTGATGGCTCTCCTCTACTGACATCATCAAGTGAAGCTGACAGACATGATAGCACAGTAAAATTACATAGTTTATAATCTTATTTTAGGAATTTCATGTGGCCTTGTGATTGCTGTGTATCAAAATAAGAAATGACATAAAATGACCCCAACCAAGAAAATTTTATGCAGTGTCTTACTGGCAAGGTATTTTAACTTTTTCATGCATTTCACTACTACATTGTGGTCAAGTGTCTGAAGAAACTGCAAAAGATGCATCTAGACATTCCAGGATCATTCTGTTGAGCTCCCACTTCCCAATCCCCCAGCCACCTCCAACCCAAACTTTAACTTCTGATATTGCTCCAATTTCAAAATCTTTTCCTTTGTCCACACTCTGCCTTTAAAATCAATCTTGTTAATTACATCATCCTTCTGATACCACAGCAATATCTATCTGAAAAATTGCAGCTTTGGCCCTTCCCACCACAGACTGAAAAGCCATATGATGTTTATTAGCATGCAGCATGTGCTACTTTCAGTTGGCTGAGAGGTTGATGGAGGAGTTAACTTGAATGCCATGCTGGTATTCACATTGGCAGATCTCCAGCTCCTCTTTGCCACCTGTGAACCACATCTTCCCTCAAACAGGATGCTCATTTCACCATTCCCTGTGTGAACACCAGCTTCTGAACATATTCTTGCTTTCCTCTTAATTTACAGGTACAAATGAGGTCATACACAGAAACAAGGGCTTTGTAGAGCTTTCCAGCTGAATACCCCTGAATTGTTGAATAGCTTACTCAAGTTTATCCCTCATCTAACTCAGCACATCCTCTTCGGTTTTTGTTTTTAACTAGCCCTTTTTGAACTTCTTTACTCTAAACTATGAGTTCAGTACAAGTCTGGCTGTAGGTTTTCACTCAGGTTACAACATGAGAATCTGTTTCATTGGGTTTTGAGTTAAGAAAGTTCTTTAAGAAAATTATGAATTTGCTGAAAGATACAAATTCAGGTCAGCCAAAGTGACTGGAAATTTGAATTTGAGATGGTTTTGGAAAAAAAAAAGGGGGGGGGGGGGGAGGAAGGGGAGAAGGAGGACTAAGAACATTTAGGAAATAAAATGGGGTGAGTGTTCATTTCAAAAGGAAACAACTTGATACGTAAACCCAAAATAAACACTTTTCCAAATAACTTTATTCAAGTGAAAGTTCGGTGTGTTTTGTTGGGGATTTTTTGTTTGTTTCATTGGGTTTTTTTTGTTTAGGTTTTCTTTGGTTTGGTTTTCCTCTGTTTGGTTTCATTTTTTAAATTTAATCTGGATTTTTTTTTTCCCCAGTTTAATCCACATACTGAAAGTTCACAACTAAGGCTCTGCAGAGCCTTCATTATTGTTGTTTTAACTGAAAAGAAGTCCTTTTTCTGAAATTTCCAAGCTTAATACTACTTTGCATTCCTCCCCAGCATTATGTTTTCCTCTTCTTTTTATCTATTGTAGCAATCTTGCCATTGAGCTTCTTCCTTTTTTTCTTATGACTTGAATGCACTCTCAGAGAAGACGGGATATTCACATTGAGGCAACTAGATGACTTAGTATAGCCTGAAAAATGTTCACAGAGAGAATAGAAGCATTCCTAAACAATTCTAGGTGTTATATTTTAAGGGATTTCTGTTATTTATCGTATGATTTCAGCCCCTGGAATTAGTGGCATTTGTTATAAATTTGTAAAATGACAGTTCAGCTAAAGAAGAGATTCAGAGCAGCCCTGCGGAGAAGGACTTGGGGGTGTTGGTCGATGAGAAAATGAACATGAGCTGGCTTCAGTGTGCACTTGCAGCCCAGAAAGCCAACTGTGTCCTGGGCTGCATCAAGAGGAGTGTGACCAGCAGGTAGAAGGAGGTGATCCTGCCCCTCTGCTCTTGTGAGACCTCACCTGGAGTATTGTGTGCAGTTCTGGTGTCCTCAACATAAAAAGGACATGGAACTGTTGGAACAAGTCCAGAGGAGGGCCACGAGGATGATCAGGGGACTGGAGCACCTCCTGTATGAAGACAGGCTGAGGAAGTTGGGGCTGTTCAGCCTGGAGAAGAGAAGGCTGCGTGGGGACCTCATAGCAGCCTTCCAGTATCTGAAGGGGGCCTATAGGGATGCTGGGGAGGGACTCTTCATTAGGGACTGTAGTGACAGGACAAGGGGTAACGGGTTAAAACTTAAACAGGGGAAGTTTAGATTGGATATAAGGAGGAGATTCTTTCCTGTTAGGGTGGTGAGGCACTGGAATGGGTTTCCCAGGGAGGTTGTGAATGCTCCATCCCTGGCAGTGCTCAAGACCATATTGGACGAGGCCTTGGGTGTCAAGGTTTAGTGTGAGGTGTCCCTGCCCATGGCAGGGGGGTTGGAACTTGATGATCTTAAGGTCCTTTCCAACCCTATGATTCTATGATACTATGCTGCTGCATTAACATTTATCAAGGTTTTGTGTGAATGGTAAAGCAAGAATGCTTCCTGTTAGAAGACAGCGGAATAACCTCTATGATTCAATTAGCCTTAACAAAAGAGGTGCCTAGAATTAGAAAGAGCTACCTGAATCTCAAGTTTAAACAGCTCTTTATATTTTAGTACTACACTAGGTTAGTTTAACAAGCAATTATAATTATTGGGAGAGCAACTTCTCTATTAAAGGTCAGGGAGGAATCACCGCAGCTCCAGCTATGAATATAATTGGACATTTAATGAAATGTGTCTACCCAGTACTTTCTTTCCTTTTTAGCAAATTCATTTTAGAGTTAAAGTGTAACACAGCAGTGCATCCAGAGACACTCCAGGAAGGAAGAGGACTATTTTATGCTAAACTTTTTTTTCTTTTTTAAAAAAATCTGATGGTATAATGAACAATCCCTAGGAGAAAGCGTACAGAGCATTAAAAAAATAGTATTACAACAAATTATGCACAGCAAGTTTTCAAAAGCTGATGACAAACTTATTTATTCATTCTGTATTTAAACACTCAGATCATTTGAACAGGTGGAATGCTCCAAGGATCAATAATTTATGGATCTCAATGAAATCTACTGCTGCTAAATTTAGATTCACAAATTTAAAAGTGCTGTACACTTCCAGAAGTTCAGTGTGCTGGAGAAGCCTCAACCATTTTCAGATCTTTAAAAGGAGAATTCTAACACCAGTATTCCTGTCTGCTGCAAATCAGAGCTCTGGCAAGACCCTGATATCTGAATAACCAAGATTCTTAATAAGTATTTACATTATGGCTCTTAAAATTCCTGCATGTATCTGTGTCTTCAACCAAATCTAAAGGAAACAAGTATCAATTCTCTGAGCAAAATGAATGATTTACTGCATCTTATATGATACAAATGAAAAGCCATTCATCCCTGGAATACAGTGATACATCTTTATCAACCCTTTCATGGTAGAACTTACCAATTTCAAATGAGCTGGCAGAAACAAACGGCCTTGAAGAATATGAAAGCATGCTGGAATCACTAGTAATTCTAAATCAATGTAAAAGAAATTATATATGATCCATATCTAAGGCCAGGCTTACCTCCCTCTAAACAGAGAGAAAGGGCTTATATATTTGAGAGCAGTTTCCTGTATCCTGGATTCCAGGCAAGTTTTTTTTTTTTAAATAAAGCATGTTCTGTAGTAAGGCCTAGTCCCTCATTTTCACTGTGATCCCACTGCTAAGGTATATTGTTATAAAGGATGAAGCACTGTATCAGTTTCTTACCTGGTGGAAAGAATTCTTCAAATCTTTCAAAAGAAAAATCTTTATAGTTTGTTTGATTGAAGTTTTCTTGATGAGGCAGCTATAGCATATGATCTGCTACTAGCATTTACACATACATATTCTTAAATCAGCTCTGACTTTCCTAGAAGTTACAGGGCATGACATCCAAAAGCTAGTAGTCCCAGCCATCACATGAATGCACCTACATGCTTCACCTGGAAACTGAGCCAGGCCGGAGAAATTAAGCAGCAACCACCTCAACAATTCAGGTCCAGGACCAATGGCAACTGAGCTTGCCGGGGCACCATCAGATTGCCCCCAGGCTGCTGATGTGATCCTAGCACACCACAGCAGGGTGCTGAGCTGAAGCAAGGGCTCTGCTCTGACTCCAACCCAATTGGGAAAACATGGTCTGGTTGTAGTTCTTCAGTTCTCTGTGGAAGCGCATGTATATGGAAAAGGAAAACTCCAACTACAGAAATGGAAAGAAAGGAAATGGCTTTTGCATACAGGTTTCAAATGACATCTGCAAATGTTTTTCATCAGGATAACTGAATAATCTTCTTGCTACATACTCCCTTGGCAAGATGCTTGTAAAATAATCTAATAGTGTAAAATAATATAGCTTTCCTGAACAAGATTGATCTCAAATCTGCCAAATATGCCACTCAATATGCACTCTGTGGAGCCAATATATGTGTTATAAAAAAAGAAAAAATTCTTACTTTAAGCCAGGAGTGTGAAGTTCAGGCTGGATTCAAGAGCAAACAAAAAGAATCAAATTCTTCTTTCAGCTATCTTCATATTCTTAGTGAAGACAGAATAATTTGTCATTCAGTCTAACTTCAATAAATACGTAATGTGAGACAAAAGAAAATCCTGTAGTAGATCTGTGCAGATCCTGAGCTAAGCCTCTGTGCTTCATGCTGAAGTGGATTAGTAATTGCTCACATATTCTGGTCTGCTGGTAGAGCTGTGGACTGAACATTCAGCACTGCATAAGAAGAAATACCATCTTGAAATGCTGGAACTGTTTACTAAGTTTATGTGTATCCACTGCTTAATGCAGTCCCTAATTAATTTAAGCCTAACCAAAGTGAAATTAATTTAAACCAAATGAAGTGAACTTGTGGCATGAATTTATGACTGATGCTACCTGATACTTAAAACCACCCTAAATGGAGAAAGCTTGAGTATAATCTTTCCAAATTTACATCATTTAATAATTGAGAACTAATCCTCACATAAGCTTTTTATATCTGTGGGCAGAACTTTCCCACCATAAAGTTAATTTTCTACAGATACATTACTTTGGGCTACACCTCCATTAAAGAATTAATTGGTGCTTTAAGAATAAATCAGATTGTGAACAGCCGTATTAAGTTTGAAGCATGGGAATGAAGTATCTGGCTACTCTAGACAGAAAAGATTATCTAGCAGAACTGAAAAGGACAGGACAGAAGCAGAGGACTCCAAATTAACATGGCACAAACCACACAGAAGTAAAACAGGCAAGCATGTCTTCTGGGATGGGGCTGAGGGGAGAAATGAAGTGCAATTCAGGCCAGCAATGTTTCCCTTCTTTGATCAAAATACGAAAAAGAATGAACCACTAAGCTGAACACATCCTTTTCTCCATGACTAAATTATGACATGCTCCTCTCTCTTGTGTCTCTCACTGCTCCCGAGCACTTTAAGTTACCTACTAACTCAGGTTCTTTAGATGCATTGGGAAGGCTGGATAAAACAGTATATCAGAGCACAGCAACTTTGTTTCACTTCTGTTGTTACAAAAGGACACATAATATAAGCTGCCTTCCTACTTGAAACCATATTGTCCTGGGTTCAGCTGTAACAGTCATGTATCAACAGCACATATGATACCAAAAATGCGACGCAGTTGAATGGATGCTCTTTCTTTTGTAAAGAAAATGAATCAAAAGTTACTGAAGAACACAGAATCCAACTGTATGGAAAACGAGTAAGATATTTTTCTTGCTGGGAGAAGTTGGTTCTTGTTTGATTGACTTTTTTTCTGCCTTAACTAAGGCAAAATTGTATGTGTGATGCATTGAAATATTTTGCATACTGCTATGACAAAAGAAAGCTTTAAGGGATAGCATTAGCTAGTGTTGGCTGAAGATTTTCTTCTCATTTCCTGTATGGGAAAACAACTAGGATGCCATCCAGTTATCTACCAACAGGATTCCTTGCAGATTTAACTTCTGGTGTATAAAAGAATCACAATTTTGTATATATATTGAAGAGCTTTTATTTAGGATCATCTTCTGTTTGCATAGAGCTGTTCCACATGTACATGCAGAACCTACCTTACCTTTGCTTTTAAATTACTGTTATTAAAGTCTATGGAAAAACTGTTGTCTTTCAGCTTCCAATAGAGTACAAGCATAGTGAATAAAATTTGCATCAACTGTAGCTCTAAGTTAGAAGAGTCAAACAAAAGAATGTATTAATATTCATTTGTATTTTCTTAGCACAGAAAACGAGTCTGACATTGTTAAAGGAGGAGGTGCTGGGTTAATGAGATCTGTAAAAGGATTTGATGACGTGTGGGAGGAAACCAGCTGGATCAGTAAGCGAGCAAGAATGATTTGGTGGTTGCATTTTTCACAGATGAGAAAGTTCCATTTGATGTTGGGAAATTGGTCTGTATTCTTGCTTTTTCATTCAGTTTTGGTGTGGTTTTGATTTTTTTTTTTTGGAATAAAATCTTGCCTATGTTTATAGGCAAGAGGCACGTGCTTCTGCAGAAGTTGTAGCAGTGTTCTGTACTTCTGCTGCAGTACCAGCATTACTTGCTTATCTGACACTAACTGCTGTGGTGTAAATGTTAGCTCTTTGAAAACTTAGTATGTTCTCATATGTCCAGAATGGCTTCTGGCTGTCTTACAACATTTGGGGATTTCATTTTTTCTGGTTTGACTCTTCTAGCTCTTAACACAGTGTCATTCACATCCAATATCTGTAGAACCATATAGGCAGGAAATGTAGTGATATCTAGATTTTCTTCTTGATCTAGACTTCACAAAAGTTTCCTCAGTGCTCTATGATTATATGCATGACATCCAGCCTTTAATGCCTTTATATTTCTAGGAGTTAGATGTCAGGCAGTTTGAATGATTATTTCCTGGTCTCTCGCAGCACCCAATTAAGTTTCATCCTTGACAGCCTTTGAAAAGTTGCTCTGTTCTGCCTGAACAGAAAGCTCACAATCTCAGGCTCCATTAGAATTCTCTTGCCGAGAGACTCAGTGGTGTCCCACAGAGTCTTCACTTCAGCTGTATTAAAGAAACCTGGAAAAGATCCAGTTCACTTGAAAACCACATTTCACGATTTCCGTTTCTTTCTATTCACTGACTGCAGGAGAATTAGCTTCCACCACCAAAGCAAACGACAGCAGTGCTTTATTTCTAGGAAGATAGTAATGGTGATACTAAATTCTTTAATCATGAAAAATGACTGAAATACGATACATACTACGTATATGTTTTGAGATTTATGATGGGTTTTTACCAGGACAGGCAGCAGTTCACTCATCTCAGTTTTCTTATCTTTCTACTTCTCTTTCAGGTATCACTGTACATCAGCAGTGGTAAAATAAGGTCCTTCCTTCCAAAGATTAAAAAAATTATTGCTATTTAAAACAACTGAAAAATCCACTATCTTTTCTGCACTCATTCTTCAGTCAATTTCCACTCAGCATTGTTTTAGTACCACAACCTTTCCAGAATAACACAAACAGGCTTTTAAAGATTGTCCTGAGTTTTCTCTGCTTATGCTTCAACCTTGCTTGAAAAGAGAGCAGATCTCAAGCATCATGGCTTCTGGATCAAAATTTGTGCCTCTACCAGTTCAGGACACAAATTCAGTAAGCTTGACACTGGGAAGTTTTCACAAAGAATTTAAGGCTTCAGCCTGTACTGCCTGAGGCTTTTGTGACCTTCAACAGATGGACAATACTTTTTTATGATAATGAGAGCAGTCTCAGATAAATCATTTGCCTTACCAAAAAATTCCAAGATTCATTCACAGGACAATTAAACTTGGGGAAATTCTTTTACCAAAGTTGGCTCAATTACTGCAATCATTGAAAGTGGATCTGGAGGAGATGCACCAAAACTTGACAAAATTAAACCAAAGCTGATGTTCCTACCAAAACACCTGACTCAATTCAGCTACTAACCAACTAGGGGACTGGTAGTGGAATCGTGTCCTGACAATGTAGGAACAGTGCTCACACAGGACCAGCCAGTGTTCATATCAATATACCTCACACAGACAGATCTGGAACAAACTCAAGTGGAAGAAGCAGCAATGACTAACAATGACTTGGACCTGCAAACATGACAATGAGCATGTAACTTTGTTAAGACACAGAGCACAAGATCACAGTGGCAACCTACTCCTACTGAGTTGCAAGTAACAATTAACCTTTCACTTACAAATTAAATATTTCAACTATTGCTGATACAATTTTCTTTTGCACTGGGCACATACAAGGAAAAAAAATCACTTGCAAGGGCAAATGCTCTGTTTAGAATTTCAATAAAGAGCTGGTAGGACGTAACAAGGGAAGAAAAAACCCAAACCTTTGGAAAATTATTTTCCACAAAGGTACCTTACAGTTCTTGGCTGCAGGCAGTATACATTTGTTTTTCTGGAAAGGACACATATACTACTGCAGCTGATTACTTTTCCAGATATATTGATTTAGTTCAACTTAAAAAATTATCACCAGCTCCAATGTCCATACCTGGAAGACAGTTTCTAAATTTCTCATGTCATGTAAAAGGCCTTAATTTTTCTCTAAAACATTACAAGTGTTTTTCCAGTATTTAGGTTTACATCACTGTTTCTTTATGTCATCCTCAGAGCAATGGCAAAGCAGAGACAATAGCCCTACTGCTATTTTCCTTGCATACTTGTTAACCCAATGCAGAAAAGAAGGCTGCATCTCCCTGTAAAACCAAGGAGCCCAAACATAAATAACCTCAATGGAAGAAATGGAAAAAACGAACAAGAACTGCTCAGAACAGCACTGAATCACAGAGCTGGCACCAGGGAATAAACTGAGGTGTAAGTATGCAGGCATTCGGAAACATTCAGAATTTGGCACAAACTTCCATTTCCTATATAGCAGGATCTTTTAAAGCATTGCTCTGGAGGAAAGAGCTTCACCTTCAGTATTTTCTAACAAGAACAGGAGAGGGCAAAAGGCTTTGAATATCTCTTAGAAAATCAGTCTCCCCCATTATACATCTCCACACAAACATTTACCAGAAACAGAAGCACAGACTGTTCTTATCACAGGTTTTGCTCAGAACAAGAAAGCAAATGCTTGCAAGCCTACCTCTCCCTGTGATGGTATTACTGAGCAGAACATGAGAGAGTAGAACAAAATCAGCTGGCATTATAGGAATATAGAGAAATTTGTAATAACACAGTCTTGTAACACTGCACCAAGGCCAAACTACTGGGTCAAAATCCTGATTCGTTATTAAATACAGTTTGCATTTAACACAAGTTAGTCTGATATTTCTTAGCAGTACAAAGCATATCCTATACCATCATAAATTCTAATTAGCTAAATTCTGCCACTTGCCCTAGTTTATGACCTCATTTGTTCTTCGACAGAAATTTATAATATACCACTTTACAGAATCTCCTAGTCCCAACTCTACAGATTATATTATACTTAATGTGCAGTAACCACACTTGCTATTTGAATCTTAAAACATCAACATGCCTTAATATTTTTTTCTTCTTCTGCATGTAAAGCAAAATTACCTACTTTGTCTTCCCTAGTTGTAATCCTCACCCTACTAAACTTTCATGTTTAATATAATACCACAGCAATTGCTACCTGCTTCATGTGACACAACATGACTAAGTCTCCTTCCCCCTCAATCCCTTGCTGCTCACAGTTGAGAGAAGACCTAGCCAAGAAATCATTTTAAGACATGCAGAATGTACTTTAGAAAATACAGAACTAAATCGTAAGACCAGAACCAGTATGTCTATGCAGGCCAGTGCTAAATGGATTTATTTGCTTTTGTCAAGAATGTCTTAGAATGGCTTATTAGGTTTATGCAAATACGATGAATGACACACAAACCCAACCTGACTTGTGTCCAGGCCCTGTACATATCTTTGCCCCATGTTTCCTTCTGTTTCTGAGATCAGCATGAACACAGTGTGGTCTTCTCTTACCCAATCCTATAACCATACAATCAAGCATGAGTCAAACATTGTAATGCATTCTTTAGCTTCATTTATTTGTTCTGTTGTTGCTGTGCTCTATATCTCTTGTATATATACTTGAGAGATATTAATGAAAAATATTAAGGATAGCGTTCATCATTATTATAACATACACAGTCTATCTCCTGACTGCTACATATCTCCTGTTCTGGAATGTACAAATCAATCTGACAAGACACTTTTGATAGTTCTCAGATCAAGAAGCTTGGCAAAAAATGGAGAATAATTGTGATACTTCTCATAGAAGCACAATTACTACATTTAATAAAAGAGTTTCAAAGTCTGAAAGTGTTGGTGTCTGTCCAAAAAATATTTTACACTCACATCTATTCTTATTTGTTATTAATTTGTATTTTTAAATTGCAGTCCATGTGACTTCCTCATTTTTTCTTCAATTTGTCAAAAATTGTAATCACTCTTTCTCATCCTGAAACAGTACTCAGAGCACATGAAAATGCATAATGCCTGCAGCCATACTATCTCCAGCTGTGATCATGTCAGGACTCATAAGTGGGTCTGTACATGAGTGGCAGGCCTCTAACAGAAGTACACATGAAAGTTATGTAAAACAGTGGTAAAACAGTGGATGACTTTTATTAGAGGGATGCACTATCCTCTTCTGCAGACCAATTTCATTCAATAGGTAAATTTGGTTACATGGCTCAGCAGACAGAGCATGCCCTGAAAAGAACACCAGTCATACAAAGCTGACCAAACTCTAGCAGAGTAGCAAGGCCAAGTTCATACCAGTGTACCATATTACCATAGATGGAATGCAATGCTCCCATGGGATTGAAAACTAACATTGTTGGACTGTTTGTAGCCATTAAAACCTCAGAGTATTATTACTATTGTTAACTTGCTATGAAAAGATGATAGTCCAGAGATGCGGAATTCTAACATGGGCAACTCTTCTCCCTGAACTGTATTGCTTTCAAGATGACCTTGTTACTGTGCTTGAATACATTAATTTCTACACTTAATTTGCTGGTTTGTTTTGCCTGCAATTTGTTACAGACTGACTTCTGTGCATATCACAGAGTTTGTATAAATCATAAGGTTAAAACTGCAATGAATTTTGGAATACCTGTTGATAAATGATGCTGAGCAGCACAAGGTATTTGTCATTGTTAGTATGTACTGGCTGGGCTAATCCATATTCATAAACAACTACTTAAGTATGTGAAGCATTAACATATATAGTTTAGATTTGTAATTATCTCTACAGATACAGACAAAAACAACATCTCCTTTGCTCTAATACTGCAATAGCCCAAGGACAAAAAAGAGAAAGTGACAGGCTGCTGTCCCTGTGCTGTGCTGTGTTTGTAAGCAGCTCAAGTACTGCACATCACATATACCACAAGAGCCTGCCACACACTGCTCCAATGGATCCTGTCGGTACCAGAGCCAGGAGTCCAGACTATAGCCTTCCATGACAAGCATACATTGTTGACATCATGTTTAGATTAAAATATGTGCTAAGAAAGAACTATGTCAACAGGAGTAAGGTTTTGGTATCTTGTGGGTTTTTTTTTTGTTTGTTTTTAAGCTTACAAGTCTACGATCCAAATGCTTAGGATTTACAAACTATTTTCTGCACTCCAGATATTGTTTCCAGTCTTTTGTTCCTGTTAAAAAGCAGGAAATGAAACTCAGAGAAGATGGAAAGAAGAAAAAAAAAAAAAAAGAAAGGTAAATTAACAATTCTAATCTGCTTTTGCACACTGACAAGTTTTAAGCCACTTCTCAGTAGTGGAGCAGCTATACTGAGTGGCTGACACTGGCTTGTGGCTGCAAATATCTACAGAAATGTGAGGTTAGCAACACAAACCCTGATCCCGGCCACAGTCTTAAAGCTATCAGGTTAGTGTGCAAGCTTCTTGAAGTCCCTGCCATCTGAAGACTCTCAAGCAGATAGAATCACCTTCACAACAGCTTTTCATCACAAAACCCAAGCAAAGTTACCTTAACATCACACAGAAGTGGCCCCAGACTATTTTGGTTCCATACTTTGGGACAGAAATGCACGTAGTATGTTCTGAAAATACAATAATGCATCATGCATTATTATATTAGTGCAGTAAAATTGCATCTGAAATTTTATACACCAAGTGGCATTAATTCATATTAGGAACAAAGAAAAAAGCTTATTTAAAATAGTACATTATTTATATTATTATTATTTTATATGGCAGTTCTGAAATAACAGATTAATCGAACAAGTGCAATCCCTAGTTCAGCTCTTATGCCAAACTTCAGCCTGGAACATTTTACAGCCAAATGATAAACCCATGAAAACAGGAATTTTACAACAAAACTGTAACGGCTGTTAAGGTAAGAATATAAATGGTTGTCCTGTAGCAACTACTGAACTATTCTCTTCTGAGTCAATAGCAATGCCACAAAGACAGTCTATCATAAACATTTTATATAAGACTTAATAGATAGAAGAGAAATTTGCATTCATTATTGAAGAGATTCAAAGTCATTGGGTCAAATTTATTCCAGATAAAACAGACTTCTCCAAAATCATTAGTGATGAAGTTACTCCATGTAAATTTCTCTTTCTGAGGGACTCACTGAGCTCTTTACTTACACTGGTAATGCTGTAAAACTTGCTGTAGACATGATGATGAATTGAAGGCTGTGATGCAATCCATATCAATCGCTTTCTTTTCATTTTCACTGCTTTTCATGGAGGGTCTCGAGGCACATCACAACTGCATAGCCTTTCCTCTTTCTTCCTTCTAAAAAGGTAAAAATTAAAGGTGAGGAAAAGGGACTTAAAAAAGCTGTTGGGCACATTCAAGAACACTTCTGGAAGGCACAGTGAACAATCAAACTGTGCCAGGAATACCAGGCCCAGGTATTCTGTGCTGCACTAAGGGCTCACTGCAGAGCTCATCAATCAGGTCTACTAGAGATGTTCTCTAGCAGACACTTCAGGAAGGGAGCAGGCACACACTAGTTTATTTTCTTTACCACATTGAATGCCTGGCTCCTTTGTAATTCCCCAAACTCTCACTGCTAGTAAATTCATGGCTATTTCCATAATCCCCTCTGCTTTTTTTATTATTACATCTGTTTGTTGTGGTTTTTTTTTGAGGGGGAAGAGGAATAAAATCCAGATTTTTTTTCTTGATTTCTTCTTCTTCCAGATCTTGCCCTGACTGTCCACTGAGAGAGTCCGCTGTTTATGCTGAGAAGTATGACAGCAACAGAAGCTTCCTACTATGGACCCAAAGCTGTAACAGGTAAAAGAACCTATAGTGAGCACGGCTGAAGGGGGAGAGGTGGCTGGATGCTACCATGCCGGTCATCTTGTGCACCATAAATCACAGCAAATGGTTTATCTTGTCTTCACCTTTCTAACAGGGTATTTGACTGTACCTGAACCTTTGACTTTGATCTTCATCTGAAAATTAAAATATCTGAGGATGCACAACTGCTACTGCAGTGACCTGCTATCATCAGTATCCTTACATATAGCTGGGATATGGAGTTTATCCTGCCCTGGCTGTTATCCACAGTAACATACCATGAGGACTAGGAAGAAGCATCATTCTGGACTACGTAAATCAGTGCATTGACTATACTCTACCACACTAACTACTTGCAACAACAAGAGTTTGGTATTTAGCTAATTAAAAAAAAAAAAACCAAAAAAAAAAACCCAAAAAACACACACCAAAAAAAAACAACCAAACCCCAGATATCACACAGTATAGAAAGAAAAGAAAATAGAGCACGGCCCACATGGAAAAGAATATAGGAGTTAAAACAGATTGGCTAAGGAACTAGGGTATAGGAATCAAGAATTGCATGGAAATGCAACTGAAATAAACATATTGCCTTGAGAAAATTAACCAAGCAGAACTGAGTTATTTCCAGCCATAAATTCTGAGTGGATAGGACAAGAAATGACAGGCCATATCATATTACTTATGTTTAATCTAGGTTTCTTTGATGACTGATTTTCTGACTCAAAGAAGGATCTAGACTACCTGGAGTTCACTAAATGGGAGTTCATTAGCTGAAATGAAGAAGGTGAGGACTGAAAAACTAATTGTAAGAGAGCAAGGGAAATAGATAAATAAGGATGACAATGAGCTATGCCAAAATTGTATTTAACATTTTCCATGACCTTACCACAAAAAGCATACTAATGAAATCTGCCAGTGATATAAATTTAGGCTGTATCAGCAACAGAATGAAATTCAGTATCATAAAACATGTCAAAATGGCCTAATAAGAAAAAAAAAGGATATAAAACAGGAGCTCATCAGGGTAGAAGTGGCTCAGAATACAAGCATACAATCTGAACGTAAGATGACAACAAGCTGCACACTGATACTTGTGAAAGTAACGAGAGACATCATCTACTTTGTTAAAAGCACGCAGGTAATCCTAAGGGGAAAAAAGCACAGCATTGAACAGCTTTGCCTCCAACACTGCCTAAAATTTTGCTCAAATGAAGGGACCTGGTGAAGCTTGACTTGCTTCTGCTAACAAATGAAAGCTGAGAATGGATAGAAGCCCATTAGTGTTTATAAATACATCACAGGGATAAGTGCCAGGAAGGGGAAAGATCTCATTGTGTGAAAATAGAAGATGCTGGCACAAGAATAAAGCAGTGTGAGCTTTCCGTGAATAAACCGAAAATTGGATGTCAACAGAAGGTTTTTAACTAGGGGATTGACGTTCTGCAAGGAACGGTCTTCCTGTGGGCACAGCAGATCCAAACTCGCCAGTATTAAAAGCTTGCTGAGTTCCTAGAAAGCAGTAACTGGAGCCTGCAATGACTGGGAGTGGAACTTCTTCACCTCCAGGATGCTCTCCAGATTTCTGACTACTTCAGTGCAGACCTGGGAAGTTCTTGGAGTTAACGTAACAAGGCGTAATAAGAACCTGCAGACACCTTAGAAGCTGAATGTGTGGTCTCAAGAGTCTTAGCTTTTTCATTGCACAAGTATTAGGATTAACCTGCCTGGCAAATGAAATGAGTTTTGTAAGGCTAATAGAAGATGCATTTCCTGGATATCTGACCCCCTCAGACTTCTGAAATGACAGCATGACACAACACAGTATCCTAACCCTAATTCTTCCTAATGCTCCTATCTCAATGCTAATAACTAACAGGAACTGGAGCTGGGACATCTCATGGAGGTTTGCTGACACTGACATAAGGCAGAAAGACAACAAATACTTTACAGATCTAAAAATAAACCCAAACAGACATAAATCAGTGAGCTTTTTCCACAGACCTCTTTGCTTTCAGTGCCAGTTCTATTTTGAGGTTTATTGGTTTGTTTTGTTTTTTTTTTTTCCCTTTAAGCTTATAAGTGGATAGAAATTTGATAAGCGAATTAGGAGAAGGATTACTCCAACTGTCACTAAAGGCCACACCGAGATCAGATGCTTCCATTCACCTTGCATTTTTGCTTCTGGCTGAATTGCCGGTCAGACAGTGAACAATTTCACCCTTTTTACGGGAAGAGAATAATAGAGGGGTTTGGGTTGGAAGGGACCTTAAGGATCATCTAGTTCCAAAACCCATGCCATGGGCAGGGACACCTACCACTAGACCAGGTTGTTCCAAGCCCCATCCAACCTGACCTTGAACACTTCCAGGGATGGAGCACCCACAACTTCTTTGGGCAACCTGTTCCATTGTCTCAGCACCCCCACAGTGAAGAATTCGTTCCTAATATATAATCTAAATCTACCTTCTTTCAGTTTAAAGCCATTACTTCTTGTCCTGTCGAAAGGTAAGCGGATCGTAATTTTACAGAGATGTAGGATACCAGATTATAGTTGGCTCGGTATGAAGAGCAGCTCATCTAAATCCGCCTTCCAAACCAGAGGAAAGCCGTGTTTACTCCCGTCCCCGTTCCCCCGCGCCCGCCTCGGCTCCGCCTTCGGTCTGTCTCATGTCCCTGGAAGAGCCGCGGCCGCTCGTTCCAGGAGTCAGCAAAGCCCCGGGGACTGCAGCTTTATGTTTAAGCAGACACGGTTTACAAACCACAACCCCCGACATTTTTTGACAGTAATTACGTATTCTGATAATTAAAATTATACGATGTTCTTCCCAGAGAAAGTTTCAATGTGAACATGATTCAGGAAAACGAAGTAGGAATTTGGTGTGCGGTCCGGGAAATGAGATGCATCACCTTTTTTTTCAGCTGAAATACGAAAGCTGATGATGTTTTGTTATGCAAATACGCAGAACACGACTCCCGCTGCACTAATACTTAGCGTTTTGTTGTGGTTTTGGGGCCTGTTTCCCAGTGCCCCGCCCCGCCCGTGGCTGCCGCGTCCTTGGCACGGCCCCGCACGGTGGGCTCTGCCCCCCGTCCCGGAGGAGCGCGGACCCGAACGAGCCCCATTCACCGGCGCTGCCTGGGCCTACGGCTGTTGCTCGGGTCGGGCCGAGGCGCGGGCGGGCGGGCGGCAACGCGGCACGGAAGTGCATCTCCCAGCGCCCCGCAGCTTCCCGCTTCGCAACAGCCTCCGTCTGTGGGGCAGAGCAGAGCGCAGTGCAGCCCATGCGAAGAAAACCACGCCAGGGCAAGCTTTCAAGGGGACTTCTTTTGTTTGGTTTGTTGTTCTCTTAATCAAATAAACCTAATTCACATAGAAACTATGTTTGCTCTTTGTGTCTGGAAAAAACATCAGAATTACGATGTTAAAATTTCCAAATGGCAAAAAGCGAATTTCAAATAGCTGGCAATGAAAACGCTCGATAAACACATGCTGGCTAAAACTCACTTCTTTTTCACACCCACTATGCCTGAACCCTTTATTAACCATATGCTTTTACAAATTCAGTTTAATTTCAATGCAGGGTTTATAATCTTTGTTACAATGCAGCTGTAATAACCTCAGGCTCCTGAAAATTTAAGCTAAAGAGAAAGTGAATGCTGAGATTTGCAGTCACACAAGAGACAGAACATTTATCCTCTATCACAAACCAGTTCCTATTCTTCCAATAAATATTTGGTAGTGGTGGTATTTTCCTGTATGTCATACTGTTTGTTGCTGCCTTCAATTTCACTGACCATTTTGTATTTATAAATGTATAAATTCCATGGTTAATAGTATAGAATATTGAATGTACACATAAGTGAAAGTTTGGCAAGATTTCACATTTAATTTCAGCCTCACCATGTGTTCAAAATTATGCACCTTATTTAGAGTTGCCTCATGAGGTTCCTGGTTCTTCTTGACTGGCCCGCTCTCTTTACAGAGCTGGATAAGGTGGTGGTCCCATCTCCCTTCTATTTGTATGAACTTGTCAGCAGCAGCTGTAATTTGCTGGATTTAGAGCCCTGTGCATTACAATGCATGGGTTATAATTGTAACTGTTAAATCACTGGGCCTCTTAAACAGCCAATTCATTAAAACTGTTTCCATGTAGGTAAATATTAAAAATCTGTGGCCACTACCAGGATTATAGGTGGTAGAGTTTGCATCCTAAACCCGCTTCCACCAGGACTGTGAATGGGGCAGTCACCTTCAGGCTGCTGGTGGGGGTTCAGCTGGGCGCTGGCAGAGCCCAGGCAACGGTACAGTGCACTATGGCAGAGCCTGCCCAGAGCATCCCATCAACACAGCGCTCTCCTGTACAAGGGTCTGGATATTCACAGAAAGGAAGCCTCTAGTCCAGAGAGCTTTCCATCTTAACCCAGAAGTAAGCAGCCAACACGTAACAGACAAAACCCATCTGTATAAAGCAGACCACACGGACAACCTTCAGCGCTCCCTCTTTTAATAATTTCCTTTATCCAGTTCCCCGTAACTCAGTCCCTGCTCACACAATGACATCTTTCTGGCCTGTTGTTTTTGAAGGCAGAAAGACAAAAGTAAACCTCTTCTCCTCCCCCAAGCATACTTGTGAACTTTCTGATGGAACATTTTGCTTCTGAAAAATGAAGGTTTGTCAAAACAGAAAAGTATGAGGAGCAGAGGCAATTTTGTTGACTCTTCAGACCTCAAATTCTTGCCAGTTCAGCTTCTCGCAGGCTGAGACATGCCAAGGCCTTAAAAGCTGTGGCTGAATCATTCCCATCAAAATCTTTTGAACTCTCAGCCCACCAGACAAAAAACCAAAGGTCTGAGCTGCAAAGGGAAGCCTGTCCATTGTTTTTAGATACTTCCATTCTACTCCCTTAGACAAGAACTTTCGTTTCCAGGAAACTGAGTAACAGTAAATTTCACTCCAATGCAGGAATATTTTGTTTTGTTTTTCTCTTTTACATGGAAAACTCAATACATAAATATCTTTCACCATATAAATAAGCACATAAAGGCATGAAAATGTGATCTTCTAGCAATCTACTCAGCCAGAAAGTAGGCAAGAGCAGACCGTTTGGGAAGCCTGTAAGTACAGCCTGTGCTCTGCAATCACCCTTTCCTTCTGTCAGGACAGAAAATCACAGAATCATAGAATGGGTTGGAAGGGACCTTAAAGATCATACAGTTCCAAACCCCACTGCCACAGGCAGGAGCACCTTCCACTAAACCAGGTTGCTCAAAGCCCCATCCAGCCTGGCCTTGAACGCTTCCAGGGATAGGGCATCCACAGCTTCTCTGGGCAACCTACTCCGTTGTCTCACTACCCTCACAGGGAAGGATGTTTTCCTGATGTCTGATCAGTTTAAAGCCATTCCCCTTGTCCTGTCACTAAATGCTCTTGTAAAAAGCCCCTTTCTTGTAGGCACCCTTTAGGTATTGGAAGACTATCGTAAGGTCTCCCCTGAGCCTTCTCTTCTACAGGCATTTCAGAGCATCTCTGCTCTGCAGGATCTGTTTGACCTACCTTTACCTCTTTAAAGAGAGGCCACTTCTCACATATTAGTCTTTCAGTAGAATATCTTTCCATTCATGCTTCTTTTTCTCAAACATGCAGTATTACCCCCTCCCATACCTTTAAGTTACACAGCCATTTCTAACTAAAATAACAATTCACCTAGGAGGGCATTCTCCATACAGCAACACTCTTGACATCAGCAGGACAGATTTGTAAAGCCCTTGAAAAACAACTTTATTCAGCACTCAGTTCCAAATGCAACTGCAAGCCATAGATAAATCCCCATTTTGTCCCCTCTGTAGCAGCAGCTGGCTAAGATAATTTGCACAGCTAGCTTAACCCCATGTTTAATATGGGACCTGGGCTGAGGAGAGACTCCCTGCTGCGTTCCTGTTTGGCTCCTTGCCAACACAGTTATTATTTCTCACATTATTTCTGTTACAGTAACACCTAAGAGCTTCAGCCTCTGACATGGACCTCACCATTACTCAGTGGACAAACACACAGCAAAAAGACCAGTCCTTGTAGCAATGGAGCCTTAGTACTGAGCTTGAAGCAAACTGAAAAGGAAACACAGATTTTCCTCTCAACATTGATAGTATCCCCCTGCTGACAAAATCCTGGGAATTTGAGGTCAGATGCTGTAGCTGCTTTTACTAAGAAAAGGAGCAAACTGACTGTGTAGTAAGGTCAAAGACAAAAAGAAAGCAAGAACAGACGATGATGGCTTTCCTGCTTGTGGAAGGGATTTCTGAGCACTTCCACAAGAATCAAGATAGTACCAAATGCTTGCAGGAAACAAATAATGTGACCAGGCTGCTTTGTTCATGAATCACTGCACACTGCAGTCAGTCAGCAATACCAAATGCAACACCATGTACATCCCTCACATGAGGCTCCTATTCACTTCTTGAATCCAAACCTTACCATTTGCAGTATTTCAAGCAAGACACCTAGACGGCCTTTTGCTGCAACTTGAAAGAAGATGCAAATAGAGCTGAGGCTGAAAGAACGACCAAACCCCTTGCTATTTATTTAGTATTGTTACTTCAGAAGATTGCTTGGACATGCTGTCAAAGCTGATCCAGGGAAAATCTGTCTCAAGCACTCCTGAAGTCAGCTAAGTGGCAAGATCAACTGACAGCAAGGAAAAAGCTTTCAAATAACTGAAAGCATTTAGGAATAAAATAAATTATTGTCTTCGGGAGTGTGTTATACAGTAATACTTGTACCTAGACTGATACAAATACCTTTACAATGGACAAAGTCTTTCACTAGGAGATACGTTTTTATTTAAATAGGATTATCAATTACATTTGATGTTCCAGTCCTGTGTGTTACCCACGGTCTTTGCTGCAACCACAGCAATAATTCTACCTGACTACAGTATATGAAGTTGCCTGAAAGAAAAGGTTCCGTGGCAACAAGCTCTGTGAAAATGGAGTATGGATTCTGCAGCAAACATCTGAGTCTATTAAAGAAATACAAACCATGTACCATGTACCATGTTTGTACATGTCAGTCCTTGTGTAATGTTTGGACCTGATGACCTTGAAGGTCTTTTCCAACCTAGCTGATTCTATGATTCTATGTACAATACAGGGAAAATACTAGACACACTGTACTGATAGTTGGTTTAACCCAGCTGGTACAGAATCTGTTTTAAACCATTAAAGGAATTCCTAAGTTCGAGGAACTGGTGTCATCAGGACAGAGCAGAGCATTGGAACAGTAGCGACTAGGAATCACAAGGAAAACTGGTACACTGTTACCCAGCTTGTCATTCAGTGGACAATACCAGGTGATCTGACAAGCCCATGTCATTTCATCTTTATTTCATCAGTTTGAATCTACCTCAGATCAGTGATGACCAGGAATAACTGATGCTTCAATATGAGACTGGACTTCCCTTTCTACTCGGAACCAAAATACTCATCCTGCTGGACACTACTAACTGCTGAAGGGTCTTCTAGAGTAAACGGTGTTGGGCAAAAAATACAACCCACAAACCATAAGTGCTTCTATCTTCCTCCTCAGAAAATAGTTTTGTTGAAAGTTCTACCACTCCATATTCTAACATTCTTAATTTGAACCATTCAACCTTACAGAGATACATTTCAAGTTATAAAATAAATAAATAAATAAATATAGTATTTCATTGCTCCAAAATAGTATTTTTGGGAATGGAATACTCTTATTCTTTCCATAGAAAAGAAAGCCTTTTGTTTCAAATCAAAACCAAGTGTAAATTTAAAACATTGAGAATATCCCAGAGACGTTCTGTCAGCTGCAAAAATGCACTTCAGGCTACCTCAGGGAGGGCAGGTTGTCTGTAATATATCACTGACAGATGCACTTGGATGTGTCTTGGATGGCAGTCTAAGTATAAACTGAAAACATCACAGCCTTTGGTACTCCACTACTTTGCAGGTCAAGACTGAGACCTGCACTGCCATTTCACAGGCAGTCATCTGCTTTGCGATTGAAAAGAGGATTTTATTCCCTAAGGCTATCAGTTAGGCACCTTTACAGGCAACAAAGATAACAAAAATAAAACAACTAATACATCCTAACCTTCTTACCAAGGGCACTCATGAAGTAGACCAGAAGCCTAGCAGCTCTGCAGTAGTTAGTTTTGGACCAGGCACGGGTAGCTTAGACATTGACTTATAGGGATCCTTATGGAAATTATGAACATGTTTTGGAGTACCTGAAAGCAGTGGGACTAGGGGGAAGTAGCTGACACTGCTCTGCCCTGGCCCTGTCCATAGACCACACAGTACAGTCTTCATAACCACACAGCATTCAAATTCCTTGTGCAGACACAATCAGACTTGATATAGATTTTATCTGGCAATTAATAGAGTTGACATCTAGTCACAGTGACACTTGTTTCTGGCATTTGCTGAAATACATGGAAGTTCATTAGACACTAACAAACAAGGCTAACCCATGTCTATACTGCAGTTGAGCAGGATGACTGCAGGGGGTGTAAACATGTAGTTAGCTCCCTTACCAACAGCGTCACAGCCACAGCAATGCACATTTCAGACAGGGCACACGAGATAGATAATCTGGTATCCTGGGTACAACACACAGGTCTATGAGCAGCTGAAGAGAAGGATTACATCCAACCCTGCTCAGGCCAGCTTACTGCGTAAACCTCTCCTGGAACCAGATCTGAAGTGAGCTAGACTGGCCTTGACAGCACAGGAATCATTGCAGGGTATACATATTAGCATTAATTTGTTTTGCTTTAGTACTGAAGGCTGAGAACAATACCAGAGGTTGCACTCACTATTCTCAAAGATAATAACAGAAAAGAAAAAACCCAACTCATTCATAAAATCTAATGTCTGATTTTTTATTTTTTTTTTCAAATACAGAAGCTATTACAGCAATTTTGACACTTTCAGGTTTTATTCTACAACTTTTCTTAAAAGAGTGGTCATTTTTTCTTAATGTTACTGTGTATTTTCTTTCAAAAATATTCTGCCTTTGTTGCTGAGAAAGGAATACTAGCTGAGAGCACAGCAAAATTGTTGCCTCAAGACAAATTGGCATTCATCATTCAAGCAGAAAAATAAATTAAGTGCAACATTTAGGCACTCTGCATTGGGTTGTTGGGAAAAATCAACAAAGGGAAAACAAATGTTATGTCAACTATTGACTGTAGAAACTGACTAAATGAGTAATTTCACCAGTACTTATACAGCCCTGCACTTCACAAGGTACTTAAAACTGTGAAGGCTTTTAATAGTTTTTTATTGGAACCAGCAATCAACTTTACATGTTTTGGATAGAAATATGTGGCCTCGGTAAATCCTAAAAGCTACATACATCCTTTTAATATTTCAATTTGGCATTTAAAACCAGCGATAGCAATATTATTACAATTGAGAACTGTTAGACATGATTATGACTTATGCTACAGTCTGGTAGACTATATTACTGCTTTACCTTGACTTTCAAGAATGTCTTTCATCCTAAAGGGTTCAAGAGTGTTTACACATATTACAAATGCACAAAGTGGACTAAGACAGATCATTTCATGTACTAGCAGGATGAGGCCATCTCCACAGTGGAAAGTGTCTATTTTACTTTCCTCTGGTACTTTACGACAAGAAAGGGGATGGGAAGATTCTAAAACAATGAAGTTCGTTAGTGGGATATCTGTCACTTGGCACAAGTCTTACCAACATCTACTACAGAGCACATATTCCTCGTCACTTGTACCCCATGAACAACAGGTATTGCTGCTGGTTTGGTGAACTTCTACCATGAAAACCAGGGTGCAATTTACCCATAATTCACATATTCCCTCAGTACTGATTTTCAATCACTTTACCAGGGCCACCAACATTCTTTAAGATACCCTCAATCCCTACCCTGGATTAACTTAATATTGCCTCATTAGAAAATTTTGCCTAATTTCCACTCATCCTTTTTACCTGACTACCAATCAAAACATTATATGTGTGTGTCCGTGTCCATCCCCGTCCGTTCCCCATCCATTCCCCCCCCAAATTATAGTTGGCCCCTACAGCTGATTCCTGGTCTTGAAAGCTGACCAGCTGTTCTAGAGACTAGGACATCCTCCTCTCACCTTCTTCATTATTTGACTCCTACCTAAAGCTGTGGTCCACAAGTGAGCTGCAGCCAAGCTGACTTCCTCCAACACGGGGCTGGTCCCACTCAGCCATGGCCTAAATATTTGCACAGGTCACTATGGAAGCAATTTTAAATCACGTTTTCATTTTCAAAATTAATCTTTTCATTTTTTTTTGTCATCTTTTACCATAACTCAAAGGTTTAGCAGACTAGTTCAGGATTGAAGTAAAAGTACAATATTTGCAACATACCTAGTACATACTATGTGCCTTTGTTCACAGACACAATGTAAAGTCCTTCTGTATCAAAACTGACCCCAGCAGTAGGCATGCAAGGAGCATGTTGATTTCTATATTCAAGCCTTTTTGACAATGCAGGATGAGACATATAACACTGAATATCTTAAACAGAACCAAGAGATAACTGAAACATCCTAGCTGACCATAAACCATGCGTGCTAGCACAATATATAATAATGAAAAATTTTGAGAGGAATGTATTCCAAGACAATCAGAGGCTTTTAGAGGGCTGCTTCCATGTTCTAAGAGCTATGAGCTTACTTACAAAGCCTATATTCTCATTATTAAATCTGAGAAAGGGTTAACCCTCAGATGTCATTCAAAATAGAACATTGACAACAGTGCGAGAGAAACTCTCCTCCTCCTCTGCTCCCCAGACAGCTCTGACTTTCACCCAGGGCCACACTGACTCCCACTCTCCAGTGCTCTACTTATATCCCAAGAAGGTGCTCATGTCTACTTCTCCTGCTGCCATCCAGGTCATATGACCCTCTCTTTCTTCACAGGAAAATAAAACCGCTTATGGCTTCTCCCCAGCTTTTCATTTCTATCTGACACCAAAGAATAAATGAAAATGACAGTTTTGTGATGGCTTATAATCCCCCTGCACATTCTTCATTAGTTCTGCACCTCACAGCCTTTCCCTAGTATGTGTGAACCTGGTCCTCTCAGGTCACTACTGCTTTATGCTTCTTGACACATCACTGCAACTTTGTATATGCTCCATATCCCTTTACAGCCATAGCTGTGCTTCCCCTAGGGCATGTTAATCCAGGACAACAATCTGGGTTAAGCAACAGCCATGTATTCCAGCATGGTTTGACAAACCCTAAAAGGGTCAAAAAACCTGTATGATACACTGGACAGTCCCACTGTATGTGCAACTATTTTCACATCATGCATTTAGCAGAGCAGAAAAAGTCCCTGTTATTGCCAGATGGGGTCTTGAAAAATATGAAAAAAAAAAACAAAAAAGCCACCAAAAAAACCCCAAACAAACAAAAAAGGGCAAACAAGAAAACCACCAAACAAAAACATAACAAAAAAAAACCAAATCCAAACACAACACTTTGCAAGCATATGGATTTGTCTGCTTTCCAAGATCTATGCCAGCAGGGCTGTACTTGCAAAGTCCAGTCACATTTTAATATAAGTACTCAGTAAGTATTCCATATTCCTCTATAGGGAGCCAACAGGTGGGAAAGCTGCACCTACCAGAACATACCAATAGTATGCAAGGAACTTGGATGGATGCCACTTTTTGGCACAACTGAAAGAGATTTGCTGAGCTACTAAACCCTGCTGCTGCAGTCAGAGTCATGTGAAAAGGTCGTCCTTCTGCTGCTTTCCCTGGTTGTCTTTTTCATCCTTTTCAGCCTTATGTCACCATTGTTCTTGTACTACCTTCTGCTGACAGCCTACCCTGGGTAATTTCTCCACCACTTGTCTGATACATGGAGTGCTGTGGCCTTCTTCCATGTTTTCTTGCCAAGAGATTCAGGAGTCAAAGGAGCAAAGTTCAGTTATTAACTCTCTCCTTTTTCAGTCTCAGGCAACTTGACACAGACCATTATAGCCTCCCTACATCAGGGGAGAGATTACTTTGAACCAGAAGAAGTGGAACAAGTGTTAAACGCACATTGCAGCTGTATAGGAAATTTGCTATTCTGTTTTAAATGAGAAGGGTCCCATAATTTCCCTGTTTCAAGGTGATTATCCTAAAGTAATATATGGTGAATGATAAATTTGGCTGACAAATAATTTGAATATTTGCCTTTGCACGTAAATCTGACTTTTATAATGAACACTGCTGTACTAAAAGGGTTCTGCATAACCAAAACACTGCACAGCCAACATCTGTTATTCAAAAGACCTCAGGGGTATGACCCCCCCCCCCCCCAGTAAATCATTTGACCTAAATATGTTTTTCTCCATGATACAAAGTATGCTTTTACTGCCACTTTGCCTGACTTGCCAAATTCTTCTTGCCTTAGCATGACACGGTTTTCTTAACAGAAGCAGCTATTTCTGTAACCTTTATGTTTAATGTTGTAACTAATTGTTTTTATTTAATAGTCTATATGTCATTTGTCACATGGTGAACTGTAGATGCTGAAAACAGATGGACCACCAGATGAATTCCAGGAAGGATTGGTTATAATGTCAGTGATAAGCTAACAAAGTGAAATGCAAAATGAAATGAATACTGAAGACATTATTCAGCTGAGAAGCCTGTCTACAAAATAGATTTTGTATTAGTCACATTCATTAAAGTGCACTTCAACCACCCTGTTTTGACATTTTCTGTTTTGAGACTTTTCAAAGCAACCACAGCTTATTTTTTTTCCTCCTCCAAATGCTTGTTTGATGATCTAAGTTGGCAAAAGTGACCCTAGCTTTTAGAGGTAATTGCTTTAACCATCGAGGAACTTAACCACAGTTATATTTGCCAGCAGACTCAAAAGTGCACCAATTCAGAGCTTGAACAAAAAGTCAATACATGCATGAATTGCAGTGACCAGCAGTGAATGATTACTTGCCTCTGGTATGCGACCATGACTTAGATACCCTGATTCTGGCCGTGCATATACTTTGTATTACCACGTTGGGTCTACACATGAAAATTTCATTAAGTAAATGGTAAAATCTTTAGTAGGATCAGTATCTTAAACACACTGCATGCAGCTTCTAGTAAATCAGCGGTAGGGAGCAAGCCAAGATTGGTTAGCAAAGACTCTGGACACAAAATACAGAAATTTGCTCATATCCTTATTTCACATGGTTCCTCATCCATTGTTTGAATTAAGTAGCTTTTCCTGTGGAAGGTAGGAAAATACCAACAATCTCTTGCAACTCTGGCTGTGATTCGTTACCAATGCCGTATGTCTGATCTATCTATGAGTTGATGAGGGATATTTTAATGGTCCCAAGCATAAATCAGTTGTCACCAGAGAAGCATGAAAAATCTCATTTTAACTGAGTTACTGATATCTGACAGCTACCACGAATATTGCCATGTAGGTGAATCATGAAATGAAAACAAATTATGAGAGATTTGGGCATTGACAACAATTCTCCATTTTGCTGTAATTTAAACAACCCCCAGGGTTAAATAAGCACTTGTTGAAGAAGAGTTTTTGATTTTCCATTTTTTCTTGGTTTACGTTTGAAAATGTTTGAATCTGAATTGGATTTACTAAAAATGCTTTAAAACTGGAAACCAAAACAAAAAAAAACAACAGCAATACAACCACAAACAAACAAAACCCAACCAAAACTCTGCCACATTTATCATGTGAGCTAACAAAGTTAAGGCCAGAATAAATGAGAATCCATTTCAAAGTGTGACAGTAAGGTAGGCTAAGCTTATCTAGGGATGAATTGTTATTTCCCATCACTTAAAATCTTTAAGTATTTCTAAAATGCATGCTGCATCTACAAAAACAATAACAATCTAGATAATGGAGCAAAATGTGTTATGAAGAAGTTGAAGGAAGATAGTTATAATAGCTATAATTTTCCTTTTTGCTAAAAAGCATCATAAATCAATTTGACATTCTCTACAAGCAAACAATAAAGTACAGAATGAAGTTACACACACACATGTTCGTATGTCATCAAAATGATGGAGTGTTGCAAAAATACTAATGGAAGACTGTGCAAAATCTAGCAACATAAAGTATGTACCACTGTGTCTAAATATACTGAAGCCCTAAAGAATGGAGATGGTTTCCTTACAGCCTAAACCAATTATGACTCTGGAAATACTAGGATTTTCATTTTCTATGTGTTGTATTTACACAGTATACATGCTGCTCCTTGGGGTTTGTGTCCTTAAGTAGTCATCAGAAATTTATGACCCTGTACATATCTAGTTTACATAATGTTACAGTCATCTCATATAGCAGGAATTTTTATTACCATTCAGAAAATAAACCGAGATCAAATCCACTGACATCAATACTGCTTTCTAGTGCAAAATGCATTTTGCTCAAAATGGAGGCACAAAAATGGAGCCAGGGACAAAGGTTCAGACTCTATAAAGCTTGTCAAATCAGGCTCTCAAACAAAACTCATCTATTTCCCTCTGCTTTGAAGGTAGACATGAAAGTTAACTCCAGGTTTCCAGCACCAGCCTCAATCATTTGGTGACTATCAGAATGCCATGTAGATACAGTCCCAAGTTGTCTTTATTCAACTGAAAAGACACCATGGGAAGTTCCCCACTTCTAACTGCTTGTTCCCACCCACAGACCTGCAGCAAACAAGCTAAGCAAACATTTTGGAAAGTGTTTCTCATATAATTTTCCTTTGATTCTGTGACACACCTTAAAGTCCTGACCCCTAATAGGACAGGTGAAATGCCAGTCAACCGGGGCACGGGCAAGAGGTTCTTTCATAGTCTTATACCACTATCAGTCTAGAGAATACCTCAGAACAGAGTTTTTTTTATGGTGACACAAGAGTAGAAGGATTTCCACACAGAAAAAGAAATATTAAGCTGTCCAGCAGTTATGTTCTGTAATATCTCCATTTTATCTGTTAACTGCTAAAGTAGCTTCCACCAAATACTTACCTCAAAAGAATTTTTACAGAATTTATTAATTGCTAATATTCAAAATTATCTAAGAAGATTTCCCATGTTTCAATTCACAGAATGGTTTGGGTTGGAAAAGACACTAAAGGAGACACTAGAGATCATTTAGCTCCAACCTCTGAGATTAATTCAAATCTACGAGATTTTTGCAGCAGGGTGGACTGTATTTTCCATTGAAAGTAGCTTGAAGTTACAGGTTTCTTCACAATAGAAGTTTTTGGCATCTCGTACCATTCACACCAAATGGAGAATTCAAGAAACTGATTTTCAATCAGTAAATCAAAATCATATTAGGGAAACTAATAGGATTTGACCATGACTCATGAGTTGTAGTCTGAAGTTCTTGATTGCTATTTTGAACTGGCAGATTTTTTTGAAGCAGAATAGAAATTAAAGACTTCAAAGTCCTCTGATAACAGCTTCTTCGGAAGCAATACCCAGGGAAAGTTTAGTGTGGTGTGAACATTACATTATTATCTCTTCAAATATACAATGTAAACATTTGAAAAAAAAATCACAAAAAGATTTATAATAAAAACATCGTTAATGTAGATTTATAGCAATAAATGGTAATAGTACAGCTTGATACAGCAGATTTATGGAAATTACAATTTCACTTTGTTTTCATGTGTTACAAAATACTTCACACTGACGAACACCACAGTTTGTATCTGTATGTATACATACACATATACACATACACAGAGGCATATGCAAACTAACTGAATATATGTGTGCTTACACATGCACGTACATAGAATCATCCCCCGTGGATCTAGTCTACTGTACTGGCTATGACTGGGCAGCAGCTATGCACAGGCACTGAGAACATTATACTACAGTACATAACACCACACATCATAAAAATATTTCCTAGTCTTACTAGGCTGGACAAAGGATAGCTGTTTTAGACATACATAGCCATGTTTACGCTAGTGGTCCATGTAACAGCTCTTCAAAGGAGATTCTGTATCAAATGCACATTTTGGAAAAGAAACTCTTCTGGCTAGTTTGTTATATTTGTTAGTAAGGCTAATTGTAGATTTAGTTTTCGGACAAGAAATAAGTTACTATATTTGAAGATACCACGTTAAAAAAAAAGCAATACTTTAATACTCCTCATTGTTTTCAATGACAACCTAACAGTAACAACTATACTCTAATTTTTCTAACCCTTAATGGCCCATTATAACAAATCTATATACAGAAGAAGCATAAAAAACAGTCCTTTCCTGGAGAAAGTCAGTGCTCATTTTCATCCTCATTTCTATCAGCAAAGATACCACACTATGCAAGCCAAAACTTTCTGGGTCTTGGCTTGCATATCATCAATAAGAATACTGATTTAGTGCGTTAAAGGGAACAAGTCACACAATTTCAAAACTGCTTCTATGCAAATTAAGCCCTTAAATGCATAGGTCATTTTCAAGAATATCACAGTATCACAGTATGCTAGAGATTGGAAGGGACCTCAAAAGATCATCTAGTCCAATCCCCCTGCCGGAGCAGGAACACCTAGATAATGTTACACAGGAATGTGTCCAGGCGGGTTTTGAATGTCTCCAGGGAAGGAGACTCCACAACCTCCCTGGGCAGCCTGTTCCAGTGTTCCGTCACCCTCACTGAGAAGAAGTTTCTTCTCAAGTTTAAGTGGAACCTCTTGTGTTCCAGTTTGTATCCATTACCCCTTGTCCTATCATTGTGTGCCACTGAGTAGAGCCTGGCTCCATCCTCGTGACACTCCCCCTTTATATATTTATATACACTAATAAGGTCACCCCTCAGTCTCCTCTTCTCTAGAGACCCAGCTCCCTCAGTCTTTCCTCATAAGGGAGATGCTCCACTCCCTTAATCATCTTAGTTGCCCTGCGCTGGAGTCTCTCCAGCAGCTCCCTGTCCTTGAACTGAGGGGCCCAGAACTGGACACAATATTCCAGATGGAGTCTCACCAGGGCAGATTAGAGGGGAAGGAGGACCTCTCTCGACCTACTAACCACCCCCCTTCTAATACACCCCAGGATGCCATTGGCCTTCTTGGCCACAAGGGCACAGTGTTGGCTCATGGTCATCCTGTCGTCCACTAGGACCCCCAGGTCCCTCTCCCCTACACTGCTCTCTAACAGGTCGTTCCCCAGCCTATACTGGAACCTGGGGTTGTTCCTGCCCAGATGCAGGACTCTACACTTTCCCTTGTTATATTTCATCAAGTTATTCCCTGCCCAACTCTCCAGCCTGTCCAGGTCTCGCTGGATGGCAGCACAGCCTTCTGGCGTGTCAGCCACTCCTCCCAGCTTAGTGTCATCAGCAAACTTGCTGATAGTATACTCAATTCTCTCATCTAAATCACTGATGAATATATTAAATAATACTGGTCCCAGTACTGACCCTTGAGGCACTCCACTAGTTATAGGCCTCCAACTAGACTCTGCCCCATAGACTACAACTCTCTGGCTTCTCTCCTTCAGCCAGTTAACAGTTCACCTCACTACCTGATCATCCAGACCACACTTCCTCAATTTAGCTGTGAGGATGCTGTGGGAGACTGTGTCAAATGCTTTGCTGAAGTCAAGGTAGACCACATCCACCGCTCTGCCATCATCCATCCACCGTGTTATTTCCTCATAAAAGGCTATGAGATTGGTCAAGCATGACTTCCCCTTGGTGAAGCCGTGTTGACTGCCCCTCATAAGCCTCTTATCCTTGATATGCCTTAAGATAGCACCAAGGATAAGGTGTTCCATCACTTTCCCAGGGATGGAGGTGAGGCTGACCGGTCTATAGTTACCCGGGTCCTCCTTCTTGCCCTTTTTGAAGACTGGAGTGACATTTGCTTTCCTCCAGTCCTCAGGCACCTCTCCCGTTTCCCAAGACTTGGTAAAGATGATGGAGAGCGGTCTAGCAATGACTTCCGCCAGTTCCCTCAGCACCCGCGGGTGCATCCCATCTGGACCCATGGATTTATGGATGTCCAGATTGCTCAACTGGTCTCTAACCCATTCCTCATCGACTAAGGCAAACCGCTCCATTGACCTGACTTCATCTGAGGTCTCAGGCGTACAGGGCTCTTCAGGACTGCCTCCGGCAGAGTAGACAGAGACAAAGAAGGCATTCAGTAACTCTGCCATCTGTGTATCTTCTGTCACCAGGGCACCCATCCCGTTCATCAGTGGGCCTACATTGCCTCTGGTGTTAGTTTTATCTGCCCTGTATTTGAAAAAGCTCTTTCTGCTGTCCTTGACCCCTCTCACCAGATTTAATTCTAAGGAGGCCTTAGTCATCCTAGCTGCCTTCCTACATCCTCTAGCAGCAGCCTTATATTCCTCCCAAGTGGCCAGCCCCTCCTTCCATGACCTGTAAACTCTCCTCTTCCACTTGAGCATACCCAGCAATTCCCTATTTAGCCACGCAGGTCTCCTGGCCCTCTTCCTTGACTTCCTAAGTGTGGGGATGCTCTGATCTTGAGCTCGGAAAAAGCAATCCTTGAATGCCAACCAACTATCTCGGGCCCCTTTACCTTCAAGCAGCCTTGCCCATGGGATTTCCCCTAGCAATTGCTTGAAAAGGCCAAAGTTTGCCCTGCTAAATATGAGCTAGATTTTTATGCAAATAGCATTCTAGATCTGACTTCCTGTAAGAGAACAGAAATGGATCTTAGTAATAGCTGGGTTTATAAAAAAAAGCTTAGCTTTAGATCGGAACATTGATCTAAATTCAGAATCTTCAGGAATACAACTCTTTATGCAAATCTTTTTTTCCTTCAGAGTGCATACTTCCTTTATAACCATGAACTCTTCCAGAGTGCAATCCACCATCTGCAAATGACCAATATACCTATAAGGCATTTAGTATTATCACTGTAAGAGTGGTTTGTCAGGAATAGTAGGAGAACAACACACCAGACAGAACTTCTTATATTAAGCATACACAGCATAATTGCCAAGACTGAAACAGAGCCAAGAATATAGGATTAGTAGGATACCTTTAACATTGAGCAGTGTCGTGGTTTAAATCCAGTCAGGCAACTCATTCACTCGCTTACCCCCCCTCTTCTTGCCCTCCCCCTACTCCCAGAGGGACAGAGAGGAGAGTCAAAAAGAATGCAACTCCCACAGGTTGAGATAAGAACAGTTTAGTAACTAAGGTATAACACAAATCACTACTGCTACCACCAATAATAATAATGATAAAGGAAATAACAAGGGAAGAGAATACAACACCTCACCACCAGCCGACCGATAACTCGCCCCCCCAGCCCGACCAAGCACTGACCCATACCTCCTCCAACCCTGCAGACTCCCAGCCCTTCCGGCTAACTCCCAGTTACATCCTGGCCATGATGTGCTGTGGTATGGAATACCTCTTTGGCTAGCTTGGGTCAGGTGTCCTGTCCCTGCTTCCTCCCGGCTTCCCCTCCTCCCTGGCAGAGAATGAGGCTCACAAAGTCCTTGGCCAAACCAAAACATCCTTGTTATCAGCTCTGTTCCCAAGCCGAAAGTCAAAACACAGCACTGCACCAGCTACCAAGGAGGAGAAAAATGACTGCTACTGCTGAACCCAGGACAGGCAGTAAGAATTTCAATTACCATAAGCACTAAGTATTAGTAATATGCAAGCTTTTCTATTTCAAATTAGGATGTGTATGAAGCATTTATGATGTACACATACCTGGAAATAATTGAGATCCAAAATGTAAATAACGTGTAACATATAACTCTGGAACACCTTATTTCCCCCCAGTAGACCTTCCTTTTCTAGGCTCTATTCCACTGACTCTAATCAAAGGTCAAGTGGAAGAGCCAGCTGCCTTTCAATCCAGCTACAGTAATACCAGGATGTGGGTCCTATGCAACATCCAGGCTCAGTATCTTAGAATAGAATAGAATAGTTAGGGTTGGAAAGGACCTTAAGATCATCTAGTTCCAACTTGTTGCTGTTTCCACGTCTCTCTGACCTCCTGTTGAACACTTACCTCAGTGTCCAAAACACTTCTTATCTCAGTTATAAATCCACTTTTTACACTCAGAATAAAAATCTAATTGCTTCTTCCTACTAGCCTACTCTAACCAAAACAAACATCCAGACATCATTTCATCATAAAATACTACTTGGGTAATTCCTGAAGTTGCCTAGAACTTTTTGCATTTTAAATGTATAAATCTGGGATCAGCACTAGTCAGAAGAATGAAATATTTATGCTGGTTGCAGGTTGACCCCTCAGAGCATGGTCAAGGTGCAGCAAAGACATTGCTTCTAAAGAAAATCACTACACTTACAGAACCAAAGCAGAAAGCAGAAAAAAGTTTTCCTTTAAAATCCCTGGAATTTTAAAATCCCTCCGATCTTTTATAACACCTCTAAAAATAGTGACACAGCCTAATATTCTAAAAATATAGCATCAATGGCATTGCTATCTTTTTCATTAGCTTATAGTATTAAGTATATTATAATTCCTTGGAGAGCCCTGCAGTTGCATTTAGTTCAATTCTTGGAATGGAAATTTAGTGAGGCTTTCACAAAGCCTAATAGAAAAAGATGTTGAAATTAGTGTATCGTAGTGCAGCTGCTGCCTGGGCTGGGAAATAAAAGGAAGGGCTGGGAAAAAGAGACACTGGCTTTCCCTTTAAAAATATTAATTATTATTTATTATGTATTAGTGGTGCATGCAGGCTGCAACCACATTAAGGCCCATTGTATGAGGCACTGTACTAACATGTAGAGCAAAAGGAACTCTGTCCTAAAAAACCTCCTGTGTAAGTGCATAGAAAGGTGGTATTTTTCAGATGGATGTTAGTGAACACGCACCACTCTTCAAACTGGCCATTGTACCAAACCCAAGCTAATGACCTCTGTTGAAGGTTAAAAAAAAGAAATACAAACAACCCTTAATTCAAGGTTGTGTCTTCCAGACAGGGAATTGACAAATGTTGTTTACCCTGAAGAACCAAAGCAGGAAAAGCATGGCAAAAAAAAAAATGGAAGTACCAATTCGAGTTACTCCAATTCATTCAGCAAGTCCGCAGCAGTCACAAAGAGCCAATCTTTGACGTCTTCCCACAGTGCCCAAGCAGCCACTGCTATATAGTGAGACTAAATAAACATTGAGGAGAAGCACTTCACAGTAGCTTAACAGTTCTGCTTCCTAGGCACGTGAACTGTCTGTGTCCTGGACTGCAGCAAAGATACCCTTGTCCTCCAAGAAACCTATTTGGAAACTAATAGGGTACCAGCACTAATTCTCTGCCCATGTACCCAGGTCTTCTACAGAGGAAAATCAAAGTGCACAGAAGAGCACACCATCACTTGCTCTGCTCCTGCCACAAAGCTGAGGTACCACTGAAGGCTAAGGTGCCTTCAGTGACAGGATAAGGTGCAACCACTGGAATACCTTTTTGCCTGTCTATAGACTCCACACCTACTCCTGGGAATGCTGTATCCCTCACACACACCATACAGGGAAATAGAGCACGATTCTTAAACAGAGACCAAAAAATTTACTGTCATACCCAGGTCCCCAGGATACTGTAAACAAGTGCTTATGGACTATAGATCCAAAGGTCCTTCAAATCCAACATCCTACCTCAAACAGCCACCAGCTGTAGAGACTGCAGAGTGAAAGATCCTTCCCTTGCTGGGTAGGTTTTGCCATCCCCTGGAAAGACGACTGCTGCACTGCACTGTGATGACTGAAGGCCACTATTTGCTAACTTTTTTTTTTTTTTAACTCATTACATCTTGTCTCCACAAGGGTGATGAGCTCCGAGATTTAATTACCTGGTGTGCATAAGAAGTACTTTCTTTCAGTAGTTAAATCTGATAGCCGATCATATCATTGTTCATTTCTTTGTCCTTGATATTGTGAGAAATAGTAAATAACCATTCATTTCTGTGAATGCAGTACCAGATCATTCACTCAGATATCCATTACTTTAAAGTTAAACTATCATTACTGCTCAGGGTGAAAGCATTTTTTTTTTTTCCAAGTTTTCTCGTGCCAGAAGCATTCACAAGGATTTTTAATATCCTTTGCAAGATTGTCTCTGCATATATTTGTAATTCACACTTTTTGACTTTTAATAAAAATGGCTAAGTTGTCCCATCTGCATAACACAGATACAGACTAGTTTCAGCTCTCATTCATTATTAACAGATAGAACTCAGTTATTTATGTTTCCTATTCACTTTCTGCACATGCAAAAACCAAACCACCACCACCAAAAACAAAAAATCCCCCAACCCCCCCCAAAACCCATAAAAAAACAACCAACAAAAAAACAACCCTAAATCTCTGTGAAACAATTTCAAGAATTATACTATCAGATTTGTATTCAAGAAATTTAATACTCTTTGGAAAATGTTACTTTTGATAACTGCAAATATATAAAGATGTTTGTGGTCTCAGTTTTGGTTTTATTCTGCTTTAGATCCAAGATTAGGAAAAAATGAGATTAGACTTCTATTAGTACTCATACCACGATCAGCTCTAACAATTGTCATTTCAACAATATCTAAGTGTCAGCAATTCATCTCAGTCTTGCACACTGTGCAATTAATTCATTAGAGGATAGAAGAAGCTACTACCTGCCATAGACGAATGTTGTTTTTTTTTTAAGGTAATATCAGACTTGCAGTTCGTATAAATCACTAGAGATCTCTTGATATCACCAAAGCCATGCCCTTTTATAACCTGGAAAATTTTGGCTTTACAGGATCTTTAAAAGATTCTCAAAAGATAGGCGACATTGTAATGAAGATGGCTGATTTTAAGTCCTTTTCAGCATGAGTGCTGAAGAATTGTTGAAGACAGTATGTTCATACTACAAAAGGGAGCCTGCAATAGCTATGTCTCCCTAGACACAATGAATTTCTGTTTTCAGCATCTCAACAGATGTCTACCCCACAGATTACTTCCCTGACTTTGTTCCAAGGAACTGACTGATGTGGTCACCCACATACTGTAAGAACGTAAGACTGCCCACGTCAGTTCATCTAGGGCAAAGCCTAGATGAAAAGCCTAAAGGGGCCAAAAGGGAGCACAATACAAACAGCAACTATAAATGGAATGTTTACCAGAAGCATTCTCCCAACTTCCAACTATTTTGAGACTCAGCAGACTTAGCCTTAAGGATTCGTGGTCAATGAAGCTATTCAGCCTGCACACATTTATACAAGCACAATGAAGGTTTTTTTTACAGATACAGATAACAAATAGGATTCACACTCCATTATAAATGATACTTTAACTGGTCACACAATAGGACCTATAAAAAGACCTCAGTTTTTTATTTGGATAAGGGGAAGGAAGCACAAGTTGCACTGAATGAAAACAAAACAAAACAAAAAAAATCATTGACTTGTTAAAGGCCCTGACAGTTTCAGCATCAGAGCCATCAGTATGAGAAAAAGATCTGCTGGCCTCATGAAAACCTAAGCAACCTAACCACCACCTTCATCACGCTCCAAACGCTGAACAAGGCTTACAGATTCAGCTTGATGAGTGGAACTAATGGTGAATATTCTGACAAAGCATTTTTTTCCCCCATCAGAAAAGAAAAGAAATGATGAGTTGCACTGAAAACATTTCATGGTAGTATTGATTTTAATATTTATTTATTTATTTTTAGGATAAATAGGTCCTTAGCCCTGATGGGATATTAACTCCAGGACCTCCAATATTTCTGAGCTTCATTTAGTTTCTACTTAACCCACGTTGCTCTGGCTGAGTCTGACTGGCAAAGTAGACCTCTTCTGCATATCCCAGTAATTATCCACTCATTAACTACTCTTGCATGCTCTTTCTCTCTTCCATCAGAACTCTAATACTTTATACAAATAGTAACACAGAGAAAGAGAGGGCACAGCTCCAGATGCAGTTGAAGATGGGACACTGAGATTCAGCTCCACACTCAATGCTCATTTCTACCCACTAGGAAACTCAACAAGCATAGCTGAAACAGCCTTGGGAACACAGCACTCACCTTGGACTCTGGCTACTGTCAGTGCAAATGAGGCAGGTTTGGAGTGCAGCCTCTGTGATCCCAAGGGTCTGACCTGTCTCTCAGGGCTGTCTCCCTAGAAACTGAGGCAGGATAAGGATAAAAAGGAACTGAAATCAGAAAATACTTGGTGAGACAGGAAGTTTGTGAAGAAGAGAGGAAAAAGCCTTCTCCTACAGAAATGCTGCGTTCCTTGGGGGCACTGTGAACGTTTGATTTCAAACTCTAGACTGATTTGATTTCAACTTTCTGTCCAGGCACTTCATATAATAAAATCTAAAATGAACTGACCCCACAGGACTCACACAGGTCACATCCTAAGTCTGCTTTCTTTTCTGGCTTTTTCTGAACATTTTCAGGTCTTGATCCAGTGAGGTTCTGAGCTAGTTCCTTGAGAAGCTCTAAGCTCTTTGAATATACACTGCAGTCAACAAAAGCAAAGACACTCACTATCTCTTAGGAACAGTCTCTTATACTTTAAGGGCTGCAATCATTTCAAAGCATAAGGGAGTTATGTACTTAGTTCACCTGCATATTGATGCAGAACATAGACATTAAGTATAAGGCAGCTAAAGGTAATTATTCTGATCATTAAAAATTCTAATCAGAATAACTTTGAATTTAGTATTATGCTACAGATACAAGACACAATCACAGAACTAGTCACCTTCCCATTTCCAAGGAGACTTGTATATTTTGAAGCACTAAGTATTACCCTTCAGCTACTTTGTGCAATGCTTAAAGCACACAGAAAAAAATGGTTTGATTACACATACAAACAGGAAATCTTGCAAAATGTTAAAGCAATATTGCAGTGACATTTCCTTCCCTCAAAGGATAAGGAAGCAATTTCTCATAAAAACAGCCAACCAGTTTCAGCATAAATAGTATTAATTAGAGAGGAAGGAAAATTAGAATCCTGGCTTTAAACATACCTCTTTTCAGGTGGCCTTTTATAAATATATTTAATTATGACTGATTTACCCAACTACATCCTCCCTTTCATACTGCAATCTGCTTTTGGGTCGCTCTAGACCACGTACCTACTGAATGCTAAATCAGAGGTTAAAAATCTGTTCTGCCCATCAGGGGACGTAACGCAGGACAAAGCTGCCCACTCATGGCAATGTCCTGTAATGATGACTTCCACAGGGTTAAGTAATCTGTACCAGATGAGGATCTGACTAGCTATTGACTTAAGACAGGTGTCATACTATGCAATTCGCATCACTGTACTGTGGCATGCTTGAGGGAGAGTGACATGCCCAGAACCTTATTTTTCCCTCTTTCATATGTTAGATTGGAAAGCAGGGGAAGGAAAGGAGGGATAGGGGGGAGGGAAGCGTGCTCTTGCCCACTGAAACTCAGCTGAAAGGCTAGCTGTATCATGTGATGGTTATCTAATTGATTCAAAAGTCACCTTCCTATACAGAGTCTTCCAGCTTCCCAGACACAGACTGTTGCAGTCTCCTATGTTTTTTCCGAGGCTTTTCTTTTAGTGTATGAGAGGAATAAAATATCATACAAATTATCTCACTAAATCATTCTCTTTAAACGTCTGCTTTCCTTTTCATGTTTGTCTCTGACCTACTGTCGATCCCATTTACATGAAAAAAACTACTGGAGCACTTCTCCTATATCAGCATTCATTAGCAGCTCCAAGTGCCTGGCACACAACAGGGGTTTTGCCTACTATGCAGTTTGGGGATGTTCTCGTCAGAAATAGGAGCAGATAATGAGGAAAGAACACTAGTCTATACCATTTCTGTCACCAGTGCTCTTGTTTACTTCAGCAAGCAGTAATGGCAAAATATTTTCACATGCCAGCCTTCCTCCTGCAGTTTCTGTAGTCAAAGACATTTTTAGGTCTGTTTTCTCCGTTGTCTGCTGTTATTTATTGCCCTTCCCCCATCCTGTACCACACACAGCAAGGTGCTCTGGGCAATGAAGTTTAAAATGCATTCCTGTACACTTGTGTTTCAGGAAAGCCAACTGTGTGTATTAAGTTTGGCAGGACTCAGCCTGAAATGTCTGCTCCAAGGATCAGTGTGAATGAGTGTTATCTGCTGAAAATGAAAGGTAATTGTACTCAGGATTCCTGGAAGTCTCTATAGAAGTCAGGTTGTCTGACTGGCAGAATTATCAAATACATTTCTTTGTAGATAACACATCTGTCTAGCCACTGGCCTGTGGCTCTGCTGCAGGAACCCATACAGACATCAGCTTTCTCTATTTGAAACATCTGAAAACTGTAAAAATCTCCAAAGGAAAATTTTCTGAATCAAAATGTTTTGTTTTCTTACTGCAGTTCCTATGCTTGCCTCCCTCCTATGTCAGCTTTCACTTGAAGGCTCATCCACTATGCTTTCATCCTGCTTGTGGCTGAGCACCTACCAAAAACTTCTAGGATACCATTTTTCTCAGCTGTCATTATAATTTGAACGCATTTTACACATCGTATCGCTACATATATACACAGACAACGAATATAGCTATATATAGCTACATATATACACACACAATATAGCTATATATAGCTACATATATACACGCAACATATACATAGCTATATATACTATATAAAACGCTATATGTAACACAATATTATCCAAAATCAGAAGAGAAATACTTCTGATGAAACATTCATTTGCCGAATTTAATTCCTTTTCCAGATCAGACTGTGACCCTTTGCACATGTGCCATAGGAAGTTATCTCAGCACTATTTTTAAATGACATGAAATGATTCCGTAGTTAAAAGCAAAACTTGAAAAAAAATCTTTGTTTAGGTAGCTGTCATGGTCCTACTAGGACAACAGGTTAACATCTGAGCCATGCAGCTCCAGAACTGTATATTGTGCAATACTTAAGTTTGTGACAGGAATGATTTGAGGGGAAATAAATTTAAAATTTGGCCTTTAAATGTTCTCATTGATGGTAACAGATTTTGCTGCTAATCATGGCTTATGTAGAAATTCAGGAAGCCAGAGCAAAAGCATTAGAATTTCCATTTGACCTAACCAAAGCCATCGGAAATAATCTACATATTAAACCAAAAAGATCTGAGAGACCTCCCAGTTTTTCAGGATATAGTAAGAATTAAAGAGCACCAGTGAAATTTACAGCCCAGCACTGCTTGCTAAGGACCAATTCAGAGATCTCTAGGACCACAGAAGTCTCTGTAAAAAGCATGTTCATGAACCTAATCCAAACAAGTACAGTAGAAGGCTGACATGAAATCTCCAGTTATAATTAACAGACACATGAACCACCCTTGACAGGGAGCAAACACATGAGTAAAAAAAATGCAGTTGAGTTGATGTGCCAAGTCTGACCATCACAAGGATGTTAAACATGGAATATACATGAAGAAATAATTTGCATTTACTCCTTGCTAAGATAAAGAATTCTGACCACTACATGAGACTTGCATGTCTAATTTCTTTCTGAGACCAGTGGGGGACTGTATATCAAAATTCTCTTTATTAGATGGATTAATTTGCCAAAATTTTCCCATTAAACTTTTTTTTCTTTACCATAAAAAGCTGACAAAATGGAATCCAGTTGTATAAAAGAAACAAATTTGGGAAACTTTAAAAAGCAATCTTCAAAAAAAGTAGAGCTGAAAGTATTTGAGTTTATAATGTGGATCTTTGTAACCTCTGCTTTCAAGTTAGTACTGGGAGGGAGAGAATGAGGGAGGTATTTCTTTAAGAGCTTGCTCTATACAGAAGGGAGTTGTAGATCCATGGCCTGTGCAGTATTCTACCTTCTGTTTTGGTTTATTCATGACTTAAGAATCAAAAAATAAAGATGTGTTAAAGATGTATGCTTTCAGTGCATTCTGAGTCTTTTATCACTCCATACACATTTCCCCTTTCTTAACCACAGGTGATTTGTATATAGTGCTGCTTCACAGTTATATTTGGCGACATATCCTCAGTAAAAGGATGTTACCACAAACTAGCTTTCTCCTCCCCAGGCTTTCCATGCACTTTCTCTGTGGTCCCTGGAAAAATAGATGGGCTGTAAAATAGTCCCAAGCCTCAGGAAAGTCTTGTCTCACATTCACAAGTGAGTTTTCCTTAGCTGAGACAGATAATCACTAAGATACTTAGCCCAAACAGCCTGTCAGCCATGTTAAAGATTACTGACCCCAGAATATATAAGGCTGAATACATACATGTACTTCTGAGAAGGCTTCAAGGTAGATACTTGCACAGTCTGTTCAGGTGTTTACACTAGGATGAAGGAAAAACCAGCTATCCAGGATACCAATTGTTTCACTTGTCTGCTAAATTTACTTCCCCTACCCATCCTGCTGGGGAGAAACCAGAAAAAAGATAAAAGGATTCTGCATAGCTGGTCCCAGTTTCCACCCTTCTGACAGACTCTCTTGCTTTGCTACCTCAGCTTTCACTACAAAAAGACAAATCCTGACAAGCAAGGATGTGCCAGGGCTTCCCTGTGGCTTTTCACAGCAAGGTCAGAGAAGCAATTTAACTTGGTGTTTAACAGTCAGTTCTTAATTGGAAAACTCTATACTGTGAAGCAGTGAAGTAAGCAAGTTAAGCACCACACTAGCGCAAAACAGCGCAGTACAGCATAAAGCTGGTCCCACTGAGAAGGAGAGCTGCAAATCTGAAACGCAAAGCAAGTGGAGGAGTGAGAGGCACACCCAGACATCAGAGGAGGATTTCTAGACCACTGTAGCCATACAGTGTGGAACTGCCAGTGTCTTTGACTTGTTGTAGTCAGTGGGAGTTGTCTATGTGTAAGGATTACAGCTCAGCAGGCCTTTAAAACAATTTGAGCTTTACTACAACAAAGACTTGCACCCTTTAGGAGTGTCATATTGAAACACCATTGAACATTTGACTCCCATTTGTCTAGCTTGTGCACAACAGATACTGGCAAATTATCACTTCTTGCCATTTTCAAGCCCTCCACTTTACAAGACTTTTATGTTCTTTATGAAGCTGGCTCTCCCCTCCTTTCCTGTACTCCACTCTTCTGTAGCAAGAATGTCAGAAATTATATGCTTAATAAATTTTCCTTGTCAAATTGTCCTCTTAACACCAACCAGCTGATTTTTTTTTTAATATATTCCTCTAAAATAACATTCTTAACATTTTGTAGATCAATTCCAGCACACTAGAACGGATTTCAGAAGTGACTGTCAGTATGAAAAATTAGCCTTACTTACTGTGCTTTCTGCACTGGTAAGGCAAGCTGACAGGTGCATCATCAGCAAGCATCCAAGGATTCCTGTGATTAAACACTCAAGTTCACATCAGAGCAGATGAAAGGATTTAAAGGCTTACATTCTTAATTTATATTTTTTTTTTTTGCCCCTAATGAGCTAACTTTAAATATTTAATGATTCTTAGAAACCTTTTGACTATGTATTTTTTTTCTAAATGGTATGTTAAGAAAAAACTTCCCAAAGTAATCCATTTCTTTCTCATGTGACTTCTTACCTACATAACAAAAAGTTTGGATAAAGCTTTTTTAAGGTCTACAAATAATATTAGGTAGAATAAAAATTCAAATCAGTATTGCCAAGTTTTCCAAAAGGAATATCCTTTAAAAGTAATATAGCCACATGTTGATTTTGGTAATGGAGACAAACAGGAATAAAAACAAACCAAAAACAAAATGTAAGTGAAGCTGACATTTTTTCTCTTGTATATTCTAGACTTCCTTAGTTACACCACATTATATAAAAGAGTTAGTAAATTACACAGCTGTATAGGACTGTTCCTCATGCATTGTAAGACGAGACATTTCCTTTGATCCATTTTCAATTCTAAGGTATAAACTGATGGACTGTAAAGTGATTTCCCCTTTCCCTGCATTAAAGGTATTGCACCTGCAGCCAATGAATTAGGATCTAATCTGAATCTCTTAAAAAACCTGAAAATATTGATCAATGTTAATAATTAAAAGACTGGGTCCTTCCAGTTCAGTATCATTTATCTGTCAGGATAAGAATACTTTATAAGTCAAGTAAAAAACTTGTCACTGGTACACATACTGAGATGCTGGTGCCAGCACCAAACACAAATAATAATTCCCCTGCTGAACAGTATTTCTGCACAAGCTAAGTTATCAACTTGAATCATTTTAATGCTACTGAAAAGAGCAGGGGTAAAGCCTATATATGAGACACATTCATTTTTATGCAAGACAGCCTAATTTTAAAATAGAAGTATATAATAAAATAAACTCGTATACTGAAAACAATGGCCAAGCACTTGTCAGACCGAAGCTCCCACAAATAGGATATCCCAGAAACCATGTCTTTCTGCTGCAAAATGCCTCACTAAAACCATTCGTGCATCCCTTCTCTCAGTTTGAAAAGGAATTTGAACAGTAAAAAAAATGATTGGCAATACTGTACATTAAGATGAAACGAAAAGTAAAACATGTTGCCAAAATTGTTTCCCAACCACTCCTCAGAATGTATGTAGGCACACATTCAGTTAGGAGAACCTGGCTTACCTTCAGTCTAGCCTTCTACAGATTGAACAAGCAAGGAAATAGTGAAGTCCCACCATGCATAAAACCTGCTTAGCACTGCTGGAACTTGCACTGGGTGAGAAAACCCCAGGCCTTGCCCATAGGATAGCAACACCCAGGAGCCAGCTAATGGAGAAAACAGAAGGTTGAAAGAAATATCAGCATTTGGCCCACACCAAATCTGCTGGGAGGACAGGGGACTAACCTACTTTCCCTCCTGTTGGCACTGCCCAACATGGCATACACATTCGGCACTACACGGCATAGTGATCAATGATTTCCTCCCTACACTCCAGCTGGTTCACTACCAGGCTGGACAGGAGAGAACATTTCACATGGTGCAAGGTAACCCATGCCAAATATATTATACCACTAGAAAAGCATAGCAGATGGGCCACAGCATCTGCTTTACAGTATACATAGACTATGGCTTAAGTTCAGTGCACTCAATCTCTTCAGGTTACCTCCTCTGTTTTACGGGAAGTTTTGAGATGTGATGGTTATTAGGTATCTTGAGAACCAAGGCCCAGATTCTGCACAAACTTTTCCCAATACTGTCAGCCCTCTCTCAAGTCCAGCTCAGAGAGAAAGCAGAATTAGGGTGAAGAAATACAACAGAAGGAGCACCCATGCTTTGAAAGAAGCAGCACTACTCAAGAGGTACAGCATATTTCCCTCACATAATTACTTTTCTTTCATACGTTTTCTTCTTTTCAATAAAATAGAGGATATGCATTCAGCCAGAGTAATTAAATTTCATTTAATAAAACATTTAGGGCTTGATTTTGAAGGGGAAAGAAAAGAAAGATGGGAGGAAAGGAACAACACTGTTTTCACAAAGGTAAAGTCAAACACACAATAGGAGCTGAATGTTTTTCAAAGCCCAATCCCACCAGGCGCTGCAAATGCCTACCATCTCCCACAGACATGCAGTATTTGCCACTGTCTGCACTCAAGTTTTCATCTGCTGACAGACCTGAAACAAATCTGTGCTCCCCAAAAGCAAGCTACAAATACAAAGACAAAAAAATTGTATGTCACAGATCATCATCCAATCTAATGATTTGGCTGAGACACTGTAACATTCCAGCAGAAAAACAGCATTTAATTGGGCTAACATGAACATTATAATCAGAAATAAAAGGAGAATTCAAACAAATGCTACCTATAGATATAATCTTTGACTAACAAATAGCAATTTTAATAGTACAGATAATTTGTCAAAATGTTGTCACCTATATCAAAAACAAAGGAATTAAAACTAGAGTAATACTCCAGAAATGCACTTTTTCCAGGGACCAAGCATGGGAAAACCTGTAAAAGAAAAACAGAGATAGTGGTCAAGTCATCCCAAAAGTTCTTGGATTCAAGCACTAAGGAAGGGATGAGAAAGGCTCATGAAAGAAGGCAGCAGGAATTAAGCTCCTGAAATGATTTATCTGATTTATACCATATTCACATCTAAAAAACCTATGGGAAAGAGGTTGGCAAATAATTCAGCCATATTAAATGGGCTGGTAGCCAACTGTGGCTCACAGGGTGTAGGCATTCTCACTCTAAACTACAGGGAAATACAAGGTGAATCTACCCTTGGCTTCCCTGTTTTCAGGCTCAAAGACTGGATTTTATCCATAACTTCAATCTCTTGTGAGCTACAAAGCAGACTCCTGAGAAACCACCCCTTTCCTCAGCATTTCTTGGTCCCTCAAATCTCTTACTGAAGTAATTAGGTTGAAGAGCTTACTTTAGTCCCTGTCCTATAAGGCTCTTTGATCCCTGTTGCTGTCCCTTCTCTCTCTCATTTCTCAAGGTCAGATCTTACTCCCTAAGCAGTACACAAATGAGTGACAACTTCAGAGCAAATTAAAAAAATCAGGATTGAGTTCACAACAAAAGAGTACCTTGCTTTGAGATAGAGTCAGGCCCTGAAATTACACACAGTAATAGGTAACAGAGAAGGTGGCTGGCCAGTGGGTGGAGAAGCTGAAAAAGGATAGAGGGGAGCCGTGAATGCAGCAGAGCACCTTGGACTTGATTTTCTTATCGGGTAACACCCCTGTCCTCAGAGGAGTTACCCTCGACTTACACTTGTGCAAAAAAGAATTGGATCCTTTAGCACTGCCAAGTTTCAAAAAGCAAAGATGGATGAGGTGCTCAGAAGCAACAGTATTTTCTATATTCAGTATCCAAGCAACCCGACGAGGAACACCGACTGTGCTGCTTTTAATACACAAAGACTGCAAAGGTAGGGAAGAAAAGGAGAAGCAAAAAAAAAAAAAAAAAAGGAAAAGCTAGGAAAGAGGCTACACTCTGGCTTGAAGCTTGAGCCTACTTCAGAGGAAACAATGTAGCCAACCTGACAAGGTAACGTAGGACTGAAGTGTTAGGAACCCAAATGAATACTGGAATTCACCTGATAAACAGATGACAAACTCTAAAAAATAAACACCCTTAAAAACTACTGAGGTAAACAATCCCAATTCATTGCTTACTTATACAATAAAGTTACATGTTCTGTTCCCTTGGAGACCAAGTAGCCTGAGTCCTCAGAGTTTGACACCTTCCTTCCCACCACTGTGTGCTCTGCAGGCACAGGACCAGCACTCCTGGACTCACACTCCATTCACAGACTCATTTACTCTGCTCTTGTTTGTCCACAAATTTCTATATGGATTATGGATATTTCATATTCATACAAAATATGAATATATGACATGCAAAAATGAGAGCCGTTCATATTCTAAATATAAAAACCCATCTATTTTCAGTTACTGTTCTGTCAGGTACATATGACTTATACAGATACCTTTAAGTTCCTCACGATAAACTAGAAATGGGCAGCTACGCACTTATCTAGCTCCCCTGTCTTAAAATACAAGTTGCTTTACTATTACAAGAGTGTGAGTTTGTCATTTTCCTTAAATCATGCCCAGCTGTTAGTGTCAATTCTTATTTTGCACAGCTGCAAATGACTCAATTGTCACGGGAGACAGTCATGATTTCATTTACAAATGATTTGTTTCTATAAAATACAGAAAAATTATTTTAAGCATATAGATTTAGCATTCCAGTGGTGCCCATATGGAAACAGAGGAAAAGATCATTATTTCTCTGAATAATGAAAAAAATATAATCTCTTTTTATAAAAACTATTGATATACTGCATTTAGGCTTTCTTGTATTTGTAAAAGGGATCAAATAATCAGATCACTGAAGGGGGTGGAGGCAAAGACCACTATGTCAGGTTGGACTCGCTATCCATCATGCCAGATGTCTCACACAAAGCAATAAATCCTTCATGATTAAATAAGGTATTTTCTACCTTCTGCAAAAAATAACAAATCTTCAAGACCCCAATGCACCAACACAGCTGGAAAAATGTTGTGTTCTATCTTGGAGATAAACAGAACTAGATTAGATTTTGGACCATTTAAATTCTCTGAACACTTTACTCTGGCCTTGAGTTAGTAACTCAAAATTTACCAATTTTCCCCTCTTATTCTTCAGTTTCAAAAACATCAGCTCTTTGGAGCTTATCAACAGTCACTGAGTCAAAACATAACAATTCAATATGCTCTCTCTGGCCTGAAAGAACCTTCTCATTTGTGACAGTTTTGCTAATCCAGGAAATTTAGTCCCTGGTCTTGGATCTTTCAGGATCACTGTTACAGAATACAACCTGATGTCCCAACTGTCACACTGCAGTGCAATGTCCCTTCTTTTAAACCCTCAAACCTATATTATTTTCATGAACTCAGCAGTTCATGCCCAGTACGTAATTACTCATGGTCTGTTCCGCCAAAAGCTCACGGTGAAGGCATGGAAAAATTCCAAGCTGAGAAAACAAAAGCATTTCCCTTATAATACAGTGAAACATTTGTCACCAAAGCTCCTCATTTCCTCTAATGAGGTTTCGAGTTAAAAGGTGTCAGTTTGACACCATATGCAAAGCTGCTAGGTACCTAGATTGGAAGTTAGCACTTTTATTCCCTACAGACACAAGAAGTACACATGAAGGTTAGAACAGATGGTGGGGAAGTCAGGAAACGTATGCTTTTATCTGGACACCTTCACACTAAGGAAACAAAAGAAATTACCTTTCCTCTATCTGTTGATACCACTCTTTGTTTCATACAGTTTCAAGTTTGGCAGAGGAGAGTTCATTCTTTTTACTTTCCTGCTTTTCCACAATAAACTGGTTCCGCCTCTTGGGGAGGACTGAGTGAGCCCTATCGCTTCTCTGTCATGAGCAACCAGGGAAGGAGCTCTGCAGTTACATGTAGTGCTTCATGAAACTCTTTAGCTGCTTTACAATCGTAAACAGAGAGAAATGGAAGCAGATGAATTAGATATTTTACCAGTTATTGCTTTATGAATTTTAACTGCTCAAACACCAATTTACAGAGAAGCTCAAAAGACATATAAACCTTCTACTGGGACAGAAATAGTGTAAATAAGGAAGGGAGATTTTCATTTTTGTCAATCATAAATATATTACCTTGAACAAGAGAATTTTTTTTTTTAAATGAGTCTTCAAATTAAAAAATATTATTCTTGACTGAACAGTTCAGGCCTGCTCTTCTTACAAAATGCCAACAGTTTTGAATTCTTTGAATTCTACCTGGCTCTGCCTTTCAGTAGACTAATTCCAGCTGGACAGAAGCCTCTGTTCACCAGGAATGTATTATGTGAAAGATGCTATAAAGCCTAAATTCAGCAGGGTACATTGAGATTCAAAGAAAAGTACATCCCAAATCCTCATGACATGACTATCTACCATACGAGGGATTGCTTTGATGATACTGAAACTGGAGAAGGATTTCTTGTATCTTTCTGCCATGGCTTCTAGGAAACTGTATGCCTCTGACAGCAGTAATTATGACCCGTACACATATACTACAACCACAGGACAAAGATCAAAATGATTTGAAAGTCCCAAGATCTTTTAATTAAACTGTAGCTCTGTCCTGAATTTTAAATATTTCTAAAAGTCACTTAATGACTCAATTATCAGTGCTCTGCTGTGGTTTTTCTGCTGTCTGAAGAGCAAAAACTAAAGAAAAATATTACTCACAATATGTTACTCATCAGTATCTGGAGGAAAAAATTCTATTGATCACATTTTGCTGTTGCTGCAACATGAGTAGCTGTGACATTTCATTCACAGTTGTACAGAAACAGACTTTGTGATCATGAGGACTTCTGAGTACAAGCTGGTTAAGAAATCTTAAAAAATACATGAAGAAAAGGGAGTACACATTTCTCATGCAGAAATAAGTTTCTGGATGAAGGGTGTTCTGCCTTCATTCAAGAACATGTTTTACTGGCTAAACCCCAAATGAATTGTTCACAATATTTTTTGAGGATTTTTTTCCCCAGAAAAAGTCATGCCTTTCAATTTTTCATTGCTGCCTTTTGACAAACTAAAGATAAATTAAAAGTATTCCCTCTGATGCATTAAGGTAGAGTATGATTCTTTATGCTCCAGTTACTGGAAAGATCAGAGTTGTGGAAATAACTGAACTAAAAAATGCTATGAAATATACAGTTCCTTTAGCTCCATAATCTGGGCAGCTTTTCCAAAATCACTAGCTTCAAAAGCTTCTAAGATCCTAAGAACAGAAGATGATACTAAGAGAAGACTGTTTTAATAAGTTGCAGTGGAGCTATTATGCCCACATCTTTCTGCAGACCTATTTGTTTGACAGGTAAATTCTTGATGCCTTCATTAAGAAGAGCTTATTACACAGTAACCAAATAGACACAAACCTAAGAGCAAAAGAAAAAAATAGAAGAATTGTAAAAAAATATGGAAGAAATGCATTTCTTGCCGAACACTGGTCATGCAAACAAGCTTGTTATAACAAAAAGTGGTTGGGGGCACTTCCTCCTCCCTCATTTATTTCTGCCTAACATGACAATGTCTATCTAAATTGCTCATTCTAGTCTACAGCTACAACAGTTACTGCTTTATTCTGAATTCACTGTTTGAAGAATATGTGCTGGGAATAATACAGGTCTGTAAATAACTTATTGTTCTTTTTTCAGCCACTGAGACACTTTGAAAAAAATAATAAAAAGTTGGACTTCAAGAATGCAGAATAGCTGAAAATCACTCCTCTGTGGAGTAAAGGGAAGCTTCACGAGGTACAAAGGTAAAGGTCAAGCAAGCAGAAAAATGTTATGTATGGACTTACTGAGACAAAACCCAACTATTAAACTGGAAAAGCTGCCTTTCGGTATGCAAGTTGGACAAGGATGTAGGGTATTTATCGATAATAAAACTGAAAAAGTGTTGAGGGTGAACACAGACCATAAGCTAATCAAAAGTATGCAACAATATTCCCACAAGTGAAGAGCCATGATTCCGGGCTGCATAGGCAAAACCCACTGCCACTCAGATGGCACATGAATCCTGCTCCACATGACCCAGATCTGACAAAACTGACAATATCATATCATCAGTCACCACTTCCCCAACACAACAGTGAGACAGAGAAAGGTTTCCTAAAATTAACGACAGAAATGAGTGAAAGGTTAATTTCTCTTTGCATGGGACATCAGGAACTAACACTGACCAAGTAAAATAAATACATTACGCAGCTACAAAATGGTCCTTATAGGCATAATGTAGCTCAGCCATACTAAACTTACAGGTTCAGTCTCTCAAAGAACTTGGCCAGTTTATCTGTGCTAGAAGAACATTCACACGCAACTGGAAGGCATATATTTCATTGTGTAGAATATCATACCTCTGTTCAAATGAAGAAAGATTTAGTGCACTAAATATATACAGCTTGACCAAATGAAGGCTAAAAGGCAACAAAACTGCATAAATTAATTATTTAAAATAAACACCACCAAGGAGAGAAAAAAAAAAAAATAAATAGCACTAATGGAATGAGAACAAATACATAACTGAAATATAAGGTAAAATTTTGAAAGCTATAAAAATCCATTTTCTGGGGAAGCAGCTGAAAAGCAGTCTGAAGGGACTGAACTAGACAAAGACTTGGAATCACATGCTATAACGTAATTCTCTCACTGAATATTCCAGGAGATCTTCCTACCTTTAACACCCCACAGCCTGTGACTGGTCACATTCACAAAAAAGTATAAATCCCCAAACCTCAAAACCCAGAACACATGCATGAACTAGAGAAGAAAAAGAACCACTTTAAAATTGGACTTTAATTCTTGGCACATAAGTTCATGTGGTTTAAAAAGAAACTTAATTTTATGTTTCTTTTAGCAATGCCATTTCATAAGTATGTAGTATAAATAAGGTACTTCTAAGACTACAATGCAAAATACATATGAATGAAGCTGGAATAAAAATTCAATCACTTCTTATGTACCCAGACATCAAAAAAGCATTTGTTAGTGCTCTTTTTCAATACAGTATCAGATCATAACAGCAAAGAGCAGCAGCTACTAATACACCCTATAGGATAATGAAGAATAGTGCGTCTAATTTTCTTTTAAGAAATTAAATCTCTCTATATGCTTATATATTATATACCACATATAAGCATATAGTGTTAATTATATTGTGAAAAATACTATGTATTGTGAAAATTTTCAAGAACTCCAATCAACAGTAAGTTTACCAATACAAGAACTGGTGACCCTCAATACACAAAGCAAGTTGGTGGTATCACAGTGGTGATATTTCAGAAATCAAAGGGCATTTAAGAACACTCGCGTCTTATAAGTAGACCTCACAAGTTTTTACAATGGCACTTTTGCTCTTTTGCAGAGCAGGAAACAGAGCTAAAGGTGTAAAGTGGATTTCTGAAGGTATTCAACCGGGCCTGTAGTCAAAAAAAGATGCACTATGCACAAGCTGTGCTCCTAATGTTAACCACAGAAAAAAAGCCAGAGATGAAGGGAATGAAAATTATCGTTGTCAATTGTAAGGAAAGCATAGAGGGAGAAAGTATGGTTAAGTTGCTGCAGACAAGAGCAGGTCAGAACACATTGTTCTTTTCAAGCCATGCTGTTCAGAAGGCTGTTGTGAAAGGGAAAAATTTTCACATATGACAGCCTTTTGGAGACTAGAAGTAGGTTTTTAAGTTGCATTTTGGCCTGATTCATTCTGAAACACACAGTGATCAATCTTCTATGTACCTACAAGTCAAAAAAGGTCTTGGCTAAACAGATTTTTTGAAATCATACCATTCAAAACAATATTTGACAGTTTCTGTTTTCAAAGAAAAAGAAACTGACTTTGAAAAAATTGAAAAGTACTCTAAAGAAAACATAATTGTTATCCTTAGTCCTTTAGAAAACTATGATCTTCAGACCTCCTTCATGATTTTTTGGGTGCTTGATTCCCCTCCGAGTGGCTTGAAAATACTACTCTGTTTACAACTATAAATCTGTCACCTTTCATAAGCACTAAATTCACTTTAAAAATAAAGAATGCTGTCACAAGACAGGCAGCAATATGTCCCACATGTCATAAAAACTGATCAGCCAACTTTTAAACAGCATGGACAGGCATGAGCCAAAAATGCCTGATTAAAGTATTCTACTGCGGTTCCACATCTCTTTCAGATACAAATTCGTCATCCCCACGACCTTTTCACAAAGAAAAAAATATTTTCCTGAGAACCTGCCTTACAGCAAGAACACTGAATAGAATTCAGAGGAAGATATCTTGCACATTATTATGACCATGATATTTTTGTCCTTTTTTTCCCAAAAATAAAGTTACTGTTTAAGAAAATTAATTCCAAGTCTAATACAAGAACTGATTCTGTCTGTATGGAACATGAGGGGATTAATTTTAGTCATATTTCCTCTAACAGGCCTTGCTGTATAAATAAATAACAACTTGAAACATTCCCCTTAAGTGCTTTGTGTTTATATGCTTGTAAAAGAAAGTTACATGAATATCCAGAATCTTCAGGTAACTTGCTATGTGTCAAATGCCTTGACAAGCCTATTGCTCTTCTTGTCAGAGGAATAGTAAATTTACACTCTTTATAACTCCATTTAGAGAAACTCACACTTTATCAATAGAAAGGAAAAAGACTTCCCCATTTCAAACCTCAAGTGAGAGCCCTGACCATTGCATCTCAGGCTGTCCAAACTCCTTTGGATAAGCTAGAACTCCTGTTGCCCACAGTAACAGGTTGGGAGGGGTCTGTTGTTGGGGGGGAGGGTGGGTTGGTTTTTTGTTTGCTTGGTTGGTTTGGGGGTTTTGGTGTTTTTTTTTTGGGTGGGTTTTTTGTTTGTTTTGTGGGGGAGGGGTTGGGTGGTGGGTTTTTTGCTTTTTTGTTGGTTGGTTAGTTTTGGTTGCATTTGGTTTGTTTTTTTTTTTTGTGGGGGTATCACATAAACTATTCTTTGGGTTGCTGTTATGCTACAGTTGTCATTTATACCCAACCATTTCTGTTACAGCTGCCTAAAAAAAAAATATACATGCTACAGAGCCAAAAAACACCCCCCCTTAAATTAAACTGGTGCTCCACATTTTCAATTTCCCTGAGGAAGCAGGACAAAGTAACAAGCTTGTTCCCTTTCATCCATGATTACCAAACCTTTCAATTGCATTTATTGCAGCTTCTGCATTTTTAAACACATTGAAATACTGAGTCCACAGTCCAGCCCACAATTACTTACAGGAAAGCAGGGCTACATCTGAAGCAGAAAATAAGGCTAATTGCCACCTTAACCTCTGTGGAGAGGCCAGAGGCAAGTAGAGGTCTCAGAAAGGAGGTCAGAATCACCCATTATGCCACCAAAAAAACACAGTATCAAAATATAAAAAAAGAACACTTACTGTAGCATTAGGCAGAGGGAACCATGAAAACAATTGCACAGCCCTAGCCTGTGTTCTTTTGTCAATGACTATCCTCAAATGGTCCCAAAAAAATGAAACAGGAAAAACCCTTGGGGAATATAACACTCATTAAGCAACTCCACTTTCATTAGTGAGTGAAGGGCTGTCACAAGTGAATTGTTCTTTGCATTCACTCTTGCAACACTCACCACCTGTTCATTTCCTCCTCCTTTAAGTCAGTTGAAAGCTTGGAGTCACTATAAAAACAGCAGCCTACTGGTATCACAGCCTGCAGCCATACAACCTTGAGCTGTGACCCCACAAGCTGCAGAAGGATGAGGCTGAATCACCACACGGGCAGGCCACAGCAAGGGAAGTATCTCCACCACACTAAGCAGCACTCAATGTACATCCTGCAGTCAATTCAGGCATCACAGAAGAGGTGCACAACAGCCAGGCCTTGGGTCTGGGTACCCATGAATGCTCCCAACTGCACCAACAGCAGACATTACCACCCAGTACCGAGGTATCACTGGTATCTGTCTCGTGCAGCCATTACCAAGTGTGCATGCGAAGCCATGGCTAACAGGCCCTCACCAATGCATAGACTCCTCACAAACAGGACTTGGCTATTCCGTAGCATTTCCCAGAGGGAAAACAACACAATGACTTGGTTGCCTGCAAACCCACCTAGCTGCACACTACTAAAGAACTGCTTCTATGAGTCTTATACCAATCGATTTCCTTATTTCCCAGGATCTGCTCTAAACTGGTAAATACCTCTGCTTCCATGTCACATGTTTCCATGCTACTCCTCACACACAAACACAGCCGTAGGCACACTGAATTGGGAAGAACTGTGTACATGCCTGAAAGCTTCTCTATTTCCTTCAAATCATTTAGCTCAATGATAGACACGACCTCTCTGCACAACTTGTCTCCCTGATTCCCACATACACTTCCTGCTTCCCAGTGATGGCTGGGAACACTTAACCGGGCCACACAGGGTGCCTTCCCTGCCAACCGTGCCCCGCAAGCTACGCTAGCTACACTCTCTCGCCAGCCATGACTCTCGTCAGGAGCGGGATCACCAGGCCAAGGCAGGTCTCAGTGCACACCTGACTAGCGTTCCCGCAGATGGCAGCGGCTCCTCACCCGGTTTTTCCTAAATGAGGATCACCCAAAAGGATGCTTGAGGGGTGCCGAGCCCTCTCCGGGGAAGGGCCATTGCTCTGGCTCCCCGAGCTCCCCTGTCGTGCATGCGTCCCTTGCCGGTGGAGCTGTTCTTACCACCTCTGGCCAGCCCGGCACAGCCGCACCCCGCAGGGAAGGGGGGGGGGGGGCAGAGGCACCTCCTCCTGGGCTCAGAGCTACCACAGGACGTTGAGCTATGGTAGCTGAGGAGACAGTGAGTAGAGGGGAGTCGTGGGTAGCTGGTAGGTTGCGGCGCTGGGCTGGGGTACCAGCAGGGCCTAGGGGTGGTTGGAAAGGCTTGTCCAGCTCAAAACTCGAGGAGATATGGTGGGAGAGGGACGGTCTGCGAGCACAGAGCGGCCTGCTCAGTGTTACCTGGAGACGTTGAGGACAGACCCGGCACGGAGCGGGTGTTGAGGGACCGCGGGTGTGTAGTTGGGTGTTCTTCAGTGTGTGTTAGAGTTGGCGTGCTGTGTGCTAGCTTGCTGTGCGGTAGCTTAGCTTGTGCTTCTCTGCGTACTCTGCTCTGTTCAATGTGTTGAGGAAAGCAGTATATTTAGGGGAGGGGAGGGGGAGAGCCTCACAATTAAAAATCCCTGTGCCCAGCACAGCAGAACAGCCCTGGTGCTGAGAGAGCTTCATGCATGGAAGTGCCAGCGGTTGGTGCACTACAGGAAACACTTTTGGTGGTCCAAACTCCAACCTGCTTTTCTGGAATGTGGTTTCTGATAGTTTTTAGGATTAAAAAAATGGGTTTAGACATTAGTAATTTCTTTGGGAGGGACTCCATTCTCTTTCAGGAGAAAAGATTTTGTGCTATATGAGCATTTAGGGATGTGCTGTCTTTATACTGTAAACATTATCAGCTCTTTTGACTGTGTGCTGCTCTGCCCTTTACCTTTTTTGCCGCAGCTCATTGTTGTTTCTTCTGCCTTTCAGTATGTCCCATGAGTGGCAAGTGAAAGTACTGAAGGGTGGGCAGAAGGTGAAGGCTGAGGCATGGTACCCAGAGCTGGAGCTTTGCTCTGAGGAGTAGCCACTTCTCCTTGACCAGCAGCAGGCCCTGGAATAAGGTGTTAGCAGCTTCGTGAAAGAGCTTCTCTGAAGTCTTTAGCTGTGGCTTTTGCAATTTGCTAGTTTCCAGTTCGTGAACTTCCTTTGTGAGATTGCAGAAGAGGGGCCTGGGCAACCTTACTATTTAGTGTTCTCCCTCCAGTGTCTTGAGTACAAGTGGAAAGTCTGTGATATTATTGTCCTTTCAGCTTGTTCTTCATGTGTCCTTGATACACACATCTCTGTTTTTGCCAGGAAAGACATGATGCCTGATTAAAAAAAAATAAAAAATCAAAAATCTTGTAAGGGTTATGTCTAGGGTTTTGGGGGTTTTTCCTCCTCTTCTCCTATTGTGATGGGCAGGAAAATGGTTTTCTATTGTCTACAGGTGGAATTTGCTTCATCCTGAGGATGAAACCAGATAATCAAGCTTAAAGGTGAGTTTGGACTAGAATTAGAGATTTGACCTTCTTTGAGAAAACCTAAAGGGAAATCACAGCATTACATTTCCTGCGTTGGAAATAATTTCCCTATGTAAAGGTTTGTACAAGGTAGCATGTCTCCCAAGCCTCTTACAAGCCAAACTTTTGCACTGTGTCTGTATCCCTGTCTGTGGCTTGCCTGAGTAGGATCCAGGATAGCTATTCCTCTGCTCTAATTCAGCTAAGCACTTAAACTGTTTCTAGTCGAGTATTTATCATATTGACTTGAGGCCTTCATGGGGATGCTTAGTGAAAACACTGCCAGTTTTCTACATTGTGCTTCTTTTTCAGTATTTCTGAACATCACGTTGTGTGCTTCTTGCCTCAGGTCTGTGAAGTATTCACTGTAAACACTGATTTTATGTCTTTTTTTTTCTCTCTTTGCTGCCTTGCTCTCCTTCTTTTCAATATTTCTTAAAGACTGTGCTGCCATGTGCTATTGTATGTCTGCTGGCCGAAATACCAGGTAAAGATTCATGAAAAGGGACCAGAAGACCAGACTGGAGTAAAATACAAAATCAGTTTGATGTAGGTCATGTAGGTCTAATGAGAAAATTGTCCCTCCAATGCAAAAAAGATAGAGCAGAAGTGTACCATCTGGAGGGTGACATGCTGGTGAGCATGCATTTGTGCATTACATTTAAATAGGAGCAGGAGGGAAATGCCAAAATGAACTATTTGGGGAGCAGCAGGGGGCTCAGTCCTCCCACCTCTCTCGATGGGGAGATCCCACTGGAATTTGATGAGGGAGCATCTTGGAGAGCGGATCCTGACTGTGTGAATTCCTTTTTCCTGCTTTTTCTCTGATTTTACTATTTGGAAATGTCTGTTAGTGCTTTTCATGCTGTGTCATAGACTTAGTGTCTGATGTTTCATGTCAAGGCCAAATGCTCAGTCTTGGAAAGCTACCATAAAAAACAGGTGTGAAAAGAAAGTGAAAAGCTGGGGAAGGTGAGAATACGAGAGGTACTTTCTGTGTTTCAGCTGTGTTGTCTTTGTATTCTGAACACACCCATGCTGTTTCTTTAAATCTGTAGCAAGAGGTGGACAATTTTAATGTGGAAGCCAGAGGGACTTAAATTTTGCAGTGAAAAAGAGGAAATCTGACCTCCCAGAGAAGGCAGTTGCAAACCTTTTGCTGTGAAAACTTAATGTCTGTGATACACTTTCTGGAGCCAAGCACCAGGAACCTTCTCAATTGTTGTTGCTCTTGAATCAGTCATAATTATGCCTCAAAAATAATGTAAAATGGGTGAGCTGGGAACTTTTCATTAGTGTAAGAATATAATGACAAAAAGACTGGTTGGCAGTATTGTTCCATGGCTTTCCTGAATATTAAATTTCATTAAAGAAGATATATGGATTTGTGATCTCAGGGTACAGTCCATGCCATCAGGGGAAAATTCTCCAGAATTAGTTTAAAATTTTTTTTTTTTTAATTACTTTCCCCCCGCCCCCCCTCCCCCCCCCCTTCCACCACTTAGTTCAGGAGGAATGGAGACAAGAATTAGGGAAGGACAGGGTCAGATGTGTGAGGTCTCAAATGAAAAGTGTAAACTGGCTGTATACATCATAAATAGAAAAAATGGGAATGTATGCACTGAAACTGGAGTTACAAAGATGCGGATGGTGAGTTTGAATGGGCTCTGAAGAGAGCCTGAAATTCAGGTTGGAGTGTCAAGGCCAGTCTTGATAGTCAGAGTTCAACTTCTTTTTTTATTGTGGAGCTGCAACACAGTGGCTTAGGAGCAAACCTTTACTTTGTTAGGCTGCAGCCTGTTTCTGTCATTTTATGTGTGGTGCTGTTACCATTGACATAATTTCCTTCTTCCACAGCTCAGGTCGAGATGCATTATGGATAAAGATGAAGAGCTGGAGTTAAGAATTGAAAACACCTTTGTTTCCGCAGAGACCACCCTTTAGAGGTTGATGAGGTTGGAGATGAAGGCAGGACATGGGCAGGACTTGTGAAGCCAATACAGCTGTCAAGTGAAGTAGTAACAGTTAAGAGAATTAATTTCACTAGATGAAATTGGTGGTTGTTCACCAGTAAATTGCAAGACATTCAAATGTTTTGGTAGTACAGCCAATTTTATTTTCAGCATATGTTGCATATTTCTTCTGCAGTTTGTATTTTCCCTTCGTGTTTATACTGAATGCAAATGAGAAAACTAGTGTTCATTCTGTAGGAACAAACTCATTCAACGTATCTTCTAATTAATAAATGAATATTAATCTTAAATTATACGTTATGCGGATGTCATACTAATGCAGTGTACTGTAAATTGGTAATACATAGATTCATCAGACTACACTGACCCTAGCTACCCAGCCATGTCTATCAGTAGAAAATTAATAATGAATCATGTAAAAGGAACCCATTCTCAGAGTTCAAGTGCAGAATATACTATAAAGATATATAGTTGTGCCAGGGGAGGTTTAGATTAGATATCAGGAAATATTTCTTCACGGAAAGGGTTATCAAGCATTGGACCAGGCTGCCCAGGGAAGTGGTTGAGTCACCACCCCTGGAGGTATTTAAGAGATGTGTCGATTTGGCACTTAAGGACACAGTTCAGTGGTGGCCTTGGCAGTGTTAGGTAAACAGTTGGACTTGATGCTCTTAAATGTCTTTTCTGACCTAAATAATTCTATATATTTGTAAAAATGCCTTGTTTTGATTGTTTTTTCTTTGTTTATATACTTCCCTTTAAACAAGTTTCAGGAATACAGGAATATAACATCATTAACACATGCAATGTAAATTTTTTTCTGTTGGACTCTTGTAGCTCTCTGAGTATGTCAAATACTTGACCTTTGTAGTTACACACTTAAGCTTTTCCAACTGGCAGATAAACAGTGAAATGTAACTCGGGAATCCCTTGGTCACTGGAGTTTCTTCCTGGCTTTTTAAAGCCTGGAGGGGTGGAATGTATCTTTGCCCTGTGCTGCTGTCATTCTTTCACTCTGCTTGTGAGTGGCCATCCTCAATGTTTTCAGCTCTTCTTGTTTGAAAAGCTTGCCAGTCTTATTTTTCCTTTATCCATTGTGAGTAATCCTCCCTAAAGTCCAATGGCTGGAAAGCTGGAAATTGCTAACAGACACCTAGCAGCTCACAGTAAAAAGTGCTGCATTCCAGATCTGCATTTTCAACTTTTTCATTTTTAGACAGATGTCATGGACTGACATATTTAGTTTTAGAACAGCCAAATACTCATTTCCCACTTCATTTACTCTGATCCTTTACTGGAACCTTTTCAAGTTTATACAATCTTCCCTGTTTTTTTGCTTCCCAGTTAGCCTCTTTGTTGCCAGCTGTAGTTCCAGAACTCTGCTTTGGGACTTCTGAGGAAACATACAAGATGTTGTATCCTTGAAGGCTGCATGAACTGATAGGAAACAGGGCAGTCGTTTGAGTTCTATAAGCACTGGTTTTCCTTCAGAGATGTAAGAGACCCCTGTGCACTTGTTAACCTCTAAGAGCACAGGAAATAGCATTGTGTAATGTCTTTTTGTGTTTCCAAGTTATAGTACTGAGAGTTTGCTTAGGAGGTATAATTTTCTTAAATCTGGCACTGGAAATATACAGTTTCTTACAATGGAACAGATACAGCAAGAATAGCAAGTCAGTACATTTCTACATACCTGTGTATGTTACTTTAAATTACATCTTGTTCAAAAGCCCTGTTTAAAGTAATATCAATGTGGTTTTTTGTTTTGGTCTTTTTTTTTTTTTTCCTGTAAGGTTTTCTTTTTGTTTGTTTGTTTGGATTTTTGTTAGGTGTGCACTGTTTTGTATTACACAGCTGGTAAATTTAGGGGGGAAGCATTTTTGTCCTCATCAGAGACAGCAGGTAGGTGTTGGAAGACAGCATACCATAGATATATCACTTTTGAAACCACGTATGCAGGCCTCCTACTTGCAGTGTGAAGGGAATATGTTCATTTTTAATGAATATGGCTTTAAGGCTGCAATTAAAACTGTGACTTGTGTTCATTTCTATTAACCGCTTCAGCTGTGCTGTTGTTCCTAATAGGCAATAATACTTAAAATGGCATTAGGAAATCTGAAGCATGCTGCATTTGCAATTGTTTGCTTTAAAGTAAGTTTTGCTTCATTGTAAGTGTGCAATGTGATTATTTGGGAGTCACTGGTGATAATGGAATGCTTAGAGCTGTTATGAAATATGAGCTAATCAGCTTTAAGGAACAGATGCATGGTGAGATAGTCAAATATTTTCCTGTTCTAACTAAAGAAGGTCCATTTGGCAATACTAATCAAAGCAATTTAAAAAGATTTTAAAACCAAATGAACTTAGAAAAAAGCTTTGAGAGAAGTTCATGTAAATTCTTTCATCTGTAAGGTTCAGTGTAACCTCTAGGTCAGTCACTTTGCAGTAATTTGCACAAATATAAATGCCTTAATTAAGCAAGCTTTAAATAAAAACAGAAGCTAGAAATCATTAGCTTTAATGTATTTATACTTCTGTGCTTTGCAGCAAGGGAAGAAAGTGTGTTAATCTCAAGAGTCCAAATGAGGTTGCCACTATATCCTCAACATTCCTGTAGAAATCTTCACGAATTCATCTGTGTCATAACTGTTGCCCCATGGTGTTAGCATAACTAGCTGACCCAATTGAGCAGATACTCTTATCTCAGGTAATTTAATCAATCCTTATCATTGTTATCAAATGTAATGTTTTCAAGGGGCCAAGTATTAGCCTAGATTATACACTGATAGGCAAGCAATTGGCTAATGGAATATATTGCATACATTTGGTAAGTGAAAGCAGTGATCTCAGCTGGGACCAAGATGTAACTCTTAGATTTTTCAGGTGAGTGCTTTGCCTGTTAAATGAAGCCACTAAAAAAGAGCACTACGAAGTATACAACTAGTTGCTGTTTGCAACTTTACTTTACATGGTAAATACTCAAGTACTGTTCTGCCTGATTTTTTTGATTGCTAGACTATCTGAAATACCCTCCTTCCACTCAGTTTGCCTACCCCACAAACTGGCAAAGGTCTTGAGATAATTGTGGGGGATGTTTGAATCTATAGTATGAGCATAGATCTAGATATAAAAGTCCACAGGGCAGCAAGGTGTTGTGGGTGAACATGTTCTTGTAAAATAATCCTGCTACTCCCCCCCCAAGTTCAAAAGCAGCCTTTGCTACAGATAAAGGGATATATAACCAGATATAACCAGCATGGGCTATTGGACAGAAATGTCCACTGCCAACTGTGCTACATACTTTATGTTGTTCATTGAAGTGCCATATTGCAGGCAGCAAAGCAAACATTTGGAACTCTACTGTGTCCCTTCTGCAGTGAGGTGCCAGATCATCCTGTTTTATGGTCCTATTTGATTCCATGTAAGCTGACGATATCATCAGAAATGTAATAGACTGGGTCTTCTCCAAATCTGTAATGATGCTGCAGGGATGTATAACTCAGTAGCTACAGTGAAGTGTAAAATACATCCTTTCCTGTTCTGTTCGTATATGTCTAAATCACATTCCCTGATTTGAATATGCTTGAGATCCCTCCCAGTGTCTTTTTTTAAAAAAACTCCATGAATCTCCCAAATTTCAACACCTGTGTCAGCAGTCAGGCTCAATTTGCTTGAGACCTAAATGTGACTCCAGGACAGTGACATATTTTTCTGTATTTGGGGAGGGAAAGGAGGAGGAGAAAGCTGCACTGCTTTGTAGCTTTGGTCAAAAGAAGCTGGTGTTGTACACTGGCCAGGTGGGGTCCCATGCCTTTTCTTGGTTAACTGTCATTTTGATTTTCTGTCTTGAAAGACCTCTCGTAACCAAATTGAAAGGGGAAGGTTTTCAGTGTAAGGTTTGAGCTCGCATCTCCCTTCTATGATACTTTCACCCCACTGCAGTTCATGGTCTTCCAGCCTCCACAGCAGCAGTATCAAGTGACTAGGTAGTGTGAATGAGCCAAGTTTGGTCTCTTGATTTTGTACAATGCTTCTGCTTCTCAATGAATGGAAAAAGCAAAGCCTTTTTTATGTTTGAGGCTTCTTAATTCAAACAGTATATATCCAGAGTTGCTCCCTTCTGAAGACTAGAAGTGATAGAAAATAAATGCAGTATTTCCTTTCTGTGATTATCCAAGAATATGGTTTATATTCTGGATATAAAGTTCTGGCCTTATCATTTCATGTGTCCTCGCTGCTTAAGGTTCTGTTGGTAAAGAACTGAGTCTAATTGATGCTTAATATCAATCAAATAGTAATAAGGAAGGAAAAGTCATTACTAAGGCTGATGTGAATTAGTAGTAAAGCTATTGTGGCAACAGCTATTATTGTTGTTTACTTGGTTGTCTGGACCATTGGCTTCTGATATAAAGTGGGCTATTTGTATAAAAGATCTATTTACAAGAATGGTCATTTCCCAAACAACATTAAAAGGAAAACAGTGAGCAATCATGATACCTCTGCTAGATTCACCCAAGATTACCCAGGTGATGTTGCATATAGGAAGAAAAAGGCAGACTAATGTTCAAATACAAAATGAGGGAAAATTGGTGCTACCAGAAATACTCGTTAGCACACCACAAGCTGAACATAAAGCTTCAGTACCATGCCCCTGCTTGAAAAAGGCAAACAAATTGCTCGTGGGTAAATGAATAGGATAATCATATGCAAGACATTTATTGCGGTCCTGGACGTTACTTCTCTTTTGGGAGGGGTGTTTTGAGAGACAAAACTCCAGCTCTTTGTTTCATTGTTATTCTCTTTTGGATAACATAAGCTATGAGGAGAAGTTGAGGTGATTAATTTATAGCATGTGAAACCTTGTTTTAAACAGAAAGATGACCTCTGTTATTCTGTGTCTCCCACTGTTAGCTAAATAAGAAGTTGTTAGCTGTATTTTCAATCTGGAGTAGGCTTCACAAGGAGATGGTCTGTTCTCCATCATTTGGAAGCCTGTAATGATATGTTAAAAGCACCTGTGTGGGTTGGATTATGTATCCCTCTCTTGACCTGGAGAAGGGCAATGGATGACATGGCTTTTCTAGACTTATTTTATGCGAATCCTGTAGCATGTGGAATCTTTTAAAGGGATCTCAATGTTTAGCTGAATTGTTGGTGCAGGCTATTAAATCTTAGCTATAACTTTACTGAAGTAGATTTCAAGATTAAGAACCGCCCTGGGATTTGTCTCTAAGAGTAGATCTCTTTGACAAAAGCAGAAAGAAAACAGTCCAGATTTTGCATTATCTCAACTTTGATTTCTGGCCTCATTGACTGAGCAGATGGGATCAGTCCCATCTCTGCATGCTGCAAGGAGAATAATGATGATTGCGACTCTCTGTTGAGGCACTCAGAATATTTCTCATTCAGAGCTTAAATTAGTTTCAAATTGTTTGTAAAGTTAGTGCATGTTATGCTTATGTGCAGCTGAAGGCCTCTTGTTTGAATGATCAAGAAGATTTGATCCTACATGTTTGTTGTTGTTATGGGTTTGTTTTTTTTTTTTTCTCAACTCAGCAAATATGAATAAATCCTGTCCTGTTAAAATCTGGAAAGTACATGCACTGACTTCAGATGTACCAGGACTCCAAAGTTCCTTCCTCCCTTACTTAAATGCTAAAATCTCAAGAGTTTAGTTTAGCCCAAGGCATTGTTGGTATGGTTTTCTTTGGCTTGTGATTCTGGGGTTTGGTTTTGTTTGTTTGGTTGGTTTTTGTTTGTTTTTTGAAGCCGGGACAATCTTTTGTTTGTTTTTTTTTAAGCTGGGACATATAAATAAATTAGCAATATTTTTTGGTACTGATGCCACAGTAGTTGTACTAATATTGTTGCTGTGAAGTATAAGATTTATTTATTAGGAGAAAAGTTACAGAAAGGAAAAATAAATTCTAGGAAGTGTTTTAACAGAAATAAGAGTTTGCTGATTTCAGCGTGATAACTGACATATAGGACTTTTGCTCTCTTTCTAAACAGAATTCTGCCATAATATCCAGAAATAATTTCCAGTAATAATTTTAGTTAGGCTTTGCCAGCATGTAAATCTTGCCACAACTGGAAAAAATCAGTACCCAAAATGAAATGGAAATCAGAAGCACTGCAATAGCAAGACATGATGTGTTGAGCATTCAAAATGCTGAGCTATTGTCAAAGGTCTAAAAAGCAAGTTGCCAGCAAATGAGCTGGTGTGCCAGCCTGCTGCCTAAGAGCACTGACAAAAGTAGCTTGCTGCTTGATTAAATTGGTGCAGCACAAAACTGGGTGGAGTACAGAAAGAGCAGGTTTTTGTCTGTCTGCAGAGCCTGGATGCTCACATCCTTTGTTGCACGGGGCTGTTAGCATGCTTTTGTACAGGATGGCGATGGAACTGGGAAGGGTTATGTGAGAGAATAGGAAGTGCCTGAGAGGAGTGATGCAGCTTCTGCCGCTCCATGGAATAGAAGGATGTGCTATGGACTAAGGCCCTTCACTAGCATGGCTGAGTTGGATATTTTTACTCCTTGGAAATACTGTGCACTACACAACCTTCTGGGTCAATAATTCAGTCTTTTACGAACCAGGAATCCAATTGAGCGAAATACTGGAGATTTTCCCTTACGCCCCAATCCCTTGTAAATCATTAGAGCCTTAAATGTTTTCTGAAACTCACGTTAAACCAGACAAAAATAGTATTCATCTGGTTTTGCTTTGCTGCACTGTAGCTAATTTCAGTCCTTCCTAAACAATCTGTGGCAGGTGTGACTGTCTCTTTGCTTTGGGTTTTTGCAGCATCAAGCACAATGCAGGCACTGTATACATTATCACACCTGGGACAGTACTAGAAAGCAAGTACTATGCATGTTTGTAAGCAGTGTTTTTCATTTCTTCATACTAAATTTCATACATGCTTTGATATGTTATTAGTAACCTCTTTGCAAAGTTCTATATGGAAGTACTTACTGGAAGAATATTTCTATTTGTCTCTCACCTGATACCTGTTTGAGAGCAGTCCTAAGGCTTAAATTGGTATGGGAGATCAGGTGCTAACAAGCCTTCCAGGTTCTTACAGTGGTGGAATTTGTAAGAGTTCATGAAATCTCTAGGTTTTGACAGTTCTACTTACACGCTTCCTATGTATTTTTCCATGGTGGTGTTTCCTACGCATTTTCTAGGGTGGTGGCTAGTAAAATAGTGAGAGCAGTCTGTGGAGGTAAAAAAAAAAAAAAAAAGACAACCCCCAAACCATCACTTCATATCTGGTTTTCTAGTAAATGCAAACACTGTCCAGAGCTTCTGTTGCTCTTGACCAGGACTGAATTGGAAGTAACAGCTTGGTTTTGAAAGCATTTCTATCTTATTACTTGTCCCTTGAGCTGTGCGGTTCTTCTGCCATCAGGGTTTCACAGAAGCAAACCTTCCAAAGCAAATAAATAAAATCCCAGCTGACAGGCTAATATAAATGGTATGAAACAGAAGGGTAAATGGGGAATAGAAAAAAAAAAGAAAAAAGAAAAGGCTGATTTGACATAAACAAATTAGAGCTGTTGACAGTGTGGGTGATTTTGAGAAGTGCAGTTCCATTAAATTCACAGATATGAATCCTGACAAATAACAAGCCATGGTAATTTCTATAAACAAGGAAAAGAAATAATGAGTGGATATGGAAATCTAACAAGAGTTTGGTTGCAATGCAGCAGAAAACATGGTGGCAATACACAGAGGGAATACTGAGAGCCCCTGGTAGGATGAGGCAGTGCTAATGTGCAGTGCCCCACTGGAGATGGTCACAACACTGTGCCAGTGTGAGAAGGCTGGATGAATTACTGCACTTCTCTGCCTTTCACACTTATATAAAAAATAGAAAGCACATTTAATCAGCATGGTTAGATTGTAAAGTCGCATGAAAACTGAGATCTCTTGGTGCTATGCTGTAGACTAATGTTTGGGTAGAGATCTCTCCAAAGCTAATTCAAGCTATCAGATCCCCAGCACCTACAAGCAGTAGGTCTGTGGTTTGTTCATTGACTGAGACTCCTTTTAATTCATCTGGCATTTTATCTGCTTTACACTGGTTTCCATGCAGATATGCAGTGCTTGTTCAGTGTGAATGGTCAGTATCACATACAACTACTGTGTCCTGCCTGCAGGCACCTCGTGAAGTTCATATTCCTCTGTTCTTATTTTAGAAGGAGCTTTTTTTCACATTTCATTGAAGTTTCTTAATGGGCAAACCTATTAAAAATTCAAAGCAGTGTATTTATTTAGATAAAAGCTGTTAATTATAAATGTCTAGCCATATGGCCATTAAGACTTAACATTTAGGAGGATAAAGAGAAAATGAGTATTTTAGATAATAAAGAACTGTTGTACAAAACAGAAACTTCCTTGATGTTATGTTTCATGTAGGTTTAACAATGGTGGTTGGTAGCCTGCAGTGGTTACACTAAAGAACTTGGTTTTCTTTTCTTTTATATTTTTAATGCCTTGCTATTGAAGAATGTCTATTTAGAAAAAAAAAGGAAAAAAAGCCACAAAAGAAATGCCTCAAGGAAAGCCAGATGGCTGAATATTGGCATCTGAAATGAAAATAAAATATTCAGCCATACATATGTGCCTTAAATACACTTAGCTGTAGTCCTTTGTTTGTGAGCCAGAGTCTCTTCTCTATTGCTATTGCATTGGTAACTTTGAACTTGTTTTGCATATTTTTCAGTAGATCAAAGTTGGGCAGAAATGCAGTCAAGGAAATTTTAGTGCTTGTTGGTTCTACTCCAAATCAAAGATACAGGGTCAGGTTTTGGCCAGATATTGTACCCGAAGTAGTGGAGGTTTGTTTAGTCAGGAGAAGAAATGAGTTTGTTTCTGTATTGATACCTCAGTCTGGAAGCTGTGAATGTGGACAAGGATATTGTTAGCAACTTTTTGATCATGTTGCAGCATTTCCTGATAACACTGCTGTTGCATATACTTTTGCTCACACTGAAAATCCATCAATATGATGGACTACACTTCAGCTGTGGTGATGGTGTCCTTATTGCCTGAAACCATGTTATGCAAAATGAGCAGCAGTTCAGGAAAGCATGCGTGTAGATAAGCAGACATCAACAACAACTGAAAAACACAGTGGAGACATGAAACTCAGTTTTTCTACATGCGCGCAGCCAACTCCTGGAGCAATCTACAGAATTCCCTGCAGGTATCTAGCATTTTTCATCTGATATAAAAGGACAACTTATGTATTCTTACTGCATTGCCAACCTCCTGCTTTGGTGGAAAATTTTCCTCTTACTATTTCCTGTACTTTCTTGTTTTAATAGTCAGGACACACGTTGAAGGCAGTGATTGAAGATTGGGGTCACATCAATTACTGCCACCAAAAATGCTGTTTTCGAAAATGTGTTCATCAGATATCCAGTGTTGTGAATGGTGCCAAAACAGAGCCTGTCATTTCCTTTGTACTGTCTTGGTTCAGAAGGCCTTTGTTGGGAATGTGCATGGTGTATGTTTCTTCAAGTTGGGTGGGAAAGCTGAAGAGATTACAGTTTGTCCCAGTCAGTCCTGTCTACTTTTTTACTTTCCCTGTCTCAGTTTGGAGATGAAGTCGAGAGCTCTATTCTTTGTGTCATCCTAGCTTGGACTTGCTTTCTGAGTCAGTTTGCTACTGTCAGAAACTTGTTGCTCCTTCATGTCTTGAGACTAATAAATAAATTAAAGTACCAAACTGTTGGCACTTGAGATTCAAAATGAGGGAAGAAAACTATACAGTGTAAATTTAAACTGGCATGGGTTACTGTTGTGTGTCCCTCTGCAGTTTCTTTCAGGCTTTCTTAACCATCCTTATCTTTTGGCCCATCTGCTTGAGGCTGCTGTGAACTTTTGTGGCATGTGAGACAGTGTAAATAGCATTTTGGCAAGTCACTGTGTAGCTAAGGAAGGCTGTGAGTGGGTGCAGCTCTATATACCTTGTTCCTGTTGGTGCAGAGAGCAAAGGAGGCACGAACAGAAATGAGATGTGGCGGGGGCTGGACTGGTGGCTTCCATCAGGTCTTCACTGTCAGAGTTACTGCCTACAGCACTGTATTTTTAGAGCAGTTATATATTACAGCAATGCCAGATGCTGCTTTGGGTCTGAAGGAAGATTGGGAGAGTGAAAAACAGATTAAGGTTTATTGTAGAATTGCTAAATCTGTGTGAAGACATGCAAGATCTGGGTTTTGTTCTTCAGTAAAGGGATGATTCACAACTCTGAGAAAATATTATGAAAGAGGCCCATCTAACAGCTTTAAATATGCTTCAAATAAAGGGTTATTAAAAATTGTTCTGTTTTGAAATTAATTTTAAATCAGCAGAAAGAGTTTTCTCTAGCTTCTAGGGAAGGTCAGTGTTTATATCTGACACCTGAGTGACAGAAACACCTAGTACAAGGTCAGACATCAGACCTACAGAAAACCTAAGTCAAGTTGAAATATTAATAGCGGAATTCTAGATGAATAAACACAAAATATTTAAGGAGTGTTCAAAAATTAGTATCCTTAATAACTGTGACTTAATTCAGCCACTGGTCGTTTTGATCTATACAAGTTACTCAAAACCTGCAGCTGCAGAAACCATGTACATATAAAAATAAAATTAAAAAGACTAGATTCTGCTTCTTGGATGGCAAAAGATAACCTAAGCAAAAGCTATTGTTAGAGATATTACTACAGGTTAGGGAAACTACTATACATACTTGAAGTTCAGTAGGTAATTAGATTAGGTGCCCTCTAAGCAACACTACTCCAAATAATAACTCTTGTTTGTCCAAGTAATTTGAAGCCCTTTGGGTGAAGGCAGTTATTTGAGGTTTTCTGCCCCACAGCTAAGGTCGTTGTTCTGGGATGGGAAGTTACAGTTCTGAAGAGCTCCTCTTGAATCCAATAAAAGCAGCTGTCTGATCTGAGACAAACTTGAGGAAAGACGGACTCGGAGTAGATTAATTTCTGTAGGAATCTTTGTAGTCCAGATGTTAGCAGTGATCATACTGCCCTTCATCATGAGTGCTTGTACTCTGCATGACTTGGAGCACAGTGTCTGTGCTAGTAGTCTCATTCTTTAATCTATCCCTTTTGATGTGACTGCTTCCCCAAGAGATCTCCTGGAAGAGTAGTTCTTCCTACCTAGCAGGTCACAAAAAAAACCTGACCAAAACCAGCAGACAGACCCCTCACTTTCTTATTAGTAGCCTTTCTTTCTTACAAGCCTCTGTAATTTGTTCCACAGCAAGAGTGAGAAATCTCCAGGAAATTGGTGGCTGTTAGGATGTTGCCTCATTGCTCCTTCAGTTTTGGTTTATTGTACAGGTGAAGGAAAACCTGTACAAGTTATCTACAAAATCAGCAGTGGAGAGTCACATAGCTGTACTCCAATCCACACACTTTTGCTCCTCATGGAATATGCAGTTAAGGCAATGGGTAGATCTCTGATGCCTGGGCAAGGTGATCAAAGCTAATCAGGAACAAACCTCTTAAGATGGAGCCCCCAGGATTTTGTACATGATAGAAAATACTTTGCTTCATGCAAGAGTGCAGGGGGACATGTGTCTCACTCCTACTAGGATGCTTGCAAGCCGATTTTCATATGCCTGAATGCTTACAAGGGAGTCAAACATGGCATAATGGATGTTCAAATCATACATTACTGTTCAGAGGGAAGCAAGCTTAGCAGGAAATCCATAGTAGGGAAAGGATTTCTGTGCTCTTCAGGTGAGTCAATGCTATCATGATCCATACAAGTTGGTTTGGGCCAGTGACTTTACACTGCTTACTGCACTTATAGGGCAGGTATGGTAGTACCTCCGCATCAAATGCCCCTGTCTGTATATCATCCCATGTATTGCTTTTTAGCTGGCTAATAGTAGTACTTGAGTACACTGTAGTAACCAGTGGTAGAAAAAAGGGGTCCTTATTGAGTTGACTGTTAGTATTTCTACATGAGTCCATCATGTAATTTTCAGTTAATTCCCCCTGCTCATGTTTAATGTAGATGCACAGGATTGGGGGTTATTGCTGTATTCCTCCATTTTTTTCAGATCACTGTTGAGGAAGCCTCTTATATTCTCATTTGTATTTGTAAAACCTTTCTACTTTAGCAGATGGAAATGTCTTGAGTGACTCTATCTTATTAAATATGAAAGTCAGTCTGTTTCAAAGCATGTATCCCTTATTATTTGGAATGAGATCTTTGGAACCATAAAAATTGGGAGCTGCACACAAAATCTGCGCTGGTTATGTTAACCTTTGTCATGCTGACCTTCACCAATTAGAGATCAGGAAATAGTCAAGTCTGTTTTCAATCCTTTGTGTCACCTTCCCTGTTAATTTTAGTGGTTAATTTTAGTTGTTCAGCTTCAACATTTACTGTTTAAACAGAAAGCCCTTAGCCCATGTCTGTCTTTATTGCCTTTTTTCTCCTCCCTTGAAGCTATTTGCAGTTAAACCTCCGTAAAATATGAAGCATCAGAACAACTAACTTGGCAATGAAGAGGCATGAAATAATGAGAAGCCAAACATAAGAAGCAGTAATGCCACTTTGATTCTGGAATGCCTATTCTGGCAGAGTTCACATCACCTTTTACTATTTCATATCCTATTTATGAGACACAGGAATGAATAAGAAAAAAAAAATCAACTGAAGAACAGTCCTCAGATTTGTTTAAATTATGGAAATGAGGAACTTCAAAGCCTCTTTTGCTAAAGATGAAGTATCTATCAGATTGCTAGTGCACTTTAACTTAGAGACGTGTGGGGGTAAAGGAAGGAGAGGAGGACTCTTATGTGTTTTTCTTGGATATGCACATTTTGAACTGTGTGTGAGTGTAGCTGACACAACATCATAAGCTGCTTTTTTTTGTAGGACTTCCCAGATATTGGCCTGGGACAATTCTCTGTTCATGAATAATGTACATTTGTGATAAACATAAAAGCAAAGCTCAGTGAGCAATGAGCATGAGATCACAGACATCTGACGACTTCCCATGCAGCTTTGTTAGCTCTTGTATTATTTTTTTATGTGAGAAAACCAGGTTAGAGCTATAAAACTTAGTGTACCTCTTTCTCTTCTTGTTCACATGAGTTTTATAGGTGTGTCTCTCCTTTGCTTTCAGTGAAATTTGCTGATAATTCTATCTACTATGAGAAATTTGACTCCTGTGTTGTTTGCCAACTTATAAAGGCTTACAAATTTTCCTCTGTTTTGTCTGAACAGTGATCCTAGCTGCTATTTTTGGGGGTGATTCTATACATGGCTAGGTGGCGTTATTAATTTTGTGCTATTTATTTACCCTTTTTTTTAACAATCTGGAAAGCAGGAATAAAAATCCTATTAAATATTGCTGAAGGGGCAAGTTTGAGTAAGTCAGTGTGGACAGGGAAGCTTCAAGAGAGAGATGTGAAGGCATTAGATCTAATGTCTCTACACTATGGCCAGTTGGGACAATCTGCAAAATTTTCTGGAGGAAAAAGAATCTAAAGGTAGAATGTGAAGGACCAAAAGGGAGAGGGTTGTATTATGCAGAGAAGAATGTGATCAATTGAAAAGTTCCTCAGAGTGTTTGAAGGATGTAGCACAGCACTGATCAAGTTTACACTGCTGCAACTCAGTGTCATCCTCTTGCCTACCAGTTAAGTATGGCATGGGATTAGCATGGGGACTTTATTCTTGACAGCATGCTGTGGGATTGAGGAGATAATCAGCACATAGTTTGATCCTAATGCTGTGTATGGCTATATAGCAGGGAAGTTTTCTGGTGGTCTGTGTAATAGAAGAGATGCGAGCCCTGAAACAGTCCCTTAAATTGTGTGGTAGTATGCATGGTAATTTGTTATGCACCCTAAATCTAGGTTTTCAAGGATCTGAGTTCCCTATAGCTTGCAGCTATCCTGACAGGTTTCTACTGCAGTTTCCTACTGCCTCAAAAACTCTTCTGCTTATCAAACTGGTATTTTCTGGTTAAAAGAATACTTTGTCAGAAAAAGAGGTGCTCTGACATCTCTAAGCAACTCCTCAGAAGTATTCACAACAGCAGCCTGCCAAAGGACTTGCAGTGAGCTAAGTAAAGGGCTAAGGCATTCAAAATTGAAAAGGAACTTAGATAATAAAATTAATCTGCAGTTGCTTTTCATAGAGTCTTTCTTTTTTTGGTGTGTGTAATTAATTTCTATGCTATGGAGCCTTTAAACAGTACCAGCTCTTAACATTTCTCTATACTCCACTAGGGAAAGCTGCCTCCCCCTGTGTTATGTTGGAGACCTACAAGTAACTATTAAAAAAAAAAGAAGATACATCTACAAGCCTACTCTAGAGGGACTACAGCAGACCTCATGGAAACAGCCCTAATTCCTTGTAGTAGAACCTTGGGAAATGGGTTTGTATTGGCAACTTCATCCTTGAAGAGCATGTAGTGTTGGTTTCCTGGAGAGATCTGCCCATTTGGATGGATAATGTAGGTAGTGTTAGGTAACAGATCTTTCTGCTGACCCATGACTTTAACTGCCTGCAGTAGTATAATATAAAGATGTAAAGGAAAACTGCTTGCAGCCCTGCCCCTCTCACACACCTAGATAAAACTGTTTAACCCAGTTCTCAGTAAAGCTATGTCAGTGACAGTACTTCAAATTCAATATACCCTGGACCAAGTTCTATTTGTCCAAATTACACATTTTTCTAATAACTCTAAAGAGGATCATTTCCCCTTCCCTAGAAAGAGAGGCAAATGGTGGAGAGCAGATATGCAAGATAGGGAGGAATGACATTGCTCAAGGAGGTTGTGAAAGAGAGAGGGGTTGTGCTGTTAATATATTCCACTTTTACAAATAAAGCCAAAGGAAAATATCAAGTTCAGTGCCCGCTGCCCCCTTATTTGCATAGCTTACAGTACAGCAGTGGCTTTTGAATTTTCTGTGCCCAGGAAGGTTTTTTTTTAATCTGGCTGCATGTTATAGTTTGAGTATAGCTTGACTATAGGAGACCTGTGCAATGGAACGTTTTTAAGAGCTATGCCGTTGCTGCTTTTCTTGGGTTAGAATAGAGGTAAAATCTACAGCATCAACCTATTTTTTTTTTTTTATTTCTTTGGCAGAGCATTCTAGCAAAACATCATTTTGTTTAAATTTCTTTTTGTTCACTAGAAAGCCTTGAAATAGTACTGAGATTCTTCTGATAATGGAGGAAAAAACAGTCATTATATTCCTGCAAAATGTGTGAGGCTGAAATTTTCGTTATGTAAAGCATGGTCTGAGTGCTGAAACAGAACTGATCTGTGTAGATCTGTAGATAGAGGCCTGCAATGCCATCTATTTTGAAAGGATTTGAATGTTTAGATAATAAAAGGATGAAATATTGTTAATTTTGGGGCTGTGCTGCCTATCTAATAGTTGGTTTTGATCTCTTATTAGGCCAATATGGTTAATGGCACCTGAGAAAAGAAACTCAGAAATGCCTGTAATTTCTGCCACTGCTCCACTGTCGCCATCTTTATTTTAAGAGAAAGCTGTCCCTTGGATGTGGCTTTCCACTGCTGAGGAGATTTTCCTGGCTTCCTGTGCATGGCTTAAGTTGGATCTGATTGCAATTTTAATTAAACGCTTTTTTGTTTGGAAAATCTTGATTCGTGGAAGCCAAAACATTTTGGGGAAATGTGCTGATCTGTAATTTCTTTCATGAGGGTGACTGTCTGGCTTTCAAAAAAGATTCTATTTTGGATCTTAGAAACCAGAAATAAGTTCAGACAAACCACAAGTGTGCTTCATATGGCTCCCTTTCATCCTTTTCCCCATGGATTACAGAACGGATTAATTATTTAAGGTTAATATTTAGTCTTTGAAATGCCTTGTTGCTGTCTTTTGGTGACAGGATCTATTTTGCTGTGGGGTCATCTGTTCTGTCTCAAGTCAATAAATGCTCTAAATTGTGCTTTCCCAGCCTCCTCTCCCGAAATCTATTCATTCCTTTTACAAGTTGCAGATCAAGAAAAGTGGGAAAACTGAGTCAAGCATGCAGTATTATAAACTCTGCATTCCATTTCCTGCCTCCTAGCATGCTCCTTCTGGGAATGTTGGTTGCCATTTCCTACTTAACAAGTTTCCCATACAGAATCTCATCTCGTTGATCTGATTCTGTTTGGTGCCCCCTTAACCTCCACTTGTCATAGAGAATGGTTTGGAAGGGTTGTTAAAATTCATTTAGTTCCAGCCCCCCTGCCATGGTCAGGGTCACTTTCCCTTGCCTAGGCTGCTCAAAGCCCTATCTATTGTCCTTTGACTTGTTCTCATAATAAGGTTGTGTTGCAGTTTCTTCATAGCTGGATATGTAACAGCAGTTGCATCAAATTTTTACTTTTCATGCCACCTGCATTTTACTCATCCACACTCTCAACAAAATGCCTCTGATAGCAGAGGGAGAAAAGGCTCCATCTCATTCAGAGTTTATTGTTGGGTCTATGCACTTCTTTTTACTTTTCTGTTTTTCCTGCCCAGCTGTCCTCCTTCCCCAGCCTGTGTCTTAGTTTTTTGGTTGTTTTTTACTTTGAAATATTTACAGAAAATAAGAGTAACTGACCTTTAATGTGTAAACTCAAGGCAGAGAAGATTGTTCAGTGTATTTCTCACACCATGAAACATTATTTATTGATATTATGTGTAATGTTAAGTATTTATGATTTTATTTTTTTTTCTTTTATTGGTATAGCTCGGAAAAAGGTAGTTGGTGTTTCAGGGCTGTTCACAGGCAGATAATTGTTTTACGCAAAGATGTAACTCTGGTTGTCCTTCAGTGGTGTCACACCTATTTTCCAGGAAACTGAGGATATTCCGTTTTACAGGAGTTTCATATTGGAAAAAGTGAACTGTAACTTCCATTGCACTGTCACTTATAATTTCCTGGGTGCGATTAGTTTACTACATATTTGGTGCAGTTCAGATGATACAGAAAAACACTTTAATGTTGAAGATATGCCACACATAATGGAAATCTACAGACTGAGCAAAATTGATATTACAGTGTACAAAAGACCTGATCTTATAAGCTGGCCTGTCTGTTTCTGACTTCATGAACTGGAGTAGCCTCATGAATTCAGGGTACTGTAAATTCAACTGGTCTCCAAAACTAAAGACATGCTTGCAGGGCTGCCAAAAAGCAGTATTTCTAGCACTTATGTATGTGGGGGCATTGGTTTGTATGACTACAGATGATGTATGAAAAGCATAGTTTTTCCAACCAGTATTTTATCAGCTGTAATACTTAATATGCGCGTCATTTTCAGCTGGTCTACCTAGAGTTTAGAAACAGTAATTACAAACAAAAGCCAGTCATACTGTGTTAAACGCCTCTGGTAAGCAGAGTGCAGGTTTTGTTTCTGAAGGGTAGTTTGTGTAGAAGATGTATTTAATTAGTTTCCATTAGATCCTCTGTTTGAGGGTTACAAACAAGACAGGGAAACCTAGCATAGCTGAATTGCTGTGTGCAAGCTCAGTGTTCAAAATGGTGCCCAGGTGCATGTATGTACCCAACAATATAATTGTAAGTTTACTGAGAAATCTTGCGGTGAAAGTAAGGGTTAAACTATAGTTTAGGATTCTGCCTGCAGAAGAAAAGGCTGAATGGAGACCTCAGAGTGGCCTCTGAGTATCTGAAGGAGACCTACAAGGACGCTGGAGAGCGATTCTTCATAAGGAGCTGTAGTGATAGGACAAGGGCTAATGGGTTTCAACTTAAACAGGGGAAGTTAAGTTAGGTATAAGGAAGAAGTTCTTTACTGTGAGGGTGATGAGGCACTGGAACAGCTTGCCCAAAGAAATTGTGGATGCTTCATTCCTGGCAGTGTTCAACACCAAGCTGGATGTGGCCTTGAGCAACCTGGTATAGTGGAGGTGTCACTGCCCATGTCATGGGGTTGGAACTAGATGATCTTATGTTCCTTTCCGACACTAACCATTCTGTCATTCTATGCTGTACACCTTTCCATTTTCCGTCTGGGTATTGGTTGGAAACTTGTTATTCTCTCTGGTATGCCAGCACTTTAACTGAGGATGGTTGGTGATGAACATACTATAAAACGCTTGAGTGTATTTTGAGAGTTGAAAGGACCAACATATGCAATATATATGAATATGGTATATTTGCAATGAATTTGACATGCAAAAAAGAACATTACCATAGTGTGGAGAATGTGGTTTGACCATAAGGAAGTCAGGGGATATTAAGCTATTAAGGCTGAAGCTTTGTCCTTACTTCACCCTGTCATTTCTAGGTATTACAGTACATGGCACCAAATGTAACCCACTGTCTCATGTCTAGTGTGAAAAAAGAGGGTGGTATTATGTGAAATGTAACAGGCAAAAGGAATCTGCTGTGAACTAAGCTTTACTCTACAATTTTCACAGTGTATATTCAGGACAGGTCTTTGCAATTACTTGTGGGGTTTTGGTGCATGAAGTATTTGTAACACTGAAAAAAAATAGCCTGAAAAATTATTCAGCATATTTGGAGTACAGAGTAATTAGAATGATACATTAAAAAACAGGTACTTAGGTGAATGTAATGGTTCCAGATAAGAGAAATCTATATTTTGCCTCATTTGAGCTGTGTATATGTATTGTGTAAATCCATAGAGGTATATTCAAGGTGATTAGCTAGGATTTAGTTCTGTGTGGGAGCAGGGGGAAAAGGTCTAATGGAAATGTTGACAGACCATTAACTAGAGTATCACTAATGGGTGCTATAATAGATAGAGATATTTTTAATTGTAAAGGGGTTAATTGGTATTCCTCATTTGCATTCCTTTCTTCCTGAGTGGTGGCAATTTGAGCTCATCCACTGATAGGAAAGACTATTATATTGAAAGAATATAAAGGATCACAATATTTTCTCCAAGACAATAAGCAGGAGGGAAAGCCAGAAATACGTTAACTGACGTATGATGATTAGCCAGCTACAGCTGTGGGGAAACGGGTTTTCCTGAGAGTTTATTTAGGGGAGTGACTGCAGGAAATTATTGTATCCATAGTAATTACAAGAATTTCTCTCTTTTTTTAAATGCTTTATACCTGAGCATGGGAAAAATAACTCACATTTATCAAGGTGTTTACCACAACTTAAGTGTTGTTGCAAGTGTCAAGTCTTGTCTGTAGAGATGAGGATTTTCTGAATGTAAGAGAGAAGCTACTGATCTTTCTTTTTGCCTATGTCCACGTGCCTAAAATGTGTCCCTAAATTGATGGGAACAAATCTGACTTTTGTTCCCTGTCATCCTCATGGGAGCCTGGATGGTGTATGACCAGAGGAACTGGTTAGCTGATGTGAACCAAGGATACCATATTACCTCTCGCCTTGTCACCAGCCTATCAATAAGGTCTTCCCCTCATGCTTTTTAATCTTGGATCATTGCATATGGTTTAAGCCAAGAGCAGCTAAGGAGGGCTGGGGGAGCCTGGCCACATGCTGCCATGGCAAGCTGCTGGCAGTGACTTTGACTGCATGACAGCTAGTTTCCATTGTCTCTGCCCACAGCTCTCCGCGCTTGGATTGAGCTCAGGGGCTGATGACCTCCTAACACTGGGTTCCTATGAACCATAAGAAAGCTTAGAGCATAGCCAGTACCTTACAGAGTTACTGCCTCCCTAAGCATGACTTGCTGATTTAGATGATATGAACAGGACAAGGTAACTAGCTTCCCTCACCGCTTAAAATCTCCCATATGAAGCCTTTCTCTTCCACCAAAGGTCACTGTTTCTTCAACTCTAGAGTTAATGATACAATCTTTGTTTCATTAAGAACAGCAAATGAAGAAGTAAATACACATGCATGCCCTTATTTTCTTTTTTGCTGCTGTGGCCATCTATTCTTTGGCTTGAGGTAGCCTTCCTTGCATTTTTTTCCCTTGCCTGCACTGAGCTGTGCATTCTCTCTCTAGGGGTCTAAGAGCTTTTTGTCCAAACTTCATTTGCCCTTCTGTCCTGAAGTGTGTAGCAACAAATACATCATGTGGATTTTTATTAAGTATTGAAAACAAGCATATTTGAAAAATACATGATGTGTTGTTTATAAAGTTTAAGTACACTTTACTGAACAAATAGCATCCTTTAGTTTCTTTAGAAAATTGATGCCTTAAAGAATTTAGGCAACAACCACAGTTTACTCTTAAATGCTATCTTAATGTACACACAACCACATTATTTAATAGAGGAAATTTTTAGCCCTTAAGTACAAATCACAATTTCTTCTTTGAGTCTTTTCAGTCTGTCTGTATTTCCCATGCCTTTTAGTGGTCTAGATGCTTTTTTGGGTGAAAGTGAGCAACTCTGCCCATTTCCTGACTAGATGGGAGTGACTGACCTGTAGTGCTGGAAAAAAAAAATGCAGATTAATGAGTGCAGATAGGACACTTCAAGTTTCAAGAAAGTTTCTCAACTCCCATTCCACACCTCTTGCTCTAGATCTCATCATGGTCTGCTTTTATAGATCTTGTGCTCTGTGGGCTTCCAGGCAATTTTTTGCAGAGGTCAGAAATGCTGTGGGGCTCACTGGAGGTTCTTGTTCACAGCTGAGTCTAAGGTAGCTCAGATGAAAGCAAGAACTTGGCTGCTCCTGAATGAGACACAACTGGCCTGCCTTCCATCTGCTGGGCTGTGCTGGGTCTCTGCTGCCCACTGGTTGCATAGGCAGGGTGGTCCTCTCACAAATAATAACATCCATGTGGTGCCAAAATCCCAGGCTAGTTCTCAGCTTGATCGGTTTCCCAATCTGTTTCGCCACACCGCCAAGAGGCATTTGTGCCAGCACAGGGCCAGAGGAATAGCTGAGGGTGGAAAGAAAACAGAGCTGTATTCTTGATTCTGTTGGTTTTTGTTTTGTTTTGTTTTGTTTTTTAGCTGCAGGGCTGGCTTACACAATTTGAAATGCTTGGAGATCATCAAATACTCTGGTAGAGCACTTTGCAACTTACATACTTGGTCACATTTGCATACTGTGTACATACACTTCTCTGTCTGCCTTCAAGTACTGGAGTGGTTGCATGTGCTTGCCAGAGTAGTTGTGGAGTTTCTAGGGCAGGGAGGACTGCCTGTCAGCTTCCAGCTGCCTGTGGGATTTTCATTGCTCCTGCAGGCTTCAGCAGGCCAAGTCTCAGTGCAACAGCTTTGGCATGTGTGCTGCTTGGGCACTGAAGTCATTCAGACAGAAGCTTAAGCACACCAGTAGTGACTGTAGCATAAGGACTTTTCACTGTAGAAGTCACTGACCACTTTGGCAGGGATACTGTTCTCACGCTGTGAAGTGCCCTCTGTATTGTCTAGTTCAAGGAAGTGATTTGGTTGAAAAGAACACCCTCTTCTTTGTTTTTGTTGGATTCTCCCTCATTCCCACCCAAAATTATTTCTGTTCTGGATCATTTCCATGACCCAGTTCCCTGCAAGGCCACACAAATGGGAATGAGAGCAAAGCAGGGGGGGTGACAAACAAGCTTAAACTGGACTTGCCTTTATGCTGCATAGGATAAAGTGTGCTGCTTTGGGGCTAGAAAATTGAGGCTACTATAGCAGAAACGGAGCATAGTATGAGTGCAACCATGCTGACACAGCTGGGTTTATCCTGGAATAATAAACCTACCTGCTGCCCTTGTATGAGCTAAACAGTAAAAGCACAGTTATACTCATACAACTGCATCTGTGTTGGAGGATTTTGCCAGCATCCACTATGCTATAAATACAGATGTCTATATTTGGGACTTGACCATAGAAATGTATTTTTACCAGCTTTAATTGATTTTAGCTAGGAGCTAACTGGCTCCAGAAGAACTACATATAGCTTAACATTTCTGTTGAAAATGTACCATTTAGTAATTAATGGCTTTGGAAAGCAGCCAGAATCTTTCAATTTAATCCAGTTTAAGAAAAGAGAATCAATTAACTCTTTTTTGAATGGTAAATATCACGAAATATTTTGCGACAAATCATAGTTAAAAATAGCCCACTCTCACAAGCTGTCATGTAGGATAAATCAGTTGCATCAGGACATGATCTTTGTGATTTGTGGTCTATGCAAATAAGCGCAGGGTTGAGCTCCACATTTTGTATTCAGGCAAAGTTCCCTGTGGACTTCAATGGGAATTTTGCCTAAGCAATAACAGCAAAATTGGTCCCATGTGAAAAAAACTGATCACTGGGGAAAATGAAGAGATTTTTCTTAAAAGGCACAGGTGGCAGTTAAACATTTAACTTTAATTGTTTTTTTATGTGATTGGGGACCCCTCTACTGTTGTACCTTTAGAAAAATCCTCCTCAGCCCTGAGGATGGCTGTGGATAGTCAGTTGCTGGGAGGGATAGAGATTGTGTACTGCAGGGAAGTGAAAGGGTGCTACAGAGGGATGTGAAATAACAGAAAGAAATGCTAAGGTGAAGCTATGAGAGCTTCCTTTACTTTTCCTGTAATAGGAGGAGTAAAGTTTTATTTGTCATGGCAGCAATGTGTGTGTGAGGAGGGAGAGGTGGGGGTCAAAAGGAGCCAAATGTGGCTGAGAGGAGGAGTGACTGCGTAACTTCCATGGTTTTAACAACACTTAAGCTTTAACATGGGTGTCTTTCACAGAATAACAGAATCCCAAGGGCTGGAAGGGACCTCAAAAGATCCCTCATGGGGCATGGAAGGAAGTAATTTAGGAAAAGCAGTCTCTAAGGCTCAATTTAGTACTTCAGTATATCATGTTGAAATGGATCCTTAGGTTTTCACTTTATTTACCATAATCACAGGTGGATACTAACCAAATCTGAAAAAAGTTGCTTAAGGTCAAGGTTACGGTGAGCACTGTGCTTGGTTTTGGATGTAGTCTGCTTTCTAGCCATTTATTTTGAGTTAACCTACTGCTGTTTCAAAATATTTATTAAGTCAGATTTAAATACAAATAAAAATCTAAGTAGCTTCTTTCACCATGCACAATTCGGTACTAAAGGCATGGCACAGTGATTGCTAAGACTTAGGATGCAGCACAGGTAAGATTGACATAGAAAATTTCACTTCCTTTGCTCGTATGAGAATGACAGTGTCTATGAAGAAATGACTGATTTATCATGCAATTAAGACAGTTAGCTTGGTCCTAACAGTGGGGACTAATTATAACCAGATACCAGGTTTTGGAGTAAGAAAAAAGCCAGATGCAGCTGCTGGAAAGGTCAAGGGGTACTAGCAAGGCTAAGAGATGGGGACAGAGATCAGACTGAGCACACAGGAGGCAGGAAAAAGTAATTGAAGCTGAGGAGGTACGGTAAAGGAGAAATAAGCAAACCAAGTTTAACTTAGCTTAGTCAATGAACATGCTAATGAGCCAAAATCAGCATCTTGGTGGCCTTGTATTTGGAAGTGCAAGTAAACTGCCAACTCCTAGCTTTTCCTCCGTGATGAGTCTGGCTTGGTAAGCCTTGGGTTTTGGCAAAATCTGACTGACAGGTCTTACTCAGCAGCTTTTCTCTTCCCATTCACTGAGAGGCAGAGTTTGGGTACAGGTGTGTAGGTTCAAACCATACTCCCCTTGGTTAGGTGTTTGGACTTTCCAGGTTTAAGTCTTTTGTTTCTGGTTTCAATTTCAGAAGATTTAGCTCTTGTAGAGTCTCCATTCATGGAACTCTTCATCTACGCCATGGGACTTCCTTCTCAGGAGAAGCTGATGGGTGGTACCTTTAAAGTTGTCATGGTTTAACCCCAGCTTGCAGTGAAGCCCCATGCAGCTGCTCACTCACTCCCCTCACAGGGGATGGTGGAGAGAATTGGAAGAGTAAAACTCCTAGTTGAGACAAAGACAGTTTAATAAGTAAAGCAAAAGCCATGCACACAAGCAACACAAAACAAGGAATTCCTGCACCACTTCCCATTGGCAGGCAGGCATTCAGCCATCTCCAGGAAAACAGGAGACAGTAACAGTAACTTGGGAAGGCAAAATGTCGTAACTCCCAACATTGCCCTTCCTTCTGCCTGCTTCTATTGCTGAACATGACAGCTGAACATGACATCAGCTGTCCCAGCTGTATCCCCTTCCAACTTACTGTGCACCCCAAGTCTTCTCACTGGTGGGATGGTATGAGAAGCAGAAAGGCTGCTCTGCAATAACTGAAACATTCCCTGTATTATCAACAGTTTCCAGTACAAATCCAAAAAACACCCCCTGCTAGCTACTATGAAGAAAAACAACACTATCTCAGCCAAAACCGGGGCAAAAGTGAAGAAACCTGTCCTTTTTGACCCTCATAAATGTAAATAATTACATAAAGGTCCCTGCATTGAGTCAGGTGTTACCAGTTTCAGATCTGGAAACAGTAGATTTTGTTTTCTTGGTGAGCCTTCTGCTGTTCACCAATGAAGCAGAAACTAAGTCAACAGCACTGAACTCTAATCCATTTGTCCTCAAGCTTCCCTTACTTAAGGGACTGGCAGACAGTCTTTGTGAATCACTAAGTGTTCACTTAGCATCTTAAATGAATATTCCCTTCCTCTTGAAAGCCCTATGTCTCTCTGCTGCCTGCAGTCTTCAGGCCTTGCAAATCCACTTGTCTCCGAGCCTGAAAGGGCTCGACATCCCCTTAGCAAAGCAGCCTCCTGCAGAGGTCTGACTTCTCCCATTATACAGTGTATGCTTCCAGCCTATTTACAGCATGGCCAGGCGGAGGTTGTGGTATCCCACAACTATTCTAAGACTGAGGAGTTGTCAGTGTGCCTTTCCACAGCAGATTGTACCTCTTCTCTTTGCCCGTTGTGCAAACGTCAACCACAGGTCAAGTGACACCTCTTCCTGTCTTTATGTGTATTTATAATATATATGTATGTGTAGGTGTGTACATACACATAAATAAAATGGGTTCATCTGTGTGCTGTGTAATGAAGCCTAGCACAAGTACATCTGCCAGACTTCTGTGTGATTGCAACCTCTGGGAACGATGTGGAGCAAAAGAGATGGGGACCACAGATTGGCAGCTACTGTAAGAAATGAATGTTTCTCCACTGCTAGCTGTCTGGAAACCAGGAAGCCAAATCTAGACTTCTGCCACAGCAGAACATAGGTAGTAATTTTGTGGAGGTGCATGTATTTGTACTGGTTAGGTCTTGTAAAATTAAAGAGTGAGAGCCAGTCATGGCGTCATTATGGTTGTCATTAAACATGTTTAAAGATGATCATAGCCCTGTTCTGTAAGAAACTTGGGGGGGAGAACCACAATGCAGGTTTTCTGAGTTTTGATCCATGCAGAAAGTCCCATGATTGATTCTGCAGGTGCTTTTTCCTGGTTAATGATATCTGCTGTGGAGGCAGATGAGAGAGGTATGTGCTTTAACCAAGAATGGAACTGCTAGCCTTGCAGAGGTCATGATATTCCCATGTGCCCTTCCCACAGTGCTACTGGAAGGAAAAATGGACATTTCTTTCCAGAGCTGATGGAGATAGGGAGATGTCCCTAGAAACCTTGGTGCAAGAACGGTAAGATTACTGGGATAAACCATGTGGTGAAGACATAGCCAAGTATTTCACACTCATGGATTTAAAATTAGAAGTCCTTTGAGTTACTCTGTAATGACTTTACAATGATATCTTTTGAAAGTAACACAGAAAGAAATCTGACGTGGCGATTTGTCTGGTTCTGGTGCATGGCTTGGGACAGAGATAAGGAAGGTCTTTAATTCTGGAAGAGTATTTGAAAGAAGAGGGTATTATGTGACAGGAATCTCCATCTGATGAAAATCTAATTTCTCAATTACTGCACAGTCACAGCTGTTCTTAAGGTATCCTTCAAGGAAGTTAATCAGAAGCAGAGCTGTGGGCTAGCCTCTGGGCTCTCTTTGTAGCTCTTAAAGCATCCTTTTGAAATGGTCTCTTGGAGATGTTACGTGAAAGCTTCACTGCCCTTCACAAACCTTCACAGGGTTGCAAGAAGTGTGCTGGGATGTGCACTACTACAGTGAGTGAGTGAGTTACTAGTGAATTTGAGGGAGGCTTTTAGGAGCAGGTTTTTTTTTCAGGCTACAGTTCCAATGTTAGTATTGGTCACCATTGGAGGTCACCATGTTTTACACTGTGTCTAGGTGGCTATCCTGAGTGCTCTTGAATGGAAGGTAATTGGGATATTACAGTCAGGGGTAATAAATCTGTAGGAAGTTCTCCTGCATTATATAAGTGAGGTCTTATTTCTGTACTAGCACTGCTTTGCATGTGTACTTGCGTTACTTTGGAAGCATTTTATTCTAATTTCTGTTATTACTTTTAGAAACAAATTCAACTCTTACTGTAACATTAAAACCACTATTTTATGCCAGAGAAAAATATACTTGTAAGTTAAGAAAGGAGGAAGAATGAAATGGCACTGAACAATAGGGTAATGCATTCTGTGCACACTCAGACCTCTCCCTGCTGACTGGCTTCTGCGCAGGGAGCGAATGCTTTTGCTTTGTGTCCAGACTGCAGGTTTAGAGGCGAGAAAGCAAAACTGCACATGTTCTGTGAAGAGGAACAACACCACAGATTGATCCAGTTCATAAAGAAGGGAATGTTTTCTCCCAAACCATTATATTCACAAATTCTGGATCAGCACAAGACTGCATAGTTGCACCCTGAATGTTTTTTCGCCAAATGCTTCTTCCCAGAGTGTGGGTATCGATCTAAGTAAACCAGTGTAAAGGCTGCTCTGTCCAAGTAGCACAGTTTTGCTCCCGAGCACTGGGCGCAGGTGGTGGGAGGTTGTTTTGATGAGGTTAGGAAGCTCCACCCCTCTTTCCCTTAGCAGCAGCTACCCTGCGTCAGCAGTAATTGTGTGCCTTGCACTGCTTTACAGTGAGGGTGAGTGCAAAAGATACATCAATATGAGGTATCAAACAGAGCTTTAGATGTTCCTTTTAAGTGGCCGCTCATTTCCTTGAGCCATAACATGGGCTAAAGGTTAACTTACACATTCTTCGTGGAAGAACAGTTTCTTTTTTTGGGGAAGGGAGAAGGAGGGGGGAAGGGCGTTGTTTCATACTCTTTCCTACCTATAGACTAAATGTGATGTACAGTGCTGTTCATGCAGATTTATTTATTTTTCTCCCCCCACTGGATTACGTGCTAATCAGTCTGCGGTGCAGTGGAGCTAAAAGAGAAACTGTTGCCTAGCTATAGCTGGGCGGCTCTGCGAGCGCCCGAGCCCCCGGAGCCGAGGACCGACGCCGCTGCCGCGCTCCGGCTCCCGGCGCGGCCCCGCCGCCGCCCCGCCCGCCCGATGGGCCTGGCGCGGGGGAGCGGCCGCTGTCCGAGGTGCTAGGATGCTGGCTGCGCGGGGGGCCGGGGCAGCCCGACTGTTGCGGCGGGAGAGGAGCCCCACAGCCCTGCTGGCACGCGAAGGTAGGCTTGCTCTTTGTTTGAGAATCCCTGATTAATCAAAAGCAGCATCAACTGACTAAGGCAGCTGGAGAGAGCAAGCCTGCCTGTAGTCACGGGGAGGGGGGGGGAGAGAGAGAGATGATGGCACGAGCTAGACTGCCTCAGACCTTCTGTATCTAAGTGGCAATGAGAGAGCGTCTTTCCTTCTGCAAGAAGCCATTTGGATAGGATGCTTTCCATTCCTTATATTCCTTTCTTTTTGTCTCCACAGAACATATTCAGATGAGGCACCTTAGAAATCTCAGTGTTAGTGCATATGATGGTGCTGTAATCTTCTATGTTGTAAAGTGGGTAAAAATCATCCCGTTTCTCCTCTGCTGGACCTCAAAGCAGGGTGTTGTTTATACCCTCCCATTATCTGTACCCTCTCTTCTCTGAATGTGGATTTAAAGAAGCAAGCACCTGTCTTCTCTTGCCACTGCATTTTTTTAAAAAAAGCCAAACTTTCCATGCCATTTTAATCATATGTTAAGAAGATCTTTAATGTAACACACTGACTTGTAGTGATGTCGAATTCTACGATCTGGGCAATTTTGCCAACAAGATTTAATGCACTTTAACTGAAGAAAAAACTGAGCCTAACTGCAAATCTGTTTCTTATGGTGCTGAAATATCCCTTCCGACTGCACTGAGATAACCACAGGAAAGGGCTTTTACAGGCAAAAGTCACCTTTGATTATTGCACTTAGCAGTCCCCGTGGACTTAAATTTTGGTACGTACATATTTTAATACGTTATATAAGCATGCTAATAAAATACGGTGCTAATTAGAAAGAGAAAAAAATACAAAATGAAATAATGAGTAGTCAGAATAGATAATGATGAAGTTGCATGTATTTTTAGGAGGTATTAATCAAGCCATTGCTAAACTAAAAGCTGAAGTCCATTTGACTGGTTTTGTGTACTTCACATGTTGATTGTGCGTGTAATAGAGACATTTTGCAGCTGAAATTTTTTTGTTTGTAAAAAGCACGGTTAAATAATTAAAAACATTGTTTGCTATTTTCTGATGAATTCATTGCCCTAATTTCTAACATCTATGTTAGTTACTTAGACACATTGCACAATTAATATTTTACAGCATCTTAATGTGATGCTGGTGGCAATGAAATCTCCATTTCATTTTCTTAAGGAGGAAGAAAAATACATCAGCAAGGAGCGTATTCTTTCTTCTGAGTTCAAATGCACTCCTGTTTGCATACAGAACATGTCTGTATATGTCTGTGTGTGGTTTTATTCTTGTTATTCGTAAGTCTTCTGCATAATATTGGGGTGATAAAATGTCATAATTGCACTTAAGTGCTGGCCATTCAGAATCTAGATTTGTAATCGTCCAGCATTGTGTAGTTAGGAAGAAGTATTATTTTCCTCAGGGGATAGAAGTGATAAAAGTGTTACTGTGTTGCAAAGTAAACAACGGCTCTTTACATTCTAGAGTCATAGAGGAGTCATTGTTAGAAAAGACCTTTCCCTTTTCAGAAGGCGCTAGCAAGGGAGCCAAAATTTAAGGCTCAGGGTATTTTTTGCAGTTCTTAAAACTACATTGAGCATAACTGTCCCCTATGAAGGGTGGGACATCTGTAGAAATTGACTATTTCTTTAAACCCATGCAGTAGGATTCTCCTTCTTGAAGGAGCCACTTTTAACCTCTTTAAGTAAAGGGCTTAGCACTACTTAGCTTCAGTGATTTCACCCAGGTGCCAGAGCTCATTCTGTGCAGTATAATGAGGACAAGGTATATAATCTGTAATCCCAGTCAAAATGCAAAGTGTATTTTGTACTTCCAAATGAGTGTAGTGGTTAATTTGCTTTAAATATCTGCATAAAAAGTTGCCAAATGATATATAGTAGGAAACTTGCAGGCTATTTCAGAAGGTCTTTCCTCTTTGACATTAGAATTGAGTGCATTGCTGTGTGTGAATGCAGTAATGCCAGCTCATTGTTAAGAATGAGCAGGGAATGCAACTCTAAAAAGCATGTCCTAGAAATTTGTCTCATCACACTCAACTGTTCAAGTATTTCAAAGCTCAGTTGGTATAAAGCACAGTTAAGATAAGAGACAGAGTTCTGCCAAGTAGTCTGTAGTATATTTTTCCATCACCGATTTTTTTTTGTTTGTTTGTTTTTTTTTTTTGGTTGCAGTGAAAGTATTCTTTGTACACCCAATACCATTAGGTCCTTATTAGTGCTGCTGTGGTCAGCAGTTTGTGAAAACTGGATATGTCTGGTCTGTCTACTTTGCTCTTATTGCCTTACAAGCAACTAAAATGCAACAGCTCAAACTTGAGGGTTGTGCAGAATCCACTGAATTTAGTGGAGGGAGTTGACAGGTAATGTGAAAGCAGATGTGTCTCAAAGAGAGGAGGCAGTATTTGGAAGGGAGATGGGCAGGACTGGAGAGTTGTGTAGACCTTTATAAATTAGGGGTTGGACTCAGGACTTTGGGCAACCCCACTTTTGTGTTTCCAGGCTCCATTCTCCTATGTTAAAATTTAAAAAGGAAAAATAATATCCCTCTCTTTGGAAGAAGGCAATCAGTGCCTTTGTCATTACTTCAAAAAGCTCCTTCAGTTTAACGTCAGCATTGCCAATTTTCAATGCAGCACAGCTGCAGCTTACGGCTGTCAAGCATGCTGTAAAGCAACTGATGTTTTGGGGATCCTCGTGAATAAGAGGGGGAACTGTGTGTCTGAATATTAATGTATAGCACTGCTTTGATACTGTGATACTGGGTCGATTACGCCTCATTTTCTGAATTCAATATTTTTGCACACTGATGTATGAAAAGGAGGTGGGTTTGGGTTTGACCAAAAATGCTGTATGTTTGACATCAAAGCAAACAGTTAAATTAGAAGTAAGGTATGCAACAGTCTGGTGAAGCACAACACATCACTCCCCATAGAAATTGTATCTGAATTGATACAAAGATCTTGTATTTAGTTATGTAAATATTTCTAGGCAAACTGGTAAGGGGACTGCTTGACCTTGGAAGTAAACCAGATGCATTGGCAGGGAAGAAGAGAAAAATCTTGCTTTACTCCTCCCTTGCTGACAGCTGACTGCACAGTGCGAGCTGCTCTGTGGTCCTTTGCCAGTGTCCCTCTGATCTGGGAGTACCTGGAGGGGCCAGTGAACAGGATTGGTTGTTTTGTGTTGTGTTTTCTTCTCTTCTCTGTGAGGTTTCACACAGTGTGAGTTTGACCTTTAAGAGCAACCTGAACATGTTGGAGAACTCCTTTGTGTCCTTGTACTCAGGTGAATTTCCAAAAATGTTCATGTTCAGCGAACACTTGCAACAAAGTTCCTCCCATCAATTTCTGGTCACTTCTCAGTGTGTTGGCTTCAGTAGCTGAAATCCAGGGCTTTTCGTCCTCTCTTGCTGTCTCCTACTGTTGCTTCACGATGAGGAGGGGAAGAGAAAGAAGTTGTGAAAAGAATTTCCCAAACAGAGCAACTCCCAGTTACAGTTTTCTAGGACAGCTTGGTTTCAGAGAACAAAATGCACTGAAAACAATGTGATTGCAAATACGCTGGTGACTCTCTATGGTCCTTGTTACCAGCTAACAAAATACCTGGTGGCAATGTACATGTTAAGGGGGGCCAAAATGGTGGTGCCTCACCTACACTTTATATTACTTATTTATCAACTTGCATTTGCATGTTTTTAATCAAATATAAATGTAAAACAGAAGCTTGTGCTTGTGTCTGCCCTGGCAGATGGTAGGAATTGCTCACTGCCTGAGTTTACCAGTCAGCAGAACCTTTGATCAAAAGTTGATCAGTGCTGTCCACACATTTTCCAAGGAGGGTGGCCAGAAAGCAATGCATGCAGCTCAATGGAGCACATGGATTGGCTACGGCCTATTGCGGTCACAAAGCGCATTTACTAAGGTAACAGTTTCTCTGAAGTGGTGTTAATACCTTTAAATAAAATAGGTCATAGTGTGCTGTACAAGGAATACTAATACTGGAAAAATGTTTACAGTAATTAGGCTTTTTGCCCCAGGTGTTTGCATTTTTATTCCCTATTTAAGTGTAGCACCCACAACTGTACAATATTAGTAAATGCAATGAGGCTGTAAAATACCATGCAGGCAGGAAATACATGAGGTTTTAACTAGAAAATGCTTGCTACTGGTATAGAGGCTTTTCAAAGTTAGTGCCATAAATGCTGATTCAAGGTTTTGAAATATCTGACAGTCCTCCAACCCCTTCTGGGAATACTCCAAACTGAATTTGGTGTCATGAGCATCAGTAGTCATAGGAGCTAAGTAGCTACAATTGCTAAGTTCTATTGCAGGATTGGACCCCTGTTAGGACAAAGAATATATCTCGATCTATTTACTAAATGTTATGTAAATTGTTGCCATTCTGCATGACTTCAGTAAGAGAAAACATCAGTGATAAACCAGCATATAAAGTATCTGGTCAGTGCATGCAGCAGAATAAAGGCATTTTATTCAATCTTTTTTGCAATTAGAATGACTTTATCCTCTCATATGAGAAATAACTATCATAATGAAAGGAGATGCAGCATATCTGTAAGTGTCAGCTTATTTTTGACCTCAGAAAGGGAAAAAATGAGAAAAAAATATGCAGTATTGTCATCAAAGAGAGTGTGCAGCAGATCAAGTTGTATATGTCTTGGGGAAAAATGAATCTGAATGGCATTTATTGAAAGCCTGCTGAAGTTTTCTTCAGTATAAAATTTCATATTATATTTCAGAAGTAAAATCTGGTCCCTGGAGAAATAATGGCAAAACTGCCATGAAAGTCACTAGGGTGGGGTATCTCTGTTGTCCAGGTTTATCTGAATTTAATTCAACATGCAGAAACTAGGCTTTACTAGAAGTCCAAAATGGAAAATATAGTCAAATAGCCATCTACTGGGTAAATGACCCAGACTTTAACATCAAAAAGCATATATAAATGCTTTATGAAGAGTGTGGAGACAGTGAAGTTAGAGCTGTCGATGCTGTTAGCATTGGTTTTAATCAGGTAGGCTTCATGCTGTAGACAGAGAATACCAGGACTATGGTATATGGACTTACTTTTCTTAATCAGAGAGGTTAGGAATTGGTCTAAAATGATGTCTGCTGAAACATCAGTAACATTGATAGTGTCTGTTTAGCTCATTTTCAGCTTCACAATTCACAATTCATAAGGTGCCACTTATGGTAAATATATAGAATGGCTCAATACATATTGCAAGCCCGTGGAGTTTTAGCTACTTCCAACATGAAAGCTGTGTGAAATTGCATGCACGCACACACACTGAGCTGCTCTAAGACCTCACTTACTGGTTTTGCCCTTCCAGGATTAGTAGGAAATACCTATACCCATGCCTGAAAATACTTTTTAGATCAATTTAGTGACCCTGATCATCAGCCTTACACTCATACCTGGGCTTAGTTGATAGAAAAGGATATCTTGGAAGGCAGAAGAGGTGATAGGAGCAGACCTTTTGCATCCTCTGAATCTTCATTATTTTAACAGTCAGGTTACCACTGTACAGAAATAATTTTGATATGGAGAGCAGGGGAAACAATATTGATGTGCTTTCTAAGTATTAACTGCCTGAAACCACCTGCTTGTTGTTGATTCAGGTAATCAATGGGGAAGTAAAAATTTAAAAGGTGGAAAAATATTTCTCTCCTTTTCATCCTTGCGGATGGATATAAAAGCGTTTTGTTCTCATGTTCAGGGCTGTGTCTGAAGGCCCAGGGTGGATTGATAGAGTATAAGAGATTTTAATTTATTTATTTTTTTTTTATTTTAATCATTGCCTGGCCTGGTCAGAATTTTGCTTGTCTAACAGTGTAATAAAGATTAGAAATGTGGCAGTATACTAGGAAACAGAGGAAAGATTTTTCTTGCTGATTATGCAGGGACTCTGCCCTAAAATCTGTGTGCAGACGGATACTTATTGACTATTCAGTAAGATCACTTCTAGTTGCAGTACTGGCATGGTTCTCGGGCAAATTCCGAGAAGTCACACCATCCTTCTTCAGGGAAAGGAAGGATGCTCTAGTAGTGAAAAAGCTAAACCTACCTTTGAGAGCTGAGCTCAGCTGCCAGGTCACTCAGTTATGCTCTGCATTGACTTTGTAAGACGAGGACCCCGCTCACAGGCCTGTGTGAGGATGGTGTCACTTAGGATCATATGTCTCAGGACCTTACAGTAATCAGTATTTAAAACAAGAAGATGGTACAATTCTGTTTTCTTAAAGTTCTGTTTTACTTGTTTTATAAGTAGTCAATGCAGTTGTACAGAATTTTGCTAGCTATGTTTCTTGAAATTATACTTCACATTTAGTCACCTGTCATATTTACCCATGTCTAGACACCAGAGTTCAATTCCCAGGGTGTCTGCTGCTGAGTGAAAAACCTTTGGGGCCTTTCTGAGAGCTTTTAGGCTGCCTGCCATGGAGCCAGGAGTGACCAGGATCTAAATGTGTCTGTGCCCAAGTGTCTGTAATACCTGTGGAAGAAATATAGAAGGCTAGAGAATTCGGGGCCATTAGAGTTCTGAAGATCCCAGCTTAGCTGGGAATTCTCATCTGTTGTTTGAGCTTCAACAACTGTGTCGGGCAACAGATGACCAGGACATAGGGGTTCCTATCTGTATTACTAAGAAACACAGGAAACTATTTCACATCATCTCTTTCTGGATTTTGAATCTGAAAAAAATTTTGAACTTTTTTGTTCCAAACCATGGAACAGTATTTTCCACCTGAACTTTAGAACATCCTGGATAATAGGGGTTTTGTCTAGTGATGTGCTCTGGTGCAGCTTTATCTAAACTGCAAAAAGGACTTGCTATCCTGGGTTGTAAGCCTTTTTAGTCCAATTCAAACCGAGATCCAGGGTGATCGGTGTTGTTGTAACTGAAGGGTATTAAAAAAAGGCAAGGGGTGAGAGAAAATCTTTTTGTTTGGAATTTGAACAATGTATATGGCTGGATCTGCATTGCTTGCAAAAAAGGGACTTTTGGGTCTTATCTCCTTTTGTCTCGAGTAATGTTGTTCTGTGCTCTGAATTGCTTTGTTTATTATCTTTAGCCAGGAGAAAGTCTAAAAAATTGTCTCTTACAGAGATGTTAATTGCAATTGATACAATCTCGCTGTCATAAACCATAAGCTATTTTCCTACTGATTAAGGTATTCTGTGTTTTTCAACCTGCAGGAAACGTTGCTTTCCTTTGTTCATTATCTCCTGCAAGATGATGAGTTCTAATCAGGAGGAGGTCACTTTGGGAGCTTTTCTCCAGTATATTGAAGATATGGGGATGAAGGCCTATGATGGCTTGGTTATACAGAATGCATCAGACATTGCTCGAGAGAATGATCGCATGAGGAATGAGACAAACCTGGCTTACTTGAAAGAAAAGAGTGAAAAACGCCGAAAACAAGAAGAAGCAATAAAACGGTAAATATGTTGATAAAAAGACGAGTGGTGTGGCAGAGTGAATGCACGGTGAAGGGCTTGCTCTCAGATATGGTAAATATGTGTAGACCTGTTGATTTCAAATCAGCTTGCTGGTAAAAGCAGCACAGAGCATTGGCTCATGTTAGGCTACTAATTGCATATGCTTTATGTGATACTGAATGGTTCTGCCTCCCTTAGTGGAAGAGAGTGTTCCCATCCAAATATATTCAGTTAGAGCATGTATGGCATCTTCAGGAGCTGTGGTTCAAACAAACAAAAAGTTCTGGTGTTTGGAACAGGATGTGTAAATCTAGTGGAAAACAGGTCCTCATCCACTTGGCCCTTTTAGAAGCTTTCAGATGAACAGTTGTGTACTGTGTGCCAAGATGAGCTCTTGCAAGACAGGGACAGCCTCATAGGCCAAGATAGACTCTCCTTGAGTTGATGCTTCAAATTTAATAATTTTTCAAATTGCTGTCTGATGTTTAAAAAAAAAAAAATCTGTTATTTATGTTTTTCTCACCATTCTGCCTTCTCTGAAGTCAGTAAAAATACTGCAACCATTTAAATGAAAATGGATCAAGCCCCTGATGGGCAGAACCCTATAATGGCTCTTCTTGAACAATTCCATTGATTTTAATTGACAGTTAATGAGAGGAGCACTCATATGACCTGGCTTCTTGTGCCAATGGATAACAATGAAATCTCTGCAGCCTCTCAGAGAAGAAAAGAAGGTTGAATGGGATAAATATAAATATTTATTCTACACGCATTTGCATATGTTAAAATACATTTTCTTGAGGGGAGGTACAAATTGTCTAATGCAGGTTAATCTTCCATCTGAATGCTAAGCTTTTGTATGTTTATACATGGCTGGCTTGGGCACAAACTGATAAGAAGTCCTTTGATTTGTTTGACCCCAGCATGAATCTTCTGTATTTCGGTTTAAGGGATTAAATTTAATGCCTTGTCTTGGCTGCTGTACATCCAGGTATAACAGACATGTTGTGCTGTAAATGTTCCAACAACAGCTCTGTACTCTGGTAATTTTGATGGAATGTGAAAAGGAAAAAGAGCAGCACATAGTTTGTCACAGGAGGGAGAAGCAGCAACATAAAACAAAATTATGGCTGCTTTATGTTGCAGGAAGTAGATCTTTTTGGATTGTCACTAATTGGGATCTGTGTGTGTGTGTGTGTTTGTATGTAAGAATAATGTGAAATGTAGGTGAATAGTGAGAACCCATGCAATGTGTATTGTGGTACCTTCTGGACTATTTATTTTCTTGTCAGCTGAGCTTTTGGGTGATCTTTAGGGGGATTCAAACTATTGGGGTGTCAAAGGCATAGGCTGCTTGTAGCAGAAGGTATACTATGCATAGCTTCATGAGACAAAATATTTTTCCTTGCAGTAGATTAATGCAAGAGGGTTTAGGGTTTCCTTTTTATTTATCTGTGCTGGATACACATTAGGTTTCATTCTTGCCATCTTTATTTAGAGGTCATCTCTTTCTTTTGATTACTGAAGAGCAACATAAAATGCAACATTTCCAAGAAGAAAAAGGTAGGGAGACCTACCTCAAAATATTTCTTAATACGACAGAGAGGGAAGTTAAGTTCTAGTTATATTAAGCAGAGCGAGTATGTGAATCTGTGTCACGTGTTAAGTGAGAGCATACAAAAGTGCTAGTCAATAAATTGCTGTTTTAAAGTAGTGAGATGAAGAGTACTTTCTCATCTTACATTGCTGGCTCTTACTGAGGGAAAAAAAAAATTTGCAAATATTTTGTATTTATTAAAACTTAACTATTACATTAATTTACAACTGGTTTAAAAAATATATTCCCCAGTCCTTGTGATAATTTCTTCCTTTGATGATAAACTGTGTTAAACTGTCAATGGATACAGATGTATTTAGAATACAGCTGTCAGAGTTGACAGCTAATAAGGCTGTGCTCTGGCTGACCTGTTTGCATGCACTTTTCTATGTGTGACCATAAAGGTCACTAAGCATCAGAACAGGTTTCTTGGGCAGAGAGTAAGTTGTGTGCCTATATGGTTCCTGAAGCTTCTGTACCTAATTTGAATGGTGGTAATAGTATTTCCTTCCTTGTGGTTGGTTTGTATGGTTTTATTTATTGATCTTGGTAAAATGATTTTATGAAGAGCTCTGAATAAGTGCAGATGATTTAGGGCTGAGCCAAACCATGTAATTCTTGCTCATGCTAAACTGAGACCACTGAAAACAGATCTCTAGTGCTCACATTCAGTCAGAAGACACAAGGAAGATTACCAGCAATATAGTGAGTCTATCAGAGAAACAGCATGTATATGTGTGTGGATTGGAGGCATCAACGTTTCTTGAATATAGTACTCTTCTGTGGGAAACCATGTTTATGGTGGTCCCCTCTACTCTCTCCCCACTTGGCTTATCTCAGTAACATTGAGGGAGTAAATCATATCTATCTGATGAAACACCTTAGAAAATCCTGTCTTCAAGTTTCTTTTTCCATCTGTTTGCTGTGTAAACTTAGAGAGGGAAAATGAGCTATTTGTAATCCATACTTCGTAAGGGAAACTAAAAGCAGTGGCAGACCAAGGGAGAACATTGATTCGACTAAAGGAACCATGATGTCTGAAATCACTTAGGCTGAAGGCAGTTGAGTCGGCTCCCTGTAGTAACCTCCAGAGGTTCATCCAATACCATGGTGTCTATTGAAACATAGCAGTCAGAAAAGGTAAAGTAGAATTATTGATTCCTTCTTTGTTCTGTACTATATTCCTTACGTCTTTACCTTATCTTGGTGGGTATTTTTATTATGCCTGATTCCTAATAGGGTGGCCTAGATAGCAAGTGGTGCACATGTGCAGTGGTAACAGTGCTACCAGTCTGGAGAATACTGACAGCTGAAAACAATCTCCTTAGCAACAAGGGAGTCATCCCCTGTGATTAACTGCAGGTAGATTTTGAGCAGAAGAGGGGGTTTCAGCAAACACTCTCCTTTTGCTTATGGGAATCAAAATAAGGCAGCTATAAGTCTTTGGCACCTACCAAAAATTACCTAATAGTCTGTTTATTTAATTTTTCAAGAAGCTATTCAATTTCAGTGTTCAGATGGTCTCTTTCATAAGAAGGCTGATCATGTATATTAACAACATAATAATGAGTAATTTATTATCTAATAAAGTGGTGGTATTCACACACAACAGTATTTGGAAGCAGCTGTTATTTACCTAAATCATCTCATAACCATGCTGAATGACTTAAAAGTTCATTGAAATGCATTAGTCTGAGCAGTTTGGAAACAAGATCTGGTGAATGACCTAAAAAGAAAAGCTGTTTGATTGTACATTTTGCCTTCCTAAGGATAAGTTGCCTGTGTTCCTTCAGCAGCACTGATGTACCTTCCATGTGATTGCTGCCTCATCATGTGTGGTTCTGATAGGTTAATTGTGGGGAAAAAATGTATGGATCTATTGTACATTGCAGGGAATAAACACATCATATTGGATTGAGGGGGAGGAAAAAGGCAACTAGTCTTTGTCTGATCTTGCTGGGCTGAGTCAGCTGATCTGATCTGAATTTCTGACCTAATTTTAGTGTGGTATTTAGCAATCATGCAGAGAAAATAAGGTTAATGTGCTGATCAGTAGCTGAGATTAAGCCACAAAAAAAGTATGTTAGTATATGTATTTTGGACCTAATTTTTAGACCTTTTTACTTCCATCTTTTATTTGTTTGGTCTCACTACTTGATCATTGTCTGTTTAGGCAGCTGTGTCCAGACCAAGCGAACATACTGGCATATTGCCCACAGAGCTTATAAATTGCAAATACAGTTATGAAGCAGTATCATTTTCACTGGCAATAGAGTTGCAATACTGTGAGATGTACATTTGCTATGATACAGTATCTGCCGTAGGCAGCAGTTTCTGGGAACAGAAGGTAGATTTGCCTCAGCTGTTACAGGTGCCAAGGAAAAGGTGAGTATTTTGAGTTTATATCAGGCAGCTGTTAGAATGAGCAGTTGCTTTCTGACTCATCCTTAATTGAAATGTATATATTTAGATACTTTTCATCTGTTATACACAGTCTTGTGTGGATACTTCACCAGTGCTTTAATTGTATAAATACAAAATCTTGGTAAGAAACAAGTAATGAACCCTACACCTCCTCTGAAGGCTGAGATGTCGCATTAATCATAGGGAGTGGCTGGGGTTGTACGCTTTGGTTAGGAGGTGCTTTCAGAGTTCTGGCTTCTAGTCTTTAGGTGTCTTTCAAGCTGCTGTTTCTGTCAGGGAAGTTGTCATTTTGATTTGTAACGCTATGAAGATGTGACTGCTCTGGTGTAAAGCCGATGGTGTTAGTGGGCATGAATTTTTTTCTGCCAGATCATGGACTTGGCCATGAAAATATTTATTTCTACTTCTAATGATTTCCCTTACTTGTAGCTCATTCTCAGTACCTAAATGGCTCTGTGGAAAGCCTTGTTTCTACTTGTTGAAGGAAGTATCCAGACAGATGCTGTCAAGAGGAGGAGCTTTTAGGAGCACTCTCCTGAGCTAAAGCTAACAGAAATGGGCCAGCCAGTCAGTGGGAGAATTAAGCTCTTGTAATAAAGAAGGAATTGTAATGAACAGCTGTCATCCTGACCTCTCCTTTCTTTGGAAAATCAAATACTGAAGACTAACCCATCGGCAAATGTAAGATCCTATTTTTCTCTTTCCTTTTTGTTTATTTATTTAATTTTTAAGGTTGTGAAAGTAATCTAAATCAGATTTTATCTGTCTGTAGTTTTCTGTAATTCCTGTCCTTAGGTTCATTCATGAACAAGACAAAAGTTATATGTCCATCAGCTAACAGTTAAGTGTTATCAAGTTTGGGTGACAGCAAGCAAATATGAAAAGATTTCTAGGCATGGGATTGTTCACTGCTAAAATCTCTGTTTAGCAGAGAAAACGTGTGTAATGTTAGATTATATGGACATGCTGAGGAATTTCTACGAAGAGATCTCAGCCAGAATAAAAAGTAACCTAAGTAAAAGAATTTCATTATGAACTTACTGTTTATAGTAATATCTCTAGATCAGAAAAATAGGTGAAAGAGTGTTTCAAGTACTGTTTCTTCTTTTTCTGAACATTTGTCTGTAGTTGAGATTTTGCGTAGTGAACTTCAGATTTCTAAATTTGCAGGAATATTTGTGCTTGTGAGATTATAATATGCTTTTAGCCAGACCTCAAGAAAAAGGTGAAGGAAGCGCAATAAATATTTTGGATCATGGCAAGGGGCTCAGTTGAGATATCTGCAAGCACAGTCTCGAGATGTTACAACACACAAGCTTGTGAACCTATTGTTATTGGCTCAGTGTGTCACTATGGGCTTTTCATTGGGGTGTTTTTGTGATTTTGTTTCTTGTTTTTTCCAAATCTGAGTTCACTCAGTGAATGTGATTTTTGGATATTAGGTCAGTGGTGTGTGCTCCTTTAATCAACGGGTGTTTGTTACAAGGAAGTTTAACTGTGGCACTGGTTGTTTTATCTTCCTCCTGGACATGCTGCATACTCATTTCATCCTAGATTAAATTATTGCTGTGATACCATCTTTTTAGTAGAAGTGACTGATGAGGTATGAGAGAGACTAATCTTAGTATGATTTCAAAACCTTTTTCTCATGAAAATATCATAGGGTCTCTTTTGAAGTTGTGTTGATGTAGAAAGAGTAGCGTTGATGGCTTTTTTTCATCAAGAGTGAGTAAAATGGTTGTGCAGTCAGTGACCTCCAAATGTATTTTTGTTGCATTTATAAGTAAACAGATGTGATGATCTAGCCAACAAATCCTCCCTTCCAAATGCTCGTATCCATATGGCCGCCTGTATTATTGCCACACAAAGTAAACAACAGACACAATGCAAACTATATTATATTGCTGTTGCTGTTATTCTGAGAAGTTTTATTTTTGGACCGTCATACAACAAATGTCATTTAAAATTTAACCATAGAGTCTGATAGCCTGCTTGGTAATCCTGGAATCCAAGGAAATAAAGTAGAAATAATTGTCAGTTTGGTATTTTGGTATCTAAATCTTGATGTTATTTTCAATAAGTCTTCCAGGTTCTTAGGGCTCCTGACTACAATTTCTACTTTTCTGTGGGGAAATTATATGTTATATGATCCCCTCCTCTTCATCATTCCACAGATTTCTCAGATGTATACTAGCGCACTATGTAAGTGGGTGCATTTTTTCTCAGGATTCATTTGCTATATTTAAAAGCATAATCGGAAGTGTGAGGCCATAGAGAGCCCGGAGGACTTCTAAAGGGGTCACAGACCCCTTTTCTTCTACTTGTTAAAATCCAGTGTCAGTGGCTCCATGCTGTTGGTATTCACAGGCTGTGTGACCACCTGTGTAAATGGAACTGGCCTTGCTCCAATTCCATTCCTACAGGCTGGTGCCTCCTCGGCAGACTGAGTCATTCTGGAGGAGGTCTGTTGTACCACTGGGAGACAGTCCATGGCATACCATTGCTGAGAGATGCTGGGGGATGTATGGATCTTAACATCTGACTTTTAATCAGTCATTTCCAGAGGGGAGATTTAGATTAAACATTAGGAAAATTATATCATTCTTCAATATGAGGGTGGTGAGACACTGGAACTAGTTACCCAGAGAATTTTTGGATGTACCATCCCTAGAAGTGTTCAAGGCCAGGCTGGATGAGGCCTTGAGCAACCTGGTCTAGTGGAAGGTGTCCCCGCCTGTAGCAGAGGGGTTGGACCTAGATGATCTTTAAGGTCTCTTCCAGCCCAAACCATTCTATGATTCCAGTTGTATTTCTATTTTTTTTCTCACTCTATTACCCTTTAACTATAGGATGTGGGATTGTAACCAGAAAGCCCCTCTTGTGAAGACAGAGATGCATTTATTGCTATGGGGAAGTAGGTATTTTGCACAACCCTCTAGGGTTCTGGTGGTGCTGCTATTCCTAGTTAAAGGTTTGTATTTGTTTGGAAAGTATATTATGAAATTGTATAGAGTAGAGCAGAAATAAATAGACTGTTATTGTGAGGACTTGTCCTGGGTTTAAACCACGACAGAACTGAATAAAAGAAAAAAAAGGACTGGGTAAAGAAAAAGAAGACTGTTTTCTCAAGCATGCCAAGATTGAGTATTTATAACTCATCTAGGATGGACTTCATTAATGGAGAGACATTCGTTAAAACTGCACAATTAATATGCCATGTAATGTTAATGTAAAGTCTAGCCCAGGACTTCTGGCAAAATTGATCTGTCCTGGTTCAAGGCTTTCAGTAACCGAAAAGCACCCCATGCTGAAGTTCACTGGCACCTGACAACTGTTGTAACTGCCTGTGACCTGAATTAAGAATTCATGTTACAACCTGAAGGACAGATACCTGTACAGAAGGCATGCTGAAAGTAGTCTCATCGCCCATAAGTAGCAAAATTGCAGCTAGCCACACTCCTAGATGTGCACACATGCATGTTCAGCCACATGCACTTTGGAAATTCTGCCCAAGTAATAAACAAGCAGCACCAGTCTGAGAAGCCAGCAGAACTAAAGGCCTGTGCTAGAATAGTATGAGTGAATCTTTCTGAGCCTTCAGGAAAACCCATTGTTTAACAATACCTGTTCATAAAGCTGAAGAAAAACAAACATGTTCTTTGAGCGAAACAGCTCTGTGCATTGTTCTTTCTGGGGGTGTAAATCATAGCTGCTTTGGCTGGTTTTAATAATAGTAAAGATTACTTAATGCCCCACCCAGCTGGCAGGCATTTGTTCCCTTTGCATGTTCTCAGCATCCTTCTGGCAGGCTGCGCATGCTTCTCTATTTTTATTTATTTTCCTCCACAGGAAAGCACAAATATAGTATGGTGCTTGATTATTTAATTGGGATGTTTATTTTCTTAAAGAAGAGAGTCTGCTCCTGGCTATATCCCTGAAATCAGAGAGCCTCAGTACAGACCACCTCTGCAGCAGAAGCATCTGGTGATGGGCATCTTGTTGCCGAGTTACACTACATCAGTGGCTAAAATTTGTATGGAAACAGGAATGTGCATGTTCACTGATTAGATTTTTATGCGATTGGATTAAGATGGGGAGTAAGGAGAGATCAGAGAAGAAATGGATTGCAGAGACATTACTAGCTGTAGGTTTTGTAGTTAATTTGAGTTTCCTTTTATTTTTGCTCCTGGCTTTCCACTCTAATTTGACTAAGTGAAGTCAGTTTAAAAAGAAATATATATAAAACCAAGCAAACCCCCAACAAAACAATCAAAAAAAGCCCCCACCCTGTGGTGTGTGTTCTCTGCAAAGGGTCTTCATCAACAACACAGAGCCAGCAGCCATCTACTGTGCTGAGAGGCCGTGGTGGAGCTGGTGTGGGGGTGACACTACTCAGGCCCCAGGGAGCACTGCACTGCTGGCGGTTGGCAGTGCTGATGCTGCAGCTCCCCATACGAGCTGATGGGAGCCTTTGAATGAGCAAAGGGAGCTGGTTTGGTCCCACAGAAAGCAGTCAGAAGTGCAATTGGTTTTTATTTTATGTTTTATTGCACAGCACCCAAGGACCCTAAATGGAAATTGGATTCCTGCGAAACACTAACCCAGTGCACACACACAGCACAAAGACAGCTCACAGTGTGAGTTGAAATTGTACCCAACAGGTGATTAAAGGAACAGCTGAAGAGTTAAGGGACTGCTCATTTCCTTCCCTATATTAGTATGGCAAAGAGTAAGCTGGAGTGTATCCCCAGTGGTTGAGATGAATTACATCCAGCAGTACTCTCTGAAAGCTAGAGAGAAACAAACGCTTCCAATAGACTCTGGCAGATGCTTCTGGAGCATGTCAAGATTGAGAAGGCCGCAGCCAGCTAAATCCCTGCCAACAAGCATGTTACTTGACAAAACTGTAACATTTTAAAAGATCAAAAATGAGAGTAACTGTAGGGTTTACCATAAATTAATAAGATTTACTGGAGTTTAATCTGTTTCTCCTTTTGGTGGATTATATAGGGCGTATCTCACCAGTAGATCTCTGCTAGCTGAGGGCACTTTAGTTATTAGTTGAGATCACATGTTAGGAGCCATTAAGTGAATTGCTTTGTACAGCCTTTCCCTGAATGCCAGGGCAAATGCAGTATTTCATACCCTTAGCTAATTTCATGCTGTAATTTAATTTCTGAAACATACTTTTAATTGAATCTTTAAAGACAAAAGGAAGCTGCTGAGTCCTTTAGTATTGCAAAAGAGATTGTTTAAAAATGTAGCCCATCTAGAGAATAATCTCCCATAATTAAACTTAAAGTTTGTTTTTCTTCTCTGCATGCAGCTATGGAGAAACAAATGCCTGCTGTCTGCAGAAAACTCAGGGCTGAAAGAGAGGTATTGAGGCACATGAGAAGTTATTTATCTTATGCTCAGCTTTGTAGCTCTGACATGAGGCAGTCCTGCAGCCCTCCACATCATGCAAGTCTGAATGAGTAAACAAAGAAAGGCTAATTAAAAAATTAGTCTGCTAACACCAAAATCACATTAGTAGGAGCTCTTGAGTAGTGACCTCATTTTTCTAATTTTTGGTAATGAGATGAACTTGAGAGAGGTGTCAGCAATTTTGTCATAAACAAAACCAAGTAGCACAACAAAACCGGTTGTTTGCATCTTGAAGCTGCAGCCATGATTTTCGTGGTTTGATTTTGATACTCATCTTCCATAAGCAGAGAGATTCAAGGCAGTTTCACTAAAAAATCCATATAATCCGTTATGCAATTTTGTTATGGGAGAAACATCTTGATTGGATCAGTAATGATGCAGGTCTTCAATTTTATGGGCATCCGATTAAAAATAATAACAGTCAACATTAAATGCACTCTAATGGAGAGGAAATCCTGGAGCATCACTTTGTGTTTTAGTATTCTGATTCCTTTAAATCAGCAAGAGATTTGCAATGGAGATTTTCCCTTTTATTGCTATTGGAGAAAAACCTATGATACACAGTAGAAGTGAGATGTGTATAGGGACAGGAAGAATTTAAGTGGAGTAAGAAGCATAAGGTTAAAAAAGAGAAGGATCTAAAATTAACCCATGAAGCCCCAGCACAGTATCTTCTAATAAAGGGAAAGAACAAAAGCAACCTCTTGTTCTTTATGTGCTGGGAGAGCTCCACACTTCCAGATGCCCCGAGTTGGTAGCAATTACAGGCATGAATGGTGCCATAGGTTTTAAGACCAGTGCCTTGTAAGTGATTGAAGAGTTTGGAAGTGGGAGTAGCGATAGGGAAATCCATTTGGCTTTAGCTCAAATTTAATTATTTTTTTTTCTGAAAGGAAGCACTGAGAGAATCAGTTGTCTTTTCAGTACAGGTTACCCCTTTTCAAGCACTTGTGCAAAACGTATGGAGACAAAGGTCTAACTTTTATTAAAAATTCCAGATGCATTGAATTGAATGAAACTGCCTGCATTTAGGTAACTGCTCAGAGGCTCGTGTGCTCACTCTGCATGGTTAGGAGCCTGGTAAATTTTTGCTGAAACGTTGCTTGTTCAGCAGTATCTGAAATTATTTCAGGACTTGGATGTATTTTCCCTTGGAGCAGTAGCACATGTGAAAATCACCTGGATGTGTAGTAAATGCTAAAGGTCAAGGTATGCCAAAAGTCTTTGGGCATTTAATGTTAGATCCTGGCACCATGGGAAGGTTCCTAAAAGCACAAGAGCATTGGTGCCTTGCTGGAACTGACCTCAGCCAAGTAAAACAGTCCTATGGCTGTCTCTACTGAAACAGAATCATCTCCATAAACCTGGCTTTGGGTTGCAAGTAGGCCCAGCCACATTCCGTCACTGAGTTAGGAATGACAACCTATGTGATGCAGGTTTTCATCAGCTTGTTAAATTAGCAAGCCACTTCATTTTGGTACCAGACATTAGAACTCTGATGATGGGTTTCCTACCTCAGTGCCAGGAACATCTTTCACAGGAATCTTGCGTATTGACTATCAGCCTGTGGACGTTAAAAAAAGCAATTAATGAATTTTAGAGTTGGTTTGACATGGGTTTTGTTATTTCACTGAAACAGTTGTCCCCGTTCTTCTTTCTAGCAGTTATATCTGTGTTTAGAGAGCTGAAGCAGAAATACGATTTTCTGTGTGTTTAAATGGAAAAGGTTGCTGAAATTCATGTGCTGAAACATATGCCAAATATGCAGCTGCTTTCAAAGGCTGAACTGATCATGTTTGTGTTGTGTGGCTATTGTTTTGAGATTAAAAAAATTTAGTCGGCATATCACAAATACCATTTGAGAGATAATTTAGAATATTTCAGCTTTACATCCAAACTGTTAGGCTAAGCAAAGTGCAGCTTTTTTTCCTGGGCAGTCATATTCCTGCATTGTTAATCTGAATTCGGCTATGTCTGTGATGAAGCAGATCAAGAACTGCATATGTACTTGCCATGGCAACCCCTGTATCACATGACACATGCACTACTTGAGCCAAAGAGCTTCATGGCTTATTAAACAGGCCTGCACAGACCCAGACACACACCATTTTGCCATGTGACTTCTCTGACCCTGGCAGCTTTTTAAAGGGGAACTGTATTTGAGCATCACAGTGTTTTCATCAGCATCAACTTGCCCAAGTTCCTTCCTCTCCTCTTAGATGCTGTGCTGAGATTTTAAAAAATCGTAGAATCATGGATTAATGTTGACAAAACTCTGCTTATAAGTGGTTTTTTTTTTTTCTGTCATTTAAAAAAACTCCGTGTGGAAATATAAAGTAGTGGGTGTTTTGGTTTATTTTTAAATTAGACATTAAGGGGTTCTTTAGTGCAGTTGAGTGAATGATATCTGCTTTTCTTACCAGATTTTGGGAGAGTAAAAAAACAAACAAGCAAAAAACAAAAAACCCAAACACAACTCTGGTTCATTCCAGTATCAACAAAGCATTCCTGAAACATTTGCCTGAAAACATCTTTGCTCCTTGCTGCTTAACACACTTCCTCTTAGACCTGATGATGATGATGACAATGATCTCTAGCTCCTCACCTAGCAAAATGTAGCCTGATACAAGTTTTTCCTAACTTGATTTGTTTAAGAGAGGTTATTTATGGCACTTGATTGGCAAATCTGAGGGGCTGCAACCTGAACAGAATGAGTAGTTATGTCTGAAGTTAAGAGGTAGGTCTGGAGTTGAGCAAGTATGTCTGTCTGCACCTTACTGTCCCCAAAGGGAAGGGGAAAAGCAGAAATGCAGTCTTGTCCCAATTCCATTGCTGAAAAGCAGGTGCAGTGTATGTTGCCTCTTGTTATCTCTACTGCCCACTGGCACTGTTCTGTGCTCAGAGAAGAGCTGCTGGAAAACTGATTCCTTACCAAAACATCATGTAGTGGAAAAGAATCCCTTTCCTATTCTGTTTGCATTTCCTCTGTCGAATGCCTGACTGAAGTGTCATGGGTTTTCTTTATTATCTAGTCAGAACCTGAGGTTTTTGTGGCAAGCACATCATTTGAGCCCAGATACATCGCCAGGTGTCAGACTGAAATGGAGAGCAACACTCTGCACAGCAGCAATACATTTTGGAAACTGTATTGGTCTTAATTGCCCCAGAAAGCCCAGAAGTTATTTAGTCTTCTATGTCTGCTGTGTAGATACAATATACAAAGAGTTACAGAGAAACCAAATCCCAGGTCCCTGTGTTGAAATGAATAGGGAATTATAGTGTTGCTTTTGAACTTAAGGGAAACCTGTTTTCAATGTCCGTTTCCAGCCTGACATTTTCATCTTCATGTCTGAAGTAATCAGTAAAGGTGCGAATACTTAAAATTAACACTATTCAGCTAATAGACTGCTGGTTCCTTGTGTTCTGTTTCAAATGAGTTTATTGTTTGGTTACCATTTTGGAGATGATCCACGGTAAGGGAACAATAACCTGCTTTGGGATTTAATTTGGAGAGGTACTTGTATATAAATTGATCATTAAACAGAGTAGCAGAATTATGTTTGTTAGAGGCACAGATAAAAAATGTGCTCTCTTCTGATGTGTACATCCATGCAGCTCTGCTAGTGATTGTACAAAGATTCTAATGCAAAATCAACATTTGAGTTAAGAGACATTATAAGATGGTGTGCACTAAAAAAATCTTTTGGCAGAATAAGGTTTTTTAAGTTCCTGTTTTAATTGTATTTTTATGACAATACTGATTTTCAGCATATTTAACTACTTTGTTCTTAATACCTTCTCTGATACTATTAAGAGGGAAAGAGAACTTAGACATCATTTCTTTCCTAGGAAGGCACTGAACAAAGACACTGCCCATTCCACTGAAATGTTGTGAAGATTTTGACAACTGCTCCTGGCAGTCTGCTGCTGCTGCTGCCTTGTGCTCGGTCTGCAGGAGTGGAGCAGTGGCAGCAATATTTCCCTTTTGGTGTAGAGGCAAAGAACCAGCTTTTCAGAATTTCTTCATGCCTACAAGTGGGATTGCATTTTCAAAAGCGATTACCAGAATCAAATATTTTTTGAAAATCCCTGGCCCAAGCCTCTCTTCTATTCCAGAATTTAAAATTTTGTTTCTTCACTTAAATATTGGGAGTTTTCCTATCTAAAAGTTTGTATTTAAACGATAGGCTTCTATATTGTGTTTATGTGTCGTTGTGGCTGTGGAAAAGGCTATTTAGGCTCATGACAAAATATTTTGACTAGCCTCTTCCTAGTTGGTCATCTGTTTGTCCTCAGTATATGTTTATTGTGTATTATCTTCCCAAGAGATTATAAACAAGATGGTAGCTTTCCCTAGTTGATCTAGGCTATCATTTAATGATGGGCCAATCCACGAGGTTCTGCACAAAAGGGGTTTGTCTAAAATTTGTGGAAAAAATGCCGTTACCAGAATAAATCAGAAAAAAAAAAAAAGCCCAATAACTTCACTACAAGACAGTTAAGGTTGCTAAGAGACAGAATATGATTATCTGCCAATTTGTTTACCATTCCCAAACACTCAGAAGGGCAAGAGCTATGGACTGCCCTGAATTCTATGCTATGTGCAAAATAAACTGAATGCATTTTGTTGTCACATGCAGTTTTAAGAAGGGCATATGAAAATGACACAAGACCTGTAAGTCTGACCTGTGGTTTTTTTTTCTGACTGTATAATGTCAATTATTTTCATTTCCCTCTCACTCCTGAAACCTATATATATTGCGTGTATTTCAACTGATAACATAGAAAATGTGAAAAAAATAAATGTATAAACGTCCAATCTTTTAGGAAAAGACAGTTACACTTCCCTGGAAATGATACATTCTTGCTTGAATAGTAGCAGTGTTCAGTGCTCCTGTATCATGATTCCATTATTGATGTATGCTGATGTTAATTTAAACTTGACCGGCATGAGTCATTGACTCAGTTTATGTTTCTTTTTCTCAAATGTTTTGTGTTGTGCTTGCACTTTGAGGTAAGTACTGCAATTTATTTGGGTGTAAAGCAAGTTTGTGCCACAATGAAGTTTACGTTTCTTTGTGTCACCGTAGCAATAATGTAGACAAGATAAGATTTATGCCATACTAAGTTATCCATTTTCTTAGTTTGAAGGGCAGGCATCTAGTAGTTTTAGAACAGGCAGTAAAAAGAATGCTAACACCTTCCACTGCTTTTTCTTTAACAAAGATTCACTTTTAGCTAATGTGAAATGCTGCCTGTAAAACTGAAGAACTCGCCACAATACTGAGGCAATATGCACTTCTGACCAACCTAATAATAAGCTCAAATCTGCATTAATGTTCAATTAGTAGCTCTGATGTGGTAAAGCATGTCCATACAGGTGTGTTACTCTTTTGTCGGATATTGCTTTGGGAAGGCTGGGGTGGAGGATGGAGGGCTGTCCTGGAGTGTGAACTTTGGCCACTGCACTTTGCCCCAGTGAGCCTTCCATTCACTGAAGCTCAGCAGGACAGACGAAAGTAGATGTTTTTACCAAGCTTCAGCATAGCCAGACTGCAGGCCACTTCCCTAGAAAAATTGCTCTGGGACAACAACTGCCAACCTCTGTTTTTGTAGATGCAGGTAACCTCTTGCCTCCTCTTTAGGGAGACATGACAGAGTTTTAGGGAGATGGCATCAGCCCCTCAGTATCACTGTAGCTCATTCTCTGGTCCTTGTGGCTAGAAAAGGAGTCTTGGTTAAGTTTTAAAGAAACACATTGTCTGAAGACTTTATCAGAAGTGACCTAGCTGCAGACACATTGGCCTCTCACAGAGGATCATTCTTTTAACTTGCACTGGCAGCAGTTGAGCAGTGGAAGCTGTCATTGGGTAGCCAAGGATTAAGTTCCAGTTGTCCTCTTGACATGTGCTTATCGCTCTGGAAAGCTGTCTCCTAGGTTAGAGTTGCTCAGCAAGGGCTTTCTGTTGGCTGCTTCTTTTCCTTTTGGGATCTCAGTGATCCACTGTCTCCCACATGTAACGTAGACAAAATTGCGTGCTGCCTTAAGAAAAGGAGCTGAGCCTCCACCAGTGAAGCCTAGAAGGGCAAAGCTTTGTTGCTGGGTGATCTGTTTTAACTGCAACACCACTACCCATTGAGACACTACATGCTGTGTCTCAATGCAGAAAGCATGTTTTTTGCATGTGTGTGTGTGATAAATTGTTTTCTACTCCACCCCAAACAGGTAGTCAGGGAAAAAATTGTCATTTAAATAATATTTATTTACACATTTGAGCTTCTAGACACACAATTATCAAGATGAAAAGGGATTGGATCTTAAGCTTTATCCCTTTGGGCAGCAGTCTGAATTTCCTAGCTTTTTTCTCTTTTTCATTTTTCAGAATCACTTTGGGGTGTTCTTTGGGAGCAAATGAAATGCAGTGACAAAAAGCAGAAAGAGAGGTTGGCTATTTTCAACCTTTTTTGCCCTTTTATGGAAATAAGAGGGAGAAAAAAGCTTTTTTTTTTTTTAGTCCTTTTCTTTAATGGCAAGGTCATCAGAACTGCAAATTTACTGTAGACCTCATTTTATGAAGTGCTTTGTAAAAGACTGAGATAAATACTGCAGCCGTGGTGTTGATGCTCTGAATAAGCGATGCTATATGTACCTTGCTGTTTCTTTGGCATACAGCTTTTCCTACACAATTTCCAATTTTACTGTGTGTAATCGCCAACTCTCCACCTTCATGTTTCAACATGGAGATAGTATAAGTCAAATCTAAAAAAGGAGCTAAATGTCTTTGATACTGAAATTGGAATCGCTGTTGCAGAAGGGCCTTTCCCTTGCATGTTTTCTGTTTTGAGATACTGGTGATAATCCTGCCTGTTCTAACTCTTATGAAGTCCAGACATTTTAGTTCATACTTAATTTGCAAAAGAGACCTTAACTACTTTATGGAATATATAACTGGTTTTATTTAATTAAGGAATGTAAACAATTGTTCCATGCACATTAACAGTTAGTTTACAGATATTTGTGTTAACTACAGTAGTCTAGTTTATGAGTTAATGCATAATACAAGTAGTGTTTTCTTCTAGCATGTCCCCTAGTGCTGTACAGAGTCATGCTAGAACTCCTAGTGCAACATCAATTCCATGGTTAAATGGCATATAGTACATCTGGCTTAGTTAAACAATATTTTGTTATTACTTATTGATATAATTTAAAAAAAATAAAAACCTTTTATCCTTCCATATATTCATTAATGATATTTTGTATTAAGGCAATGGTGGGAAATTGGTGGAAAAAGCTGTCAGCATATCTGATGGCCTTTAACATGCTCAGCACAGTTATTGTACTTTTTTGGTACTTAATTGTATCTGATTTCACAAAGTTGCACTAACTTGCCTTGAGCTTTCTATGGCTTGTGGTTGTGTGTGATCTGCAGAGGTGCTTTCCTGAGCTCAAGCCTTCATGCACGCTGAATCTGGCTTTCATTCTTCTGAGTACATGAAATTTTGCTGGGCAAAGCAAGCACTGGCTGCTCAGTACGTGGATTTGCTGCTTATGCAGTAGCTAGTTTGTATATAAATAGTGTTGTGGTGCCTCCTGCTCCCTGAACCAGCAAGGAGGGAGGCCGGGGGACTGCAGGAGGCTGAGGGAAAGCATTACAGGGGGGTGGCTTGGGTGGCAAGCTCTATAGTTCATCTCTGTGGCAGCTGCAAGTCCCATCTGAGCATGAACCCAGTGCACAAGATAGAGCTGTTTTTTTTCAGTGCTTTAGAGCCAACTTTTTGCACACCCATGCAACTGCTTGTAGCTCCAGAAGAGAGCTGCTGTCACCTGGCGTTGGTCTGCAGCCCCTGAGGAAGGGGATTTGTACAAATAGGAACATAACTTCAGGAGCTTTTTTTGAATGCTTATTAACTGTGTTCAGACCAAGCACTGTGAATAAGTTCAGATGTCTGTTGGAGGCTACTAGGTTCTACTTTATTTAACTAAGTAAAAATATTAGCTATAGGAGTTCTTTGGGGTTTTGGGGTTTTCTTTTTGGGGTCTTTGGTGGTTGGAACATAGCTCTGAGCACTTACATTAGTGTTTGGTACACAGGCTGTACACAGTCATCTTTACTTTGTTTAACATGATGGCTCTCAGTGTATTAGCCTTTGAATACACTGCAGAATTCAGCTATTTGGGAAAAGAAACTCAGATGTGCTTATTGTCCTTATACAGGACTGGTATTCAAAGAACGTTACATTTGTTCAGATTCTGCTTTTTTATGCTTTGATGCCTGATGGAAAGCTGAACATGAGAACATTAGGAAATCCAGCTGGGGGCAGGTAAATACCTCATACGCTCAACTAATGGAGTGCTCACCTAATAGTGGTGATGAGCAAAAATGCAAGTGCTGCTTTCTTTCCATCAGATCCATTTGGATTTTCTGGCTGGTGTAGATTTCAAAGTAATGGATTCATGGCCTTGATTTTTACAGTAACAATAGTGTTTCCCAAAAGTAATCGGAGAACTTGGGGGAGGTGGTTGTTTTCCACTACTGCAGTGCAAGAAGAACACAGTATTTTAGTTCTTCAAACCCCTTGAAACACTTATTATAGCATCTGAATTAGTCCACTGACTTCACAAGTCATAAGCAGAGCCAAATACTGGAGCAGGAAATTGCAGGTGAAGGCAATTCCATTTTGATGCCAATACCTAAAAAAAAGAGACAGAGTGAACAAAATAGCAGATTCTCAGATTGAGCTCTGCTGCTTTATCACAGTCTCTTCTGAAGACAATGTCAGGAAGCATTCCTATTAACATACCCACCCTGCTTCACTAACAGGCCTTAAAACTTGCCCAAACTCCTCAGCTACATGCCTGCATTGTTACAGATGGCTAGACTAGCCCTTTGCCCAAGTTAGGATTTGAAGATAATTTGCTATCCTCCTGTTGATAAAGGAGGAAAGATCAGGTTATTGGTAACTGATGTACACCTGTATGTTGCAGTGCAAGCACAAGGTTGTAAAGGCTGGCCTAATTTTTCTTTTCCTCTTAGTTTCTTGTTTGCCTGAAAAATCATCTCCATCAGAAGCTTCTGTTAGCCTATCTGCTATTTGTTTATTAGGCCTGAAAAGTGGATTAGGCCCATGCATGTTCTTGTCAACTGTGGTAGAAATATTGCATAATGGTGCTTTTTCCATTTCTAATTTGAACAACACAGCACGAACATGCTGATAGGAGCTGCATGCTTTGAAAGGTGCAGGTGGAGATTCCCACAACTTTCCCTTATTATTGAACAGAGCTCAAGAATGCTGAAAACAAGGTTGGCTTGAAGAAGATGAGATCAAAACAAGGCAAAGAAACACATAGGGTAAATCATGCAAAAGTAAAAATGTTTCAAGTGTTTAAAATTCTCCTGATCTAATATCATCAAATGCAGCAAATACTCCAGCATCTACTGTCTTTCTGTGTTTTCTCACTCTAGAGATCACTAGATAATAATTAAGTCTTCCATGAGAAATCTTTTCTCAACTCCACAGTCATCTTTTCCTCCTACAGAAGAATTGAAAAAGCATTACGTAGACTTCAAAAAATCTGTTTTGTAGGAAATTCTACATCTTACAATTTTTTTCTCTCCAACTGAAACCAAAATCAGAGTTGTTTGGTTTTGTTTTGGTTTTCCCTGTGAAATGAATTTAAAAGGCAAGTTCCATGCCTTTTTCTTTTGCTATATGTAATTTTGAAATACTGGAATTAAAGGTCACTTCATGTTGAAACATCTACATGTTAAAAACTTCAAATGTCACTGTTGAATACTGACTCAGTGGATATGCTCACTTTTAAGTTGTTTTTCAACATAAAACACTATCAAAATTGGCATAGGCTGCAGAAAGTCTGCTTGCAGCAAAATACTTCATAATTTTCTCACATAAAATATCCTGTCAGAAGATCCCAGATAAGCTCTGGTATAAATGTGAGTTATACTTAGGAGATAAAAAATAAATCAAAAAGTACTGAAAACATTCATTCTGCTTGCTTAAAACAGTCACCTGTATCTGTTCTCCCTGCAAGGTGGCACAGTTGTTAATCTGTTGGATCCCTTTGATGCTTGTTTTGTCCAGTGGCTTTGCTGTGGTTCTTATGCTGGTGACAGCAAGAAAATGTGACTGTAGGTTTTCAGTGAAGTGCATAAGTGGCCAGCGAGCAGTATTTCTTAGATTAATCCAGTACAAAAGTCTTGGGGCATTAAAAGGGGTCCTGAATTAGTGTGCCCTAAGGTCACAGTCATGTGAAGGCCAGCAGTGGTTGATCCATGTTTATTTCAATGTGCTTTATGAACTGACAGTGATCAAAGATGCCGCTTGTTTCACAGCACTTGCTGTCAGCCTTGTGGAAGAACCTCCACTATCAGGGTCAATGAAGCAGAAACAGGAGAACAAAGAAAGACAGCAGAGGAACTGGATTCTCAGCTGTTTTCCAGTGGAAAGAGAAGGAACAGGGTGGTCAGATATAAATGTGCTGTTGGTGATTTGCAGCCCCACAACCCACCCTTTCCGTTTCCTGATTTGGGAATTGGAAGGCCTTTCTCCCATACTCTGTAGCATATGGAAACCTTCTGTCAGCTTTCAGCAAAGATGAGAAGTTAAGGACTCTACAAAATGACCACAGAAGGGTTACATGTAAAGATTAGTTTAAGTGTATTCTTCAATGTAATCTTTCTCTAGCAAATTACAGTACTAGCCTGTGCATTGAAGAGGGCCTTTCAATTTCATCTGGAGAGCATATTGAACTTTGTTTCACTTGAAACATTTAATTTTCAGTGGTTTGCCTTTTTTCCTCACTGAAGACCAAGACTGGTAATATTATGGTTGTTATTTGCATACTTGGCTGTTTATTTTTCACATTTTTTTGGTCATGTAGATCAAACCAAGAGAGCAGATGTACCACACAAAGAAAATTGAGGTGCTTGTTTGCTAATCGTAGCCATGTATAAGGTTTTACAGTACACAGGAGTCACTTTTTGGTTTGTGAAGTTGGCTGTCTCTTGGCTTTGCAAGCCACAGCTGTGCTCATGAGAAGACAGTGCTTGGATTCAGCCATTTTCAGGCTTAATTTTGCACTATATCCCAATGTAAATGCCTCCACCTATATGACCCAGGTGTTTAAAGTTGTAGCAGAAGGTGTCTGGATGAGCAGAATTGCATGAATGTTTACTGTATGGCTGTAACATACTGTTGGAATTTGCAAGTGGATGCTAGTCTCAGTGCAGTGCAGGCTTGCAGGAGCCTTTGGTTTAAAAGGTTGCAGTAGCTTTATGATAGCTAAGGTGAGCAGAACTTGTTCAGAAGGGTGAGCACGAAATGACAGCTTGAGAAAGAAATATACTGCCTGTTATTTTTCTTTCTGTCTCCATGAAGTCAAAAACATTAATCATCAGTTTGAACTAGAACAAATTTTAGGTCGTTTGCCTCCTCCGTGTTGTCTTCAATATGCAAGAATTTTCAGTTTCTTCATTGTGGTTAGGAGACCACAGGATATAAAGATACCTAATCTTGCCATTTTACCAGTGTGTTTTTTTTAAACCTTGGGATATTTATCAGAACCAGTCAAGGACCTGTAGAAGCAATTTGATGAATAATTTGTTTGACAAGCAGTGGCAGAGTTCATTCAATGATTCATACTCTCAGACTGCCTCATCTAAAGCTTTGAAGTTTCTTTGCTTTTACTGCTATGTCCTCATTTGTCTCTCTGCAATAGTTTCTCCTGAAAATGATGCTAATCACTTTTTTTCCACTCATTCTTTCTCTGCTGCATGGGAAACAGTGAAACATACTCTAATCGGAGCATTTTTGAGGCTGTGGTGGCTAAGGGTTTTACGATAGGCACTCAGACTCCACTCTCAGCCCACTCATTGAACACAGAGGGGGAACACGAGATCAGTTGTGCATTCTTTCAAGAAAATGACTCTTGTAAGCTGATGAAGCGTTCAGGAGCAGATTGACATTGACCTTAAAAGTAGCCAGTTTTCTCCCACTGGAGTTTTAGAACCTCACTGTATAGATGATTAAAAATTTAGTTTTCACCTTAAAGCAAATAGGTTTCTGTAGTAGAGATCTCTAGTTTCTGGCATATCTTTTTTTATGTGTGTGTGTTTTTCTGGTGCCTTAAAGCAAAGGAAGGCAAGTTGTCTACTCAACGAGGTATGATCTGTGACCATTTTTCATATGATGGAGTTTCCACTTCTTGTAACAGCTGTGTTGCTATTTATTTAGGTCCTTTATGCCTACTCATGGAGGAAACAGTTAAGACAGTTTAGTCCTTATTCTCTTCCTTGCAGACTGATGCTTTTGATATACTTTTTGTTGCTTTTTAATGTGAATGTGTGATGGCTCTGTGGTCAGGTAATACAATACCCACACTGGAAAAAAACCCTGGGTGGTCAAAAACCCTCACAACTTTGTAATGATAATGAAAGCTTATATGTCTGTTCTCCTAATAGCCTCAAGTGAACCATTTCCTGAACATGCTAATAATACATCCTATTACAAAACCGTGTTTTAACCATGTTAGAATATTTGTTGACTTAGGGTGGTAGTTGTAAACAAAGAGAATAAAGCACCTCTGCAGAATATGTTAGATTTGCTTCCACTTTGAGTTCATTATATTTGTCCAGATAAGAAGCCAGAAATCAATTCCAATTGTTTCCAAAAATCTTTAATTGATACCTTCTCCAACTTTTCCCAAACACAGAATTTGTCTTGAAGCAGTAAGGGCTAACGCCAAATGTAATACAGCTGCCTTTATTGACTGGACTAGCATTTGGGATTAACTCATTCCTGAACTTCATTTGAAATAAATCATTGGGGAAATGCTATTTTTTTTTCACCTCTGTGTGGTTTATTTGTAAGCCTGGTGCATTTTGGTGCTATCAGAGTAAGAATGCTGATGTAGGGGTCCTGATTCAGCTCCTATTCATTATTCATTTGTACTTCAAATAAATAGTTCAGTACTTGCTGCTTACTATGAGCCATCAGGCTGCTGAAACTGTCAGAGACTGCAGTAAGCAAAACAAAAGGTCACGAGCACTCCAGGTCTTTTAGTAATACTGCAGCAATCCTTCCTTACAATTGCATAAGCAAGAAACAAACACAGTATAATCAAGTTGTCTATCTCATCTTAGCAGTGCGTGATCATTAGTGGTTTTCCACTCCATGTGGAGTTGTTCCACCCCAAGGGAGATGAAATCCCACCTGAGAAGTTGTTTCTTCTTAAATTGATGCATATGCCAGCTGTTTCATGTCTCCTTTCTTTGATGGCGTGACAGACTGTGAAGGAACAACCGAGGTGGCTGCCGGCATTGTGTGCAATGGCTAGCAGGCTCTCTGCATCCTAGTGTTCACTCAGCAGATCCAGAGCATTAAATTAAGGCTGTAGGCCCTGCATACAATTTGACAGTAATGGTGTGTTAAACCCGCTGCTGTCTGTACATTAGAGGGTTTGCTCATAAGATCACAATGCTTTTTGAAAGGATGTTCCCTGATTCACCCTCAGCCAAGCTTTTCCTGGCTCTGTGGGGATGCTTGGGAAGAGAGGACACAGAGGAGTCTCATTCTGCCTCATGACTGCTATGAAAGGGCCAGAGATAAGCAGCACCTGAGATCTGGAGGGATTTAGTGATAGCACCTTCCATGTGCCTCTGACACCCAGGAGGAGTTGGGTCAAGAGGAGCAGCTTCCTCTTCTAATGTTCATGAACATGATGGAGATCTTGCTTCTTATAGCAGGAGTTTTACAGCTTTGTGTGAACCTTGGGTGCCATCAAAGAGAACAGGCTAGCTGGACTTTGGGTCCAACCCAGTGGGACAGTTTCTGTGTACCAGTGATACCTACCATGTGGAAGTCTTTTGTATTTTGTAAAATCACTTTCAGATTCCTTGGTTACACTGGCTGTAGAGCTAAATCTTCAGGAAATGTGGCTATTTTGTAAACTGTCAACTTTGAGTTAATTTCCAAAGCATTTAAAAATACTTCAGAATTAAATGTTTTAAAATTCTGGTCATGTTAATTCACTTGCTGTGGTGGTTTTGGTTATTCTTTCTCTCCCAGGCTTGCAGAAAACTCACTCAAAAATAATGACTCCTTTTAAAGGCACTGTGATTGACAGGACTATCCCTAGTTGATAAAGTATCATGTGATAGGTAATTTCCACCCATATTCTCTTTGCAGACTTGGGATTGATAGGGTAGGTGCCAAACTGTCATGTTATAGCCTTTAGTAATTAAAATATAGGATGGCATTAGTATTGGTTCTGGATAATTACTTGGGTTTTGAGCAAAGTTTTGACATACAATATTATGGAAGATCTCCAGGAATTTTGTTTAAAAAGCTCTTCTGCCACAGAAAGTGGGGATTATATTTTGCAGGTAGAGCTATTTGGAAACCAGTTGGTACCATTTAATATAAGAGATGGTTGAGTGATTTGTGGAAAATAAGGTTATCTGACAAATTCTGCCCATATTTCAGTTCATAAATCATTCATAAGCTGATCGTGACTTCCACAATGCATTCATTATTCATAAGTGCTCACTGAATAATTTGTGCAAACAAATTTCAGCCTATAGAGTACCCATGAGTTGTTTTGTTTTTCTTGGTGTGTGATAATGGTGTTTGGTTTTCTTTTCTTCCTGTACAAACTTTTAAGTCAGAGGCTAGTAGATAACATTCCCAAAGCAAATGGAATACCTGTTCTGTATGAAACAAATGATATTTATGTTATGCTTTGCCATTGCTGCTTTGAACACACAAGCATTGGTGGGTCTGTAACTGCTTATATTGTCAAGCAGAAGCCCACAAAATCATGGTTCAATTGTGTCTATTCTGCTGAAGAATTGTAAGTCCGAACTCCTAGTGTCACCCAATTCTGCACGGATTTTTCTCAGGAAATGTTTTTATGGCAAACTGGCCCTCTCCTGCTCCACCACTGTCTCTCAAGAGAATTTTTCTGCAGGGAAGTAGGGTACTGGGGAAGGGAGAAGAGATGAGGAGATAGTAACAGGGAGATAAATAATAATAAAAAAGATCTTCTGGAAATTATTATAGAATCATAGAGTGGTTTAGGGTGGAAGAGACCTTAAAAATCATCTAGTTGCAACCCCCCTGGGGCAGGGACACTTTCCACTAGACCAGGCTGCTCAAAGCCCCAGCAGACCTCTCCAGGAAGAGGGCTTGAGCTGATGTAAAGGAATCCTCAGTTTCTTTTAAATAAGACAAGAGGTTAAAGTGGGGGGGATTATCCTGTTGGAGAGACTCTTGTTTGATCTCCTCTGCTGTAAGCAGCATTCTGTCAGGCAAAGCAGGGCTTTGAAAAGAAGGGTTTTCTTCTGTCTCTGCCGCTGTTAAGAAATACAACCTTAAAAAAGTCATTAAACCTGTTTTCCTTTATTTCTTCCTCCTTTGCTTACTTCCTATATTCAGATTATGCACTGTTTACAGAAGGGACTAATGTCTAATTGTGGCCATGCTGTACATATCATGGGGCCATGGTGGCACATGAGGGATTCTGGAGTCAACAGCATTGGAAGGCCCTGCCTATTTTCAGATCCTTTCAACATCTTCAGCAGTGGTGTGGTGTGTCCTCTGTACCTCCTGAGTAATGCTCCTTTAGGCTTTTTTCTTCATCTTAAACTAAAAGCTGCTGGCTCAGAGGCCATCGATCATTTTAGGAGTCTCTGTTTTCTTCCCTTTATGTCTTGCCATGCTTGTTTTTAATAATGGAAAACCTCAAAATAAAATGGAGATACCATTCCTTAATTGAGGAATCTGAGACAGAATGAAGTTCAGAAGCATTTTAATTCCATTAGCCTGTAGGAAAAAAACTGGAAAGAAGTTTTCAATTTTTCATTAGAGAAAGTATAAGACTTATAAAAAGGATTTCACAAAGTACTCCTTAAGCAGGTGTTGAGATGCAAGTTTTGAGGCAACAGACCTTTTTATCAGTAGTTTGGGTTAACAGTCTGGTATGTTTCAAAGTGAGCTGTTTTAGCTGTTTTATTGACAGAGGAAGTACAATGTGGTATAAAACTGCTAGTTACACCTGTGTGTTTAATGTGCCAGGTTTTTTGTTATTGCAGGCATTAGATGTCTTGTGCAATGTTAAGTGATAAACAAACTCCATCTTTTTTGTATATATGCATAGGTACACGTGGTAGGGTCCAGGTGTTTCTAATATACATCCTCTTTATTGAAAAAGTCACACACATCCTAATTATTCCTGTTTGGAAAGCTGTAAGGATTAATGTTGTCTGATATTTGTACAACTGCACCATCCAGAAAGGCTAAGGAAGATTAAAAACAGCCTCATACATCATACTAAAATGGCATTTCTGAAGGCCTGGACACTGAGTACAGCTTGTGAGAAAATCTGAGGTGCTGACTATTTGGGATTCTATTTGAACACTAGAATTAAATCGGAGAGAAAGGATACAGCCCAGAATTCCTATGAGATGTGTGATGTTGTTCAAGTTGCATTCCTCAGCCAGTGTCTCTGCTTCTATGTAGTATTTGTAATGTTGAGAGGAGAGTCTGGGTAACTAGTTCAGGGTTATCTGACCTATGGATGCCTCTGACCTATTAGGATGGAATTTGGAGACTTTCAGCTACCCTGTGAAGGTGTAATTTTGTGATGATAATGCCTACTTGGTGTCAAACACAGCATATTGACCTGTTATCATTGCATCAGACAGCAAGTTTTGCAGGTTTGTTTAGAAATAGTTTCCTTATTTACATCCACTGGTTCTTCACTGGGACGGAGAGTGGAAATGAGCATCCCCGTTGTCATAATTGGACATTAGCCCAGTTTCCAAATTAAAAACTTAATCCAGTATGTGAGTTTAGTCACTAAATCCTGGTGTTTGGCCTTTATTCGTAATTCCCTGGATCCAGGCAGCTCTCAAAATTTGGGAAAATTTAACTGAAGATCTAGTTCTGGATTCAGATTTCACTGCCTATTAGGTGCTAGTCTCTGAACCACAGAAACAAAGCTGTTTTCCAAATATGATGCAACCAGTTGTTCTGCTGGAGTAGGGTCAGATAGTTACAAGCAAAATTTGCTCTCATCTAAAATTAAGCCTTCCAAGGTAGGAGCAGAGCATGCTTGGAACAGTATGTTTACTGAGAAGAAATTTGTGTCATGCTTACAAATGAAAGAGTTGTGTTTAACCCAAACTAAATTAGCATGGCTGAAGGACTTCTGAGCTGTGAAAGAAAAGGGGAGGCAGAACTTCTTAGGCCAGATTTGCTGCACCCTCACTGTAAGATGATGAATAAGGTACTTCTGTAGTACTCATGTGTTTGAAAAAAAACAAAAAAAAAACCCAAACCAAGCATCTGTATTAAAAGGCTTATCTTTTACAAGCCCTTAGTTCACTTTCAATACTTTAATACATACCACTAATAATGATTCCAGTTGAAGAGATACAATTATGCCATATGCCCTTTTATTGGTATCTAGGGAGCATTTGCAAGTACACAGAGATAAATGTAAGTTATTGCTGTGATAATCAAACCATGTGTGTCATATGGCACATAGAAATGATATACTATTTAATAAAAACTCTTGGTTTCTTTAATTAAGCAACATTTCATTTAAAAACATGTATAGGCATTTATTTTGTATATAAAATTAAATAAATATTTAAGATATAAATGTATAGGAAGGGAGAAAAATTATGTAAGCAGTAGCTAAAAATTACTTGATCAGATCTGGAGACCTCAAGAAAAGGTATCACTTTTTATGTCCTGTCACATACTGTGCTTTAATGATCATCTTTCCCTTCTCCCTCTGCTTTGCTGGGTACTAATCAGCTGTGTAATTTGACTGGTAACACTTTCATTGCTTTTACTCAATTTAGCCATCCTTATGTCCAAAAAATATATGAGTTTTAGAATTGAGAAATTCATAGCTGGAGATTTTTCATCCCTAATAAATAATAGAGACAATGGAATTAACCTCTTCATGTTGTTGCACTAGATTTTTTTTCTTTTCTAAAAGTTTGCTTTAAAGTTTGTAGCTTGTTTTAATGTTTTTGTTTGCCTATTCAGAATACACATTTCTACAGGATTTAATGCCATCAGTGGACTTTGCTTTCCCTGTTCAAGAAGTTATCCTTCTAAAATGTGTCCTTTTTTGTTTTGCCAGATTTGATCAGTTTGAGACACTTGCAGAATTTTCCTCCACCTAACTACTAAGTATTTCCATAGCTGAAAAGATAATCATTCTGTAGCTAGCAGAAGGGTGTACCTACCTACCTATCCCAGGCCAGAATATCCTTTGTAAAACAAGAAATCCCTTGGGTCCTAATCCTGGAGATGGAAGAAGGAATCACCATGTGGCTAAATAGCAGATTCTAATTGTGCATAAGCTGAATAAAGTAAGAATTTGTTAATTGACACTAGAGGAAAGAATTGCAGAAAACAACCCAGGGCTAGCTCCTGCTGCATCCAGTTGACGGAAGGATTCTCACCTGCTCAGAAATAGCATCAAGCTCCAACTAACTCTAGCATTTTAGCTGCTGTTTGTTTGGGGGTTTGTGATCTTCTTTTCTTTTCTCTACTCCTGACAACCTAGCTGTCAAGAGACTAACCTGCTATTTAATCTAATGATGTGTTTACATTTATTAATCAATTTGAATATATATCCTCCTCAATGTGACATTCTTCCCCATTGTCTCCTCCCCCAGATGTAAGCTGGCAGCATTCAAAGTGATGAGTATCTTTCTTCCTTTTTCACTTGAGAAAGTGGCACAGAAGTTAAAGCACTTCAAAGAGATTGTTATCTCTCCATAGCTGTTGTATAATTAAACAACGACCTTGCCATACTGATGTACATTCTTCTTGATCTTTAAGTAGGAAAACAAAAAGAAAAGGCATCTCTTATGTTTGTCACATGTAACAGATGAGCATTAGCCTTTCTTCTGTAAACGGCCTTGGCTTTGCTGGAAAGAAACTGAATTAGGGCAAGAAGATTTTTTGCATGCTGCTGTAGGAAGCTACTAAATATAATCTCTACCAATTGATTAAATTGTGCAGATGTGTGATTAATGATAGCTTGGTCAAATGTGACCTTTTAAATATAGGACAGGTTGCGTGCAATGACTTGCAAGATTTAATGTGGAGTTTTAAGCTACAGACAAGGGGGATGCTTTGCTTGTCCCTTTTGCTCAGCATGTCTCAAACAGGTTTTAGCTGTAGCAAATTAGGTAGAGCTAGATGAAATGAGAGCCACCTCCAGCTGAATTATCCAACTTAAAACAGCTTTAGCATGCTATTTTTAGATTTAAATATTCCTGCTTCATGGTGGGAGATGCCAAAGTTAATCTGCTTATGAAGATTCAGACTTATAATGTTTCCGCATGGGGTCTGTTCAAGAGGAAAATAGATTTTCTGTTTTACTGTTTTAAACACATTTAACTTTGGATTTTTAATTTAGCTGGAGGAAGCAAATTGCTATCTAGGACCACATTTTGGTATGGTAGATAAATCTTTACTGAGCCAAATTTTCAAGCATGCAAACTTGCATAGTGCCACACACTTTGAAGCTACAGGATTTCTGCCATCCGCAGAGGAATTTGCTTCTCTGGAATCAGTTAGTGCGAATGGTAGGAGAGTGGACAAGATGACATTGCATCAGACACTCCTTATTTTCAGCTGTTTCCATAAAGAAAGCCTGATCAAAGGTGTTTAAAAATACCTTTCCTATTGCTGCAAATGGCGGTAGACTGACAGTATAGAACTATAAAAGGCAACTCAAATGAGACAGGTTGACAGTGTTTTACTTGGTTTCAGACTCACTGCAGTATTGTTTAATGAAAGCATCTTGTAAAAGCTAGTTTATGTTTGAGCTCTAATTTATTTTTATATATAACATAATGATAACTATTAGTGTTGCTGATCTACGGTAGAGGACTGAATGTGCAAATAGCTTTTCTTCTAGTCTGGAGCTAAATGTTACTGGCCTGGCTGCAATCCCAGCTGGCTGGTTAAAGAAATGTGTCGAGGGATCACAGAAATATAGACATCAGTGGTGCATTTGGAGTTAAAACTTGCCCGCCTGATACCTTTGCTCTCCTTAAAGATTTTCAACACTGTGTAATCTGGATAACTTTTTAGCACAAAGAACCTGTCCAAGCAAGTGTCTGAAGCATGGTTTTAGAGCATGAGTTTTCTCTAAGGAAAATATTTGTCTTTAAATGTTTTCAGGTCTAGTTGAAACAACGTACGTATGTTTCATGTCTGTGTGAAATGTAATTGCTCACGTTTGCAAATGAAGAGCTGCCATGGCTGCTTTTGTAAAATTGCAAGCAAGCAGAATCTGGAGGTCAGGCCCGGTCGGTTTTAATGACTGACTGAGTGGTTCTTGGGAAAAAGGATGAAGCTCTGCTGCATTTGGAGCCTGCTTCAAATAAATGTCTTCTCTTCAGAACTGGGGCTTGCAAGCTCTACTTCCCTTCAGGGATTAGACTGCTTTGGGGCAACACTGCCAGGGGAGAAGGCTGCTGTAGGGCAGGAGAAGCTTGGGGAAAGGCTGTGCTTGAGGGAGGAGTTACAGCCACAGGACAGAGGTGCCTTTCCTTCACTCCCAGCCCATGATGTAGTTATCAAAAGCACAAGGCCGGGCTAGCAACTTAGGATAACAGCTACAGAAATAAGGAAGGAAGGGAAGGAGGAAAAGTAGTTGTAGCTGGCTGGGTAGTGGAGAACCAGTTCATTTCTTGGCTCCAGTCCTGCTGTGTCCCAGCCGTTCCCATTCTGCTGTTGTGCAGCAGGTAGGTGTGGGTGTGATAGAGTTGTCTTATCCCCCCTTTCCTTCTTCCCTTGAGGCAGTAGGATCTGCTCGCTAATATGCCTGTGGCAGGAAGGATGGATCTTAGCTCATTATCCTGTGGATCCAAGCAAAAGGAGAATGCTTCATTTCTTCTATTTGTGGGTTTGCTTGTTCTGGATGAATGGACTGAAATGATTCTTTCCGTGGAGAATGGGTATATGGGAGGTATGTGTTTCTGTCTCCTAGCTGCCTTGCTTCTGGAGTTGTTCTTTTGGGCTGATATTTCGCCTTGTCCAGCTATCAGTGTAAGTCAGGGCATAGTTTCAGAGATTGAATTATACTACTGAAATATTACTGATGTGTTAAACTGGTGTGAAATCAGTCTCACTACTCATATCAGCTCCCTGGGAATAAGGAAGGTGCTGAATGCTTCCATCCAACAGTATCTGTCACTGCCTGCAAATCCAGTGCTTTGAGGCTTCAGCAAGGACTTTGCTGTTCTCAGGTGTGGTACAGGGTGAGGTACATGAATCTCTGCTAGTGAGCCAAAACCACAAGTCTCTTGCATCAGGTTTTATTTACCAAGTTAAAATGGAGTTTGTTCTCTGGGGTTATTACTGTCACTCATTATTAAAGGTCTAATTAATGGTGTTGATTCTTTATTATTGATTTAGAATTAATTTCTTATTTCCCACTTCATGAATGTTAGCTATGTAAAAATAAAGGTTTTAATTAATTGACTGAGTTAACTTTTCCAATACACATCAGTCCCACTCCTTCCCACACATGTATCTGGAAGGGCAGAATAAAAGTGACATATGGTAAAAGGAAGCAGAATATCTAAGCTCAGGTCATCAAAGTGGTAATAATAAAGGCTTCACCAAATGGAAAATGCCACAAGTCTACTCCAGACTGTCTTCAGCACTCAGTTAATTTTTATGATTTATAAATAAATAATCAACACTCAATTCATTTTTATTATTTATAGCATTAATTATTTTGGGAAAAAAATCTGTATAAATTTAATTCATGGCATGGTTGATAAAGTGTAAATAACTGAAACTGCTGAAGCTTTTCCTCTAATAAAATTATAATTAGCCTTTTACAGTAACTACACTAATAAATTTTCCTTCTCCCTCCTCCTCATACTTAACAAAGCAGAGCTACTTAGTTGCCATAAGTTAGAGTCATTCCTTTAGTCTTGTGAAGTTTTGCTACTTGACTCTAGCTGAGAATCTGGCTCAAAGCAAGGCTGAGCCAAGGGAAGAGAAACATTGTCTACAAGGTATGTGTATAGGATTGTCACGGGCTGAAATCAATGCTTTGTCTCTTACAGAGGAGCAAAATAGGGCATTAAAATTATTTATACTCATTGAGATGTTTTATACACAGTGATAGAAATTTGGAGTAAAAGATATGGTTCTGTTTTGCAGTTGCTGCTAGTTACATATTAAACTGATTTTTATTAACACACTGAATACATGATAGATGTAATGCACCACTTCCCCTCAGTATGTCTTAAGTACCTGTCTGTTGCTTGTTGCTGTAACATCTCTGCACCTTCCGATCCACAGTGTACCTGATATCAACAGCGTGGTTGTAAAATGGGGCTAAAACCTAGATTTATCCCATTTTAGTCCCATCGCTTGAATCAGCAGAGCTACGTGTTTGAACTGCCTGGGCACTTGCTGTGGGATAACAAGAGGCTCCAAAGGGAGAAGACTTTTGTAGATGATAATATAAATGACAGAGCCAGGCTGTTCAGGCATTGTGTGATGAAGCACACAGATGAATAGAGGTTTTCCAAATTTTGAATGGCCTATGACTTCATGAGTGTACTCTTCTTTGCAGCCACCTTAGACTGGATGTTCTGTTCTTATTCTTTATGCATTTCTGATAGCCTTTGTACCTATGCATCGTTTCTTTCTTAAAATCACCTTGGATAAAGTAATTATTTTGTGCACAAGACTCATAAAAGTGCTTCAGGTTTCTCTGCTTACTACTGTCAATATATTTCTGGGTTTTGGATGTGAAGCCTCTCTCTCTTGGTTAATGTATTTCCAGGTCACTTCATCTACAGATTCTGCATTAAATATTGAGGCTTGTGTGTGCAATCTTTTCAGTTTTGCATGTGTACAGATTTTATACATGACAATGCATATTTTCAAGTGCAGTGATCCCATTTTCTTGGGTTAGTACCTGCAGATTTGGTGTATGTTTGCATTCATGCAGCAGGTATGTGATATTCTGATAGCTTTTTACCCTGCACAGGAGCGTGGCAGGAACCCTGGAGTGGAGCGCAGTCCTGGAACTTGGCTCTGGTTTTGGATGCTGGATTTTGCAATCGCATAGCCGTGCACCTCCACAGGATATAGGGAAGGGCTCTCCCTCTTGCTGACAACAGCCACTCAGCCTCTGTAGTCCCTTTAAAGTCTAGAGAAAGGAAGCCACACAAGATATCACTTAATGATGTTCTTGTAGCTGCAGTCTCCCAGGTGTACATGGAGAGTCATCCCTCTTCTTACCATTGTGGGAAGGTGTAGGCACATCAGAAATTGGCCCTTCCATGTCCGATTGCAAGAAACCTGCTCTGGTGACTATTCACCTTGAACCTGCAGGGTGGCTTGCTGATTCCCTGTAAATAGCACTTAGTCCAGTCTCAACCTGCTAAAACTTATGATGATTAACTTTTTTTCCCCCAAGTATTTCTTTTGACAGCACTATAAACAAAAGGACTTCTCTGCATCTTTCTTTGCTGAATTATTTATTTGAATGTAGGTATGAATCATTCTTTATTGTGGAATACAGTGCAGTCAGGTCCTAGTACTAAAACATCAGTGCTAATTAGTTGGAAATAAAATTGTCAAAAATCCTTGATTCTAATTAGGGTCTTCTTAATGTTTATACACTGTGGATTTGATCTTCTTCCCAGTGACTGTGTAAATCTGGGATGCTTTCATTGACTCTAGTACAGTATTCAAGCAAATAAGATGATAACTTTATGGCTTATTCTTAATGGTTATTATATGCTATTAGCTAAATAAGAAAGCTGTTCAAACTTTAAACTGTTTGATTAAGTAAAAACAGTCCACATGTTTCCTACTGCATATCTAGAGCATGGAAATTTAGCAGCTATGGAATTCAAGAAGTATAGGTCTGAAAAATAACTACATACACTTATCTATTTTACATACAAATGTGTAGATAATTGACTGATTCCTCTTCATATTGGCTGGAATTGTTCAATTCATATGGCTAAAGCATTATTGTGATCTGCACAATGAGTGATACTGAGTTGTGCCTGTTAAAAGTTATTCAGATCCTCTGAGGTTTCCCCACATAGTTCATTTTACCATTCTTTTTCCCTTTGAAATCAATTATCTGTCTGTCATTTTAAGTGAAGCTCAGCTACTTCTCTATGTAATTCCTCAGCTGTTCCCCATCCATTTTCCCAATCTCCATGTTCATCAAAACACTCAATCCTGTAATATTGCATCAGCTTTGTACTTCTGTCCCAAGAGTTTTGATGGTTAGGCCCAAATTCTACATTTAACCAGATGTGAAATGGGTTTAGATTTATTATTTTACTCTGTGTCTTCACAACTGAGATGAAGTATAGATTTGTACCCAATCCCCATTGAACTTTGAAATAGATCACATTTAGTGAACTTGGAGGATGACATCCTCTATAAGAAGGAACTTTTGAATCCTGAGTTGTCTCTTACTGGCTTCTGGCGATCTGACTGGGACCTCCAGAGGCACTTGTGCAATTCCCTCAGTCCAGATTTATATGCTGTAGGCTGTTCTCTCTGAGGCCCATGATCTGTGCTTTGTGAACAGAAAGACAAAAGAAGTATATATTCTTCATTTTTCTGAAATGTGTACTTCAAAAATCATAACTGCTTTTTGATAAGAGTTAAATTCAAATGGAGTTATGTCAAAACAACATGGTTGCAAGCTGTTTATTTTTGCAGCTACTCAAGTAAAAGCTAGAGTAGAAGACATTTTTACAGCAAATAATTGAGTTGTTATTTTTCTCCTTTATAAATTGCTTAAGGGAGCTTATGATTTCATTCATATTTTATAAATTTGTTATAACTGGATAATTCTGTAGCTAATTCTTGAGCTGTTAAATAGTTCATAAACAATTTACTTTGAGGATTTTTTTTTATGCAGATTTTGGGGTTATCAGTAGCTACTTTTGTTGGTTCATTACTAGCTCTGGGTTCTCACATTTTCATGGTCTATAGGATGAGTGTTGGATCCCCATTTTGGGACCTTTAAAGAGCAATTGCAGTGTAACAGAAATCATAGTGACTTTAACTGGGCTGATGTAGCACTGTAGCATATTAGGTTTCTGGTATGAGCATGCCGCTTAGTATCTTGCTGTCTGGGAGTATTCTCTAATGTTTAGCTCTAAATTGGGCTGGGTCTGAACTGATCCCAAATCAGGGTGAACTACCTCAGACATTTACATAGGGATTTGCTTGCCCCAGGATCTCTTAGGTCAGGTAAGAATAGAAACTGCTTTGCTGTTTAGCTGAAGATTAAATTAGAAAGGTCTTCTGCAGAAATGGATAATTTCTTTCCCATGTAAGTCGTGAATAAATACCTAGATGAAACTGTTTTCCTGTGACGCCAGCCTCCCTTGCTGTCCTGAGGCAGCTTTATGGGGACTTAAGCCTGGTTCTGTCCTGCTGCAGCCGCATTAGCACAACATGGAGAGGCTATCTAGGAAGTGCATAGCTGTATAGTGACACATACATTCGTGCTTGATGAAATATGATCCAATAAATGGAGAGATTGCACTTATCACTTGTCTGAGGAGGTTGGGTAGGAAACAGGGGAGATGCCTAGGAAAGGGCTGTTCAATGTGGTTTAGGTTGTACCTTATCTCATTCCAGAAACTCCAACTGGCTCAATTCTGCTGCATTTAAGATGACCGTAATGAGGAATGTAATGTCTCTGTGAATTACCTGAAAATCTTTTAAAGACTCTCTCACTGTTCTTTCCCTTGAAATTAAAGACTAATCTGGGGTATTTGCCATCTAGGATTCTACCTAATTACCTTAGGTTACTTGCCGGTCAGTAAGAGATACTTTATGAAGGACAGGGGAATTGCTCTAGTGTTTGAAAAGTCAGTAATTAGGCACATCATTCCCCACGAGACTGGTTTGAGGAGAAGTCCTGATCTAGCTGGAAACTCCTATTTCATGAGATGAGCCATCCCTTAAAGTGAGTCATCTCTCCACCCCTGGGACTTTCCCACAAAGCAGCTAGGCTGCATGAGGACTTTAGACTGTGCGGAAGACGAGTTCAAAGCATGTATTGCTGTATCCAAGAAAAATGGTGGCTGTTCATAGATCTAAAGGTACAATACAGACTTGGGAAAGAACAGTAATCTTAATTCCTTCTCACATGATATGAATTTAAATTGGATCTCTATGTGTAGTTCAGTTATAAACATGTAATAAACTACCGAACTTTTCAAGAGTCTTTTCCTGTAAGGTTATAAAACATGTAAAGTGTTTCTTCACAGTAATTTTTATTGAGTAGATCATACATTTTTAGTGAGTATTGTAAATCCTTCATTAGTGAAGAGTTATTTTGCTCCAGCAGTTAAATCAATATTTAGTCAGGTTTAAGCTACTTACAGTTTTTCCAATGCACTGGAATGGCTTTTTGTGCTTTAATCTATCAAAAAAAAACAAAAAAAAACACATCTAGAAAGTATCTTTAAGTACATTGAAGAAATATTATGACACTTTTTTGACAAGGTAACCAGCTAAACAACAGCATGAGGAAAAACTGAAAAGATGAGGATTACCTGACTTAGAAAAAAGAGTGAAGAACATTCTTCTAATGTATTTCCACAACTCTTCTCTGAGATGAACTGATGAATAAAAGGTTATAAGGGCTGTCGATTTTGATACTTTTTACACCATATCCTAGGACCATCAGTTCTACCAATGCCCAATGTTAATACTAAGTGCTTCTTTTTATGTATTGTGCACAGAAGTATTTTATAAAAGGTTGGGAAAATAGACAGTTGCTGGATGGTTTCTGCTAAGTAATATTTTATATCATGCTTCTAGAAAGTAGTTTTCTCTTTAGAAGTTACTAAAACACAGCTTATCAAGCCTTAGTTCTATTTTTAAGCTATAGAAAGCTGTGTTTAAAACATGGTTGTTATCCAAAAAACTTTCCCTCTCAACATGGCAAGTATGTGTAGCAAAAATGAATTGCTTTTAATACTGAATTTCCTGAGCCATCTTTCACACATTATAAGAGGCACAAACACATACTAGTAGAAGTCTTGGCTTTGCAAATAATCTGTTTATACATATAGGAATCTAGAGGGTAAGAGTCTTCTTTTATTACATAATATGACCAACACAGAATTAGAGGAATTTCTTTATAGTGATTAAGCAAATTACCTGGGAGAGAATGTAGATGTTAATTTTAACATTTTGTTTAATATTTCCCTGAGCTTTCTCGATTTAAGTAAACTGGAACTTGGATTTTTGCTTGTATCATTGAAATACTCCTACTTTATATTTATTCTCAGTAGTAGTATCACACTCCTGGCCCATGTTTTTAGGGTGAAATAGAACATCCATTTCAATGATTAGACTTTTATTCCTACCACAGAAAATAACGATTTGTTTGACTTTGGCCACCTTGTAAACATCCTAGTGCACAGGAATCAAGTAGACAAATGCCAAAGACATCTTTATTGATTTATACACACAATGACATTTACAGTGTGTGGTTGCCCAAAGTAGCAACATACAATTTCATCTAAGCATGGATGCAAGTTCTCAGGCTCACCCTCAAAAACAAACAAAATGGCAAAACTGAAATTCAAGGAAATGATCATAGACTGAATCTTCTGAAGTACTTTCAACTCATTTTGCATGTTGTTCTACTTAAATAATCAGATCATCTTTCTGTATTAGAGTGGCAGTTTTTGCTTTGGAAAGCTCCTTGCTGTAGATGAGAGTTTTTTGAGGGAATGAAAGTCACCACAAGTCATCAGTTGCATGATAAGGTATTTAATACACTGCATGATTTCCCTACTCCAAACAAAGGGAAATTTTGATATATACCATTGCTGTGCCAGCAATGCGAGCCACATCAGCAGATCTAGATCCAAACTTTGGGTCTGTTTGTGAACTCAATACTTTGATCAAGTTATGTGCAAAGGTGGGCCTGTATCAAAATGCAGTAGGTAATTATACTTGATCCTGGTGTAAATGAAATGTGTTGCATGCTCCTGTACTATCAGTGGGCTTTACAAAATTCTTGTATCTGAGTTGGACCTGAGCATTATGACATCTACCCATACAGCGTCATTGGAATTTTGTTGTACTTACGTCATTTTCGTAATGCTGGAGATACAGAGAAGGCAAATGCGACTTTACGCCTTTATTCAGAAGTGAAGAGTAGAAGTAGTTGCTGTCTTCAACAGATGGGTTTTATATCCAGTCCAGAGAGAGAACAAATATCCTCCTATATGGAATATTGCCAGTTTGAATCCTGATGAAAGCATTACTGCCTTTGGATCTGGGCCCTGGAAATGGCTAATTTAATACTATATCTTTAACCATTTATCTTGGCAGCTGATGTTTTACCAGTGGCACCATGTGTTAATATACAGGGTTATCCAAAGAAAAGAGTAAATGGGATGAGGGGATGCCCATGACTTGTATAGGTCATGTTATTGTAGTAATGTATTCCCAGTGCCAAACTGGACTGCTACTTCCCCTAAAACCTGTCTGCCATCAGCTTTTATTTCTATTTCCCTGCAGTGTATTTGGACTGTGTTTTAGGCTACATATTTTGTAAGTAGTGATTGGTAATTTCAAAACCTTTTACTGTCTCCATTTCACCACACTTTAATTCCAAGGCTGGTGTGTTATGAGAGCTGAAAGCCATATCCAGTAGCACTTCTATGGGCAACGTCTTCCTCAGAGAACGTGTTGCCTTTTAAAAGACCACTTGGTTGACCTCTTAAGATTGTTATTTGTGAAAGACAGAAGAGAGCTGAATATGACCGTCACGTCTTGTGGTCTGACTTTTGACAGCTCTGCTTATCATTTCCAACCAAGGAATTACTGTTGTTTGTTTCTTTCTCAAAGAGATTCAAGTGGGCTGGAAACAGGCTGAGGATGGACATTGTATGGCTTTTCTTCACTGGCCATTATGAGGTTAAAGGTGCTCTTGTTACCTGTCTTGCTATCTCTATGTTTTAAGTCCTCCATGAATGACACCTATAACATGTTAGGCTGCTGGGAAAATATTGCAACCAAAGTACAGTCCGAAGAGCTCCCTCTGAGTTTACCAGATAAACCATGCTAAATTTAATGGGCAACTGAAATCTTACTCATGGCTTTCACTGTAGCGTATTTTCAGTTAAAGGGATCCCATTGCTGGCTAGGTGTCACAGCAAAACATAGGTTTTGCATTGCTTTATTAGAAAGCATTGGACTGGCCCCATTTAAATATACTGTACTAAGGATGTTATTGTTAACTGTGCATTGACACAGTGTATTGTGTGAGCGATCCAAGTTTAATGGCTTTATACTCTCCATCAACATGATGTATCATAATTGCTTTTTTGGACCAGTTACAAGCTGAGTGTAAATATTTAGTATTAATGAATTCAGGTTCATTTTGTGTAAGTGTATCTGCAGTGCAGCAAATACGCATCCATTCATGAAGCATCTTGGCATCCTCAGGGCAGGACTCCCCCCCCCCTTTTTTTTTATGTCTTCCTCTCTTTTTGTGCTTATCTGCCTTCTGAAAGGCAAAATAACTTGCCTGTATTTTTCTCCAGTTATTACTGGTCCCCTCAGCCTTGGCCCTTCACAATGTTTAGTGGACCCACTCTGGCATTTCTGCCTGTCATTTCTTTTGTTATGAGCAAATTGCTCAAATAGTCAAATCCATCCACAGGTTGCTGGCCAAGGGCTGTATCATATCGACAACATGAAGTATTCTATTCTATCCTTTTTGTATATATCTTGTATTTTACATAACATCAGACTTTTGTTTCTCCTGCCAGCGTGCTGGAGAACTTTGGAAACCAAGGTGGGAAAGAATGAGATGACAGCTGTAGATGAGGTAAAAGCACATTCTGTCTCTGCTTCCCAAGTCTGAAGCCACACTGGAAAGCCCTTCTTGTGCTCTCAGGCCAAGGGCTTGGCCTTCTTCTGAGAGAATGCCATTGTGGACTGTGTCAGAAGAGAGTGAGTTGGGGGATCTTTGTAGCACCAAAAACTTCTTCTTGAACTAGTGATCCATGATGGCTTGTGATGCATTCCTCTCTGAAGGCTCTGGAGATGCCTTATGGCATACTGCACTACATTCAGACCAGTATTTGTGTGTAATTCAGAGGTGAAGTTCTAACCACATAGAGAAAAACAGAAATGTGACCCAGGGGTGGTTCTGGGTTTGAGATTGCAGCGTGGGAATTATGGGACATGGATTCGTGTTTTGCTTAGCTGTATGTTCTGCATCATCTGCCAACCTTTGAAATGGAGCAGTAGCTGTTATCTCACAGAGACAGATAAATGATCAGGCGATGCTCAAGCACTGTAAGCCTATGAGACTATATAAAAGACAGCTATACAGACTGGACCCCACTTTCTCAGTGGATCTTCTGAAGTCCTTGCCATCCTCCTGCCATGCAGCTCGATCTATAGGCCTAGCACCATTTTGTCAAACTAAACTGATTATAGGTGCTTAGAATCAAGGATGGCCCCTGCTTTCCTCAGTGCCCCTCATGCTCTCCTTTCCTCTTGTTCCTAGATCAGATCAACTGTTGTAAAATGTCAGAACAGGCATACAGTTGTGGTGCTGCTGGACATTGGCACAGAAGTTCCCTCAGTGTATAACATGGAGTGCACAGGGTGATTGATGGTCCTGCAGTACAGGGGGCATACGGAAAGGAGGAGAAAGGGCTGAAAAGATGAGGCTAAAATCAAAGGCTGAAGGAAATGAGAAAGAGAGCAGTGGGTGTTTCTCTCCAGGAAGTCCTCATGAATCTTTAGGTTTCCTGCTGCCTTCCCACATTTTATAAATGGACTGAACAGACGACAGTTTATATTCCTAAACCTAACAAGATGCTGCTAGTCTTCTGTGAAACTGGTTTAATACCTAGTGATAAGCGAATGCTTAGTAGCAGTTTTCTCTCTCAAGACAGTATGAGTCCTAAATACCTGGTTTTATTTGGTGGTTTGTGTAATAAGGCAGATGATCTTCTCATTAAGGCATGACTAGGGTGGAGCCAAGCTCCCTCTGTACAGCCTTGATGGTCTGACAAGTTGCTTCTGAGCTGTTACGGCTTTTGAGGAGACAAGAACCTCCTGGGGGCCAAGGCTGACTGTGATGGTACTGCCTGGTGGACGCCAACTCACTATTTCTGCCTCAGGAGACGGTGTAGGTAGAATAAATGCAGGAGAAGGAGGGAGTTGAGGTCACCTTGCTATGGTGGGGGTAGATGGCCAACACCTTAGTCTGCTTCTCTAAATCCTAAGGTTCTGTTGGCCTGTGGCTTTAAAGTTTGGTACCCAAAGAGAACACATGGCTCTGCAACAGTGTTAATTGCTCTGTGTCTGAGATGACGTGTCCTGTGGTTAATAATGCACATATTTCACAGAACTGCCCAGAAAGTGGTAGGCATTTTTGAAGATCAGGATAACTACAGCTCTAATGCCAGCAATAAAATTGCCATTTATATTAAAAGCCCCAGAGTGCTTAAAATTTAATTGGAAGTCGTAGATGAGACATTGCTTAATTTTCTGCTGTTTTTAATAATAAATTGGGGAAAACATGCATGCTGTAAACCTTTTAGCTAGGATTATCTAAACTCTGAGGTTTGTTGCTTTATTATTTTTCTTTTTTTTTTTTTCTCTTAAGTGTTAGTAAATAACTTTAATATGACTTTTAAAGAAAGTGGAGACAAGTAATAAGGCCTGTTTTGGATAGCTTGGAGGCCCAGCTGTTGACTGATGAAAGGCCTTACTCATGTAATCTCTTATAATTTACTTAACATTGCTATCTTATAGTAACTGCAATGGATAAAAACTCTACAATCATTCTGTAGGGAGCTCAGCCCTCAAATTGCACATAAAAACTCTTGTGTTGCTGGAGCTTGCTGTAGGTTTAACTCACTGAGCTACTCAGTAGATTTTACTAGCAATATTAACTAAGAGCACATGTAAGCCTACCCTTGGAAAATTTTAACGATGCTTTGGAGAATTCTGAAGTGGGTTTCCATTGCAAAAGAGTCGTCAGAACAAGCTTGTATTGCTAGTTGCCATATATCCCTGCTGTATGACTACAAAAGAAACTCTCCGAGTTGTTTTGCCTATTGACCTGCTAGTCACTTCAAACCCCAGTGGAGACAAGCTTCTTTGAGGATCTGGAATTGCTTATTTTTTGTTCAGCTTTCCAAGTATAAAGTTGAAACTGTATAGATGAATTTCCCTTTGCCTTAATAGAACAAGATTCAGAGTCTATTGAACACATCACTGCAAGCTCATCTTAATAATAATCTGAGTTTATAGACTCACTCAGCCTGAAAATAAATTGAAAGGTACTAGAATTAGTTTCTTGCAGAAATATTTTCTGCCACAGAAGTTCTAATGAGCAGGTAATGGACAGACTTGGCAAAGAGCAGAATACTAATAAAACACATTAGAAATGGAAGCTAACAAAAAAAAAAAAAGAAAAAAAAAAGAGAAAATGCAGCCAAACAAGAAGGCTCAATAGTGGTCATTATTCCTAAAGAATACCAATGGAATTATTAAATTACATATTGGAGCATTGTCGTTGGAAAGCAGCACTCGCTAAGACTAAAGCTTTCTGCATAAGGTGCAAATTGTATGTATGGGAGGTATAAGAGTGTGTACAACTCTGTCTCTAAATGAAATTTTGGGGAGCTTGAACTTTGTTTTGTGGATGATTTAGTCCCAGTTTCATCTTGCACTTTGCAGTTAAAAGGCAGGACAGAGGAGCAGCCCTGAGGTGACCAAGTGACTGGGGAGACTGGTCTGACTCGCACTCTTCTGTTGAGCCACAACAAGCACAAGGTGCCACGGAGCCTGGACTGCTCCTCTCCAGAGATAACCTTAGCCATTTGTCCAGCCATTCGTATGCACTGTAATCACACTGAGCAACTTGGCTTATAGGAACAAAAGTTAACATTTGTCAATTTCCATAGAAAACTGAACTATTTGTTGATACCCAGCTCTAACCCTGTAGTCCTGATAAAGCCTATAAAGGATTAGTGGGAAGGATCCAAGCCTGACTTTGACAAAGAGTGTGATGAGACTGTCTGTGATAATGGTACAGAGGGCACTGGGGAGTGTAGTCCTGCTCAGGTTTCTCAGTTTTGCAGTGGTTTTTCAAACTTGAGACATTATATTGAATTTGACCCTCTTGTTTCAAAAGCAAGATGCCATGGATTTGACCAGCTTGGATGTTTTCTTCTTCCAAGCCGGCTTTTTTGATAGCTTCATGATTTACAATCAGAGTCTTCCCAGCTGAAATAGGTAATTGGTTCATATCCTGACAACCAATGTAAACCTTTTGTGAAGGTAATATTGATGTCTTTAAAATGGGATCTTTAACTGCTCTCACTGTACATCACTATTAATACAGGAATTCAGTCTTTCATTTCCTGGCTGTATTCCTATTTTATTTAAGAAAAAATCATAGACTTTCTTTTATCTTTTCAGTTCATCAGCCAAATTTAATGTATATGTTATACGAGTGACAAATAGAGGGAAGCAGTTGATTTCTAACTGTCATTCCTGTATTACTTGTGTGTGTGCAAGTAGAACTGTCTAGTAACAGACTTAGGGATAAGTCTGGCTCTGCTTTTTCTGGTATGCACTACTCAATTTGCTCAAAGTGAGGAATAAAATTAGTGCTGCTTATTTTCCTATAATTTGAAGCAATCCTTTTTTCTCTTAGTCTGAAATTCAGGTTGTTTCCCAGTCCCATTGTGTTCACAATGTGAAGGAAATGTTCATCTGTTCAGTCCTAAAAAAGGAAAATTCAAATGCGGCTTTAACATGTCTCTTTGCTGATGTGGGCTTTCTCTGACGTGCACTGATTGCCTGTCATACTCTGTAAATCAAAGTTATATATCTACATGCCTCATGTTACAACTGCTAAAAGGATCTAGTTGTTTATTTAGCTTGGAGGGTGATAAACACAGATTAATGAGCATATGCAGAAATAACTCATATGTATTATGAAGATTATAATTTGTATTTATTTTTATCTGCATTTCAAGAATTATGGATGCTATTGTTTATTAGACAACCCAGTTTCATCACTTTTGTGGTAGGGACTCTCTCCCTGGTAGATATTTAATTTTGCTTGACACCATTCTTTTGTGAGCCCTCTTGAAGTGGATCTGGGTCTTGAATTAAAGCTACCCTAAAGATTTTAGTGAATATTCCTGTGAAGCATAAACTCCCTTTTAATATCTGAGGGTGGATTAAAAACTTCACCTTGGATCGCTCAGAAACATCTGCAAAACTCCACAGTTTTGATTCCCCAAGTTTTTTCTCTAGTGTCTCACAATCAGTCAGCAGGATTAGAGAAGTGCCTTGCCTCTCATTTTAAGACTGTGCTGTTATTCATGGGTATAAAGCAGAACTTGAAAGTGTGATGACAGGTAGCCATATAACTCAAAACCCTCAATGGAGAATATGCTGGTTTTACCCTTTACCTTCACATTTCTAGCAGGCAGTTGTTAGAGCTGCAATTATGTAATTGGGCTGCTTTTATCTTTTCTTACCTCTAATAATCATTTTGTTGTAAAGCAATGCATTCACTGGCTAAATAACTAGGTGCTGATAGGCTTTATTTAACAATTATTATTTTTTACTTCTTACTGAGTAAAAAATAAGATACAAGGAGATTCTAGAGACCAGAATAATGAGTTAGTCATCACCAGAAATGTTAACAGTTCTGCATGCTATTCTAGGGAGCCTAGAAAACCATTTCCCAAGCAAATTCAGAGACGTGTGTGTGTGAAGTCCAGGATGGTTCATCCTCCACAGAACTTCATAGCCCTTTACTGCATCTAGTAAGTGAGTGACAGTGCCTATTTAAAGATAATGTTGCCATGAGTTCTCTGTAGTACTTGAAAGCCTGCCTGATCCAGTACTATACATAATGGCCTCAAATGTTTGAGTCAAGGCTGCTCTGGTTTAAGGTTTCTATCATGAGACTATCTTGAAGGAATTTTTATTTTGGTTTAGCATTACAAAACTTGAAAGCTTGGCATAACCGCTCAAAGGAGCACACAGCAGCAGGCTTCTGTGTCCTGTGTGGGCACTAGGCAGCAGGGCAGGGAAAGGAGTATTGTGTATTCTGGAGCAGAAAAAACAGTATATCAAATTTTAAAATAAAACAAACCCAAAGTTGAATAGCCCTTACTAAAGACACACAGGTATCCCTTCGTGCTGCCGAGTTTGCGAAACAGCTGATTGGGGCTGAAATCCTTGGTGCATACATGCATGCATACATACATGCAAGGTGTCTCTACTGGCTTAAGTTGTTTTAAAGTAGACTGCTGCCTGCAATTTAGCACTGGGAGATGGAAAACCAGTTCATATTATGTTAGGATTATGGTTTCTAGATAGAAGACTTTTCAAAGGGGCTTTTCCCTCTCATGGAGGGAACTGAACCAGTATGTTCCCCACTTAATTTACCTTCATACCATTGAATGCAGGTTACAGGGGTCTTTGCTCTTTGTTTCAATCTTTTGAGTCCCTAAAATAATCCTCACACAGATTTTCGCAGCTTGAAATACATACTGCTGCTTTAGCAAAATTTCATTTCACTGCAGCTTCATAGCCTAGTAGTGATAATCCTTTGGGCAGCGTAAGTGTATGTCACTAAAGAAGCATTTAAGTACTACCTTCCTTCAGTATCAGAGCTTGTTGGATTTATTTTCTGTTCAACTATTTGGCAAAAAGCTACCCCTGCAAGAAAAATAAAAAAGAAAAATCTCAACAGAGCAGTGATCAATAAATAGTAATTAGCTGCACATCCCCATTTTTGCAAAAGTAATTCTGAGAGTGATGAAAATCAGCATGTGCTGATTTTAGGCAGCTTTGGCAGTTTATTGGCAGCTGTTATTGCAGCCGGTTGTCTCTGATGTTAAATTCCCATATATAGAGAGAGACCTTTTAGTGGGCTGCAAGAGTTAGTGTATCTGGTCCATTAGCTCTGTGCATGGGTAAGCAGGAGAAAAGAAATTCTGTGCTTTGCATTCAGACGATTCACCTCAATTTCTAAATAGAACACTTAGACGTGCACTGAATATATTGGAAGACCCTAAGGATGGAATTGATTCAGAGACTCTCTGGGTACATGCATGCATGGGGCAAGCTATATGTTTGCAGGTAGCTTCTTTTAGTGTCCTGACTGAAATAAGTAAGTCTTAACCACCTATATGCCCGTTACACTTGCTTTTCACACACTCTGACATGCAACATTAAATCAACTGTGTTTCTGAAAATATAATGTCTTTTTTTATTTATTTCTCTGAACAAATAAGAAGCTTCTGACAGCCCTGGCTAAGAAACTGACATCCATCAAGACAGGAAAGAGTTGGTTTTTATCATTATTTCTAAATTTAGGTGTGAAGCTCATTAATATTCTGATGTGGCGATAATGGTCACTTTGCTATGGATAAAAAAGTGATATAAGCAGAGATTTTCCAGGCGACTTTGTATAGAATCATAGAATGGTTAGGATTGGAAAGGACCTTTAGATCATCTAGTTCCAACCCCCCTGCCATGGGCAGGGACACCTCACACTAAACCATCTCACCCTAGGCTTCGTCCAACCTGGTTGTGAAATACGAACTCACTCCTCTAAACAAAGTAGCAAGGTTTTATTGAGGGACAAAGTCAATAAAGCAAAAGTAACAGTGCTGGGTGCATGACCGTAGCCAGAGGCGCAAGTGGTTAGCATTTGTTACAGGTTTATATATTTTCACTATTACATTAGTTACATACATATTCATAATTCCCGCATATAGGCGGGGGATATTATAAGTAGCTTCAAGAATTTATTATCATAAGTCTCCTCCTCTTGGCGTCTGCACACTGCTCTGCGTTGATTGTGGGCAGGGGTCTTGAGGATGAAGTAAACAATCTTCCTCTTGTGAGTAGGGGTCTTCAAGATGAAGTAAGCAGTCTTCCTCACAGTGTACTTTTCACCTTTGGCACAGTTGGACGCCCCAATAACCACACAACCAGCTATATCTGTAATTATTCTGATAAATAGGAAAGATTTAAAACAGTGTGACCTTCCTGCAAAATTTATTGCAGGACTGGCAGACAAGGAGTATCCCAAGCTAGCAGATGTTTGAGAGGCTCTGTCTCTAAATTAACTGATGAGTAGAAGGATGGTGTGAAATAACTCATTCATGTTTAGTGGGGCCACTAAATCCTGTTATCTCACCACAGACTTAAAACACAAACATTGCTCTTTAAAACTACTTTAGAAGACTAGTGTGAAACAATTAACTCATGTTTAGTGGGGCCACTACATTCCACAGACTTACAACATAAATATTGTTCTCTTTCTACAACCTAAGTTAAGCTAAAAAGTACTTTATGTTTTCTAGACACTAGCTTTCCTTATATCAAGCTTCACCCCCCCTTCTTTTACCTTTACAAATTCTTTTGCTGTGTGACTCCATTTTGATCAAGAGATCTGAACCTTTTTAACTTGTTGTCTAGTCTTGTGTCTTTAGTGAGCTTTGTTTCTGTTACTGTAAACTCGTACAGTTATATCCACATAACCACACCTATGATTTGCGAAAGCCAGTACATTTATGTGTTTATCACATGGTCTTGAACACTGCCAGGGATGGAGCATTCACAACCTCCCTGGGCAACCCATTCCAGTGTCTCACCGCCCTAAAAGGAAAGAATTTCCTCCTTATATCCAGTCTTAGTGAACAAGCCTTTCCAGGCTTTGACGCTGAGAACTGTCGATACTGATGTACAGGATTTCATGTAGTTTTATTTACCAGATTGAGACTGTTCAGAGAAGAAGGAAAGAGAGAGACCATTGCATACATCTGTATGGGGTGACTCTCTTTCCTGTTTCTGGGTTAATCACACCTGTGAAAAATGTTTCACTTAGTTTTTTGAGTCTTTGTTCATGTTGCAAGGCACAGGCAGACATTCATGCTTTCCAGTTAAATCACCAAGCGGTGATCGATAAATGAGCTGAAACTTTCCCTTCAGAAATCGAAAAACCAGAGATGGTAACATGGATACTTACTAGCAGAAGGCTGGTAATGCTAGCTGTAAAGTTGAGGCAATGGACTCGAGCAGGGCTCTTCCAGTGCAAAAAAGGGATCCTTTCATGAAGCTTTCTATGGGTTTCAACAGCTGTAACAGCAAGGTGATGTGTCCAGCAGAGTATTTATGTAGTTAGGGTGGGTAAGCTGCACTAAGTTAAACGTTTTTGTTTCCTGTGCAAAGACCAATTCAGCACACAGAGACATGGTAAATGGGGGAAAATACCCAGTTTAGCCTTGTGCTCTTCTTTAGGAAATTGTGCTTCCTGCAACTAGATGACCTTTGAAGATTCCTTCCAACACAAACTATTCTGTGACTGTGTGAGTGATTCTGTGAGTTTTGCTTTGTGCTGAGATGTCTGGAAGCAAAATTGCCCTGTATGAACATAGCAGATCTGGATGTTGAGCTGCCAAAAGGCAAATCTTTGCACAACATTGTCCTGTCAGTGGAGCCTGTGTCCATATCGCATCCCTACTGTGGCTGTGGTATGAAGACCTCCTCGCAGGCTCTGTACACCAGGTAGCGCCTCTCCCTTTCTTATCAACTCACATAATATTTAGAAAAGAAAACAGAGAGCCAAGCCAGGCTAGGGCCTATATTTTGAATGGAAAGTTATGAATAACAGGAGTATCCAAAGAATTATGTCAATGTCTGAAGTTTCAGGGCTAATTAAACAAAAGAAATCTGTATGTTTTGCCATGCCAAAGTGAAATTTGTAAGGAGTTTTCCTCCCAAACAAAATGTTGTTCTTCCTATTCACTGCCAGGTCAGGATCAAACTCCTTTCTAGCACTGGAGACCATAGGAAGCATTTATTTAAAACCTTAATTTCCTTATATTTGAGCTTGGATTTTAAATGGAAACTAGAGTCATGTTTGCTCAAGGGATTCAGAGGAGCATCTGTACAATCACTGTTTGAAGTAAGCCTGAATCTGGAAAGGTTAGACACTGTAATATCTCGGCAGGCTCAGTGCACTTGGTTTACAAATCACTGTTCTTAGAGTGTTGGCACATTTCATTAATTTGTCCAAGTTTAAACTTTTCCCAGCATCTGATCCACAGAAAGTTTTTTTTACTTTTTGCTTATTTTCCTTCCATTACAACTCGACTCAAAGCCAAAGAAACATTTTCTTACAAAAACCGACCAAACTGATTTTGTATGTTAATTTATTCCCATACCTCATTGAAATATTTACTTAGCCACAGTTGCTCAGGCAGAGTGGAGTCTGCGCCATGTGGCTTTCTGCTGAATGTGACAAAAACACAGCCTTGTTCTGGCTCCTCCCGTTTTTGACAGGATGCAAACCCCCACTCCATTAACACGAACATGCGTTTGCACTCAGTTTAAACTTTGCATATGGTTGATATCTAATTCTAGGTGACTCTGAACATATGAGCTTTCATTTACTGGCTTTTAGCTGTGCATCTCCCATGCAAAATTAAAAATATCTGTAGTCATATAAAACCAGGGCACTTTTCACCCCTGCCTGTTAAGCATCTTCTGTATTCACAACTCACAAACCTGTCCATATGCATCAGTTAGCCACCAGTCATACACAGGGCTGGAGCACTGGAGACCCGCTGCCCCATATACAGTAGCAACGGTTGGTCCTCTGAGGAAAGCAACATCAGGCCATTGTGGCTGTTCAGCCCAACCTGCCCATTCTTAGTCCCTGGTTAAGGAGGCAGCCTACTGAAGACAGAAGGAATGACACCGGAGATAAGAACTAGTACCTGCATTTCTGTTCAGACTCATGAAATACAGCTTCATTCAGCTCTCAGTGGATCAGAAGGTCCTTACTCCTCCATTACTCCTAACAAGCTGTCTAGCTTGTTAGGTTTGTTATAAAAAGAGCATACATAGTTTTTATTTATTGGTGTTTCTTATAAAGTTTCAGGTTTAGTTTGGTTTGATTTTGATATTTTCCTCCCCAAGCCTCAGCTACTGGCAGCATTTTCAATGTTTTGCATTATGAAAATTGTTTGCTGTGGAGCATCACAGATCATAATTTGAGATTAGGCTATCTGGCATCTTATGGAAAACCTGCTGAGGACAGTCTTGGTTAGTTTTGCTTTTATCATTCATTGTGTACTGCATAGGAATTACAGCTGTGTTTTTGGTTGCTCACCAGGGACTCAGTCTTACAGTGCAGCCACAGCATGTGGTGGTTCAGTTTGATCTGGAAAATCATCTGCATGCAAGATTCAATCCTTTTGTGGATGGCAGGAGCCAGACTCTTGACAGCAGCACAGTGCTGTTAGAGGTCTGTTCCACATACAGGTTGGCTCGAAGAAATGATTTCCTAGAAATAATCTAGTGTCAGACTATGTGGGCACACCCCATCAAGTGGCATTGCTTAGAAGAGAGGCACAACTGACAACCAATTTCTGCAAGGCTTCCTAGTTACTCCAGTACAACAATGCAGGTACGCAAAGAGGGGGTGTCAGCTCATTGCGTGTTTGCAGGATCAAACCCTGTGCCTGGGGGTTTGACAGGGGTAGTGAAAGAATAAATATTATTTTCTAGCACTGATGTTATTCTGTGTCCTGAGAGGCCTGGGCGACTTAAGCAGCACCTGATCTCCTATGTCAAAGGCAGAGGCATATTACAGACGTAAGATGTTTGATGTGCACAAGCATGTCAGTTGCTCACTTTAGATAGTCCTCCAGGTGCACAAAATAGCTATAAACTTAACCTTTGTCATGATTCATTTACATTTGAGCCTGTATCTAAAAGGATGGTAGTATGATCCTCTGGATCATGATGTAAGATTGTGAGACATCTGGAGTCTGTCAGAATAAGGAGAGGGACCTCTGGAGTGTAATTGAAAAAAAAAGGAAAAGGAAAAGAAAGTAATTTGGTTTTATGTTTAATTTCTATAATGAAAATGGCGTGGATTTGTGTAAAACCATACTTACAGTGCAGTTTCTGAATCCATGATTGTGATCCTGCCCTTCTTTATTCAGTATTACATTTCATGGTCTGCTGAAATCATGTTTAGGGGGATAAAAATAGTGTATCTTCTGTTTTTTGGCATCCAACCTCTAATTTACAAATATAATTTATGCTAATCTTGAAAGTGCTTCTCAAATACAAAGTAAAATGTGTCATCCTTAGTATATGTGTGTATAATTTATTCTGATGGGGAATAGACATTTCAAAGCCATTTCAGGCCTTTATACTCAGAACATTTGATATGAGCGGAAGAATGAGGTGTTCATTGCTGTATGAGTAAGGAAGTGATTAAAATATCAGTAGCTATTCTTGTAACCCAAAAAAGGTAGATGCACCAAGGGATGCACTGCTGTTTGCTCTATCAAGCCAGCTCACAGACAATCCCTGAGTGAAGTATTTTTATTCTTTTTGTATCTTTGCAGATGGTTAGTCATTTTTATGATGGGCTTATACAAATCTTCCTACAGCATCACAATTAATTTTTTGTGACTTATCTTTGGTCTCAGACAGCTTCCCTGATGGATTAGATGTGTGTCATGGTAGGGTAGCACTGGCTTGCAGCTCCCCAGAGGGAAGAGGCCTGGCCATCCGTGTGCATTGTTTGCCTTGTAACTCAGTTCTCCCCTGTTCTGCAGAGTAGCTTGCAGAGACTCTCAGCTCAGTTTCTGCCAGCTAACAAATCAGTATCTGACTGAGTCTTCCTCACAAGAAGAGTGAGCATCTGCTATTGAAATGGCTTCTCTTGGCTGTCTGGAGTGTCACCCCTGAGAGTACATTTGTCACCAACAGAGTACGTCCGCTTTTCTCCTGCTTAGGAGGTCAAGTCTTATAATCAGGTGTAGTTCCCCTTTTGAACTTGTGGATAAAAAGTCAAAAAATCTCATGTAAAGGAAAACTGGAAGAAAAATAGAAACTACACAAAGATGAGGAGAGCTAGCAAGTGGTTCTTGGTGCCTGAGGCATGAAACTAATCCGTTTTAAGTCTGAACTGATAAGAGAATATCTGGATGAATACCAAGAACCAAGGGTGGATAGATAGCAGGGAAGAAAATGTAGCTCTAGGGTATTCTGACTTTATGGGGCTTAGATATTCCTAAGAATTCTCCTACTCCTTAGAACTACAATGAGGGATTTAATATGCCACATTGTTTGTAGTTAAAGCAGTAACACCAAGTAAAACAAAAGTTTTTACACAACTATGATTTTTTATTTTATTTTTTTTTTCCCCAGGAATTACTTCAATTTCTCCTTGGTCCAAGTAATGAAACTTCACAGAAAAAGTAAAACTGTTACTTGCAGTGCAAACTAGTAACAGAGCAAACTAAAAAGACCACGCTGATTGAGGCAGGCAGTCTCTAGATACCTTTACTTTGCCATGTGTTCTTCAGCAGTGTGATGAGAACTTCTTGTTCTTAGTTTTCCAACTTGACAACTCGAAAATATGTTTCCAGTCAATAGGAACATTATGAGTCATGGCAAAGCAAGGTGAAAATGACCTGGCCTGTGCTTTGTCCATTTACAGTATTTTCTGAGTTCATTTCTAATGGTGTGTTTTCTCCTGTAACTTCCATTCTTGTGGTGAGTAATAAAATGAATAATACAAAAGTTATTGCCCTCTGCAGTTCTTCAAACACATAAACATTTCAGTTATTCCATGTTGTAGTTTGGTCAGTGCTCCAGTATCTACTTGCTAGAACAGAGCAGGCAGAACACAATAAACTGAGCTGTAATGTGTCCAGGACCACGATGATCACAGCTTATTTGCAGGTAGTCTGATTCCACATTATGGAACAGCAAGGTTGGAATGGTTTAGTTAGCTGAATTCTGACCTCAGAAATCTCAGCTGACAGATAATAGCTATATAGGAGGTATAACAAGACTTGTCAGCTCCATTATTTGGAGCTATTCTACCTATTTTAGTAATGAAAGCTGAAATCTTCTATTGCCATTTTGAGGCTTTGGTATTTGCTATAATGATTCAGTTCCAGTACTGTGTGGAGGAGGGAGAGGGATGAGAACAGTGCACCCGAGGAGGGATAATGTAATCTGGCAGCACTCGATGGTCTCCATCGGACTTGTTAAGTAGGCTTTGGAGAAGTCCCATAACTTGTTCTTGAAAGAAGAGCTGCTTCAGAACACTCTTCTTAAGTGTGTCTGGAGCTAGCCTTACTGCACTGCCCTTTCTGCCACCCACTGCAGCATCAGTCACTAGACCTAGGCAAATGCCAAAGTGCATTTTCAGCACAAAGTCAGGTTTGCTGTGTGTAGCGCAAGTGATTGTATGATTAATTTTGTTATTATATAATTCATGTCTCTTGTTGCAGACAAATGACTTGCCTTTTTAATGGTTATTTGAATGCTGTATATAATTCTTTGTCAGAGAAGCAGTTGAACCTGGCCAAGTTCAGATTGAAACTTCCCAGAGGAATAATCCAAATCTGAATTTCCATATATATTAATAAACTGTGTAATACTTGCAGCAACTCACATAATACAGTTTTGAAATGAGATAGAACTCATTATCAGTACAATGAGGAGCACAGGCTCTTTCCTGTCAGAAATAACGGAGTGAGAGCTACACAATTATTTTCCTTCGCTGCTTCTGGAGCCATTTATGCAGCAAGGTGTGTGTAAATCTTTCTCTGCGTGTTGTGGTGTAGTGGGACATATACCAGCCCCAGACAACTCCTGTAGTTGCAAGCAGGAAGAGTTTATAAACAAATCATTTCTGTCTAGTTTCATGGTGTAACATCAGCAGTACTGTGCATTGCAAAGTTGTGTTCCACAGGTCTCAATGGAGCATTGGCATGCTGCTGCCTGAGGGTAGGAGATGCCATGTTTGAAATCTGCCATCCAGCTTTTGTATTTGTTCTCTGGGTATGAGTCTGGAATGACTCCTTTCTCTGTGCGCCACGGTGGATTTCAGTCTCTATTACCAAGATGTGAACTTGGCACTCCACCTGATGTTATGCTTGCACTTGCTAGTCAAGCTCTGCTGGGAAACACCCGCTGCCCGACACTCAGGAATCCCTACCAGCATAAGTCCCAAACATAAGCTTTTTTGTGATCCTGACTGATGACCTCGGCCCAGTACCAAGAATGAGAGGTTAGGCTTCTTCGTCTTGGGGTTTACAGTGCAACTATCAGCTGATAGGTTGGCTCCTACACTCAAAGAGGAATGGACAGTCTTACACATGGCTGAAAAGAGGGAAATGGTGCCCTGCTGATTTTGTCTAGTAGCTGAGCAGGGAATATAGAAAAGCAAGACCAGATCTACTTCAGCACGAAGCAGAATAACAAGTTCTGTTCTCATGTGTACCTGCAACCTCTCTTTGACCTGGCTATAGGCTCTTTATTCTGGAGTATGCATAGGAAGCAGGTGAGATAGGTTTTCATCTGTGACGTTGAAAGGAATTCAGTAAAGAATGAAAAAAAATATGGAAAGGGAAGGAAAAAGGACACAGTTCAGTTGTTTAATGAGATATGTGTGTTTAGACACTGAACTTACATTTTGAAAGTTCTTATTTCTGGAGTACAGGATGCAGCAGTTCAGCAAAAACCCACACTTCATATAAATGCAGTTCTGTGTATTCTTAGGAAATGGGTGAAACCTATCATCTCGGTGGACTTTGTGCAAGTCCATCCATAATGGAATCTGCCTTACAGTGTGTAGTTTCAACACTTTCATGCAGTAGTGAAGTAAATGCACTAATTAAATAGTATAACTTGATGAGAACTTTCATGTCAGAGACATGGCAAACTGAAATTCTGCTTGCTAAATCTGACTTGTCCAATGGACTTAAGGAAGGAAGCAGACCCCCACCTGCATTCTTCAGCATGTTTGGATAGTAATCTTCTCTAAATAACATGACAGGCCCTTTTTGTAGTCCAGCACCAGAGGATTATATTATTTTCAGAACAATTTATGCAGGATTAGTGGAGACATAGTTAATCATTTAAATTAGCTACAGGTTTTTTATTAATCTTCAAAATAATGAGCTCTACCTTTTGATCTTTGTGTCTGAAAATCCCTCTGGAATTGATGCCAATTAGGATTCAGTAATAACTTGGTTATGAACATGGATCAGTATATGCATATGTGTGGCATGTGTGTGAGCAGGTGTGTGGTGTGTACATGTGCAGGTGGAGAGCGGCACATATTCAGTTAGACCTGTTCACTTGTTACTGATTTGGAAAGGGGATCTCTCCAGTCATGGAAAATAAATAAAAATGCAAGGACAGTAGTAAGCAAAAAAAGATTCTGCTTTATTATGCAGTCGTGCGTTGCATGGTGCCAATCCGATGCTTTTAAGACAATTAGATACAGCTTGTGTATTACCTACAGTGAAGATAGGGGACAGTATCAGGGAATGAAGTGACCTTAATTTTCACATGAACCATTGAGAAATGTTCTTGTCTTTTAAAGAAGGAAATGTGTTCCAGAAGCAAATAAACTGCATGAGCCCAAGGCAACACTGAATAGGAAACTTACAGATGAGCAGACTGACCCTGCTTAGAGCTTCACTCTATGTGAAGGAGAAACAGGAGGTAATTAGGGCTTTCCAGGACTTTGCAGTTCTCATACTGACATTTCTACATGCTCACAGTGGCACATACCATTTCAAACCTCCATGCAAACAGGCCTGTGTTGACCTGTGTATGTTGCATAGGTTTTTCGTGTAGTCAGTGAATTGCATTAATTGAGCTGTGTTATGGGTTTGCAGTAAAAGCATCAGTAAAAGCTATGATTCAGAACTGATAAGCATACATGACTATAGCAGGGATAATACCTTATTCTCAGTCCTGCCATCCATGGTACAACGTAGTATTTGGTATGATAGCACTTTTTCAGCTGAGCTTTCCTTCTTCTCTGTGTTCCTGAATGTTTGGAGGTTATTTTCTTCCTGGTGTCCCACAGCCCATTGCCTTTGCATCTCCTCTACTTGCATCTTACTAGTTTCATACTGCTCATGTTGCAGCTTCAAGTGGATTTGATGAGATGTAAATACTCAGTTTCCTATATACAGATAATTTTTTGAGCATTTCTTTCTCTTATCATTCTTTAATCTGAAGGGAAATGATTGACTGGGCCCCAAGAGCCTTGTTTCCAAGGTACATGGATGTCTGTAGTTAAAGATGAGTGCAAGGGAGTGTGGATCAATACAGGATATTGCATTTCTAAAGCAGTATTATTCTTTGCCCTACTTGTGGTCTCTTCCTAAAAACTGAGTTCTGACTTCTAATGTTTGAATTTTTTTTCTGTAGACAATTTCTAGTCATAATGCTATGAAATGTGAACAAAAGCTTTTCTCTATTTTTTCTTGTAAAACTCTGAGTGAGTGCATAGCGGTGTATGTACCTTTGAATTCTTGGCAACCTACACTGAGTGCTTTATTCTAGTAGTCATCTTCTTTCAAGAAAAGAAAAGAGCATTGCTGGTTTCCAAATTAAAAAGTACAATCTGCTCCTCAGAAGCAGAACTGAGACTGTGATTCCAGGTACAGTTCAGGCAAAGGTGGATCATTTACTTATGTGTGTATTTTCTCTTACAGCATAGGTGGAGAAGTAGCGAGAGGAAATGAAGGAAGCTACGTGGGGAAGCATTTCCGCATGGGATTTATGACAATGCCTGCTCCTCAGGACAGACTGCCACATCCTTGCTCCAGTGGCTTTACAGTGAGATCCCAGTCTCTTCATTCTGTTGGAGGAACTGACGATGAAAGTAGCAGCTCTCGTAAGCAGCCGCCTCCAAAACCTAAACGAGACCCCAACACCAAACTGAGCACCTCATCTGAAACAGTCAACACTGGAACAACAAATAAAAGTGGGAAACTACCAGACAGGACCGAAGGTAAATGCTATAATTCTTTGGAAAAAAGGTTTATGGTGACACTGTTAAGATTATCCAGTTGATAATCTTGTATTTAAGGATTAACTGTAGTTTCCCTCTCTGTGTAACAATTCCAGCACAGATATCCCAGATCATTGTGCTCTACATTTTGGACCCCTGGGTAATTGCCAACCATTGACATTTCTAACAGAACAGTACCACTTTTATTTCCTGGTTATATACTGGAGAATGAGTTGAATTATTCAAAATGAAAGGCAAAAGAAATTGCTATCAGGTAGCAATGTTACCTGCACACCAGCTAAGGACCACTCACTATATCACTAGCACCGTGCAAACCACAGTCCTGGACAGGGTCCTCCTCAACAAAGAAGTAAAGGACAGAAATGATAAAATACTGAAAGCTGCATGGCCCTGAATCTCTACAGCAAGGAGATATTATCCAATAGTAAAAATTATACCTGAGATGATATAATGTATTGCCTAAGCTTCTGTTTGCATGTAGGTCTACATTTTCTCTTCACAGCTACATTGCAGCCTAGTTACATTCTCATTTCTCCTAGTTCCATTGCAGCCAATGCAATATTCAGAAGAAAATAAACAAATGTGTTGAATAAGGTTAGAACTTCCTTACTCTGAACTACTAAAGAAGAACTAACACTGTAGGGATCTTCTTCTTCCTTTCTTCCATGCTGGAAGTCCATTTTGTGAAGCAGTAGGACCAGCTGTACTTCCTGCTAGGAGAGATCAGGATGACTGTGATTCACAGTGTGAACTGTAAGAAGGAACCCTTATGGACAAATGGTTTTGATCAGTGCTGGTCTTTCCTACTGCTGTGTTACATATCAGTTTTGACATCCCATGCATTATGTTGTGCTCTTAGTGTGTGTCCCTTTTGCTTCTTGCTGTGGCCAGAAATACTTGTTAGCTGCATTCATGTTACAACCCCTTTTAAGCAAATCTGATTTTGAAAAGTCATCGGTGATAATAAAGATGCAAAGCAATGTGTAATTCAACTGATGACACATATGTCTATGACTGCAAGGTTGAGCACAAACGCTGAACAAACTGTAGATATATTTGTGCTGTTGGTGGTGGTTATTTTGCATATGACATTTAGCATTACTTCCGTAGCTTGTCCTCCCCCATGACCATTACATCAACTCCATTGAACAGATTCACATGACAAATCCAAGAATTGAGTAACTGCCCTTAATAAAAGCAGTTTAGCACAATTTTACTGGACCAAAGGCTACACAGTGACCACTCAGATTTGTGCCACAGACAGATTTAAAATCTCATATCAGAAAGTTTCAAGTCCTCCATTTAATCTAGAAGGAGAATTACATGGCACAAACGTTTTGGTCTGATGTGCTCTGAGGTGAAAGATAGAAGCTTTTAAGTTTCTCAAAAGTTCTTTTGAAAAATATTATATTTCAAAATGTTTTTATAATTCTTTAACATATTAGCACTCTTTCTTCCTGAGTCTGCTCAACCAGAATTACAAAGGCTAAATGAAGTTTATCTTGCAGACAGGGCAGTAAAATAGGCTCTAACATTTTCTGACTTGTTTAATGAATATTCCTGCAAGTGTGCATTGAGTCTCAGAGTATATTTTGCTCTTTGGTATAGCCGACCTTCACATTATCTCTAGGATAATTAGGAATAAGGTCTGTTTTATATCCATCCCCCTAGCCCTTTTCCTCATTTACTGAGAAGCAAGAGTCTCTGAAAGCCTTAAAGTAGCAATAATAATAATGATAGTGATAATTGAAATACATTCAAGTATTCCACAGATCTCGCAGAAATTATGGCAGACTCCTTAAGTAGTCATGTAGTTAGGTAGAGCCATGTCCTTATGAAACTGGATCTTCTTCAGCACTATTATTATGGAAGACTGTGAAGATTTTGCTTCCTTTCCCTCATTTTCTCCTGCCATCTGAAATTTGACACTGAGGACGTAGTATGTAGTCATGTCCCTTCTGATAGACTCCAAAATTTGTAATTTATTGACATTTCTGTTTCCAAGGCCTGCTTTCTGTTTGCCTGCTTCCACTCTGTACAGGTTGAGCTCGATCTATTGCATCACAAGATGGTTATGAGTGGCATGCATGGTGCTGTAGCAGGTTCACTTTGTATAATTTCTATGACAATAGCATTACTACACCATAGTACTAAGTATTGCAGAGCACCTCATCTTTGTTACTGTAATCAATGTCTGAATATTCATAGCAAGATCTCTGGAAAGAACTGGTTAATGGTTAATACTCCATCACTAGCATAAAAGATAGTACCTAAGTGTTGCCTCTGAGTGTGACTAAATGCCTTCATGGAATATTGAGAATCTCTATGATACTTAATATATGCCATGTATTACATTCATTCTGCAGGTTTACATGTAGTACTGCAATGGGTACTTTTAAGCTATCATGAAAAAGTTCCTGGAGATTTTGAAGTGACATAACCCATTAACTGTTTTCATGTGTTCAGAATGCCTGCCCTGTTTGTATGTGTTTGGTTTTATATATGCCAGACTTACAGGAGTTTCACCAGAGTCTGATACATAGAAAGTAAAATCAGATTGTAGGGGGGTTAACTAAGCAGTCACATTTTAAAGTCTGAGGTATACTCAAGGTGGTGTTTGGATGAACAAACTAAAATGCTTTGCTGTCACCAGGAAAGGCTTTGTTATTGCTTGTGCCCTCCGAGGTAACAAGTTTGTTGTGATGAAAGAGTTTTCAGCCATCATCTGGCTAGCATAGGAAAGTTTGTATAAAACCTGTGGTCATACATTGATGAGGGCATCTAAAGATGAGCAGAATCAGATGAAAGTTAATTATCTGCAGTATTTATCTGATACAAATATTAAACCAGCTTTGTCCCAGAATAGGAAATTATTACTGTTGCTTTACAGTTAATCCCAGCAAATAAAGTATCTGAAATTGTGTGTAGCTCAAAGAAACCTGTGAAGGTCTGATTCTGCAAATCTTTTTTTTTTATCTGTGCAAGTGGTGAAGTTTTCCCATATCTAGTAGTTCTCATTCTAGTAGCAGTCTTTGAATTCAAGAGGCTGTAAACCTGTATCTTGCCAATTTCAGGTAAGATAGTCCATAGGATACAATACTCATGTTCTCCTAGGAAGGTCTTTGGAATGTCAACTCCGAGAACACAGAGGCTTAACTTGGTCTTTATTGTTGATATTGTACCTAAATATTTGTATATGCATGCCTCTGATACATTTGCATGTATTTGTGGTATTTGCAGGCTGAGTGGCTACTGCTTTTTCCAGGAGCTATTGAAAACAATGATAAAAACCCCTATTGTTTCTCCACCAACTATTGTGGAATCTTTGCAAAGGAGTTGTCACAAAATTATTCCCAGCTCATTTTTTTTTTATGGCAATGCAGAATAATTCAGACTATGATTTCTATTGTCTGACCCTGTGGCTACTTTGAAAAGGAATTTGCTACATTTCCTAGGCAACCAGGGACAGCCTCACCGCTCATTTTTATTAAACATGTTTACTTTTTGCTTTTTGATAACTATCCACTTTATACAAACAAAACCAATTACTGGTGGTAATTTTCATTCTTTTTCTGATCATGGTGAAGTCCAAATATTGAATCCATCTCATCTTAGTAACCACCATTAACATTAGATTATGCTTTGAATGAGAGCCTGACTTTACTGCAGAAGTAAGTGGTGGAAGAAATTTGGTCATGAGCTTGAAAGACCTTTTCCTCCCTAAGCACAAATAGCATCAGTAGCAGCCAGGGTGGTTCTTTCCCTGTACAGTCTACTTCCTTCCAAATTTGTGGGAGTGTGAGAATCTTCTTTCAAGTCACGATGACATGCATTAACCCTGTCACATTGTGCAGCAGTGTGGTAACACTTCGGTTAGTGTATTCCACGCCAGTCTACCTTGGCTTTGCCTGAAAGAGCACTCTACAGCCTGGAGAACCTCTCCTTAACTTGAGTTTAATTTCATTGCTGTGTTTTCACACTTTCATGTGCCTTCTTAAGCTCCAGTATTCCTTTTGACTCTTCTGGCTACCTCTCATATGCACCCACTGAACACCTTCCCCCCAGTGCATTTCTCCCCAGTGACAGATTTCTAGAAAGTTGTTTTTAAAAGTGTGGGTTGTCTTTTCTGCAGAGTTTTCAGACTCTGATAGGAACAGTAAACAAATGGAGCTGTGCCCCATATCACACACTGGAAGTGACAAGTGAACTGAAAGGGTCATTATAAATAACATTTCAGCATGGAAGGCCTGTCTAATCTTGATCCCAAAAGGGGTCTTGAGAAAATGCAGGAGTTTAATCTATGTGCTTTCAGTGCCCAATCTTACAGAAAAAAGAATTACCAAAACAGTGTAACTGGTGAATGTAACCAGCCTCAAGCAGTGGGTTTTATGTGAACCCTGCTTATCCACCAGAAAGGTTTACAGATCCCCTGCAGTGCAATCATAAATGAAGAGGTATCAGTGAATTGCATTGTGAAAGTTAACTTTTTGTTAAAATTCTGCTTAGTAAAATGGGTAATGACTACATTATACAAGCATATAATACATATAGATAATGAAAATGCAAGTTTTATGTGCACGCAGGTACATGCAAATATGTGCATACAAATGCAAATTACGACTCAGAGTAGCATTTTCAAGATGTTGCACGGGGTTGTTCTGCTTCTGCTAGAGCTCACAGGAAGTTTAGGTCTAAGACATGAAAATGCTCACAGGGATCCCCATGCCTTGAAACCCACTCAGTTTGTTCAGTGCTTTTCTTCCAAGTGTCATGTGTGGAAGAAGCTACCCTTCTTGTCTCTTTCTAAGCCCATGCAGTGGAAGCCTTTCTCTCTTGCTTAGCAGTCTCTAAAGGTGGTAAACTTGTAAGGAAAATATTCCTCTAGAGAAGAGCAATTACAGTAAGTGTAACTGGGGTTGCAGTCCAGCTGGTGTCATAAATCTATTTTTCTGTCAGCTAAACTGGAGACTCTGCATTGTAAACTTGAACTTCGATACTGTCATTGAACAGAACTTGCTGGTTTTGCATGATGCTGGTTTCCTTTTATTTTCTGCCTTACTGAATAGTGTATTTAACCTGAACTTTAAAATAGTGTCCTCTGCAGTAACTATGTCATGTTCTTCCTTGTAGCCAGATCTGATTCTCGCATCTTTTCATCCATGCCTGCTAAAGGAAGAAATATCACTAATGAGACCTATTCAGACCTTAGAAGTGTAAAGCAACAGAAAGATGAGTTATGGTGGGTATAGCTATGGGCAGTTTTAGATGCTACTGCTTCTGGGCTATCTGCTTGGCCTCCTGCCAGGCATGACAACCCAGTGCTGATGAAGCAGAATACAGTATTTTAGGAATGTCTCTTTGAGACATGGATGCTCCTGCACAACCCTACTGCTAGGCAGGAGCTGTGGCATGGGAGTGGGGCAGGGAGGTCTGGTAAGAAGCATCTTTCAGTAGATTTATTCAGAGCCCTGCACAGCAAGCACGAGACTTGGGCAGATGCTCTTGGAACACGCTCCCTCTTGGTGAGGGTCAGTCATCACTGTGGCTTGTGATGCTGTTGCAGTGCCAGGATATGGGTCTGAGGACGGGGTAGGGCAGGCTGCATGGCAGAACAGAATGTCCCCTGTATGTCACTGTGCCTGAGAGGCCTGAGTGCTTGTGTATTGTGCTCTGTATGGTTTTTAGCTCATTTTCCCTCTTTCCTCCAGTCTGCTCTGTATTTTAAACAAAACATTTTGACCCGTGAAAAGCTGCAGCTAGTGTTCATGTTAACTATGTAGGTATAATGCAAGCTGGTATTCAGCAATGCATGAAGCAGTGTCTGTTTTCATTCATATACCTTAATCTGATTTATCCATTAGTTTTTGTACACTGTAATGTAACTCTTTCAGACTGCAATGCTTGAGAGGGCTTAACTTGAAACTGTGCACACTGGTAGAAGGCAGCTGGCAATGATGGAGGGAAAATTCAAAGCCAACATCAGAAAACACAATACCCTGTTGTCAGCAGAGTGAGGTGGAATTGGCTCTTAACTACTCTTCAAAGGACCGCCCTGTGTGGCCAGGTGTCAGAGATGGATATATATGATGCTTCAGCAGCACTAGAGCACTGCAGTCTTTATTAGACACCTAGCACTTCCCTTTGTTCAGCCCTGCATCTCAGCAGTCTCCTTGCTGATAAAGTGGTTAAAAGACTGGAGGGCAGTGCTGGCCTGACTTTGCTGTGGGACTGTGCCCAGCAATGCCTCTGCTCTGTGTTTGGCCCATTTGGTTGCTGAAGCAGCTTATTTCCACTGACCTGCAGTCTAGCAGGAAGGGTATGACAAAGATTTCAATGTATTCTCTAGTATTTAGTAGCTTAGAGATTTTTCAAAGGCTTTGCTTTTTGGAGGGAAGGGGAAGTAGTTTTTCAGTGTTTTGGGGTTTTGTTTTCTTTGCTTTTGCTGAAATTTCAGTTTGCCCCTCCCTGCAGCAAGCCAATTTTCAGTTTGCAGGTCCCAGAGCTGGTTACTTTCATGTGCATATCACCTCCTTCATCTTTTCAGGTCTGTTTTCCGGTCCTTCAGATAAGGCAGGACAAGGGGGAAGGAATGAGTGAAAGGAGCAGTTCTTATAGCTGTTATAATAGCTTTCTGTGCAGAGCAATGAGCACAATGTGATTTTTGGAGGGATTTATAAACAAGTTTTGAAGTCACACAGGGAATATGCTCTTCCCCTCAAGGCACATATGCATACTCATTAACGTTAATGGAAGCTGCAGGCACTGAACAGAAAATAGACCATGCAGCAGTAAAAGACATGAAGATCTAGTTACCCACATGGGAATTGTGTTGTGCCCAAGACTTGGCAGTTGGTACTTTAGCTATGTTGTGCTAGTTTATCCTGTGTACTTAGTGTCTTTTTTTCTTTCTTTTTAATTTAACAAATTTTCTTTATATATTCCTTATCTCTCTTTTCACATTACGATGTTGCTCATTTGCTGAGAGATGCTGCACCTATGTAAAAAAGCACAAAATTAAATGTGCAGCCCCCCTGCAGTACAGATATCTCTCTGCTCTCAAGGTGGTGGAATCTGGGATGTTCTTGATAATGGAAAAGCCTTAATAATGTGAGTTCAGGGAGTGTTGTGCTGATTTACCAGATTGACTGCAAATACATCCAGTCCAGGAGGAGGCTGCCTGCCCTAAACTAAGGCTAGTAAACCCTGCTAAACACTTGATTCCTGCTGAGTGTGTGGGCTTTTCTGCACTGTATACCTTGGTGTTCTAGGGCTCAGGAAAATTTATAAGCGTGGTTGCAACCACAGGCCCAGACTGTGCTTGTGAATTCACACCATTCTGCCCTGGAATTAGCAAACCACCTAGGAGGTCAAAACAGTGTTGGGTATAACGCAGACATGCTGAGTGGGAGGGCTTCTCCAGGCTGTTGCCACCCTGAGGTCTGCTGACTGTACAGAGTCACTGTAATCTCTGGAAACACCTACAAGGCAAGGAAATGTGAGCCACTTACTCATGCAGTGAACTGGGATCTAGGACAGAGTATTAGCACAGGTTTCACATTGTATGAAAATCATGAGGATGCTTTTATAACCAACCCAGTACTTCAGCTGTGCTCCTGAGGTGCCTGAATCCATAATCTTTACCAGAATGACCACAATGAACAGTGAGTTTCTGAAGAAAGCTATCACGAGGGTGCTTTTGTCCACTGCATGGTTAATTTGCAGCCTAAGTAGACAACCCCTTTGTAACTGGAAGGTTATAGTGTCAATAAATCCACCCATTATCATCAAGTCACTCTATGTTAAGCCTGGAATACTGTGAGAAAAAGACTGTAAGTCATCGTATTTGTGACTATTTCATTTTTTATTTTATTTATACCTCAGGGAATCATAATGCTCAGGCTCCTCAGCATTTCCACCTGTGAGCTGAAATACTATGAAACACTAGGTTCTTGCATTATTTTGCATCACTGAATGGCTCGGGAATCAGGGCCAGGAGAGGAGGAGAGAGAAATCTGGGTAATTCACTTGCCTCATTTTGACAGCCCTTCAGACCCTGTTAAGTAAAAGAAATGCCCATGAAACTACAAAAATATCAGTTTTAGAATACTTGTACTACACTTCTATTTTCCATACTGTCTTTGTCATTGTTGAAGACATTGCGGACAAATGAGTAAGGCCTTGAGGGATCCGACTGAAATCCTAAAGTCTATGTTTATTCTCAGAGTTAGTATGTGATAATAGAGATGTCTGGCAAAACTAATTGGGAATTAAAGGAAAAAAAAAACCAAAACAGCTGTGCTTTTAATTCTACAACGAATACATTGGATTTCCACCTCTTTATCTTACCTTATTTTTAACTCATGTCCTAATTCTGTTCTCACTTAAACAGCCAAATGAGCCAAATCCTTATGGAGGGAAGCGCAACTGAGCTTTCCATGCATTTCCTGCCAAGAGGTTGATACTGAGAGGGTGGGAGGGCAATCACCCTGCATTCACATTGGCTTTACTGGGAATGCACGGTGCTTAGCAGAATCATGTCCCAGGAGATTTAGGTCTAGCTCCAGGTGAGATGCTGTCATGGCTATCCTCTGTTTCATTGGTAATTTCTTTCTGATGACTGTTTGAATATAGTGGTCTTGGTTGGTGCACTGGTTTGCTGCTTTCATCTCTTCCACTTGGCTTAATGCTGGATGACATCAAGCAACATATGCCTGACATGCTGCAATTGTGTTTGGCACTTCACGCTTTCCAGTCCGTACGTGTTCAAACAGTGCTGTGTTGGGATAATGTGCACAGCAGTGACAGCTCAACAGAGCACAACTTCTTTTTTGCAACACTGTCAGCTTGCCTGGAGGTCACAGTGTATCAGCCTGGGCTCTTCACAGATGCACAAGGAAAAAGAAAAACCAAGCACATGCAATTTTTTGTGCTAATTTTAGTGACCATAACTTTGAACTGCTGGCATGTCAAACAAGAAGTGCAACCCCCATAGTCCAGAGTGGTTTGCAGCTGGCTGCTGGTTCAGGGGGAGGCTTTGTGGTGGGAAGTAAAAGGCTGAAGCATGGTGTACTTGACATCATCAAGAGGCACAGCTTACTATCCATTTCCAGTGCAGTAGTATAATATTTGCCAGGGGTTCTATTATTTCTCCAAGATAAAAATGAATACTCTGCCTTCAAATTCACAACCAGCTTGTATGTAACAGTTGAATAACTCTAGCTTCTCTTATGCTTAGTAGTAAAAAAGAAAAGTGGTAGTGCAAGTACAGCCCTCTCTGAGTGTAGAGGGAACAGTATAACCTTTGGGTTGGTGGCACTTCCTGGGACGAAGAAGATTCCTGGCATTTTCCTCTCCATGCATGATTGCAAGGGGAGCTGTCTCCCCTTTCCTTTTGGTAGAATACCAATGGCTGGCTATAAATCTTGCCTTAGGATCAGTGTGGTGGTGCCAAAATGTCTCCTCAACTGGGAAAGTTTTAAGGGGGGGTGTGTTTCTGCTTATGACAATGGAGGTCTCTTACTACTTGGACTTTGCTGAAAGAGACAGTAGCTGTTTGATTAAACAAACAAACACAACAAACACAAAGAAAGCAAACATACGAATGTGCACCAAGCACAAATTTGAAGTTATGCCACCGCCGTGGATTAAAAATCTTGATAATGTGTCTAGCGTGTTTATTTTTTTTACGTATGAGATTTTGCAAACAAAAGCATGGAAGCTCCAGGTATTCTGTGATTCTGCATTATTTGTTATTTTCTGTTAAGGATGAGGTAATTTTTACAGCTGTTGTGGATAAGTATGTGTAGAGACTGTATGTCATAAGATCCACATCCTGCGAATATGTGCTTGCATGTCAGTAAATGTTATGCCAAATGGAGACTTGTATAAATGGAGGAACAGGGCTCTTCACAGCTCTGCTACTGGCTTGAATAACCTTGAGTATTTCACCTGGTTCTTGGAGTCCCAGATTCCTCCTCTGTAAAATAGAGAGAGTGACAAAGGCTTTGTTTCGTGACACAGTTTGCAGCCAACTTGGGATCAGAGTATTTCTGCTCACAGTGAAAACTTGGGCTGATGGGACACGTGTGAGCACTTTTGTGAACAGTGCTGTAGAAAGAGGCTTTTGAGCAGAGAAGGGAATACGTGAAAGACTGTCCCTGCTTAATGTGAAATTCCACACATCTGGCAGTGTTTCATTTGTGAACTCAGAGCAGTCACTGTGAAAATGAGAACTTCGAACATCTTGTTAACATAGGAACTGGTCAATTTCCTTTTCTCAACCTCCTGTTGGTGTCACTGATGCTGCAGTACGCAAATAAGGGTGGCAGAATCTAGACTATGGTTACAGTCCAGCTCTATGAAATGCTGAATGCCGTCGGTTTGCAGCACAGACTGTCCCAGGAAGTGGTAGGTAACAACCACCCATCAGAGCTTAGTCTGTTCTGTGATGCCTTCTACCAGAGGCTATGCCTCAGTATTATGGATGAATTCCTGCAAAGAGCTTTGCTTCTGAGCAACAGCAGAATGAAGCAGGCTATAAACACTGGGTTATAGCAATAGCTTCTGGTTTCGTATGGTCGTGCAACTGCTCAAAGCATGAGGGCATCCATATGCCCTAGTGACAGTAGGAGTAGATGCTAGTTCAGTCATTATGGGAAACTTCAACAGCTGCAAGATAGGATAAAAAGGAACAGTTCTTGCAGTGAAAAGTTGCTTGGCAAAGGAATTGATAAGATATGTTGTCTGAGAAAGCTGACTGGGATAACATTTTCAGCAGTCACTGTCTTTTCAGTGGCAAAACCAGCACTGGCTGCTCCCTACACCCATGCCATTCCGTTCTGCACTTAGCTGAACCATTAAGGCTGGTTTAGGAGCTGTGCTGTAAGGTTGGATGGGTCCAAATTATAAGTAAATGGGAAGGAGAAGGGAAAAATGGAAGGGAAGGAGGGGGAAGGGGAGTGCTGTGTGTGTGCTCACTGCAAACACTGTGGGGGAGACACAGGGAGAAATAATAACAAAGTTCATGCATGTAAAGAGCTTTTGGAAGGAAATGGTGGTCTTGTCTCTTTCTCCACTCATACTCAGGTAGTTGATGCCTGCTTCTTCCGTTAGGTATTCGCTAAAATCTTTCAGCCTGTGATACTGTTTTTGCTTTAATTGCCTTTCATTTACCTCAGCTTTCCAAACATTTTTGCTAGAGAGCTCCACATCTTGTCATTGCTCCATCTTCTGTCTTCTGCTTCCTAGTCTTCTTTTTCCCTTTTTTTACAGGGTGCTAATTTTTGATCAGTTCTCTATTTTTCCCACTAGTTCTACCTGTAAGTTGAACTGAACAGGTTCTGCAGTCATGGGTGAGGTAGAAACAGCTTCTGGCAGCAATGTCTCTGTTCATTTCTGTGCCCTATCTTTGTCTTTTCGTTCTCCATCTCATCTCTCAGGTGACGCAATAAGGTTAAGCCTGGAATTTGAAACAGGAGAGGGCTCTCCTGAAGCTTTTCTGGACCTGCGTACAGCACTTTCAAAGTGGTACTGTACACTGCAGCTGTGCCAGGTGAATTTATGGTGATTAGGCACAGCTGCAGGGCTCTTATAGATCAACACCATTACAGGCTCTACTAGTTTCACTAGACCACTCTGCAAACAAATGCAAGATGCAATGATAGATGATAGGTGCACAGAAAAGCTCTGAGTGGGAGGCAGCTGATGATGTGTGGCTTGTCTATAATTTTGTCAACATTTTATTTAGAGTTGAGTTACAGAGAGGAGTGACCCCTATAGAGATGGTAGTAAAATGATTAGCTGTGAGGCTCTCTTAAAGCCAGTTGCACCGAGTGTTTTGGCAAAGCTCAGCCTCTGACCACAGAGCTGTTACATCTCCCAGCACTGCTGCCTGCGTGTGAGCTGCTCTGACAATGCTCTGTCTACTTTAGCTATCATCATAATCACCCAAAAGAAGCTCAGTGACAACTGTCAGGAGCTGCTTCTGCCAGGGTCACCTTGTGTCTTTACTGTGGAGGCAAGACTACCCCTTTAGATGAACCCTTGTTCATTGGGCTCATTTACTTTCTCAATGCTCCTGCTGTGGTGACTCATTTGACCCCTTCCATCAAGCCTGTGCTTTGTTTTGAAATGTGAGCTCCATGGTGGAAGGACCATGGCAGCAAGAGGCTTTTTATACAACAGCTTGAAGGAAAAGAATTGCACAAAGCCCACAGAACTCCTGGGGGAGAGGATGTTAGTGAGGTCTGTTGGTTCCTTGTCACTAGTGGGAGATGCTGAGGAAGTGCAGCAGCAGTTGTGGGGCTGCTGTGCTGGTGGGATACTTGGAGACTACATTTCGTGTTGGAGTCACCAGGCGGTCAATATTCTGCACAATACCTCCTCAGTAGGTCTGCTGGCGTGATTTAATGGGCTGCAATTATTTTAGAAGCTTGCCAAACAAGTAGCTATTTATGTAGGCAAAGAATGGATTTGACCTACTTTTTGTAAGCAGATGATAGGCATTACTCTGGATCTGAAAAATGAAGAGTCTCATATCTTTGGACAAATTATTCAAGTCTTTGCATATAGTCATTCCTAGTGTTTTGGACAAGATATTTATGAACCAAAGCAACAATTAAATCAAGTGAGCAAATACAGACTATTTTCCTAGGCAAGTGAAGTAGGTGAGCTAAAGTTACGATTTCATTAAGCATTTGTTCTTTGTGTAGCTTCATTTCCTTTGTTTGCATTTTCCCTGTAAATCATTTCAGACTCCACAGTCTGGGTGCAGATACTGGACTTAGAAAACACCCAGTCAGGAACTCTTGTAGAGATCAGCTTCATTCACTGTCTCTATGAACGCTGGGACAGGAAGCCTCTGTACCATACCTTCTCCAGGAAGTTTATGAAAATCCAGTGCATAATTTCCCACATCATCTCCCTCAGCCACGATAGCTAGTGATCAGTTGTAGTGTTGTTCCTGCAAAGACAGGAATTGCATTCAGACTGGAGTATGCATTTGTGTATGTGAGTATTGCCAAAGGATACTACAGAGGTAGTCAGTGTCCTTTGGGCAGCAGATAATATATGAATAAGCAGCTCAGCCCTTAAAGACTCGTTGATATCACAGTGGTGTCCACTACATACCAAGCTCATATGATTAGACGTCTAAGGTGTGTGTCAGTGGGACTTAGCTCTTCACGCATGCCTAGAAGCATCTCTTTCTGAGCAGAAGAGAGATCATTTATTTCTGCAGGTCAACAAAAATGCTGCTGCACTTGCAATCATCATGTGGCACAGCCTGTAGAAACTATAAGACAAAATGCAGAGCCTCACCATCTTCTGCATGGTGTTTGGGTAGCCACGGAGAGGGGGCAGATAGCATAGGATGACAGCTATGGGAGAACTGAGCTATAGTAGCTGTACCACAGGCAAGATGGGGAGTGTCGGGGGCTGATATTGTCCATTGTTCTCAGTGTGAAATGCAGTCAGTTGGGCAGCTGAAAGAATAGAGCAGGAACAGTTAATTTACAGTAAAACCTGGTAAAAAGCTGGTCAGGTTTCATCTCCAGGGTGACAAACAACATGCCATAAATGTTGCTTTAAAACTGAAGAGTTTTACTCACGTTGCTGATCTGTGGCTGTTTTTCTGTACTCTGTTGTGCCCACGGTTAACTCTTCAGTGCTTCGATTCTCTATAGGTTCTCCACTAGAGCCACCAACAAACAAGCACATACGCTTTGCAAGTTAATTTCTCTACAATCATGATTCAGTAGTTACTCTTCTTGTAATTCATCTAATGATGCTTGCAGTTGATGAATTCCTGTGCCAATTGCCTTTCTATTTCTAGAATTCCTTCAGATTCGCTATAGTTACAGAAATTTTTATTGCTGCTATTTCACTGGCTGCAAAATCTGTTGCATGTATGCAGACTGCAGGCTATCTGAAACAGAACAAACCAGTACTTCAGCAATATTGGTTGCATGTGTGGGCAGTGTGAGGATCCTTTACTCGGATTCCCACTTCCCCAGTCATCCTCCCACTTCTGCCTCCTCAGAGCCTGCCTCCACTGAATCTGCTGCAACTTACACCCATGTAATACCATAGAGCCTGGCCCCTTGGGCATATTAGTTCAAAGATTTTTTTTCAAAATGGATACTCAGAAACCATTGAAACCTAAAAGAAGTTACTGTGAGTTTTTTTGTTTGCCTCCATTTGCACCCAGTTCATCAGTTTTCCAGTAAAAGGAGGATGATTCAAATTGATTTTTCTTTTGTTACTTATCCAAAATGTTGCTTTTTCTGCCTTTCCAGGGCTCTGCCAATTGCCAATTGACAATAACTTTTAGCTTCAGTGAATAGTACAGAAAGGCTTGATTGCAAATAATTTGTAATTATTTCTCAAACAGTCTTTTTCTTGCCTATTCAATTTTATCTGGAAAAATCAGGGACATCAATTACTCATTCTTCAAAAGAACTAGGATGTGACATTCAAGCTACATGAAAGCATGAAGCTGGGCATTTGGAAGGACACTCGGTCACTTTGTAATTTTCTGGAAGCTTCTGGAGACCTTTTCACTGTGGGAGAGGATAATAAGCAGAGCTCAGTGTGTCAGGTGGATGCACAGAGAAGCGGAGGGCTGTGGAAGAGAAAACCTGGAAGTCAGTCTGCTCTGGAGTGTGGAAGTCTGGGGAGGGACTCTCTCCAGCATGCTGATACTTCAGGGTTTGAAATGCCCTGGAATCTCTGGGTCTGCCCTCATCTTGCTAATGCAAGTAAAAGGACCTGCATCCCTTGCCGTGCTGGAGAGAGGCTCTGGCAGCAGGGCAGTCAGTGCAGTAAGCTAGCTTTTGTGAGGCCCAGGCAGGTATGGCTTCCTTGACATATGCATCGTGTAAGGAGCTGTGGTGTTGTGCCTGGGAATTCGGTGTTGTGGCCTGTATACACAGCTCTACACAGAACTGGACTGCAGGGCCCAATTCTACTCTCTGTTATGCTGGTGTTTAAATCTGGAATATCACTACTGAAACCACTGGGTTTCCACCACTTTGAATTAAATCAGAAATCAATCATTTTAAAAGCTGAAAGAAGTTGTAAGCCAAAATAAAGGGACCTGAATACTTTTGAAGTCTCCTTAATCATAGCCTTGAGACATTCAAGTAACACAGCAGTATTATTTTATGACACTGTCTTTTAGTCCTTTCATTTTCAGTATAGTTTTGTCCTCTTTAAATGTCTAAATAATTTCCAGTAAAAGCTGATAAATCCAGGAGGGGGGAGAAATACGTACTGCATGAAATCATTGTGCTGAAACCACCTATTGCTTGCAGAGCTGTTTGAATGAATCAGATGGCTCTTTTATACCTTCCATGTTCATTCCCTCTTTGTTTTTTTTTCTACTAGCATCTTTCAGAAAAGGAAGAGGTAGCTTGCGTCTGTGAGGACAATGCTATTTTGGAACCCACCTTTTTTCTGTGACAGAGATGTAACATCAGACTTCTCTGATGTTACTTCAACATAGTAGTGATATTTCTGTAGTCATTTGCTAAGATGTATCTTTGTGTGTGTCTGTGAATTTTGTGGCTGTTCTCAGAGTAGGAACATTTGCCTTCAAAAAAATTCCTTAGGGGAGAAGCGATGCATGTTCAACATTGCATGTCTCCAAAAGATACATTTAAATTTGTTTTTTCTACTGCTGCTTTCCAGGGATGGGAGCCACTGTGTACGGATTGATAGAAACAAATAAATTAAAATAAAGCCTTGCATAAAATACATTAGAGCCTAAAATGACAAAAGGTAGATGGTGAAAAGTGGCATTAAGGGGTGAAATGACAGGTGAGACCCTGTGGCCTGTGACAAAGAGATGAATTAAACTCAGGTCTCCTGAGTGATGATCTTTTGCGCAGTTCAGAGGACTGTGCCTTTTAAAATTCAGTTTCAGTAGGAATTTGCAAACTTCATCCGCAGAGATAATGAAATCCAACCCAGTATTAGCAACTAGTGCACAAATGCACTTAAGATCATGTGTAACTTGGAACAAGCAGTTAATTTCATTAAAGCTAGTGGGATTACTCATGGTCTTGAATTTACACATACATATACAGGTTCTGTGCTACCCTACAGCTGGATTTTCTCTGTTGAATTATGTGATGTAAATCAGAATCTGTGCGTATCTGATTCAGTATCCAGCATGTTCAGGGTTTAATTAAAGAAATTCTATTTCCTTTCACTCCTGGAGGCTCTTTTTGATAGAGGTATCCCTCAAAATACAGCAAGATTAATTCCTTCTGCATTTAAAGTAGAATTTCAAAAACTTTTAGGCCCCAAATCAGTTCACCATTTAGAGAGAAATGGTGTGCTATAGACTCTTGTAGAAATTGAAAGGGAAGAATTTTCCTGTTACATGTGCTTTTATTCTGTTTGTTACGGTGAACAGCACAAGAAATAGGCTGGGCATGTCTGAAAGCTATGCATAACCTTTGCGCTACAAATATCTCATTTCAAAAATGTCATCTTCTGCTTATTCAGTAGGGCTTTCATAAGGCTATTTTAAGCACTGCGTTTCTTGCTTCTAGATGAGAACTGAAGTTATTGCAGCCTTCATGTTTTGTTTCACTTGCAGTTTATTAGAGCTAGGTAATTGCTTGGTAGTAAGATGCTATTAAACATGGAGAGTTCCTGCCCAAGCAGCGTAAACTCCATGAAGTTCAGTTGTGTTTGCAAGGATCATTATGCCTCCAGTTTATCAGCTGTAGTTGTTTGGGAGGTTCTTATGCAAAAAAGGAGCTACTAGCATAACACCCCAAGCTCTGGCAGCCCCTGTGAGTGCAGGCGCATATGTAGCAGTTGCTGAGCTGTCTTCCTCTGGTCACTCTGCTCAAGCTCCTCAGAGACCTGGCAGTCACTTGCATTTGTGTGTGTCTGTAATAGAAGCCCTCACAAAGCTTTGTGGTGCATTTTGACATGGCTGCTAAAGGGAACTTCCATCTGGCAGGGAGAGAAATAGTTCTCACTTTGATTTCTTCAATTTAGCTTTGGATGAGGCCCCATGTGCTCTGATGTAAGAGAGGCAGAGTCTTAGGGCAAGTTACTGGCGACAGTTGCACCAAGGACATAGTAATCCATGATGAAAAGTGCTTAATTACTCCATGTTTAGGGCAGACAGTACGGCAGTATGTGTATCACCAATATGTCAACATGGTTTGCTTTTCATAGAAGTTTATGTTCCCAGCAGGCACCAATTGCTTTTTCTGCCTTATAAATGTCAAGTACTTAAAGCAATCTTGCCTGTTCCTCTCTGGAGATTGCCAAATAATCTCCTTTCATTGGCTATGGGATCTTGCCAGAGCTTCTGCATTCATGAACATTTATTCCTGCCAAATGTTGGTAACACAGGAACTGTACAAATACTCCCTGCTCCTTTCATTAGCTTTGCACAGCTCTGTCTGTTTGCAGGATTCCTGGGATTTTTTTCTCTTTATTCAGGGCTGAAGCAGTAGCTCATGGTCCACATTCCATTATCAGGTGTGCCATAGAATTCAGCCCTTGCTATGGAGCTGTGTTACAGAGTAGAAATCTGTGTTAAATAAACATGATCATATCATCATAGCCTTCTTAAAGCCAATTCAGTTTACGTCCTCAATGCCCCAGTGCAGCTGAGTGCATGTCCCAGTAGGTGTTCAGCAATTCCTCTGTTCCCAGTCACCATAAAAAGATCCCTTTGTTATTTACCTTATCTATTTACCTGTGTATTTTCTCTAGGAAGTCTTATAGGACCAAATTTTCTTGCTCTGTGTAGCATATAAAGGTACCTCTATACCTTTTAAAGGTTTTTAAAATATTTAAAGCATTTACTTTTTAATTTTAGTCTCAATAATCTGGTTTGTCAAGGGCAAAGAAAGATCTCAGTAATGTACCACCGCCTGGAAATAAATGCTTTAATAAAATAAACTGTGGCAGAGGAAAAAATGCTTTTAATAGAAAATGGAAAGTAAATCTTTCACCTTGTCATGTTTTACCTATGTATCACACAGCTTGACTGGGTCATTTGACCTTTTTGTTGATAATGTCACCAGATATTTTAGGCTAATGCTACATATCATGCAGTGGCAGATGAGAATGCTGTGTGTTTCACCGTGGTACTCAATTTCAACCCGTGCAAAATACTGTGCAAAACTAGATGACGGAATGTCAATCATTTTTCCATTACATTTCTCATTTCCTTTTCTGTATGTAGTAACTTGTGAATGCTGTGTATGCAAACCCCAAGGGCGGCATCCGTCCACCTAAGGATGGATCTAGATCATGTGGCAGAACCTCATTAGTTGGATAAAAACTGTGAAAATGGAAGGAGGGGAGAAGAATATATGACAAATTTTAGGTATTTGTTTGAAAACACAATGCTGTTAACCACTTCTACCTATTTTTAGATAAAAAATATCAGTTAACACTAGCCTTGACTGACCTCCAGCACAAGAGCATCTTTTGATTTACTTTGTCCGTCACTAACATCTCTCCGGATGTAAGAATGGGGATATGGCTGTGAGACAGAGTATATTTTCAATATGACATATGTAGCACAGAGATGTAGAAGACAGTGTATGAAACAGGCTTCTGAGGACGGCTGAGGAGCAGGAAACATTTGTATCTCAGGTAACCATTAAGGTGCACAGGGAACTGAAGACTGAGAAGCAACTGCGTACAAAATACACAATTTTGAAATGCAGCAGAGTCTGTAATCCTTTAACCAGTGTAGAGTCCAGGTCCTGAGAAACATATTCAGAAATGATCAAGCAGTTTGTGCCAGTCTCATTGTCTCTTCATTTTAATGACACCAAGAAGATTGATTTTGCCAGGGTTGTAAATCAGATTAACAGAGGTGTGGAGAGAGGATTGAGATCAAGTTTATGTCAGTAGAACATATATGAACATAATAAATGAATAACAGACTAAACAGAAAGAAAATAGTGATTTAGCTGGAATCATAGCAAGAAAAGTCTGCTAGTATTTTGAAATACATCAGGAGTAATATTTTTTGCAAAGCCCAAATGATTCTGGTAGCCTACATCTCATTCCCAAAAGTCTATTCTAATACATTCAAGAAAATTAATTTGGGTTAATTAAAAAGACAAATTTAAAGTGCATTAGGATATATCCACATAGAGAAAAACTATCAAGCTACCAAACACTCTTATCTGTGGTAGCTTTTGCATGTCCCTAGCCTGCTGCAAAGTGGAACACATTAATTGGAACCATTGTGAAAGCCTAATATCATTTTTTGGGTTTTGTTTCAAAATCTGACAAGATTTCTTTTTCATTTTGCTTTGTTGTACCTTAGTTATATGTTAAGCTTAAACAAATGCTGTTGACAAAGAGTGGTCTCATTACTTCATGTATGTGCATACATTCACAGCGCCTTATTCCTAAACAAAACTGGAATCCTGTTTAACATCTTCCTTTACTGCTATTCCTTGTAAGAAATGAAGAGAGCTTGTTTAGCAAATCAAAGCACAAGTATGACAAAGTGATAACACTAGGATTGAATCCTCCTCTGATACTGACCAAATCGCATTAGTAAGATGCTGTAATGCAGGCAATCTTGCAGCCCTGAGCCAGCGTCCTTGCAGACTGTCAAAAAGAGTGTCTTTCAGCTGGCAGAGCTGCTGGCTTTAGTAATATGTTTGAGCCTGTCTCTAAAAGAGAGGTTTTAACTCCATGAACACTGCCTGCTTGGTTTAACATTAGAAATCTGCTGCTGTTTTCTGATGGGTCAGCAGAAGGTGTCTGGAAATTTCTCTGAGCCCTGAGTTTGCAGTGACAGATCTGTAGCAGTGAGTTGCAAGGAGCAGCAATGTTTTGAAAGACAGGAAAGCTGACATTCTAGTTATGGATTATTTTTTTAAATTGGAAAACTTACCAATGAGGTATCAGGGGTTTCATCACAAGGACTATTTACCCTATAGGAATATAAATTAGGTTTAGTGTATGTGGTAAATTTTGTTTCTAAGTTTGTTGAGTCTGCTTAGGATAAAAACTGACTTCACCTGAACATTTAATGAGGCATTTTCCATTAGGGCATAATTTCTAAGAAACCTTTGACCTCTCATTTCAAATGAATATCATCACAGTGTTTTGATTTATAATTTCAAAGACAAAATGGTCTATTGTTTCTGGAAGTAACCTGCTTGGGAAGGATCTGAATCTGTGAGATACTATGTTCCCCTTTGACTTCACTGAAATCTCATTATTTCGTAGAATAGTGTCCAGATAAATGAGTAGAATTACCCCAGCAGCAAATTCTGTAATATTTGTATGTGTGTTCCTTCTCAGCCAGTGCTGAGAGAATTGTGCTTTATGCTAGAAGTTACTATAAATAAAAAAGTCTTGATTCATCACTGTGACTCCAGTATGAATGTCCAGGATCTTAACTGTTCCCTTGCAGCCATAAGGAGTTCATTTAAATACTTAGTTTTATGTCTTTGGCAACTCTATGGGACTTCAAAATCCCACAGTGATATTTGAAAAGCCTAATATTTAAACATGGGAAGTCCCTTGTTCAAAGAGTCTGGGAGAGAAGAGATGTCTCTGAAGAAGGGAAATTCTCACTAGCTACTTACTACTGGAGCATCAGAGCACTCTGGAGGAAGATGAGGAGTGTTTTGAATAGGGTGGTATTTTTATAGTGTTCTGTTGATATCATACCAGAGGAAACCGGCAACAGGCTGGTCCTATGAATCTGCTGTAGAATTATGACACTGTAATAAAGATCCTGTGGTTGACAAAGCATGTTACATACTTCTGAAAAATTTGTATTGTGCTCTGTTTTCAGTGTCAGCCAAACCAAGACCTCACAGTGATGAATACACAAAGAAGATTCCACCTCCTAAGCCGAAACGAAATCCAAATACTCAGTTAAGCACATCTTTTGATGAAACGTATATCAAAAAGCATGGCCCTATGAAGACACTTACTAGGGATGCCTCTTTGTCGCAGGTCAGCAGTCCTGCCCCAGACACTGAGGAAGAAGAGCCTGTTTATATTGAAATGGTTGGGAATATTCTCAGAGACTTCAAAAAAGACGAGGATGACCAAAGTGAAGCAGTCTATGAGGAGATGAAATACCCTATATTTGATGATGTAGGCCAAGATTCAAAATGTCAATGTGAATATGATCATCACACTTGTTCTTCTCAGTGTGCTACTCCCACAGTGCCTGACCTAGATTTCACCAAGTCTTCAGTGCCATCCACTCCCAAGGGCTTGCTTTGTGATATACCCCCACCATTTCCAAATCTGCTTTCTCACAGACCTCCACTGCTGGTGTTCCCACCAGCACCAGTGCAGTGTTCCCCAAATTCTGACGAGTCTCCTCTAACTCCACTAGAGGTCACAAAACTTCCCGTTTTAGAAAATGTTTCTTACATCAAACAACAAGCTGGAGCTTCTCCATCTTCACTGCCATCTCATACACCGGGCCATCAAAAACTGGAGAAAGACCAGACAGTATCTCATGGAACTAGCACCCCTGGGCACACCTCCTCACCTCCTCATCCTTCTACCTTATACAGAACACAGTCACCACATGGTTATCCTAAAAGTCACTCTGCCTCACCTTCTCCTGTCAGTATGGGTAGATCTCTTACCCCCTTAAGCCTCAAAAGACCTCCACCTTATGACTCTGTACATTCAGGAAGTCTCTCAAGAAGCTCTCCATCAGTGCCTCATTCTACAGCCAGAAACACATTGCAAGAAGGAGGAAAGATGGTAAATGCCTCGGTCAGTACCTACGGGTCATCATCTCAGAGTGGTTCCCGTTCTCGGACACCCACCAGTCCTCTGGAGGAACTAACTAGCCTCTTTACCTCAGGACGAAGTCTCCTGAGGAAATCCTCCAGTGGCAGAAGATCTAAGGAACCTGCAGAAAGTAAGTTCTTGATGTAATTTTTCCTTTTTCTTCCTTGTATAATACCTTTCACTATATTTTACTAAATCAAACTCTTGCAAAAATGAAATACCTTGGAAGTCTGAATTCCTTGTATAAATTTCTTGTAACAGGAAGAAAAGTGATTATTGATAAAATTGTTTTAGTTTTATATCATTATATTTTTAAGATTTTTGAGTGTGCATACTGCACTACAGAAGTATAATTCATGGCTTCATCTTACACAAAGAGTTAGTTTTCATTACCTTTTCCACAGTTTTAAGGGTCCTGTGTGAGCTGGGATCTTCCAACCATGTCACAGGTCCTTCCTTTCCAGATGGATGCTAAGACACAGTAATTGTCCAAGCAGTTTATAGCAAAATAACCAAACAGGAGCTGGTTTTTGGCAAAAATCCATTAATTGCCCTTAACTTGGCCAGCGATCACAGTGTGTATGATGGCAACTAGAGGTACCAGCTTAAACCATTTCTCTCTTTCCCACTGCCTCCTTCCATACTGTGTCACAGAGTGTTGCTTTCAGCTGTGACAGAGTAACTCCTTGGGAAGGCCATATTCTGAATTGATCTGAAAAGCAACATGACCTATAACACATTACGTACACTCGGAGAAAAGCACGGCAGGAAGTTGTGCAGGAAATCCGTAAGCCAATATTGACTTTTCATATGCTGTCTCATAAAACCATTGTCCCACATGCATTCAGGTTTACACAACATGCACCTATTTCTGAGCTAGTGAGCTGTGGAAACCCCTAATGAAATCGGCAGGAGTCACAGGTGTGAGTGAAAGCAGAACCTGGCACCAGTATTTCTGTTGCAAAAACCTTCCCATTCGGTGGTGCCAAAGACAAGTCTTGCAGTGGAAGCCAGCTGTAACACCTTTTGTCAGAGCACAAAGTGGGCTCAGGACACTTTGTCTCTTACTTCAGTAAAGTAGTTTATGACTTTGAATTCTTGACACCTGCTTAGTGGAAAAGCTCTCTTTGGAGAACAGCTGAACTTACATTAGTGTAAGTGCTATATTATACCTATTTGGCAGCTGTAACATATTAAATATAAGGTGATAAACTACTGGTTTATACCTGATAAAGGAAGGAGTTCTGGTTTCCAGGCTACTGTATTGCTACAGCATGGAAGTGAATTCTGCACTGCCTTTCTGGTTGTGTTTGTTTTGCTCTATTACATTGCTCATTGCAGTGTGGTCACATCACTTTGGGGCACACTTGTGGGGGCTTTTACAATAATACATATGCAATAATGCCAGATTTGTGTGCTGGATGGGATCAGGTTTATACCTAAAAGGCAAGATGATTCTTATAATTGGGAACAGTTATGAGGGATATATTGTGACATTTATAAATAATTGCAGTGAAGTGGTAGGGGGAGATTTCAGCAAAGTGCAAACATATTGAACATTATTAAACATACTTCTTATAAGTGAGCAGAGCTCTCTTGTAAACCCCATGTTACACCAGATCTACCTGGTGAGCTTCATAAATGGGACTGTTTTATGCTCACCAGTGTAGTCAGAAGTACTAAGTTTGGAATTTACAGAAATTCCTGAAGCGAATGTGGCAAATCCTGGGAAATTTCATCAAATTCGCAGCTGTCTCATACCTACCTCCGGAAAGATAGTCTCTCTATTCCACTTGACTAAAATTGAATGCAGACCTTCCAAGGGACTTTTCACTGATAAATTTAAAATAAATCTTGCCCTGCAGATCTGTACCAAGAACAGCTTTCTGCTTGGCCTCTCGAGGAGCATTCTGCTGGCTCCTTAGGAGTTAGAAATGTGCTCCTTATGGGTCACAAATGATACAATAAGAGATATGAAATAGAAACTGCGTTCATTTACTTTAAGGACAAAACATTCATGTTATAAATAGACACCAGTGGTGAAAAGACTCTGGAGTGCAGCTGTGTTGTGTAAATGAACAGACTGCCCATCTAATCCGATTGTAATTTTTCTGGTATTTACAGTATGACTTAATCCTGTGGGATTACTGCACAGAGCAAGGACCAGGTTTGTGTTCAGATATTACAGGGGAAGAAGACACTCTAAGATTACAGAAAACACAGGTCCAGCTTTTTATGTCTTGCAATTCTACATTAAAATGATCCACCATAAAGCATCTGAATTGTGGGATTCGAACGTAGAATCTGACCAGACTGTCAGATTTACATGCTCTGATAATACACAGTGGTAGATAGTGTAGACCAGACATAATCGTACAATCTGTTAAAGAAATCTTCCTCCTGCAAATCGTGCAGGAAGCCTAAGGCACTCATACAGTTCTTGATTATTTTTTTTTAAGCTATGGGAGAGCAAATGCTTAGCATAAGAGCAACTGGGACTGCCATGGTTTTATAGTTGTCACTTCAGGGTAATTTGCTCTCAGCATACAGAAAGATTTCCAGAATCTAGAGGATAATAACCATAAAAGAAAAAAGAAGTTATATGACTCTTACAAAATCATGCTGGGAAATTAAGAATATTGGCTTCTAGAATATAAAATCATTCTGAACACATCTCAAGCAACTTTCTCATTGAATCCTCCAAGCTGCAGCCCTCTGTGACTTGTCTGAAGCTCTCACTGCCATATGCTAGTAAAAAAAAAAATAGCACAATACTGCATTTTATATTCAGCTGAGTGTATTTAGAAAATATTGCAGCAGTTACAGAAAAATTTCTCTCTTGTCTTTATTGTTATTACTGCAACAGACTTTGTGAAAATTTGGCATCTGAGTCCAATACTCAGAATGTATTTGCTGTCTTCTAATTTGTGGCATATTTGAATAGGTTTCTTTTTGAGTAGGGGGACTGCACAAACCTGATTTCCAGTCAACAAGCAAAGCCATCCTTTGTAGCCTGCCTTTATTATTTTCTTAATTCTTATGCCTTTTTTTTTAAAAAAAAAAGCAAAAACCTCCTCCATTTTATTCCTATAGAGTTCACTGGAATTGCATGAGTGGGAAATTGGGATATATCAGTGATACTAAGGAGACTGTCACTTCAGGGCCACGTTTTCTGAGGATATGAGTTCTGTTGAAGCCCCAGACATGTTGCTGAATGCACTCAGCATCCAGTGGCTGCAGCTGTGATGTGCATATCTGGATTTTATAAACATCTCACTTACTGTGCTGGATTCTTCTAAAAATCCTCTTGTGTGCTGTTAGCATCTTAAATATGGATTATAGCACAATTATGAAGGTGGGGAGAAAAGAACAAAGAAAACTAAATTGTAAGGCCAAGCCGGAAATTAAAATAATGGTGGAAAATGAGCACAAAGAAACAGAGAAAGATGGGGAAACTTAAGGAAAACTGAAAAAAGATGTAGAGCATGAAAAATGTGAAAGAACGGAAAAGATAGATGTTATTGTCATTGCCTGTTCTTTAACCCTTCCTGCTTTTGTGTGGGATAACATGGTAGTGTGCCCTAACAGTTGGCAGGCTCCTGTGAAATGCAACATCAGTCCTCAGAGGGTAGAGGAAAACTGTGTAAAGGTACCAACACAATCTGGTATCATTGGGCTGCTGCAGTGTGTCCTTTTCTTATACAGTTGAAAGGTGTTTAAGGATGGCCACTCAATCCAGCTGTGCTGAATGACACATTCCCTTTGCTTTTAGCATATGCACTGAGTGTCTGTGTTACCCATATCCTTCAGTAAAGAGGGAATTATGGAGGGAGAAAGAGAGGAAATGGTCTTCAGATTTTCTGGAGCTGTATTTGTTCCCTGTCTTTTCTGCACCATAGAAACGTGTTGTACTCTGTGAAAATATAGAACTGTAGTCATGTGCCAGTGGGCATACCCACATCCTAAAAAGCAAAACAGAAGCTGCTGGTGTGCATCTGAACCGCACTCACTTGAAGGCAGTACATTTTTAATGAGTGAAATGGTCCTGCAAACCCTTGCCAGGAGCAGCCCTTTCTGTTTGTGTGTTGGTTATTTCCATTTGTTAAGGCTTCAGTTTCTCTATAATTTCCTGGGAATTTCATGCCTGTTCTGAGCGACTACTGCAAATAGTAATCCTAATGAACTCCACATATAGTAGTTGCCCGTGCTGTGTGCTCTAGCTCTGTGCATGAGGTGTGAGATCAGAACACACCATGCACAGCAGCTCATTGCTCTTTTCCTTGGCTGCTCTGCAGGGCTTCATAGGTGCTTTGGCTTTTGCCAAAGAGAGTTTCACTCTTCCCCTTCTAGTCACATGTAGGGAGGAAATTTGTGAACGTGCTACTGTGAAAATTCAGTTAAAGTGATTGGAAATTGGGATAATTATTAACATTTCCTGTTCCTGCCTGGTACCCACTGCATTAGGAATTTAAAATATGTTATTATAAGCTGTCATGTAGTGTTGGGAGGAGTGCATAAGTGGCTCGACTTGTTAAAAAGGAGCTCTTGCTGATTTCAGGCAGCTGAGACCCTCCCATGAAGAAATTGTGGAGTTAAGAATGGAAATTCTTACCTTTATTTGTAATTCTGTTGCTTTCCAGGGAGCTAGAAAGCAGCTTTTCATACCCTGTTAGATAGGACTGTATGTTGGAAAAGAGAGTTTGAGAAACAAGTCAAATGCAAGTTCACCCCACATAGGTCTGTTCAGTTGTTTAACCTCCACCTCTGTGCATTAAAGGCAGAATGAGGGACACAGGGCAGGATTTCAGCTTATGTATTTCTCATGGAGCTAGAATGAAACATGCTGGCCGAAGGAAGGTGGGCTTGGTATGCCATTGAACTGTGCATACCTCCTCATTTGGATAACTGCTCAGGCTTTGGTATTCTGAAGAGAAAGGGCTTCTTGGCAAGACTACGCCAGCCATAAAAAGTATTGTGGCTACTCTCTACATACCATTGCTCAACTACTGCGTAGCTGAGAGTCAGTATCAGAGACTGAAATTTGAAAGCCTATGTAATTTCTAACATCTAGGTTAGTATATTTTCTGTATTTTTATATAAAGCAATGCCAGCTTCTACTTTTCCACCCCTTTTCTGCGTCGTAGCAATTGTGTGCAGTATCACTGCTATGTTCAGTCTAATGAGACAGTTACAGTGTTACAGAAACAATACTCCATTACTGAAGTTACTCCTGAACCTTTGAGCCAGAGGTATATTGGCTTCTCTGCCACAGGTGAAGCAGCTGTTTCACTAGAAGTTAGCTTTTCTGGTCTGATGACTCATGATATGTATGAGATTAGACGAGGCGATCACAGCAGTCACATCTTGTTTGACAGACCTAAGAGTAGATCTGAAAGAAAAGACTTAGAGGAGGAAGCAGGGGGAAGTGCCAGAGGAAAAGGCATAGAATCATGGAATCAAAGAGGGTAAGAGAACACCAGCTTTGAAAATAATTACACTTGTTCATTACTGGAAGGATATGGTCTTACCACAGTTAATTGCATTTCGTTAAAGCCTGAAGACTCTGCCCTTGCCTGTCAATTGCTATCCGCCAAGATAGAAGCAAGCTGAGGAGTTGCAGCATCAGAAGCGCTTTCTTCAAGTGTTCACTTGTGAGTGCATATTCAGGGCAAGAGCTGTGTACACCTGCATGCACAAAGATCATGAGCTGTCTGGTCTGCTGGTGTCAGTTAGGGCTCTCAAACTCTGCCCTTCACTAAGGGATGTGGCTGTTGGGGTGAGTGTGTGATGTTGAGAGACAGAACTGAAAATGACTGAAGTGTAAACATGGGGATGACCAGATGTGGTCAGCATCCTTAAGGAACCAAGCTTTTGGGGGAAAACAAGATTCATTTTGCAGTTGAGTGATCTTGAATGCTGTTTCAGCCATACCTGTTGTCCTTCACTGGTAATCCTTAGATCCCCTGGTGAAAAGAGGTGGGCACTGGACTAAATATTTTGATCCAGAGCAGCTAGTCTGGCCAGATGGAGCCTCTTTCTTAAGATGACATGTGCTCCACAATTAACTATCACAGCAAATAACTGGAAAGAAAAGTCATAATGTGGCAGTAAGGTCATACAGCTAAGCACGCGAAAGGCAGGAAACCAACATTTCACCTCCAAGTGGGAAGGGATGAGCTGAGAAGCAAAGATACAAAGAAGAAATGTGTGAAAGCACGCACAGCAGCTCAGTGGCAGCTTGCACATCCCTGGGTGCTAATCCCCTGCTGTAGCTAAGCCATTGCTGCCCCATTTTGCATTGCGTGCCAGTAATAGTTCTTTCTCAGCACCAGAGATAATGCCAGGTTTGAGAACTTGTTTCAAATGGGTAAATCAGTAGGTACCTGTTCCTTATTGAAACACACACTATATCCTTTGTTGTCTTGCTGCTTTCACAGAAAAGCAAATATGTCTATTTTAAGGGCATTTAGTTATTCAAGTTACTAATGGGTGGGATGTCCCCTCCATTTTTAAGATGAAGAAATGTCTTTGTTACATTTCTATTAAAATAGAAAACACGTGTATTGAGATGATTTGCAGTGGTTTTGCTAATTGGTACCATGACATTGTCTCCTCTTCTAATTTGGCAATTTAAGCTCATCAGAAAATCAGGTCCTCCTGGGACTGTGACTGTATACAGAAGCATTGAAGAAGACATAATTTCATAAATAATTGCTCAGGTTTTTCTGGAAACAGCTGCTGTTTCAGTTTGATGTATATGGATTTATTTATTCCTTCTGTTTACATTACTTGACTGCTTGATAGAATTTCTGGTTAGCAATTTAATAAATGTTTCTTTTTTAAAAGAAAAAACGAACTTATAATGGGTAAAAAAGAGAAATTAATAGAAAAAAAAGTATTTGCTTTTTGTTAGATTTCAAGTATAAGACTGTTTCAGGTAAAGGATTGAAAAAAACGTTTTTCTCTTTAGGTTTAATGTACAGGAAGATGTGAGTTGTCTGAAAGTTGTTAAAACTAATAGGAAAAGAATGCCTTAGATTGATTTACCTATTTCAGTGTGTTGTGAATATGTAACATGTGCTGCACTTAAGGACGTGGATAATGATAATAGGTTCTAAGTGGCATTGATTTTTTTTTTCTCCCCCCAAAAGAGCTTTCTAAGCCAGAGAAATATCTTGACCTTTAGGCCAAATCCTCAGTACTTATAAATCACTGCTTTTTATTTGAAATCAGGAGAGCTACTCCAGTTTACACCATCTGTGTCTCTGGCTTCAAGAAAATAAATGTGTCCTTTGTGGCTAAAACAGCTTGTATTCAAAATGGTGTAGTCATACAGCAGGATGGTAAATCAGAGACTTTATTGTCTTTTTGTTTCAAACGGGACCACACAATTTATGACCAATTTATGGGTGCTCAGTAATAATGGCAAGAAATGCTTAATGTGGTGACGTTTTCCATAAGCATATATTACCTTCCATGAAACTGGTAAATACAATGTCTAACAATTTCTCACTGTTTTTTAGGGAAGGTGATATCAGTGTAGGGCATCAGGGTCCTCCTTTCGTGAAAGAGCTAAGGAAAAAAAAAGATAGAGGAAAGGAATCAAACTACTTTGACTTAAAGGAATGGTGCAGTTTTATTTATGTAGCCTCTATTCAGGAAGCTGGAGCATTATTTTCATTATTTCAATAATGATTTCATAATTTTCATTATTTGGAAATTATATAGGGCCTCTTCCTCGAAGAAATGTGAGGCATCATCTTTGGTTTATAGGACTTTTGTAGAGTATCTTTCTGAAATTGGAGAATTAGCAGTTTTAAGCAGGAATTGCATTTCAGATATGAAAGATACCCACGCATGTTAGCTTTATGAAAGGAAGCATGCTCATGAGAGTTCAGATCAAACCCGTGGCTGGGGTGCATCTTTTAGTGGGTCCCATTGGCTAGCTGCCTGGAGCAATGACTTTCAGTGTGGGATCAGGTTGTTCTCCAGCCTTTGGCTTTGGCAGTACAGGGCTCTTTTTCCAAGGCAGCTGTTAGATCTCTCTGAACTTGTTTTGATAACCAAGCACTGGACCCTGAATTGCGTTTTTTCAAAGTTAAGAATTCAGATTTCCTTTGCATTAGGATTCAAGTGCATTTTTGTTAAATCCTAAAAGTAAAACTAGAGACCATTAGTGGCAATGCCTACATGTATTGTTTGTTTTTAAGGAGCACGATGTTCATAAAGCACTTTGAACCAGATTTGATATGTTCCACAGGTAGGAATATACTTAAGTCTATTTGCTTAAACTAAATCACAGGGAAGGAGGTCACAGTGTTGCTTAGGAAGAGTAACCAAAGTCCCTGAGGCCGCACCACCACAACCAAGACAAGGACTGTGCACTTTAGGAAGGTAAAATACTGTGCATGTTTCAAAGACAGCAGAACATAACAGTTTGCCCAAAATTTATGATGAGTGAAAAAAGTTTTGCAAACAAAAAATCTATTTTTTTCCCCAGAAACTGGAATATGTACATCAGAGCCACAGGAGCTGCTCAAGTCTTTTGCATGCCAGCTTATGATCTGAAACCTGGTTTTATGATCTTTTGAGTTGCTGTCATTGCATCTTTACAGAAGATGGAGTTTAATTAAATACCTTATCTGTACTTACAGTGACACAGCTCTAGCTGTAGAAGCTGTGTGATTTTAAGAGAAGATGGTGGCAATATTGGGGGAAATAAAGAACAAGGTTTCTTCCTTCAGTTCTAAAATCCTGCAATATTTCAAACTTCTATTTCTCCTCTTAATATTTCTTAAAATGCCTTTACCTTGCTGATCTGTGTAAAAATGACTGACAATTTCTTGGGCTGAGTGGTTTATATATCCATTTTTAAGAAATATATGGTTTTCGGCATGTCTGACTTGATTCCTTGCAGAGTGAACTCAATTCTTAAACCCTGTTGTTAAAGGCCCAATCCAAAGGTCCTTGAAGTATAAGGTAAGATATAGTTCAGAGGATTGAATTATAAATGATGGCAAGAGGGGTCTTCTTGTCTTAGGTTGCTGTTCCTTGCAAAACAACTCTGCAAACCAAGGCACTTAGGTATCCAGAATGTAGCTGTGAATAATATGAAGACTAAGAAAAAGTAATGGATGGATGTATAATACACTACACACTTTTGTCATTGTGTTATCTAACCTGTCCATTATATACTGACAACAAGTTTTGGATTCGTAACTCAGAAAAGGTAGATATGCTACTCCTTAAGTTTTCTCTGGACCTTTCAGAAGTCTATCAGTAACAAGAGAAATCAAAGAAATAGCTGTATTTGTGTTATATATATAATATTGTTTCAAATATTGAACCATCAAATTGTAGGGGTGTACAAACATCCAGGTATAGGTAAGGTGAGAAGTACAGAAACATTGAAGAAATAATTGTCAGGATAATAATGCATATTAAAAAATCAGGTTCATTTACATTCAATTTGATGTGAAGGTTCAGATTACTTTTACTCCTCTGAGCAGAATTATCCGTCCCTAATAATTTTTTTTTGTTAAAACAGTAACATGCAATTAGTACTTTATCTGGCATTTAAGAATGAGTAAGGGGAACTATTGTTCTTCTAACTACTCATCTGAAAAAGAGAAGCGGCGTGTTTAATTTTGCTGGAGATGGAAATTACGGTATTTTTGTGTGTGACTTCAATTCATAACTCAAAAAGTGCCCTCTTCCAGGAAATATATAGCTATGTTACTGCTTGGGCAGTGTTTGAGTAATATATGTTCAATTTATATGTGCTGTAATGCATACAGAGACACTTGTGCCAGCCATGCTAGCTGCTCTGCATGCTTGTGAAAGCAGACTGACGTCTTACAGGCACGGGCCTCGGTCAGAGCTGTATGAGGCCATCTGCAATTCTGCTTATTTCCTCTGGATCTGAAGTCTTGTGCTGTCATGGCTTAACAGTTGCTTAGCTATCACAAGGAAAACCAGTTCACAAAATGAAACCTGTAATAAGAGAGTGGGGAAGGCCTAAAATGACTGACTCTGTTAAAAGGCATAGAAAGACAGTATGACAAACAGGTTTCATTCTGTAATCGGGAGAAACCTTTAGCATTAATTTGTCCCAGCTTGGCACAGAGGCTGCATAGAAATGCCTGTAGGCTTGTGCCTCGCTTTGTAACACTGAGAACAAAATTGAGGTAGGGCCAATGTTAAGACAATTTCAGGATTCCCTTTTACTGGTAAGGTATTGTGACAGAAGGACAGCTGTACAGATGGAACACTTGTTCTAATAATGAAAGGCACATTTTCTCATTTATTAATGGAGTCAATAAAGAGAAAAGCATTATTTAAAATGTTTTTCATAAAGGTAGTTAAAGTAGTAAAAAATTTAATTTCACGCCAACTTTGTAATGGATTTTTTAATATGAAAATAGGAAAGTGAGGGTTTCTCTCCCCAGTTTTCACAACCGGTGTCCCTTATATCTCTGCATTTTTCTGAGTAACCACATATTCTCACCTACTACTGAATCTGGATGAAGGCACACACTTAAGAAGAAATGAAAGTAGTAAAACAATGGAAAACCCCTGCATTCAAACTGCTGATATAGTTAAAAGGCTGGGTTGTTTTTTTTGACCAAAAAAAATGTTGACAAGTTTAATGTAGTCAGCCCTTCTATGAAAGATTGGTATTTTTGAAGTGAAGCTTTGAAACTTAAGGTCATGAACTTTCTACAAAAACATTTTTCTGAAAGTGTCTGTATATTTTAGCTTTTTTACCTCACCCTTGCCTTCTGATTTCTTGCCATACTGTGCTAGGACAAGCGCAATGCCCCTTAAACCATCGCTTCCTCATGCAAACATGAAGGCTGTATATTTAAGAGCCCAAATAACAGAATGATCGTGCAGTGAAATGAACAGGGTTAGGAAAGAAAGCAGTAAAGTAAGAGTGGGTACCATCATCTCTTCAAATCAGTAGTGCACAGAGGGAACACAGAGGGCTTCTACTGAAGTTTTCCTAAGTGCAAATCACCAATTTGCAACATTGCTAGCTCTGAAAGGAAAAGAAAGCGTGCAGTGAATATCGGAGAATAAAGTGTTCTGCTTAATTATGTAATTGTGACTGGTCAGAGGTAAATAGCAAACCTATTAATAGAGTGCCAAAAGAACATCCCTTCCAAGAATGCTGTTTGATTTGATCATGAGAGTCCCAGGACATTGCTTTTTATTTGCTTTGGTAATACATCTGTACAATGTGTATCTTCCAGATGTGGCCTTTTCAGTCAAAGGATCGGGCTGTGAAGTGATCTGCAGCAGAATAGGCACGCTTGAAAGATCAAGCACAGGACTGGAAAAAAATCATTAAGAAGTAATGATGGCCCTGTTGGAAACAGGATGTATTATAGTGTCATAACTTCTATAATATATGCCAAAATATAATTTTCTTGTATCAAATGGATCTCCTTATGTAAGACTAAAACTAGGTTTTCCTTTATGTCACTGTACAAGACAATTTTTCCTCTTACTCTAGGTCATCAAACAATGTTAACTATGTCTTCCCATGCACAGTTTTTAAAACTTCATCTTTTAAGTGACTGATAATGCCAGCTGAAGTTTATTGAAACTTAAAGAGGTCTCCTTTAGTCTAGACTAGTCTTTTTTTCTTCCAATCAGATTATAGCACTCATAATTTTAACTGAATATCTTTATTCTAAAGCTCTGGATGATCTTTTGGTAAAAAATCGATTCCTTCTTTTGTTAGTCTTCAATTGATTGCATTGTGAACTTTTTCTTTTCCTATCTTGTTTTCCTAATCAGGATTGCTGCCTTAGCAGCTTTGAGATAGCCACAGGAAAACAACCAAATGCATTTCTTCAGCAGTCCCTCTTTTCCCTCCCTTTGCTGTCTGTAGCAGGCAGATGCGATCTTCACTGAATTCCACCATATAAAGCAAAACAAACCCGACACTGCGCACCGAAACATGTGCTCAGTGAACACTGAGAAGCATTTCAGCCATGTCTCCTTAAATGTTAGATGGTTTGTGAGATTCTTTCAGGTTTTCTATTGATTTTGCATGGAACTAGGTCAGAGCTGCTCTTAATTGAACAAGCTGGCTGCTGCAACTCTCACTTAACTGTAAAAAAGGGGTATTAAAAATTGATATGCAAAGCAAACTTCTGCTTAATTAGCAAGCAGATGAACTCAGAATAGACAAACCACCATAGTTAATAAAGATGAGGAAACAGCTTTCACCAGCAGTATAATAAACTCCTATTTTCTGGGAAAAATGGGTTAAGTACTGAGCATTATCCATGTTTCTTGCATGTAGTATTAATAGACTATTAGTTTTGTTTGGGAGAGGTTGGGATAAATTTACAGCTGTGCTGATCAGACAAACCACCATACAACAAGAAAACCATTAAAAGGCAGCTCTGGTTTTTGAATGTGTAATAAAGGCAAATAAAAAGCCCAGGTGTGCAGAAAGAAGAAACTGTGGGATTCCCTCAAGAGTTTAGTGTTGCTATACGTCCAATGTTCATGGAAGTGCTCAGTCTGCAACAGATGGGCGCATGGTGCTCTCACGCTGGCAGTATTATAGGGAAAACTGATGGAGCTGTGCCTGGCCCACGGTTAGACCAGGGTTTGACCCAGGTTGACCAAACCCTGGGCAGCGCTGCTGCCAGCCCCGCAGTCTGCCCCATGTAAGAGGGTAGGAGGTGAAGGCTGCCTCTGATAGCTCTGATCTTCACACACACATATGCTGGCTGCAATCTGATCCCATGTCTCCACCCTTCCTGATGGCTAAGTGTGTCTTTGGGGATGCTCTATGCTCCTGCTTCTTCAGCCAGGTCCGTGGCCCTTTGCAGCCATACAAGGTGAGGTCTGACATGTCAGGACTGGAGGAGTTCAGGAGTCCTGATTCACATCTATACCCCATCTCAAGTGAATTACTTTGCTTTACACCTGTATGCAGATGCTGAATTTTAGACCCTGTGAGTAGTACCGTTTAATTCTCACAGTATGCAAGTTCTGCTGAGAGTGATGTATTATTTATTTAGGTTTATTACAAACACACAGAAAAGAAAGAGTAAATGAATAATGCATGGATGATTAGGTTATACATTTCAGCTCATAGCTGAGAGAGATGGCAGAGAGCAACCCTCATTTTAAGTTCCTTAAGACAATTGTTTTCCTTTCTGCCCCCAAAAACCTCAAGCTGTGTTTATCACTTTAGCATTAACACTAAGAAGCCACCACGACCTGAAATTCGTTTGTGCTTAAGAACAGAGTGGCAGACCATAGCTTTTTAGGTACAATGTTTTCCATAGCTGTATTTTTCAGTCTGCTTTTGTCCAAGTTACAGCTGCAGGCTCGGTCTGCTTCCCACTTTCTTTAGTATGTATGATTTTTCCCCTACCACAGTTCACGTGCCAGCCTTGCCCAGTGTGCAGCTATTAGGGGAACCTTCCATAGAGGGGAAATTGTACATGTCAATTATTTGTAAAATATGTTCAGTCTAAGAGAATTTAACCACCACCTTATTCTTGAAATGGAAAACCTGAGGTTCAGGTGAAATAAATAAGAAAAATGCATGTCTTTAAATATTGAAATACAATGACACCTGGAAGTGCTTGAAACATTTGAACGCTTTTATGGCAGTTCAATCAACTGTATCCATAAATATTTAAAGCAGTGAATTATTTCTTGAAATTTACATTTTTATGTACTGTTTTGGCTTACGAATTATTGAACAATAAAGATGTTTTCCATAATAATTTCAGCTTTCAAAATACAGCACTTGACTGTGAAAAGATTTGCCTGTGGCCATCATATGATTGAGGCTGCTCCCAGCATAACACTGAGCTTCAGTATCTCCTAACTCCAAATTAAGATTTTGAACAGCATGAGGTAACTTAGATGCCATCTGTGTTTCCACACTTCTCAAATAAAAAATAAATAAAAAAGCTGTGCAGCAGCTACTGCTACCTTTCAGCAGAATAAATATATGGCTGGTTAGAGTGCATGGATCAGTATGGGATCAGTGCGGGTAAAGCCGCCATTTAAATCCTCCTGTAGCTTTTAGAAAAGGTTACCCTGTTTAAGATATAGTGGTTTGATTTTCAGTCAATGAGGTGGTCACCACTCCATAGGTAACCATAGCTGGCAGGTACAGGAAGCATGGTTCTGCTTTCTGCCAATGCCTTGTGCCTGACTGCAGGAGGAGAAATCTGGAGCAATGAACGTGCTTTGATGAGACACAATAATTGGTGCCACTGAGCTTGTTCCTTGGAGCTGCATTTGCTGCAGGAAGTAGTTGACAGTATGAAAATATGCAAGTGACTGGGATGGTCAGCAAAAGGTCCCAATAATGTGCTGTGACCTGGGAAAGGAGCATTCTGAATTTCTGGAGCTGTCATGGACACATTAGAACTGAGCTACTTTTTCAGTCAAGCAACAACTAGCACAGTGATTTATTAATTAAATTCAAGTACGATTCCCATTGTAATTTATTAAGGAAACTGAAATTATTCTAAAGTCCTCCCCAAAATATTTGAGCAAAAGAGAGGCTTTTTTGGTTTTCATTTTTTGTGTATTCACAATTGACCATGAAAGTAATATCACAGAAAACTATCCAGAACACTGACATGTTGTTTTTCTGACTGTGTATCAATGTTGCTGATACTGATCACCAAATAATAATGATTCAGGCTCTGTGATGGGTTGCATGACATTGTAATCTGATCCAATCTGCTTTTCATTTTTAAGATATATTACTTTTCAGATAAACTGAGAACTGAAAACCCCCAAGAAAGGATAGTGGAATGTAAATTTACGAAGTCTAGACATCTAGCTGAAAACTGATTTTCTACACTTTATAAAGAAGTAGACTATAAGGCAAATCTTTATTTAGTCTGAATATTTCCATAGTTTCCAGCTGGTTGCAGAGAACTGCTGTACTTTGATTCAGCTGATAATAGAACTAAGGATGCACAAATCATTTTTATCAGCCAACAAGTACAAATGCTTCTCTGTTAAGTAAACTGAAGTGGATAAATCTTTAACTCCATACTCAAGCAGAGTGTTTCCACTGCAGCGAAACGCTGACTGCATGAGTGTGTGAAATTTCAATGGGTGGTGTTCAAGTAGTATCAATGAGGCACACACAGAAAAGGGTTTCACTGAGGTAATCACAGCATTTCCAGTAGCAGCTGAATAACATAGTAAATTAAATCTATTGAATGATGCATTAAGTTGGTGGGTCACTTACAGGGCCCGATTCCGACTGTTTTAAAGCATGTTCTATGATTTTGGCTTTCTCTTGTTTTGCCGGAGAGAAAAAGCTGTGATCTAGACAGCATCCTGTATTGCTGGGAAAGAGGATTGTGTGCATTTCCAAAGAATTTTGAAACTTTGTTCGTATCTTTCCCTTTCCCAGAGAAGTAGTATCTTAAAGAAGTGAATGTTACTGGTGTAAAGAAAAAAAGCAGATATATTTTTATGTAGCTGATATGGGGAAAAGTACATTATTATTTTTGATAGATCAGTGCTAAGAAAAAACATAAGAGACTTTTTGTTGATGACTAAAACAGTTCAAATGCGGTTATAATTTGGGCTCTACATCTCTATACATGTGTTATATGGGTACAAACTGTTAACTCAACCTTGGACCCTGCTGGGGTTACCAACTAGAAAAGACAGTTTGGATTTTCATTACAGTGTCTTTTTGCACACATTACAGTAGGTAAGTAACCTAGAAGTTGAAGGAAGAGGTTTGATTTTTGAAGGCCTGTGTCACATAAAATGTCACTGAATCCTGTTTACGAGATGTGCTAAATTGGGGTTGTTTCACTGTTTTCTGTGGAGTGATACTACTGTGTCTATTAAAAAAAAAATAAATCCTGACAGGTATGATATTCTCAACATTAATTTTTACTATTAGTTGGTAGCAGTTCATGAAATACACTAATGGTTACATATTGCACTGCATATCCAGTTGGATATTTTTACATGTTTCCTGTATGATGTTTCATAAAGGAAACTTCAAGCTGCCTGTGCTGTTGCTCATGAAGTTCATCTGCAGACTGGAATGTCGAAGAACTCAAAACAACATGAGATTTTGTTACAGTTGTGCACAGGTGGGGTCTCCACCGTACCATGTAGATAGATACCTAATATGGTGTCTTCCTCTGTTTGCTGTAGCAAGGGTGAACAGTGTATGGGGTTTTGAGCCACAGACAAATTAAAGTGGTTTGAATGTGATTCTTTTTCTGGGACTGTATCATCTGAGGAGCAACCAGTAGTCCCAGTTCCTGGCCATGGGGATAACTGGGAAAGGAAGTGGCTGCTGGAGCAAATTTTGTATTGCATCTCCAGCAGCACTTGACATCTCCTGCCTGCAAATGGCTTCTGGTGATTTTCCTTTGCTTGGCTCTCTCAAATCTTGTAGTGGCCCCTGTAGCCACAAAAAGATAGGTCCCAAGGGAAGATTGTCCATCTCTATCAAATGTGAATTCCAAGACTTTAGAGACACACAGAAATTATGTACATCAGGGGGTTAATTTATAAACCTGAATGGAAGGAACTATTACCTAAGGGTGTCTTTGAGCTTAAATAGGAGGCCTAAAATTCCAAACTCAGAGGGACTTTTGGGGCTTTTTTTTGCTAAAAGGAGGCAAACAGTTTAACAAGCTTTGAATAACTGACTAGCACAGTAATTAGCTGTTACAACTGAAAACAATGTAATGTTTCTTCTGTATCTACTTTTTCATGTGAATTTTTAAGAGCTACAGAAGGAAAAGATCAGGGATGAATTGTTTTTCCATGCATTGTTCAACCTGCAAGAAGAGAAGCTTGGGTCTCAAGAAAAGAACAGAAGATCACCAGCCATGAAGAAAGCAGACATCACTACTTCACTTGAAAAATCAGTCAATTGTGTTTTCAATTTCTCCTTCTTATATTGGCTCATGGTGTTGCAAGCAGAAAGTCATTTTCTGACTCCAAGGATTTTCCAACCAAATGAAATTTTATTCTGCAGGTTATGGTGCTGGGCACACCCAGAATACTGGACAGTTCTGTGGATCGTGTGCTTCTTATTAGAGCTTATGAGGAGTACAGCTATGTTGCTTGCACTGTACTGCTTTAGGAGAGAGCTTCCTTAAAAAGCGCCTGAAGAAGAGCTTGTTCCCAGTGAAATGACAGCTGAAAAGAATTCAGTTGTTTCCATAAATTGTTAATATAAGCATAATTTGGTAGGATACCATTTTTTAAAGTGTTTTCCTGACACATAGAAGCTGTAACAGAAAAACAACATTTTATCCATTTGCTGCTTTATTTTTTTGGTAACTAAAAAGTATCTTAAAACTTACATAAACTATAAGGTTTACACCTAGACAGTGAAATCGTGTTATAAATTGCCTTGTATGGAATTTTGAGCAAAAGATTGTTACATGGTGTAATTAAGACTCTCTATAACCAAATGTGCACTTGTGTATTTTGTAGAACCCCTAGATGAGCTGAAGATCAGAAGTCACAGCACTGAACCACTACCAAAGCTGGAAAACAAAGAGAGGGGAGGCCATCATGGGACAGCTTCCTCTAGGGAGCCAGGGAAAGCTCAGGAATGGGATGGAACGCCAGGCCCGCCTGTAGTGTCCAGCAGGCTTGGGAGATCCTCTGTCAGCCCAACTATGCTGGCTGGAAGCAACAGCTCAGGTAGGTCAAGTGGCAGAGCAGGGAAGATCTCATGAACCTCCTTGTGAGCTGAAGAATCTCTAGATATATACTGAAGTAGGTAAGTGTGCAAATTCCTTAGACTTCCAAGAATATCCCAGAATCTGCCCTGCCCATTGTCTGCTGCACTAATAAGTATTGTGCTGTTTGCTTGTGCTCTGACTGGAACAAGATTGGGATGGTGGCAGGTAATAAAGCTTGTTAACTTGCCGCTCATCATTTTAAAAGAAGTAAGGAATTCCACTTGACATTGAAAAGGGACTCAATGGCAAAGACACCCACAGGATGACATCTCAGAGGGAAGTTCATAAATTCAGATATCACATACAGCAAGAAAACCGCACTGCAGAAACAAGGCTGTCTTACTGATATGCACAGTGAGAGGATACAGGCAACCTTTCATTTATGTTAGTAAACAATTTCTAGAAAAGTGACTATGGATTTCAGAAGTCTCAAATTCATACCTTCAGAAATCATATGGATTCATCCATTTTATTAATCAAATTTTATATATATAAAATAGTGAATTGCTGTATACCCGGAAAAATAATGCAGCCTTGTTTATAAATTGACTAAGACAAGCACATACATGAATGATACAGATCAGATATGCATAGCTCTAGCATAAGTATTGTACTGGGTTTTTTTGAGGTTTGACTGTTCTCTTAAAGAAGTAACTTCATTGTTTATTGTTCAGATTCTGAAAAATAGCCATTTAGAAACAGTTGGCATACATCGTACTGAAGCCTCATTATGGTCAATGTTCAGTAAGCATAAGACCATGAATGAGCCTCTCAAACAAGAAATTATTCCTGCACGAGAGATCCACTGGGCAGTCAGTGGCAGAGATGAGTCTTCACAGTGCTGAGCTAGCAGACATGCTAGCTCCTCATGAAGGGGAACGCTTTCCTGTATGACAATGGGACTCATATTTTCTCTGCATTGCTGGGAATGACACCTGAAACTCAGTATATAACTTGAACAGGCTTTGCTGATGTGATGTATCATTTGCAGTAATTGGATGGTTCAGCTTTTCTTGCTCCAAATCCCCCAGACAGTTCCTCCTGGGGCAGCAGAAGTTACTTTTCTGCAGATCTCATGACTCTAGCACAGATTATTTGGGTATTACTGCCTTTCACTTGCTTCTCTGTTCTCACAAAGTGTCCTGGTAGGTAGGAATTTTCCAGATTAGCTCATAGGTTTCTTAAAAAAATCTGTTCCCAGTGTATTAGAGCGTCATCTATACTAATGCAGGTAAAAGGGTGGGTTTAAAGGTACCACATCAAAGTACGAGGACGTCTGATAATTAGACCAAAGGTCTGCACCAGTGTTTTCAGTTCTGCAAAATGTCAGTAGGGAACAGAGTAGAAGAGAATGAAAATCAAAGAGTAAGTTCTTAGCAAAATGTAGTACTTCTGTCCAACCTTCTTGCATCAGTTTTATTTCAAAGAGTTGGTTGATCTCCAAAAGCAGACAAAGCATGTTGGCCTCAATCTTCATTTGGCATCAGCAAACTGTAATAGTTGTTGAAGCATGCCTTGATTTAGTTAACTGTGACTTTGTCTTACATAGCTAGGACTGTCAAAGAAAAATCATGGAAATATTTTTTGGCTGAATTTTGACTCCTTTTTATGATTAAAATCTGAAAGCTGATTTTGATTTCTCTTTCCCCACAGTTTTTATGACATTTCATTTGATGAATATTGCCTCTCATCTGCCATGAATATTTGTCCCCCTATGTCTCTAGCTGTTGCCTGAGCGACATGTTTTACCTTTAATCACTGAGATGCTGCATTCAAAATTCTGTACACAGTTCCTCTCAATGAACTTGTACATGAACTTCAACAGTTCATTCTTCTCAATTAAATTAGAACTGTAACAGAATGCAAGAAGAGAAATTTAATACATCTGTATGGATACAAATGCTTTCTCGAGTCAAGGGGATGGAGTAATTCTGTGCTAGGAATTCAAACTTAGGTTTACTACAGGACTAAATAAAATCAGGGCAATCCCCAGTACAGTTGTCATTGCTGTTGCTCTCTTTCTAAAATCATCGATAAGAGGAAAAAAAAGCCACTTTTCTTGCGTGGTCCTGCCTTGAAACAGCAGTTTGCTGCCTACCTCCTAGTTCACACTGGTACAGGCATTTATTAGGGCAGTGTTGGAATAATTTAAAGAAAATAGGGTTAAATTGCTGTGCTGTAAAATTGAAAGGATGTGGAATGACTTCTCATGCGTGCACAAGAGGAAGCTCTGCTGCAGCACAGATTAACTAGTAAGTGGAATGGTCTGAATGAATACCTGACTGATTTTTTGTGGGTTCTGCACCTGCTGTTAAGATCAGATGGGAAATGAGCCATCTCCAAACAGAATCTTGAGCTCTCTGGTTATTTTGTTCATATGAGCCTGGCCTGTCAGGTGCACATGGGTATCACTAATGCCTGATTGTTCTTTCATCTGTCATATGATTTGTCAAGGTCACTTTCTGTTTCCTGGCATCCTGTCATTTCTTATGGAAAGCAGTGTAAGTGGTTTGAGGGCATTCTGGCATTTAGGAAAGTCAGTGCAAGTGCAGAAAACAGGCAGACGAGATCTGTGAAACAGAAGGCTGCGATAACTTCGCTCCAGGAGCTTCGAAGAGTATTTTCTGGAATGTTGCTGCTTTTTTTCCTAGCTGCAGCCTTGAAGCATTTTGCATTGCCACCTGCTGCTAGAGACGGGCACTGCGCTGCCTTTTAAATCTTACTCTACTCTTGTTGTGTCCTGTTTTTGAATCACCATCAGCTTGTCACTCAGCCAGCCCATTAGTATTCTAGCTGAAAACATTGTAGATAATCAAGAAGGGAGTAAATGCTCACCCTACACTGGAATTACTGGCTGGCATTATAGATTTGCAAAAGTAATGGATAGTTAAATTCAAGCTCTTTGGGGATGAAGCAATGCAAAGCCCAAGGTGCAAGAGGCGTACATTGGTACAAAAAGGGAGTAGCATTTAAGTACCTGCTCTTGCTAGCTAGGGCTGCTTCACTTGAAGAAGACTGAGTACTCCTATGAACCCCTAAGTTTTCTCCTCACAGGCAATATCAGAGCATCACTGTGCTACTGAATCTTCAAGGATTCTCCAAGTGAAGGCGACTTAATGCTTGGAGATACATGCTCCTGGGCAGCCTGCCCAACAAGGTCCAGCCCAGGATGCAGTGCTTCCAGACCTTGCCTGTGTTGGTCACTCATGTTCTCTGCACACAAGCAGCTCCTGTCACCTAACATAAAATGAGTAGTACTGGTACTAGTAGTACACTAAGGGCATCAAGCCAGTGCAGTATTAGCCAAGCGTATGATCTCCAGGGTGTAGGATCACACAGTCACAGAGCCTGACTGTAGAAGTGCACACTGCTCCCTCCAGCAGTGGTGTTACAGCTAGTTGGAATAATACACAATTGTCCTATTGATCCAGAGCCCCGAGACTGACAGTAGTCCATGCCAGAACCGTCAGAGAAAAACAGCAATAAATTTTAAGGAAAAAACACTGCCGGTAGGACATTGTTATTCCTTACCTCATTGCCTCAGTCATTGACATAGACCTGAGATATGACAGTTCACAACAAATCTTAATTTAAAACATACCCCAGCTAATATGGAAGTGGTTTTTTATCACTAACTGACTTGGCTGTGAGACCTGCTAGCTTTTGACCTATGAATATCTATCAATATTGAGTTCTACAGGTTCAGTACTCCCTTTGTGGTAACAGTTCTGTTTGACATGCTCCTGTGCTATGTCATGCTCCATGGCTTCTGCAGGTGAAGTCCTAAATACTTTTAAGAGACAGACTACTATGTAGTTTATTCCACCTTAAGGTTTCAGAATTCCAAGTTACATTTCAGCTTACTCATCTCTTTTTAGGAAACCAACATGGCCAGGCCAGCATGCTGATAAGAAGTGTGATTATTTTTTTCCAGTATGCATGTTTTCTTTTTCTTCTTTTTGTTTTTCCTTTCTTTTTGCATGTGATTACTCTCAGCCTGTCACATTGCCTTGTTTAATTCAAAATGTGCTTCTTGGCAGCTGTAGCAAATAAGCAATATTTCTCTTTTCATGTGCAAAGAAGAGACTGTGACAGGATAAGAAGCTTCTCCAATGTAAGTGACAGCCAGAGTATTTTTTTGAATTAAGATTAGGATAGGCAGAATGAAGGCTTCCTTGGATGAATAAAAGAACTCTTCCTGTTAAGATCCAAAAATAAAAATCATGCAGAGCTGTTGTATTTATGGAGAATATAGAAACCCCGAACACATTGATATAAAACTGATCAGATATATTTCCATAAAATCTTGTTGCATTTCAGCACTGTGCTTTATTGAGGAAAATCCAACAACACCCCTGCCCCAAACACAACCAGCCAAGCCTGTACATCCTTAGTTACAATGACAGCTCTTTCACTTTTAGAAGACAGGGTCATTTATGTGAGTTCTTAAATACGTAATTAAGTACACAAATTTAAGGCAATCCTGTGATTGGAAAGCCTATATTTCTGTGTTTGATAGTCTTTCCTAAAATTCTCATCTCTGGTGCTTTCCTTCAGGGCTGTTTGCTTGCTTATGTCCATGTGTAATCCTGCTGGCATTGTCAGCACTCAGCTTGAACCTGGGAGTCCAGTATAGCTGGTCCCATTGCAGGTGACCACATGTGTGGGTTTACTTCATACTGAGCTGGCTGTGGCCCCAAGCACTAGCATTGCTGGGAGTGTTGTGGCTGCTGTGAGTGATATAACTGCTATCCCCTACTAATATTACACTGCATCTGCACCTCGCTCCTGTAGGTGGTTTGGGCACTTGGTAAGGGATGAGTCATTTGAAGCTGTGCAAAATAATAACCCCAAAGTTTCATCAGTTAGATATAGCCATTGAATCTTATTAACATTTTTGTGCAGAACAGAACTAAATATGTTATGCAGCTTTCTAGCTACCCTGAACAGTCTGCTGTCCTAAACTACCTAAGCTACCCTAAACCTCATGCTGTCCGTTGATTGCAACAGGCATCTCTAATGGCTACTCAAGTGCACTGCATCCTCTGGCCCCAGTCCAGTAAAGCACTTAGATGTATGCCTATGAGTTCCCTTGCTTGGCAGCAGGCTGTTAGCCCTTGTCAGCACTTGAGTGGCTTATAGCAGTGTCAAAAGGCCCCTAGCTGTGGATGCAGGCAGGGCCTGTGTTTGGAGTGAAGTCTCTGGAACCCTCTTTATGCAGGTTTGATTTAGAGCCAGAGGATCCACCTGCACAGTGAAGTGATGGGTTGCTGTGCTGTCAGTGTGCAGCTAGATGTGTTTTAGCTTGCGTTGTCATGGGCTCTGAGCTGGTGTGTCCTCCTCAGAAGACAGATTCTACAGAGCCTCTCCTATGTGCTTGTGAGGTTGGCTGATAAAACTCAGCTCCACACCATGTATTACTGTCAGAAATGGGACTTAGCAAGAAGTCTCAAGACTGCTCATTTCAGATGTTAAGACTGAGCTGTCTCAGTATCATCCACATGAGATAAACTTGAATTAAACACTAGAAACCATCCCTGAGATTTGCTGGCAGTTGTTGTTCCTCCTTCAAGATTCTCAGTGGTAAACAGGAAAACCCATTTTCATTCCAGAACCAGACCTGACATCAATATGCAGGCCTTGCAGATAAGCTGAAATGACCATTTAAAGCATGAAAATCCAGAGGTAAAGATACTGAAAATGACTGAATGGTGGACACAAAAGACCTCTTACTACTTTTTAGATAGCCCAAAGCAGAAGTTATTATTTGCAGTGATCATTATTATTTTGAAGTGATCAAAATCCAGTTAGCCTCAGTACAGTGAATAAGATGTCCACAGCTGAAAAATAACATGCTGCAGAATGCACAGCAGAAAGCTGGGCATCACTTATGCAGCAAACTATTTATGGGTACTTTTTTCCCCACAGTAGTATGCGGCATGAAGGTGTTACTCAAAGCATTAATTACAGTAGAATAGAGTATTTATTTGGTCTAAAAATATTCCCACTGAGATTAGTGGAATGGCTATTAAAAAAAACAAACCAAACCAAAAAGAAAAAAACTATCTCCCTTTCACTGCATAACCCACCTTAACTTGAAAAAAGCTACATGGAGCTGTCTCTGAAGCCTCTTTTGGTGAGGATCACCATGGAAATCACAATAGTTTGCTTAATACTGTAACATAGATTACAGGGGGTTAAAGGAACTAATACTTCTTCTGTGTGTGATAGGTTCTATTTCTTTGATGCCTGATGAAAGGAGTCTCTTTGGCAAGAAAATGGTAATCTCTTGTTGTTGCACATATATCCAAATTGGAAATTATGACACTTCTCTCTGTTTTCCCAAAGCAAAGAAAACAATTCAGAAGCAATGGCAAACACTGTCTTGGAGTATTTTACATGCTTGGTGTCATATTTTGCTTGTCACAGCAATAACAGAGTCTCTATGTAGCAGTAGGGAAAAACAACCAAAAATACCCCAAATTCTTATCCTCTCTACAACCCCAACAAAATTCCAGGAAGGAACAGACATGAGGTCCAGTATTATACCTATATTACTGAAAGAAACATTCAGAGATCTGGCACACAGTGTAAAATCAGAACAAAAACAGGTCTAATCAAACCTTCAGAATAACTGCCCAAGTCCAAAAAAAAAAAAGCAAAGCAACAGCTTATGTACAAAATGCAAGGTTATGGGGGAGATCAGTCTGCTCCTTTTTGTCTGCTTATTGCCGTGTTGACTCATGGTGTGTTTACAGACTGACTAGGAATGAGTGAATTGAATAATGCATTCGTCAAACAGCATAAATATTTTTGCTGCTCAGCCAGCTGGATGTTAACCAAGCTATTAATATTTAGTTGATGAACATTCACCCATACAGATGCTTTCATTGGTCTAAGCCCTCCAGCTTAAGTGGATAGCTCTTCTCCATATCCTATTGAATTCTGAAACATCCTGGGAAAATAAACATTTAAGGTGACAATGGAAAAGGATCAGTGAGATTGGAAGAATACATTTCAGCATGTTGCTGGTAGGTGGCGTAACGTGCCAGCTGCCCTCAAGTTTCCAAGATGTGCCAAATGACCTTAAGTACCTGTTAGTGATGGACATCTTATTCCTTTCAAACAATGGCCCATGCAGTGGCTAGTGATGATACTAGAGAGCCACGTAGGAAACACAGATATTAGTATAAAACAAACACAGACTAAGCAGCAGTGTAAATGGGGCATGCAAAAACACATTTTGGAGACACAAGCAAAAGTTACGTGAGAAAACGTGCTTCAAAAGCAAACTTACTGAATCAGGATTGCACAAGGCATAGGTCATTCCTCGCATCTTGGAAACATAAGATTGCACAGGAGGAATTCTTCAAACGCACTGCAAGGCAGCATGGTATTACTATATTTACTTGTTATTCATGGTAAAGCAGTACTACCAGTGCTAAAATTGAGAGCCTATTATTATACAAAGTATGTCTGCTGAGTGCAAACATCCTTGCTCTCGGTGTTTGCCCACTACATACAAAAGATGGTCAGGGTTGGGAGGCTTGTAAAACATGTGGAGAATGAACACATCCACCTGAGCCAGAAGTCATGGGTTGAGACATATTCCCTTGGCCACTAACAGGAAATGTTGGGACAAATATTTTTCTTGAGCAGAAACAGGCAAACCCATTTCTCACAAAAAAGCAGTTTCTTCTAGACTAGATGTGGAGTGTTGAACAGTGGAGTAGCACACTGGTGTCAGCATGAGTCAGATACAAAAACCTTCACCCAGGACTCCCGAGCTGTACGGTCACCTTCATGTTGGTACATTAACAGCAGAAACCTGCCCTGAGAGCCTTCTGAGAAATGGATCCATGTACAGTAGCAGAAGGAAAATGAAGTAACTGTGTAATTTCTCTCTGGAATGGAGCTTTCTCTCAAGACAACTTCCACTTTTGTAATCACCTTGATTCTGAGGAACTGACTTCAGAATTTGTCACTGTTGATGTTCTGATTTCTCTTCTTTCTCCCTACTTTATGTCTTTCAATTCACTGCCATTACCATTAGATTTCCAAGTATTTTTTGAGTCTTTCCAAACCCCCAAGTGCAACGGTATCCTCACCACTTTTATACATTCCCTCCTTCATCTTCTGGCATTTCATGCTTTCCCTCAGCATAATCAGTCTTCAGGCTACCATCTCCCTCAGCTCTGTGATGGAGAGGTGAGACCAGAAGTTGCTGTAATTCCTTTAATCACTGCTTTATTTTATGAGGACTAGAAAAAGGAGGAGTGGGGGGAAAGCAACAAGAAGACTTCCTTTTTATGCTTCTTCTCTGTCTGGTGCTTTATGCTTTATATTTAAGCTTCAGAGACGGTAGAAGAGAGAAAAGAGTCCAGGACATAGAATGGGTTTTGTTTTAACCCTCTTCTTTCTGATCTCAAGAACTGTTCATGATTCAGCCAAATAACCAAGCCTTTAACTAGGAACCAAGCCTGGAGTATCTGTTCCAAGGGGAGCCTTGGCCCACCCTGTTTCAGTTTACTGCAGCAGTAACCCACCTCCTGTTCACTGGTGTATTTTCTTTTCTCTTCCTTCGCAGAGCCGAAAGCAAGTTGCAGATTAGGTCGATCTGCATCCACATCAGGTGTACCTCCTCCATCCGTTACTCCGCTCAGGCAAGCCAGTGATCTTCAGCAGAGCCAGGTACCATCGTTAGCCAATCGTGAATGACTTCATGTGCTGCAACATGCCAAATGTTTCTCACCTCTGTGTCTGTCATTTGTTACACTAAATGATTTTTTTGGGTCTTGTCTTTGTTTTCTGTGCGTGTGCGTGCATCTGTGTGTGCGCATCTCTCATTGGCAATGAAATTCCACTGGCCGCAGCCAGTTGAAGCTTCTTTGCTCTTAATTCTCTGTATCCTTTTCTGTCTTCATTCTGTAATATAATTGCAGTAAAACTGTACTGTATGAACTGGCTGGGGTTTTAATTTTTTCATGTTTACTGTACTTTCTTACTGTCTTTAAAATTTATCAAGCTTTGATAAATTTAATCTGTTTTTATGTAAATTTCTTTTAAATGTCTAAAGCACTTGCACCATTGTTTGTCAATGACTTGTACATACCTGACTTCTGCCCAGTTGTACTTTAATATTTGTGCCAGTCTCACATTTGTTTTGAGCTTAATGCATGATTGTATTACACTGTGATTTATCACTGTCCTGAAAACTGCTCTTACAGCAAGTTATTTTGTTTAGTTAAGGCAGCTAGACTCCCTCCATCTATAGGCCATGTAATGCTTTTATAGGACTATTAAATAGTCCACTGTAGTTATATTTATTGTGTATTGTTAGGAATCAAAAACCAAATCAAAGGAGTAATGTCTCCTTGTATCTTAAACAGAGGTACTTTTTTTTCCCTCATCAAAACCAAAAATGCCACATAGACCCTTGGGAAAGAAATGAAAGTGTTTGGATTTGGCAAATTTCTCCAGTAGTAAGAAAATGGAAAAGAAATAAAGACATGGGAAACCTATACTTACCTTTATTTTATATGCTAATACTGATATTGTATCATTTTGCTGCGCAGACCTGTATTGTTAGTTTGACAGAACTAACTGCTGAGAGTAGCAATTGAGAGAAGAGGTTTCACTTAAACATAATGTGAATGCCTTCTGTCAAGCTCAAAGCACTCCAGTATTGTGTCACTTCTGTGTACATGTACAAGAACGGGCCTACACATCACTGTGTATGTGTATGCACAGAGACAGACATATATGTATATATGTATGCATACATATATGTATGCATACACACAAACACCCTTATTTAGGTGGAAAATTTTCAGGATTGGCTTTCAGGGAATTAGATCCTAAAATCCTATTGAATTTCAGTGAGATTTGAGTGTAAAACTCCTTGAGGCTTGCTTTGCAATATTCACATATTTAAGTTGTTTGTAGCTTGGTGAGTTGCTTCTAGGAGGTCTTGACCAAAGTAGAGACCAGAAGAGTAAGGTTGATTTACTCAACCCAGACAGCCAACTGCTGTTAGGAAGGTTGTATTCGGGTAGCCTAGTCCATGCAGGTTAAAATTCTTTCACCTGCAAAACTGATGCTATTGTATTACTTCTGAGCCCTGCTGGACACAATGCCTAACAGAACAGCATATTTTACAGAAGAAAATCAAACCCATAATGGAGATTCAAAATGGCAGCCTATTTAAACACCATGTCAGGTGTTCCTTTAAAGGAAGAAAGTAGGGCAATTGTACTTGGCAAAAGTTTTGAGTATCCCAATGTTCATGTGGTATATGACGCTTTGCTGGTTACTTAGTGGCAAAGGCACATAGTGTGTTTTGAAGGGATTTCAGTCTCTCAGTTCATATTAAGAACTAAACAATAAGCCTTGAAAGCAGAAGCTGATGTGATAGAAGAGATAATGAGGCTTTTAGAAGCTGCAGCCAGGGTTCACTGAAACTGTGGAGGAAAAATCCACCTCACTTCATACAGAAGAAAGGAACAAAGATAAGAGGAATTTTCAAGTGACTGTAGAGGGTGATCTTGTTAATTGAATAATGTATGGTATGGACATGGCTTCATGAAAAACAAGAAAAACTGGTAAAAGCTTTTTCTTCCTGTAAGTCTTCCCTTCAAGCTGTCAATCTCTTACTGTCCATCTATTAAGTTGTCATTTATTATGATGGCATAATTTTTTAAAGGTGTGGATTTGACCCTGATTCCAGTGAAATGACAAAAATCTTATTATCTCCATGGCAGATACAAACATTACTTTGATTATGTTCTTTATACACCTCTTCTATCCTAATGTGCAAATAATCTATGACAGGTGAAATGTGTTTGGAAATGTCTGGGTTGTTAGCCAGTCTGAATCTGGCATACAGGGTATTTATTTCCATGTGCTGTGGCTATTGATTGTATTGATACCGGTTTCCTTAACCACATCATAATCAGCAGTTAGACTTTGCAAAATATTGAGAGGACATATCCTGTTGTCTTCCTGTTTGATGATGAGCTGGGCACAGCTAACATTCATACAGGGGTACAAGAGCTGGGAAAAGGCAGATTACTATTAATCAGTTTCTCAAATCCTCATGGATCCCAAACTGATGTTTTCCAAAATATTTAACTTGTGGAAAAGAAATCATATTTACAACTGAGCTCTCAAGGCACATCATTTTTTGGTACAGAATCATTCAAGGAAGTCGTGAGGATGCTTGGCATTTAAAAATAGGTCTGATCTAAGGAAATATGTATTGTAATTCCAATCAAATATCAGCTAAGTATGTATCTATTGACATTTAACTCCCCTATGCCTTATTTTCTTGTTTGTTTATTGGTGTAGGAATTGTGAGGATTAACGAGTTAATACTCACAGAACATATTAGTGGTGTGTTGATGGTAAGCATTATAATGGTCACCTATAAATAAAAAGAAAGAGCTTACAAGCAGAGGTTAATTATGTGGCTGGTCTCTAATAGAGAGCACTTTGAAGTTCTGAAGTGTAGCAGCAGCCAGCAGTTACCAACAGGCTGAGCCAGACAGAGAGCGTGCCAATTTGTGCTTAGTTCTGGTAAATGGTGAGAGCATTTTGAAAGAGCTGGTTGCAGGAAGTAACCTTGGATAAAGCTGTGAATTGACTCAATTTAAACTGAAAGGTAAACAGAAGTTTATCTTGGACCTGAAGTTATTGATTGTGTAAGTACAAAGTTTAAGAAATGAAGAAAGTAGCAGAGGAAGTCAAGTGTGGAGCTTGGAAATGTAATATAGCAGATGCATAGGATATATTTGAGCTACAGAAGTGTCATATAGCTGTATTCCCTAAGTACATATCTTAATACAAATGTCCTAAAGAGAGGCGTGTAAGTAGCAGAGAAGTTTTTTAGGTATCACAGAATGTAATGCCTTGTAAAGACAGGAAGGAAGAAGGAAAGAAGGAAACTTTAAAAGGGAAGGAGCAGGCTGTCCCCACGTGCCAAAAGATGAGCAAGCAGGGAAGAAGACAGGCCTGGCTAAACAGAGACAGCTTTGGCTGGAACTCAGGGGAAAAAAGGAGAGTTTATGACCTTTGGAAGAATGGGCAGGCAGCTCAGGAGGACTACAACGATGTCATGAGCTTATGCAGGGAGAAAATTAGGACTAAAGCCCAATTAGAAGGTAATCCAGCTACTGCTGTAAAGGAGAATAAAAAATGTTTCTATAAATACATTAGCAACTAAAGGGGAGGGTTAAGGAGACTCTTCGTCCTGTATTGGATGAGGGGGGAAACACAGTGTCAATGGATGAGGAAAAAGTTGATATTTACTGCCTTCTTTACTTCAGTCTTTAATGGTAAGAGCAGTTATTCTCTGGGTACCCAGCCCGCTGAGCTGGATGATGGAGGCAGATTGAAGCACCCGTAATCCGAAGGGAAATGGTCAGTGGCCTGCTACACCACTACACCAGTCTATGGTGCTGGATGAGATCCACCCAAAGGTACTGAGGGAGCTGGTGGAAGGGCTCACTGAGCCACTTTCCATCATTCATTGGCAGTCCTGGCTAACCGGAGAGATCCCAGTTGACTGGAAGTTAGGAAATGTGATACCCATCTACAGGAAGGGCCAGCAGGAGGATCTGGGGACCTACAGATGTTAGTGCTGGGGAATGTTATGAAGCAGATCACCTTGAGTGCTGTCATGTGTCACATACAGGACAACCAGGTGATCAGGCCCAGTCAGCATGGGTTTATGAAAGGCAGGCCCTGCTTGGCTAACCAGACATCCTTCTATGACAAGGAGACCTGCTTAGTGGCTGAGGGGAAGGCTGTGGATGTTGTCTACCTGGATTTAGTGAAGCCTTTTGCATGTTTCCCACAGCATTTTCGTGGAGAAACTGGCTTGGATGGGAATACACTGGGTAAAAAAACTGGCTGGATGGCTGAGCCCAGAGAGTGATGGGGAATGCAGTTAATTCCAGTTGGTGGCCAGTCACAAGTGGTGTTCCCCTGTCACTGTGGTGCTTGACATAGTTTGGTAGTGGAGTTGGCAGTGCTAGGTTGGACTTGATGTTCTTAAGGGTCTTTTCCAATCTAAATGAGTCTATGGTTCTGTGATTCTGTAAACATTCTCCAGTATTAGCAGAGAGCTTGCAGGGAATGGAAAAATGTTCTAGAAAGTCAGAGATAAGAAATGCGTGAACAACATTAGAAATAGTGAAAGTACGGTCTGAATTTGGCCTTTATATGGAAATAAAAACAAGTACCAGTCATTTGTAGCCATCCAGGTGGACAGAGAACAGAAGAAATTAACCACCATAGGAAGTTTATAAAGTAGACTAAACATGGTCCAAGGATTGGCCCAATAAATATCTCATCACCCATGCTGCTGGAGCCTCTGTGCTGGCACCTGAGATTTCTGCAGCAGGCATTGTCAGGTGTTTCACCCTGCAGTAGTCAAGCCTCAGTCATAACAGGCGACAGGGAACAAAATTGTTCACTTAGGTAAAGCAAGCAAGATTTGGAGTCACAGGTATGACTGTGATCCAGTGATCTTTACCTGCATCCTGGCATTCTCCACATCTTCACCTCGGGGTAACAAAGGATTATGCTCTATCAATGGACTCAAACCCCCCTGTCGCATAAAGGGTACATGGGCACTGAGCATGTCTGTCACAAAAGAAGAAAACTTATCAAGCAGCCTGCACGGTGGAAGTCCCACTGCTGGAGAGCAGAGCATCTCACATCTGTGGTTTGAATGTACATAACATCACCCCTAGCTCACTGCCAGGTTTCTCCGAAACAGTCTTCAGCACACCAAAACCCCACTGGTTCTCATTTTAACATAAAGGAGCCAATATAACTACAGATTTTTTGCTGCAAATGAATTTTGCAAAGTTACCTTTGTTTTCATGAAGATGCAGGTAGCTGCTGGAAAAACACGTGTATTAAGCTGCATAGCAGCACAGCAGTGCATGTTTATAATGAAGATCCACGATCTGACAGGAAATACATGCTTTGGAAACAAAACTCCTGATAGTTACAGTGTGATATTTGAGCTTTTCTGCAAAGCAGAGACTATTTTCAATCAGATTTCTGCAAAACTGAGTACTTTATCTGCAAATGTGCAGCCTCTCTTCATGCTGCCTGTTAATTACTGGCTTTTCAGTGGGAAGACAGCACTGTCCTTCACTGTTGCCTCCGTAAGGTATGCTATCTTAATTCCGAAGGTTGCATGCCTCTTAAGGTCTGGTGTCTTCTTGTGGGGAGGACCAGGCAGGAATATCTAGCTCCAATTTTAGTAATGAAAGAAGGTTTCAACTTTACAGTGATGATCAAAGTGAAATCCAGAAGCCATGCTGAGATTAGAAGGAATAACTCAGAGAAGGCAATGAAGATACACGGACACCTATGAAATAAGGATTTTCAGCTTGCACTGAAGGAATGAAGAAGAAGCTAGAAAATACATCAGAATCGGCACTGATTGGTTTTGTGGCTTAGTTTTTTAGTTCATTACGTGCCTGGTGAGACCCCAGCAAGCTGAGATGGCATTTTAATTCTCCCATCCAACACCATCAGTGAACATGACACAGAAGGCCCAACTGTGGATGAACTATTACCTTCCAAAACTGAGGATAGCTTTCATTTATTTTATAATTTATCTGAATATAAGATAGTAAAGGGGAAAGACCTCCCATTCAAGAATGGATTTGACCATGTACTTGTTTTCTTGTACCAAATGAAGCGAATGCATTTGAATGCATTTGAGTATGTACCTTGACAGGCAAGAATTTTAGATACAAGTTGGCTCTTTAAGTTTGTGTTTAGGTAGCAAAATAATGAAATGGAGTCATAGAAGGAGCAACTGTATTTTTCAGCAGAGATCTATCCTACCTACCTCTGAGATGTCTAAATCAGGGGTATAATACAGGTTCCCTGTGGGTTGTATGAAGAGAGGCGCTTGCGGAGGGGATTCACTGAGCTGAGCCCTCAGTGTCCACATACAGCTGCTGCATATCTGTTACCTCAGATAACCCGGTAATTTATCCTCCTAATTTAACCAGCTCTGTCAGCTGTGGGAAGCTAGCAGGGGTCATTCCTGCTCTGTGCCTGCTAGAGGCTCCTGGACATTTAGCACTGAACAGATAACAGTCGTTAAAATTTCTATTGCTAGGGATAGGCATTTATAGCTTTTCAGACTTAATCCACGAGCGCTGTTAGGAAGCGGCTGTACTGATGGCATGGCTGGGGCCTCCTGACAGTTAATCTTTGAAATGACTTGCTTTTGGCATCTTGATGCCAGGCTTTGTAGTCTGACTTGTGAGCAGTGCCCAGGAGAGAGCAGGCACCTGAAGTGGTGCTCAGGTGGGTGGGCTGTGCTTGTGTTTGGTGTTTGACCGCAGTAAGGGAGCTGGTTTAAGGGAATGGAAATCCAGGCTTTGCAGAGTCATAGAATCATCAACTGTTTTGGGTTGGAAGGGACCTTAAGGGTCATCTGGTTCCACCTCCCTTCCGCAGGTGGGAACACCTTCCACTAGACCAGGTTGCAGTCCTAAAAGCAGGAGACTAGGATTTTTCCAGCATAGTTTTCTAATGTATTAACATAGGTAAAGAAGTAGAAGACACACTTTCTACTTCAAGTATGCAGCAGGAAGGGGTTTTGTCACTGTCCAGTTGGTCTGAGATAGGTGTAATGTGCCCTGGTTTGTGTTCTGCAGAAAGATGAGAAATCGCCCTCTTCATTGTTTGGGTTTGTGCCGGAGAAGTCCTGGACAAAAGTGCACTTTAACAGCTGCTCACACTGAACAGTTTGGAAAGTCCAAAGCACTGGGGAAAGCTTTATTTGCCTCAGCGCTGGGAACTCGAGGCAGGGTGCCCACCCGGGGCAGCGGAGGTGGGGAAGCGGTGGGACGCTTCGGGCAGCTCGGTTCTGTGCGCGGTCTACCCCACCTCGCTGCTCCGGGCGGGCGGCTGCAGCCCTGTGTTGGGGGGATCCCGCTCCGCCCCACTCCGCTCCGTTCTGCGAGCCCGCGGCGCCGCCTGGCGGCCTCATCCCGCACTGCGCCACCCGGCGAGCGGAGCGGGAGGGCTTCCCCCGAGGAAATCCCTCGCGAAGGCAGAGAGGGCGCTGCCTCCCTGCCCGGCTTGCGGGGCTCCTGCTTCGCGCTGGCAGTGCCAAAGGGAAGGGCTAAGCCCCTTCAGACCCTGTAGGGACTGCGCCCGATTTTTCTAGAAGGTTATTTATTTATTTATTTGTATTTATTTATTTGTTTGTTTGTTTATTTATTTTAAGAATCACATGCTCATAGAGTGGTTCAGAAAGGACTTTAAAATCATCTATTTCTGACCCCCCTGCCTGTGCTGTTTGTTTTTTTTTCTTTCACTGCTGACTGGAATCTTAAGTGTTGCATCAAATAATGGCAGGAATCGTTGTGCAGGAATCGTTGGAAGCTGGTACTCTCACGCTGCCACTCCAGCCCCACACACAGTACAGCCTGGCACCTGGCATCAGGAGGGAGGGAAGGAGGAGGCCCGCACCAGCCCTACCTGCTAAATCCCAAATCCTTCCACAGAACAGCTTAGAGAATGTTTTGTTTTAAGACTCGATATTTAGGTGCTAACTGATATTCAGTTAAAACACACATTTTATCATGGGGGAAAAAAATACCTAGAATTAAAACTGATGTGAGACCTTATTTTCAGGGCAGCTATTATTTAATTTTGTGCTCCAGCTGAAAAATCCTGAACACATTCCAATTGTCCTATTTCGAAATGAAAGATGGAAGGGAAATACAACAAAGAAAAAGCTGAGCTATATTTAGCTGCTCTCCACGTGCATTCTTAGGGCAATGCCCTGTAGTTTAAGTGCAGTGGGGAACTTATAGAACTTCAGAGGAATAATTTAGACTTGAATTTTGACTAGTACTGAGTACTCTGCAGCAATGCAGCTGAGTATTTGTCTCATTCTAAGTTCACAAATAACTCTGTTCTGGGTCAACTAAATATCCTAAGTCCAGCTCTTGGTGCCTCTAGCCTTACGTGTGTATACGAAGAATATTATAGTCCTTGTAAGATTGTGTTTGCTCTGTAATTACTGAATGCAAGAAGCGTACATTGTTACTGTTGTGGCTATAGTTATTTTTGAAGGCACATAGACAAAGTACTTCCCCAATGAATTGGCATCTTCATGCTTTAACTGGCAAATGTGCATCCAAAAGCATATCAGCACTATGCTACTCTGTGAGCATAAACAAAGCATTTGTGCTCTTCTGTTCTTTTCAGCTTAAAGTTGCCGTTTTCCCCAGCAATAGCGTACCAGAGTTCAAAGCAGCCAGTAAACACCCTGCAGTTGTTGGGCATCATAGCAGGGCTGGGCTCCTGGTGGCTGCGTTTAATGTTCCATACCTGATCACAGCAGTCTTTTTCAAATATCCATTACATGGAAGAAACACAGCCATTGCAGGTAGATGGAGAATTCTATAGACTGATGTACTCTTTCATCCTGTTTGAACACTAGGGAAATGGTAACAACGACAAAAAAAAAGGGTGCTACTAAGAGAATCCGTATCTGCTACATGGCATAAACCTGTGTCATCTCTCAGTACTATTAATCTTTGCCAGATGCTCTGCTTAACAAATCACAACTGGAAACTAGCATCAGACTCCAGTGACTGTGCTTTTGTGGTTCCAGTAATGCAGAAGGATTTGCAATGAAAATTGCAAAATGTGCTGCTGGTTAAAAACCTCAGGGGGGATGCAGTTCCAAATTCCTATTCAAGAGGCATAGCTAATGACACTCTGGTATGACTTTCTCTGTCCCTCTTTTTTCCTCGAAAAAGTTTTGAAAGTCTATTGTGTATTTTGGATGTAGAATAGCAAAACATATGAAACGATTCATGGCTTGGTGGCAGTCGTTTTCTTCTCTCTGTGTGTAAATGTCAAGTGTTCTCCTTCAGCTGCAATGCCTCTGAGATCTCTGTGCTCCTGGAGCCAAGATTATGGTTGTTCCTTTTTGATACTTGATGTTTTTCTTCATTCAAAATGTATGTCCACAGTGTGGGAACAGTGCCATGCTACCCCCTCTTAGTAGCTTCTAGTTCTGCTTCTACAGCTATTCACTTAAAGGGACTTAATTACTCCTTATGTTTAACCATCACCTTCAATAAGGCTTGGGATGGTCACTGGATCCGAAACCTGCTTGATGTTGGCCACTAGGATCTACTGCAATAATGTCTGTGATGGAGTCTAAGAGTTGGAGTCATAAGTAAGGTCCTGTGTTGGTAGACAATGTGTGTCGAAAGACTGTCCTTACACCAAGGATTTGTAAGCTCAGTGTAATAGACGAGAAAGTAAGCAGTCACAGACAGTAGATTGGTAAGTATGTGACTGTCAGATATTGCTTAGGCTTTGGTTTGTGTGAAATTAGAAAGTGCAGAAACTATTTGGGGTGCAATCTACTGTATCTTTGACAGGGATTTTAGTCAGGTTTATATGCCACTACTACAGTGAAATGTATTTGAATGTCTAAAACAGGAAAGCCAGGGAAATTTTACTAGGAGCATTTTACAAATGATGTCTTTCCCAGATGGCTCTCGCATGGAGAAGCCTTTAGTGTCTGTGTAGATGAAAACAAGTAAATGTAGACATAGACTGGATTTTGCGGTTTTGCAAATAAGCTGGGAGGAGGAAACTCCTCTGGGTCCTACCTGGGAGGAAAGGCTACGGGGTACAGAGAGAAACCCCCAGCACAATCACTTCAGTGATGAGACATGGGCCAGCATTCACCTTGAGATGATGTCTGGATTTGATGAGCATGTGGCCTGAGTGCATTTGAAAAGCCATAGGATTTTGCCTTCTTGTTCAGACTGAATGCTCACGACAGTCACGGGTGAGTCATCGCACTGACCGCCACCACCGAGAAAGAGGTGCCGGGTGCGACCTGCGCCCCGAGGTGCCGCACAGCCTCCTGGGGAGTTTGCACTGCTGAAGATCTGAAATGGATTTCAAAGTACGCTTTTGTGCCTTTATGAAGTGCAGCAGAGCCCCATGCCCACGAGAGGGAGTGGTTGGATTGCTTTACACAGGGTTGTTTTTATGCAGCAAGGACAAATCTCTTGCACACGCGAAGGCAAAATTCTGCTGTCGTCAGCCCAGCTAAATATGCTGTCAACAATTTGGATGAGAGCAGCAACAAGAATTTTAATGCTTTAGGAAAGGCTCCACATTGCATTGTGTTGAGTTTCAGCTTGTATCTGGTCTTACATAATCAGTGCATGGGTCCAGAGCAGTGCAAATTGTTGCTAAATATACAAACTGCAAATAGAGATTGCTCCTTAAAAAAGAAAGGAAGAAAAGGAAATGCAAACCTTGAAGTGGATGGAATTGCTACATCCATCATCCCTCACCTCAAAGGCATGCCTGACTGATCGGCATGAAAAGCAAATGTGTCAAAGCTGTCTTCTGTTGGCAGGCAGCCCTTCTGTTGCTGTCCCAACATCTTTTCTTCATCGTTCAGCTGGGCTGGTCATGCAGCAGAAGCAGGTCACTGCATTGCTGAGTCCTACACTGCCAGCACTCTGATTTAAGAGCATGAGAGAGTGCATGCTTGGCAGCCCTCACACCCCCAAAGTGGCCTCTGATCCATCACATGCAGAGGCGGATCTGAGCATGCACTGCTATTGTGGAAGGTCCCAAGGCCCAAGCATGGCTTTGGTGACTCTCTTTCTCCATACTGCTCAATAGCATGGGGTTTAGGTACAAAAAAGACGTGTCAGGGAGAAGAAGTGATGGGTGAAAGCAGGTGAGCCGTAGGAAAAATAATGCTACAGAGAGAGTATCAGACATGGGAACAGAGTGACCTGTCTCTGAACACTAGATCTAGAGTCTGTCCTCATACCTTTCCTCACCCCCAAGTGCTGGGCTGGCTGCCACTATTTCAGCTGCAATGGAACAGAGTGGGAGTAAGAATATTCCATTACCTTACTCTGATCTCTTCTTGTTCTTGCACGGGTTTTGTAAGCTTGCCAGCAGAGTACAGAAAGAGACCAGTTTCCTCACAGAAGATGTTGAAACCTTTCAAATGCAGCAATATTCTGATAAAGACTGAAGTACAGCATTTATGAGGGGTTTTACTTGCCACTCAACATTTTTTACTGTCTTTACCTAGTTGTTTCTCAGATTGTGAGTGACAATTTCTTTAGTAGGCATAGGACAGGCATGAGAAGATCTCATCTGCAGGGTCTGCGGTTGCAGCGTGTTGTTACCTGGTTTTGATAGTGTTGGGACAAAGTACTGAAAAAGCAGTCTTACCTCAAAAGAGAAGTTTATGGGAAAGATGCCACAGCTGATGCAGCACAATGCAGGTGGTTGCTCCCTGGAAGGTGAGGTGCCCCCACAGCCCTGGAAGTTGTTCAGAAATCGGTGGGAACTGTGTGCCTCTGGAGCCTGATGGTTCAGATATGCGGCAACAGCCAAGCTTGTCCTTTGACCCAGACCTTTCTTTTGAGAGTCATGCACAGGTATGTAGGATGTAACATGGCATACACTGAAAAAAATAACTAATATTTCCAGTGAAAAAGTTTTGCAAGTTGATGAGCTGGGAAGGTACGTGCCTTGGAAGTCTTACGGCATCACTGAACAAGTGTTCCTAAGCTGTAATGAGCTCTTGCAGCTCATTAAACACTGAATCAGTGAGATCACTGTCCTGTCCTGCCTACAACAAGAAACTAAAAATGATATGGATGTTCTTCAACTCATTATTAGCTGCTCTTACAGCACTGACCATGTTTATACTAAAAAATAAGTAACAACTTGCAGTAATAATAAACAAACATGTAGTGTAATTTATGTGAGAAGGTTTCATTCCAAGCATCCATAAGTTTTCTACAGAGGAATTTGATTTGGTAGCATTCCTTCCTCTTCAGGGAATCTCTCTTTAAGGTGTTTGTCATAAATTTACTTATTCTCTTCTAAAACTTGTAAATTCACTTCAAAACTTGTTCTGAGACTTTTGTGTGCAAACAGTTAGCTTAGTCGCGTTAAGAAGGATGCAGTACCAGAACAATAGCGATTGCTAAGTTTATTTCAAATGGTCTTGTAACCACTATTGAAGACATTGTGCCTTGGTTAAAAAAATCCTAAAAAAAACGCAACCCACAAGCATGCAATTTCCTTCCTTCCCCCCCCCCTTTCTGTGTGTATTTATGTTTAACTCAGGGCAAGAATTTTATAATATTTAAAGGAAAAAATAGAAATAAAAATGGCATGAATTCATGGAAGCATGGGTTTATATATAGGCATTCTCTGGAAGTGAACCAAACATTCTGTACTCTAGGTAGAACAACCTTTCTAGTCTGCTCATATGCATTTCTGTCCCCTCCATGTGCCCCCACTTGTCTTACCTCTTTTGTATATGAACTGAATGTATCGTACCAGGTTTCTGTTGGAACTGTGGGTGCCTGATGCATAAAACATGGCACGGAACAGCAAGGTTTTCCCCACCATCTGCATTACATTACAAACCATTCAAGCTTTGTTCTCATGGTTGTCACCATTCCACCAGACTCTTTTGGTGTTTGTATAGCCTTATACAGTATATTGCACTTACTGTACCTGTATAGTATCTCGTCTGTATACTGTATGCACATAAATATGTATATTCACCCATGTATGTATGTATAGTATGTTTATATATCTCTGTATATGTATGTGTGTTTGTTCATAGTCTCTCACTAGAAATGTGTGGCTATTCATAAACATTATGTGTATGCCAATTATAAAAAGGTATGAATGCCAGCACCCACTTTTGATAACCTACTTTTTTTTTCCCATTTTGTCTTGTTAAACAATGAAAATAAAAATGTCATGTATTTTAAATGAGAACTTTAAAAGATTATTATTTTTACTAATGTTAAGGTTTCCAGTTCTTCAGAATGATGATTTGAACAGATCCAAAATTGAAAAGATACTTATGTTTCTCGTGGCAGTTTTCTGTGTTTGAAAGGTTGACAAATGTTTGGGAACAGCCCTCACTGTATAGTTTTGGTTCTATGTGCCTTATGCTGTTCAAGCTCCTAGGTGTAGAAATGCCCTTAACCAGATGAACTCCCATGCTGCAAATCCTGACTGTTCACATGTGGGACTTGCAATAAATCAAGGGTGAGATACATCTATAATGTCTTGCATGTATAAATACTGGTATTAGAAGGGCCTTAGGCTGGAAAGAAAAGTTTCTCCCGTGCAGGTGAGCCTTAGGAAAGGCTGGAAATACCTTACTTTATAAGTCAATTTTATGGGAACACTGTGGCCACTATTTGTCAGAACTCTTATGCTTTGCATTCCACAGGAACATATAATTGCCAATTGATTAGGCATTTATTAAAACAGTCATTTATTAGTCCTCTGTAAAATTATTCTTAATCAGCACACAACTTGTACGTAGGCCTCGAGGCAGCAAAGCACTGGCTTATCTTAAATAGCAAAATATCCCTGTAAATCAAGGGGATGACAGATACATATTTTTCAGTTGAGCACATGTTTGTTATTCAGTGAATTGGAGCTTCAATGATAATCATGTGTGTTTCTCTATGAGACCTGTGAGTGATAAATTTGCTTCCTTTACAGTTAGTATTATCATTGTGCTAACTTGTCCAGCTGGATCGGTGTCAGTGTATAGTAAGTTACTGCAGCAGAGTGGCAGCAGCTGCTCAGGAAAATCTCAGAAGACAGATCTTCGTGCAGGAAATACTAAGGAACTTGTAGGATGACAGAGGCACTGCTAGGAAGAGCCTTTACCCCAGCTAAGATCACATAATAGAAAATCCTCTTCGATGTTTAATTTAAAGATACAGGGTTAAATTCTGACCTCACGCATGTCAATGGCAAATTCCCAGTTCACTCATAAGCTATAATTGGAATGTCCAAGGAATGCTTTTCCTCAACAAAACATAGGATGGGGAAAGGACACATTCCTCTAATGGGTCTCGGTGTTTATGGGCCTGATCTCAACCCTTTGCAAGTCAGTGGCAATGAGTGGACACTTGGGTTTTGTTGGCCCATCTCTTTTTTTAAAGTCTGCAAAAGCACATGTACTATCTGGGGTTTATAATCACAATTGTATAATTCACAATGGGAAAGAATAAAAATGAGAAAAGACACAGCAATATGCATTTTTTAATTTAATATTGGTCAGATCATGGCTCTTGCCTGATTTTTGTGCCAAATGCTAAAACACAATCAAACAGTGCTCTTTTGCTGGTTGACAGTTTGTTTGCTTACATTAAGATGATGTGTGTATATAGGTTAACACAGAGCTTAACACTTTGTTCACTATGTATTGTCATTAGCTGTTCCGTTTAAGATAGGTAGTTAAATTTCCTCCTTGCTCTAGAGATCCAAGTTGAGTTTGCCCACTCACTCCCTGTGGGGGAGGCTGCAAGCAAAGCCCTGTTTCAGCAGACCTGTACTTGTGGTTTAGTATGTTGCAGTCTTCTCAATGAGTTAATGCCAATTCAGTGTCACAGACTGTATCAGCCCATGCCATCCTTTTGGAATTGCCTTCTAAACAGAACAGCAGGAACAAGGTGCAGGGAACCACTGCACCCAGTGAATGCCATTTTCTCAAACATGTGGATGCCAGTGTTAGTGTCTTTCCTGTATCCCAGCTATTCAGCATATCAGGAAATTCAGCGTGTCTGTATTAGATTTGGGTACTATACTGTCTAGCAATTTCTGATATAAATGAAATTGCATGATGTTGCTGTGAGGGTAGAGCAGATGTGGTATCTCATACTAAGGCAGGCTCTTACATGTTTGGATTACTTAAAAACTCTCAGTACAGTTTCTACCTCTAATAACTGTTAATTAAGATGCATTTTAATTTGGAGTTAGAAATTAATCATAAATGGAGTTCTCTGTCAATCGTGGGTTTATGCATCCTTAAAAAGAAAGTTGTGACCACCTACAATAATATGTTCATCTCTGTACATTCAGTGTTGTTTTCAGTCATGTTTTGCTAAATGTCCCCCCACATAATCAGTAGAATAATTAATTAAATCTAAGAAAGTTCTCATTGAATGAATTTTACCATCAGAAAAGGAGAAATGTAAGAATATATTTCAAAATTTCTCAAAGCAACTTCATAGTCTGTACCAGAGATATTTATGTGTTTTGATCACCTAGTACAAAACAAGTGGAAACGAAGCCATTGGTCATTTCAGTGATGAAATTGATAATTTTATCTTTTTTAATTTTAAAATTATTTTTGTGACCATTTAGTTGAAAATGCTAGAGAAATATAGACTCAGGGGCTTTGCTGGCAAACTAGTGTGGTGACGTTCTTCAGCCATCCCAGCAATAAAGGTTAGTTAAATCTTGAATTCTAACGCTAACTTCAATAGAAAGGGTGCTGAAGCTCATGTGTGTGTTTTTAGCTTGGGAAAAATGAGGTCCAATAAAATTGGAAAACTAATGGAATTTGTGGTGTCCCCATATCACATTTTTGTGATTTTAGGATTGGCCTCAATGTCCACTTTCTCACAGTTCTTAGTTCTTCCAAAGTCTTGGTTCCACTTATTTTCATTCTTGCATATTCAGTTTCTGGGTCCTTCCTGGCCTCTGATGGGTGACCACAAACAGTATCGAGACGATGCAACCTGCTGCTCTCAGCTGCCTTGTACATGTGAGCTTTTGCAGTCTGCAGGGGCTGGATTCAGAGGAGGAAAGGATCTTGCCCACCAGCAGCTCTTAGCATTCCATGCACCTCTTAACTTAAAGGGGGACAGGCTGTTCATCTCAGTATAGGATTTTAGATCTGGCAGGTTTTCAAACCTACCATGATTTGGAGTAAAAAGCACTAATCACAGGTGTGTTGTACTGTGGATGTGGTTACTCTGTCATAGGCAGGGCCAGCTGCAGTGGTCATTGAGGTCACTGCCACAAACTATCCTGCTGTTTTAAGCCTGGTTCGTGAGGAATTAAGGCACACAAGCAACAGAGCAAAACCTCCAGCAAGCAGAAGAGGTGGAGAGAAAGGGTTAGTAACTTCTCAAGGAAATCTAGGACATTAGAGCATTGCTCTGCAGGTGCTGTACTGCAAAATACAGTTTGCAGGAGATCTCTGCATCACTGAACTCCAGCAGAGTATTCTGTCCTTTGTCCCTCCTGTGATTGACCTAATATAATATTGAATTTTCCATTCTATTTTACAGTAAATGACAGGATGTATCATGGTGGGTTGCCTGAGTTCTGCATTTATTGCTTAACAAAGGCATAGATTAAGCTTTGATTTTTCATGAGTGATCTCACTAGGAATGCACTTTGTGATGATCCACTGTGTAAATGAGATGCATGAGACAACTTTACACCATGTCCCTAATATGAGTTACTTTACAGGCTCTTATTTCAAGTGTGCTAGCACTTACAGGACGTGTTAACTAACAGTAGGTCAAGCAAGACATTTCAGACAAGTTTGTGTTAAAAAAGAAAAGCTTAGATGAGAAAAATACATGTTTCCAAATAAGATAATAATGCAAGGACAGGAAGATCTATAGCTAGACTGATTGCCAGTATGAAAGTGGAAATTGGGATGGTGAATTTATCATTTAAAGTTTGCATTATTGATAGCGTCAGCAATAGTCCAGGGGTTACTGGAAAACTCAGGCATAGGAGAACCAACAGGGTTGGTTCTGTATAAAGTAACTGTGACATTTAGTAATTGGAAGCAATGAATCATGAAACTACAGGTCTGGAATCAGAGGTGCTGAGGGTTTACCAACAATTTGCTAATATAATTTTAGGAGAAGTGTTAATTGCTCATAATCTTGAATCTTCGAGAATTCCTGGATTGCAAAGATTCTTGTCAGTTGTTTGTAATTGGTGGATTAGTCAGGCCATAGAGCACAAGACAATGTGAGGCCTGTGTTTGAAAAAGGTGCCCAGAGTTTTCTTATAATACTGCATCATGTTACTATGTGAAGTGGTAGAGCAGCTTTTACAAGGACTCTTTTTCATTTTCCTATAGTATGTAAGAAAACGTATTTCCAGAAGTTTAGAAATTTAGAATAATGTAAATCAAAACATTAAACACAGCAATTCAAATGTTACAATAGCCCTAAAATGCAACGCATATACAGGTTCAGAAGCTGGAATAGCGTCAGTGAATTTTTTTAATGTTAAACATACAGGGTAAGGTTACAAATTGCTCCTTCCCACTCAACTGTTTTGTCAAAATTAAGAACAATGTGCTGGAGGAATTCTTTCCTGAGTGCTTAAAGGGAAAACAAGATGTTACTCTTGTCCTTTGCAGTGAAGAATTTGTGAAAGGCCAGAAAGGGTAGTTTGTGAGCGCTTAGCACCTTGCGTGTGCTTGTGATGCAAGTAAGTGAATGCACAAGATCATTCTAATGCGGTTGCTGGCACCATGGGACACCTTCTAGAGAGCACCTCAGGCACTTCTAGGGAATAATTTGCAGTTGCGTTATCCAGTTTCCCCAGGGAGCATTACCATGCACTGTGAATTGCACGGATGGTGTCTGCTTTCACAGCTCACGTTGCACATCCTACGTGTTCCTGAACATACAGTTCCTGTTAATCACTTTTGTATTAATAATCAATTGTTGTTTTGAATTTACCAGTAACAGGAGAACGGGTTAGCAGTACAAAGCTACATGAATGACTGTCACATTTGTCGTGAGCCAAATTACGCTCCTTCATGTCAATATTATTCCAGAGTACTTCTGTCATAGAGCAAGAAGCGACTGCAGATTTAGCCTGTAGTACTGCCCTCACCGACTTTTGCAGCCATTGAAGGTAACAACATTCAACTGCAGTGCAATGGTTATAGCTGACGGTTAGCAAAAGAAATGTTGTCCAGCATAATTTTCCAAGTGCTCTTCTGAAGGTTTTTTAATTCATTTGAGATTTTTTTTTTTACTGTTTGTTTGAACAAACTGTAGTCAAATTCCTGGACCCGTGAAGTCAGCCAGTGCGTTCCTGTTGGCTTCAAATGGGTGAGGATCTCACTGCTCAGATTTTGTGAAACCTCATTCTGGCTCAACTCCAGCCTTGGACAACTCCCATTTTGGGAACGTGTGCTAAAGAGGACCTCCACGTCAAGCTAAGAGTATCAGATAGCAGATCGTGAAGTAACTGTTGCTACTTAACATAGCCCTCCACTACTTGCACCCCGGCACATGACCGCCTTCTAGGAGTGGGATTTCCCACCCTCCTGAGTGGAATTACCCAGCCAGGTGGCTGGGACCAATCTGCACCAGAAAAAGTGCCGTCACAAGTTTCAGTGGGAAAAAGAGTTTGGAAACTTCTGTCTGAGGCAAGAGGGAGGGAGTACCTTTTCCTCCCAGAGGATGGTAAGTGGCTTTCAGAAAGCCTTTCTTCTTCACTCGCTGTAGCCTGCCAAAACAAACCAGCATGCTTGGCTCTGCTGAATGATGTGTAGCACTGCACACAGGTTGCACTCTTAGAGATCACTTTACAGATCCAGGACACATTTCTGATTATTTCCTCCAAATGTTGCTGATATTTTTTATTTCATTATATTCTGCGTTGATTTCAGATCACTTTGTTATAGCCTCACATCAGCTGTTAGGCTTTCAGTCTATCTGATATGCAGTTATCACAAAGAAAAGGGTATTTGTAGATAACAACCTGATCACATATGTGTGGTGTGATTTTCCCTGTAAATGAAGAGTTAGACCCTCTGCCCATCCAGCAGAAGAGGGAGATGCTCACAAGGGCCAGAGGAGATCATCCTCTCCCTCAGCCCATAACCTCTGCAATTTCAGCACAGTAAGCGGGAGTCTATAGTACTAGGAAAATATCATTAGGAAGCAGCACTGAATTGTGGGGCTCTCTTACAGCCCAGAGCTTCCGATTTCACCTCAAACAAATCAGCAGCCTGAAAATAGGCAAACCAAGAACTTACCAGCCGAGATGTCGTGAGGAGAAAGATGTGAATGGGATATGGTGTTGTTGTCTGAAGCCCTTATGTAAATCTTAGTGGAAATATTTTTTATGTCATTAAGAGTTTATACAACACAAACAACCCTCCCTCACAGAATTGTCCAGAGAATGAAACACCACGTGGTCAATTTAAATGTTAGAAAAGCTTCTTCAAAAATTAATGAAAATGAGCAGCATTTTTTAGCTTTGTGACTAATAATAGAACTACCTACAATATTTCAAATATTTCTCCTTTACAGCATTTTTATCGCCACGTATTTTCACATGCACTCGTGAAAAATTACAGTGCACCTTTCAATGTTTGGCTTCCTGTAATGCCCCTCAGCACTGGGAATTAGCATGACTTTGCCCTACTTAGGCTTCACCTGTGTGGCCTGACTTTGGAGGAACAGAATCACTCCTAGCATTTGTGTTTCTCTCATCCCAGCACAGGCAGGAGCTCAGGGCACCTGCCTGCCCACTGCATGGGGTTCATGATTGAGGTTTCGCAGGGCTCAGTTTGAGACCAGGGGATATGAGTGAGACTTATGTAGCACATACATCTGACCTCATGTCCTGTCCTTTAAGAACAATTGAACTGTAGATGTCCTGCCTGTCAAACCTCTGCTCCAAGAGAGTTATGTGATCTAGGTTAGAGCATTATCTATCTATGTATTTATGTAGATATTTATGTCACACATGAACAGGTAAAACTTATTACACCTTAAGAAAGAGGGTCCCAGGCCAGCACTGAGGATTCTTCGCTCTATATTTTCAGTCCAGCCCCCAGATTTTTCTTTTCACACCCCTCATGTTTTTCATTTGAAAAGACTGTGCTATGTGGGATCATTTGGTTTGTATATAACTTACAGGTATTGCCATATGTTTTTCAGTAGCATACATGTGTTCAGTGTACAGACCTGCTTATGCACTCTAGTGATGCACTGTGCCTGGTGCTGCTATCATGAAAGTCCATTTTCTGAAGGGCCAGGAAGTTTGCCTCATATTGTGAATGTTCTCCACCAAAAAGATTGTTTCCTACCCCTGGTGACCACAGCTAGCAGGTGTACAGTAGCTGTATCTGTCAGTAGCTGCTTAATGGTATTACTGGAGAGTATTTTTGTGTCTCTTTTTCCATCTGTAACTATTACTCTCTTTGCCAGACCAAACTATCTTGCTTAGTGAAGAACAGGGAAAGAACTATGTTCATTTACATTCCTTTTGCTTCCTTTAAACACCTATATTTTGAGCACTTTTGTGAATTAGCTGGTGCAGGCTGCCATGACTCCAGCGCGGATTGGAGCTGCACCAGCATTGTTCCACGGGCAGCACTGGGTGTGCCCAGGGCCAGGGCAGAGCCTGTAGAGAAGACAAAAATAATGTGCTTTGACACCAGGGGGTTTCTGGCAGCATGAGTCATTGACTGTTCCCCAAAGCCTGTTTTGAGTTTTCCTTGGGATTCTGAGGTTTTTTTCCAGTAAATTCAGATGGATACAGTGTGTACTGACCTCTGGATCCATGTCCTGACCTCTAAAAACAGTTGAACTCTCTGTCAAACATCTGCTCCAAGAGAATTCTGTGATCTGGCTTAGAGACATCATCTACCTGTTATCTATTTGTAAACCGTCAGGATTGCTGCTTATCTTTCTGGAATAAGTCAAGTCCTGTTAGGTAAGAAGAAACTAAGGCAGGCCCACAGTTACTGGAGTCACCTACACAGAAAAATATACTGGTTGCACTTTCCAGAGAAGGGAGGTAGTTTGTCTAGTTTGTTGCTCAGATCTTCACAAAGCATTAAAGCACTCACCAGAAGTGATCTTTCTTTACTTAGAAAGGTTTTCTTAGACAAAACATTTTCCACTGTTTTTTTTCCTAGTTCTAAGATGGTTTTGTAATATTACTTCTTGTTCCACAGCACTGCAAACACAGAACCTTAGAGTATGTAACAGATCTTAAGAAAATTCACTTTTGATGTTTTCGGAATAAAAATACTAGAAAAATAAGGGCAGATAATAAAAATAAGGTAGCATTTTTGGTTTCTTCTAAGGCCTTCAAGAAAGCTGGTGATTAAAACTGTATAGGGGAATTCAGTTTAGCATAGTAGAAGAAGTTTCTTACCTCCTAAGTTTGGGTCAAGCATTTGCTTTAAAGATTAAAAAAAAAACCAAACAAGAAGTCCTACAGCGTAATGAATAATCAAAGGGTTTATGTGTTTACCAGGACCTTGTAAGACATCCTCATTTACATTTGTGCTGAGTATCGTTCAGGTGAGAGAACTTCCAACCACTTTACGTTCTGTACTGTTTCTACGCACCAAGTTATCACAGAGCTTTTGCTGCCTGCTTAGGAGCAAGGGTTTGAGTTTACCTCCAGCACCTCCTAGTGAATGTCCAAACTTCTGGGCCTTTGTCTGGTGTTTTCCTTCACTTTCTTGCTCTGCCTGATTTTGAAGAAAAAACAAAATTTTCCTCATGCCCCATATAATTTAATGAGTAAAAATTCCGTCAAAACAAAAATTGATGTACAATCAGCAAATTTTATAATTCAGAGGAGATTATGTGACGCAGTACCTGATACACATCCTGGAATCTCCAGGCGATCCCTCCATACCATCCTAACATTAGCTGCTGGCTCTTTCTTCCCTTTCCAGAAAGAACAGGCTTTGAGCCAAGGCTCTTTGGTGAAAACCAGCTTTGCTTCTCCTGCACTGTGTCTCCTCAGCTATTACCTCCAGTGCTGGTGCATTTTGTGCCTGTCTGCCTACCCTCCACATCTGCAGCCAAGCTCTAAAATGCTGCAGTACTGTTCCACATGTTCTGTGGGAATTTCTTTCAGGAACAGAAGAGCTATATAGCTGTATAATGTTATGAATGCTCTACTTTGTTTCCGTAAATTAAGTCATCATTTTTTGTTCCTCTCACACTGAACAAATCCCTTGTTATGATATAGCAGGGATATTAACAACCTCGTGCATGACCAGAGGAACAGGCTGAAGCCAGAAAGGAGAGAGAATATGAAAAAAAGCAATGAAATCAAGTGTGAGCACCATCAGTTTAGTCACAAGAAGGATTAGGCCTAAATCCACAGTGTTAAACACATTAGCTTTAAACACCTCAGTAGCTCTACTAATGAAGTCATTGAGGGTTACTGATGTGATTAAACAGCTGGTTGACTGCTGCCTCATGAGCCTTAGCACCTGTAATTTCTCTAGGACACACTGACAATTTAGTTAACACTTTTTTGGGATTTTGTCTTAGCAACATGGTTATTGTCATCTCTGTAGTTCATTCATCTACAAGCTGGTGATTTCCTCTTACTTATGTCTTGCACCTTCAAGAGGAGCTCACCCTCTTTCAGTGTATTTTTATGTTGTTGCACATTAACACTGGAACTGGGCAAAACCATCCAGTAAAATCCTTCAACATTTGTTCTCACTTTTCAGCAAATTTTCCCCAAGCCTTTCAACATCATGTGTGTTCAGTTAGTCTATTTTAGCAAATTACTTCGCACATACCAGTTCTGCACGCTCATGCTGCGCATACCATTACCTGAATGCAGTTACAGCAGAGTAGTGTACCGTGTGGACAGTACACCTAAGAAGATGCTGATGTGAAAGACTTAACCAAAACCAAAAATAACAAGTGGTCTTGAAAATCATTGTCTGGGAAAGTGGAAACCCTCAAACTTTCCATAATACTTGAATCACTAGCTGCAACACAATGTGGTGGCCAGTATAAGAAAAGGCTTCTGGAGCTGCCTACACTTGGATTTATTTTAGGGGCTGTTTTACAAGGGATGGTGGAGTGTCTGTGTAACTGATACATTCTGCAACACTATTTCTATCTTTGGGACGTTGCAACTGGTATTTTGGAGTTTAGCATGTCAAAAAACCATGAGGACATTAGCTACCAGAAGACACTGTGTTGGCAATGGCGCTGAGTGTAGTACAGCGGCAAGAGTGGGGTGATGTGGACATAACACCCTCAGGGTAACTGTCGTACGTGCTGCGTGGTGCTTGTGATGCATGGTGACTAGCACAAAGTGTACTGTAAGGATTTGCTATTGGCACATACTCTGTTTACTTACATGATTAGTTATGAAAGAGAAGGTATTTCCCAATTCCTAGAAGAGAAACCCTTACTCAAGCACCGTTGTCATCAATTCCAGCCCAGAAGCTGGTGTGCAGCTGTGTGTTGTGAATATTTTGTGTAGTGAATCGTGTGCGGACTGTGTCCCTGTCCTGCCCCACATAGGAGGACCCAGCCAAAATGAAGACACTGCTGCGTAAGTACTAACCTGTCACTGATGAGTAGAGTGGCAGGGAATCTGCTTCAGGCAGAGCCTCATCCTAAGACCTGTGAAGTCAAGCCAGGGGTGGGGAGGAGTGTCTCTGGCTCAGTCAGTGAGTTTTGGACCAGGCCTGGACACCCAAGGAGAGAAAGTCTTGCAGCCATGGCAGATGACATGCCTCGTTACCTGCCTGCACCACAGTAAAAGTTAGATAGCTCCTGAAATAAAAATAAGGGTGTGATTAGGAAGAGCAGGCACAACAGGCTTCCAGAAGACTTTTAGCTCAGGACTTCACAAGGACATGTTACCAATGCATTACCTGTATATTTCTAAATCATAGAATTACAGAATCACAGAATCATAGAATCACAGAATGGTTGGGGTTGGAAGGGACCTTAAAGGTCATCTAGTTCCAACCCAACTGCCATAGGCAGGGACACCTTCCACTAGAGCAGGTTGCTTAAAGCCCATTAAATTCCTAAGAGTATTCAAGAACAAAATTCATATTATAGAATCATAGAATAGTGAGGGTTGGAAAGGACCTTAAGATGATCAGGTTCCAACCCTCCTGCCATGGGCAGGTGTAAGCGGCGAGGAGAAGCAGACAGGCCAACCCAATATGGGTGATAAGCAAACTTCTACTTTATTTGTGACGCAGTTCACATATATATAGGAGTGGTATTCAGCCACTCCTCCTTGGCACAACAGTATTGGTTAGCCCCACACAGCTTCCTCTACATTCTCCTCCCATGTCCGGTCTCCGGTTACCTGTGGGGGCCACCCCCTGCCTTGCTCGCACAGTCCTCCAGGGCTCTATGGTCCTGCTCTTGGAGTCATTCTGCAACAGGCAGGGACACCTCACACTAAACCACATCACCCAAGGCCTCGTCCAACCTGATCTTGAACACTGCCAGGGATGGAGCATTCACAACCTCCCTGGGCAACCCATTCCAGTGCCTCACCACCCTAACAGGAAAGAATTTCCTCCTTATATCCAATCTAAACTTCCCCTGTTTAACTTTGAACCCGTTACCCCTTGTCCTATCACTACAGTCCCTAATGAAGACTCCCTCCCCAGCATCCCTATAGGCCCCCCTTCAGATACTGGAAGGCTGCTATGAGGTCTCCACGCAGCCTTCTCTTCTCCAGGCTGAACAGCCCCAACTTGCTCAGCCTGTCTTCATACGGGAGGTGCTCCAGTCCCCTGATCATCCTCGTGGCCCTCCTCTGGACTTGTTCCAACAGTTCCATGTCCTTTTTATGTTGAAGACACCAGAACTGCACACAATACTCCAGATGAGGTCTCACAAGAGCAGAGTAGAGGGGCAGGATCACCTCCTTCGACCTGCTGGTCACGCTGCTTTTGATGCAGCCCAGGATACGGTTGGCTTTCTGGGCTGTGAGTGCGCACTGCTGGCTCATGTTCATTTTCTCATCAACCAACACCCCCAAGTCCTTCTCCACAGGGCTGCTCTGAATCTCTTCTCTGCCCAACCTGTAGCTGTGCCTGGGCTTGCTCTGACCCAGGTGTAGGACCTTGCACTTGGCATGGTTAAACCTCATGAGGTTGGCATCAGCTCACCTCACAAGCGTGTCGAGGTCCCTCTGGATGGCATTCCTTCCCTCCAGGGTATCAACCGAGGTTGATATTGTGGTTTAAACTTGTTTTACTCTAAGTACTAACATATAAGGTAAGATGGTTTTGCTTCAGTATAAAGAAAGTAATTCTATCTGAAATTCATTTATCTTGTGTCACCCCTTAAAATGTTTTTTACAGAGATACTTGAAAAAATATGCATATGTCTGTATTCTGTTTATTTTTCTGTTTGAGTACCTGATTTATTGTCACTTTTTCTTGCTCACGTTTATTCCTTTTGCTTTGCATCCTGCTATGAATCTGAACATGTCCTCTATCTATTTATCAGTAAATTCTAAATAAGCTTCAACCTGACCACAAAAACTACTAAAATCAATGAAGGATTCTATACTGGCTTCTAAGAAAACCAGTCCCCAGTTCTAGGAACCTGATGTGTGTCCATGCTTGGCGTTCTAAGATTTGTGAACGAAAGGCATATGCATTATTAAATGTACTCAAACACTCTTAATAAACCTACATTTCCTTCCTGAATTGCAAAATGCTGCCAAAGCATTACATGTGCATTTTCGTGACAAGATCAGTGATGTACTTGGACAGCCCCTGCGAATATATGGCGTGTGTTTACTTACACATAAATCCTTAATTTATGACTAATGTGGAAAATAAATGTTGGGAGACTCAAGACATCACTTCAAATTTGCAAAGTAAGTGTTGAAAGGAAGTTTTCTGATTTGCAGGTACACAGTGTGGCGTCCAAACACAAAGAGCCCTTTCAGGATAGTTTAGTATTAGCAATTTTGGTTCCAATTAAAAGCCTTTGAAGGCACACACATTTTCTGTCATGTGAGCACCCCAATAAACTCAAATAAAGCCACATTCTTAGGCTTCAGCAGGGCTGTGACATGTACTTACATGTAAATACTCACATGTACTTACAACTAAATGTATTCTGACCTCCTTTTTTGGATCAGGATCATGTTTTCAAGTATTCTAGATGCAAGAAAAGAGGGTGTTTCTAAACTCTTGGTGACTTCTAGTTAATGAAATATCACCACAGGATCAGATAGGCTAATCCATTAAATCATTTTAAAAAAATTAAAAACAGAGTTATATTTAGCTTGATACTCAGAAGTGTTAACACCATACTTTTAATGTAACAGATTGGATTTAGAAAGCAATATAAAACGTGGGTCTCAGCATATAGAATTTTTTATTTCCACAACTTAAGGATGTTGTTAAGATCAGTGTGCCTTTTTAAGATCTATTCCATCATTTAACACCAACCAGTGCTAGTTAGCTTTCAGTGCCCTGGAGAAGTTAAAAAAGGGACCTTTTATTGCCCATCTTTTTCATAAAGTAGAAGTTAGAAAGAAGACTGACTTTGTTTCTGTTGTTGGCATAAAGATTTTTTTGTTCATCAAACAAATTAGTGTTTTAAATAAGAGTAATGTTAACTTTGCAAAAAAACAACATATTCAGTTTATGACCAAATAGTTATTTGTATGCTTTCTTTCTTCTTTTATTCCCCCTTATTTTCTTTCTTTCTCACACCTTCCCTCCCACCCTGTAGGTGACATGTATGCAGTGGTTGCAAGGGGACCATACAATGCTGGATATGATTGAGAAAAAACGTTGCCTCTGCAAAGAAATTAAAGCTCGGCAGAAATCAGAAAAAGGACTCTGCAAACAGGACAGCATGCCTATTTTGCCGAGTTGGAAAAAGAATACTGGGACCAAGAAATACAGCCCACCTCCTTATTCCAAACAACAAACTGTTTTCTGGGACACTGCAATTTGACAGGCGTGTGGAGGATGTGCGCTCCACTGTGTTGCACCATGCACAGGTAGCCTGCTTTCTTAATAAGGCAAAGGCTCTAACCTAAGACTTACCTGCAGGTGGTGAACTTCCTAGGAAAAGCACCCATACAGTGCTCACCTGTCAATCAAGAGAGAGAATTAAGTTTCCAACTGGATTAAGGCATACATATTTATCTGGGATTTTTTTGGATCCAGATGATATCAAAATGTAAATACTTCACCAATATATTGAACCACCCAAACTGATACACTGTTTAAATATATATATATAAATTCAAAAATTTATGAAGAATTTTACTATATAATGTTACTGTTATACTGTTTTATTACCTATTTTCTATGTGGTATTCTAATGTCCTCACCCCTTCTGCCGCCACCATTTTATTTCTCTTACCTGCCTAGATTTGGCCTCTGTCTGTACAAAAGCATGTGGTTGTGGGTTTTGTTGAACAGGACAATGTACAAAACAACTTGGTGCTAGGGCTGTAGAAGTTACCTAGAGTCGTACTTGTTAGATGTCCTTAGCTTGGGGGGGGCTGGACAAAGGAGAGAGTTTTGGTGAGAAGCAGCAAAACTGCACACAATGCAAATAAAAGTGCTTAATGTGGATGCCCAAGTTGCATTTAAAATACTAATTATTCTGCATCAGTTTTTCCATAAAGTTAATCCAATAAATTGCCCCTGGCTTTATGTGAATCAGTTACTAAAATTATTTGGCCAAGAAATGAAATTTTCTGCAGAAAAGCCTGCAACATAAACTCTTCCTTTGTTGTATTCAGAGACCATGGTTCACTGTGACTAAGCATCGTACAGCCCGTGACGGAGAGACCCAGTCGCTTGGCAGGTTAAGGCAGTGGCACTGCAGCCACGGTTCTTGTGCACATTTGTCTTTGGTCCAGAAAATAAAGGCGACAATATCTGTTTACATATGTATTATTTTCAAATCCAGCAACACATCCTTACTTTAAGCTGTGTCAGATTTCCTTATTTATAAAGGCTGGAATTCAGACCCCTTGAAAGCCAGTAGGGAAATCCCTCTTGATTTCATGTGGTTTTGAAGCAGAGGCCCATGTAACACGTTCTCCCGGTTATGCCATTTCTTCTTCCTGGCTGCTTCTGTAATTGGCTTGCGATCCTGTATTATGTTACACCCATTTTAACAGAATATTATGTCATGACCAAAGAATTATGACCTCCTGGTTTTAACGGGAGAAAGAGATGGCTTATACTGATTATGAGGGTGAAATCCATGTGGTGAAATATCTTCCAAAAGGATTTGTTGAGAATGAGGAAAACTTGAACTTCTGTGGAGTAGGAGAAAACAAATCTATGGCATATATTTTGTATATTTAAATTTTTATCTATGTGTCTGAAGTTTGGTAGCACAAAAGTCCCTCTTTAAAACAATCATATTAGTATTATATTCGCCGAGAAGAAAAGGTGTGTTGTTTGAAACTTCTTGTTATATTGGCTTTTCTTTGAAATCATATTGACAGCATTGCCACAGCTGTAATTGCTGATCAAAAAAACCAAAAATAACAAATTTTAGAAGGTTTTTGTAATCTATATTGCTAAAGTTTGAGTTTGAGTAATGTGTTATCAGTAGTAGTTTCTTTTCAGACTCTGAAATAAATTTTTTAAATATTTTATAAGTAATTAACTAATGTATATTTTGATGTCCAAACTGAGATTTCTGTAAAAGATAGAGTGTGTGTTTATATGTGTGTATGTATATTAGCATTATTGTATATATATATATATGCATATGTGTACACACATATATATATGCATGTATCTGTCTATATATACTCATAGATGTGTGCATACGTATATACCCACATACATTAAATATTGGTGTGTGTTATGAGTATACAGTGGCTGGAATGGGTATGCAATTGAAATGCAGATTTAAAGGGCCCTTCACAGCCAGAATGACAGAAGACATGAAAAACCCAGAGGCTGTGAAGGAATCTTTGAATACATGTTACATCCAAAAGACACCAACTGTATATTCTGCTTATTCTCTTTTTTCCATAAAGAAAGAAAATGGCAGAAGAAAAACTCCAGAGATCTCGCAAAGTTCCAGAATCTACTGGAAAGAAGACGACTTGTTGGTTGTGAGAAATCTCTTGAGATAACAGGTTCATTATCCAGAAAGTGTTTATGCTTTTGTCTTCCTTGTTATGTGGCAAGAGAAGAATTTTTCATAACTGTGTGTGAAGTACTTAGCTCAGCCCTTTCCCCCAGCTGCACTAAGTCTCTGGTGACAAAATGAAAGCCAGTGTTCAGTCAGTCTTGATGCTCCTTCTCTGCACTGGTCTCTTCCCGGAGCAGTTACCGTAGAAACCCTACTACCGAAGCATTGATTTTGCAGTGCAGACCCGTGGATACACATGTGTTCTGCAGTGCCAGGCCCTTTGGGGGAAGGCAAAGGTTAGTGTAAACCGTTACATGTTTTAGAGTGTTTGTTCATAGAGTGTTTGTCCTTCCCATAACAATAGATAATAGGAATAATGATCAGGGAATTGAAGCATTCTTGTCCTAAGCAGACTTGGTTGTACACTTTGCCCACCATGAAACCACTCCTTGTTTTGCCTTTAGTGCTCAAAACTGTTTATGTAGTCCTCCCTAAATAACTGCCCGTGTGCTTCCAGGCCTCCATTGTATCCCATGGAAACAATGGCTTTTTGTTTTAAAGTGCGACAATACATGAAAAAAATAAAAGAAAACTCAGCACTTACCTTCAAAGCACTTTAGAAATGTGAACTAAACTTCACGCTTGCGAGAATCATTTTACAGAGGAGGGAAGTGAGGCTCAGGTGGGGTAGTTTCCAAAGGTCACGGACAGATCCATGCCACCCTCCTGTCCCCTGACTGCTGGCCCACCCCCATTGTTCGAGTAAAAGGTGCATCCTACTGCCGAGAGCATGCCATCAAAACGCTGTTAAACGTTTTCTACATCACCTATTGTCTCAGCAGTTTCTGTGTCACAGGGTGAATGACAGTGCTTAGTTGCGGTCATTAAAGCTGTAGTCTGTATAAATATGCAATCTGTATATACATACAGATCACATATATACACACACTTACGAAGACTGTATATATGAAATTGTTTGGTATGCACTTATTTTGCTTTAAACTCCTGAAGTTAAACATTATAGTGTAGCAATTTGTGTAAAGTGCACTGTGATTTCGAGAAAGCACAGTAAAGTCACAGGTCTTGTTATTCTTGCACTAAAAATGTGTTTACGTATATTAGCCAATGTATGTCTACTTTACTGCTCCTTTTGACAAATTAAAGCAAATGGTATAAAATGGTATGGGGTTTTTTGGTTTGGGTTGTTTATTTTTAAGTGGACAATGGCACTATGTTTTTAAATGACAGGGTTTTTAAATAAAATGAAATCATTCTGTGTTCATTCCAATGTAATACATTTACCAATATCTTGAAATTGAATGTCATGTTGCTTTTTTTCATATTTCATTAGAAATTGTCAGGTATGTGCCTGAGATTGTGTAGGAGTAAGGAGTAGCTAGAGGCTAACTGTAATCATATATTATTAGCCGTTTCTATATACACAGTATAAATACATATTAATTTTCTTTTCATTTTTGTACTTGATTTTTTTAGGTAAGATGTAATTAAATGTACTTTGATACTTCTGAAGTAATAAGATGTTGTTTGAAGATCAATTCTGCTTTCTTTAGTGCATTGACAATATTTTACAATAATTTAGTGCTTATTTATTTGTGCTCCAGTGTAATTATAATAAAAAAGCAATAGTTTAAAATATGTGACTGTTCCTTTTCATTTAATGGTTTCGGTTTAGAGCCGGGTTACTCACTAGGGATTAGCCAGAGATTTCTGGGAAGAAAAGTCGAGTCATAGATGTATATTTATGACATTCCCTAGGCACATTTTTAATCGCATCATTTGTGGGAGGAAATGAATTAATTCCTTTAGTAGGTTAGTATTTGCAAGCCATGGCTGGTTGTATCTAATGCCATGAGTGCAATCCTCAACTAAATCCTTAGGATAAGATTTCTTTAAAGAGCAGACAAATTTTTCTGTAAGTACCTTTCACAGTTTGGGATGAAAGATGCTCCCTTTGAAGACCTCCCTGCAGAGACCTCTGTTTGCAGAACAACAAACAGGAAAGGGACCCTCTAAAAACCGTTGCTTGAAAGTCAGCATAATCCTCCTCTTTCCTGGTGGAAGCTTTACTCCCATTGGGTTGTCAGACCCAGTCCTTGCAGAGGAATTCCACACTAGGAGGAGGGGACAAGACAGGGGCTGTTGGGGAAGAAAAGCAAGCGTACAACCTTACAAATGATGCTGATCTTCCCATGCTCAGTTTTTAAACTCACTGTGATTTTTGTTGAAGTTCTGTAGCCTGGACTTTGTGATTGAGATCCTCCCTCTGATTTTTTTAAGAAAACATTTTGTAACTTAGGAAGGTTTCCAAGAGCAGGCAAGCAAGTAGATAATAGAGAACCCAGTATGAAGCAAATGTGTTCTTGTTATAGTACTCAAGCCAAATTTCTCTCCCTTCATTGAAAAAGCTGCCTCTAATAAGCAAAATGGTACTACCCATGTTTGTATAGATCTGTGTGCAGAAGTGAACCACTGGGAATCTTTTGGTTGTCTCCTTCAGGAGGTAGTCTGAATCAGGCCACGGATGACCCAAAAAGTGCTTTCCAAGTGCTTCCCTGCCCCTGTGCTTTCCTCAAGGCACAGTTTCTCTCTCCTCAGCAGCAACCCCATTGCCAGGTCCCATGTATCAGCTGAAAAGCTTCTCCACCTGTTTATGCTCCCCTTCTTCCCTTCCAGCCCCTGGTATGGATGTTCAGTGTGACTTGTTCTCCGAGGCAGACTCCTGCCTTTTCTCCCAGGCTCCACATTCCACAGGAAAATTCTGTGGGGATGACTACAAATTAACTGAACAAGGTTTTACAGGGATTTCTCCAGGCCTTAAAGAGGAAAAGAGCTGTCAGATTAAGAGTCAGAATGTTGTCTGCACTCTTCTGTGGGACAGTTCATGAAGTCCTGAGTCTTAGCACATTTCCAGGATGACTTCCAGCACCCACCTCACTCACCATGCCATGCCTAACCGCTGCTGGAGACAGCGGCACCTGAACCAGAGAAGGAATGAAAGGGAGGATTGCCAAATGCAGCAGGGAGCATAAACTTGGGGTAAGTTTGGATTTCTCCCTATTTGAAATGTGTATTTGCTTTCTTTGCCACTGCAGAAACACTAAGTTCCATTGTTCCATTCCAGAAGAGGTTTAAATTAAAAGAAGACAAGACCATAAAAAACAATGGTTGAGTTTTACACTTGTGTTTGCTCTAACTTTATTTGAAAGTGGAAAGGTGCCTGCAGTGCTCTTTTTTGGGTCTCTGCTCCTTTTGCATTTTAAAAGCCATCACAATAACGCTGGCTGGAGTTACTGCTGGTTCTCTGCCGCAGTCACTCGGAGTGACCTTAGCTGGTGCCAGAGTGGCTGCAGAGCAATTAAAGCTCACAAGGGCCTGTCTTGCTTGGGAACAAGTAACTAGCCCTGAGCAAAGCAGAGAGGTCGAGCAGCCATTAGAGGAGAGGTGGGACAGCATCCCTCAGATCTACGGCCAGTGCTGACAGAGCTGGCAAGGGAAACGCAGGAAACCATACAAAATCTACAGAGACAAAAAACAACCGAAAAGAAACACTGCTTGAAAGCAAAGCCGAGCACATTTGGGATTTATTTCCTCACCCTGCCAACATCTCTTTTACGGTGCAGTTTTGCCTTTAAAACAAAATTACACACCTGTCACCTTTTAATTGAGATTTCTGGCACTGGGGTGGGTGGTGGTTTTAGCATTCTCCCTACCTGTGGCATATTTTCATTTTCCCTTTTCCCCTTCTCTCTCTCTGTCTCAATCCTTTCTTCCATGTTGTGTTTTGGGAAAATATGTTTGTAGGTACAATGGGAGTTCTCCTGCTGTCTTTTGTTCTTGTTAATGTTGTGCTCTCCCTATCCTGTTCTCAGCTGGCTCTCACTGTCTCCAAAGAGAGCAGGCACCACCATGGATTTAATTTTAATTGATAGCATTTATCAATGCTGTTCTCTGTGTATGCATCAGTTTCATGGAGAGATGCCGAACAAAGAAATGACACAGGATGAGGAGTTTGTCAGTGAATGCCAGGCTTTGGTCTCCAGTACAAGGGAACCCCTGAGGCAGCAAGGCCATGCTGCGGAGCCCTGCAGTGAGCTGGGTGGTTTCCATGTTCTCCAGGTGGGGTCTGTGTTCCAGTCAAGGCACGGCAGCAGCTTGGCCACACTGGCCCCTGCTCGCTCTTGGGCTTTCCCACCACTTTTGCAGTCAGCTCCTCCCTCAGTATCTGGCTGTATCTGAGGGAGCTGTACCTGGCAAGTCATGGCTGCGCTGCCCAGCCATCACAGGCAGCCCCCCTCAGCGTTCCTCATCTGAGAGGCCTCACCATTCCTTTGGAGAGTGTCCTGGCATGGTAAAAGTGGGCAGAAAGTGGCAGAGCTCGCTGAGGTGAGGCAGCAGATCTCTGGTCTCCAGCTGGTGAGACCAGCACTTCACCAGGTCACAGCCCGGCCAGTCCAGTGCTTGGCACGGGCTGAGCTCTGGGCCCTGCTCCAGTGCCACCTCTTGCTCAGGTGAACCTTTGAGCTGGCAGGCTCCATGCTGGGTTAGTCACACCTACTGTGACCTCCATCCCATGCTCTCAGTTCAGAGGAGCACAGCAACATGGTGGTGCCCCATGGCTGGCCAGGGTAGCATCAGGCAGCACAGCGCAGATCATCTCAAGGGGACATCATGGGGACCCAGCTCTGCAGCACATGACACCCACTGGAAGGTAATCTCTGAACAGTGTTGTGGTAACCAGCGTGCCCCCATGGGAAGGCTTCTCTCTGGGGAGGCAGTGGGAAGCTGAGGGAGAGGAGCCTGCACTTCCTCAGCAATCACTCTAAATTGAATGTCTCAGGGCCTCCTCTCTATGACCTTATACTTTGTTTAGACATTAACACCTCTGCAAAGTGGGTGTTAAATGGTGCTGTTAGTGTCTGTAACTTTTTTACATCCACTTGAGGAGTGTAAATGATTCTACAAGGTGAAGGGCAGTGGAAAATCAGCTTTCCCCCTGGCTCCAGCTGGCTGGGGAAACTCAAAATAACTCCTGTGGAATCCAATTCCCACCAAAGAGCTCTTTTCTTTCTCAGGTTCTTCAGGGTTTAGGTTTTGTTTGTTTTTTTTTTCACCCTGTTCTTGTAAACACAGCAACTGAATCTCTAGCGTATTTACTTTCTGCTTTAAAGAGGCTGAGATGTCCCTGGCTGAGCAGGCAGAGGCATTCACTTTCTGCCTGGCTTTTAGGTCCATTACTGTTTGAAAGTTTTGTCACAATTTCTGCTAAAGTGTGTGTCCCATCCAAGAAGTCTGAAACCAGCACTTTCTTTTCCTGGCTGTTACCCTGTGCATGAGGTGTGGTAACACAAGTTGTATATGGAATAAGCTGACAGGAAGAGTTATTCTCTGTGGTATGTATTTGACTGGCCAGGCCCTGCCTGCTTTGCTGTGTAGTAGGGCAAGTGAGCTCCAGGAGGGATGGTGGCACTCCAGTGTCCACTGCAGGTGGCTGTGCTGATATGGAGTGTTTTGGTACATGCTGTCTCATTGGGAACAAAGGGACTGGGGAGTGCAGCCATGATCACCTCCCCATGCAAAGCTGTGTTGCAATTAATTCGTGGCTGGCTACAAGGCTGTGTCTTCAGGTCTGTGCCTCCATCCCCTGGATGCTGGTTTCTCAGGTAAGCAGGAGCTTATGCTGTTCTAGACTGACATGAAGATCAAGAGGTTTCAGAACAGTATAGACCTAAGTCCTCTCTTGTGTGTCTTCCAAACACTTCAAGCAATTCAAGCAGCACCAAAAACTACAGACTGACTCAGAAGTATGAGTGCACCAGAGGAAAAACATTTGGTCCTCCCAGTGTACAGTGTTACTGTGCTCTTATAACCACATAAATATGGAAATGTTGCTTCATCCTCTGAACTGTTTCAATTGCAATGTCCACACTTGCCATCAGTAAGACTTCCCTGCTGCGCTTTGTCCATCTCTCTCCCTGACCATGCTGACAGAACATCTGGCCTAACTTCTTAAAAGATTTCTAATCTGGTCATAACACAGAATAAGAGAGGAAATTACCAAACTGAGATCCAACCTGTTCAGGGTACGCGAGGTTGCAAGTGATGCCATCAGTCTTGGCAAAAACTAGACTTGGGCAGCAGCAGTTAGCAGTGAAAAACCTGCAGTACTGTGCACAGGGGCAAAGGATTAAAAATCAGCACCAGAAGGAAAATTTAAGCTCTTGAAAACCACATGCAGAGCATCTTGCAGCACTTTTTTGGGTTTGCAGCACTACTGTGAGGAGTGAAAAAGTAGGCTTCTTTGGGGGAAACCCCAGCCTAGCATCTGAACTGAACTCTAGGTCAGGGACTGCCCTACCACTCTGTATGCACTTCTGTGAGCATGTGTGTGTCTTTATGTGACCAGGGTATCACTGTAAGTCCTTCAGAAACAGGTACTGCATGGAGTTACCACAGCCAATGCTAGAATGATCTTGCTGACAGTTGTGGCAGGAATTTAGTACTATGAACTGAGAGGGGACTGTGAATTTGACCAGTTATCATGTGTCTTTCCTTGTTCTTTTGCTTGCATTTCATTTATCCTAGGAAGCTCCCCTCTGTTTCATCACTTAAGTCTATTTTTGTAGACACAAACAGAAGTACAAATCTCCAGTACACTGTCAGAATTAATACGCCAAATGTAAGTCTGAGAAATGCTGAAAACCCTTCACAGTAACAAAAACCCTTCATAGTAACATTTTTTGAAACAAATTAAGTAATACTTCACATTGTTTTTTTTTTTCTTGTTTTTTGTTTGTTTTTCAGAAAGTTTCAGTTTCCCTTACTTTCTATCTGGTCCAGGAATTCAATCATGCATGGTATTTTGAGACTTGGTACCAAAAAGAAAATTCAAATTTTGACAAGATTTAATCCAAATAAGCATAATCTAACCATAATCTACTATTCAGGAACACAGAAAAGCAAATTTGAGCTCAGGCTTTCTGTACTGCCGCAAGAAAGCTTTCTTACTGCCATTTTCATTTCCACAGAGATGCTATTGCTCATGATAACAGACTTCTACTCCATATAAATCACTTTTCAGTCCTCTCTCTGAGAAAGAATGAATATGTAGTGATTTTTGCTCAGGTTTTTCTTTCTCTGCATGTCCAAAAGATAAATGAATGCTCTGTCAAGTGAGGTTAGTGGGTGTAGGTTAGGGAACAATTGTTTAGCGTCTTGGTATGGTGAAATATAGCACTTAATGCACCTAGCCTGCTAGTTCAAGGCATGTCTTAGGAAAGTTTTATACTGTTTCCATGACAAACTAATAGAAAATCAGACAAAATGCTGACTTGGGATTTTTGCTTGTGACAAAAGGTCCTCTCTGTCCTTCAAACTGCATCTCCACTGAAGAGCACTAGATAACACAACTGAGAAGAATAATTAGTGGTACGTTTGCTGCTGTGCTAGCACAGAGAAACACCCTTTTATATTTACCCTGGATTGAGAACATTTTATACACATTTGGTTTATCTTTGGCTAGAATTATTGGCTGCCTGATATTGTCAAAGGTAAATCAGAGCCTTAATGAAGGCCTAGTGTCAACCTGTCCCACTCTATTTCAGGAAACATTTTAAACTTTGGAGACCTTAGCTTTGAGTACTCTGTTACCTCTTCTCCCTCTTTTTAAATCTAGTCCCAGTTTCTACAATGTGCACCTTATAGATGCTTTCTAAGTTCCTGCTGGTTTGGAAAAAGCTAATTGGCTTCCACAAACAGAGATAGTTTGCTCTGCTGTGAGTTTTATTATTTTGTTTGTTTGGTTTTTTGTTTGTTTTGTGGATTTAAGTCTTGTGATGTTTCTATTTTGACACCCTCCTGTTAACCTTTGAAATAAGGAATAAATTAGTTGCCATGACAAGGAATAGACATACCATATATATATTAATCTATAAATGTACATCTTAAAAACAAAATGGATACCCGATTCCAAATGCTTCTGAACAATAAAATGCAGTCATTTGCCTTTTTGGCACTCAGGCCTTTTACATTAGCAGGTCTCATGTGTTGCGACAACACCGCCTTGGAATCCTGATTTGAAGATGTCATTTACTTCACCATAGATTTAGGCACTTATTTACGTAGGCACGTGAGTAGCTTTCCTCAGGAGAGTACAACATTACCTTCAGAGGAGGAAAGAAAAGTTATTACATGCTCTTGCAGAATCCAGACAGCAGTATATACTTTAGTTTAACAAATTATAATTGTTTTAAAAGAAAATAATTTTCAGTGTCACATTTATCATGAGCTATTTGATTGATGTGATTCTGTAATGGAATGTGAAACTTTAAGATATAGCCTTCTTTTAAAAACTCTTGTGAGGGGCATTAAGCTCTAGTGTGTCTAATTAATGCATTAAATATTCTTTGCTATCAGTTTAATCTTTATCTATCTCTGTGCTGCCTTGTTACCTAATATTAACTGCTCATTGAAATTGATTGTTTCTAGTCTTTTCAACCGTTGATTGTTCTTTCATGGCTGAACATTTTAAAATAACACTATTGATTTTTCTTACATTATAGCCCTCCTCTTAACTAAAGAGTGTCATTGTGGCCTAAGAACATGTGGAGACACTTACCAGTGCTGAATTTACAATAAGTAAAAAAATCTATGTTTAGTGCAAAATTCATGCAAGTATCAGGACCTTAAAGCAGTCAGTTCTACTATTCTATCTTAAACAGTGCTTTGGTTTATTTTCTTTAAAAAATGGCAAAAATATTACTCACAAATACGGAATAGTGTGACACAGAGCCTAAAATTTGCTAACTGGAATATAGTGGATTTCCACAAGCCTCTCATTTACTGATTTTCCACAGTTCCATGGGATCAGAGTAGGACTAGAGAATAATTTCTGTTCTCCCTTCTACTTCAAAAAAGCCCTCATACTCACAGGACTTACCTCTGTTGGTAAGTGTGCGTCATGTGCCTCCTTCATGCTGTCCATCATCTCTTTTGGCTTTTCCATGGTCATCTGATCACCTTTTATGACAAAATAAGCTGCTCAGTTGATAAAGGGCGAGTCATAGACATTGTCTACCTGGATTTCTCCAAGGTTTCCCACAGCCTCCTCCTAGAGAAAATGATGTGTTACAATCTAGACAAGTGGTCTGTGTGCTGGCTGGGAAGTGGCTGAATGGCTGCACCCGGAGGGTGATGGTGAATAACTCCTTTCAAACTGACAACCTGTCACTAGTGGGATCCTCAGGGATCGATACTGGGTCCAGTGCTGTTTATTGTCTTCATAAGTGATCTAGAAATGGGATCAAGTGTACCCAGATGAAGTTTGCCAATGATACCAAACTGGGTGGAGAAGCGGACATTTTGGAAGGAAGAGACACCTTGCAGGAAGACCTGGACATGCTGCAGGAGTGGGCTAAGAAGAACCTTATGAAATTCAACAAGGACAACAATCCAAGAACGCAGCACAGGCTGGGATCTATCCAGCTGGGGAGCAGCTCTGTTGAAAGGGACCTGGAGGTCCTGGTAGACAACAAGCTCGATATGAGTGAACAGTGTGCAGCTGCAGCAAAGAAAGCGAAGAGGGTGCTGGGCTACACTAAGAAGCGCATCCCCAGAAGAGATAAAAGTGTCATTATCCCACTCTTCTCAGCGCTTGTCAGGCCGCATCTGGAATACTGTGTTCAGTTTCAGTCCCCACTGTATCTACAAAAATTATGTGGACAGGCTGGAGAAGGTCCAGAGAAGGGCCACAAATGTGACCAAAGGACTGGGAAGCCATATGAGGAAAGGCTGAGAGAACTGGGTTTGTTCAGCCTTGGGAAAAGAATGCTTAGGGGAGACCTTATCATCATGTTCCAGTATGTAAAAGGTGACTACATAAAAGATGGAGATTCCCTTTTTACAAGGAGTCGCATGGGAAAGATTAGAGGTAATTGGTATGAGTTACTCCTGGGGAGATTCTGACTGGGCACAACAGGAAATTTTTTCACAATGAGAACAATCAGCCATTGGAATAATCTCCCAGCAAAGCCGTGTATTCCTCAGTGTCGGACACTGTAAAGATTCAGCTGGACAGGATGTTGGGCCATCTTGCCTAGACTTACGATTTGCCAAGAAAGGTTGGACCAGATGATCCTTGAGGTCCTTTTCAACCTAGTATTCTATGCTCTATGTCTGAAACAAGAAGCTTTGCAATCATCACAGCCTGCCATTATAAAAAATGCCTTGTGACCATAAAAAAATTATTATATCTCTGTCATTAGCACTTCATAAAGCAAGAAGTGTTTCATGTCTTCCTAGACTTGTAGCTTACACAGTGAAAAGGACACTGCATAGCTATTTAATAGACTCATAGAATCATACAAGAGTTAGGGTTGGAAAGGACCTTAGGATCATCTAGTTCCGACTGCCCTGCCATGAGCAGGGACACCTCACACTACCCTATGTCGCCCAAGGCTCTGTCCAACTTTGCCTTGAACACCGACAGGGATGGAGCATTCACAACCTCCCTGGGCAACCCATTCCAGTGCCTCACCACCCTAACAGGAAAGAATTTCCTCCTTATATCCAATCTAAACTTCCCCTGTTTAACTTTTAACCCGTTACCCCTTGTCCTGTCATTACAGTCCCTAATGAAGAGTCCCTCCCCAGCATCCCTATAGGCCCCCTTCAGATACTGGAAGGCTGCTATGAGGTCTCCACTCAGCCTTCTCTTCTCAAGGCTGAACAGCCCCAACCTTCTCAGCCTGTCTTCATACCAGAGGTGCTCCAGTCCCCTGATCATCCTCGTGGCCCTCCTCTGGACTTGTTCCAACAGTTCCATGTCCTTTTGATGTTGAGGACACCAGAACTGTACACAATACTCCAGGTGAGGTCTCACAAGAGCAGAGTAGAGGGGCAGGATCACCTCCTTCAACCTGCTGGTCACACTCCTTTTGATGCAGCCCAGGATACGGTTGGCTTTCTGGGCTGCAAGCACACTGAAGCCAGCTCATGCTCATTTTCTCATCAACCAGCACCCCCAAGTCCTTCTCCGCAGGGCTGCTCTCAATCTCTTCTCTGCCCAACCTGTAGCTGTGCCTGGGATTGCTCCGACCCAGGTGTAGGACCTTGCACTTGGCATGGTTAAACTTCATGAGGTTGGCATCAGCCCACCTCACAAGCGTGTCAAGGTCCCTCTGGATGGCATTCCTTCCCTCCAGGGTATCAACCGAACCACACAGCTTGGTGTCATCGGCAAACTTACTGAGGGCGCACTCAATCCCACTGTCCATGTCAGCGATGAAGATGTTGAACAAGACCGGTCCCAACACCGATCCCTGAGGGACACCACTCATTACTGGTCCCCAGCTGGACATTGAGCCATTGACGACAACTTTTTTGCGTGCAGCCATCCAGCCAGTTCTTTATCCACCGAGTGGTCCATCCATCAAATTGATGTCTCTCCAATTTAGAGACAAGGATGCTGTGTGGGACAGTGTCGAACGCTTTGCACAGGTCCAGGTAGATGACGTCAACTGCTCTACCCCTGTCCATCAGTTCTGTAGCCCCATCATAGAAGGCCACCAAATTGGTCAGGCAGGATTTCCCCTTAGTGAAGCCATGCTGGCCGTCACCAAGCACCTCATTGTTTTTCATGTGCTTTAGCATGATAGGAAAATAATGATAAAATTCTTTGTTTGTTTAAATATAAAGCAATTCTCGAATGCTAATGTGTCCTGTGATTTATTTTGCAAGTGGAATCTTTTCTCCATTTTGAAATGCATTTTTAACATTATGTAGGTTTTATATATTCATAAAAAATCAACGATTTTGTGTTGTTCACCAAGTTTAGGGCTTGGGAGTAGGCAAGACTAGAAACCTTTTTCCTTTTGGAATCAAGTTTCAAAATGACTGTATGTTCTGCTAAGCAAAAAATCTGACAGGAATTCGGGGTGGCAAAGCATGACATACTAACACATAAACACTAGGTCAGTGGCCACAGTGTCGTCTTTCAGAAGAGTTGTCTGTGGGCTTACTGTCAGTGGATAACATAAATATTAAGAAAACTCTAAAACTAGCCCTCAGAATCATGAAAAGCAGTTGTCTCTGCAAGCACACAAAATGTTAGGACTCTAGAAACCAATATAAAAACAAATACTATGCTTCATGGCCTGTTCTGTAAGATAGAAAGTCTTTTTATGCAAGAGAGATTGCTGGTTTCAGTTAGCTCTTTGTGTTGTATTATTTCTACCTTTCAGCTCAGGATGTGTTTCTGACTCTAATCTTATGGTCTCTAAAAGACAGATGATTAATACAGACACATGACTTATCCAGATATCATGCTGTGGTGAAGAGTTTGATTAAAGTCTCTGCCCGTATAGTAACTGAGATCTCTGAAGATTAGATAGTGCACTGAAAAGAAATCTATACATAAATATTTGCATGTATTAGAAAGGTTGAAAATATTTGCCTGAGAAGAAGAAGGTTTTTCCTTATATGTCAAAAATATTGAGAGTTTTTTGTTGGTTTCATTCTGGAGAAGATTCTTTCAACTGCGCAGAGAGGAATCACCTAAGTGAGCAGACTACTTTAAAAGCCATACATCTATAGACCACATTGCTGTCATTTCCTAAACAGCTCTTATTGCATCCCAGTTGGCAATGGCCCTTGGCTACTATTCCTGGCCTAATGCCATGTCCGTGGTTATGTCTGTGCATGTTGTCAGAGCCCTGTGGGCATGTTTTCCTTACTGGCCCTGATCAGACTTCCCTGGGGCCTGCACCCCTGCCCCACACACCTGCCCATGGGCCCAGGAGCCCCATTTAAGCCTAGCTCAGGGGCACTGATCCCTTCCTGAGCAGTATAATAGCAGTGATCTTCAGCTCTTCAACAGCCTTGTCCTGCTGATCTGGATCCTAGCCCTGAGGCTGATGTCCTACCTGGCCTGGCCTCGGACTTGCCTTGCACCTGCAGAAATGCCTGGTGACCTGAGGTGTTTTTTGCCCCCCAGCCTGCCCTGCTTTCACTCATCTCATCATTGGGAATTTTATTTTTCAGGAATATATAGAAAAAGACAAAATTAGGTAAAAGAAAAGTTAATGAAGCAATTTGAATGACTGTAGAAGACAGAAGATAAGGCATTGAAAAATTTTTATCCTGACCCAAAAAAATGTGAAGAATAGGCTATTGAAGAATAGACTGAATATGCTCTAGTGGAAGAAATGAAACTAAAAGGGAGAAACCAAACATTTACCAGTGTCATAATTAATGCAGTTAAATCACACCAGGAAACCAGCCAAAGATACTGTAAAATTTTAAAGCTGACACAAAGGAACTTGGCATAATTAGTAAAAAACCAAACCCCTCAGGAATTAACTGAGTAAATGGGGTAGGATTTTCAGTGTTTTGAGCACCTGCATCACCTATATTGACGCCTGGCTCTTATGAAACAGCTCTCAAGATTATGATGAATGAAGTCATCAAGGTATGTTGTGGATACAGATATTTTTACTCTGAAAACAGTATACAGTTTGAGGATAATTTTTTATGTTTTTGAAAACTTTGTCCAGTATTGCCCATGTTTGGTTTGGTACAGAAGGTGATTAGACTGGCTCATGTCCCATGCTGTTAGCACCTTGAACGAGATATGAGCCCTGGATCTTTGGATCTATGGATCTTTTCCCCTTAAGATGTTCTTCACTAGCTTCAGAAAGTTGGAAATCATCCTGGGAGTTGTTGGGGTTTGTATCAACCGTTAAAATCAAAATGTTGCTGTAAGGTTGTCCTGTAGTACACGCGCTGCTCTGGTTTATCTATTGTTTGCAAGGCATTGTCGAGCACTTCCCTTGTGTGCACACATCAGAGAGAAACATTAGAAGTAGTGGTCACCTCATGAGGTGATGTATGGCTCATCAGTCCATAGACTAAGTGTAAGCAGTAAACACCACAGAGAAAATACTGTCATGAAATCTTATCTCTGTGGAAATTACTCTTTGTATTGCAGTGAAGACTGCGTAGCATCATCTGAGCGAGCTGACTTTAAACCTTTTTCCATACAGTTGTTGTTCAAACTAACAAAGTATCATGGAAGACAAATACCAGCTACACAAAAAGCCTCCTGAGCTTGGTCTGTATTCTCTCCTTCTATTTTTCTCCTGGCTGGGTGAACTTCTGGCCCTTCTTTGTGAAGAATTGAACATTCAGCTTTATTTCAACAGCATGCAGTGCAGTTTTGATTATGAACAGGTCTCCTGGTCAGATCAACTTAGGGCAGGCTACTGAAGCAGGCTTGGAAACAACTGTTGTCCCTGGGCTACTAACGTCAAATCATATTCCTGCATACTTGTGACAGCAATGGGAGGAGAGGAATTGAACTCTAGATGAAGTTGCAGGCATCAAGCCAGAGGATGCATGTGTACAACAAGGCTAGATCAACTGTGAGGTGCTTTGCTGATAGTGGGTGGATGCTCACGAAGCCTTCCATAGTAATCTTTGAAATACCCTGGGTTTAATTTTGGTGTCAGGCTGCTTGTTTCTGCTGAGAACAGTTTACGGCAGAGTCGTGTGTTTACAGAGAACTGTTAGGCTGCCCTTTAAAGTGTTTAAATAATATTGTATCAACATGGTGCAGACTGATATGTATCTTAGCAACTGTGTCAAGTTCACCATGGGCTAAAAATCCAAATGGGAATCAAACAATCTGGAGCTTTAAAGCTTAGAAAGCTGAGAATAAGGAGAAAATTACAAGGTTATTCTGGGCTTAACCGATGCTCTCCTTCAGCTTCACACTCTGCTAATTGTAGGTTAACAAGTACCTTGAAACTATAATTAAAACGAAAGATACATACAATATCTCCACAAATTAATTCCATAAAAATGGTGTTTCAAGGCAAGAAAGAAATTGAAATCACAGAAGTGCAATTCAAGTTTGAAAGGTGGTAAAATCTATAATGAATAGTTATCAGTCAGTTCTTAAGTCTGGAAAACTCTGAATACAAAGTTGAATGACATATGTTTACTCCAAGTGCTATGTGAGTAAGAATAGAGGTGCAGCTCCTGCTGTAAGCCTAAGCAAATATATATCAGCTATGGTGCTGTTACAAAAAGACATGTAGCTCTGAGCTGTGCAGAAACCAGAACCATAAGAGTTTGCAGGCCTCCTGCTCACAGGTTAAATAGGCCATAAATTGTCCCAGAGCTAGCAACAGTCACTTGGCATCACATTTTGATGATCTACATTCACAGTCACCCTATTTATTATGTGACTATTTTGGATCATTCTTGAGCACACTGTGTGAACAATTCTTTTTGACTTCAAGAAGCTGAATTTGTACAGTCCACAGTACCTGGTACAGGTCTGCAATGTCACTTACATATAGGGAATGAAGGTTCCTCTATAAAGCACTTTACAGCTTTCAAAATGTGTCGTGCAGGAGTTGTTCAAATTTCCCAGGTACTCATTTATACAAAGATCTATCACTCAACTAATGGTTTGTATTAAGCTGATATTTAATGGTGTTATTAGTTAAGCCTGTTAAGTACCCTGGGAATAATTATAGGTCTGAGACTTTCTAGCTATCAGGACTTTAACTCATCAGATGTCTCTGCCAGATTTCTTATAAGGCAGGATTGTGCTTCCTTTGTTCATCTTTTTCTCTCACAAGAGCAGCTTTCAGTAGTTTTCATTGATTCCTACAGGAATGGCAAAACTTTCCTACAAGGGATAGTGTGTACAATGGTCGCAAAAAGATCACAGATCTGTAAAATATCTTAGTAAACGGGTGATGCCGTATCTCAGCTTCAGACTAATTCATAAGGTCATCTGCACTTTTACAAAGCTTCCTAGTTTAGGGTACACTTTCTAGAGGTGTTTATGACACAACACAATCATAGTTTCTAAGCAAAGCACATAGTGAATGGCGTTCAGGGTAGATGATTACATAGTAGCTATACTGTGGCTTTAAGGAAACTAAGATATTTTGCATTTTTGTGCTCATCACCTAGAAAGAGATGACCCATAATGCAGTGCTTGCAACTAATCACAAATATTGTTCTGACTGAATCTTTAAAAGTACATTTGCCTACAGAAGTGAAGCTGATATGTTTTTATGTCATGGATTTTATGGAACATTTTCAATATAGCTCCTAAAAAAATCTGCGTTTCAATGTATGATGTTAAGGACTTCTTGAAGATCTGAATTACTCTAGATGAGCAACTGGAATACTGGAGTATTGGAAAAAGCAGCTAAATGGGAATGATCAGTAACTCAAATAGTCAGAAAGGAAGCTTATTTTTAAGAGTTCTTGCTCTGGAAGAGGTTCATTTTTATTAAAAATGTAAAGTATGAAGAGCTAAATAGAAAGGCAGTGATTTTGAAGAGATGATAATCTGTTCCTAGCAAATATTACAATAAATATTTACTGTGAAATCAATTTTATTGGATGATAAAATCACACGGGTTTCCTCCATCATGCCAATTCTCAGGAATTAAATGCTTTTTTTGTGAAATAACCTTTTTTTTTTTTTTCCCATGGGAAAACTATATTTTTACAGGAAAGAAAATATTTTCCCCTTGGGAAAACTTTGCCTGAAGACAGAAAAATGTAGCTGAGAAGCTTTTTTGCTCTGAATATCATACTGGGAAATGAAGATGCTGAGTACCCCACAGCCTCACTGCCCCTTCAGCAGCCAGCCAAGGGAGGCAATATATCTCTGTGAGCATAGCTTCTCTCTGTTAGCTTAGGCTGTTCATGTCAATTTTATTCCAGTGAAATTACCAAGGTCTTTTCCAGCAGGCAGGAGGAAGAGAAAATTCATGATGGTTCTTCCAAAACAGTTCTATTTCCTAGAATTTGCTATGAGGACTGTAATCTCCAGTGCAGCTTCACAAACAGTATTACAAACTGAGAACTGTCTAGTGAAATTCCTTTTGCTAGCTGATCCTTGTTGATTTTGTTTGGTTGGTTTTGTTTTTTTTCCATCTATTCTCCCCTTCTTATCTTTTCCTCTGGGTTTATCTTCCCTTTCTTTCTGTCACCTTTCTCATTACATATCACCCCCTACTTTTCTTTCCGTAGGAATTTCCTTCTTGGGGGGAGGAACAAGAAGTTTGTTGTATTCAATCCCATTTCTTCCTGATAAAAGTATTTTTAAACTTCATGATATCTATATATATAGATATCTATATATATAGATACCATGAAGATATAACAGAAGAAAAGAACTAGACAATGACACCAGTATTCCTTCTGGCATGGTAAAAAAAAAAATTAAATGAAATGGCACAGCCTCAGTGTTTACACTAAGGCTAATTATAACACCACCACACATTGTCTTAATACTAATGTTCTCCTTTCCCTGAATGGCAAGGCAGTAATTATGAACACAATTTCATGAAAGGTGTATTTTTTCTTTACCTCAAATATTGTAGTTTCATGTCCTTGTTGCTTTTTTTGTTCTTGTTGACTTGCTCCCTGTTCTGGAATTAATGGTGTTGATTCCTTTGAATTTATATTTACCTAATACTTTCCAAATGACTAGCAAGGTCTTGGGCCTTAAATGAGACCAGATCACACTTTGCTTGAGAAACTCAGGAAGAATTATGGCACACATACATTTGTCAAATCCTGCCTGCACTCCTGCTCAGCAGGTATATATTTGCTCTAAGCCTGTCTGCAATTTTAAATGGAAAATTTTTGTTATTGCTGTTAAAATAATGATTTCATGAGTATATTCCTGTTTCAGCAGAATTTCTCTGTATTTTGTAAGAGAAACTTTTCCCATAAGAATAAATTAACTGCATCTATTTCCAACAAGGCTGTGTGAGAGAAAAATCTAAATTAATGTAGCTGATAATCCTTTCTTCTGCTCTTAGATATGTCTAAAAGTTGCAATTTTTTGTAACCCATGGTGCACTAAAATGACTTTAAGGGCTTCAAAGAAATACTGATTCTCATTTCAACATTTGTGTTTGAGCATAGAGCACAATTCTGAAAGCTTTTGTATCTTGCCCTTCAGTTACACTTTTGACACTTCAGCTACTGCATAGAACTAAGTTATTCTATTACAGAAGAATGTGTTTATTTATCTTTTCTAATTAGTCTTCTTAAACAAAATAGCTTTTTGTGTCCATTTATATATACTTTTTTAGACTAATGGTACTTTATATATATTTTTTTAGACTAATGGTACTTTATATGACTGTTCTTTTCCCAGATGTTGTTTAACATTTAGCTTCTATCTTTTGATTGGAATCATGTTGCAATGTTCTCATTTGTTTTGAGATTAGCTATGGTTACAATATTTGGCTTCAGCTTTTTGAACACTTTGGAGTTAAATGGCACTTAAATCCAAGATTAATCATGTCATTAGAGAAAGACTTCCATCTGCTAAATTTAAAATGACTTTGGATTGAGTAATTTCAAATATTAACAGCAAGGCATTTAAGCTTGAGCTTGCTTAAAGTCTATTGTTTGAATCAAACATCTTCTACTTCCTTTATACGTTTTGTCAAATCACAATGTAATATTTAGAAGATTGTTTTGTCCAATTCCATTACTTACAATGATATAACAAAATGACATTCTACTTTTTCATTCAGCACCTGGAAACCTTTCATTTAAATCTGCCAAAATATATAATTTGTCATTCTTAATGAAACATTTTGCATGCAGGCAAACATGCAACACAGTTCTGTTCTCTTGTTGGTTACTACTTTGTCCATGCCTGGTTACTGCACAGCCTGTGGTTCCGTTATAGGAAGTAAGTAAACCTCTAAGTAAAACTAGCAACACTTGGTTTGGTGCTTCAAAACAGAAATTACAATAGGAACACTCCCTGATTTCATGGAGACCAAGATGTGACTAAATATTGTTCCTATCTCTATCACTCATCTTTAGGTTGTGGACAAAAATCACTGAGCTCTTCAGCCCGAGAAGCACTACAAGCACGTAAGAAGCCATGCTGGAGCTGGTGAGCCTCTAGAGGCAAGGATTAGCTGTCATGATTAATGATCAAACAAGATAGTTCTTATTTATTTACTTTATAGGGGCTTATGAGAAAATAACCCTCTTGATTTTAGTTGTTGAGTGGAAGTTGGAGTTGAAGGTTCCTGCCAAGCAGTTATTTTATAGTGCATTTTGTATAAAGTTTCTCTGAAAATGGTAAAATCTGCCTGAAGTAAATTTCTATAAGCCTTGGTTATGTATTCATTGGGAAAGATTTCCAAGTGTTCTTGCAGAAACTGAAAAACTTCACCTTTCATTAAGTCCATGACCAATCAGTGTCTTCTCTGAAAGTATCTGCTGAAGGAAGAATTTCAGGAAAGAGAAAATACGTGGTACAATACCACTACCTTTTCCTCCTCAACATCAACTTCTCTTCATGTTTTTCTCTCATTCAGTTAGGAAGTTTTAAGTCCCTGCAGTGGGAAATGTCCACGACTAGAAGCTTCCCTGTATTTTTTGTGTTTCCCTCAGCATGATATTTTGTCCTTTATATCCTAGTTTCAGGCTTGTTATTTCTCCTTTTCTTTCTCTCCCACATACTAAAGAATTAAAAAAGGAGGGGTAGTAGCTGAATTCCTGACAGTAGAGATTTCAAGAGTGTGTTTGATTCCTATAGTGCAGAGTACTTTCATCTCCAATTAAAAGGAATAATGAATGAAAGTGTTTTAAACACAAGTTCAGTCACCAAATGATTTAATTTTACCTATGCAGCTGTAGTTTGAAATTTTCATACAGCACTGGATCTAGTGGAAATTCTCATCTGAATGACAAGGAACTGGGTCTTAAAATGCTGAAGCTTAAAAGTAGAAAAATGCAAACTATAGCATGGTTTGTAGATTTTCTCCTTCTTTTTCAAGATAGTTATTTAAGAAAAAAGAGAAGGAAACTTCACGACCGCATAATAACTCTTTCTGTATCTGTAACATAATTCTAGCATCTAATATGCAAACAGGCATTAAAATATTACATTACTCAGGTCAAGTTCAACAATCAATCAAAATAAATGTGTTCTCTTTGTGGACTTTGAACAACACAAATATATATATTCTTTTTCCTCTGCAACAGAGCAAATGCCAGGTCATGTGTGGGCTTAAACCAAGGCAAGCTGGATGAACTATGCGTATCTTCAGAAAAAAGATTAAAAGTTTAACAGTGTAATTAAAAAAAAACCCAAACTATTAATTCCTTTCGTACATAAGGAAGTAGTTACAACCGTGGTTTTATACCAAAGGTATTATATATCAGCACCAAAAAAATTAAGGTTACAAGATCTAAGGTTGCTCAACAAAGAAGCATTTTAAGAAAAATGCATAGCTATATAATGATTTTAAAATTAGTAATCAGTTTTGTCTGCCTTCTCAAAGTGGATAGGTAGTCTTCCGTGAGTTTCATCAACATCAGAAAACAGCTTATATCACCTTTGTTTTCTAAAAGCAAGTTTTTGCTCATGCTTGCAGTCCCATCAAAGTCCTGCCACTTCTGCAGCTCATAATCTATGACTGAAAAGGTGTGATTGCACCTTTTTTATCCCCTCCAACCTTAAGGAGAAAATATCAGCCCACTAGAGTATGCTCTTTGTTTTTGTGTTTCTGTCATTCCCAGCTGTCCCAGGTTTCATGGGTGAAGGCTGTTGATGTGTTAAGAACATTTGTAAATAAGTATGGATTACAACAAGTTTTGGCAGATTTGCTATCATTCATGCACATTCCTTGTTTTGGTGATTGCTGTTGTGTTTTGATTTTCATTTTTAATGAGGGAGTAGGAAATATGTTGGATGTGTGCACACCTGCTACATGCCACAGGCATGTGTGGGACAGTTAGCATGTGTGGAAATGCCTTCCTGCCATGGGAGTAACAAGCAGAATTTCCAGTTTTAGGCTGACTACTGAAAAACTTGAGTTAGGTCTGGCTAAGGAGCCTTTCCTCTAGGAGAGTAGAAGCTCAAGGAAAGGAATCACCAGAGGCAATAAGCCTCATTCCAAAGATTTAGTCATCCTGTTTCTGGAGATTTCAGCTTGTTTGTCAGAAGCAAACATGGGCATTTGGGTGATTTAGAATAAAGGGGCAATTATTAGCAATTGATTGGATTATATTTACTTCTTGATTTAAAAAAAAAGTGACAAAATAATGGTTTTGAGAAATCTTTTTTTTTTCTAAATCATTTCCAGAAACCTCAATATTAAAATCAAATTCTGCTAGTTCAAATGTGCTCAAAATCTCTATCAGCAAGCATCTAACTGTTGCTAGTTCACAAGACCATGTTTTGTCAAAGCAATGTACAGTAGTTAACTTACTGCCAGCCCCAGTTTCTGGAATGGAAACACAAGAGAATATTCATAAATAAATTACCCTTAACCTCCATTAAGCATTTAGTAAATTAAGTCTCAGGTTTATAGGGGTATTTAAAGACAGAACTTGCCCAGTTTTCTGAGGGAAAATGAAACAAATGGGAGTTATGTGGCTATTGAGAAGTTCTGGATCTGGGCCTAGATGAAAAAGGCTTAGCTTAATTTCCCTGAGAGCTCTGCTTTTCCCTATCCCATACCAATAGCAAGATTATATTTTTAGTGATTGTATGTGGAAATTTGGCACCATGCCGTTGTTTATTACTGAAGTTTAGCACTGAGTAGTGAAAGTAAATGCAAGTCATGTTGCCATTGGGACTATGTTTATAGAGTGTAAAGCTAAATTTTAAATTCTGGTTTGGTTTTGCTCAGGCCTGATCATGCAAGGTGCTTGGTGGGTCATAGGAGAATTTGCTTCCTTGGAATCTTCCAGATCAATGTAAATCTAATGCCCATTAAAATGGGATATAGCCAGAAATATAAAAAATACAAATGGGAGTTATGAAAGTGAGATAGGTGTCAAGTTTATTTCTTTTTGATAACAATGCTAATGAAATTTAGTTGTGGTTAACAAAAACTAGGGGATATTTTCTTATCATTGTTTCAGTCTTTGGCAACAGATAGCTTGACTCACAGGATTTAACTTAGCTGCCAAAAAAGAACCAGCGTCTTGACCCCAGTAATCCAAGGATGACTGAAAAATTGCCTTAGGAGGGCAGGGAAATGTTGCCTGATCTGGAAATTTTTCCAGGCAGACTAAAACTGGTGTGATCCCTTCCATGCTACACTTCACATTGCTATTTATGGATGGCTAGGTTACAACTACTACCACCAGCAGCAAAATTACTTTCTTTAGAGGCTGAAGGGTTCTTAACTGATCCCAGACTAAGATGTATAGTTATTTGTGTATATATATGTGATTGTGATAAGTATGTGTTTGTGTAAAGACTGTGAAGAACAACCTTTGTTTACCCTTCCTCTTAGCAGTTTTGTTAAACATGCTCTACAAAAGTGGAACTACAAAGCCAGTATCTAAATTTCTTGGAAATGGTGGCATTGTAGATGTTTGCTTCAGCTTTTGGATTAACTCATTTTAGATAGATTAAATATTAGGATAGATTTGATTTTATAGTCAAATTTCATAGAAGCTGGGTAAAGATGGTGGATACAGTACTGAAATATAGTCAAAGTAAGCTTTCTAGCAGCTGAGGTCTACATTGGATGCCTAACAGTTTTCTTCTTATTGTATTAGAACTGATGGCTCCCAGAGCATAGATGTAATCCTGAGCTCTAGAGGTTAGTTGCATACCAATATTATGCTGGCATCATATCAGGAAAATAATTAACACTTCTTTCTATTTTTTTTTTTTAGTAATCTTTTTCCTGGGTTTGAAATGATCCATCTGCTATAGCTTTGATTTCTATTGCTTTGTTATTTGTCTGAAAAAAAAAAATACAATTTTTGCATTTTTATGTACCTCTTGGCTCACAGGAATGAAATTCAGTATGACCCACAAGAAAGAAAATATATAGTTAGGTTTTCCTCTGACAAATCTTTACTGTAATACGATTTGGTTCCTTAGGGACTGAGTGAATGTTTCTTCTTGTGCTAGGCTTACCTTTAATGAAGTTTGGGTTCTTATTATAAACTACTATCCTTACATGTGCTGTTAATGGATTGTTTTGAATGATACTGGAGGGAAGAGAGAAAGGTGGGTCCTAATATTACTTTTTTTCCCTAGGTACACCTAAATATTTCTAAATTTATAGAAATTAAAGCATTGGCAATTTTAGGTTTTGAATGATTTTACATTCACAGAATCTTCAGGATTAAAAAGATGCTAACTAAAAATGCTGCGATAAGAGAACTATATTGTTATACACTCAAAAATTACAATATGGTAACATTAAGGATTTGTGCCTAACCTTAAATGTGTTGCCTTTGTATTTTCATGATTCATAGATTCTACTAATAAACTGTGTTTAGTACTGCTATAATATCTTACAAGTCCATATCTGGCAGCATAAAACCCACATCTAAACTAGAAAACATTCACTCTATTCTGGTTTTGTTGGGGTTTTATTGTTGTTGGGGTTTTGTTTGGGTTTTTTTTTGCGGGGATATGTTTTTTTTGTTTGTTTGTTTTTTTTAACATGACATTTTCCTGTTTCATCTTGAATTGTTAAGAATCTTTAAAATCCTAGGGAAAATCCTGAGAGTGACAGTGGTGCCCTTCTCTGACAACGCTGGTTATCTGGAAGTGAGGACATCCCCTGGTTCTTACCTCTCAGCTGTTGATCAATGCATACATCATGGACTTAAAAAATCTCAGACTAAGTGTTATTGCAATCAGCTGTGTACTTCAGGATAAAAAAAAAAGGTGTTGTTAGAGAAATACTGAGGAATGATCTTTCAGAATTGTCAGCGTTGTATGTGGTACCTGTCATTACAACTGCAGCATTTGCGAAGGTGGGTCACAAAAGGTCCAACATAATCATGCACTTGGAAATGATGATACCTGTGATAAAGGGCTGGTAATAGATTCCATATAATAAAATTTACTTCATCTTCATTTTTCTTATGTTATCAAAGAATCCATAGAGTTATGTTGTGATAAAGCTTGCTCTTTGTGTGTGATAAAGCTTGGGCTTTGTGTGTTCAGAGGTGACAGATGTTAAAGTCATTATCATTATTTTGGGCCAGACCTTCTGGTTATATTTTCTGTCTCTTGTATAGTTCAAGGGGCAGTTATGGAGTGAAAAATTTCTTTAAGTCACTTCTGTACCATTTTGTTCCAGGGAAAGATGCTGTGTTTAAATTATATTTTAACCCTGTCTTCCAGCACAGGGTCATGGGCTTGCTTCCTTTTCTGTGGCCACATGTGTTAGCTGCCAGGAATCCCTTGGAAAGCACTTAAATCCACCTGCTTAGAGCAGCTTTACTTAACCACAGAATGTCTACCCATATTCGCTGTAAGATCTCACTATGCAGTGAGAACAAGCTAAGCTATAAAATAAATAAACCTGGCTTGATCTTTTACACAGACTGTATCTAACTCCTTTTTTTACTGAGCACAGATCAGAAGGAAGTCACTTAAAATCAGTGAAAACAAGACTCCCAAGTGAAATGAAATAGAATTGGGATACATCCTGCACAGTACAAAATACACTTTTTACAATGCATCCTTGGGGGAATGCAGTAAATATGTTAAATTTAATGTGGAGCGTTGTTTTTTTTAATGAGCTGAGAGCATGATCTGCTGGATTTTTTTGTCTCTGATCATTTAAGACTGTATTGTATCTGAACTTCCACTTTCAACAATATCAACTATTATTACTTCAGGGGTATGAGAGCCAAAGAACAATTTTTATCATAAGGTTGTTTTAAATAAATATTTATTTTGATGTAGTTGTTTTCTTTTGGCTGACTAATCTCACCAACTGTTTAGTATGTTCTCAGATGATAAACCAGTTGATGCCATATAGTTAACAAGGGGGATGCTGAGGTCTGGGACAGGGCGCATTCAGTGACTGCTAAAGATTTTATTGCTGGGGAGGGAGAAATCATTATTCATGAGAGAAAATCAGGGTCTTAATTCATGGGTGGCACATGCAGTGAAAATCTGGCAAGTTTACAGGGGCATACTTGCTACATCCCTCATGCTCAGAGCTGGCATATTTATAGCATGTGGTGCCAAAAGCAAGAGGAGTAACAGGCCTAACGGTTTGGCAATCCAGCATGGGATGTCCATGCAGCATTGATGAGCAGAAATGAAAGATAATGAAAAGTGATCTTATTATAGTGAGTTTATTTGGTAGACTTTCTCCCTCTCTACCTTTCTCCAACGCATTTCAGACTGTCCTTCAACCTTGTCTTAATCTCTCATTTCTCCCAGTCCTGAGTGTCTCGCATCTGTTCTTTCTTCCATTATGAATAATCAGTCTGTCAAATGGATAATCTGCTGTAGACAGATCATAATCTCTCAATGAAGTGGGAAACTGAGATGTGTGAGAGCAGCCTATTGTCCAGAATACCCTCTGGTCAAAATGTGAAAGAGTCTAACAACTGCTGAAATATACTTTGTTGCATTTGCTGTTACACTCCTTCTTGCATGCATTTTCTTGGCTAGTCCCTAGCTTCCAAGGAACTTCCTGTATGGATTTGAGCTGTGGGGATATATACGCAGCCTCCTTCCATGGAGAAGCATCTCCATGCTTCTCCATGGAGAAGCCAAAGCATCTCCAATCACTCTCCAAACAATGTGGTGGGAGCAGGCTTTCTGAAGGGTAAGTCAACTGTGTCAAAGTAGAATGACTCAGCCATAGTTTTAACCACTAAGGATTGTGTAGCAACATTCTTTTCAGACAAGAAAAATGGTAGAGAGTAAATCAGATGAGTTTTTAAACCACATGGCAGAATGAAAGTGGTGGTTATGATACAAGCTGTTTCATCATCCTAGCAATTTTCCAGTGGTCTCAACTATAATTTTAGTAAATCCAGCTGTGGTGTTCAGTAAAAAAAAAGAGGTTTGGGGTTGGTTTGGGGTTTTTGGTTTGGCTTTTTTAGTTTTTGACTGAGTTTTCACATACTGTAAAAGGTCAGGGATGAATGGGAAAGGTTGATTCATTTCTCTCAGAGCTCTACCTGCCTCTTTAAAAGCTATATTTTGTTGCTACTTTGGCCTGAAGTTGGCAATTTATCTGTAACAATCTGTGTCTTGTGGTCTAAATCAGCCTTATTTCAACATACAGAGGCAGGATTGGCATCTTTGAACTAGAGACATAAAAAGTAGCAAGGTTGTTCTTTTATAATCCCAAAACATAGCTCTTACAAGTCTTCTAATTGTGGTGAACATAATGGCCATCCTCCCTTCAAAGTACTCTTTTAGGGAGCACATCTTTTTATTTCTGGCTGGGAAATGAGAGGGGTGGCCTGGCAGGGAGCAGCATTGCTGGAACTCACCCATCCTTGCCAGCAGTGGCTCCCAGATATTTGTAAGATCATTTGTGAAGCCATGATAGTCTAAGAGTATAAAGGAGGCAAGATCTGTAGACAGAGTTAATAGTTTTTATTAGACTGATATTCTTGGATAAAAGACAAGCTTTCAGGCACTCAGCCTGTCTTCATGTCTGAAATTGTGTTCTGCACAGCTTGCCATGGGCTGATGAGCTCGGTGCCTGCAAGATACTCTGTTTTTTCCCAGTGTTTTTTCTGTTCTTTTAATCAAGGTTATTACTTCTTCCTAAAATGCTCACTTGACTATCAGAAAATTGTGAACCTTCAGCAGGTGTCAGGAGATAAACTAGTCTGGATTACTTCATCACAAACATAGGTGGAACAAGTCATGTAAGTTCAGTAAGGTGGGCCATAACAAAATGGATGTGTATGCGTGTTTGTATTGCTATCCACCTGAGTACGTCCAGGATTTATTTCTCACTGTATGCTCTGCCTATGGCAATGGCCCTCCAGGGTGACAGAAATGGAAAGTCAACAAACGAGGTCATTAGGCAATATGGACCTAGAGAGGTTTGCTAACATAATCCTTAGCTGCCTGAATACTTTTTATGCATTCTTTCCCCTAGTTTTACACTGGACATAGTTTTACAGTAGGTCCCTTACTCAATAACTTGTGCGATTATACTGTAGCTGAACAATTATGAAGTGTTACATGAATAATGACTTGAGCATCCTTCTCTTAAAGCTCCTAATAGTTTAATCAACACCTATTAGAAACAACAATATAGATATTGCCATGATTTCTTAACTTCTGCATACGAATACATGAATATCAAATCCATAGTATACTTGACAAGTGCAGATGACATTATTTTTGTTACCTGTTCTTATGCTAAACTTTTTTCCCACATGATGTTTTTTCTGACCAACAAAATATAATGAAATTAACTTGAATTGCTAATATCTCTAATTTGGCTTTGCAGCAAACTTGTATTGGCAATCACCAATATGGTATGGTCAGCCTACTTCAGCCACTCCTCACTCTGGTATATAACCCTTGCAAGGTGAGAATGAAGTTTCTTGGAAGGTATTAGTTTCCTGGGTTCTTGTTTGTGCTTGTTAAAAGGCCTCACACTAATTATCAAATGAGTCATGCAATCCTGTTGAATTATAGTATATGCACCTGTAAAATGTTCTGCCAGATAAAACAGATTCTGTCAAGCATAACTAAATGTATCAATGTCAGTCAGCTTTGTCTGTGATAGAGTGGAAATCTTTACAGCATGTACAACATTTATTTAAGTGCATCCACAGCTTGTCACTAAATTAACCACACCCAGGCATAATAAAAGTGCCAGTCTCAGCACCTGTCTCTCCCTTGAAACTTGGAGCTGGTCTTACTAAGGGTAATGAGGTTCAGCTGTTCTGGCAGTGTTACCTTCACCCAGTCACGTGCTCAGAAGCTTTGTGAGTGCATGTGGTTGCTTTTGGCTTAGTGTGAGAGTGCAGCCCATGTGGATGCCTTGGAGGTGAGGAGGTCTGTGAAAGGACCCTAGAAAAGGGTTGCAGAAGTGCTTCTTTCTAATGTGGTAAATTAAAAATTTCCTTCTGCTTTGCTAAGACAGCTTCTTTTCCCTTTTAGGCAAAGCAGCAGAAGTGGACTGAGAACCAGCTTGTTTTTTCCAGAGTAAGAGGGACTTGCCACAGAGTACCTGCAACACTGAGAGTGGAGGTAAGTCAGAGATCCTTTAAAGTGGTTTATTTCAGACACTCAAGATTGCTATCTAGAAAGCCAGTGTTATGTATAAATGTACTTTGGACTTAGTGTTCACTGGGGGACATATGCTATCATCCTCTTGATGTCTTTCTGTTAGAATATCAGTAATACATGAAGCCTTGTAGGGAAAGAGGTTTTATCCTTGTTGCCTGCAGTTCTCAGAAGTGCCCAGACTATTTTTATTTTTTCTTTATGGTTGTTTCTGCTTTACTTGGTTTAAGTCATTTGGTACTTGGTTCTGGATGCTAAGGACTCTGAAGCCGTATGTTTTCAGTTGTGTCCATTTAACAATACATATCACAAATTTAACAGAAGATTCAGAAAATGCCTGTGTTTGGGAGAAGTGGGGTTAAGTAGTGGTAAAAAAGCCCTTGTTTTATTGAATATTCTCACTGTCTTTCAAAAATAAGATCATCTCTAAAGCCTTAAGCTTATGTGTTATTAACAGTAATAAGACCTGAAAAGTAAAATCTATAATTGAACCAGGCTCATCTGGGGCAATGTTTGAAGGATGGTGTGCTAGTGAGGTCTTTCAGTCTGCCACCTTAGTGAAAGTAGGGGAACGAAGATCTGTGTAGCAGCAAAGATGTGAGGGTTATTGATGTGTTTAAAAATTCTAGAAGCACCTGAGAATAGCCTCATAAGAATTAGGGCTTCTCCCTCAGAAAATGTGGCAGGATCAATAGCTGATGAGTGCAGTCCACTTCCAGTCACAAGAACAAGATTGTACTTACATGTTTGGCCCTTTTATTTTAAAACGTGTATGGAGATTGCCAAATATTGGGGTTGACATGAACACATTCCTTTTTTTAGTGGCTGAATGAAGAATAGGAAATGTGAACGTTAAGCCAAGCTTGGAACTACAGCAGAGAAATGAACCATATAACAAAGATAATACAAATGAGATCTCTAAGTCATTGGCTGATAAACACAGCTCCTAGTGCTATGCTGACCTCCACATTAACTTTCTGCTTATGTTTCTTTACCTGTAACAGAGAGGGCCAGAACAGAGGAAGAAGACTAAGTCTCTTTTGTACCAATCCATTACAGTTTCACCTGTATATCTAATGGGCTGCCAATAGCACTGTTGAAATGGTATTTCAGAAAGGCAGAGGCACCTGCTAGAGCAAGGCTTTGACCTGTGTATTTTCCAGTCCCCTGTACACAAGGATAATCTTTAAGAGACAGCCAAATTTTGATGAGTTGTGCAATGCATTAAATATGAAGAAAAGCTTTGCCAACTCTGATGCCTGAGGCATGGGTTACATTAAACATATCATCTTCACAATGTGTTTAACTTCTACTTGTTAATGCTAATAATTAAGTCACCCCAATTTTTAGTACGAGCCTTGAGCTTAGTTTACCTGGATTGTGATCTAGTATTGTTTCAGTCTTGGAACTGAAATGCCCTAGCCCCATTAGCTCTGGTATTTGTCTTATCACTAAAAGAAGCAACCATCCTGGGTGGCCATGAATCTGGATTTTGATACTATTTTAAGCCCATAAAGTAGAAAATAAGAAAACATCACTCAATGCATATTAGGAGTTTGGATAGCCAAAGCATGAAGAAAAAATATGTTGCATCTCTGTCAATACAAATTTGATTTGTCCTCAGAGATTCTTTAGTTCTCTTTGTTTGGTTTTTTTTTCGAATGAAATACAGTCACCTTGGATCCTGAAGTTGAAGTTACAAAATATAAAGAAGAGCCTGGTGTCAAACAGTTGTTAATCAGACAGCAGGAAACTTTTGTAAACTTTGAGTTGAATTTTTCTCTCTGCTTGTGTGAGACACTTCCTGTGTCCATGAGGGACAAGTACAACTAACTTTTCAGCTGAGCATCATACTCTTTAGCAGGTATAGTAGTTGGCTTGGCCTATGTAAAGAGCTGGTACACAGCCCAGACGAAGCTTTCTGCACATTCAGTCCTCTCCATAAAAAAATGATAGCTAATTCAGCTGGCATAAATAGACACACATGTATGTGTGTACATAAATAAGTGCATGTATATGTATGTGCACTGCACAATCAGTTAAAGAGAAATCATTAAGCTACCCAACAGAACCAGAGGGAAGAAAAAAATGGAAAGTAGGGTACCCAAATCTGTGGGGAGTTCAGAAGTGACTGCTTGCTTCAGTTTCCTGGGAGACATCTTGACAAAGAAACAGAAAAAATCCTGGCTCAAGTTGAGGAATGGATTAGTGGGTGCTGTTTGGAGTGCTTTTTCCCACACATAAACTTTCAGAAGTTTGGGGCTTATTTAACTGTCCAACACTTCTGAATAACATCAAGTAGAACTAATTACTTGTTTATATTTACTCATTTTCTAACAATACAGGCTTCACTGGGAAACAGCTTCTTTCCTCTCAAAACTGACTGTGGGTGAAAATGTCAGAAGTTTGTGGTTTTGTTGTTAGGGGGATTTTTTTAGGGTTCTGGGAACTGAAATGCAGCCTAAAGCTAAAAATGACACACCCATATATGAAGTTTAGATAAAATCAGGCATTCTAAAAATACTTGAAGTTGGTCTTACTTCTGGTAAGGTTAGTTACAAACAATCCTTGTATTTGATAACAAACTGAATCCTGTCTTCAGTTGTGTCCAGTATTAGACTTGGTGTCAGTATCATATAATCCTTATATAGTAAAAGTGCAATAAACTTCTCTGTACTGAGTTGTGAAACAAATGAAAACAATTATATTGATACTGAAAAAAATAAGGCTTCACCATAGATGAAGGCAGTAGGCTAAGCAGTAGCTATTAATGCTGGATGATTTCAAATCCAGGATCAGGTGTTTTTCTTCCTATCAGTGGGAATTACATACCAAGATATCTATACACATCTTTAATTGCTTCTCTGTTTTTAATTGCTGTTCTAAAGCTATTCTACTGAAATAATTTGTCCTAGTTTTATGAGAACACAAGGTTGTGATGTTTTGTTCACTAAGCATGAGTGTGTGTAGTAAGTAACAGTTGTCTTAGTGGCATAGAATTGATGTGGCCCCTTTGGGTGTGAAATTTCAGAAAGAATATATTAAAAATAAGTGCAGAGAATTACAAAATTAGTTAGAGTATAAGGGCATGCTGTGTGTTCAAAGGTGTCTACTTGGTCTGTTAACTTCTTCAAGTGAAGGTTAAGATGTGACTTGTAGTCAAGTGTCTTTGTAGGGAAAAGTAACAGATACCTTTTCCAGCTGAATGTAAAAACTATAAAGAAATTCAATGGCAAAAAGCGATGCTATGTAAATTCACAGTAGAGATAAGGCAGTCTCTTATCGGTAAGGGTTATTCATCACTGGAACAACTTACTAGACATGTAATGGTTTAACCTCCACTTAGAGTATTTAAGGTACGACTGAAGATCTTTCTAAAAGAGATGCTATAACTCCAACACAAATTATGGTCTTGAAGCATAAATTATTAGGTGAGCTTCACTGGCCTGTTATGCAGGACGTCAGACTATACTATCATAATGGTCCCTTTTGGCCTTACTGCCTATGACTAAGTAGCTCCCTGCAGGATTATGTGGAGGTATAAATCTGTCTTGGATGAATATCCCTATTGAGCTTGATGAATTGTGTATATACGCTTTATGGATCAGGCTAACAAAATAGCATCCATGAGCACTTGCCCAGCACTGTGTGTAGAAAAAAAGGAGACTTGTGGATTTTTCTAAAGGCCTCCTGTAGTCAATCACAACTCCTTAGAAAGGCAATGGTTGGTAAATATCTGCTATTATCAGCCTAGTTGCTAAATTCACTGAGCTATCTAGTGAAATCCTATTGAGGCAGCTGGCATGTTTACAGCTGTCTACTAAACTACTGAGAGATGATGGAATATGAAAGACAACTTATGATATCAGTAAAAATGCCAGATGTTATATGTTGGCAAATGTAATGAATTAACTGACATTGGTTACAATTGGCTCTTAGTGTAAGAGACCAGATTTGCAGATATTTTAATAATGGGTAATGCATAAATACCCTGGGCTAATGCATAAATCAACTGGGCTATTCTTATTGTCTAGTAACTTCCAGGAGCCTTGTTTCCTATGCTATCTAAATAACTAAAAGACCAGATCTTACATAAGCTTCTACAGATTTACATCCCTGTGCTGTATGCTTAACAGCCTATCTCTTCAGAGTCCCTACACTTGTACACAAAAATTTCCAGTACAAGTGGTGATACTTCTGAAATCAGAGCTCAGTTGCATCTGTATTTCAATGTAAATAAGGAGTACAAGGAATACTGCCTCTTGATGCATGATAGATTTCACCAGCTGAAGTCACAGAGGTTTCTTAAGTGAAAGAAGTGTTGGCTTTGACTGTGACTACTTTATTTGAAAAGGATCTCAAAGGACATCATGTTCTCCTCGAGGTCATACTGACCCAAGAAGTCTAGATGAGTTGCAGAAAAAAACTATTGTGCTCTCTGTAAAGACTTTTTAAAGGAGCATGCCAGGTTTGACATCATGGAATTCAAAACAAAATCTGACTCATATTAACTGTAATTAAAGTGTTATTTGTGTCAGCTAAGTACATAATGCCCTTAAAGATCATTATCCTGAGATATGTCAAGGTTGAACTGTCTCTATAGCAAAATCTGAGAGTGTATTTTAAAACTTATAAGATCCCACTGAAAATGCATTAAATCCTAGTATCCAACATATCCTGATTGTCAAATTCCACTTAAAATAAGTATTTATCAAAAAATATTATAGTCTATCCAGCAGGAATGTTATGCTCTGGTTGTATTTGACAGCTACATGTAGGACGGTCATACAGCCTGCAGAGAACAGTCTTAGTTTAGAGTGTTCTTCTAAGGGTGGATTTAAATAAACTTCCCAAGAAAGCTGGTGTGGCTTCAGCAGTCACTCTGCAGCAGGGTGACATTAGCGAGTGCTGTGCACCCCATAGGATTTGGTCCTTTTTCTCTGTGGTGCCTGCACGATGGAACCCATTGTTGGGCAGTGGAGGGGGCAGGTTACCTGTGAAAGCAGGGACAGCAGCAGTTGCTGTTCCTAAGGGCATGCTGTGAGTCATTCTGCTGTATTATTCATGTAGCAGGTACAGTCTTTGGTACCTGAGGGCATGGCTGGGGACAACCAAGGTTCAGAGGTAGGCAGGGTTTGTTTTGTGGCTTGAGGATTGCCTTGGTTGCTGGATATGTGCACTGCCTGGATGAGTTCCTGCCAGTGCTCCCATTGTGCTCAGCATTTCACTGACCATTGCATCATACCTGTGGGTACTCAAGGGTGTGTTTGAGCCATTCTTGTCTTGACTTTTGCAGGTGTGAATAGCCCCTAACATGGTTCCCATTGTTACCTGGCTTGGTTTTATAAACAAAGGTATTATTTAGTTCTAAATAAAACCTGGTTCTTCAGGTTCATCTGTAATCCTGAGCTCATGTCAATCAAAGCTGAGATCAATTTATATCACAATTCTGAGCGCATTCCTAGCACACTTTTCTTTATTTTCCTCCAAGAAATGCCATGAAATTTTCTGTAACTAATTTTAAAGCAATAATTGCATTGCTAGATGGTGTTCAAATGTTCTTGAAAAGCTTGGGAAGAGAGACCAATTCCTGCAGCAGTATAAGAACATTGGCCAGGGCTTTTTATTGAAAAACACAAAGTGTATTCTTGGGCTGGACTGTCACAGGTTCATTTGTTTCATGATGGAATGTGGCATTTGAGAATGGAGACCAGTGCTGCAAAAACTAAGAGAGGGGAGGCTCAGGCTGGACATGAGGTAAAAATTCTTTATAATGAGGGTGCTAAAATACTGGCATAAGCTGCCCAGAGAACTGGTGGATGCACCATCCCTGGCTGGATGTGGGTCTGGGCAACCTGATAGTGTTGAAGATGTCTCTGCTTACTGCCGGGGGTTGGAAAAGACCACTGAAGGTCCCTTCCAACCCAAACCATTCTATGATTCTATGAACGTATAGGTGGCTGTATGTTCTTATAATACTCTTGGCACTCAAATTTTTCAGTGCCAACTTAAATAATGCATAGTCTCTTTCCTATTTTCTTTAAAAATCCTGGTTAAGCATTGCAAGAATTGTAACAACTTAAAGAATTGAAATTGTATTTGAAAAGATGGCTAATGTGGTTTTAATATCTTTTCATGTAACTAAATAGTTACCTGCAGATAGTGACAAGTGTTCAGAAATGCAAACCAGACTGAGGCAAACAAAGCAGCATTGTGGAATTTGAGGTAATAGAATGACATTTGGCATGAATGAGCTATTTCTAGAAAAAGCAATTATTCAACCTCTCTTTTTCTAATAAGTTTTTATTAAACTTATGGAGAAAATCTTTGCACAGTATATAATCATTCTCAGAGGAGATTATATCACAAGTGTATTTAATAATGTTTATTGTTGCATTATGCATTTGGAGGACAGATGGTAGTTTGTAATGAGTTTCCACAACACCTAGTGCGGCAAGACAGGGCAGGTTTGCGATGATGAAGTAAATGAAGATGAAAGACATTATTAAAGAAAAAATTACTTGATCAGTGAGTATATGATCCTTTGTACCACAGTTAATTATGTTCATGATCACTTCCTTACATGTTTTATAGAGGGATGTGGCGGGGAGGAGGAACAGTTACATTTTCTCTTCCAAAATGTATTTTGAGTGGGTAATCATACTACCTCTCGTCACTGTCAAACTGCTGCTGTAGCAGGGCTCAGTGCTCACTTTAAAGAAGCAAAGCCAAATGCATCGATTGGTTTAGCATCTTTGAAGATAAAGTTCCTGACAAACTAAGGACTGAAATGTAGTGTGGTCTAGTTTAAGAAACGATCCGCAGAAACACAGACTTACAGCCACTGAAGCCAAGAGCAGCATATCAGTTTTATCTCTGCAGAAGGAAGATCAGGCAGCTGGTCTTTAGATGTAGAAAGCTAATTTTACATTACTGTGGTTATGTAGAAATTTGGTGAGAATAAGATAAAGGTTTGAGCTGCCAATTTAAACAGAGCAGATATCCAAAAGATGTCATTGTTGCTCTAAATTATTTACTACTTCTTAAAAATAGTTCAACGCTATTTGCTTGGTGACTGAGAAGGAATGTTCTCACTCAGCATCCATACCCATGTGTGCAATTCATTTCTAGATTAATGATTGGAGAAATAAATCTTCTCATTTGAAATCTTCAGTTTAAATTAAGCTCAAGTCATGATTAAAAATTTCATATTTGCAAATATTTTGATGTTGAGTCAGTGTTGCATAACTGGGCAGTAGAAAAAAAAAATGCTGCCCGCATCTACTTGTTTTCATCTCAAACTTTTTTTGAAGTGTGAAAATTGTGGCATTCCTTTACACCTGGAAAATTGGGCTGCATTGTGCCATAAGAACATTGTTTGGATAGTTACTTCTTATAAAGCTTTTAGGGGGGTGGTAATGACAAATAAACTCTTTGTAAAGAACTTCACCAGACTGCAGGTTCATGCTGAAGGCATGATAAATGCAAGGATCATGGTCTTTCTCTTAAATATATATTTATGTACTTCTTCAAATGTATATTTTTTTCTGTATATAAGTGATAATTTTGTTTCTTTTTCTAAGCTCCGCTATGTAATCTGATTAGACACTTTTTCAGAAGCTAGATATGTTCATCTTTATACTTCAGAATACCAAAACCTTGCTTGGATGATTTGGTTTCCTTGGTTTTTCTCCTCAAAATGCTAAAGTCCTGTTTGAAAATAGGATACAGATAGAATGACTGGAATTATCTGCAAATTCTACTTGTGACACTTAAAAGACAAAGGGTTTTTTTATTTATTTATTTGTGTAATCAGTGTTTTTAAAGCTAAGTTTCTTAACAGCTGGGGAGTGTTGGCTTCTTTCTTTGTCCAGACAGAACATTGTGTGTCTGTATGTCCCATAAATTGTGTTTTCCAGCTCTGATATCCCCCTATTTAATAGTTAGCAATTTTGATTTCTACTAGAACATCTCCTGGCAATTTCTTAGTCTCCTAATTATTCTTTAGATGAATTTGAGGCTTGTATGAGTATACACTATAAGTAGAAAAGCTATTGCTGTGGAAAGCTCTAAGGAAAAGAGGTGAAGGGGGTAACGGATGTAATTTCCAAGGAAAACTTTTGACTATGTAGGATGTGGTGTAAATCTTGCCTGAAAACCAGGAACTGATCATCTGGGAGGTGCCATATGACCTTCTCAAGTTCCCATTTCTGAGTTTACTATGATGTGGGAGGCAATTTCCCTGCAAAATGGAGGCAAATGGTATCTATCTATAACCAGATGACACTGCAACCACTTAAAGATAATTTTGAAATCTTTGGATGAAATCTGAATACTGTCAATGTGTACAAACGGTGAAGTGCAGGTTTGTTTCATGGAAAAAGAAAATAAAAAAGGCAAGCAGTTTTCCATTAAAAATTATTTGTTTTGTTGAACAGAAGAAAATTGTAGTGCAAACCACTATAAAAAAAACTATACACACTTTATCAGGTTTAAATAGCAGCTTTTATCTTCCATTGCACGCTTATCTATTGAAGATTAATTTTATAGCTTTTGTGTCTAATTAATTGAAATTGTCTAACATGATAGTATTTACTATGAAATTACCTGCTCTGGTAGAATCATTAAAACAGTCCATGCCAAATTTTCTCACCACTTTATAACCACTTCCCTGGACTGGGAAGAGCTTATGTTCTTTACTTTCTGAAGCAGCTCACAAAGCAACAGCTGAAATGCTTTGTATAATTAGACCAAACAGAAGTCAACTGGGGAGAGAACTTTCTCATGGCATGTCACTGTTTGTAATCTTGGTGATCAATAACTTGTAGCTAAACATGCTGCTGTTTTCGGGCCAGTAATGAGCAATTGCACAGAGTAATTTACTGCGAGGTGAAGTAGAAAACATAAGGAATTGGGGTTCAAGCAGCAGAGGAATGAAATTCTTCAAAAGAGTTAGAGAGAAAATATCAATAGTATGTACCCGAGATCTAATTTTCACAGCAGCAGCAGATATGTAAGAGGACTAGAATTAAATACTGACATTCTCTATAGAACATGTGTTTACTGATCTGCAATATTCACTCTCTGTTCCCAAGGTGGTATCAGTTGTGCTTTCATTATTTCTGCTTGTGTTATTTTGCTGTAAAACCTTTCAGAGAATGTCACTTCAGTCCCTGCTGTCTTCCCACTTCTGAACTCTGCCTTTGGCCAGCTTTTCCTCAGATTCTTTGGTGTCATTTCTATCAGCTGAAGCCTTTTAGCCCTTAAACCTATCCACTATGAGAATGAAAATACTTCCTTTCTTGCAACAGTTCACCATATCTGCCCTTCAGCATCTTTTTGTAAGGTTAAATAATTCCAAATGAAGAATTCCACTCATTCTTTCCTCATATGCTGAGTTTTCCAGGCCTTGATTATTTCTCATTGTTTTCCTCTGCTCTTTGTAATTGGCCTAGATAATTCCTATTAACCAGACTTGGTGGGTACAGTGAAGTTAGTCCTTCCCCTGTGGCACCTGTATGATCAATAGAGCAAAAGGACTTTTCTATGTAATTCATGCTTATAACCTGATGTAACTCCCTGGTTCTTTTCTATAGATTTGCTACTTGTACAGTTGCTATCCTTTAATGATTAAGACATTAATCCTATATCGTTACTTGGTTTTGCTTAAGAAGAATACTTAGTCTTGTTCACCTTAGTTGAACAAGAATTTGTTGCATTCGTCACTTATTGACTACATCTATGATTTTACATCTTTGCTTGTTAAAAATTCAAATTAAATTTGACTATCCAACTTCCAATACAGTGAGTAGTACCAGAGCCAGTGTAGACTCCTGCAGATTTCTGCTTTGATATACACTTCTTTCCTGACAGTGAGTGACTGACAGCTGTTCTCTGGATATGATTTTCCAACCACCTTCAAAATCATTACTAAATTCAGGGTATGACACCTACTGCTTCTTCTCTGTCCACAGCACCTGTTATCTAATAGAAATCATGTCAAACCAATCCAGTTTGCCCCCTTCTGTTACAAGGTTATATCCAATGTGGATGTGTCAAGTGTCATGTATTATCTTTTAAGTTTTTCTAAAAGGTCCAAGTTTTGCTGAATGTTGAAGCTAAGCAAGCTGGTATATTTTCTTTCAGAATCCTGTCTTTGTTAAAACATCTGTTGATATGAATACAGCTGCAACAGCATTCATTTTAGAAAGCATCTAGAATTTTTACAGCTAATGATATGAATCCTTAGAGAGAGTGGAGGAAGTTTTTGACAGCAGCATTCATTTACTATGACTGTCTTACTGTAAGTTCTTACTGTAAGGACAAAGTGGTCCTCTCAGCCCCTTCCCATGTATAACTTTATGCAAAGGTCTAAACTTGCTGGCACCAGCAGGAGAGTTCAACCTTTCTCTGAAGCAACAGGTGTTAGCTGCAACTAGGAGGTGTGAAGCAAAGCCTAAGGAATAGTTTAATGTGAGTCAGTAAAAGTAGTTTACAACATGGTAGGTTTTGATAATGCTTACAACAAATCTTTAATTGCACAAATAAATCGTGCCCTCTCAGACTTTGTTTAGGGCTTTCTTCTTCCCTGCCTCTTAGTTTAGTAAAAATAGTCCAGAATGCTAAAACACAAATTAAAACCCTATCAATTTTCTGGATGAGTTACTGTTAGTTTCTAAAATAAAGGGCAAATCAATGACAAGAATTGAAATTAGAGTATAAATGTTGTCTTCCCTGTCAAAGTAAAAATCCTTTATTAGATTCAAAATACTGAATACCACAAACAGCTGTAGCATATGTTGTATACAGACAGGCTGAGTGTGAATGCTTGTCTAAAAGATTTCGATGTGTTTATATAGAGGGAGGTGATAGAAGTCCCTGGAACTATATTACAGAGCTGTAAGAGGAGAATCTAATAACATCATCTAAATGCCCCTACACTTGGCAAACAGGTATTGTATTATAGATTAAATTTGCTAGAAAGCTTATGTAAATCATGTAATATTCTTCTTAATTGAAGTGATTTTTAGAAACTGTACTGATGTGTGAGAACAGCTGGATTCTGTTCAGGTACTGAGAGTATTGTATCAAATAATCTGTTTCATGCTAAGTTTAAAAACATCAAGTCTAGGTAATAAAGCAGTAAAGGTGCTGCTAGTTATATACATAAGCCTGTTAAAAACTGCCTCAGTAAAATGGCTTAGATCATTTAAGAGAAATTAAATGGATGTTGTCCAAAAAAAACCAAAGATATGACAGCCTGTGGGTGAACAGCTACAGCCAATTCCACTACTTGGATATGCTTGTGACTTCCGATCATGCACATTAGGGAGAAGAATTTGGGCCAAATTCTAAGTATTTGACTAGAAAACCGGATATATAGAGGTATGAAAATAACAAAAGAACAGCTGGCAAACACATGCTGTAAAATATATTGAGAATGAAGACAGCACACTTGAACCAAACCCCTGAATTCTGCATTCATTTTCAAGGCTGTTTTTTTTAAAGGACATCTGAGCACAAAGGAAAAATAACATACCTTTAGGGGGAGGATGATGTCATCACTGCAATTCAGCTTCAATATAGCTGATTCAAATAACAAGCTTCCAGGATGTATGCACTGTGAGAACAGGCCTACAGGACAGGAAGAAGTCAGGAAGAAACTGGAAATGGAAACCAAAAGTCTGATATGTAAATGGATTGCACAGACTACTTACTGTAATAGAAGGCAGTCACTGCTTAACTATAGTAAAATACAGTAGGATTATTACAAATTATTATAGATCTTGAGGGTATAGGATGAAAAGGAAGTTGGTTGAAAGTGATATATCAACAATGATTGTAGGAGAGGTCAATTACCCTGACAATACTAAAAAGGGAAGAAAAACCAAGGAGTGAAAAGAGTTAATGAGAAGATGCCCTGGTTTTGTCAACTTATGAGGCTACATAAATCATTTATTCTTGGTCACTTTCATAGAGAATTTAGTAGTCAGTGCTTTAGGGCAAAATGGAAGATTGTTACTTATGATTGGCCTCCTTGTGTTCAAAAACCTTCTGAAAATCATAATGGATCTATGTTTTGATAGTTCTTTCCGTGCTTTTAACCAAGAAGGCCTATTCAGTACAAAGTAAGGTTTGTGAAGAGCAGTAGCATCTCTTATTAGACCAAACTATTCAGTGTACAGGGATGTCCTATTCTAAGCTATCTGCAAAGTGAGGTTATTCTGTTGGTCCACTGCACCTGCATCCAATGAACTTGAACATGTCACAATGAATCTTCCCTAAAGATTAGCAGCAATTTTTTAAGTGAAAGGAAATTCCACTTGCCTGACTTTTTGCACTTTTCCACTTTATTTTCCTGCTTTGGCACACAGTGCTAGAGATACAGCCTCACAGATAACTTGTCTTGGTGTCCACTTGTCTTACGCAAGAGGTTAAGTGTGTCCAAAAAATGTCTAGACAGCACCTGATCATGTCAGCCTTCTGCTGACAGTCATTGACTACTTGGGAATAAAATATGCTATTGTGTTTGTGTATAGGACAGGTCCTGTATTTGTAATTTGGTTTTGGAAGACCAGTGCTAGATACCTGTAAAAAACATTCCTTGTCCTAGTAGCATTTATCCCTTCACTATCTTCAAAGTCAATTCCTTGGGAAAGTGGTGTACTGGTATTTCTTTCTGACACATTCTGCTACCTTGCAGCTTATCCAGGAGATGGGTTTGTGCATCATGAAGGATGTGTGGCGTTCACTGAACTCCTTGCTATTGGTAAGCAAAGAGGATTAATGTTGCATGTATCCTCTGGCTGTTCTAGGGGAGAAAAATCACATATGTGCTTAGGAACACTCCAAGTGGACAGCAGAATTGGATTTCTCCTGTCACAGAGAGGCACATAACAGAACTTTTTTGTGCTCCCCCCTCCAAGAACCTGGCTGTTTTAGACTCTTGAAAGAAACTTGATATTATTCACAAAGCTGCTCTTTTGCAAGCAGTTTTCTTACAATTTTCTTAAAGCTATTAAGTTATGTATTTTCTGAAATCATTATTTGAAGGTGATGTGGTAGTTTTTATTTTTAATATGCAACAGTTGGACAATTTCATGGAGGAAAGGTGCATAACCATTAAAATGACTAGATCAAAGAGAAAGAGGAATTAATATGCAGTAAGGATAGTAGTAGTGATGGTATGGTTTTTAAATACAGTATGATAATTTTTTCATTATGGGCCACAGACTTTTGAAGCTTTTCTATAATGTGACAGTGTAATTGAATAGGTTAAGGGGACTTGCCTGAATAAGGAGGAAATTCATGTTACTGAATGTTAAAAACAAGAGAAATATTCCATGAATCAGCTTTATTGAGTAACTTTAAACTAAGTGTGGATGTTCAAAACTTATAACACCTACTTTGTATGTCCTTTTGACCTGGCTGAATACAGAACAGCCCTACTGGATTAGGTTAATGGTCCCTCTGAACTAATATGTTGCCTTTGACAGCAGCCAGCAGCACATATTGAGGCAAGGAATATAAAATAGGGCAAACACATAATGATCCTTGGTGTAGACTACTACGTTTGGTTGGCAATCTGTAGCCTTAAGACTAAGGCTTCATTTGCACCAATGTTTTCAGTAGCCTTTAGAGGTTTTTTTCTATGAGCTTGTATAAATGATGTAGAAGGTAATGCTCATTTGTTTGTCTCTTGGTATTAAATGCTTCCAATGTTATTGTTTTGCAGCTTTAGCTTCATTTCGTAAAACAGGTGCTTCCTTTTTTTTCCCCCTCTGAGTTTACCACTCAGTATTTTCATGGCTAACTCCTGGTAGATGGGAGCAAAGCTTATCCACCCCTTCAATATTTGAGTCCCACTACATCCATGGCACTCTTATTGTTGTTCCACCAGAGTCCTAAATTGTTTAATCTCTCTTGACATGGAAACTGTTACAGATTTCTCAGATAATCCTCATTGCTCTTTTCTAATCTTTTCCCCACTTCGAAGGTCGGGTGACAGTAACTACACAAAGTACGAAGTGACTGAACCATAGATTAGCATAGCAATGCAAAAGCATTTTCTGTTTAGGTTCATTACACTTCTAATCGTGCTTTCACATACTTTTGCCTTCTTGAGCGCTGCTGAGCATCAGGCTGCATTTTCCACACAACTATCTGCATAAAATTCAATGTAATTTTCATGTTATAGCTAATTAAGCAATGATGAATTATAATGCATTTAGGGTTATTTTGCTCGCTTATGCAATTCTGTTTTGAATTTCACTTGCAACTTTATTGCTTATTTGAGATAATGAAATTCTTCTGCATTTTTTCAGTTCTTTTGTAGAGTAACTTTTCTCACTATTGAACATTCTTCTTTTTTTTTCCTGAGAATATTTTGCATAGATCTTCTGGCAGTTCTGCTTCCTTTAGAGCCCTTATTGGTCCTTTCAGTTTCAAGAATACTGTGAGATGATGCTTTGATATGTCACTTGCTCAATACCATCTTCAGATAGATTTTGATGCTAGGATGTCCCTGTGAAAAGCATTCTCAGCTCTTGGGTATTATATGTGTGTGTTAACTACTCTTTTATTATTATTTCAACCACTTGGACATATGCCAAAGATTAGGCCTCTGTTCTGGGTATTTCTGGGTCATGTCTGGAGCTTTCCTGAAAAGTGTTGTCCCACTTGCCTCTGGATTTAAGTGACAGGTGAGAACCAACAGGGTGTTGATGGTGTACCATCAGTATTAAGTATTGAGTTGTACTTCAGTAATTTAATTCAGCATAAAGGAAATAAGCACTTAAGCTTCTTTTGCAAGGTAGAATGCAATGGAGGAAAACTACAAGTATGTGGGATTTCCAGCCTTCTTACCTTATTTGTGTTAACCCTTTCCGTTCACTGGTGGGCTTTGCTACAGATTTTTGCATGCTGGTATTCATACAAGCTGAAGTGCAGAACATTAAAGAACCCCTCAAAGCTGTACAGGATGATGTTGGCTGTCTGAGAACCAGTATGTTGTGCAGACAATAGAGGCAAGCAGTGGATCAGCAAGCATTGATGTTCAGAGTAGGAACAAACTGGAAGAATGGAGATGTGGTCTAGTAAAAGCTTTATTGCTATGAGAATAGTTTTTTTTTAAATTCACCTGAATAGGTGAATTTCTGAAATACATGCTTTCAGACAGCACATGTATTTTAGTTTCTTGCTTATAGAACTTAAAACATAGGTCTTAAAATATAGAACTTGCTTATAGAACTTAAAACATGAGGGTTTTTTAAATCTCAGGAACATGATTTATCTCATCCTTGGATTTTTTAGCATTTTCACATTCAAAGTTGCTCATGCTCACCCTTCAAGTAACCCTTCCTGTGGTTCACTAAGAAATCTCTGCTTTATTTCCTTCTTGACACAAGTTTTCAAATGTTGAAGTCTTACAGACAAACTCAGATGTCACTTCAAAGCACTGTAAAAAGGATCACTAAAATGATCACTACATTTTACCACTCTGTTAAATGTTCAGTAGCAGAATAATACTTCCCCTGTGAGCGCCTGGAATTTAAATTGTTGCTCTTAGGATGTAAGTGAATTTTTGGCACATGGAGCTCCATTTTATGTTTGTTACCTCCATGAAAAGTGAAATTAGAAAGTCACCACCTTCATTAAGCTACAATTTCTTTAATTTGCCTGTCAGCACATATACCTGCATTGTATTAACCAATGCCAATTTTTCATGGTTTCTACAGACAGTTTAACCAGTTGAATTAATTGGCAAATAATGTCTCACCTGTGTTAGTGTTTTCTTGTAGCTATCATGTATCTTATACCATTTGGTAGCACAAAGTTAATGAGACTCCTAATGAAAGTCGTCTTAATATGACTTGTAAAAGTGGAAACTTAGCAGCATCTGTTTTTTTCATCCTAGATTTTGCAGTGGGAAAAAATTGTTTTGAGCTATGGCTTTTTGGCAAGGCAGGATGCCTCCCTAATACAGATGTAACTCAATCTGAACTTGGGGAGGGGGGGCACGGAATTTGCATTTGCAAATTCAGGTTAGGTGATGGCTCTTTGTTGTCAAGCTGGCACAGGAGTGTTGTAGGACTGGCTGCAGACAGCAGCTCCTGACATGCACAGGACAAACAGGCCCTCCCTTCTTTGCTGCTCTCTGTTTTCTGAGCCACTAACACTTGCCAGGAGGTTGAAGGCTGGGGGCATGCAGTTACCTCAGTCACAGTAAGAGTGGTGGAGCAATCAGCCTTTCCAAAGACTGAGCCACAACAGTGCCCTGGGCATGTGCTGGTCTTCTCATGAGAAAGTTTTTGCGTAGAGCAGGAAATGTTGCTTGTGAAGTAACCCATCTCTGGGTTTGGGATGTCCCTACAACCTTACCCCCCCCCCCCCCCGGCAGTTAAATTCTCCCCTCTCAGGTTAAGATCTGTGCACTGTAAAACTTAAAAGGCTGTGGCACTGAATGTCTAGTCAGAGTCCACGGTATAGAGTGGAAGTCTGGCTATTGGGTTTCTGTGGAAAACCCACTTAGAGATGTCAAAAAGTAGAAAGAAATTTCTAGGAGGGGGAATATTTTTTTTTTCTTGTTCTACTAAATCTGATTCTGTGATTAAAAACATTTGTAGTTGAGAAATGGAGGGGGAGATACCTTCCTCTGCTTTGTTTTTGGTTTTGTTTTTTTTTTGTTGGGTTTTTTTTCCTATTAGATTAGCTCTGTTGGAAGTCTATGTGCCAGGAGACTTTTTGCCTATTGCTTTAAGGCAGTAAGTTGATCTGCTTGAATTTGGCCATCAAAATGGCTGCAAATGTCTTGAAATTTAGGAAAAAGGAGAGTGGGGAAAAAAAAAAGGCTTAATAAAGAGCAGAGCTGCAACATACATCAAGCTTTTCTTGAGAAGTGATGCTGAATGGTGGATCTAAGCTTCCAGAAAAGCTGAAAAACACCTTATGTTAACTTTAGTTCCCAGGTGCCCAACTTTAAAGGTGCTGAGACTTGCACTGCCTGTAGCTTAGTTACCTGTCAAGTCTGTTTCACTGCAACCTCTGTGGGTGTTCATTGTATTGCATCAGGTTCTTCAGCAAGATACTTACCCTAGTAACAAAGATTTATTGTTTTATATGTACAGCCATGCAAATACTAGAAAACTGCTTGCAACAGCTCTTGCTGACTGGTAGTAGTGATGCTGCTTTTCTCAGAAGTTTTGAGTAATACAAAGCAGGAGCAGAAACAATGTAGTACTATGTATTCAGCACACTTAAATAAACAAAGGTGTAGGTAACAGATGGGTTTTGTTTGCAAACTACTTGAGGAGCTGTAAGCAGGAAGCACACAAAAAATGAGCCTCTCTAGAAGAGATTAAAATAATGAAAGAAATCGTTGAAAGACAATGTGATATGCTTGGATAGTTAATAGTAAAAGATAGTATGGTATCTCCAATATATAAGGTACAAGCTGAAATCTGCCTTGTAAGGTTGATATTTGGGAACTAAATAATTTTCAGTTAAAAGGAAGCTTGAGCTAGCTTTATCTCAGTTGAGGTCTACTGTTAAGCATTCAACTGGAGAGAAGGTACACAGAGCCCTTTTCTTCCTCTTCCATCCTCAGACTGTAAAAGACTAAAATAATCTCCCCTATGGAAATGTGTAGAGAACAGGAAGCTATCATTTTTTTCCTTACTTCCCCTTCTTGAGGTCCCAGGCGAAAGCATGCTCTTTACAGAAATAAGATTCTTCAGTTCTGGCAGATCCCCCTCCTGCCTCTCTCCTGAACACTTAAGCTCCTGTGGGCCGTATTTGGTCCCATAATGAATTCAAAGGTAAAATCAAAGTACATCTGGCATAATGTTTCCTTTAATGTACTTAGAAACACCTACTTCATGTAATGTAGCCAGCATCCCTACTCTTGCTTTATGCTTCTGTAAGTCAGAATTGTGCATTTCAAATTTAAAAAAATTTAGTTTTACCTAAGCTGTAAAAGTTAAGATGATGATAAATGAAAATTCCTTCCTGCCTGGGACTCTGGGAAACCCAAAGTGCTCTTCAGTATGCAGATTGTTGAGTAACTATTAAACTACTTTCGTTTATATATCTATGTGTATATCAGTATATATATACATTTATCAGTATTTCACAGAAAGCCCTATAGTTAATCAGCAGCAATATTTCCAGTTGCATAATCCTTTTTTTCTTTTGGTCATATTACTGTCATTTGGCTAGCAAACAGTCTACATTTAAAAATTGGTTCTGGTTCAGCCCATGTGTGCATATGTACAGTTCTCAGTCAGCAGCTGGTTGTGACTTACTCAAGTTCAAAGAGAGTTTAGATGTTAAGATGGAAATCCTGCCTGTAGAATAGAAGAATTAACCTCTGCCACCTAGGTCATTACTTTCTATGTCTGTTCATTTTGAAAAAAAATATTTTGTTGCATTGTCTTAGTCTTAGTGCTTTTTTTGTACTGCTTAATATACACTTTGTATAAAAATTATTTGGGTTAAAAACTGTTTGTCTTATTGGTGTCAACCTAAGCTGCTACTTGGACTGTCTAGAACCTAGAAACACTCCCTTTTGACTTAATTGGTTGCAGCTGAACCTACTACTTGATCCAGTGATGGGCATGCTGAAGATGTGCAACGTCACACAAATGGAAGTTTATGTACACACAGATATAAGGTACTTCCATATGGTTTGTACTTAATGTTATGCCCTGATTTTCTGAATGAAGTCCCCAGCTCTATGTAGACATCAGCTATAAATTCAAAGCAGCAGTGATTGCTTTGAAAGTAGCATTTGGCATATGAAAACTTTATGCTATGTCTGCTCTTGAATGTTACCAACTTTCAGGGCACCACCTGAAGGAAATAGTATGAGCTTAAGAGAGTGGACAAGCTACCCTAGAGTATGTGGGCAGAAACCATATTGTGGTGAAAGATAACCTTCTTTACAGTGGCTGTATTTGTCATCAGAAGGGGAGAAAACTGAACAGTGGTAAGTGAAAGATTTTACTTCAGTCTGAATCACACTTCTACGTACATTATCCTGTGCTACCTGGATGATACTTAGGTCCTTACAAATAGTTGCATGATTGAAGCCTAGTTTTATACTAAAAAATCCCAAGTTTTCTGGGAGCCCCCATAAACATAATGACAGGAAATATAATTTCATAAGTAAATTAACTGCTATCTAGAATTCAGATTCGTTTTACCTGTAGCATGATATGCCAAGAAAATGCTGAATTAAATAAAACATAGCCTGGAGTGATGTAAAAGATCTTGTCCCCACTTGCATTGGCCAGACAGCAAGACCCTGGTTAAACAGTGTTTTAACTGCACAAGTACAAATCCCATGTATTTCAACAGGAAAAGCAGAACATAGTTTTGTGTTCTTCAGTGAAGATGGGGAGTCCAAACCTACTGTGAGAGAAGGCCAAAACAATAGTTTTTTGTGTTTAGATGTTTGTTTCGTTGCTGTTTTCTGATGCGTTTTTTTTTTTTTGTTTGTTGGTGGGCAGAGGAGTTAATTGGAGCAATGCAACCTCAAATGCCCAGAAATATGGCCATGTATTTCTATGTAAAATGCTTTCACCACACAATAATGGTAAAGGTCTGAAAACTAATAAAAAAATAACTTGATAATAAAATAAAAAAAGGCATCTCACAACCACAATTTGTTCATTGCCAAATTGTCCTGGGGCACATGATGCAAAAATCATATGTGAGTCTGTTGGGAGGAGCTTAGAGACTTCTGCATTCATAAGTAGTGCAATACAGTTCCATGGCAAAATTTATCTTTGGATTTTTAGCTTATTAGCACTCAGCATTTATATGTGTGAGACCATAGTGTTCAATCCTACCAATGGTAGAGAGGTCAAGGTGTCCTAAGAAAGGAGCTGCGTTTAAAGCAGACTAAACCTGTGGCTAACACAAGAAACAAAGCAGAGCTGAAGACCCATTAGATACCTGTATCTGAGGGTGGGAAATGAGGAGGCAGCTGGACCAGTTTCAGAAATGTAATGGCACCTTTTTCCTGCAAAATATCCTGCTTCACGGCTGGCAGATAAATGTCTGAAATAATATTATTATTGGCTAATGAAGTCAAATGCTCATCTTGAGCCAATTTCAGTTGCAAGTCTCTTTCCAACACAAGCATGTATAACATCACAGCTCCACAGAGGCCTTTTGCTTTGGGCAAGGGAGCAGAATCCATCTCCCTTTTGTACCACAGCTTCTGTCAGCTTGTCACGTTCCCCTGGGACAGGGCCTGTGGTGAGATCAAATCAGGCAAAAGAATAATAAGTAAAGAGGATAAGCTGTTGACAGGATAAACCTTTCTCCTAACCTGCAGCCCTGGGATGCCCCACCCTCCCCTTGTGCAAAGAATTTAATACTTGGATGCTTCTTAGAGTTGGTACAGTGAAGTCTTCAAGTGTCATGCCTGATTGTTAGCTGTCATATACTTCTGTAATAAAGCAAGCAACCACAATTACTAAGCATTTAAGCTAAGAAAAATCTAATTTGAAAACAGAAAAGCACAAAAGCTGGTTTTGGCAGGTTACTTAGGTATGTGTTAGATCCAAAAGATTTGCTTTTGCAGAACTTTTCTTCAAATGATAATATTTATGGCATATGAAGTTTGACTGTTCAAGGCAACAAGGGTCCATTCTGACTATCTATGCCAGTCTCTTACATAAGGCACAGCACGGCTTTGCAAAAATCACTGCAACTTCTCTCGCCTGCAGTTGAGACTGCACATTTAGAGTAATAGACAGTGTGGAACCCTGGCCCCACTGAAATCTTTAGAAATAACATTTTATAGTCTTTCTCTTCATAAAGGCAGAGCTTTTTTTGGAGAGGGTTAGGGAACTCAACAGAAGTTAAGGCATTGAAGGCTCCTGGCTCTTTGAAATTTTATCTTCCAGTCTCGCATGTGGGATACACATGATTATGTTATTCATTTAATGGTTCCTGTAATAATTTCCCTGTAGAAAAATTATCTTATTTTCCAATAGAAAAAAATCAAGCTGCATTTTGTGTTTTTATAAGGTCTTGTTGGAGCCTTCAACTGTCAGGTGCTTTCACTGACTATAAGGCATTGGAAGTACTGACCAAGCTGCTTTACAAAGCTTGGGTCATCCTCCCAGAAATCACAGTACCAAGGAAACATGCAAGACAGCTGCAACTTTTCTCATGCTTTCCTAAGAAAAGCTGTCTATTGCTTCTGTTCTATATGATACAAAGCCCTAGTACAGTCCAAACCAAGTAGTAATTGAATGGTTCATAAAACAAGCGAGAATGAAGAACCATCAGGGTATAAGGCAAAAAAGAAGTAAAGATATGCAAGAAACTTGGTTGTATCTAATAATTTAAGGTTCTGGAGTTCACTGAAACTGAAGTAAATTTGCTATAGTGTACTCATGGGTCCCCATTAATATGTTATGATAGATATAAAAACCCCAAGTATCTTCTCTCTGTACCCATGAGTACTGCATGTCTCCTTGATCAACTATTGTAGTTCCATTAAAACATTTTAACTTCACTGGTGGGGAATCTTGATTGCATGGTGTCTTTCTACAGCTATCAAATCACTGAGATCTGTTTCAAGGTTATAATACCTCACACTGAATATGCAAAGTGTTTAAGTACTGATAGTTGCAATAGGCATAAATTGGGTCTGAGAAAAAGTCGTGCTCTTCTGGTAAAACTCTGAATTGTTATATAGAATTTTCCTAATAAGTCTGGGTGATCATGTCATGGTATCAGCAGCATCTCACTTGAAGGCAGATAATGACATTATTAAAATAATATGATTTACAATTACTCCCCAATTGCTGTGATCACAGTTTTTTCTTACCAGAGTAAGAAACTCTAATTTTAAATCTTTTTTATGGTAAACTTTTATATTTATAAATATTTTTTATACTTGCTTTTCCTGGCATCTGTTCGGAAATAGCTGTTCCACTTCATAAAGTAATATTGCTTCAAAGTACCAGTTTATTGTATATAATCTGCTAAGAAAACCAATTATTTTACATTAACATCTACCCTTTTATCATATAGGGAAAACACCTTTATATTTATTAAGGATATGATTTTTGTTGAGACTGGCAACTGCTTTATTTGTCAGAAGTAGGGGAAAGAAGAGATGTGACATCACGATGCAAATGGAGATAATGCAAAAATAACCTGACTGCAATGCAGACTTCAAGGTTATGTGGGGGTGTATGTGTGTACATGCAAACATGCATGTGCAAAGTTGTTAATTTATGTATACAATAAGCTGAAGTCAGTAGAAGTTGTCAACACCAGGCAGTGTCCTCAAGAAACTGTGCCATGGTAAATAAAAAAAAAAGTGAAATTATTTTGTTTTACTAAAGATTTTAGTTCTTGCCACTGAGCTCTCAATGTATATTTCTCATTTTTATTGAATTGTGCCCAGTAAGACAGGATGATTCTGAGAATGCAGATGTACTAGAAGTACAGTATACTCTTAAAAAAAAGTGCCAACAAATTGACACAAATGTCTGTGCAAGCTCAACTATTCATTTGTCTGTAGAATGTAGTCTAATCAGAAAAATGTGAGTTGTAGTTTTCCAGTATAAAATAGGCTTTTTAGTGACCTATTAGTTTCTATGAGTTTAAATGGACACTTCTACAACTGTGTTTTTCTAATAAAATTATAAGTATAACCTAAAAGAGGCCATTTGTCTGAACACAGGTTATTGGTTCTTGAAGTGTAAGGAATGCATAGCAGAAAATAACTGACAGACTCTTCTGCTGTAGGGTAGTTGTAATTGATGTGGGTCTTATACAGTTCCACTCTATCTAAAAATGAATAAGTAAAATTTTTCTGGGCATTGAATTAATAAATTATGGGGGTTCTCTAGCACAGTGAGTTTGGCCCAAGGAGAATGACAACCACATACTTACCTTGGTGTTAGCCTAATGCAAAACCTACAGAAAATCATGGCTATAAATTGCAAATACTCCCCTAAGACAATCTTTCTTTATTACTGGAGCACAGCTGATAACTGGCTACTGTGTTTATATAAAAAGCATCCAAAAAATAACATTTAGAAACAAAATTCTGGATTTACCATGGAAAGACTGAGATGCAAATGTGAGAATATTTTAATATAGTACATCACTGACTGTCCAAGAATCAGTTACAAGGAAGAGAGGATCAGTAGTTGCAGTACCTTACTAGTCAAGGTGTTTTCCAAATCGCCTTCCAGTTATTCCTGCAGGTAGGATATTTAAGGACCTGGTAGTGTAACAGAAGGACTGGTGTTGGACCACTGCTTGCATGTGTTGAGGCAACTCCTCTTCTCACTTGTGCAGCTATTGGCATGTTCTATCTTCTAGTTAAAAAACAAAACCAAAACCCAAACAAAACCCCCAAAACACCCATAAAAACCCCAAAACCATGAAACAAACAAACAAAGCCCAAATGAAACCCAAAAAATACCTTAACAACTAAAACAAGCAACCCCCTCAAAACACCCACCTGAAAAAAAAACAAAACAAAACAAAAAAAACAAAAAAATAAAACACCACCCCAAAAACAAAAAAACCACCCCAAAACAAAAAAAAAAACCCATCCAAACATGAATGATGTAAATCTTGAATCTTAAGTGTAGAATGGCAAAACAGCAGCAAAACTCAGCTGCTCCATACGTTGCAGGACTAAAGAAATCTGGTGTCCTACATCTGTTTCCTGCATGGATTATTGATGCATGATAGGAAGTGAACTCAGCTTGTTACAGCCTTCACTGGTCACTCATGGGGTCTCTCTCTGCCACCCATCTCCTTATTTTTACTGATTTCATAGAACATTGCTGTCTTTGGGTGCTCTTTTGAAATTGTTCAGTGGGTACAAAGTTATTGAGGGAGACTGCCATGTTTACACACCCAGCATGATTGCATAAATCCCATTCCTCTAGGAAACTGAAGTAAAAACCTACTTTCCTAACAGTCTGTATAGAACAAACCCCAGGGCCACTGAAGTCTGGTAGCAGTCATACAATTTGTTTTCAGTGGGATCCAGATTTTGTCGCAAAACTTTATACTTGGAGTTACGTACTTTGGTATTGCTAGACGTGTAAGACATTTAATACTGTAACAGTAGCTACCTCAAAGCTGAATTAATTTCTTTTGTGAAATCAGTGCCTTTTCTTAGGCCCACAAAGACAGTATTAGAGATGCTCAGACAGACCTGAATTGTCCACTGCTGGCTTACAACATGGGCCACAATATATAGCAGAAGGATCCTCAAGGAGTAAGAGGGGACCTGTGTTTAGATGTAGTTGGTGGCTCTATCATAGAACACTTTAGGTTGGAAGGGACCTTCAAAGGTCATATAGTCCAACCCCCCTTTCAAAGAGCAAGACAAGATTGCCCAGAACCACATCCCGCCTGGCTCTGAATGTCTCCAGGAATGGCACATCTACCACCTCTCTGGGCAACCTGTGTTAGTATTTTAGCACCCTCATTGAAAAAAATTTTTCTTTCCTCTCATCCAACCTATTCAGGACAAGTATTTTGAACTGTGCAATGCTAAATAAGAAGCTGTGCTGCATAGTGATGAATATTGTGGCTTAGAAATTAAAAATAGTGGAAGCTGCAGCAGTATTGATTTAGGTACTTTGAACAAAGGAAAACAGCCAGCATAGTCTAGGATATTTGGCTATCAAGAATGCAGGTTGGAGAGGATATACAATGGAGGACCTTAGGCAGACTTGCAACTTTCTTTAACAGCAGTGTGAAGGCTAGGCAGGCTACTCTGGGGACCTAGCTGGCAATGGATGGTGGTTGTCAGACAAACTGGTAACCACTAATGATTCTTACTTTTGCATACAGAGGTCTGAATAATATATTTGCAGCTCTCTTCACTCCCTTTGCTCATAGCCAATTCAAGAGTAAAGGAAAGAATTTACAGCATATAAGAGAAATGCAAAGACAACATTGTGATATATTATTTTAATTTGCCCAGGAGTTATAGCCCTCTTATTCAGACAAAAGCTTGGAACAAATAAAATTTACTCTCTCTTATTGTATCTGGAAAGGAAAAGGTCTTCTCTCTTGAAACAGAACTGGAATGAGAATCAAGAGCTCTCCTTTTTATCTGAAATTTGAATGTTGAGACAGTCTGAATTTAAGCATTTTAATTGAGGGATATTGATAGCTTACTCGGCTTTGCGTGCCATTTCTGTGTATGAAACTCTAAGCTCAATCTGTTTATCCCCCATAGAAACACAAATGGGGTGTCCTGCTCCTCCATTCACTTCAGTTAAAGTGCCTTCCGAAAAACTTGTGGGAAGATTGTGGCAAGCTTGAAGGGTCACTGCAAGGCAGTGATGAATACCCCTCACACTCAATGGCTTTACATAGAAACTTGCAGAATTAGTCCTATAGTTGACTTTAATGAAAGTAGAACCAGTTCCTCCAGGATGTAGCCGTTGACTGTCAGCAGGCTTAGCATTAGTAGAAACCTTGGCAATGCTTTACTCCAGTTATGAGTACAAAGCCTCCCTTTTTATGCTTGGACTGTCTCAAATGGCGAGTAAGAGAGAATGAATGACACATAGCTGATGCACAGCATTAAGACATAGTGAACATGTATCAAGGCAAAGAGGAAGGAAACCCTCAGAGCCTGAAAAACTCTTCCAGTTCTGAAAAACATTAGGGTAGTGAGGATAGCAAGTCCCAGCAGTGGTTTTTAGCTGGCTGTTGAGTTCATGTTTCAGTGTGGTTGTCCTTCTGGGGCTCTGTGTCTCTACCACAACTGCCAAGTCTCAGCCACCCTGTAATTCTCCTGCAGGTCAGATCTCATGCATGCCATGGGGTGCTGGGTACTTTCATCAGTGGCTTTCCAGAGCCTGCCAGTTCCATTGTGGTTATTTATCACAGTGCTGCTGCAGGCAGCATGCACCATGTTAGCTTTGGCTTTGCTTGTGTCTTGGGTACGAAATACAGTCGTCATGTCTAGGAGGTCTGCTTGCATTTCTCTCATGGCCTTTTGAGCTGTGGCACTTTTGCCAGAGTCCTTTCCTTTGACTCAGCCTCAAGTCAAGCTTTAGTCAGCCTTTTGCCCTTTGCTGTAGCAGTTCCCTGAAAGCATCTACGTTGTGGCATATCTTACTATGGTGAGGCTGAGTATGTGTCTTTGGCAAGCATAGTCATATCTAAGAACTGTGCATAGATTCATGAAGAAACCCAGATACATGTGTCTAAGAGCAGCTGTATAAACCTGTTAGGTCGATGTCTGTAGGGCTATTGATAATCAAGCAGAAAGCGCATCTAGCCAAGGATGCCGCAACACAGTAGAGACAGAAATATCAAAGCAACTTAGTACAGAGTGAGTCACTATGAAAAGCAGTGGCAGCAGAGCAGCTTGGACCACATAAACTCTGTAGGGAATGGGCTTTCCACACAATGGATTCATGTCTGCTATAAGGAGGGATGCTTAGTGTAGCCTGATGTACTAAATCACGTTGAACACCAATGTGATGTACGCACCAGCTATGTTAATTCAAGCTAACCACAGTTAAAGTGGTTCAACAACCCAATGTAGACATGGCCTAAAGAAGTGTAATAAAATTCCCTTCTTTTCCAGCCCATTTGGGGTTGTGTTGGCAGGTAATATAATCCTGGAGGTGGAAAAATTACTGTATTACCAACAGAAATTGGGAGGGGAAATCAATTGACAATATTGCTAGCACTTCTACTGCAGAATCACCAATTACTACACAATTCTCTGATTCTGGAAAAATCAAAACACAAGGCCTCAATCCCAAGAATATGCCATCCCTAAGAGTAAAGAATTTCTTTTTATTATTATTATTATTCTTTTATTATTAATTGTTTGATATCAGGGCTGCTTGTCATTATAATGAACCAATTAAATGATTGCTATTAATGTTTATACAGTGCAAGGGGAAAAACATTTCTCATCCTGGGCCGTAAGAGTACTAGGGATGTAGATTGTTCTCGTGTGACAGCTGAAGACTCCCTGTCTTGCCAAGATGGAGCAAACACATTCTCCTCTACTCCAAACAGTAAGGGGAATCACTAGTTTTTGGTAATCTTACAGTGTGTATACTCTCCTCACTAAGAACTCCCATATACTTGTGAATATCATTAAAATGAAGATTTTGGCCTAGGACAAATAATACATGTCCTACAGACTTGTGATTTATCATTGCTAGGCAAACACTTAGTTTCACACTTTAAGATTAAAATGAGGGTACCACAGTTGATACTTTCACGTGAGTGTAATAACCATGTCTTACCTGTATAATCTTCCATGTTATCAACCAACTATGTCTAGCAGACTCCAGTGTTTGTTCATAAATTTTCATTTTATCAAGTTCAGTTATCTTTGAAAGCCTGCACACTAGGAAGTCAAGGAGAATACCTGCTCTGACATGGCTCCCGAAGCATTGATCTACCTCAGTGCATTGAGTTATCCATGCCAAAAAGGCTCTGGTCTAATGCACCTCTAATGCAACTTCTGTGAAAATGAAGCCAGAGAACAGTCTCTCATAAAGATACACAAAATGTTGACATTGGACGTGTAGCATGTAAGTCCCAGTAGCTTTCTTTAGAGGCTTGAAATCCTAGTCCAGCAGAATAGTTCACTGTCCTTTCAAAAAACTAAGGGCAATTTGGACCATGCAACTGGTCATTTAAATGAAATTTAACTTTGGTTTCTTAAAAGTGAGATTTTTAAATCAAGGAAGAGGAGGAAAGGAGCAAAGAACAACCACAGTCACCTGAAGTGGTATGTATGGACTGCCATTCCTACAAAGTTAAAGTGCATGCTGGGGTGAGATATGAGGGCACAGGTTTTTTTTAGCTGTACAGTAGGAAATTACAAGCCTTTCTGTATATGTGACAAGAACCAACTGTTGCTTCAGTCAGGAAATACTGTAAAAAGTAGCATCATAATAATAATCCCAACACAAACCCAAAAATTGAGCTGATGGCTGTCTAGCAGTTACACCACTTCCATTGATTCATCGCTATAAAACTTTCTGTGATCACATAAGCTCATCTGCTGTTCACATTTGCCACCTGAAGTGTTTCTTATTAAGTGGTTTCCATGATTTAAAAAAAAAACAAACAGTCATTGAATTGATTTCTTAAAAGTCTGGGGATAAAAACCATTGATAGTTACAGTATTTGAGGTTACTTACCTGGGGCTTGCTTCCTTTCAAATGGTATAAAGTTAGTACTCTCTAAGTATGTGCATAAATAATGCAGCTGGTGAACTTAGGCTAAACTCCTTTCTTCCTTATTTATATTTGCTGTTCACTGTCAGATTCATATAAGAAGCAAGTCCTCTGGGCTAGAAGAGAGACAAAAGGAAATGATTGAAACAATTAACAAGCACCCCAAAGCAAGAGGACAAGAGTCCTGCCAGGTTCAAAGAATTGATGGAGAGGAATCGTAGAATCATAGAATCAATCATAGAATCATAGAATAGTTAGGGTTGGAAAGGACCTTAAGATCATCTAGTTCCAACCCCTCTGCCATGGGCGGGGACACCTCACATTAAACCTTGCCACCCAAGGCTTCATCCAACCTGGCCTTGAACACTACCCGGGATGGAGCATTCACAACCTCCCTGGGCAACCTATTCCAGTGCCTCACCACCCTAACAGGAAAGAATTTCTTCCTTACATCCAGTATAAACTTCCCCTGTTTAAGTTTTAACCCATTACCCCTTGTCCTGTCACTACAGTCCCTAATGATGGATAAGCCTTAGTTCTTTGTATGCTGTCCTTTAGACTCTGCACTAAGCACAATGTGGTAATACATCCTGACATAGTAAACACAGTAGTGTCTATAATATGGGGAAAATCAACTTCTGCCAATGGTCTGTGTTAGTTAAAGGGAGAAGTTGCTTCAAGCTGCCTTATGACCTTTCCCTTGGCTCTTTGGGACAGTAGTGAACTGTTTTAGTTTTGGATATTACAAAAAACGGGAACTCCCAGTATGAATCCTGAGGTAGGAGAAGTCTGCTAGAAGTTGGAAGCAGTTGGTGGTGCTTCAGTACAACTTAATTACAGGTGTGGGAGAAATAAGGTTGATGGAAAATATAAGCCAAATTATGGATATATTTTATTTTATACTGTGCAAGTTGTACGCCACTTGTATTACAGAATTAAGTGGGTGTATGTAAGTCTACTGATGATTGAGGCCTTACCTCCGTCCTAAAGCTTAGCTGTAGTACAGTTTTTTTTGCACGTTTACCTGTATGCTAAAATAAATTAGATAAGCAAGTTCATCAGGCAGTATTTATAGATTATTCTCCTGAAGTTCACCATCAGCATGGCATTGAGTCTGACCCCTCAGAGCTTTCTTGCTGGTTTTTAAATTCATTTCTGTATTTTCACATTCAGACCATCCGGTCTTAGTGATTCACTGGTTTAGCAATTCTGCAGGTTGCTCTTGAATCCTTTTTATAAGACTATCCACCAGGAAGAAGCATCCAAGCAAAATTGCAGTTGGAGGCAGTTTCTCACGTGAAACAGTCAACCTGCAGATTAGCTGCACTCACCTGGTACACTGCAGCTTACTGTTCACATTAAATGTTCTCTGTGATAAAGGATGTTGCCTTCAGGAAAGAGACATTTCTAGCCAGAGTAACTTAGGCGCCCTTGCATCTGAATTGCCAGAGCCACAGGTGCCAGCTAGTTATGTCAAAAGAGAAAACAGTGTACTTCTGTGATTTGGATGCCCAGCTTGGCCCTGTATCACTTCTCTGTTACCCAGGGGAAAGTTAAACCAGCTGGGCTGCAAAATTCTGGACCTGCCATGCTTACTAAGGAGCTTCACCCCAGGAGATTGTTGTTCCTAGCTAGGTGATATATGAATAACATCAGGATTTTACTGCCTGCTGTATTCACAGGACCTTAAGTAGTGCACAGTTTTAAAGGAAGGTTATGACTTGCAGCCAAAGAAATGATGTGAACCTATTCTTACTTTTATGTAGGTGATCAAATTTTAAAATAGGTACATTCAGGCTGACTGCAGCAGCTAAATGTTTTCTTGCTTGATAAATGTGTGTGGCTTTGAAATGAGATCTCTGAATTTCAATGTCAAAGGGTGCTTGCTGTTTAGTTTAATTGTTCCTTCTGATCAGCAGAGTAACGGGAGAACTAAGGGCTGATTTGGTTTTGTCTTTTTTGTGGGGTGTTTTTTGGTTTTTTCCTCCACTCATCTAAAGATGTTCTGGTTGAAGTTCAGGTGAAGACTTGTTTTCCTTGACTTACTGGGAGCTGTACATGAACAATTGCTGTCACTTGTCCTGTTTGCTGATGAACAGCAAGAAGGCAGAATAAGCAATTTTCAGAGTTGTCTGCTTCCTGTTTCAACTTAACAAGATGGAAGCTTGTTTTCCTGCAGACTGAGCATTTGCACTTGAAAGTGAAACAGGCCAGAAGCTTTGAACCCATATTACCAAAATTTTACTCTGTTTCACAGCTGCAGGGTTGAATGTAGCTGTGGGTGATCTGATTTTAGCTACATTTACGTAGTCACTCCTTCACAGCTCATCCGCTGAAATCAACAGACTTTACTATAATTTAAATTCAAATCAGTGCTAAAGAGATCAGACTCAGGCACTGTGATTTCTACATACCTCTACAGAGTCTGTGTCTGAGCCCTTTTTTGCACAGACTTTCACCTCATAACTTGCTATAGGACCAGACAAATGTAACTTAGTGAAAAGCTGGCACCATGTTTCCCGAAATTCAGTCTGTGCACTCGGTTTCTGGGTGGATAGGCACATATTCAAATTCCTTGTCTAAAAATTGCATGTAATTCATCATGAAAATGGAAGGCCTCTCTTTTTTCCTAGTGGTATTTATGATCCTCTGACCCTTCTACATGGAATATGAGTTTCCCTTGATGTCAATACTGAAAAACTTTCCTTCCCCACACTGGTATGCACATTTTGCATCTTTTATAAAAAAAATAGCTAGATGTATTAGCACAAATGAAAAAAGCATTCTTTCTTTTTCTTTTTTTTTTACTGGAATGGCTATGTTGGTTGATTCTTCATAGTATTTGATTCTCACTTAAGAGATGAAAACTGGATCACTCCAGTTGTACTGATGACCAAATACATTTGCATTTCCATGGCCCTATGGCTAAAAAAAGTTTAGTTAAATATTTACTTATCAGGCTTTTGTCATTAGAGTAACACATTTGTAGTGATTCTAACACAAAAAAAAAGTTGTTCCATAAGGCAAAAAGAGCGTTGCACAGATCTGCACAGTAAAACAAATACATTTATTTCAACCAGCATAATATTTATTTGGAAGCAGTTATTACAGTGTCACAAACAAGCATTACTAAGCAGCTGATTACTTGCATATTATTATTTCCACAGATTAAATGAGAGTATACCCAGCGTAATATATTTGTTTCCCCTAATTTTTCTAGGTGAATGCAAGGTACTAACAGAACTTTTGCACTGTGGGAAACCAAATAATTTTGCTTTTGTCTACCAACATACATTTTCCTCAACTGCTCTCCCTTTGTTGCTGTTGCAGGTGCAAAGTTGCACCTGCTTATTTCCCTGCCAAAGATTATGGTGTTTTGTTTTCCTCTAACTTATTAGTGTGACAGCAGAGCCTTTTGCACTGAATGTTGCCCTTCTTGGTGGGTGCAAGAAGGGAATGTTCAGTGGCAGGATCTCCCTTTAAACCTGAGGAAAGCAGGCACTGCTGCTGGCTCCCCAGGCTGACAGTCAACACACAAATCCAGCAACTGTTCCAGTGTGGTAAAGGTGCCCAGGCTGCTCTGTGTGGCAAAAAGCAACCCACAAGGAAAAGGGCCATGAGCAAGTGTAGTTAATCCAGTGGGGACACAAATTTGTAAAAAGCGGTGATGTCCCACAAAGACAGATGCTGAAGTTTGCTGAAAGCAAACTGAAAAAAAAACCCAAAACAACAACAAAAAACCAACCAACCAAAAAAAAAAAAAAACAAAAAAACAAAAAACTGAGATAGTCACATCCCCTGATGTGTATAGGATTGAAAAAAATAGACAAGCAAATTTGTGTCATGGGCAAAATAAGGTGGAACAGGGCTTCACAGGACCTGATTGCACTTTCCTGCAGCATGTCTGCATTGTGGGTGCAGACAGTTTCACTAAGGAAAAATCTGTTTACACCTTGCTGATGCAAAGTGGTGCCATCTGCTGCGACCTTCCCGCTTGTTAACAATAGGGAGCCCTTGCATTTCCTACAGAGTCCAGAAATTTTGCTAGATTTCACATTGAGGCATACAACCACAGTTTTTGGTGACTGGTCTCTGCAGCTTTCCAGGGGTTTGGGCACTGGCAGAAATCCAAATGTAGGCAAGGTTCCTCTGTGTGGCTTATAGAACTGATATATTGTAGGAGTGTTGGGATCATGTTTTGGCTATATGAGAAAAGATGCATATTTTCCAGTTGTATATTTCGCTCTTGAAACATTTTTGTCATATTTATAGCCCCACAAAACAAGAAGTTTGGAGACAGAAAGAAATGCTGCAGTTTTGTTGTTTTGACTCTTTAAGCTGCATGCAGTCTGTTTCTGTGGTCCTGGTTCAGTTACCTAGGAAACAGCTGTAGGATGGAATTTATTTACTCTGTCTGAATAAGTGTCTGAGATATATACAAGAGGATTATCTTGCTTGTATCTGTGGAAAATCAGTGAATGCTTATATTAGGCTAATATCAGGTATCTTCTACTATGTGAGGGTAATTACTGGCACAGTTTAACAGTTAACAAAAATCCTCTGCAGTTCCCAAAAAAAGAAGAGTGAAAGAAAAACTGTACGAATATATTATCAAGCATTTATGCTCTTAGGTCAGGGAGGGAAGCCACAGGAGACCACAGCTGTCTGAAGCAAGTGGGGACCGGAGTCCAACTGGCCTCTTCCACAGAAGATAGTGGTGTGCATCTGGAGCATGCTGCAAGCCAGGTGGAGGGCTGCCCACGGCTCACCAAAGCCAGATGTACAGAGAGGAGCAGACATGGGGTCAGATCTCCTTTTCCAAATCACACCCCAGTAGCCAAGATAGTGAGTTTGTAAACTTGGTCAGCCCTGTCTCTGGGAGCCCCTGTAAAACACCAGCTCTTGCAGGAGATGTTCAGGCAGAAATCTGTGTTCTTGTATTCTGACTTTGTTATCTGTTAGTAGCACAGGGTAATGACTCACTCATGGGCTGATGTGCAGGCAGCTGCCCATCTTTCACCTTTGCCCGTGAATCCTTAACACCCAGCATTTTGTCATGCCACATGAAAAGCCTGTGTTTCCAGGCTAGGAGACACTGATTCCTTCTGCTCCCAGTGGGACCCATTGCCTTGTTGGCCCCTTGCCCTTATCTGTTTAATTTATTTTTTTGACAAGAACACAATGTTTTCCCAGAGTGGCTATCCCAACATGCCCTGCAAACCTGAGGAAGGGTGAGAAGACCACCAGCCTGTTCCTCATCCCCATCCTTTCTTGCTTTCCCAAAACTCCCAACCATGACAATCTCTGTGTGGATAATCTCCACCCTCAGCATTACACAACAGTACTCATGTGCAGTGTGTGTCCAGCCTGACATGCTGATGTAGGTTTCACGATTTATACTACATAGAAAAGCAAAATGGTAGACAGGTTACAGCTGAGGCTTTGCACAGATTTTTTTAAATGGCCATTCAGGCCTTGTTGGTAACCCAGGAAGGGCTCTTGAAGCACTTCTTGTAAGTGTGTTTGTAGCAGAGATGTCCACATGTGGGCTCAGAATAATGCCACTAAGTGAAGTTTTTCACTTCTGTTTCCCATTGCAATCACTGTAATTGGTATGAAGGCAGAGCGTTTGTGTCTACTTTTAGAAGCTGGGGTAGCTATGGCTGCACTGGACACCAGCAATTTCTAAATCAGGGTAGTCTCGGCTGGATTTGGGACTCTTGAGTCCCTGGGGTTGAAGCTACATCTTCCACTTCAGAGCCTTGGCAGGCCTGCTGTCATTGTACTCTGTAATCAGCTGCAAGTGCTGGGCCTGCAGAAGAGGTCAGGTTTTTGGCTGCATTACTTTAGCCAGCATGTTGAGAAAAAAGTCTTGTATTTCAGTAGGGTTCAGCTAGACATCACAGTGAAATTTTGTATAAATAGAAATATTTTCAAAGTCATTTAGCAATTTGAATAGTATATAAGCCTTTGGTGACTACCCACTCTAAACTCTGCCACAGGGTGTACCAGATGCACTGCTGCTCTAAGATCACCCCAGCTGTGTTTCAGAGTGGTGACTTTTATCCTCCTCTTATAAGCTGTGCTGTGATGCTGCTACTGCTAAGTGCAAAGAAGACTGTTTGCTCCACTCTGATTTATGTACTGTGTAGTTCTGATTTTTTAATAGGATAAAGCAAGAAGGAAGTAAAGGCAAAATGTGGCCATTCATAGAATTTACTGTGTGTGTATCTTTATTGTAGTGCTTTGGTATTTCATCCAAAGTTCATAAAGTGCTTTATGAAGACAGTAAAATTATGAGCCATATTTTATGGGTGCTAAAACTAATTCTGGCTAGGAGAATTTCTCAGTGTTGCGCAGACTCAAGAGCAGGAAGAGATCCCCAGGTTTTTTAACTCTACATTCTCTCTTTTAATTAGTATATTATTTATTTTAATTAACATGGGCTTTTCTTGATACTACATTAGCATAAAGCAATCCAAACAACTCTTAGGAATCATTTTAGAAGCAGAGGAAGCTGTTAAACTCATAGTGTGAGCATACAGGAAATTAAAGCATGTAAGAAGTTTATGAATTTAACAGATGGCACTCTCTCAGCTCTTCGTACATATGATGATACGAATTTTTTAGGATCTTTATTTGAGAGGAATTCATTACACCACTAGTGTGGAGTATTCTTACGAAAGTCTTGGTTTTGCCTCTAGATGGCTCACCTGGAACTGCAATCACAAAAATGTTATCCAAAAAGGAATTCCTACAGGATATTCTCATGCTATACTGGCTTGCTTTTCCAGCAGCAATGGAGAGTCTACCATGTAAATGTATTATATATGTGTAAAAAACATTCTGCCAAATTGTTTTGCCTTTTTTAGGAGCAAGACTAACAGATGGATTAGGGACAGACCAGACTTATGAGTAAAATAACTTCCTATCAGCCATTATCATGAGTCACATCCTAAAATATCTTAGAGAGGGCTGTCTTTCTGGTTCTAATAAACACTTTCCAGGTGCAATCCTTGCCGTGGTGTAGGCGATCTGTTAGGTAGTGATCACGTTGTAATCTGTTTACTATATTTCAGTCCTGTAAATAAGAAATGGTGTTTTTCTTGGGGGATTAGGATGTAGATTACTGTGTGTAGTCCTAAAACTTCAAGTTATGTAAAAATAATCATGAATAATCTGTAGGAAGTAGAAAATACGAAAGCATTTTGGGAAAGAGCTAACAAGTTTTACTTCTCTTACTAAGCATATGGTTCATATAGATTTGTAAAAGTCTGGGTTAAAGTATATATTTCTTATTATGTACATAATAACTCACAGAGAAATGAAAAAGGGCAGCTGGTGGCTCAGAACACAGTAGAGCCCACCCAGGTTCCATAAGCAGAATTCAGAGAGGGCTGTGTGCTGAAGCTCACAAGTTTTGTGTTGTGAGTGTTTAGGGGTGTCCCATCATAGCCTGCAGATACTGTGAACTTGATTTAGAGAGCTCAGGGGACACAAACCAATACAAGCAACACAGAAATGAGCATCCTTTCCTTGGGGTTTTCACTGGAGTGTGAAAGAGCTTCTCAATATTTTCATTTCATAGGCTGTGCATTTGGGTTTGGGTTTGGGGTTTTTTTTAATGGTTTATTTAGGGTGAGATAAAAATCATCAGGAAAACTGCTTGCTTCACACCATTTTTGACTGCAATAGAGACTGTATTTATCCTTCATCTGACCAACAGGAGCAGCCCCCTTTATTTTCAGTGGCGCCCCACGCCATTCCCACTTGCGCATTCCACCTTTGTTCTGCGGGAGTAACTCCCCTTGACATCGATATGTTTTCCACACACTAGGTGAGTGCAGAGCCTGCAATTGACAGCCTCTGTGCTGCAGCTTGGGGAGAGTATTTCTCCAGATCGCTCCTTGCATTTTAATAGTACTGAGAATGTAGAAATCTCTTTTCTGAAATGGAGGGAGTAAATAAAGGAATAAAGGAAGTGTCAGGTACTGAAATAAGGATTAAGCTAATTTGATTTTTTTTTTTTTTTAATTCTACTATTTAGTCACACCAGCATCTTAGAGGTACATTAAACGTTAAGAATGTGGCCTCAGATTGCACAGATGAGATGGAAAGATTTGCCAGTGAAAAACTGGGGCATACAAAGATGCCCAGACTTATAGTGAGCTGGGAACAAGACTGAAATGTATTGCAGTGTCTCTCTTGCATCTCTGGTGCATGATTTTGGGGGGGAATTTTATTAATATCTAGTCAAACAAACAAAAAATGAATTTGAAATTCAATAGAACAATATTCCTCACTGAAACCTAGCTCTATCTCAGCCAAATTGATTATTTGTTGTAAGGTAGTACTAAAAAAGTCATCTCCAAAACTAAGTCTTAAGAAGTTGTGCCTGAATAGCTACTACAAACTTTGGTAGAAATAACATGAATTTCTCAGGGTGGTCCTCATGACTGTGTGCCTGTGTTGTACCTCCTGGTCAGAAATCTTCCTCTGCCTATGCAGAAATCTCACTTTCTTTTCTCAGATTCTGACTGCCAAGTTCCTCTACATGTTGACATTTGCCTCAAAAAAAAACTTCCTCAACAAAGGGACATTACATGGTTTTCCTCCCATGCACACATTTCAATCAGTCCATGATAGGAAAGACAGTAGATTTTTTTTTGTACTTCCCAAATAAGATGCTCAGAAACACCACCCAGAAGGGGCTCTGCTGTTGTGTTTTGTTTTTTTTTCTTTTCTGGTGGCCATTCCACTAAGATGTGAACTTCAGAGCCTACTTAGTCTTTGTGGTCTCTTCTAGGTGCTCAAGTCTGTAAATTATAGTGAGACTGAGGTAGACTCTGACTAGAAGAGCAATATGTTTAGGAGAGGTCATTATCAGAGGAAATCCTATCTGTTCCCCCATTTTTCCAGCACACATTAGATCCAAAATCAATCCAACCCTGCTGCTCCTTGAAGAATTTGTCACAGGTCCAGCACTACTAGCAAACCCAGCTCAAGGAAAGACCAGACCTACATTAACACAGAAACCAAGTATGTGGTGTTGGGTTGTTGTGTGGAAGGGAAGGTTCCTTTAGGTCAAGGGCAAAAGCGACAGCTGAGCAGAGATGTGGCTGCCTGCACTATCACTACTGTGCCCTTTGTATGTACATAAAACTTTGGTTTCCAGGGGTTCGCAGTCACAAACATTCCTCTGACACCCAAACAAATAATCAGAAATAAATAACCTGTAAAGCTGTTGATAATAAAACCAGAGAATGGTCATTCATAGAAATATGCACTACATCACTCCTCCTGACTGCCTGGTGATTCATCACCATTTCCCTTCTCTTGCCTTTTATTCTTTTGATTATTTTTGCTCAGGGATCCCTTAAACACTTTCCACCTAATTTTAGATATGTTTTTGTTTGAAATGATAGATCTTGGAAAAAGCCCTTTTGAATAGGAGTGTTTCCTATAAGTAGGTCAGCAGCCTTTGCTGACAAGATACTTTGCTTTCTAAAGCACTTAATGCTGCTTCACAAAAAAGAAAGGAAGAAAAAAGAAAGATACCCATTTGTTGACCTTTGTCTGGTGCTGGGCAAAGCGTCTTTCTGACCAGCTCAAGAGACATTAAACCAGTGATGTATAGAACTATATTTATACTCTGAATAAATAGACTAAAAATATCATTTCAAATAGGGTAAGCTGTAATTTTAAATTGTAGCACTTCTAAAGAGCTTTCACTGATATCAGACACTCCCAGGCTCCAAGCAGTATGGCACTGCATTTTAATCAAATAACTGTGAAACCACTGCCACAAAATTACAACCAAAATGTTTGTGTAATGTTATGTAGCTACGGAAACAAACTTGGGCTGCTAGAATTACCTTATTAACTAGTTCACAGCAATGGGCTCATTGCTGGGTTTTGGCAGAGTTGTATGTTAGGCTGTGCAATTTCTCCCCTCACCCTAAAGAGGAGTAAACCCCACGCAGATTCAAGACTGGGCAGGCACAAAGTGATATTGGGGCCTTATCAACTTTAGATTGGTTAAGGACAGAGCAAGTTCTTACTTTACTAATAACAGCTGGGAATGGTAAATCAACAGTTCTTGAATGCATGCAAATGCCACATGGTGTTTATAGTGGTATTTCCCAATTATTTTATTGTATAAACTTTGTTTTCAGACACACTTCATTTCAGTTCTAGCTATTCTGGGTGTTAGTAAAGATGAAACTTTTTGGTCACTATGTATTGTGCACAACAGAAAGCATGACACTGAAGTTACTAGACTTTTAAAAAATATATATTTACATTAAAAATCTATTTAGAGAGCCTTACTGGTATCCTTCCCTACTAAGCTCCATTCAGGCTTTGTCGGGAACTACTGATATCTAGGAGTGATCTGGGATCAGGAGGTCTCTCCACACTTCTCCTTCTCCTCCACCCCCTTAAATTTTTGGTGACAAAACACCAAAAATATTTGTGTGGACTGCACTCTCCTGCCTTACAGTCTCCCTAAAACAGGGCAGTTTAGTACAGAGTATTCATTTGCTCTGTGGAAAAAAAACAGCAAATATTAAATGCTATTAATTTTCTGCTGGGGATAACCCAGGGCTGCATATTAGATTTTTATGTATCAATAAGCAGTTATCAAAACATAAATATTCTATAATTCATGCTGGAGACAAGTTTCAATATTATTATTTTTTTCTCTTTTTCAAACATAAAATGTCATCAGTATCTATTGAAATCTTCCTGTATGGAGGTGAAAGGCAGAAGAAAATTGCATGTTAGTGAGAGAATGATTTTGCTGTGTTTATTTAATGAATCTGTATTTGGGATGAAAAATATCCAGGCTCTAGAGTGGTGGCTGTGCTCCCATGGGCACACAGGGAGGGACAGCAAGGTCCCAGCTCTGCCTGGCTGGCTCCCAGCGGGGCTTGTCTTGACCCACAGCTGGAGGGACCTGGCAGCTTTAAATGATCAGGGGCTGCTTCTTGTTACTAAGCTTCCAAGAGGAGCACCAAGCATGGGTAACCTTCTGGTCACAGAACAAGCTATGAAACACAAAGCACAATCCTCAGGTTTATTTTTGATCTTCTGTTTACATTGTCTTTTGGAGGCTGTCTCTTACTTGCACAGGTCATGGACGTAGCTGATTGAACTCTCTTTATGACCAACTCGCTTTGCGATACAGCCTTGCTAAGTCATCTGCTCTCAGCAGACAGAGGTAGTAACATGCAGACTTGCTATCAGAGACAGTTATTCAGGTAAATGAGGTACCTGAGGGTCAGCATGCTCCACTCATCACTCCTGTCTTCAGAGGTCTGTGTTCATGTCATCTCTTCTCTGTAGCCTTAAGAAAATGTCACAGAAAAAGTGCTTGGTTATACTATATTTCCCATCTGAAGAGAGTAGGCTGTAGTACAGAAACTTTGTCTCTCTCACAGCAGCATGAACAGCAAACATCAGGGAAAGCCTCTGGAAAGCAGGGAGCAGCTGGGGAGCTCTGTGGAAGGCAAGCTCCTGTAGAAGCTCTGCAGATGGAAAGGCATGAGAAACCTTTTGCAGAGCATCACAAAGTGATTCCTACAAACTATTAGATGCAGCCCTAACAATTGCACTATGAACTCACATTGTGGTTATTGGACAGATACTGCAGTACTAGTTCCTTTACACCTGCCAATCCTGCCATGGAAGGCAGACTTAGGAAGAAGTATGAGTGAATCCAACACAGGCTATCAAGGCAAGCCTGGTCTGGGATAGGGGCTCATGATATGTAGTCCATGCCCAGCTCTTGGCCCTCTTAGCCAGGCCAGAGACCTGTCAGGAAGTTGGGTGTACTGCAAGGATGTTGCCATCTGTCCACAGACAGCTGGGAACCACATAGTGACAGCTGAAAGCACAAGTCAAGGCAGCAACTTCAACAAGACCTAAGATGGTCATTGCCTAGCAAGGTATCTCCATACTCTCCTTTCTAAATCTGTTTTTCTCATTTCTGCCAGCAGTAAGAATTAACCACAGTTAAATCTGGAAAAAAACTAAATGTTAGCTCTTGGGGGGGAGTCAGTAAAGCACAAAATGCACATTGCTCTGAATCCAGTATAAGGGCTGTCCGTGCTGAGAGCTTTACTGATACCAAAGTCCAGCAGTGCTGATAAAGGCCCATCAGCTTCAGCATACTTTGAACATGAATGTGCTCTAAATATAAATGTTTGCCTCCTTCATTTTAGACATGGAAATCCAAGAAGTGGGTCACAATCCAGAAATAGTATGAGAAAAAGGAGCTGTTCATGATAGAAAGGACTTGTGTTTAAGGTCTTCATAATCTAGTATTGACCAGTCATAAAACTACACAAAAATGTATAATGCCAAATTTGTATGGAAAACATGAACACTTAGACATTAATGTGACTGTTTTGCAAAACTGAAGTTAAGCATTAATGCCAAATCAAAGCATTCAAATTCTGAGTCAGGTTTCCAAAAACTAGGAGGTTGGCTTACATTCTTCTTTCTCTATTTCTTTCTTTTCTTTTTTATTTCTTTGTTAACATAAAGATTGTAGAGGTTCTTGTCTTCTGATTATGAAGTCTAAAACTCAGATTTGCAAGCTTTCTCTGCAGCCATGAGAACCAGAAGCTTACCTTTTCAAATGTGTAATCCGAGATTCTCATAATAAATCCAGGATTTTAGACCTTAAAGAAAACATGAAATATTGTCAGGTTTATGATAAAATCACAGGAGCTGGCAGTGCTGTGTAAGCCTGTGTTTTCTCAGCTTTCATATGAACACGAATTACAGGATATTCCTAAGGTTTTCCTGGAAAGGAGATCTGTGCCAGGAGTATGCTGTGCCATTTACAATGGTAATACTCAGACTGGTTGTTAGCTTCAAATTTGGTTGTTAGTCTCAAACAAAATACTTTGATTTTTTCTTTTTTTTTTTTTTGAAGATTTGAACATCCACAATTGCCATTGACTTTAGACAGGGTTTTGACCATTGGTGCCACTAAAAATCACACTCAGACCAACTTTTTGTTTTAATAACAACTTTAGAATAACTGTACTGAACCAGACCAAAAGTTTTTAGCCAATTTTGTATTTCTGACAGCAGTCAATAACCTCACTGAGACCGAGCAGTGCAGACACACTTCACAGATGCATTCTTCCAGCCTCAAGAAACAAGCAGATCAAGAGCTTCCTGAGCCACAAGTATCACCAAGGCATTTTACAGCCCCTAATGGATTGTTCTTATACCAGAATTCTTGTAAACCTCAAGTGTCTTGTATTACACACTGGGACTAAGTAGGCAAAAAGATGACCTGTCTTTATCACAGAAGGCATGTCAAGATTCACAGGTTCCTCTGTTAACTCTCCTGGAGCTATGTGGTGGAGATCACATAAGCAGATACTAATTTTTCACGCATGGGTTGTGTCCCCTGTAGACCAGAAGATGATTAGAGTTGTGACATCTTCTGCATGGTTTTTAAAATCACATCTGTATCTTCAGCAGTCACACTGATCTTTCTTCCCACGTGTGCTCTCTATTATACTGGCATCTCAAAATGCTTACCAGATGCAATCACAGTATGTACCAAGAAAGAAAAGAATTACCTAGCAAATTCGGTAAGAGAAACAAATTCAATTCTCTCTTGGACTTACCCACCCCAGAATTCTGAAAGCAGGTGTCATAAAGTAGAACTAGGTCACTTTTTTCTTCCGAAAGAGTTGAGTTGTTGGTGTTGTCATCTATTTCACCAATTAGAAAAACTCAGAAATTTGAGATAAGCAGCAGCTACCTCTCCCTAGAACTGTTTGCATATTGTTTGCCAGTTTGATGAACCTTTTTCTCAAGAGTCTCTGTGAATATCCACCATTTCTGTGAGAAACTTGACTTCCAGTTTTCATCAGTGTCTGTGAACATAAGGGAGGGTCCTGAGTATTTAAGAGTCTGGTAGCATTTTATTCATGACGGAAGGTAAGGGTGTGTAATATAGACAGATCATAACTCCTAATGTAGTCACTCTGGGGTATTTGATCATGTTATTCCCAGTGTGCCTTTATCACTTTGTTGTGGAGGCTGGACTTCTTTTATGTGGAGGTGACAGAAATGGTTGTGTGCCATGAAAGCTGGATTGCTTAGGACTAGACCCCAGGGAGGTCATGGACTTGCATGATAAAGATGCAAACTTGCAGCTTCTTTCGGCATTTCTTTACAATAGGATTGATCTTTCTTTTCCTAGGTTGTTGAAACTACAAAGTTAGCTAAGCTATTACCCCCCCCTTCACATCTGCCACATGATGATTATCTCTCTTGAAAGATTTGTATAAAGAAAATCATCAAATGACATTACACATAAATACTTTTTGTTCTGGGCTTTAGGAAACATCCTGCAGCTTCTTTCTGAGACCGATATATTTTTTAGTATCATGTGCCGTTTTCAGCAGCCACCACCACCACACTTCACCTAGCAAAATGTAATTACCTAATCTGTGAGTCCTGTATAGGATAGCAGTCAGACACTGTGAAGACACTGTCATTTCTTGTATTGCACAGTTTCCAAGTTTCAAGTACAAACAGAAAATATCACCAGAGAAGATGTGTGTCTAGTGTCCCAGCTATCTACATAGGTTACACGAGATTATTTTGGATTCTCTCTTGCATTTATGCACCCATGCTACCTCCTTTGGAGTGAAACATTAATCTTGGCTGTGATTCTTAGCCTCAAATTATAGAGTTTATATTCTTAAAATCTGGAAAGCACATTGAATGTATGGTTACAGGCAAGCTGCTGGTTGTTAATTCCAAGTAAACCTACACCAGAGAGCACCCCTGTGGGTCAGTGTCTATGATTCATACCCACAAGTCCTGGATTGCATTGCTGAACAGCTGTAAATTGGAAGTTGTTTAAACTGTTCATGCCATTTGAGGTAAAATGTTCAGCCCAAGAGGCATGGAATGAGGGAACCTTCTTTATTTTCTCATGGATGAGGTACAGTACCACATAGTGATGTACATCAGCTTTGAGGACTTTTAGTGATTCTGGAATTCATGGTTTATTAAGGATTGCCAAAGAAAATGCCTCAAGTGTTGTTTATCTGCTGTAAATTATTTCAAATGCTTCTACTAGTGCTGTATTAATGTTTTATGTAATATTTTTATATAAATATTACACATTACTAGTAGCTTAAATAGAAAAAATACATTCAAAAATTCTGTAACTTTTACAAAGGTAGACTTCTTTCAGGAATCTATTTAATTGTTTAAAGTGTTAGCTATAGATATATTTAAGTATGACTTAGATGTTTCTAAACGGATAACAAAGATTTAGTGTAAGCGGCGAGGAGAAGCAGACAGGCCAACCCAATATGGGTGATAAGCAAACTTCTACTTTGTGACGCAGTTCACACATATATAGGAGTGGTATTCAGCCACTCCTCCTTGGCACAGCAGTATTGGTTAGCCCCACACAGCTTCTTCCACATTCTCCTCCCATGTCCAGTTTTTGGTTACCTGTGGGGGCCACCCCCTGCCTTGCTTGCACAGTCCTCCAGGGCTCTATGGTCCTGCTCTTAGAGTCATTCTGCAACAATTCAGTATCAAAGTCTGCTACTAAAATTATGCTATGCAGTGGCCAGTAACAATTTTTTTCATAACATTTGTTCCTCCCCAACAGGCCTCTGTGAAAAAAAGAAACAAAACACAGTGGAAGAAATACCCAGTTCCAGTGGTTTCACAGAAAAAGTGAAATAAAAAAACAACAGAAGAACAATGAATAATTTATTAAAAATAAAATTGAATTTTCAGTTCCTGCAGTTTCCAGGAGATAAGATAGAAAATGGTATCATTCTCAAAAAGAAGCTGATGTCTATTAGCAACCAGCTTTTTTTCTTTCAATATTGACTCCAACCTTTAGGCACAGATCCTCTAAACACTTACTGTGATTTTAACTTCAAGCATAAAACCTGTCACAAAATCTCTCTAATGGTATTATTCACATGCTTACAGTTAGGAACACCAATATGTCCCCAGGCCCAGGCACCTTCTGAAAAAGGGAATTCTAGGTCTTAAATCAAGATTATATTTCCTCTTGTACAGCTGAGGTAATTAGTGCTAGACTGCTGTTCTGGGGAAGCCATTCGAATTTTTTCCAGCATCATTCAAATTTGCTTGTTCTGTGGTCCTTCATGAATATTGCCGTGTGATAAGACTGGTGCACATGAATGTCAGTAAGAAAAAGGCATGGCCATAAAAATTAGCTTTGGTGGTAGCTCTGTACTGCACAAAAAGCACATCCATCTCAGTGCATAAGAAATCAGTAACTTAGACGTTGTCCGAAAGCATTTCTAAATACTATTTTGAGTTTGTGTCTATTGGGTGGTTAATAGTCTGAGAGGTGTAAATCAGCACAAATGTCACTTCCAGCGAGAAATACTTAGACAGTTCCTTGGTCATGACTGCTTTGAGGCTACCCGCTAGTGAGTTGCAACCATTGACAAGTTAAAAACAGACTGAATTAAAAAGGGAAACTTTACTTTTCATTTGAGAGCCAGTCATTTGGGCAGTTTGGGAGCAATATAGATATTGGGGTTCCAAGGACAACATCCCAAAGCTTAGTTTTAAGATCTCCAGGCACCATCATACATGAAGAAGTTCTTAACATTTCCACAGTTCCTGAGTTTCTGCACACTGTGTAGTGTCTTCCAGCGCAATTCCTGCTTTTGAAGGGCAAAAAGTTAAGATACCTTAGCAGCTAATGTTGTCAATAAAAACCAGGCACAATCTTCCCTCATGGGTGAGAGGAACTCACAATACTGTCTGCTGGCTTACCTTTTATGTTAAGTTGCAAAAGTCAGAAAGTTACAGAGTGACAGTGGCATGAGGACATCAGTATGATCTAAGGAATACCTTTGTCAGTCACAGCTTGCTGTGAGAAATCACCATCAAAGAAGGGAAAGCAGAAATTTCCACTGCTTTTTAGTGGAGAGCACTGGCCTGTAAACTTGTACATGAAAGGCATCTATATTGCTTCCTTCTGGTTGTGCAAAGCAGACCCCTGCCTGGCAACCTGCATCCTGTCAGAGATGCCTCCACTCCCATGCTTGCTGTGGGGAGCCTGGTTGTCAGGCATAGGGTCTAGTCCCTTTGGGGTGGAGGGAACCTGAAGAGCTCTTTGGTGATGGTGTCCACACATTTTGCTGAGGCCCTTTACATATATGTGTTTTTTTCATTTGTTTTTTTTTTTTATTATTATTATTTCCTTGTTCTTACGTGCCTTAAGCACATTAGAAAATGTGTGTTCCGGGAAAAAATTCTACAGGACTGAAAGCTCTCGTTATCACAGTATCACAGTATGCTAGAGATTGGAAGGGACCTCAAAAGATCATCTAGTCCAATCCCCCTGCCGGAGCAGGAACACCTAGATAATGTTACACAGGAATGTGTCCAGGTGGGTTTTGAATGTCTCCAGGGAAGGAGACTCCACAACCTCCCTGGGCAGCCTCTTCCAGTGTTCCGTCACCCTCACTGAGAAGAAGTTTCTTCTCAAGTTTAAGTGGAACCTCTTGTGTTCCAGTTTGTACCCATTACCCCTTGTCCTGTCATTGTTTGCCACTGAGTAGAGCCTGGCTCCATCCTCGTGACACTCCCCCTTTATATATTTATAGACACTAATAAGGTCACCCCTCAGTCTCCTCTCCTCCAAACTATAGAGACCCAGCTCCCTCAGTCTTTCCTCATAAGGGAGATGCTCCACTCCCTTAATCATCTTAGTTGCCCTGCGCTGGACTCTCTCCAGCAGCTCCCTGTCCTTCTTGAACTGAGGGGCCCAGAACTGGACACAATATTCCAGATACGGTCTCACCAGGGCAGAGTAGAGGGGAAGGAGGACCTCTCTCGACCTACTAACCACCCCCCTTCTAATACACCCCAGGATGCCATTGGCCTTCTTAGCCACAAGGGCACAGTGTTGGCTCATGGTCATCCTGTCGTCCACTAGGACCCCCAGGTCCCTCTCCCCTACACTGCTCTCTGACAGGTCGTTCCCCAACCTATACTGGAACCTGGGGTTGTTCCTGCCCAGATGCAGGACTCTACACTTTCCCTTGTTATATTTCATCAAGTTATTCCCTGCCCAGCTCTCCAGCCTGTCCAGGTCTCGCTGGATGGCAGCACAGCCTTCTGGCGTGTCAGCCACTCCTCCCAGCTTAGTGTCATCAGCAAACTTGCTGATAGTACACTCAATTCCCTCATCTAAATCGTTGATGAATATATTAAATAATACTGGTCCCAGTACTGACCCTTGAGGCACTCCACTAGTTACAGGCCTCCAACTAGACTCAGCCCCATAGACTACAACTCTCTGGCTTCTCTCCTTCAGCCAGTTTGCAGTCCACCTCACTACCTGATCATCCAGTCCAGAATGGAGCCAGAATGAAATTTCTTAGCTCTTCCCCATTTCAAATGGGTCAAAGGTCTCTGAGTATTTTACTTTCAGTCATAGCAATACAAATGTTATTTCTCAGATCATTAATATAACAAGAATAGTAGTTTGGATCACTTTTTGCCATTTATCACATAACATTTGATTGTTCATTACCTGTAACTGCATTTGGGACAAAAACATTATTGCACATATTATACACATATGTGCACATATGCATATATTATACACACCCACTGGGATTTGACACAACATGTACAGAATAATATTTAGTATTCTATAATGGGACTGGTCAGTCTGTTTAAGAAAGAACAGAGAACAACAAACTGAGTGGATGTTTTCCTATTGATTCCGTGAAAGTTTCTATTTAAGCACTAGATTTCCCTCCTTTTGTATTTCTTCTAAATTATTCTCCAAATCAAAAGCTTCATTACTCTGATAAGTGTGTTTTTCCACCTGAGGAAGATTTTTCCTCTTTCAGTCTGTGTTTTATGTGGTTGTTTGTCATGGAGACCTACACAATGACTTTAATCAATACAAAGTACCCTCTAGGAAATGAGAGACCACAAGGAGGTGCAGCATTATTAAACTGAATTACGGACAAGCGGTAAAGGAGACAAATGAGTATTTTGCTATTATAAAGCTTCACTTTTTATAGCTATGATGATTGAAAATGTTTACAAAGTATGCATGGTAAAGTAGTGGCAGAGGAAGAAGGCTGAGGAAAGTCCTAGTGCTCTGAATGGCAACAAACTTCTGCTGCACATTGAAAAATGGGTTGGAAGCTGAAAACCAGAGCTGCTGTCCTAGTGTGTCTAGAAAGCCACTCGCAGACAGCTGGCTTGCAGGGATCCCCTGACAAGCAGCCCCTGCTTGGGGTTGAGGAGGAAGCAGCCATTCAAACACTGAGCAAGGAATGCAGTTCCCTTCTGGTGTGAAGATGTTAGGGTAAACTCACAGAGAAATTGAATGTTGGTCACTAAGGAGAAGTGCACAGGTCCCCAGGGACACCTTACAGATAAGTAACTTCTACTTTAAATACACAATTGCTTCCTTCTCTATCTATTTATTTTTAAAGAGCTCTTACTTAGCTATTGAATATTAATAGCTGTGATGATTTCTATTGAAGTAATTTGAAAAAGTCATCAACCTTTCTGTAAGAAGTTGCTTGTCTGATTCCCAACATCCTCCTAATCAAGTTTTCCTTTCCTGTTACTTAAAAAATCTGGATAAATCATGCAGTTCATCCAAAATTCCCATGACAGAGCACACATGTATCATCCTTCCTCATCTGTCTGTCTTTCTGCCAGGATTGTATATGAACACCTTACTTATAAATTTGAGGGGCAGCAGTGAAATCCTGACTTCGGTTGACGTAGTCTTTGGCTCGTGGCCCTTTGTGGTAGATTAGCCTTCTGCTTAGGTTTGGGCCATATATTTAACCTTTATGGTTTGCAGCTACCATACTCATTTACAGCAACAAAATACTGAGTAATTTTCAAGATAATCTTTAAAAAAGCACAAAGCTTTTCTGTGAACTAGACCCTACTTTCATCTTTAAGGTTGCATAGCTCGAGAAGAAAGATATCTTTCAAAAAAATGTCATGTAACAACAAAAAAAGTTTTATTTCAGCCCTCTTCGCCTCTGCAAAAATGTGGGCAATGGTCTATATATGTGCTGAGCATACACTTGAATTCTTCATGCAAAGAAATCAAATGCCTGTTTGTAAAAGGATCAGGGATGTGTGCATTTTGCTAACTGCATGTAAACCATCTGTCCCGTTTGTGCAAAGTTCAATTGCATGTTGGAACTGCGTATCTACATTGCTTATGAATTTATACAGGCAGATCCTTAATGGGAATTGAATGGCTGGATAAGATTTTTTGGGTGAGCTTTTCAAAACTGTTTAACATTGGCTTAACTTTGCTTCAGTTGACAGAAATCCAGGAATTCATTATTGACTTACAGGAGACCAAATTAGGCTTGTGATGAATGCTTTGGAAAACACCTTTTTTTCCTTGCTCATCAACATATTCAAATTGTGACCCAAAGCCAGCTAGGAGCCTAAAGTGTGTTGAATGATGTGCCTGTGTGCATGGATCTGGTCTGGACCCTCCTCTTCACTTGTGTGGATTAAACTGCATGATGAGCTACACAATCTTTTCTTCTCATCTGTTAATGACCCTACTCCCAGTTCCTTCCAAGCTGACTTGCTGGTGAAGGAGCAATCACTGGCATGAAGTCTAGGCAAACCTACAAAAGCATGAATTCATTAGGGGAGGAGTGGAGCTAAATGTTTGTTTTTTTTTGCCTCATTAGCACTGGTGTAATACCTACTTCTGGAAAAAACCCTCTGCACATCTATTTACTGTCACCCAAGAACTAGGGCCTAGTCAGGGAGCATGCAGGAGATTTCTGAGTTGCAGAAATCTCACACACACTTTGTAAAGAGCTGCAGAAAGCAAATCTTCCTGCTGCCTGCATAGCTGCCTTAGCCCTGGAATTTGCAGGTCCCTATCTAAATGATTACAAAGCTCTGGCCATAATTGAACACTGGCTTACACCCACAGCCGTATAGACATAGAAGACATACACCTAAGTACTATTTTGATTATAAGGAGCTTGATATAAATAGTAGTTGCTGTAGTACTGGTAGTTAACCAACAGTGAGGAGAAGCAATCTGTGTTGGTCACCTATGACACAGGAGGTGGCCCATAAAACAAACTGTTAAGATACAGTTCTTGTGAAAATGTTTGGGTGCTCTCTGACTAGAGAATGAAGCACAAGAAGGAATGAAAAGCACTTTGTGTTTAAATGCAAACACAATTGTCACTACCTATCAGCCTCGCAAGTTATGGCATCTGTCTTTTCCAGCTTAATTTGTAAAAGAGAGTTGGCTTAGCAGTTTGATCTGAAGGACCTACCATGTATCAGGGCTGTCAACATTGCTAAATATCAGAATTAGAATGAAATAACTTAGTTTCCTTAAATTAGTGAAGCCCCAAGAGGGATTTGTTATTAAAAAAGTCCTCCTATTTATCTGAATTTTGTTTTTCTATTCTGGTGTTGTTGCTTTAAAAAGGGTGAAGAAAGAGGTGAAAAAAAGGGCAGGACAGGTTCCATTCAAGTAGGTGCTCTGCTGGCCAATGTAAACTGGAATTAGTGTCAAGGTCATGGGAAAGGTCATTGACCTAATTTGTTTTCCTGCTCTCAGGAGAGCACTTCCTGTGCTCCAGAAAAAGCAGAGAAAAAAGCTCAGCTCCTATGGGCACTGCCCTAGCACTATGAATGAATTGCACAGTGTCATCTGCCAAATCAATGCGCAGAAAGTCTCTCCTTTTCTACAGCTATGAATATAACAAGCCCTCAAATCTCACTGCAGCCATTACCATTAATCCCTCACAAGCAATACGATGCACGGAAAGATTATAGTTCCATAATGAAGCTTGGTACAACAAAATGCCTGTTTATCAACTTACTTTCTCAGTACGTAATTCATATCTGGATATGACTTAATCTAGGTAAAGTGGGTGTACTCATACAGGGCAACTCTATGAAAACATCGGTTAATTCTAGAGGAATTTGCTGGCATTTGGACTGAGGAAGAGAGGATCTCCTAAAATTCTCTAGAATTTGTACATGTGCCTATTGTAAATCTAGCCTGAGATAAACAAAAGTTTCTCAGTCTAGAACTTGGTATTTATTCACATTTAAGTTCTGTTGCATGCAGCAGCTTGAAAGAAAGCTTAGTACTGGTAGCCTGTCAGATACGAGGCCACACTGCATTGACTTACTACACTCCCATGCTTGAACAGCATTAGAGTGAGGTAAAAAGTAAGAAAATGCCCAAATCTTCCAGTACTCAGGTTGTAGTCAACACTGCTGCCTGTTTCTGAAATAGGCTTATCGTTTTCCCAGCACATTTTTCCCCAGGAAGGAGTCTGGATTTAGTGCCATCCTGCATCTGTATATCCCCTGACACATGCGAAGATGGGAGAATGGTAGATCACTTAAAGCATAAAGCCACCTTTCTGTGCTTTAGAGAAGATTCTGGCAACTTTTTGGTGCTGACTGGCTAGGCTGTGATTTTCCTTCCCAGTTCAAGGACTGAACCTACCACTAGAAAGCCAGTGGGAGCTATGAGATGCTGCTCCTCAGTGGGTTTGCAACACTCACTGCTGCATAAGGAGGGAGCTGCGCACCCACGCCCGCTCTGCATCCCCATCTGGAGATGCCCAGCTCCCATCCTTGCCGCATGCCACCTGTGACAGGTATTGCTGACCTCTTTGCCAGAGCCCTCAGCTCTCAGGGCATATGCCTTTCCTCCTTGCCCTTGCACAGCAGCAGCACCTAATCTCAGTCCCAGGGAGATAGCTTCAGAAGGAGGATTTGCCCTGGGAGGCACAGAAGGTTTAGTTTAAATATACAGTGAAAGAAAACCTAGCAGCATTTTTTTCTAGTGTCTGGTCTTCAGAAAAAAAAGTTTTGTTGTCTGCTGACACACTGGCCTGTCTCAATTCTGGGTTTTGGGGTTTTCGGTTTTGTTTGGGTTTTTTTTCTTTTTTTTTTGTTTTGTTTGTTTGTTGGGTTGTTTTTTTGTTTTTTGTTTTTGGTTTGATTGGTTTTGTTTTCTTTTGTTTTCTGTAATCTACATGATATTTGTTCTTCTTAATCTGTTTGTTCAATCAGACTTAACAAAGAAATTTAGCAAGGGTTTGGCTAAAAAAGCAACACTTTCAGTTCAATAAAGTCTTGAGTACACTGGTGCAACAAGCTTAGCTGTACATTTCTGTATGCTCAAGCATTTCAAGATCTTTCTTTTTCCCTTTTGGCTGGTGTTTCTTCCTCCAGTTAGATATATCTTTACAGATTTATTGTCTTAGGACCATCAATCATAGCACTCTATAGAAGTTTGATTTAAACATCTTTAAATAAACCTGCATAGAAGCATAATTTTTTAAACTTGGTTGTTTCCTTAGATATCAGAAAGTTGACTGAGAAATCATTATAGAATAGAATCATAGAATCGTTAGGGTTGGAAAGGACCTTAAGATCATCTAGTTCCAGCCCCCCTGCCATGGGCAGGGACACCTCACACTCTACCATCTCACCCAAGGCTCTGTCCAACCTGGCCTTGGACACTGCCAGGGATGAAGCATTCACAGCCTCCCTGGACAACCCATTCCAGTGCCTCACCACCCTAACAGGAAAGAACTTCCTCCTTATATCCAATCTAAACTTCCCCTGTTTAAGTTTTAACCTGTTACCCCTTGTCCTATCACTACAGTCCCTAATGAAGAGTCCCACCCCAGCATCTCTATAGCCCCCTTCAGATACTGGAAGGCTGCTATGAGGTCTCCACGCAGCCTTCTCTTCTGCAGGCTGAACAGCCCCAACTTTCTCAGCCTGTCTTCAGGCTTAGGAGTGACAGCTCTGAAATGGAGACGGCTGGGTAACTTTTGGAACTGCCTATGTTGGGGAAGGTCCTCCTTGTTCACCAGGCTGATCCCTTGGCAGGGATTGCTTGTTAGCCCATACAGAAAAGCACGCAGGGTGCATAGAAGGAACAGCACCTTCCACCACAGAGCGGGTCACAGACCTGGGAATATTAGCTAGCAGTTAAAGGCAGTTCTTTGGCACCTCAGGCTAGTTAGAAATGTGGTGTACTGACTTTGCTGTTAGACACCCCAGTATTTTAAGGACATGCCTTTTTTCTAGTATCGGTATTGCTCGCACTCTGTTTCTCAAATCTGGGGTTGTTTGCTATCTGTGAGGTTACATATTTACGTAGATAGATTAAATAGCCCACTGACACACTGCATCCATTTCTATTGTGCTAGTTTATAAATTTACATGGTTACAACATTGTCTAATTCAGTGTTAAAAATAACATCTTTAGACACAGACATTAGTAATGTTAACTCCCGCCTCCCCAAGTGTGGCAAGCAACTATTAGTAGCATTAGTATTCTATTAGCAGACATTTCCCAGAGATTGAAATTCACTTATATTAGAGCTGACTGAAAAAGGTAATACATGCATTAAATATTAATATGATTTTCTCATGAAAATATTCAGAGGACACATCAGAATTGTCATTTAGCTTTTCCTTCTGTTTGTGGACTATCTGTGATCATAATTTTCTTCCATTCATTCCGTATTTAATGAATTGATTATGAATATTTGAAAGTCAAGCCGTGCTGCTCAGTTGTTATTCATCAGAGAAGTCACACAGTCCTTCTTACATATTCAAGCATTTAGGAAGCAAATCCTCATATAAGCCAGTTTAAAATTTTGTTTCTACAAATTCTGTGCTGCAGCTTTGCGCCTTCTGTTTTAAAAACAGCTGAACACAAAGGACTTCTTAAAGTGATAGGCATTGTGCATTTCGATGTGAATTCAGCAACACAGATTCTACCAGATGCAAATGTCCATGTGCAGTAAGACAGTAACAACAATGCATATCTTTCCAAAGTGGCTGCTTGTGTTTTAAAGTTGAATTATACTCTTGCTTTTTAGCAAATTTAGGGAAAGTTTTATCTTAGGTAACTGTAGCACCTCCAAAGGTCTATTCATCACAATGTCTCTTGGACATCTCTGGATGTATTGGTCTCTTTGCAATGAGTGTTGAGGCAGTACAGACAACCAGCTTAGACGTGCCACTTCTGCTGGCTGATGCTGGGTGAAATGAATGGAGCTGAGCAGTGTAAGTCAGATGTTGCGCTGGTTGGTTGTTGCATCCCTTGCAACCCATAAGTGAAGTCAGTTATGAAAAGTACTGCTTGACATAATTATCAGCACCTGCTTCTATGGTTTTGTGTTTTGTTTGGCTGGTTGGTTTTCTGTAATTGGAGCTCTTGGTTTATTTTTATATTTATTAACTGAGGTTTTCAAGTTCAAATGAATCCATTTCTGTGTACTCTCTAATTTAGTTCTGTGTGGTACTAAACACTGCTTATTGCAGTTGTTCAGACTGTTCCAGGCTCATTATTTAAAAGTATTGGAATGACTTGCAAAATTTGAACCCATGGAAAAAACAGTTTGCTGCTTTTTTTTTTTTTTTTTTGCCTTTGAAAAAAAATCTGAACTTGCTCTGTATTCAAACTGAGCAACAGGGCTTTTGCCTTGACTAAGCATCTTCAAATTCAAGATATTTTAAAGTCTTGTAGAGCCTCTCATGAACACTGGAAGGAGTAAAAAATAATATTTAATCAATGCTGAAAGAGATATAATATGATGGAAGCTCTACAGCATCTCAGAATATTATTGCATGAGGTTGTCAAGCACTATTATCTTCAGGAGCGCTTGAAATATTCATGTGTTTAGGCAATTGATAATTCTGGAGTGCCTCCCAAAATAATACTGGATTTTTCATTTAAGGCTTTTCAAAGCAGCACAGAGCACTCGCTCCCAGAACATCCAACATCTGTAAGTCAATTTACGCTAACAACCCAAAAATGGGGGCACCACTAGCCGATAATAAAAATGTAGATCTTAGCTACATTGCAAAGAATCTGATGCATTGTAACACAGTGCACACCAAGATGCCAAGCACTGATCTTTTTTTTTAGAACAGATGTAGCCTCATGCTGTTGAATCCTCATATTTAAATAAACGTATGAGAAATGCGTAGCATTTAGCACACTCCTTCAGCAGTAACTCCAAGGGCAAGTTAAAATAACTAACATTATTTCTCTGAATGTTATCAAAAATAAATTCATACTGCATATCTTTGTCTATCTCTCAGTAGAGCACAACACATTTATAGGGCCTCCCTGCTTGTTTTGTTCAGAGAATACCCAGTAAAATGCATTAATTTGCATTGTGGGCAATTGCAATGACTGTCCACTTGCAGATCAGGGATTCTCTATGCTGTACAAACAAGGCACAAGGACATGCTGTCTAAATGAGAAGAAGCAGATAAACACTGTGTTTGAGATTCACAGTACTGTTCCTTTGAATAAGTATTTCATTTTCTGTACAGCATTGGAATCTGCAGTTTTGCTCTAACAGTAACACCAAGCTGAAAATGTGACAAGGACTTTACAGACATCAGCAGGATGTATCCTAGGTCCTGAAGGGCTTTCGGCTTCACTAGCTGATATAGCAGCTTCAGGATAAGCATTGAAAGAAAGGCAGCCAGCCTGTCATCTATCCTGATCACCACCCTGATTTGTTGAACTCTGTTTTCTGATTCATTCCTTTTGTATTTAATTTGGGAAATTCTACTAATGTTCATTTTCATTTTCTTCACTGATTTTGATGCCTTCTTTTAAAGACAAGCCAATACTGAAGGGCTGGCCAGCTAGTGAACTAGGTGATAACTTCTCCAGAAATAATGATTTCATGAGTTGCAGAAACAGCATGAAAATTCTTTTCAGAAATAGGAAAATGTTTAAAAAGGACCATCTTTCAGTTTTTTCCATTTAAAAAAAAAAAAGGCCTCTAGCTTTCAGCATTAGACAGCCAAACCGTAACGTTTAATCTGATAAATTCCAGTCTCTGTTTTTTGCAGAGCTAGGAGAGACACTGGCTTTTGCAGAATTTATCAACTATTCACAAGTGTTAATGTTTACAAAGTTGCTAGGTTGGGCTATGCATCTGCACAGCTATTTGGAGAGAGATAAAGGCAACTTTAAAAAATATGCCCTATCTCTCTGTTATTATTAGATGCTCTATGGGCGGGTTCTCACTTGTCTAAGGCTATTCCATTCCAAAGATCTTATGTGTTGTTCTTAAGATACTACTGTCCTTGGAATAAGGAGATGACAGCAGACCATTGTTTTCCTGAATTAAACATATAGTAATGTATTTCAGCTCCCTGTAATCCTCTTTTCCTTTACAGCTCTGATTTATGAGGGCATTTTTTGTAATTTAAGCCTGCTTAATAAAATTAGCCAGAGAACAACAGTTTCATTCTATGATAACTTTAAAGGTCTCAAATTTCTTTTGTTCTACCCTGGAACACGCAAAATACAGTCTTTGGAAAATATCACGGAATGGAACTGTTGCATTTGTCTATTTTAAATCGCGAAAAAAGTTCAAATTTTTTGAGTTGCTGTTTTTTTCCCTTTTCTCTCTCTCTGGTTGGAAGTGATCTGTGCCACGGGAATATTCACATTTATAACTTGTTGAATCTGTACTACTTTAGAAATTTTTATGCTTTGGCAATACAGACTAATCCATAGAAATATATTTAAGTCAGAAATTTCTAGCCATGTCTTTTGTATCAGTATTGAGCAAGGTCTGGGTATGGAGAAGGACTGCTGATGTTTGGTGATCTGTCTGCCGAGTGTGGTATCTCTCTCTCTCTCCCGCTCTCTCTCTTTCTCTCTGATTTATTCATCAATTTTTACTGCAAAGTCATCGTACCTTGGGTGATTATATCGCCACTTAGATCACTTAAGGCAGCCCAGGAATTGTCAGGAAGAGCCTTTTCCTTGAAGTTAACTGGGAAAGTGTTAGCCTATTCATTTGTATACCATCCTGGTATATGCAAGGGCATATATATATGCATATATACATACACACACACACATATATATATATAAAATTCTCACCAGAATAGAAATAAGAAATTTCTCAGAACCCACTATATTCTGTGATTTCTCTCCTGTTTCCTGCCTGAATGTGGGCTCTCCAGGCCACATATTTGGCTGTCTCACTTGTGCAGACTCCTGGGTCTGGGAGGAGGTGGTGGGGAGTGGGTAATGTGCACTCCCAGAGGGCACCTGGCTGCTGCTGGCTTTGTGATACCACCAGAGCTGATAGAGTAGGTGTCCTCCTCCAGCTCTTTCAGCCACCGGGTTTTCTGCTCCAAAACCTGAGCACCTCTTGCCCCTTCCTCTTCATCAGATGTCTCCCAGCCACCCCTCAGCAGCATAAATGGCTAACTAGACCCTTGTCAGCTTGCAGAAGAGATACGTACTGCTCCTGTCTGCCATTCCCACCCCAAGCAGCAGTCCCAGGACTCAGACTGACAGGGGAGCCAAAGGGTCGACATATTAGCACAGTTGTTCTCTGTGCTCAGATATGACCCTGCCGTCCTCTTTGCCAGCATCTTCATTCTGACCTTTCTATTGCTGGCACATCTTGTGGGCCAAAAGCAGCTCCCTGGACAGGTGGTTTAAATGCTACTAACAACTTGTTTCTCCACGTGTGGTTGTGAGGCTTTTGTTTGCATGTTTGCCTAGAGCTAATATTAGAAGAGGTTGGAAAGGCAACTTCTAAAATAAATCTGAGTGTATTTACTAGGCATGGCAAATTTACATACATCTATATGAGGAGGTGCTGGAGTTTTGCAGCGCTTCCCTAGGACATGTAAGCTCTGCCTTAAAATGGTGACATGTATAAATAAATGTGTACTCATAAAACTGCATTGAAGCTTATTGGTACACCAAAGATTTACATGGCAGCTTACTGTGTGTCTGTCCGGGTGGCTGTAATTCTTGCATAATTTCTGCCAGTCACCTGACCTCAGTGTTCTAGTCTTGCTTGAAAAGGGGTGGGGACTTGGTCTCATTGACGTCAATGCTAAAACCTCCTTTAAGTTCACCAAGAGATTTTCTTGTCCCTTTTATGTAGCTCTAAATGAGGGGTTTGTATATGTGCCTTCAGCAAAACAGGCTTTTGTATCTCTAAAGAGAGCTGTGTTGCAAAGGCTGCACAATGAGATGCTACCCACTGTAAATTATATAAAGGGATTAAAAGCGATAGCACAGAGGCTTCTCAAGAGAGGCAAAGGGTGAGGGCTGTTGTGCTGAAATTTGTAGCATGTATGGGGTTCAGCCCAGGGCCTGACCACACAGCTTTCTCTCTGCTTGTGTGAATGATGTTCACCAGCAGCAGGAGTGTCTCATCAGGTCTTTGCTAAGGTCACTGATTTTGGATAATGTAGTTAATGCAACTCTGATGGCTTCCTGAGAGATCCTAGGTGGCATATTTATTGATCGATATTAATTGTGCAACTTCACAAACCCAGTAAACTAATGCACAGAGAATAATGCAGCTGGAAGCCACCTCTCTGGTGCAGGGTCTTCAGATACAACAAATGTGTCTTTTGTTTTCAGCTGCAAACGCTGCTCTTCCCACTAGGCCCTGTTGTTGCTTGTAGGGTAGCATGTTTTAGGCAAGATAAGGGATTAGGAAAATCCACCTGTGGTAAACAGGTCTGTAACTAAGGACCCTACCTTGGAGACTTGAGAAGAAGGTAACAAATGAGAGTTGCAGAAAGCATGAGAATAAGTAACTAACATCTTTCTTATTTATCACTGGGCTATTCCTACATGGTGTCAATAGGAAGTAGTCTAAATTACCTAGAAAGTGCAAGAGATGAAGAATTTACTATGCATTCATTAGCAAAAAAGAAAAGATGGCACTGAACTATCTGGTGAGAGAAAAAATGATGTCTGTGATTCCTCCTTACAAGAAATGGCTTTGCACTGTGATATATTGCAGGAGGGTATTTACCTTTGTCCTGTGTTCCAATTTAGATTACAGAGAGAAATAAAAGCAAACGTTAAAATATAGATGATGTCTTCATGGCAGAACCCAGTCCTGTAGAAATACTGGGAACGTGTGACTAAGTTAGAAATGTTTATTCCTGCACTTCATGTTACTGGAGTTTCCCCAATATCGCTAGGAGAATCTGAAAGTAGGTGACAAGTATGGTTTAATATGTAGACTATGCTGTTAATGCAGAGATGTATTTTCCTTAGGTATGTTATGTAACGAAGTGGGCAAGCAACTTCATTATGAAAACACTGTGATCGAATTGCTGTGGATACTCACTGTGTTCACTGCTTTGTCTTCAGATTTCTATGTGCAATTTAGCTTCAAGACCTTTTAAGCTTGACAGAATAAAAGCCATTACTTGGAGGCACTGCCAAAGGGAACTGTGGAGTCCTAAAATTTTGTAATAACGGAATTCAGCTCAGAGGCAAATATGTGTGGAAGTGCACATGCTTTGTAGTTTGCACCAGGCCCTGTCTGAGGAGGTTTACTGCAAGAGACAACAAAGTTCATAGCAGCAGGATGTCAAGGTTGTCTCTCACAAACAAATTTGTCACAGGCAAATGACCACTGATTTTCTTTTTATGCCTTTAATATTAGCTACAACACAAGCAGTCATGAAACAGTCTTAAATAGATCCTGCTGAGGGATTTCCCTAATGCAGAGTCCATGCCCCATGCACACACTTTGTCAGTGCAGCCTGTATTTGCAAAAGTCCTGGTCTGAATCCAAAGGAGAGACCTTTGCAGGGAAGAGCTGGAGAGGCACTAGGGGCTCAGGGCCTGTCTACATGGCCATAGCCAGAAGCAGCTCAGGATTCACTGCCTAGTCTTATGTGCCTGGAGAACATCAGGTCAGAGGGTGTTCTTCAGTTAATCTTACAGTAAGTCGTACATCTTGCAGGGTGTCTAGTGGTTTCCTTAAGAGAACTGCTGCTGAAGGGCCAAATTTTTTTTTCAGCTAGGGATTTTTATCCCAATCTTGACAGATAAAAACTCATGGTTAAGGGCTTACTAGCTGTCTGTTTTAAAAGAGCTTCTGGGAACTTTTAATGGATGTCATTGTTCTCCACAACTGTTAAAAACAACTCTGAAGACTACAAAACAGTTCTGCATTGCCTAAGGCTTGAGGTAGTCACCACAGGTATGTACTTGAGACAGCTGGGAGAAGAAACACAGTTCACAGAAGCAGTCAATGCTATAAAGGATTGCCTGATACTTAACAGAATATAAATAGCTAAATTTTAGCTATCAGTAGTATGTGAGGATGATTGCTCAACTGATTATGAAATGCCATAACTTCTTAACCTCATGAATTGCTTCATAAAGACTCAATGTGGCATTGGTGGGGGAATGCTGTTTTCAGAAAATCATTTTGCTGAGTATTTTTGTAGAATGTGTGTTAAAAACCAAAATATTGACAAGTGTCACTGGAGTGAGGCAGAGTACCAAAAACCAGTGCAGGAAACAAACACTTGGAAGATGATGGGAAATCTATTTGGGCCAATTTGCTTTTTATTTATGTTAGTAAATTTAGGGGTTAACTCCTATCAATGCTGCTATTAGAATTATAAAGACAGAAAACTAATGGGAGAGAAATGAACTGATTAAAGCTGTTATGACTGCTTTTCCTGATGCAGGAAGGTAAAAAACCAACAAGTTTTCCGGAACAAAAATAGAAATATGAAATTATGATATAAATTAAAATCCAGAGAAGACTGGCCAGAAAAATGCTAGGCTTAAATGAGCATTAAAAGAGCACCAGCTTGTTCCTGGGGCTCTCGTGCTATTTATTGCATGGTTTTTCTAATGAAAGGTGCCAGACTCGCTCTTCTTACTGTATAACAACGCACCAAGGGGTTCTGGATGGAATACAGGATGATACTAGGGTGTCTCAGAAGCAGAGGCAAAGCCAAATAATGCCATCTGGTAGCCAGGTTTTAGTGAGTAAATGCAAAAGCTGGTGGAAGGTTACGACAAGCACACCAAAGCTTAATAATGCAGGGACATTAATCCTTTCTCCCCTGCCTGATTACCCCAGCAGAAAGTCTGCACCAGCCTGTGCTCTGTAAATGATTCAATTTACTTTTTTTCCTTTTTTTTTTTTTTTTGCTGGCATGCTTGTGCAGCATTTTGCATGTTTTCAGCATTACTCAAATAATAAATTAACAACAAAATTAAAAAAAAAAAATCTGTTACTTCAAACTCTGTCTTCCCAAGGTACAATCTGCCTACAGTTAATTTTATGCTGGCAAGCTGAACCCTGAACCAAAAAAAACAGAAGGTGTCTTCTCTGAGAAGGCACAGATGTATAACCAGGTATAGATGGTATAAACACGTGTGGTTTTCCTCATGGTCACTTGGAGCTGCTCACTCCTCATGTCTACAGGATTATCAAAAAGTTCTACTAAGTCTTTGAACTCTAATATATTTGAAAGCCAGTGGAAAGGGATTCATACTTGCACATCCATGCTCCCAGGAAATGCTAACCAAGTAGCTTGAATTCCAGGATCCCTTATCATGCCCTTTTCTGGGTCACTCCCATCACCAAAGGTTCATCACAGCTTCAAGATCAGGGTGAAGATAGTTTGTGCAGATGCTCATCCTATTTTAAGGGCATTGTCTTGTACTTGACATAAAGGGTCAGGACAGGGTTTCCTTCCAAAGACACTGCAAAAGAACAAGATCTGTTTGGTGAAAATAATACAGAATATTGTCTGTGATAAAGGATTGCTCCAAGCCATCCATGCCACCCAGGGTTGACCCTGAGCATATGGTACCTGTACTGCTATAGAAAGCCTGCTGTCCCTGCATTCAAGCCCATCTTGCTTCCTATGCACTGGCCACATGCCACTTGTCAAGCTGCCCCTCTGCTCTCAGCTGCCACTTGGCTGACAAGTGCTGTCTCAGAGCTGCCCAAAGTGCACAGCATGTCAGGCAGAGACTAACCTGAGCTGAAAGGCAGGTGAGCTGGTCTGTGATTTGGGAAGAATAAAAGCCGGTTTTAATTTGTACTGGGAATGAAAGAAAAAACAACAAAATCCATGCTGTGGGTTGAAGATCTGTTTTGGCCTCTCTTAATTAGCAGATAAAATGAAGATGGAAATCTAAATCCACAGTGGTTGGCTTTGAAACTGGGTGTGACCCATGCCAGGGAGAACTCTGCCAGGGGAGACGCCTGCATGTTGTTCTCCATCAAAGGCTGCTGGAGAAAGAGACTAAGCCCACAGGGGAACAACTACATTCCCAAGATTTACCCCTCTGGAGCATGAACCCAGCACGCACAAGAAATGCAGATCCCTAGCAGAGACATGACCTCACTTTTTAAAAGGGTCAAACTGTCCTTGCCCTAATGAACTCTTTGGTAGCTGTGGAGACATGAATGCTGGTGGACGGCTTGTGAGATCATGTAAGAGAGAGCTGGGAAACAGGTCATGAACTGATCAGTGTACATAGCTAGTGCCTATCTATAGCAAGCTTATTACCCTCACCTCTGCAGCCTGTAGAGCCTGTTATTTATATTAAATAAATATAAGTAACTCCCAGTATCCACAGAGCAACGGATATAGGCAATGGAGTAGTGATGTGCATACTAGGGTAGCCATATGTCCTTTAAATGTCCATTCTGGCTTGCTGGGTAATGCCCTTATGAATACTTGTAATTAATGGTAAGAACTGAGGTGAATACTTCCTAGTGACTTTGGGTTTTGTTGGGTTTTTTTGGTTTTTTTTTTTGAGCTAGAACTTGTTTTCTAAAAAAGGAAAGGTGGATGTACCTGCCTGGAATACATGTGCTTGACTTGGGAATATGCAGCAGGCACAGCAAGCCAGGCAGTGCCCATCCCAAGGGCTTGGGGTCTGATTTTGGCATGTGGCTGGTGGCTGTAAGCTGGCCCTTGCTTTGGCCACTCACCCTGAGGGTTTCAGAGGGCTTGGCAGGGCTCAGGACTTGTGCTACTCTGCTCACAGGGTTCATGCATGGCATGTTGGGAAGTTTACCACCCAGGGCTAAAATTCTGCATACGAAGGCAAGACACTGGGAAAAGGGAACTCTGGAATATGAAACTCTAGCAATTTTGAACAAAGTATGCCCTTTCAGCCAGCAGCAAACTGAGCCAATGTCCATGGCCCAGTGCTTGTTAATTCAATCCTCTGGGTTCAGCAAGCACAAAATAACTTTTTTTCTGCATCAGTCTGCCAACTTATTTAAAGCAACCAGTACCCTTCCAGCTTCTTGCAAGTCATGGGTGTTGTTGGTTTAGAAGTCACTGGAAATGAGAACATCTTCAGTGTTCTTTATTGTATGAGAAATTTTACAGAGAAGTGCCCAAGCAAGGCCAGGTTTGGACCTTGCAACTAACAGCTAGAATTGATCCATCTTTACGGTAGCTACACCAGCTGCCATTAAAAGGCCAAGGGAAGTAAGATTGAAAACTCAGTTTGTTCACATGGAGCAGTGAGCTGAAGGCTGAATACAAGCTCAGATGTTGAACGCTGAGAAGCCTAAAGCAAGCTTTGGTTCAAAAAACCTTATGTCAGATTTCAGGAGGTGATACCATAGTGTTAGACTTGGAAATCATTGAACACTGACCAGAAACAGAGCAGTAACCTCTCTCAGAAAACATACATCATCAAATATTTCTGGCATTTTTATTGATAACCTGTAAATACAAATAAGCTTATTCTGGAGTGTCTGAAGGTACTTAGTAGGTGTTGACTTAGTTGTGCTCTAGAGGAACTGGCTGATGTAACTATCACTCTCATAATGGAAAAATATTGTGATATTTTCAACCAACCTACATATTTCCATATTGGGCACAGCTGCTGGAAATGCAATATCAAGCTATGAAAAGCCTCTCGTTTTCTGCCGGGATAGTGGAGTGACTCCTGCATGCATAAATTTCCTTAGCACATATTTTTTAATCCATGTAGCACAATATATGCAAATCTGCACAGCGAGGATGTCCTTCCTCCTATCTATACCTATATACTCTCCACACTAACTAATGTTCAAACCAGGAGTGCTCCTGCAGTGGCCTCTTTGTCAGTAGCTCTGCAGTGTAATACCCTGCAGATTCACAAAGATAAGTACAGCTTTCACCCTCTGTTATCCCTTTGGGCCTCTATCCAGCTTGCCGTGTCCTTTTGTTGCCTGTTTCATCTGACTGTCTTAAACAAGTGTGACAGAGATTCCTGATGTTATTGCCCAGTGCCCTGGTCATATGTTGCTTTGAAAACACTGAAGCGAAAATTGGGTGGCTGAGATGCCTTTAGCTCAGCAGAAACTCTGGAGCCCTCCAGTAAAATATTGCAGTGAATCTGAGGCGATGGGTGGAAAAAGGCAGCAAGGCTGGTGAGGGAAAAAATACACTATTTGTCATTTTAAACATGTCTTGGTTCATAATGGGAATTTGGATGGGAAGCACAGCTGGGAGGACAGAGAGAGAGAGAGACATTTTTATTATGAAAATATGTGCTAATTGTGGCTCTAAGCAGGGGATGGAGGGTGGGACAGTATGTGATGGAGAAGTCACCTGCAGTGGAGGTGGGGAAGGAAGAGAAAAAGGGCAAAAGGATACTACATTTTTCATATATATTAATTGAAAATGTACCTATTTCTTCTCTAGTGACTGACCACCAGCTAACCGGGCAACCTCAGATCACTGAGTAAGATTCAGCACTGTTTCTGTTTCTGGCAGTAGCTTTTATGGATTGGTTCTAGCACCTGTTATTTAGACTTGTGTGAACAATTGTTTTCAGATAGAATGAAATGTTTCAGTTGACCCAAAACTGACATTTGGTTTCACTCAGTCCTCTAATAAACATATTCTTTCCCTTTCAGGCATCAATTTGTATTATGTTTGTGTTTGTTTAAAGCCAAGTAGTGGAAATGCAGAGCCATGATTGATACATACAAGAAATAAGAAAAAGTTTTCTTTCTTAGAAATGAAAAATTCAGGAATGTCCACATCACTCTCCCATGTTGTGAGAGAATTCTCTGAGCCTTTTACTTTCAGAGAAACTTTTAACCCCCAGGCTATGGTTGATTCTGAGCAGCTGGGTATCTGGCCATTTGTATTAAATGCCTGGCTATGTATTGGTATTGATGCTGATCAGACACCCAGTTACTCCACAAGTTAGGTAAATGTCCAAATGCTTTTTCTCAATGGTTACAGTATAGCTCCTTCCCAGACAGAATAGCTTCATCAGGACAGCACCATAGCATGGTGTTAATTAATCTCAAACTATTTGGCAGACAGTTCAGGCAGCAACTCAGAGAGCATTATTTGAAATAATACACTAATTGAAGCTGGTCTGAGGTTTTTTGAGCCTGAATTGGTTTTTGTTAATACCCAGAACATAAATGTGGGTCACTAACACAATGTTATCTGGGGCCTCAGATGTGATCTTGTTGAGACGTACTGAAGGGCTTCTACCTCAAGTGCCAGGAGATAAATTTTGTTCTGCAGTAAACCATATAAACTCTAATGGGCCCAGTACTTCTTCTGAAATAGTTAAGAGAAGCTCCACTGCTTCCAATTGCTATTCCAGTTCCCTCTTAACCTAAATGGTTCAGCCCTGCTCCTCCAGAAATGGCTCTTGGGCCAGTGACCCTCAAGAGGAAATACAGCAGGATTGATTTTTTCATTTTGTTTCTTTTAAGTCTTGTGGACATCTAAAAAAAAGCAGAAGGGCTCATAATTCCCGTTCTGCTTTCACCTTTGAAAATCCTGCTGTGAGCCTAACTGGATTGCTTAGGTGTTATCTACTCCTAAAACAATTATTTATGCAGCAAAATGCCGAATGAGGAAAAGGCACATTAAAGAGCAGCTGAAAAGTAAAATTTGGGTTGCTACTCTCAGTTCCAAGAACCAAGAAGGAATTTTGGTGAGGTAGGGAAGGAAAAAAGTTACGGATATACAGACAGATTCTGAGCCCAAGTTTTCCTGACTCTCCTACTCAAAGAAGTTCTCATTTTCTGGTGCTTTATGTGAATTATCAGTAACCACAACTTGACTGTTCTATTCTGCTTACCCAGTAAGCCTACTTTAAGAGCCTCTGATGAGACTGGTAACACTACATATAAATCAAACTCTTCTGCAGCTCTTCTGACAATGTATGTCATGAAAACACAGACAAAACATTTTTCCTAGGCACCACAAAAAATTCTGCTAATTTTCTTGTTCTTCACACCCAAAAGTTGGCCAGGAAGTGCTCTTGATAAGACCTAAACAGTGAGCTTCATTGAGCTCTGCAGTGAAAAAAAAGTTCCTAAGGGACCATGCATGAAGCAATATAGAGGGTGAGTCAATTAGAAAATCATCTGCGTCATGTGACGCAGGAAATTCTGTGGCTGGTATATATACTACAGTTTTCCCATAAATAGAAGTGAGGGAATTGTTGTTCTAAAACTTGAATGTGTAGCTAATTTGAGAGTGATCTCACAGAGGGCTGTTGCGGAGTTCCTATTTGTTATTATTTGGTGATTAAGCATAGCTTGTACATCTGAAACTCTTTGTCTATTCATTCCGCTTTTAGACTTGCAGCACCAGATGCCATACCAATTCACAACAGAAGATGATTCAAGCAGAGAATTCTGTCTATTTTGGGGATTTGTTAAGGCTTCCTCAGCCTTCATAATTCTGCTCATTAATTCCTTAACTGCTGTCATAAATCTTGTATTTTGATAACTCACTCATTAGCCCAGACAAGTGACGTGCATCCTTTGGTAGATCTCAGGACCCATCTTCTAAATAACAGACAGAAAGCAACAAAATATCTGGCTTCTTTCCTGGAAATTTAAGGCTAATACATCCCTTCTTTGCTTTTCACTGCCCAGAACAACAACAAGAAAATTTTGATGCCTGGATCTCCTAGGCTTAGTTCTTTTTTTTCCTTTCATTTCACTTAATGAGAGTTACTGTTTTTTCCAGTGAATACAGAATCATTAATCATACATTGAATCTTCAAACAAAATCCACAGATGCTTTTCTTATTCTAAAGGAAGCCCCTCCCTCCTCCTCTGAAGTCCCGTGTTTCACAAAAGGTTTCCCATTACTCGGAGACTAACTCGTGGCTGGAAATCTGTGTCTTCAAAGGCCATGGATTCAACAAAATAAATAATGAGACTTCCACCAGCTGTTTAAGTTAAAAGTGATGTAACTATTGAGATTTGTGCTTCCATACACACAAACAAAATAGCAATGGTCAGGAAGGAATTTTTCTTAAGTACTAAATTATTTGACATAACTTAAATAAGAATTTTTAGTCAAGAAAAGACATACAAAAATATTTTCCAGCATCATTAAATGTTAAAAGTTTGATTTTTGGTGTACAATCTGTAGCAGATATTATGAAACTGGTAGGAATTTATGAGGTTATTTAATTTTGAATTGTAATACGTGTATGATGAGAATATGGTTAACTGGGAATAGCATCAGTAAAGGCCAGCTCTTTTAAAGTATTGGAAAGCAAGTGCTAACCTATTTGTCTACTACTTTACAATCAGAATTTCAGCAGCAAAACTGACAAAACTTTTTGTGGAATTTTGGCATTACAATGAGCTTATTTTTCTCACATCTCTTTGGAGAGTAAACAAAAATAGGATTCCATAAGTCCTTACATTCTGAAAATCTTCCAAAATCTCAAAGTCATTGTGCAAAAGGGCTGATTTAAAAGGGGCAGACAATGAGCAAGGCCTTCATTGTCAGGCTGCGAGTGAACAAGTTATTTGTGCGCTATCAGTTATATGCTACTGTCAGATTTTTCGTTCAGTGTGAAAAGAGCATGATTTGATTTGGACAGCCGGACTAGGCTGCAGCCATATTGTTTTTTCCACTGATGTTAATGTATGTAATAGCACAAAAATTTCTGATTATGACAAGGCTTAGAATGAAATTATATGAGATATTCCCCAAAAAGTGCTGAGGGTGCCTTTTGAGGGTTTACAAAGCAGGTATCAAGTGCTGTAGATGTACATACATCACAGTGATCCATTTGGAAATCCAAGTCTTGATAATAAAAGTCCATCGTTTACACTTTTAGGTCAAGTGGAAGTACTGCTGACCAAAATGGGGAACAGTCTGTTTTCTCAATAGAAATTATATGACCCTCCTGCCTTTTTAAGTCTTCTATGTCTCATATTGTATGATTGACAAAATAATGGCAGCTGCATCTTTTCTAATTTCTTATCAGAATGCAGCTAAAGCTATACAGAAGGACAAACAGCCAGGGTTGAGGGGAGCTGGGAAGGGAGAGAGTTTGCATGGGTCAGGGAAACAAGCAGTGCAAAAGCTTCCTGAAAACATCTAACTAAAATATAATTACTAAAACAGCTTTGAAAAGAGGGAGTTAAATTACTGAGTGTGGCTATCATCATTTTCCTAGTTTAAATTATTCCAGCATAAATGAAATGAAATAGGTCCTGGACTCCGGTAATTAACTACCCTGCTCATGGGTGATCACAATATGTGCCATGTAAGATCCCTGCAAAAGCAAAATTTATACACCTACAAATGACGTGTGCATATTAAAACCATTTTTGCAGTTTACAAGAGTAGCGAAGTCCTTTGATAGCTAACCAAGAAAATTATAGTGGGGGGTGGGGGCGTGGGGGAGGAAATTCTGCATTCTCTTAGAAGTAATGAATTAGACAACATTTCCCTTGAATTAGTTCATTTTAAAAGAGAACAAACGGTTTGTCCTGCTGGGTAGCTTTCAGCAGGGATGCCCTGCCTGCCTTACTTCAGATCTGCAACATTATGTGCTTTCAATTAGTGGTAGCACTTGCAAAACTAGTAACACAGAAATTTTGGCATGAAATCTGACTCCAAGGCGGTGAAGGGTACTTAAGATCTACTTGGGGATGGGTGGGGGAATGCAGCATATTTGAAACAGTGTTGATCATTTGTCATAATGGTGTCACTTCTAAAAATCTCACTGCATTTTCATACACTTGGCTTTTAATTTCTTCTTTGCTTCCTTGTTTAGAATTTACTTTCCATTTACCTAGGGTCCCTATTTCCTATCTCTTTTGTCACCTGGCTACTTATTAAACCTACAGTTAAGTTTTCTTCAGGCTTTTAGGGAAGCCAAGTGTCCTAGCTAAACATGCTCAAAATACTGCAGTATTAAAATGCTTAACATTTAGTCCTCTTCATCTTCGAAGTCCTTTGCAAACACTAGTTACAACAGAACAATCCAGCATTGTCGGGGACTGAATTGTTCAGTCCATTGTCCCATTAAAGTTATGAAGCAATTATTAAAACACCCTTTTAAGGCAAATGTTAGTTCTTTTAACTTTGCAGTCAGCAAAAGCTGACTTCTGTTGCTATTCCACATCGATGTAAGTGCCTCTTGTAATACGTCTGCTGGCAGAAAAAAAGCCTGTGCATGTTTCAATGAAGTTCCCCAGTCCTACTTATCCTAGATATCTTGATAGGCAGGTGACATTTTGATGAGCGAAATAACAAATGTCACTGCTGTGGTGACAGACATATACAATATTCCAAATATCCACTGAAAAAAGAAGTGTTTAATATAGGAATGAAAGAGGCAACTGCTTGACGGGATTTGAACATGCATAACTATAATATTTTTAGCAATGAAGTCAATAATTTGTCTCGCTATCACATCTATCATGGTGCTAAAGTAATTTTTACCAAGACTTTCCTATATGCTGTTCTAGTATGTTGATTGTCAACAGTGCCATTGAAAGGATACTACAGCAGATATGAGAATTTTTTTTTTCCCCAAGAGTTGCATTCCTCATCTCAGCTAAAGGACTTAGATTGGTTTGGGTGGTGCTGAAGGTTGGAAAGCAGAAAGGACATTGCACATTGTCACCATGTTTTGTTAGCCTATTGCTGGTAATGAGACCTTATAAAAAAAATCTTGCTTTAAAATCCCCACAAATTTGACAATGTTTTGATAATTTTGGGTGTTCTCCAGCTGAAACAAAATCTAGGGATTGCAAATGGAAGTGGAGTGAAAGTGTGGAAAATGTTGCTCATGTCGAATCCTGCAGTATTCATCTGCTGAGTTATTCATGTGTCTGATCAACAGCATTTGTTTTTATCAGTGCCTAACTCAACCTTGCTTGCACTGCCACTTAGTCTCATTTTCACTCACTCTAGAAGCAGCGACCTGATCTAAGGAGCTGAGAAGGGAGCAAAAGCATGGGGTGTGGTTAGATGTTCTCTTTCTGATCACTTAAAAGAAATGAGCATATGAAGAAGCAGTTAGGCCACTGCGATCAAACTCATATGCAGTGTAGTTCAGTGATTTTGAGCTAGAATACCAAGTTTCCCATACACTTCTTCAAAGTCTCTGCAATGGGTGCGTCTTATTTAGGTAACAGACTGTCTTTTTGCATGACAGGTAACCTACAATGGTCCACAACCATGCAAGCAGGCTTTTCCCAATTTCATTCAGACTGCTTAAAAGCTTTATTGCAATTCTGGAGATAAAGATGATCACATTTCACTGACTTAAGAGAGTAGGTTTAATGCACTGTGTCATTTTCCTCCATCCTGATGGGCCTTTTTCATGTGTGTGATTAATACGTGTATTAATGCTAATAAAACACGGAGTTTCCCAGATGTCGACGTGGCCCCTTAATCCTTCCCTGTTCTGCTGGGGATAATCATTTTTACAACATGAGATCACTTGCACCAGTAAAGTGCATTTTAACACCTTTTGCTGTTATCTATATGAACTGATGATCCTAACAGAATCCCAGCAGCGCATTTAAACTTTTATTTCTTAGGTTAATCAGGCTAAAAGACAGTCAACAAAGTTTTCCAAAGGGGCTTTCTTTGCATTAAAAAGAAAAAATAAATAAATAGATGCTACTAGGATTGTTCGTCACCAGAAATTTTGCTCATTGAGAAAAGAAAGGCAGCAACACTATAAAAAGAAAGGGTGTTTTTGTCTAGGGGACAGCATGGCATACAAGGGGAAAAAAAAAGAAAGAAATATTTTCTGAACAAAGAAGTCAGGCCAGTCCCCCTATTTTTTTGATCTTTAATCCCTTCTCTCCCAAGTAGAATGGCAAAGGAGCCCTTCTCTCTTTCTAATAAATAGCTAGCAAAGGAAGGCATTCAATGCTGTGTCCCTTTGATCAGCACAAATCTGTCAGCTCCTGCAGCTTTTTTTTCTAGCTGCTCTTGTTCCTGGTTAAAAGTGGAAGTAATAACCCCTGAAAGAAATACCCTAGGTGTCCTGCAAATCATCAACCCTATTTTTTTCCTTGTTTTTCAGTGGCCCACCCTCCTGGCCTGAGCAGCCTCCTTACTAACACCCCTCTTCCTCTTTCCACCCTTTTTCCAGAATACCAGTTTCATTTGATACGCAATTCAGTGTGCCAGTCTGACCTACTGGGACCTTGCTGTCTGAGACTCTACCACTCTGCAGACAGGGGAAACCTTCCTTCTAGCAGCAAACAATGTTTACGCCCATACATCTGTCTTCCTGTAACGGAATTAAAAAATACTTCATAGACACAGCAAACGGATTTTAGGAAGTTACCTTTTAATAATTTATAATGCAGCCCTTACTTTAAAAGCAGCACAATGCAAACAACAAATAAAATATGGGTTGTGCTTGACCAAGCGCCTGAGATCCCGTTTTGCTCCAGTCTTCAGGCTGCTGCAGTTTAGACAACATCATTGCATCTCCACAATAAACAGTTTGCAAATATTGCTGCTTTCAGTCAGGTCACTCCATGCATTTTAAAGCAGGCTCCTTGTTTACTGCTCGGGTTATCTGCAATCTGCATTTCTTCTCCTCACAGTGTCAGCACCTGATCCACAGTTTGCAAATATTATGCAGTGGAAATAATTCACAAAGGCAAACAATTACAATCGAGTGTAGAACATGAGCCTGACTGGTAATGGGAGAGCAGGGCAGAGGCTGTGGTGTCTGCGTGTGTGTGTGTGTGTATAAAGGGTTGGAGGGGGGAGGAATGGGAGAGTGAGGAAAAGCGACTGTATAAAAGATTATTATTCCTAGACAATGTCATATCCTTAGTGATGTGTAATGATATTTAAATACCTTTCCATTTCCCCCTGGTGATGGCTGCACTGGGTGCGTTCTGTGTGCCTATAGGGGTATGTTTTTCACAAATCGGGATGGAGTGAATGCCGTTCGTTGTTCTGGCTGCAAAATGTCAAACTGCAGTGGAAAGAAATACAGCATTGCAGTGGTGGTGCACTGAGGCCCCCGGTAGGAAAGCAGGAGCTATTAAGTGGAAAATTCCTGCAGAGGACGTGTTTCCATTTCTAATGCGAAGAAAGAGGGTGTTGTTTAGGCTGGCAGGTCTGCGGAAAATACAGAAAACACAGGGAAGATGAGAAAATGACCTCATTGAACTCTGAGAACTTAAGCAAACAAACAGCTTCAGCCAACACTCTACATTCTTGCAGTGCTTCTGCCCAAACAACAAATTGACCTGTGAGTTATATAATCACCCACAAGCCCCCTGCCCCATGTATGTGTGAGGAGGGAGAAGGGGTCTTTCCCTGCAGGAAAAGCTGAGGAGGAGGGGGATAAACAGTAAAACCTACAGCATCAGGAAGGACTATATGGGGTTGAGCTGCCTGTCCCCCTACCCCACAACCTTCCCACCCCAAATGCAGTACTCACATGAGGTTCAGGTTTAATCGTGCTCTGAATACCAGCAGAATGATGGCACTAGTTGTTTGTTACAGTATGAACTATTTCAGTACAGCATAAATTTTCCATTTCAAAGGATCTTGAATGCCTGCAGGGAAGGTACTAGGTTTTGTGAGCAGAGGGTGGCCTCTGTAAAAGTTGGTGGGGGTTTCAGCTTAGGGATGGTTAAAAATCCATTCTTTGACCCTAGCTGGGGGGGGGCTAAGGGGAGCATGTTTAGGGTCTTGATTTCCCCTTATAGAGGCCTCCTGCTGTGTTGACTTGGACAGCCTGAGTTACCATTTTATATCAACTGAACAAATCCTAGTTTAAAAATGCAGGGGCTGACCGAAGACCATGGGTTCTGTGGCTGCTGTTGTTCTGCCAGCTATGGCCTGGCAGGAAAGGAAAATGTATGCCAGCAACCCCAGGCTCTGCCTGTGCTGAAAGGTTTGATACTTTTGAGGAATGCTTGCCTCAGTGTATTTCCAATAACTAATTAATTGAGCATGGTAGACGGAAAGCTATTAATTGGCAGAACAGCAGATAAACGATAATTCGTAGTTCACAATGATATTACTTGCAAATAAGAAAAGGGTTTTTCTGCTAACTTATAGTGTATTTGTTGTGGGAGCATGTTCTCTGCTACCCTGTAATTCCAATGTGAGCTTTTAACAGATAGGGCTTTCCTTTTTTTCTTGTTTACACTGTTAATATCCTGTTGTCTCCCAGTTGCAGACGATTTATGCACAACCAAAACCTGCTTTAGCATCCAGCATTCTGCATGGACTTTGCCTGTGATAGGCATGTTAGTTTTGACAGGTCATTGCAACTTTTAAGACTGATTTGTGCTTTAAGAAGAGGTATAACTGTAAGCAGATAAAGTGATTTGAATGTGAGTTTTTGAAGCACATGCATAGGAATGGACAAGGTTCACAGAGTCACAAACTGCAGACGTTCAGGTTTTATGTAAGCTGCTGTTTATATGTAGTGGTTTGATCCACTCTGAATTAGGGACCACTAGGCATGAATGCCTTGAGGTATAATTCAGAAAACCCCAGCAGCCGTAAGGAGTTGACTAGGTTCAGTGCTCAGCTGCCCTAGCCAAAACATTTTAGAGCAAGATAAAGTGAACTAAAGATGGGTGCTGAGGAGAAAATAAGACTATCCCAAACTCAATCCGAAAATGCAAACCTTGCTCCTTGCAGGGTTTGCAAACTGTGATTAAATTACTTTTTTGTTTGTTTTTTTTTTTCCAGTTTGAGATTTTCCTGAATATCTGGAACACAAGGCAAAAAAAGACAGAAGTACACAGAATTACATACGACAAAAAACTGTACATGCAAGACTTTCAGCATTATTGTGTAGGTATAGTTTACATTATTTGGACAAAGATTGAGAAAGGTAGCTAAAGATTGGGTCTTGTGGGTAAATCAAACTGAAATTCTCTCATAGCTGTTAAGTATTGCTTTTCAAGGCTCCACTTGCCACTGATTTCAGATATGGAGGAGATATTTTTGTAGTAATACAAAGAGGAAATAAATCTGATCTGCGTAGCTAAGATCTGAAAACCAATCTGGCCAGAATCCAGCGCCATTTCAGTTTAACGCTAAATGCCTGCACCCTCTGCAGGACAATGCCAAAAGACATTCAAGAGCTCCACAGCGTTGTGTTATTCCCTTTCTGGGAATGTTTAACCAGGGCAAACTATATAGTGCAGCATTTCTGCATGATGCCATGGATTCTGTTTCTCTTTTCCTTGTGCTGTGTAACTGAGGGGCACTGTAAGGGGCGCATAACTTACAGACGAGAACAGCTTTCTTCTCCACACTCTGACAGGAAATAAAAGGCTCCCAAAAATCTCAAGAGAAAAACAAACTTTGAGAATGACAAAAAGAAGCACTGCCAAAACAAAAGTTTCCAGCACCTAATAAAAGGAAAAAGGGAGATTTTTGCTCATCTTTACCTTGTGGCTGGGAATGACAAGAAAAAGAAAGACCTAAGGAGTGCCTTGTTTATCATTAGGGCTCTGGAGCTTAGCACCCATTGCAGGATTAACTCTTCTGAGGATCGCAGGCCTTTGGTTACACTTGCCCTCTGCTTTTTGTAGGCTCTTTGTCTTTTCACAGTGGACTTGGGTCATATCAGAGATTCTGGTTTGCATTTAGTTTAGAAGACTTTAGATATCTGAAGAGACTTCTGAGAGACTATTTTAAATAAAAACTTAGATAAATTTGCATGATGAAATACAAACCTGAGCCAAGGAAACTGCAGGCAAGCCACGTTCAGTTCCTGTCAATGCACCTCAGTCCAGCCCTGCCTTACACATTCAGAAGTGTGCAGAAATGTCTGGAGGAGTGCAGAAGTTTCATGAAGCACAAAAATAGGTAATAGAATAAATCAATAAATTAATGCTTTGAGAATTGCTCTTCTTTGTATCACAGCATCAAAAGACATATAGTAAAAGAGCCACAGAAATCATTGATCAAGATTTGTCTTTTATTTCTTTGTTATTTTATTTTAAATAATCACATTAACCACAGTTGGGAAATGTGAGCTCTCAGTATGCCCTCTTGTTCTGACCGTAATGGAAATAGGATACTTGGCCTCTGATTACTGATGGAAGCACTGAATGCCAAGGATTGTACTATCACTGGTCATATGGGTCAGGTTTCCTACCTTCTATGAGTCTAAGGTCTTGAAAGAAGTTTTGAAATCATTGCCTGTAGGAAACCTGAGTGTGAATCAGACTCCCTCCTTGTTTGGCAGGTCAGATGCCTCCCAGTTTGGACAACTGGAGGATGAGGACCCCAGGACATGCTGAAGAGTAAGTAAGTTTGCTGTTTTATCAGGATGCAGAAAGCAAGCCTGTAGGTCAGTATTTTCATACTGAGGCAGGAACAAAAAAGAAAACTTCACAGTAGACTGTATTTATAAGGCTTTCATGGATAACATGTATAATCTACCCTAGCACTGACAAGATGGAGACCTTTTCTATTTATCTGTCTTGGGAGCCATAGATGTAGGTCCTGCCTAGAAGCCACAGAAGGCAACATAAATCATCAGGTGTTTAGAAACCATGTCTTGGGAAAGCACTGGGCTTTCAAGTGCTTGAGGGGCATCTGCGAAGATGATCTGTGTTTTCCATGTCCACTGGAACAAGAATTGGCTCAAATGTCGTTAAGACAGAATTATCTTGGACTGTATTAAAAACATTATGTTGAGTGATGGGAGGAGGTGCAAGTACAAAATGGAAAGCATTCCCCTGAATGCAGATCCTTCCACATGCCAGAAGAAATATATAAATCAGTCAAAGTGTGATTCAGTTTATACTTGGATAAAAGTTTGACTCAGCATGGTGCTGAGTGCTGCTTGGGTGGTTTTGACTCAACTGGGTACTGGCAGCTGCTCATGAAAAAAGCATGGTGATAGAATAGGTGCAGTGTTTGAGAATGATAGCATAATGGAAGGCTTTGAGAGGGTTTGGATCTTCTTGTTGTTCCCAGCTTCTTGAAAGATCTGTCGCAATTGGCTTCTACAGGTATATATAGATATGTATTTTCCTTATATCAATTGATCCAGCAACGAGGAACACTTGATTAGACTTTCTGCAGGCTGATCTGTTTGCAGTGCAAGAGCATAGCCATTAAAATGAAAATAAGGCTAAAATTTGCCTTCTCTGCTGAAAGTTTCAACAGAGCTTTCTCCAGTTTTACACCTGTGAAGCTCAGTTAAATCGCACATGAGGCAAGACAATACAGATGCTAAAAAAATCTGAGGCAGGATCAATCAACCTGATGATTTCTCATACCTAAGTATCAAGGAGAAGTCCTTGGAGATCATTAATTTCTATAATGTTCATTACTAAAAGAAGTCTATGGGGTTTAGGGAGAAGCTATAAGGGAGTATTTTAATATACTCCTTTTTCTGCCTTTGGTTGTGATTCACGTAAGTAATGAGTTGTCCTGGGTTCAGCAGTAGCAGTCATTTTTCTCAGTCTTGGTGGCTGGTGCAGTGCTGTGGTTTTGACTTTCAGCCTGGGAACAATGCTGATAACACCGATGTTTTTAATTGTCACTAAGTAACATTTACTTTGAAAAAGGACTTTGTGAACCTCATGCTCTGCCAGGGAGGAGGGAAGCCGGGAGGAAGCAGAAACAGGACACCTGACCCAAACTAGCCAAAGAGGTATTCCATACCACAGCACGTCATGGCCAGCATATAAACTGTGGGCAATTACCCGGAAGGGTTAGATCACTGCTCACTTTGTGCTGTGTAGTGGTCAGTGGGTGGTGAGCGGTTGTATTCTCTTCCCTTGTTATTTCTCTTATCATTATTATTATTGGTGGTAGCAGTAGTGATTTGTGTTGAAGCTTTGTTATTGGACTGTTCTTATCTCAACCCATGGGATTTATATTCTTTCGATTCTCCTCCCCATCCCTCTGTGAGTGTGGGGAAGAAGGAGGGGGGAAGTGAGTGAGTGGCTGCGTGGTTCTGGGTTGCTGGCCGGGCTTAAACCATGACATGAGTATGATGCTAAACTCACTCTATCCAGCATGGTGGGAATGTTACCTAGTGTCACTAACAAGTATTTAGTCTGATTCAGTGCCATAAGCCCCCCACCACATAGAAGCTAATTGTGAGGATTAGGGCGCACCAAGGCACTCAAGCTCCAGTCCCGTGGGTCTGGGGAGAAACAACACATTTAAACATTCCAGCTATAGTTCCCTTGGCAACGTACATAACAACAACTCAGTGAAACTATGGGTTTCTCTTTTCTTAACCCTTCAGGATATTGACTGAATGAATACTTCCTTGAGGAAACAGTTCAGTCAACCAGATACACTCAAACACTCTTTAATCCAGCAGGCCTTTCTCCTTACAAAAACAACAGCAGTTGAATTCCATGTCAAACTGGTCTCCTCCCCTAGCATTAAAGGGTTTAATTTGAATACACACATATACCATTAGCAAATGCTTCATAGAAGCCTGTATGAAAAAAAACAGTAAAAAAACAATCCCAAAATGTCAATATTTCTTCTTATTATAAAGTTCCTGTAGACAGAGGGCATAGAGAAAAATACACAAGAAATTATATAAAGCACATAAGTACTCATAAGAAACAAAACAATACTGTGTTTGTGTGGATTATAGAACACAATATTGTTCCTGCCAGTTATAGCAATAATAATGCCTATAGCAACTTTATAATGATTCCTATGGGAATTTAAAATAATTCATTAGTATTAATACTTTGAAATAGTAAGATTTATACTGTCTTTGTGAAATACATGAGATCTGCCTCTGGGTTTATTCCACTGCCCAATGAACTTCTTGTGACGCTACACACATCTGCTCTTAGCAGTGGTTGTTCCTATCACACAGAAGTTTGGAAGAGGAACTTCGAGCTGAATGCATGTGCAGGTTGGTGTAAGACACCAGATCTCACCTGCACCTCACAACTGGCGTATGTTTCAGGTTGTCATTGCTAGATAGGATTAATGAACATGCTGACAAGGCCTCAGTTTATAGCTGCAACACCAATGATATTTTGTAGTTTTAATACAGTGGTCTGTCCCCTATTGTCTTAATCAAAAGTTTAAGTTTGTGAAAGCAGGGAAAACCCTTACCCTAGGGACTTTAACCTAAGGGTGGGATCATAAGCGATGCATAGTGAGAGAACTCACCTTGCTTCCTCAGCATGCAAGAAGTGAGTGATCTAGCTTTTTAGAAAAGCAAGAGAAACCATCAATATCTGTGATAAACCTAGAACTATTCCTTGGCTACAGAACACTGATGCACACTTACTTATACAACGGAAGAGACTGAAGCTACAGACCTAAATCAAGGATCAAACAGATGTGGGTGCATTCTACAGCAATTACAGTTCATAACCCAGCTTTATCCCCTTTTCTCTCCGTAAATTTTAATTTTTGTTATTTTCAAAAGGAGCCTTCATGATTTTTGCTTAGATCTTCCGTCCCATGATGGTGAGGCACCTTGTCACACTTTGTAGCTTCAAGCACATACAAGGAAGAACAAGTACACCTGCAGAATTGTTGGCTCTTTAGCCTTGAGTATCTATCACTCTAGCATTGCACTCCATTGTCATTTTCTTCTCTGCAGCAGCTCCTATGTAAATCTGTGGGAAGCAAAAGCCCCCTCCCCCAGCCTTAGCTCACAACAGGCTGTTAAAGGTTATGCAGCGTCCTCTCTAACACGTGGTTGCCAGAGTATCCTTGTTCCCTAGCCAACTACTATACTGAGGCTTTACTGGCAGCCATCCAGCTGTGCTTCATTTGGGAGCCTCTGCAGAAGTAAAGGATGTGTTTTCCCAATTTACTGGAGAAATAAGTCAGTTTGTTGCTTGTCTGCTGAAGATCCTAAGCGTTTGGGGAAGCAGTAACTTTTCACAGAGGACTGTAAGACAGACAGCCTCTCTTTTCCATATTCTCTACAAACCGGAATTTAAATCTTACTGCAGAGAGCTTGGATTTTGCACTAACCCACCTAGTGTGGATGCTAGAAACAAACATCAGTGTGGCACTGTGCCCAGACCAGCACAGGCACAGAGCCACACATGGTGATACTTCCTGCAACTGGGCTGGTAACTCTTAGGTTTTTACTGTGTGATGTGGTGGTACCGTCATGCTTGGGAGGCAAGAGGGTGTCTTGGCACATGCTGCTGCTTCTACATATTCCATTTAATCATTTTACAGCACCACAACAACACAAATCCCAGCTAACATTGCTTTTAATGTCAAGTTTCCTTGGGCCAACTGCATTTAAGGTGGAAGGAGTATGATGACCCTAGATACCTATGAAAGGGCCTTGCTTGCCATTTCGGTTAGTGTTGGTGACACCCAAAGGTGTAGCAGTGCTATGGCTGATCCCAGGCTGGACTTCAGCCCAGCAGCTTGAATGGGCTTTGGTTACAGAAGCTGATGGCAGGATACATGGTGGCAGCAGCAGGTACAAACTGTTGCCACTGCAGTAGTACATGTCCTGGAGGAGCCCAGGGCCGGTAACCCAGCTCAATGAAAAACCAGAGGGAGGGTCATGCCAAGAGGGCAGCTTGACAGGTTTTTACTGCTCATGCCGTGATTCTTCTGTCCTGTAAAGTCTCCAGGGTGTCACTGTTGGTAGAACAATTAATGAAGTGCATTTGTGCTCTTAGTGTCGTCTTGTTGTAACTTTATAGTAGCATTTATGAACTAAGTGCCAGATAAAGAAAGGAGGGGGACATCATGGTGGAGATAAGATTTACTGAGTTGTATATTTCTGCTGTCCCCAAAGCAGAACAGAGTTCCACACACTAAGGAAAGGATAATTTATACTGAAAAGATCAATAGAAGGTAAACACTGCCATCACTTCACCTGTCACTCATACACCTAACAACTGCTGCCTATATGTCTGAGAATTAACCCAACCCAAACAACACATACCCTGTAATAGGCAAGTTGAACAGGCAAGGAAATTTTCTTTTCAGTGTCTTTATTTTGAAAAGTAAAGAAATAATAGAGCCTTATGTTTAAGACCAGGTAAGCTGCATAGATTCAAGTTTTGGAGGTCTCTCTATAACTTTAGGCAATTTGTTATAATAGCATCTGTACAAGCTTGCTAATTTGGGGAGCAGTTTACCATCAGATATTGGCATCCTCTTTCATCCATACTACTTACCTGTTAACTTACACTCTGCTTTTAGCCTGGGAGAAGCCAACCAGGTTCTCTAAACAGAGGAGGTCAAAATAAGTTAAACACCAGATCACATTTTAAGGTTTCTCCCTGAAGGGTAGGTAAGTCTCACTTAAATCACTGTTCTAAGACTGTAAGCACAGCTATTGAGGACAGGCCAAATGCAAGCTGGGCGTAGTTCCCTAAGCCTAGAGTGGATTAAAAGGTATGATTGCAGATCACTAGGGAAACTTTAAGACAGCATGTAACAGATGAGCTAAGAATGATGTGTATTATTAGTACCTAAGCACAGATTTTTTGCAATCTAAGGCTGTCTATCTTAATTATTGCTTAAATGTGCTAATTAATAAAGGTGGCCAATCCCAAAGACATATCTCAGACTAGTTAACGGACAAAGGCACATTGTCAGTGGACTGTGTTTTATATATATAAATATATAAAAAACCCCGCCATAACATACATATATATGCAGTGCCTCTGTTGCATAGTACCTGAACTATTTATGCTGTAGTATTGCTAGAGGAAAGGACACTGTATTTGCAATTCATTAGATCTCCAAAGAAACAGTAAACACTTTATTGGTGCTATTAAGTAAATGTGTAAGAGGCCAGAAAAGCAATGTAATAACAAAAGAAAAGATGTCAGATGAATTATAGAGCTACATCAAGCATTACCCTGATACCACCCAAGAAGGCCTGATCATCAGTATTCAGCCTTCAGTACTGCACCTATAGCTTTAGCATTTCAAGCCTGAAAAAAAAAAGCAAGAATTTGGCTTTTGTTCACTGTGTGAAAGGGGAGTGTGTAGCTCCTCACAGTCCCACCGGACATGCAGAATTCAGTGACTTGCTCTCTACAACCTTTCACTGGAGGAATATAAAGGCAGGAAATGTATTTGTGATACTAATTAAGATTAGAAAATCCTCATTTAGGAAAATGCCCCTTGGCAGGGTATTAAGAAAAAAAAAAAAAAAGAAAACAAAACAGAAAAAATACCAAACAAAAATACATCCAAACCCCAAAGAAACAACTAAACATATTTCTGTTCAAAGTGATGGAAAGAGCTGTAAGAGAAAAGGGAATTAAAAAAGCACCCTGGTTGAGGTGAAATGGGTTATAAAAATGAGGCATAAAGCATTTTACTTCAGTGCTGTCAAAGGGTCCAAACTAAAGAACGGTCCTTTAGTCTAAGGACTGAAAGATGACAGACATCTAGTTAAAGTCCAATTTAATATAATGAGCTATTTGAAAAACTGGTAGTCCTTTTCCTAAAATAAAGTCATGAGAAAATGTCACTCTTTTTGTCACAATGTAAAAAAAAAACAGAAGCTGTTCTAACCAATATTACAGCTCAGTGGAACACAGTCCATAGTTACAGCACCAAATTTTACCAAAAGAAAGACTTTGAGAACTGAGACAATGTTTTGAGACCATATTGTACCCAAACCTAAAACTTGGAACATTTTAATCAATCATATTTTATAGACCTGTCAGAGTAACAAAAAAACTCAAAGGTAAATTAATATCTGGAAAGACCTGCATAATGTACAGTTTTGCTGATTAAAAGTAATGCACAGAGCATGAACTGGTATTAATAAAAGTACAAAATAATGTGTTATCCCTCACGGTATATATAAATGTTGGCTTCACTTACGTGTTTTTGGAAGTACTGTTGTCATGGTTACCATTCAGCTGTCTTTAGGTTTTAATATGCCCCATTTTGTAAGGTTGAGGTTCAGTTCAAGTTCATATTAAGCAAATCCACTGAAGTTTTCAGATGTGGTCTCTAATTTAACACGCATTATTTTCTGAGAGGCCAACTTGAAATACTTTTGGCATGATTTTAAGAGATGTCAACCACCTTCAGATGCAGCAGAAGTCAATGACCTGTATACAGTGACCGAGTCATGAATAATCTGCCAAATGGCATAGGCCATAACAGTCTTAACTTAAAAACATATAAACCTGCTTCACTTGGTATAGGGAATGTTTCTATACTCCTGCAGGCTGAACTTATCACCATTATACACTAAATGAATAATGTGTCATTCTCTCAAGCATTTATATATTTGTCTGAAACTATAGGAATGCTTGACTGTAATATTATAAAACATAATCTTAATTCCTATGTGAAATATCAATCATCCAATACTTTAGGTGTATTCCAACAAAAAACTTCATTTCCCCTTTAGCCAATTTCCTCATGTTCAAATATGGCGGGGAGGGGGGAGGGGGGGAAGGGTAGTTTTGTGTGACTGAAAGGCTTTGTCTTTGTTAGTTTGTTAAAAAGCTTGAGGTTCAAACCACGATACTCAGCAATAACCATAAAACCAGGGTAACTGAGAATTAACTCAGGTAACTGTGTGGGCTTTGCGTTGTCCTCTGCAGGTGTACCTGAGTCAAACTTATGTGTAAATGTCCTTTTTTGCTTCTCTATAAAAACAGGTGGACCTGCTCTTCAAAGTAGCTTCTTTGTGTCATTAGCCATAAAAAAGTCCTTATCACCACCTTCAGCAAGCCACCTGAACCACAGAAGACTGTGCGAATGGCTCTTTCCTTGCCTTCCCTTTTCTCTATTTAGCTTTAGCTGAGCAATGTGGCACAGAGGTGTTGATCTTTTTTGGAGTGCTGTGCATAGAAGTGAAGCTTGTTCACAGGGAAAAGGAAGTATTGTGGTAAAGCTCTGGCATAGTCAACTTCCCTTTGAGCATATTACAACCAATTTAGGACTAATTTTAATAGTGCCTACTTTTCTCTTTGGTACAAAAATGGGAAAGGAAAAATAAGGGGAGAAAGAAAGTACTAGATCAGTGTCTCTTTATTCCAGGTTCATCTCTTCCATAGTCTTTCAGCTTTTTGTATTTCTGTTTTTTGACTTCTGTTCCCTCAAGCGTAGGCATAGACAAACTAGCTGCACCCACTGTGTTCCCCATGGCAGGTCTTCCTCTGGCTTCAGTACTCATATTTTCCTAGAATTATTCAAAGACTTGGTTTCTTTTCCTTTTTGACTGCTGGGCTGTTAGTTTCTTTGATTTGCTTTGTTTCCTTAATGACTTGGTCCTTGTGGACATCTGCAGTGGAGTGTCCCAGAAGCATCTCTTTTCAGACTGTCTCTGCACAGTCATACATCTCAAGTGTGTAGGGTGCAATAGTTAAAAAATTCTTGCCCTTTGCAATAGCTCCAGAAAATTTCTGAGTCACTAATTTAGTTTAAAGGAAAATTTAAAGTGTAGGATGCAAAATGCAGCATAAACCATAAAGAGGACCATTCGTATTGTATGAACACATGCATAATCACCCATGTGCCTATATGTATATATACAGTTGTGTGGACTTTAGAAATTGCGCTTCTGCTGCACACTTAGACATTATTGATTCAATTTATTTGTTCAATCATTGATTGATTCGTGTATCTTTTGGGGAGCCATGCAGACATATAAGTAGGGTTGCTACATCTCTGTGTAGGTGCGTGCATTTGTAATTGGAGACGATAATAGGGTTTTTTATCAGACATCTCAACATTATTTCATTATTTGATTTCACAGTGTGCATTCTTCATGGTTCTTCACCTATTTTGGTACTAAATGGGCCAGTAAATTATAAGCTTTATCTCCTAAACCCTGGAGTTAAGCAGCATCAGATACCTGAAGATGGCTTGTATGCAAATTGGATTGAAGGAGGACTTTTTGGCCTCTGTTTCCAATTCCAGTATATGTTCAGGTGAGTGGAAAATGTTTGCTGCTAATCTCAGTGCTGAGCTGCCAGTTTATTGCACAAGTGATACACTTCCATACACTTAGTGATGTGGTCAGTGATCTATGGAACGAGGAAGAGAGCACTGGGATGGACTCCAGATGCACCTACTTGTTATGCTGTGGGCTCTGGAGGCCTGGAACCATGCAAAATAGGATTTCAAAAGTCACTTGTAGGTCATTGCATGAGACAGTAGCAATAGCATCTCTGAACAGGCTGCTTCTGCTGTGAAAGTGTCACCTGCTTTTGCACCATGTGAAACACTGAACTGATCAAGAGACTGTCTTCCACTGCAAACTTCTTCTCTAGTAAGTAAGTTTACAGTACAGATATGTGGGAATATTTATATCACAAACCCATGATTTTAACAGGTTATTAGCAAAGCACCAGCAGGGGGCCCGAAACACAAAGACTACTTTGGGATTTGTTCAGGGAACTCAAATAATTATTCAGAGCTTAATTGATCAAACTTCGTACTTAAAAAAACCTCCACCCCAAAGTCCTCATTCTACCTGCTTGATATTAAATGGTAAAACAGTACAGAAGTGAAAATATCCTGGAGCCCTGTATCATCTTCATTATCTTCACTGGTGAAGTGACTGAGTGAGTGGAGAGGTGTGAAATTCCAGCAGAGAGGAACATGCTGTTTTAAGAGGAAGTGCTGACATGCAGGCTACAATTAGACAAAAAATGACTGCTGACATTTAAAAATCATTACAGAGAGGAAATTGTGAGTGTAATTATGTCATCATTGACACTGCTCAAGTGTGCTGATGCATTTTTGCTGATCAAAATCAAGTGTTTATATTTGTAAACAGAATGCACTTAGCAACTCTATCAATGGAAATGTTCTAGACAAGAACTAAGGAAAATAAAGCCGAGGCACTTTGATGAAATATTCTTTTTCCCCTTCTTCAGTAGTCTATCTTCCCTTTTTTCAGTATTTTGATTTCAGGATCATTTCTTGTTAACAAATTTGTTTCACAGTATTTTGGAATGACAGTTTCACTGGCTTTTGTTTCTACTTCCCACCCCCCCCACCCCCCCAAGAATGATAGGCATGGCCATTCTGAAGGATACCAGAAGTCCATTATTGCCAAGACTTGATGCCTACAGAAGGCTATGAGAGAACAATAAACATATAATTAATATAAGTAATTAGGAATATAGTGGACTGAATATAGTGGGTTAGCATGTAGTAGAATATAGCAGAGCACACCAGAATATACTAGAATTTAGCAGAAGACAGCAGAACAAACTAGAATGTAGCAGAACATAATAGAATACAGCAGAACATACTAGAATACAGCAGAACACACCAAAATATACTAGAATATAGCAGAACACACCAGAATACACTAGAATATAGCAGAGCACACCAGAATATACTAGAATACAGCAGAAGACTTAGCAAGGTTCCATGGGATATAGCCATAGAGGGCAGGGGGGGCCAAGACCATTGGTTGATATTCAAGGATCACCTGCTACAACCTCAGGAGTGTTGCATCCCAACCAGAAGGAAGTGCAGCAGGAGGGCCAGGAGACCTCCTTGGGTGGATAAGGAGCTCTTGAGGAAACTTTGGGGGCTAAAAAGAGGCTTATAACAGGTGGTAGCAAGGACAGGCGGCCTGGGATGAATACAGGGATGTTGTCTGGGAAGCTAGGGACCAGGTTAGGAAAGCTAAGGCCCAGTTAGAATAAAACTTGGCTAGGGGTATTAAGGATAACAGGAAGGGATTCTACAGGTACATAGCAAATAAAAAACAGACTAGGGACAATATAGGCCCCCTCCGGAAGCTCTTGGGAGAACTGGTTTCCCTGAATTTGGAGAAGGCTGAGGTTCTGAATGACTTCTTTCCCTTGGTCTTCACTGGCAAAGGCTTTGACTGCACCACCCAAGTCTTGGAAGGCAGATGCAGGGACTGTGAGAATGAAGACCTTGTGCCCACTGTAGGACAGGATCTGGTTCGAGACCATCTTAAAAACCTGGACATACACAAGTCCATGGGTTCTGATGAAATCCATCTGCGGGTCCTGAAGGAGCTGGCGAATGAAGTTGCTAAGCCGCTGGCCATCATATTTGAGAAATCATGGAAGTCAGGTGAAGTTCCCGATGACTGGAAAAAGGGAAATATAACCCCCATTTTCAAGAAGGGGAAAATGGATGACCCGGGGAATTACAGACCAGTCAGTCTCACCTCTGTGCCTGGCAAAATCTTGGAGCAGATTCTCCTGGAAGGCATGTTAAGGCACATGAAAATCAACAAGGTGCTTGGTGACAGCCAGCATGGCTTCACTAAGGGGAAATCCTGCCTGGCCAATTTGGTGGCCTTCTATGATGGGGCTACAGAACTGATGGACAGGGGTAGAGCAGTTGATGTCATCTACCTGGACTTCTGCAAAGCGTTCGACACTGTCCCACACGACCTCCTTGTCTCTAAATTGGAGAGAACAATTTGATGGATGGACCACTCGGTGGATAATGAACAGGCTGTATGGCCACATGCAAAAGAGTTGTGGTCAATGGCTCAATGTCCAGCTGGAGACCAGTAACGAATGGTGTCCCTCAGGGATCGGTGTTGGGGCCGGTCTTGTTCAACATCTTTGTCTGTGACATGGACAGTGGGATTGAGTGTGCCCTCAGCAAGTTTGCCGATGACACCAAGCTGTGTGGTTTGGTTGATACCCTGGAGGGAAGGAATGCCATCCAGAGGGACCTTGACACGCTTGTAAGGTGGGCTGATGCCAACCTCATGAAGTTTAACCATGCCAAGTGCAAGGTCCTACACCTGGGTCGGAGCAATCCCAGGCACAGCTACAGGTTGGGCAGAGAAGAGATTCAGAGCAGCCCTGGGGAGAAGGTCTTGGGGGTGTTGGTTGATGAGAAAATGAGCATGAGCCGGCTTCAGTGTGCTTGCAGCACAGAAAGCCAAATGTATCCTGGGCTGCATCAAAAGCAGCATGACCAGCAGGTTGAAGGAGGTGATCCTGCCCCTCTACTCTGCTCTTGTGAGACCTCACCTGGAGTATTGTGTGCAGTTCTGGTGTCCTCAACATAAAAAGGACATGGAACTGTTGGAACAAGTCCAGAGGAGGGTCATGAGGACGATCAGGGGACTGGAGCACCTCCCATATGAAGACGGGCTGAGGAAGTTGGAGCTGTTCAGCCTGGAGAAGAGAAGGCTGCGTGGAGACCTCATAGCAGCCTTCCAGTATCTGAAGGGGGCCTATAGGAATGCTGGGGAGGGACTCTTCATTAGGGACTGTAGTGATAGGACAACGGGTAATGGGTTCAAACTTAAACAGGGGAAGTTTAGATTGGATACAAGGAGGAAATTCTTTCCTGTTAGGGTGGTGAGGCACTGGAATGGGTTGCCCAGGGAAGTTGTGAATGCTCTATCCCTGGCAGTGTTCAAGGCCAGGTTGGACAAAGCTTTGGTGGCATGCTTTAGAGTAAGGTATCCCTGCCCACGCCAGGGGGGTTGGAACCAGATGATTTTAAGGTCCTTTCCAACCCTAACGATTCTATGATTATATATACTATAACATACTATAATAGCAGAACACAGTGGAATATACTGGAATATAGAAGAACACACTAGAATATATCAGAGTATAGTGAAATATAGTAGAAGATAGCAGAACACACTAGAAAATACTAGAATGTAGCAGAACACACTGGAAGGCAGTGGGCTGGGCTAGGCTGGGCTAAAAAAAAAAAAATAATTACCTGATGGAACATGCTAGAACTCACCTAAATATAGCTAAATATAGCTGACTACAATACAGTAGCATTATACTAGACTTTAATAAATTACATTACAAAACATAATGTCATATAAAATGTAATATATTATTACAGTGTAATATGTTGTCATGCAATAGAATATCTTGTAGTATAACAGTATGTGATACAACCTAATGTAATATTGCAGAATTGATGAAAATATAGTAGCACATACTAGAATATAAGATATAATATAGTATGATATAATACTGACTAATATAACATGCCCTGATCTAATATCTACTCTAACAAGATAATATGTAAGTTAATATAACACAACATTACCTTCTAAATTCTGCTGCTCAGGAACTTCAAAGACTGCTTAAAAACATAAGAATATTTAAGTCTTTCTGAGGGGCTTTAGAAATAGTCTAATACTGGATTTGGGGCAAAGGGAGCCATGATGTCAGCAGGTGGAAAATACGTAAATGTCACCATTTACCTCGAAGACCTTGTTACCTCTGCTCATACCAAATTCTTGGCACGTATTTACTTAACACAGTCCTTCCTTAAGCTCTATCAAAAGTCCCGTACCTATGATATATTATCACCCAATGACAGGAAAATGACTAATGTGTGATACATACAAATGCTCAGTTTGGAATAGACAAAGTATATGAAAGGGTATGGCTCTCTCTGATTCCAAACCCAGATTTCTTTTATCTTGGAGATACAGGATAGCCATATATAAACACAGTTCCAAAACATGAAAGCGTAAGTGTTTACAAAGGCTGTTGAGTGAAGAAGGTCTTGTTTTCTGCAGTGAAATGTCCACAAAAAGAAAAATGTCTACAAATGCTAGTTCTCCTGAGGACGCCATCTTGTTCACAGTATTCTGGAGCATGCTTATGGTGGAAATTAAGAAAAAGACTCAAAGTGTTAAAATGAAGGATACTTAATAATGAGATACACTACATTATCAATACAGTTATTGTCAACTGTGGCAGAAACAGAAATATGAATATTGAATGTCAACTTTTCAGGTTGAAACTTACGACTTCTCAGCTGATGTCTACTGAGCTCTGAAATTCCTCTAAGTATCAAAATTTGTTTTTTTAAGAAATAAAAAACTTGGTTTGTGTTTGCCTTTTCATTCTTCTCCCCCTCCTCCTCTCCCGCTTTATTAATTTTGACCCTTGGGAAAGGGTTTTTTTTCCAGTTCACCTATTAATTCCCTAGGTGTCCTCCTGAAGCCAGTTTTTCTTCTTTTGGCACTGAGTCCACCACTTTCCATCACTGTCCCCATTTTCTGGATGTCAAAATGTATATCCAGTCAAATTGTGTTACCAGAATAACATCAAGCAACTCTAAAGGCACCACATCAGCAAAAGAGCTGCTTTCATAATATCATTTTATGATTGGATGAATACTGTAATTCCTTTTTAGAGTGATAAGGATTTCCATGTCAAAACACAGAATTCTTTGTGCCATTAAAATAGTAGAAATCAGTAGTTAGGAAACAGCCCACAGTGGGTGACTTGGGAGAGGCCAGTCCTACAGGTGTTTCTAATGACTATTTATTGCATCAGAGAATACTAAAGAATCCATGAAAATGTGGGCCACAGAAGTAGGTAATAAGGCTTTACTAGTGTATGAAAATATGACACAAAGAATAGTATTATGTTACTGTGTTTTATAGTAGAACACTTATAAGGCTACTTTCATTTTTATGTCCCTTTTCACTAATTCATACCTTTCTGGATTTATTTTCTCTTTGGAATTAGAGCTTTACGTCTGTTATCTTGGTGGAAAGCTTCCTTAATTACTGCTTGTAACAAGCTAAATAAAAACCATTTTCCTGTTCTCTGCTCATGTTTGAAAGTTGAAAAAAATTAATCTTTCTCTGCATAGTAAACTGGTGCCACACACTCTTTTTAAACACATCATTACAGAACAGCTGAACTTTGAAACTTGGCGATGTCTAATATTTTTTGTAATCTATCTCTAAGTACTCTTAAAAGGTATTACTCTGTCTGAAATTTTAATGAACACAAGATTTACAGAGTATTGCTGAGTACCAGGACTGTCAAGTAGTTAAAACCTTATCCTGTCAAAGGATGGTAAACAGAAATCAGTACCAATAGACAGCCCTGTATAGTCCACCCAAATGTGAGGAATTCAGCAGCAGTTCAAGATCTGACCCCAACAGCAGAACTGGAAGGGGCTATGAGAGGTCCTCTGGCACGTCCTCAATGAAAAGTCAAATCTACATGATTTTGTTTCATTAATTTTTTTAATTTTTATTTTTTTTGTTAAGACCAAGAGGGGCATTTCCCAGCTTCCCTGATAAAATGTATCCATCTTCACACGTGGAGACCTTTACCTAAAGTCTAACCTGGATCTTCCTAAACGTTACCTCTTTGAATACCTACCATGCAGTTCTTTTTGCAGGATGACTCTTCCAGTCTTTGAGGTTTTAGCCTCTAAGAAAGCTTCTAGCCTCTGTAACACAGCAGTGTGCAGTTTCTTTACTTCACTTGACAAGCGCAAGTGGTGTTGGTCTTGGAGTATTGCTGGGTGCTTTGTTCGAGGGAGAAGGGAAAAAAACACTTCCCAAATGAAACACTGCATTAGCACTGAAATGATAAAAAATATTGTAAGCAATAACAAAAATGCAAGTCCTTGGAGACTGGAGGGTGTCTCCCTATGCTGTCTGCATTCCACAATATTCTGTATAGTTTATGCTTTCATGGCAAAACAATTTGTCAGTCTCTCATTTGCTAAGATGTTGTCAATGTAACATAATGCGAAGTCCTGAGCTGCTGCTCTGATAGCCCAATCCTGTGAGCTGTTTCCATTTAAGCATAAAGATCTCTTTCAACAACAAAAAATGAAAAAGAAAAAAAAATAGCCATTTTTCAAGGTTTTCCTCAGACCAGTTACTACAGTGACATATGACCTTCAGAAGTTACATGACAATGAGTAAATACTAACATAGAAAGACATCAGCAGTATTGTGTTCTTGTGTAATGTATTACTAACAAAGCCAGTGCAAATGACTGTAGTAACCATGTTCAGAAGAGTCCTTCTACTGAAGGACTTTGGGTAGGATAGCAGTTGGAGAGACTCCGTAGTAATTACGGTAATCAATGCAATTTCATATTGGTTTGTTTTGATGACATGGAATGATCTACCCTGTCAGCTTTCAGATAGGGATCAAATTTTAAGCCCTTTAATCTCCATTGTGAATAATTATCTATTCAGGTTGTCTTTTCCCATCACCATACCAAGCTAGAGGATTTACTGATACACCTAAAGAAGACAGTATAATCATTAAAACAACAGAGCTCTATTTCTTGGTACTACTGCTATATAAATGTTAAGTAATAGTGACAGAAAAGGGTGTTGGCTGATTATGTTGTTCTGATTATGGCATAATGTAATAATTATTCCTTGATCTCTTTTAGTTTGAAAGGCTTCAGCTGAGGCTGCAAGTAAGTTGCACTGTCACAAATGAGACTGTAGAAATCAGTCTTTACAACAGATAAATCTTGCAATTGCAATTAAATTTTAGTCTTGCAATTCCATGAATATAACATGCTTTTTCTGTTGCACAACAAGTTAAATGAATATATAACCAAGGCATAGATAAAAACATGCAGAAGCAAGTCTGAGGACCACCCTGGATCAAATAAGAACAATTTAAAATGGAATAATATGATATATCAACTAAAGATTTTCAGCTATAAAAAACCCCCTCAGTCTCTTCCCCCACAGTCAAGTACAGCCTAAAAGAAGACCAGGAAATCTGAAAATGCAGGAGTGGAATAACAATCCATCAAAGAATGGTAAGAAAAAGATAAGATACTATCTAAATTTGATTGTTGAAACATTTTTGCTTCTGAAAATACTGCTAATTAGCACTATTTACTCAGGTTTCATTAATTAAAATTCAATTGTTATACATGTGAAATAAATTATGCAACTTGTAAATCTTAATTACATTGTAATTTGGGATAACTTTATGATTCTTTCGTGATGCCTCAAATCAGTGGAATGTGGTTTTCTATTTTAGAGTTGATCAGAGATAGTAACACTGAATATAATGCACTGCTGGTACATTTAGGGAGAATTGAAGCAATTAATTATAGTATTTTGATTACTGAGTTTTAAACACTAGTATCCATAAACCAAAAAATACAGCAGTATTTGGATGTAATATGATTTTAATACTTCATGCAGCAATTGCTTCTGGTTAGACACTTAGTATTAATTATGCAAGCATGAATCATTCATATGCCAGTGGTTTATTTCCATCAGAACAGTGAAGCAGGTTTAGATTTAGGCACAGATGCAGTTGGCAGAAGCAGCACTTGAAGTGAAACAGATCAGGAAGCTTGGATGTTCTAATGCCAAGGCATTTGTAAGCCTGGTAGGTTCACCATGCTCAGATAATGTAAGTCAGTATTGTTTACGGACATTAAAACATTGCATCAGTTTATGCCAGCTGAATTTCTGGCTTCTCTTGGCATCAGTTCATTCTCTTTGCTTTTAATTAACTGTTGAAAGCAGACATTGGCATCCCTGGTGAAAGCAGTCCTACCAGAGGGACTGAAAGACACATAAATCAGCCATATGACAAGGTACCGGGCACTGGTAAAGCTTCAGCTTTACTATCGGGTCCAGCAATGACCAGACAACTTCCAGAAAGTTAAATGACAGAAGAGAGTGCTATTAGATAAGAGCTCTGAGAGGAAACAGAAATCTAGAAAATACAACTTGGATTTAATAACTGGAGAAGAATTGTGCAGAAGAGATAGCTGGGATAAGGGAGTGTACACAGAGTAAAGGCTGGTGTGAAAATCATGAAATGTGCTTAGCAGATAGGAAGACAAGTGAGATCAACATAACAGGTAGCAGGAAAGGCTAATACTGGACATTGGGAAAAGTTTTCTAATGCTAAGAAGCAACTCAGATACAGCTTCCTTTCTGAGGAGCTATGGAGGTGTTCTTTCACAGAGGTTTTAAGAACAGGCTGGATGATTGTCAATTGGAAATGAAACCGAGGCAGCAGGGTCTGTGCTGGGGCAGTCCTTAAATGACCTTAGCATCTTAAGCTTTCTAGGATGCAGGATGTGCTCCAAACTCCTGCTAATCTAGAAGTTCTTGCAAGAACTGGCTTTCACTAATCCTCTGCTGCTCTGCACCTTAGGAAGAGGTGGTATTTCTATTGGGACAATACACAGTTGCCTAGCGAGTACACTGAATTGAGGCACTTCCCTAGTCAGCGTGCTATTGCCATTGATCTGATACCTATGCCCAGCGTACAGGTCTGGATTATATTATTAAGCGAGGCTGTAGTACTGAACTTTTAGATACCTGAATCCTAATTATTCTTAGACCTTATCCATGATGCATGAGCCAGAATTTGTAAATACCAAGTTATTTTTCTATTGGCTTCAGGGATCTTTTCAACAAAAATTGAAATATATCCCAACTGAGGTGTGAGAAAGTTGGACTGCCTGCTTTTCACAGAAAGATAACTCACAAGAGATTCCACACAAAGGTGTGCAGTCTTAGACCCAAGCAAACCTGTTTTATGGTCTTCACTAGAACATATTTGCTGCTGTAAAAGGGTGGGACACTGCAGATCTTTTGCAGCCCTGGTTCTGGTTATCTTGAAAGTTTTCACTGTGCTGTTCAGGTATGCCACTCCACAAATCAAAGCTCACATTGTGCTTCAGTGTGATGCTGGAAGCTGATTTCAGGTACTCTGCCCTGTGTCTATTTTAAGACCATGCTCTTCCCTAGCCTGCCTTACAAAACATTGAGCCAAAATCCCTTCAGAGCTACATTGAAATGGTGCTATCTCTTGGGCTACTGGAGCTAGTAAATAAGTGAAATTAAAAGAGAAATGAATAAGGCAGCCTCAAAAATCTCTGGTTTTAGTTTTGGTTTTTTTTCCATCTGCATTTAATTCAGTATTTCAAGAAGAAAAATGAAGATTTAAGGAACAAATTTAATCAGTGGTATAAACAATTCCCTGGAATCGCTATTATTTTTTTTCATTAAGAGAATGCCTGTTCAGTAGAACAACTCTACAGCTTACCACAGGAGAGATCCACCAACCTACTCCTGTTACTGGTTGCATGACACAGTGCTTTATTTCACTGTGGCTGAAAATCTCTGACAGCCTGTTTTAAGCAGTCACTTTGTACATTAGATTTTAGAAAAGCTTTTCGATTTCGTTGTAGAATAAGTAGGAATATGCCATGAGTGTACTTGCAGGTAAAATTAAGGCATGCTCTGGTTTGATTCTGGAAGGTCAGCTACAAGCCCTGCAGCTGAAGTTTTCGAAATAAAAAGTCCTCGCCAAATGCATCCTGAAAGAGTAAACAGCAAAAGCAGCTTTGAACTTCGCTTTGTGCTTCTCTTGTAATAGTTATCTATCTGACCCAGCATCACACTCCCCACCCTCTAACTCTGTAAGAGGTCACCATAGCATAGTGTTACACGCTATAACCTTTCCCAGCCATTCGTGCTTACTGTGGTCACAGCCTGATTCCTTATGGTGTGCTGGGACTCCTGGCCAAATTTCATTGCTACCAGGGGAAAAGGTAAGCTTGACAAAATGAACATTTCCAGTGCAATCAAAAGAAGACAAGAGTTGCTTTTTACTCCAAATCTATACACATACAAACACATATGTCTGTATATATATAAAAACATATATATATATGTGTATAATATCTTTCTAGGTGAAGGATTCTTTATTTTGCACTTAAGACTTACAGTGTTCTGAGAGAAAAGCAACTATTCCCCTTGTCAAAGCCACAACTCAGGCAGTCAGTTCAGTATGAGAACGTTAAGTGAGCCATTTGAGATGTGATATTTCAGCTGCACAGCATCCGATTCATTGTATGCTTCAGAAATGTATTATGTACAGCTGGATAAAAACAGAAGCTGCAAAGGCAAGAGAAATCAATTAGCAGGGAAGCCCATGTATGAGGAAAGGCCTGCACAAAATCACCATGTTTTATTTTGAACTTCCTAAAGTTATCTCCCTCTTTTTGGGTGATCTTGAAACACAACCTCTATATTTGGATAAGAGGATAGGCATATTCTAGTACTCCTAATTAGGCACTGATAATTTAACAGAACACTGCAGGACTTAGAGTTACACAGTAGCACTAAGCACAAAGTTGGCTTTATATCCTTTTCTCCACACCCTAGCCCCACCAAAAATTTCAGTTATGGCAAGCCTCAATGTTAGGAAAGAGACTGTTATAGTTTGCAAATAGTTTCCATCCTGGAAGAAGGCGCACCCAACAGAATTTAAACAATGCAGGCTGCAATCTCAGTTACAGTGGCATAAATTAGGATCAATTCCATTGAGGTCAGGACAGTTATATCAGTGTGACACACATGAGGACTGAGCCTGATGAACTGCAGAGGAGTTAATTCTCATCTACTCTCCTGTAAGTCAGAGCTGAATCTGGCCCCTATCTTCCAGTTGGACTCTATCCACACAGTGGGTCAAATCTGGCTTTGAATTTCAAGAGAATAAATGTGGAGATGCTGATTTTATAGGAGCTATTCCCAATTACAGTAGTGCAAATTTTGGCCCAGAGGCTATAAAGAGTCTCAGCAGCAGCTAGCAGTTGAGGTCCCAACATGCTTTGGCCAAGGTGGACATTCTGTGTGCAGAGTCTAAAAGCAGTTCTGTATGATTTGGGGTAACTAACTGTTCGATCACAGTTATCTCTCATATGGATGAAGGCAGCAATTCCAAAACTAAAGTGGACATGCAGGACACACTTATCTACCTAGTTCCTCTCCCACCCCCAGGAATATTTTTTGACTTGTTAACTACTGGAACCCAATCCTCATGTAATACAGGAAATATGTAACAGTGATACCAGTGACCTTAGTAGGGTGCAAGCTGTGAATAGCCCTGGTGAAGCTGAGCAGCCAGAAAAGACAAAAATGTTGGTATGCCAGCTGTTTATTCCTAATGCAGGTGAATGGCTTTTAGAAGTATTTTAACCAGTTGGAGTACACTCAACCCAATCTTCCTTAATGGGGAAAAAGGAAAGAAAGAAAGAAGACAATAAAACATGCAATGACAGCATATACCAATGTGAACAGCAAAGATGCTTCCTTCAGTGGTAGGTGCAGTGATATAGGCAGTAGCAGAAAGGCAGAGCTTAGCAAAAGGCTGAGAAGCCTTTGAGAAGGCTGCGTGGAGACCTCATAGCAGCCTTCCAGTATCTGAAGGGGGCCTATAGCGATGCTGGAGAGGGACTCTTCATTAGGGACTGTAGTGACAGGACAAGGGGTAACGGGTTAAAACTTAAACAGGGGAAGTTTAGATTGGATATAAGAAGGAAATTCTTCCCTGTTAGGGTGGTGAGGCACTGGAATAGGTTGCCCAGCGAGGTTGTGAATGCTCCATCCCTGGCAGTGTTCAAGACCAGGTTGGACAAGGCCTTGGGTGATATGGTTTAGCGTAAGGTGTCCCTGCCCATGGCAGGGGGGTTGGAACTAGATGATCTTAAGGTCCTTTCCAACCCTAACTATTCTATGATTCTATGATTACATGAAAAGGCTACAGAAACAGTTGTGCAAGCTAGAAGTTTTAAATGGGCACTCAAGGAGTAGGAATACTGTCCTGCTTGATGGAGAAAAAGAAGCAGCACCAGCTCAGGGTGCTGGGCTCTGTCTGCCACCTCTTCTTCCAGATAGGTAAAGGCTGCCTGTTTCCTGCAGTGGCTCAGCGCAGCTGAGTGCTCTCCATTTAGGGTAGTAATTATAAGGTGAGTGAGAATTGTAACTGTATACAATCAAGTCCCTATTAAGCATTCTCTCCCATTATTTAAGGTTGAACTACTGTAGAGCTTAATGAATCACTGCTTTCTGACAAATAATAAGTGTACCACACAAATGAATTTCAGAGGAAGTGAGATTCTTCCTGAATTCAAATAGAATTTAGGAAATTGTCCCAGATGAAACAATGCAGAGAAACAAAATGTCAAAACACTTCATTTTAGTATTTTCAAAATGGAGTCTTTCATTCTAGAATTGCCAAAACACTTCCCAAAACTTTCAAAACAAAGCTTTTTATCTCTCCATTTTAAAATTAGCCTAAATTTAAAAAGAAAAAAAAAAAGCTTTTCAATGTGTGAAACAGCACAAGACCAAAAAATTAAGCCACTCCTTTGAAGCTGAACTAAATAGCTTGGGTTGAACACAAATGACAGTTTTCCTAATTTTTTTTTACTTTGCCAACATTTCTTAAAATCTCAATTTGACCAAAGCTAAAATACAAATCTGAAAAAAAATGCTGAAAAAGAAAAAATGCATTACCAAGCTCCAGTTCTACATAACCTTCTGCCCAGTTAATGCCTCTTCAAGTTTATCGGAGCAGAGTCAGGCCCCTTACTTTCCAAAAACTATTTGAGCTTACCGATTCGTTTTTTAATTGGAAAAGCTGAAGAGATTTCTTTCTATACTGGTGAAATAATAAAGGTTCCATCTGAAAACTCACAGTCAGAAACACTTTAGCCATGCAAACACTAGATTTGGGTGCTTGAAGACATCATTGTTCTCTGTGGAGCTGTATCAGAATCGGCATTCTGCTTAGTCTGATCCTGGAGTTCATCTTCAGCCCCAGCTCCCTTGGGATCCCTACTGCCCTGGCTTGCTTTCAGTCAGGCCCTAGCCCTGCAAGAGGAGTGGAGGGAGAAATCAGCTCACATCCAAATTGTGCTTCACAGGCAGCATGACTGTCACGTGCTGCAGCCGTTTGGCTGCACGAGCTTCTGTCCCTGCTTGAGCTCAGCCATGTAAGGCAGTAAAGATGTGGCAGTTGTGAGTCTCCTCACAAAGAGCGTGGAAGTGAAGCACCGAACTGCCATCCTCCTGAGAGGTGCAGCAGCAGCACTCCAAATCAATACTTTCAGCCAGAAATATTTGGCTTGCAGGTGTTTGGCTTTCTGATGAATAGCTCTGATTTTCTACAGAGAGCAGATACTTTTTTTGTGGAAAAAAAAATTCTCACAAAATCCAATTTTCCCGTTAAGGAACAGATGGAGGTGGGAAAATTTTAACCTATAAGATGGATTAACATGTGCAGGTTTTTTTCCCCAGCCAGTCTTTTCTGCATATCCATTGACTTGCCTTGCTACAGAAAATTTCACTAAATGTCACTGGCTCTGTTGCCTGCTTTCCCAAGCTCTATCAATGGATTTTTTAAAGATGTTTCCATGTGTGGACTTTGCTTTTTCCTCATATACCAATCCCAGTGGAGGCAGAACAACATACTATGCTATTGCATGTCAATCGATATGATGATCATGTTCCTGTGTCAGCCAAAGGAAAAAAAAAGGGTGCTTGTAAGGCCCTGTAGGCATAAAAAAAATGCAGAACGTGTTCACCAGCAAAGGGGAGTCAGGTTTATAGCTATCCTAAAGGTATAAAATATTTTATTACCAATACACATGTGCAGACATTCTAGAATTTACTTGATTCCAAAATAAAAAGTTACGGCATATTACCATAATAGCAAAAGAAATGAACTATGATTCAATCAGCAAAAGAAAGGAAATCCAGGATCAGAGATCACCCCCTCCCCACTGTCTATCACAACAGGTTGCCATGCTTAATTTTACCCAACTATGTCATATTGTGACCAAGCATTGGAGGCTTGATCCTTAACTTTGAAGTTTTTCTCTTTTGTGAAAGTAAGCCAGAACCACAAAATTTTTGAAATTGCAGTGCTTGACTGAATTGAATGTAGTTTTTCTCTGTGAAAGTAAAATCAAACAGAAAGCTCTCCCCCTTCCAGGGGATGGTTTTTAAATCGTCTTTGACCCCTGCTCTTCATATTTGCATCGGCTCTGGTTATTTGATTAAAACTGTAGAAAATGTAATTCAAACTATTCTTTTTAAAAGACAAAAAGGGAAAGTGATTCCCCCCCCCCCCCCCCAAATATCTCTTGCCTTTTTTTATAAATGCCTTCCAGATTTGGCTTGGCATTCTTACATATTTCAGGATTATCTGAAAAATAATGCAACTAATACTTTATCTTGACCCTACCTTAGTATTTTGATGTATCAGTATTAACTGATTTGAAGTGTTAAATCAGTTTTTAGGAATATTTGATACAAAATAGGGGGTTTGGAAATCAAAATCAAATAAGTATATACACACATGTGTATGTATGTATATACTTACATATGCGAATGTAGCCCACTGAAATTAATCCTAAAAACGTAATGTCTTCAACTAGCCACATACAGTAAACACGTCAGTCATTACTTTAAAATTCTATTGACCTTAGTGATAACTTTTCCTGAATAAAGGATATTGACTCTAGCCACACTGAAACTTAGTGAGTTTAACAAAGTATTTTAATATAGCAATGGCTAAATTCAAGAGAGCTTCACAGAGGGAGGTTTCAGTGGCTAATATGAAGGGAGGAAGTTTTCATATCAATAAATATGGTGGCATCTGACAGGTAAAATGTTGTAATAGTCCTTGGGGTGCTACTTCCCTCCCACTAATGTGTTGGACAGTTTAGATAAACACCATATGCCTGTCCGTAGAAGGAGTTGGAAACCAATGTAAATAGAGAGAGAGAGTTTCCTTGTTTTCCCTATATTCCCTCTATCCCTGGGCTAAGGGTTAGTGGTATGTACAGAGTAATGGAAGAAGGAAAGAGCCCCAGGGAAAAGGTGGAAGCAAAGAGTCAAAAAACTGAAGTGAGGAAGAAAGGAAAGGTAGAGAAAGTGTTGTGAAGAAATTATGTGAAATAGGGGGCAGATTAAATAGACTAGGGAATTGTCCAGTGATGCTGACGAGATGGTGGTGTTCAAAAGCGATAGCAATAAGAAAGAGGAACAACTCTTATGGAGATGTGGTAAAGCAAATTGTAAAGATGAATTATCTACACGTCTAGAGATACACAGGTAATGACAACAGCACAGGAAGGAGATCTGGAGCGAAAGGAAAAGAATCAGGCTATCATGCGTTATTACTCAGAGTTAGCCAGAACTAGGACCTACATGCCACCCTGCTCCTATTGCTGTGCCACTATGTGAGGCACAGTAAGGGAAAAGAAGGGAAGTAAACAACTTCGCTTTTAAGTCTACATGTCATCTTTAATCCAAGCTTCAGTCCAGTTCTTCAGCTCCTTCTTAGCTCTAACTGGACAGTCTAGCTTAGCTGGTCATGGTGCAGATAAGCCTGCAGCCTCTTCAGAGAACAGCAGGTATATTTAGGTAAGCTGCTGCAGTTGCTTTCTGATGAATTGAGGCTTTTATTCTCCCCCATATCCTCTTCAAGTTCTCTTCCCAGCTTCTGAACTCACCTTGCTTTCCCCTTATATGGGGATTGTGCTCCTCATGCTGAGCCAGACTGCCCACACTTCACCCTGTCCACAGTGCTTCTCTAGTGTGGGCGCTAACAGCAGTCCATGGCAATGATTTATTTTAAACTAGGTTTATAAACTGACGTTCTCTTTTCCCTTGGGAAATATTTGTAGATAGAGATTGTTATGTAGCATCTGTAGTTTCCAAGTATCCATATGTAGGATGAATTAGTCAAAATTTATTCTGTGACTCTGAGTTTACACTTGGCAGAAAAGATTGTTTACTTATTTGTAGCACTATAGCAAGACCTTTACCCTATTGTTTGCAAGCTTTAGCCAGCAGATGAGAAATAGAAGCGACTTCAAATTAATACTTGAACCAAGCTCATTTATGACTGAATTAAATTACAGCTTCAGAAGTAAATGTCAGAATTTGCTCCCACTGTGCTTCATTGTCACTGCTGTATTAAAATTTATGGTATTAAGGGCTATCCATTTAGACACACATAGCTCTCTGCCAGCAGACAGTAACTGAGTTACACGGACACATCCTGAGATTCAGATGGAACTCCAGAAAATCAGCTCCAAACAGTTTTTATGAATTGGTTTCTTTAGATACAGGGCAGTGATGAGTGCTCCATTATACCAGAGGCAAAGATGGTTCTGTGGGAAAAAAAAAAAAGAAATATAAACACAAATGGATAGCCCATTTTCTACATGGGCAGAAGTACAAAGTCTGCTTATACTGTTTTTCAGGAAAAGTCCTGGGCTAGTCTGTCATTTGTGAAAATGGTTCTAGCTTTATTCCTTATGGGTTTTGTATTTAAGAACCTAGGACTAACACCAATATTCTTTTTCAGCCTTTAATGAAGAAACATGTTCCTGCCAAAGGAGAATGCTGGAGTAAATAGAACCAAAGTAAACAAATATTTGCAAGTCACCATGTTGGTTTTGTTATTAAAGAAAATACGGCCCAGAAGCATTCCAGACAGATTCATTGCAGTCCATGTCTGGTAAAATAATGACAAAATACTCCTAGTTACTCAGTTAATAATGCCAGAATTAAAACTAAACATTATTCATAACAAATAGCTAGCTGAATCTATGGTGTGTCAGTGACAGCTATAGTAAAAATTAGAAATACTACGGGTTTTGGTGTTTGGTTGGTTGTTTTTTTCCCATTTCAGAGAATTCCCAATGTGTGTTTAATTAGAGGGAATCCAGTTTTCAAAAACCATGGGAGAGTTCTGTGTAATCAGTCTGCTGCTGCCTGGTCCACTGGTGCCAGCAGGAGGCAAGCATTAATGCTGGGTCTGTATCCCAGGGCCTCAAACCCTCACGCAGGGGACAGCTTCAAATCCAACATTGCAGGTTTTCCTGGGGAAAAGGTATCTTCAAAATAATAAATGTTTAGTAGACTGTAAATGAGAAAGTCCAAATAATGGTCAAAAATGCTGAACTGCACAGCTTATGTGAAAAGAATTGTAAGAATTGTAATATTTTCCTCAAAACTGAAGGAGTGGAGGGATTCAATATTTTATCTTAATCCTTGCTTAGATAAAATGGGCTTCCAAGAGTTTGGCTTCAGTTCTAAATTAGCAGTGAAACAGACAGAAAGAAGAGAGGAGAAGGGAAGTGCTTTCTAGCAAATTTCCATAAAGCTGCCTTACAAAACTGTGCAGTGACATAGCAAGCTACATTATCAAGTTAAGCAACTGGGTCAGCTTCGTGTCTGCAAGGTTTCCATCTGAAGGCAACTTGCTCTTATTTTGATTTCTGTGTTTCTGAAGCTAGTGGGACCGTTTCCTAGACAGTGCATAGAGTAAGGGAAACTGCATGAACTCTGTAGCTGTTCTGCTCATGAAAGTTTCACAGAGCATGGAGGCTTGCCTGAAAACACAAATAGCAGTTATGAAAATGATTCACATTCAAATAATGAATATTTCAGGACATGCTAAGAGATTTGCATCATAATCATACATAAATTAATTTGGAATAGGTAAAAACAAATGAGGCTCCATTCTAAATTTCAATCCATTTTACTTGTTTTACTCTTGTTTAAATTATTCTTGCTCTACAGCCACAAGTCTTCAATGCCTATGTAGAAACCAAGGGAAAAAACATTAGACTGCAGACAGGTATAGGACTCCAGGCCACAGGTTCTCAAGCAAAGTAAATACCAATATCAAATCAGAGTCTATATCTCTTTGTTTAGGATATGCATAGATAATGTTTCCAAGTGAGAATTTATATCCTGCAGTCTGAAACAATGATTTTGATCCCAGTGACTGTTAGGCTATGACACAGTTTGTCCACCAAATAATGTTAGTTTGTTAAAGATTAACAGATATACACCCATACAGAAAGCAAAGAAACTGTACTTAATAGATCAATCATTTCAATAATAAAAGAATTAAAGAATATAACCAAGATCCTTTTTATAGGAGTGGTCCAATTTATATCAATGGAATAATTTGCTATGATAAGAGTTTAGAGGATCAAGTCTGTATAACAGCCATCTGTGCTCCTTAGGTTTTATCCTCAGATGACATTATTTTCTAGCAACAGAGAGATAATGCTACGTTGACAGGTAACCCAACCTGTTTCCAAACAGCATGCCAAGTCACTGGTTGCTTGGGTATGATGACTGCAGTTGTTTTCACACTTTGATTTATTCTGCTACTCTCACCAGTGCCCTATTTCCCCTGTGCAAATTCCTGCAGACACATTAGCATGGAGACAGTCACATTGCTTGTCCACTTGTCACAGCTGAACTCTAAGCTATTCAGCCAACACCCTGAGACTGACCCCAACAAGGTGGTGGCTCTACATGCTACCTCTTGCATTGAAAACATGGTAAGAAGACCCTTACTGTTGTAGCAGTTACTACAGCAGACACCACAAAATTGCTAATTGTTACTGTGAAACTATATCCTATTAAGACACCAAATGTTGAGTCTTCTGCAAATGTTTTAAAGATATGCAAAATAACCTTCACTGCAGTATATTACTGCTATTATTATACTTAATAAATTAATCAATTTTACAGATTTTCCCTAACAAATGTTCAAAGGGAGTCTAAGACCAGACTGCAGGATTTGGCATTTCCAGAAGCCACAAGTAACACTGTCTTTTTTTAGGCAATATTCAAAATCTATAACCTGTTTCTGATCAAATTACAATGCAGTTAAGGATTTTTTTTTGCCAGACACAATGTGTCAAGCTTTATTTTAGTTGCATTTTTTAATAGTTGAACTTGCAATTCAGAGAGGGTTTTTCTTAAAACTACATTTTCTTACAACCCCTCCCTTTCAAAATGACAGCATAGAGAGAAGGTAAGAAAGCTTAACAGCAACATTTGTAAAAACATTTGGAATCAGCATCATAGAATCTGACTTGTTGGATGTCTTTGCTAAAGACAGGTTTCCCCAAGAACCTGGGCAGGGAATTAGATTTCTAGAAAAGGGTACCATAGGGAATAGATAAGAAATGAGATGCCAACGGATGGAGAAGGGCTCAGGCACTTGTGTATTTCTTTCCCCAAGGGCTTCTCAGATGTGAACTTTCTCATGAAGTTGCACAGTGATGTGATGGGAGGGGATTTCAGAATAATCAACAGATTCATTTCAGTCAGAGCAAGATGTTACTTCCCAGCTGAGTGCCCCAGGCAACCTGGTAACTGGCTGTCCTGGACTGAGGCAGGCTGTTTTCCTTCTAGGACATTTCAACCTCATCTGAACAGCAGGTGGCACTGAATCAGATAAAGAAGCATTACCGACCTATTTGGTAAGCATCAAGACACTCCCTGGTGTCTGGGAAACTGAGATTCAAATTTCTGTTCCAGAGTGGAGTGGAGAATGTACAGCACACAGAAAATGAGAGAGGTAAACAGTGAGGGGCCAACTCCAGCCACTCAGGAGCTGCAGCTTGAGTCAGGGTACCTAGAAGTTAACTGATGATCAGCTTTAAAGCCTGGGGACCACAAGTTAAAAACAGATGTACAGGCTTATCTGTGTAGATGTACCGTGAACCCTCATCTCTTGCAGGAAGATTCCTGCTGGTTCCCAAAGTGTCTTAAAGGAAAAGGTTCATCAAGGACTGGAAGCAACCAAGGTGAGTCTAGAGGAAAAAGACTTCACCTGGTACAAATCTTTTCAGTCAACTCTAGCCAACGTGCCTACCAAATTGCAAGACAAATATAGGGAGAAATATGGTGAATAGTTTCTGGATGATGTGTAGTGGCACTATAATATCATAATGGTATTTCAAGTAGTTTCTGAATAACATAAGGTTATCACATAAAACTGTTGCTTTAAATTGTCACAATTTAGCATTTTAACATTCTTCCTATTGCCTCCTATGAATGATGTGATGCAGAACAGGACCTGCTGTTGGAAGGAGATAACTCAAATGCTGTGCATGCACATTGAAACTGATCTTTCACTGTCACATCTCTGTGGTACACAAGAAGGAAACAGTAACACTGACTTTCAGAAGACAAAATGCAGCACGAAGCCATAAGGCTTTTGCTAGGATTGGATAAGTTTGGATCTAGAGCTGTGTGAAGCTCACAGCTTTAGTTTACCTATGCTTCAGCAAATTTTGCCAGTAGGCTGTTTTGCTTTGCTTGATTTCCCACCAATAAATTTCAGACTTATGTGTGCTGGAAAATCAGAGCTGGTGCTGAACTTAGGCAAATTTCGCTTTTCCCTTGCACATTACCAACACACAGTTAATCTCCTGCTGTCTCTGACAGTGTAGGGGAATAGTAGTATCACATATGCTCAGAATCATCACACAAAATGTTTCAAGAGCAAACAAGGAAAACGACCTAGCGCTAACTTAATATGACCTACTGCCACCTGCAAGGTCATTTACCTGTGCTGAGAGAGAGCATACAAGTTTTTTTCTGGATGAAGGACTTGCACGGCTGGTGGGATCTTGAAAGCTGCAGATCCATGCCTGGCAGACATGAGCTTTGCTTTGTAAATACATTCCTCCCACCTACCAAACAGCAGGCCATGTTATTGTTTCAGGTTGGGTCACCTGTAGGCAGAGCTGTCCCAGAGTAACAAAAGGTGCAATAATGTGTGTTTAGTTAAATCAGGTAATCATTTAAACCAGCACATTGGAGCTGGATCAGGTTAAGATTGCAATCAGTGCCCACTCACTCCATTGCACCAACAGAACTCTTTCAGATTCACTCCTTGCAGCTTCTATACATAGAGTACCTTTTCTCAGAAAGTCTTCTTCTGGCCCTGAAGTCCAGAAATGTGACCTGAGACTGTCACAAGTGAGACGTGGTGGCTGGTGTATCACAGTGTTCTGACATGAGTGTTAGGCAAATTCAACATGTCTGCTGGAATGATTTAGCACTCCAGGGGCAGTGATTAGCACACCTGTAGCCTGAAGCTGAGTCTTCTGCTTTCCCAATGTAGACTTTGTTCCACCTGTTCTTCATGTCCCACACTCACAGCCCAAGGCAGTGGTTTCGAAAGAACGTCCTGTCTCCCAGCATTGCTCATGAATAAGTATTGTGGTTACCAGCCTGCTAGAGCAGATTTGGTAACTAATGGCATTTCAAATCATCTTGCTATTTTTTGTCAAATGACTATATGGTGCATTTGGCTTGTGCAAAAAGTACTGTTCAGTGAGAGCTGTAACCACTGGAAGGAATATTTTTGAAAGAAAGTTTATATTTCCTAAGAACCACAAAAAGGAGATGACATTTTCCTGTATCTATGAACAACACAATTTGAATAATATATTGTGCCAATAAAGATGTCAAAATCTTGTTGAAAAATGAATATGAAATCTCTGCTTTATGTAATCATTCATATTCCAGGTTTTCTGAGGGACCCAGCCTAGGCTTTAAGATGTATTCTTTGTGGAAGAGAGAATAATTATTATTCAGCTCTCTCTCTGAAAATTTAAATCCAAAATACATGCACTGGTAAACAAATTTTCCTGTATCTTTGCTACAGGGACTGAATCGATTGATTATATTAAATGTGAATTGTTTTCCTGACCACTCTCCCACAGTGTGGAGAGCAATTCAAATCATGTTTCCTTGAACATTTAGCAGCTGGCAATTGCTGGTTGCAGACTACCTGCCAAGAAGACACTTGCATACAAACAAAATATACAGTATTATACACCTACTTACACATACGGAACAGAAGACACGTTTATCCCTTCATTAATATCAGCTTTCACGGTGGTGGAATGAAGTATCTTCACTAGGGAATTGCTTCAGCAGTAAGTTTACTGCTATTACTGACTTTGCAGGATCCATTTCTTGGAGAATGGACAGCAGCTTCCAGTATCTTTGTCTACTGTGACTGCAACAATAAAAAGAATTGTCAGATGAGTATTGAAAATGCAGTCCAAATGTAGTACAAGTTTCTACTTTGACCATTCTAGCAATATAGACAGGATACATGTATGCTGTCTGTCTAATCGTCCTAAAGATATGGATTTTCTACAGGCATTAGTCTGCTGGGTGCAAGGAGTAATTGCAATCACATTTATTCTGCAACGGTAGTTTTTTTGCTTATTGCTCCTTTTTATGTCACATTGAGAATACAGCTTGAAAGACCATAGCAAAGCAATACTGTAGCACTACAGTAGGCATTAAAAGGCCATGTAAGTATACAGGCAATTATCGTGTAGTACAGTGAATAGGAAAATAAAACAGCTACGAGTCGGAAGATGGCTAGGAAGGAAAGAGTTTGCCATGAAGAAATCTAAAACTTACTTCTGGAGCTTCAGTACCCCTTCTGAGACAATACCAAGTCCCTCCTTTGATGGGGGGGCCACAGTGATGGAGATATCTCCTTGACAGTACTAACACCAGGGCTTCACCAGTGGTGAAGGTAACCCAGCCCACAATCACATATTGCCAAATTATTTCTTAGTGTTCAGCAACATTCTTTAATATATAGCGGAATTCATTGCACCTGAGTAACTGACTATCCTGGTTACTGCTCCCAGAGGTTCCAGGGTAAGTGTATATAATTGTTAACTTTTACTTTGCCTTTAGCAAAAGTAGCTTGCGTATATGCACAGCACTGCAGTTCCCTGGTCTCTCCCTTGCCCAATTCATCAGCTAGCACAGCTGGTAGCGACAGGATCCAGCCGGCTGCAGGACTGTGATCCTTTGATAGGGAAATATAAACAAAATGCTGTGTCTCCTTGGTACTTTCCCCACCACCTTGACATACACGAGCTAGGGAAGCCACAATTTGGATGTGGGCTGGTACATAACACTGCAACAATCTACTGTCAATAATAATTTAAAAATGGGTTAATTAAATGCACGGTCTGAATAGGAAATAAGATTAGAGGTGACACTCAGACCCAGAGGCCTTTTTCAGGCTGTGGAAAAAAATAGAACACAGTAATTTTTCCCACAGCCTGGAGAAGGCCTCATGTCCTAAATGTCATCTCTAATCTTGTTTTCTATTTCTAGTGTATATTACACTGCAGTGCTAGTGCCACTACAGTTAAAGCGATGTCAGTGTTTCCATTATAAACCCCTATATTCAGAGGTTTGCAGCTCAACCATAATAATTTTTCTCTGGGCTGAAACTTGGCAAACAAGTTTCAGCCAAACATATTTCATTTTTAATTCCTAAATTTCAAAAAATATTTATATTTTCAAACACAAATTTTGCAAGCCATGAGGCTATAAGGCAAACGCAAACACATGGAGAGTCTGAAATTCCTCCAAAAGGATTGTTAGCAGCTTAGTGGGATAATTTTAAGCCTTTTTTTTTTTTTTAATTCCAAATACAGATATACTACAGTGGCATTTTCTTTTTAAAGAATTAATGGTTATGCAATCAGGTCAGATAATTTGGTTTTCTTAAAATGTGAGTAAATAGTTATAGGACTGGTCAATAATCTGCATTTTATAAAGGCTCCTAAGTACATGTTTACATGATAAAATGTAACAACACCGCATCACAGATAAATGAGTCAACAATGTGCTTGAAAAAACTTCATAAATATGGTTACATGGGCCAAAAACATGCAAGGTTTTTTCACATGAAAAGGGCTTCTGTTTAGCTAAGAGAACCTTATTCATGCAGAAATAATCAGATGGGGTTCATCAGTCTTTCCTTTTCCACGCATTGTCGTAATAAAAAAGTTGTATATCTAGTTTGGGTAAGACAGGAAAGATGTGATAGCGACTGAGGTTTGAAGAGCACACTGTAAGACTGTGGAAGAATTATTTAAAGTGAGACTAAGGGGTTCTGGCCAGGACTGTAGTAATATCACAAAATTACGACTACTGGAAAATAACCAGGAGGAAATCCTGCCAGATGACTGAGTAGCTGACAAACACAGGACAGCCCCATGACTGGGAATGTGAGAACTAACACTGAAGCAAGTAATAGAAAAATATATTTGAGAGGGATGGACTTAATGCTTGCATGCAGTTTTGACTTAATTTCTGTGCTGAAAGACACCACCATTTCTGTAAACCAAGACTTTGATTTTGCAATCCAATCTTCACCAAGGAATCCTTTTGGAAAGTTTTCCAGAGAGGAATATCTGATTCAGAATGTACAGATGAAGAGAAAGAGACTGCAGTCATTTTCTTCACCGAGGTCTAAATAAAACTTCTGAATGGTAATCACATTGGGAGCATTGCAAAATTAGCTCAAGGGACAATCCGGAAGTGCTAATAAAATCAGATAACAAATTTGTCTTCATCCCAAACTAGATAGACATCTTTGGTTTAATGCATGTTTGTAATTATCTATTTATTCTGTTGACCTCTATCACATAGATGATTATACTACAATGTAATAAGAAGGAAGACAATTAGCATTACTCTTTTTCATAGCCTAGCTTGAATTTTGTTGTAAATACTGGCATTAGCCCTGCTTCAGGTATTCTCTCTAATTTATTTATTATAGATAACAGCTTTGTAATAATACTACTGTACCTTCAGTTCAGTTCATGCATTTAGTTTTAATGTTTTAAACATTACAGGGCATGCTTTTGCAATCCCTAGCACAAGGACTGTTAATTTCACCAAGAATCACTTGAAACCTGGTCCAAATCCTGCTGAGGTGAGTGGCTGTCTTGCAGTTAATTAATTGGGAATGATTTTTTACTCCTCCTAAAACTCCAATAAAATATCCATTAATATTTATGGGCATTGTAAGCACCCATTCCCTTTAATTAAATGGCTAAGCCATCTTTCATATCTTAGAATTTAAAATAAAGATTCCTGATATATGTATATATAGTATATAAAGTGTTTTCGGCATATATATAAAGCGTATTCAGCATAAACATATTCCAGTGTCTGGGTACTGACAGGAAGCATCTAAACATTACTTCTGTGTCCAAACTACACTCCACAAAGTGTTCCATTAATTTCAGTGAAACTCCTGGAGTCAGGTACAAGATGGACATTAAAAAAAAAAAGGCGGGGGGGGGGGGGGGGATTATTCTTGTATCCATCTACTAAAGAAATACTTACTGAATGTCAGCTACATTCCTGACTCTTACAGGAAATGTTATATCTCTTCATAATTGACCCGGGTTATTAAGTTATAACTGGGTAGCTACTGAAAGACCACAGAAGCTATTTTGGAAAATGTGACTGAAAGCTTTTTTTCTTTGAGAAAAGAAAAATGGAAGACTCTAATCCTAATACAGTACAGAGTGAAAGACATATCTAGGAGATTTCACTCATTTAATATGCTTTAACACAGAAAAGTACACACACAGTGGCCTAAATTCCATTCACCCTTCTAATGCAGCAAACATCACTGGGTTTAAAGGGACCACATTTTTTGATCCTTTCATCTTTTTTTTTTAATATCTTATTCATAGTTGCAGTCTCAGCACTACGCCACTCTCAGTTTAATCACTGCAGCTTTCAGGAGGAACCTGAAATGTCTTTCAACATTTAAACATTTAGTTGTCTAAATTTATGATTGTTGCTTTGCCAAGAGATAGGAGAACAAATCTGGGCTCAGTAAGATGGATACCTCCAAACACACAGTAAACATTCAGTGAATGAAAAGGTGCCTAACACCACATTTTGTTAAGGAATTTACAGCAAGTGGCCTGCCTCTTTCTCACAGTGGCAGCAATTGTATTATTCATTTCACGTAATGAATTGGGAGGTTATGCTAATCTGAAGAGGGAAGCTATCAATTGTATATGTCCAGACCATCTCTCTCATTGATTTTGTAATTAATGATGAATGTACATTTTGGGAGGGAGAGATTGCTGAGGAGGAAACTTCATGTGCAGAATAAAAATGTTACAGTAGCCTAATCAATTAGGTACTGTTGACAAATGGGCTCAGGATAAGCAGTACAAAGTATTGTGCTTTGGTAGTGGTCAAAGAGTCAGAGAGAAGGTGTTACATGATATCTATATTAATATTTCCACAGGTTAAATGTGATCCACTGCAGCAGCAGGACCATGGGAAAACTGGTATCTCAAAATCATGCATCTCCGATGCTAACATGAAACCTATTTGCTTTGTTCACCAGTAAAAAATACCACAATAATGCACTAGATGCTGAGAGTATTGGTTTGTCATTTTAAACCTGGTAACAGGATTGAAAGCCATCTAGAATATAATTTTAGGTAACAAATATCATGCTTTGGATGTAGACAACCAATCTTAAGCATCAGAAGAAGGTGTGCCTTTGAAAGCAGACGCTATATTGTCTCTTTGGATGCTGCCTGTACAGAGGTTAATCTTTCCATGCCCGTGACAGGCCTTTCAGCCTCTCATTGTAGCAACAGTTGCCACAGGTTGAAGCGACAACACATATAACCAACTTAAATATTCAGCTTCAGCTACATGGTGACGCTTGGATGGACAATGTACGCAGCAAGTTGTAACATTTCTTCCCAAACAAATCTAGAAGCCTGCTGGAAAAATGCAGCACTTAATTGCTCAAGCCTGACTCATGAAAATGACCGCTCTCTACACATAGCTCTCCACTGACTTGACTGTATTTTTTCATAAGAATAACAGCAGTGGGTGTAACAGGGTCATTCCTACAACAACATTTCTGCAGCGCGCCATACCACACAGCAAAGAACACCTTCAGGAAGGTTCTCTTTGCTTTTGGGGGGTGGGCTGAAGGGCTTACGTATTTGTGTGGGGGGATGCTTATAGATGTATAACATGTACAACTTTATTTCCCTCTTTTAACCTCTTTGGAAATGCAAAGCTAAACAAGACTTTTGGAGTGACTAAGAAACATGTAGGTGAGAGATCTGTCAGTTCTTAATTGAAGGATGGCAAGTGCTAAGTTCTTACAAAAAGCATTTGTTTTCCTGTAACGGTTCAGCAAAATTAGTTGTGTGGCAGAAGCTCAAAAGCAAAGATATGCATTCTCATCTAGGCAAGACTGACTGGCTGAAGGGACTTTTGCCTCAGTACAAATTAAAATCAAACTCAGTACACTGCCAAGATGAGAAATCACTTATTCCAGTATAAATCGAGATTAACTTGCCTGATATCTAAATATTCTAAAAAAGATCCATTCTCATGTAATTCACAGAGCCCTGTAGAGAATTTGAATTGCTAAGTTAAAACTGAAGGAGCAGCATAAAACTCTTCTACAACCACACTGTTCACCTTTGTATATCAGAAACACACAAGAAAAAACATGTCTGGGGGTATTGGTGTGGGCTATTTGGGAGAGGGGTGGAGGGATGGTGTGTGTTTATGAGAGTCACAGGCCAGCCACCTGTACCATGGCTCTGCCACGCATGGAAGACAAAGCAATTACATGTGTATATCTACAATCTGAGCTTTGCAAACCATACAGACATGCTTGTCAGTGAGTTCCTGCAGGGAAACCCCAAACACTGGAAAAACTTTAAGGCAGGAGATCAGACCTGTAGAAACCCCAGAAAACAGTAATCTTTCTCCAGCTGTCGTGCTTTGTTTTACATGTTTTTCAGGTGTGCGCCGAGATGATGACTACTTTTAAGATACGGTTTACTCTTACTTTGGACAAAAGAGCTCTGTACAATATATAAAGAAAGAATACAGTCAGTTGCAGGCACAATACAGAAATCCAAATTTCATTAACTGGAAACATCTTCTAAAAAGAACTGGTGCTCCTTAACAGTTCCTTGTCACTTTAACACAGATCAAGACTAACACATCTCAGGATCATGCAGTTGCACTGATTAACAGCTAGCATTAAAATGTACTAGAAGGGAGCTACGTGGCTCCATCACGTTTTAGTTTTCTGTGTGCCCCATGACTATGTCATAGCTTCAGTTCAGCACAAAGCAACATGTAATTTTTATGCTTCTTATCTGCAGCTGGGGACCAGTAATCTTTAATTATAGGCAGGAAGATTCCTGAAAAGGTATTTCTACCAGAATGTACAAACTTTATCAGTGATGCTTACCAGTGAAAGTGGTCAGAAATGTTATTTATTTCAGTATTTAAGAATAGGTAAAATACTAACTGAGCTTTCTTACGTATAAAAGGCTAAGAAAATAAGCTTTATTCACTTGATGACTTGCATTAAGCTGTGTGTATGTGAACGGGAGCTGAATGGGAACTGAACTGAAATGTTTTCTGGTTTCCACAGCCCTAATTCTGTAATACATCACTGGTTTCACTGAGCACAGGTAGGCTGGGGGTTTCTTAGTTTGAAATGTCTTTCTCAAAGTACTTTTTTAGCTTACTGATATCCCTATTTCCTAGCACATGTTGCAGGCTTAGTATAATGAGTATTAGAGAAGGGAAAGAAAAATAAATTTAGTGTCATACTGAAATTCCTGGAAGGCAGGAAAAGGACCATTATAGGATCACACTCTAATAAAATCCGTACCTATTATTCAAAAGTACACAGCAAAGAAATTTAAGATGGATACTTCTCCTATGCACAGATATTTGTCCTATGAGGTGGTATAACAACAGCTACATAAAACAGACTAATATCCAAATTAAACTTTATACGGGAAGAAACAGTAAAACAGACGATACCATCGGAAGAAAAGGAACTGTAATTATTGGTGCTTCTTTTCACAGTGGAATTTGGGTATGGGTGGAAAGAGTTTGCTATTTATTTTTAAGTTCTACCCCTTCAGCCATTTTATAAACAAACTCGCCTAAGATTATAGTGCAGCCTTAGTCCTGTCTCTATGGAGAAAGTCTGCAAACCTTTGTTTAAGAGTTTCATAAGAGCTCTATGCTATTTAGGTTTCCTTTACAACATGTTTATTAAGTTAGATAAATCCATTCTTGACTTCTGAATTAAACAAAGTAGTGAAGTGTGCAGGAGTCTCAACTTTCACTACAGCTTGTTTCAAGCTTGTGATGTAGTGTCTGAGGTTAATTCTCCAGTGGGTCCCTGAACTTAAGAAAAGGAAATGAGCACATTTCAGAGGAGGGGTAAAAGGGCTAACGCAACTACTTCAGGTAATACTACACAGGCTGGGGGGGGGGGATGAACGACTCCTTGGGAAGGTGGTAGTATGTTCCCTGCACTTTGAATAACACTTTACTGCCATCAACTATAGCCAACTGATACCACCATTTGAAAAACACAGTAACAATGGATTGGGCCTTTTAAAAGATCTTTTAGCCTCTCCTTGACATTTCAAATATAAGTGTCAAATATTGCCCAGACATTCTGTTTTGTTTTGTTGGTGTTTTGTCTCGCTCTTCATTTTCAAGACTGGGCATTTTTCCAAGAGCTGCACTCCAGCTTGTGGCTTGAATAATTTTGTGAATTGCTGTAGCCCATTTTATTCATAGGGTCAGAGCAGATGATTATAGTCATCTCTTCTGGTCTTAAAAGCTAAACAACCCTGTGCTAGCCAAGAAATCATAATGTTTCAAGTGGTAGAATGCTTTTTAATGAAACATCTCCGTAGTCTGTAATTTTCCTAACATGTCAATGACAGTCAAAACTTAATGGAAGTTGCCTCTGTCTCTTCTTAAAGAACACCCCCCTCTAATCATTTATTTTGTATCAAGGCAGACGTGTTTTCCCACAGGACAGAGAAATTCCAACTGGGGTGCCATGCGTAATATTGCTTTTCTTCAGTTTAATTTAATTATTTTAGAGGATTATTCTTTTTCTTCAATTGGGCGAGGTTTTGACACATTTTCATTTCCATCACCAAGATGGAAGGAATCACACTTAGGAATTCAAATCAATTCATTCTGTCAGCTGACTGTGGGTTTTTTTATTATTCAAGTGTCCATTTTTTCCAAACCATTTTTTAATTCACCACATGAAAAGCACCTCTTCCCATACACCTTTCCTTTTCTCTATTCGTAGACGTTTACATTTGTAGTACAACTAAAATTAATGATGTAGAGCTTTTAAATCGCTAAAAATGCAGAATTTAAACGTTAATTCTGTGCTACCTGTTCAAACCCAAATCTTCTGAAGTGATGTAATGATAGAATGGAATTGAACATACTAGCATTGAATGAGCTACAGTTTTTCATGTTATTTCACACCAACCAATTAACATTCTGGATTCTAAAATATCAATTAAAAAGGCAAAAATTCTCATTTTTCATCTCCTTGAAACATACAAGAAGAAAATCTGTATATACAGTAAGATAAGACATGAAATGTTTTAATTCTGCTCAATCTAAATCCTCAGTCTGTGAGCAGTTTTGAAGCTAAAGGGGTTAATTAAAGAGCAATTCCTCCATGGCAAATGAAAATGCATTTCCTTTTTCTTCAGGTGAAATGAAGTAGTTTTCATTGGCTACAGTATTTCTAGAGCTAAAATGTAGAATACAAAAGCTGTTTCCACAAAGACTGGACAGTCATGTATATGAATAAGTACACCTATATAAATGCACCATACAAGAAAAGAGATGGGAAAACAGAAGCCACGAAAAAGTACAAAGCTGTCTGCTATCTAACAGCTCAAATATAGCTGGCAAAATTCCTGCATTTCTTTTCCAGGGAAAAATGACAACATTTTTAAATTTCCTTTCTTTCTAAATCAGAATTGAACCACAAATTTCAAAATGCCCTTCAGCACAGACACTTAAAAAAATCATGTTAAGTAAAACCAGAATGAGTTTTGAAATTAATACAGTATAATTAATAAAAGAGAATAAAGAGAATGCATTAGCATTGAGTCTATTGACGTGAAAAGTCTAGATTTTTTTGTATTTGCTGTATCAGTACATTACAGTGAAATCTTTCTAGGCTGATATAAAGTTATTTAATATAAATATAACCATCATATTTTTGCACATATAATTGGAAGTCCTTCTAGCAAATTTCAAAATTCACTCAAAGGCACACATTAGATCTCACAAAATAATCCTCTTTTACTGGGACAGTGATGTAACTAAAGCTACAATCCAAAATCTTAGGAGTATATAAGAACCTGAGGACCTGGGGACACAAGCTTTGGCAGTATAAACATCCTCTACAATCCAGACATGGGGAACTTCAGAGCAAGTCGAAGTATCTGCTCTGATATTTTCTCTCTGCAGCAGTGGGAAGGACTCACAAAAGGGTGGAAGAGAGAGAAACTCTGATCATAAAACACCACTCAGGCACTCACTAGGGCAAGGGAGCTTATGTGTCCAAGCAGCTGAGCTAGCAATAATGAGTTTTAATTTGCTGCTAATGTACAGCTGCAGCGGGAGAAACAGGAGTGATATCTGGGCAATTTTTTCTGAGCTACAACAGCAGTGTTGCTCCCATCACAGCCAACACATTCCCTAGACTAGCAGTACAGTTTACACACTATTCTTCCTTTACATTTGTGCTCTAAAGTACAAGCTTGCATTTATTACACCAGTTTTCATTCTGCAACAGCAGTATATTGCTGTAAATTAGGAAGCCACCTGTGAGCGATCAGATCTGATTTTCCTACAGCCTTTTGTAACTTATTTTGTAACATCATTTACACAGAAGCCAGATTCCTAGCCTTCTTTTGTCTATCTAGCAGCTACTAGAAATAAATTCACAATGGAGGAATTCCTGATACCTTTTCCTACAAAAGATGCTTTTTGGGGGGTGGTGGAGGGAGAATATGTGAGACTACTGGTCTCACAAGTCTGTCAGCTGTTACAGTTGCTGGCTGCAGGTTTCCCCAATACTGCAGAGGTGTCTCATTTTTAGACCATGGTTGAAATCTATGCTTTGCCTAGCAAGGCAGGTTTGGTCAGTTAAGGACTGGGTGATCATCTGTTGATTAATAAACAGGTAAGTATCATAGCATCCAAGAATGGGAAAGAAAGAAAAGTTTCTCACTCCCACAGAAATTAGTACACAGCCCAAATCTCTCCTTCCACCACTGAGGCACAAGACCAGAGTGTTGCTAGAATATAGAGTGTGCCATAGCAGATCACACTAAATGTTCACTGAGACCAGGATTTGTCTCTAGCAGGATTACAAATGAGCTGAGCATGGAAAAGCATTCCTACTATGGAAGTCTTTCCGCCCTTCTCGTACTTTCACGAATACCTCCCAGTTATGCTACATCTTATTTGAGATGAAAGGGTTGGAACTGGGTGCACTGTTCAGTGCATGGGTGAACATCATATAGTTATTCTCTAGTCTTTTTTTCTCACTTAATGCTTGGTTAACTTTTTGGCTGCTACTGAGCACTGAGACAGTGTTTTCATGGAACTAACTATTAAAATTCCAAGACGTGATCCTGAATCACAACGGCCAGCTCAAAGCCTACAATTTTGTATGTGAATTTAGGATTGCTTATCCCCTTATGCATCAGTTTAGATTTATACATATTAAATTTCATTTGTCTGCACAATCTCCTGAGATACTTCTGTGTTTCCTTAGGGGTGGTCTTCACGTTTACTACCCTGAATAACTGATATCCTATCATCTCCAGGCTTTCTCACCTCTCTCTTAATCTGCTTGTCCCAATAGTTTATGGTATGCTTACCAGGACACACCCCAGAAGAGATTCATCAGAACTCCATTAATGACATCCCTTGTGTATTTTCTTGGGTTTCCTTAAAAGTCTTTGGCACAAGACTTCATCAAAACCCTTTCAGAAATACAAGTATAGCAACTAGTTCACCCTTATTCACACTTCCTTATTGACCCGTTCAAAGACCTCCAACAGATTTGTAAAGCACGGTGCGTGTCTCATCAGAGTCAGCAATGGTATGAATAGTTACCTTTCAAAATTTCCTTTTAAGTTTTAGTCAACATAATCAGACAACTGTCAATGGATTACAAGCAGCCAAAATGTAAGCGGAAGCATCTCTGCTTATTTAACAGATTGTGCTCATTTCAGTCAAAACAAGACTGGGCCGTTGAAGTACCAGGTGCTTGTGGGTCTTTGCTGAATCCAGTTTACTCACTAGGAATCTGTAGGCATGGCCATAAGGAACCTGAAAGCTTTAGCCTACTAAGTAACTATCATTGAAAATGAAAGTTAGGGTGCTGAAAACGGCCTAAAGAGGGTTAACAGCTCATTAGCAACCCCAAATTTCCTAAGCTTTCCTAGCAATCTCAACCAGATTAGTTATAGATAGGAAATACTAAATTGGGATCACACTGACTTGAAGGACTGAGGAAATGCTAGATTTCCTACATCCATCATGTCCTTGCTTCAGAGAGATGTCACATCCTGCTGCTCACAAGCACACCAGCAAGGGCATAAATGTTAGAACAACCCATATTTCTGTTATTCAAGGAATATTTGCCACTGTCCTCTCTCTATGTTCCATAAACATCCAGCCATGTCAGGGAAGAAGAAAAAGTAATCTACCGTCTTCACAGCAGAGAGAGCTTTCAGTCACAATTGGGAATTTCTGTATATCCCCTTCCCTATTGTGAAAGAATAAATAAATGCCAGACAAAAAAAAAGATTAGCTTTTTCTAGCCCTCCCCTGCCACCATGCAATGATCTATATGTTAATTTATAATAACACAGAAGAAAATGGATGCAATGGTTTAAGTAGAAGAGACAGGAGAACAGATCTTGTGGAACAGGAGCTTAGTGAACAGGAATGCAATACCTGTAATTCACTATTCTGAGAACATGAACATTAGATGGAAAAAGTACTTCTAGGAATAAGTCAGCGGCTGTGCTGCTATCAGTCATGCTCCCTCGCTGTGGAATACAGGTACAATGCAACAAGCACTGAACAGAGCAGTAAACAGATGGGCTTCCACCCCACTGCAAATTTTACCGAGTATTTGTACATTTGTTTTATCAGAAAGGAGAAAATAAAAGGCTTTTTGCTCTGTTTTTACAATATAAATACCTTTTATAGAATATGGGTTTATCTGTCTTTGACATTCTTTTTTACAGGGGAAAAATGAATTACAAGTTATGAAAAGCATTAAACAAAAAGAAGTATGAAAGCAAATGTGGCTCAGTACTCTGATTTTCTAAAATGTTATTGTCAGTAAATAGCTCCTTTTTAATAGTGGCCCTAATAGGCTATTAACAACAGTAGCTAACAATTTCAAGGCAATTAATAATATTTTAAAATAATTAGATGGCTAATATATTACATTAGAGCATACAGCAAGCAGAAGTCTTGCTGATTATATATATTATTCTCCCTACTTGGCTTAATGAAGGTGTCTGGTTTTCGGATTAATTCATTCTTGCTCTATTTTTATTTTTTTAATCAGTGTAACTAACCCTCCCACACACTATTGTGGCATTAAAGCAGAAAGATGTGGATGAAGCAGTGAAAGAAACACAAAAAAGAACAGTAAAATGAAGATTTAGTTCCAAGTTTCAGAAACAGTTGTGCAAAGTAAAGAATTAAGATGTGGGAAATTAAAGAGAAAAGGCAGAAGCCTGAGTCAACATTTATTTAATACCTTCTGCTTAATGCTGAAAACGTAAATCTCTACACGGAGGTAATCACACCCAGATCATTCTGATTTTCAGAACAAAGCAATTCTTCTGACAAAAATATTACCAACTCCACAGCTTAAATGATTGTTTTTCCTGTTTCTTAAAAAAAAAAACAGAGAGAGAAGGGGGCCTTGGATAAAGGGAGATTTGTTCCAAATTGGGAGCTAATCTTTCAGGAAAGAATAGCAATGAATAAATTGTTTACAGTCAAAATCTTCTTATTCGTATTAGCCTATAACTACATTTCACTTTCAAATATTTGAGCATGTCTGTGTGCTCAGCAACTGTCTGCTGCTGTGACTGCACAAGTGAATTACCTTCACTGAAAGCCAGAATATACAAGTGCTCCTGCCCTGTGTACCAGAAACATACCATATCTTGCTTTTTACCCCAGGCTCACAAAACAATTCCAAAAATTCCATGGGGAAACGATCCCTGTTTTGGAGACATGGAGGTAGAGCAATCACTTCCTTTGAGTTTCCCTGTGTCCCAGGCTCAGCCCTACACAGTTGCGCACCTGATTCACACACACACACAGAGCAAACATCCCTCATGCTCCAGGCCTCTGCTCCAACTTGGAGGAAATCTTCCTGTTTCTCAGTGAAGTCTCAGCAGTCCTGACTGGCTAAAATGCTGTAATAGCAGAAGGAAATGTCAGGTCAACCTATCCACTTAATGAATTACCCTACTGCATCTTCTACCTACATGTAATCCTCGTCAGGATGCAGCAGGAGCTGGTAAATATCACAAAAAAACAACTGTTTAGTAAACAGGACAAAAATCACAAAACAAATTCTTTCAGCATGGAAAATCTATCCCAGATATCAGACCGAGGTAATATTTTAAATGTGAGTTTTCTATTAAGTTCTGTACAAATGGTCTCACTCAAAGGCTCCTGTATGAAGACAGGCTGAGAAAGTTGGGGCTGTTCAGCCTGGAGAACAGAAGGCGGCGTGGAGACCTCATGGCAGCCTTCCAGTATCTGAAGGGGGCCTGTAGGGGTGCTGGGAAGGGACTCTTTATCAGGAACTGTAGTATTAGGACAAGGGAGAATGGGTTCAAACTCAAACAGGGGAAGTTTAGATTGGATATAAGGAAGAAGTTCTTTCCTGTTAGGGTGGTGAAGCACTGGAACAGGCTGCCCAAAGAAGTGGTGAATGCTCAATCTCTGGCAGCTTTTAAAGCCAGGTTGGACAGAGCCTTGGGTGACATGGTTTAGTGTGAGGTGTCCCTGCCCATGGCAGGGGGGTTGTAACTAGATGATCTTAAGGTCTTTTCCTACCCAAACCATTCTGTGATTCTATTCTGTGAATGGTATGGTGATAAAAGTTGCCTGTACTATGAAATATAAAATAAAGCCTTTCCACCAGCAATGCCGTGTTAGATTTGTGCCTCCAAGACAATAAAACTACAGTAAATGACCATGCCTGCAAAATTAATATATTAATTTGCAAACATTCAGAAGACATGCATGCTCATCCCAAACCCAGCATGGCCCTTAATTAAGCATGCAGCAGCAAGTATGGATTCCCAGACAAGCAGTGACATGCACACTTACAGCTTACCACTTCTACTTTTGCCTTAGATCATGCCAATCACACAGAGCATCTTTTTTGCCCTACATTTGCACCATGTTTACAAGGAAGTAGTCTTTTTCCAAGACTGAGACTTCTCAAAGTACTGTTTTGCAGCTTTTGTTTTTCATATTGTAACCATGATAACAGATGTTGTTATCAGGCAGGGCCATATGAGGCAGGTTAATAATAAATGAATACCTGAATGCATCTTGACTCCCTGAACATTACTCTGTTTTATTACTGTAGTGACCAGTGAACATACAGATGCAATACACTGAGGTTCTCCCACTTCCTGAAGAATCTTTGCACTCAGGTTTTGAGTTGTTCAAAGCATTTTTTCAAGTAGTGCTATGTGGCAGATGACTGATTCCTTTTCTCATCAGAAACCCAAGGGACAGTCAATAATACTGTATCTAAATAGATATCGAAAAGTAAAATTTACTGGAAAATTCCCTTCCAACCTCTGTAGTAGTTTCTCTTGGCTATGTTGATTTGTGTATGACTTTCTCGTTACTTTTTCAATCACGGGGGAATGCAAAATGAGACATTTAACACACACATGCACTTATCAAAAAATAAACATATTACCAGTTTGTTGGAACATGTTGCAGTGTGTACCCTACAGCAGAGATAAGGACAAACCTTGGCCCACAGATCACAGGATAGCTCAACAACTGTTACTTTGTACCTTATCTGCCTTTGGTACCCACACATAGTCCCTCAGCTTCAAGCCAGCTGCCCAACTTTTCAACCATTACAGAACAGTACAGGCTTGAGCAGCAGCTCCCTCCGGTCAACGCCTCCCCCCTCCCCCCCAACCCCTCTTTAATAGTCAGTCTAATTACAGTTCTTTGAGGGCTGATGTGACAATAGGAGAGGAGATACAAGAGTTTAGATGTCTATTTACATGTGTATTATATACACACACTTGTGCATAGGCTATCAGCCTATATCCTACTCAAAAAATGGGCAGTGGAATCCAGTGAAGATGATAAAAGATGGAAAAAAATGTCCTTTCTGGTGCATCCTATCACTTGGAAAACTATGATTATTGAGCTGCCGGCAGAGAACAGAGACCTCATCCCCACACCAACCTCAAGGGCTGACAAGGGGCAGTGACAAGTGCTACCAGCTTTCCTTTAAACAAAATCTGAGAGAAGCATTTTATGCTTCCATCCTCTAAGAAAAAGGCACCAGGGCAGGAACAGAGACTCTTCTTCAGGCACAGAAGCCTCTTTTTGAAACACGCAGAGGAGAAGCCAGGTTCAGGGTTGCCAAGTACCTGATTTCAGGGTTCATTCTGTTACTGCATATAAATTTCTCTGGTGTGTGTTTGGCACAACATGTTATCCTAGACTGATCATATGTTCACAGATTGTGGAGAGTGTGTGAAAGCCTTTTTTGCTGTAGTTATTGGGCGAAGTCACGTCTGTTACCTGGTACTCATGCAGAGAAATCTGTAATCTGGGAGCAGATGGTCTGACTGAGTGAGTGAGAGAAAGAGAGAGGGAGAGACGCTGTCTGGAAGACTGCAGAGTTTTTTGCTCAGAGGAGATGAAAGAGGAATGAACAAACCCACCACAGCATGACAAAAACATGAAAATATAGGAGAATGTCAGTCCTGAAGGTCAATCCTTTAAAATTCACCAGCTGTCTATGCACCATATGTGCATATCAACACACCAAAAGAGCCCACCATCCTGTTGCACAGAGCGGGAGGTAACTTAGGCAGCCAAAAATTGCGGGATTGTAGACTTACCATTTAGAAAAATGACGCACTCCATAGCCTAAGCACACCGTCTGAAAAGAATCTGAACAAATACATTGCAACTTCTGCTCTGGATTTTTAACATTTGATAGCAATAACCTGGAACAGAAAAATTCACATCCTGGTCTTCAAGCACTGCCTTTGTGGGATATGCTGAGTCCTCAAACTGGTGACATCTTCCATCAGGACAAGCCCATCCTTCCCAATTACGTGAAACTGGCTACCATTACCAAATTGCAAGCATTGCGTTATTCCAAAATAAAATGAATTGTATCTAACCTACCATAAAGTCTTAATCAGCCTTCTTGACAGTGGGAATTTGGGTAATCAGCAGCCTAACCAAAACTACGGGGTGCTGCCCTGCTCACATGAGCACCCACCTTACTGGTAGGAGCTCACAGGAGCACACCCAGCTAACACAGACATGGATCACATTGTAGCTGTGGCAAAGTTGTTAACGTCCAAAAACCCCAGCTGAGGATCCAATAGAGTCCTAAGATAGCAGTCCCAGTAATCCCTTTATGGCCTTCAATACACCCCTGTCGTCATCCATGCCAGTTTAGTACATCTTTGCTCTGTCCCCACAGCTGCTGCTCTGTATCTGGTCACAGAGGAGGCATACCTGAAAAATGAACATGCCTCTTGTGTTCAAGTGAAAACTAATGATCATCCCAAGCCTCATGTTCCCAAACAGAACCCTACATGAGAAAGCAGCATCACAGCAACAGCAAGAGGTCTGGTGTGAGGTGCTGGTGCTGCCTGATGCAGCCACAGGCCCCTGGCATGGCAGGGCTATGCAGAGCAGATGGGGCTGGAGGAGCAGAGGTACCATCCAATCAATGCTTGGTTCCCAGAACCAAAGTGCCTATGTGTGACAGGTATTTAGGGAAAGCTGGACCTAGTAACAAAACCCCTCCAGCCCTGTGAATTACACACTGCAGGGACTCTCAGCATGAACCTTCCTAAAAGCTTCTCACATAAAGCCTACCTGCAGGAGCAGGAAAAAGAGGAGAATCAAGAAATTTCCCTCGTGTCCATCGCTGGATGAAATCAGTGGTATTGCCCTCATAGAAAACTGATTTGAAAAGATAATCAAGCCCTCATTGAAGAGGATGATTTCACCAGAAAGCTGAGGGGTTGCAATCTCACCAAATTATTGTCTGAATGAGACTGAATTTTCAGCCTTTTCAGCCTGCGGTTGAAAATTCTACTTGTAACACATCAGATGAAGCTGATTTTAAGAATACTTCAGTTTTTAGCCAGCACAAGATTTTACATTTGGGTGCTATCCAGTACTCCAGTTTTTCACAAGAAAGCCACATTGTCAGATACAGAGAAGCAACGCTATATTTTACTATTTATTCTTCCAGCAATGTGTCAGTCAATCTGCAGAGTTAATTTCCAAATAGGACCAAACAGGTTTTTTACCTCTCAATAGAACTGAGTGACTTCACCGGAACATTAAAAGGCAAAATTCCTTTTCCCTCTGCTCTTTCTGTCCTGATGAATGGCAGGAGAGGCAGGGCATAGTAACAAGACCCAGGATTAAACATGCTGCCAATGGAGTGAAAAAATCCATTCTTTGACAGTAACAAAATGATCTATCATCCCTCGTGCCTAAGCTACTGAAGAAGGCAACGTCCTTTTGGTCATTTTCAGTTATTAAAAGTAATTGCTTGGAGCCAAAGCTAGCTAAGACACTCTGGAAAATTATGAGGTATCTTACAGGAGAAATTAAATACAATATCTCATTGTGCAATACAAAACAAAGGCTTCAACTACAGTTCTGTGTCTTTGCCAAGTCAATTATATATACGGTGACCCTGCAAACATGCAAAAAGAGTAAATATCAACTTAAAAGGCCAGACAAGCATCTCTGCTCTCCCTCCCACTTGTGTATTTTTACCCCTTTCTGAGACAGGATGAATTACAAAAGCTGTGATGCCCTTCTTTTCTTCCTCCATAGCTGTAGGAAGAGGGCTCTTGTCTTCATAGAACAAGTTTCCCAGTCTCCAAAAGTCTGGTTAGGATGCAGGGAAGGTGCACAACCAGGTGGAACTGGACACAAGCAAGACACCTCTCTTGCAAGAACCTTTAAACTCCACACACCATCACTGAACACAGCACACAACAGAGTAAAAGCAACATTGGCTGTCTAACTGGGTAAACAGAGCTTCTGAAGCTTCACAGGAGCTGCAGATTTCAGAAGACGGGAAAATCACTATAAGTTTACACCTCGAGGGTATGCACATACCTCTCTAATGGCTCCTACCATCCTCTAGACTCTTTAGGCCCTTAATTCAGAAAATTGGACGATGCTCACCTTCTACCTGCAAATGGTGGGTGTCAGCAAAGAGAAGCCACTCAGATTACAGAACTGTGTAGAGAAACAGTTGATTCAGAAGCACTGTAATGTTCTTGGTAATTTGCTGTTAATTAGGCAGTGGGATTACAGACATCTGCATATTGCATGCTGCACACAAATGAAACATAAAAAAAGCCCTGGTTTTAAACAAAACGATCAAAGAAGTAGAAAAGCCATCTTCAGCTAAAGCTGAACAGTGAGTCTCAATACCTGGTAAGAGAGGAGCACATAACTGGGATCTAGGAAGACACTCAGAGAGGAAGAACAAAAGGACCCCAAATTAACTCTGAGTACACTATCACATTTTGACAGACACTAGCCCTCCAGCCCAGGCTAAAGTTATGAACTGGACAGGAGGGTGCCACTCAGGATGTGGCAAGAGTCCTTAAAGACTTTGCAGGACAGTGAGGAAGAACAGCCCTTCGGGTGTGTGTTTGGACTGCAGGCACAAACACAAGCATAGGCCAGGAAAAGGCCAGACGAGGAATGGTGTCACTTGAAAAGCTTGTACTTGCCAGCAGAGCGGGCACAAGCATAGGGCCAGTAGACAGCTCTGCTACAGAAGACGAATGTGCTATAAGCATGAAAGCAGATGGCACATGTACTACTTTTAAGTTGGATACTGGTGCAAAAGCCAGCAGGTTTCAATTACGAGAATGAAAAAGCACTAAGAGTAAACAAGTAAAATACACTCGTTTTATAGAGTATATCTAAGGTGTATCCTCCATCAGAAAGGAAAGCTAAAAGCATCTCATACCATGTTGTAATGCAGGTGAAACTTATTTTGGAAATAGCTATGGGATTGAAAAAGGCATAGGAAGTCTGCCATAGGAACACAGAAGTTTAGTGAAAGTACAAGATTCAGTTGAAGGAGCCCAAGCCAAAGCAGGGGGCTGCAAGAGCTTATTTCTCTGGAAATCATAGTGAGAACAATAAAATTAATGTCTTGCCCAGATTGCAATAGGGAAAAAAGACAAAATTCTTGGTTGCTACAAAAAAAAAGGACAAAGGGGTTAAATTTAGAGGTAATAAAATATCATCTTCCATTACCCAAAGCAAACAGATCAGAGACACCAAGTATTTCTCTACATTTCTCATACTCGGTAGGTCAGCAAGCATCTGGCCCTAGGAGAACTGCAGAAGCAAGGTTTCGGGAAAGACTGGAAGTTTCATCACCCTCCTGTGGGAGCTCTGCCGGAGTGGGGAATGAAGAAACCCAGTTTCATAAAAAAGGGAAAGAGCAAAAAGTTTATGACGGTCTGTGTTCAAAAGCAACAAAAGCTAATGGGACCTATTACCCATAAACCGTGCTATATGAAAAGCTGTATCAAAACTACTGCATAATTTTCACATGAGACTGAAAGGACAGAAGAGGCTTATTTTCTGTCACACCTCGCAACAGTTTCTCCTGGCACAAATACAGTGGAAGTATACCTGAGAGAGGCTGGAAGAGGAAGAAGTTAGAGGCCCTGGTATTCTGACTGCCCTAATATCCCTTTTCTGCAATGAAGCTAACTCTTTCTTACCATTGTGTCCTCAAGTGTTGGAACCAGACAATGCATGATGCATCTGAACTTGCTTTGATTAAACTTATACCGAGTGCCTAGCCTTTCACTCCTGCCACTGCCATAGTACACAAATTACTCCTATAGAAATGCAGCAAAGCCTGAGGTTCTCAGAAAACCATAATTCTCCTCACACTCAAATTTTCTGATGTGCAAGCAACAGGAACATGATTCTTCTGAGGGTACACAGTATCACTGCAAAACATGGTGCAGATGCAGAGGCTGAAAGAATACAATAACCATCACTTTCCTAGTACTTTCACAACCTTTAAGCTATAAAACAAAATAATTCCAGGTCTCTTTAATATGTTAATAGACCACACTGGGTAACCTCTAAGGTGCTGTATGATTTTATATGCAAGTGCAATTTTGGTAGCAATTCCAATAGATATAATTGTGAATGTAACAGCAGACCCTAAAGCTCTTCAATGCTGGTGCCAGATAGGCACACACACAAACACCCTGCAAGAACGTGCACGCTTGTTGAGCTCAATACTCGTTCATAAGAAGTTACTTGGCTCAGAATATAATGCCAGCTCTTGGCAAGGTTCTGGTGAGCCTGGAATCTGTAGAGGTTTCATTTATTGGTGCTGATGATAGGGATGAGTTAAATTACAGAAACTGGAATTGCTTTAACATTATTCAAGGGGAATGTTTCCAAAGAGCCGACTGTTGCAAAAGCCGACAATGTCTCTTCCAAAACGTTTGCTATTTCAGAGAACTCCAAGCTGCCAATGTCTAAAGTGCAACAGTTTCATTAAAAGAACCTGTGTTTGGTATTGAGCAACCTCTGCAGATTCTAAATGTGCTCAGTAATTTGCACTGCAAGCCCTAAACAGTCTGTCCTGGCACATTTGGAAATTAACAGAACCAAATTTCTGCCCAAGTCTCATTAGCGTATGTTTTCATTGAAGGCCATGCTAAATCAACCAACAAAGCAATCTTTTCTTTCCTCCACCCTCTTTATTTATATGCTAGGAGCTCCTTAGAGATCCAGTCAGGAAATAATTATTCTAGGTGCTGTACAAACATAGAACACAGAGACGATCCCATCCCAAAGAACTATTTTGGATGTATCTCCAAGAAGAGTCAAAATGGAGAACATCATAAGCAAGCAGGTAATCATAGACTCTGGTCATCAGCAGTTACACACAGGTGAGTTAATGAGAAAGCCTTATGACTAGCTGCTGGATTTCATGGTGTGCTTCAAGGTGTTTCAGACCTTTATGGAACAAGTTGAAGTCTACATTCTTTAGCTGAATTCATTCCATTTAAGTCAATATAATCCAAAAGAGATTTAATTCTCCATGTCACTGCGGAACATCTTCAAGTATAAATACATGTTTCAGTGGCAGGAATTGCCTTATACTTTGCAAAAGTTGCCATTTGTAAAAGTGTGAAAGACTTAGCATTATCTTAGACTTGCTGATTTTACATATTCCCAAGAGGTGCCCTGAAGAATCTGTTATTCAGGTAAAAATCCGTGACTCCCCATATTACAACTGTTCTTATCAAAAGTGCACGGTAACTGTTTTAGGAAACATGCCAAGCTGATCATTATAATTCATTTAATATGTAGGATCTGAGCTACTCAAGAAGGTAGAGCAATCATGAACCCTCATTTAATTTTGTGGGATGACACATCAATAACAAATGCAAAATTAAGACCTGAGGTGAAATCTTTGATTGCAATACTGAAGGAAAAATACGACTTACTTAAAAATAAAATTATAGTCATATGGAAAAGAGTGATTAAGGACAAATTATTCAATAGAGTAAGTGTGAATGTGCTCCTAACAGACAGGACAGTACATTTTCCTCAGCTCACGGACAGTCATTAGGAAAATGCTGTAGTACTTGTGGCCAGCAGGAACAGGCAGTGAAAACTCAGTTCTTGCTATGAACTCACAGCATGTTCCAGTGCTCAGCACTCCCTCTTCGTTCTCTGCCCCTGTCACAGAGGATATGTGCTTCAGCATTTGCTTTCATCAAGTCCTTCCCAGGGTCCATACACGAATCAATTCCACAGAATGGAAAAGAAGAGATTTTGCTGTCTTGCAAGTCATACATTTGAACTCACTCCACTCAGAGGGAGACACAGAGGTTTGGTTTTTCGTTTTGTGTTGGTTTCTTCTTTCTTTTTCTTGAATACTGGGAGACAACAAAGCTTTGTGTCTTTTAGGATACTACTCTAAGTGTGAGCCAGTGCAGGGCAGCCAGGAGAACAAGATGATACCTTACCTCTGCAGTCTTCAAAGTCAAACCCCCTACTGATGCGAGCATGGTCAGTATTTTGTGTTACTATAAAGCTCCCTCCTCCTGATCAGATGTGGCACATTCTCCCTATGCAGATAACAAATTATTTCTAGCAGGAACAAACTGCAAAGCATCGTACTTAGAATCAGAGAATAGTTAGGGTTGAAAAGGACCTTAAGATCATCTAGTTACAACTGCCCTGCCATGAGCAGGGACACCTTACATTAAACCATGTCATTCAAGGCTCTGTCCAACCTGGCCTTGAACACCGCCAGGGATGGAGCATTCAAAAATTCCCTGGGCAACCCATTCCAGTGCCTCACCACCCTCACAGCAAAGAATTTCTTCCTTACATCAAATCTAGACTTCCCCTGTTTAAGATTTGAGCCATGAACTTGCTCCTTCTTTTTCAAGCTGATCAAGTACAATTCCACTAACTCTTCTCACCTCTTCAAAACCTTTGGTGTCTGTAATTTCCCCAGCCTTTCCATAGAGGTGGCTCATTTAAACCACCCACAACTGCACTGACAAATCAGAGGGTTGGTACTGATAGGAGATTATGGAGCTATTGCATGTAAAGGACGTTTAATATGTCGTACAGTTAAAAGAACAAGCCATACAGAACACCTTTTGCTCAACAACCTTTTAAGGACTAGGACCTATGTACACACATTAGAGGCACATGTATTCTCACCAAACTTGTCCAAGCCAGAACATGTCCTGAAAAAGAGACTATTGCACCTGTTGTAGCTGAGCATGGAGGAGTCATTTGAACTTGCTGTTAGTTTTCTTTACTCTTGTTTCATTAACTTATCTTGAGCATTTAGAGTACTGTACTTCTAACACTTTACCAGGATTCTTATAACACAAAAAGCCAGTTTTGGAAGAGCACTTTTCTCTGCATGGAGACAATTAAAGTGAACTCCGCAGTGGTGTCAGGATTCACATATTGAGATTGGATGCAAGAAACATTAAGTTCAAGTCCCAGCTCTGCTAGTATCTAAGGACAAGCCATTAACAACATTTCTTCGGCTAGTGGGACTATGCATTCTTCAGCATGGGTGAAACAGAACTATGTGTTTGCACAGCTCCTGATCCTCATAATTATAACGGTGCTGATTAACCTAAGCAAGCAGCAGGCATGCAAAAGGAGAACAGAATTTTTGCTACAAGCATGATTTCACTTGACTCTTCAAGAACAAAGCTTAGCTTTCCTTCAAGGGAATCAAATCTTCTGAAATCAGGTGGTTTTTCTTACCTGCTGAACTGCTCCCTGCAGTCCTGTTCCTATTGCAGGAGTGTTGAGAAATTGTTTCTTCTACAGCCAGCATAGCTCACCACTCACCCTGTTAAAAAGTGCATCATGGACATTGCTTCAATCTCTAAAGTCACTCCTTACAATCTCCTACTACTGAGCAGCCCTAGCTTTTCCTAATCTAAGGTTGTGGGTTTTTTTTTTCCTTTTTATTTTTTTCCTTTTATTTATTCATAATTTATTGGTTTATTATTCCTGTCCCCTTTCTGAAAGCTCTCAAAGGTGCACTTTAAAATACAATATTGGTGAATAGTTCTGCCTCTCCATGGCTCAGGACATAGAACAACACCTCCTGATCACAGCCGAAAAAGATTGTCTCATGCTCAGTTGCCACCCTGGGTAGCAGCAGTACAAGTGACTCCCAGCAGGGCTGATTTCACAGGGCCTCTGAAAGGAGCCACATGTACAGCAACACGTACAACAAAGTTGAGAGGCATATTGAAAAAGTTAATTTAAAACCCAATTAAATACATTAGAATCATATTATTTCCAGGAATATTTATATGACTTTTTTTTTTTGTATTCAGAAAATTGTCTGGAGTGTTTCTGATGCTAAAAAAGCCTTGTCAGACTACTAGATCAGCTACAGATACGTAGTTCATGTCTACACCCTTTACATTCCCACCGAAAGGTAGTGGGAATCCACTCCTGCTCAGAGGGGAGCTGGGAAAGACACTGGGTAATTCAGTCTCTAAGCACATACAGCCCGTGACATCTCTGCAGAGCATGCCAGCAAGCATAGCAGTTGTGAAAAGAGGTGTTTAACCCAAGTGATGTAACCTGCTACAGTTCACTTGGTGTCTTGCAGAGACTGTGGCTTCCATTCAAAGCATTACAATCTCTATCCCAAATCCAATTCAGCCCAAAGAAAGAGTTGTTACAACAACTCAAATGGTGCCAGTATTTCTCAGAAGGCTCCAACACATTCTTTGTTACGGTTATTTTTATTTCTATAGCTCAACAATGCCCGCTGCAGGAATAGATGGGGACCCACTCTGATTTCATCCACACTACTAAGAGTCAATGAAGCAAACTGTCACTGCAGTATAAATTGGAATAATTGATAACTGTACTAACATGATAATAATTTCATACCCAGGTAGCACCTCAAAGCTGCAGCCAAGACTGAAGCCCTGCTGGCTTGGCATTATACAGACACCACGAGGGACAATCCTTGTCCAGGCATGCTTACAAGCAGACAAGACAGGCTACATGTAATAGGGAAAACAAAACCACAAAGGAATTAAACGTCTGGCTGAGGGTTACACCAGCCAGTCAGTAGCAAAGCCAAAACTAGGATCCAAGTTACTTAGTCTACTAGATATGGCAATGGGAACTATGTGGCCTGATTAGTCCAGAGTCTCTGGCAAGACCTGCTTAAAGTCCTTGGCTAATATTTAGGGACATTATTTGTACTCTGCTCTACTTTGTTTGCCGCCTTCTCTCAGAATGGAAACTTCTGTGACGGAAACTGGAAAGAGCTCCTTCACATGAATGGTGGCGGTGATGACTGCTATGGGATGAAGCAGATGAATAAGTAACTCCACCAAATCAATAAAAATAATTCCTTTTACTGCAAAGTAATCTTCCTCTCAATGTTCATAATGATAGCTGTTTATTATCTATGCTAGGATGGAAGTTACTCTATTTTTTATTGTATACTGAAAACATATCTTGCTAAATGAAGGGTATTACAGCTTCAAACATGAGATTTTATGTAAGTCAATATAGAGTTTTGAAAATAAGAGCCCATATTTAGACCCAAAATTTCTGTTTGGGGTACTTGGTATTTCTTTTTTTGAGTACTTTTTTGGGTACTGCAGCAGATGGTTGAGCTGTGGGACGCTGTCAATCGGCTGCGAGATGTCAGGGAAGCTGGACTGCTTGCTCCAGGCCCAAACTGTTAAGAGGCCTCAAGCGCCCCCTGTAGCTCATAGAGGAAAGAAGGAGGCTGTTAACCCAAGCAGTCAGGTGAAGTTCCTGATGACTGGAAAAAGGGAAATATAACCCCATTTTCAAGAAGGGGAAAATGGATGACCCGGAGAATTACAGACCAGTCAGTCTCACTAAGGGGAAATCCTGCCTGAGCAATTTGGTGGCCTTCTATAATGGGGCTACAGAACTGATGGACAGGGGTAGAGCAGTTGATGTCATCTACCTGGACTTGTGCAAAGCGCTTGACACTGTCCCACACGACATCCTTGTCTCTAAATTGGAGAGACATCAATTTGATGGATGGACCACTCGGTGGATAAAGAACTGGCTGGATGGCCGCACGCAAAGAGTTGTGGTCAATGGCCCAATGTCCAGCTGGAGACCTGTAATGAGTGGTGTCCCTCAGGGATCGGTGTTGGGATCGGTCTTGTTTAACATCTTCGTCGCTGACATGGACAGTGGGATTGACTGCACCCTGAGGACGTTTGCCGATGACACCAAGCTGTGTGGTTCGGTTGATACCCTGGAGGGAAGGAATGCCATCCAGAGGGACCTTCACACGCTTGTGAGGTGGGCTGATGCCAACCTCATGAAGTTTAACCATGCCAATGCAAGGTCCTACACCTGGGTCGGAGCAATCCCAGGCACAGCTACAGGTTGGGCAGAGAAGAGATTCAGAGCAGCCCTGGGGAGAAGGACTTGGGGGTGCTGGTTGATGAGAAAATGAACATGAGCTGGCTTCAGTGTGCACTCACAGCCCAGAAAGCCAACCATATCCCGGGCTGCGTCAAAAGCAGCGTGACCAGCAGGTCAAAGGAGGTGATCCTGCCCCTCTACTCTGCTCTTGTGAGACCTCACCTGGAGCATTGTGTGCAGTTCTGGTGTCCTCAACATAAAAAGGACATGGAACTCTTGGAACAAGTCCAGAGGAGGGCCACAAAGATGATCAGGGGACTGGAGCACCTCCTGTATGAAGACAGGCTGAGGAACTTGGAGCTGTTCAGCCTGGAGAAGAGAAGGCTGCATGGAGACCTCATAGCAGCCTTCCAGTATCTGAAGGGGGCCCTATAAGGATGCTGGGAAGGGACTCTTCATTAGGGACTGTAGTGATAGGACAACGGGTAACGGGTTCAAACTTAAACGGGGGAAGCTTAGACTGGATATAAGGAGGAAATTCTTTCCTGTGAGGGTGGTGAGGTACTGGAATGGGTTGCCCAGGGAGGTTGTGAATGCTCCATCCCTGGTGGTGTTCAAGGCCATGTTAAACAGAGCCTTGGGTGACATGGTTTAGTGGGAGGTGTCCCTGCCCATGGAAGGGAGGTTGAAACTAAATGATCTGAGGGTCCTTTTCAACCCTAACTATTCTATGATTCTATGAGTTTATTTATGGTTAATTTCTTGAATAAGCCTGCATATATTACATGGGAATTGGAAAATCAGCCCCCTTCCCCCTATGTTGTATTAAGTATGTGAAAAAAAGCTTATACATCATCTGGTTGCCAGTCATTTACGGTAAATGAGATTTGAATTCCAGACTTTGGAGTGCAGCCATTTAGGATATGCAGCTTTGCAAAGTATTTTCCACAATGAACTCTCCAGTGATTTCAAGGTACCTTACATTAACCTAAAGCAATTTGTTAGTGCAAAACTCTCTAAATTACTGACATATCTGGTCAAAGAAAAACATGATAAATCCAATGCTGGGATTATAGTCATTGTACTGTGGCAAGAACAGGATTTTTGAGAAGCTCGCCTGTTTGGATCAATCAGCATAGTTCCTCACAGTCCAAAAATGAAATTAAAATGCTTTCAAGAGAAATAGGTGCCAGCTCAATGCACAGCTTTTATGCAGTACAAGATTGATTTCGAGTAACATTAGTTGTTTATGTGGAATAAGCCTACAAGCAATGTCAGGGAGCCTACACAGTAAGAGGCCTAACAGAAGCTGATTTGCAGATTTGGGCCCTTTTAATCAGAAAGTATGAGTGTTATTTCTACAGCTGCATTTTTATAAACCAAAGCCACCATGTACCACATGTATTACAAGTCTACCTTTTCTAGACAGGGGCCCAGATACAGTTAGTCTGTGAAAATTCCACTGAGATTTCTGCAACCAAAATCTTGCTCCTTCCCAAAACAAAAGCTTACACTTGTTCAGATGATGCAAGGAATTAAAGTCACTGCAAATCAGCTGAACTATGGTAACTGTCTGGATGAATTCACAGGCCCACTACAAGTTTAATTCAATTGAATTTAGCCTGCTATTAAAGAGGGCTATCCAACATGAGTTACATTACCATACAGAAATAAATATCATAACTTGGATGATGCACAGTATCTTGTGCAGCTGCATTACCTAAATGCATTTTTTTAGTTCAATTTATGATCTTGTGTTTATATGTAGGTGTCACACATTTACAAGATGATAGAAGCCTGTAGACACAAACTCTCTGGAATTTTTTTTGAAATTCAAATCCAGAAATGCAAACAGATTCTATTGTGGCTTCAGCTCATATCTGATGTTTAGTATCTCGTACTTCTCACTAAGCTGAAGGCAAATCCCTTTTTAGTTGCGAGATCTTAAACATATTTCCTTTTCTCATAAGCTATCTATTTTCTGTCACTATTTCTAATAGCACTCCCTTTGCTGACTAATGCACTCTGTGATGGTACTTTAGAGAAAATCACTTATTCTACTCCTTTTAGGGGTTTCACTCACAGGAAAACATCCTTGTGTCTTTCAAAGTGTTTATAATTTACCTGTCAATGCCTGCATAACAAAAAGGGGTCTAGTGTGCAGAACTCAAGACTGCAGTATAGTATGCACTTAGAACGTGTGAATCTACAGGCCTCGATGCACATGTTCACCACGCACAAGTTCTCATGCTATCAGAGACCCAAAAGAAGGCAGTAGCTGAAAACTGAGCCTTAAGATTGGCATTGCTAGCAATTCTCAACACAGCAGGGCAGGAGGTTCATAGGGTTTGTTGTATTAATAGAGAGCATGGACACACATGCTTGAAATTTTATAGTGCTTTCCATATCTTGCCTAAGTCACTAGCTATGGAACAACTTTCTTCCTTTCTGGCATATCTGCTTACATAGGTCTTTGCCAGTCTAATCAAGGCTGCACAGGCTTATTCTATAGCTGAGTGTGCTCTTTGATGTATTCCTACTGAGGGGAAGGGTGAAGACATTATTAGAATATGTTTCAAAAGTTTCATGCTCTCTCACTGTCTGTTCTTCAGGAAAGGATGTTCTACATGTTAAGAGCCTTTCTCGTGTCTCTCAGAGCCTGATTCTCCATGCAACTGGGAAATGAAACATCACTGAAATCAATAGCATAGCAACATAAATGAGAGTCAAAATTAAATCTTGATATACAAGAACACATTCCTGCACATTAAGCATGAGTTGAACAGCTGTTTGGGCTTGGAGGTAATATAACCCTACTGTGGGCCAGCTTCCACACATGGTCATAGAGAGGAGGTATGACTTATTTCTTGCTAGTACAGTCGCTGGGACCCTCACCTCAATGTCAGCATCAACACCACCAAAAACCTTCCAGCCTCTGAATCAAAATATTAAATCCTGAGACCTCAAGCACTAGCTGTGGCTAAAACCACAGAAATCAATCCTTGACTTGAACACAAAACAAAGCACTGTACATTCATGCATTTTCTGTATGCAGTTAACATAACCCAACGTAATGAGGTTAGCCCAATGCTTAGCCAAATTCTGCAGTCCTTCAGCTCAACAAATTATTTCTGAAACCAAAAGGAATTATTGTTTAGTAGCCATCCACTTAGCCCTGGTATATGAGGGTGAAAGAGAGCAGGGTTTCCTCAGGACAGAAAACAAATGTAAGAAAATTACAGTAGATCATCTGAGGAACATCTGATCTTTAGATAGATGTTAAAAAATACTAGGAAGTATTACAGTGAGAATACTAGAAGTAAGAATACCTCACTTGTCGTCACTAGATTTGCTCTTTCCCTGATATCTGCAGACCACTATAAGCAGGGGAGAAAATAATTACTCCTCTCTACCTATCAGGCTTCTCCTGATAAGACAAATATTTTGTGTGATGTGCTATTGCAGAACTCAACCATGCTATAATTAGCGGCTGTGAAGAATCAGTTCCACAGCTGTCAGCACATCCATCTCTATCTTCCAAAGGGTTCTGTGATATGACTTGGAAAAATACAGACACATAGGAATTCCAAGTAAGTTATTTCAACTTAAAGGGAAATATTCATCTGATAAGAATACCACAGTTGAGACCTTTGGAAAACTACGCCAGCAGTAGTATTTGCAAATAGTACTTCAATGACCTCTCAAGGCAAAGAATTTCCTCACTAGTGAAACCTGTTACTGGCTGGCTCATGTAAAAGCAGAGACTCAGGAAGCTCTGGACCCTTCTTATACTAAGATAGTACAATAGCTGGTACAGAAATAGGGGGCATTGAACCAGGGCTTGGGTTCCCCAGCAGTCTCTGCAGGGAATAAGCTACAAGCCTGGCAGGTGAACAGGCAGAAGGCAGTTCCAGGAGGTTCCAGAAACCCTTAGCCTTTGGTCCAGTTAGATAGATAAACCCATACAATTTTTGCAACACAGCTCAGTCTTGCAGACTCAGCAAATAATATGTGCTTTAAAATTTTGTGACTAATCCTGCATTATATTTTTCTTAGAGGCAACTTACAGTGCGTGTTAAATTCATCAGATTTAATCACACATCCCCAGACCTGGAAATAATTTGAACCTGCATTCAAATTTCATAAAGCCTCTAAGAATGGTGGAAACAAACTCTCTGAAAAGCAAATCTAATCAAAGCTTTGGAAAGTGACTTTAGATCCAAATTAGAGATTTGAGCCAACTGTTATCTATCATATATTGTCCCCTCTGGATATTTGTTATGTTTCTAGATCAAGTGAAATAGCTTTTTTAAGGAGCAGCATGTCTCACATGTAGATTATTCTTGCATTTAACCCACTGCTAAACTAATGCAATTGAACAACAGCATGCAAAATTTATATATATATACACACATAAATATATAAAACATAAAAATAAGTTAAATGCCATAAGAAAAAGTGATCAGAATGACTTGAGGTATTGAAAGAAGCCATAAGATAGTAGTGGTAAAGGTGCAGTACTTTTGACTGAAGAGTCTTATTCCACCAGAAGTGTCAGTACCGTTTTTCCTTGCCAGCGCAGTTTTCTCCTTGTCAGCATACAAGAGTTTATTAGCTGTCATACAATCTAAATATAGCTATCTATAATACCCTGTAACATCTTCTGAAATATGAAAAAACATGTTCATTTTAATAACATTCACTCCCTTCACAACACAATCATAATCAAATACCCACATTTTCACAACTCGGATTTAGGATCTGATTTTTCCATGACTTCAGTATCAAGCTGTCATTTTGCCTAGGCACTGTGGATGCAAAACCTTCTCATGGGAAAGATTTCTAAACTTTGCCCAAGCAGAGATGGCTATGGAAACAGAAAAGTAGTGGTCTAGATTTAAAGCAAAGGTTGAACTGAAAGTACAGAGTACTACAGTTCTACTGTCGTGTCTCATTGCAGGTTGGTTTGTGTTGTCCAAGGAAATTCAGCTAGACCACATGAAGAGACCAGATTAAAAGGAGGAAACACAATCAAGATTTTGTTGCAAGGTCACTACTTCCCTGTGAAGAGCACTTCTAGTAAATATGATCTATAAGACTATACTATATTACACATTAGCAAAGATAAATAACCTTGAAAGACTTAAAGAAATAGTTCTGTCCCACAATATCTTGACTGAAGTTCTCAGAAATGTAAGTTTGTCAGTCACTGACCTCAGCAGGAGTAATCTGCATGTGATATATTTTGCCTTCAGCAGCACAGGCTCCAGATGCAATTCTGTTTTAAAAGCAAATAGTATGAAACATCTAAAGCAACTGTCAACAATAACTATTGAACTTTCTTCCATTGACGTTAGCAGGAGTTCTACCATTGACTAAAATCTACAGTTTTATACAGTTTTAGGCAAAAATGATGCATAATATTTTTCTAAATCAAGGACAACGTTGTGGTCAGGGTCAGCAGAAATATCAGGGCATGATGGCCACAACAACATTATCACTATACATGTCCAGCAAATGAGACATCCTGATGCAGTTTGGTAGGCACAGGTATTTGCTTTAAATAGCTTGAATAAGATTTCACTCAAATCTATTCAATTGTAAAGTAAAATCCCAGTGAGCATCACCTAAGACAGACAAAGGAAAAAGGAATAAAATCTATCCCTGTCAGCACTTCTACATGTCCTAATTCACCTTAATTTTTAAAACTTAATAAAAATCGCTAGTAAACATTCATGAGGTTGCCTAAATCTGTTAGAACAGAGGAAGATTATTATGAATTGGAGAGTCTTACTAGTAGATGAATGAAATTATTGTTCCATCAACAGGGTTAATTTTTCAGATTTTATAGCTCAGTTAATTTGATTAAGCTATGAAAAGCAGAAAAGTGGACACAAAGTCCACAAAGTGTTTATTATGTTAACCAAACTAATTGAAACATTAAATCAATCACTAAACTGACATTTAACTGAAGCTATGGATAAACTGGACCGGTTCTGATGCTCTCCAATTTGCTAATGCATTTTAAAAAAACTTTGGCCTGAGTCACAGGAAGGTTTTCAAAATGGCTGCATAGCTTTTCCACCCTGTGCTGACCATCAGCACTAACTACTAACAGACAGTAATGTAAGCTGCTGTAGCACATAATAAGACCAAGCTGCACTGTTATAACCACTGCAAAAATTAACAAAATCTTTTTCCAAGGGCCTCAGTATTAGTTTTCCCCACAATAGTTTCAAGGTGATAGTGAGACATGGAGGTTGTAACACCAGATATAGGTTGAGTGGTTGAGAGAGGCCTCTAAACTTGACACAGACTGGTGAATCTTTCCCAGATTCATGTTAATTGGTGGATAGTCTATTACTAAATTGAGCCATTATTACTGGCTAGAAAGGAAGTTAAAGCTCTGGGTTGGTTTAAGTTTCAGGTTTGGTTGGGGCTTTTTTTGTTTTTTTTTCTTTCTGTTAGATAATTTGCCTTCCTTGAATAAATAATCCACTCCTAAAATGTATTATCCTATGTTATCTGTAAGAACACCACAGATGTACATGACATTGTACATGAGAAAGTGATCATGGCAGAGAAGGTTATGGTTTAAATTAGAAATTAAACAGAATACTGAAAGCATGTAATAGTAATGGAAGCAGGAAAAAGAGATGCATTTCACCAATAATGGGTCAAGAAATTAGACTGAGTTTTGGACTGGGTCTCATTGCACTTTTTTCTCAGGCCTTACTTATTCTTCTTGCAGATCAATGAACACAACAGAAATAGTGTCTGATTCACATAGCTCCGTGACCGCAGTGGGTTAGATCCAACATACAGACAACATGTATGTGAAACAGATACAAGTGAGACGGGTGCAGTGGTAGCTCTCACATGTTTTTACATGTAGTCACTTGTGTGCAGTTCTTTTATGACACGGAAACAGAGCATGAGTGTGCCATATCCAAACCTTGATGTTTCTGCAGCATCTGCAGTACGGTGTTGTCAGTGCTAAGTGGCCCAGACAGGTAAACACTCAATGCCTGTGATGTCTGCAGTTATTCTTATGAGCTGGATTTCCAGTTTGGCTGAGTCATTTGGAGAACAAATGAAAATGTGGAAACAAACCATTAAGAACATTCAACTTCAGATTAAAATCGCCAGCTCCACACCATCTGAACTGGAGCTTTTTCCAAGTTTAATCATTCATTTCAATCAGGACTTGACATTATGTTAGGTAAGTTAAAAGACCGACTAAAAGGAGAAGTAAAAAAGAAAAGGAGAATAACACCTGTCTCTGCAGCTGGTCAACAGGCAGACCTTTAATGTACTGCCTGCTGGGAAACAGGGATGGTCTCATGTTTCACTGAGCCGCCAGCAAAGGATGGAGTTTGCAGAAAGGAATCCTGCAACTAGAAGATGTGAGGCTTGGGCTTCAGCCAAAACCAGTGGAGAACAGCATTAAATGAAAAGTTCCATAAGTCCAAATGCATTCAATCACTGAACAGCACACAGCTTTGTGGGTTGAAAGAATTTAAGAAAGTAATTTAAATCATCACTGCAGAGCTACCAGTTGTTTCTCATTTTGAAGAACAATCACCATTTTACCCTTAACTACCACCAAATGCTTCTCAAAGTGACCATAGTCACCCATAAACAGACCAAATATCTTCATTTAGGAAGAACAGACCAAACCTGATAAAAGCTGACATGCTACCCAGAAAACTGCTTTACTGCCTGAAGCAGAATTTCATCTTTCATAGACTGAATTCACCCTAGCAAGTGGCACTAGTTTTGCTTTAGGTTACATCCTTAGAAGCTCATTGACTGCAATTGAAAAGTCATTAAAGAGTGATACCAAAAGGTTAGTAGAGAAATATACATAATGATATTACAGTAGACATTGAGAGAGTATAATCTAAAAAACAGCAAAGAAAGATTGCAGCAGAAAGAAATAGAATAAAATAAAAAATAAAAGTTGAGTTGAAAATCCTAAAGCAGTGAAACCTGCATAGTTGTACCTCTGAACTGAAACAGTGGAACAGTAAGGATGGAACTGCAGAATATCTCGCAAAACTAATGAAAGCACTACATAACCAGGGAATAAAATCACATATAAGAAGCCAAAATGCCTTTTTTTTCATAGCCTCAATAATACTGACTGCTACAAAGGGATAAAGGTATGTACAGGTGAATAAGGAGTATATTCATCACGACCTGTATTTTCAACAGTGACCTCTAAGTTTGGTTTCACAGGGTGAAACAAAGAAAAATCTCTTTTATGAGGTAATCTGAAACATCCTAAACCCTCCCCAGTCTTGGCAAGAAACGGGACGAGAGTAACCTTTCCTCATGAGGAAGTGAGTGGGGGACATATCACCCCAAAACATCGTTGAGAAGTGAACTGTTGTAATGACAACAATTTCAGGAATCTGACAAGACATTAGGGATTTAAGAAAGAGTTATTTTAAATCCTGCAGTATTTAAAAGGGGACTCACTGGATGGAGTTTTATGTGCTAAAAAAATAAAAATATAAATCCATAAATTGTATTTCAGCTCTTTGTTTTGAGGTTCATTGCTAGAGATTTAATGACCTAAAATTCCTTTAATCTCTCATTTTATGATTCTATTAAACAAATGATAAATAAAAATTTCCTCTAGGCACACAGAGGGAGAAAAAGCACCAAAATATTGGAAAAGGATGCAGGTTTTCAGTCAGTTGAAACCTCCCTAATTGGCTGGCATGTTTTTCTGCACTTATTACAGTGAATGCTGCCATCTGTTTCTTACTTCAAAAGAAATAGTAAAAATGATAAACAAGCTAACAGAGAAGGAAGTATCATGCATATAGAATATTTTAAAAAAGAGTGGTATCCTCTAGCTCCCTGTGGATAGAATATATCCAGTCTTGATGTGATAATTACAGGTAGAAAAAGTGTGACTGGCAAATATTCAACCAGCTTCCATTTGTGATAATGGGGCACATACAGATGATATGGATTTTGACTTCAGATTTTCCGTTACTCACTTCAGGTTCTACCTTTTAAGCATCACAGTAAGGATGCTTCTTTATGTTAAGCTAGGCTGTGCACTGTCCCATCCACTAGATCACAGATTGCTGACTGAAGATACTGAAAGGTTTTTCAATGTAAAACATCACTTTTAATAACCCAAAGGAAAATCTACAAAGCAACAAGAGAAAGAGCATGAAAGACACAATATTAGGATAAAGAAAAAGACACATAAGTGTCACTTCTACTAAACAGCTAATGTATCATCAACAGTGCCACTATCACAACTGATCAAATATGCACCGCACTGGCTTTTTTCCTAATTGTTAAGGATCATAATAAAGTGCTGATATTTTAGCATTTAATTCCATCAACTGCTGCTTAGCCTGAGGACTGCAAAATTGGTGCTTGGAAAAACAGTAGCTCCAAAGACCCCTTGCTTATATATTAATGGGGGACATTCACTTCCTTGAGTGCTTGCAGACTGCTCAGTGGAACACAGCCCAGATGGGCACACAGTAAGGCAAAATCTGTGCCAATGTGTAGAGGAACAGCCACAATCTGAAAAGTCATGGAAAAAACCTATAGCACACAGGATGAACAACAAACCATGGTAGCTACTACAGTCAGGAAGTGACAGCAACATAAGTATGAAATACAGGAGAGGATTTCACTCATGTGGAGCCTATTATGTGTCTTTTACTGTAGTAGGGTAGTGGAGAGTAATGAGATTCACAGCTTTTCTCCATCCTGTTCTTTTCCCATCTGACCATAGGAATAGATCTTTATGAGACTAGGAGAAATAAGAGCTTTCTGCTCTCTGCATCTCATGGCAGGAAAAGACAGACCCCATTGCTACAGGGAACAAAAATAATTTGCAACAAAACTGGGTTTTTATCATTCCAGTTCTTTGTTTTGTTTCACAAAAGACTAATTAATTCACCTTCATGCCTTGCTTTTTCTTCAGTATTTCCTGGTTTTACAGCAGCCCAAATGACAGAAGCATGAGAAATGAGAGCCAGGGCTGAGAGTACCCACCAGTAATTCCTTTAATTTTTATCTGTAGGCCACATAAACAGGCAATTTTAGAAGGAAGAGAATGCCAATATATATTTTTACCGCAGGATATGTGGACTGTAGGGCCACCTGCTCAGGGATAAATACAGCAAGGGGGGAGAAAAAGAACAGAAAACAACATGGGAGGGAGGAGGCAGGAAGATGGCAAAGGGTAAAAACAAACCCCACAAAGCCCAAGAGGTGACTAACAGGTCACCATGACAATTTGCTATCAGAGCCTGTGGACCACAAAAGGTAAAGAACGTACAAGTCTCATGTCTTGACAATGTCACAGCCCAGCTTATAAAGGCGCCTGATAACTACAGTGTGTTTCTCATCCACTTTCTCAAAAAAGGAAGGTATACACACACAGGCAGAGTGTGGGAACAGGAGAATGGCCATCAGCTATCACATCAATTCTTGGCTCTTGCTGCTACCTTAAAAGGGAAACCTGAGAAAGTGCAAGAACAGCAGCACTTAAATCACACAGGCAAAAGAGGTGTCTGTGCTATGGCACTGGAGGACACTACTGCAGCAAAGGATTAAGCACAGTTCTCAGGCAGATGGGCCTTTGGAAAAGCAGATAAAAACAGAGGAGCCTTTTAAACCTGTAAACAGCATACAAAAAAGCATGCAAATTCAGTCAACTCCTCTGTGAGCTTTGGTGACTACTACAAAAGCTTGATCCATCTTAGAGAACTGTGCACTAGGATGCCCAATACAAATAGATCTTAACCTAAATAAAGAAAAAACCACAACAAAACAAAAAAAAAAAAAAAAAAAACCAAAAAAACAAACCAAAACAAAACCAATATAGTTTGAACATATCCTTTGTTTCTAAAAGTGTCATCCTCCTCCTGCCAAGACAGAATACTTAGCATCTCCTATTATTTACAGGCAAACCTTAAGCTGGTCAAAGCTGCCTAACTCTGCTTGTCACAACTATGTCTACTGTGCTACCAAAACTGTTTTTTGATAAAGTAATAAGAAAACAGCCTATTTATCTTGGATAGTAAAGAGCAAGTGCTGGAGGGATTTAACATGCAATGGATGTGTGTCACAGAGTGCTATGCCCACAGCATGACAGCAACTGTGGTAACTAGTTGGACTTTGCAATTTCTCATAGAAGGGAAGAAACGTCATTTAAGGAAACATTTAAGGCACAACTGGTCAAATCAGTGCTGAGAAATACATTTGTTGATAACTTCAGCCCATTTTCCAATTACCAACTGTTTGCAAACAGACTACCGTTGTGTTTGTTATTGTAATTGTAGAACAGACAATTGAAGCAGCTGAACCAAAGCTCCAAATGCTCATCAACTTCACTAGGTTATGGGAAAGGGTTATAGACCAACACACTTTATGCAAAGAACTTGTGAAATTTTCACTTGGACTCTTTCCTGCTACTTGTTTATGATGTGTAACAGGTCATACTTCATGAAGATTTTTTTTTCTTCCAGACTAAATATATTAAATCTTTTAATTAATAGTTTAATAGCAAATATTTTTTACATATGAATGTATAACCATATTCCCGTTAGACTAAAATGATGTGGAGAACAGCTATCATCCAGATGTTTTTAACAGTACAAACATCCATGAGGGGTTGATACCAAAATGTTGCAATAAGTCTGAGATGTTCAGAACCCAAGACACTGTTTGAAAGTATAGTTTCATTCCATTCAAGAAGATACTGCATGGATCATTAGACTGAAGCATCAGTCTCAGAACAGACTGCATTGCAAGCTGATACACTGAATGTTGAAATCATCAATTAATCTGTCCTTCCCATGAATAGAGAGGAAATAAAACACTGGGATTAAACATGCAACTGCTTCATTTTTCAGAATCTGGAATTATATTGTCTGCTTCTAACATGCAGAAGTAGTCGACTATATAATTCAGTCCTACTATAATCTGTTATAGTTAACAATAGTGATAATATCTGCTCCAAAGCACTCTAGGAACAATCCTTCAGAGGATTTACCATTTAATAGTGAGATTATGATACACTTACCTTTGCAGAATAACATCCTCTTTTCCTAATCCAACTGACTTTTAATAGATTTGTTGAGGACTCATGGGACATGCCAGCTACAAAAGGATATCATAATCTGATCCTTAGCTTCTTCTAAATGTCTTAAGCAGTATTGATCCTACTTGTGCCACATTCAAACATACCAGAAAGTTTCTCCTTGGTATTCAGACTTTAATAAATAAATAAATAAATAAAATTCCCTATCTCTCCTGTTTATGGAGTAATTTTTCTCCATCTTGGCCTTCATTCATTAAATAGTGGGTATTAAGACAAAATTCCCATAACCCAGCTGTTATGGAGCAATAAAATTTATTTAATGGGGCACTGTACAGAACAATATAAACTACAGTATGCATGCTGCTGAATTACCACATACCAATGCTACATATATGTAGAAGTTTTGGACTATTTTTCTTTTTAACCCTGAAATTCCTTCTCATGAAATATACTTAAAGCAGATCAGATATTCTGATTATTTCTACATTGTCTTGAATTGAAATTTCTTTGCAGAAAAAACACCCCACTCAAAGGCACTTTAATGACGCAGAAATTTGTGAGCAATGGGTTGAAGCTCTGAGCAGCCACAAGACACCTTGTGGCATATCAAAAAGCTGTTTTCTGTCTCTTGTGATGTTTATTTTCCAAATATCAAATTATAAGATTTACTACAAGGAGTAGACAGACACAATAAAACCAGTTGTCTGTTCAATATAATAAATAAGCTTGAGCTATAGATGTGCTATTTAATTTACATTAATTTTTTCCTTCTTGATACTATCTCAATAGCAGCAAGTAATGAATGTGAAGAAAATAACACTGGTTTGAGTGTTCAGTGTGATACACAGAAACATTTTTATAAACTACCCCAAAAGCTCAAGCAAAAGGGAACTGGCAAATAACACAGGGTATGATGAGCTGAGCCAAGAATGTTATTTTGGACTGTTTCCATTGCGGTTTTCACTTCAGAGTAATTTGTATGATTTGGAAAGCTAGCAATATAACTCTGTGTAGGGATGGGTTATTCAAGGTAACCTCTATGTTTAAAGGATGGGGTATTTTTATAGCCATAGACCAAAAATGAGGCCAAATGCTACAGCTACCTAGAGCTAGGAAGACAGAGAATCTACTGGTTCTAATTTCTCACATTATCTTGTACCATACAGTGACATGTATTTTACTGCTCTTAGAATACATAGCTATTAATATGCTAATGGCATGACGAGCAACACAGCAAAGCCTAAAAAAATTTCCCACTAGCAGATATACTAACTTTTCGCGTTCTTTAAGGCTAGTGTTCACATTGAATTCCTCAAGAAATGCAGCGAAATAGAAGCATAAGAGCATAATATTTGGAACTTTTAAAATACATTGGATGTTAATGCATTCCTAGTTCATGTGGCAGCCCAGCCTATTTAGTGCTAGATTTTCTCTGTGATAAATCTTGAGCTAATTTCTAGAAATTAGCTAGAAACTTTATAGCTGCTTAAAGTTAAAAGTTATGGTTTGTACACAAAACACAGCAACAGTGGGCTCAGCACAAGATATAAAGATAGGACTACCATCGTTTAACGTATTTGGATGTAAACAAGATTTTCTCCAGCACAGAACAAGTAAAAGATGAAAAATGTCAAATTCCACACAGAATTCTGAAATCAACCACTAATGAAAGTTTTACAGTGTGATCTTTTAAAGACTTAGGGCCAGATCCTCACGTATAGTGAAATTTCAATGAAGGAAGTGGAAATTCCTAATTTACATCAATAAAATATTGGACTTATAAGGTCAAGATAATAGAAACAAACATTAAATTCTAATTTTACTCCCCACTGCTTGCAAAGAGTAAAACACTTCCAAGATTTCTATAGGACCAGTCTAACACCAGTTCTGGAAATCATCTACACTTACAGGATGATTTAGAGATACTCTTACAGAGGCAAGGTCTTTAGACATGTGAATGTCCTTGGCTAGGTGAACAAAAAGTTAAAAAATTACGTAGCATTGTAACGGAAGATTAAAGCAATGATTAAACAGTACTAACTAACTAAAAATAAGAGTAAACAAACAAACAAACAAAAAAAACAAACCCAAAACCTGGCACTTAACAAACAAAAGATGTCATTTCCCCTCCATTTTTCAGAAATGTTCAATTGGGATTTTTGATTGCTGTTTCAAAGTAATCTTTCAATTTACTGACATGATCTAAGTGAACCACACAAGAAAGAAACCTCTAGCATAGATGTTAGGCTATTTGGCCACCCCTACTCCTAACAAGCCCATACATCAAAGAAGTCCTGGGTAGGAGAAGCAGCACACTGGGGGACAGTGGGACACTGCACTATGTCAGCAAGAAAATATGGGATAGTGCTGTAAACTTAGGATTGCCCCAGGATGCTATACTGCAGATCCCAGGGCTAACTGGGATAATGTAAGAAGTAAATCAGAAAAAGAATGAGTTCAGGATTAGTGCATGCATGCACACACACAACTTGGAGTCACCCAGTCATCTCTCTATGTCTAGTAAAGAGATGTCAACCTTGGACTGTGCCTCTGGTCAAGTACAGGCCTGAATCTTACCATGACATCCCAAACATGTGATACTGCTGTAGAAGCAGTGGCTGCTTTGGCTCAAGCTAGATAATCGAGCTGCATTGCATGGATATCCTCTCCAGTGCATGTCTTTGTACCATTTAACTCCAAAGCTGTTTTTAGATACTGCTGACCATCAGGCAATTTCCTCTTAAGTTTCCCTTTGTTTCTCATACAAGTACTATTAATTAATACTTTTTTCATTTCAAACTTTCTTTACTAATGTCCTTTAAGTTCTGTAAATTCCTAGATATATTTGCTCATGTTCTCCACAGATGCTCAGTTATCTTTCATGCACTGCATTAAATCCCCAAGATTGCCTCTCCTGTTTCTCATCCCTACCTGATAAGAATGGAATTCTGGTCTGGACGAGGACATGTAGTTACAGTGCCAGGACACTTTCATTATCAGATACTTACTATGTATATTAAAGATTTTATAGCAAGAAGAAAGTCTGATTTTTGCATGAGGTAAGCTAAAGTCTACTGGCGATAACAGGGTTTGTGTTGTTCAGGGTCATGTTTAATGCAATTGCCTTATCCTTTGCTAGATGAAGATTTTACCATGTACTAGATCTGGGATTGCTTAACTGGTACTTAAAATCATTGGGTTTCCTCTAGAAAATAACTTTAGTTTCCTTCTAGATAAGGGACTGAAATTGCTTTTTATAGTGAAAGAGAGTTCAGCTAACACACAAATCAGCTGAAAAAAATTTTATGCCCATGGGGCATTATCTAATTACATCAGCACTGTTAGACAGATAGGCCAGAACATGTGCTGTGCCAGGCACAACAGCTTCCTTTATCCCTCTTGCCATGCAGCAATGCCACCTGGTCAGGACTCAGCACAGAAGGCAGACCAAAATCCTTGTAAGCCTTTTAGAAGGCTCTTGATATTGTCTGAGACAAGGAAAAATGAGATTTGTGGATAATCTCAGCTCATCTTAGCTCCAAATGCTCACAAGAAAAACATGACTGTAACCTGCCACATTTATGCACACATTGTCTTTTGCTCTTTTCTGGAATTGTGTAGCTCAGGCAAGTGGAAATACAGTGGTGGTTTCTAGTCCACAGGACTTTTTACAACTGTGAGAGTACAAATAAATCCAGTTTTCCCTCTGACTGGCCCCACTAGTGGGCTGTGCTAATAAACCAGAAAAAAAGAAAACACAGTTCTGTTGTGATTAGAAACCTTTTGTGTGTCAAAACATAGCAACATATCTGCAGTCTGGCTGCTTGCCCTAGGAGTTTACACCAGGCCTTAGTTTCCAAAGCCTTTAGTTTCCAAAGCTGGCACTGCAGCACCAGAGCATAAACCAAACTGTCCAGAAACTGTCCACAGCTTGCAACCTGTGAAGCAGTGCAGCACTGAGAGGAGGTGATGCTGCCTTCTCTTAATTTTTTACCCTGGAGTCAACAAATAACAAGAAGAAAAAGCACAGACTGTCAAACCTGAATGGAAGAGCCGATTCGGTAGTCAAGCTCTGATCTTCAGTATGTTCACTGAAAGTTCTGTATTTTTTTAAGGAAAGTTTCCCTGTTCTTACATAACCTTTGACAGTTTGCTACAGCAGGCTAAGTGAGGGAACAAGATTAACAGATATGAGATATTTTTACTGCTTCACCCAAGGAATCGCAGAATTTCCTGGGAATTATAACACTTGTTCAAAACAATGTGTGATTCTTCATGTTGCTATCAGTGTTAGGAGAGAATTCTACATAGCCTCCGACTGATTTTTACTGAACAATTTTACATAATTATTTAACATCCTTCTTCAAACTAATAAATCTGCTAAATTGGTTTTTGAAAGGAACCAACGTGCTGTTATTAAATATCTCTGCAAAATAACATCATTATGAAAGTGGAAGTCATTAAGCTTCTGTTCCTACCGACAGTTGTGTATGCTACCATGAACATAGCCATGACAAATGCTTTCTGAGTTAACTTACAGGAAATATATCTGCATCAACTAACACAGATTATATGATCAAGGAACAAGATCAGTGAACCAGAATGAACTTGGTCAATATCTGCTCAAAAATATGGCATCTGTTTATCTAAATGCAGTATCTCAGCTTCTTCTACTGCATCTCTTCCTGTTCCCCTCCCTTTACTAGCCATTTACTAAAAACAGTGCTAGTGCAAACAGAATATATACCATATTTTTAAATGAACTTCCATTAAAATAAATTTACTCACACTTCCTCTAATACCATTTGCTTGCCTCACTACCATGAGAATCTACTGTTGATATTATTACTTAGCATGTCCTCTAAACAGTCTCTGACCAGCTCAGAAGAGATCCACCACGGGCATGAAAATCAGTAGCATTTTCCCCATGTTACACAGTGCCACCAAAGTAGGAGCTGAAGGTGTGGCAGCATCTCAACAGTAGAACAGAATGACAGCTGTACAAACACGTGGCCCAGCCTGTGATAAAATCTCTTTTCCTCTCTAAAACAGCTGTAACAATGTCAGAGCTCCTTGGAAACAATTTCTCTAGTGGGGGAAAACCAGTGAACAGTCTCATAATGTAGAGTATCTTTGACTGTTAACCCAGAATTCAAGAGTATAAGCCACAGGAGAAAATCTCTTGCATCAGTTAAAGGTCAAAATTTCAAAGTCTTCTACCATACATTAGGCACCATCACATCCCTCAGCCACATCTCCCTAATTTTACCAATGTCACTGAAGATCTGAGACTCCCTGCTCAGTGCGGAAACCTTTGCAGAACTTTGCATGCACCCAGTTCAGAACGGCTCAGTGCAGTTCTGCATGGGAATGCTTTCTGCAGACGAAAAAGGCACAAGTCTGCCAACAATGCTCTGGTAGTCTGTGTCTGAGACCAGAGCCTCCGCTTTCGTTGACTTTAAGAGGGTGAGTAGCATTTACAAAGGAAGCTGAGTCTGGGGTAAGAAGGAGAAGATCACCTCAACATTGGATAGGAAGAACTCTACCTCAGAGTCAGGACCCATACTGTAAATCATAAAGACACAGGAGTTCAGGATTTCTTCAGTTTTCCTCTTTCAAATTCTCTAAGTATGCTACTGTATTTTTTATTCTACTCCTACTCATAACTTTCAAAAGCGTCTTCATTTGAGCACAGATTTTGAGATATGCATCTAATTTTTGAAGGGAGCATCCTCAACAATTTGCAAGGCCTCATCAGGAGAAATAAATTGGACATATCCCTAACCATCAAAGAGTTGAAAACTTTAAAAACACAAAAATACGTCTGCATATATAAATATAAAAAACCTTATTGCACAAAGTCCCTGTTTCAAAATACAGCTGACAGCACAGCATTAAGCAAATATACCAATAAATCTGAGTGTAACCATTCTTGTGCAAAGGAAAAAATAACTCCTGCATGCTCAGGCTACTAAAACACATTGCCAGATATTTTAGAGCAAATCAAGAATTTGTTGCTATTGAGAAATCAAACATGAAATCTTTGGAGCTAGACTTGTCACTGGTGAACAGTAAAAACTTAATAATGTCCATATTTATGATGTAATCTATTGCTGTTTACCCCAGAAATCACTGCACATAAAAAATGACAGGGACAAAAACCAAACCAAACAACCAACCTGAGAAATCTTGCTGTATGCTTCTATCCCCTTCTGTTCTTCAAGGAGCACAATGGAAACGAACATGAAAATATTAGATTTCTTACACTGTTATTGCAATAATGCAGAGATAAATGATTATAAGGAGAAATGAAACTCTGTCCTTTTCACTTTTTTCTCTGTCAATATTTCCAAAATTTCTTAATTTAAGCAAAGGGAAGGAAGGGTTATTTTGTAGACGTCAAATAACAGGAAAGGAAGAAGAAGAAGAAATAACCAAGAAAGGAAGATGTCTATGTATCTTTTTTCTTTACCCCTATTTATTTTTTGTTATAGTACTTCATAATAGCCTCTACCATGTCTGTTCTACTCTTAGCTTACAACTAATTTCCATTAGCATTAATAACTGATGTGTGCTCCCATCAAAAGAAGAATACACTTTACTTTCTCAAGTCTTAAAACAGAACAACAGGTTTAAATGAAAAAAAAACCAGCTTGGACAGGCTTGGAGATAAGTGAAGCAATACATACATGTCTATAAAGGATAATGAGGCATACTCAGCATACCTGAAAAGATTTCACACCAGTGGTAGAAGGCCTAAATAAATCATGCAAATGAATAAAAGAAGACTATAAAATCTTTATAAAGCAACACAAGGAGAGCAAGTAGAAATAGCATATAATATTAAATTATTGCATTAAAAAGCAATCAACTGAAAATACCTGGAGAGCTTATAAACATTTACAAGATAGCTTATTCTTATGAAGGATGCTGGGGAATCAATATGTTGCAATTATCAGTCAAAACTAATGGTCAGAATTTCATACTTTTTCAGCCATGAATTCATATTCTGCAGTATTAATCCAATCATTTACATTCTTTGTTTCCCAACTTTGTCGTCTGCATTATAGCAGGAATATTCTCACATGTATATCAATCTACAGTTAGATAGATTAACATCTGCAAAAATACACAGGTCTATAGAAAGATGAATAAATACAGATATTGGTATTTCCCAGTTTGGAATGTATAGGATCTTTCTCTCTTCACACCTGAAACTGAAATGTCCGTATTTTTAGATCCACTGCTCCACATCCCCAAGAGTGACATTCAAAAAACAGTATAAAGATATATATTTGTGTTTATAAGTATGTGTTTGCATACACTTATGAATATATACACACAAATATATTCACTTATACATGAACATATATATGAACCATAAGATAGTACCACCAGAACGGACATAATTCTGACTACTCATTACACCTATAAAAGTGCGGGGAAGCCTTCTGGTTGCAACCATGGTACAATATATTTACACATAACACCTTTTTCAAAACTAAAGCAACGCTGTACCAGCGGTAACTTAATTACATAGCAGTCAGATTCCAAAGAAATTAGAGCTATTTTAAAATATGAAAAACAAGCATAACTTTCAAGCTAAAAAAAGCCACCTTGTAGAAAAGAGATACATAAAAATATGTGCTAGAAAAGTCCTTTTGAAAATGAAAAGCTCATATTTCTGACTCAGGGAGGGAACAAGAGGCTGCTTCCATGCCCTGCTAGCAGCCAGGGTGCCCTGCTTGCTGGCAACTGGGAAACCCCCAGAATCCTGTGAACACCCCACCATAAATTTCCCTTTGCTTTTATTTAAGATTATGATAGAGGAGACCCCAAAAGCTCCAACTTACTGTTCTTCCACCCCTTGGAATGAAATACTATTGAATTTCCTGCCTGTGAGGAAGTCCATTCAGAGAAGGAGCCTCCTAACCCTTCCATCGTGGGACTCCTATTTTAAAATATCAGTGGTGCATTTTTACCTATATGAGGAAATAATCACACACTATTGGAAATGCCCAGTTAAAAATAGTTCCTACTTTTAAATAACTAATGTTTTATTGCTAAAATACAAGTGAGTAAATGTCTACAAAAACAGTGGTTCATATTGTGTTACTGCTCACGCCTGGCCACTTTACCAGTGGAGACCGATGCGCAGTCCTGAGAGATGTCACAACAATAACGTGTCAATGTGCAGCGACTCCCTTCTAGATGGGAAGCCTGCTATGTTAGGTGCTGTATGTTCACCATACACACCAAGGAGTCCACAGCTTTAGCTGTGCATCCTTGAGGAGGGCGGGAATTATTAAAAGGCAACTTAAGATATACAGGTGAAATAGCACAAGATCCCCTATTGTGAAACAAAGCTTTCTTTTTAGACAGTAGTTCCAAAATTATTTAAGTGTTTTTATTATTTTTATCATGTTGTTGATCAGCACAAAAAACACAGATTCGTCTTTATAACCCTATATTAACAGGTAACATGAGCATTATCACAGCAGTATTTTCAGCTTCAGTTAAAGAGTTCTAAGCCAGTGCCTGTTTTTACAGGTGCCTCATATTCCTTTTTAAAATTTTTTTTAAGTCTCCCATCTGTGACAAGCAAGTAGCCACTTTCATTGATTGAAAAATGTATTTTCTGCAGCCTGCATTACGTAAACAGATGTGTGCACAACTATGTGCCTCTGTATCTGTTAGCGTGTGATTAGATATGTGGTAAAGATGGAAGCATTTGGCATCATCTAAACAAACATTTTTCCATAGAGTTCCAAAACCCCAAACAACTCAGCTTCAGTGTGCACATTCCTAGGGATGGCAGGTACAATATGACAGACATGGGGCTATAGCTTGATAACAAATCCTGGCTCAAGTAATGAGGCTGTGTAAGCTGAGTAGTACAATCTGGTTTAGCTGTGCATATTACTAGCCAGGTGCAACCAATGCTGAGCTGATACTACCACATGTGTAAGTGTCAATATGAATTTCCCAGTGTCCGTTAATCCAGCTATTCACTCTCTATTCCACATCCCTGTTTCTTTGACTTGGGCAATGGTATTTGTATTGCTTGGGCCAGCAAACTAAACATCCTCTTAGTCCTGTTGACTAAAACAAATTTGAATTTAACCCTCCACCTTCAAGGAAGAATCTGTGCAGGCAACACCAGATGGTGTTATTCTCACCAGACCTCTTTTGATACAGATGGTAACTCAACACATTTTTTAAATAAAAGACTTCTAATACAGTCCTCCAGCATTTTCTGATTCTTACAGAGTACATCTATGCATGTCATGGATCGTGAATGCAAAAGCATGCACGTAATATGATCACTTTGGTGAGGGTTACCAGATACACGACATTCTAACAAAATGAACTTAAAATACTTAATTAGCATGAATCTGAATACAAAAGATTAATGTGACAAAAGCCAGGCCCAGGACACTGGAGGCAGCTTTTATGCCTCCTGCTCAGACCATCCTGTGCCCAGGAGGAATTGCAGAAATTCCCAACTGCAGGCTTTGAGATGACAACCTGCATTCTAATCCAGGAGGCAACCTGCAGCATGCTGATATACTAGCCATCAGATTTCGTTCACTTTAATCAGTCCTACAGTCCCATCAACATCTTTTATTTGCATTTAATCACTTTCTCTTGTTGCTACTTTCATAAAAAGAGAATGTTTTGATTGCTGACACAGTCCATGGCAGCTGCTATGGGTTTTGCACAGCAATGTAAACAACTTTTAGTTATTCATTATTTACGGGGCAAATTTTACCCAATGTAGCACAAAGCTGCTCTAGGGTTTGTTTGTCAGTATGTCACAGTCAGGTTTCTGAGTGTCACAGTCATCTACCACAGTGAAGATTATTATTAAAAATATCAGTAATAGTCCCTGAATATATGCAATGTTAAATAGCATACTGAAACTTTTTTTTTTAATTGCAAAGGGCATACGGAAATCTGCCATGTGCAAATGCAATCAGAAAATTTTCATAGATACCAATACAAGTAAAGGATTAATCCAGGGGGACTCGTGTGATTATTTTGGCAAATAGTATACTGCAAAAAATAGCTTTTAAATACAAGTTCAACTTCGTAGATTTTTCCAACTGTAAAAAAGGAATACAAAATAAACCATTTAGGCTTTTTGTTTCAAATGACCTTTCTTAAAAAAGGTTTTAAAAGAGTAAAGCAATAAGAAGATGGAATTAAATATTTAGTTTCATGACAAATTAAATGTTTCAAGTCAACCCAAAACATTTCCAGGCCAGAAACCAAACAGAAATATCCCGGAATCCCATAACGCTCATGAATAATACTGAAATAGGTATGGGTTATAAATATGAATAAATTTTTCAAAATGTGACACCAGTGCTATTCTGAATCCATTATCTTGATTTACAAATTGTAAACTTGCATTGGTGTTCTATCCAGACTGTAGTTTGGCTCAAGTCTAATGCAGCTTTCCCCTGAGGTATTTGAAGAGCTTATTATAGCATAACACAAAAAGGAAAAAGCCAAGCCCAAGTTTCAGATAATTATTTTTAGAACAAAATAAGACTAATGGTTTATGATGGCCTAAAAGACGATTTTGTCTGACCCTCTGACTGCCTGTAATGGCTTTATTCTGGACTGCTGGTGAAAAACGTTATTATTACCAGCTACTCATGAAGCAGAACACACCTAATATTTTACCCCAGAAGTTACCACTGCACCCACAAAAGCTGTAACCATGGAAGAGTATGAAATAGCATCAAATCCACTCAAAACCTACCTGCCGCCAAAGCTGTTCAATACTAGAAGGTGAAAAATCCTGAGAATCTTGGAGGGAAAGCACTAAGGTGTCAGTAGTGGCTGGAAGAAGTGGCTGGGTCAAGACAGGGATTGACAGGAGACACAGGGTTAAGCAGAGACAGCTGGGGGTGTAAACAGGAGGAAATATGTCTCTTTGTGCCACTAAGAAGGGTCACTATTTCACCATATTGAAGCAGCAAGCTCCTGCCAATACAGAGTAAGAACAAAATATATAGAAGGATCCTGTTTCAGGAATACCCAGCTAAATTATAGCTAGCAAATAGATAACTACTTCTAGAAAAGCCAGCCTCCATTCATGTGAAAGTATCAATGGAAAAACAAAGAAAAAAAAAGAGAAGTTACTATAGGGATGGCATATGGTAAAAAGAAGGAGCTTAATGCAAAGAAAATGCTGTTAGAAAACAAATGGATTATCTAGGGAAAAGCAGTCTGGACTCCACTGTAATAAGTTGTGATACGCTACTGTGAAGTTGATGTTAGAACTCCAGACCCACGCAACACTGATTAAAAAGTACGGAAAAGAAACTCCTTTAAATATAAAACTGCAAAGAAATACTGTGGGCATATTTCGAGGGTATACATTACAGGAGGAAATGTAGACTTGAAAGACAAATCTGTGAATCAAGTTTCACCCCAACACCACTACAAAATTACTCAGCGAAGGTGAAATCCTGCCTGGGCGTCCTCAAGTCCACCACACACTTCCTAAGGAGACACTAAATCCTTCTCTCCAAGTTGGCTCACAGCATAGGATTCCTGCCTCTCCAGCTTGTCCCTAGCAGTGGAACAAAGTGAGTGAGGATTTCACCTGCAGTCTTTTTGTCCAGAAGACGTTCAGATCAATGCCCTGCTTACCAAAACCAAAACCAATGCTCATGCAGAACTGGTCTGATAGGCTTCAGGAGGTAGACACTCCCCATTTCATATCTTTCCTAGCCACATACACTACAGTTGTAGTGGCTCTACCTTGCTAGAAACCACAGCCATTTTGTCAGGAAACTAATATAATTCTAAAAAGTAAATGCAATTATTTAAAAGACTGCAGTGCACGTACCACCACCTCTGGTGCCATTGAATGTTTGCTAAAGAGTTTTGTAAGAAACACTGTGCCCTAACATACCAATCTTATTGCACCCCTGAACAGATCATTAGAGATAAGGCATGAAATTCAAATAATTTAGGTCTTGATGTGAGACAAGTCAATTCCATAAGAGCTCTGCCTGTCTGGCAACAAGGAGACCAAGAAAAACAAATACCATAGGCAGCCTGGAAACTGAAGAGCCTCCAGGGAGCTGCTGAGGAGGAGTGTCTTCTGACAAGGCAGCAGGAGAGCTCAGGGGCTATACATGTACCAAAAAAGTTGAGAAACAATTGAACTGAATTCTGGGCACCTATGGAGAGCATGAAGTAATGGGAACCTCAGAAGGTTATCTAGCTAGGAATGGCAAATAGCAGCAAAACAGAGCTATAGCAACAGAGCCCAAGGGTGTGAGAGCTGGGGGGTCATCAGGAATGTCATGCTGTAAGGACACACACAAGCCAAGAGGGAAGCAGCTTTGTCCAAAATGAATTATTGCATACAGGGAGTGGAATCACTCTGTGGGTTCTGCCAGTGAAATTCAGGCTTACAGTTTCACTTCTGTCTCTTAGGGCATGTCTACATTGCATATTTGGCCTGAAGCCTGAGCTCAGGGGCTTTGGGCTGGCCAATCTCCTGACTGATTGCTGTTTGAGTCCAAATTAGCACACAACCGGCATGCCTCCCTGCTGAGAGGAGGGAGCTGAGAGGCAGTAAGGAACCATTTCTTAACCCACTTCTCAGCTGGGTTCAGAGTCCTTTCTTCGCTCCACTGCAGTCAGTATGGGTTAGCCCGAATTCCTGTGGCACGTGGCAGGGCAGAGGGAGTGCCTTCATCAGGTGGAGCTGAGACTCACTGAGAAGCTGGGCTGTACTCTCTGTCAGCTGCCGCTCTCTGCTCTTAATGCAAATTTCTGTGTTGACATTGCATCAAAGCATCTGAAACCACCTCAAGTCCAGGAAGGCTGGATCTTTGCTTCTCAGAAGTGAAACTTCAGTGTCACTGACCAGGCTGAGGGCAATGACACTATTTATTTAACAAGGTGGATGGTTGGTAAATGGTGACATAAACATTGACTCAGGCCCAAGCCAAACTAAGAATGCAAACCTGGCCCAAGTGGGGCCCAACTTACCAGTTAGTCTACTCTGCCAAAAAAGCAGAACAGCAATTAAAGAGGGATGAACTGACAGTGGAAAAGCACAGCTAAACAAAGAAACATGTCTACAGCACACCATTACTGCCACAACAGAGGTAGTACTAAGCAAGCCTATAAATACTCCTCAAATCATGAAGATACTGGCTGGACACAGATATTTAATTCATATCAGGATATAGCACAGCTAAATTAGCATTGACTGCTTCCATGAACTATTTAATTGGGTAGAGTGCCCAGCAGCGAAACTGCACACCTTACAGCCTTTCCAAACAAACCTCTCCAGCCTCTTGCTTCATTTGCCTTACCTTTTGACGTTCTACCAAACAAGTTAACAGGCAAGAATGTTCCCAACAAAAAAAAAAAAAAAGAGCAATAATTAAACATTGGAAGAATGCTGATACAAAGTAAATATCAGATTACTATTTATAACATTTTTCTAAAATCCTAACTACAAGAAACAGAGTGTTACAAAAGGGTTTTGATAAGTAACGGGATTATGTGAACATTTGAATCTGGTCAAAAATGCATCTTATTTTAGGCTTTAAAGGGTTATAATGAACTGTGTTTTGGGTGCTTACTGACCAAGAATAATGCAGTGAATAACAGTAAAATAAAAAGCCAATTTCAGAAAATCATGATTTTATACAGGTTTTAATGAACGGAGAAGAGGCAACAGTCACCGAATAAGTTATTTTTTAGACAGTATTCACTTAGCTGCAGCCATGCTAATTAATTACAAAATTAACAGAGAGGTGACAAGAGACTGATTAGGTTTTAGTGTGCCTATCCTGGAATATAATTAAGGAAAGAAAACTGTGATAACAAATAACTAAGTTATACAATGAAATTAGATCTTGTCTTTTAATTATAAGAAATGGTATCCTCACCACCCTGTCCAATCAGTATCCAGGACAATCACTACTACCAATCACTGCAAAAGAAGAGACAACACACTATGGCTACAAAAGTTATAGAAAGTAGAAATCCTTGTCAAAGAATACACACCAAGTCTACAAATAGTGTATGTCTTCTTCACTGGCCCCAGAAACTGAGTATTAAATACAGATATTATAGACCAGTAACAACATTTGAAGAATAAGAAAGAAAATACTATACCTGAGGCTAGCAATTGTGCTCTCACTTGCTACACCCAGAACAGACATCAAGGAAGTACTGTAATGCTAAGAAACGTATCTGAAGGAAATTCGATCTGCTGTTCTTAGCCGATGTCCAATATATCACACCTCAGTCCTATTTAACTGACTAACATGAGGCAAGTTATACCATGATGGTCTGTCTTGTCAGAATTAAATGCAGTTAACTACAGTACTTTGATATAAGATGTTGGAAACTGGCTTGACTTTTAAGACTGGGCATCTACTCAGTGAAGCTTTCGCTGCAGATGAGGGAAACACTAATAAAAACAAGCAAAAAGTGCCTTGACTTCCGAACCAATAAAATTTAACTTCTGCAACCAGATTTTGCAAACTCTGACAGAAGATTTTTTCAGTGTTTGGGACATTTATAGAGTATTGCTCCCATATGGACACTAATGCTAAGTAATGTTTAAACACAGCCTGCAGCCTTTTGCATTGCTAGAAAACTCACAGTACATAATTATGGAAGATCTTATGCATACTCCTCTGATCTATTACTCAAGCCTTTGTTTCTCTGATATATCCTCCCTGTGAAACTGAAATTAACCATGAAATACAACTATGCAAGCCTTATCTCCTTAGGAAACCAGACTACAAAGAGGCATCCAGATTCATCTGTTTCTGAAATTCTCCCTCCATTTATGTTTCAAGCTTTTCAGTTCATTCTTGCAAATCCAGGCATCTTGAATATTTCCCTGAAAACAATGGAACTGGGGTTCTGATCACATCACAAACTCAGAAATTTCAGAGATTCATTAAACGCCAAGGAAGATACAGCACTGTGAAGCAAAGCAAACATTTGAAATGATAGCACTAAAAATTCCACTACCAAAATATCCCAGTATATTTTCAGATTGATGCCATTCCTATGTTGCAAAATCACAACTACTTTAGATTTTTGCCTTTTTTTTTTTTTCCCAAGGCTATCAACTCAATAATTTCTCTCAGGGATTCATTCATTTTGATGCTTTTTTAAAATGTATCTGCCTTTATACAGATGTTGGATTTCTCAGTTTTGCTTACACATTTAGTGCTTGGATGATTTGCTCTGATGGTGCCGGTAATCTGTGAAACTGAAATATGTGACAAAAAGCTCATGTAAAAAAACATTCAGAAATAAATCTGAAAACTGGAACCAAGGCAAGGGATGATGACATGTCCATATGCATTTTACAGAAACACAAAAGTGTTGGTGGCCTTCAGTTCATCAGCACTCACATGTACAAAATGTGAGAGCTAGTTTATACTTTAACCTCACCCATTTGCTCCAGCAGCTTCTATGGATCAAAGGGGATCCAACCCTAGAAAACAGTTAGGAAGACTAAAGACAGTAGGATGTTCGACAGCAATACTAGAACAGCTGGTGCAAAGACCTGCTGCATCTCAAATGAGCACAGAAAAAAAATTATTAACCCCCTTTTCTGTGTTTACAGAGCAATGAGGATGGGGAATAAAATAAAATTCAATCAAGGAAGTACCCATAAAGAAAAGCAAACATAAAAAATACAAAACCCTCAAAGGTGAGATTTTGTCAGGAATAGGCTTTCTGGAAAGCCAAGATCTTCAAAATCATCACACTTCTTAAATGAAGGCACACTGAAATAACACCTGCATATTTAGGTTTAGGGCAGTGTGATTATGACTTCAAATCATTAAAATGAGAAATGAGTCATTTAGAACACTGATCAATGAACATGACATTAATGAAATAGTGCAGCTCATATTTCTTTTTTCTTTCTTTCGACATTAAGAGCCTTGACAAGCATCTAGAGACAGTGTACGCTCTATCAATATTATCTGGTGATGATGATCCTTCTTTCATAAATGCATGAACTGAGAGATCTGAGTATTTCCATGGCAACTTTAAGTCTTTGTTTGCCTAGTAAAGAAATGCATCATCAAGAATATGAATGGCAGATCAGCCTTCTTTACTCGCATGTAGGAAGAGAGATGGAGAGAATGACAAATATGAAGGCTGTCATACTTGAGATAAACATTTTTTTAGTAGTATAAATTGGTTTCTAGCTACTGTACATATAACAGTTACATGCTCTCTGTTCTATGCAACTTGTAACTCCCATCCGTTCCCTGGCCATTAATATAAAAATTAAAAATGTGTAAGACCTCCTCAGTCTTGATTTGCTTTTACACACTCAAATATAGCTTTAAGACTCCAAATGTTAAACACTTAAGAGAAAAAGGATTATGGTATCATTAACTGCATCCTAGCTCTCTGAAAACCCTTTTGTGTCACGATCCATTAGCTGCAGCAGTGAAGATTCAGATGACTGACTTCACTGTACACTGTGCTTAGGTTAAAGTAAAGGACAAATATTTTCTGTGAAGAAAGGTCCAGGGTTTTTTGAGAGTCAGAGTAAGTGAAATATGAATGATTGAGAATAAGAAATCATTCAGTTATTGCTTTAGCAAGCAGTTTGGTTTTTACTTAGAGCCAATAGAGTTTAATATATAAGCCAGTTACAATAAGCATGTAATGGTACAATGGGTCTAGATGTACAGAGTGAATGCACATTCATTACCCATGTACTAAGCTGGATCATGCCCCACAGTACAAGCTTTAATCTTGCCATGTACAGCGACAGTCTTTGACTGGAAAGGAATGCCTTGCCAAGCAAAATAATGTGTTTAGTAAATGAAATGTTCTAGCATTCATCATTCTTACTGTGGTAACATTCCATATGTGTGCATTTCTTTAGATGAGTTCTACCTGCAAAAAGAGTCCTAGCAATTTTTAATTAATTTTCTGGAAATGCGTGATGAGAATTTTCAGATTATTCTATTAACAGTGTTGCCTCTTATTTGATAAAGCAGACATACACCAAGTGTATGTAATTACTTGTTTAAATGTTTTTTTTCGCACAGTTTTTCTTATAAGCAATTTTAAGCTTGGAGGAAAGTCTGTTTTCTGTCAAGTTTTCAGTCCTGTTCCCCATCTCACTTGTTTATGAACCTGATTTATTATGGTTGACTCCTTAATGATATGCTTCATGGCTCTTGCTAGTTTATTTTTTAGTGAGAGTAACAGCTTTTTTGAATACTTGAAAAAATTAAACAGGAGCAAGCTGTCCACTGATTTATGCTCGCATCTTTCTGCCATGCTTCAACCAGATAGTAATCATTTAAACCAGGTATTGATTTAGTTCATAAAAGAACTTGAACAGCAGGTAGAAATACTACTCATTGTGAAAAAAATAAAATGAAGTCTAAAAGCTTAAATCCTTCCCTTTAATAAAAAGGGAAGCCTACCTTAGATACATTTTATGACTAATGATTTAGGAGATTGGGGTAGTACTTGCACCATTATGGATGATCACAAAGGCATGTTCATATAAAAAATAAATCAGCACAACATCATACTCCCTTTACAGCTTGAGAGATGCAAGCAGGACACTACAGGAAGCAGTCTCTGGTGGGGAAGGAATCCCCAGATTTCACCTTATGGCTTAAAGGATACTTTTCATATTCTGCACTACCCAGAAGCAAAAATGTACAAATTTTTCTGGATCAACCAATTTTCCTCTTCCTATGTAAATAGAATGAGAATCACTATTTCTCTTTGACCTAAAGAAGCACAAGAGTTCTGAAAAGAGGGGAAGAGAGAGACTGATGATCTACAACTGTCCTGTACCAAAATAGATTATAGCCTGTTGGACAGAGCAGATGAGGGCACACACTTTGCATCTTTCATATGATTCAGTTTGCCACACAGGGCAAGAGCTCCATCCAGGACAGATTTAAAAGGAAACCTAAATGGGTGATCTCCTTGCTACTGCTTCTCCGACTTGCCTTTGGAGCTTGCAATAGCTGTGCAGTTTGCTTCCCCTCACATGTATTACTGAGGCTGCATCTTTCCCATTGCAATTAGAGAGGTAACAGATTGCAGGGAAGACCCACTGTGGTTTGTGCAGAGCCTTCAGTTCACTGAGCTCTCAGCAGGCTGGTGAGCCCTCACAGCTCACCAGGTGTTTCAGTTCTGTCAAAGCACAAGCACCAGACAAATTTCTGGCTACCTGGAAGCAGAGCTCAATGTGATTCAGCAGCAGTAGAGAAAGTGTCAGGGGAACTTACAAACCTTGGTCAGAATACAATTAGGCACCTTCTTGATGCACTGGAAAGTAGAACAGAATTTTAGGAACTGCAGTTTATGATTTGGAACTTAATTTTGTGTTCAAAGGGATGCTTATCCTTCAAGCCACTGTCAGGTCCTTACTTTGTAAAATAGTCCTAAACAAACCAGAAGTGACCACACTGTTTTGGTTTATGTGTTTCACCTGGGGTCATTTACCTTGCTTATAACAAAAAGAATTTAGTGCCATCTATTTGTCCTGTCAGGCATACATCCTTACCACCAGACTATAGCTGTTTACTGTGTCTCTTCCGCCTCCTTTTTCTGCATCTGCTGTGTAGACATTTCCACCTACCATGTGGACCAAATTAGAGACATGCTTAGTGACAAAGGCAAAATGTCTTGCTGTAGACCCAATAGCTTTGCTCTAAGCTTGGTTCAAGTTCTGCTCACCTGAAAAGCTAAATCCTGGTTGATTCAGCTGTCAGTGAATACCAGATATTACAGCTGACCACACATTTCTCTGGATGTTGCTAGCCCTGATGGGCTGCCTAGTCTAGGATGGATGTTTGAACTCTGGAAAACCCCACCTGCTGCTGCTCCTAACCACTTGCATGGTGATTATGGACCTTCTTAAATCCTTCTGCAAAGTATTGTCCTCATACATTTGGTCTGAAACATCCGTATTACTGAGTCTATTGCACAGTCAATTGAAACCACTGCCTGTTGTTCCAGAGAATAACTTTGTTTCAGACTGTAGGCTTCATGGGTCTACGATGCTCAGGGGAGTGAGCAGAGATAAGCAGAAAATAAACAGTTTTATCTGAAGTTGATGAAGTGAACCGTGTTCACATATTTCTGTGTCTCCCAGGAAGGTCAACATATCTGCATTTACGAATTCTTCATGAAAAGATTTGGGCAGACCAGGGGAAATCTTTGTACCATCACACGGCTGATGCAGACACTATTACCATAACAGCTGTGAAAGGGCTCTATCTAGCAGAAAATTACCATCAGCTCAATTAACTGCTGTTCAGTAGTCTCTGCAGATAGGATGATAATCAGCAGTTGTTGCTGGAGACACAAGACAGTTCATGCACTTATAGATCTGTTAAAGCCAAACACAAATACTAGCAGTCAAGAGAATCAAGCAGATTGCAGCTGCTCCTTAGAGAATAAAGCCTTCAAGATCTTGTGCAGTGATGGCTACTTGCTAAAGAAATAAACTAGTGCGTGCGCTGTATATATAGCTCACATGAAGCTGCAGGAACATGTCCTCATATTCCTCACTCAGAAAAGTCCAGACAATCATGTCTCAGCCTGAAAACCTCTTAGAAACAGCTGATGAAAATGACTTTTCATCATCAAAAAAGTATTCACACCTCAGCAAAAAGCTAAATAAGGACACTGTTCTGGGAGTGTCCCAAACACTGAACTATTGTTTTTAATCCTCTTAAAGATGCACAAACACAGAAATCTCTTACAGTGCTTAGCAATGTATTTGACAGAAACAATCCATGCCTGTACAAAGGTAAGGGAAAAGGAGCTAAGCAGACATGCCCACACTCATGAGCAGAGAAAGTTCATGGACTGGGTCAGCAAAGTGCGCACACAGAGCAGATCAGCACATGAGGGAATAGGCATCCTCCCTGCTTTCTGACAGTATGGCTGGAGATCGTAACTCAGGAGGCTCATACACAGTCTAGGATTCAGATCCCATGAGGCACTGGGACCTCATGTGTAATGTTAAGCTGGCCTTTCCTGGCAAATCCACTCAAGAGACACAGCATGAAGGGAAATCATCTTATGAAGCAGATTCTAGACTAACAGCAAACTCTTTTATTCTTTTGGTTAGATTTTTATTGCTTTTTGTTTCTGAAAAAGGTCACCTAAACCCCGCAAACTCCGCTATATACACACAGCTGGATCTACCCACTGTGTCACTGTTTTCTAGAGTAACTTCAAACAGCACCCTAAGCAAGGATGAAAGCACAGTACTATACATAAAAACAGCTGGATCCACCCAATACATCACTGTTTTCTAGAGCAACTTAAAACAGCAGCCTAAGCAAAGATGAAAACAGTTCTGTACATCTGCTTCCTTGCCTTCTCTCACGTTTTCTTTTTTTCCCTTTCTTTCCCCTTTTATTTTTCACTCATATTTTTTCTCCTTTTCACAATTTTACCTCCATTGCCACCTCTAACTCATCTTCCCTACCTGTGCTACTTCAAGAATAGTTTATGCACACCACAGAGCTACCCTGTCACTAGTTCCATGTCTATAGGAGGCACAAACTTTCCTGTTAGGTGTTAGATTCTGCTTGGACTTATGTCAAAACAGCAATCTGGATTACTGAGATATAATGAGAGACAAAAAGTGAAACTAAACTCAGATGCATGACTTCAAATACCAACTATGGTTTGTTGGTTGGTTTTTGGGGTTTGGTGGATGGGGAGATAGGATTGGTTTTGTTGGTGGGATTTTTAAAACTCTTTTCTGTAGTTATTATAGGTTACTGTTAGGAAAAGCAACTGAATACACATCCATGGGTCAGAAATATACAATTCAGGGAAAATATGGCATGCAGGACCAAAAAAAAAGACTGTGAAAAATCGATACAAAATATTATGAAATCTTGGAGGGGGAGATTTAGCTGGTTTTAATACCCTGATTTAATTTTTCTACCTCTATAAAGATTATTTTCTGGGTCAAATTTACATTGTGAACATCAGAAACAGCAAAAGCACATAAAACTAGGTGCCATGAAGAACATTTGTGTAACTTTGAAAAATGTCAGAAATGAGCAGAAAATAAGTTTTGCGTGATGAGACCCAGAAAATCTGTTTGTTCCTGGTAGCTACTCCTTAGCATCCATCAGCTCTTCTGTAAAACCAAACATCAAAGGTCTGAAATTCCACAATGACTTTTGATGTCGGCACAAGTTCAGTAGTTAAAGTTGAACACTTGTCACATGAGGAGCTTATGCCAATTATAAAGCATAAAAAAGAAGTCACACACATGCAGGCATATGTTTGTTATTAAAACAAGTCCACCAGCTCTCCTCTTCTGAATGTTTGGCTTATTTTATGAGAAAATAAAGATGAAAAATAGCTCTGGTTTTCAAGGTAAAATGCTTGAAAGACACAAATAAATATCAGTAGTCACTTTGCCTACATGTATAATCTTCCTGGGCTCCTTTTCAACTGAACTGTGCTGCTACATTTTCCAGCTTAACCTTCACCTGCTGTGCCCATTTTTCTGTAATGGTTATTTTTCCCTCTTCAGATACAAAAGCCTGGTTTTCTATCTTTTAAACCATTGTCCAGTGGCCAGATTGGTTCCCCGTGGCACAAAATGGAATAAGTTTCCCTATGCATTAAAAAGATGATGACAGGTTGTCTAAATTTTGCCTAGCATGCATCTCTTAACTACCCCTTAATACTGCTAAAACTTCATAAGGCTATAACTGTCCCACAATGAGTGAACAGACCCTCAATTGGTCCAAAGCAGCATAGCTTTTCTAAAAATCATTTTCCAAATGTTTTCACAGGCAAAAGCTATAATGTCTTGAAGTTTATGGGTACATAAAATATGGGCATGAGGAAAGGTATGCTGAGAAGCAAAAATGCAACTGAATCAAGCCCAAGTGCTGCACTTCCCAACCAGGTGATGCGGCAGAGTAGGGAGGCCTGTGTTTACCTGAAAAATTATTGTTAATGTACTCACTTTTAACTTCAAGTGAAATTGTCCAAAATGTCATAATAATTGGGAATCCAAACCTCACTGCCTTTCCAATAATATCTTGTGAACTTCACAAAAAAAAACAGCTTTCCCATGGGGAATATTCATGCATTAATATCTCATGGAAATAGTGTGACATTCTCCTAAGATAGGCAGACTGCTGTTGGAAATACAACTGCAAACCCTTCTTCCCAGATTCTGCATCAGACAACAACTTTGCCACAATGACTGCCATAGCAAACCAGAGCCTGACAGCCACCATGGCTCCAACCTGAGCAACCCTTTGAACTTCAGGGAGCTTCCCGATCTGCTTCCAACAGGAGCACCTTGAGTCAGAAGTTATGAGAGCTGACAATTGTTTAATTTAGGAAAACTTGAAATACATTTTTTTTTATTTTCCTAAACTGAAAATTTTCCCATTTTCATTTGAGTGAAAAAAATCTGAAATGTCACTTTTTTTTCCAAATTAGTACAAACCATACTGGAATTCGTGTCCCTTCCAGCACCCCTCCCCATCATAAAACTTCAGAGTCTCGGCTTGTTTTTCAGTGCCTTTATGCCTTTGAAAAATCAACCTTTAAGCTCTCTCCAATGAAATAGTGAAAGTAAGCATGTGCAACTATTTAGTCAAACACCAGATGTTTATGTATTCTCATCATATTCAACACACAAATATCTGTTCAAAAGTTTTGGTTCACAGTATTGTAGGAATGACTCTTCCTCATACAAATGCCCATATTAGAATGCTGGAAGCATAATTCAGGCATAAATAAGAGCATTTATGGTTATTCATTGTTTGTTACTTGGTGTTCATTATTCTTCCTGTAAAACAATTTTATCAAGTAAAAAACAGCCTATGATTTCTGTGACTGACCACACACTACACATAATGAACAGTGAATGAAGCACGCAACCTATGTAAGTAACAACTTGGAAACTTATTTCCCCAAATTGATCTCTAAACACAGAAAAAAAGTTATTCACAGAAAGTTGGAAGTAGAGAAAAATGAGAAAATTAGCTGCTAAACACATACTACCAATTCTTCCACTAACTTCAGTAAAAAGAACAGTGAGGAATTAGCTCTGCGACCTCTCCCTATCACCAGGGCATGCCTTGCCACCTGGGCCGAGGAGAGAATTTTCCACAGCTGCCTCTGGTCTCCCACTGCTCCCTGGATCATGGGAGCTACTGGGCTGCTCAGGGACACACCATTTGTGCTGGAAAGTATCCTAAGGCTTTTGAAATCCCAGCTGCCACAGGCAGCTACTGGGAAAATAGGATCCATACAATCTTGGTGCAAAACTGTATCACCACAAAATAACACAAAAGGTTTTTGTGCTGCGGTAATTGGATCCTATCTACAGCATTCACTTTAAGACAAATAGGAAGAGATGAGTGAGACTTAAATTTTTTTTTGGTATGCACCAACAGCCTGGATTTTGTTAAGACCAGAGATATAGATAAGGACTGCAGTGGCCACAGTTTCCTTTCCTACAATCTGTTTGGAGTGGTTCTCCTAGTATTTCTTTAGCAATGAACTCGGGTCTGCTCTTTGTTTTCTGGACAATTGCATCAAGTAGGCCAAGATGAAGATAGAGGCCAGGGACAGTGCAGTGTCCTCTCTGTGCAAATCATCCAAGAGCTATATATTGAGGGGGCCATGACAGTGACATCTCTGCACTGCTCCACTTCACAGTGACATCCATAACCTGGAATATTTATGCACTCTTGGGCTTACAGCTTTCAGTACTGCTGGATAACCTCGAGAGCCTGCTGGCTTTTATCGACAGATAAAGGGTGCTGAGCAGTTCACAGGATTATGCCCTATCAGATAAAGAATGACCAGCCATTAGCTAATATTTCTGACTGCTACCTAAGTCCTTTTAAACATGCACACCCCATTTTCAGGAGGGGAAACCACAGCAATCCCCTTGCACTGGGAATTGCAGGAGGCAAAAAGCAAGCAATGAAACCATGAGCTCATGAGCTCCTCTGCCTCAAATAACACCTGAAAAGTCTTTGGGGGTAAAGAAGGAGAAGCAGAAATAGCACGTTTCTGTGGATCTTTGGAAGCCTTCCAAATTTGGCTTTTCAACTGATTCAGATGCATTGCAGTGTATTAGTTACAGGGTTTAGCAAGGACATGTCAGGCTCCAGAGATGCAGTAGCAAGCTGTGAGGCTGTTTGGCTCACTCTGTGCTCACCTGTCTCACACAAGGAGAAACAGAGCACAGCCACTGCTCCAGTGAGTCAGCGCAGGCTCCTTCTGCAGGGGGTCCTGGCAAGCGTCCGCACAGCAAGCAAAGCTGAGGTTAGTGTGTCAGAAGTTAGGCTGTTACTGAGCCTTATATATCCCATAGGAAACACAAGCAAATCTTCTACCATTCTGAGAAATACACATAGCTGTCCACACCACAAAAGCCTCAGAGGATTACTTTATCATGAATCAACAAGTTCATCCCAGAACCAGAGTCAGAACAGCTCTATGTCAGTTGCAGCTTGTCAGAGACCAATTTTGGCAACAGAAGAGTACTCATCCCTTCTTGAAAGACACCCTCAAACAAAGCATCAGTGTCACATCAGAGGAGGTTTTGGTTGTGGGCTGGACGGAACAGCAAAACTTTCATACAGGTTTTCTCAAGTATGGTATTGGCTTTTAAGTAGTTGTGCTTATTATGACACCAGAGAAAGTATAAGAATATAGGAAGCATTTTTGCTGCTTCGTATTTTGCATACTTAATACTGGCTGTGGTCCCTTGGGAATTGAAAGTTTAAACCTTAGATTGTCAATGTACTAGCAAGCCAGGCATAATCTGCAACAGCAAAAGTAACATGAATACAATATGAAACTGCAAACTCAAAATTCAGGTGATAATCAGACCTGGTGAAATACCATAAAAGATATATGTTAAATATATTATTCAGCAAATTTGACAGATTTAAGAAGTTCACTGCGATGTAATATATTAATTATTTTATTGCTGAAATAATTATCTGTTGAAATATTATTATGCATGTATTTTTGAACAATTGTAATAATTTATTCAAGACCAAAACAATTATTATAAATCAAACTACTGCAAGAACTGGAACATTATAGGTCACTGAGCCTGTTTGTGGGCAACTACACTTACTTTCTAGTGTTTGACAAGAGACTTTCAGAGATGTATTAGAGGTGTGTTCATTTTCAGAAACATCCTGCTATGAGACACAAAGTACTGATCCACTGTCTTCCATCATTAAGGGCAACTTCCCAAAAAACATCAACACATTTTCATTGTTGAGTACTAAAACAACTTTCCCTAAAGGATGTTATGCTGCTACTTATTCACTTAAACAGCAATTCTATGTTTGCCTGTGGTATTCTACTACTCATATTACTGTTTTCTAAGGTGCTTCTAAGAGCAGAAAAGTTCCCTGTGGACTCAGCATTTTTATTAGTTCCTAAGGAAGCCACTAAATCGGAGCACTTAGTGTAGAAAATTAGATCCTATGCCCTATTTAATATGTGTTTATGTTCCATTGGAGTGAAGAAATGTACTACAGACAGTGAAATTCTGTTCATTAGCTTGTATTTATGATCAGACTGCACCTGTAGCCTTTGCGCTAGCTGACATACTTCAAGTGTTTTCTAAAATAATAAGTACATTGGAGAAAAACACAGTTAGCAACATGAAGACAAATTCTGAGACAGTTACACAAATGCTGGCCTTATTTACTCAGTTAACTTCCTAAGAGTTGAGCTGATTTTAATTAAAAGCAGAATTTGGGCTACATAATTAGATGTTACATGTATGTTAACACATAGAAATAGAGAGTAGTACCAAGCTGTCCGATATTGTATAGACTCCCACTAGCAAACCCACATGACACAACACAATCTGTTATGTCAGGAAGATTTAACAGCACAAATCCAATCCAATCCCATTGGGATTAGATAACGCAAGAATCTCAGTAAGGCCTATCATTAAAGAGCCCTTCACTGCTGGAATGCAGCACACCCTGACCTGAAACATGAACCACTGCACCAGTGCTGTCCTTCCCCTCTACTTCCACATTCATACAAATGGAGTCAGATCAGGCTCATTTTCAAGAATTAATTTAGACTTGTTCTAAACTCTTCAAGGTGCAAGCTGCTTTTTTGTTGTGCAGCTGAGAAGCATACAGTAGCCCCAGCAAATACTAGCAGTTCAAGATAAATGTTCAGGAGAAATACTGCCTACTGGGTAAACTAATGTCACTACTGATTGCTACAGAAGATAGACAAATCTATGATTTATTACAGATGATGTTAAACGTGTTACATCCACAAAGTCCATCTACCAAAATGTAGAAAGTGCCTGAAACAAACTGACCAGGAAATAAGTTTATTAAATGAAAGAAACAACAGAAACTATCATGCAGTTCCAAACACAGGGTGGGTGAACCACATGAGTACCACGCAGAGCCAAGCGCAGTGAAAGCACAGCCTATATATAGCACTAGTACATTTGGCTATCTTCTACATTGGCCAGCCACTGCAGGGAAGACATCACAAGTGCTTTGTCAGCTGATCTCAAAATTTTTATGACAAAAAGAACAAATCTAAGTCTCAGGAGCACAGCCTATCACCCTTACCAGACATGGCTTTACTATTACCACTCCAAGTATCTTGTCATATTTCTGCCTTCTTCCTGACCTAGGTGCCATTCCACCACCTATCCAAGCTCTGTCTCACTCCACTGTTTTCAGCTAATCAACTTCCACTCCAGCTCTCTCTGTATTTATGCTCATTTATCCTTCATTCACAGCCTTCCTGACCATGTCCTTCAAGTTTACCCCACCCTCTACCCCTCCAATCTCTGGTTCCCTCTTGCACTCTCAACCTCAGCTTCAGAAGTGAACTTCCCTCAGGATCCAGCCTCAGCTTCCTCCTAATTTGCACAGCCCTTAATCCTGGTCTCCTTATCCTTGTCCCACCAGTTCTGCTGATTCTTATCCTCTCTGCAGCAGAATAAAAAGTTTCTATCTCATATGCTGTCCCACATCTGTACAGCCAGGAGAGGTGAACACAAGGAGAATAAAAGCACAGCACCTGGATGCCCTGAGGCGACGCTTAGGGCAGCACTTGACCTTAGGTGAATTCATCTGTTTCTATTGAGCAATTTTGCACCATTTTTTTTTATATTTAACTTTGATCAAATTCATACAAGGTCAATTTTCATGAAGGAACAGCAAAAGCTATCCCTGACCCCAGAAACAGCTCTGCCAGATTTTGAATTTCTCCTAAAAACATAAAAGTGTATCAGTAGAAGAGAAAGTAGGCAAAATCCTTTTACTTGAGTGAATAAATATTAGGAAGTGATTTCAGCTGAAATACAATACAGACAAACAGACACCCTCCACCATCACCCCCCATGTTATTAACTGGTCAAGAACACATGGTGGAATTCAGAAAGTTTCTAGCCATCAGAGAATCAGAGTTATAAGAACAACTTCCCAGCAGGTTCCCCAACCTCCTCACATCCCAGGATGAAAAATTATAGGATGTGCTTTCCTTAATGGCTTTGTGGAAAAATCAAACTCAACTGCTTAAGACTGTCTTTCCTTTTTCCAAGAAATTCAGCCTGTTGCAAACACCCAGCATGACACTTTTACACTAACAGATAAAGTAATAAGCCACTTTTAAGGAATAATTATGATGAAGAATCTTAAACAGCCTTAAACACCACTCTTGCCGTAAGGTCTGCCAAAAAGATGAAGATAAGAAATCTGCAAATGAAAGAAAGACGGGAAACAAGTATTACACGAAGCCATCAATGATCAAACCCAATACTGTCAAGGATGTGATGATGCTGTGACACAGTTAAGGTGTACCCCAGAAGCACAATATATAAAGACGCAGATACACTGATCAACAGGCAAAAAAGCCTACGATGGTTTATCTGGCCTCAGGCCCAATAAATAATACTTCATTGTGGAATTCAACACTAAGCAGTAGATCACACTGCCTCACTGATTGGAAAGGGCCAAGTTCAAAAGAAAAATAGTGGATTTGTCTGTTGCTTCTTTATGTTTAACAAATACTTGAGTGTTTCTGGGTGATACGGAGGTCGTGCTCAAATGTCAGATATTGGAAGATGTGGGGGACCTTGTAAGAATTAGTGGAATGGTGAAAGCCCCAAAGGCATGACCACGAAAAAGCTGAGAATAAATCTGATATGCTTACATTAATATCTGACTAATTTGAAACAATTAATTAGTACTTCAAACAGAAAACACTCTCACTAAAGATTTGGCCAGGGCATAAGGTATCACAACCAGCACATTAGAAGACCTACCCCCTCACTAGTAAAAAGCAGGTTTAATATTCCTCATGTTTTTTAGACAAAACAAATAGGGACCAGATGTTACTTTCCTCTTTCCAGTAGGGAAAATAACTGAAAGTTGAGTACACATTTGTGTTTTAAAAAATTATTTTCTAATCAGAGATTTTTGTTTTGCTTGTTCTTAAGAAAGTTATTCATGCCTCTGGAGTTCAAACACCTAGCATCTACTGTGCAACTGTCTAAAATTTAAAATCCCTGAATTCCACCTGCATGTCATAATTTGTGGGGGAAAAGCTTCTGAAGTGGTCAGTTTGATTTTTTAAAATGGATTGTTCCTCTAAGGTTTTTCTACCCATTAATGAAGCAGAAGCCTACATATGCCAGCACATGCCATTTGCAGTGAGAAGCTGATACGCACAAGTGTGATGCTGGCACTATTTAGTAATACATTTATTATAGTTTAACCTAGTAATGACCAGACAGTCTATCATCTATATACTGGTGTGCACAAAAACCCTTTGCATATCCATGTGTGGCTAACATTAAAATTCTTACTTTCAGTCCTCAGATGTAAATGAGTATAACAATACTGTCAGCAAACACTATGAATGTACCATTTAATCACAGAGGTCTACATATTTGATATTAAAATATTTTGTATTTTGAAAGGAGAGAAGACATGCAAAAGCAGCAGCAGTTCAGATATCAGTGGACAAGAGAGGGGCTAGACTGCAAGCACAGGCTTCACCACCCACCCAGCCTTCCCTACAGTCCTTCTCATCACAGATACCTCTGTGTGCATGCACTGATCTCCAGAGCACTCCTGTTCTGCAAATTACACAGGCCCTCAAGCCTTTTAATGTCCGTGTCGGTCCTGACTCTTTTTCGCTTAGACTGGTGTCACTGCAGGGAGAAACCCCCGTTGCCTGCACAGCGCACAGCACACTGTCTGTCCTCTTCCATTTGAGAACCTTGTGCTGCTCCCATTGCCACATATGGGTGCAGAATAAAACAAGCTTGCTGACACTTCTGTGTGTATGTCACTTGTGATGATAGTGTGGCAGGAAGCTTATCACATTCTGAATGTACTTGTGAAAATCCCAGTCTCTATGTGCTGGCATTTATACACATAACATTTTTTAAGGAAGCCAGTTTAATTACCAAGGGGAGGTCACAGTTCTGTGCATACAAAATCATCTTTTGGACATACAGAACTACACCGCTTTTTGACCTTCTTGACTTCAGATGCTACAACGCCACAGCAGAGCTTGCTATCTCATCCCTGACACCGCCATCTGGAGCCCTTTTCTTCCTTTGCTGTTACTCAGGAGACCCTCCAGTATTTTTAGGAATATCAATTTACACTTTTCAGAAGAATATCTCTGGGAGTATGCCAAAGAAATATTCCACAAATCTAGCAGATGCATTATGTGAAGACACCTTGCAGCCATTAAATGAGGTGACTGCTCTCAAGCCCGTCAGTTCCCACTTTTTTTCACATCATCATGATTTTTCAACCTCTCAGTCTATACCCTTTAACAAGGTTTTAAATACACTAAAAACAGCCTAACATTCTCTGACTGTAGTCTGCCTTAAATCTTTTATTTCCCACTGTAGTTTTCATTTAGCCTTACTCTCATTTATAATGGTTTCTTGGCATCCTGTTTCCTAACAACATACTATTAGCACTTCTCTATTGTAATCCCCTCTTTAGCTGCCTAACCCAACATTAGTATTAGCATCAGCATTATCGTGTTATCATGTAACAGAGCTGCATGAAAAATTACAACAGTTGTGCAGCAGTTACAGTGTAATTACTTAGTGCCCCTCAGTGTGAAGTGCTGCAGTAATAGGTTGCATAACCAATTAAATTTCTAAATTCTGTTCACATAAGAAGCCTCTGAAACAATGTCACCATAGAGGTTTCGCAAGCCTGTCTGCGACTGATTTACAGCAGTGGTGTGCAAAAGGAAGCCAAAACCTGAGACCTGCTCAGGTTGATTTTTTGACTATGTCCCATAACAAGACGAATATATTATCATGGTCTTGTGAACTGCTACAGTTATTAAAAGTGATGTTAATAACCATATGCTTGGGAAAAAAAACCAACAGTGTTAGATGGCTAAATTCACACTCTCCGGGGGTTGCCTTCAGCATTAGACGCAAAAATTGGACGGGAAAGAGTAAACTACTTTTTCCAGCAGACTTTTATAATAAGGTTACTGTTTATGAATACAAATTGTATCCAAATGAGAAATGACTAAACATTCTGATGCCTGTTCTCTTGACTTGTGCAGTGTCTAGGCACATCTGGAAAACTACTGCAACAGGCTGCTTTCATACATAGACAGTTTTCTTTCTTGAGCAATGCTTTCTATTTTTCTGCCGTATATTTGCTAATACATACCATTGAAAAACAAAAATAGAGCATTAATTATAACACAAATGCAACAATAGACATTTGTAACCAATTTGCATTAGTTAAGATTTATTTTCTTTACAGAATAAAATTCACTATGAACTTTGTAATACTAGTCCAAGAGTCACATGCATCATTCAGAAAAAACTTAACAAAATATTACTCTGAAAAACTTGAAAGGTGCAAATTACAGTTATCTTTGGGAAGACAGAAACTCCAGTACATAGATTTTCATGCCATGGCAAAGTACCTGCATCTGTATTTTGATTAGAAGACGTATACATATGGACACACACAAACCCACAGAGAAGATATACATTATACAAAATAGATACAAGTCTAAGTAATAATTCACAGACCTTAATGCCTCCTAAATTCTTAACCTTAGATTCTCAGTAACAGCCATGGAGAAAATAGTGGGGATTTTACTATCCATACCAACTAGATGCTTGTGATCTTTCCTTTTAAGTTCAGCACTTGTCTGATGCAAATTACTGCAGCATTTCCTGGGCAACTGTCAAAGGCTGTGTAATAGATTAATCCACTAAAAATGTGGTGGCTTGCTCATATGAAGTTGATTTTTCCATTTTGATACATTGGATCAGCTTCCCACTGGTTACTTGGTGCAACTTGTGTTTTGATCTATAAAATTTTATAGTAGGCTATAGTGACAAACCAATCTTTATCCCCATTTGGTTCAAAACTATGTTCAAGATAATAACACCAGTTGCGTTTTGAGAAAAACCGCAGTCTCTGTCCTGCTGCCTTATGGAGAATTTTGGAAATGCTAACATACCCCAATAAGTCTCACAGATTGAAGCATGGCTGCTGTTACATTTCTGTGATAAGAAGTTTGAAGCTATTTTCTTTTTTTTTTTTTTCTCTTTGGGAAGAGACAGGAAAGAAGTAGGAAAGTTAGTATCTACTAAATAAAACTGAAATCTAAAGCCTTAGGATTTTGAAACCTCAAATGAGGCAACATGTTTCATAGGGGTGTGGTTATGCTTTGTTTTTTTGTTTTGACTTGGGTATTTTTTTGGGGGGAGGTGGTGATTTTTTATTTTGCGGGGGGGGTGTTATTGTTTTGTCCTAGGGTGTTATGACAAATATCAGTAATGGCTAATAGCTAGAGGAGAATTGCAGAAATAATAAAAAAAAAAAGAGTGAGACTTCATGGCAAGTTCCCTAAAAAAAGGTATTAAGTTGAATCTCTCAGGTAACTGATGAAATTAAAATCCCCACAAATGGATGAAGAACCAATTTAGTCAGCAAGTTAGTTTGAGCAGAAAATTGTAGCCTCTACACTTTAAAGTGCCCATTTCTCAAGGCAACTCAGTCACCACTCTGACCAGACCAGTAGACTGGGTCTGAAAAATTAAGCAAATTGCTTTAGCTTATTGAAAAAACTGTTTTCTTACAGAACAGAAAGATACAGAAAGAAATTATATTGAATTCTAACTACTGCAAATTCAATGAGTTTGGATAGGTCTCTTTACTATGTATTTCTGAAGAAATATATTCCTAGCTGAGTTCTCTCCTTGTTATCCCCATTCTTCAGTATCTCAGCATTTCTCCAATTTTCACACAAACCTTTACTTCGTTTGTTCTTCAGTCTCTGTGTTTTCTTGAAAAGCGCCAAGCTAAAAGTCCTTCTAACACCTGTTTGTCTTTTCAAGTGTACTTCTGCTCATTTATGCCTGTAACCAGTCACTTGGTGCTTATCCAATTTTCCTGTTCGCAAATCAGTCCCAGATGATAGTAGACTTTTCTATTCTTGATACTAAAGCAATGTGACTAATGTCCAGCATCCAGCCTTTACAGATCTGCTGCCCTTGGTCATTATCATAGTGGTACGCCGTAATGAACTTCTTGGATTAGCACATTGTTTATTTAGTACTTTATTACCTTTACAGTATTTAGAAAGGATTTCCAGAAGCTTGGAGGCTTTGCATCCTACAGACTCCTCTGGTAGCTGTAGAACCTGGTTGGTATAATCCTTATCTTGTTCTCAACTACCAAATTTTATGCCCCCTCTGCCCTGTCTAGGCAAGGCCTATGAGATGATTTATCATTCTTGTTCCATTCCCACTCAAAAACGAAGGGTCCAGATCTCCAGACTTCTGTATCTAAGGTGGCATTTCAAGTTCCCAAGTGAAAGAGTAGGATCCAAGCTCCTCTAGGGAAATTCACAGATGCTCATTTTGTCACTAACTGTCTCTGGATGCATAAAGTTCCACTTTTTTGCATACCCAGAACATACACTCTGTGGATGCTACCAGGACTGCTCTGCTTGGTACCTAGCTCATATTTAAGCCTACGCATGCTCCTAATAGGTTTTCTTCACCCACCTCCTGAGGAATTGCAGGCATCAAATAAGTTATTACGCTGACTGGAGACACTCCTATGCAAACTGGTTTGAAAACATGGAGACCACAACTCTTTCAAATACACAATAGGAATTGCCATTATCGAGGAGATAGTTCAGTATACAGCTTAGTTTGAAAAGGAATGATGGAGGGTCAGGTCCCAACCTACCATCTGCCAAGACAGTTCATCACGTATCTATAGAAGCAGTGTTCTAATGCACATGGGAAGAGCTGTCGAAACCATGGCGCTTTACAAAAAAGGAGTCAGTATTTATTGGGCTAATGGCAGTACAAAGCAGCTAAAGTAGTACAAACAAGAAAGCAATGTCGAAGAGAGTGCTTATCTTACATGGCATGAGTGTTTCAGTCTTTCATCCTTGTTTCTTTCACTCCTGTTGTAAGGAAAAAAATGCACCAAGATGAAATATTTTCCACAACAGTTCTGATGCTCTTCAAACTCAATCTTGATTAATACCAACGATCTGTGAACATTTACATACAAAGACTAGCTATAAGATTAACTTAAAGTAAAAAACAAAGGTTGTTTTCTCCCCACAGCTTCTACATCCATCCTCTATGCTTTAATAACTTTTTCCAGCATTTGCAACTATACACAGTGGATCTGTGTATAAATTATCTCATTATGTTCTATTAGACTGTATCTTAAAAGCTTTTAAATGATTACAGATAACACTTCTGGTTTGCTGTATGAGAGGCACAGTGTTTCTAAAGGGTTCCAAAGAACAACCTGAAAATTTCATAAAGTTATGAGAGAACTACTACTATTTGAAATCACAAAATTGTTCTATGCAAGCTACCGTGTGTTAACAACTATCTCATCTTCTGCAGCCATTAGGCAGCCTTAGGTCCAAGTGAGGTAAAATGTTCCTCTGACTTGTTTGTACCCATACATCTGACCAGCAGCAGATACCAGTGGCAGAGAAACTCATTAATATTGAAATCCTAAGTTAAAACATTTATTCAATATATTTTGCATTTTTTGTGTGATTGCATTTTGCTGACCTTAGTGCCTTGAAAATGGGAGATGCCTTTTATTTTCACTGGAGCTTGATTTGCCATTTCCCTTTACCGCTATTCACCCCTGTGCAAAGTGAGAGTATAATGCCTTACTAAATCAGAATTAAAATTCAGGAGGCACATTTTACAGGTCTAAGGAGACAAAAGAAACCAAAAAAAAAAAGCTACACAAAGAAAATGAGCCCCATCAGTTTTGATGAACTCCAAGAACTTCCTGGTATTATTCCACAATTCAACATTTGTCATTGGTGCATATGAAGATATTGCTCTGCTATTGACGCAGATATCTGTCAATGATCTTGTGGGTTTAGCCTCTCTTGCTTCCTCTCTCCTTTGGTGCAAAAATGAAAATAATATTAAAAACAAGACCAAGAAAAGCAGCTTCCTCTCACATTGAAGAGTTCAGCCAGAAGCTCCCCAGAGGCTTCTATGACAGTTCATTTAAAATATAATTCAACTAGAGCAGTTAAGTGTTACTGTTGAACAGTTTAAGTGCCTTTACTAATTTTGCTGGCCCTGGAGGGTTTATATCATATATTTCATTTGAAGTAATATACATTTCAGAGAGCAATTGGAACATTCCCTAAGGAGTGCAGGGGGACATCTAAACAATGAACTTCCTTTACGTTGTGGTTTAAGCCCAGCCAGAATCACGCAGCTGCTCGCTCACTCCCCCCCTTCCCTACCCCCCGCTCCCGGAGGGATGGGGAGGAGAATCAAAAGAATGCAACTCCCACAGGTTGAGATAAGAACAGTTTAGTAACTAAGGTATAACACAAATCACTGCTGCTACCACCAATAATAATAATGATAAGGGAAATAACAAGGGAAGAGAATACAACCACTCATCACTCGCCAACTCATACCCAACCCAACCCGAGCAGTGATCTAACCCTTCTGAGTAACTGCCCCCAGTTTATACACTGTCTGTGACGTGCTGTGGTATGGAATACCTCTTTGGCTAGTTTGGGACAGGTGTCCTGCCTCTGCTTCCTCCTGCCTTGCCCTCCTCCCTGACAGAGCATGAGACTCAGAAAGTCCTTGGTCAGAGTAAACATTACTGAGCAACAACTAAAAACATCGGTATTATCAGCGCTGCTTCCAGGCTGAAAGTCAAAACCACAGCACTGTACCAGCTACTAAAAAGGAGAAAAATGCCTGCTACTGCTGAACCCAGGACAGTATTCACCCCTTATTCCATACCATTTACGTCATGCTCAGATTCCATATTTTTTTCAATATACCATCTCTCTTGTCTCATACACGTATACACAAAGAGAGAGATATCATTCCTTAGTACATAGACCAATCCCTATAATGGTGCTGAGTTCATCTGGTCCATGATGTCAGGCTCCATCTCTTGTAACAGTCTTTCAGAGCAGGACAGACGGTGTGCACTGTTGGACTGTTGCCGGCTGATGACACCGCAGAACTTTCTTATTAATTGCTGGAGACATTGCTGTTATCTTGTTGATCACATCTGTGGGGATCTGGCGACATCCATCTTGCCATTTTATTCCCAAAAACTGAATCTCCTGTGCAGGTCCCTTGACCTTACTTCATTTTATGGCAAAACCAGCTTTTAGCAGGATTTGGATTATTTCCCTCCCTTTCTCAAAAACTTCTTCCACTGTATTGCCCCACATGATAATGTTATCAATGTATTGCAGGTGTTCTGGAGCTTGCCCCTGTTCCAGTGCAGTCTGGATCAGTCCATGGCAGGTGGCAGGGCTGTGTTTCCACCCCTGGGGCAGTCGGTTCCAAGTGAACTGGAAGCCCCTCCAAGTAAAAGCAAACTCTGGCCTGCAGTCTGCTGGCAAAGGAATTGAGAAAAATGCATTAGCAATATCAGCTGTGGCATACCACTTGGCTGCCTTTGACGCCAGTTCATTCTGAAGTTCTAGCATGTCTGGTATGGCAGCACTCAGTGGTGGTGACTTCATTCAGGCCACAATGGTCTACTGTTAGTCTCCACTCTGTTAGACTTTCATACTGGACATATGGGGCTATTAAAGGGTGAGCGGGTACTACTGATCACTCCTTGGCTCTCCAGCCTACGGATCACCTTATGGATGGGGATCAGGGAGTCTCGGTTGGTGCAATATTGCCGCCAGTGCTGTTGTGGTCGCGACTGGCACTTGTTCTTCGACTTTCAGCAACCCCACAACAGAAGGATCCTCTGAGAGACCAGGCAAGGTGGACAGCTGCTCAATTCCCTCTGTCTCCAAACAGCAATACCAAAAGCTCATTGGTACCCTTTTGGGTCTTTGAAGTACCCTCTCCTGAGGTAGTCTATGCCAAGGATGCATGGAGCCTCTGGACCAGTGACAAAGGGGTGTTTTTGCCATTCCCTCCCAGTCAGGCTGATTTCAGCCTCCAGTACAGTCAACTCTTGGGATCCTGCTGTCACTCCAGAAATATAAATGGGTTCCACTCCTTGACAGCTTGATGACATCCAGGCAGAAAGACTTAATCATAAAATTAGCATTTGTTCCCCTAAACTGGCAGTTGGTCACAGTGACATGCTCGTGTGCAAGTCCAAACACCTCCAAGCTGGGCTGTTTTATTTTCCAGAAGCAGAAGATAACTCCTATGAGCTGTGGCACTTGTTTTCTAACTGCTGGACTCTTTCAGAAACAATCCAATGGTGGATCACACTCTAGCTTCAAAGTAGCACTAGAGTTTCAAGGGAGCAGTCCCATTACTGCATAGATTGACAGCTGCCTTTTGGAAGTGCACATTGCACAGTACTGCAGGGCCTGACTGGCAGCCTTGACCAGCCATGGGCAATAATGGCTGGGTAGACAAATGTAAGGATTTCTGTGCAAGTCTTACTTTCCTGTCTTGTAGCTAACTTGACCTATATCAAGATAGTCTTGACCTCCGCTTCCACTATATAGCTCTAGGTAGTTTGATATCATGTAAAGACTGAGAAATATGACTGCTACTGCTAAACCCAGGACACTTTAATAAATACACACCCTTCAACTTTTAATTACCCTTGCAATAATCTCCACATTCAGTTTGCTCCTCTTACCTGGTATTCTGTACCAAACTAACACTCACTTAATAGTGGATATACTTGCTAACACTATTAACACACTTTCATATTTATGATCAGACACTCACATTAAAATGAAATAAATCTTTTTCTTAGCAAAGTGCAAAAGCAACCAATCTTGCTAAATCTGTGAACCCCATGGCTGAAAGTCACACACAGACAGCACTATCTCAGAGACAAAAAGGATGAGAAGATCCAGGAGTGGTTTGCAGATTCTCCAGAAGATCCATCTTCCCACTGCAGCATGACAGTGGGTTGGACATGTGGTTCAGTCCCAGAACAACCCAGCAATAATGACCTCGGCAGTCCTAGTTATTTCACATATTCTCGTAGCTAACCATTCAGACTACCTAGAACTCCCTCGGTGTGTCTACAGACACCAAGTGAACCACCATGACCAAGAGGCTATTGAGCTAAAGTACAACAAGCATCATACAGGAAGACAATATTAGCTGGGTCTTCTTAGGTGGGTACTGAGTTACTCATTAAAATTTATGGCCATCTGCTGTACTAGACCAAACAATTGTTCAAACAGCTGCTGAATTTATGACTATGTGAGAGACCAAATACATGGATTAGACCAGGAAATATCAGAAATAATAAACAGAGGTTGGTAGCGCAACACAATAGCCAGAATCTTCTTTTCCAACAACACCACCTAAGACCATATCAGTTTCATATTGCTGTATTTTCTTTAATATGCTGAATAACTAGAAGGTAAGTATCCTACAATTTTAGGCCTAGAGGACTCCTCTTAAGAATAGCAATGAGATAGGGAAACATTTATTGTGTTTATTAGCTTTTGGAGCTCAGTATTTTTCATATTATTTAAAGTGGAATCTGGTGCTACCCTGCACAAGGTGGCCATATGCTAAAAGCTGGAACACTAGGATAAGTGTTTAAGTGTGGGAAGGCCTGAAGTGTTAAATGCTGCCTCTGAAAAGGGAAGGCCATCTGGGTCATTGGAGCCCATTCTTGTGAAAGAACTGACAGATATACTAAGTGATAAAAGTATTGTAGACATATAGACCTGAAGAAGCTTAAATCACACAGGTAAGATTACTTGTACATTAAGAAAAGAAGCTAAATAATATCCAGCTAAGGACTATGGCAATCTAACATTAGATTGCTCTATGTACTCCATTCCATTATAATTGCATGTGAGTAGATCTAAACAGGCAAAAACAAGATAAGAAATTTGTTTTCCCTCTTTCAGTTAAAGTAACCCAGTAGATCAGTATTCAAATAGAATATTAATACACACAATAGATTTCATGTTTTTCTCTGTTTTTCTTTTAGAACCAGGGGAAAACAGATGGGCTCTCCTGCACACACTCTAGATTTATTAAACCAAAGAAAGAGAAAATGCCAACAAATGCCCTCTAGTATCTTTCTATGCTTCTCCTCAGACCACTGCATTTTTCCTTTATCCCTTTAAAGATCTAGCTTGACAAGCCCAAAGTACCAAAGTCTAAGTATTGAAAGCATATTGAAAGAGGAGGAATCCTTTTTTTTTTCCATGCAATGGTTCTGAGTGGTACTGGCTTTTGAGATTAGCAAGAGCCAGCATTTTTGTCAAGCAGCTGCACCATTTCTGTTCAATACCTCCCTTTCGCTACAGGTGCTATGGGTCAGAGCAGATGAGACCAGAAGCTTGAAGGCTGAGATACCATGAGAATGGCTGTTCTTGCAGCAGAAGTGAAATTCATTCAGAAGTCACAAGAGATGTGGCAGCAACACAACAAGTCCTTTCCAATTTTAAAAGTTGATTTCTTATGGATGCGGCTGTTCCTAACTTCTGGGAACCTGAACTAAAAGTTTTAGTCTTCTAAAAAGTGCATGATATCAGCCAGAATAAAAGAAGTCCCTTGATTTACTTTATTCTTTTTACAGTTTAATACCAACTCTATGTACATTGTATTAAAAATAGTTACTTTCATTAAATAATGGCAATTTGCTCACTGAAATAACTGGGGAAAGCCCTGTGTACTTCAGTGAGCACTAACTGAGGCCTACAAAATCAGATTCTATCATCCTTAAAGACTTGACCTTGCACCACTAAACATTACTGGGAATTATGCCATTGGCTTCAAAGGGAGTAGGAACAGGCCCTAAATAAGCAAAACTTCTAGTTATTACTCCAACGGGAGTAATCCTGTCAGGCCACAGAATGTGCCTATATAAGCCAAAAATTCAACAGTGCTTCTAAATTATATCCATATACTTAGTATGAGAGTGTTCTGTACTTATATATATACAAACCATTCTAATGTGTATATCAGGTAATTGTACAGGAGGGCACAGGGGACTTCCAAGGCAGCTTATGCATGAATCTTGGCCTGTGTGCCTGATGAGTTCAGAGCCTTTCCTGGTTATCCCTGCAAAATACACATGCACAGACACACAACAAAGTCTCCTCACAGACCAGATAGCCACAACACGTCAAAGGAGTACTGAAATTCAGCTCTCCCTATCTTCTGTCTTCACCTGATATGAAATGAATTGTAGAGGGGCTGGAATGGCATGGTTTGTTTTTTTTTCCTTAGCAGTATGATTTTGACATCACCACTGAGTGATATGCTGACAAGTGATGCAGACTGCATTTGAACCCACTGCCTTAAGCAGAAAAAGGCAAAACAAAATCCATATATAAATACATTAATTGCCTCTGCAGGATGGAACCTGGTATCTTTGCAATAGTGTTCATTGCCCACTTAGCCATACAGGGTAGACCACAGGATCATAGAATGGTTTGGGTTGAAAGGGACCTTAAAACTCATGTAGATCCACCCCCCCCGGATGGATGGGGACACCTTCCACTTGTTCAAAGCCCTGTCCAATCTAGCTTGAATACTTACAGGGGTGGGGCAGCTACAATTTCTCTAGGTAACTTGTTCCAGTGCCTCACTACCCGCATAGTAAAGAATTTCTTCCCAGTATTTAATCTAAATCTACCCTCTTTCAGTTTAAAGCCAGTATGAGACATTATGAGACAAATATGGCAAATATCAGTAAAATTCATATTTGAGGTCTACGACTGTACATATTTGGGATTTAAACTCAAACAGTGGGAAAGCTGCTATCAGTGCTTTGGACAAGGTTCCAAAAAGCAGCTAAAATTTGGGGTGCTCAAAGTGGATCCCAATTCTAATAAGCATGGTTTAAAAACTACTACAATGGTTGATTATTTTTTTTTTTCCCCCACTGTTATTTTTGCCTCATCCTCCCAACCCTGAAAAACACAAAGGTCAGAAAGCTTTATTGAACAGGTACCTAAACTGCATTTAAGTTCAGTTTCCAGAATCTACGATACTGAAACAATCTAAACCTAAAACACTTTTGAGAAGTCAGGCAGTAAATTTTGTTTTTCTAAATCAAGTTAACATTTCCTCCACTTTACCAACTTCCACAAGGCTCAAAACAGCTGCAGAATTTTGAACATTCAGCTTTCTTTTGGATTTCCTGATTCACTACAAACATAACCTTATCCTGCACAGCAAAGGAATCGAGGATGGATACAGGCCAGGATAAACTTTCAAAATATCTCATTGTGGGTTTTTCCTCCTCTTTTCAGAATTCATGACTGTATTTGAAAACCACAGATATGCAAAAGAATGTCTTTTCTTAGTATAAAACAGCAGATTCAGGTTCAGTTTTTAGCCCAAAGGAGTTCAAACCTGGTGTTAAGTTTTGTCATGAAGGGCAGTGATATACAATATGCTGAACGAGTAGAGGAAAATTTCAGCAACACAGGAGACAGACAACAAGTTTATATATTTATGAGATCATTATATACCTCTCTTCAGAAAACATGCCAATTCAATAGGGACAGAAAAGAAATGCAAGATGCTTGAGTTCAGCAACTCAGGAGTTAAAGTTTAACTAAATAATGAGTTCCAACAAAGATGATGATAGAGGCTACTAACTCTTGAGAGACCTATTGTACCAAAACCCATCCTTTTCCAGAGATTTCTGTTAGATTATTGATTTTGAGAGAGTGCAATTTTAAAAGGAAATTAAATCCTCTTGGAGACGACAGTTCTAAAACTGGTAGATAAGGATTATTGTAAAGGGAATTGAACATTGGGAAGTGAACATGCATCCACCCTGAACAGAGAGGATCGTACAGAGCAGTCTGGGAGGCAAATAAAAAAAAAAGCAAAGATCCTGCTTGATGTTATCAGAAACATGGTGAAAGAAGGGTACTCTCATCTGGGAGGTTTTGAAAACAAAGAACATCATGGACATGCGCATATACTACTCAGAGGAGAGCACCTTCTCTCCCTCAACAAAATACTGAGCTCTCCACCCACACCAGTTTTATTAATCAAGATCTTTTGGCTGACACCAGGAAACTGCCAGCTCAAATCCTCCCTAGCCCTGGATATATTCACTTTGCTGGTAGGACAGAGAGTGAGGACTTCCCCCACTAACTCTCCAGCTGAACTAACTGGAGGCCTCCCATGGCAGGAAGTCAATTTATAGACTTCTGACACACAGCAGCTGTTGTCGAAAGCTCCCCATGGCTTTCGAGGCTGCATTGACTAGTCTGCTACCACCAGCTCCCTGTTTTAACAGGATTTAGAAAAAGAGAAATTTATGCCCAAGGATCTTGAGACTTCCAGGGCTTTCTATTTTCTACATCAGATTGCCTGCATGGAGACCAGAAACACCTCTGTGGATCTGTAGCTCTTGCACTTCATACCACTCCCAAGACATCTGCTCTATTACCTGTTTAATACCTGTGCTAAAGGTCATGCTTCACAACTAAATGCCATTTGTGGGAGGAGCTGAGGGAGAAAGAAACAAAGCACAGATAATGGAAGATTTCTGTATAGGCTTGTATAACTACCAAAAAAAAAAAACAGAGAGGTTTAAACTGTTATTTAAATCCATTATTTTCAGAGCAGGCTGATAGTTAACATGGAAGGAAGCTGGGATTTGGCCCATTCAATAGTTCTAAAACAAGCCCAAACTGTCTCCTACTTTTAAAGAGACCCATATATTGGTAAGGAACTGCTTGTCATCCATGTATGTCACTAGTAGTCTGCATTTTGGATTACACACACACACACACACACACACACACACACACACATGGCATTTCCACCAGTACCCATCGCATTACACTTTCAATAGTATCCTGCCTGCCACGTTATTTCATTTGGAATGCAAGGATGCAAGAAACTGAGGAATTCCAAGAGTTGCCAGTGGCCTTCTTAAGTTCTACAAAAGTCAGAAAGATTTTATCAGCTGGCATTTTTTAGTATTCCCATCTCAAGGAACAGCTGCTTCCCCCCTCTGCTATCTTCCTGCCAGGAAACCAAAGGCAGCTAGTTAACGCAGAACTGTCAATAACCCAGAGTCTTTAACCTGATAAAGCAGTCAGAGAGGATATCATCAAATCAGGTATTAAGAACAGTGATAAGTAAGTGTGATTGCTATACTAGGGAAATAAAGAGGAAATCTCCCTGAAATAATTTAAATCAAATTTGTGAAACACTGATCAAAACGTATAATGTAGGGCAGAAATTTTTCATGCAGGCATTCTCCATTAGGGTTGTTATTCTCTATGTTATGTTCAATCTGTTGATTAGGTGACAATCTGTTTTCTTTTCTCTCCTCATGCAGCTGGATCTTTAAATACCACAATTTGCTTCAGTAGTATACTAACTCTGGACAGGCTCTTTGCAGAGCACCTTTTCCACTAAAGGGGAAGGGAAGGAGAACACATCAGCATAACTGATAAAACAGTTTCCTGCAGACTAACCTAAAATCTCCTGAAAACATCTAAGAGTCAGACATGATTGAGGCATACACCATTACACTTTATCAAGTAAATGGCCAGCTAAGATTTCCAGTACCTAAAGCTTACAGAGAAATGCCACCATATTTTGCCAGAACAAATCACTTGCAAATATATGGCCAGAATAAACCTAAATTTATAGTTACATACTACACCCTGATGCTGTTGATTCAATTTCTTGCTATCCTAGAAAGACAGCAAACCCTTTGAAAAATCTACAATCTTGTTTTCCACAAACACCTCTATTTTATTGACCCAACATCTGCTCTTCTATTTACTGTTGTTTTAAGTCTTCCAAGTCCTTTCTCTACCATTGCTTTTGTTCCCTTCATCCTTCACTTCTTTTAAAAACCAATTGTCAGAATCAACTTTCTTCTTTTCATGGCTCTGATAATATAAGAAAGCACTTTTTTTTTCACCTGCTTCTACTTCAGCTTCTTTATGCACAAAAATGAGTACACAACTTTCCCACTATAGTCACAGTGTCTAATACTTTTTGGATGAGACTTGTTCACAGTGCTAATATTGTAATTTATTACATCCCATTCTCCCTAAATACCATTTTCCTTGCCTCAAACCAAAGATCTTGTTTTCCTGGCATCTAGCAACCCTGCAGTATCTTTGTTGACATCCTGCCAAGATCTTCGCAGGTTCTCAGCAAATCTGTTAGTCTCTGCTGGGGCCAGCTGCTGTCTACAACCCTCACATATTCTGAGCTTCATTCAATTAGAAACACCTCTGAATATATTAGGCCCTCCTGACCTCAAGGGTAATCAGATGAAAAAAACAATTCTGCCAACCATTGCAGAAACTTTAGCTCGTAAGCCCCAAAATTCAATTTGTATAATATCACAATGGGTGAGAAGGGTTACAGTCAGAAGAAGAAAGGAATTTTCATCCAAGTCTTCTTAAAGATTCAAGCTTGGCATCACGTCCAGAGACATTTATCCCACCCTCCCAAAGAAACAGATGAAATCTCAGAAGCTGATGAGATTTGAACTGTTACCAACTTTTAAAAAATGCCTCAGAGCTGTCAGCATTCCAGTCCTGATCCATCACAGACTGCAACGTATTCACATGATTCAGCATTGTTTCATTCTATGTCAGATTTTATACACATGAAGAGATTTTCTTTGTAAAATTGCAGGAAAAGTTGGATTGGCTTCATCTTTATTAGCCAGCTACACTCATCTATCTGTTGTGAAATAACACAACATAGTATTGAAACGCACTAAACGCCAGGCTGTCTGAAAAAGAGGTAACCATCAGGCTACCTAGTATCTGCAAGTTATGCTGCAGATAGACCTGCTGAGTCAGGCTCTGGAAATGAAAGAGGCAAAACGCAGCCCTCAAACTCCAGATCATGCAAGCACATAATGCAACTTTGCTTGTGAAAATGATGGAACTATGAAAAGCAGTGGCTCTGGCTGTTGCTGGAATCTAGTTTTAAGATGGTGCATTTGTGGCCTTTAAGATGGTGTTTGTCTTCAAGGTATCACTCGGTACTCTCTTTAACTAAGGTAAGTCCAGTATAAACCCACGCACTGTAGTTTTTCCATTCCTTGGCTTCCAGGGATGGATCAGGCTGCTGTGCGCCAGCCTTTCTAGAAACCAGGTTTTCTCAGCTCTACCTTACCCTCTAGTTATTGTTTTGTGAGCATATAAAAATGAAAGAGGCCATAAATGTAGCGACTGAAGGAAAAAGTAGAGGCACCGAACTAGTGAAACTGCTCGCTGCAAGAGACGGTCTTTGGATGTTCTGGTTTAATGGCTCAGAGTGTGTGGATGCCACACAACAGTAAGGTTGCTAGTACTATTGTTTGCTATTATGGAATAGCAGTTATTGTGCCCTCCTGCCTAACTTGTCAGCACTTAAAAGTGCATACGGACAGCACCTTCCCTTAGGAAAATTATCCAGCTTTACCTTGATTTTTATCTTTTAAACAAAGTTTAATGAAACTTTCAGATTAGCCATAATGCTTCACCACACAATCCTTTGTCATCACACTTTTCTCTGCCTCTCTCTACTATTTGTCTCCAGCTTTGCCTCCATATTATCCCATGTCCTGTGCTCCAACGCCCAATGAAGTTATTCTCTAGGTGCGAATTTCAGGAATAGGAATTACTAGGTGAGAATGTCAGTGGAGAATGTCACAAAATCTGCATTTGTATACTCATCTCCAGATCTTTAGAAAACTCATTGTTTTACTCTTTTGCTAAATATTTTAAACCAAAATGCGTGTAGTTAGTGATGCAAAATACATCATTAGTGACATTATCAGTAACAATGCATAAGCTTAATGCACAGCTTAACAAGCCACATACCGATACATGGTAAGCATCAGCTCTTGAGCCCTGCTGTGTAAGCGTACCCCGTAGGCATGATGACATCATTTGTGCTAAATACCAACTGGACTTCAGACCTCAGCTCTCAGCTGACTGAACACTACCACAACATACTGTGGAAGTGCCAAAGGACATGCACATGCTCAGCTGACTCACAGATCTTTGCTAACATGACTTACCCTTCAATCCACATTAGTTCCAGCTAGACAACATTTGTCTTCTTGGAGAAACAGACAGGGCAAGTGGATTAAGGGGAAAAGACTATCTTTCTTTAGTGCTGTCATACTGATATCATGAGGGTCAATGCAAAAGCATTTGTAACCTAAGTCAGGTGCAAGACTGAAGTAATTACTTTTGCAGAGGAATGCACGTTGTCACTAGAATACAGTATCACTAGAATTCAGTTAAAATACCCTATCTTACTTCAAGCATTCCACAGAGAACTGTATTTTCTGAGTGCCTAGGAAACAGAGGGTTTCTTCATCATGATTATCTATTCCTAAACTGAAAAGCTCAAACAACATCTCTAGGGCAAAACAAGTATACCCAGAGAGTAATGTGGTAGTTCTTGTATTTGCTTGTGGAGTTCTGAAATTCTGCACTGTGAAGCATTTAGATGCAAGATTGCAAGCTCTTCAAGGAATGCTGAAGAGCAAGTCTAATAACTGTCTAAAATAAATTTCACAACTTCAAGAATTAACTATTAGGCCAGAAGTTTGACCCTTTCATCTGTCGGCCAGATATATACAAGGTCTAGTGACTTCATTTGAGTCTGACCATGCCAGTGTTCACAACGGTACTTTAATAGAATGCACATGTGCATTTCCACTTAAAATTTGTTTATATTACCTTGTGACAGTAGCGTAAAAAAGCAATATACGGTAAATTCTGCTGTGAAGCTAGAGAATAGATCAGAATTTTGGAGTTCAAGACATGTTCATTTTCACAAGGATTTAATTCTTCTGGGCCATTCATTCTGCAGCTTCTAATCACATATCCATCTTTTGCCACCCTGCGGGATGCACTCACTCTCAGCATAGGTGCATATACAACAACAGAAAGGACACAGCTATTTAAAAATATTATCTCATTTTTTGGATTGATGCTTTGACCACTGGTGACTATTTTCCAATTTTTCTTTTATAATGCTAGGGCTACTCTACTGGCCAGATACAACAGAGAGACAGATGCTTAGAAATCTATAAATATAATTTTTATTAAAAATGTATTAAAGAAGTCAAATTAGTGACTGGGATTGGGGTGGGAGACAGCAATGATATTCCATACAAAAGATGCCCTGCTTAAGTAAATAGCATGCTACATGCTGCAGATTAACAGCAACATGGCTAAGGAAAATCCTTTTTTAGAGTTTAGTCCTGGGAAAATTTTAGGGTTTAGTTTTAGATTTTAGTCCAGGAAAAGCATCTTAGTTATTAATTGGGATTGTATATATGCAAAACCCTTCATCTGGAAGAATGTCAACCATGGCAATATTTTTCTCATCATCTCTTTTTTGTATATTTTTCTCAAATATTTAAGCTCCAGCATTTTGAAAATTTACTCATTGGGTGAAGCTCTGGATTCATTTTTGTTCCTGTGAGGTGTGACACTTTTTTCTGGGCCAGAGTTTTTCCATTTGATTCAGCGATGTTCATATGCTAAGTTTACACACACGCTTAGATGTACGTTGGATCAGGATTTAAGAGAAACTGTGTGAATATGGTTGCATATCCAGAACAGAATTTCTCCCCTGTGTCCTGATCCAATCAGAATGAAAATGCTCAAGTTTCAGATCAATTGTTCCAAAGATTTTTAAGCGTGTTAGTAGGATGTCAGCCACACTAATTTAAGTCACCCTGCTGTGCAAAAGAAATTGTTAAAAAAGAAAAAAAAAAAAAAAAAAAGGCATGCTCCCCTGCAATCAAAGTACTATGAAGTAATCTAGGGTAACCAATTCATAAAATATCAGTCCCATAACTATACGATGTGAAATGTAGTGTTGATAAGATGATTTTTAATTAGAATTTAAAGCTCATTTTGCAGTTACTCTATGAGACCCATTTTCATCTTTAGCCACCGAGTATTGAAAATTAAAGATTTGCTGTACGCATTAGTTAATAGGTCAAACACAATGAAACTACAAATGCAGATGTGAGTGAGAATCCCTTACTCAGTGAAAAGAATCAGTTTTAGAAAAGACTATATAGAGAATAGAACTGGTTGGAAAGCTTTCATTAAAACAAGTGTTTCTGCCCTATTCTTTTGCTTGACTTCCAACCACTCCAACAGATGAGGAAAACACTGGAGGCAAAGCTTTTCAGACGAAAAGCTTATCTGGGAAAAGTTATACAATTTGAAATGAAACAAAGTATTTTCTAGTCAGAAGTAGAAACAGGAGACACTACCATTCGTTCTAAAAAGTGAAAGCAAAAATAAATTTTTCTTAACAAGTTCCCTGAGCCACGCCCAGTCCATTCTCTATGAGTAAAGAATAGAGGAATAAAATGTTTGGTTGAGGAGAGTTTGAGATGCTGGGGCTTATTCCAATTGAGGGTTTATCTGTATGCTAGTTTTCAGTGAATTTTAACTTTTAAACTATGTTTTATGTGTTTAATTCCACGATTAATTTTTTGCAAATATAAAAACAGTTGGGTGAACTATTTCAGATTAGATTTAAAGCAAAATCAAATCAAACTTCAGTTCATTTTTCTTTATTCTCTTCCACTTGTACTTACTGCCAAGTTTTCAGAGGGCTGAAAGCAACAAAACAAGGGGAAGAAAAAAATAGTTCAGGGTAGTTGAATTTATCCACTCTAGACAATATGAGAAATCATAAATGCCTACTCCTTCCAGATTTCCATCCTGCAATTGAGAGAGGTTTAGGCAAGACTGGGTCAATTTCAAACATTTACTTACATTTAAACAAACATCAGGGCACCATGAAGTAGAACTTAATTACAATGTCTATCCTCTTAAACACAAACCACTTAGTAATATAATCTGTTTGCACATTTCAGAATCATGTGCTCAAATTCCCTTTTGATCAGAAGGTTTACTAATCCAGCCATTGACAAACTTCAATAATATGTCTGGTCACAAAGTGAAATCATACTAAAAAAGTGTTTGCTAAAAACCCACAAACATCTCAGGTACATGCAAAGAAATTTAAAATGTTGATAGACTGAAGATTTGGGCTTGAACTTTGATATAATAGTTATAACAGAATCAAAGTTTCACAGCGTCAGAAACAGGAACTCAGAAATTGGCCACTGAAGAGCCTGCTGTGACTTGGAATGAGACAAGCACAGGAAATCTCATTTGGGGAAATGTGATAGTTTAGTGTTGTAGAAAACAGTTGGAGAAACTCAGATGACAGAAGTGAGAACATCCACGACATGAAAAGAAATCTCCTTATCTTCTTTTTTGACCTTCCCTTCCAACTGTGCAAATAAAAAATAATGTAAATTAATGGGAAAACACTATTTTCATTCTTCTCTATTTGGATCCAAAAGACCAATGTTTGGGTTTGGTTTTGTTTTTCTTTTTTTCTCTCTCAACTGTTTCCTTATTCCTTACTTTGTTCTGTAAACCCTCTTTCAAAAAAAAAAAACCAAAAAAAAAGTGAAAAGAAAAGCGAAAGGGGCATGCTTTTTGACCAAAAAAGCTTCTTAAATGGAATAAAGAATGAAGTTTTGTATCCAGAAAGCCCTAGTTAATGGGAAGAGAATCTTGCGCCAATGAAAAAAAATAGAAAAAGAAAAAAATATCCATAGGCAAAACATCAACTTTTGCACTGGCTGTCATAGTTGGGTTTGGCACTGAACGCTCCACTGGGAAGTGCTAATTGTAGGGATGTTATGTCAGCATCTGCACCTGCCTTCTACCACAACTCCCAGCTGCTTCAGTGAAGAGAACAAAAGGCAATTCCCAAATTCAGCCACTCAACAATCTTGACATCTAAGAATAAAGAACATTCACCTTTTATGAGCTGGCACCAAGCCTATGCACTATTTAAATTTCACTTTAGTCTGTTAGGATTTTTTGTAACTACTCTTCTGGGTCTTTCCATAGATGTGATTTCTCTCTTCCCCAGACTAAATTCCTGTACTAATAACTCAAGCAACCAACAACTCTTACGAATATCTCATTTGGCTGGTTTGATTACATCAGAACATTGCTGACTGCTCTAAGAAATCATTTTAGCTTTTCAACTTTAAATATAATTACTAAATATCGAAAACATCTAGGTCAGCAAACCTTTTTGGCTTTGTGCATTGACTCCCATCTTTCTTTCCAATTTTCTTCCATTTTGCAACTTCAAATGCCTGTGAGGGGATTTTTGTCAAAGTGTGTCAGTGGTAAAATCAGGGCACCAGCTTGTTAAATAAACAATCAGCCCCTAAGCCATTCCAGAAAAAGGATGAGATTTCTCATACTTATGTCTTTTGTGAGTTAAGGTTTATTTAGGTTTTGAATCCCTCAAGGCAAGCATGCAATGTGTAAAGCCGAAGCCCATAAGAGAAATATTTTACTCCTATTGCTTTCTGAGAAAGAACAAGGCTTTTAAGAAAGATCAGAATGCCACACTTCATTAAAAAACATTAGCCTGCCTTGCCTAATACGACTTCTTTATTTTTCAGTTGCATTCATTTGTACCTATTTTTAAAAGGTGACTTAACTTCCCTATAATCGAGATATTTGGAGACCAATGGCTTTTAATGCTCATGCTCTAATAGGAACATCCAAATAGAAGAGAATTTCTCTTTTTTATTTTTCTTTTGAGTCTAAGAATGCATAGGCATTATTCAAAAATATTCTAGGCTGTGTAGTTAAATGCAACTGTTCTGGAAGGGACAACAAAGAATTAATAGAAGGAACTAATTTCTCTTCTGTTAAAACATCTAGGATCTCACATACTGCAGGTTTTACTGAATTATCTATACATAGATACATGCAAACATATAAGCAATGTTAATTTTTCATACGAATGCAAAGGTTTTCAGAAGGATGCAGAGAAACCTGACACCAGAAACCTTTCTCTGGTTTAGACTTTGTTAAAAACCTGACACTCACGTTAATGGAATGGCTGGCTGAAGTTCACAAAGCCTGAAAACAACTCCAGACCTGTTTTCAAGCATTAGTGGCTTCTTATTGCCATAAGAAACTGGTCTGAAGTTGCTTCAAGTTGGAGGATATTCAGAGTCAGGATTGTACAGCAAGAGAGAAAAGCAAAGATAGGCTATGATTCTAGATCTGGACATCACTGAGTTCAAAAGCACTTGGATCCTAGCTGTGTATGAGTTCCTCTCTAAATAAATGAAAGAAAGATTACTGAAACGCCAATCTGATTGAAATCCATATGTGAGATGAGCTGAACTAAAATATTTATTTGAATAGTGGGGTAAAATTCACAGGGGTGGGGGGAGGGAGAGGGGAAATTAGGATTCCATTGTGACTTCCAGCAGAAAAGCTGCATCTCTTACTGTGTTCAGTGGAAGTTAACAGTGACCCCACCACAACCAAGGCACAAGCATATTAATAATGTTACCCTGTGATCAGGAAAGTAATTTTTTTTTTTCATTTTGTGGTAAATAAAGCAAATTGTATCTTGTGCAGTTTGGGTGTACTTATAAAGGAGCAGAGAACGCAAGTGGTTCTGCAGGAAAGGAAAGCTACATCTATAATTCCATTTCATTTCCTTATTAAGGAATACCAAGATTTTCCAGAAGTTTCCCCAGGGTCTCTTGTGACCACTGACTAGCTCTATACTGCATTAGTTTGTGAAAAACAGAAAGAAAGTTTTTATGAAGTTCACCACAATTTGTTACTGCACAGCAGGAACATAATCTGGACTTCTTGCAGTGCTGTAACCCAATTTAATTTCCCTGTCAGACTTCTTGATGGATGTGTCTATAGAGTTTTCAAACGGGAGATAAAACTTTTACCACTGAAGGCAGAAAGTACTTTTCTTTTCATTTGCTGTCCAGGGGTTCAACCATCACCTGCTCAGCAGGGCTTCACTCATTCAGCTCTCTTGACCAATATATTTAAGCTTTATTCATTTAAAATCAAAACATAGAAATAAAACAGAAATAAAAACCTTGCATGGGCAAAAGTCTTCAATTCACAAGCACTCTGGAAATCACAGACTGTACCATTCAGTATGTTATTGCTTCATTTTAACTCACAGCAATACTGACCTTAAATACTAGCCAAAGAAAAACTATTTAGCCAGGCTGCACTAAGGCTCCGAGTGTGGTGTATGAGCCAAGAGGACTGGGAAAGAAACACATGCCATCTGCACAGGGAAATGAAGAACTTCGTAACCCTAAATCACAACCAAATCAGAAATCCCACAGAAGTTGATATAAACTCAAAGAGACCATAAGTAGCACTAAGAATTTTTAAAGGAAATAAATGAGTGGTTTAATGGATTAATAATGAGCATTTGTACAAGAAGATTCCCTGAAAAAGAAATAGATGCATTCACTCACAAAGTTTTCCTAATATATTCCCCTTTATAAGGCTGCTAAAAATATTTCAGCTCTTATTGCCACCTTGATCAAACTTGGAAAAAGCGCAACCAGACCTACATGAGAATGAGAAAATCCCCTCTGGAAATATATTAAGGCATTTTAATAACAATAGGCTTATGATTATTCTTCCCATCTTGGCAAGTACTGTTTTTCTAAGCTTAAATGCAGGTAATGATATTGTGCTATTATTTAAAAATGAGTATCTAAAACTTGTATCATAAATACTTTAACCTTTTAATTTTTTTAAACTGAAACTTTAGAATTGAACTTTTGAAGATTTGTGATAGATTGAATAAGCGTTGATAATAAACTTGTTACAAGGGAAAAATAGCTAAAGGCACCAGAACCTGACAAGAGCTGGAGGACAGAAATATCTGGATACATACATTTTATACCTTAAGCATCATATGTTGATTATCATCCACCATTATAATTCCAATGCAGAGTGAGCAGATATGAGAGCCTAGTATTCTCTATGGAAGACAAGACTGGCCAAAAAACAATATCAACATCTCTGCAAGAGCAGTTCCCAGGCCCAACAACAACAACAACATGAAGAACAACTCTTATATTTATCTACTAAAGCAGAAAGCAAGCAACTGGCATCATAAGTAGAAATCACAGGGTGGTCAATAGTTGTGGTCACTTCTATCTCCCCTCTTGCCAACTTGGCACATCAAGTAAAAGTCCATCGCATGTTTACATACTGCATGCTTCTTTCCTTAGTAACATACACCAGTTTTTAAAACCACCAAGTGGTGCCCCACTTCATGAAATTAACCCCTTTATGCATGGAAGCTTAAAGCAAAGAGAATCTAAAACACTGCCTCTTCAGCAAGCAAGTAATTGCCTTCTGGATTGGGAACTTTTTCAGAAGCCGAAGTTAGAGGTACTATATATGGAAATCAAGATTAGAGACCAAAAATAATCACGTGTTTATATAGAAACACCGTTATTTAAAAAAAAAATTACCCAGAAATCAGCAGAAAATGCATGCCTTATGCAGAGAACCTCCTGACAAATATATGGCAGATGCTCTGATTTTCCAAACTAAGCCAAACCTTCCAGAAGTTGAGCTCTTGCTGTGCAAGCATACTCACCATTTACAGTAACATTTTAGTGTTTTAGTGTTTCCATATAATATACCTGAGTGTGTATGTAAGGTGTTCCTCTTGTTCTCAAAAAAGTTCAGGGCTTCTCATACCATATTTGCTTCTTCATGAAAATATTGCCAATATAGAATCCAGCATACCAACAGCTGGATGATTTTCAAACTAGTCGTCTTGAGACAGAAATAACACTGAAAAGGTGGATAGGTCACTGGCTTCATTGCATAAGAGATGATGTTGCAAAATTGGAAAAACCTTAATCAATTTAAGTGTCTCAATAGACTTTGAACATCAGTCAAGATTGAAGAAACTATGAAAAGACTAGTTGCAAAAACAAGACAGCATTAGTTAAAGTATTAAAAGTGGAGGTTTCTCTCTCATAATACCAAAGGGCAAAACTTAGTTAAAGCTAAAGGCAAAAAGCCAATATGAGATGGCAACTCCTCAGTTTTCCAGTGTAAACTGAATTAGGTATGTGTAACCTTTCTGCCCATAACACATACCATCCCCTCATCCTCTCCAAACTGTCCCTCTGCATATTGTTTTTGTCATTTATAAAATACTTTGTCCTTCACACCTACTGAAGGTTTCCACTCTAGAAATACAAACTTGCTCTTAATTCTCTTTCTCTAAAGTGCACTTCTCTAAGGAAGCCACCTCACAGCAGAATTGCACCTCATTAATTCCCCTCTTTATTATATAGCTGTCTTAATGCTGAATCTGTTTAGCTTTCCTCATTTAGGTAAATGGGAAAGTATATGTCCTGCATGAATCAGGATTATAAAGCAGCTCTTCATTCACAGATAGAGCCCTTTCAGAAATGAAACATAAGTTTGTACTATGTAAGTGACCCATAAAATATAATTTAACTAATGAGATTTTGCTAATCAGGATACACTTAATCTGAAGAATGGACACACAGAATTGTATAGAGTGAAGGGGTAAATTAAAAAGATGTCATTATTTTAGCTCAAATGTTGATAAATACTCAGTTTAGAACACTACTAAGTACATTTACAATGCCATAAAACCAAAACTATTACAAAAAGTCTGTAACTTAAAATTAAATTAATTTTTGCTAAATTTTTTTAATAAGCGTCTAAGTTACATTCAATCTAACAGATAAAACTTAGTGTACTATTTTCCGCACTTGTATTTCAAAAGTGAAGAATTATAATAACATACGTAAAGCTCAAATGCAATGAAACTGTATTTATGAAAAACACATTTCAGATTTGAGAAGCCTACAAAAGCAGCTTTCTGAAAGTAAATAGAGTACATTAGCTAAGTTGATATTCATCAATATACATGATACGTTTAGTATTTTTAATCTTTTCACATGGCAAGTAGCAGTTAAAAATTTAGCAGGTTTATTGCACTTCACATGGCTGGTTATTCCATAATTAAGACCAAATTCATATTTTTGCTTTCGCAATGCCAACAACTATCATAAGAAAAAGCTACATCACAAATTACCCTAACAGCAGGATTTTACAATAGATGAGCATGGGAGTCATTTATAATGCATTTGCTGCTATTAAAAAACAAATAAACATTTACAGTCTGCGTTAATTAACTTTAATGCTGAATTAGTAGTATTCCTTACTCTTTTTAAATAGATGGAATATTGCAAGTATGGCAGTAAAGTCACGCTTCAATGCAGCAAAGGCTGACACATTTTAAAAACCTCTCTCGTTCTCCAAAACACATGGACCTTTGGACATCTTGAGACCTACACGCATTGGATTCAGTACTGATACCCTCCAATGTACATGAACACAACAGAGCAGTTTAAGAAGGACATTCTCATGCCAGAAATAAATTATCATATTTTGCGCATAGCATTTAAGTACAGCAGCTTAGTAGGCTTACCTCACCACCATACAGTATATATGCTCTAGAGCTAACATCTTCTGGTGCAAGGCTAGGAAGTGGATATACTTAAATACCAGGGTACATTCTGCCAGCTCATCTGCTCATGTAAGTGAAAATTCAGTTTGGCCATGACTACAGTCTTCATGAGTTGTCACAAAGTACACAAAGCACTTACATCTTGTATCAATAAACATTTCACCTTTTGTGTTGATTTTTTGCCTTGTTTTGCTGCTGCCAATCCCAGCATTCTGTGGCAAACATAAGGACATGCCCAATTTGTTCTCATGAGAAAATAAACAGAGCAACAAATCTAAAGTCTTACCCTTACTGAAGTCAACAGCAACCTCAGGATCAAGCATGTGTGAAGCAGAAAAGCATCTGACAGCAGAATCTCCAAAAGACCCATTAGAAATGTTCTTTTTCATCATCTTAATAAATATGCTATTCACAAAGGCCTGGGCCATGGCAACACATACGAAAGTGTCTGTAAAGAGTAAAAAGTTTTACAATTAACAGAATGAACTCTGTTCACCATGCCAAATAGAGAAAAGTTTCCTCAGGTTCTTGAATTCCTTCAGCTCTCATGAATGCCACCTAAGTCATTACTTAAAGAGTGAGATTCTTTGGTGTTCTCTACACAGAGCTATAGTCTTCATCTATTGGCACAAGATGGCCTAGTTATTCATGAAGAACTGTTATTTACCACTTAGTCATACAGTAGTGAGAATTGTTTATAACGCCTCAACAAGTATGTCTGCACACTGTGGGTAATACTCAAGTCCTAAAGTTAATTTTGAATACAAAAAAAAACAGTTTTTATTACAGCCATGAGGTATTGGCTGATAAGCTTATCCGGTAGGAACCTAAACCATATTTTCTATTAGTTTTTAATTTTATGATTTAAAGACATCCAGTCAACTTTCTCCAAGATAACCATATTTCTGTTGTGCTACAAGGTAGAATAAGATCCTAGCACAGACAAACAAAAATGTCACTGCTTATCATTTCATAAAAACATTACAAGACTGGATCCAAGGCATTTTATTTAATCAAAAGACTAATTTCTTTCATTTACAAGTAGTTTATTTTTTTTCAGCCTACCACCAATACCTTATTCTAAATACTGTCAGTGCCATTGAATACTTTCAAGCAGTTCTTTTTTCTAGATGAGGGAAGGGATTTACTGCCAGCTTGCAGTGTGTGATTTTATAACTATTATTTCATGAGCACACCACAAGAGACCTCATCACAGACTTAGAACCTTGGAGTCAACCTCTTGCTTGCTCTTTTCTGTTCAGTTTCATGCCTTAGAGGAGGATGTTGTATTAGAGCTCTACTGCTGAAGATCATTATGTTTAGTTTGGATATAATGTTTCTATGCAGAGTATTGCAAGTTTTTAGGGCTTATATGAGACCTTCGGGCTTGTACTGGCCTTAAACACATGGATCAAGTGTTTCTGAACTGCGCCTGTACTGATTTTGTGCATATCCTTATAAATGTTGACAGAAATAGACAAGTTTGCTTCTAAACCAAAGATGTTGCTATTACCAACACAAATACATTACACTGAATATATACAAATGTGAGGGCATGCTAGCACATTTTTAAATCACCATCTTCATGCAGCTTTTATTGAGTGTTCTATCAGCTTGACTGCAACATACACCACCTGAGGAGGACACCTCCTATTAAAAAAGGATACACACAATTGCTCCTATGGTTAGATTACACAGTGGAGTGCTATGAGAAACTGAAACTGGGGAACTTGCTGTGATCATGTTTCTGAGCTAACCATGGTTATAAATCAACGTTGTAAGTCAATGTAACTAAACTAGTATTTGCTGCATTACTTCCCATTTGCTCAAGTGTGAATACATCTAGAGTCCTGTTCATTTGCCTAGAAGACTGATATACAGAAATACGCCATGAATCACCTGACAAAGTGAATTTGGAATTCATTGTAGTTTTCAGCATCACAGTACTACAGATGTAGATCCTGACTTGCTGCAAAGAAGCTGATCAACCCTGTAACCATGATTAACAAACCAGAAGCAGATGGGTGACAGTGCAAGTGACAGAAATGTTCAAAATGCCCAGGCACAATAAGCTGGCACCACTTGATCCTTCTAGGAGATGGTAATCAATGCTAATCTATGCATTAGTTATGAGGTGGTTTAATTCCAATAATAAACATTCTGTGATTGATGAATTTTTCACAGCTGTTGTCTATATAGCTGTTTAATTAGAACATGCTGGCAGAGGCTGTTAATTCTTCATCAAGTTGCCGACTCCAGTGCATTCCACTTTCTGCAAGGCAGGATGACAGTTGGTAGAGTGACTTGGGCGGCTGGGCAGGGGACCTGACATTTGGCAAAGGATCAGCGCATTAGATGACAAGCCAAATTCCATCAGCTTCCTAAAAATACTAGCAGACTGACAAACAGAAAGTGCTTTAATTGCTGGTGCTACAGTCTTTGATTTTCTGTTATTGGTGGGCACTGGATCTAACTGCACAGGAATGTCTACTTCATGCTACTGTTGTTCCCCAGAGTAGAGCCAGCCAACCATAACCTACCAGGAAGGAAATGAAGTCAGCTGCCCTAAAAAAAGAAAAAAAAGCTGCCAAAAGTTCTGACATTTGCTTTAAGTATTTGACCTTCTGAATCCATACAACTCCCTTGCTGGAATATTCCATCAGGGAAAGGGAATCCCTACCTTAGGTATCATGTGACATATGCCTAACTGGGGCCTGAGAGATGGAGATTCCCAAATGAGTACAACACAGGGGGAGCCAATACTACTCCCTCATTGAGGCATCTAAGACCTGACTCAAAGAATTACATCCAGAGTCCAGCAGGATGCTTATTTTCATTCACCCTGTGCCTGCATCAAAAGAGCCCACAGAACTGCCAGTTGTGAATACAGCTCCCGTACCACAGTCCATTAGAAGCTGAGCTTTCCAAACTTACTCTACACATGCCACCAAGTAGGTTTTAGATGCTGCCAAGTTTGGCAGTATTCACACTGGTCACCTACAGATAGAGGAAATCTAATAACAGTTCCCTAAACTGACTGGACACGTAGGATACTGACCTAAAAAGACAGTCCTGTTTAATTTACAAGTAGTTACAGAGCTTCCTATCATTAATCTCAGTTTTGATTTATAGGGCTGTTAGAGAGTAAACTCTTCACAGTACCAAGAAGTCCAGAAACTAGTCATAAAACTGGATGTCTGAAATCAGTTAAAATTCTTGTGAAAAACAAATAAAACCACTTACTGTACTGCAGCTGCAAGGAGAAGTTACCCTGCCAGCAGTATAATCTTTGATACTGAATGGTATGTTCATCTGTTCATAATTATAATCATGTTGAAAAGTTTATGAAAAATTAAAGTATAACTGTTTAATACTAATTTTTAACTTTTCAGTTCTGGGTGTTTAAATCTTAATTTGACACTAAACAAACTTTTCGATCTAAACTAAATCTCCAAAAAGCATTGAAAAAAAATTTCCTACTTACAAAAATAAATTTCTTACTCCATTTTTCAAAGCAAAATTACTTGATAAAAAAGTCATGATTTATTGCTCATTGAGTCATGCCAATATACAGAAAAATACCTGTTTAAAAGGACTCAGCGCTAAAGTCATAAGCATGAACATCTCAACTGCTGAAAATATAATTTGAAACTTACTGCTTCAGTATAACCAGTACATTTACCAGAACACCAGGTTCAGTTTTGTAAATGCCTTTACTCCTCAAACATTTTAAAGTAAACTCAGACAGCCTAGGAGCAGTCTTCTGATATGGTTTGCTCTGAAGCTCCATAAGACTTGGTCTTTGCTCCTGGTAACCTTACCATTCTGATACAGAAAGGTGACCAAAAGTCAGTCTGATACATTGTTTTGGGTTTTTGTTTGGGTTTTCTTGGTTTGGTTTGGTTTGGTTTCATTTGGGATGTTTTTGTTGGTGGTAATTTATTTTTTTTTTTTTTCTCCATGATAATTTTCCTCATCAGGCCACTTTGTCAATTCTAGAGGTAAGAGTCCCTGTTCTACTTGATTGCAAGAGCCTCGCACTCCCAGTCAGCATGATATTACCCTGTGACCAAGTACCCTACTCCATACAAAATAAAATGCCAGAAAGCCCTCATGGGTTATGGTTCTTTACATGTGGTAGATGCTTCAATATATGAATTAAATGAAACACTAGTCTCATCAATCCCTCACATTTTGTCCAAGATAGTGTCATAACACCCTTATTTTAAAGCAAAGTAACCAATAAAGGCAGAGTAGATGGTTGCCAGGAGGGGCTTAGATGTCTGTCTCCTTCCTTATCTCATCCCTAAATCTAAAACAAACAAGACAAAAAATTAGATTTTAATCTTTGTGATTATTTTTTTAAAGAAAGAGTTACAGCAAAATGTCCTTTGGTTGCTTAGTAGTTCAATAACCCCAAAGCAGCTAAAGCAACTTTGCTGCTTCAGTTTTCTATTTGTTTCTAACAAAGAAAGACAAAATTCATATGATATGAAAAGACACAAAAGAGCCTGGCAAAACCTGCAGAAACTAACAGTGCCAAGTCTTACACCATGCTACTCAGCAGCTCTGCTGGATGCCTTGCTTGCAGCAATTCAAATTTTGCAAGCAGTGACATGGAGTTTAACTTATCATTTGTCATAATCTTTTTCTAAAAGGTAAAGGATTGAGTTCATAAGCTCTGGAGAGCGGTTTTCTGCAGTTGCATTCTCTGGTGAGCACTTTACTGAACTTAACTGAAAGTTGAAAAGACAGAGGCTTAAGACAACACAATTTTATAATCAACGAAGTGATGGCAAAACTTCCCTGGATTTAGCAATAGCAGGATGATTAGACAAAGTCATTTAGCATTTCATACCTGAATATGAACCGTACAAATGAAAGCAGAGCCTAACCCTGTACAGTTATTCCATAGGTTTAACACCTACTCAGTGCAATCTGTTTGAATACTTCACTCTAAATTTCTGAACAGTTAAGAAAAAAGGAAAAGAAAAAGAAAAAGAGGAAGGGAAGGGAGAAGGGAGAAGGGAGAAGGGAGAAGGGAGAAGGGAGAAGGGAGAAGGGAGAAGGGAGAAGGGAGAAGGGAAGGAAAAGGAAAAGGAAAAGGAAAAGGAAAAGGAAAAGGAAAAGGAAAAGGAAAAGGAAAAGGAAAAGGAAAAGGAAAAGGAAAAGGAAAAGGAAAAGGAAAAGGAAAAGGAGGAAAGGAGAAAAGAAGAAAGCTGGGGAAAAAAAAACAAATATCAAGAATGAAAACAAAACTAAGGAGACCATTTATTTGATAGGAACTGATCCACAACAGGCAGCAGAAAACAGTTTCGTTGGTCACCAGGTATTCATTACAACATAAAGCATAACAAAGAAACCTGTGAGTAGAATGTTGTACATGCTTCACAATTTTTCCAGTAAGACCGCAGGCTACAGTTCATTCTTATGTTTCCCTTATTGACCTTCATATCATTTAATATGCACCAGTACCTCCATATCACAACTAGTTGTCAGGCATTGTTTTGTACTTTCTCCTGCATGAACTAGGAGATTACATACATCACCTAGTTTTCTTAAATGACTTAGTAGACAGTGCGCTGTATTTAAATTGAGTCTTGATACCAAAGAAATAACCACTTAAAAAATTAAAATTTAAAATCTACTCTGGGTAGATAAGTCAAACTATCATACTTCATAGTACTTCTGCTGTTCTTTATCTCCTCCATAAGCACAGATTTCAGAACTCTCACAAATTGTGGGGTGGTGATTATTCAGTAGATTTTGAAACCAGAATCTCCCATATGCCTGCTGTTGTCTTTTAAATTTACAATCTGAACACCTGTCCAGAAACAATTTTTTTTGTCACAACACCAGGTTTGCTGCATAATTCAGTGGGTAGGAGTCAAGTTTTTCCAGCGGTCATTGCTATATGAATGTGTCTTGATATTTTTTACTTTTTCTAGCTATAGAAGCACATAAGTATTATAGATAGTAACAGTTCTCAAACAAGCAAGAGCCCCGCTCCCCAGAGATACCAGTAACTGCTGTGTGTCACAGTCCCAGGAGAGTCTAGGGACCAACACCCACCTGCACCCTCCCTGGGCTAGAGCTAGGAGCAGCAGCAACATCAAGTTTCCCCAGGATAGGATTTTTCACACCACTTAGGGCCATTTTGTCACCCTGCCCCATAGCATAAGCCAGAATCATGTTACTTGCCACGTACTGTTCAAAAGCATGTCATTCCTCATATCCTTGTATCTCCTTATTTATTTAACATTCTCACTACTCACGCAAGCCAAATCTAATGCTGATGAAAAGCAGGGGGAAAAAGTCTGAGTATGCTATGTATCACTGCAGAATGGTTAGATGTTGATACTGTCTTCACAGATGAAGCAAGGTATAATACATGGGAAGTCACTCTGCTGTTTGTTTTTTTTTATCAAGATAAGTAAAGGTCACAGCAGTTAAATTTTTAACGCAGTCAGGCTCTTCCCTACCTAGTACACCTTTGTCTCCACTGAAACATTAACTTTCTCCTCACAAAGTTCATTATTACAAAGTAATGTAAATTATAGCATGACATACAATTTGTAGAGAAGTTCAGAAAAAAATTAAAAGAAAAATGAAAAAAAAAACCACGCCAAAAACAACATGAAAAAAAAAAAAAAAGCCCCTTCTCTTGCACATCTTCTGTAACACACTTAGGACCAGAGGCAGAATTTTAAAGTCTTCTTACTGTAGCCATTGGAAAACAGAGCTGGAGCCAGCTTTGGTGCTCTGACCTGGCTTTTTTTTTGTTTTCATAGAATAGTTAGGGTTGGAAAAGACCTTAAGATCATCAAGATCCAACCCCCCTGCCATGGGCAGGGACACCTCACACTAAACCATGACACCCAGCCTCGCTCTGTCCAGCCTGGCCTTGAACACTGCCAGGGATGGAGCATTCACAGCCTCCCTGGGCAACCCATTCCAGTGCCTCACCACCCTTACAGTAAAGAACTTCCTCCTTATATCCAACCTAAACTTCCTCTGTTTAAGTTTTAACCCATTACCCCTTGTCCTATCACTACAGTCTCTAATGAAGAGTCCCACCCCAGCATCCCTATAGGCCCCCTTCAGATACTGAAAGGCTGCTATGAGGTCTCCACGCAGCCTTCTCTTCTCCAGGCTGAACAGCCCCAACTTTCTCAGCCTTTCTTCATACAGGAGGTGCTCCAGTCCCCTGATCAACCTCGTGGCCCTCCTCTGGACTTGTTCCAACAGTTCCATGTCCTTTTTATGTTGAGGACACCAGAACTGCACACAATACTCCAGGTGAGGTCTCACAAGAGCAGAGTAGAGGGGCAGGATCACCTCCTTCTTTACCCTCTTCCTTTTTTTGTTTTTCCCTCCTAATTTCTGCCAGAACCACTCAGCTTTTTGCCTTCTCTCACACAACTCAGCACATTTGTTAGGCAGGCTCAGATGACAGAAAATGCTCATCCATCTCAGAGTCTGGGCAGCCATGTTTTAAGAGGAAACCCCACGGGACTACCAGTACAGCTGTTCCCTCAAGAAGTATGCTTCTGTTTTCAGTTTTATTTCCTCTTTCAGAATCAGAAAGGAAAGATCCAGTAGTCATCCCAATTTTTGAATTCCCAATGGAGGGTAAAACAGCCTCTGAGGCAAATTTGTTAAAAATCTGAGTTGAACACCCACAGAAACAGAACATACTAACAACATTTGTGAGGAAAAGAATTTCTGACTTAAAGATGGATTTTACACTAGCACAGGATTTAGAAAACAAACTTCATGAAAATAATCACTGTTTGCAAATGCTGAACAATAAAAATTCAAGGCAAAACCAAAAGCCATTAGTAAGTAGATCCATTGAGATTAAAGCACATCAAAACATTACATGAGATCCCAATTCATATTTTTAACAGCTTGAGATTCAGACTCTAAACTTTTAAGCTGGGTAGAAAGAGTGAGAGAAATTCTTTTCAGTTGCAGTTGTGAAAGACTCCATAGATTTCAAGGAACTTGCACATGTGTAATGCAGCACTTACTCAGCAGTGGGCCAAGAACCTACTGCAGTTGCTATAATATATTGGGTATCACTCCCTCGCCTATAATAAAACTTAGTTTCTCTGACAAGCAGTGCTTACAAACCACAAATAACCAGTGTGGCCCTGGACATGCTCTTTTATAGTCTCAAAGTTTAGAAGAGTCTTCTCTTCCCACAGATATTTCTTAAAGTCACTTAAAGAAATCACCAGTAAGCACGTGTAAAGAAAGGCAATAGCAAAGAGATTGTTAACTTATAAATCTTGAGTAATTCCTTTTGCTTCAATGGAATTGCTACAGTACAAGTGGAAACTGAATTTATTGTTCTAGAATTATCATTAAGCTAATGTGACCATTCCTATTAGTCTATGTTTTCTTTGGAATGAGGCAGTACTATTTGTTATATTATTTTATAAGATTCTATACACAAGTGTCTTTTCCATAGCCAAAATAACTTGTTTTTCTAAGAAGCCATCACTATAATTTTTCTTAATGCAATTTTTCAAATTCACGGCTTCAAGCGTTACCTAAACTAACCTAACATACAAAAAAGCTACTGGATTTTCTTGGTAGAATACAGAAGCATTCAACTAAAAAGATAATGATCACAGTACTTAAAGGTGTCATAGTAAGAAGGAAAAAAAGAGAACACAGAAACAGAAGACAGCAACAAAGAACAAAAATAAAAGCAACAATTACTTCTTACAATGCTCTCTTACAATGGAACCTCAGTTCTAACCATTACCAGATGGGTATTACATTCTGCACAAACTGGCAAAGTTGACACCCAAACATTCTCCATATTAGAGAAAAACACTAACAGGCTGGCTTTACTGCGCATATATTAAAGACTTACCAAAAGAAAAGGCTGCTTTTCTGGAAGGAAGTGCTAACTCAGAGTAAATTTATATTTGCAAGTTTTATTTAATATAAATATATTTATGGAGGTTTATTAGCATACAAAGGAAAAATAATAAATTAAAGCATTTAAATGCCCACATATGCCCACATGCATGTATACAGACTTTTTTTTTTTAAACATTCTTTTCTTCATCACTTTCCCCCACCAGCTCTCTCTCATTATATCTGGTCACAAAAGTTGAGCCTCATCTGTAGACTGTCACCCATGCCACATAAAATACAAAGGCCACAAGCCAAATTCCACTCTCAGTTACACAGATGCAACCTTTAACGTCCGAAGATTTGCACCAGTGTAAACCAATAATAGATTTTGGCTGCCCTTATGGACCCGATTTTGGCAGGTGGATGGAACAGGACTGTAGAGTTGTATTTATTTACCTCAGGAAACTAGAATCCAGCTTAGAAGAGATTTGAAAAGTTTTATGGACCAAAAAACTAATCTCTAATGGAATTCCCTACATAGCATAAAATTGCTATAAAGACAAACCTCGCACAATTCATTTTTATGCCCTTAATCCCTGCTTAGAAGAGGTCCAGGAAGCAAACAATCAGGGCATTGCAGAGCTAAGGGGCAACTGTAGCAAAGGCACTGGGGTAGGACTTTGAGCCAGCATTACTTCTTGTCAGCTTGCCTGCTTGTGGAGGGTTACCATTCCCCTGTGGCTTCTGAGAGCACTGGATTACAGATACAACAGCAGGGAAAGGGAAGGGAAGTAAAAATAAAGTGCCCCTTGAGAGTTTTTAATAAGCCTGACAAAGAAATCATGCAACTTGGGAAGATGTAAATCACTTTTCAGCTGAAAAGCTTGTTATTTATAGAATATATACAGCTATTTCAAATTGCCATGGAAGTCATTAGGAATACATTTTTTAATCCAGTAACAAATGCAATGTATGATGTATATATAAATAAAAAGTATAAAATTGGAGTGAAGACAGAATTTCAATGGCAACACACCATCAAATTACAAGTAACAATCAAGCACCATATTATCATTAGAAGGTGGGTTGCTTCTTCTAATTAGTGCTCCAGGAAAGAAAATAGTACACATGGTAAAATGAAGCTGCTAGCCAGTGCACCCCAAAGGGTTTAAGATCAACTAATGTAGGATCACTGTAGTGAAGCAGAGTATACCACATTGGCCAAAACATAACATTACTTCATCAAAACAAGTATTTAATACTTGATAGCCAGGGCCCCTCATGAAAATGGATATGTTAGGTAGAAAAAAATAAGCCTGTATTTTAGGATATGATCAGCAAAGCAGAGGAAGATATCTGTACGACATCCAAACAGAAAGTGTGCCCAAGAGGCACGTGCGGACTTAACAGGAGCACTTCAGAGCTTTGCTCCAAGTTTCAATTGGCAAGCAAGCCATGCTCACAATAGTATTGGACTCATTCAAATAAAAACCTAATTAGTAGTACTTTGATGGTGACTGTCACCCACTAAGAAGTGACGCACTGAGATTCAGTGTTTAAATCAAGAGATTCATATGGATTACACAGACTCAATCCTATTGAGAAGGATGGTGTCAAGTTGTTTAAATGAGCTTCTGTAAGACACCTTCACACTGCGGATAAGATCTGGAGGCAGGCTTGCTTGGCAGGGTTTTGCACCAAGTGAAAGTTGTTTAGCTTGTCAGCATCAGGGAACCTTATCGGTGCGACAAGTCAGAGCTGTTTCAACAAGTGATCACAACGGAGCTTTTGAATTTATTTCCATATAGGTAGGAAACGCCTGTAGCTTCAAGCCACAACTTACTAGACCCAGGCAAACAAGAACACTTGACAGCAGAGCCAAGCCAAAGAGCTTAGCTGGGATCAGTGAGCTGTTAGAGCTGACTATACACATTTGAAAAAAAAATATTACATAAAGTGATATGTATCTAAGGTCACTGTGAGAGCCAGGAAGTAGTGCCAAGACATTCTTGCAGGCTTCTCCCTTCCTTGGCTTGCCCTCATTCACAGACACAGAGACCAGCCTGCACTAGGGCTCAGCGCAAGCTTTCGCCAGTTTACCCACCTCTGACAACTAACAGGTCACGTTGCAGAGTTGCTTATATTTAGAACAGGTGAACAGCCCAGTCCAAAGTTAATCAATTTAACACTTTTTTAATGGTTTTCATAATTCTAATTAGCTTACTGTTGCAAACTAGAGATGGGTTACCCCAGCCTGCTAGAAGTTACAAATGTTATTTCTCTACAAACATGAACATTTTCCTTCTCTATCCGAGGAAAATTTTTAATGCACAAATTTGAATGCACCTGGCTTTTCTTACAACCCACATGAAGATTTATAAGTGAAGAATGCCCTGAAGTCATGTTAAAATTGACCTTAGTGTGACAGAGACAAGAGTTTAGTATTATTTTTATATGCAGTTATATCTTAACCCCATACCAAACACTGTCATTTCCCCACTTCCTACTGAGAATTCAAAAGGGGATTCGATATCAACGTAATTACAAAAAGTTCAATCCCTAGAATCTCATGGACATCTTTCCCTCCAGTAGAGATTTCCACAAAGACTAGGGAGCCATCCTTAGCCTCCCAGCTACCTGTATCTGGAGATAGGTCCTGGGGATTCTCCCCAGAGCCCATGAAGAATTAGACCAGCATTCCTCAATATGTCATGCCATCAGACAGACAGAGGCCAAGGATCTCTCCACCACCAGACTGCCAGCATGACACCTTTCACTAGCAGAGCTCTCCCAACCCACACATCTTTCTAGGAGGTCCAGAGCCAGACAACATAGCCAGAGGTGACAGACACATTCACCTCACCTAAGTGTATGACAGCAGACCCACTACTCAGCTCTGCTTCTCAGTGTAGCCCAGGTCCTGGTTTCTGTTAGTGTAGTCCAACATTAGGGGTAAATATTTACCTCATCTAATTATTGGAACATACGAATGGAGACAAAAAAGAAGCTAGAGTAGCCTTTTCATCACGAAACTCACCAGACAGACATCGTACTTCCTACGGTACGCCACTATTTCTTCCTGCCCATATTTGAGCAATAACTCTAAAGAAAGCAGAACTGGTGGTTACAGTCAAGACCAGTTTTCTGGTCTCAGGGATCTTTTTATGATACCATTTGAGGTTCATGGTGGTAAGTTGCTCACTATGATAGCTAATGTGTATGTGCCCTGCATGTGCTAACATTTTCCCCCTCTACAATTTAAAATCTGACAGATACAACTATCCTAAAGTGTTGACATAAAACCACAGGTGACAGTCTCCATTTGACTCATTATATTTTATGAGATTTTAAAATAATATATTGGTAATAAATGTGTTCACAAAATGACCTGTTATGGGGCAAGTCTTCCTATAGCTCTGATGACAAGTAGGGCTAACGTCAGCAGTGTAAAGGATAATTAATTTTATCTGTCAGTGCAGCTGCTTCACATAATTTTACTCTAATAGCAAATATCACATATCTTTGCAAAGTTAATCTGAAGGAGTAGAAACAGAATACTGCTTTCAGATGTTGTTTGCTGTGGTCACTTCCACCCCTAGTGCAGTGAATCCTCTAAATTCATGAATTTAGACCTTTCTGGCACTTCTTTGTTCCTGTTAAAGTCTGAATAAAGTTGGTAGATTTACTGCCTCTGGTGACAAGAGCCTCCTCTGAGCCTTATAATAAAGGACATGGTCTTTGGAAAACAGGGTGAAGAATCAAAGTTTTTTTTTTAAGTTTTGCAGAAGATTTTTAAAGCGACCCCCACATCACATCCAGCTTGTTCATACACTCCGTGAGACAGGACCTTTGGAAATCTCCTACTGTTGCTAGAGTACAGAGCTGGACACTAGCCTAGCCAGTGAAAATGATTTCTACTATAAAAACAACCTCTTAACTACTCTCACCATCCTGATGGATCTTTTCCTCAGCAGAGAGAAAGTGCTCTTCTACGAACAGCTCTATGAGAGGTAATGGACTTATTCTCCTTTTTATCATACAGACACCTACTGTTTTAGAAAACGCTGTCACAAAAACGTAGAATCCTTGGGAAAAGCCTTTGAAACGCAAACTTCATAGAACATCCCTAGAGAAGTCTGAAGCTGCGTGATCCCTGATGACTGCTACTGTTGCTGTTTTGCAGGAAGGCGGATAGTGACAACCCCAATCCTCATGCTCTCTGCGCCATCCATAAAGCTGATTGCATTTCTCTTGGCAACATATTTCTTTGCTGCTGTTTAATTACAAGAAATACTGTGGCTAAAGTAAAAAGGAGAAAAATTGAACCTCTAGGGATGCAGAGTACAAAGAAAAAGTTTAGAAAGATCCAGAAGTGAAGAATATAGGGGAGAAGCTAATGAGGATTTACCCTGTGTAGCACCAGTAGCTCCACACAGAACTGCAGAAGTAGATAAGAAAGCAAAAAATGACCCATCAAGGAGCCAGAAATAGAGCAGCACTGAAAACTGCACCAAATGCAAATCTATGTCCCTACTTGGTGGCCTGCATCCAAGTTCATGGAAAGCAGACATCAATCAGCTTTTGACATTGGCATTAAATGTTACTTAAGTAGCAGATTCATAAGCAAAACTAGCTTACTGAGAAAGCGACAAACTTTGAAGACATAATTAATAAGCCTGAGAAGGATTTTCAAGGAAGGTCATGTTCAAAATTGCAGCATTGGGCATTGCTCCTGAAGAATTTAACACTGAGCCCATGAAGAATGATGCTAACATTAAAATGTTTTCCCACAGGTATATACAGGACCCACTGGTCCAGGTCCCAGACCAGATCAGAACAAAGCCGTATTCCAAGAGTGAGATTACTTCCACAGTTGAATATAAGCACTGTCAAAGTGCTTGAAAATTCTATCAAATTGGTTTGGTGAAACATTTAATTTTCACAGCTGAAGAGCGGAAGGTTAGCTAGCACTAAGATATAAAAATGGTCTGTCTCTGTAGTTTCACAAGAAGTTTAACATGTAAGAATGGAGTTTCAAAAAAAAACCAAAGTATATGCAGGCATACATCTCCTGTTACTAAGAGTGGGAGGTAATGCAAACAGGAAGTTTGATCTGATAGAGAGAACAGCCAGATATACAAGAGAGACCAGTTAAATGCTTGTAGTAATGCTACTGTGAAACGCCAGACTCGGGAAGCTGAAAAAGTTATTAAGGAAATACCTGTCCATGTTATTAGGCCTTTTAGAAGGAACTCACAACAGTAGAACCTGTTAAATATATCCAAGGGTGTGCTAGTATGACAGGTTTTTTTTTGTTTTTTTCCCCTCAATTTCCAAGAACTCTTACAACAATTCTAGCTTAAACTTGCAAGTATGTGGTACAGCGAATATTTCCAGAAATATCTTCTAAGCTAATTATTGATGCCCAGGTATTTTTCTTGAACACACACATTAGGAGTCCGGTTTTCCTTCATCAGATGTCAATAGTTTTAATGATGTTCTGGTCCAGAAGATAGACTTTGTATAGAAAAATCCCATTCTTCTACTCAGGCATGCACTCTGATAATTTCTACAAAAAGTAACAAATCCGAACAAACATTTTCTAGAGCAGGGTCACATTCTAGGGTTGAAAAAAGGGTTTTCTATCCTCTGCTGGTATCTGTAAATGAAAAATTCTGAGCCACGTGAATAACTTTGACTTTCATCTTTTATCTGAGACTGTCCACCAGACCCTAGGCTGGGGACTTGGTCTAACATAAGACTACACATTTGGACAGGAGATATGAGAGGAGCACAAATATCAGTGAATTATATAGGTTTCTTTTGCTCAACTCTCATGGCCAGTGTTTACCTAGACTGATATACATGTATTTTATGCTATATGCAGATAAACCTGCAGAATTCCAAGCTCATGAGATTATTGGGAATTATGAAAAAAAAAAAGCTATTGCACAAATAAGAACAGTAGCCATTATCCCTTTAAATGTGATGAAATCTCAATTTTGAGGGGTATGAGCTTAGTAAGTGAGAAGATGCTTCTTCTGCAGGCATGTTGTTCTGTACTCATGTTCACTGAGATTTAACAGATATTTCTAAAAATCGGACTCCATACTTCTCAGAAACACACTGCTACTCTGCTGGATATTTGTTAATATTTAGATGGCTCCCATCACAGCAGTATTATAGCACCTGGAAAACATTAATCACAGCACCCTGTGTAACTGTAAACACTGCAGCGAAGGAAATGAAGCACAAGAACCCCTCATCCAAACAGGAAATCCACACTGGAGTAGCAAATTGATCCTAGGTATCTCACATCTTGAGACAGTTTTTAAACATTGGACTATACACCTCCTAAACTTTTGTATAAACTGTGATGTTTGATTTACATTTTTCAACATTGATGAAAGCAATTTCTTTGTTAACTTCATATGCAACAAGAATACATCACAATACTTTCATATGTAGAGCAAACAATAGGATCCCAGAGAAAAATGTGCAAAGTAAAAATTCTTTTCTCAAAACTGAAAATATGACATATTAGGAATTCTCGCAAACAATATGACATTGTTTCTCTCCCATAACACACCACTCTAGTGAAATAAACAGCCAAAAAAAATGTGTCTGTGACTATGAAAAGACAGAAGTCAAATATTTTTGTCAGAAACCATCATCAGAACTAAAGCATTATGAAAATTTTGATCAACTAAATATGATGTTGGTCAAGCATTTTAGCTTCTCAGTTTGATAATAATAGTATACTTTGATCCCACAAAATAAAAGCGTCTTCTTTCATAACTGGCAGCTTTTGGCTGATGCATCTAGGTCAGTAAAACTACTCAGTCATTACAGAAGGTAGCACTATCCGAAGCATTTGAGATTTAGTTTTGTCCTCACCAGAAGCCAGGGACAGTATATACATATCAAGTATCAGTGGTGATTGTCAGGAATTAAGAAACTAGATAAAGTTCACAAAGTAGCTTAAAAAAGATTGGAGACACAAAAAAAAGGAAACAAAAACAACATGAATGAGGAAGCAACAGCTGTGCATAAAGCAGTCTGCAATCTCACAAAGGAAATACACTTAGCCAGACTTGCTCAAATGCACACAGAGTAACATTCTTACTTGAAAACTGCATATGATCTACCAGTGTCACCTTATTTGTGAAGCAGAAGATGCAAAAATATGAGAATTGCAGCTGAATCAAATGCAGCCATACTATAAACACTGCATTATAGCAGAGCCAGACATAGATGTATCTGGAGACTCAATGGAAAAATCAATCTAGTAAGCAGTAGAGACAAAAATTTCAAGTATTTGTTACATTATTCCATTGTTAGCAAGGATCCCTGGCAGTGTTCAAGGCCAGGTTGGACAGAGCCTTGGGTGACATGGTCATAGTGTGAGGCATCCCATGGTAGGGGAGTTGGAACCAGATGATCTTAAGGTCCTTTCTAACCCAAGCCATTCTGTGATTTTAGACCAAACAAGACCTAAGATTGCAAAGTCAGCTCTAGAAAAATACCTGACATGTACAGAACAGAATTCACCATGAATCTATGATAATCAGCTAAAATAAATCTTGGTCACTGGCTAAGCAGAGGTTAGAAAAATTTTCAGCCCTTTCTTTCCACTATTTGTGACAAAGGAAGAAGAAACCTTTTTACTGAGTTTGTACCTTAGGAAATATTTCCTCCATGGGCAAAAGTAGAAGCTTCTTTCTCTTTTACCTAAACCGGAAAATATTACAGATATGATTCTATCTTATCTTCTGAATTTCAGTTTGAACTTGTTTGATATTGTCAATTGCAGACTGTTTTCTGGGCTTTATGGAAAATCATGAGTCTCAACTTCAAGAAATAGAGACTGCTGCCTTTAGGGAGTCTACAATAGACTCTTTCCATGGTCTTATTAAAAAAGTTGCCAGATCACCAAGTCAGGTTTGCTCCATCTTTCAGAAAAGAATTCCCAGCACACATCAAAAATAATTTAAGATCATTTCAAAGCACAAGAAAGAAAACTCCTTTATAACAGAGGTGTCTTCACACGTGGAAGAATAGCTATATTTAACCTTATTCCGTGAAGGTGGGAATCCATGTGCATAATTTAACCCTTTATTTCACAGTTTATAATTACATACCACATGTAAGGAGTGGGGGGGGGGGGGACGGGACACTATACCAGAATGCATGCTCATTGTTAGTAACAAAATGAGATTTTGCCACTTCAAAGTGTATTCTCCCAGATGCATGGAATCTGCTTTAATGTTCTTTGGAGAACTCCAACAGACTACTTGTTGTGGCTGGGGGTTTTTTCTTTAGTTTTGGGGGGCTTTGTTTGGTTCTTAAAATAATAGAATAAATTTTGTTGATAAATAACATGAACTGACAAACTGCATAGATGGTGTTGATAACTGGGTATTTAGAGTGAAAAGGTTTCTGAACTTTGTAATGGGACCGCAGGAGTTACATACTGAACCTTACATATTCATGAAAATATTTCATAAGGAAAAAAAACATAAATTACCTGAACAGCACATTCCAGCACCAATGGAAACATGCTAATAAGTCTGCCGCGATAGACAGTGAGTATCTATGGTCTTAGATTGAAATCATGTTTTCTGTCCTTTTAACAATAGGTTTAAAGTCTAAAGTCCTATGACAAGAAATGCTACTGGTCCACAGAAAGACCAGTCATCACATGCTACCTAAAAACTACCATTTCAGAGTTTCTTTTTAGTGCCCAGTTAATAGAGCCCTCTGGGTGTCCATTATAGTAATATTATTGTGGTACTGGTGTGAAGAACTTATGTGCCCACTAGGGAATGAAGTCATTCTATGAATTCATATTACCTATGTCATCAATTTTCAGAAAGTAGTACTTTTGAAGCAGTTACGTTAGTACAGATGAAAGACTGGATATTCCCTTCGGAAATCTCAGTGAGATATTTTTAGTCCTATCATTTGGAAAATCAGTACTACAGATAAAGTGTGGATTTGCAAATTACAAAATTCTGGCTGCAGTTCAGATCATCTCTCTTATTCAGCAATACATTTACTCCTGAGGTTAACCTTCAGCATGCTCAACATGCTTCACTGAATAGAACAGACCTCCTGCGGAAGTGATAGAAAAAGTAAACATAAGCATGAAATAAGAGAAGCATTACTACTGCACAGATTGCTTTCAAATTCCTAGTTTAGTCTAACATTTTAAATCAAAGTTCCCTGAATATCATCTGTGAAGCTATCCAGGCAAAATTCTGAAGTTAATTCATTGGAAGAAAGGGGTCTTAGTGATACATGGGTATAAAATTTTTCCTCCATATTCATACATTCACATATACATACTTAAGTACAATCAGACATTCAAAACAGTTTAGAACATTCTTCAGGAAAGCAGGTGGTTGTATTTCAGAGAAATTCTGCAAGCTTAATGCATCAGAGGAGCACTGTGGAAATATTAGAGCTGACCATCTCGGTCCTCTCAACTATATTTTCCACAGATGTCTCATAAACCTTTTGCTACTTTTGCAACAGAATGCTGATGAATTCCTTGGAACTAAATGCTATGCATTACGGCTTTGAAAGAGCGATCACTGTTTTAAAAAAGCCTGGAATAAAAATTTTGTTTAAAGACTTTACAGACAACATTAAGATCCACCAAACTCAACATCTCCTTTTTGCACTGCTCACAGGATGAGTTTACTGAGATTACAGTGCTACAAGTTTTCCCACTTTGAACAGCCTCTTAATCCAGGAGTTACACTTCCTTCTTTGAACTCTGTTTTCATAATATCTGAGTGCCAGGCAGTGCTAGAACTGTGATACTGAGGTGGAAAAGCATACTGACTGCATTGGAAGCCACTAGCCAGTCATCAAAATGCAATGAAGTTTTTAAACAGAACCTCTCAGTGTTACCCTGGAACATATCAAGAGACTTGTCCTGCAGATCTTGTAGGGTAAAACTGCAGAGTCCTAGATAGCTGTAGGCAGGCCAGACAAAAGCTCTGCCCAGGCTGCAAACTGATAATCTGAATATGTTAGCCTAGTGTTGAACACACGCTATGATAACCTCCAGGATTAAATAGACACTCTGCTTCACAAACATACTTCTAGGCTTGTAACATGATCAGTTCAAGCCTGAATCTCCTTCCAAATGACCACATAAAATCTACATTTTGTTTTAAGCAGGAGCTCCACTGTAAAAAGATAGCAGGATTAAACTGTGAGGTCCAGATTCTTAACAGCAATTTAAAGTCTAATTCCCCCTAGAGTTCTAAACATAGCACTCAGAAATCTACTTTCAAATTATTCACCTCTAACAAACATGGCTGGAAAATCTGTGAAAAAAATTTTTCCTTGCATGAAAATTAACACTTCTATTTCTGGTAAGAACAGAGACAAGCAAAGAAACAACAAAAGGGTATTGTAGCTGCTTAGCACTTCTTCATTTTAGAGTGGCATAAACTACTTTACAGACAAACTAATCGTTATTTAACTCAGACCAAATCTGGACCCCAGAAATAGGTGGGTACTGTCCAGGGTTCATCTCTTACTATCCAATCCTTTTACATCAAGTAAAATATGACGACAAACCCTTCAAATATGCCACCAGAAACTCGAATTCAGCCTGCACTGTGACTGTTAAATGTTTTTAATAAATGGCTGGTTTTAAATTGCCTTTGTCCCTTTACTCAGTAGATTTTTAAAGGTGTTACTTCCAAAAACGAAATCTCACTGGCAAAACCCCAATGTATCTGAAGCTGAAACTTAGACATCAGACGTTTAGCTTTTGTGCACTTGGCAATCATCAACCCACAGGTTTCTGTCTGCCAAAAGATTACCCATCACCACACCCTTTAAAAACTGATGAGGATGTCCACAAAACTGAGAGATTCATACATTTGGTTAGAACCTATTTCTGATTGCAGCATCCTTTGTTAATATGCAGAATAGGGTATGGATACTTCCTTAGGTGTAGGAGCAGATCTGGGGCAGACATGACATTTCCACAGCTTGCTCCAACTCAGATATAGAAACTGAACTTAAAATATAACTCAAGCTTGAATTCCTTATATGTGGACAGAAAACTATATATGATTCATGTGTTAAACAGGATGTTTAATCAGCAAAAGATGCTGCTACATTCCAGTTATTTCCCTACTGAGAAATAAGGCCATCAGTAAACTGCTAATTGGAAACACCTACTTCAATTCACTTTAAATCACCATTTTATTGTGGAATACAGAACCTACTCCATATGGGAGATGAAGTAGGAGCTACAGCCCAGACACGTGCTACTAATCTATAAAAATGCTTGGGATACTTTTAGGGTTTGTCTGGAACCGTGGGTTATCCCTTATACCCATTTCTTTAAAGGAGGAAAATAAGTTGTCCCTACCTGGTGGAAGAGCTGCCCAAAAGCTGGCGGCTGATTTTTTTGCCCCCACAATGATCTCATGCAGATCAACAGGATGTAAGGAAGTACTGTCCAGTCTTCAGATTCCTGAAGAATCTGCACCATCAGATGTGCTCAGAAAATTCTCTAAAACTATTGAACTCTAACTGGTGCCTCAATGGAGGCTTTTTTATTCCTAATCCATTGACCCATTCCCTCAAGCACATAGCACTTAAACAAAGGAAAACCATTTATATTGAGATTGAAGTGCTACATTACAGTGGAAGTAGAAGATTTCAAGTTTAAAAGACACAGTTAAGGCAATACTGGTTGAGAAGCTCAACATGACTCAGCAATGTGCATTTGCAGCCCAGAAAGCCAACCATATCCTGGGCTGCATCAAAAGAAGTGTGACCAGCAGGTCAAGGGAGGGGATTTTCCCCTTCTACTCTGCTTTAGTGAGACCCCACCTGCAGTACTGTGTTCACTTCTGGGGCCCCCAACACAAGAATGATGTGAACCTGTTGGAGTATGTGCTAAAAATGTAAGAAATGCATTTTTATACAAATCTATCTTGGCCTTCTCTGTTTTATTAAATTTTCACTCTTTAAAAGTTAGTATTCTGTAAAAAATGGGACTAATTAAGAAAAAAATATGCCAAATTTTCTATGGCAGGACACCTGGTTTTGAAGTCCTAACACAATAGAATATAACATCACTGTAACAGGCTCCTTAGAGTGGTGGTTGATGTCCCAAGCCTGGCGAGTGCCTAAAAGTTATTTGGACAATGCCTTTAATAATATGCTTTGACTTTGTCAGCCCTAAATTGGTTAGGCAGTTGGACTAGATGATCATTGTAGGTCTCGTCCAACTCAAATATTTTATTCTAACAGAGTACTCTGTCCAACACTACAGAGAAAAATAAAAAAAGGCTGATGCACAGGGTTGGAACTAGATGATCTTAAGGTCCTTTTCAACCCTAACTATTCTATGATTTTTATGATACAAGTCCAAAACGAAAATCAAAGCAAAGAACCCCATACAGTCTTCTTGCTCTAAGTAGCATAGTAAAACAATAAAACATTAGCAATCATTTGCTGGGTCCAGGAGGTAATCTTTTTATACCTAACAGATAGCTTTTTCAAGCATAAGAGAGTATCTCTGAAAGGTACAGAGGAGGCTGGTAAGCTTGGTTTTGACCAGACCTAACATTTTCAGCAGATGTTTCCTATCTTTTTACAATGCGATATTGACTAATTTGTTACATTATTCCCTCAGAAAAAATACCAGATTGGGTGGTCAAAGAAACACAGAATGCACTTCAGCTTTCTATGTTCATTCAAAAATACTTCACCCTGAACAATAAAACCTAAATACAATAATATCAGTTTCACCTGCATCTATTTCATTAATTTTCCACCTTGAAAAGTATTTGTTTTTTTCAATGCTCAGAATTTATGTTTGTATTATCCATTAGTATCAAGTGATGTTTATCTAATAGATGCAACTGTACAATGCAGATGACATTCACATTTTTTTCTCCCTCTCATTTCAGGCAACTCCATCAGAAGACATAGATACTGTAATGATCCTCTCCTCAGAAGAATACTAAAGTACATGATTAATTTTAATGGCAAGTTAGCTTTCTATAGAAAAATGATCCAAGGTTTCCATTCATCTGGTAGGGAGGAAAAAAGTATTTGGTGTCTCAAAGTCCTTGATCATTTCCATTATGCTGTATCATTGGAATATATTCCTACAATTACAAATTATTTTAAAAGCTCTCATAGAAGTAATAAGAAGCAGTAAGCATATATAACTTTTTTTATCACACAAAGAAGTCCATCTGATGTCACATCTAATTCTCAACATACAAAGCAATACCAAGGCTAAAGAAGCTGTACCAATTTATGTCAAGTGAGGATCTTCCCTAGTATCTAAATGTCAACCTAAAAACCATAGCTGGTAGGCTAAAAAAATAGTCATACCTGAGTTTGTTCTTCCACCACAGTTCATGTAAATATTGGGTATTAGCCTCCAAAAGTAGGATCGTACCATATTCTTCTGTAAATCGACATGAATGCATGTGATGCTACAAAATCTGTGGGGAAAAGAAATTCATGAAGCTAAGTCTGCACAAAGCAGTGAAGTAAAACCATTCTGGATGACCACGTTTTTTGTGTAATAATACAAATTAGCAGAGGAAACCATGCACATTAAGATTCAGCTGTTTTGGCAAACTACATCAGAACTGAATGCATTATCCCTTCTTTCATGGAAGTCTGTCAAAAAAAAAAGAACATCCCAAGGAAAATACTATTCATAAAATTTGGAAGAAATATATGAAAATCATCTCATTTCTGTAAAAACTAATGCTTTGTGATCCCCTCAAAAAGAGGAGATATTTCCCCAGATTTGAGTTTTTTGCTAAGTGCAGTAGAATACATTTGAGGTATTTCACAGATAGCACTGTGGGCTTTTTTTTTCCTGATTTGCTATCTCATTTATTCTCCACCTTTATTTAAAAATAAATAAAATGCCTGGAGCAAATAGGTGGGCAATCAAAACTAAACAACATCAGTAAGATGTTGTAAAGACCAGCATAAAGCTCATCCATGATAGATCCATCAAAAGGTATCTATAAGCAAGACAATGGGCTAAGTGTCTGATGCATGATGGATCTAAGCATAATAACTTTGTTACTCTGCCTTTCTTCCATGATTAAACAGATTAAAAATAGGATCAAGGTAAAGTTTTCCAAAGCTACATTTTATTTTATTTACCTACTTTTGAATAAAGAAATTATTTACTCCTGATATAAAGTAGAAAACTGTTTATCTTTTAAACCAAGGTACAGATTAGGCGCTATGTAAATGATTACAAAAGTTACTCTTCTAAAGCTACAGCATTCGTTTTTCTTCTCTGGTGCCTACACACTGACAGATGGAATGACATGTTTTGGGTCAGGGGGCTTTTCCACCAAGCAGAACAAGTCAATTTACATTCTCATCAAGATCTAGCAGCTTGTGTTTGAGTTTCCTTTATTATACTGATAAAGTATTCCACTTTGGAAAATACAAACTTATCCTGTTAAAAGCAAACACTTGAGCCTTCTTACATATTTCTTTATAAGGCTCTAGGATGGACTGTCCTAAGCAGGAAACTCTTTGATTTACTTAATCAATACTGCAGCTTGTTTGATGTTGCAATAAATTCCTGCCTAGATACTTAGAGTGACTTCAAGTGCACCTCATCTACACCAGGTGCCAAATTCACCCTTCATTTCTGCTCATGTAATACCACAGACAAGGGACTGCACATGCACAAGGAAGACAGCTTTCTGTGAGTAGTGGAATTATTCAGGCTGTATTACAAAGTGGATAAACAACTGTACAGGAAACAAAAGATGCCAAAGAAAGAACAAGCAATAATTTTGTCTTAAAAACCTGAGCTTGTATGCAAAAATATAAACTAGAATAGAGAAAATATAATTTTCTTATTAAAAAAAAAGTATTTCGATGAAGTGGTAAATCCTGAAAGTTATAAAGCAAGGCTGAAGAGAGTAAATTAGGCACAGAGTGGCAGTTGACCATTTCAGGGAAGCCTCAAGTCATTAACAGGATTTCATTAATATTTGAAGGGAGAAGGACATCCAAGCATGTGGAGAGTTGTGGGTGTGTCAGAGCACAGAAGTTAGTTTTACTCAGCAAGCAATATCATGAGCACAGAATTTAGTTCAAGATGTAAACTGCTGAAGTGTCACAACACATTTCTACACACATCCAACATACCTTTGTACTATCAAAGTACATGTACCCTCTAAAACACTCCTCAACTCAAAAAGAGAATGACTTAAAAAATAGGGAAGGTTGTTATAAGAACTTTAGAAGGAAAACAAACAAACTGGTAAATGGCTGGCAAAATTCTGAAGGATGCAGGTGGCATGGATTATTAATTCATTCTGGGCTTCTCTATTACAGCACTTAAACACTGTTCCTACAGAGGAACTTACAGATGTTCCCAAATCAATTATAAAGAATAAATTTCCTGATAACTTCATAAAACAGTATAGGATTTAGAACAAATAAATGCAACAAAGATTTTTTTTTCTTTTTTCCCTTGGAAAGTATTAAAGACAATTGGGTAGAAAAGTTAAACAGGTACTTGGAAGTAAAAAGATCTCAAAAAATGTACAATTTGTCCAAAGAATACAGAAAACAGCACAGTCTAGCATGCTACACTGAGGGCCGCAAAGTATTGAGAAGCTACATGCTAAAAGCATAACTAACAGAAGCTGTTCTTCGTTTGTTTGGGGTTTGGTTTGGGCCTTTTTTCCACAATAAAATATTATAAGCAGAAATTCTCCTCAAATATTTGCCAAGGTCATCAGATGATCACAGTGAGAATGAAGTATTTACAATAACACTGAAACAGGAAAAAAAAATAGTCTTTTCACTGGTGCTGACTCCAGAGGCCATTGAGAGATTTCTCCTACCAGAAATAAGATTGAAGCATTGCCTGACATCACTGTTACTATGTCAAGCCCTAAATAATCTGATCAAAATCACTGAATAAGTCAGATACACTTTTCATATTTAATAAAAGAAAAAAATTACTGCAGCCTAAGAAACTAAGTGCAAGCTGTGAAAGTCACCAGATACACTAAACAATCGAGCCTATTTTCAACTTCCTGCTGCTACAAACATATTACTATAGCTACCTATATTTACTTCTTAAAAACATATTAAAAAATTAAATCAAAAGTTAGAATGTTAAAGTTTGATCCTGTTTACCAATGGAATCAGTGTGAAATTTTGCTTTTTATTTCAAGACAACAAGACCAATCCCAGTGCTCTTCTACAGTAACAGAAGTTTGAAGTGAATAATATGGCCAGGAAAATTCAGTGGTGGATCTTGCAGTTGAAATGTTCAGTCAGGCTCACAAGGAGATGAGCATGATAGCCTGAGAAACCTGCAGATCTCAAATATAGTATAGGTCAATTCTTCCAGTCTCAAAGAAAACAATCCATGCATCCCAGACAGACAGAATGCACAAGTCCACCTACCCTTTCCCCCAGTATGCCTTTTCCCAAGCCACACGGCTCCTGCAAGAGGTCAACTCCTCGCAGGCAATGACACACACCTATTCCCCAGTGCTTCTGAAGTCTAGTCATTTAATCATTGCCCAGCAAGAAAATACGAGACTCTACAAAACAAAACTGGGAAGATACAACTACAGGGAAAAAGAAAAGTGACTCCAGGGCACATATAGGAGAAAAATACAACATACCTAAGTCAACCAATATGATTTATGTTGCAACCCAGAGCACTAGCACAAGACCCTCTCTCCACAAAGCCAGAGCCTGATAGCGATTGAACAGTCTGACAGCTCCCCATGAATCACAATTATAGAAACACCTGTGATAAATGGGTAAAACTCACAGTGCTTGATAACCCTTAACTCCTTTCTTTTCTTACGGGGGTAGGGTGGTTAGGGTAACACATACACGTTTTTTTGCAAGAAAACTTGCCTAGAGACAGCTGCTAAAAGTTTTGCTTTCCCTGCAGGAAAAATGTGACTTTCCTTTTATCTGTCAACAGGTGTTTGTTTCCTTTTTGCATTCTAATGAATTGAATTTACTGTGGCAAGATTAGTTATGTAAAGAGATCTGCTCTCTTGTTTAGTAGACCTGCAGGCTGTGTGAGACACCCTTATATTTGAGAGGGGGCAGAGAGGGAAAAACCTCCATTCTTTCCTCACATTGTCAAGATAATAGTTTAAGGCCATTTTCCAGTAGCAAGACACTCATCTTTTACCATAGTTAAGAAAAAAATAAAACAATCTGATAAGGTATGAATCTGAGATCATTTACAAAAGGAAGTAAAAGCAAGTAAATGTTATAAAGTGTGGTCTCTATTGCCTCTACATTGCAGAGGCTATGAAGTAGGGACCTAACACACATCCTCCCGCAGGTTCATTTTTAAGATGGTTTAAGACCATGAGAAGAATTTGTCTCCTGGGGGGCAATACACATGCAGCAGAAGAATTAGTCAAAACTCCAGCAAGAGACCAGCAATCAGCAAACCTTACAGCAGCCCAGGATGACTCTACAAATAACTTTGGATTAAGCGTTTCTGATGTCATAATATTCCTCAACTCCCTCTGTGGGAGGAGACTTTAAATACTGAATGGGGAACTGAATCTGTACTAAGTAGGCAGGGAATGGTTTTGTTTTGTTGCTTGGTTGGTTAGGGCTTTGGGGGAGCTGGGGGAGTTAGGGGATTGTTTGTTTTGAAGTCCTTTTAATAGTGGTGTTTGTCATTAATGCACAGGAAATATGAGGATTTATTGCTTATGAGTAGCCCTGATCCAACACTGTAACTCTCATTAAGAATATCACTTACTCAAAAGGTAACACTTTTTCACAGTGACAGTCATTTCTCAACCCTCCTTAAAAATGGCATGAAGAGCTCCTAGCAGATGACTTGCTAGATCTCTGAAAATATTTTGCTCAGCTGCCACCTTCACTCTTCTGGAGTTACACAAGTCTCCTAAGAAGTGGTTTAGCTCTAATATATGGAGCCCCAGACCTGTAATCCCCTTTCTCCCACACATCCAAGATGCCTCAGAGGTGAGTGAGGCTTTCAGTCCCTGCCTACCTACATATTTATCTTGCTTTTTTGCCTGAGGCCCTTTCTGCCACAAAGCCTTTGGAAGCTTCATATGAAAAATCCATGAGTCGGAGTGGGAACAAGAGGAATGCTATCCTTGGGTTGTCTTTTAATGGTCTCCACAGATAGTAGTAAAAGGGCTCTGAGTCCAAACTGCTTAAAATTCTGAAATAGAGAGACTTTTAGCCTGAAATAAGTCACTTAATTCCACTGAAAGAGAGAAACTTTCCCTTCTTGGAAAGTGCAACTCCAAGAGCCATTACATAGTACCAACAATTATGTTTACTATCTGTTACATATTGTGATATATAGCATAAGCATAATAAGATACAATGTATTACTATGACATACTACAGCTATACAGTAAATATTTTTACAGTGCCTTAAAGGAACCCAATATACACAACAGCACTGTGTTAGATACTATGACATGAGAATTACCATCCTGAATTAGTTTGAAGGTCCGTCAAGCATGGTATTGACTGACACTAGTATCAGATGTTTAAGGAGGGAGTCCCTATGGGGGCAATTATAGACTAATTTAGCCATCAGGGAAATTCCTTTTTCAACTCCATCAATTATCCCCTGAGGCATAGGGATTTATATCTCTTATGTTTTTAATCCTTTTTAACATAACTCTAGTTTATCTTATTACATTTATAAATGTTTAACCCTTTTTCAAAACCTACCAAGCTCATTTCCCTTAGTAGAACAATTTTAAATTACATACATGTCTCCAAATATGAGCAGATAAACACAATAAACATGTTAACAGGGAAACTCTTAATGGGAATTGCACAAAATTCCATCATGTGTATCCTGGAAAAGTCAGCAAGGCTGATCACCAAGAGAAGTATTACAAACATTCAACTTAATATGTTCCAGTAAACTTCTGTGGATCAGATAAAAACTGCATCTAGAATGGCAAAGCTGAGCATCAAATTACAAAAAATAAAAATAAAAAAAAAGCAGTCTTTGGTAAGTTCTCAACAAATACCAGTAGGCCTATTTTTGAGTGTTTCCTATTTTACAGTACCCAGTACATCATCCAGCTTCCCAACAAAGAATCACAGATGGAAGTCTATTTTGTCAGACCTGTAATTCAGCGATTTCATGGAGAGCAACACATGAGACTGCTGTGGAATTCAGCAAGAGACCCCAGATTCACATGGAAAGCAGAGAAAATGTCTTTGGCATCCCCCCCTGGTGGCCCCTTGACAGGAAGGCTATACACAGCTGAAGTTTCCTGCTTTCTGCAGAGCTGCTGGGAATGGATTGAGGTAAGGAGGCATGGGAATCATAGAATCATAGAATAATTAGGGTTGGAAAGGACCTTAAGATCATCTAGTTCCAACCCCCCTGCCATGGGCAGGGACACCTTACGCTAAATCATATCACCCAAGGACTCGTCCAACCTGGTCTTGAGCACTGCCAGGGATGGAGCATTCACAGCCTCCCTGGGCAACCTATTCCAGTGCCTCACCACCCTAACAGTAAAGAACTTCCTCCTTATATCCGATCTAAACTTCCCCTGTTTAACTTTGAACCCGTTACCCCTTGTCCTATCACTACAGTCCCTAATGAAGACTCCCTCCCCAGCATCCCTATAGACCCGCTTCAGATACTGGAAGGCTGCTATGAGGTCTCCACGCAGCCTTCTCTTCTCCAGGCTGAACAGCCCCAACTTCCTCAGCCTGTCTTCATACAGGAGGTGCTCCAGTCCCCTGATCAACCTCATGGCCCTCCTCTGGACTTGTTCCAACAGTTCCATGTCCTTTTTATGTTGAGGACACCAGAACTGCACACAATACTCCAGGTGAGGTCTCACAAGAGCAGAGTAGAGGGGCAGGATCACCTCCTTCAACCTGCTGGTCACATATATCTTGATGCAGCCCAGGATACGGTTGGCTTTCTGGGCTGCAAGCGCACACTGCTGGCTCATGTTCATTTTCTCATTGACCAGCACCCCCAAGTCCTTCTCCGCAGGGCTGCTCTGAATCCCTTCTCTGCCCAACCTGTATCTGTGCCTGGGATTGCTCCTACCCAGGTGTAGGACCTTGCACTTGGCATGGTTAAACTGCATGAGGTGGGCATCAGCCCACCTCACAAGCGTGTCGAGGTCCCTCTGGATGGCATTCCTTCCCTCCAGCATATCAACCAAACCACACAGCTTGGTGTCATCGGCAAACTTGCTGAGGGCGCACTCAATCCCACTGTCCATGTCAGCGACGAAGATGTTGAACAGGACCGGTCCCAACACCGATCCCTGAGGGACACCACTCGTTGCTGGTCTCCAGCTGGACAATGAGCCAGCTGACCATATTAACAAGCATTTTCCTAGCTAGCCTTAGGAGCTGATCAAGAAATGTTTATAAAAAGTACATGTCCTGCCCACTCTGTGCATGTAACAGGACATGTGGCATATCATGGGATTCAGCAAGGAAAACTGCATGTGCAGTATGATTTACTACCTGAATGAACTTAATTCTGGAAATCTATTATATTCAGATCTGGAGAAAAATCTGAAATAGTTATACTATTAATCCAACATACACATTAAAGAAAATACTACTTTAATTTTTTTCCTAATTGCTTTGAAACAGTTCATCAATTTCCTAAAGACAGAAAATGGAGTCTCAATCCACATTAAATGATTAGCAACTTTTTCTCCAGGTATGCAAGGCTACCAGAACAGGGGAAGGGTTTTCTGGCAACAATTTAAATACTCTTCAAGGAATAAAGCTCAGCTCCCTTCCAACTGCTGTGACTGCCAAGTTTTTCAAGTGTTTCCTCCTACTTCCCTACTTTTACACAGGGAACTTGATGGATGCACAGCTACTGTTCCTAGAGACCATTCACATCTTCTTAAGTGCCAGCTCCATACAGGGCTATTCTCTGCTCTCCTGTGCACAAACATAAAAGAAAGGAGAGTCTCATCTTTATCCAAACCTCAGTCAACACATACCAACATCTCCTGACAGGGAGGCAGGTAGACATAGCAGAGAGGTTGTGAAAAAGAAACACTTATCTCTCGCTGTGTCTTCTTACTGTAAGATATTCCTAGCCTCTTCCAGAGAGAGAGATCAGTCTTGCCCACATTTCATAGAGGACAAAAGTTAACATAAAACCTTCCTTAAAATGCCTGCCTTTCTAAAACAGCATGGGGGTGGGGGGTGGGAGGGTGGAAGGGAATAGAACAAAACAAGCCCATACAACAAAAACCATGTGTGAATAATCAATGTCATGGCTCACCAGATGAACAGCTAGAAGTACTTCACATCAGTCCCAAAACTGAATTTATCCTAAATGCTATGAAAGATGAAAACATTTGTTTCAGGTCAAGAAACCCCTTTCCCTACAGCCAGACAGCCAAAATTATTCTTTCTTGGTTTGTTATGCTGGGGGGAAGAGGGGCATTTGAGGAGAAGTTAGGGGAGGGGGCAGCATTTGAGCGACTTTCAATACAAGTTAAAGAATTAAATACACCAATTTGCCAGTGGCTGGAATGACCACAGTTGTGACAGAAAATCCAAGTTCATGTTCCCATGCTCAAGCAAGCACAGAAGCAATCTGAGCCCAGGTATCCTATATCACATTCCAGTATTCCATCCAGGAGTCTACCAATTATAAGGATGGAAGGATGCATCACCAGTACCTCACACCATCCTCACTGGTTCTGCAATAGGCACTCCAGTCCTGACATGTTTTTCTTCAACTGAAACCACTTCCTGGATTAGAATAATCTAAGGATGATTTCATGGGAACCTACACTGGATTTTTCTAATAAACACATTATTAAGCAAAAAAGAATCACCCAGCATGAAACTAAAGCTGTACTGCAATAAAACTGATGGGTGCAACTTCGGAAACAACATCCATGGAGTAACACAGAAAGGATTCTTGTGTGGCTTAGATCTTCTAGGACACATTAGGCTTTACCAGCTGTGATGGTGGGACTGGGCAGGGAGCACAGAAGAAACTTCCTCACACAGACTGTCACTCTCTCTTTGGTACAAAACGCTTGCATCTGCTCCCAAGTGCCTGGAGAGTTACTAGCTAAAAAGACAAAAAGCAACTAAAGCAGTGCTGCCATACCACCAGCCCCAAAGAGAAGTGCCAAGAACTGGGGGGTGCACAACAGATGCCAAAAGAAGCAAGATCATGGCTACCTGAAATGCCACAGGCAACTCCACAGACATTGTTATCAACAGAATGGTATTCAGTTCAAAAAGCCTTTTAGACACTGCACACTGCAATTTCTGACTATATTCTACATATTTGAAACAGCTCTGACAGCTCAAAGAGAAATGAAAAGGAAGGTGTCTGCAGGCACTCTGGTATTTATTCTTTCTGAAGCAGTAAGAATATTATTTAGGAATGTCATTATTGGCAACATTTCAAGGCCAGTCAGTGCCAGATTTAAGAAAAATCCTATGTAAAATTAAGTATCTCCTTCCCATGGCCAGGGTCAAAGAGGGGAGCAGAGCAGCCACATTCCAATCCCCTGAACAGGGGGTCACTGGAAGGCACAGCTCACCAAACACACATTAAAAAAAAAAAAAAAAAAAAAACAGAATAAGCCTAAACATTATTCCTTTCCTTAGTTATTGCTGCTAGCAAACAGCTTATATCTTGTTGCCGGATGACTTGTGATAAAACACCTTCCCTATGGGATATCACCTGAATCCTAGCTGTTCATCCACTAGAAATATCCTTGTCTTTCAAATACCTGACAGAATGTTGCATTTTCCAGCAGAAAAAAAAAAGCCCTTTTTTCTAGTCCGAACAGGAACACCACACTCCCTCTCAATGCTTTGATAGGCTTTCCAATTTCTTGCCTGGTCTGATAGATGTCCCACATTAACCATGACTCCATATTTCACTGCCTCAGAAGATCTTTGGAGATGCTAAGCACTGAATTAGGCAACCAAGTCAGCATTTGCCAGCCTAAACAGTCAAGGGAAAACCTTCTCTAGTGACACAGACTGAGTGGCTCAAAGGCAGTTCAGAAGCAATTCTTTTATCCGTTCATTACAGAAATTCCGTAATGCATTAAGTCTCTTTACCCCAGCTTCTCATTTAAGCTCTTAACCCACAATGGATGTAGATCTGAAGTTGTACAATATATGCCTGCAAGTATCCTGGACAGCAGCCTGTCAAAGAAAATCAAAAGGCCTAGTTGGCAAACCATTACCTTTAAGAAATTTCCAAATAAAAATAGTCTGAGAGCACTTTCTGGAAGAGAAGGGAAAACTTACAACCCAAGTAGAAAGGGCAGTCAGGACACATGGAGGAAGGATGCAGAATTCTAAAGGAAGCAAAGGCCAAAACTGTCCACCAAGAAAGAGGAGAAAAAAATATCACAAGCAGCCACAACAAGTCTAGCTCCCTTGCCCCACAGCCAGACTTGGATTATTCACGCTGGGCAGGAATATGGAGAGCTGTCCATGCTAATGGCACATATCTGTGTCTACCATGCAACCAAGCCATGGCCAAACAGGTTATCTCAGAACTGCTGTTAATTGTCCACAGCATACAAAGCAAGTGAACTGGGAAGCATGTTGCACACATGGGCACTCGCACTAACCTGTCAGAATCAATATAGGCAGGCCCAAACAGAGGACCTGCAGGAAGGATCTCCAAAGCCCAGAATGACATTTTCCAATTTCAATACAGTTTAATTTCTGGGATAACCTAGAGAAATCAATGAAAGCTCTGACTGACAAACTGTAGACAGTCTATGTAGCTAAAGACTACAGTTGTTACTGCAGACACCAACAGCTAGAGACACATCCAAACCCCAGACAAATCCACACCCATTTCATAGAATCATAGAATCATAGAATAGTTAGGGTTGGAAAGGATCTTAAGATTATGTAGTTCCAACCCCCCTGCCATGGGCAGGGACACCTCACACGAAACCATATCAACCAAGGCCTTGTCCAACCTGGCCTTGAACACTGCCAGGGATGGAGCATTCACAGCCTCCCTAGGCAACCTATTCCAGTGCCTCACCACCCTAACAGGAAAGAATTTCCTCCTTATATCCAATCTAAACTTCCCCTGTTTAAGTTTTAACTCATTAACCCTTATCCTATCACTACAGTCCCTAATGAAGAGTCCCTCCCCAGCATCCCTATCAGTCGGCTGGTGGTGAGATGATGTATTCTCCTCCCTTGTTATTTCCTTTACCATTGTTATCATTGGTGGTAGCAGTAGTGATCTGTGTTATACCTTAGTTACTAAAATGTTCTTATCTCAACCCGTGGGAGTTGCATTCTTTTCGATTCTCCTCAACATCCCTCTGGGAGTAGGGGGAGGGAAAGAAGGGGGGGAGTGAGTGAATGAGTTGCCTGACTGGGTTTAAACCATGACAGGTCTCCACACAGCCTTCTCTTCTCCAGGCTGAACAGCCCCAGCTTTCTCAGCCTGTCTTCATACAGGAGGTGCTCCAGTCCCCTGATCATCCTCATGGCCCTCCTCTGGACTTGTTCCAAGAGTTCCATGTCCTTTTTATGTTGAGGACACCAGAACTGCACACAATACTCCAGGTGAGGTCTCACAAGAGCAGAGTAGAGGGGCAGGATCACCTCCTTCAACCTGCTGGTCACATATATCTTGATGCAGCCCAGGATACGGTTGGCTTTCTGGGCTGCAAGCGCACACTGCCGGCTCATGTTCATTTTCTCATTGATGAGCACCCCCAAGTCCTTCTCCGCAGGGCTGCTCTGAGTCCCTTCTCTGCCCAACCTGTAGCTGTGCCTGGGATTGCTCCGACCCAGGTGTAGGACCTTGCACTTGGCATGGTTAAACTGCATGAGGTGGGCATCAGCCCACCTCACAAGCGTGTCAAGGTCCCTCTGGGTGGCATTCCTTCCCTCCAGCGTATCAACCGAACCACACAGCTTGGTGTCATCGGCAAACTTGCTGAGGGCGCACTCAATCCCACTGTCCATGTCACCAACAAAGATGTTGAACAGGACTGGTCCCAACACCAATCCCTGAGGGACACCACTCGTTACTGGTCTCCAGCTGGACATTGAGCCGTTGACCACAACTCTTTGTGTGCGGCCATCCAGCCAGTTCTTTATCCACCAAGTGGTCCATCCATCAAATTGATGTCTCTCCAATTTAGAGACAAGGATGTTGTGTGGGACAGTGTCAAACGCTTTACACAAGTCCAGGTAGATGACATCAACTGCTCTACCCCTGTCCATCAGTTCTGTAGCTCCATCATAGAAGGCCACCAAATTGGTCAGGCAGGATTTCCCCTTAGTGAAGCCATGCTGGCTGTCACCAAGCACCTTGTTGATTTTCATGTGCCTTAGCATGCCTTCCAGGAGAATCTGCTCCAAGATTTTGCCAGGCACAGAGGTGAGACTGACTGGTCTGTCATTCCCTTGGTCATCCATTTCCCCCTTCTTGAAAATGGGGGTTATATTTCCCTTTTTCCAGTCATCGGGAACTTCACCTGACTTCCATGATTTCTCAAATATGATGGCCAGCAGCTTAGCAACTTCATTCACCAGCTCCTTCAGGACCCACGGATGGATTTCATCAGGTCCCATGGACTTGTGCACGTTCAGGTTTTTAAGATGGTCTCGAACCTGATCCTCTCCTACAGTGAGCCCAAGGTCTTCATTCTCACAGTCCCTGCGTCTGCCTTCCAAGACTTGGGTGGAGTGGTCAGAGCCTTTGCCAGTGAGGACCAAGGCAAAGAAGTCATTCAGAACCTCAGCCTTCTCCAAATCCTGTGTAGCCAGTTCTCCCGAGAGATTCCTGAGGGGGCCTACGTTCTCCCTAGTCTGTTTGTTATTTGCTATGTACCTGTAGAATCCCTTCCTGTTATCCTTAATACCCCTAGCCAAGTTTAATTCTAACTGGGCCGTAGCTTTCCTAACCTGGTCCCTAGCTTCCCAGACAACATCCCTGTACTCTTCCCAGGCTGCCTGTCCTTGCTTCCACTTTTTATAAGCCTCTTTTTTCACTGGAATTAAGTGTTGTTTTAACTGGTATTCATCCCTCATACCCCAGTGCTGATGCTACTGGGAAATGCATAGAAAGAGCTAGTTTTCACCTGCTGTAGCACTGCCACCAGAAAGGTGGAGAAAGCATGGGTTTGAGAGAGATTCCTGTAAATATCACTTCCAAAATTCAGTACTTCAAGGAATTAAGTCAGAGTGCCAAAACAGCTGGTTTGTTGGCATTTAGATCTAATCCAATACCTCCCGTTCCAGGAATAACATCAGATTTTAGTGGATATACAGTGTTACTGCAGTGTTTGTGCCCAGCAGTTTTTCATCCACAAGAACATCAGGGATTTTGGTTAACTCTGAAATATACAGTCCATTGAACTTCACATTCACTCCACCTGCAGTCTGGTAATAGTAATTTATTGCAGGTGTATTAAAATGACCTGATCAACATGTGCTCAACAAGGTTTTAATTTTAATAGCATGACAAGCATGGCATTGTAAGTCCTATCTTACAGCTCTCTTGGCTATTATAAAGAGAATTTTCATCTCATTGGCTTTTGAAATGCAAAATACTTCTTTTGGTTTTCTTCCATAAAGCTGTTTCAATGCACTTAAAATTTTCATTATATTTTTGAAGGATGCCTCTACTTAAATTTTAATTGAATTTCTATAGAAGATTCTTTAACTGATCCTTCAATTATACTTGTGACTTCCATAGATTTGTCTCCTCTTCCAGTTCTTTATTCATGCTTTGAAATCTCTCAAAATCACCTAAACATTTGCAAAACTTTAATCCACTTTGGTAAATAAGATTCTCCTGTTCTAAATGAATATCTCTGAGCAAGCAAAAAAGAAAGAGTGGCATTGGGTTTTGATTGTAAATCACACTCAGGACGATTTTAAATTTGAAATACCACATCTAATTGTATCATGCATCTCCCTAAGTTACCTTACCTTCAAATCTTTACTAAACTGAGCAGTAGGTGAAAGCCCCAACAACAGAAGCAGAATTCATTGCAGTAATTTAGTCAAAAAGCCAAGAGTAAACCAGGATGAATGTGTGATTAGCTCTGAGGAACAAATACTTCAGACTGGTAGTTTAAGAGAAAAGGCCATGAGATACATGGCATACGATACACAGAAAGTGAACATCCGATGAGTCAAGGCAGACTGTTGATTTATCAGTGGCAATCACTAAGAGAAGCAGGAACCATTACAAAACTGAATAGATTTCTGTTCTCTTCTATGTATATCACAAAATGCAATGCTGCAGGCTGATATTCAGTAGAATGCCACTGGAGTCATTAGAAAGGAGATGTTTAAAAATGCATTTTTTTAATGACAAGTTATTGTGCTTAAAAAACACTGACTAGAACCAGGATATTGCTGTGTCAGCCCATTACTGTGCAGAAATATCAAAGACAAATACCTGGAACAAAACTACACCAAAAAAAAAAAAAAATTAGGAGAGAGACTAAACAGAAACTTCCCAAAACAGAAGATAGCAAATGAGATCTAGACAGGGTTGCACTGCAGATGAGATGCCACGTGCCCATGCACAGAAGGACATAAATTTGCACATCTATATTTCTCAAGAAAATGATAAAAATAAAAAAATGTGAAGGGCCTTGAGTTCAAAACTTCTGGTTTAGTTCATAGCAGGGGATGCAACAAAACAATTAAAATAAGCAGCAAGCAGGAGTGCTGCTCTCCTTTCAGCCACAGCAATTCCCTTTCTGTTGTCTGATTCTGGAAGAGTGGAGATATCACAAAGAAAAAATTTCTTCATTTCCAGAGCAGCACAGGGGTCACAAAGCAGGGTTCCCTCTCTGACTGCTGCCACAAACCTTTTTTGGACTAAGGCACAAATCAACATAACTGTTATTGATTCCACTCCTGTTTGCAGACACAGGAAATCCTAACAGGTGAGAATGGGCTGATGTCAGAAAAGCCACGTGCTTCCTCCCACTTTACACCTCAGGTAACTATCACAGTAGTCTCTTACTTTTCAATGCTTCTCATACTCTGACCCACTATTAACAGTGCAACCTGTCTTTATTCAGGGGAATTGACCTAGCTTAATTAAATAGATGTATGGAGATGTTCATTAAGATGGACAAAGATATTAACATCTCCTACATTACTGGAAGCTTCTTCTAAAGCATCTTTTGAATTCATCCCTCCTTTCAGACAACAAGAAACTCATTCTTAACAGAAGCTGAACACACTAGTCATGCTCAGAAGAGGAGTCTTTTTAGTCTTACTTTCCACTAATAACAACCTGGGCAGAAACTGGCATTAGCAGCAACCCAAATGCTCTATATACTAATACTTCGTCATTAGGAAGCAGCTGTGACCATCAGAAAGAAAGGAGCTAAGACTCAAAGTTATATACTCCATTTCCAAGGCTTAACGACCAAGTAAACAATAATAGCCCAGGAATTTCAACAAAACACTGCACTGGTCTTACCAGTAACTAAATATACTGTTAACCACTTAAGGGAAAGACTGAAGGTTGCAAATTCAAGCCATTACAGGAGTGAATTTTCAGTTGGGGGGGGGGGGGAGGGGGGACAGGACACAGGGCAGGGGTATCCCAACTACAGGACAGCTGGATGGCCGAATTACTGCTGCATGGGCACTGATTTCAAGGCCTCCAGGCCATGGGTGCTACTGCAAAACAGCACTTACAGGTGAAAAGCTGAAGCCCACTGCTCCCAATATGCCAGGTCATTCAAAATGAAATAAGCTCAGCTGTTTTCCCTCTGGTTCAGAGGAAGATCAGGTCATAGATTAAATCTTCCCTTGCAGAACAACAGCAACATGTAACCAGGTTTTATGATGGCAGAATAAGAAAAACATTCACTAGGGAAGTAGGGAGGTGAGGAGAAAAAACAGATTTATCAATCAGCCATAACATGGGCAGTGTGCTGCCAGAGGTGCCTGTCTCTAACAAATGAAAAGTCTCAAAAAACCAAAATCCACAACAAAAAATGATGGGAACAAGAATCCTGGGAGGGCATTATTATTCAGGGAAAGATTAACAGTAAGCTATAATACACCTAAAGTTACTCTTTTTATATTGCAGATGTTGTAACTTTGTCAGAGAAAGTTCAAAATTACAGATTAATCACAGGGAAAGAAAGATTCTGGAATATTCTCACATTTCTCACTTTTGGGTCCTTAGCATCCTTGGCACACTAAGTAGCAAAATGTGATTTATCTCAACAGCAGATTGTCTCACAGCAATTTAAAGAAATGTAAAAAAATAAACTTAGTCATTTTCCAGCACCTTATGTAAAGGTATAATGACTTTGGATTGTCCATTTCCCTCCTTTCTTCTTCCCTGTGAGAAGAGTTATGCGAAAAAGCCTCTGTCCCACTGGCGGGCATGTCTCTTTTACAGTGTAAGCCCCTACTAACTTCACAGCAGATGTACCAATGGAAAAGTTAATACAAACAAAGCCACAGGATTTCACCTCTGATTTCAATTCAGCCTCCAATTTTGCACAGATTTTATCGTTACTAATAAGGACAGAAAAAAATTTACTAAAGGCTCTTTCTCCAGGTGAGATCAATACACCATATTTTTTTGGGTAGCTAACTCAGACATGATGTTTTTTTTCAGCCTCGCCTTTATTACTGCACAGTCCAAGGACTGAGCAGCTACATGCAGGCTGCTGTCTGGGAAAAGCTCCAAATCTCTCCTTATCTCTGAATGCAAGTGCCTTTATACCATGGTCAGCATATATAGGATGCTTTATTTCAAGGTGGCTTTTTTTGTTAATGCCAACATACTTAAATACCAGTACCTCCATCAAGAAAGTCTACCATTTCCCCACAGACACATTAGACTATCTATGAGGAGCCAGAAGCAAGATGTAGTCTTGTGTAAAGGATGCTCTGAGAATGAGGCACCTCTGGAATGCCACTGACACTCAGCTTTGAGACTTCAAAAGAGATGTAAGTGGTACATATGCTGTCTGGCCTTGCATAGGGAGTCATCCACACTAACAGACGTATGCTTGTGAAGAAACAGACTATGAAGATGATACAGTCAGTTTCCTTTTAACTGTATCTAAGTCTGAAATTCCCACATTTTACAGATTCCGATGTGGGCTTTTCATACTGAAACAAGCATGCAGTACAATCTTCCCAATTCTATCCCATAGTGTCCCATAGCGTATTTGGCAGGGAATGGGTTGGTCAGGTTTTTCTGGGGGGAAAGTTTGGTTGTTTTTTCTTTCTGTATGAATGCATGGAAATCAAAATTGATTTTTTTTTTTTATGCTTTTAAAGAAAGTCTAATTCTCAGAGCTATGGAATAAGTGATCTCCAGACCCCAGAGTAACATAAAGTCTCAAAGACAGAAACCAAAGGAAAAGACTTCCACATTTTTACAATTGTATGATTTTAAATCCAATTTGCTAAGCAATTCAGAATGCTCTAGTGATGAGTCATAAAACATGGGGTTTTTTACTAGAGAGTTTTCATCAATCATGCGTGTTTACAGAGAGAAATGGACAAGCCAAGTGCAGTAATTTTCTGCAAGAGTAGTACATTAGCTGGTCTGCACATGTTCATTGATTCACCTGTTTTACATTGACCTCAGTCATTCTTTCGTCAAAGTGGTAAAAACCAATACCAACTCCATGTCATGTCCTAGCACCATTATAGTCCCTCAGAAAATCTCAAATTGATGCCTGTTACCTACCACAAGAACAGAGCCCTTGCCTAAGGGGGGAGCTATGGGAACTCCACCAGTGGAAACAATTGCTAATATACAGGCTAGATGATAGCTGCCCCTTGGACCTCCTCTACGGCAGGCAGTGCAGGCAGTACAAGCAGCCTCCAGATTCTTAATCTGAATCCTAGAAGCATCTGGAAAAAGCCACATTTCAGCAGTGCATTAGAAAGGCACCATCATTCCTGCTGCTTATCTGCAGGAATCCCCGGGGAGTGCTTCTTCCTGCATAAACTGTAATTACAGGGGCCTAATCAGTAAATTCCATGTTATGTTTCATCTCGTTAAATGTCTGTTACTTTCAATCCTTCCCTCTCAGAACAGATCTGAGTGAATGTAGAAACAAAATAAGTGAAGAAATAAGCAAGGGCTCTCCTTTAAATGGAGTGGGCTTATTTCCAAGGCCACACAGAGAAAGAGAGGGACATAGTGCTGTAAATGAACTACAGCTTCAGTCACCCAGTACCTCTGGAGCAACTGTTTTGGCACCATGTATTTGAGCCAACAAAGGTTTTATTAAACATTATTTATATATACCACTTCTTTTTTTCATGACCTACATAGAGGCTACTATGATATAGTGGCTGTATGTGGACTGGGGAGAAGTTTCAATTATAGAAGCTCTCTCTGCATTTTAAAAAACTCTTTGTTAGTTTTCTGTCTGCCAGTCTAGTGAAGCAGCCAATTTGGAAAAGCACCTTGTATGAATACCACAGCAGGCTCCAAGCACTGCTGGCATCTTCCATCATTTAGCAAGGCATAAAGTCCCCAACTGCAAAACCAGCCTGTCTACAACATTATGTTATGCAATACCTGCTTGCATATATTCTGCATTACACTGAAGCCCTGAGGAACAGGCATCTCTAACACGTTTATCTGCTGCAGTTTGGAAGGCAATTCCTTCCACCTCTCAAAAACAAACTAGAAAGGGAAGCTAATACTTGTTGTGTTCCCTTATAGATATCCACCTTCCAAACAGAGTTTGTCACAGTTCAACCAAAACACACATCAAAGGAAGGAGAGGGGTGGGGAGGGAATTTGACTGAAGATTTTGTAGATTTGATTTTTATACATTTACTTGATAGGGTATTTTAGTGTCACAGAATAAATTCAATACTCAATTCAAACAGAAACTACTTTCAGTGACATCAGATACATACTGAGATAGATTTGAGAATTTATTTTTTAGTAAGTTTTTAGAATAATCTGCCCATGTTGCCAGTGGTACTGTAACTCTCTCATCTTTTTCAGGGAGTTGCACATTAGTCACAGTCTTGAACCCATCTGTGGAACAACCTCTGCTGCCTGAATAGATTTGAGTTGACATCTTTCAGGTGAATGCTTCAGTGTCTCCTATGAAGCTGCCCTATGAATGTTTAATAGTCATTCCACACTCCTAGTGCTAGCAAATCCTTCCCTAATCAGACTGCACCTGTGGCCCCTTTTATTGCTGTCCCATGCCCTTTCCCAAGCCTAAAAGGGTACAAACTGCAGATACACATCTCAAACACAATCTTGCTGAGACACTCTGCCAACCTGAACTGCACCTGGAAAACAGCATGACAAAGTGAGCTGATTCTTAGCAATTTGCATTTAAAAAGTGCTTAGCTCATGTTATGCCACTCAGCACACATTCAAATTGATGTGTACTCAAGCTGACCTTTATGCGTCTGATATTGTAGAAACAAACACCTTCAGATTTCATCATGCTCAAACTAGAAGTCTAATTCAGATGACATTCAAAATATTCAGTGATGCAATATGCCAGTAAGTCAGTTACTCACTGTTCCTCACCCAATATATAACATTTCTGATGATCTTTATTTCCCCTGTAGCTTTCCTTTGTCATGGAGCTCCCAGATCAAGCCCATACAGCCACCTAAGCACAGTCAAAATGTGTTGTGTAGACACTGAAAAAATATCTTCCATTTTTCTACACTTTACACACCAGTAGTTGCTGTAGCCTATCTATACACCACAACATGAAGCAACTCATCAGGAGATATTATACAAATGACATTTGTGTACAAATGTTATGCAAAGTAGCAGAAAAACAATCCAGTCAACCCCATCAGATCAGTAACTTTGGAGCCAATCAGGATATACAAATACTCCTGGGGGTCTAAGAGGATCTCCACAATAATCAGAATTTCCCTGGCTAAATTGCTCATAGGAAATATTTCTGGAGTGAGAAATTCAAAGAGATTCCAGAAATCCTTTAATACTATTCTGGTTATTTTTCTATATCCAGCACTTAGCCTGGTATGAAATTGTAGTTGCAACACAAAACCCAGAGAACATTCTTTTACTTTGCTTAATTCTGCATTTACACTTTCATTCTGGAACTAAAAATGAAAAAAGCAAGACTGACATGGGACTCCATCCATCTCTACTTTTTATCAAATTTGTGAAGTTACAAAAGTGATTACTCTGAAGGACTGCAGTGTGGGCAGGTGGAATCTGTCCTTCTGAGCCCATCACCATTTGAACCAACAACTATTAGAAAACAAGGCATCAAAAAACAATGTCCAAGGATCCAGCTCTGCACTCAGATGCTTTGAGGGATATAATCAGGATTAAACCTTGAGAATGTAAAGAAGAAACTGACCTATGGACATGTTGACAACAGCAACTTTCATCAGAAGCACAGAACTGCTATTTGGTCATTGATTATTGGATACTTTTCACATTGATTTTAACAAAATTCAAAATGGTAGGCATGTAAAAAATAAAATAGAGCCAGACTACAGAGAAATTGTCACAAACAGCAACACAAAAGCACTGAATGAAAAAAGTTGTGCTGAGGAATTCCTGACATAGCTCTCCTGATGCTGAGACTCACAATTGTATTTGCCATTATATATGCAAATATGTTTATTTTGCAAATAAAGCAGCCACAGTAACACAGTTGGTTTTGACACCAGCAATAGGTTTCCTCTCTTTCTCCCATGATTTACAAGTCTCCCTCACTTTCAGACATGAAAACAAAAGTAATCAATTTGTTCAAGCTTATTTGAACTGTGCTTAAACACAAGCTGTCCTTCCTCACATTGCATTACTCCAGCTACTGTCAGGCAGTACTTCAGATGCTTTCACTCAGCAATAACAAGTCTTTCATTTTTTGTATTATCATTCAAAATATTAGCCATAATTTCACTCCTAAAAAAGAAAGTAAAAAGATTCTGTCCACCATCAAGAGACTAAATAATGCTCAGGGAAATTGAGTTGCATTCGTTTTCCATTTAATTTCATTGCTTTCCAATGCTGCCATTTGCCAGTAATGCAGCCATTTGACAATAATTTACCTGAACAAGATAAACCCCAGCACATATTTCTAAATGTGTAGAATGCATTTGAATATAACTGATGAGAACTATAATTAATATGTAAATAAATCATAGGTAGGAATCCCATAAATGTATAAGTAACATTAGGCATGGATTGACTTCATATCCAGAGACATTTGTTCCATTTAAAGAAACATAAGTGATGTATTATACTTGTAAGGACCCAAAATGTCCCTGATAGCCCAAAGTGCGATGGCTTCCACAAGCAGCACATGTAGGTGGGACCTATTTTACTACAGTAGCTTTATTACAAGTTGTTGAACTCTCTGTGTCAAATCAGGAATGAAGACTCCTGCCAATGATAAAGACTACAAAAAAAAAAAAGCTAGTTCCCATTCAGTTTCTGCTCAGCACTGTGGCTAGGATACAATTAGAGCATGTCTACATTGTGGATTGCAGGCTGGCCAGGGATGCCAGAGTTACTGGTAAATAAAGCAACAGATTACCAAAAAGTCTCTAGCTGAAGTAACCCTGCAGTCAGCATTCATGGCTATAACGCCAGACTGGCTAGACTGCTGCTAGTATTTCAGCAAATTTGCATAAACCAAGGATGGCATTGCTCTCCAAATGCTGTAGTCTGCTATGGAGGAGTCCCTAACTGCATCTTTTGATTTCCCTACCCAGCAAATTGCAATAAACAATGTTAGGTGTTATTAGACAGGAACAGAGTTCAGGAAAAAGAACACAAATTTACTATGGTGGAATCTGATGCAACCGCCTCTTAAATATCCATGTGATATCTTACACATGTGCACACTCAAAAGTGTACAACAGCAGTGGAAAAGACTCTCACAAAGAATTAAGGGCTGTTAAATGAAGCTAAGAAATGGTAGGTTCTAAGCGAAGACAAAGAGATTACGGATACATCACACAATTTGCAGTTAAACTATGGTACAGGTAAATTCTTGTCAAAGGATGTTGCAGATATCAAAGCTTATGCAATTTTAAGGGGAAACTTGCACAAGTTAATGAAGAGAAACCCCCAAATGTTCACAAATAATAGAAGTTATCTCTGCTGCAAAAGTCTCCAAGCTGCAAATTACTGAAAAGCTATAAAAAGTGTTTGGATGAAGTATTCCTGCATACTTGCTCTATTGTAAATTCCTTAGGCTTCCACTTCTGGTCATTGCTGCTGCAGACAACAACTGGGCAAGGTGAACCTTGAGTCTGAAACCATACAGCTGTTCTTATGTTTATGCCCTTACAACAGAATCCCCGTAGGGCAGGCTATCATAGCAGTAGTTTATAATTCAGAATGATCAGGAGGAGCTGCAGAGATATGTCAGTATGGGCTATAACACAGAGTCCATACACAGAGTCCATACCCAAAGTAAATTAGTGAGTGGCCAGGAAGCCAGGAAAATTTGCCAGTGCTAAACCCAGCCCTGCTGTGGCTGGATGGCTTCTGGCACTTCAGCAAAAAAAGTCATGGATTTCAGCCATAAATATGCTGAGTTTATGAAACAGATCAGTAGGAAACATTTTAGGTGTCCAGCTTTGATACAATGAGAGCACAGCCCCAACCTAATATTCTCCATGAAGCATATGTGAGAAACTAGAAAAAGCACAGAGAAAACAAAGGTAAAATTTAAGATATAAGAGGTAAGGCTTGCTTTGTTTGTGTTCATCTTTTAAATCAGACCCTATCTTTGAAGGATTTAAGACACTTCTCATGCACAACTTCTGGCAAGTGTGTTTATAACATATTGTTGACATTTCACACCTATACCTCAGCAAACACTTCAGGCTGTTGGTGATTACTGTTAGACATACATCAACTACAGAATATTTAATTTCAGTAAAATATTATTCTGGGTAAGGAAATCTGAACGAGGTCTACACTACAAAACACTACAGGAAATTCACTATGATAGGTAGAAAAGACTAAAATTTCCCTCTGTAACTGCTTACTGAAAACTGTTCTACTCTGTCATCTTTTAAAAGCATAATGATCATAGCCATAGAAAGCTGTACATTCCCCCACATCAATACCTACCTGTGAAGATATTTATTAGTATTCAAATTAGTGAAAAGTTTAACAGCTTGCATCATTGTATGGAACTTGATCCTGCACTCTGGCATAAAAACTTCTGTAAAAGAACATACAAGGCGTGTGCAAGTTGCCTACATTGTCAACCACAGCTATGAAAAAAAACACTCCCCTCTCAAAACCATAAGCCTGATTTTTCAACCGCACTGCTGCTTGACCTTCTCCACAACCAAGACTTCAGGCTGCTGTCACTGGAAACATTATTTCTATGTATATTTTATACCTTAAGCTGTTTCTTAAGTTGTTTATTTTCAAAACAGAATTGAACAAGATGACAATAACTGGTACTGTCTGAAGAGGAAGTTTTACTCTCACATAGTCATATAAAAAAATGTGACTGTCAAGTATCGTGTCTATTGCTTACGTGTTATCCCTGCTGGATGCCCACTCTGGCTTTCTCTTGTGCGCTGGGAATTCTGTCAATGGCTTCAGTGGAAGTAAACACGGACCTCTTTGGCAGGATTCACTGGCCACTGAAGTCATCAGAAATTTTTCAGTTGGCTTGGGCTTTCTGTTACATTGCAGTGTCAACTCCTGCCAACCTGTCCAAGGTCAAAGTTAAAATAGTTTTGCCTACAGACTGCAGGCCAACGTATTCCATTTCTATAACCTACAACAGAATTAGACACTCCAGTTAGGTCCATTAATTACCACAATAACTGATGCTAGAATCATTTAGTAGTTTAGTTTATTATAGGATCATTATTATTGTAAAGCTAGCATGACTATTATTCCAGCTCTAGAAAGACTGCAAATCCCAGACTGAGATAACAGCATCTCCTAACAACAGGTATACCCAGCTCTTGTCAAAAATTACAGTGGCTTCCCAGGCGTGGCAAAGTCAGAACAAGAGCAGAAAAATGTCCCTCTGATACCATCTTTCCTGGTTGCTCTGAGGTGTTAAGAAGTTTACTAGCTGTGTGATAAGCAGCAAAGATGCTGCGATGCTGCCCTGTGCCTACTTCCACCTTCACCCTCCTTCTGGTGCACTGGGAGATTTTGCAGCAGTGATCTGGGCTGAAGGAAGCCAAAGAGACCCACCCCTGCTTTCCCATTGCTTCACCTACCCCCAGCCAGCAGTTTCACAGGACCAGAAAAAACTGACAGATTCTGACCCTCAGGCAAAATTCTGTTCCCAAAGCAATACACCCTAAGAAGCCTTGAGCAGCCTGGATCCAGCTCTTATTTAGATATGTCAACTTTTGGGTGCAAAAGGTTAAAATATATACATTACCCAAGTTAAGCATTTAGAGCTAAAATGGCAACGTTTAGATCATGGTGACAGTAATTTGTGGGGCACAAAACACTGCAGTACAGGCCCCAAATTAGCAGCCCACATAAACTAAACACAGACCAAAAATTGGGAGCCTGGTAGAGGTTCACAAACATAACCTTAAGATTAGCAATACATTTGCAATCCTTGGCTGTTATAATTCCACTTGTTTCTAGCAAGGGTCCTCATAAAGAGATTTCTGAAAACGTGGATTTCAGAATCATCTCCTGATGAACTCTAAGGAAGGAAAGATCATTATCTCCTCTTCCAAAGGGAATCAGCAAAAGCACTGCAGATTAAGGGTTTTTCTACTTCATGGCTAAAACTCTTCCTCCATGCCTTCTTGAGCTCTCTATACAAAGCAAATGGTGACTAACAGGCATAGTCTTGTGTCATGGTTTAAACACAGCTGAACCCAGGACATCTTGGAACACAAAAGTATTTTTAATAGCCAAAGCATTACTATTTCTTTTAGCCTTTACTGTTATCTCAGTATCTTTGATTAATTAACAAATCATGTCTATTAAATGAGCCATGAACATCTACAGAAAACGGCACTCAACTGCTTGGACTTGGTTATTTGCCATTCCTTACTAGGAGAAAAGAGAACTGCGATTAGGTATGAAGGAGTTCTCCAAGAGAGGAGAAATTTTCTATGTATGAAATTACTGGTGTTTATGCCATGGATCCTACTCTTTATTTTCCTACAAAAAGTAATATTTTCTTTTTCTTGCACTAAATCACACACACCCTATGCAACCTGGCCTTCTTTCCAGGGAGCTGACTGCATTTCCATAAACAATAACAGTCTAACGTTTACCAAGCCATTAATTCTTCATGAAAGCATACAGCTGTTTAAAAAGGCTTCTTTATCCCTAGAAAAATTCAAGTGCATTATGAAAAAAGGAAGCAGTTGCATGATTGTAGATCTTGGAGATGCAAGATCATCAGGGCTAGCAAATAAAACAGTCAAAACAGAAAGAGATTTTCACTGATTTCTTATTTGTTCCTTACTGCACAAAAGTTGTATTACATACAGGTGCAACTGCAGATCAGAAATAAAAATTTTCTGTTGTATTTTGAAATAAACCAAACAAAAATTTTATTTCAATAAAAGACTTGCAGTGACATTACGAAATTGCAAACCAGTCAGAAATTCTCAAACATATGCTTGCCTACAGAACTGACTCAGTTTGGGTACAAAAGCTACCTCACATTTTTCTTCTACATCTTGTCAGTCTTCCCTTCATTATTATACCCTTTATATTTCAAAAAGCGTACCATGCTAAAAGCATATAGAAGTGTTTTTTAACATAGCTAATACAAAGTCTTATAAGTATACAGATGAAAGTGACAGAACCTTTCCACAAACTTCACTCAGAATCTTTAGATTTCTCATTCTGCAATTTTACACCCCAGAATTCTCCTTTTCTGTGAAATTTTGAGAGGGAAGTTCTTAGTAAGGGTTTATAGAGGACTGAAAGCATATTATGCTTTTGCTATCAATTCCATGTTACTGTTACAGTTTCCTTCTTCCCTGAATGCCTGGGAGGCACTCATAAATATATGTTTCAAACACTAACCTATTTGATATATGTTACAGTGAGACAGTTGTAGTGTCCATATTGCCTCCTCCAACAATCAAGAACCTCAATATACATTCCAAAGGAAATGGAGATGGTTTGGGATAGGATTTAGATCCTGCCAGAAGAAGGCTGAGGTTATCACTCAACAGTCAATGCATGCCTCCAAGATAAAGGGAAGTAGGTGAAATCAAAGAAACAAAGAGGAAAGACAGAGACAGCAAATCCTACCCTGCCCTCACCCCAGAAGGGTTCAATGAAATGTACATACAGAAACATAAAGCAGTCCCCACTTCCCACAGTTAAACAGAAAGGCTTCAGGCATGTGCTAAAGGCTTCTATCAACTCCCCATACTGCTTCCAGTTTTTCCCCTTTATCATCATGTAATATACATAGTCCAAATTCTGATCCCCCTGCCGATATTGAATAGGGTACATCAACACAAACAGTTCACAATGGAATGGTGCTCAAAGTGAATATATATCCCCACTGGTTATTACATTGCACTCCAACCATTTAACTGACTACATAAATACCCTATTCTGGGATAAGTGCTGCAAACTTTTGCATCAATTTAGCCAGCTGACTCTACAAAGCTTCTTTTCAGTTCAACAGGGCTGTGCATGGAGAGACACTTCAAAGTCAAGCACAGTAACATTCAATCCAATGCAACTAACACTTGCAATCAAAGAAATCTATCTCAAAAAATTCCTTAGTCTGCAGACAGTATGGAAAATTGAAATAAGTGGAAAACATGGTCTTTCTTCCCTTATTTTCTAAATACACTAAAGCCTTCTCTACCAGTAATGAGCTGTTCCCATAAATCTAAATGAAGAAAACCTGTTCACTGAGCAAAGACAAAGCAAGTTACACTATATCGCAGCAAAGGAAGGATCTAAAGATCAAAGGGTAAATACCATTTCCTGCAATGTGTTTTTCCAGGATACAGCTTACTCAGCTCCTGAGTTGCTCTACAGTAGAGAAGCAAAAGCTGTAAAAGGATGGGAGCAGTGCATGTTTAGGCTCTGGCAGGTAAACACCCAGACACCAGAAAAAAAAAAAGGAATACTTGTGTAGTGGAATCAGTGTCTGGAGCCATATAAAATGGCCCCTTTTTTCTGTTGTTTTGTTTTTTTTTTCCTAGTATTTCATTTGAAATGTTATTCTTCTACGTTAGCTTTTTTTGGCTTACTCAAAGTCAAGCAAATGAGAAGTGTAGCTATCTGTTCAAATTCCTAACTGCATGCCTTGTTTTGCATCAAAGAGTAATGCTTACCTGATGGCTCCTGATGGCCTGTGGATAAAGGCCACTTCCCTACTCTATTCATACCACAGCATGTAGGCTCTCCTTAAATCTAAGAAACATTGTATGATGTTATATGATCATGAGGTACAGGGAGAAAAACACATCACAAGAACATCTGCGAACAGGAAAGTAATAGCAATTTTGTAAAAGCTTTGTGAAAAGGCTTCAGATTCCAGCTCTCAAAGTTATCAAACGAAAGCCTTTATCTTCAGTGCATTATATCTTTTACCTCTATTGATTATTCCTTTGTATTGCCATGCCCCTAGGTTTTTCCAAGAGGTTCTTACAGAGCATTAGATACTGCAAGCACTATAGATTCTTGTGAAAATGATGTGAAACTTGGAGCAACAGAAGTGATTTGGAGTCCTTCTCAAATACACTGAACCTCTCAACAATGCTTCTTACAGAGTCACTCTCAGTGGCAAAGATGCTTCCCTGTTGCAAAGAGAAGAGGTGGGTTAGGAGTAGATGTGCTGCTGCTGCAGGAGGGTTAAATACCACACGTAATAGTGCTGGCTTTCAGAAAAAAACACAGCTAGGTGTTAGAGCAGTTTGAGACTAAGCAGCAAGACCCTCAATATACACTGCCCACAACAGCAGAGAGCCACTGAGCAAGCACCCACAAAGTCAGGATGGTATAGGGAGTGCCCATGGAAAAGGAGGCAAAATTCATTTCTGAAACCACTCATTCTGTTAGGGCTACACAAGCTGCTGTGTTTGCCAAGTCAGCCCAGTTCTGTGGTTAGATTTCAAATTCTCTGCGAGAAAGGAGATAGAACATGTTCACCATGGAAACACTAGGGTTGCCGGCTCACTCAGGTAGGTGAGGTCCACACACCTAAAAAAGTATAGAGCCCTGCAAAAGCCTGCTGTAGTCTTTCTCAAGAGAAAGAAATATGATTAAGACCATCTTAATTCATTTATTCCCCCCCCACCACCACCTTCCCCAGGAGGGAGGAACTGATTGTATGCCTCCCCTGGTCTCCTAACACCAGTCAGCAAAGGCCACAGCATCTGCTATGCTGAGGCACACACATCAATGCTGGTCACAATTCAGAAGTCATCATGTAGCCACTGCCCTAACTGGCAGGCTGAGATATTCCTGTAAGCATAGGGAAAATAAGCTATTGCTACATGGTAACTGCTGTGAAGTGTAGCTTTTTCACATGGTGATTATCACAGCCAGCTCAGAGCAAAGAGAGCTCCTTTGTTTTTACCTCAAAGCAAGGGTCTGAGGTTTTTATTTATTTGTTTTCCCTGACAGCTAGGGACTGCACTACTTTTGTTCTGAAAGCCAAGGACTGTTATTTTACATTCCCTTGACAACCAAGGCTCTATGGCAGGGTTTTCCTGACTCAGGAGGCAGACCAGTTACTTCAGTGAAGAGAGTCAGCTTCAGGTGTGCCCCAGAGTGAGATACACTCTGGTTTAGGACAATGCTTGAGGACAGTATTTATCCTCACTTGTCAGAGTAGCTAGCAGTGGCAGAGGCCTCTTTTTGTCTGTACTTCACCTTATCAACTGTCTAAAAACCTTGGTTTGAAGGTGGCCTGCCCTAGATGCTATCCAGAGTCCTCCCAGACAGCCAGTGCAGCTACACATTGCACCTCTGCCATCCCTCTCCTGTGACTGCAGTCCACATCCACAAAGAACAGGTAAATATCTCCATCACTCCTACTCCTAGCAGTCCACAAGCTGATGAGCCATTTCTGTCAATGTTACATACACTTTTGCCTCTAAAAGGAAAAATGCATCCCTCTGATCATAGTGATATCTTTGGAGATGATAGACTTCAATATTATCAGCTTTCCTCTGTATTCACACCACCAATACCTTGCAGCAGAACGTGCCTCCTCCTCCACTCCCTTATGTGATAAATCCTAACGATCATTTTGCTGCTAAACCAGAGGCATTGCTTCACACTCCCAAAAGCTCCTTCAAAACAAGTTATACTTCATTCTCACATAAGAGAAGAAGGATAGCTCCTACTAATATTCTGTTCTACTGCTAAAATGGAAACCACTTTTTCCTCACATTAAACAGCATCCGTACATTTAAACACACTCTACCATGCAGCAATCTCTATCCTTTCTTAGTTTTATGTAGGAGCAGCAGCTTTCAGCCCAGTGATTTTCATGCAAAAGTTTTATTTTAAAGGCTAAAAGACAAAAACCACAAAAACTGAGGATAAAGACAGTAAGATTGCAGCTGTACTGAAACGGTATCAAGTGAATGCAAACCAGTAAAGGCAATGACATTGTACATTGGCATTAGGGTGTCTCTGAAATATCACAAGTACAATTAGTTCTAGTATTGTTTCCTGTCTGAATCTAAGGTTTCTCCCTGGTTTTATTTTTAGTACCTTTTCTGAGCATTAAACAATTCAGCCAACTACTTAACTCTAAGCATGTGAGTAGTCCCACTAAAGTGAAAATTAAGTGCTTTTCGAATGTGAATTATCCTTAGTTCTCTAAAAGCCATTTGAATTGTATTTAAATGTAAAGAACTTTTATACCTGCAAAAATCTAAAAGTAAGAAACAATTTTCTATTGAAGTTTATAGCAAGCACTTCAACTAGGCAATAATGTTGACACTCATTGGCTTAGTTCTTTATTTTATGGAGAAAACATACAGAAAAACTCACTCCATTTACCAATCCTTTAGGAGATTTTCATTACTGGCCTTATATAACAGCAATCAAAGATAGAAGCAAAATATTATTTAACAAGGTTTTATATGACAACATAAAGGCTGACTGCTAGCCGAGTGTTGATTCAGACATATTTCTGCCAAGGTCACTTCCCTGCCAGAATATACATCCAATAACCATACGCAAATTTTATTTTTAATAAATGACCACTAAATTGTTGTATAAATAGAGTAAACTGTGGGTAACTGTAGTTTATAATGAATACCTGTTGTAGCAATATTAACAAATACCTTGCACAGACTGACTGCAAGTCAGTGCCACCATCACTGCCTTTTTGGTTGGTGGCAAACCAAATGATGTTGGAACACATCAGTGGTTTCCATTGGTGAGAAATCTACATCTTTGCTACACCAGCTTTCACACTCCTAAAGTATTCCTCATGTTTGTATTTTTTAGACATTTGACTTTGGAAAGCTTACAATTTATAAAGGAATAGTGACTGACCCAGAACGTCACTGTGGCAAGACTGTTCCCTATACCCTACCCAAAACATAAACATGCTTACATGAAGGCCGTGTAGTTTGAAGTTGGAAATAGGAGTCTGGGATTAAAAATAAGCCAGCTACCAACTCCTTGTGTGACCTTGGTCAAGTCTTTCAACACCCTTATCCTTCAGTTCCCAAACTGTGTAACTAAAAGAGTGAGGGAGAGGGCTTTGTGAAGGTTATTGATTGATCACTGTTTGCAAAGCCTGCTGAGATGCCACTGGGAAAAGCATCAAACTGTATGTGTTTAAAGGATCTATGTATGTTATGACATTATTATTGAAATACTAGTAACAAAAAATTGCACAAAAAAAAAATTCAGAAGATAGGAAGAGAAAATAGTTGCAAGCCAACCTGCAAAAGAGGACTTATATTTGGTACATTATGTCTGATCTTGTAGCAGCAGTTAAACATAACATGAGGTGAACTTTTTGTATGGAGGGGTCTGATGCAAAGGGCACTCAACACCATCCAGAATTAGGCAGCACCCTCACTCTACTCAAGGGCTTATTTGGGAGTCACATATTCAACTCTTCACAGTGGTGACCTGTGCAATTGGTGCAATTTTCTTAAGGTAGATCATCCAATTTTTTCAAAAAGCTGTCTTGTAATTTTCGTGTAAGAAAAGCAGTTTTATTTTTATGCTTTTCTCAACCACATGTACATTTAGGTAAATTCTGATTTTGCACCTATGCAAATGCAAGGGGCATTTTACACTTTTCTTAAGTACTGACACATTTACAACTGCAATTTCTCCAGAATGTCATTCAGCCAAGATTGATTATTTGCTGCAAAGTGAGCAGAGGAAAGAGAAAGAAAGGAGCTGTCAAGCATTCTTGCTTTTTTCTTTAGGAAAGAGAAAAGAGAGGCTTATCTTTGGAAAGACAGAGCCTTTTATTAAAGGATGAAATGAGCACTGAACAAACAGTATGTGGAATTCCAGATATGCTGATACTAACAGAAGAAATAGTTAAGATGGCAGAAAAATCTTATGTTTTCAGAGACTTCAAAGGAATTTGTTCTAGATGGATCTCCATTAATTTCCTGGGACTTGCTGATTCATGTGGTCCCTTTGCATGTGATGCATTTCACCCATTGCCCCTCTCCCCAGAAAACTATCAGGTCATGGTTTTTCTTAATATATTCCATTTCTCAAGCTTCCTCTTACATCTTAAAATTCAGACCTCCATGTGGCCATTGAACTGCTCCACTGCAAATTATTACTATATTCTATTAGTATTTTGTTATTGATGTACTCTGGAATTATTATACAATCAAGACTTGCAACAAGCTACACAGAATACAAAGGTGCCTTTTCTCAACTATTTCTCTCTCAAAAGCAAATCACAGAGAAAGCCGCCTTGATTTCCTGTGACCAAAAATTTTGCAGTAACTGCTTTGATAAAGCAACAGGATTCTTTTCATTTTTGCTGTTATAATCCTTGTAAAGTAATGGCCAAAGACCAGGTTCTGGTACCTTTACTGACACAAAATAGCGTTGAAATCTGAGAATCTTCCAACTGACTTTGACAACTTGCAGAGTAAGGCTATTAAATTAAACAAGTCACATCTGCGAATTCTAAACCAAGACCCCAACTTATGGTTCAATGCCTTTGCCACTGCTGTTAGAAAACTTATGTATTTACTTACTAAGCTTAGACATTTATAGCCTATTCTAACAATAATAACAAAAAACTTGAGGCTGCAATTAGTCAAAAAACCTATATAGCATATGCTTCTATAGACCTAGATATTAGCCAAGATGTGGGCATTTGCAGCATAATTGTCCCTCTAAACCTGTAACCTCACCTTTAAGAGGACATGACAATTCTTTCATCTGTGATAAGAACTCAGCCTGCTAAACAGTAAAAGCTGTGGTAAAAATCTCACCCCCTCCACCTGTCTCATAAAGAAACAGCCAAATGTGCTCCACTTAGTTACAGTTTTGTTAGATGAAGTAATGTCCATTGGGAACTGGACAGAAACTATTACACCTTTTTTTCACAGGACCATACATAAGTGGCCTAACGTGTTTTAAACTAGAGATATATAAACAAAGCAGAGCCACCAACTCCCAATATTTGACCTTGATTTTATAAAATGTACCCAAAGGCAGATTCACTGAAATTGCAATTGACTTTGCAATCATTTTGCCTTTTCTTCTGGGTCACTGTAAGAAGCACAGTGAATTGCTATTATGCTTAACTAAGTTTAGAATGTCATGTCTGCTTCTGAAGCTAATTGACTCTTTCCAACTCTAAATGAACCACTGAACCTTTTCAGGAAGCTTTGCAGTACTAGAGCACAGAGAGATAACTTGCAACAACTGGGTTTTGCATTGTATGTTTGATGCAGAGTGTGGGCTTCAGGCAAGGCCGGGAAGTTTGAAATTTTTAATGTACATATATGTATTATTTTTAAGATGTCAGGATCCTTTATCATATACACTATTTGAAAAGCTGCCTAACAGTCACCAGAAAAACAGCAGGCAAGATACAGGAAAAAGCTGGACACCAAACCACCATGCTATGAGATGAATGCACATTCACAGTAAGGCCTATGCAATTGCTAGGAAGACTCAAGTGCCCCAGCAACATCCCTCCTCCTCCAGGCTAAAAGCCGCACTGCACTTTCCAACTCTTGCCCACAGCCCGGTCTATATGTACTCCATGGGGAACATATAGCTACCTGTCTATAGCCTCTGAATCTTTCAAATTCAGGTTTAGGGGTTAACTAGGATGTGTTCCACAGCCCCCTGCAAAGGGGGAAAGTCCAGCCATTTAGTAGAAGGCTTTAATGTTACGTTTAGTGTAACATGACAGAGGAGATACTATTACCATGTAAAGCAATGGAAAAGTTCCAGCACAGTTTTGAAAGCATTTCTTTTCCACACTAGCTTTCCTAGGCATGCTCCTCCACACACACATTCCCTCCCCCCACCCAGGGTTGCGGCATGCCTGCCCTTTACTCACAGCTGCTTTCAAATTCCTTAATTAGAACACAGGTGAAGCTTAAGGCACCATACCATGGTTATTTCAAATATTACAACCTGTGTGGGTTTTAAACCACCACTGGTCCCAGAAATGGCTGTTAAAAGTACTAATGACTGGGATAAGGCACTTTAAGGAAATACATTTATGTCTCCCTTTTCAGAATGTTATTTTTCACTCTGCATATTGTTTGGCTAAAACAACAACTTCAAAGTCTGAACACATAATAAGCATTAGATAAAGGGAAAGGAGAAGATATGAAAGCTTAACTCCAAGCTGCTGTGAGTTCATCCCATACCAAACTAGACAAAACACAGTAAGTCTTAAGGCTCTTTGAAAGGACAAAGTTTATCGCAGGTTACGATTTGGCCCATTTGGCTGACATTTTACTTCTCCATCCGAGCCTGGAACTTGGCAGACAACACAAGTTTCTTTTTCTCCTCAGTAAAGTATCTGATTTTCTTTCCAAGTACTCAAACAACTGGGCCTAAAGTTCACTTTTGCTGTATAGACATGAACTGATTTGACAAGACAAATTACAAGAAAACAGACAAAAAAAAGTTCTAAATTTAAAGCACGATACGAAGTCACTGCTAAAGCTGAATCACCATTGTTCCCCTCACAAGAAAGTTATTTCCTGTAGGCAAGATCAGCAGTGTCAGACTCACCTACATGCAGGCAGCAAGAGCCAGCAGCAGATAGGATTCCTCAGCACCAGTGCAGAAATGGGCTATGCAAGGCTGTGGTAGAGCTAAAGACCATTATCACAACTTTGATCAAAAAGGGGAAGGGGGCCTTGGGCTGTGATTAAATAGGACTCCTGGGCCCAGAGTCCTACATTATTAAGGTAATTAAGGCCTCCAGGACCTGCACTTAGCAACCTGTTTCAGGGACTTCCAGAAAGCAGGTGTGAAATACTGGGCCAGATCTCATCTTTAGCCTCCAAATCTGGCAACTATCCCCTCAGTTTCCAATGACTCTCACTTTTAAAACAGTTTTCCTCTTTTCTCAAATGGCCTTGCAATTATGCCAGGTTTTGTAGGCATTGCTTAAGCCTAACAACTAACACCTGAACTTGACATCAAACACAGAATCAGTTAAAAGAAGTGGGGAGATGGAAAACACATCTTTGGTTATACAGTTCATCCCACACCAATGGAAAGTTATTCCCAAAAGTTTTCTACTTTTTGAAACCAGTCAATCCATGAGATTTCCACTAGCTCCCTTGGGAGGTATTCTACACCATATGAAGTTTCCTGATAGTCAGATTAAGTTTTCTTTTGCCCAATTTCATGCATTTATTCCTAATAATACACCCTGCAGCCATCCTAAAAATCCTTCTCTCTTCTTAACATTTGGACCCTTGCAGTATGCTAAACAGTTCACATATTCTCTTTAGTCATTGTTTCCTCATTCAGATATTTCTTTTGGAAAATAAACTTGGCAGAGACCAGAAGACAGCTCTATTACCATCAAACTTCCTGTGAATGCAACTGGAAAAAGAAAAGCTCCTCAGTTAAGTACTTCAATGTGCAAATAACACACACTGGAGTTAACAGCAATCCCCAGAGTGGTGATTCTCAGAAGCTCTATACGTGGAAATCTCACCCAAGGACAGAGAAGGAGCTTGAACCAGCTTAAGAATTGAGGAGGAAGATAGTGTGTTCTCATCACTAAAGCACGAGTTGGATTATCTTAAGCTACTCCTGGCTCTGCCATCAAACTACTGTGTGGTCTGCTGTGACTTTGTTTCCCTATGTATCAAATGGGTTTATGGGAATTTGGCTTCCTTTCTTTCCTCTTAGCATTTCTTTTTTTCAACCAAATAATTGAGGGGAGAAGATTACCACAGGAAAAAAGGTCCCTGCAAAATGCCTTGAGCCCTAAAAGCATCACCTTATGTACCACATAAATAGTTAGAACACTGATAGAATTAAAAATTTCCTCCTGTTCACTTGATGAGGAGGAAGCAATACACTTCCCAAACTCAAGGAGAAATTTGTGACAAAGGTGTGCCAAAGGTCTGTAGGGTGGGACTGACGTTCCAGGTTTAACTGCGAAGTCAAAAGGAGAATGGCAATCTGTCACAGGATATGATGGACTCTTTCCTTGCTCTCCCTATCCAGCACCTGGGCACTGATGTAAGTGGTAACTAAAGTGTGACAGGAGTATCTTTTTGGAAGCATTCTCAGTGCAAATCTCAGCACCACTATGCTACGTTGGTATGCTACTGACAGACTAATTTAGAGATGATGAGAAGCATCATTTAATTACTCCAGTTACTAAACAGCTTCAGCACCCACAACACTCACCAGAACCTAAACCCCAAGATAACTTTAGAACTGAGTTTGCAGCACCCATCCCTCCTCATTCATTAGTTCCTACAGATAGTATGTCTACTAACCACAGCAGCATTAGCACCCAAAACCAGCTAGTTTTTTTTTCTCATGACCAAAATTACACAGTGGGATTTGGATGTATTGCAAAAAAATTGCAGCTGGCTTTTCAAACCTGCATGGGAAGAAAACTAGAATTTTTCTGCAAGCCAAAAGGAGATTTCTCCACACTATTTTCCAGGGCTCAAAAGCTAGAATAGAAATAAGTTTTTACGGAGATTAACCTTATGAGGTAGAAGCACAGGGACATACAATCTGCTACCTCCAGTCTTTTTCCTGAGCTCCTGCTCCTGGCCATGAACAGTTGGACATTTGGACTTCAGTACTTCAGTACGTAATACTGAAATGCTTTTCAGGAAGCAGGTACACTATGCCAGAACTGACTAATTGTGAATGGGTTTACTACCCAAAGGAGATAAGAAACTGTGCTTGAGAAACTGTTTCAGAAAAAAAGAATTCTTCCTCCTCTGCATCAGCCTCCCTTATTGTTTTGGTTCAACTTCAGTCAATCTTTTCTAAGCCTATGATAGAGATTAGAACAGTATATGGAAAACCTGGCAAAGCTATACCTCCTTCCTGACAGTCCATATACCTCTTTGTGAGTTAAAACAACACGATACATGTTACCTGAGCTCATCTTCATACAATTAATGAAAGTGATTCATCTAATGCCGTATGATGAAAGTTAAATCAGAGCCAAGTCCTCAGTACAATCTCCTCAACAACATGACAATGACTCCTTTTCCTGTATTATTTTCCTATCTTTACTGCATCCTGTAATTTTGCAGAGATACATAATTATAAGGATGACCTGAACAACATCTCTTGCTCTCATACTAGTTTATCTCTGTTCATTTCACAATTCTTGACAAGAAAACTTCTGAATTGATTTTGAAAAAATTGCTCTCTCTACCAAAAGGACTTTCAAGATTAATTCAACAGGGCTCTTGACTGGCCTGAAACTCAATAGCAGCCCACTACAATAAACAATTTTAATACCTCTGCCCACACTATGTCTAACAAAAATGTTATTATCCTATAACTTTATACCCAATTATTTATACAAAGGAGAGGAAAACCATAAAGAATACCCCTCAACTGTGGATAGATTTTCAGCAGAACAATTTTACAGAGTTCTTTCTTCAAAGGAATATGTAGGAAGAAACTCATTTGTCTCTGCTCTGAAATGAAAGTACACATGACTACCCCTCTGATCAATCACATCCTTTGTATTTATGTAGTTTGGTATGGTTTGTGTTTTCATGATGTTCTTTTTATTATAAAGAATTCAGACTCCTATGTGTAGTCAAAACTAGTTTTTGAATGCACACACACACACAAAAATCCTGGTATCAATCAATATCTTGTCTAAAGAGGGAACAATGTTATTACTATGCAGTGATCAGTAACATTAAGTAAATGAGGTGCACATTCATCCAAATTCTTCTATGAAACTACTTAGATTTACAAATATGAAAGTAAAAAGGCAAGGTCTTTTGAACTGGTAAATCAGAAGAACTTTGCTGAACCTATAGCAGTTAGTATTGCTGGGGTCTTGGCCCACAGGACCATCCATCAGTGTTTTAAACACACCTTCCTACTATATATATAAAAATGCTGTATTATCTTAATATGTGTCATCAATATTAAAGGACTTTGTTATATAAATTTTACATAAATATATTTCTACTGCCATTAGTAGAAATACAACAGCAGAAAACAAGTATAATAAACAAATCAAGTCCCATATGGAAATATAAAATTTCAATGAAAATTAGCCTCTCCACCTCCAAAAGTTAACTGGCCCATCCGTAAAAGCATTAGGTACCAAAAGTAATAATTTTAATGAAGAAGGAAAGAATAAACCTCTACATTAGAAATTAAAACAAACAGTAGTAAAAGCAGTAAATTGAGCTAATAAGGTCCAGCAGAATCATAAATCACCCAGCCCAGCAGACAATATTTGAAAAAGGCTAAGTGGTAACAAGCCACAGAGACAAGATGAGACAAAGTAACCATGTCATGTAGAACAAATGCTCCAAAACAAACACAATGGCAAAAATAATTACATGTTAATCAAAGCCTTAGTACAAGAAAAAATTTAAAAAAAAATGTATATTGTCAAGTTTCACAATTGCTTCTGGTTTTGGACAACAGAATTTGCACTTGCAAAAATTTCCCTGCAAAGAAAACCCCAGAGGAGATGCAGGTAAAAATTACACCAGTAATTCATACATGGATTTCTCTAGCTAGCTGGCTGAATTCAGATACACAGTTGAATATCTGAATTCATGAGTGAAAACATTCACCTACTCATAAATAATTTCCAAGTGCATCATTTGCTGTCACAGTCTGCTTCTTAGAAGAGGACTGCTGAGTTTCACCTTACCACTCTATATTCTCAAATTCAGAAGACCAAAGGTAGTTACCTAGTGCGCTTTCAGTCTTCATGTGTTAGAAGAGGTTACAGAAGCAGTGCTAAACACGCACAAACACGGAAAATTCTTATCCAGTAATAGATGAGACATAATGCATGAGGCCTGAGCAATACATATCCAAGTCAGGAATTAGCACTCAACATGAATAATGCTCTCAAAAATGGAATCTCAGAAGAGAAAAACATCAGAACAGTGCAAAATATTCCCAGTTCAGTTAAAGACATTAATGAGTGTATACATAAACATGAAATTTCAGAGGTTCTGAAATTTAAAAACACTTTCAGATGGTTACAGTCATGTTTCTCTAAGATTATGAAACACAGACAAAGTAAAACTGTGGTTCAGGAGGCAATAACTCAGCTCACCAAAAGGGTTGCCAACCACTGCAACAGCCTGCCCAGGGCAGTGGTTGAGTCACCATCCCTGGAAGTGTTCAAAAACTGTGTAGACAAGGCCCTCAGTCACACGGGTTCGTGGTGGCCTTGTCACTGCTGGGGAATGGTTGGACTTGATGATCTTAAAGGTCTTTTCCAACATGACTGATTCTATGATTCTGTGTCTCTGTGATTCTTCAGTTTCTGAAACCAGAAACTGGACTAGCCTTAAGCTCTGATGCAACATTTGATTTTTAACCTAAGGGATATAACTTCTCCTTTTGATAATCCTGCTCTCATGAGTATGTACACTAAACTATAATAACAAAGACACAGACCCCATAACTGGAAATATAGACGACTGAAGGTCTTCTGAGGTCTGACCATAATAAAGGTGAAGCAACTCACACAGCTGGGGAAAAAAGCATCATGTGACCGTGATTATGCTCTCTTTACATACACACTCTTATAAACACATATACAAACATTTTAATATGTTTAAAATAGAGGAGAACAGGATTTCATTATTAGTCTAACCTGTCCTTAGCAAAACTTTCTCAACTGGTTGAAACTAACCACACAAAAAACAACAACAAAACCCACCACCAACAACAAAAAACAACACAAACACAAACAAACAAACAAGCCACAAAACTGCAGGCCTGTCTGACAAACATGTATAAAACCAGAATCAATCCAGTAAAACACTGAACTTTGATGTGCATGCTTTTCTGAATTAAGGTGGAAGAGAGTCCTATTCTGCTACTTTTAAATGTTGTACTTACAACTGACTGGCAGCATTTGAAAAATCAGATCCCTGTTCACACTTCTAATATTTTAAGTGGCCTGGGAAAATATAAATAAAACTAATTAAATGCCATAGCTAATTCATTTAGTCACTTCTTGCAAGTGAAATGAAAGTACACATCTAGTGCATGAACTTGTACATTAAAAGTCATCTCTCTATAATAAAACTTTTTTTTAACCTCCTGAGCTGGTCCCAGCTGCTTTTCATACATCTATAACAAACTTTGTGCCAAATGAACTGCTTATATATTTTTCTAAACAAGCCCCACTTTACTTTTTCCAATCAGTCCACACAGATGGCAAGTAAAGAAAACACTTTAGTGTCAATCTGGTGGAGACCATCACTGAAGTGGTTTTGCCAAGAAAAAACAGACTAAACATTAATGAGGCCAAATAGAAAAGCTTTACAGGCTGAAAGTACTAGATTTCTCTGGACATACAAAAATTCTATAGTCACTTTAAAGTGCTTACAAAAAAATGCTTCTCCAATTTCATGCAGCATATATCAACCATATTCTAATTGGGGTAGCAATGTTTAGTCCACACAAGCAAGAATGGGTACCACATTTCTAAAACATTAGCAAGGAAATGTTTTGGGATTTTTTTCTTTTTTCTGTGGATGTACACAAAAGTTTCAGCACCGCTTGTAATGAGGATATTTTCCATTACAAAGAATGAACTTCACAGAATTTTCCTACAATGTTACTAAATAAGTTTCTCTTATTGAAAGATCTTACTATTTGTTTTTTTGGACACTATCTGAATTAACACCACATCGCTATACATGTAGCAACTCCAGCCTAATTTCTGTTGTACCTGTTTTTGTGAATGCAGCTAACTGTGCTGAGAAAAAGGAAAAATTAGGGAAGATTCAAAATAAATACTCTATTCGACAAAGTGCTAGGTTTTGCCTACATGACAATATTAAAGTTTGTGTTATCTAGTATGCCTTGCAGATGAGACGCAATATCCTCCATGTACAGCAGTGTCATTGCTTAGCACTTGCCAAGACCTGACCAGATACAGCTATTACTGAAGCACAATTAATCAAAGTGTACCATATAAATCTGTTATAAATATAAATCTGTTGCATCAGGAGGTTTCACGGAGGTTGGTTAGATCCTTTATATCCAGGCTTCATCAACAGTGAAAGTTAAGTAAGAAGTACAGAGTGTACAATAAAGTTTTTAAACCAAGGAGTCATATTCACTTTGAAGCTTTATCACAGGAAACCGGTCATCAGTTATCTATATACTTCATACTTGGAGCTTTTTTTAGAAAACAATCTTTTAAGTCACTCAAACACTGGTTTTAATGGTAAATTTGAGATTCTCTTTCCTATGAAGGGAAGCAGCTGCTTGACAATTTGTAGCTGTGTTTTAAACACGTCTAAACTGCCATGAGAAAAGCATTCATGTGCTACTCATGTTAATATTGCCTTCTTCAATAACAGGTGAAGCTGCTATTGACTTAGGATAGACATGTAGAGTATTTTGAACCATCAAGGCAGAATCACAGCGAGCAGTTTCCAGTGGTCAAAAAGATCCAAAGATAAATGTCTCACTATACTACATTTCTTACAGGTTTCAGCTTTTCTTCTTCAGCTTTTCTTTTGTAATGCTCTTTTCTCATCTCATCTTTTTTTAGCACTTTTTTGTAAGTATTTTCCATGATACCTAGCCAGTTGAGGATGAACTGTTAGGTTCCATTTCCTCTTCTGTATACCTTAAGCGGTGGTCCAGATTTTAAAGGAGGCCAACATGTTGGACAAGGAAACATCTGGACATCCAAACTGCTGTGTGATGAGCACTGCTGAGATTGTGGCAACATTTCAGTGCAAGAGCAGGTCTTTAGAAGAGTCTTATCCTAATAGTGAAAATTATTTTTAAGTCTAAACAGCTATGAGCAGAGTGAATTATTTACCCTGACTAGCTCATTATAAACTGATGTTGGTTCGTCTTATTTCCCCAGAAGAGCATTTAGTTTATCAGTGTATTCACCAGACACTGTAATTTTATGCCAAAGCAGATACAAGTCTAAAGAAAAGGGTCTAAATATATAGATATAGATAAATAATCAGGGATCAGTTTAAAAGATATATCCAGAAGACAAAGCTTCAAAAGGTGCTGTTAACTAGATTGCTCTGTGGTAAGGATATTCAGTAAACAGATTATCTCTAATAAGCTTATCCTCTATTAAACCACTAAGGAGTCAATGCTGTGATAAGACTGTTCTCAAACACAATGAATTATAGACATACAGTTATTGAAAGGAGTAGAGTGAGCTTTCCTTTCTCCCATAGGGCTACTCAGTGACTCCCTGTGCTCACCCTAACTGCTGATGAACAAAGATGTATAGAGTGGCACACCAGATTTGATCATTCTTATAAAAGGTGATCAAATTAGGTATTAGAAACTCATTAAGACAAAACAAAAAACTCACTGCTTCTAAAGCTACCTGTAGAGATTTCAGCACTTTCACAGAAGCATGGGAAGAGCAAACCCAGTGAAAAATCTGCCTTAGAGCAGAAGTGTTTTCCTACAAGTATTTCATTTTGGAACAGTGACGTAACAGTTTCACCAAGATCTCTCAGGCATCAATAACTGTATAATGATTGCTGCAATAACTGCAATATTCATCCAAGAATTGCAGTATGATTTTCATTTCTCTAAAAAAAATAAAGAGAATGAAGTGATCAGAGTGAGGGGGCAAAAATTACATGAACAGAAGTTACAAGACAAATTCAGTCATATCTATGGCATTTACAACCATTTCTTTAAACTGAGATATGCATTAAGGCTTGTGTAAGTCTTCTGTGTAAGCCAGCTTCTAATTTTCATAATGGTAGAGACTACATTGTTTCTGGGACTCTCAAGTGACCAGAACACAGAGAAGTCCCTAGACACACTCCATTTGAATTCTGAATACAGGAAGCATCATCCAATTTGTTAAAAATGTTTCTATAATTGCAATAACAAAGTCAACACTGATAAAACATCATTTGCTGCAAGCTATAAGGAAATCATTCCATCATTTCCAGCACATACCAATGCATAGTCAATTTATGAAAAGGTCAGGGAGCAAAGAAATTCTCAAAACAGTGAAAAGCCTGTGAAATAATAAGAAGGATGTCTAGTTAATAAGAATAATAAAAAAATAAAAAATATTACAAATGCTGAAAGAGCAGTGAACAGGCACAATAAAGAAAGGAGGCTGGTGAATAGAAAGAGTTGGGAAAGTTGAGGCAATTACCCGCTAAGAAGTAAATTTTTGAGTCATGTTACAAATCAGCATGTGCTACCAAATCTAAGTAGGAATGTGCCAATTAGCAGAGCAAACATTACAGTTCTGAGAATATCGGGCTCTAATGGTGTGCCTTGGAAGGCTTAAACCACAAAATTCAAGCTGTGGACTCAGACGATGATACCAGGGCTCCAGCCAGTTTTCAGGGTACCTTTGCAGGGTCTGATTAGGTACACAGCTCTAATGATGGCTCAGAGACTGGCTGTCATGCAGAGCGGTGAAAAACAGCTTAGTGTTTCCATAAGTTTTCACTATGTATTTTTCCACCCTCCAGAAAAAGCATGTTTGCTAAACACAAACCATGTAACCTTGTTGTCGTGGATAAGGCATTAATTACACAGTTCTACAATCAGCAGCTTCAAGTTAAAAATAAATAAAAAAGTTCACAGGTTTGCAGGCTGTCACAAGAAAAATCCGCAAAGTGTTTCTTTCTGTTTATTTAATCTGCTTGTGAAGTTGCTGTGGAAAGAGAAAAATAATGATGCATAGAAAAAAAATCCTCCTGAGAATCCAGTCATTGATTAAAAAAATGTTAATTAAGAATCCATGCCTTCAGAATGATATCTAATTTGGCATACAGGGAAAAAAGCATCTAAGAGAGAATTAAAGGCAAGTCCCATGATAAAGATGCTTTGGTTTGGATTAAACTGTTAAAAGCCTCAGACTTTAAACACTGTAGAAAAAAAACCATACTCGATATATACCAGAGGGAGTATTAGCATTGTAGGGAAAATCTCTATATGTGATAGCTTATAATTGCAAATACAGTGGAAATAAAAAGTTTAATAAATCACTTTTCCGCCAATGTTTTTGCCTTTCAGAGTTCTCTCCTTTTTGGCTAATTGCTTACTTAAACTGCAGTGTAACAAATCTTTATTCTGCAACTTTCACTGTCTGGCAAATCATTGGAGAATGAAATCTTGATCTATAACAAACTCAAAACACAAACATCTGTAAGTACAACACATACCGTCAGGCATTTAAATCCCATAGCTGGTAGGTCAGATCTAATCATTTGCACCATAGTCTTTACCTTGAGCACACATAAGAACCCCCTTCCCTGCAATGGGAATTTATCACTAAAGACTATCAAGATCCAAGAGCTGACTGTTTACTCAGAGTGTAAGGAAAAGGTGAACATGCTGATGCGTATGGGAAGTAGATTCAGGCTCATGAGTGAATATAAAGTGTCCATATAGGCAGATAAGTACTACAAGCTGAAAGTGTTGAGCAGAATTCCACTGCCCTCCCAAATCTTACATTAACACAGTACTGTAACAAGAAGATTAATAGCCTCCTGCACACATTGGTTACCACATACCACATCATGCTAAATCCATACACATTGTGCAAGCAGAAAAGGAAAAGGCTGGTGCAGAAAACATTCCAAGGGTTTCATATTTGTGGAATTTCTCTTTTGCACTAGGAAATTCCTTTATTTCAGTAATTCACAGACGTTACACATGCATCCTGAAAGCACAGACTCAGCCAAAACAAATGAGCATCTTTATTTAATATTATAGATACAAAAACATTTCCAAATATGCCAGCATATGCTTAGTACCAAATAGAAATGTGGCCCAGATTTTTTTGCTTCCTGAAAAGTAGGCAACATAGCCATAGAGGACTGGCCAAGGAAACTATGCAATGTATTGATTCCACATATTTCCTCCATGTGGTTTCCTGTGGAAGTCCTATCAACATGTGTGTCTGATTTCTCACAGTGATTCATCACTGTGCTAGCCCAGGAGGCCAGAATGATGTAAGCTAAACTGGTATTTTCAAGTAAGTATAAGGAGCATTGGCACAAAGCTCTCAGCAAATTTCCTATATTGGCTAGCTCTTTTACACTCTTCCAAAATCCCCAACATACACTTCACATTTTAAACACAGGTAAATTTTGCCTGCTGAACATTAACTACTGCCAAAATAACAACTGCTGAGTCTGCTAATGCTTCTTTTGAGGATATCAGTGTCCTCTGGGGAAGCAACCAACCAGAGATGCTAATATTGTTCATAAAGCCCGGGAGTAGCCAAACCAAGCCCTCTGAATTCAAAGAACCCTAAACTTTGAGCTCAGGAAAAGAATCAAAATAAAATTTTATTTCCAGATCTAGATCCTTCCTTTAGTGAGCTTAGCCCAAACCAGATCCAATTGTTTTTGCTTTTACCAACAGTAGATCCTGCTGTAGAAGCAGGGCCCTGCTGAGAGAAAAATGAGGTTCCAGAATTTGGGCAAGTCTCTGCCTTTAAGGATTTAATTTCTCAAACTCATACAGTGACTTAGCAGGTCTGTCAGCAGGTATAAAAAATTCTCACAATGGCATTTAAGGAAGTGAGAAGAAAACTCTTAAGATAAGGAGCCCATAGAAATAAAGCATCTTCAGTTCAAGAGAATGCAGCTAAAATACCCTTAAATTAACCTTGTTGGAGGAGATAAAAGTGGAAATCTCCAAAATCCATATGCAAAAATGCCAAACTGGAAGCTTTTTAGGACTCTCATACGCACCTACATTGTTTTGCAGTATTTGTGGATATATACAAGAAATTTCAGTGTAAGCCCAGCCAGTATAAAATCCTTCAGTACTGCCGCAATGATGATTTTCCAAACATCCAAACTAAAAAAAAACTTTATTTTTTTTATTTTTTTAATTATCATTGCCTCTTCTTTCTCACTGAAAGATGTGAAACTGAGGCCTAAGTTTCCATATTCTGCAACTAAAGAGTTGTGAGCATAAAGAAGTTTCACTTTGAACATATAACAACACTCAGGAGGAAGAGGAGTCACACCCATAAACCCCCCAAACATGTCAAACTTTCCAAAAAAGAATAGACATTAAAAACATGAGCAAGGAAGTTAAGATGTTTAAATTATGAAATCCAAGCCCCTTTTCATTTTTAACCCAGTTAAGGTCTCCATAACTCTAAGGAATATTTTATAATTCTCTTTGCACTCCTCTCATGTCTTACCTTATCTATATTGTTATATCAGCAGAGATACAACCATAGGTTACAATATTCCCTGAACATTTTAGTACTAGGTACTTTTCAAGTAAGCAATTATTTCTTCATGGTTTAAATATATATAAAGAAAACAATCTTAAAGCTCCCTGTTAACTCTGAATTAGTTCTTTTCCTTTAATTCATTCAGACATCTAAAAATATCATATGGGATAAACAGATTTAAATGTATGTAAATTTATATATACATATTTACACAAATACAGCTGAGGTTGAGTAGATGTGATCCAGCAGAGTGTATAGGAAACAAAATATAGCTTCCAGCTTCCCCTACAGCAATAGTTCCCAATGGCATAGGAAAAACATGAAATAGTGTCCTCTCCTCCAAATTATGAGCATCATTTCTGGTGATACGACCCTGAAAACTGTCCTTTTTCAGTGCGAGGACACCCACTGCACTGATAGCAGTATCAGCCTGGATTCTTACTGCCTCACATTTCTGACCTGTCCCACCTTACCTGAGTTCATTGGTGTGGAGAGGGAGGGCAGCCATGTAGGTGCCAAGGTGCAGGAAGGGGCAGCAACAGCCCCAGGGTGCTGCTGGTCCTACCTGCCTCCATAGCCCAAAGGAGAAGGTCCCAAGGTGGTCGCATTGAGGCTGCTGACCAACTTTGAAATGTGTTTTCTCCTAAGAATCAAAGTCCTCTAAGATTCTACAAATGAGAAGAATACAAGGATGTGTTTGGAATTTTATGCTATATAAAGATTTCTTTTCTTTTCTAAGAAAAATTAAACATTATTTTTTAAGTGGTGTGTTTTTTAATTGTTACAGTACTGCTCATTCAGTTAATTCTTTCAGTTGCCTCCCATAGCCAAGGGGACAAGGGACTACACCAGCTAAGAGAACAACAGGAATCACAAAAGCTTGATCATGGCTTAAACAATGTCTGCTAGCATAAGAGAGATCGAGTTCAGAAATTTCTCTAATATTTAATGGAAGACACCACTACCCTCACTCCTCTGTGAAAATCCCACATGCATCTGCCACAGGCTTACTTGCTGACACCTGTCACACCATCAGCAGCTTCATTTCATTTTGTGTCTCCTATCTTTACTGCTGTTTTTCAGATGGACCATCTAGGGGATCCCTAGTCTACTACTGTTGTTATGCTGCTAAAGTCATTCTGAAATCAATCATTCTGGAGTCAAAATGATTCAGACTTGGTCTTTCTTGGATTGTTTTGGTGTTTTGGGTTTTTTTATTTCTAAATTTGTTACCTAAACAGCAATGAAAACCATTACCTCTGAGCTCATCTCAGATCCAAGTGACAGAAAATCTTCTCATAGGACTGTTCCGTGACTGTTGAGACACGCATACCATACGCAAAATAAAGGAAATGCCAAACCAATTGCTGCTTAGTATTTTTTAAATGAAAATTCGTGATTAAAAGGAGGATAAATAATTGCATCGCCTGTTCTCACCATTCCCCTGCTTACCTTTTCCCAAACCTCAGCAAATTTGTCACAAGCAGAAACAGCGATGTTATTCTGTGAATGCGAACACACTGAGTCAGTAAAATGTAGTGCAAATCCTTTTTCTTCTCCATGTTGTTTAGAATCAAAAAGGGAAGAAGGCATGTGTCCTTCACAAAGGTGCTTGCTTATCTAATGTCACACCAGCAACACGTCTTCTGTTAGCAGTAAACAAAACTCTTCATATTAAATAAAGCTATTAAAGAGCAAAAGAAGTAACTGTTTACATAACACTTAGCCAAGCTGAGAGGTAGAAGCATGAGGCAAAAAGATGGCATTCCTCCTTTCCCAGCAACAGACTCTCCTCTTTCTGCCCTTCACTAGCCAAGCCCACAGGTCTCTCTGCTGCTGGGTCTTGTCACACAAAGGAAGATAGTAGAGCAGTCAGTCCTTTTAGATTAAAGAAGACCAGCCAAAGGTCATGTTGCACCTACAGGACACTAAAGGACTAAGTAGTCCTTTCCACAATGCCAGAACTGGTGGATGGGACTCAGATTTGCCTAATGCATTTGAACAATGCAACCACTCGCTCCAGCCTTGACACAGCATGGCCATTACAGACAGTTGGTCAAAACTCTTCAGATTCAGACTCTAGAAGCAATAAGCAATGGCACTTCTCTAAGAGGCAACAGCAGCAGAAACATCTCATTTTCTTTTGCTTGGGTAACTACGGTTATATCAGATGTCATTTCATGTTACATAATGACTTCAGAGAAGGTAGACTGTCTGGGCACATAGTGAACTCTGCAATCTGTTCTTGCCTTTGGAAAGAGCAGAATTTTTGTCAGCAGACACAGAAAAGTACAGGACATTTGAGAGAAAGAACACCACAAAACTGTCTGCTCAATCTGGAAAAGCTGTAAATTCATTCCTTAAACAGCTTTTTCCAAAGAAGCCAACAGCTTTGCTGTGCCTTCAACACACCTTCTGAGAGGCAAACTCAATGGCAAAGAGAAGCTGCTTTTAATCATACAACTCCAGAGCTTTGCTACCCCAATAAGAAAAAACACCTATGACAGAAAACGGGGGCAGGAGTGGCCTTCCCCTGTGAGTCCTACCACAAAATCTTGCCAGTGGGAAACTAAAAAAGCATTAAGGAAACAAAATGAAATTGAAAAGATGAAATTAAATGCTCAAGCAGAAATGAAAAATTGAAAACAAACTGCTAAAGTCAGAAAGTGCAACAGGCCACAGATTTTTTTCAAAGTCCTCAAAAAATGTTTTGCCAAAAGTATTTGGTCCCAATAAATCTGCACTTGGGGGTGAAAAATGAAGAATGACCAAAAAGAAAGTTATTGCAATACATTGATGATAACTTTCTTCTCCAAGTGACAGAGCAGCCGACAAGGAGAGGTGTTATGCTGGACCTTTTGTTACCAGCTATGAGGGGCTTGTGGAGAATGTGAAGCTCAAGGGCAGCCTTGGCTGCAGTGACCATGAAATGGTGAAGTTCAAGATCCTTAGGGCAGTGAGGAAGGCAAGCTTGCTACCCTGGACTTCATGACTTTGGCCTCTTCAGGGATCTCCTTGGTAGAGTTCATGGGATAAAGCCCTCAAGGGAAGAGGGGCCCAAGAAATCTGGTTAATATTCAAGGACCACCTCCTCCAAGCTTAGGAGGGATGCATCCCAGCAAAGAGGAAGTCAGGCAGAAAAAACAGCAAACCTTCATGGATGGAAAAGGAGTTCCTGGAAAAAATTAAACACAAAAAGGAAGTTTATAAAGACTGGCAGCAAGGACAGGTAGCCTGGGAGGAATATATGGAAATTAATACTTATCATTAACCTATTTTGATGAAAACATCTTCCCATATTATCTAGTTCTTTTTTACAGTCCCATAGTACATGTCCTAAGAGTCACTGGAGCACAGCAGAGCACTACTATTTACCGCTAGTACAACGGCAGTTTACAGCTCTCTGTTTAGACTGCAAAAACAATCTTGATGCTGCATGATCTGCATTTTAAGGCTACAAGTTTCTGGGTGCTGGCACATACTTAATCACATGTTAAATCAGACAGTTGCATGTTCCTATCTGTGCCACAGAAGCCTCTAATCTTTGTTAGGCAGATAACAGTTTTATCTGACAAATATTTTTAGAACACAGCAGCTGAGCTACCATTTATTACCATTTCCCAAGAGGGATTTGACCTTAAGACCTCAAGAAGTTCTGTAGCAGGTACTATTTCCACAGATCCTGCTTCAGCTGTGAATAGTGTTACAGAACTGGCTTTTCAAAGAGAAGTTTACCTTCTATGTTTCCAAAATCATAGGAATGCTATTGGAAAATACATCTGTTACTTTTAAATCAGGTTATTTAAGATGGTTTTAAATTTTTATCACTCCATATTATACTACTCTATGTTTTCATTTAGTTCAAAGCACAAAAGTATGCCATAATTTCCAAAGAACTCAAAAGCATCCATGGAATCAAAAAGCAGATATTAAAGTCAAATATAATACTGTTCAAGTGAGAGGAGTGGGAATCAAAAATACACCAGCCTTGATTTCTAGTGGGATTTTATCACTGCAATATCAATGACCTTGATGACAGGGAAGAGTAGCACTGAGGTGTTACTGCATACACAACAATCCCATGTTAGACTTACTATGTCACACAGCTTACTTATAAGGAAAATTTCTCTCCCTCAGTTTCCCAAGCTGTAAAACTGGTATAATAAGTATTTAATTTCTTAACTACTTTCTGACCATGCTCAGTAATGTTAAAAGTAATTAAAATACCATGAGTTTTAGCAAAGAAAAAGTATCTAATGCCTCTATCACTGATAACCATACCCAGTTCTGACCCTCTCATTTCCAGCCTGTCACTTATCCTTTCAGTACCTCCAAATTACATTTTAGTATATTTTATATTTCAACTAAACATAATAAACTTTTTATTATTGTCACCCAGTGATAATAATCTCTTGCACTGGAGTTCTACAGTTTGCATGGAATGGAATTTTCTGAAATAATATATAACTGTTTTTCAGATGTAAACTACTTATCTCCTGCTCTTCTTAGCCCAGAACATGCAGTTCTTCAGTAGCTCTCTCACTGGAAGATTTTGCATGTCCTGCATATGCCAGTTGGCTAATACTTACTCCTGTGTTGGGAGTTAATAAAGCACTGACTCTGCTGGGGCTAAGCTCTTCTCCACTGAGCAATCTAAGGTTCTACATGTTAGGATAGCAGGCTTAGTTCTGCCATTTCCAGTATTTCCCAGGACTATCTGGTACACAACTGTATTGTGAACTCCCTTTTCTGGTTTGTTTTTTTGGCATCTACAGTTACAGCTTCAGTAAGAGCAAGTTGGTGCAGATAATGAAGCCAGTAAAGATAGCAATAAAAATATGACTCAAACATTAGCCCTCACTTTTCTTTTTTGTAAAAAGAAAAAAATAAAGCTTCAGGCAGAGTTAGACGGTTAGATCATTATTATTAAATAACATCAACAAGCCCAGGTACTTTTTGTTCATGTATCACTTGTGCCTTGTTTTTGAGGAAGGCAAAACAGGGTTTTATTTTTACATTGCATATAAACAATGAACACTACTACCCTGAACAAAGGTAGAAGCTTGGGAGTCACTTTTTGCTCCTGATAAATTCAAAAGGCAGCACAGCAGCTGACTGACTAGCTCAACAAGTCTGTTTTCCAGAGATATAATTAAATGGTGTTGAAAAATCATGTCAGTACGAATTACTAGGAACTTTGGACTTTTGAGCTCCCCAGTTTGATCCCAAGCCTGTGGCAGGTGATCCAAAGTCTGTCTTTGACTTCCATAATGTTTCCACTAGACTCCTCCTGAAGAGTATGAAAAAGGATTTAGGAACTGAAATTTAAACATGCCTGCTTTTCCAAGTCTTCGACTATATCCTGCCCTTAATTCATTTTTTCTTTGCTTACAGAGCTGGTGTGAAAACCTTATGGCATGTCTACGCTATACAATGCAGAAATCCCTACACCAGCTGGTGCGAGTACCCAGCATAGCACCATGCTGAGCCATTAGCTTGGGTCCTGGGAGTAGTGGAGATATATTAGCATGGCATTACGCCCAGGCTAATGAGCTCAGGCTAGCTCTGCATTATACTGCTTTTATCCAGAGCTAGCTGTATAGCCCCACACTGCAAAGTGTAGACTTGCTTCTGCACCACTGAATGTTATCTGCTCCATGTATCACTATTCTGTTCCTGCAGACCCACTGCTGCTGTTTGAATGACGTTTCTTTGCCTGAATTCTAAACACTCCAGTATACAAAAATGCCTGCTCCTAAACTGAAACTTATCTATCCACACATTGCAATCTACAAGTAAACAGAGCACCTGCATCTCACCACTTCTATTCCATAATGAATATATCACATGCTTAAATTCTGCCTGAAATACAGAGATTTGAATGAATCCCACTAATCATCATTTAGCTCTTATGCTCTTAGTTTTGTGTGGAGAGGAAAGAATTCTGCACTTTAGTTTCATCACCAAGGTCAAAACGTTGTTTCTTAAAACAAACCTTGTATATTTTCTCTCTGTTGGCAGAAGCTCTTCTTTTGAATAGAAGGGATTTGATCAGTGAAATATAAAAAATTTCACTGGCAAGACAGGTTGACTGACAGCCATTGCAATTAACTAGACAATTTCAATTGTTACGTACTTCTGTGTTATCGGCAAGGGTGATTATTAGGGGGGCATGCACATATATGTACATTAACTGTATTTGTTACTTAGCAGTTATACCATGTCACCTCTCTTAAGAGACCTTTTTCTTCCTGCTTACCTATTCCAAATGACCAAACATGTGTCTTTGATCTGCCTGAATGGATAAGTATCTTACCAAGGGTATGAGCACATGAATAGCTAAGCAAAGCTCCTGACACAGCAGAAAGCATTTGCACACACCTAAGACAAAGTCTAAATGCTGAAATGTAAAGACCAGAACAGAAAACACTGAATGGAGCAAACTTGTAATTACCAACAGGAGCAACATCCTTTCCTCATCAATCCTCAGGCATGCTTATATTAAGCCATAAAGGGTTAGACAATTCTGGAGGGATAGTCTTTCAGGGTTTTTTGTTTAATGCTTTGGAGCTAAATCATGCTTTCCTTTCCCAGGGGTGCACAAGACAAAGAAAAGGCCAGATGGAGCCCTCTTCCCCTCCCTACCATACCTGGGCAGGGGCCAGCCTCAGTGCGGTGCCCAGGGGAGTGCGTGAGCACTGGCAGCCCAGCCGGCAGCACTGAGGAGTGCCCCCAGCCTGGCCGCGGGGCTCTTGTCAGCTCTCACCCACAGACAGGCACAGCGGCAGAAGCAAATGTTCCCTCTGTCGTATGGCCCTGCGTCAGGGCACCTCCACCCTCACTGCAACACTTAATACATTCAAGGGCCACAATTCATCCTCTTCGAAACACTGACATCCTTCTATACAGCCGTTATCGGGCTGCATATCTTGAGCCAGTTTTGCCTCCAAGCACAAACACAGAACCATAGCAGAGCCCCCGGGGGTGTGCCAAAGGAGGATGATATGCCTGAGCTCCCAGAGCAGCAATGGCTGCTGCCTGCCATGCCACCCAGGGATGGGGTTGCAGGTTCCCAGCAGGACACTTCAGAAGGTGCAGCCAGCAGCTGGAAGGACTTCAGAAGAATACCCTGTGAGAGAGGGACAGCATTTGCAAGGGAAACACGAGACAAGCTTCCAGGGCTGCAAAACATCTCCCTGGAGCCGTAATAAACAAAGCAATTTAAGCCAACAGGGCTTTATTCTGATCTGTGAAGCAGCTGCACAAGCAGCAGCACACTGCAGGGCTGACAGGAGAAACAGGGATTCAGCACAATAAGCCGGGGGTGCAACAGCATATTTCTCCATCACAACTTTAGTCCAGTGTCAAAGGTGCACTGTAAAGTTCACTGGCTCCCAGTTACCCTGCACTCATAATCATAATGGAGCACATGTGAGGGGACATATGCAGAAGAGGACAACACAGGTAACAGAATCAAATCATATTAATGAGAAGACCACCCAGAAGCACAGCAACAAGAACTGCCCAGGCACAAAACATGGCACTGCCCAGAGCAGGCAGGAACAGCAGTCATTATAGCTACATCACATGTCACTTTATGTAGATACATATGCTCCTCACACACAGCCAACCAGACCCACTGCATGCTGCAGTGAGATCTGGGAACTCATGAGGCCCTTAAGGCCTGCTAGAATCAGTGTGATCTAAGTACAAATGTGAGCAGCACTCAGCGTAGCTTTCTTACACCAATCAGCTGCAGTTTGACTTAAGGAGAAACCAATATACGGAGAAAAACTAACAAAAAAGCTAGAAAGGGCTGCAATATTTTATGTCATATGATTATATTTTTCATTTTGTTTTGTTTTCATGGTACCTAACAGAGACATTGCTTTAAGCCAAAAAGAGAATCCCAGAGTCAGTGCTGACTGTAAGAGAAGACACCCTCATTTTAGCATTGATTTCACTAACCATGTTATTCTCAGCAAAGAAAAGTGCTGAAGACAAGTTACTTGTTGCAACTAGTCTCTTCTATTGCAGAAGAGGTCACAGCTACTCTCCAGGTTCTCTCCCTTTCTCAAGGGAGTACTCTAGCAATACTATTATTTTACACCTAAACCAGATCAGGGTTAATGCTTGCTTTTCCTCATGTGAAACAATACGATAACAGCTACTGCAGTGTTCCCCAGCAAGAACCAGTACCTCACACTGCAGCTATAAAATTCACACCTATTCCTCCTGACCCACAGCACTGGCAGCGGAGGGCAGTTGCCTCCAGGTCTTGAATAAACACCCTAGTCTACTGTGTCTAACCTCTCGTATGTCTAAGGAGGATGGGGATGTTCCACAGGCCCTTTCAAGGACAGTTAAACCAAATGGACAATACACATTGCAGGAGAACCTGGGAGGGAGCCATAGATCTCCAGGAGAGTAGCATACAAAGAGGACAAAATTCTGATCACCCAAAGTTCACTGAGAAGGGCTTTGCCCATTGCTGTATTTGCTAAAATTCAAAATAAATCTGTTTCCTCACTGTTGGCAGCATCATCACCATTTCCTGTCCCCGTTCCCAAAGACCCTTAATAGCAAAGGTATTTCACAGGCAAATGTTTCTTTTTTTAAAAGGCAGAGCTCATCTTATTTTAGAATCCAGCATCTATGCCAAGACTTCACACTGTGCTGAATGCATTACAACATCAACCAAAAGTGCAAAATACATTTTAAAAATGGTCAGGCAATACACTGAATAGTTGTGGTTTCTGAACACTTGCCAGTTTTAGTTAGAAGGGTTTTTTTTTCCCCTTGTGTAACTTATAGGCAAACTGAAAAAGATATGTGTAACGTGTTCTTGCAATCTACTATATCAAAGCATGTAGGTTTGCAAATGCTTTTATTCACTGAAGCACACTACATACAGAAATAGCCTTTTATTTCCCTAACCCATAACGTGCTGTTATTCCCTTTCAACATGTTATACCTTATAAAGAAGTTATCTTTGACGGTTCCAAACACAAAAGTCTAGAATAAAAGAATCTGGTTATTTGGGGGAAGAGGATGCTGTGACAACCAGGGTAAAAGATATTAATCTTTTATTAATTTTAAAAACAGGATAAACTACTTCCCCTTCCCCCCCCCCCCCAAAAAAAAATAAAGGTAATAATCACAGAGAGCAAAATCTTGCATCTTGCCTGGGTTGAGTCAGAATAATGAGTGGCATTGTTGTTAGATTACCTGCAAATACTGGTTTGCAGACAGTACTGCAAGCACCATGCAGACAGAGAATTCAAGAATCAGATCCAGTTCTCACAAGAAATCATGATCTGAACCTTTCATGAATCTCAGTGTAATCCTGACTTGAGTTTGAAAATAGGTTGGGACAATTTTTTTTCCCATTAAATTTTAGTTATGGGCACTTCTGGTGAAAAAGAGCAAAGAGAAAAGCCGGCAAACCAGCAGGCAGCCTTTGTGAAAGAGACTGAAACACGATCACGGCTCTCCCTAAGGAGAGAAAAATAGCTGCAGATGAGTCAAGAAATCTAGACAAAAGCAAAAGGCAGTTTAAAAGATTTTTAAAAGCCCAGCAGCAAGTACTACTGGAACCCTGATTTCATTAAGCACATCAAAGATGACAGATCAGAGGGTGTGAAACCAGAGCTAGTTGGTCATTATCTGACAAAGTTTTTTTTCAGAAGAAAATGTCAATTAGTTGAAATCAAAGCTTTTGGCAGGAATATGAACATTAACTTTGTCTGGAACCTTCTCTTGGGTACAAGATGGCATTTTTGACAAGAGAAATCACACCACAAGAGCAGCCTACAGCCCCACCACTAGGTCAGTGCCCTGGAACAGCGTATAAATCCCTACACCAGAGGTGAGGAAATTCCCAAGCTAATAGTGACTGTTGATGGTGAGTCCACCTGATTTCAGATAGCAGCCTGTGGATGCACCAGCCCAGAAGAGCTTCATTCTTGCGAACCTGCACCCAAACTAATAAACCCAACTGCTCTTCTATCTCTATCATTTTCACAAAACCAACTCCCACAAACCCTGTCTAGTATCCCTGCATCTACCTTCCAGCAGGAACTACCTGGGCTGTCTCTGCACCCAAAATCACACCCAAACCACTCGCATTCTCATGGCTGGGACATACGCCTAGAAAAACCCATACATCTTGATATCACTAATTGTTTTATCTAAATTTTGTCATTTCAAGAATGTTACTAAAATGCAAATTATAATCACTATTCTCTTATCCCCACAAAATTTATTGAAATTCATAGAAACAAAAGTTGTGAAGCTGTAAAAAATATTCTCATGACCAAAACAAGAAAACCAGAATAAGTATTTACTTCATTTCTCATTCAACATTTTGTTCAAAGATATATATTCATGCGAACACTTTGTGAACACTCATTTTACTAACACGCTGTTTTCCAATGGAAAGATGTTCCATCTGAGCTCTACAAGTTAGAATGCAGTCTTTGGTCATATCACAGATATATTTTTGTTTTCTCTGCATATTTTTAGCTTGTGTCTGGTTACCAGTTTTGGTTTTATCTTTCATTCCAATTGTCTAGAAAGCTATACTAACAAACCTTATGAAGTTTCGTTAAGCAGAAGAGAGATATGGTTCATAGGAAAGCTGAGACTGCATGTAAGTTCAGTACCAAAAATGGCTCCCAGGTGCATGCAAACACCTCAGGAAAGACTCAGTTTGTGTACAGAGAATGAACTCTATAAATCTGCATATTTCTACCCTTTCTTACTCAAAAATGCCTGGCTCCCATGATTCTTCAACAGCTAAAATTCCTGAGGATTCACATGCCTTAAGCTGATCCCAGGTCTTGGAACAATGGCTTCATTAGCCATTTTCTTAGCTACTGAAACTAGTACAGCTACTAATTTTTGTAACAGATAACTCCTGCAACTCAGCATGCTAATTATTTGCTTTATAAATTACAGTTTGACCATTAATCAGCTGTAAATTATGCCTCATGATAAAACTAGGTTTGGATCCTTCTTGAACAACTATGATAAAACTTACAAGTGAAAGCAGATAGCAAGTTCGATTGCAAAATTACTGCAGAAACAAAAAAAAAAAAAAAGGAAAAAATTATGGTGCAATTTTGATTAAAATAAAATTCAGATGGAATGAGATAATGTGCAAATGATTTGGTGAAAAATATATCTCCAAATATGATTTAAGAGACATTTCAGTGCCATGGTTACACATTCGATTTCCAAAACCATGAAACATTCCGTTATTGTAATAGCTTTGATTGGCTCTGATTCTGCCAGAAAAACTACTACAGTATTGTTACATTGATAAATTTTGCTGCAAGAAAGGGCTATTATATAAGAATGACTCAGATATTTATAGATAGCTTTTATTTATTTATTTTAAGAGGTTATAATGAGAGAAGCTGGATTGAAAACAAAGAAAGAAAACTGGGGTTAATCAATTTAATGCTCTCAAATAGCCTAAGTTTTTCATACTTAAAATTGTTTCAGGGTTCCAGACAAACACAGAAGGAATATGAAGTTTTTACTGGTTTCCCTTTTTTCTGTGTGTGTGTGCGCGCATGTTTTCACCTCACTATTATGACTATTCACAGATTGTTTTCTTCCTTCCTTTCTTCCTTCTCTCTCCTGTCCCCACTTCTCAGCCACCTGATAGTTTGGAGATGAAAATATATTTTCCTGTTATCTTTTTTTTTTTTTTTCATTACTATTCACATAGGACAATTGCCCAGAAACAAACTATAAATATATTAATATTTAGCTAGCTAGCCACCCATCTATGTATATAGATAAACATTACATAAGCATGTGTCTAAGTCAAAATTGACGACAAAGGTCAGGAAATACCAAACAATCCCACCACAATAAGCCTCCGAAAGAAAATCCAATAAATGTAATACTACATATGAAGTGCAATAAAGATTTAATGCAGAGACTCGTTTTCATTTAAATTTCACAAATGTTGTGGGAAATACCTTTCATCACCCCTCTTGAAATCTGAGAGCAAAACCACTACCTTGTGCTAGGAAGTTCAAGTGTAAATTTGTAAAATAAATCTTCTTTAGTCCTTTGGGGGCAAATTAGGTTAGTAGACAAAAGCAGCAGAAGTGAAAATACAGCTACAAATACATTTAGCAATAAATAAAGGTAACAAACAGGAAGGTGTACAGTTGCAAGCAATAGTCTGGTAAAATTATATATTCTTTTCTTTTAGAATATGATTTTAACTGTTCAGAATTAGAATCCATTAGTGAAGAAGTTAATGGATTTGTGACAAGCCCAGAGAACAGGCTTCATTGCGTTAAATTCCCCATCAATCTGCTTCGGTTAGTATTTTCTATTCACCAATAATGTGCCTACCTTTACTATTTAAAGGGAGACTCTGTAGCTGGCCCAGTACAGCCCTAATGTAAGAAGTCAGGCATTAACCTAGCAACAATTAGTGCTCATCTTGAAGAGGCCGGAAAAGATAAAGAGAGAACATCCTCACAGCTTGTATTGTCTTCTCCAGATTGCCAAGCATGTTTTAAGATACGGCTGAGCATAAAAAGCACAGTATACTTGGTGAAAGTCATAAACCTGCTCTACAGACCTGTCTCTAAACAAGTCTCCTTCTGAAAATTTCCTATTGTGTGGTGGCAGGTTAAGATGGCAACTGGTAAAAGATACTGCCAGAGTGCAATTCAAAAGGTCATCATCACAAGCTAGTACACTGTCAGAAGCCTTCAGTGTACAAACACCCAGTACAGCCCTGGAGGTCAGGGAGTCCTGGGGAAGTCCCACTGATGCCTTTTTTTCCAAGCTGCTGAGCTGTCACACTGTCTGTCACCAAATGGTCAGAGCAACAAGACCTTTGTTTAGCAACTCTGCCACTTTTCATAGGGCTCTCACTCCCAGACTGTGGCATGCTCACGTTTGTGTAAGTCTGGGTATGCCTACACCTCCAGTACTAAACTTGCTGGATTAAGCCCATCTGTTGTTGCCTCCTTCATTTTGTGACTCTTTGGAGCCTGGACAGACAGCTTGCAGTACCTCTGAAACGATGGTGTAGGCAAAATCACAATCTGCAGAGCCTGGACCAGATTTATAGTGCCATCACCATATGCCTCCAGTCAGAGCACACAGCATGTGTATCAAGACCAAGAAAGAGTTCTCTCATTAGACATTTCCAGGCACATCTTAGGTCATTTGGATATGCTTTTATGTCTCCCAACATTTATTATGGCTAGACTGCTGGCAACAAAGCCCTTGCATTCATAAGTGGATGAGTGTGGAAACTGTTCCACTAATGTATCCACACAGATACTCCTAACTACCTTAACAACAAGATATTATCATTTTTCATCCCACAGAAGGCTTGAATTAGTGGATATGCATCCCACCAGGTAGTCAACAGCCTACTTGGCTTAAGTAGTAACTTAGAACTCCTCACCGAACATCTCATACTCCTTTTGCACACAAACCTGACTCAGCATCCCTCTCAATGCCACGCTCAGCATGGCAATATTGTGGTACCCTGGAGGATGACAATGTTCTGCACCAGAGGCTTTGGGAGTAAGTTTGTAAGATGATTCAGAATATGAGTAATTCCAAAAGAGCCTCTAGATTCATTCCCATCTGCCCTACTCCCACACCACACTCAATGTGTTTCTTCCCACTCACTAATAACAGCTCTTGCCTCCTACATGCTATCAACACCTGACTGTCTTTTCTTACTGCAAAACAGTAAGCTCTTATAATGCATTCAAAGCACAATTTTGTCTGACACTTTTTTTTTTCTTTTCCTTTTCAAGCTGTTTCATTTGTAGAAGCAAGTAAGCCTGAATGTCTCCTGCCACATCTGCTATCATCCCTGTGAGCGTGGCGAGGCACTGGAACAGGTTGCCCAAAGAAGCAGTGATTGCTCCATCTCTGGCAGTGTTCAAGGCCAGGTTGGACAGAGCCTTGGGCAACAAGGTCTAAAGTGAGCTGTCCCTGCCCATGGCTGGGGGGGGTGGAACCAGATGATCTTAAGGTCCTTTCCAACCCTAACCATCCTATGATTCTATGATCCATTATTCAGCATACAATGCCAAAGCCTGCTAAAGGTTACACTTCACACAAAGGGATTGCCTTTTTTCATATATACTGAACCTGATGAGGAAACCATGAGGTACCATGATAGGTACCTCTCCATTCATCCCTTCAGTACCTATTTGATATCCTGTGGCAAGCAAAAAGTTGGGAATCATTTCCTATGTGGGCAATTCTACCTACCTTCAGCCCTGCAATCAAAACCCACAGATGTCAGGCAGTGCTTCCCTTCCTCTCCCTCCCTCCTCCTGCCTTGAAATGCTTCCATCTCTTTTTCTTATGTCTTTATAGTCCTTATAGCTACCTTACAGCCCAATAAACCAGGTTTGAATGAAAAAGTAAGACTGAGAGAATATAGCTAACACTCTCCCTGACCATGCTCGATACAAATGTAGAACGTTTCGCTTCTGGAGTCACATCGTCATGGCAATCGCAACTCCTCACAAGCCACAAAGGAATCTAGCCAGAACATTTCCATGCTGTTTCAGGCTATAATGAATCAGAAACTTCTGCCAACAATAAGTTTTTACCAAAAAGAAAAAAAAAAAAAAAAAACAAAAAACCCACCCAAAATAAAACCTAGTGAGCCTATTTCCAGGCAGGAAAACTCTATTTCTCTATTTTTAAAGTGATCACTTTTGCTATCTAATAATTAAACTTGGCGAGGAAAAATCAGAGAAGATAAAGAAGGTAGGTCTGAAAAATTTCTGTGTATGGAAAAAAAAGTTTCAAAAACCTCCATGCTGACTAACACTGTCATGCTAGGAAAAAAAAAAGAGAGAGAGAGAAATACAGGACAGGATGAACTCTAACCTTAATATTACTGCAACTTTGTCCACATATTTTACTATGGTTTCCTAAAGAAATGAGGCTCACAGAGTCACATCAAGCCAGATTGTCTGTCTCTGATTACAAATTCCCTCTCCTCCAGTAACTTTTGAAGCCATTGGCCAATTTTAACCAACTCTAACAGAAAAGCAGAGGTCCAAAGAATAAAAACCTCCTATTTCTAACAGGCAGATAAGAAGAGCAAGGCCTTTCCTTGCACTGCCACTAGAAAGAAGGCATGTCCTAGAAGTTCAGGAGCAGCTTTCTGTTACCCGTTTCACAGAGTTCTGTTAGAGGATGAATAGGCACAATGTTGGCAAACAGAGTAGCTGCGACAGGCACTCACATTACATTATACATAGGACCTTGACTATCTCCCTTCAATTACAGGCAGACTAAAGCAAGGGATGGGAAGAAGAGAGACATCCAGCCTGCTAAGTCCAGCAAAAAGCTGCCACCAGTTTCAGCTAGCTGGGGACAATGGGCCCTCAGTAATAAAGCAAACAACTTCATGCACTTTCCAAGGCAAGTCAGAGCTGGGGAGTGATAGTCTTGCATCAGGCTTCCCAAAAGCTGCCTTCATGTGGGCCCATGCTATTCTGCAGCACAAACTCAGCGAGTGCACTTCCTGAGCATGACATCTGTGCTTGCAGGAGAGGGAAGCCAGCACTTGGATGTACACAGGTGTTCGTGCTGTAAAGCATGTTTCCAGAAAGCTGAGTGTACAAAAAAGAAGTGTTCTTTGTGGACACTTTTGGGAGCTTAGAGTCACATTAACAGCTGCACAATGAGGGGAGAGTAAGCAAGAAGATCACATAGGTCAGTTAGATGCAGAAGTAAGTGGAAAATATCAGCTCCAAATTTTCTGTAAAACCTAGGTTCTTAAAGAGCACAAGACTTCACCAGTCCCCTTATTTATTTGGAATTATGCAGGTTTTCCACAACCAGGATTTTCCAGCTCTCCTATGATCAGTGTGCAGCACACTTTCTATGAGCCAGTTGTTTCCTGCTTGGTTAAAGGGATTCATTATTATAAATTCCATGTGTTTCCAGCCATGATCAGCTGATCTTATCCCTGCAGAGTCTTATCAGGTGCAGGAATTAATAAGCTTTACACTCCTGTACACAGGGGAGAAGAAATACAGAGAGAATGAGCATCTTCCATCCCCAGCTTCTTCCCACACTCACACACCCGTGATGGACAGCGCAGGGCATCAAACCCTTTTCCTGGGATCAAGGCCTCCGCAGGGTGCCCCGGCCCAGCCCTGACCCGCCCTGCGCGGCGGGGCCGGGGCGCAGGGCGGAGCGTTGGCCAGGGTGCTGAACCGCGCTGTGCAGCGGACGGCGGCGGCCCCCAGACTCCTCTGATGCGAGGAGCAGAAGGCTCCTCCGGCATTACTTCATCTTCTCCTGGTCTGTAATTCCTCACTGCTACTGCAGGCTTTCCCAGTGATTCTTTTTACACTTGAGCCTTCTTGGGGGTGGCGGAGAAGGGAGTATTCCACCTTCTCATCCTGCTGCCCCAGCAGGGCATGCATCAACCAACACACCCACCACAGTCACTCTATGAACACAGCAGGACTGACTATTAAGCTACAAATCATTACGATGTTTCTTAAGCTGATACTTAGGACTCAACCAAATTAAAAGCTCTTGCTGCTAGACACTGTACCAAAACAGAATGAGAATGTTCCTCTTACCACAGTATGTCAATGTTGGCCAAGAACATTCCTTGAAACTCTTCAACCCCAGAGGTATTTTTGGAAGTCTGGCTTGACTTCTTCAGTCTCACTACCACAGTAGGTCCTCATGCACTCATGTAGAAGCTGGCTCTGGACTAGACATTCCATTCAAGATACTTCTGTAAAGGCCACAACTGTTACATACCTAAGTCCAAGCCACATAGTTTAGTAGGCTCATCACAGCAGCATGAAGCCCTACAAAGGCCACAAAACACTAACAACCTGACTGCTAAATAAATTTTACTGGGATGATCTCCAAACTGGTGGAAAGATTGCTTGCAGTACTTGAGTTACCTAGCATTTAGGAAGCTCTGATGTTTCCATAGCATGCTGCAATCACACGTGTCATTTCTCCCTTGCTTGCCAGAAACAGTTGCAGAACAGGCCAGCAATCAGGCCACAGTATTTAATTCAAAGAAACAAAGCTGGATGATTGAAAGTATGTGCTGGAGTAGTAACCAGTACAAACAGTCGTGCATGCACTTTTTCCTCATTATATTGTGATTTATATATGCTTATATCCATTTATATGCTTCTTTTGAGTGGTCTCACACTGGATATTTAGAAAAGTCCTTTCTTACTGATTTGCACCTTCATTTACTACCCCTGTGTTTCTGTGTTTCCCTGCTCCACCATCCAGATGTCTCTTTCATCCCTGAGATATAGCACTGCTCCTTTTCTATTTCAGAGTACCCAAGCCCTGGGTTTCCCTCTCCTACTAACTACACCAGACACAGGAAAGCTCCTTTGAGATTATGTACCTTTTGACTTTTGCTACCATATGAAGCAAAACATTCCTTCATCCACAACTTAATCTAACTAAAATACCCCTGCTCACTTTGTTCACTTGGGACACTGGCTAACCCCTTTTGGGGCTGCTGTATCTCAGAGAACCTTTTGTACTCACTTTTCCTGCAGCCACTTATATCCAGAATTTGACTTCTGTCAAAATTATGCAAGTCACTTAAGTTTTGTAAAGAAAGCAAAAAATATCACCAACGCTTCAGCACACCTTCCAGTGAAAAGGCACAATATTATTGCAGCCTGAGAAGAGTAAGAAAAGCTCCTTGTCAGCAGTACAGAGGTGGGGAACAGCATACCCCCTGGGAAAAAGCCTCTACACCTCTGGCTCATTCCCCCAGAGAAAAATGTGCTATAAACCGTGATTTCAGAACTGACACATCCCACCCTTTGTGATCCTTCACCTTTTGCTGGCCATCTCATTTCAATGTCATGCTATCTGCATGCCAGAAAGAGGGGCTGAAAGTACCCTTTGGCCACTGAGAACTGCTATGCCACATGGACTTTACACCAACGCAGACCTTGATAGAAGCGACTACTGAAGTAGTGCAGTTCTGGTGTCCTCAACATAAAAAGGACATGGAACTGTTGGAACAAGTCCAGAGGAGGGCCATGAGGATGATCAGGGGACTGGAGCACCTCCCATATGAAGACAGGCTGAGAAAGTTGGGGCTGTTCAGCCTGGAGAAGAGAAGGCTGCGTGGAGACCTCATAGCAGCCTTTCAGTATCTGAAGGGGGCCTATAGGGATGCTGGGGTGGGACTCTTCATTAGGGACTGTAGTGATAGGACAAGGGTTAATGAGTTAAAACTTAAACAGGGGAAGTTTAGATTGAATATAAGGAGGAAATTCTTTCCTGTTAGGGTGGTGAGGCACTGGAATGGGTTGCCCAGGGAGATTGTGAATGCTCCATCCCTGGCAGTGTTCAAGGCCAGGTTGCACAAAGCCTTGGGTGATATGGTTTAGTGTGAGGTGTCCCTGCCCATGGCAGGGGGTTGGAACTAGATGATCTTAAGATCCTTTCCAACCCTAACTATTCTAGGATTCTAGGATTCTATACTCAGCTGAAGCATCACATAAAATTGTGAGTGTAGATGCTAATCTCTTCTAAAATTTGACAACACTGATTTACAAAATTGATACATCAAATAAAGAGTGGAATTTAGCAGTTTCAAAGTCTTTTTTGGCATGCTTTCTTAGTGACAAAATTTATTCTGAAAACTAAGAAATGTCAAGTATTTAGTCTTTGGAACATTAGTTCCTGGGTTTAATTTTCACTCATTTTGCATGTATAAAAGATCTGTTACATAGTATTTCAAAACATAAACAGTATCTCTTCCACAAATACCACTGCACAAGAAAATCAACTTTTCCTCTGAATTGTATTCACAGACGTTGTGCAAACCTAGTAGGAAATCTACTTCAGTATCTGAACCTGAGTGGCTCTTCCAACATTTCCTAGGCAACCAAGAGTTGCTACAACAGATCTAGAAGACTATTATTTTTCAGAAGATATTCAAATATAAAAGACCAGATAGACTGCACTAGGTCTGAAGGATTCAAAGAATAGAAAAGCAAGTGTGAAGAAAGCAAAGGCAAATGATTCCTATCCGTTGAAGAAAAAGGCCAATTACAACATACAGTATTCACTGGACTAGTCACAGATCTGTTCAGTTAGATGAAACAAAACAGCATCACAGGAAAAAGCATTTTCCAAGGGAATTTTAAGACATACAGAAGCCAATGATATGTGGCAGCAATAAAAGCCTCCAAAACTACAGGAGGAGCTTCTGCTGATTATACTAACAAGGAGTTAATTGAAAATGTGAGAACAGCAGACAAATTATTTATCCAAGATCTTTTAACTCCATACCATAAGGAGTAGGAACTCTATCAGGAGATGTATTAGCTCCAGCAAAGAATTTATTAGTATTTTACATCTGAAGCCTCAATTTGGAGGATTGCTCTCTTTGGCATCAAGTAGAGTCATGAAGGCAATAAAGTTCAGAACTTTACAGAAAAATCAATTTACAAAATCACAACAACAAAATCTACTATGTGGTTTAGAAAATAGCTAAACACCTCTGCTACAAGGATGTGATAAAGAGCAAGGTATCAAATTGGGTCTACGAAGATTGCCAAAGTAGCAATAAAATAGTCCAAGTCTCCCTTCACTCCCATCTCTCTTACAGATAATCTGAGGCATCTCTTAACATTTGCAGTGGGTATAAGGCAAGGATTATAAACAACAAAACTTGGCCTTGTAATGAACCTTCTTAGGAAACACAGGTCCTTTTTTCCCTGAAAAGCATCATGATAGTTTAATCTCTATTCTTCTAACTTCCTGTTTCCCAAAGCTAAACCAAGAAAAGCCCCAACCTGTCCATGAAGACTGGGTGCTTAAAAATCAATAAATGTTCTAAGACCCAGGTTTTGGTTGAAAAAAACAACTTTGACAGGAAGTGCTTAATCCCCTCATAATAATACCAAGGCACTCAATTTCACTCAGAGATACAGTTGTGTAAAACCTCAGGAAAAACTGAACCAATTACACTCAGTGGAAACAGTGAGAGTCCCAATGCCTGCAGAGCCTAAAGCTGCTGCATATGCAGTATGAGCAAAAACCACAGATTAATTTTCTTTTTAATGTTGAGGCTACACTTCGCCATGTGAGGGGATCAGCTGAACTGAAGTACATATACACTCATTCCAGGAAGACTGGCTGAATGGCCCAGCCTTTAGAGCATGTCAGTTGCAGCATGGTAATGTAGTACTCCCTTGTCACTGAAATTGCTCTCTAATAAATGCTCAGCACAAGTGTCAATAACACCACCTACATCCCAAATAAGATCAGTCAGAACTGTTGGAATAGCTGTCCATAAAACAGGACAAAATCACCCCCAGCAGCAGCAGATGGAACTTCTCTGAAATGGTGGCAAGTGTATCTCACACAGCAGTTACAGAACCAATTGCCTCAGGGATTATACATTTGCTCACACAAATCCTACCATAAACATCTGAATTGGTTGTAAAGATACAAGGCAAACTAGATAATTTCATTTCAATCATGCCACTCTTCCTCTGCCTAATTTTGGCTCCTTTCTCTCAAATTTGCCAAATTTAGGCATTTTCTAAGAACTGTAGAGTAAAAGCAGGTCTTTTGGTAAAAAGCATGTTCTTCAAATCCCAGTCTCAGTGTTTGAAACTATACAATCCTAAGGCTTTGATCCTACAAAGGACTCCATGCTGTACGGTTCAAGAATTTTACTGCTTCTTAAGGAGTCCTTAAAAATGTCTTTGTTGTTTAAAATACCTTTCTTCATATTCCAGTTTCTTTACCATGCTACTGCTGTCTCTATATTTCAATAGAAAACTGATCTCTGTATTTCCTTGCCAGTGGTGTGGAACCCATAACAATTAGCAGTTTCTCCTTGTTTCTGCTGTGCCTCATTTTTTTCAGCCCTGACAGTTCATGCTTATAAAGTAGGTACCTTTAGTCCTATACTTGAATCAGTTACTCAAAAATAAATTAAGTGCTACTTTTCAATGGGCTTTCATTTGAGGAAAAAAAATAATTGTATTCTCATGTTTTATTTGATGCAAAGCAAGAGTATTTTAATAAATAATTAATTTTGGCAAAACACAATATTTATTGGCCTAATACTTTTAGAAACACAAACAAAATGAGATAGGATGTACGCACATACATATGTACACAGCTATATTGTATTTTCAGAATCTCATTATTCCAATATTCCTTATCATATCTGATATATGGAAGTTTCTGCCTGCACCAGTATAAACGAGAGCTTTCTTGCTAATGTATCTCTCAGTAAATTAGCTGAGGAAATGAAGGAAAGAACATATCATATACTCCTCACTCTTTAATTTGGTCAGTTATGCAAATATAAGTAACACCAAAAAAAAACTTCTGAAAAATTATCTTCTGCAGTTCTGTTTCTTTTTAATTTACCCTGAGAAAAAAATCAGCACTTACGGACACAGAACTGCAGGAATGCGTCTCTATTGGGTATATCTATTTGGGCAAATCCTGTAAGTTTTCTATGCAGATATATTCCCAAAGCACTGCCCAAGAGAGAAGACTGACATACAGAGAGGCCACAAACACTCCTAGGTGGGATCCTTGAAACCCACAAGTTACATAAGTACTTTATAGCATTTAAAAATCATAATGATATATTCAGCATTTGTGGAAGTATACGTCAGTCCCTGGGCACCACCTGGATTCTGATATCGGGCAACAAGTAGGGTCCACAGGCAGAACAAGCATGCAAAGAAGAACATCAGTGAACATGGACCTGGAAACAGGCTCTGCAAACTGAACATGGCACTCTGAAATCCTCAAGATGTCGCTGGGTTGGGAAGCACATGCACTCTCCTCCCTACCCCCAAAACATAAAATGCATCACTAGACTCATTCCTAGTATTTATTTGGTTAATGAGCTCAGTGAGAGGAGAATTAAGTCCCTGTCAAAAATGCAGATTTGCAACAGAAACTCCATAAAAAGTAAATTAAATTTAAAAAAAAAAAGATGAAGAAACGCAGTAAAAATCAAATGTTTCTTTCCTCTGATCCTGTCTTCCTTATTATTTCAGTGTTGGATGTAGAAGAGTAAATAAATCTCATTTTATATCTGTGACACAATTCCCAGCTGTGGTTTCCTCAAGTCCTTCCAAAGCAGCTTTTTGGCAACTTAAACTGATTTGGCACCATCACAGTCACAGAAAATATATTTTATTCCTGAAAGGATTATTTAAAGTTTAACTGACTGTAAGAGTGCCACATCCGCTGAGACTCTTAGAAATTGAACCCTGAGAGAAACGATTCTCTACTGCCTGATGTACATCCCTCACACACATTACGGAAATCTCCTCCAGCATCCACAGTTTGGAAACTGTCAGCTTTTTTTCTTTCCTTCCACCCTATAAAGCAATTATCTCAGTGAGAGAGGGAACTGGAAACCAATAGCTTGCCCAGGTCACTTAATGAAATGACAGAAAAGGTATGGAATTTCTGCAGTGGCTGTGGAGCATAGGCTTTGCACTGCCAAAATCCAAAGATACAGAGATAGGTATATTGTGGCAGTTTTCATGGCTGGGACACTTGTTCATGGGAACCATACTGAACTCCATTTTTAAGTCTCACTTAATCTCAGGAGCCATAATTCAGCTCTGAGTCTGGATCCCCATACACTGAACCCAAACCACTGCTATAGGGTGAAATCCATTAAAATCCTCAAACAGCTTTTCCATTGAGACTGTGACACGAAAGTGTTTCCATTTCAGTATCTCCTGAATAAGTACAGTGCGCCTCCAGCATTTCCCACACATTTACCAGCTGAAGAGAAAAATCCTCAACCCCATCCTGAATTTATCATCACAACACCTGCTCTCTGTCAAAGCTCACTGAGGACTCCAAACAAACCATCCTCAATGGGCCTCCAACCACTTTGCAATTTTGTGTTGCTTTTCAGCATGCAGCGCATACCCCAAACAGTCTAACCCACAACCAGATGGTCAATTCACAGGGGAAGACTCCCACAGACTTTAAAAACAAACAAGCAAACAAACAAATAAATCAGAATTACCAGTATGTAGTGTCTGGTTGTGTTGCAGCCTTTAGGCCAGGACCTTAAAAAATAGCCTGAGAACACATTCACAATGTAGGAATCTGTTCCCAACCTAGAGTTTATTTCTGGCAACAGGTTGAGTGGGGAGCAGAGTGGGGGGATACCTACTCCACAAATGCATTATTCATAAAAGCTGGGGATTTTTTTTTTATTACCTGGGGATTTCAGTTTTATTATGTTCAAAGGATTGTTTCAGTGAGCACTCCCTCCCCTGCAGGCAAATATGCACTTTTTTTTACACTGCAGTATAAATTACAGTGAATATCTAATACCAGCAAAACCTCAACAAAATCAAATAGCCAAAAACATTAGGGACAAATTGCCCTTGCACAATTTATTCCATTGTTTAGTGGAACTCCATAGAAAATCTGAGGCCCCTAGTATACTGGATCTAAATTGATTTATTCTTACTCTCACAGGGGAAGTCCATAAACTACCTCTTTGCATGCCTACCTTAAGAAAAAAAAACAAAACACAAAACTAACAGGCTACATAAATGGCTATTTTTCCTCGACTCCTGAACAGATTGGCTTCTACAAAGAGGTGAGGGGCATTAAGACATATGTAGCTACTCTTATAAATCTGATTAGTGAAGACAAGGAATAACCGCAGTTTAAAACACACAGAGAGAAAACAATGCTTGTTTTATACTCTCAACAGAACATATTTCTGAAGCTACCTCTGCTTGTTGTAATCACATTTCCAGTCTGAATCACAAATACTCCAGTAATCTATCTTGTTCTGAACAGCCAAAATATTTATTCTTATTTGACCTCCTACTAGGTGCATTCATGGGAAAACAAATGGATTCTACTTGGGGCATGTCCATTTGTGCCTGTATTCCAGAAACCTGAAACCAGGCCAGCATACTTCTGATTGAATAAAGCTGAGTTGTCTGGGTTAAATCTGTTGCCAATATGCCTCGCTTATATAGTGAAATAGTTTCTTGTTAAGTAAGACAGAGATTTACTGTAAGCAAGATACAGACTTCAAATGCATCAGCATGGAAGGGAAGGATAGAAATGTATTAATTCTTCAAGAAACACCAGATAAAAGTACTGTATACCTTAGCAGGAAGCCCTTTTTCTATGAATAATCATGGCCTTGAGTCAACAGACTTTGCCTGCTTAAGCTATCTCTCCCATCAGAATCCAATTATAGCAAAGCTTACAGAAAACAGGTTTGGCACACTTTAATATTTTGGTATTGATCTAATTTAGCTCTGGTTTCAATTACAACAGGGAGCATTTTATCAAGAGATAGACTTTGTTTGTAGGACTTTTAATTGCTTTTTTCCTTATTGTCTCTGATCTCACTACCTGGTTTTTTTTGCCACTCTTCTAGCTGCAGTTTTAGAGGCTTCACCCATTTTCTTATGAATTTCTTTACAAAAAAGAAATCAAATCCAGCTTCTCTAAGTAAAAAGGAATGAACTCAATACATCGGGGGTTTCTGTAGCAACCATTCCACAGTGATGCAACTGAATTTGACATCAAAGAACAAATGTATCAAGTCATCTTGACAACTGAAATACTTGGTGTAAGAAGAATGCATACACGTATCTGGAACAAAGGCGATTATCCTAAGTAAAATGAGCATTTTATTTAGTAATATATGTATACCATATCATCCTACTTGAGGCATCTTTTCTCCCATCAATGTGCATAACTGCCACAAAAATTAGCTGAATTTACCCACAGAAACTGAGAGGAGAATAGACCTCCTTATTTAGTTTTCAGATATACGGAAGAATTATCTCATTTTCCATTTAATGACATACAGAAGATATATGGAAGTAATTTTCTTTCTTCCTGCTGAATTTGGCTTTAAACTCTGCAGCTTTACTTCTTACATTCATTGAAGCAAATGTAATCTCTACAACCCAGAATAGTTACATATATTTATAAACTGTATCTAAGAAATTACCCCTGATTAACAATATGCACCTTTCAGCTACAAAACCCCAAAAGCCTGATAACAAGATTTTGCTGCATTGTGCTCTCCCAAAGTACAAATCACATATGTTGATAATCTAGAATGTTTGCTGAATTAAAAGGGGTTATGAAATTATATCAGTGATTAGAATCACGCAGTGCTGAAGGCAGATAGCTGGAGTGTTGAAATTTCTAAAAAGGAAGCTGTCAAATAGTAGGAAGCAATTTGCAATGATCCATAGCTTTGTGAATAAAATCACAAACCTAGCACTCTGTTAAGCTCCAAGAAGAGATAAAAGTTGAATTCAGGGTTTGTAACTCCAAAACAAAGTCCATTTCATGGGCTGCCACAACTTCTAGGAAAGTATAGACTTCACAGAGATAAAGGAATATTATAAACTCACTGTAACTGAAACACAGCTGCTTAGTGTTTCTTCAAATATGATAATGTGTGACACTTAGGGGAGACTGCTTTTTAAAACTCCTTGTGAGTATTCCTAGATGTGAGATACAACTGTACTGCCCAAAAGAGAAACATGCAGTGCATCTCCCTCAGGTCTGAACAGCAACAAGAACTGTGCAATTTTTTTGCTCAAGGTAGCATGTACCTGCCACTTGCCTCTGAAGTGGAAGAAGAAAAATGCACCTGAAAATCGCAGCATGTGCTCTTGGGACCATTTGGTAATAACTTTTCCAGGTAAATTTTCAAGCCACTTCCTTGCCAGAATAGTCTTGAAACACAAAACAGTATAATTCAATTACTGTTATTAAAGAAAAAAGCAACCAATACTTATTTTGCAGACACTGGGAACCGCCCAGCTATTCATGTTAAAAAGGCCAGATGAATTTGGGGTGTATGTCAAAAAAAAACAACAACAACAAAAAACAAACAAACAAACAAACAAAAAAGACAAAACAAAAAAACAAACAAACAAAAAAAAAAAAAACCACAACCAACCAACCAAAAAAAAAAAAACACACCAAAAAACCCAAAACATTTTGAATTAATTTAGAAAGAATAAGTAAAAAAATTATTTAGGCAGTAATATGCCAAAGACCTTACCAACTACACTGGGAAAATGGATGCTTTCCTGTATAATCAGTGCACCTGCCCGAAAGGGGTGCTTCCATTTGGTCTCTTCAATACAAATTTCTGTCATTGGATTTCAGGTGAGCATTAGCCCAAAAGAAAAAGCTTATCCTATTCACAGTGGTCATTTGTACACAACCCAATCCTAACAGGCTTCTAACAAGAGACATCACTGAATGATTCTAAGTTACTGTTTTAGCATTCCTGCTCCCTGAACAAGGAACCACTTTTAAATGTGATCCCTAAACTGAAGAGTTTGAGCTGCAACAACAATAAAAGTGCCACGTCAGCACATGCAAGGCTTCACCCAACAAGCAGTTATTTCCCTAGAGCAAGATAGCAGGCACTAGCTACTATGGGGGGAGCTAGAAGGAGGCCAGAAAACATGCTTCAGCCAAGGTTTCTGAATCCAGCTTTTATAATAGCCCAGGCAAACGCTTCTTTCCTGGCTGTAGTGAATCAACATAGGCACTTCTCCTGTTAACATTACCAGGGGCTGATAAACCCCCCTGGAGCCTGTGCTGGCCCACATGAGACTACCTTGACATCAGGAACATGTCATAGCATGTTTGTGTCTAACCTGCCCCACAAGCTCGGATCTGCAAGGAAGCTCAGGACAGACCTAGCTCAGCTCATCCTACAGTCTGGGATAAAAATCTCAGTGACTCCCCAACAGCATTCTTCTTAACAAAGTCACATGTTTTAAAACACAATTAATCTTGCTCACCTGAGGCTCTGAACTTCATGAACTCTGCCACCTGAGGTACTGATGTTCTTTGTGAAGTTTGTTTTGAAAGGTTTGGGTCTAGACAAGGCCTAAATGACCTGGGGAAAAAAAAAAACAAACCCATAAATGTGGGGTCACTGTAATAAAAAAATGCTCTGTAGCGTTCAGACACCAAAATGTTTAGTTATTTTTACACAGGTGATCACAAAGCCCTCCAGTCCTCTGCCTCACACAATTCCCTCCTACCACTGATTATGCTTAACTAGCTACAGCTTTGGCTGGTAGCACCTTAATTGGCAGAGGCAGGGTGACAGGGATGCAGACAATCCCCTGCTTCTCTCTTCATCTAAAACATGAATGGCTGACTTGTTCAGGAGAACTTCTGTTTCCAGCTAGAGTTAGCAGAGGACATGTTTGGACTACACTACAGTAGACGAAAACCATGTCGTTCCCAGCTTGCCTGTCTTTAAAAAGAGGTAGAACATGACACATCTCCTCCTGAGCATCTTGAAGCATTCATGTGAACTAGCTAGCATTCCCAAGAGCAAGCAAAACAACAAGCTGTGGCCTGGTGCAATTCCTGGACCACCAGTTTCACCCCAGATGTGAAACATCAGGCTCTTAGATCCTGTCATCTGTCCAGGATTTGCTGACCTCACTTAGCATTAACTCCATCAGCACGAGGCCACCAGGTGCTTTCGGTACATTGAGATTTGTCCTGTCACAGGTACACCAGGGGCTACCCTCCAGCCACGAACCAGCACCATTAACAAGCATAAACATGGCCTTGATAGGGTTGTCCAAATTTACATACGGACGTCAAGCCACTCTCCCTAAGTTGGTGGTGTTTTAACACTTCCGCAAGTCCTGGATACTAAAAGCCAGGATCCTGCAGGGTCTTGGGCAGCCTCAGAGCTTCCCTGAGCTGTGAAGGGGCATTCCCAGCACCTGCCTGGCTCCATTACAACTGATGTAGTTGTTCATGTACAAGGAGCAAGAGACTTGCCAAGTTTCCCTTGAGCTCACGTTTATTGCTGCCATGCCGCAGGTAATGCAAACGGCATGTAATTTGAGCATTTCTGTCCTTATTAGTTTATGTTCTATATGATTTCCTTTGCATAGCTGACATCTTGGGTAGCCTGAGGCCTGCTTCGTGTGCGGACTTTATACCCGTATAACTAACAGTGTGAAGTGAGGGGCTTTTTTATTTTAAAGCAATTCATTCAGCACTGCCTCTCAGGCAGACCCAGCTACAAGGTGCCTTGTAGCACTGCAGTGTATTCCTCCTCCCACAGAGAAAAACCACACCACCATCCTCATGGGACTGCAGTTCTGTGTGCTGGGGGTGTGTGGCCCCGGCTATCTGGGCACTTTAAAAGCCACAGCTCTTACATGAAAAAAATCCTTTTAAACTGCATGCTCCATAACCGCCACACCAACATACAGCTGTGACATTTCCTTTTGTTTGCTGGGAGAAACCCGTAGTGCCTTGAAGGGTGGGAGCAACAGCTTTCAAAAGATGGCTCCCTCAGAGCGTGGCCCCAGGCCCCACGGCTGCCCCCCAGGCCCCACGACTGCCCCCAGAGCAGGTAGGGTCGCCACTGCCAGGCTCTGCTCGCCAGAGGCAGGCAGGCACGCACGCCGCCGGAACGGGAAAGCCCTCATTACACTCAATTGTTTTCCTGAATGCCTTTATGAACAACAGCGAAAGGAAATATTACAGCCTGGCCACTGGCCAGGGGACTGTTCGGTGCTACAACACAGAGCTCGGAGCAGCCAAGGCAAACACGCTCCCAGCGCCGCCGTGATTTTCGGCTGTGTTTCAAATTAACCGCTGCCTTTCACAGAGGGCTCCCCGGCCCCTGCTTCCAGACTGGGGGGGACGGGGGACGGGGCGGGACGCTGCCCTTTTGTTCCTAACAAGGCTGGTTACTTACAGCACCTCGTTGCCCAGGCACCCCCCGCTGGGCCTCCGTGCTGGGCTGGCCGCGGGCCCCAATGCCCCTCCATGTCATGCTCGAGGGTGGATAGGAAGAGCACAGCCGGAGAGCAGCAGGGATACAGCAAACAGCCGGGGCAGGGGGCAGCTGTGTGAAACTACTTACCCCTCAGAGCTGCCACAGTGCTTTCTGCCCAGTTATGCATTGTTTCACTTGGAACTAAAACCTCTCCGCAGCCCGGGAGATAGAAAAAATAAAAGCAGTTTCCCCTCCATGCAGAGGAAGCACCCCAGGGCACAGCAAGCAATGCCTGGGGAGCCACCATGAACCCTATCACCCAGCTTCAGCAGGATCAGGCCAGGGAAGGGAAACCCAGCAGTAAGTCTGGCTTCACACAGCAGCCACTCACTGGCCCTTTAGTGCCAGGGCAAGAGGAGGACAAGGGCAAGCCAGAGGTCCCATCATCACCTGGGCTGCCTCTGCCCCACTCCCAGGGAGTCTTCATGACTCCTGAGTGCTCCACCCGACCGCAGAACAGCCATGTCCTGGTCACTGGCCAGCTACCCACGGGGCAAAGCCAGGCTAGGATTTTGCCTTTTGAGATGGGCATGGTGGGAGCACATGTGAAAGCAGTTAACTGTGCAGCTATTTGGTCGCAGGAATTTACACGCTCAGCTGCTGAAGCAGGAGGTTGTATGGTTAACTGGAGATGTTTAATAGATTTGCAGCAATGGGTGGGGGGCTTTTAGGAGCAGCAATCTGTTTAGCTCCAGACCAAGAAACACACGACTTTGTATCTCTAAACCCATTACCTTCAGAACAAGGGCAACGAGGTGAAATCCAGCACAGGGTGAAGGCAGGACCAACCATGCTCCACTCCCAAATCCAGTTATCCGTGGGACCAGGGTGCCACACAGGACCACAGCTGACACGCTGCTAGGAAACTGGTTCCTTCCATCACCATTTTCCAAGCTTCACAGGCAAAGCCTGGGAATCACCATTTTACAAGCATCAATAACTTGCAAGAAATTTTCCAAGCTCTACTAGCAACATGTTTTGAATTTGAAAGAGGCTCTGTCACAGAAACAGCTCTTAAAAAGTAAAAATTAGGGGGGGGATCAAGATAAAGTAAATACTGCTGACCTAGCATTCCATTCCTGGGGTGAAACACAGGCAAATTGGGCATTTCCTACAGCTCTTTGCAAACACTGCTTCTTTGGAGGGAGGGTGGATGGAGCAGTGGACTGGGGCTCAGGACACCTGGACTTCATTCCCAGCTGTGTCACTCATGTGCTGAGTAACCTTGGGATATCACTGTAAAACAACACTGAAGTCCTCAAAATCTATGAATGAGAAATGCTGTGCTGAACTAGGCTGTTTCTCCCTTCCTCCATCTTCCCACAGCATTGACATGCAATCCTATATCACAGCTGGCATTTCTGTCACAGCTTGCTTACAGTCCTAATCCTACAGGGTCCTCTGTGGAAAGGGCTTCTAATAGAGCAGTTCTGTTCTCAATAAATGAGTCCAAAAGAGGTATGTGAAGTCAAAAGAATACTTCTACCTGGATTTTTTATAGAGTTAAGATCCATGTTACAAATTAAAATCCACAGGACCAAGACAGTATTCCAGTTTCAGATATATACTCTGTGGCATTGGCATTACTGCCTGTATTTCTCAAGTGCCATTCACAACTGCAGCAATAGAAAAAAAAAAAAACAACCCAGTAAGGTAGGTGGTAACTAGATCTGTCAGACAAAAGTACCAGCCAGATTCAATTTCTGTAGACCACTAGGATTTTTAAGACATTGAGCCCAGTATCCATATGGCTGTAACACCAGTTTTCCTTATTCTCAGGTAAAAGCTTCACAGAAATGAAACAAAACAAAATAAAAAAAAAGATAATGTTTTAATCCTGCCATGTGTTATGGACACTTGTTTTCAAGTAAATCTTTAGCTGAAGCCAATGAATCAATGGGCCTTATACTGTAGGACTGAGACCTATATTTTAAGATCTTTAGGGGATACTTAACTGAGCCTTGTCGTCAGGAGACAAACAGTTTAACATCTGAATCTTCCAGGAGCCATATACATGATTTATCTGTCTGAAAGCTTGGAATCCCATCCAGCCTAGGAAACAGAGCCTTGTACATAACACACTTATCTTAAGGATTTGTAAAGTGCCCATCACAAAGCTCTCTAATTATTGAGCTTCAAAAGGTCACTCAGAAAAACCTAAGAGCCACACATACCTAACCCAGCAATATCAAACATTTCATGATGTCTACCAAAGTGGAATAATCAAACTCTTTCCTAACAAAGCTTTTTTTCTTTTTCAAAACTAATTCCAGTTTTTCATAGGTTATAAGTGACCAAAACAGCAATGAGGAGCTATGTATACAAATATATTGCATTGTAGATAATTGTATCTGTTTGCTCAAAGTTATTTATTACCTGAGCACCTCTGGCATGTACAGACTTGATCTACCCAAGTCATTTAATGATTTATGCTGTGTCTGCAAGTTGTCCACACATTGCAAAATCCTCAGATGTATCATGAAAGGCCATGACTTCCACTGCAATTCCTTCACTGTGAAAGAGGACAGGTGCATCATTCACGTTGTGTTGGTAAGTTAAATGAGCCTTTCATTTAAAAGCAAACTTTAGACTAGTATGGCTCACAGAACACAAGTTCTGAAATATATATATTCACTGGTCAAATGTGAGGTCACAATTACTCGTTATATAAATGTCTGTCCTGGTGGAATCTGAAGAAGTAAATGCAAAGTAGGTTACACACTGTAGGCAATAGAAACATGTCCAGTTCCTTGTTTTGGCACTGTAGAGAGCTTTGCCAAATAATATATTCACATGTGAGGCTGAGTACCTGAAACCTCTGAGATCTACAGCCCCAACACTGGAAAAAGCACCAAAACCAAGGAACTCGCCTTCCAGAGCACATTCCCTAGATGGGCTGCTCCTCTGCTGAGTTGCCGAAATCTCCTGATGCAGGGCAGGCCATTATCAGTCAGCCTGAGATCTGAAGCTCCAAAAGGCATTGAGATCATGTTCCCAAGATAGCCATATGCCAGAAGCTAGATTATATCCTTCATCAAAGGTGCAGCAATTCAGCAAAAATGCATGTAATTCCAAACATTTCAGCCTCAAGAGATCTGTGTTTGTAGACCTTGGCATCACTGGAACATTTCCAGACAGTTCCACTCCCATCAGCTCTGTTCGTCCCAGATCTCTGGATGGTACTACACCTCTGACACATGGGTACACACAGGTTAAAGAGAGCACACTGGAATGAGGTTACAGCTGAAAGCTAGCAGCAGGAATGACAGAAGCAAATTATTAGATCAGACCTGGACCCAGCCATGATGTTCGACAGGTCCTGGCTGACACGTTGTACTGAGAAGTGCTAACAGGCACAGGCAGGTGGAATGGAGGGAGAAGAGGGAACTAACAGACTCCCTAGTAAATTCACCCCTGGTGAGGCCATGAACAAATAACCAAGGCCATCCCTGTTTGTGGCATATCTAAAGACAAATAAAGTAAGATGTTATGAAAAAGGCTAAGATAGAAGCTTATGCTTTATTTGGAGAGCAGTTACTTATAAAAACAAAATAAATAGGTGAAGGGTCCTGTGGATCTGCTGATCAGCTCTTGACTATCAAAATAAAAAGGAGCTGTGGATGTTTCCAGCTTGGATTAAGAAACATTTTTACTTTAAGGCATTAGTGCTCAGCCCCAACATGGCATTTCAAGTCTCCCCTTGACTAACAGTATGAAAAGGAAGAGATACTGATGAGAACAGATGATTTGTTTGTTTGTTTGTTTCACATTCAGTGGAGCTAATTCTGTAATCTTTACAGATTACAGAATTAAAGCTCCTGCTTTATTCTGAAATTACAACCTGGACCTCATTTGAGGAGAGGGTAAAACATGATTAAAGAAATACATTTTAAATGATTTTGAGGTAACTCTGTCTCTTGTCCACTAGAAGAAAAGAAGGCTGCATGTTACATTGCAGATAGTATTTCATCTAATAAAAAACTTCGTTGTTAGCCCACAAATACAAAGAATGTCATGGAGAAACAATTTGCTTGGCTTGCCAATACTGGTAGCAAATGAGAATGAGCTGTTAGGCAGTTGGCTTGCTTCTGTCACTGCAGGAAGGGAAGAGTGCCTAAGTCAAGGATATTTCCTGGTATGGCACAGGGACTTTGACAGTCACCTGGTAATACATTTACCAGCTATCTAGTTTTCCCAGAAGAAGTGTCTTGACATGAACTGACTCATCTGTGTCCCAAGAGGATGACTAATCATTCTGATTTATTATGCTGTGGCCTGCCAGCCATTTCAGCTCTATTTACACTGGTGCCAGTACAGTATTTTATACAGGTTCTATAGGCATAGTTATTTAAACTAGATTCAAAACCAAGTGCGCACAAAATTGAAATAAGTCCAAAATGACACTGCACAACTTTTGGAGAAAAGATGAAACTTTAAAGGGCAGGCAGAGTTACAAGACAAGCTAATGAGCTAATGAAGCCTGAAGTTAGTTGATAATTGTAGGCATCTTCCAATGAAATTACAAAATCCCAAGGACTGCATGTAACCTAAAGAAACCCCACAATGGGTTTTTTACAAGGAAGCAGTGGAGCAGTGTATTATGGGAAACAATCTCAATCCTATTAAACTAATAGCTCTTGGTGTTGAATGTACTAGAAACTGTGCTGTGGAATCCAGCAAAAAAAAAAAGCCTCTTGAAAAAGCCAGGTAACAGCTTGGAGAGTGTGGGCCCATATGTCTTCATTTGCAGCAAAAACTTGTTCTACATGAAGCTTTACCCCAAAAAATCATACTTGGGATAGGCATCACTGCCCATATATTGTTTTTATGTGATACTGTTATCACCTGCAGGCAGCAGTCAAGGAAACTTCTGCACATGAGACTAAAGTAGACTAAGCAGAGGACTCAGGAAAGCATGAAAACAGAAGAATAGCATAGCTGACAATGAGCATTTTCCAGCAGCAACCTAAAATCCACATGCTCAGATATACAGCAGTACCTCACTAACTACAATAATTTGGCATTTCCACTAGTATTGCACTTGAGATTCCACACTGTTTATATCTTACTGATTTACACATAAATCGTGCTTATTTTATTTTATTTTGCTTGATTTGGAAACTGAGCTTGGGATCTGAGAATCACTCTGACAAATTTCTTTCTCCATCTGAACCCATAATAATAGTTTGTGGGACAAAAAAAGACACTGTTTACATCTCTGCACTGGACTACCATATTGCCAGATTTTCTGACCCAGAACTTGGTCTAGTAATGGAAGGGAGATGATTTTGCTTGCCCAGAACTCCTGTACTGTCCAGTCTCAGTATGTGCAAAAATGGTCTGAACTGGCTCTGAGCCCGAGGCTGAAGCAGTAACACAGTGTACTCCACTCCCTCGTGGCCCACCATGATGAGAAGGTTTGTGGGAAAATGAACAGTGGGAAAGGGGCAGAGAAGAGTTTTAAGTTTCTGGTGCAGCTGGAAGAATAGTGGGAGGTATGGACAGGGAGGTCTCTGGAGCAGAAAAATTTGGAGCTCAACAGAGGCAGTTTCTGCTGAGGCAATTCTAACCAGCCATCTGGTTAGGTGATGGGCACATATGCACAAGACTGTCCAGCCAAGTCCTTTCACACATCACTGTGAAGCCTCTTCACACACCATTTCTGATTCTCAATTCCCAGCACACCGCATCACATCAGAAATGTGTCAGTCGAGTGCCTTGGCACCTGCATGCTATGCTCTCAGCAACAACCAAGCAATCTAAGGCAAACACTTGTGTAACTTTGTGTACAGTTCTGTGGAAGTTCCACAAAATGGCACTGAATACCTCTGAACAGTTCCTATGGAATTAATAAGTAGTAGAAATGTCACTGACAGAAAATACCAGCAAGTTTACAATACAAAGGTGATACATACTGGATTATCACTTCTCAGAAGAGAAGTACAACTTGACCAAATAATAAAAATTCACAGACTCATAGAATCCATTAGGTTGGAAGAAAAACCTTTAAGATCATCAAATCCAGCTGTTACCCCAGGACTGTGAAGTCCACCACTAAACTGTGTCACTAAGGGCCTCGTCTACACCGTTTCTGAAGACTTCTAGGGACGGTGATTCCACCACTCCCTGAGCAGCCTGTTCCAATGCCTGACTACCCTTTCAGTGAAGAATTTTTTCTAATATTCAGTCTGAACCTCCCCTGGGGCAGCTTGAGGCTGTTGCCTCTTGTGCTGTCACTTGTTATATGGGAGAAGAGACCAACCATCTCCTTGCTCCATCCGCCTTTCAGCTAGCTGTAGAGAGTCCTCCTTCAAACTAGTGGAAGATGTAACAAATATGACACACAGAGGGGCATAGCACAGGCAAACACTGCTCCTATGGGTGATTGTATATTTCAACACAAGGTATTGTGGGGGTAACTCTTCTCCCTTTGAACATATCAGTCAGAAGTTCTGTCAAAATCACTCTTAGTAGGAGTTCTTAAAATCTGCTCTCTGAATTTGTCCTAGGGAAAAAAAAGAACTTCTGGGGATAAAAATCTGCTTTAAAATTTTGAACAATGAAGAGTAACAGCACCAAACCCTTACCCTAACCTCAAGCCAAGGGGTTTTATTTTATCTCGTATTTGTTTCTTTGAAGTCTGCAAAGAATTTCTTGCCCTTCTTTTTTTCCCTGTTCAGTTTTGTGTGCCTCTGCACTTTCTGGTTCTGGCTTACGGCTACTAACATACTTCTAGAAAGTACTTCCTTCCTCATTCTACCTCTTATTTCTGGCAAAACCAGAAGAATTTTTCAAGCCCAACAAATTCAGAACAAGAGTTTTATTCTTGTACTGATCAACACTCTATGATGTTCACACAAACTTCTTACACAATGTTTATTGATACTTGCAAAGTCAAAAAAAAACCTCACAAAAACAAAGAGATTTGTCTTAGCAGAACTCCTTTTTATAAATGAATATTTAAAGAGAATAACAAATTGCTTATTTGAAGAACATGCCCAAAATTTGTAACCTTACACTTATTTCTGAGAGAACTGGATTGCACAGAGCGGCTTTCAGGTGAAAAATATATATGTATATTGATATGAACAAATGTCTGCCAGCTGTGCATGAGAAACACTCCTTTTGTTCTACTGAACTCTGGCATTATTAGCAATGTTTCTAATAGACATCTTCAACCACTGATAAAAAATATCTTGTATTTTCTCAACTCACTCTCATGAAATGGTCTTTTCAAGTGGATCTGTCATTGTGGTTTCCTGGATTTCTTCAGCCTTGTTGGAAAGCTTGTAAATTCCCATGGCTGATAGGAAGTTAAGGAAGGAAATAAAAAATAGTAAATACCACTTCAGTGCCGTAAGCCCTTTTCTGCTTTTTTTTTTGGCTGAGAGTGCATTTTAGGAGATTATTACCAGCTTTTACACAAACTTCAAAACAGTTCCAGCTGGGAATCCACCCATATGTCCATTTTGCACCCTCTGTTAAACTCCCACCAAATCATTCTGCACTAGAGATATATACTGGTAGACTAACGCTTGGCTGAATTAAGTGGGTCTGGGCTGCTAGGTTATTTTACAGGAGTACTTGACAATATTGATACAATAAATTGATGAAGCAACTGGAAGGAAAATCACTTTTTAATATCACATTACTTCCTACAGCTAAAGAGCAGAATGTGTGAAAGAAAGAATAAAATAAATCAGATGTTCTATTTCCTTGTGCATTGACGAGATATTTAATATCTGCTATATTTTTATTGGCTTTGTATTTTGCTTATTTGTTTAATTGTAGATGCTTAAAACACTGAAAACAAAATGCATATAGAATATTTTTACTACGCAGAGGAATGACTGCAGATGGGGAATACTGGAGTGCTGAATGTTTTCTCAAGTTATACCTCTTTCTACACTCAGATCATGTACTAAAATTGCTTGTGCTACTTACCATTTGTATTGCTGCAGATGAGATCAGAATGCAGTCCTGCATAGCTGTGGAGAGAATGAAATACACAAGGGATATTAGTTACAGAGTCCAGTTTTACTTTTCATAAAATACCTAACTGTCTCATATCTGCAAACAATCCCATGACTCCTGGCGAACATGATAGTGGAAAAGTCATGCTTTCTGAACAGAAGATCCCAGATTTTTCTGCAGTTGTTCCAAGAGAAGATGTAGGAAGAAATTCTGACTAGCATAATGCTGTTAGAGGAATATTGACACTGAGTTGACCCAGTAACAGCACTCAGAGCTGATGAAGAGATTTAAATGGTGCGTTCTGGTGAGGGGTTCAAAAGTCAGAAGTCATAACCCCAAATAACTGTGTATACCGGAAATTCAAACTATTTTACTCAGGGTCAGTATAATGAACTCATGGAATTAGTTGCCAAGTAAGAACATGGAAACAAGTACTGCAGTCTAAGTGGCTTGGAAACATCTTGGCACTTTTATGGAGAGAGAAGGGATTAAAGGATATAGTGACAAAAACAAAAACTGGGGTTTAAGAGAAACTTAAGGGGGACAAGCCTGTGAGGTCAAGTGGCATTTTCCTCTCCAGACATCATTTCCTGTCTTTTATGTCAATTTTTCCCAAAGACATCATGTCAGACTGAATAAACAATCACTAAAGCTTAGATGAGGAATGGACTTCTACTGGATTGAAACAGAGATGAAGCAGCATTATCTTTTCCTCTGCTCCATAATAAAAGTAACTGCTAACAAACAAAAACAGACTTCTTTATCTGTATACAATCCCATGCATTTGACCCATTCAATCTAATGTAGCACATAAGGTTTTCTCATATCAGCCTCTTTCTGTAACCTTATCTTCTCCGGTCCCATCAGAATACCACAACCAACCAGATAAAAAAAATTAAACTGGAATAGCTAAATGTCAGAACACAACACAGCTGTCTAATGTACACTTCACTGGTGACACTTCTTAAAGACCATGACTAGTTCTATATTACCCAGGACATTTGCAGTATTAGCATGGGCACATCATGTGCAATAGCAGGAAGCACATGGTATCATTTTAAGTGATAAAGCACTAATAAAGGCACTATTTTAGACATTTTTACCCTCCTCTCTTTGTAGAAGAAAACCTGTTCCCATTAAGAGGTTGCATCAGATATAAAACCATTTCAATTCAAAGCGATATGCCTACATTCCTGTATATTAAAAAAAAAAAAGTATAAAACAAGGTGCAGTTTTAACTTGTCAGGTATTAAAGCAGGACTGTAGTAAAAGTTCTTACTATTTGATTCCTTCAGGAATTGTCCCTACAAGTGAATTAATTCTTTTACATTGTAGCCAGTTTCCTTTGCCTCTTTCATGAGTTGACACAAGCTGCAACAGTTGAGGCGCATAAAGACTTCTCTAACCAGCTTTGTACTGATCTGTCCCCAGGACATTCGGGATACCCAAGTATTCGGTGACACTACTAGCTCATGCATTGTGCTATGTCCCAGTTTGTTGATTGGGCTGTAACTTCTTGGTCTCCAGTGCACCTGCAAAAATAAGATCCAAGAAGGAGAGTAAGTAGAATATGTCAGGGATGATTCTTAGAATAGAATTATGAGTATGCTGACAAAACTATCTTGGGACCTAACTTTTCTCAACAGCATAAACAAATCACATTTTCCAGAGACAAGTCCTCCTGAATACATATCATCATATAATCATCCAGCCATTGCTTTTCCAAAAGGTGTGTGGGGATCCCTTTGCTGATATTCCATGAAACATAGCTGGGTCTCAGCAGACGCAATAATGCTTAACAGGGTTGTTTCCACGTCTTGCTTGCTGATAGACTTCCTCACAAGCAAAGGCACTGAATAGATTTTGCACCTTTCTAATCCTGAGAGAAGTCCCTGAGCATGGCAGCAGCCTGTGAGGTCAGGCAGGCGGATATTCCTCAAGCAATGCAGGAGCTTGAGTGGGAGCTGATTCAGATAGAGAATGAGTCAAAGCAAGAGAGCATGGCACAGGCTTGCATTCAGGCAAGGGGATTTGTCCAGACAGAAGAATGAAATATTTCAATAGTTTTCTAAATTGCAGGGAGTCTAAACTGGAACAAATCTTTGAACTTATGGAGCATCACGATCACTTTACCATAGGTCCAGTCATTTTTATTTTATTTTTTTTTTTACAGAAAGCATAAAAAAGATTGTCTTATGCATTTTGCACAGAAACCAGCTTTATCAGCTCAGATCCTGGGATGGGGCTTTAAAGAACATTCCTCTGACTCTACCCACAGAAACAGCTCTGTAACAGCAATTTCCTCAAACTCTTCAGCTTTCAGTTACCACTAAAAACTGATGTCAAAATCTTCACAGACTGCCTTATTAAACAGGAAAATGTTTGTTTTTCCTCTCTCGTCGTCTTAAAAACATTATAGAATTGCACTTTCTTAAACATCTCTGAGCTGCCCTAGAATTTCAGCTAACCTATATTTGTTTCTAACCAGTGTCAGTTTGACACTCCTACCCATCTCCTCTGAACCCCATAGTACTATATAAAATGCCTTCAGAACTTACCTAGGTTTCATGTAACAGATAAATTTGATATTTTAGGACTGATAAAAAGATAATTTATATTATAATTATAACCACTTACTCCATGTAAAGCTTACCCCTTAAAGCATAAAATCATTTTCACAACTTTGAATTTTGGTAAAACTAATCTATCTTCTAATTTAATCTACAATTAATTACTTCCAATATGCTAAGATCTTAGGGCATCGAAGCTCTCCCTTAATTAAAAGGAACAAGTAATTATAGCTTAGTATTCAGTTTGAAGCTATGCATTAGTATTATTTTGTATTCTGAGACACAATGGTTATACAGACAGAAACACATTTGTGGATGGACACTTCATAACAGTAGATACAAGACAGAGTTTGCCTGCCTAGAACTCGAGTCCTGATTCTAAAAAAAAGAAAAATTATACACAGACACCCCAATAGAGATTCAGCAAGCTGAAGGCAAATTAAGGGTTTCACCACCTTCTCCCTCTCCTTCCACTTGTGTGACATCCGTCACAGACCCCACACATCACACAGGTTATCTGTCTGACAGCCGTAAGGCCAGCGTAAGTGCAACATACAGGACACGCAGTGTACTGCTCCATACTTACCTTCCATTCACAGAGCCTGCCCAGCACTTGGAGTACACAGGATTTCCTGTGCCTGAGTAGCCACATGGGCAGCATGAGCACAAGGCTCATTGCAACACAAGCAAACAGAAACATGAGATTTTTATGTGTTTGCTCTGATTTCACATAATGTATTTGTTATCTTACTGCTGCACAGGCTCACTCCTACCCACTCAGTTTTGCCATTATGGTTCAAGATTCTGTCTGCTCTGTATAGGTACATCTTTCATGAAACAACTCTCATGAGCATTTGTTTATATGCAAGATCAGTGCTCAAGCAAAACAAGTTACTCTCCTTTCTGAATCCCCCCATACCATTGCTATGTTAAAGTGATTTGTAACAAAGGATTTGAAGCTCATTATTCAATAATGGGTGTCATTCAGATTTCAAATTCTATCTGGTTCTGTTAATTACATGTCAACAATTTCTTTCCTCCTTTTCCAATAGAAAAATAACGCACTGCCTCTGGCACTCTGCCTGAAAGGTTCAAATGTCAGGGCAGTAATTTTGAATGGAACAGATCTGACTCAACTGACGTGAGAATAAAAAATAGCTATTAGAGATTCCCTGACAAGTTGCTGTGACAGGGAATGGCTTAGAACTGCTTTCACCTGCCTACCTGTATGACTTTGGCTCTGTTCTGAATGGCACAGAGCAAAATGGAACACCAAAAGGAAAAAAAAAAGGTCCTAAAGTGTCTGTACCTTTTGCTATTGCCAGGACGAATGGATCCTCCTTTCCTTTCTCAGGTGAGGGATTGGCAATGACTATCACAGACTTGTCTCAGTCAAGCACTGAATCCAGTGCACAAGGGGACTGAGTAGGGTGGACCAACAGCCAGCAGGACATAATTCTGCATCAGGAAGGGAGCCCAGAAAGCGAAGTTCTGCAATTACGAGCAAAGAACTCCAACTTAGATGTAGTCACTGCAGCAAAGCGTGAAGATCAGGACATGCTTACGTTGAGCAAGTTATCCACTGTAGGAGCGCTCCACAGTGATTCAAGCTTCTGACAAGAAAGCCACAGCTTTCTCCCCAAATCCTCTGGTACAGTGAGCAAACAGCCTCTGAAGAGTTCACAGTACAAACCTCCATTCAGGTGCAGCAGAGGGGCCAGAACGAATAGGATCACAGGGTCAAGGCTATTTTGCCTCTTTAGACCTCACCTTCTCTACCGTAAAATAAGAAGAGCTATCCTGACCATCACTGTAAAGCACTTAAAGAGCTACCAATTAGAAACAGTAAATAAGAATTAACCATTGTTATTCAAGGAGGATCAGGGAAAATGTAAAACCAAGGTTATAAATATAAACAAGATGGCTTTAAAACACTTGGAGGAGACTGCCCCAGGAGAAGGATATTTGAAATAAGGGGCTCTCCCTCCTCCTCAGAGACAATGCATCAGGAGGCAGAAAAGATGCCAATTCCTTCCCAGACCTGCATGTCTTCACTATAGCAGCTGATACCTAAACATTCTTGAATTAAAACCAGAATGGGACAGGTTTGTCTCAATAAACACACTATAGTCATGCTGTTTGGCCACTTTATCAGCCACTTCATATTTCTTTAATACAGTCACTCAGAGGCTGCCCAATATCTTTAAATAAGCAGCTGTGAAAAACACCACAAAAATCAAAATAGGCCTTTAAATAGTTTAAAGGTTTACTGGGAGAAGTATCTAGCGGCACGAGACCAACTCATATGTCCAGAACTGTCACACATATAAAGGTCCTTTAAACACTGAAAGACTGTGTCTAGTCTTCCTCCATTATGTGTTTTACTGACCTTTTTATAGGTGCCACCTTCTGTTTATATGTGCCTGGTTTCCATCTACCATTATCAATTATTCTTCCCCCATCAATGTTTTGAGTTCTCCTGCCATCTTTCAAGACTTTTGCTCTAGCCAAGCTGTCATGATAACGTGGCTTCTCTGAAGACGCTGTCTGCAGCTAATTCTGTGCAGAAAAGCCACCAGCTTGGAAAAGCAGCAGGGAAGGTTCAATTAAAGGCAGTACAGAAGATATACTTCATGTGTGACCTCCCTCCTGCTCTCCAATGACATATCAGCCTCCTTGATCGTTCTTACAGATAACAGCAAAAACAACAAATGACACAAGAGAAAATAACTTGTCAAAGTAGATGATAACCTGTGCCACCAATTTTCCCATTAAAGGGATGGTTTTGTTTCTTACTGGCACTTATTTTCTGCTAGGGATGAATCAAGGCTCAAAATTCTCAATCTGTTTCTGTTGTCAGGCAGGAGATCACTCTTTCAACTTTTATTTCTGTGATGGGATACAAGATTAAACACAAAAAATAATGACCAAAATCCTTTTGCCACCTGAAGGGACAACATTTGCTGTTGAATATTTCCAAGATCTTTTATTTGCACCTCATCCTCCCCAAAAGTGTTTTCACTTGTCTCATTTGGGTATCTTCAGGCTTTTACAGGTTCTTTCTTTCTCTGCTGTCCTTTTTTTTTCCCCAAACATAACCACAAATACACAAGGAGAGCAGCACAACGCTGTTCCCATAAGACAACAAAAGCCATGTGTTTAACACCTTTCAACCAATCTAAATTGCTTGGTAAGATGAGAGAGAATTCCCTGTCGCATATTGTTGTGGTATACAGGAGATCACCCAATGACTCTTGGCTTACTTGCTTTAGTAACAGGCTTATGCCACTGCTAAGCAATCATGGTCTGACTTAAACTCCAGGTAAAATGGTCAGAATCCTTCTGCACACTTACATGGTCCTACTCTCCTGAAAGGTACAGCCTCTCTCTACTCATCCACACACACAGATTCCCTCTACTTGGCTCTGTACACAGAGTCCTAAGAAAGTAATTTCAGGAAGAGTGTTCTAGATTTCTTAAACAAACAGTATACACTGGAATAGTTCCTGCCAAGGATTAAAATAATGCCTAAGTGATTTTTTCCAGGCACTCAACAATACCGTGGTTTTTTTCATCCAACAGCCTTTCATGCGACACTTTTATATAAAAATGTTTACAGGAAATAGCAAACCTTCCTTTTGTTCTTCAGGCTACATGTACCCCCATAAAATGCAAATGCCGAGTGAAGTCACTGAACTACCTGACACTTAAAAATGAACACATCTAAGTATCCTGCTCAAGATCAAATCATGGCTCCCAGCAGCTAAACGGATATTTCAAACATTGGATAACTGATTTTATTCCTGGCCTCCAACTGCCACTTTTAATGGGGAGTTACACAGTGAATCTTTATTAGCAAAGACCATGGGCACTAGGGGGTCAAACAAAGGTGGTTTCCATTTGCACTTGCACAGTGTGATGCTCAAACCTTCATCTTTGTGCAGACTTTTAAAACTTGAACTGGGGACTGGGGACTGTCACAGAGACAAAACACGTCAAGGAACACACAGTCCTGCAGCACACCAGAGTCTATGCACTTGTAGACATGTAAGAAAGCTGGCAACAGCTGCTGGGGAGTGCCAGCCAAAAAAAAACAGAATCCACTTCTGCAAGGACTTTTCCAAAGAAATAAAAATGGTTCAAATAATCAGAGAATTTTCAAGATTGTCTCTCTCATTTGAACAGTTCATTAATGATATAAAATGTGCATTGCATTCAGTTTTCCCTTTCTCCCATGCTCTCTCCAAACTTCTGGCAGGGTGTTTTTTCCAAAAAAGTAAAACCCAGAAAGACAGAAAGTCTGAAAAGATTGAAAGTCTGAAAATTGAACATTGACTGGTGAGGCCTACAATTCCTATGGTAGATGTTTTGATTTCCTCTTGTGCTGGGCAAAGGACAACACAAGACCCTCCAGCTGAGAGACACAAACTTTTGAGAAAGGAGCAAATCTTAATTAAAAAGCAGCCTTTCTAAAAAGGACCTGTTACTTTCCTCTTTAATTCTTAGTGGAGAGGTGTCAGGGCTGTGCTTCTCCTCGCTCTGTCCTTCCTTGCATATGGGGCTTTTTCAATAAGTGATTCTATCATAGTCTTCTTTCCTTTCATTAAAGAAAAACGTCCAACCTGTCAGCGTACTGAATGCAATCACCTGCGAGAACAACGAACAGGAGTAACACAGGATGCACAGAGCATTGTTGCCTACGGATAGGAAGGCTACATGTGCTCAAGGCTACTTTGGCTGCCCAAGGTGTGCTGCGAGTGTGTATTTTCACAACCACCAGTCACAGTGCTGCAGCAAACCATGCCAGGGACACAGGGATACTTCAAGTGATACAACTGCTTGTGGGGTGGCATGTGTGCTGGCTCTGTGACATGATGCCAGCTAAAGATTTTGAAACAGAAGCAATGTATTGGGGCAAGAATTTCTCAGATGTCCTTTGCTAGTGGAAGAAATCAATCATGAAGCTACATGTTGAGTACAAAACAAGCTTCAGGCTCTCTTCACATCTGCTCCATCACTGCCAACTGTGGGAAGAGAGCAGTTGTTACTAAAGAAAAGGGGCTTCATATTTTGCCATGTTACATGTCATGGTTTTTTCTTCCCTAAGGCTTTATCCCAGTTACTACGGAAGTAAATTGGCAGTTAAGAAATGCTGGCAGCCAGGAGTCCTGTTGCTGTAGGGCTGCTTTGTTTCTCAGTGTAAATAGTGTATTTTACATTTACCATCAGAGCTGCAGTAAGGCACAAAATCTACAGTTTCAGCCTTACAGCTGCAAGAGGATATATCACAGCCTGTGCCAGGTGAGGATGGATGGAGGGGATGCTGAGCACACCTAGATAAAATACAAGGTTTCCAGGCAGCTGGGACAGAGGCGGGTTCTTTTGCACAAGTGCAATTGACCAGCAGTATGAAGTATTACAACCTTCTAAATAACCAGAATTTATCCAAAGAAAATGCTATTAATTTGAAGTACCTTGCTCTAAACATTCCCAAGGTCAGAAACTGGACTCAGCCTCAATTCCTGCTGCACAGCTGATGATCCTAAAAATAGAGGTCCAAAACCAAATTAAAAACTACCAAAAAAAAAAATATTTTCTACAAACCAGAGGTTCTCTTTTCATGTCCTTGGAATGTGTTTCATTGAATGCAAAGATGAAAATTTTGGCAAAGGTATCAGAATTTTATCACTTTTTCCAGAGGAGTCCTGCAATATTTATTACCTGCCTAGGATGAGCATAACAGAATTCATTCTAATGTTTCATCCAGAAGAGAGTTCATGAGAAAATAAGAACATGTTTTTTAATGAGTAGAACCAAGAGAAATATGATTGAGACTTGGCCAATTTAACTTTTTCAAAAGCTTATCCATTTACAGTCATTGTAAACTTTATCTCCTCACACTCAGGACGTGCACCTGACAATCTGACCACACAACCATACTGTACTTTGAAGTAAGGGTGAGCCTGCTTTCAGACAAACACAATTGTTTCAGCTCACATCTCTGTTCCTGGCATTTTTGTCTTTCTTCAAGAAACAAGTTGAATAAAAGGAAATCTCTTGAGGGGAAAAAAGATGTTCCTATTTAGTTAAAGACCACTACTTTATCCATCCTCAGACTGAGAAAGAGGTAGCATTGAGCTCTAGGACAAGAAAAGGAATGCACAGAGGCTGAACTAGCTGATGAGCAGCATTTCAGTGGGAAGGCAGGAGTACAAAAGTGCAGTCCATCTAAGGTGTAGTGCCTGGGGTTTTCAAAGGAAGCACATCTTGGGTGTACAACAGGAAAATCATAATTCCTTTTGAAATAATTCCCAAGAAAACTGACAGCACTTTTAGGGCCAAAAGTCCCACTGGAGGTAGAAGCATCATGGGTTACAAGAGAGATTCAGAGAAGCCAGGTACTAGAGAAAGGGACCCAGCAGAGCTGTCATGTACAGTCACATGCCCTTTCAAAATCAGCCCCCATTCCCAGCTAAAAATAGACCTCCGTGATGCAAGAAGGGAAGGGGAAGGCAGAAAAGGAAGAATTACTCTCCCCCCCAACTAGCTTTGTCTGCAAACACAAGCAGGCCACGGGGTCTGTGAAGCAATAAGGTACATGATTAGATGATGATATGGCAGAGCTTAAAAATAACACTGCTGACTGGAAAATGTCACTGTCCGGTGTGCAGAACAGTCTTGAGGATGAAGCTGCAAAAAGTTTCAGAAGTTCTCTGAAGTCTAGATCTTGAAAGGTGGATAGCAACAGCAGAACACTTGGGGGCAGAAAGACAATTCTCAGGTTTATTCAGTTGCCCTGAGGTACTCTGAAACTGCCTGCTACAGCAGAGCTGCAAAGAAGGAAAACACTGATGTCTCTAACAGGTAATTAGACCTTGTTAAAGTGTTTAACTATACAATGAAGAGGATTGGGAGAGCCAGAGTGATCAGGATTAAAATTGTTCCAGAACTTGGGCATGGAAGAAAAGCTACTTCAACACAATTCAAAATAAGTTGTAAAAAAAGAGTTTAGGAAATAACTTGTTACTTTGCATGCACTGAATAAAGGGTAATTTCACAACTTCCAGTGCCCGTACTTAAGAAAAGCTTTTAGAAAACAAATTCAATGAGTTCTGCTCAAGGGACTCTCTTGCAACACTGTGGAACATGCAATATCCACAGGTATTGCAACATCTAATTGCAAAATAAAGGCTGTTTTCCTCCAAGCCTCCTCATGCCCTCCTTTCAGCCAATGGTGACAGTGTTACATAGGGATAGTTTTCTTTTGGGTTAGTGAGTTGAATCGCTCAATAGTCATCTGACAGGCACCCAATACCTCCAACTCAAGAGAAACAGCAAAACTGGAAAGCCAGGAGCTAAGAAGGGGAGTAATACCTCTCCAGCCAGTAATCCTGAGCTACTACCACAGCTACGTCTGACACTGCAGTGCTACTCACAAACTTCTTGGCTGTCCCCTTGGTTAAAGAAGAGAGTTCTGTGGGTCAGTATGGTGCCCAGGAGCTCCAGCATGGACAGCAGAAGCAATGCTGCACTCACCATACACATTGTGGCCAGAGTTATAAAGATCAGGGAAAGAAGTTGTCATGAACATAAATTGGCCCAGAAAAAAACAATTATCTGTGAGTTACAATCTAGCAGAGGGAGCTTTTAAATACACAAGCTCAGAAATAAAGCACAGCAGCTCATGACCACTGACCAAAGAACAGTGGGTATCTTGAAACGATTTATGCAATGTAAGGTTTGCTGGTACCTCTTCCCTGTCCTCCATGTTCTTAGCTAGTTCATCTGCTTTGTGCCTGTCCTATGCTCTTAGCCTGCCCTGTGCAGGCTGTGCTGCCATTCAGCAAGACCTTGATAGGCTGGAGAGCTGGGCAGCAGGAAACCTAATGAGGTTCAACAAGGACAAGCGCAGGGTACTGCACCTGGGGAGGAAGAATCCCAGTACAGGTTGGGGGCTGACCTATTAGAGAGCAGTTCAGCCGAGAAGGACCTGGCGTACTGATAGATGATAAGTTGACTATGAACCAGCAGCATGCCTTTGCGGCCAGGAATTTCAGTAGTATGCTGGGGTGCACTGGGAGGAGTGTGGCCAGCAGGCAGAGGGAGGCGATCCTGCCCCTCTACTCGACCCTAGTGAGGCCACATCAGGAGTGCTGTGTCCAGTTCTGGGCTGCTCAGCTCAAGAAAGACAAGGAGCTACTGGAGAGGGCCCAGTGTAGGACCACAAAGATGATCAGGGGTCCAGAGCATCTCTCTTATAAGCAGAGATTGAGGGAGCTGGGCCTGTTTAATCTAGAGAAGAGAGGACTGGGAAGAGATCACATTAATGCATATAAATATCTCAAAGGCAGGTGGCAAGAGGATGGTGCCAGACTCTATCCAGTGGTGACCAGCAACAGGACAAGGAGCAATGGACATAAATTAAAACACAAGAATTTTCACCCCAGTATGAGGAAGACCTTTGTTATGTTGAACGAAGTCAGGGATGGGAAGGTGGAAGCAGCAGGACTGTTCCTTCTCACCTAATAAACTGAGCATCTTCATCAAACAGTAGGTGACTTCTGCTGGTGGAGTAAGCACCAAATCTCTCTTTATATCTCTGGGTAATTTTGTCATTGGGCACTCAGGCACTTTCAGATAAAAGAGAGAGGAAGAGGTTACCTGATCAATCAAGTATTTCCTTCAGCTGCAGCTCTTTTTCCTACAGGAAGCCCTGGCTTGTATAAGCCACTCAAGAAGCAAACATCAAAGGACTCCTCTATCACTTAGTCAAGGTAATAGACTGTACTTGAACTCTACTCAGTGAAGTGAAACTTCTTAAGCTGAGAGCTAAAGTTAAATTTGTTATTCCTGGCAAACTGCCCAAGGGGAAATGGATCCAGGGCAGAAGTTTGTTCGTTAGATAGTAGTGAAAGATTGACACTTTTATAATAAGACATGAAAGCAGGGAAAATAGAGTTACTGAAACCACTGATTGTTCTAAGATCTACTATTAATGCTGCATTGGTTATGAGACCTCCTTTTTGTAACTGGCAAATAATGGAAAGCAGAAAAAGTGAAACATCAGTAAGAAGGAGCTTGATCAAGAGTTCTGCACACGAGTCTGATTCAAAAGAATAGGAGGAAAAATCACATCATCAGCCACATTAGATCCTTTCACATATACTACCTGTTACTTCACAAACAGACTGGGATCAAAGAGGCTCCTTCACTAAAGACACAAGATACAGACTGCCAGTTCTGGCCACACATAGCATTGTGTGCCTGTACCCTGTCCACCAGAGTAAAAAAGGCGATGTAAGGAGCTCTCAGTTGTTTGGCAACATCCACTGCAATGTACAGTTAGGATCCCACTCCAGTGTGCTGTCCTGCAGATCTGCTTGCCTTCATGTCTAGAGGTACATAAGTTCATGGACCCCCTGCCATACTGTGGCACACAGCCTCAGTCAAACTAAACTCTAGAAAGCCAACAGAAAAATTGGGCTTTGGTTAACAGGCAGCAAAAAAGGTTTCTTTGCACTGAAACGCTTTGCTATGTTTCTCAAAACAACCAACTGCACCTAACTGACAGCCACACCTCATGCAAAAACATGACATGAACTTAACCTAGTCATCTCACAGGCAGAGCTCAATTAAGATATCATCTTCTAAGAAATCTGAAGTTGCACTTTGACTTTGGGATTAATGAAGGTTACCTCTTTGTTATATAATAACAATAAAAATACTCCATGTTAACATGCTATTTTGAAACTTCCTTTACTGTCAGCAACTTATAAGCAGCATTAAGACAGACAATTCAAACTAATACAACCCCCAACAATAGCAAAAGCAGTCCATTTACCAAAAGTACCACGAGACTTGATCTCTGCAGGCATTTTTTTTTATATTTCTTTCCACTTCACTATGCCTGGAGCATAGTTTAGAGAGCTGATTAAGTATACAGATTTAAGAACAAGTCCAAATACAAAAAAGTGCTACTGTGCACATTTGATAATGACTTATCCGAAGTTTATTGCACAGATTTTGCAACATGAAGGAATTAGAAATATTGTTACATGCCATTCCTTGGTATTTTGTTTCTTTGCAAAATATTTTATTTGGAAAGCCTTTGTCTAAAGGTTAAACAGTCCCCATGTAATCTATGAACGAAACAGAAGAGCATGCTTAGGTGTCTTGTCCCAGCTGCCAGTATTCCACACCTGCCAAAACTCCCATGCTGCACAGACACTGGCAGCTCCCACAGTGCGTTTGCCACCTAGTCCTTTCCTTCCATGTGGACAAGGCAGACTGGGGTCCAACCATCACACCCTCCACAGATGCAGAAAAGTGTTTTCAGCTTTTTGGACCATGAGTGCTGACTATAGACATTCTTCATCTTAAAAAAATAAAATAAAAAGGCACATGGAAGCATCCTATAGATGAATCTGAGGCCATGAGCTGCCAAATTGACCCATTCTGGCTCTGCCACACACCACAAAAAGAGATGCAACTTGAACACTGTCCAAATACTTTCCTGTAGTTTCTGCCTTGGCCTTGGGGAAATTGTCTTTTGGGAAAGAAGGATTCATCGGTAAGCATTTATCCATAATTAAGTAAATGGGTTATTGTACAAATTTAATTGCAAATAACGAATAATTGCTTTTGGATTCTCACTCAATGGCTTTTATGATCAAATCTACAGCTACTTTGTACGTAAACACAGAGGAACAGGGTTGGTGGAAACTGCTTCTTCAAAGCGAAGATATCTGCAAACAGGTAACAAACATCTCTACCTTTAAATTAACAGTTTTAGCTAACTCGGCTGTCACTTTTCCAGCTGCAAATCAACTAAAGCATTTGCCTCCTCAGCTTAGGGAAGAAGCCTCCAGAGACCCTGAGTCAGTGAATAAAAACTGTTTTGGGTCCCATGGCAAAGAAAGTACTTTGCACTCAAAAATAGATACATTTCTTGTGGGAAAAAAACAGCCCAGCTCCTTCCTCTCCCATAGATAATAATGCAAATGTCAGACACCTCCCAGGCTCCATTCCCAGGAGATCAATAGGATTGCAACAATTACTTTGGTGGTTTTTTTTTTTCTTAAAGGTTAACTTGTATCTAATCACAAATCCTAGACCCAACAGCCACCAAACACAGCCTGCTGCTTATGGGAGGACAAGATGCGGGATTTAAGGTTGCCCCTACTGTTGAACTGCTGTGGCTGCAAAACCACCACAGGATTCAGGCACTTCGAAGACACAAACCTGCAGCTGAAAAGCAAGGCCAGGAGATGGGTAAAGATTGAGTGCAGAGGATCAGGCAGGGCCTTGCATCAGTGCACAACAATGAGGGGCTCCAAAGCAATGGGGGGAAGCTTGTGTGCAGGAAAAAAACCTACCTGCATGCTTGTGTTTGCATTATGCAGCAGAAAGCCCATGGGATTCATTTACTGTGCTGATAGTATGTCCTGTAAGTCAGAGGCTGTACAAAGTGATTGACAATGAATTAACATGCTGTTAAATCTGGTGGGCTGAATCTGGTGGGCTGAAAAAGCAGAGAAATGTGGAGTAAAACCCTTTTACTCAAAGATAATTTTCAACGTAAAAAGTATGCCATGTATACCTTTTTAACACAAAGGCTTTCAAGCAATGGGTTCAGTGATTCTAGCATAAGGGCCCTTGCAACCCTTGCACCGTGACAATGATGCCAAGCCACAGGACCTGAGGTGTTGTAGGCTTTATTGGTTGCAGTGCAAAGCAGCACAGGTTAGCGTGAGCCTGATGGAAAACTGCAGTTCCAGTACAGGCAAGCACAGGTTCTGAGCTCATCACATAGCATCATTGGAACACCACCGTGTCGTGCCACAGCATTGCAACATTGAGTAAGGCCACAGCTAATCAGAAGTCACTTCTCATCCTCAACCTTTCTGGAACCCACATTACACCTACATTAACTTTATACTGAGTTTGCAGGAAGTGATCTCTTGGCCAGGGACAGAAGCATGGACAGACACAAGGACACTCCACACAAGTTTTTCTGGTCTATTGTTCTCATTCCATTGGATAATTCCTACTTCAAATACACACACACAAAAAAAAAAAAACAAACAAAAAACCAAACCCTAAAAAAATAAAAAAATAAAAATGTCCTAGACAGGCAGTTAAACTGCAGCCCAGGCTGTGTGCTACCACAGCAGGCTCTGCAATGCTCTTGCAGTCCCAGGGGAGTTATGAAAAGGAGGAGGAAATATCACAAAAGCTGGCTTTGCTTACTCACATCATTGATGCAAACACACTTGTTTACATTTGATTGGCCTCATCTAAACTTTGCTGGAGGTTGACCATAATATTTACAAGCTAAAAGAACAATTATGTAGCTGAGAGCAGCTAAATGGAACAAAACAAAACCAGAGAGGCAGAAATCATTCATTTGTGAAAATCAAAAAAATGAACTGAGCCACCAGACCACACATCTTCCCCACGCTATATAGATGTAAACTGTGGCACTATTTGTGCTGCTTTACTGCAGAATGGATGTTCTTTGAGTTTATAAACACTTACAGTGCTTATGTGCTCCATGGACTGATTTGTACCATAAAAATTTATATGAAAGGATGCCTCATCTGTTTGTTTACAGAGTCCACCTTTAAAAGACCAATATTCTTTCCTCTGGGGCCTGTTTACAGTCTGCACCTGTGATGGTTTCTTCAGTTTGAATCTCATGGGCTGTATTTATTACATAACTGTTTTCCCTCTTTTAGACACTATTAATCATCCCTCTGCCAAGATCTTCTTCCCACACCAGGCTTTACTGTACATTCCTTGCATGTTCGTACCATGATGTCAGTCCAGAAGTGGAACAAAGATAAGAACGGCTCAAGATTTTACTTCAAATGATCCCTTTTCTATAGAGCTATATATAAAATTAAAACCTATTACAGTGGAATTTGGAAAGGGCCAGGTTTGGGGATTTGTGACCCTCTCATATTCTCCATCTTTATTTCCTGAAAACTAAGAGAACATATGCAAAATTAGTTTGGAAAAAAAGACTCTAGGAATATGGAGACCAAAGCAAGCACAACGTGGCTTTCTAATCCATGGTAAAGCAACGAGACAAGTATGTAAATTATGTCTGCAAATGTTTTCATAATAGTTTGTCAACTATGCTTGAAAAATTAGGAATTTTTTCACACTTTTCTATGTTTGGGAGAGTGAGATTGTTGCATATATTTAACACCTTTTTGCACTGTAAACGATATTTTATGTTTTAGAACAGCAAGAAGAAAAGAATGCTGAGACACAATTTTCATTCATTTGCATGTTTCAGAGATAGGATGGACTCCAAACTATTAATTATGATCTTCATTTTATGAAAGAAAGCAAACCCCAATAATCTGACAAATCACCATTCTTGGGCAAACGCTCATCCTACTGTGGCTTTATTTGACTCAAGTACTCAAAGTAGGTAGGTTCCAACTAAGTAAAGATCTCTGCCTTATTTTGGTATAACACTAACATCATAAAGAGTAAAGACTCCACATAACAACATAGCAACGTATCAGAAGACCAGTGCTGTAACATGTCTGGCTGTCAAATGTCAGCCTATAAAAATACCTAGGCAGCTCTGTTTTTCTCTTGAAGTAAAGAAGAGAGCTGTTCAGGCAGAACAATGTTTATTTTATTGACAGATTTTACTGTTATCTGTTACCCACCAGTGGGCTCCATTTGCAGTTTTCATCATAGAGTAATTGCTTATTAGAGACACTGGCAGGTTGTTTATTTGAAAACTATTATGCTAATAAGGAGCAATCATATTAGCAAAGTGTGCTCTTTACAACTTTATTTGTTTATCCTCAGGGACTAAACTTCTGAAACCCCAAACCTTTTGTTACATACTGATGGATTTGAAAGTAAAATGTCAGTAGCTGTTTTTTTCCACATCTGAGAAATTTGTCCAATAATAATCAGTAGTTTTATTGCCATCATAAATAAAAAGAGCTGTCTCTGACAGAAAGATATTCATGGGATTGAAGACCATTCTGTACATAACCATTTAGTACCTAAACAGCATGGAAAAATTATGTTGCTGCTGTATTTGCATATTTTCTTATTATATATGTTACTATAGCTATAACATAGCAACTTTAGTATATTATTACGGCCAAAGGAAAGGAGGAAATTAATAGCAGCATAACTTCTAAGGCTCAAAAAAAGCACCTGTTTCCCTTTTCCTTTGAGCCTTAGGGGGTTTCTGACCTCGGACTAACTAATAAACTCCCTTTATAACAGCCTAGATGGGACTAGTTACATTTACACATTCCAAGATGACGAACAAACCAAGTGCTAACAGCACAGTTGCACTCTTGCAAGAAAAGGCTTTCACCATTGGCACAACTGAAAGTTTTTGCTATGCTGTGGCTGTTTATTATTTTGCTGTTCTGTGGGTTATTTGTACTGTACACATCATAACTTTCAGGTAAAAATTAAGAAAACAGTCTTGCAGTGTATAGTACCCACAAGCATAGTAGAGCTGCCGTGATTCCAACCTGACCGAATGCCAAAGAGCAATGCTTATTATTATTTACACTGCAGTAGCACACAGACTCAAATTTGGGATCAGAGCCCAATACTACCAGGTGCAGTGTAAGCATGTAGTTATAGAACCTCCTGACCCAAGAGGCTCATAATCTAAAAGATGACCAAGCAAAATCCCCCCAAACCAACAAAACAACCAACTATCAGAAAAAAAAAGCAAGCAAGCTAAAAAGAAACAAGAGCAAGAAAACAGCACAGCAAGGGAAGGAGAGAAGGAAAGAACAACTTGCACAGGGTCTAAACAAACACAGCTCAGCTCACCTCCTGCCTGCTGGCTCACCTCAGCAGTAACTGAGTGTAGGATGAGGTTTTGGATTAAGTAATCAGGCAAATCTGTGTAAAAATTGAAACAGGCTGGATTTTGCAAATATATAGATATTAGGCACTGTAAATATCATAGTGCTTTTCCTATCTCCCTGTTTCTGTGTACACACAGACCTGCATGTGTACTCATACATGACTCATGATACAGTTCAGCTTAATTCAGTTTTACTGCAGTAGAAGCAAAGCACTGAAAAAGGAGGTAACAATGCAGAGAAGCAAACATGTTGTATCAGAACCTCACGTGCCCGTGGGCTGGAATCCAAAGCCAGAAATCCTGGTGTATTCTGAAAACTCTTAAACCTGGAACTGGGTAAGCACGCCTGGATAACTACCTGAACTTTCACTTCACTGACTTCAGATAAGGAATGAGGGGCAGACATAGATGAATTCTTACAACAAAACTAAAACTCTTGTAGTAGTCTTTATAACAGTAACTGCAAAGGAAAGAGAAATACATAAAAGGCTTTGTTCTGAAGCTTTAGCTGCTCTTCAGGAAAGAGATCTATCGCTTTACATAATACTTTACAAACCAATGCTTGCTCCAAAACATGTCTATTAACAGTAAAACTTGCATATCTGGCAGTCTCCCAGTCCTAGTGTTGCCTTTGTGCCAGAGAAGTCTCTCTGAGTAAAGACTGATTTACCTCATAACAAGTCCAAAGAGTTCCTAGGTCTGAAAGCTCAGCTAAATATCTGTGCACCGGGAACCCTCCCAGCCTGCCCCCTGCTCTGCCAGCTACTCAGCCCCCTCAGCTATGCTGGGGGTCTCCCTTCTATGCCAAAAGACTACCCCACACCAGGAGTGTCAGGACAAAAGCCAGTTTTATACATCTGAGAGCACACAAGAGCATGTGATGAAGTCCCATATTTTATGAGATAATTTTAGCCATCTCTTGAAACAGGTCTGTGCCCATTAAAGACTTTAAGACTTTACTGTAAATTGTGTGCCTGTGCATACACTTCCTGCATGTACTTCAGTAGGACGTGTGTTTCACAACATATGATCCAGCAGAACTGGGAGTAGGACAGTCCCCTCTATTCATCCTCTCTTGCCCTGGATTTTGCAGGGTGCTGTTTCACCCTGCCAGCACACAAGGGTGGCAGCCTATGGGCAACAGCTTTTCCAGCTCTTCCTCAGATACTTAAATCAGCTGGCAGAAATCCTTTAGAGACGGCAAGAGGGCTAGATTTTTACAAGAGGTGTTTGTTTTTCTGGAATAGCATATGTAGCCAGCTGCATGCTCTCTTCATCAAAAAGCTTTGTGATCTGCACACCCTTAAGCCAGTCTCCTGTGTCTCTTGTCCCTCTTGAACATCTTAAAAATAAATAAATAAAAACACTGCCACTTTATGGTGTGCTCTTACAAGCACAGTCTTGTTTGCTAGCACACAGTGGGAGTATGGGATAGCTTTGTGAAAAGCTATCTGTTCCAGCAGGTTTATATTTGAAAGTGACAGTAATGAATGGGATCAGCCTGTTCCACGCCAGCAAGAGATGGGTCTCAGGCTGAGACAGGCAGGTTTGTGTCCACTTGCGCTCTAGCACCACAGCTTTAAAGCCCTTCTCTTGGACTCAACCCTTGCTCCAGGTTTGCTAAGGGAAGTAGCAGGGGGGGGAAGGGAGGGCATAGTTTTGTTTTTCCATCTATAATCTCCTGACTGCAGCTCTGGTCATTGCCTAACTTAGGAGGAGAGCTGTACTGGCTTCATGCACAGAAATGCCCTTCTGAGAGAAGCAATGCCAGGCTCAAGCAGCTCCCAAGACCCACACTCCACACGCCTGCCACTGCCTCTTGCAGCTGGAGTGCCTGGGTGTCGTGGGTTCAGCAGTAGCAGTCATTTTTCCCCTTCTTGGTAGCTGGTGTAGTGCAGTGTTTTGACTTTCAGCTCGGGAACAGAGCTGATAACAAGGATGTTTTGGTTTGGCCAAGGACTTTGTGAGCCTCATGCTCTGCCAGGGAGGAGGGGAAGCCAGGAGGAAGCAGAGACAGGACACCTGACCCAAACTGACCAAAGAGGTATTCCATACCACAGCACGTCATGCCCAGGATGTAACTGGGAGTTAGCCAGAAGGGCTGGGAGACTGCAGGGTTGGAGGAGGTATCGGTCGGTGCTTGGTCGGGCTGAGGGAGGGCAAGAAAGGGGGGGAAGTGAGCGAATGAGTTACCTGACTGGGTTTAAACCACGACACTGGGCCATGCTGCTTTCATACAGGGCATGACACTAGGGAACACCTTCCTGCCTGGCACAACTGAGCTGGGAACACTGTGCAACCAGCTGCGATATCGGCTACTCACTCCTCTACTTCATATCTGCACGGCTGTTGGATGAAAAGGCAACATCCCACCAGAGATGACGTTAGTCTGACTGGGAAGTTCAAAGTGTGGAGGGAAACGGGAGCACAACTGTATCTGGACAACAATGAGCCATCACAGCATATCTCAGAGATTCAAAATCACAGGTTTAATTTTTGCCCAGTAAAGTAAAACTTGCAGAGAATACAATCCTGAAAACAGCTCTCTTGCTTCTTCCTTCACACTTCCCAAGCTCTTTTTTCTTCCAGTTTTGCTTGTTTGGTTGTTTTGGGTTTTTTTTAGGTCAGTTTTAGTGTCCAGCAAGAACACTAGAGGAGCAGCGAAGGTGGGGATTTTCCTGGGCATTAGACTGGACCCAGCTCTGTAGGGCAGCCCTCAGTCTTTCAAATCTGGCTTTGCGTTACTGCCAGAGTAACAGCAGTGTTTGGGTTATGTGCTGGATATTGAACTAGTTCTCCTCCATTCTTCTGTTCCTGCAACTCCATTAAATTTCCACTGGGTATTTCACAATAACATATATGTGTATATATATAAATATATACACACATAAAACAGAGTTCTTATAAAAGTTTGCATCCCAGGAGGAAGCCAGCATTGATTTATTTAAATTCAGAGTGGCTTCTAACTTATGAAGGAATTCATGTATCTGAGAAGCAGCACTGGAAATTTGCCCTTCAGTGTTTCCTCTTGTCACTCATCAAGGTTTTGGAGTACATTCACATCTCTGTAAGAGTCCTGAAGAAGCTTTACTGAAAAGCCTTGTTCCCATTAGCAAATCTGTGAAATTTTCTGAGAGACTGACACGGTAATAGAGACAGATGTATCACATTCATTGGTCCTTGCTACCCAGCTTCCTAGCTTCAGTGTTTAGCTCCCATACAGCATCATGAGGTGTTAAAGCCTTGATATTTTATCCCCTCTCGCTTGTCACAATGCCGAATACTGTGAAATATTAACATTTTTAAGCAAACACATGAGCTCCCAGGACTGAAGAATCTGGCAAAGGTAAGACACGACAGTCTGGGTGATGGCCTGATCTACTGAAACCGTGAGGAGCTCAGGTAGCACACACACTGCAAACCTTCAAATGTTCTGCTAATATCCAAGACAAAAAGGCTGCCACCATAAATCAGTTTGTCTGAAAAAACATTCCAAAATGACATCATCATTCTCTATATTTGGGAGATAAACTATCCAGTTTCCTCGGCCTCCCTCAAACTTTATCATAGACAAAGCAAAAGGAAACATAACAAAAAGAAATCTGTGTAAGAAGCCATTCATTTTTATCTGCCTGGACCTCCAGGACATAGTTCATTTCTTCTCAGCACCATTTCCCTTCTTGAAGACATCACACTTGAGCAGTAAAGTACCTAATTTAAGTGAATGTTAAAAAATCGGCAACTCCAACATTTCTGAAAGAGTTGACTATGGTGCTGGGACTAAGGCACAGATTGGCACCCAGGTCAAGGTTTTTTGAGGGTCAGAACTCTTTAAAGGGATCGCCTGGAGATGAAGCACAGATACTTAACATGAACTAGCGAGGACTGAAATATATTCAAATTATACCTGTATGAGGCTTCGTTGACAAACTCCCAGGACATAAATGTCATTTGCTCTTTGCATTGATTACAAAAGGGCAGAAATATGGAACAAAGGACATTTATATTTAGTGGGCAATGGGGCACAAAAGCAATTAGAAAGGTTGGCTTCCCCTTTACTTGCTTCTACTACTGTATTTAACTGTCAAAGTTTCAGAGGAGATAGATCCTATTGTCCCAAACATCTGGGGCTCATGAGTTCTCTGATGTACTCTGCATTTTGTCCTGGGCAGCAGAGCAATTTTCAATACTGAACCCGGAATGCTCCCCAGGGCTACTTCTGGTCACCCTTCTGCTGGAACCTAACAGGAAAGCACTGGCCCCTGCAGAAACTTTTGCAAACAAACCCTGTCAAACATCAACAACTGCAGCTGAGTGTATTATAAATGGTAAAGAAACACCAAAAGGTTCTTTTCTAACCAGAAAAAGGCTGTTGTCAAATGATTTCATTTCTCTGCTAAACTGTATAGTGAAAAATAAATTCCATGTAAAGACCATGTGACTGGGAAAGCAAAGAAGCCTCTCATTGAAAGCTTTAATTTGCCCTTTATCACACTGTTTTGCTTCATATTCTATAAATAGCTCATGTGCACTGTTTTTCCTTTTGGCCTCATAACTATGAACTGGTTCCTCACTGGCTCTGTGGAGTCTGAAGAAAATCTCCGGAGAATGCTGTAAGCCTATTTCATAGAAGCTCACAAGTGGATTAATTTCAAAACAGGGCTCAGTTGGCACGTTTCAAAATATGTAATAATCAGGGCTGTTTGTAATAAATTCATCTCCTTCTGCAGGAGAAATCAGGAATCAGCGTAGCTTGGTTTCTGCAATCTGATTTTAGTTACAGTTAGGCTGCAGTTTATTTTTAGTAACAAACTGTTTCCCTGAGACAGATTCGGCTGCTCATTAGCACTGGGAGTCTTCTCGACAAAAAATACATTGTGAAATTTCCTTTTAGCCCTGACTAGACCTATCCATTAAAACACAAACTTGGTTCTGCAACGAGAGATTTTACAATCCGTCTTGTCTTTGATGGAAGATAAAGACATTGGAAATAAATTGTCCCTCTCCCCTAATTTTTTTGCTTAGCATCAGCACAATTTCCTTTAAAAAGGCAGGAAAATCTGTTAATCTGATACATGTATTAAGACCTTAAAGAAAAGAAGCATAATTGAAAAATGGGTTGAATGAAAAGCAGTAAAATAACAGTTGTGTTGAATTTGTGATTTTATACCAATTAACTGCTGCATCAAAAAAGAGGCTGGGGGAATCCTCTGCAGTAACTCCTCTAGATGGCCTAATAGGCAGGTTGGAATTCAAATCATCACCTTTAGCAACTGGCCTTTCCAGAGGGAGTTTTATCTGCTCTGCTTCCCATTTCACTGCTGGTGCCAGCCCCTGCTGCCACAATAGCCGACTGGTTGTACATATTAATCAGGATCTTCCAGGCCTTTTTCTTTCTGTGACACCCGTTCAGGTAACCTGCAGGCACCCAAACGTCTAACACGGATTTCCAGCATCAGAAGTGCCAGCTTGGGTCAGACAAAGGGCCCCTCCAGCCTCCCTCCAGCAGGAGAAGAGCTTGTAATCAGCCAACACCATGGTGTTTAACGGCTATGAAGGCCTATTCTCCAGATGTGCTTAGTTGTGCTTATTAGTTCTTAAAAGTTACCCACAGCAAGCAGAGGGGAATTACTTTAGCTCACCTCTATGGGTGATGAAAAATGCCTCTCCTAAAAGATACTGACAAACATCAGCAGATGGTGATCCTGACACAGAGCAACCTCTTGAGTCACAGTCCTACAAAACGCAGCTTCTTTTGTGCCCCAAATTCTGGGCTAAAAGATAAACTTGCTTCTGCAAAATATTTGCTTTATGGAAGATGAACTCTACCAGCTGCTCAAAAGAGCTGATTCCAAAACTGCCAAGTGTCAGAATTCAGATGTGCTATTTGGCAGATCTGGAGCTGTGTAGGTTTGGTTGGTTGGTTTGGTTGTTTAATTCTTTAGCTACTTTAGCTACTACAAATGAAGTACTATGTTAGAAATTTTGCTCCTTCAAATTGATTTAAATTTAGTCAACCTACTGGAGTGGATTCCAATCCTTGCCTGCCCAAAGCTTCAAGCACTAAAATGTCCTGACACTTCAAGAAGTTTTACAATTTAAAGAGAGTTACTCTGAACTTCTTTGAATTCCCAAAGGAATACATTTCCATATAGTTTTCCAGAAAGATAAAATTTTTCCTTAAGAACAGTGTTTATTTTGGTTACTTTCAACCACTATTTTCATACCTAACAGCAAGAAATAAACCCCCGTTTACTCTAAAGTATGAATGCAATCTTAACTGTTAATTGTCATGGTGCTACAAAAATACCACTGAAACTGGTATGAAAATTGCTCAGAGCCTTTTCACAAACCAGTGCAACAATTCCTCCATATTTACACATATTTAAACATAGAGCTTTCACATATATGGCTGTGTTTGATTTTGGAAATGATGTCAACTGGAAAAACATCATTTCCTGATGTAGGGGATGCAGCCTTTATAGATTTTTCATTGAAATCACACTGACTGGTTCAAAAATTCTTAATCCCCTTCTTGTAACTAACCTTGACCCTTGACCCTGAAAGGTTTCACAGCTAATTGCCTGAGCCAAAGCCCTGACTTGAGGGAGAGCTCTGCAAATGTTGGATTTCAAAGAAAAACAGAGATCATTTTATATCAAACACGAGCGTCCTTACAGGCAACGGCATTCTTCTGCTTTGGATTTTCCTTATTTTGTTTTCCTTCATCTTAACTGCAAAGTTGTTTCAACAGGAATTTGGGTGTTAAGTTATTTCAACAGGAATCTGGGTGCTTAGCTTTCTGGTGATGGTATCTGTAGTAGAACCACAAACGGCCCTGCATTCTTTGCATATTTGGTGGCATGCATCAGCCCTGTTTGGAACAAAAGCTTTGTTTTGGACACACTGCTGCAGACTGTTGCCTGATCCAAATTGTCTGCTTCCTTCTGAACTTCTAAACAGAAATGACAGATAATTTTGTAGTTTTTAACAGATCCAGCCTCAGAAAACCATTTGACATTATCTAAATAGAGCTACATTTTGGATCCAGGTTTGTGCTCTCTTTTTTTAATTTACATCACATTCTCCAACAGCTTAATACCCAAAAGACAAAAGAAAATTTAGACAGAAACTCTAGCTACAGGAGAATTTTACTGGCAAAAGACTCTAAATATCTGCAATCAATGCAAGTCTGTGTGTTATACGAAGAACCATCGCAAATGCTAATTGGGAATCCACATACACTACTACTGCATACAACAGTTTCATTTGCAATGTCTGGATATTCAATATGGCCTATCTGTTCACTGCTCTAGTATTTTATGCGAAGAAACAGCATCTCTTTCTTTGAACACACAAGTTGCAATGCTGGCTGCAGTGGGTTGGAGAACAGTTTATCTTCCACATATTCTTCATCACAGATACACAGGGAACAGAAAGGTGACCTTAGATGCAGTCTTGGCTACTTTCCCTACTTGCTAAGCAGACAATTTTGGTAGGAACAGAGAGTAACAATTCTATCTTGAAATTTAAGTGAACAAATTTAATCCCCAAGTACTTGAAGCACTCCAGAAGAGGAAAGATCTTTGCAAAAGAAATCAGTTATGGACACTGAAAGGACCTCTAGGCCATCTTGGGTCCCAAAATAGGAAGAACTATCTCCATTTCCTTTTTGAGAGATATTTTTCTTGCCTGCTGTTTAAAATCACCACAGATTTCAGTCACCCAAGCAGTCTTTTCCAGTTCATTGCTGTCCCTGCTTTGGATAGGTTTTTTTCTCCCCCCTTTTTTTTAATGCCTCCTTTAATCTTTTCTGCTGCACCTTAGTTCCATTAATTCATGTTCCACCTACTGCAGAGCTTTTTGCTCTCTGCAAGCAACGTATTGTTCTTCCTTAGAGTAGTCATTTCTGTATTTGAAGACTGTTGTAATGTTTCCTCTGGTCTTTTATTCTCTACATAATCCAAATTGTTTCAGTCCACCTTCTAGGTTTGTTTCCTAGTCATTAGATCATTCACACTTTGGAGCCTCTCCAATCAGTCCACACCATTCTTGAACCTACCATTCATCTTGGGACGTCCTCCTGAGACATTATTACAATATGAAACTACTTTTTTCCAGACAGGTTTTAAAATGACAGCTATTAAGATAAGCGTTGTGTCTTCAGTGCACAGTTAACTTGAGTTATTTGCACTTGAGCTGATTTCTCCCCAGTTAGCCTCATGTCACAGTCACAGGAACAGAGAAGTGGAAGGAATCGCAGGAAATGATCTAGCCTATATCACACCTGTGCCCACCCTACCACAACAGATAAAAACACCCTAATTTGCTTACAAGATTGAAATGTGGGACTGAGTCCTAGCTTGTCTTTGAAAGAAGGACCAGTAGCACCAGTACAGAGTGGCACCATGATACTTCTTTATCATATTTGTAAGGACGAGAAAGATTGTTAAAGTACCATCTAATGACTTACTCCATTAATTGTTTTCAGTACTGTATAAGCATTAACTTTCTCTAAATTCTCCATGGCTCCCTTCCCCTCAGCTGCACTTGCATTTTCAAATATAGGTAATGCATTTGCCATGATATCTTCAGGAGACTCCACATTTCTTAAAGAGAATGGCAGAGCTTAGCATTTGCAAATTTTTCACATTATAGAGTATCATGTCGAGTCTGCTAACTTGCATAACCTCTCTTATTTATCAAGTACACCTGACCTGTTCCTTTGCAGTCCTATTTTTATTAAAATGGACTGTTTTAAGCATGTGGTCATAAATCACCTTTTCTGTCATGGTTGAAAGGAGAAAGACATCAAATACATCACCTATTATTTGTTCATTTCCACATTAAGTAATAAACTTACTTTCCTCCACCCTGATTACTCAAGTATTTCCTTGATATTCTTCCTTCCTTGGCAGCTGCAATTCAGTTTTAGCCTGAGCTTTTTGAATTTTACCTACATATGCACGAAATCTGTCATATCAGTCCTCAGCAAGTAGAAATGTACTTTTTCAATTTCCCCCACCCCAAGGTAGGAAGCCATGCACATCTCCCAGTGCCTTCCCTCTCTTTGGGATCATTAGCAGAGAGCAGCCATACTGCAAAATAACCCTTGCATTACATAGAAGGATTTGATTACTGCTCAGAATAACTGCGTTAGCAGCTGCCAAACTGCATTAACTTGAGCTGTGGTCTATGCGACGAGACAAGCCAGTCAGTTCAAGTAAAAACACCACCATCATCATCTTAAAGGTTTCTTCGTTCGGACAAGGCCGGATCTGGGGCTAAACTGAAGTTATGACTCAAATGTACTTTATGGTCAAGACAAGCCCAGAGAGCACTATGAAAAGACATAAGTGGATACTTTCCCTCAACTCTGTTGAAATAAACCAAAAGCAACAGGCTGCACAGCAGACACAGAGGCCTTGCTGCCCACTCACATTTGAGCTCTAATGAGAACAAAAAGGATAAACAAGTTTGACTCCGAAGACTTGGTTGCCCCCAGGGCTGCTCCTTCTCTGCTGTTACACAAGATCCTCTGTCACAGAGGTGCACAGAAATGCTCTGAGCCCACAAAACATCTCCAATTCACCTGTTCATGAGTCAAAAGGTTTCAGGCAAACCCAGATGAAACACGACAAAGCATGGTAATACAGACAGGGGGGTCCTATTTATCTGTTTTACAAATGGAAAATGCAGAGAAACTAACGTAAATCGGAGAAAGCTGCAAGAAGTGTTCTGCAACCTTAAATTAACTATCTAAGAGCATGGCAGGGATCTATGCTGTTAATTCTGCACTTCACTTAGCTCCTACGGTCATACAATCTTAAGAACTTCAGTGGAAAAGAAAACAGAATCCTCCAGTCCTCAGGGAAAAGTCACAGTTTATCTCTAGAAAGCATGAAGCCGCGAATCTGAAAAGATGCCAAAGTTGACAGTTAACTGCCACATACTACTGAAGTCTTTTTTATTCCCTTCTTAAACTCTTTCTTCCCATTCCCAGGCCAGACTCAAGTTTGGAAGTCAGTGAATGAATTCCACAAGCACTACAGTTTTTACTTTGGTAAACAGCTTAAAAGCAGATGTATCATGTTCCACAGCTCTGTGAGGAGGTTGGCACGACTTCAAAGCACTCCTGGAATATCTGTTACTTTATTCTGAAGAGACAATGGCCTCTCCCTAGTGAAGGGTGGAACAGTCCTTCCCTTCAAAAGGGGATTTTGACACCTACAGTCTCAACTTCAGCGAGGTAACACCAACATGTCTGAAGAACTTGTACCAAGGCAGAACTTACCTGTGAAGCCTGGAGCAAATCAGAAGGCATTTGAGACCTCAAAATTTTTAAAGGGATTTTGTCACGACTCAAAACTGGGGTCAATTCAGAACCCACATTGGCTTCAGCGTGCTAGTCCTGGTGGAAAGCAGGTGCTTTTCACAAGCTTTTTTAGTTACTAAAAATAGCTCCATATTACATCATTATCAAAACTACACAATCTTTAATTTTTCTTGGCTGTAGTTAAATTTTAAAGAGACAAATACATCAATCCCAGAATTTATAGACAGGTCTCATAAAACCTTCCCATCCTAAATTATTTCAGATACAGCTATTTTGAAAAGATGTAATTTTCTCCTTTCCCGTTTGGTATTAAGTAAAGTCACCTTTCATAGCTTTCAGCTTAGAAAAAGACACACAGGATTTTGGATACTTTTGCAAATCAGTTTTCAACCACAACCTTTCACCCAATCTCAAGAACTGTTGCAAACATCACCTTCCAAAGGCAAGGGCATGCCAGAGAAATGGATTTTTACTGGGAACAGCAAGGTGAAATAAGAAATAGGAATATAAAACCCCCAGATACAAATATATCAAGACCAGCAAAACTGACTAAGCAAATACTATACTGAGAATACCCTCCTAAACTGCAGGTCAATGGAAAATTTTAATTTACAACTGTATCATGTGCAGCAGAGCTGCTACAATTCCAAACATGACAACTGGGTGATATATGTCATTTCCCATGTTCTTATATGTCCTAGTATTTCAGCTATTAAATGACAAGCTGAGAAACTGTAATACAGAGACAAGTGACAATTATGCTGGTGAAAGCACAGTCAAAATTCATCAAAGTGTGATAGAAACTATGGGAAGAACAAAATATGAGCTGCACTGGTGCTTGGGTGGAAAAAAAAAAAAAAGAAAAAAAAAGCCCTAAACCACTTGAGAATTTGAACCAAGGACGAAATGAAACACTAGACACATTCATGAGCCGAGATGGCATATATATGGATGATCCTTAATAGAAAAGCTTAAGGGAAAAGGAAAGGAAAGGGCAGCTGAACGCACAGTAGTCTAATGCTTCATCATCACCTCTCCTTCTTCAGAAGCCACTGGAATAAATTCCATACAGGGGAGAAACGATCTCAGCATTGCTGTTTAATCATAGCTCTCCGCTAAAGAACTAGGGGGAACAACTGCAAACTTTCCACAGAGTTTATCAGGAAAAGGAATTTACCCAGATTACTTAATCCCCTTTTATCCTGTTGATCTGGTGCTCTGCATCTGTACTACTTCAGTCCTGTCCCTGGGTGACATACTGCTCACATGGCTTTCCTGCTGCCACCGTCCTCTTCGCAGCATTTGTCACACCTGAGTGTTTCATTCACAAATAATAAAGGGAAAAAACTTCTCAGCTAAATTAACAGCTAGCTTTACCATCTGTTTTCCCTCAATAGGGCTGCTTAAGGTTTGGGTGCTGAGAAATCTACCCTGCTCAGTCATTCCCACCCATGACCAACATAACTCCATTAACAAACTTCAGGTAGACTACAAAAAGTGTGGAAACTGCCGCTCAGAGCCTCAGCCTTTAAGGCACTTAAAAGGTATGAGCTGTTCTTAGATGACTCTACTAAATTAGGGAATCTGACTTCAGTACTGAATGCAAAGCTGATAAGCCCAATATTCAGTCCACCTCTTCCCCCTTCATTCCCAATAATCTCTGGACATAACCTTTATTTTTTCCCAACTTCAAATGCTGTAATGATGCTTCAAGCTAAACTACCCAAACACTGTAAGGTCAAGAATCAGCTGCATGTTCTGTGAGGTGTCCTACAGTCTTCAAAGGCAAAATGGAAGAAGACTCTCTGATGGAAACACAATTTGCTTTCTCTAATGTATCCTCAAAAAGAACAATGGGGGAAACTAGCTTCAAAAGAAATACCAAACCAAAAATAAAATAAAAAAATTATCAACAACTATCTTGAGATAATATTTAAAAAATAAAAAAAGTAGAATCTGAAAAGATAGCAGGTAATAAAGATCAACCACAAACCACAGCACTGGCTGCAGTTTAAACTTCTTTAAATTAAGTATGCTGTCTCTTCTCCAAATGTACGGCCTATGAGAACATATATTGTTGAGCAAACTTTCCCATGAAACCATTCCCATTCCAGTTCAGAGACAGGCATTATGGTCAAGCCATGTTTCTAACAATAATGTTTGGTTTGGCAAGTTTTAGTGTGGTTGTCTTGGCAAACAGGTACTTTAGCCTATGCCATTTATTTGGTCCCAGTACATTCCAAATTATTTTGATGAAACTTCACGTGTGATATGAAGGGAAAGTCATAGCTTGTAAATCACTGGGAAAGTCCCATAAAGGGTAGGTCGTGATGGCCTCACCCAGCCAAAGAAACAACACTGGGCTGCTGATCTGTTACAAATTGGAAGTGCTTACAATAAAAGCAGGGGTTCTTTTTATTGCATGAAGGCAAGGAAATATATACAGCACAAAGACCAGTAATATGACCCTGCAGCAATGCTCACCATAAAACAGAAGGATCATAACTCTTAAGAGCAGTCAGCACTTAAGTTCATAATGTTACTGAAGTGGTTCTCACAGCATTTGCCTCTCTCTCTTTCTAAAAATTGTTATTTATGCGCATGAACACTTTTAAATATGTGGATTATTAACTTGAAGGCACAAGTTCACACCAAGCAGGAGGAGGAGAAAACTGTTTCTTTATCAGCACTACCTCCTTTCAACAGAACCAACCAGAAAAAGCCCTGCAAATCATAACAAAAGAAGACACATTTAAATTCCCAAATGATGCATGGAAGCTCATGCAAACTTTTTTTTTTAGGTCTGTTGCTCTTTAATTGCACTACACGAATTTCAATATTTTTCCTGAAAAATACAAGGTTTTTTATAAATAACTTACAGTATCTGGGAATAATATATATCACTTTTCATAGTCCTCAATACCAGAAGAAGTTCGTTTCAGAAGCGCAGAAGTAGCAGCAAATGGCTTGGATCTCAGAAATGTGCCATAACCTCAGAGCCCAGTGTGAAAGACAGCATCTGTCATTGCCTTGCACTTGTGGAAATAAGGCCAATTCTAAAAGCTCGGAATCAAAGATACTTTCTATGTCTGTCACATTAAGTAACTCCTAATTACTTTATACAAATCTCACCTGTTTTAAAAACAATAAATAGAAAATACATACTGCCTAGTTCTGATTCGTATTCACAGTTTTTCCCACAAATGTTTCAATGCGCCTCTCCAGCTGTCCTCAATCAGAAAAACACACATGAAACACCTACTTTTCATCTGCCTCCAACCTAAATCCTGACTGCTCAGGAGTTAAGAATAGCAGGCAGCAAGGTGATAGGAAACCAGGAAAAGGAGAACATTTGAAAATTAATGCTCAGATTCACAGTTTTATCAGAACAGGCTGACTGACAGCTATGATTATCTACATATCTATAGGAAATTTCATTATTTCATTTCTTTCACTGCACATCATATTGTAAGTAGGAACAGGAATTAATATGCAATGACTACAGTTAAATGTACATATTTGGTCTTTTAATTTCATAGACATTCTTCAGATTTCATCTAAATAGGTAGGCAGATTTATCTGTATTTGTTTTTCTAGAGAAGATATCCCTCAAATCAAACAGCAAAAGGAGAGGATTATCTAATTTACTAAGCAGCCTGATGAAGCAAGAATCATTTTACAAATCTCTTTTACTGATCTCCTTTACACTGACAGAGATCCAGAATGGCTATCACCTGCAGGAAAATCACTCCAAACTTACCTTGGTTCAACAGGAAGTGTGGAACTCTGCTCCACCTCTCTGAAACAGGTCTGTTACTGAAATTCAGTCCCGGGTGAGCAGTTAACATATTCTGAAACACAAATAAGTCAGTGCTTCCTTCAACAGATATTAATCTTTAAATACATCTCATAGAACACGTGCATCGCAACTACAACATAAAGCAAACCGTAACTAGAGCCCCATCCAAAAAACATAACTACATGTAATTCAGTAATGAATAAATGCCTACTAAACACAGATGTTGAGGCTGTTGTGGGATAAAAATAGATCTGAGTTTTCAAGGACAGTTTGTGACTTCTAGTTAGCTCAGTGCTGTTGGAACATTTGTTGGTTTTACACTGATACGTTCATTCATTCATTCACACACACAGTTAGACACAGTCACTCTGATGCTTTTCCCATTTCCTCTTGCCTTATTTTTGACAGTTCCACCTAATCCCCTTTTTCCTTCTTGTTGTTTCTTTTGAATAACCTTAGCATATTTTAGGTCCTTGGAGAAAGAAGGAAAAAAATACAACTAATTTACACAAACTTCTGCATAGAGAAACACTGCTATGGATACTGTCGTCTTCTTGCATCATGCCAGTTCCTTTAAATAAGTTGCACTCCACTAAAGGACTGGAAAAGTGCATTTTAGAAACAAATTAATTAGCTTCCTACAAATTAATTTTTTTCCTTTCTGTACTCTTAAAGCTTTTATCTACACTCTCCTCTTTAACAATAAAATTGATTAAAGTCAAGTTACATTCCTGTAGGCATTGATTTGCTAAAGCTTTTGATACAGCACATTCCGGAGGCATTAGCCAATATGATAGATCCTGCCTGGGAAGTTGCCATGGACTCCAGACAGCATTTGAAGTACAGTTATGCAATGAATGCCACAATGCCCGGGCAGCCAAATTATCCGGTCTTTACAACTGGGCTTTTTGGTACACGAGTAATTCACACGGCTCTCTGCTGCTGTCTCTATATAGAAATGGCGTAAGTCTTTGGACAAGGCACAGTTGAATATGTGCTCAGAAGTTACTATATATCAATCATAGAAGTGGTCACTGGGAGTAGTTCAAAATGTTTTACAAGAATGCTTTGATGCTATGCAGATCAGTACCACTGGCCAGTAGCTAAACTATAATTATGCTAGCTGGATCTGAAAGTCAGGGTTGAGTTGCAAGAATTCCCTTCTCAGCTCACCAGTTCCAGACCTTGATCAAGGCCAATATACTTTTGGGAAAGTTCAGTTCCAGTGAAAATGTAAGACTACAGCTGAAAACCTCATGGGTTCGGGTTTTGCTTTAAAATCTAGGTCACGTCACTCTAGGAACAGTGGCAGACTTCCCATGCAGGTGCAGAGGACACAATGATACACTATAAGCAAGATGGTACAAAGAAATGCTTAAAAGTATCTAAGTGCATGAGTTAAAAAAAAATAAATAAATATTAATATCAATTCATTATAAGCTTTGTTTCTGGCCTGGCTACCATCTGTGATGGGAATTTTGTTATGCAGTGAAACAAGAACAAGACAGAGCTTTAAACATTGCCTGGAGCACACAAGCCCTGTGTTTATTCCCAGCAACATATCCATAAATTATAAAACAGAAAGAGGACCGACCACTTTTGACTGTGTGGGCTGCAGGAATTTACTTAGTCATGACATGTTCTGCCCGCTACTGCGACCAAGACAGCAGCTTGCAACCCAATTCCCATGTGCTTTAGCTAGCTACTTTACCACTGTACACCTGAAAGGTGGCCCCTAACTCCATGTGTCAGGGATGAGTGATTAATAGCACTTGGATGGTTTCCTGCTAGAGCAGGGTTGAGTGCAGCTGCTTCCTGGGCCTGGGCAGCAGACCCATCATATCACCCTTGCAAGATGCATGCTCCACAAGGAGGGCCAATAGCATGGCCACAGATAGCAGTGACCACTGGTTGAGCCCTAGGATAACATGGTACAGCTTGCTCCTGAGGTCACTTCTGCTGAAGGGAGACCAGATATGACCAGTCAGTAGAGGGTCATCCATCTGGTGTGAGCAGGGTTAAGTTCAGCATCCAAGCTCCACTTTGATCATGCCATTTCATGGGCAAAGATCATAACTGTGGATTTTGTTAGGCTTTTTCCAGACTTTGTTGGCTATGTTTTTTAACCCACAGCTTCCCTACATAAGCGCATGTCCAAGCTTGAGCCTACTGCCTGGCTCTCAGTTCCTTCAGATTTCACTGGTGTGAGGAAGAGTCACCTCTATTCTCCGCTCTTTAAACTGGCTCTAAACCAGGGAATCAACTAAATAAGTGTAATCTGGAATGTCTTTATTTGCTGGGTGCCTCACAACATTGGCTTATGGAAGCCTGCACAGAGCATACTCCCACACCAACCTGTGTATGGTTCCCATTATCATATAAACAATTGGCAGAGAATCATTATTTTTCCCCCTCAACCCCAAAGAAAGAATCCTTATGACACTGAACTCCCTCTTCTTTTAAGCAGTCTCATTTTAAGCCTCACTATTTAACCAAAACACAACACAAAACAGCGCATTTATGTTTTACGGATTACTTTGCATGGTAGAGAATTATCTTCTGTTCATTCAGCTCCCTCCCAGAAATAAACATTCTTTTTCCCTGACTTAGGAAGTCAGGATAGTTTATTTTGTTTGTGTATTTCAGTTCACTCTGCCATACATTACCCTGATTAATTTTGGCAGTGACAAAGTTAGAGAAGTAATTTAAAATTATGATCATACAGAAGCATTGTATTTTACTGCAGCAAAATCAGCGCTCCCATTTTAACTCTCCTGACCTTTCATTTCCTGTGAAGGAGCACAGGAGGTAAAACCTGTTCCTGAAGGCATGGCCTTAAGTGTTTGCATAATTTTGGTTTAACATTATTTTCCTTCATAATAAATGAAAATGCATGCAGCGTTACACTTAGACACTGCAATAGCAATAGCACCATGATAGGTATACTAGCTATCACAGCACTGCAATAGCACCAAATAGGTATACTAGAGGTGGAATTAGACCAGAACCCTAAGGCTGTTAAATCAAAGAAAGTAAATCTAAATTTAGCCTTGTCAACCTTAGAAAACAACAGAAAAAGAATGCAAATGATAGTCATGAGAAATCTGACTCTTGTTTTCTGGGTAAAGTTTGCTTCTAAAAAGAGTATGCAGAAATACTGAAAGCAACAAAACATGCAAGGATGACACAGGGAGAATTTGAGCACATTGAACTTGTAATTGATTTCCTTTGAGTTTCATTTCCTGTTACCTTCTCATTACAGCTATTATATAATGACAGTTATCTGTGTGAATTGTAAGTTATTCATGGCTTAACTCCTCTTTTTAAGAATTGGCCTTAAGTATTTTCAGACTAAGCATGTACTTCCTGTAATTTCCCAAAATAACTTCTGGCGATCACTGGAGCTGGAAGAGCTGCTGATTGCTGGAAAGCAACACTTGAAGTGCCTACATGAAGATCAAACATGTAGAGTGCACCTATCTGAATGTCTATTGTGATGCAATCAATCAGTGATACTTCACTGACAAGCTCCTGAAAGTGGTTTTTACTCTGCACGTACACGAATGTAATAAGCAGCAAAAAAACCTCCAGCAAACACCCCCAAAAGCCAATAAATTCTTAGAGATGTTGATTGCAGCCCTCCTTACAAGATCTAATCTATTCAGCATCAATTTATATAACTGTTATATATGACAAGTATCCTGCTTAAATAACAACACTGTTAAGAAAATGGACTGACAAACCCACATCATGGTTATGATGTTATTTGTCATGGTTATGGCATTATTTGCTTAGCCCCGCGACGGCCAAGAGCATACCCTGGAAGCTGCCCACCGAGCCCCAGGAGGATGCAGGAGACCACGCAGCATTTCCCAGCAAGGCACAGGAGGAAGATCTGGACTCAGAAAAAGAGAAGCTGGTGGTGGGAGAGCCGGCAAGCACAGCAGCTACACCAGCCCCAGTGACAAGTACAGCAGCATCGTTTGAGAGTTCTGAAGGTGTTGAATGGCCTTTGGGTATCCTTGGGACCTGCCTGCTGATTGTGATGGGGATCAGCATGTTGGCACACACACAGGCTGTGTTCCACCCACAACCATTTTGTCCGATCTCAAAAGTTAAGCAGAGTCGGGTTTGGGTCTTGTCTAGGGTTAGACAATAATATAGGAGGACCAGGAGATTTTCCCCAAAGTTGGACAGTCATGAGTGGCAGGGTGTGTGGGACAAGTATCTAGTCCACTGGGCCCCTCTAGTGCTTTGGAAGTGTCGGAGATGGAAGGCAGCTGTATGGAGTCCCCAGCAACAAGCTGCAGAAACTGCTGGAGGGGACAGTGAATTATTTTGAGCCTGGTGGGCCCATGGCACTTCAGGCCAACAGAGCAGAGATGCAACATAGAGATGGACTCATGATCGAGGGGTGGACTTAGCAATGGACACTATTGCCCAGGTTATTCACGAGTGTGAACACTGCACACAGCCTCACCTGCTCTGAAAACTTGTTACAAGAGATGGAGCCTGACGTCATGGACCAGATGGACTCAGCAGCTTTATAGGGACTGATCCATGCACTAAGATAAGAGTGCACTTAGGTAAGAGTGATGGTATATTGAAAGTGTGGGATATGAGTATGACATGAATGGTATGGAGTAAGGGGTGGATACGGTCTAGGGTTCAGCGGGAGCAGTCATTTTTCTCCTTCTTAGTAGCTGGTGCAGTGCAGTGTTTTGACTTTCTGCCTGGAAACAGAGCTGATAACACCGATGTTTTAGCCTGACCAAGGACTTTGTGAGCCTCATGCTCTGCCAGGGAGGAGGGGAAGCCAGGAGGAAGCAGAGACAGGACACCTGACCCAAGCTAGCCAAAGAGGTATTCCATACCACAGCACGTCATGCCCAGGATGTAACGGAGAGTTACCTGGAAGGCCTAGAGGACTGTGGGGTTGGAGGAGGTATGGGTCAATGCCTGGTCGGGTGAGTTATTGGTCAGCAGGTCGTGAGGTGTTGTATTCTCTTCCCTTGTTGTTTCCTTTATCATCATCATTATTATTATTATTGGTGGTAGCAGTAGTGATTTGTGTTATACCTTAGTTACTAAACTGTTCTTATCTCAACCCGTGGGAGTTGCATTCTTTTCGATTCTCCTCACTGTTCCTCTGGGAGTAGGGGGAGGACAAGAAGGGGGGGAGTGAGTGAATGAGCTGTCTAGCTGGGTTTAAACCACTACACAAGGATATGCGATTATTTTACAGTGATGGAAGTTTCATTAGGAAATAATTTCACTGTACTGCCAGCTAGCAAAGTATGTAACATACAGTGTGAAAGAGACTGATGTGAACACCAAGTTCATTTGGGTTCCCACTAAGAAGAAAGTAGCACGTTCTTTGAGCTGTCTTATAGTTTCTTGCTTCTCTTTTTCTAAAGCCACAGTAAGTTTAATAGGCTGCTCCATCTCACCTGGAACCTTCACCTTTTGAGCAGCGTTCTTACCTATGTAATCATGATGAAAATTGTATTTATTAAATGATCTTTTTTTTTAAAAAAAAAAAAGGTGAGTTCATTTATTATTTTGGATGTCTTATTTCGAGTGAAATTTTTCCACATCTCTAGTCCAGAATAAACTTACTCAGCTAGGTAAAACCACCCAGTATTCCAGCAGGCCATCATTTCCAGCCAAACACACAAAGAGACCAGAGTCTCTTAAAACCCAAATAATTCTATAATGTGGAAAACCACTCTTATTTCCCCCCCAGAATTTTTTGCTACAAGTCCATCTGCTCCGAGTAAAATGGAGAGGATGTAGTTCCAGGATCTACTGACTTCAGTGGCAATTTCAAATTAAGCATTTCACACTTTCCCCTACTCTTGGTTCATTTAAGTCCAAGTCAAGTCAGTGATACTGCTCTCAGGATGCCTCCAGAAAGTTTTGCTGGCATGTTGTGGTAGTGCAGTAGCAGCAGCTGTGTAGAGAGCAAGGTTTTACACTAGCTAGCACAGTTTCACTAAGCTAGCACTGTCCCCAAAGTCAGCATACAGCAGCCAAATAACATGGAGATGCTAAAAGTGCTCACAGAAAAGAGGACATCAAAGAAAAGTAGTTTCAGAAAGGCACGAGGAGCTTGCCAGAAAGGTGAAGAGATGAGCAGCTCAACAAGAAGAAACCTGCTTGAAATGTCCATGAGAAAAGGTATTAAGAGAAGGAAGAATACCAGCTCACTGACTAAAAGAGGCTTCTGTTCTGTTTTGAAAGTGCACAAAGACATTAGTGAAGAAAAGCAGCATATCTTCAAGGAAGCTCTGAGATCTTAATTTCAGAGCTCCTAGATCTCACAATTTAAGTGCTAGAAAACCAAACACAGACACCTGATGTGTGTATATAGAGCCATTCTTAAATTGAGGATATACTTGCTTTAAGTTTCTGTATTTAGTTTATAGGCTTTGTTCAGTAAAGATCACTTGAATGAATCTTTAGGAGGCACTGCAGTAGTCTTCCTGAACAGCAGCAGTCTCCTGAGTCACTGTCAAGTGTGACTTCCATTAGCAGAGTACAAAGGTGGTTTTTGAGAACTCCAGATCTGGCTTAAAATGCTTATCTTCTGGTAAGAACTTCTTGACTGTGCAGCAGTTCTAATGAAACTCGTAAGTGAAGGCACTGCTGGACTAAACACAGAACAAAACCTTCCAGCAACCAAGTTTTCTCAGTTATCATCTGAGCACGATGATAGTAAAAAGCACAGAGGAAACATTGAAGTGGAAGCTGAAATCTGGAGAGCTAAGAAGGGCTGCACAGTACTACTGTTCTGCTGTGACAAAGTTCACGTAGTTTCTTTACAAGCACTTCTGTGTTGCCCAACACTGCAGGAGCCAAATACTTATTATTCTTCAGTTAATCATCCTAACAACTTGGTGAAGAAGGTAAAAATCATTTTCACTTTGCATACACAAAACTAAGGCAGTAGTATTAAGTTATTTATCCACATTCACACAACGTTTTGCAGGAGGTAAGAACAAACAGCTCACGTCTCACTTTTAGCTCCAATTTTAAAAATAACGTCACAGGCAGGAGTCTCTTGCTCTGCCACATACGTGTGTCATGCTCAGACCCTTCTCCTTATCTCTTTCACCTCAGATGACAACCCTCAGGACAGCCACATGACTGGGACACTGGTGATGAGCCAACAGATTACCAGGCCACTTCACACAGAGAAACCCTGGCAAGGAAGAAGCCCAGGCAAACTGTTTCCTGGCAGCAGACTGAGGAAAGAGAAAGTCAGTTTACCTTTTCCTGTGGGATCCCGCTGAGGTGGCATGAAGGAGACGGACTGCATGACTAAAGGAAGCTGGCAAGAACTCCACCAGTAGGCTGCATTATGGCAGTCACAGACACACTGTGCAGAAGCTGAAATTAATGCAAAACATGCTACTGATAAAGGCACACTGACAGTATGAACTGGATTACTCTCATGTAGCTGAGGAAAGCCAGATGCTGTGGTAAAATGGCGGACTGGGCAAGGCAGCAATGGCTTCCTCTGAGGAGGCGGCAAAACATGTAGGTTCAGTGCACAGGGCCTTCGGGCTGCTCTGAAGAGAAGATACTCCAATTCTAGTTACTGAAACCACATACAGGTTGCTAAAGGAAATGCTTTTTAGTCTGCCATTAGTTATATCAGTATTTAAAGGACAAATACCCACTTTTTGGCCCTTCATGGGCTCAATCCGTGTTTTAGATTGAGACCAGCCACAGGAACTGGACGCTCACCTTATTTCCATTGGCCTTCTAAAAACAAAAGCCAACAACCTTTTGTTGGTTTCAGAAGGTATGGCCTGAGGAGAAAACCCACAATTACATGTTTGCCTCCTACCCACCTCAGCTGACTGCAGAGACACTCAGGATGTGTGAGAAATTTTGGGTTTTTTCTTAATCAAATATCCAAACAACACTTTAAAGAAAAATAAAATGCTGTTCTAAATCCACCAGCTGAAGGTGAATCATAGAATTGATAAATTATTACAATTTCTTCTTTCAGTTAGCATCCAAAAAAGTGGAAAATCAGAGCATTACCACTGCAGGGAGGAAAACTTAAAGGGCAGTACCCCTGCCCACAATAAACTGAGGAGAAAACCCCTGACATTTCAGCTTTAGTACATTTTGCTGACAATAAAAAATTCATGGTGTAACTGACATTTTATTCAGCCTAATTAGTAATTAGTTATTAAATCAAACAAACAAAAATAGAGAATGGGAGACAGGAGCTACCACTTCCTAGAGCAGCAAGAGGACCCCTCAGGAAGTTCTCTCCAGCCCCTGTACAGCACAGCTACGCAGAGCAGGGTAGACTTTGAGCCCCAATTCTATACATGTAGGGTTCAATCATGACATCAAACAGCCAAATTGTGCCAGACTGATTTTGAAATGAAAATATATAAGTATAAAAGAAAGGCAGAGATTGTGACTGCTGCATACAATATACCGTAATGCCACAAGCCTTTGGATATGCAGGAAGGAACAGAGCTGCAAGGCAGAATTTTTCTTTAAAAGAAATTACTGGCAAAAATATCAAAGACTTTATCTGGTATTTTTAACTTTTTATCAATTCTGTAAAAGCATTGTTGCTTTAATGTTTCTTATCTTGCAACACTCTACCTTCTATAAACATAGTAGGTGAGTTCTCCAGCCAGGTCTCTTTCCTCTAATCAGTCCTTCAATTTCTATAGATAGAAGCAGGGCCTAAGAGTAGCTGAAAAGTCATAACCATGTTTTTTCAAGCTGTGACACATAATAACACCTCTTCCTGTTGTTCCGATCCAACACAGTTTATCTGCCTACAGATAACTTGATTTCTCTGGTATATATTCAATTGGTTTAATCTACAGAAGACATATATGTTTTATTTTCTTCTCTTACTGCCCATCTCCAAATATAACTGCCAAGTATCCTAATAGAGCAGAAATGGTATTTCTGGGGATCCACAGCCAGAGGCATACCAACCAAACAGAGCCTTTCTACAGGTTGTACAGCAGCCATAAATTAACCAGGCGCATTTCCCAGCAGTTACTTTTCTCTGACTCTTGGGTAATGTAAAGTACCAATTTTCAAACCATCTAATGACTCAGATCAGGAGCTCAGAATGGCACGGAACCTTTTACAGAAAACTTGCTACCAGTGAGCTTCATGAAGCATTAGGTATTCAAGACACAACTTACGGTATTTTCAAAGTCACAACTCAGTGAAATCACTAATAAGCAAGTAAATACAAGGTGAACTGCACAAGGGTGAATACCATCACTTTACACCAGTGAAGTAGCCTAAAGTCCTGAAGGCTGCAAAAAACCCAAACCAATCCCAAAAAAATCCCCATCAGTTGTATCAGAAGATGGGTTGGAGATCACACATGAGATGGACAAAAGATTCACCTTAACCTCCTTATTTTCAGTATTCCTTCTTTAAACTAAGCTGTCTTAGGTGAATTAAATTGCAGAACAAAGCACTCGAACATCTATTCAGATTGATTCAATTAACAGTTGACATGCTGTACTTAAGCTGCTACCAAGTACTAGCTTCAGCTAATCATTTCAAAAACAAATGTGAAGGCTGTTCATATTGCTGCATTAATCTGTTTCTGCAGAATAGAGTTATGTAACTGAAATAGGGCACACACTAATTTGATAGCATTTTAAGCACATAATACCCATTACACACCTCTTGAGTATAATGGAGGGCATGAATAATAGCTTCAGCTAAAAGTCAGCTGGTAGCAAGATGGACACAGATGCTTAGTTCTTAAACATACAGAAAGTAAGACTACAGCACTGGAATATGCTTGTAAATGTGGCCTGAGTTTCCTTTTTGCTTTCTGAATTTGTACTTCTGCTGGGGAAAAAAAAACCTAATAAACACTATAGGAGGCATATATGACATTTTAAATACTTATTAAAGAGGTTAATATCAAAACTAGAAGGACAAAAAAATTATCTAAGGAGTTCTACAACATACATGACAATTCAGCATCAAACTGAGCTTGAACAAAGCAAGCCTTGCAAAAACCTAAGTGTGTAAGTGTTGCTTGTGCTCCTAGAGACTGCTTGAAATGGTTTTTCCAACCCCACTCATTTTCAACCAACAGTACTAATAAATGCATTCAGTACAGAGTTTTTGAAAACTGAAGTTGTCTCTGTAATAGAGCCAAAAAGGAACTCAAATAATAACCAGAAACTTCCACTTGAAAAAAAAAAATCAAAGCAAAATAAACTCCTGAGCATCAGAGTTTTACTAGCTGATACAGGACTGATCCCATTTGCTCATTTTCAAATGTAAAGAAATGATAATCTGTTCTGCGGCAGACAGAACAAAAGAATTCATAAAAGGATAAGATAGTATAGTACCATATTTTTGAGTCATTTAAGCTTTAATTTAAAAGGGTTTGGTTCATAATGGTCTATTTATTAAAGTTTGCAATTTATAAGCATAAAGATCTATGCGGGAAAAGAATCAAGAGTCTCAGGTTTGGTTATGAATGCGTTTTGCTTCAAAACCTTTTGAAAACATTTGCTAAATAAGCATGTTTAATTTTACTAGGGAAAAAAAGACGATTAACATAAACACAATGCACATTAACATAATTAACAAGCTGTTCCTCTGGCTGTACATTACTATTAACATGAATGTAAACCCACCAGACAGCACCATCCTCCCTCCCCTTCCCTTCTGTAATGACCAGTGCCGATTCCTACAATTTTTTTAAATTCATATTTTATGAAAAAAATTTGCTCATAGATGGATCACTGTGAAATACTTCTACCAAGATTAAATGTACTCACTAATGCCTTTTAACACTTAACAGTAGCTTCCAGTGCCTACAAACCTATTATTTCAGTAATTGCCAGAGCATGCAAATTATCTGAAACAAAGGAAAGCACAATGGCCATAAAATACTGTTCTATCCAAGGCACTTCAACATCAACACAAGCTAATATTTAGCAACCAAATCAACACAGTGAACATTTATGTTAATTCATTAAGCTGGAAAAGGCTGTAAGCAAAGGGGTTGGGGTGACTTGTTTTTATGTTTTCACTCCAGAAGATACACAAGTTTTCATTGCAACTAAAACCCCACTGAAAAAAAAAGCATGAAAGAAAAAAAGATAAACATTTAAGATAAATGAAAATGTGTAACTTACAAATTTAAATACTGGCCTGATGCATGTGGCTTTCTTTTTATAGCAAGTGCTGCCTTCTTAGATATGAATAGAAAAATACACACCAATATTCATCAGGAATAATAAGCAAGCTACTGTAGATCAACTTGCCCCTTCCTACATGGCAAAGAAGCAAAGCCTCTTGTCCTTTACTGACTGGTATCAGCCTCTTTGGGAGGAGACTGTTCTGTCAGCAAAGGCCAAGATCTCCAAAGGTCTGTGGCAGTTGCAGGTCCTTCTCAGGCTGCAGCTTCACCATGCAATAACACCCGCCAGTCTGCCAGCAATTGTTCCCAGTGATCTAGAATGATTTAAGTATTTTACAGCTGCACATCCTTTCTTAAGTGAATATTTTGACTTGACAGGGTCAAAGCGGTTATGTATGTGCAATAATACCAGGAGATCTAAGGGAATGATAAGCCTCCAGCAAAAGGAGAGGTGAAAAATCGCTGTGCAATGGTCTTTCATCTATATTGCAGTCAGCAGAGGACATTGCATTAACCACAGCCTAACCCCAGACATCACAAACATCTCAGGGGAAGAAACCCTTTCCTTGAGGGTTTGAGAGCCTTCCTGCATGAAGAGCTGGTGCTTTGAGTGCCTGACTTTTTCTGATTACAAGAATTCTGTCAAATGTGCACTGGTCCGTGGAGCTGCTTCACAGAAGCAGGAAGGACCAACTGGGACCTGACACAGCTTCAAGTTCAATTATCACTTCAACAACACTTCACTTGGAAATCCATGATCTTGGTATTTTTCCAGTTCCCAAAAGCTCCGCAAATGCTATGCGCATTTCTATGCGCACAGAACCAGAGTGGATCAGAGGAGAGTTGCAGAAAAATCCTTCCTCATCCTTCTTCTTGCTGTTAGATTACCTGATTTCCAGAAAATCAACTGGAATGATCTTTTTCAATTCTATGCTGAAGTCTTGCTATGGCTTCCAGTGATATAACTTGCTCTGAATTCTTCCACCAACTTCAGTGGAAGGAGGGCTATATCCTGAAGAGTTTCCAGAAAACTGAAACAAGAGCTTTAGTGAAATAATGCAAGGAAGCATACTCCCTCCTACACCTAATCACACTTCACTTTATTCTCAAGCTATGGTGATCCACAGCCATTCTTGATTACACACAATGGAAACATCAAAGAAACCTGGTGGGACAACTTTAGATATTTGAGACAGCTTACCAAAAAAACACAAACAAAAAAAAAAAACAAAACCACTACAGCAGATAAAACAGTATCTAGTTTATTACATATAGAAAGAGATTTCCAGAATTTACAAACACCCACATTTTCATTCCAGGGAAAGAGTCAATCTGAAAAGTTCACCCTTTTTTGTTTTCATTTTGTTTTCTATTGGTTGGTCTTTTTTTTCTTTACAATATATACAGTGGAAGACTTTGATTTCTTTTTTCTGATTTTTTTTTTTTGACCTGTGCAATTGATGAATTCAAGTTGACACTTGTAAATACCATATACAGTAATGTTTGTCTTCATCGTAGTTAATACAGACTATTATTTTACAAGGAGTACAAAATTATTTTTCTTTTGGAAAGAACTCAGCTCAACATCAGGGTTATCTTACAACTGACAGTATCAGTAAATATGACTGTACAATCAAGGCCCGGGGACCAATGACTCATATTATATTATTTTCTGAATTACAATCTTAAAACAAGAATAGTACCGCACTCTATTCTTAGAAGCCTTGTTTTAAGCAGGTTTCCCACTCTGTTTACAACAGAATATAGTATACCTCAGTTCCACATCAAAAATGATGTGCTGTAGGAAAAGTTACATTTTAATTAAAAAAGTACATGTATAAATCAAAACCTATGTTAAATATTTAATACTTTTCAACCAACATTAAGTTTTGTATGTAATAATTTACAATGATGATTTGTCATACAGGTTTTCAGCAGCAAATGAAGTTGTGTAAATGTGCTAGTAAAATACCCATTCTCACCATGATGTAGTGGTGGGCACATCAGTTCATTGTGGCCAGCTAAGTCCTTATGGTAGAGGATGAAGTAAGAGAGATTCATTGTCCAGGTGTCACAGTGCTTCTGCTTGGCACAACACAGGATGTGCAGCTCAGTCAACTAACTCCTGAGGTTTGTGTAAAGTAAACAAACTGAACTGGATGCATCGTACCCATTTACAGAGGAAGAGGAGGAGGAGGAGGTGAGGTCCTAGTTGTGGTAGCATGAAACATTTATAGTCTTGATACCCATGAGTTAAAAGAACGATTTGCTGAGGTTGTATAGGTCATCTTTCTGAAATTGAAAGAGAAAGAAAATTAGCATCGTGGGCACTTTAAAAGCTTTTCTGTAATTATTTCCCTCCCTTTCCTCCTTTACTTTTTTTTTCCTTTAGAGTTATCATCCAAACTGAAAATCTTAGCACCTTGAAAAATTATGGCATACACAGTCAAGCTGTACTCGAGCATCTGAATCCCAAAAGCATTTAAAACAGATGTTGGCAATAAAATTCAAAGCAGTCAGAAATACATTTAGAACTTGTAAGAGATTCACCTAAGCAGAAACAATTTAACTGTCCGTACTGATTAACTCTGACAAGCTTCTACAACAAGAGAAAGAAAAGCTCAAACCCGTAGCCTGCTGTTGGCTTTTCTATCCACTACATTCATTAGATACTGTGTAGGGCTTCCTGGCCACCTGCAAATGCCACAGCTTGCATGAGAAGGATGACCAAGGGATGGAGCATTCCCATTCCCTATTGACATATAATTTATAAAAAAAACACCCCGTATCCAGAATTGTACCCTGTTAATGTCCATACATTTAACTACATTCTCCTTCTCTCTCAGAATGGGCAGGGTGAATAGCAAGGTCCTGCAACCCTAATAATGTACAGCACAGGTTTACTGCAGAATAAATGGCAGAAGCTGCCTTGGACCCTCTCTCACCAGTTCTCATCTCTCAGCTCCAGCCTCCCTAATTCAGAACACAGTCCAACTACCCGTGTCAGCAAGTCCTCTCAACTCTGCTTCTCAGTTGATTTTATACACACAGGTCACCAGTACAACAGTTCTGATCACCAGTGACACAGTGCACGGTGGCACACTCTTAGTGCCCGTCTACCTTGTGTCCTGCTGACAATCCCACAGCAGATGCTTTGGGCCCAGCAGAGAGTGGTTTCCCTGCTGGAGGATGCAGGGTTGAGGTCGCACACAGAAGCACCACTGGGTGCCTCCCGCTGCACCCAAGGCCCTGTGCAATAGCTGACCACTGCCCACCTTCACAATACACACCTCCAGCCAGCAACCAGCAGTGCCAGCATGCAATCCCCAAGCCACCGCAGATTACAGCCCTGTCCTCCTCTCTTCACACTACAGTCGCATGCAGCCATACCCTCTGGGGACTGAAAAATGCACCAATAAAATGAATACTATTTTTGTTTTAACTGAGGTTAGAGGACTGCCATCGTTTACATTTCAGGAGTTTTGTCTAAAATCTGATGAAGTAAGACTTAGATTTTACATAAAAGTGTGTCTATTTCTATATTTGATATTAACTACGCTCCTGAAAATATAGGTAAACAGTGCATTTTCCTCAGTACAAATAAGGCCTCCCATAGACATGTTGGAGTAAGAAAAACTGAAAAGACCTCCTGTCCTATATTCTTTAATTGCCCAAGAAACAGAATTTACTTTGTGTGGTCCTTCAAGCGAAAGGAAAGCCTATCCCTGCAAATGATGTGTGGTATGCTGTGAAAACTCCCTGGAGAATTATCTCACAGATCTCTTATTTACTTTCAACTTTCTTCTGTGCTCACATTGCGATCTAGTGGAATGTTCCTACCCAAATATCTATATACAGCTTCACATAGCTTTGCATCTTTCAACTACGCTGGACCTAAAATTAGCCAGTAATGCCATACTTTATTAATAAAGATGAGCAACAAAGGAAAATGGCTTCATTTAAATGGAGGTGCATAGTGTGTGTGATTTGCATGATGCACATCCGAGGCAGGTGTTTCGCACCCAGCTCCTGTCCAGCATGGCCAGAGGAACAGTTGAGTGCCCACCAGCAGGGCCCCACAGCCCAACCTGCCTTGCATGTACAGAGCAAGCTAAAGGAAAGCAAGTAACAGCTTTTCTATTACTATATATTATTCTGCTATGGGATTTTAAGTACATAAATCATAATTTTCCTTATCAGAGCCAAGTTTTACACCTCTTCACTAGTATTCAGGTCATCTAAACTTAAATATATTATGTATTGAATGAAATGGCCCATCCAATCAATTTCTCACCAGTTCAACCAATATGGCCAAGTCATCACAGCTGCTACTAGCAGGCATTCATTCCTGGATTCAGAAGTCAGAAGAGCAAACAAAGAGAGTAACAAGTCTATCTGAAAAACAAAACACTCCTTGAAGAATTCACTAAGAAAATAATACTGAGGAAACCCACAGTTACTGAAATCCAGACACTCAGATATTGAAGACCTGCACAGGTGTAATAAGAGTGAAACATCCAAGGCTAAACTATCCAAGAGTTTGAGACTTGGGATAAAGAGCCAGAAGCATCCAGGACACCAACTGGTACAGGCTGCATTTCATACAAACTTCAGTTGCATGTATGACAGGACAAGGGCATGGAGCAGTTTCAAGATCATAACAGCACCTCCAGGATCTTCAGCAGTACAACATGGAAATCTACCTATCACTCCTTGATCAAAATGTACCAGTAGCTTTTGTTTTCTTCTAATTATGTGATGGAAAAATAATTTAGACTTTGCTACAGACCATCTGAAATTATTGACTGCAACTACTCGTTTTCAAATCCTCAATTCCCCTGACAAATCTCTTTCCACAAAACAAAAAATGTCTAACTGAGAATGACAAACTGTGCTACTACTACAGGACAGCAGTGCCTGTTCTGTCTGAATGCACAAGGATGCCTAGAAAACAGCTATTCTGAGAGCAAAGCTGCTCCTCCAAGGCCACTGGAAATACAGTCAACCTATAAAACCTTCAATCCAGGGAACTCTTGTTTGTGCATAACTTGCAGCCAAAAGCCCCACCCTCAACTTCATTGTACAAATGAAGTTTTCTGGACTTAGAAGAATATTTCTAAGTTTTCTGACACAACAATCTGAATCTCCTCTCTCCCCAGTGAACTATTTCAGTATGTTGCAAGGCGGAAGTACCTTATTTGGAATTGAAGTCATGGGCTGGATACCTCATTGTTTCTTATCAACAGCCATCAGCATTTCCTTAACAACATATGAAAACAGTGCAGAAGACAAGTGTTTAATAGAGAGTGCTAGGACTACAGCGAGCTGAGGTAAGGATCATTAAAACTACTGACATCACTGTTGGCAACCAGAGAAAAGGGAAAACCTGGGTTTAATCTATTTCCCATTCACCATAAGTTTCAGCTGGAGTCCCCAGTAATGCAATTTGTGGTTGGCTTTACGGAAAAAATTAGTGATGCAAGGAAAATGTACTGAAACAAACAAGCATCTTTAAAAGTTACTACAAGATACCTTTGACAAGTAGTCTCTGCTCAACATCTGTTACAACATACATGCAGATAACACTCACGTAATGTTCCAGCTGTCAATGCTTTCTTCTCAAATCTATTAGTTCGGGCTGGATACGACAAAGCTAGCTGTTGATCCCATTACAGCTGAAGTCCTATTCTTAAATCCAGTAACTAAAAATAAGTCGATACTTCATTTTATTTCCATTATCGGGGAGTTGGTGAAAATTTGAACTCACTGAGAGCAGAGTATCCTGAAGTTAACAGAATTTTCATACGTGAAATAGATGTGTTGTTAAGGTATATTTAAAGTGTAATCCTTACAATCCATTTTCTTTGAAAAGTAACCAAGGAGGAACAAACACATCAAAAGAAATGAAAGTGAAAACTCAAATGATCTTCAGCAAAAGACTTTCCAGTAGCCAGTTTAAACTTCTATTTACTATTAAAGGCCAGTAATACATCTCATCCCTAAAACACCAATAGAAATGCCCTTCCAAGGGTCATTTCATTTCAAAACAAGTGAAACACGGCAGAGTTGCTGCTGAAGCTCCATGACCATTTTAGCAAATAAATGCAACTATTTTGTCACTGATTAATATGCCAAATGTGGCTCCCGAATGTCAGACCTACTTATCACATTGCCATACTCTCCAGTGTTGAGCTGGACATCTGTTTAGGAAACAAATCCATAGGTAACAGAGCCAGGTCAATGGAAAGATGACTCCCAGCTGAAGAAAACACTGATTTTTCCAGATCTACTGAAAGAGGATCATTTCCCAACTCTCCCATCAACCTTGCTAAACAAAACATATGCTCCTAAACTGTACCTCCACCAGCATCTCATTTGAAACAGTGAACAACAAGGATTGGTTGAAGACCATCTGTCAAAGTTACTAGTTATAAATAAAAGGTTTTAAAAGTAAACACATTTGTTGTTTACTTAGGATCATGTGAAGTATCCTATTTGTGTAGATTAAACGGTGATTGACTCCATAATTAACACACCCACCCAGTAAAAACTAAAAAGCTCAGGAACAAAAGCTCAAAATAAAAAGATAGCCATTATGAAAATACAGCAGCAGACGTGCAGAATTTCACAAACTCAGGTCTGCAGGCAGCCCAGGCACCCTTTGTCTGGGCAGGTACCACTTAGAAATCTGACACAAAGTAAACATGTTAAGTAGTCCTGAAAAGCTCATTTACAGGTCTTGTCTTGGTGACATCTGCATCTTAATGATAATGAAGTGGTGCACACCTACTTAAAACCTGAATTAATCCACTTTTTTGTGTTCATACTGATGATCATAAATAGCGCCTGTTTCCGATTTTCTTGGCATTACTGACGTGTGCACAGATATGGGAAGTATCGCATCCAGATGAATAAAAAACATCAACCAAAATTTAAACTAGCTCAAATAGCTTCTTTTCAGAGAGATGCACGCACATTGTACAGTTTTTCCAATCTCACATGGACTGTTGAAAGAGTAAAGGAATGCAAAAAGACACAATGGTTGCTCTAGTATGTTAATCACAGCCTGAACACTAACAAAAGGAATTCAAAATAGAACTAAACAAAGTAATTACAACATTGCTATTTAACTTGACAGGCTATAATCTACATTAAATAAGCCCAGATAAGGTTTTCTTCATTGTACCCCAAAATGCCTATTTCAGCTTTCTGGTGAATGTCATTAAGTGGGGAATTACCGACAATTTGGTTTCATCAAGTCCTTCCCTATCTGGCCAAGTAACTAGATTTGGTGTTTTCATCCCTTTTTTCTTCATTTAGGTTATCATCCATTGACAGAGGAACCTAAGGACCAGCAATAGATGGTATGGTCTTTTTGCTGTGAATTCAGACAAAATCACTCCCTTCATGCACAGAATTGAAAAAAACAGTCATCCTCACCACATAGGACGCTTTATTTCTCCCCATAAAGAGAAGGCGGGGAGGAAAAAACTCAAACAACTAAGAGACTTTTAAAATGAGATGATGAGCAGAACCAGGTTCTTGCATTTAAGAACCCATTTCCTGCAGTGTAAGTACAATAGGAAAACACAAGCTAAACCACACACATTCTTTCGATAAACTTCTGCCCAGCAAAGTATTCGTATGTTTGATGTCAACTTCACAGCGTGTCAACCTGATTTAAGCTCACTCAAGACAAAACTAAACCCATCACTGAGGTCAGCAAGAAAGGCTGCTGATGCAGACAGGAAGCCAAGCATTGCCTGCCCCAAGCACCTGGCATATGAACTAAAGGTTGAGTCCAGCTTACATTAAGAGAAATTCCCTTTGTTTCAGGACTGAAAATAATGATGTTACCATGAAGGCAGGGAATGTAGCATCTCACAGGATCGATATTCCAAGTTCGTCCCAACTCTTCTCATAATGTTTCTCCAAAAGTCTTCACAGCACTGTTTGTGTTTGATGACCCTCAGATAAAACCACTGCTGGCCTAGGGTTTTCTCCTACTGCAATAATGGGAAGGGATACCTAAACCTAGATGTGTAATATGTAGGCAATAGCTTCAGCCTTCTTAGGACAACATTTCTTCCTTTTTTATTTTTTTAAGATTTAAAGAAACCTACAAATTCAATGACCAGGGTCATTCATGATTTTGGAATTCATACTCTTTAGTTCACTGAGCTTTTAAGAGTCTAACCCTGAAGAATTTGGGGCATTGAAGCTTCCCTTGATGACCCGATAACCCATTCCCAGTTCAAGAAAGCCATAGTGAAGTGCACTTTGTATGCCTGTATCCTTAAAAGAGGAAAACATTGCTCAGCATTTAACTTTATCAAACATAACCCTCTATCGACCATATTAATAAGGGGAATGCCGAAACACAATTTCATTATGCAATTTGTTTCTCAAATGAGTCTTCTTTGCACTTTTTTTTTTAATTACTTTTATTGTAGTTTGGAATTCAATAAAAATCACCAGCACTGGGAATCATTATAACTGCTCTCCCTATGGAGAAGCAGAGAACCTCCGTGCCTTTAGATGCAATCGCACACCCTCAGCTTGTTAGCAATTTAAACATACACAATTAAATTTGACCAAACTTGAGTGCAATGAAGCTGTGCTCATATTATATCAACTAAATTACATCAGCAGTGGAGCTCAACAACACATAACACCCAGTCTAGCTACCACATAATGAGAACAGATCTCAGCTGCTGAATTTTCATTTTCATTATCCTTCTGTGAATTTGTATTTCAAATGTCTTTCTGGCATTGTGGTCTGGTTCCCCATTCCTGCACCCAGATGTTGCCACTTTCATCTGTGTTTTTCTGACCCGACTTTGTAATGCTCATTTTCTGCCAGATTTACTTTTCCCCAACAACACGTTAAAAATTCTACATAAATAGCCTCAACTACCTTGAAACTACTCTCATGATACATGCTAAATTGTGAGAATTCCACCTTAAAGCAATGATTCACACACACCACTTGGCTTAGCTGAAGCCATTTTCCTCCCAATGGACAAGTAAGGGGAAAAAGTAGAACAGAAAGAAGAAAAATGACATTTAAAAGGAAGACATACAGAAGTCTCACAGGGGAATAACCTGGCCAGCTGACCTTCCCTTTGAATTTTTGCCAGTGCAAATTAAGTAGCTAGTCTGCAGCACTTCTGGCAGCAGCATGGAAAGGAAGTTCTGCAGTGATTTTGGATGAAACACTTCCTCAATCCCCAACAACAGTGCATTAAATATCAAAAACAGATAATAAAGAGGTGCTGGAAAACGCATTCTGAAAAACATGCCAAGAAAACAGGAGGGGATAAGAACAAATGAAATGCCATAAAGCTAACAAATTTTAACATTAAGTTTTGAAAGCCAAGGTAGAAACAAAGCATCCATTACTTTGACACTGTTTGCTATGCTTTAATACAAAACCGGTACCATACTGCAGAAATAACACTAGAAAACACAAGTAGTGCTTGAATAAAGTAAAATGAGAAGGCCTTTGGCAAAAGGCTAAAAGCAACAGTGAAGTTTGTTACACCCCAAAGCTGGAGTAGAAAACAACTATTTATCCACAGATTTAGCTTTTCACCAAGATACCACCATCAGTCTGACATGAAACGGATTACGTTAACTGCTTTGACCCATTGTTTTCCCCTCTGTAGACCAGAAGATAACAAATTTTACAAGTCTACAACATCTGACATAAATTTGTTTCAGTAAGAAAGTACTTTCATGTGCATCCACATAGATTCACAATTTATTTCTACTTTCTAGTAGTACGCACTCATTTGACCTGACCTTTTTACCTTCTCTCTCTCTGCCCAAAACTGCCCTATGGCGTTTTGCTCTTCCCAGCACTTCAAATCTGATGTTCAGAATCCTTTGACACTTAAAACAGGTAACTGAAATCCAAAGCATCAGCCATGCTCAAAAGCTTTTGCAACAATAAAGTGCTGTGACTGGGGTATACAACCTACAGGCACGTGGACAAGCACACAACTGGATGCAGGAAGACCTGAAATCTAATTCTGCTTCTTGGTTTGATTTGCGCTATGGTTTTACTCAAGTTACTCTGTCTTGGGCTCATGTAAAACAGATAAAACATGTACCCCATCTATTTTCTACATGAAATATTCTTGTGAAGAGGGGGAAGTCATGATGTCTCAAACACACACAGTCACTGTAACATCCAGGGAATTGGGTTTGTGCCTTAATCTTCCTGTATCTTAGTGTCTTGACTGTGAGATGAAAACTGCTACCTGACAGAAGAGTTCAGACTGTGCCAGGGGCCAGACAACAGGGTGATGAGTGTCTTCATAGTACCCACATGACAACAGATGCCTGGCAGCATCTGGACAAGGTGCTATAAATAAAACATTGGGCCAGCTATATATTGATGACAATAGAAAGAATTTTAAAAAGAATTGAAAAAAGAAAAAAAATTATTCATTCCCTGAAGACTGCTTACAAGCTGAAGAATAATATTTCACGACTGTATATACTGCCAAGCATTATTCCATATTAAAAGAGCTTTACAAAAATAACTAAACTCCACATGCAAATACAGTAGTTGAATAAAGAAACAAAATTCCAAAATAAGAAAATAGGCCTTTACTGGTAAAGCAAGGGCTCTACTCTACCTTTCTACTCCCACTGATTTAGCAATCAAGATACTCTAGACTGCAATGGGATTAACCTCAAAAACAAACCTGAGCATTTTAACAAGCTCTGAGGTAGCTCATGGCTAAACTATTCATCGTACCATCTAAACACTGAAATACTTGTTTGTATATAGCTTAGGTTTTCAAAACAATTGCCATCCAATTTATTTCCAGAAAACATAGTAATAAGAAAATAGCGAATATAAGGTGATGAAAGGGCACAAAGGAAATGTCAGTAAAGCTACCTCAAGTTCAAAGTATATGGACAGAGGAAGCAGCACCTGACAAGCTCTCATGGAGGGGGAGCCCTGCTTGGATACACCTGTGAGTTAAGTCCAAATTATAAAGACCAATCAGACAAACCAAGCCTTCTACTGCTGTTTTTTTTGAAGTTTCATTCAGTGAAATCCTAATAGCCTGAACGACTACCAGTATTGTATTTTAGAGTTAGTAACTGCTTAAATGGAGTAATCTTCACTTATTCAACTGCCATGATTTCAAATTAGAAACTAATCAACAGTCACATTTATTATCTGATATAATTTTAACACCCATTTAGCATTATGAAACTGTGTAATTACACAAGCACAAGTCAAAGTAAAGTTTTTCTCATCTCAGAATTTGCAGTCAGACTTTTTAATTCAATATTTCTTACTTAAATTCTTTTAAAAAACATTCCACATGGAAATTTTTGTCATATAATGGAAGTTGTTCATGACAGTATCAGTAAGAATCTCACTAGATGATAGATACCGTATTATTGTGACACATAAATCTTCCATCAGTTGTCAAATCTAGTATTAAGGATAACCCTTTAGAAGCTATTAGGTTAAGTCAATTAAAAACTAAAAGCATATCGTAATACAGATTAAAGGGTTAGCATGCACACAAAAGGATCTGCACATGATATCACATCTCATTAAGATGTTTTGGTTAATCAGTGACTGAAAACATCCACTACACATTAACTGTGAAAAAATATGTAACAATTCAGCCTTATTATACCGTATGACTGTACTATATAATGTCATAAAATAGAAGGTTCTCCATGTTCTCATAACCTACAACACAAACTTGTACCACTGGCCACCCAGTTGTCTTAACCAAGAGAGGAATTTTTAATTATCTTGGACTGCTGATAGTCTCAGTGATTACAAAAGTAATTGATGCTACATTTAAACCTCTCCCCCAAATAAATTATATTAATAATACTCCAGTATCAATTTAATCCAAAATATTTCTCAAAACACACATTACACACAAGGTCTCTAACACAAAACAGCTTAATATTACACTAGTTAAGCACCAATAACAGTTTTAGAATTGCTTCAGCAAGATAGTATCTGACAAGTATTTATTGAAACTGCTAGTCTTACTGACTATAGTACTGCTCAAATTAGTGTTGCTGATGGAGCACAGTTTTCTTGATGCCCAAAACTAGGCATACTTTTGGCAGTTCAAAACCTAAAATGTGCTAGAAGGAGAAGCAAGCAGGACTAGGAAAAAGGATTAACTTTGGCATACAGAAGTAAAGGTCCTCAAGACAAAATACTGTGACAGACATCACCATGTGCCTCCTTTCACTGTCAAGTCTAACAACTATGTAACCCACTACTGGTCTATGCTCCAGCTCAGCCATGCAACAGAAAAACCGTTGACTAAATACCCTAAAAATAACTATTCTAGGCACATAAATACTTACTTTTCTTTCAGAGTGACTGTTCTGCCAGCCACGTGCCCAGGCGTCCAAAGTGGCCAGTAGCATCCTGTCTGGTATCAGAAATCAGCAGGACTAGGAAATTGATTGCCCCCCCCGTAATTGGCACTAGTGAGGCTGCATCTCAAATATTGTGCTCAGTTCTGCGTCCCTCATTACAAGAAAGATAGTGAGTTGCCAGAGTGTGTCCAAAGAAGGGTAACAAAGCTGGTGAAGGGTCTAGAGCACAAGTCTTATGAGGAGCGGCTGAGGGAACTGGGGTTGTTTAGCCTGGAGAGAAGGAGGCTCAGGGAAGACCTTGCTGCTGTTTCGAACCACCTGAAAGGATGTTGTAGTGAGGAGGGTGTCAGTCTCTTTTCTCAGGTAACAAGTGATAAGACAAGAGGAAACAGTCTCAAATTGCATCAGGGAAGGTTCAGAACAGGTATTAGGTAAAAATTCTTCACAGAAAAGGTTGTCAAGCATTGGACCAGGCTGCCCAGGATAATGGTTAAGTTACCATCCCTGGAGGTATTCAAAAGACATGTAGATGTGGTGCTTTGGGATAACATCTAGTGGTGGAGTAGGCAGTGTTAGGTTAACAGTTGGACTTGATCTTTAGAGTCTTTTCCAACCTAAACAAGTCTGTGATTCAGTGGATTGCCCAACTGGCAACTAAACACAAGCCAGTCAAGGGGCAAAGATGTTCATCTGCTGCAAAGCAGAAATACAGTCAGCACAAAACTCAAAGACAATGAAATGACAGGAGAGGAAAGGAAGGTATGGACAGCACAAGTAACACAGTCACCAAGAAGACAAAATACTTGTGCCATACTTAAGAAACCTTCTCTTGTTTGGGTTTCTTTGGTCTGATCTCCTGAAGAAATGGAGCTTATGTAATTGGTAGAACAGAGCAGACCTTCTGTACAGGATATAAAATTCAGCTGAACTTTGGCAAAGGCAAAGTTTCAGACACATCAAAATGCTGTACATTTTGTAAAAATCAAAGGCTGAAAAAAGGATTTCTTTCTGGAGGCACAGTTTTAACCCATGTGTTCCACAAAGGGCCGAGAGCAGGCTGGTCAGCACCCACCCACCATCCCCCTGTACCCATCTCAACAGCCCCACTGCTGTCTAGCAGATACTGCAGAGGGAAGGGGCACAGAGTGTACTGCAGGCACGAAAGGGCCAGTTGATATATGTAAAACAAATCTATAGGAAACAGGGCTTCATTATTTCCACTGCTCACAGATCATCTGTTTGAGTAAGCAGTTTTGCTTGGAGCAGAGTTTTGCCAGTATTGTTATGTTATTCAAAGAATGTATTAAATTCTTAAATATTACATGAGATTTAATGGATTGTGTATCACATGTGGGAGGTCAAACAAGGAGGGTAATGTTTCATTCAGCCTTACAGATATAACTTAAAAAACAGACGCCTGCATTATACTTCAGGAAGCGAGTGCAGATCGAACATATGCCTGAGATGGGGAAAGGCATGAGGGAAAGGCATGAGAAGCAGAGGGAAATTAAAATAAAATAAAATAAAGTGGGTTTAACAGCGCAATTTTCAATAATGTTCTCATCACTCTGATCTTTGTTATAAAAGAAACCCAAACTACAGGTAGACTGTGACCAAGCAGCTATCCCATTGATGATACCAAAGTATCATCAGTACCAAGTTACTTCCAAAGCCAATGCTCCACAGTAAGGAAGTTTTACAGCACAGCCCCTTTTAAAACCTTTTCTGCTTTCAGAAGCTGCATTTGTATGAACCTCTCCCTGTATTCTTCCCTTATGCAACAGAATATTGCATTTGGTTTTTAAGTTCTTGTATATGTTTGGAAAATCCTTGCAGCTCCAGTGGTAAGGACTCTGAATGTCCTTACTACAGTAAGGAAAACATATAAAGAATGTCAAAAAGTATCTTGACTTCTACTTTATGTCTATATCTTCATCTCAGAGCCAAAAATACTCTAATTTTCAGTCCAGTTGAATTAAATTAAGGCTTTAATTAAGATAAAGCTTTAAAGCTGGTATTGTTATAAAACTTCCATTTTCATAGCTTTTGGGAAAAAATCAAAACAAAACATACACAGCACAGCAACCAAAGATATCTCAGTCTGTATTATTTGCTCCATCTGTTTTCAAGTAACAGCAGATTATTCATACTATTAAAAAGGGTTTTTTGCAGGTATATTTATCATTTAAAATAACATAAGGAGCAAAAGAAAACAATTTTGCAAATACGTTGTTATACTGAAAATATACATATCTTGCAGTTTAGAATTTTATCAGAAGGTATATTGCTTATCACACTCTTCTGCAATGAGTTTTCCACTTACCACATGCATTGTACAAAATGGAAGAGTAACAGCACTGCCTACAAAATGGAGCTAAAGTAGGCTATAGTAGGATGAAAAACAAAATTTCAATTGCATTATTGAAAAAAAACCTAAAAACCTCCAAAATCAGGACAGCTCCCTGCCTCAGTGTAAAAACAAAAACAGAAACCCACCCCCAAACCTCCATACTGTCAGACACAATATATGATTCCCAGTTCAGATTCTGAGGACTCTTAGAAATAAGAATCATCTTAGAAGGAGAAGGGAAAAACAAAGAATGCTTATTTTCTGCATGTAAATACATCCTATATTGGTAATGATTGTTTTCTATTACATTTTCTCCAGTTTCAATTGCATATTCATGTCTCTTAAAAAACATTCCTTTCAACTTTTCAAACTTACATAATTTCTAGTTACCAACTATGCATAACACTTAATGCAATGTCTAATTTTAATTAAAGAATCATGACAATCGGAAGCCAGAGTTTCTGCAGTGTCTGTAGACATCTTGCTCTGCAGGGACAATATGATGAAGTACAACCACAGGAACCATTTCTTTCTGTAAGTCAGAGCCCTGGTAGTTCAGCAAGGTAAAACAACCTTTCAAATTTTCCATTGCCTGTGATTCTCTTCTAGCTAAAAATCCTAGTTGCTAGCAAAAGATACACAAGGGTCTATGGAAGCACACACAATGGGAGCCACAGCTTTTAGAAATGCTAACTGAAAGTGTAGCAAGTTCTACTGCAAATGCAACTTAGTGTTTCTCAGTTACTTGGAGTATTGACATAAGAGAGCATGGCTTTCAAACCAATCCAATACCTGAAACGTAGGTACTACTTCCTTCCAAACTTCAAGGTCAGTTCAAAATCTGCAGAACATCAGAGCTATCCAAAGTATTGTTTGCAAGAGATGAAAAAGAAGTAACGTTCTCTCTCATCTCATTGAGATGGTTAAATTCTTTCAGCTAAAGCCTTCCCATGAATTTTGACTGGAAAGGACTGGTAACAAGCATGGGCAATTTCAGCCCTGAGCACTAAAAGCTGTCAAAAATACGAACAAATTAGATGTTCTGCTATTTTACCATGCAAACTATAGACAATACAGACATTCATGTGATTTTTAAAGTGACAATCTTCTTGTAATATGCATTTGCAAAAGAATAAGAAACATAGCTAAAATACCCTAAACTTCCTTGTAAGGGACAATGTATGATTATTTTAAAGCTAGCTCATCTCAGACAATCAGACTTTTGTTAGCACAGTCTTTGCATAACTGTAAATACAGAGCTTTAGAAAAAAAAAAAAGCCACAAACCCCCCTCTTTTGCTACTATTTTTGTTTGTCAAGTGTTTTCCAGATGGGCTTAAGAATACAGCCACACATGCTCCATTACTCTCATTTCCTTTTCTGTGCTCAGATGCCTCCTTGCTGCTGCTGCTATATTATTTCTCGGCTTCAACATTCAAGAGCGGAGTAAAGAAGCAAATTCTTTTGCACTGTCCTTTCAGACAGAGCATTCTTATGACAACAAAAAGTAATAAAACATTCAGACATGTCTAAGATTTAAAAGCTGTATATCTTAAATGTTGAACAGGCCCTTTCAATTATATGATGTAGATGAAATACAGAAAATACAAAGCCACTTCACTAAACAAAACCATGCTTCACTGAAAGTGAGATCAAAAAATGCACAGAAATATAAAAAAGGAGAACAGAGTTTTGGAAACATCCCACAGTTGCAATTTAGATGTAGTGATGAAACCAGGGTAGAACACATATGTCTACTGACATTTTACTTTGGAAGGTTTAAACCCCTTCACTTAAGGGTTTATAAATCAGATTCAGCTACAGAAAAACAATTCTGCAATCTTCATTTACAACACACCCTATACTTAGTAAGCAAAAGCCATTAGTAATAACAAACAGATCTGAGCATAAAAGAGAGCTAGTACCTGGGCTATAGGAAGGGCAGTCCATAGAGCATCGACCACTCCTGCTCCCATCTTTGTATACCGGCTGCTTCTTTTGACTCTAATGACCTTAATTTTCACTTTAATGACTTTAATGCAAGTATTTCTATAAGCCAATATTGCTTTCCTTTCTTCAGGAAACCAATATGCAACTATAAACAATGTGTATAAAATTATAATCCATATTCTGTAATATGTAAACAAGTACCCATTACTTAGAGGCCCTGATGAGCATAATATTAAATATATTAAATAGTAATAGAAAACAGCTGCATTTTCCTTTTCCAAATGTTTGTATTTCTGAAGCATCCACTCTTTAAAATATTCTCCATATAAGCCAAAACATGTTTTGCCTGAATGAAGGGCACAACAACAACAGTAGTTTTAAAACACTGCATTCCCTGCAATATTATGCAAACTAAACTTCAGTTTGAGTAGATAGGGTATTTCAAAGGGTATTGCAACTAGAAAGGTTAGTGCTGTCAGGTGGCAGGGAGAAAGGCATGCTTCACTGCTGCACAGATTACCCACACCACCTCCCCAGGCAACCTTGATACTGCAATCATTTCGACATGTGCGGTTTTATTTAAGCTACCCCACTTTTTGTCTTCATTGCCACAGAACAGTTTTTATCTCTCTCTCCATACATACATAGGTACACACATACAGACTGACCCATGTAAGTATATGCAAACACACACACAACTCAATATATCCAAGCACTCTTTAACTTTGCTGGTAAAGGTTAGCGTAAAACAAGGTTTATTTTAGCATTTCCTTCAAATGTCTTATGTACCATCTTCCATGTCAGTAACAACTACAGGTAAAAATTATGTGCTCAGATTTATCAATCATTAGAAAATAACACACTCAAAACAGATCACCCAGAAGCTTTCAAAACCCTTATAACTCTTGTCCTGCAGCAGCTTACAGACTAACCTTTTGAGAGAGAAAACAGAAGCACCAAAATCACTTAACAGTGAGGGACAGTCTTCAGAAGTACTTTGAACTAGTTTACCTTTTGGCTTTATCTGCCACAAAGCAGCGTTCAAATATAATTCTGTAACCTGCACTACAAGAGTATCCAAAAGAAGCTATGTTAGGCAGGAAGCTGGGTTTCCCCTTAGGTGGAAAACAGACATGGTTATAAACACACAGGTGCAATCCTCTGCATGTTTGCAGACTCTCATAAACAAAACCACACACAACTTGCAGCTCAGATTTCAAACATTTAAGAAACTGTATCAATTCGCTGTTTGCAAACCTACCTGAAAACGGGAATCAATGATTTTTTTTCCCATGTATCCCAAAATTACCTGTAGTTGCAAAAGGGTATTTCGGTTATCACCTTACTACACCTAATCTACTGCTAGCAACTGACTGAGTTGGCAACTCACTTACAAACAATGTTTCTAATAGTTTTGTTGATTTTAATTACTCAATAAAAGTTTTAACTTTATAAAAAGATAGCTTCTGTATCTTGTCTCTGGTCTCATGTGAGAAAATAACAACTTTTATTTTCTATGATGTTAACCTTTATCAGAAAAGAAGAAAAACTTAAAAGAGGCCTTGGTATACACAATACTAAAACCAAACTATATCAACAAGCAAGATTTGACCTTCCTATAGTTTTAACGCATTTTCTGCGGTTAGTAGTGATTCTTTCATAAACTAACATACAAAAAATTAATCTTGTGTCTACACACTTAAAGAAAAAAAAGGAAAAAAAAGGAAAAAAAAAAAATCAAAATCAAGCCCTCCCATTTTACAGGCCATAAGGACAACATCCTCTAAGACAGCAACCATTTATTAATCAGTATAACACTGGTATACCAGGAGGGAACTCATTACTTGCTTTGACTTTGAAAAGAATTTATCTGTTCTTCGGATTAAGTTACAGCATAGAGGCCCTGTCAGCCCCTCTTCACCTTCTGTAGATTTGGACCCTTTCCAGCTCAGGAAACTAACTGTACACTACACTGTGCAGCTCCTTGTGCAGCAGCTCCTTTAGTTTTAAACTTATCAGTTGAGTGGTGGGAAGTAAAAAATATTTGAATGGATTACTGAGTTTTTAATTATATTATCCTATTTTGAAAAACATTCATAATCTTGAAAGGCCATTACTAAACAAGTTCTAGTCAGAGCGCAGGACAACAACTCTAACAAGTCCTCTGCATCACGTTTTTTAACCATTGTTCCAGATACACCTTTCTTTTGGAAAACGCAAATTCTCAGCTTCAAACCACAAGACAAGCACTAAGCCCTAGGCTACGCTAGCGAGTCAAACAGGGGTGAGTGTGTGCATGTGCTTGTGTGCACACTTCAGCAGCTGGTAAACATCCAGACACACTAACCACTGCACAGCAGCTGGAGCAAATCACGTTCAGAAACCTTGCTGCACCTCCTATATGTTTTGGTATTCACTAACAATTATTTCTACACTACAACTCAACAAAGAACATACGAATAAAGTGCAACTAAGCCAGATTGCCCTTCCAAAGGAAGAATTACACCAATACTAGAAACCCATAGTATAAGGTTTTCTAATACAGTGCATAATCATGAAATGGAGATTTTACTTTTTTAAGTGAAAAGTTGGTGTCCTGTTTCATGTACATCAAGATATTTATAGTAACCACATATAATAAAGAACAAGCAAGAGCATCATACATGTCACTAACATAATCATTACACTGCAATTTTTCTAGTTAACCACAAACATGCAAACATTTGCATGAAGTAAGAGCTCTCAATTATACTAAGAATAAACAACATGAGTACATGTCACTATGAAACACAACATCAAGATTCACAACAGGTAAGTACCTGACACCCATGTATCTTAACTTTCTTGAGCAGTGCTTTTTATCAGTGTTCTCTTGCACCCATTAACTGTTCCATGATATTCCTATGCTCACTTGCCAATATCCCTCCATAAGTGTGCTTATAAACTGAATGCAACACTTCAGAGAGACAGCTATAATTACTTCAGATTTCAAAGCATATCAAAGAGCCTGCTGGCTCTTCTGCATGTCCCTGAACATCAGTTGGTAACTATCCTTCTAGATGTATCTATTTTTGTAATCTTGGAAAGACCACAACAAACCTGGAGGTAGTGTAACTGAACAGCAAGTTAATAAAAAACATCTATTGGAAAAAAGAAAAAAGAAACCAACCAAAAAATGGAAACTTCTGACTTTCACTGTATTTTCTTTTCACACCATTCACAAACTGTTTTGATGGAATTCAACTTAATTCTTCTTTCCATATCACCCAAAGGCCCTAACAAGGCATTGAGAACAAGTACCAATGTTAAAAATCATAACAACAGAGATATTTTAATTTTTCTTAAAAATTCAAAGCCAAGCAGCTATGTAATTACATTGCTTTTTCTATAATTAGAAGATACGATATGCTGGGGAAAAGACTACATCAAGTCAACATGCCACCACAGCACAGCGTAAGGGTGTACTCTGCGGCACAGCTGTGTGCGCCTCTTTCAACAGGGCTTCGATGAAAACCAATACCTCTAGGTTTCACTCCTGGCTGTTTATGTGAAGCTAAAGTTAGAAGCCAAGCTGAGCACCATCGGGAGGGGTGGAGTGTCAAGACAAGTGTGTAGCCAACTAAGAAGATGCAGAGGGAGCCTGATCTCATTCTTACTAAACTAAGGAAATAAAGAAAGTAAATGAAAGACTTCTGCCAATGAATCTTACCTTGCAAAGCAGATTTTGAGGTGACAAAAAGACAGATGTGCATTTTTAAGTAACATGAAATACAAGTGCACTTCATGGGGAGCCAGCTACCCTTCTGCAACTTGTCTAAATGCCAATTATAGCAGACAATTTGAGCTAAATATAAAAAGCCACAAATCTCACAGTTTGAGATAACTTCCAAGGAGGTGTTAAAGTTATGTTTGAAGTTATACAACAAGATTTCAGCCTTCTTATAATGAATATGTTATTGCAGAACACCCAGGAAAGGACAACCATGCTAGTCAAAGCACCCCGTCATTTGTAGGAACAGAGAGGCTGAAGAGATTATATGGATACTCCACATATTTCTGCAAGAACGACAGGAGGAATTTCCTGCTCTCAGAACTTCAGGGATGACAATGTGACCATGCAAAATATCAATGGCAAGATTTTAGCTTACAGCATCAGTAATCTCCGTATGCAACTAGGCTACAGTCACTCCTGGCAGCTGGATTAGTGAAACTGCCATGGGAATTCCATGATGTTTGACGTTCTGCAGCACAAGTAACCTGCAACAGGGAGAGGACAGGGATCCAGCCTGCAGACAGAGGCTTGTAGCCTACAGCACTTCAACTTTGTATTAAAATAATTCCTCCATTCTAACCTCAAGTGCAACAGACAGGCTGCCATGCCTGCACCAGCCAGAACTCAGAATACAGCTTATTTGACAGTTTATCAGATGGTTTTCTCCCTTTGAAAGAGGCTCCTTCAACATTCAATACCACCAAGCTGCATCTTTTCTGTTCATGGTAATGCACTGCAGCCTTCAGCAGCAGCTGGGGACAGTGATTCCATCTGTCCCCTCTTTCTGACTGGTTTGGAGCTGCATATTTTTCATCACCTCTCCTATGCTGCTGTAGCTGCTTGTAGGATGCAGCTGCCCAAGAAGCTTTCCCAACATGCTACGTTACAGTCAGTTACCTCATTATTAGAGAAGAGTATTTTGTACTGCTTTTGCCAACCTCTCAAAGATAAATAATCAAGTGAAGCTTTAAATCCAGTTGCCAATAGGAATACATATATATTAGGAAGTTGGACTGGATTTCAGTTTCTGCTCTACAAGTACAGTTGGGGGAAAAAAAAAACCAGCTTCCACAGAAACAGAGAAACTGAATGAAGTTGCTACAGTTTTGCGGGCTGAGAGCTCTAACTCTTCCTTCAGCAATGATCAGGCTGTAATACTATCTGTAAGCACCTATGCACAGGAGAGTAATAATACCTACACTTTAAACAGCAAGGCCACTTGAATGGCTATTGAGAGCCCTGAATTCACCACCCCTGGCATGCAGTCTAGAGCTTTACTTGGCCACAAATTGAATCTCAGCATCTTGCACCTCCTCTCATGCTGCATTTGTTAAAAGCTCTCTCAGCATACTCAGACACGTACTTTCAGCTCCCCTTGGTCAAAAGGTGCTGACACTTATCCTTAAGGACTTGCATGCAACACCTGGGATTAGGCAGGCCTCTGCAGGATTCCCTGTGCTACAGAGGTGGGCTCCATGTTATCCTCAGAGGCTGGCCTGATGTCACCAGGATGCTGCTGCCGCATTGACCAAGTTGTAGCAATATAATGCTTCAAGGAGTGGTAGGGCTGCCAACTGACCAACAAGGCAATCTAAGGGGTTTTATACTGTGGCCTTCCATAAAAAAACAAGCATGTTTGAGGAGACTTAATTCCCCCCTCACTTCCTTCACTCTTTACAGAAAATAACTTCTAGGGAGCAAAAAGAAGGGGCAAAACCATCTACATCATCATCATCATCATCATACTCTTTCCCCACCACTAGAGCAATAATATGGTAGGAGAGTAGGGAAAGTCAATTTTTCCAAGGTCACTCAGGCAGGCGCATTCTCAAAAGGGACAAAAAGCAAAGGAAGCTTTCTCAAGACATTTGATTTTCCCTGTTGCATGCCATGACTGGAACCAAATCAACCAAAATCCTAATAAAAAAAAAAAAGGTACAGACCTGGTTCAAACAGTAAATATTAAAGACTGTTCACAGAATAGTAAATATAGACATTTTTGATGTAAATATTTCATAATTTAATAAGAAAGTATTTTCTTGGCCAAAGAAGAAAAGCTGGTTTGTTGTTTTTTTTTCTTTTTGTGTGGTTGGTTCTGAACTTACTGAGCAGGTTTACTTTATACACTTCCATTGAGTATTTTAAAAAAAATATAAAAAATCTATATATCAACCCAGCCATTCTTCCCCAAACAGAGGCTCTTTTTCTGTACTCTAAGAAGTAGAAGTATACTGCTGAAATTTATAGCCTCTTTCAAGGAAAGGTTTTCATACAGCTTAGAATTAATTTAGTCTTTGAGCTATCAAATTGTACTGCAAAATTGCACGAAGAGAAGAGGACAGGGAAGGCAGGAAGTAAGCAGGAAAAGCTCTCAGAGGGCTCATACTCAATGTTCTTCCAAGACAGCTATGCCCCAGCAAGAAAAATTCAGATGGATATACCCACATGAATAGTAACTATTGCTAGCACAGCTTTCTTAGTGACAGATTCCAGAGCAGCTTGACACTAGACTAAAATGAAGCTTGACTGTGTCCACATTTAAATATAACCTAGTTCTTTTCATTATTTTTTTCTGCAGAATAAAATACATTGTAGAACATTACATTTAGAATGGGATATTTGTTTCTCTGTTACAAGAAACTGAAGTTAAAAATAAAACAAAACCCCACTACTTTTGAAAGGAATGCCCTCGCTGTTTTTTCTGTTTTTCTTATTATGCTGTTTTTAGCATCTATTCAAATTGCTATTTTTCAGCCTTGCAGCCTCTCCAGTCTTAACATTATGCAAAACCTCCAAGTTTCTCTTTATTAATCTGTCTTTTAGATGATTTCCACCCAAATTAATTCTAAAAATATAACAAAGAAAACCACTAATAGCACTACCCTCACTGTCTTCCAGTTACCCAGTGGTTTCCACCCAACAAGCCACTGCTACACTGAAGTTAACTTTGTGAGGATTTTAGAAAAGGACATTTACTTTAAAATAGCGTAATATGTCAGCTAGACTCTAACGAAAGAACTACTTACATTCTTCAGACTATAATTCAATGTCTTCTAGCTGTGGGTTTTACTCTCACTCACCAGCAAGGTACACCCACTTGGCATCAATATGCAGTGCTGGTAACTTTGAGATGAGGCAGGGGACAAAGAACTTGCATTTCTCAAAGCACACTGGGACATAACCAAATACCAAGGAATATGTGACACTGATGAAGTGATAAGAAATGTGTTTGGAGTCTTGTTGCATAAACAGCAGTGTACCTGCTTACCACCACAAACTGAAGGCAGCTAAGTCTAAATAACATCTTATCACTAGTAGCTGAGCACCACCCTGAACCTCTCTCTCCTTGTAATCTGAAAGGAAAATTACGAGTGTGACTCGGATGAATCACATTCCCAGATGGACTTCCCAGTATTTTTTTCCTGGCTAGAAAGAATGACATTTTTTCCAGCTTACTGTGAAGCAATACCATCTCTGTTTGCAATACCAATGAATTTAAGCAAGTATATCAAGAGTCTCCCTTGGAGGTGCAGCTTACCAAACATTAAAAAACAAACAAACAAAAAAAGACAGAAGCTTCATGCCTCCCATCTAACCCTGCTGTGAATGAGAATATGATTTGAGTGAATGATAAAAAGATCTCACTAAGTGTGAGAGTTCAGGTATATAAGAAATGCCCAGCTGGGTCAGGCCAATGGTTCATCGAGTCAAGAATGCATGTCTTAACAGGGGAAGAAAGGTATTATTTAGAGAGAATCCATAAACCATGTGCTGTGTTCCACTCCCTTCACACTCTACCTGCTGACCATGAACTCTCCTAACCCTCTTTTGAACCTGCCTACACAGCTTGTTTTCAAAACATCCCCTGGCTGCAAGTTGCATTAATTCACTACCTGCTATGTAAACAAATACTTTCTTTAATGTGCCTTAAACCAATTCCCAACCAGTTTCACCAAGTGTCCTGTAATTCTGGTACTACGGGGTTTCTGTCAACAAGAGTTCCGCATTCACCTTGCCCACCAACTTTATGGTTTTGTAAACCTTGATCATAATACCCCTCTCAGCCGCTCATCTTCTAAATCAAGCATTTTAAGCAACACAACTCCATACAAGGCAGCAATACCACTCCTTTGGACTGAGGGTTGCCCTTCTTGTACCCTCTCTAAACTGTACCCTCTTAAGATGTGGACACAAAACCTGTGCCCAGTATTCAAAATGTGTTAGGCACACCACTGTATTAAATAATGACAAAATGGCACCTATTTCTTCTCCTTGGTACCCTTTTCTGATGATGCCGAAATGCACTGCCCACGGTTTTCTGGCTTTTTGGTTTTGGCTGCTGCTGCTCCACATTACAGACAATAATCCTGGAGAACTGTCAATGACAACCACAAGGCCTCTTTTCCAAGTTGCAACCCTCAGTTCTGAGTTCAGCATCACACAAGCATGGCTTAGTGTAATTTTTTCCTTACTGGAAAAACTTATGTTTAAAAACCTATGTTTACCTATGCTGACATTTGTCTACTGCATTTTTGCCCACTTAGTTATGTGATGGCCTTCTGGAATTCCTCAGCACTGACACAGCTTCTAGCTACCCAAAAGTAACAATAATACCGGTTTTCATGAGAACTAGAATTATTTTGAGGCTGGTGCAAGTTAACAAATCAAGCTGTTATTTTGAGTGTGTCTAGAAGCCACAGGGAAGGCAACTGAGATCAATCAAGACCACTAGAGCTAGTTTTATCACTGTGGGAAAATTACCAGAGACAGGAGATTTATTAAGCAAGGCAGAAATCAGGCGCAACATTTAACCAAAAACAGAACAAAAACAACCACCACACACACATCGCTGATGTTGGAGAACAGTACAAAACCTGCAATGGATTGTTTGTATAACTGTAGACTGCTCATGGATGTAGCTACTTGACCACTATTATGGAGAAAATTAGATGTCTTGTAACACCAGCTCTGGAGATGCACTAACACGGCAGCCAGACAGCAGGGTTACTAATATCATGTTGTATCTGTCAGCTATCAGTCCTCACTTTCACCTTACAATGAAAAATTACTGTCAAGGAGATCTTCAAAACTGCCTTTCAAGAAGTTAATGTAAAAATCCAAGTAACATTGAAGAAATATCCTAATTAAAAATCATACTAAAGATTGAAGCAGGATTCTTCTGCCAAAGACTTCTGTATTTGGGTAAAGCTGAATCACCACAATACCAACAGATATTAAATAAAAACTTACTCAAATTAGAGGGCTACAACAGCTTATAACCAGCAACTGTAAGCAAAAGCCTAAAGAACTGTGATTAATGTTAGATCTTAAGAAAATAAGTATTTTGGCTCAGCTGCACCCTGAGCACTGATATATCACCATAGGAATTGTCATTTGTCATGCCAAGGGCTGTTCCCTAAAGCGTATCACAGAAACTTCAGCATCTAAAGCTGAAAAAAAGAATACTGGTAATTCCCACTTGATGACTGCAGTTTGCTCTGTGAAAGGAAAGAAAAGGAAGGGAAAAAAAACCAACACAAAATAAAACCAACACAACACCTTTAGTCACCCCAAAAGTTAGTTTAAAGTAATTATTAAAACTGCATTCCCTCCTTTCTTGGCCAAAGGAATCAAAGACAGCTTTATGGCTGTTCTCTTGAGCATCAAATAATTTCAGACAAAAATTTTAAATATTAATTTCATCAGATTCTATTGACTAGGCATCAAGAAGATGCTTAAAACATTGCATGTAACAATTAGCACGTACCACACTTGCTGAAAAAAAATGCTCTTAACCCTTCCCAAAAGAACCCCACTAACTTCCAGATTCCTGAACACAAATGAATTTCTGATTCCAACAGATTTAGGTTTGAAATCTACTTTCTCCATCTTCCCCCTAATGCGTGCATTGGGAACTTCTGATTATTTTGCTCAGAAACCTCTATTCTCTAAGAATCTTCCATTTGGGATTGGGTGATGGATAGGTACTGACTTTCTTTTCCTGAAATTCTGAATGCTAAGAAACCTTGTAGCAGACCAGAACAAGCTTCTGAAGTAACTGGTACCAATGGGGTGTTATCTTCTGCAACTGAAAGCACTACACTTTCATCAAGGGTGCTGAAGCCCAGTCTGCCATTTTTCTTCTAGAGTAGTTTCCATCATCTTAACTCTGCTTTCCCCATATGAATGTAAAGTGAGACATAATGAATAATTAGAGGAGAAAACCTCTGAAAGAAGAAAACCTGCTTTTGGTTCTGAATTGAAAAATCTTGTAAACATTGTGCACTGTCTCTTGAAGTTTTGTTTTCCTACCAGTCAGCCAGTAATGGGTATGGCAAAATCACACTAAATACACAGAAGCTTTTGAACCTATTAGCAAGAACCAGAGCAAGCCCTCCCTTTAGTACCAAGACTGTCCAGTGTAGAGTATGGAAGCTGTGAGCATGCAGAGAAGCTATGCAAAGCCATGTCACTCTTCTTCTCAGCTCTTCTCAACGAGGCACCTGCTGCTCTGCTGAATAAACTACTGGCATATTCTCCACACATCTGTCAGCAAATAGCTGGGTGATAAAAAACACTCCAGGAGACAGAAACAAAACCAAAAACCACTTCACTCTTAAATGGAAAGAAATGTATGAAGTGACTCTTCTATTAGTAACCTACTTCCACGCAACAAGGAAGAAATCTCTTTACGATGCTTTCCTGCCTGGAAGCTTAAGTGGGAGTTATATTTCAGCTTCTGTTCTCTTCCTCCACAGTAGAAAGGGTTTTTCTGGAAGAGTCAGAGCTGCCTTTCAGTTTCCCAAGCAGATGAAAAAGGCAAACCATGCTGTGGAAGAAATGGGAGATTCAGGAATAAATTAAAGGCTATCAAACATGGAAAGCATCAGTAAGTTTGGGGAAGAAGGAAAAAAAAAAGGATTTTGTGTAATGAGGAAATTTACAAAGTAGGTTTTAATGCTGCTGCAGTGCCTACTTAAGGGAGTGCAGCTTGAAGCATTAAGCTGCATGGTGCTATGCACCGCTACGCATGCAGCCTCTCAAACTTGACCATAGAATCAGCAGCTCCAAATTCCTCTGGCGAGTATCAGGAAAGAGCAATTCAGCTACATCACTGTTTCTTCACATAATGTGCTTATATTCTGACTCTAAACAGAGAATGGTGTTTATCTGAACATCTAAGTAAACACAATTCTAATATCATTAAAGGAAACTGTTATCTTAGCAAAAAAAAAAGAAAAAACCAAACCAAAACCATCAAAATATTCCTATCTACACAAATTTCTATCTTCCACCTTCCTTGCAACTTAAATAAGCTTTACACTCAGAATAAGTATTTTTCCATTCTTAAATAAAAGGTGCAAATAGTTCTTTGAAATTAAGCCATTCCTTTTATCCTACAAATTCTTCCCAACCTTGTCCAAGACTACATGTTCTGTTCACTTCAATCACACAAGACAGCAGAAAACCTTAGATACAATTTCATAAATTGAAGAAAACATTAAAATTCCACTGCTAATTTCATATTATATCTGCTGGTTTTCCCTTATAAACAGTTAAAGAGACAAGTCTCTTACTTTGAAACCTGAACACAACTTCGATTTAGGTTCTTCAAGTTTTATTTTCCTTACAACTTCTGTATGGAGAACCTATTTTCAAAACATTTTGAAACCTGTATATGCAACAACAACTTGTAAGCAAGTAAGTTGCCAGTGTACACACATTCGTGACAGAAGCACAGGCTAACTCAGGTATTTGGTTCTTTACCCTGCCCGTCCCGAGTTTGTTTAACTTAGCAAAGCATAAAAAGACTACTACTATCACATTTACCTTGGCATGTATACCTAGTCCTCTCCTAAAAAGCAATCCACCCCTAAGTCAGAGGCAATAAATAACATCATTTCTAATCTGTTTAAGACAGGCCAAAGCTATGTGTCAGACATTCCAGGTCCCTTCTCTTTCCAGTTCCCTGCTCTGTTCATTAGAGCAAATCTTTAGAGAAACTGAACCTGCATTTGCCATTAGAAAAAAAAAAATTGATTTAAATTTCCTTTAAAACATACAGTACTTAGTAAGAGAAAACTGAGGAGCTTACAAATGAAATTAAGATACTGCCTTAAAACTGCACTTACAACTTTTGATACTTGGTTTATACCTCTATCCACAGCGGAAAAGAAATGCTCACAGCCGTTTTAAAGTCTCTGAAAGGCTGCCCCAGAAACATTGGAGCTGAAGTGGCCAGTCTAGTCTCAAATCACTGACTGAACATCAGAATGGAAGATGTACCCTCAGTTGGCTAGCAGTGTTCACACGTTTTCACTTACATCTGTTCCATTCCATTTGAGCCAATTACTAATTTGAGGTTCCTTGGACTGGGACTTTCAACTAATAAGGCATTAAGTTATCAAGAGAGATAAGGCACGTGATGAAGACAGGTTAGTGCATCTAAGATGATTATCTGTTATCCTACATCTGTTATGAATCGGTTGTGCTTGACTACAAGGTAATGGACACAGTATAAAGGAGCAAACTTAAAACAGTTTCATCACAGAATTTTCAGCAAGATCAAACTACACCAAAAGGTACACAAAAAGAGTATCTTTTAGGTAAATGATAATGGGGTTTGCTGGTAGATCAGTTCCTTTCTGAAATTCTAAGTTAATTTCAGAACTCTCTGAAATTCTTCCTGAAGGCAAAGACAGAAAGCAAACTTCCACTGGAAAACTACTCTGTCTCTTCTGTGTGGCAGAGCACAGCTGTGGAAGGAAAAGGGTGTGCTCTCTTTGAAGTCTCATTATTAACACTTGTATCTGTTAAATATAGCTCTCCCTCCTCCATGGCTAGAGCGATCACGCTGTGCATTTTGATGCTTCTTGCTTGTCTGTACCAGCTGTCTGGCTGGTGCTCTCTCCTGGGTGCCCCCAAAACAGGAACCTCCCAAGCTATCTGGTTTCATCATCCCTGAAATCACTGAAGATTTAAATTTAGATGACTACAGTCATAAAAATAAGGAGTTAGAAGCTCTCTTCCCCCTTCTACAGTTCTAGGTTGTTTTATGGGGAGTTACCACATCTGTCTCAGCTCTGCTGCACTGAGAAGCTGCTGCATGTGTAGCTGACGCAAGCTAAACAAAGCACACTACACACAATGTACAATGATTGTAGAGAGTGAGGAAGACATATCATCTGTCATCTGCTTTGTAACAAAATATCACTTGACATTAAAAAGGACCCAATTCTTATTAAATAATGAAAGACGTGCCTTTCAAGAAGATCACTGTCATTCTTAAATGCCGATCAGCAAGTAGAGACAGCAAGACAGATTACAGGGCAACGAAAGCACACAGAGGAAAGGAAGCTGGTATCTGCAACAAATTCCTGGTTACAACTTTATAACGCAGGCTTGAAAAAAAACAACACTGACAGCACTTCTGGACAAGTTTCAGCAGAAATAGCTACCAGGACGGAGGAGGGGGAGAAAGCCTGATGACCCGAGTTTTGTGAACAGGGTGAGGCTTATTGATTTGGGGTTCATGAAGACTTTAATCTTGGCAGCCGCGTGATGTTACATATTTGGACAACACCCAGCCAGAGCTGTACAGGAACTGTAGTGATAACCAGTGATAACGATTATTCCTAGTGTTTGCACTGCAACAGCATACAGGAGCCCCAGTCACAGTTGAAGGCCTCACTTTACTGGCTGCTGAACAAAGAAAGTAAAATGACAGTCCCTGTCCCAGCAGACCTATATGGAAGGAAAAAAAGAGACAAGTAGATACATCAGAGCACAGGGAATAACAGCACAATATTTCTCAACATGTCATGAGCCACATGTACAAGTTACCAAAGGCCACAACTGGGCTGTTTCTTATTAACATATGGCTGCAATTGTGTAATTATTCAACATCTCTCCTACATCCTCATCAGAGAACTTCCTTCCAAACAGAGAGGCTTTTTACATTGGACTGCTCTTAGCAGGACACACAACATTAAAAGAGAGTGCTTGGAGTTGGGCTTGTGCGTTTTCATTCATTCCCTCTCTTTCAACTGACCGTCATCTAAGGCCTTAGAAAGGATTTTGCCGAGGTGAGCGGCTCCAGAGAGGAGCCTTCAACCCCGGAGGGAGGGGAAGCCCCGTCTCCAGGAGCCTCAGTTCTGAGCGGCGAGAGCCGCCGAGGGATCCTCAAACCCTGGCCAGGAGCTGGCAGCTCAGCTCATGAGAGCAGGGACTCACAGGGGGCAGTGCCAGGAGGGACGGCCCCGCCCTGAGCGGGAAAACCCTCCTCGGGGAGAGCGGGAAAAGCGCGTGCCGCGGCTGTTGGCGCCAGCAGCGCAAGAGGGATGGGCAGCGCTCGCCTCAGCGTAGGCACCCAGACAGCCGATGAGAGGGGAGGCTGCAGTGCAGAGCTCGAGGTGTAGAGAGTGCCTGTCACTGGTCTGGTGAGGGGAGGGTGCACGATAGGCAGGGCTGCACTCGGTGCTCCCTGGTGGAGGTCCTCCTGCAGCAGGGGCTGAGCTGCGGGATGCTGTTAATAGACTGCGAGATGTCAGGGAAGCTGAGAGGGAGCTGGACTGCTTGCTCCAGGCCCACACTGTGCAGGGGCCACAAGCGTCCACCATATCGTATACACGAAAGGAGGGCGTTAATGCAAGAAGCTGGGAGCTAGCAACAAAACAAACAAAACCAACCAACCAAACAAAAAAAAAAAAAAAAAAAAAAAAAGAGGAAGAGGTCAATTAGAAGCAAGGGGCTACCTCCAAATTCCGATGTCCCCACAGCGAACCTCTTCACAGATCTGCAGGGGGCTAACGAGGAAACACACACCGCACCAAATGAACATGCTGCTGATGCGCCAGTGAAGAGGATGAGTGCCTCCAGGAAGAAGCCGTGGGTGACAATAGTAGGTGACCCTACTTTGAAGGGCACAGAGGCAGTCATCTGTCGGCCTAATCCAGTCTCAAGGGGGGCTCGGATCAGGCATGTTGCGGAGAGGCTGCCTGGGCTAGTAAATCCCACTATTAGCCACTTCTTGTGGTCCATGTGGGTGCCAGTGACATAGACAGCAGTAACCTCAGAATCATTAAGAAGGGCTACAGAGGCCTCTGATGATGTTGTTACTGCTTCCAAACTCAGCCCAGGGAGCCCACTGCAGAGGTCACCCATCAGGTATCCCATACATGAATTTCTAGGCTTCTACTTTTTAAGTAAAAATTTAATTAATTAAGCTTGGTCTGCAGGACCTGCTCTTTATTTGGTGTTTCCTGCAAAGATCCAGAAGATTTTTCTTTGAAGTTCATTATTCTTTCCTTTTTCTACCCCTCCCTTCTAGTCCTGAAACATGAGGAAAAAATATATATTTCATCTTCTTTGAAAGAAGGCCTTGAGTTTTAATCACTTAATCCTTGTTATGAAAACAATTAAGCACACATCTGTTCCTCACTCTCAAATAAAATGTAAAATGGTAAAAAGCCCAAAGCAAAATAATTGCTTGTAGATGTGAGAAACAAAACCTATAATCTACCCTATGGCACAAAAAAAAAATGCACCACTCCCATCCCCCCTTCTAGCGCTTAACAGCAAAGTAAATTACTTGATCTATTCCCTTCATGTCAAAAGTCAAATGCTGGGCAAGATAAACTAACAGCTCATCTGTTGTTGATCATAGCAGGCTTCCAGAATAAGCCTCAAACATTGTATTTGTTCTACTAGCTAACTGTTACAAGAGAGTTTAGTGTGACCCATTTCCCAAGGAACCAGAACTGCAAGCACAGAGAGAGGAGACAGATACCCTTTCAGGATAGCTATTCAAGAGAAAATAAACCAAAACCAACAAACCCCTTATCTCACTACATAATTCAGCACAATCACTCCCATTTCTATTAAAAACTGGAAGAATTCCAAGTGTTTTTTGTTGTGTTTTTTTTTTAAAAAAAAAAAAAACACAACAAAAACAAACCAACAAACTGCAACAAAAGAAAGTCTCTCTGCGCAGCTGAAAGACCCCAGAAATCACTGGAGTAATTACCACTCCTAAGCAGTTCAGCTTTCTAACCAAAAGTGCCCAGTGCCATTTCAGTATACCTGACCCAGAGCATCTGAGTCAGGACCATGTAAGGGAGATGCATATCCTTCTAGAGCAGAAACTGAAAGCCAAACATGAAGCTCAGAAGCTTCTAAAACATGCACTAGAGTAACCATAAACAACAAGATTTGGTTGCTAAACATCAAATGGGTTTATAAAAAGACAAAACAAAAGAACCTTTGTGCATAAGGCTTACTTCCAGCTATTAGACTTAAAAAGTTTCTGTGATCCTAATGCAGGAAATGACAAAACCCCTTCTGCTTCACACTATCAGTATAATCAAGGCAGTTTTCATCCCGCACCAGTGAAATAAGCACTCTGAAAACTGAACGAAAACGTTGCAAGGAGATGATCATAGTTTCATGCTTACTTGAAACCAATACGAGACAGTCCTGCTGTTGCCTTAAATTTTTCCACTTGCTTTACACAGCCCTACAACAAAAAGCATCCCCTCCTCTGCCCAGGCACAAGAGACTGCATAGCAGCACAATGAATTGGATCTGAATTAAAAATTGATTTCTCCCCTCCCCAAGCCAGGTTACTTTTAGCTTGGATTAGGTCCCTGATGTAGCTGCCTGCTCAGCTACAGGAATGCTTCTACTTGAACAGAGGAGATGGCAGGATGGGAGCAGGAGTAAGAATACTTCTTCAAAATGACAGCATGGAAAGTAGCAGTGAAAGGATGGTGTACAAGCATGCCTGAAGCCTCATGCAGGTACTCCTGTACAAGCCCAATCCATGCTCTAAACTGACAGGGACAAACTCTTCCTTGTCTGTAGGCTGTTCAGGAACACATCTGAACCTCACCTGTTCCAGTAACCCTTTCTTCTTCCTGGGAAAGAGGAGGTCCATGTCAGACAGCATGTTCAGCTCAGCAACCTGATTCAACACAGGAATATAATACTATAAACTGTGATCAAAACAGTAAAGTACTTACTGGGGAGGGGGGGGCAATCTGGTTCAGTCAGATGGAACTTGAGCTGATGACTGAACCCTGAATAACCATTCATACCTGCGGTCCATGTAAGTAAGCAAAGTCACTGAACTTACCATGGTTAAAATGATACCCTGTTGTAAAAAAAAAGCCCCACCCGAACACAACACCAAACAAAAAAAAAAAAAACAAAAAAACCTGATCTGCTATGAAGTGTCTCTGTGTCTCCCACCAAGTTCTAAACAAATCACTTTACACCATCATTTTATTTTTACCCAGAACAGTCACTACTATGCCTGGTATGAAAGTGCTAACTTTCTTAATTCACACTTTTTGTTTCACTGTGCAAGTTTGTATGCAGACCAGCCATTTTTTTCTTGCTTAATCAAAGCCTTGTGTGTGAGGATACTGACACAAAATAACTTGGTATTATTCAGCCAAATCAGAACACCCTATGTTCAATAAACAGAAGTATAAAACAGATTTTACAAACCTATGACATACATGTCAGAAATATTTCACAAGTGATTTTTGTTTCAAATCTTTGATTACCCTTTTTCTCTGGAAAACAATGCTCTTCAGCAGATTGGTTTAAACAGTACAAAGCACACAACTCTAATGCTCACATACACTTCCACAGGAAAGAAAGAACTAGAGAAAACAAAAGTTCAATGGCATTCACTATCAGCTTTTAAATGCTCATAAAGAACCCTTGGAAAAGAACATTTCTGAACACACAGCAGCATTACAGCATTGCAAATCCTACCTACTTCCCCAGTAGTCAATACTACTGAGGAAACTCCAGTAAAGTCAATGAACATTCTGTTACCAATTTTTAAATGACAAAATGCCTCCAAGAGTGTGCAAGAGTGTGCAAAGGAATTAGCAAAGTCATATCTTCCTGCTGCCTTCATGATAATGGCACAAAGGACTACCTGGCTTAAAAATTCAACTGTGGTACAGAGAAAGCAAAACTAAGCTTATTTTTCCAAGGCATAACAAACTGCAAACAGATCCTAAGGCAACTATGGACAGAAGGAAGAAAGCCTTCGGAGATGTGTCACAAGCAGAAAGTGAAGCTGCTTGAAATGCCAAATGGCTGGGCTGGACAGCCCTTGGAAAGGAAATGCTACCACACAGTGTAGGTGAACTAAGCTTGCACTGAACATCTGAAACAATATGTTGAATGTTTTGGTCCAGCTTATTTCTGGTTTCCATACCACTGCTAATAATAAACTGCTGGACAGCAACTGAAAAGTGTGACCTTCAGCTGCTGAAGCAGAACAAACTTGGGGAAATCCTGGCATTGACAAACACATCCACTGAAAGATGCCAAATATTTGCACTGCCAGAGATACTTAAAGAGGAAGAAAGGTACTCATCCATCTGGATTGGTGGATTTCCATGAGTCTGTAAAGAAGAGGAACATAACCTGAACACAGTAACTCAAAAAAGAGCTAAAGGTCCCTGACTTCCTGCTCAGAAAATCCTCATTGTTTGGATGAGCCACTAAATTAACTTCAGCTGTAGAGAAAATGACTCATTAAACAGAACAATCAAAAATTTCACTTCAGAGAGGGGGAGGAGGTAAGGAGGAACTTTAACCTTCCTCTTCTCCTGCCAAATGCATGATAGAGTTGTCTGAAAAACACAAACAGAGCAGGGTGACATTTCTTCATAAATAAAGCTTTAAACAGAAAGCTACAGAAAATTAAGTAAAAAAAAAAAAAAAAAAAGAAGGCCAAGCTACAGATGACTGTAGTAGCTCTTGGAGCATTTTAATCCTCCAACTGTACTCAGTTACACCTGGAAATGTTGCATGGAGCAGCAGAAAGGCAAAACTAGGTGTGCAGTTCTGGTGTCCTCAAGATAAAAAGGACATGGAACTGTTGGAACAAGTCTAGAGGAGGGCCACAAGGATGATCAGGGGGCTGGAGCACCTCCTGTATGAAGACAGGCTGAGGAAGTTGGGGCTGTTCAGCCTGGAGAAGAGAAGGCTGCGTGAGACCTCATAGCAGCCTTCCAGTATCTGAAGGGGGCCTATAGGGATGCTGGGGAGAGACTCTTCATTAGGGACTATAGTGATAGCACAAGGGGTAACGGGTTAAAACTTAAACAGGGGAACTTTAGATTAGATATAAGGAGGAAATTCTTTCCTGTTAGGGTGGTGAGGCACTGGAATGGGCTGCCCAGGGAGGTTGTGAATGCTCCATCCCTGGCAGTGTTCAAGTCCAGGTCGGACAAGGCCTTGGGTGATATGGTTTAGTGTGAGGTTTCCCTGCCCATGGCAGGGGAGTTGGAACTAGATGATCTTAAGATCTTTTCCAACCCTAACTATCCTATGATTCTATGACTTCTGTAATCCTACTGTAGATCATGTTAGAAGTTCAACAAACAGTTAAAAGCTTAAGTTTTGTTTTTACAATCACGCATCTGCCAGCCAACATGTGCTCAGTTTTGGATGACACCATACAGGATGATGTGAAAAAGATTTTTAAATAAAAGAATACAAATTTTCTTCCACAGACTTAAGCTGAGTTGCTCTGAGATCAGCAGGAAATGTTTCAGGGAAACTGATGTTTCCTTCTGTCAGTCAATTACTTACTGAATCCTCTTTTAACTACCAAATTTGAACAGGAACTGGGGACAGAAGGTTGAGAACCCTGCCTGTTTCTCATATGACATCTTGAGTATCCATATCAGAAGGTCTGAAAGACAGGTGTCTGAAGCCATTAGACGTACTTTGCGTTTTCACCTGAAAATGTTTTCCACACGTTTGACCTTATCTAAACTGGAAAGGCTAATCTGTCAATGTGGATTTTGGTTTTGGTGGTAAAGGTTTGTTTGAGATGATGACTAAGAGACAGCTAAACCAGTGTGAACACCAAAGCAGCAGGTGCAGGTTTGCCAGTAAAATATGTCTTTTTTCAGATATACCTTACAATTTGCAACCTGAACCAAAGCAAGCCATAATGGAGAAGTATGGGGCTTTTAACAGCATAAATACACTTATATTGCATTCACACTTAACATTAGTACCTCCAGGGCAAGTGAAGCAGTGAATCCATTTTGATACAACCTCTCTGATTCTAACCCAGCACAACTACAAAGGCTTCTGGGGCTGAGGGACAGGTGGTACTGCTGGTTCTGACCAACTCACAGCTGATCGGGATCACACCTCACTGAAACCACAGTTTCACAGCAACTATGCAGGCAGGTGATTTCAAACACAGGTTTGCAGTTGGCAAAAGGAGAACCCAGACCAGAAGCAGCAGTAGTGTAGACCAAGACAGCTGTGGTTTCAAGAAGAGTATAAGGCACCAATCACATAAGGTGTTCTACTTGAAGTTTTAAATAACCCAGGTCCAGACTGGGAAAAAAAAGAAGCTTAAATGCTGCCTGAAGGAATACTGCAGGTGAGGTTTCACAGCTGGCCTTAACCAAACTAGGAGCAAGCTGATGCCTAGAGAAATAGTCCAGCATTCCCTCCTAAATACATATCCAAGTGCTTCCCTGCACCATCAACTGTGAGCAACTACAGGTGATGGCAAATACAACTTTCCAAAGGACTACATGGTCAAGAAGACAGCAACAACAGGGTGGCCTTCAATTACTTTAAGCTGATGTCAAAACTGTACCCTGCATTTTGTTTCTGAAGTGGAACAATTACCCATACTTATCACAGCTCTTTCTGGCCATTATTCTGTCCTACTTGTCTTCATGAACCAAACCTGAGGACTCAAAAAAAGTCACAAGAATGGTAAAAGTTCTGACTACAGGATATAGAGATGTCGTGGTTTAAACCCAGTCAGACAACTTGTTCACTCACTCCCCCCCCTTCTTGCCCTCCCCCTACTCCCAGAGGGATGGAGAGGAGAATCGAAAAGAATGCAACTCCCACGGGTTGAGATAAGAACAGTTTAGTAACTAAGGTATAACACAAATCACTACTGCTACCACCAATAATAATAATGATAAAGGAAATAACAAGGGAAGAGAATACAACACCTTAGCACCAGCTGACCGATAACTCGCCCCCCCAGCCCAACCAAGCACTGACCCCATACCTCCTCCAACCCTGCAGACTCCCAGCCCTTCCGGCTAACTCCCAGTTACATCCTGGCCATGACGTGCTGTGGTATGGAATACCTCTTTGGCTAGCTTGGGTCAGGTGTCCTGTCTCTGCTTCCTCCTGGCTTCCCCTCCTCCCTGGCAGAGCATGAGGCTCACAAAGTCCTTGGCCAAACCAAAACATCATTGTTATCAGCTCTGTTACCAGGCCGAAAGTCAAAACACTGCACTGCACCAGCTACCAAGAAGGAGAAAAATGACTGCTGCTGCTGAACCCAGGACAGGAGATAAAGCCAGAGCCACAAAATCAAGATTCCAGATAGTGATCTGTAACACTCCTGACTTCACAAAAAAAAAACCCACCTTCAAAAAGTTACACTGAAGATCAGCAAGAAGACACTATAAGAGTGTATTGGTTAAAAACAGGTCACAAAGCTCTAGAAACAATAGGAGCCCTGTAATGCAAGGGCTTTCATGAAGTGCTCTCTAGTCATGTTTATTCTCAGCATATAGCAGCCCTGCTTAATAGTCTTTTCTTTTAACCTGTTCCTTCAACCTAAATACAAATGCTGAAATGTGACCCAAATCCATAAGCCACAATTAACATCACAGGAGTTGTTTGATAAAGGAATAAAAGCTGATGAGCTACTCTAACAACCACAGAAGTAAACAAGCTTGAATGAAGACAGATCAAACATCTCACCAATCTTCAGGAGCAGCGTATTTGGAAAAGATGAAACACCCAAGGTAGAAAAATTAGACATTAAATTAAATTACAGATCATTTTGTAGCACTTTAGAACTAACTCATTACCACAGCTAATTAAAATTAATGGGGACTTGATATTAATTCACACAGAACAGTGTAGTAACAGCTTACAGACAGGAAAAAAAAAGGGACACACTCTAAACTAAGCCATGTTGCCCTTGTCCAATCAACTTCAAGTAGGTAGAGCAATTTACATGAACTGAATATTCCTTCCCTTCCCCACCAAGATGAGAAATACTTCATAGCACACTCATGTAGAAGGATCATCCTTCAAACCTTCCTCCAAAATACATCTACACAAATGTTAGCAACATCTTACACCTCTAACAATTCTTGGCACATCAATGCTTTCCACTACTGCAATCCCATAATGTTATCAGTGTAACTTCATTCATACCTCTGTTTAAAATTTTATACCAGCCTATCAAGCTAAGAGATTATGAATCATTCAAGCCATTAAAGCCCAATTACATCAACTGAAATCTGAGCTTCCTAGCACTATTCCAATTTCTCCTTCTGCTCACTCAGTCCCTGTACCCCTTCCTACACACCTTTCCCTTCTATAACCTTGTGAAACTTCTCTTGCAGGAGACCTACTAACCAGCTCACATATTTACACAGCCTGCCTGTCACTCCTATCCTTCAATACATTTAACCACTATTTCTTTGTACTTGTGGTTTTCTCCTCTCCTCTCACTCTCCCTGCCTCCTATCATTTCATGTATTGTCTGCTCCTCCTCCTCTGGATCAGATGAAGTCCTGCAACCAGGTCTTTACTGTGCATTATTTCTTTATTTCTGCATGATCATATCAGTTCAAATACATTTAATTATCATCTATATACTGCCCCTTGTCTTCATGGTGGATTAATTCAAATTACAGTGATTAAAATAATCAAATTTAGATTAGCAAATGAGGAAACATCTTTTTATGTTCTTAATGGTCATTCTCAAAGAGCGATAACCACTCATCACACTGATCTGCAATATAACCTTTCAGTTTAGCATTTGGTATAGTCCCTAGTTAGACAATACCATTAGTGTATATTTATGCAGATTCTTGACATAAAATTAATGACCAATACAGGTTGCTATTTGCTAGCTGGTTAAATTTTATATTTATGACTTTTCAAGCTGTGTTTGAATGAAAGTCAGGATGAAACTGTGAAATTGTATGCTCTGTATTTAGTTACCAGTTAACTAAAAACTAACAAAATACCTTGAACACGTAAGTTGCTTAACAAAATAAACTTTGCATTTAAAGATCATTTCCTTTCTTTTAAAAAACCTCTCCTCTATTTAACAGGTGAAATTGTGTGGGCTTGGCTACTATAAGCTTCAGCATTTCAGATTTAATAATGTCCATGGGTTTTTTTTTTTCACTAGAAAACTTTAGAAAGGAGATCAGTTTTCTGATCTTTTCAGTTTCTCTCACCCAACGTCATGTAATTAGACTAGTCATACACTAAAATGAAAATAAATTTCTCTGGATATCTACTGAAGCAGCTGCTGTTCTCAAAAGCGAGTTTTTAGCACTTCAAACAGATTCTGGATACTTCACCAATCATATTCACTAGACCAATGGTTTTATTTTCTCTAAGCACTTGACAGATACATTGATTGAAAGGTCTGTCTTAATTTAGGTAATATTAGTATATTACAGCATTTTTAGTCCTCAACACGCACTTATTTTTGAGAAAGCATTACTCAAATACTTCAACCTGAACCACCCCATTTTCTCCATCTCAGTTTGCCTTTTCTAGGGATGTGCTGCCATCACCTCAGGGTCAAAACAGAATTTAAAAGAAATGTAAATATTTGCTGTCTTCCTGGGAGAGCATTACACAGAAAGGCAGGAAAAAGAGGGTATGTGCATATGGGGAATTGCATCAGTGTAATTAGAGAGTTTTATCAAGCTGGTAAATGTCCATGTAGGCAATTCCTTTGCTTTAAAGGGTATTTCCTAATTAAAAATATGCACCCCATTTTCCAGAGCCTTCCTACTGAAGAAACATCTCACCACAACCGCCCAGTTAGATCAAATTGGGTGGCTGGCTGTTTTTGTTGTGTGCATGATAATACAAAGACTCTCCAAGTTCCTGCTCAACAAAGGCTTGTGTGAAACAGGCTTTGAAGACACAATAACATTCCTCTTGCGAGTTTTAAGCCTGGAGGCTAAAAGCACCAAGTAACTATTCATTCCTCCATCCTGAGACACATTCCTAACCTAGTTCAAAGGCCTGAAAAAACATGCCCTAGCTACATGCCTGCACACCTTCAGAAGGGCTTTTCCCTTGTATCAGAGCTTGCAAGGGAAAGAAGTTTCACACAGAAAAGAATTAAGCGTACTTAAGAGTTTTGTTTCATTTTTCAGAACCTTCAAATTGTTTAAAGTATTCCAAACTGTCTTGCATATAAATTATCAGCTACGTTAATCCATTTTAGAATACATTTTCACAATTTACCTGTTTAAACTGCTATGTTCACATGCAGTGCACTGATGGCAGAAGATACTACTTCTTTAACTTAACTGTTCCCATGAAGCAGCCATGGAGGAAGGAGTGTGCACAGCAGTTGTAAAAAATCACACATTGCTATCCACCCATATCAGGAAATCCAAGGAATTCAAGAACATTCTGCATCATGTTCACCAGATGATGATAAAGTCAACAAAATACAAGGTTATTTCCAAAATACTAACACTATAACAAATATTAACTTTCAGTGAGAAAAATATTTACAGTTTTCATCCTACAGCTTCCTAAACAAACTAAATTTCTCTTTATGCGTTTTATTTTGCTCTTTTTCAGAAAACCGAATGTCATTATGCGCAAAAGGGGGAAATATAAACAGTTGCCAAATAATACGTCAGCCTAACTATAGCTGTCATTTACTTGTATGGAACCAGCACAGAGAAATAGCAGGAGCACACAGATGACAGCTGAGACCACCCTTTTCAGTAAAGCCAAGCTGCTTAAATCTGCCCAAACATCTTGCAAGAACACACCCTGGATGTGCTAGTGAGCCTGCTTTATGAGGTACCTGAACGACATACAGTCGTAGACAAACAGCAAGTTTTCTCTGTTTGTAATGTTTCAGTACACCTAAGTTTCAGGTTTCTTTACTGGTATTTCATTTTATGTATGTGATAAAGCAATTTAGTATCTGTGCATTTCCCTTTGTTTCTCAAAAGGCACATTATAGTATTTTGCAGTTTAGTTGCCACTAGTTGAAAAAAAAAATAATAAAATTTAACTGTGTTCTGCAATACAGAAAACCAGAAGTGGACCAAGTGCTAAAAATACTATAACTCAGCAAAGCATGAAGGGATGGTATGCTGTGCCTGTGCGCTGCAAGCAACAAAGTAAAAAAGAGAAATAGGGTAAATTTAGCAGGTCAGAGGCAATTTTTTTCACTTAAAGCAGTTCCTACATGTCCAAAATGTATTTTAGTCCTCCTAAGGATTTCAGTTAGTCACTTTCATTTTCAACAGATGAAAAAGGTTGCAGTGAATTTACCATCACTGCAAAAATGTATGCATTGCTCATTTTTTCATTCATGCAGCTATGACACAGATCTTCGTTCCCACCAAAACAAGCAATACCTGACATCTACATGCTGTTTCAAATCCTCTCGGCAAGCCCAGCTGTTCTACTACTTCTTTCAAGGACTGTGAAGCTGGGCTACCTGCCATTGGTCACTTCCATGAGATACAACTGTACTATGAAAGGAAAATCCTCATTGGCTGTATCCTAAAGCAGAAAAAAAGTAAGAGAACATTTTCTTAGCCACAACTGAATGAACAACTTGTCAGTTTATTTCCTTGTTATTCCATAACATTCTGCTCCATATATGCTACATTTTGCTATTTTGAAGTAACAAGTAATTAATTATTTGCGATCAGGCATTATGGGAGAAGAATCAGCAATTATGACAGCACAAAGTTCTCTGAGGAAATGAAAATGAATCCCATCTTTCAGAGACCATTCAGACAATGTCTCCATCATCTGCCTACAGTGCCTGCAAGAGTCAGAAATGGAACAGCCACCATTTCATCACAGGTGCCCAACCTTTATTTCTCTGGGTATCACCATTAAAGAGCGAGTACCATGAAAAAGCACACTGAACCATGCCAGGAAAGGCAGCAGACTACCAGCCCTATGACATGATAGGCACAGGCGCAGCAAAACACATTATGTTGCACCTCTATCTCCTCCAGAAAAGAAAAGTTCTTTTTTTCCCATTGTTTAGTATCAGTACGAAGGCTCTTACACACCATATGCATCACTGCTGACACTGAACCCCGAACACTTTACCAATTACTTGCATAGAAATCATCAGACTAAACTCGGAAGTTACTGAAGACTCCTTGCTCTTTCAATTTTCAAGTATTTCAGCAAAGTTACTTAGGCTTGCCCATCAGCACTCCCCTGGTGCAAAACACATACAAGGGGGTTCCGAGCTCCAAGTTTGAAGCCAAGAGGTCTCCCCTTGTCACTTGTTCCCTGTTACCTAGGGGTTAAAATCTCCTTTTCTAACACAGCAACCTTCTCTTCAAAAAAGCAGACAGCTATGCTTAAAATGAATTACCATCCAATGTTTAAAGATTCCCACACTGATACGCATCAGCTGTCACTCTACATGTCTTTTTGCATCTTTCATACACAGCACAGGGCTCAGGAAGCTCGAGTTAGAACTGAAGCAAGCAAGTCACAGCTTCAGCTATGGGGTTTCAAGCTATTCACCTCCCTCTCCTGTCACTTACAAACAGATAAACACATAAACAGCGAGACCCCAGCTGGCATACACTGTACAAGGAGCAACAAACTCAATCCTCTACCTCCCATCTACATTTCCTGAGGTTCTTTTACTCTCTCAACCAAGACATATTTTCTCCACAACTCTGGGCACAGCGTTTGAACATGGATGTTACTAGTTACTAGACAGCTGGTGTCTTGCAAGGAAAATGAAGGGGGCTTGCAGACTGGGATTGGGTTTTGAGGGGTTTTAAAGTCTACAACTCAGTGAAATAAGAGCAGAAGGAACCCATACAATCCAATGGTTTAGCTTCCTCCACTCCACATTTGAGTTTTTCACTCCTTCATGGAACTGTGCCACTGAAGGAAAGCTCCTGCGCGCAGACTAGTCATGTATTTTATTGACTGGCAAAGCCAAGTTTGTGAAGTTCCTGCCTCATGGTTACATCTTAACAAATATTTGTGCACAGAAATGAAAGCCAGACTGCTGAAACTGGACAAGAACCAAGGCTGATAGATCAGTCACATTTTTTCCTATTCACACACATTCTGTACTTCAAAGAAAGCTTGTAGAATGCTTATGTGCCATAGTCGGTTACAAATATCAACCTACACAAGGAGGGGGGAGAAAAAACACAGTCAGTTAAAGCTGTACATGTTCCCAGACTACTACCTTCCTGTATTTTATAACATGTATCATCAGACAGTTCAAATGTACAAGTAACACTTCAACAGCTCTACTAGCTGTAAAGTGTACAACATAATTCCATTCTTCCTGAAGCGTATCTTATTTGAAAATTTAACAGGCTATTTCTTCCACATCCCCAGCTTCCAAAAAAACTGAATTTACAACAGTTGACAAAATATACGCAGGCAAGTCTTTTGTGATACACCATGGGACTGGTATGTTTCACCTTCAGTGCAGGAAGCTGACACCCCATTTTCTAACTAGACTCCCAAACTATTACAAGAGGTTGAACACACACAAACTTTCGCTGTCTGACCTACCTGATCAAAAACTACTCAGAATAAAACACACTTTGCAATTACCCAAGGTTAAATCCCTAATAATAGTCTTCAGAGAACATGACCTAGATATGTCAAACATGATCAGAGAGATATATATCGAGACATCTTTCAGTTAGTTAAGAGTGCCAGGCTTATTTAAATCTCCTTTATCTGTTCACACCTTGGGTTTTGGTGTATTTTCCATCATTTCTCTAAGTGAAGAATAAAGTCGTTAAACTTGAGAACCTTTTAAATTACCAAAATCTTTCCTTTACTACCTCTCTCATGTACTCAAATAATAATCATTATGATCACCATTTATCAAAAAAACAAAAAAGATGTAAAAATAGAATAATGCTATTCACTTTTATGAATAAGTATTCTAATATAGCAGATTATGTACAGATGGCCAAAAGCCAGCTTTTAGCATTCTGACAAATTGGGAATTCAGATGTATTTGTTAATATTAATATATGTGTTGCAGCTCCTACCACAAAATTAAAAGCATAAGATCTTCCGCAAGAAGCCAAAATAATTTTGCCATTTGAAATTTCCGTTTACAAGATACTCCTTAAATTAAACAATTTTCAGGGAATCTACTAACACATAAGACAAATAATGAAACTAATGAACCCGGTTTTAATCAAATCTATAACTGTCCAAGTAACAGAGTATAAAGAACAAATACTGCAGTTGAAAAAAAAAAACAAAAACCCAAAACACAAGTGTGACTACAGTTCTCCTTTCATTGTATGTATTTGATGAATTCAATGGGTTTTAATGTTAAAATTCACTCATTCTTATTTATCTTGTACTTAATTCAGACTTCTACCTGTGGTTTATTACTGTGGTTGTGACAGTGATGCTACAAGACAAAGAACTCAGGGAAGAAGAGCCAGAGGCAAAATCGGTTTTCCTTACTATGCACATCATCCTGTTAAGGTCAGCAGCATATCCAAATAATAGTAAAAAATTTAAAAAAAACAGTCTAATCACAAGTAAGGAACACACACACTTTGTAACACGGCATCTATCCTAGTAATAAAGTCAAAAGGAAAATACAGAAGTAAAAACACCTTCAGGAAACTGCAAGTCCATGCAAAAATGAGCACCTCTAGAACGCTCTCTATACATATCCAGGCTCTCGACATTTCTCTATACTGATGCTCAAACTTTCATATAACATCCTCCTAATTCCCTTCAGATCACAAATCCCTTGCAGTGCTCTCCACCCACATCATCATGCCACAGTTTCTCTGTGTCCCCTAAGTAATTCCCATTGCTCATTTCCATCTCTCTCCAATACCAGTTTCTACAACTATTCCCCAGCCTGTACCTCTAATTCCCCATTATCTTATGTCAGTATCCCATAGTCTCTCTACCAGCCACAGCATGGGTCCCGTGAACAGCATTTCCCCCTCTTTTTTCCCCCTCTCTCAAGAGTACTGTACTTCATAATTCTGTCAATTAGTTTTCATTGAAACCTGGCACAGAGGTTAAATCTAGTATCAAAATAGCTTTGGAAAAGAGTATCTATTTCTCTTCCATAACACTGGACACCAAAGTATTTTTTTTTAAAGCTTATGTTCACTTGCTACTTTATTTATACAAAAATTAGCACTGAACAAAGCCACTTTCAGAGCTTCAATAAACTGGAAGAAAACACCCACTTTCTTCACAAACAACCTATTATACAGTTGCTGCAACTTGTTCAAAAGAATATTCAAGTACACTTTACTTTCAGTACTTGCAGTCATGTATTTATAGTCATGAAAACTGTATAGTCCTAAGGAACATCAAAATTTCAGCTACTATAAAGCACTCTTGAAACAATGCAACAGACTGAAGATATTGGTGAAATAACATTTCCACGGCACAGCTGCTTGCTGCATTTTATTTAAGAGTTGTAATTCTCTATTTGTGAGTGTTATCTAAGGAAATGTGATCTCTCCACAGTTGATAGTTAAAAATGAGCATCATCCTTGGCCTGCAACGTCCTGCTGCATTTTCAAATTTAAACCACATTCAGAAACCAGTTTAAACACTGACTAAACATGAAACCTGTATGCTAAAGAAGTCCAGATAGTATTTCATAATCAATTGATTTGGTTTATAAATCATACAGTGCCAATTTTTAAGCCAGGAAAACAAAAAAGTCCCAAGAAACTTGTTATTAAAATCAAGGGGGGAGGAGGGGATAATCAATACTACAAGGTAGTATAGCTAGTTAAAAGGAACTGATCTACTGTCTAAATTATAAAAAAAACCAACAAACCCTCAAAAAACGTAAAAACATAAACTATAAGCTGGTCATCTTGTTAAACAGAAGAGTTGCAAATACATGTGGAGACAGGCTCAATTTTGGCAAATATGGGGAAAAACTGGTGTGTGCATACAATAAGAAATGCACTTTTTTTGTCTACACTAATACCCATAAAACGTGGAAAACGTTCATAACTTACTGGTATTTACTTTGGTGCTGACACAAAACTGAAGAAACTTCTGTTCTTTCAGTTTTGGAAACAGCCTCCCCAAGAAAGCATAATTTAATTGTACAAGTCTTGTTCTGGTATTTTCTGTGTTTCTGTTGTTTCACCTTAAGTTTTTAACTTGAGGAAACAAAACCAACTATTAAAAAGTATTAAAGAAATACAACAAAAACCCCAGGTATATTATACAAGGATTAAATGAGTAGTTTCCTGTTTACCATTATGCATATTTTCATGAGACCCAAACAAATGTTTAGCTCTTCCCCTCAGTAGTGTTTTTCTTTAACTACAGAAAAAAGGCATAACAACCATATAGACGCCACTGCACTTTATTCCCATTGTACTATATTCCCATTGTATTTTATTCCGTTTTCTTACATCACCAAAAAAAACCAAACCACCCATGCACTGGGTAAAATAGAATCATTAAAGCTGCAAAAGAGCCAAGTTACCACTTGCTCATGCTAAACATACTCTGTTTGGTGTTATTAACACTCACTTTCATGAGTTCTCAGACTCATGAACAAAATGGAAATGAGGCAGGGGAATAATGGCTTTGCTTTGAAGCTTTGGAGATCAAAGCCACATACCTGGATTCATGCTACTATTCTACTACAGATGTTCCTGTTCCTCCAGAGCCAACATCTAATGGTTTCCCTTTTGGAATATTTTTTGACTATATACTTAGAACACAAGCTATTAGTGGTTCATCTTCAAACCCCCTGTGCATTCTAGGAGCCCTGTCTTCTCACAGCAATCCCAAAAGCAGGATCCATAATATATCCACAACATCTGCTCATACTGTATTGGATTTGTGTGGCAAGGTTTTGGGAGTAGGAGGGCTTACAGAGGTAGCTTCAGTGAAAAGCTGCTAGAAGCTTCCCCTGTGTCCAATAGAGCCAATGTTAGCCAGCTCCAGGATGGATCCGCTGCTGGCCAAGGCCAAGCAGTCAGTGACATTGGTACCACCTCTGGGATAACACATTTAACAAAAGGGGAAAAAAACTGCACAACTGCAGCTGAAGAGAGGAGTGAGAATTGACAAAACAACTCTGCAGACACCAAGGTCAGCTGAAGTCAAGAAGGAGGCGCTCCAGGAACAACTGCACATGGATTTTTCGGGAGCACAGTTTAGCTTAAGGTGCTCAACAACTTTTTCAGGCATGTGCAAACAGACTGTTTGCAGGCCTGTAAATCACTCACCTCCAGGCAGATTTTCTCAAGAACAGCATAAGGTAGAAGCTACGTGGGCTAATTCCCCTGCCAAACCTAAGTTCCACCTCCAAAGAAAAAAAAACAGTAAGAGGGCATGTAAAAAGCTGTAATAATGGTTTAACACAGACAAAATATTGTTGGGATTATTTTTCTCCTTCACACACTCAACAACAGATGAGATAGTTGGGTTGAATTCTGCAAGGAAAGTTTCATCTGATGGCAAGAAACCTAGCATAGGAAATAAGCACCTAGAGGGTTAACGTCTGAGAAAGCTACAAGCAACTAACACAGCTTTATAGTGGGAAGGGAAAGGGAACAGCCATGGCTACAAAGTTCCCATATAATTATAGCCTGACTCTTGCCCAGCATCCCAGAAGCTGTGCTTGCTCAGTCCAATCCTAATTTGGGGAAATAAGAACCAACTTCAAACAGCAATTACTCTATTAGTCACTACTTTTCACAACACTGCTCTAAAAAATTTCTGCATATTTTTCAGCACGTTCTTGCATCAGGTCTTCCACATCCTGATGCTCCACTGAACAGGATAATCACAGCCAGTATCAACCTACCACCATGATGGAGAACACTGCCACAGCTTTCATGTTAAAGATGACAAAACCTGTGTAAGTAAACAGTTATGACACTGCTCTCCCCCAGACCTGCATTCTCATACTCTTGCACACATTTATTATTTATCCACATGCTGACAGAAGATTTTTTTTTCCTCACACTTGCTCCCCCAATCTTAGCACACAACAGAGGGGGGAAAAGGTGACACTCCAAGCAGTGTGACTTACAGCAGAACATGCTGTATCCTCTGGCAAAAATTCCCTCCTGAAGTGTTCGTAACACCAACGCTGTCCTAGGCAGATACAGATTCCCAGGATAGCGAGAGGCATCTGAAGACAGTCTAGACAAGCTCTTGCAAGCACATCCCAGAGCAGGAGAAGGGTGTGGCAGCATAAGTCTGGTCACAATGTATTGTGACAGCCAGCACGCCCTCGTCAGTATCCACAGAAATAATCATTTCCAACCATATACCGTTTGAACCAGAGCAGCAAGATCTGCACTGATCTTAAATCCTACCTTGAACTTTGAAATTAACCTGGCATTCATAGGTCACATTAAGATTAACACCTAATATTGCATTGTTCTAACTGGCAACAGCAGCAAGGGCCAAGTAGCAATGCTCAGAGACTGTTTTGGTTTTGTTCAGGTTATAAGGATGGAATACATATAAAAATTGTGAACATATGATCCCAGGCATTGTACCATGACCAGCCCTCAGCGTTCCCTTGAGCAGAGCTAACAAGCAACACAGTATATTACACTTAGGATGCAAACAGTGGAATGAGATTCATCCCCTAATGTCATTGCATATATTCATAACAACTCCTTCCACAACTGTGACTGCTGCTGCTCAAGTATGTAGAAAACTACTGAAGTCAAGTGTTGCAGCAAGATTAACTGTGTAGCTGTCTACCAGTACTTGTCTGCACCGAAATAGTCTTCACCTTCCAGGAAAGGACTCACACAGGTGCACTGTACTTTGTGCGCTCTAAACAAGATGCATTTGTTATGCACTGCATGAAGTTCCCACATAGCAGGAACATCACATTACTTGTAACATGCTCCTACTCATCTTACACGCCTGTAATCAATCTGTAACAGCCTGGCTGAAGTTTGTTTTCCCGAATTAAAATTAAAAGCTACAAGGAAAAATAGAACACATAAGCAAGTGCCACAGACACAGTTCATACAACCCGCTCCTTATGGAGTTTGCAACACTGTTGTGAGCAGGGGACAGGCACACTCAGTATCAGCTGAAACACAAGTGATACATATAATGCTCTCTAGGCTTTGAAGTCCATTTTCAAGTTCAAAACACCTTCTAAACAAAACTAAATTAACACTCATCACAGCCCTTCGAAGTAGATGCCATCAGCCATGGTTTGCACATGGGAAAGCAAAAGCTGGCATAGTTGGCCACAGTAGTGATTACTGACCAAACTAGGATTACAACGTGAGTTTCCTGTTCCCAGCCCTATGCCACAGCTAACTCAGGTCTTTTTCTTCCCCCTACACACACGTCTGAAGCACACCCAATTCTAAAAAGTAAAGAAACGCAACAACACAGTAAGCACAGTATCCTATCCCCACCTGAACAAATGCATCCAAGAAGCAACCCACCCCAGCCCATGCAGGACAGGTGAGGGCCATTCGCAGGGATGCTGTGCTCCGGGATGCTCTCGCTACTAACACATACCGCAGATATTAAGGCCAAAACACACCACGAAACCAACCTGACGCGTCACAGCCCTGCCACTCGGGCCATTCCCCAGGCCTCCCCATGGCAGCACAGCGCCCACGGTCAGCCGGCATTCACCACGGGAACAAACCACAAAGCGCGGCCGCCCCACCTCGACTCTCTCCCGTCACAGAGACGCCCGGGGCTGTTCAACTCCCAGAGCAGAGCAGCGGCTCCCCCCGGCTCACCTTCCCCGGCGGGCGCCCAGCTCCTACTTCTCTTCTCGCTTCTGGAAGCTGATGCTGGCGTACGCGCTTAAGTCGTCGCTGGAGTGGCCGCTCCCGCGAGGCTGGCCCTGGGGCTTCGGCGGCGGCGGCTGCTTACCGCCCGGCAGAGCGGCGCCCTCGGCGGGGTGGTGGAGGTGGTGCCGGCGGTGGCTGAAGTCCTTCACCAAGTCCAGGTCGATGTAGTTGAGCCCGTTCTCTTGAGCGGGCGCGGTCACCGGCTCCCGGCGGCCCCCGGGGGCTCCAGCCGCCTCCCCCGCTGCGGGCCGCAGCCATACGTTCTCGAAGGAGGCCGAGCTGTGCCTCTTCACCTCCTCGGCGCTCCCCGCGCCGCCGCAGGGGAAGGGCGCCCCGAGCCCGCCGCCGCCCGCCGCTCCGCGGGCAGCACTCGGCGTGGAGGAGAAAGTCTCAGAGCTGTGCCGCCGCCGGCCGCCCTGCGGGTCGGCGCGGATCACCTTGGCGCTCTGGTTGCGGCCAGGGCTGAGGCTGACGCGGGTGAAGGCGCTGCCCGCGCCAGGGCCCCCAAGCAGGGAGGAGGAACGCGGCGGTGCCGCCGACAGCTCGGCCGGTGGCCGCGGCAGCTCCGGGGATGCCGTCGACGCCGCCGCCGGCGGGGGCTTCTCGGCGGCGGAGCGACCCGCCCGCACGTCGGCGTAGCTGAGCAGGCGGGCTGGCGAGCAGGGGGAAGGGCTGTCGGTGCAGTCCGAGCAGGAGCCCCCGGGGGCGGCGGCGCCCCCCAGCTGCATTATTACGTAGTCCCGGCCGCCGGGGGCCGCTCCTCGGCCGGGCCGGGCCGCGGGTGCTGCCCGTGCGGCGGCGAAGCCGGGCGTGCAGGGGGCCCGCGGCGGCCCCAGCTCCATGTTCATGTACTCCTCGCTGCCGGGCGGCGGCGGCAAGCCTAGCCCCAGGACGGCTGAGGGGAAGGCCGGCTTGTCGCCTGCGATGAACTCGATGTTGACGTACTCGCCGGGGCTCTTGGGCTCCGGGGGCAGGAGGAGCGGCGGCTGCTCCCGGGCCCGCGGCAGGGTGCTGGCCTTGGGGCCGCCCAGCGACAGCCGCGTGGGTCGCGCCAAGCGGCCCTTGGTCTGCACGGCCGTGTCCACCTTGCGCGGGGACTGCGCTTGCAGCGGGGGGCCACCCTCTGTGCCACCGCCACCCAGGCTGTCGCTGCTGGTGGAGGAGGATGAGTCCTCGGCGGCGTAGAGGAGGCGGCCGGAGCCGAGAGCGATGCGGGGTTGAGGGCTGCCCTCCTCACCCGCCACCGCCGGCCCGCTGCCGCCCCGCCGGTGCACGTGCTTGAAGGAGCGAGGCAGCGAGAAGTAGGAGTAGATGGGCTTGTGGTGGGCTGTGGCGGCGACCTCCTCAACGCCCGGCTGCCCCACGCCCCCGAAGTAGCAGTCAGGCGGGGTGCTAGTGGTGGAGCCGCTGGCTGGGGACATGTTGATATAGTCGCTGCCACCACAGGGGAGCTTCCCTTCGTTGCTCTCCACAGAGAGTTTTGGGTGGTGGCCGGCACCATTCGCCCAGATCTTGCCATAGCCCGCAGAGCCGCTCTCAGGAGAGTAGCTGCCACTGGGGGACATCATCATGTAGCCATTGGAGTCCACCGTGGCTGGAGGGTGGCGCCCCCCCCTGCCAGGGTTGATGATCTGCTGTGGCGCCGATACGCTCTTAGGACTCATGGGCATGTAGTCTCCACCCTTGGGGGGCCCCCCGCCACTGGGCACAGGGGCTACACCGGGTGACATGGGCATATACCCATCATCCGTGTGCGGGGCAGAGTTGGTCCGATGATGGCTGCTATCCAGGTGGTGCATCTCCAGACACTCCTCTGGGTAGGAATGAGTGGGTACAAAGGCTGAGTGACGGTAGGAGGGCAGCCGGCTGCTACCACAGGGGTAAGAAGGCAGCATTTCCGTGTACTCCTCAATGGAGGCAACAGAAGACTGTGAGGGTGTCTTCTGATGGGAGATGGTGGGCGACGTGCCTGCAGAATGAGTCCGCTTCCTGAATGCCTTCTCCAAGTCGGCAACCTCCTCGCTACCACCTCGAGGACAGCATGGCGTGCTAGGGTAGCGGGGCTGCTGCTGCGGGTGGCATGTGCGGGGGATGAAGTGGCCATTGGGGGCTGCAAGGCTGCAGCAGGAGGAGGTGGCCTTCCCCCCCATGCAGATGTAGTTGAGCTCTTCGTCACCCCGAGCTGGTGGGGTATGTCCCAATGAATCTGGGGTCACACTGCGAAAAGAGCTGCGGAAGTCACACGGGCTGGAACCATACTCATCAGAAGAAATAAATCCACCATCACTAGGGGAGCCGGAAACTGAAGCACTAGACCTTCGTGGAAACAGGCAGTCTGAGGTGGAGCCATGGCCACTAGTGCTGCTGGATGACAGGCTGACTGGACTGGTGGCTGAAGGAGAGCAGCGTGAAGAAGGCATTGGGATGGACCGGCTGTGGTTTAGTGGAGGATGGAGCCTGGAGTTGCCACGGTGTCTGTGTGAATGGGTACGGTTGGCACTGGGACTAACTGGGCTACCATCCACAGAGGCAGGCCTTGACATCGTGCCTTCCCCATCACTTGATGCTCTAACCCGGAAAGAGCTAGGTTTGCCACCGGTACCTCCACCACCGGCGGGAGAGGTGGCCGTGACGCTCTCAGTTCTGGACCGGCGACTGAGTCCCACTTGGCTAGGCGGAGGGTTGTTGACGTGGTGCCTACTGCGGAGAGGCACAGAGATGGGGTTGGAACAGTTTGAGGAGGACTGGCTCTTGCTGCGGGGCCTAAATTCCTCACTCATGGCTCGCATGGCCTCCAGGATGGTTTCATGCATGTTCTGTGCCACCACCGAGTCATCCACCTGCATCCAAAACTCACCGGGCCCAGTGACAGCTGAGCGCCCCACCTCAATGAAGAAGAAGTTCTCAGAGTGACCACAGCGGCGGATATTGAGCAGCTGCAGCACCACAGCAGCCGCATCTGAATTCAGCTTCACAAAGCTGATAGTCTTGTTAGTCAGGCACAGGCGGTAGATGCCAATCAGGTTCTTTGTCTGGCCTAGGCCCTTAGGCTTCAGAATTACTTGCCAAACTTCCTTAAAAGCTGGGCCAGGGGCTACCTCACCATAGCTGTCCTCACCTGCTTCCCCCAGTCCTGCACTGCTGCCTCCAAAGGTGACATCGCTGTGGTGATGGTGGTGATGGTGATGGAGGTGGTGGTGTCCCTTGGCCCTGTTGTGCAACTGCAGCAGCGCTTGGTACCAGCTTTCCTGTTCAGGCTCACTGTCAGCTGCAATGGCAAAGTGCTCGTCCTTGGTGTAGAGGGCCACCAGGTGCTTGTTCTTGGAGTCAGCCCGTTTGTTGATATTGAAACAGCTTTCTAGTGGGATGGAGCGCTTGGGGGCCCCTGACTTATGTCTCCATTTCTTCTCGTTCTCGTAATACTCCAGCCGTGCGGGTCCAGACTCACTGGCTGCCCTCAGCACAAAAAAGCGTTTATGCATGCTCTTGGGTTTGCGCAAGTAACCCACCTTTCTGACATCTGAGAAGAAGCCCTCGTTGTTATCTGTGGGGCTAGCCATGATGAGATGCAGTGGAGCTGCTACTGCAGCTAGCAGTCCGCAAGACCCCAGAGCAACCAAGCCAGCTAGAAAAGGCAACCACCTAAAATAAAATGCAATTCATGCAACAACAATTTAAAGAAAAAAAAAAAGGCAGCAAAATAGCTCAGGATCCTCTTCTGAGAACGGGACAGGGGAGGGACAGAGGCAGGGTGAGAGCAGCTGTTCGGTGGCAGAGGCAGGTTCCAGCACCAAATCAGAGTTTGCGTTGCTGTTTATGCCCAGATCGCCCTTAGATGGGTAAGCGCGTCCTTAAAAAGTCCAGTCCCGATCAGTCCAGACGAAAGTCTCGTCCTAACAGCAGCCGCCGGGAAAGAGAAACGCATCTTCCCCTGCGGGGGTCGTGCTCTGCTGGGGCCGGGAACGGGCGGGGGTCCTTCCTCCGCTCCCTGCGCCCCTTCCCCCGCTCAAGTTTGCCTCCGCGAGTAGCGATTTCTGTTGCAGATTAAATATCCTCTTGGGGGCGGAGACTGTTTTGCAAAGTCCGGGGTTTGCACCCAAAAATACACGTTGCGTACCCCTCTCCCCTCTCCTCCAAAAAAGCGAAAACCAAGAGAAAAAAAAAAAAGGAAAAAAAAAAAAAAATAAAGGCCGCCCACAACGCAACCCCAATCTTCCCCAAATATCAGCGCTGAGGTTGCTGCGGCTTCTCCCGCTCGGGCGTGCGGAGGAGGCTGGCGACCCCATTCAGTCCCATCTCGTTAGGCAGAGAAAGTGCCATTTCCACGCACGGCGCAGCCCGGCAGCGGCGGGAGGGGAGGCAGCTCGAGTGCCGAAGGAACATCCTCTCTTCCTCCTCCTCTTCATTCCAGTCTGCAGCGCCTCAGCGGCCGGCGGCGCGGCCCCCTCCCGTGCCCCAGGCCGGCGGGGGAACGGGCACCGCCGCGGCGACTCCCTCTCCGCCGGCTTCTTCACTGAGTTTCCCGGCGCCCCGCACTGAAACAGGCGGCGGGGGCCGCGCTCGCCAGTCCTGCCCCCTCCGCCCGCCGCCGCCGCGGCTCAGGCTCACTCCAAGGAGAACAACACGTGACGGCGCCAGTGCGTGGACCATCCCCAGAGCCGCCGCCGCCAGGCTCCGGGCCAGCCCAGCGCCGCGGCCCCGCGGCCCGCCCCGGCGCTCCCCACCCTCCCTCCCTCCCTGCCCTCATTCAGCGCGGCCTCGAGGGCCGCCACCGCCAGGCCCGGCCCCGCGCCGCATCGCCCGCCGGGGACCGCGCCCCCATTGGTGCTGCCTCCTGTCAGTCACAGCGGCGGCGGCGGCGGCCGGCCAGGCTGAGGCGCGGCGCGTAGTAAGGAGGCGTAGACGCCGTTCGGCGGCATGTTATTTATAACCGCTGCCGGGGGCCTCTGCAGTGTGGCTGCTTTCGCCGCGGCGGGCCCGGCGAGGCGGAAAGCCTCCTCCTGCCTTCTTTCCCGCAGCCCTTATCGCCGACCCCGCACGGCGGGACAGGCCTGACTGCAGAACCACCGTCACCGCGCCACCTGAGGGCGAGGCAGCCGCGCGCTCCCGGGCCGCCGTGAAGGGCGCCGCGGTCGCTCCCCACGGCCCCCCCGCCTGGGGCCTGCGGCCGGGCGGTGGCAGTCCGGGTGTACCCGCCCTCTTTCTCTGCCCGGCTGGGGACCGTTCCGCTCCGTGGGAGCCGCTTCCGGCTAGGACGTGGCCCGAAGCAGCGCGGCCCCTGCTCTGCCAACGCGCTCGTTCCCCGAATAAAGCGCTGGCGGGGAGCGGGAGGCTGGGTGCTGCCCCCATGGCGTGCGGCGGGGAGGCCGAGGGAAGTGCCCCAGAGGAGTTTCTCCCGTGTAGTGTCAAGCAGTTAACCGTATTTCCCAGAACCATTATATGCTAAATTAAACTGAATATTCAACGTGATCTGCTGTTTACAGGGCTGAAATGTACCGTACGCATAACTTACCGCTTAAGTAGGAAACCAGTGTTGCAAGCCAAGTCTAAAAAATAAATTGCTCAACGCTGCCATCTCCAGGACAGTTCAAACTGGTCCCAGTTCATCTCTGCTCGCAGGTTTTATCTTCTGTTCACTTGTTTTCCTAACTCGGTTTCTCCTGCTACCTGACCCTGGATACCCCTCCCGCAGTGCTGGCACTGCCCTACCAGAGCAGGCTGTTCCCCAGCTGGTTGGAGGTGAAAGCGTGGTAGCAATGCTCAGTCCTAATTCAGGGTAGACACAATAGAAAATTATACTATTGTTTGGATTTATGTAGGTCCAAACATGGAACAAATAAGTGAGAGGGTTTTCTAATGCATCTGCATTACAAAGTTTGTTATCAGGGAGATCGTGGTTGTACAATTCTTTGAGAAGTTAGCTTGTCAAAAGATGAAAATGCCCTCTGAAACTGTTGCAAAAAATCCTGGAGAACCCAGACAGGACAACAGGCAGCATGGCAAGCCACCCTCCTGTGCTATCCTACAAATAACATCATAAACCACAGCATTGTTTAAAGTGTTTACCAAACACAGGATGACAATTTGTGTCACAGGAACAGAGTCTAGCTGGTAAGACACAAAGAATGAGAAAAACAAAATACTAATCCATGCTATAACAATAACCTATATCATCTCTTTCTTTCCTCCACTTCACACTGTAGTTCATTATGGCAAAACCAAGTATTTGTACTGAAAGTAAATCTGTTACACATACTTTGAGATAATGCTTACTACACATGAAACATGCTGCCATCTTCAACAAGTAGAATGACAGAAAGCTGCTCTCCCAGCCCATGCCATGGACAGAACTGCAGCCTCAACGCACAGTTAGATCAGCTATTATGGCTGTCATTAATGACAAGGTATGTTTTGCGGGCAGAGGGCACCATCACCGTACACACGTTTCACTGCACATGCTAGAAAAGCAGTGGGTCCTATAGCAAGAGAATAGCTCCTCAACCTCCTCTGTCCCTCCACAAGCATGGGATTGCACGTTTGTGCACAAAATACATGTAGCACTGGGTTTTTAATTTTTAATTAAATAGTTTGCACATAGGTAAGGTTAGTAATATTAAATAATAACTTATATTTCTCTGTCCCATCAATTCCCTTTGCAAGTGATACACTGATCCATACATGTAACTGGATTTCATGATGGAGGATAACAACCATCTGATTTGCACTATGGAATTACAGAATATCTCAAGTTGGAAGGGACTCGGAAGCATCATAGAGTCCAACCCCCTGCTCCTGTAACAGTACCACCTAAAACTAAACCATATGACCAAGAGCATTGTCCAGATGTTCCTTGAATTCCTTGGGGATCCTGTTCCACTCTGTCAATGAAGAACCTTTTCTTAATGTCCAACCTGAACTTCCTCTCACACAGCTTCATTCCATTCATACCATGTCCTGTCCACAGTATGTGTGCAGACAGTGTACTTAAATGTGCTTCAATCATGTTGGGAACACCCTCTATCAATAATAACTGATTTTGCAGATAAAATGAAATTTGGTTGTTCTTATCTTCTTTTTAAGGAGATTCAGTAAATGTCCCAGAACTGTTTTCAAACCACAGATTTACACCCTTCATCCAGCAGAAATAACAGGCAATAACTAATACTTCCAGCATATTTTGAAAACTATTTTTTTTAGAGATAGTTTGCATCATACCAGACTACATCTTGGAATTGTTTTCTTGCTGCTTGAGTTCCAAAGCTCCGAAGCTTCTCTGTAAGGTACGCAAGCATGCACACCAGCACACCGAAGAGAAGAACATACCCTTGCTTTATCTATTTAAATACTCCCCAGGCTTTGCAAGCAAGCTATTAAGCATTCAGGCTGTGCAATTAATTGCAAAGGGGTTAACACACTAGAATATCCCAGCAGAAAAAGCAAGACATTCCCTCTATAAATACCCATGACTACCACAATATATCCCTATCCCTTCATATGAAAAATTTAGCTTCAAGAAAGATGAACAAAATGGAGGTTGCTATTATAGTATCTGTGTCCAAAGCCTATATTCCATACAGCCAATTTTCTGCAGTACCTTTCATCTCCAAGTTCAGATCACACACCTCAGAATATATTGAAAGTAATAATTCGTTTGGAGTCAATATGTTTATTTAATGTCAGAACAGATAAGGATCAAAGTTCCAATTTTTATCTGCCTTAAAAAGTGGTTGAAGATTAATTTAGCAAAATCCCATGAGGCACAAAGTGCTTAAAACAATTAGTTCCTGTTGTGTCGCTACTGAACCTGGCAGAGGAAATAGGTAAGGGCCAGGAGATTATCAAAACTTGTGTTTTGGTAATGCTGCATTAGTGGAAACACATCTCAGGAAAGCCACTGTGAGCACTCAAAGATGTAGTGCTCCTCTAAATTACAATGAAGACTAGTTTCTCACGAAGCCACTTTCATACATAGACTCTTTGCTACCTACAAAAAAAAAAAAAAAAAGGGTTTGGATAAATTATATTTTTAGCTCCTCATGGTTTTCTTAATATATTTGAATGAAAAATAGACTGAAAGTAGGAGTTAAGATTAAACATGCACCCTTAATGTAGGAACAAAAGCCCCCTTTCATTTAACTTTTCAGATGACTGTCATAGGCTGTTAGTCTTTTTTCACCCCTTTGCTGTCACTGCTTTTATTGCTTTTTTTCCCAGCCTTTCTCTCCTGACACATCTCTATGCACTTTGCTCACTTTTCTATGTACCTGACTGCTTTGTTAACGGGGCATTTGCCTTTTTATTACTTTCTTCTAGACTTTTAGGGTGCACTGAAAATCTCACAAGGATACAAACTAAAAGAAACATTCTCCAAGGGTGAAGTTATAACAGTGTAAGCCTGCAAGAAAAGCAGCATAACTTGTTCATCAGCTTCATCAATGCAATTCTTAATTCTTCCTCCCTAGCTGACCAGCAAGTTGCTTACTCTAACCAATGTTGCCAGTTGCTCCTAAAACACTTGATCTCATCTTCCACATCTAACTCTTCAGTTAAAACAGTTATAAAAAAAAGGTCTGGACAGACTATCGGGGGGGGGGGGGGGAAGGAAAAAAAAAAAGAAAAAACAGGAAATAAAAACTTTCTGGACATTACTTTCTTCAATTTCCTTCCGAGTTTGAATCAAGTTATCCAAGAGCAGGAAGAATGAGCTGCTCTGCAAGGGAAGGGGAGCCAGGTGCCAAGGGGCAGCAAGGCAGGTGGGCAGTGACCACCCCAATAGCAACCCACTCCTATTGCACTCAAAGAATGTGCGGGGCAAGCCGACAACAGAAACCAGACTCACAGAATAGGTGAGGCCACGAGGGCCCTCTGGAGCTTGGCTAATGCAACCCCCATTTTAAGCAGGGTAAAGCACAGCAAGTTGCTCAGGTCCTTATCCTGTTGGGTTTTTAATAGCTCCACAAATGGAGATTACACAATCGCTCTGGGCAACCTGTTCCACTGTTTGACCATCCTCACAGCAAGAAAGGTTTTTCTTACATTTAAACAGAATTCTCTATATTTCAGTTTGTGCCCATTGCCTTTTGTCCTGACACTGGGCACTATGGGGAAGAGTCCAGCTGTCTGTCCATCACAATGACACATTCATGGTCTGGCTTTATTCCATGGTTGATTTGATTGTATATTTTGTTTAAGCTCATTTGTAGTATTTACTTTTCTACATTCAACAGAAAGGATGAAGCTTGTATAACTCCGCCTTCAAAAACAGCGTGGTTGATTCTAAGCTAGTTAAATAATGACTTAAGTAAACAAGTTTTTTAATTTCTCTGTTAAAACAATGGTAGCAATGTCATGATTACAGTGGAAATGTGAAACAAGAGATCTTACATCCCCAACTTCTACTGTCATCTCTTTGAGGCAAATCAACTACACATATGGAATGCTAATTAGAGCCTTCAAACGTATTACATTACAAACAGTAAGCATATCCGATGGTTAACATCTGTATTTCACTGTATCACAGTAAAGAGAACTACAAAAATCAGTCATCATTTCCATCACTTACTAGGGTTGTTTCTGTAGTGCATTCTCCAGTTCATGTATGAAAGTTTTACTCATATCAGCATTTAGAGCACATTAAGTTATGTCCCAGTGATTTATTAAGCAACTTTCATCTTAAAAAAAAAACAAACAACACACTATTAATTCATACAGATCACATTTTTCTTGTATTTTTCTACCTCCCTATGTACCTTTGTATCTCTCTGTTTAAAGAAGCCAGGAAAGATAAAAATCATTCCTCCACTTTCCTTTGGGGAATATGGATATCCCACTGAAGTATCGCTAAACTAACAGGAAGCTAAGCAATACTTTTGGATAATTCCCAGACTACACTGATCAACCTTCAGCTCTGCATCTATTATCTTTAGATTAACATCTTGTGATATGTTCAGGAAAGGTTTCAATGCTTCACAGACTTTTTTTTTTTTTGGCTTTAGTTCTATCTCCTTCACCACTGACAAAATTGCCTGGAGCATGAATTTCAGAAGGGAAGTTACAGAATCTTTTATCTGATTTATAATTTTTGTCTCTGCATGGCTTAAAGCAATGGTCTCAAGCAGTTTTTGACTGATGAAGGGAGTTTTGTAAGTCCATGAGGTTTGGTTTTGGTTTTTACCACTGCGGCAAAGTCCACAGAGGTATGAAAATGAAAGCCAAATAGAAGGGTTTGCCCAGGGTTACTTGGTGATAGCAGCAAGTCTTGGTCATGCTCAGTCAGCTTTATTTCATCTTTTAATGCTTCATCATGAGTGACAGATGAAGAAGGTAATGTGTTGTGTTACTGCCCACAGTGCTAGCTAGCAATTACAGAAGAAAAAGTGTTGATCCCTACAGGATCTCATGGGTCAAAAAGCCTTCTGAGACAAGAATGAGCTACCTGTCTGCTCGCTCTACTGGAAAGGAGTGAATGGAGCTCACATGCAGCACACACACATACTTACACTTTAAAGATTAATTTCACTTTATCCTGTAAGAGTTCTTTGAAAACTCTCCACACTTTCCATGTTTGCACAGCCTAGGCTGCACAGAGCTTCCTATAGCATGGCAAGTTCTGTAAGAAACACTGTTATTTATGAGCCATTATTTGACTCAAAATTTGCATTAACAAAAATTACACCATCAGTTGAAGGGGATTGCAGAACTAGATTTTGGACTCAGTTTAATGAAAATTCATATTCATGACACACAGCAGGGATTAGTAATCTAGGTATATTCCAATTTTAAAGTTCTTATTATTCCAGTGCTTCAGCTTCTTAAATCAGGAAGCACAATCTAGTAACCTTCACTTCCTATCCAGTAAGAACCAAAATAAGTCTATCCCCAAAACATCATGATTTGCAAATATTTAATTACAGTATTAGATTGCATATAGTGTCTTTTGAGATCACACTGGTGATACTGCACCATGACTTTTCATTAGGCAACTTTTGGAACTTACGCTGTATTAAGTCCCTATTTCCCTTTTGTATATACTGCATATTTGGTTTTGTACAAGATATGGTCATTGGAGTCTAACTTTTAGAAGGTTTTATCAGACTAAAATGTTGACATTTCAAAGCTCAACAGGATGTATTTCAGTAATCCTCTGGACACAACATAGTATAGCATCAGAGAGGTAGCATCAAGTCCAGACTGAGTATTCTCCAGTTAACAAACGATGAAGCAGTGCAGAGGAGGACTTTCCATCTTCCAACAATTTCTACATTGTACCATTTTAATATACCAAGGGAAAAAAAATTCCTTCAGAGAAAATTACATTTGTAAAATAAATGTCTTCTACATTTAAGAAACAGTTGTAAACAGTGATATTAATTCTACATTAAACAGGAACATTTAGGAACCTGAGAAATTGCTGTAAGGAATCCACTGACTTTAAAAATCAAGACCTATTGAGCAGGGAATGATCCAAAGTACAAATTAAATTACTTGCTTAGGATCCCATACCTCTCCTAAACCATGCTATCTCAACAGTTTCTGGGATGAGACCCAGAATATGTCCACGTGCTAGTGTGTGATGCAAGCAGAACTGATGTCATAATCTCACTGTTTACACACTGGTTTTCATTACATTTTTCACACAAAAAGCCTTTGCATATGAGGATCAATTCCCCAGAAAAGACATTTGTGATGCCTTCCATAACAAATGGCCTTTCTAGGATGGTCTGAACTGGGCTCATCTTGGAATCACCTTAACTGGATGTAGTTGTTACCAGTCTGTTACCTCTTTTTATTTGCAGGTTTCTGCCAAAGGTTTTTTAACCATTGCCCCCATAAGGAAGCCATACATCAGGGATCAAGAAGTTGTATGGTAACACTTAGGCAGAAGTTGCCATTCAAAGTCTGTTTTTCACTCGATTTCTAGCTGCACCTGTAGCTGATTCAAGTGCAGGTCATTACCTCTATATTTTATTTTTTTTTTTTTTTCCCAGAAAGCCATATTTAAACTTTAAATACAAAAATACAGCATAAGCACACTCCTACATATTAACTACTGTGCTTTGTGTTTTAGTTTGCCCCAGTGGCCAAAAAACTTTATTTGCATTTGGAGGGGGTTTGTCTGGGGTAGTGGGGTGGGGGGTGTATTAAGCACTAAAAAGATACTTATTTCATATATGCCAAATGATGAGTAAGTATGCTGCAAGTTCATACATTTTAGCATGCAAAGGAAGGCACTGGAGGAATGTAAATCCCATTTTCACTTTATTTAATTTTCTTCATACTTTCAGGACTCGATTTTCATGACTGATCTCAGACAAAAAGCAAATTTAGGAAGTCTTAGACAAAATACTGTCAATTGTTTTGAGTTCTGCCTACAGGAAAAAATAACCCAAGCTAGGTTTTTCTTTTTTACCACTATTTGTTTCCTTTTCTAGCCTGGTCTAAATAGTCTAGTCAAAACCCATTAATTTTTCTCAACTCCTAGCTCTACTTAGCAGGTTTGCTGTATAAAACAAAAAGTACCACATGCATTTAAAATAATACCACAGTAATAACCACTTAAATGATACATGCCAAATTGGAACAGCCATTCTGGGAGACATCACTGAAGAAACTGGTTTCAGCCTAATGGAAGTTAATAACTGCTACGTACCTGGAACATCGTAACTACTATTGCTTAAATAAGGCAAAATGTAATTAACAGGTCATGAAAAAGAGTATTCTCAAAAATACCTGCTGATCCTGGTTTCTACAAGTGTTTTACAGACCCAGCTGAAGGTGCAGCGAGAAACCACTGCAGGTACTCCTCCAGAAGGACCAGGGTCCTGCATGGGTCATGGATGACATCCTGTGCAAACAATTCAGATAAGCTGTGCGCCTGAAATGGCACTAGTCAGGACTGGACATCTGCCCCTAAGCATTTAAATATCTTGATCAACCCAAAAATGTGATTACAAATACTAACTTCTCAGATTAGAAATACTGACCTGGTCAAGAGCATAGAATACCTAATGGGGCATGAAGTAATGGGGTTTGGGGGCTTTGAACTTCAGGAATGCCAAACAATATGGATTATGTTTCCAGAAACACACACATCAATGGGATTCCAATCAATGGAAACTGCCCTATTATGGAGCATTTAGAAACAGTAATGGCAGCTTTTTTTTTTTTTTAATAAAAATGAACAAGAAAATCAAACATGAAGAATTGTTAATTTTATCTGCCTTCTTAACACGTTGTTTCTCTAGTTACATTTTAGTATGTCAAATGCTTTAGAATTGAGCAAGAAAATGAGATGCCAGAAAGATGCCAGAAAGCAGCTTTGCCCTGTAGGCTAAAATTACCTAACTTTTTTTCCCAATTATTATAGAATTGTACATAGATTAAATTACTGAAATACTCAGAGATGGTTTATTACGTCTCTAAGATCTACCAGGCTCAACAAAGATAAAATAATGGGATTTGTTTTTCATCTACAATCCCCCAAGGTGGTTTGAATTAGAGATGACCTTAGGACCATTATAAAAAGGTCAATTTTGGGGGTTTTATGATCAAAACAAGCAACTTGAATGTATGCAATTAAACGCTGTTTATCAAACCAGTATATACAATTATCCCTAAATAAATCTGTCAGTGCCGTTACACTGACAAAACTAAAAGTGATTTATCAGTACACTGATAAATCAAGCAGTGATGTTACATGATTTGCTCCTAACAAGTAGAGAATTACTATTTAACAGATACTGGAGCTTCCTTCCAAAAATTGTCCTTTGAGATTTTTGGGAGCTTAATAATAGAGAAATACATCCTTCTTTCCAAGTATCAGAAATAAGATGGGAAACAGCCTGTCATCCAAGTACAGTGCTGATCTAGCCATAAAACAATGATTGAGCTGATTTCTTATATACAAAAAAAAAATATTTCTCTTTTATATTGGTTCAAACCCTGTTTCATCAGTAAACTGAGGAGATCCAAGTTACTGTTAATTCCAGAGCCAAGGTAAACTGTTTCTGTTTACAGTGAAAATATTCCAGCAGAAAGGAAAGTGTAATATATATAGAAAGAAAAGGAAATACTAATTTATGCACATACTTTTATCTAGAAAAGCTGTATTAGTTGAATTATGGAAAATCTCATTGAGTAGAAAGAGACAAAGAGACCATTAACCGTGAGGCAAAAATTACAAATCAAACATTCATGTCAGAGTTTAATTTTTCTCTAATTCTGATACCTGTTTTAGAAGACATATACCATGTCACATGCAATTTGTGAGCCTCTGAAGTTACACAGTTCAGATAAAGGGGAATTTATATATGGGAGTCTTCAGGTTCCCTCCATTCTCCCTTGTTTCTCAGCCAGAATCTGTACTCACTCCAAGACCAGCATCTTAACAAACCCTACAGCTACAATTACAAATAAAAAAAATCTGGCTAGCCACTGTTATTGTCAACAGCAGTTGCTTTCCTCAAAAATTAAGCCCAGTTACCTAAATAGCATCTGGTCTCCTCAGTGTGAATGCTAAAATTAGAAAAAAATACTTGCTGCCCTAACACTGTATTCAGCACAACATAGGTAATGCAAAGAGAGCAGGATTTCCACCTCTTTCAGACTGCTCCAGTAAATTTACATTAAAAAATTGAGCTGAAAAATCCAATTTCTTAAAACAAAATAACTTTTTTTTTGTTAACTTTGGACACTGAAATCCAGATCCTTAAATAAATCCAGGTGCCTAATCCGCATTCCTTTCAAAGAGAACAGAGAAAGTTTGTTGCAAGAAAGATTGACCATGAAAATGCTACTATGTAATTTGTAATGCTAATAAGTAAAATAGGTAAATGTCTTTTTTTCTTTTACTATGTATTCATATACAACCACACACACACAAGTATTAAATAATAGCATTTATACATACAACAAGTTAAATACATTAATACAACATATTGCAAATTATTGCTATCAAGTTATTTTCTAGTGCTGAAAATTATGTTGCATCTATTTGGCACAGGCAGTGCTACAGCAGCTTCAACCGTTTAACAGTCTCTGCTGACGAATGGGAGGTCTCCATGCCTGTTACTCTCTGATGGCTTTTCTAACCACTTCAATGCATTAATTTTTGAGGATGTTTTAGTTGATTTAAATAAATACCTTCTCCCCTCCTATTATGGTATTACAGGCATTAGATCATTCTTTACAAAACATTACCGGAGATTATTAGCCAAAAGATTCAGAGAACACTATCCTTGCCATACAGCCCACAGAATCAGAGAGTCTATGAGCACCCTGTTTCCATGGTCTCTTCATGCAGATTTACATGCTGGTGTTTACATTGCAAGTACAGCTAGTAACTGTTTTTATGCAAGACATGAGACCAGGTGTGGAGAAGAGGGTCTCAAAGTAGAGAACATCTGCTTAGTTTTTTCCTCCAATAAAGACAAAAAAAAACATTTATCATTTGATGTATTTAGGTAGACTGAAAACAGCCAGCAGAGTGCAATTGGAAAACCTGGGAAAATCAGGATGATTATAAAATGGGGGGGGGGGGGGGGGGGGGGGAGTATGTGGAGGGGAGCAAGCAGTAAAATAGTTTGGTTTTGTTTGATTTTAAAGGCTTCCCTACAAGCAATGACAGTGTGATTAGATGTACAGCTCAGCACAGTGCACAGACTGTCAGGACCATGCTCTTAACTTTGCATCTTAAATGTGAAGAAAGCCAGAGTTAAAGGTCTAAAACTCAAGGACTAAGTTGCAGAACACAAAGCTGAGGCTTCCTCATTCTAGATAGGTTTTACATGAGACTACTCCCTCCAGCAATCCTATCTTTGCTCTCCTTTTCTTTGCAGGGTCTTAGTTCAAGGACCAGATTTTGAGTAATTATAGAGCAGTTTAACTTACTTTCTCACTCAAGATCTTCTCAAGTTTGCACACTTCTGCCTTTGTTTTTGACATGTTACAAGTACAAATCTGGTGAAAATACCAAAGTAAAATATTTGACTTGTTCAGCCTATTTTGCACCCTATCACTTCGTTGTTGTGACTGGCAGTATTCACAGAGGCTGCTTCCAGACACCCCTTCTGTGTCCATTTGCAGTTCCTCTGTTTGCTTTCACAGACAGAAGTCTTTAAGGATCACACAATTTTCCAATTTGAATATTTTACCAAAAAGAAAATCCAAATGTGCTACTAAATTTAATTTCTGCAGATTACTACAAGTGCCTTACTTCTTCCCCCTTTCATAGGATTAAACTATAAACATGAACATAGTTACTAATTTGTCTGTTTCTTCTGCAATTTCTAAAAATAGCACCCAGGAGATAAGAACAAATGAATTATGAATTTCACATGGGGACAGGGTACCTCTTGGGTTTTTTAAGCCTTTAAAAATTATTTAGCTGTGATGACAGATGCAAGACTGACATCTCAATTCAAGAAAACCCTCAATTTATCCATGCTATCAATAAAGCTCCAGGTATTGAATGAATCTATAGCTATGCAGTTTATTACTGAGTTAATTCTTTCCTATAGAATAGTGATTAATAATCTCAGCTTCTGTTGTTTAAAACAGACGTTTCTCACCACACAAAGATCAACTTAAATACATGAACAGATTATAAATAACATCTTCCTGGGTCTGCAGAACACCTGAAAATAAAAAAAAAAAAAAAAAAGATAAATTGTGAGGTCTGCTTTCCCCTAATCATTTGAAAGGATTGCCAAGTCTGGAACTGAAAGATAAGTTACAATATCACCCTAAGTAATTATTTCTGTATGGAGAATTTCAGCAAAAGCATCCAGCTTTTGTTCTTAACCTCCAGTCCAAAGCTGCCCATGTCGTCGAAAAGTAATACAAAAATAACATCCCAGAGGAATTAATTCTCATAATGAAACACTTTGATATTTAACTAACTTCAAATGTCTTCATCTTAATTAAGCTACTGTAGAATATCCAGTTTCTTCTGTCACATTAAGTGCTGTAACAAACTTCATGTAAAACATAGGTCCAGCTTGGTAAACAGCATTAGTGTCCTAAACACTAAATATGCGTACCAAGGTCTGTGTATGTGATACACCACACTACATCATCACCAACCAACCACAGTCTTGATGGTCTGGTTTTGGTACAAATTACCCTCACTACCTCTTTTTTTTATTACCAGGGAGAACTCTAAAAACCCAGGTATGAAAAGGTATCAGTCATGCCCTCCTCCTCAGCTGAGTCTTACGACTGATACTGGCATCAGTCACTTCAGAATGCAAATAAACCCATCAGTTACATTGTAGGTGTCTTCTTTATGAGGATTATAGCTGGTTAATTGCATTGTAATGTCTACCTCTACCATCCAATCAGAGATTCACACAGAGCCCCAACAGATTAGCAATACAACATGGATACAGCACTTAAAACTATGGGGTGGGTATTTTAGATCTATGACTTTCGCACATCAAAACTTAAAAAGCAAGCATGCCTATATGAATCTGATGTATGCTTCAAAGTCTTAGGACTTGGAAGTGAAATATATTTGTTTAGAAGTCCAAAGCCTTCACTAAGTAGAGACCTGTCAGGGGAACTGGAAAACTGCAGCTGACTTTGTGGAAGCAGCCAAGATTTTTTGAATCTGTGATGACAGTCCTTCCTTGGTAACTGCATTCCTCAGAAATTAAGTGACCAGCTTCCCAGACAAAACTGGTTTTTGAGCAGAAGACAAATCTACCAAAACCGGCTGGTTTACAGCTCCTCATCTAGATGAGATTAGAAGGACCACAAATTCAGGTTTAAGTGTTAAAATAATTGAAGTATGCTCTCCCACAGCAAGTTAATAGGAAAAAGGATAGAACACATAAGTGAGTGAAATAAGAGTTAAGAAATACAGGAAATAGACTCTAAAATCAGAGATGGGAAAAGCCTGGCCCATACACATGGCTTCCCTTGCCTTGTGAACAGGAGAGACCAGACCATTGAGTTCTATGGATTCAATATCTGGCAACCAAGATACGATGCTAACAGCCATGATTATAACATCTTATGTGGGTTTCCAGGTCATTATGGGCAGAATCAAGGTCTTTCACTGTAGGAGCTCACAATCCCCACTGAAGTCACCTCACCAGGAAGAGGGTCAGATATTATTAAATCTAAGAAATCTCTTTTGCATACCTGCGTTATTCAGTATGTGAATTGGACCATGCACAATGAAGACTGCAAAGGTGATACGCCCACTGGTCTGATCCTGACTAACTCCTTCCCTACAGTTACATGAAAGGTAAGTCATTTCACTGGAATCAGCAATGAGTTTGATTCTACACTGGTGCAATATTCACTAAATGCCTTCTTTAGTGCACAGTGTGAGAGACAAATCTGTTGCCATTGACCTTAATACTACCAATTACTATGCGGTTTGTTGAGTAAGCACTGTGTAAGTGAGCAAGTCGAAAGTATATCCTCTGAATAAAGATCACACAACATAAGCTTACATTAACAACCAAAAAATATTTGTTAAACTAGTAGAAATTGCACTATATAAAGTCTTCTTTCACTTCAATTCTATTGCAAAAAAATCTCTGCATAATGATCTAAGCAAACAGAGACTGCAGAATCATATACAAGCAACAAGGAACAGTTAGGGTTTGTATACACAATCTTAACTTCATCATCTTCAAACCTTTATGAAAACATATTTTCTTTTTTTCTAAGTTATTTTAATCCTTCAGAAATTTCTGACCATGCTTAATTTCAGTCCACTAATACCTATGCCTTTGCTGGGACTACTGTCTCTGTTTTCTCTGCAAAGCAAAGATTTTGCACCAGTAAATGAGCAGATGACTGTCATCACAACATACTACTGAATTAAATAGCTCTAAATTATCTTGCAAGGAAAAAAAAAGGAAACACATCGCAGATTAATATTCCCAGTTTTAATTTGTATATGCAAAACTAATGATCCAACATGACCTAAATGGGGAGTGACACTTTCCATTCATTGAAAATGCAAATGGTTAAGGACCTTGAAAAATAGTGCTTGCAGAGGTCACCTCACTGATCTGTTATCAAAGCTTGCATAATGAAGTGGATGACACAGCCATTAACTTGCATATGGGTTTGTATGTGTCAAAGCAAACCAGCTTAATCTAAAGGTGAATTCAATAATGTTATGCTGAATTGCAGTCCAAAAAAGCCTGCAAAAGCCTGTGATTAAGGGTCAGCACATCTGGCTTCTGATTTGATGTCAGCTGCTAACCTTTCTTTGACCTTATCCCCTGCAGACTTTCTAACTGACTATTACTAAGGATATTTTACAATGCCAGCTTGCTGACTCTCACTGTGCAGTGAGAAATACAATGGAGCTTCACCTTTGCTAAGTTAGTTTCAAAGCCTCTTCAGTGCACCTGGAAAACTAACATTTTAGTTTAATTTCCTAAACCTGCAGTAAATTGTCATCTCATATTGGGAGGACATGAATGCAAATTATAAGAAAGCTTATGTTTTCTTTCAAAACAACATTCCACCCATTAGCCAGTGTGATCTCTGGAATTGCCATGCTTTTCCTGAGAGCATTCTTGACAAAAACATATTCATCCTTAGGGTAGCTGTGTGAAACAAACAGCAGAAAATTTTGCTTTTGCTATAAAGGAAATCATTCACACTGCATGAGATTTCCTACTTTACTGACTTTTATTGTTCTTCCATTTATTCATTTCCCTGTATTTGGCATGTTAGTGCCCCATTCCCATTCTTGATAGGCTGAGGCTTGTTTATGCTTTTGAGTAGGGCAGTCCAAATCTGCCAAAAAAATAAGGACAAAGTCTGTTGAAAAGCTGCATCCTTCTTCATAAAAGAAATAAAGCTTACTCTCAACTTGGCTTTCCATTTGCATCAGAAAACAGCCTGTTCATTAGAAACAGCTCGTAATCTTAAATGTTTCTCTAAGCTCCATACCAACTGATTCTTATTACAAAACAAACAAAAACTACAATTTACGAAAGTGAAAGGTAGGTAATTACATCAGTACACCCAGTTGCTATATCATGTCCAAGAACACAAAAGGAAGGAAATTAATGATTTGTGAACACCCACATGCAATAGCACACTTTTAGTGAGAATAAATGAACAAGGTTTTCAGCACAATGAATGCCTAAAGGCACCACAAGAATTTACTTCTTAGTAGAAAACAATACATGGAAAATTTGGTACCTAAATATTTCAGGAATACTGATCAGTTAGAACACATTTGGGAATTGTTTGCAACATACTTTTTTGGGAATGATGTGCTATAGGCTGATGTAAAAGGAAAAAACCTTTCAAATAGTATGCTAGCACTCATACATATTTTTAAAATCTATATTTTTAAAAGCTTCAAGATACACAATAAAAAAGATATTTATTTTAGAATTTTACCAATTATCAGCAATTCCCACTTATTTCATCCCTCCTGCCACATTTAGGGAAAATGGAGCTTAACTATGGAAGCTAGCAGCTGTTGTAGCTCTATAATACATATAAATAATACACCAGAACACTGTGGGACCTTTTGGGGTTACTATTTTAATGAAGCAGTATCACAGTTCTAGTTTATTCCACAATTTCACTGTATGTATCAGCAGTAAATCTAATCAACTACTTACTGCACTGCTGAACAACAGACAGAACCTACTGGGATGTAGCTGAAACCAATATGAATTTGGAGCTATACAAGCTCTTCAAGCTGCAAGACCTGAGCAGGTACTGGACTTGTCCATATCATGGCAATTTCAAAGCACCAAATAAGTAACAATCAACTAATAAACAGAAAGTTCAATAACTTAATTATCAACATGACTAAACACAACTTTCATAAACACATCAAATCCATGCCTGCAAAGCCTTTTAGTCTCTTTTTATTACTCTCAACCAAAAAGCAAATCTTCATTATCATTTAAAGCCCACCTGGTTCTCAAAACAGGGATTACATCACCTGTGCTGCCATTCCACAATACAGCAAATGTAGTCCCACTTCACAGTAATTTCTGCTAGACTGTAACTGCCATCCAGTCTACCTACCTCTCATTAGCAAAGCCTACCCTGTTAATAAGCAAAAGGACTTTTCATATATGGCAGAAAAAAGATGAAGACATCTGCTGGATGTCATGCTGTCACCGACTCCTACGTCTTACGTCCAGCTCAATAACACAAGCCTTCTATAAGCATCAGTAACTGTATGTACAAAATACATGTTTCCCTTGCTTCCCATGCAGGCTTTTGTTGGCACATAGAGCAGTCTCGTTCTGTTTGTGTGAAAGTTTCATATTTTTCCCCATTATGAGTCCCCACAGCCCAGATTGATAGTAGACCCAGCTGTCCTTTATAATTAGATTTTAATGACTTAGGATGGTTGTTTGCATTTTGGCAACTTGTTTAATAGTGATGACATTTAAATTGTCACAACTAGGCTTCAAAGTTATCAATTTATTAGATGATCAGGAAACTTCACACCTATGGTGGTGTAGTTTTTTGGCTGCAAACTCAGTAATCCATCAGCACACTGATTTATATAATGAAAGTTATTTCATAGGGATATGCGTTAGTTAATTCAGCCCTGAAAAGGATTAACTTGCACAAATTAAAAGGGTTCTGTTTACTTATTTGTTATTACTAGAGATTGACAGATCCTCTAAAAACACACATCTTGTGTTTTGTCTTCTGTTGCTTTCTTCATTTCAGCATATTGATTTTCTGTGCACACATCCACTTACTCTCCTTCTGCAAATGAACCTGGGGTTTGCAGAATCACATATGATTCCTTCAGAGAAACACTGATACACAAACAGAAGCACTCAAATACTGCATAGATTATATACTTGGTAGATTTTTTTTGCTAAGTTATTTCAACACTCCTCCCCCTATGACGCATCAAAAAAGATGCCCAACTTCTTAAATAAATGTAGAAGTCATGAATAGCCAAAAAATAACCCTGATTTGCCTGTTCTGAATATCAGGTTCAATCACAATACTGTCAGCTCCCTGGCGTGTTCCCTACACACTGCTTGTTCACCCCCTTCCCTCATTGCTTCCCATTTCCAACCCAATGGCTTCAAGTCTCTGTAAAGTCTCCTACCCATCTCTGTTTGACCAGCTCTTTGGAAAAGAACCACCATTTGGAATGAGCAGTAAAACTGTGTGAGCTTACTCACAAATCCACCAATGTTCAGCCCCCCAGCTGACAAGAGGGCATGAGTAAAAAAAGTGATGGACAAGCCTATTAGACAAACTTCTGCCATGTCTCCAGGATTTGCATGTGCACCATTAGCCATTCCCATCACATGGCACAGAGAAGCTGACCTCAGCAGAGAGACTGACTATGAGTGGCAGCTTCAGAAAGTGGTGGAGCTGCAGCCCATGAGCAACCCACACTACTTGGCAGATGAGACTGAAACAGGGGAATTGATTCAGAAGTTACTGGGGAGACCAACATGCAGGTAAAACTGCCACACTAGTTTTCCAGGAAATCAGCTGAAACATGCTCCTATGTGGCTGGTGATAAATATCAACATGGATATGCCAGTCATCACTGAGGGAAGCAGCTCTAGTAGGGGCAAGAGGGGGACTACTGCTCACTGCCAAGGCCCCGATATCACAAACGTCACTGCTGAAAGACCCTATGCAGATACAAGCTAACATCTTGTGAGCTTCCACCTACCTCAGGAACTTGGCCCACTATAGGATCTGCTATATAATCTTTACTCTGAGAACTGGCTTTTATATTCAAACAGGATAAAAAAAAACCTTCTAATTAATGTACTTCTCTTCACAGTTTTGCCTGGCTTTTCCTCCTTATCAGTGGTATTACCTCCAAGCAAGCAATCATTAAATAAACAGATTTGAAAGAAAAGTCATTTCAAGTACAGATTTCTCCCACTAAATTCCCTAGAGTGTCCACTCCGTAGCCCTTGGGCAAAATCCAGCATGTATTTATCTCAAGAATAGGCCAATGATCATTAATCAAGCAAGGCCTGTCCAAAGTCTTCACGAGTGGCTGCACCGAAGGGTGAGTCACCTCGTTGTAACTGATCTAGGTAATCTACAATGCCAAAAGCTGCCAGAGACCATTATTTTACAGATGAAAAGCCAGTAAAGAGACTAAGGACAGTAGTTAAGAAATATATTTCTGGACACAGATCAAAATTAAAAACACAGAATGAATAATAAAAATAAATGTGTCAGGTAGCAGAAATATGTATTATTCAGCTGCTGAAAGAATAAGGAGTAAGAGGTCCCCAGGGCAATCCCCATGGGAATTCTTTGACTCTGGGAAGTGAGCTGGCTACTCTCACTAATGGCTGATTAATGGCTAATTAGGAACTGCCTCCTCTCAGCACATGCAGAGGATGATGTGAATCTTGCCTGCTCTAGCCACACCCAACCCCTGGAGACAGCCCCTATCTGATCCCAAGCACCTGGTGATTTTGTTTAAAGAAGATTAGAAAGCTTTATCAGCAGAGGATTGACAGGCAATCATCTTCAGCAGAGCAAAAAATAAACCAGAGTGGTAGGACATCAACCTGTTGCAGCTGTCTGCACTATGACAGACCATTTCATGGCCTCAGCTGTGTGTTGCAAGAGGCAGTCATGGAACTATAATAAGGAGGCATCTCCACTACTATCCCAAGTCTGAAGGAGGGCTTCCATCTGCATTTGTTGGTGCCACCAACAAGCAGCACCATGTCTGTCTACACGCTTCTGCCTTTGTCCTGAGGAAACCATTACAGCTACAGGGACGCTACCACAAAAACGGGTGAGACTTGGCATTTGAAACTAAGCTAACTGATGCTTATTTCCTACACACACACAAAAGAAAGCATCATCTCCAGCAGACTGACCAGTTATTTCCAGTCAGCTGCTACTTCCAGAATGCTCTAAAGGTAACCAGGAGAAAAGGCCCTCAATTTTTATTAAACTTGTAAGTGCACTGCTTCTGTTTCAGATCTGAATAAATAAATCATTGTGCACCTGAAAGCTTGTCTCCTTTTCCCATATATACTAGCTGATCAAATAAAATATATTTGCCAGAAAGCTGTGTGTTGCCAGGTTAGAGTGAAATTTCTGCCGAGCTGAACATGAGCAACACCCAGCTACAAAGTACAAGCTCCCAGATTTGGTGATATTCAGGCTTTTTACTTAATTTCATTATAATTCATGCATTATTTTCTATGCTAAAAATGTTTAAATGCTTCAAAAGATAGTTTAATCTGCACTTAATTTACTTGGCTCCTTTCCGCAGCTTTGTAATTGCTACTGAATGCTTTAAAAACAGAACCAATAATACTAATAATACATCTTTGATAGAGCTTTGAATTGCCACTTCCAAGATTTACTGCCTTGAATATCATAATTGCTTCTTTCCTTTTCTGGGGCAACCTATGTGAAGGGTGCCCAGCCCCAAGGTACCCAAGCAAGGGATATGGAAGGCCCAGGAGTGGCAGCTAGGCTCAACAAAGAGCTCAAATCACAGGCAGCCCACAGTAATGAGGCAGGCTGGGGGAAGTCTGGGAGATCAGGATCAGCTCAGTTCAGCAGGCCATATAGCCAGAACAAGGCAATGATAGAGTTAGAGACCAATGCTGTTACAAGCCTATGTAAGAAAGAAACCTAGTTCTGGGGCTGACCTTATATAGGGCTCCTGGGCCTATGGGCAGAGGTGTTGGTAGGGAGCCCAGGCGATGCTGATCAGGGCAATTAACACACTGAGCCAGGAGAGATGTGGTTGTTAGGCTTATTTTTGTTAAATAAAACGTAGGATGTTAAAGACAGCTTCAGGAAGTCCATTAAGTTAAAAACAACAAAACCCAAAACTGAACAATCAATTCCGGTTTCCAATATTATGACATACTATGCTTCCTCACTGCTTCTGGGATTTAAATTTCCAAGGGAAATATGGCTTCTTTTATTGTACAAAAACAAAAATAAAAAGACTAAATCATGAAGTAAAATATTAGGACCACTTCCACTGGTATCTTCCTCTTCCAACAGCTTCCCCACGCCTGCCTCTCAACCTCTCTGCAGGGGACATGAGTTGGGCTAGGGAGCATGTAAGTTTCAGAACCAATGTTAGCATAAAAAGGCAGTAACATGCAGAACCTGGATTCTACTCTTATATTCATGAGGAAATACAGAGGAAGACTTCCAAAAAGGGGCTTAATGTAATTTCTAGAGAAATCCTTTTACCACCTTTTACAAATCCTTCTTTACATGGAGTGCCAGATAAAGCCATCCAGTATTACCTCTGGTTTAGCGCTACTTTGAGAGCTGGCAGTCTGGGAGTGCTATAGATCAATGCTCATCTCCTTGGGGGAGAACACTGCTTCCACTTTCCTGGCATCCTGCAGGCCAGTGAAGCACATAAAAGATGTCACCAGACTACTGATACAACCTTGTGATAAAGCAGTTAAAATTTCATTAAAAATCGGATCAAACCCCATGTTTCCGTAAAGGAGAACATTGTGTGAGTGCTTTATGGAAATGGGAAATAATCACAACATTTTCACAGCTATGGTATTAACAAAAATTCTGCGCCAGCATTAACTTCATGTTTTATGTAAACTGTGAATGATGAGATGTGAATTATATTGCCACTGAAAAAAGAACTGTATTCCACAGAATGTTTTCTACCTATAGTATTATTATGGCTAACAACTTTTAGACTGTTTCAGTAATAATTATTTAACATTTTTGTGGTCAAGCAAAATAAAGATAAGTGTTTGCATATACATGTTTTAAAATCAATTTTAGGTGATAGCAGGTTACCCTCTTGTTATTCCATAATCAATAACTTTTTACATTATAGTTTGTTTTCACCTGTGATCTCATATTGTATTTTCTTTGACACCTTTATTTAGAAAGCTCTTTAGCTGTGTAGAGGGATTGCTTGGTACCATCTTCTTGGCATACTTCACACATTCATTTCCTTAACCTTGCCTTTTGGTCTACTCTCTTTGCTTCTGGTCACATACAACAGCTTAGGCTTTTGAGCATGAAAATTCTTTGGTTTAACTGAAGTCTCTCAACACAATGTGGAAGCATCTGGATAAACAGGAGGTGACTAGATGATCAAACATCCGTTGGCTGTGGTATGAATCCTTGTTGATTTTAGTCTGTTTCTTCCAGCCGATGTTCAAACTAACGCCGTCTTTTATTTTCCACCAGACATTTATTCTATTCCTTCTGGCAGACTACACAAACAGATAAAGAACCTCCAGGATATATTCCTTTTTACCTCTACAAGCTGGAGAGAAAGCATCTACATTTTTCACTCCATTTTTCCATGTTGTGTTATGAAGTTACAGCATTGGTGATGCTGAACTGGAGAAAGTGCAACACTAAGGGAAAATTAGTATGGGTGGGCTACATAACAAATACAAAGTTGATGTCACATCAAAGACTCCAAAAGAGTAAGCCCCGAATTCATACAGAACATTTGTTATCAGATCTTGTTTCTGTATGTATTTCTCAGAAGGGCTTGCCTCCACAGTTTCCAAAGCGTTGTGTTGTTTTCAGAACCAGAATGGTAGCAGTGGTACAATAGCTGCGTGTAAACTCATAACATGTTTAAACTGCTCCTTTAATCATCTGTACTTTGTTAATTTTATGACAGACTCATAATATTCTATGTATCAAATTCTGGGTTACTGCTTCTCTCAGTTCGGTTCCTTTACTATAACCATGCTTTGACATTCTCACGTTTGTAGGCTAGTCATAACTAGTTCCTTCAAGATTAACATAAACAGTGTTTCAAATATGCTGGTATCAGATTCCCAGCATTAATTAAAACAACATCCTTCAGATATGGATTCAATTTGCATCCATGCATTCCATAGCAGGCTGCTCCTTCCCAATTATTTCATGTCAAAAAGCCTCAGTATAAATCTCAGAAAAATGAGTGTTCTGAAACCTGCTCAACAGCTCCTAACACCCGCTTAAACCTTGTGCTCTTAAGCGAAGGAAAGATCTCAATGTCACTTTTTCATTATGGGTCAACATATGACTAAGCTGTATGTTTACACTGATAATAGCTGTATTATAAATATTTACATGGATTATATAGTTAGCAGTAAGGCGTAAGCAGTGCTAACCGTATGCGTCACTCCCATGCTAAGTGTACATGGATTATGAAAACGTTTTTGTTTATTTCTTCCTTATTTTCTTTCCAAGTATTGAACTCTCTTACTAATCAGGCATACCATACTTAGGAAGCAGAACCTGTATTGTTAATAGTTACCTGAATGGAAAGGGACATTGTCTTACCTGAATACTCATTTACTTAGACTCCCAATCTTCCTGTGACTTCTGTTACCCCAGCCATTACCAGTAAGTACCTGAAAATATGCAATATTAACAAATGATTGCTCAGGTTGTGAACTAGGAATAAAATCCAGATCTTCTAGGTCCCAGAAGAGAACCACAATCTCAGGATTTGTACATCCAGTAATAAGATCTAGACCCGCACTCAGATAATAAATATGGCATCTTTAGATATTATGGACTGGAATTATGACTGCATGAAAACTGACTACACTACTACAGAAAATGGTGCCAGTTGTAGAAAACCTGGTGTATGATAGAGAATCAGTAAGCCTACACATTTTTAACTCCCACATCTTGTGATTTCTATGAATTATAAGGATTAGCATTGAGGTAACAGATCAGAATGTGCCAAAACTAAGGAGCTTGAGACAGTGTATCTAAATGGTGGCACACACTGAACCTGCCCTCCTCTTTTGGCTTCTGCTAGTTCTTGGAAGAGAGCACTATGCTGAAGTTGCTTTCTTTGGCAAAGTCTGCTCCTTCAACTTGATCTCCACCCTGTTTCTAGGAATTCAGCCCCTTTCAAGCCTGCCAGTCTGCAGAGCTGTGTGCTGTTTTTGGAAGAGCAGAATACAATTTTCTAATAAATTCTATGACATACTTGAATGAATTGCCAAAGTGTTCTATGAAACCTAAGTGCCACATAAATGATGGCAAAATAGGGCCTTTTACATGTAGCTTCTGCTATGGATTTTGTATGATTCATTTTTAGTCACATATTTGCATCATCAGCTTGCCAGTATTTCTATGATAACCTATTATTTTAGGCATTTATGATTTTCTCTATGTTCCCGACTGAATATTAGTAACAACGTTCACACTCTAGATACCTATATAAATTTGGGGGAATAATACTTAACACCAGTGACTAGCATTCCACAGAAGTGAAACTAATGTGTTCCTCTAATTACCTTTAATGAACGATTTAACTTATAGAACTAGTTACTGTTATGCATGGGTCCTAAGACGTTTTCAAAAGGAACCTAATTATGCATGTTAACGAGAAGTAGCACCAGTAACAGATATTTTCGCAGATGTTTCTACAATAAACACAATTCAAAGCCTTCCAAGTGAGAAGGTAAAAGATGCTTTTCTTACATGGAGCCGGTATTTTACCAGAGCGTATTCACTGAACGTTTTACTTAGAAAGCAGCGCGCTCACCACCTTTAGACACCCCCTATCTTCCCCAATTTGTATTACCCGCAACACCGCCCCCCCTTGCCTGCAGTGTACATAAAGTAACAGGAGGCGCTGTCCCTCTCCCAGATGAGTATCTCAGCGCCCGAGCAGAGCGCTGCAAGACTAGGCAACGGGCTTTGTACCATTAGGCCACGCTAGGCCCGCCGGCGCTGCATTACCGCACGGTACCACAGCCCGCCCAACGTCCTGCTGCGCCGCCATCGGAGAACGTGAGTGCTGAGGCGCGGAGGGGCCGTGCGCGCCGCCGCCGCCACTGTAGCGGTTGCTGCTGCTGCAGCTGCTGCTGCTGCCGCCGCTGCCGCCGCCGCCGCTCGGAGCTGGGTTGGCGGCAGCCATCAGCCATCGCCAGTCAGCTCCGAAGTGCCCCGCCGCTGCCTCCCGGAGGGCGTGGCCCTCTGCTCCCTCAGCCCGTCCCGGGGCGGCTCGGAAGGGCTTCGGCGGTGGTTGTCGTGGCATTGCGAGGTCGCTTGGCCTGTGGGCTCCGCTCCGCCCCGCAGGGTGGGAGCCGGCAGTGAGGCGAGGCCCGGGCGTGGGTGTCGTGTCCGGCGAGCTGCCGCTCGCTTGTGCCCGGAGGGTGCCTGCGGTCCCAGACAAAACGCACTTCAGAGGTGCCTGGGCTGTGGTGGGCTTTCCCTGAAGGCTTTGGTTGACCGGAGCTGGCTTTTAGTAAGTTTCTCTCCTCCGAGCTTAGCTCGTTCCCCGCCGCTGAAAGCAGAGCGGTGGAGTGAAGTTTATGGGTGCTTGGAGTAGCAAAGTGAGTTTCAGAAATCGCAGAATATCTAATATTTCACTTTTTTGACAGCTCTTAGGATTGCCCTCTGCCATCCCCTCTCTTCCCCTTTTCTGTAGAACTCTGCTCTTGCCAATGCTTTTGAGATGGTAGAAGGAAGCAGTGCCTGAAAAAGGTGACAGTTAAAACTGGCACAGATGTGGCAGTGCTGATGCCCAGGTTCCAAAACCGAGATACGATTGTCTTATCAATCAGCTGCAGCAAATTAATTTTAAATGCAGCGACGCCTTAGTACGCACTGCTGCTCGTGACAGTTGGGTGGCTTCAACTTTTATTTACTGCCTTTTCCTACAGAGTATTTTTTACAGTTTGTGTAAATAATAAATTGAAAAAAAAATCTTCCAGAATGATACAGCTTTCTTTCCTTGTTAGCGTGATAGGATGGTTTAAAGGCCGAATCCAAACCTGTAAATAACTGTATCAAAGGAAAAGCAGTGTCAAATGTACTTAACCTATATTTGGTAAGCTTTCTTGTGCTTGTGTAAATACTGAGTTTAAGTAAGGCAAGTGTTTGTAAACTGTGTTTAAATGATAGTGGGGTCGGTTCAATTTCCTGAGATAGCGCAGTGATCTTCCTGGAGTTGTGTTTTGTTAATTGGAAAAGATTTGAGGTCTTGACAAAAGTTAAAAACTAACACTTGAGAGTATGTATTTGTGAATTGCTTCTGTATTTAACCAATATTATTTGAAAAGCATTTAATTAGAAAGTAAGCTTCCTGTCCTTCCATTCTCCTACAAATTGCAGCCAAATTTTCACTCAAAGCAACAAACTAAGGAATGCTTAACTTGTAAGAGCCCTTGTGCTTAACACTTCTGAAGTGGAGTCAGGGGAGCATTTTTTTTTTTTAATTATATCACAAGATTCTTGGTATAATTGAGGTTGCTCTTCTGGTTTAAATACCCAGTTTTAGGGTTATACAAGTGCAAATATTGCAATCAAGCTTAAAAAAAAAATCCCCTCACTTCTGACCCTAATTAAAGTAGTTGAACATCTGTGCAGTTAAAATTCTGACTGTGGCCTTGTCTGGTCCACTGTTTTTCTGATGTATTTTTGTTATCTTAAACTGTGATATAACTATAAATAATTATTATTTTAATTCTCTGGTTTGAATTATGTGTAAATGTGTCCTATTTTTTTGAGAGGTAGTTAGTAATGAGATGGGGATAGTAAAAATATTTATTAAACCTTTACATGCCTTTCCTTCCGCAGAACTGGAAAGGGAAGTCCATTATCTCTCCTCAAACTATTATGATAAAGTAATTATGACTGACTAGAGAGCTTCAGCAATAGCTGAAGCTTCAAAGAAAGAAATTAACTTTTGATACATGCGTTTTTCTGTCTTGGTCGAAAGTCCTTTATCTGATTATATGTGGCATATAAATTTAGAGGTAAACTATCTCTGGGTTGCTTTTAGGTTTTCTAATTAAAAAAACCCTAAACCCAAGCCCCTGACATTGCTATAGTGGCTCCTGTGTGGAGCCACAGACTTTTTTTTTTGTGGTTGTTTTTCAGTGGAGGAAAACCTTAGTAATTTCTAAGGAGAGTTACTAAAATATAGACTTTGATAGGTGTAAGTTATAAAAATCAGACTCGTAGAATAGTTAAGGTTGGAAGGGACTTTAAAGATCATCTAGTTCCAACCCCCTGCCACAAGCAGGGACACCTTCCACTAGACCATGCTGCTCAAGGCCTTGAACACCTGCAGGAATGGAGCAGCCACATCTTCTTTGGGCAACCTGTGCCAGTGCCTCACCACCCTTATTGTAAATAAATTATTTCTTATATCCAATCCAAATTTATGCTTTTTAAAGCCATTCTACCTTGTACTATCTCCTGTCTTAGACTAAACTAACTTAAATGATTTGACATTTGCAGCATAATTTTTTTATATAAACTTATTTGAGCAAAACCTACTTCTTTTGACACTATATTCAGAATCGGCTTCTTGACTAGAATAAGCCATAATAGTGAAAAGGTTTTTTTTTTTATTAGGCTGTTGCCCTTCAGGAGCTGTTTGATATTGCATTATGAGGAGGCTGGTATGATCTTTGTCTCCAGAGGAGAAAACTTGTCGTGGTTTAAGCCCAGCCAGTAACTCAACCATGCAGCTGCTCGCTCACTCCCCCAGCTCGCAGAGGGATGGGGAGGAGAATCAAAAGAATGTAACCCCCACGAGTTGAGATAAGAACAGTCCAGTAACTAAGGTGTAATAAAACCCCGCTACTGTTACCACCAACAATAATAACGATAAGAGAAATAACAAGGGCAGAGAATACAACTGCTCACCACCCTCTGACCGATACCCAGTCCGACCTGAGTAGCAGTCTGGGCCTTCTGGGTAACTACCCTCAGCTTATATACTGGGCATGACGTGCTGTGATATGGAATACCCTTTGGCTAGTCTGGGTCAGGTGACCTGTCTCTGCTTCCTCCCTGCTTCCCTTCCTCACTGGCAAAGCATGAGACTGAGAAAGTGCTTGGTCAGAGTAAACATTACTTAGCAACAACTAAAAACATCAGTGTTATCAGTGTTGTTCCCAGGCTGAAAGTCAAAAGCACAGCACTGCACCAGCTATTAAGAATGAGAAAAATGACTGCTATAGCTGAACCCAGGACAAAATTGAAACACATATTGCTACTGCATGTGTTACAAGTAAATCCTTTTTGCCATAGATTAGGCCTTCGTTTTGAGGCATGTGAATAAACCACAGTGCTTGCTTACTGAAGGTAATGGGGAAACTGAAAAATCAGGAAGGAATGAGTTTAGTGGTAGATTAGGCACATAATGAATATGTTTTCAGTAATTTTCTGGATTGTAATTGTTGATCTGAATTTTCACAAACTGAAGAGGTTTCGAAGACTGTTACATGAAATAATTTTTCTGCTATTGCTAATACAGTACTTTTTTTACCTTTTCTTTAAGTTCTCCCATTTCTTTTTCTTATTGCAACTAGGGATCATTGGCTTTGTTCAGTTTCTAGCTACTGTAAATTTCCCATAACATGTTGTATCAGCCTGGGGGTCAAGCTGGTGTTTCAATAGCATAATGTAATTTCTGCTATAAGTCTTCTAGGCCATGCTTAGTCAACTTTGTTGGCTTCAAGGGAAGTTCTGACAGAGAAATTGTGCAGGTGATTCTAGTTGTACATGGTAGTGTAATAGCTCCTTAGAACTCAAGGACTGTTTGGGCAATCGGAATGACTGCTCTGTTTAAAGCTTTCAAATTTATATCTGTCTGGGAGTGGTGGCCTAAGGAAGCTTGTTGGTTCTAAGTGCTATGTCCTCACATGGCATAAGGAGGTGTTGCCTGCTATGACTTCAGTGTCATTGTAGTCAACTGAAGAATTTAAAGACTTTGAATTAGAAGTGGATGCCATGTAGGAAATGAAGTAGGTGGATAACGTATAGTTGTATTAAGGACATTTTAGTGATCATGTTAGTAGTCTCAAATTATGACAGAGAATATAACTACTCTTTCCAATTATAAGCCTTACAGTCCAGTGGGTGCTCATTCTGATATTCAGATTTGTATATTGAGCCTAATTAAATTTAAATATATGATAAACATATAAAGGAAGCTGATTTCTCTTTTGTGAAAGAAAACACAAGTCCAAGATTGACAGGGCTTCCAGTGGTATGGCAAGCCAAGTATTATAATGAAATAATTTAAATAACTGTATTTTAACTAAAGGATGGGCAGGTTGCAGTCATTAAGTATTTTTTGTTCAAATAGCAGTAGTCAAACTAATAAGGCAGTTAAAACCTTAAATGGTTACTGTCTCAGGTTATCATACTCAAGATGTGTTGCAGAGTATGAGATTTGACCTAGTCCCTTCTGTTCTTTCCTACAAAAGCTATCCTGTTTGTTTTAAGATAAGGTGTCCAAAAGTATTCTTAGCATAAATTAACATATATGTATTTTATTCTGAATAGTAATTACCACACCCTTCAGAACACAATTCAGTTCTAAGTTGTTGTTAGCTTAAAAGCTTGTTTTGTTAAGGGCTTCTTTTTCATAGTACTTAATGTTTTATAGCTCTTTAACCCTCTTTTCAGTTTTCATGATGAAGCATACAGAAGAAACAGAACTTCCTTATTCTCACAGAAAACTTTGAAGAACACTTAAAATGTGGCATAATAAAAAAAAATACTTTGACGTAGCCTTTTTTCCAGTCATTTTATGTTGGTATTTAACTTTGTTTTGTTTCCTTTCAGCAGGGTAGTTACTGACTTAATTTTTTGAAATGTTTGTATTATCCATGTATGACTTCTCATACAAAATTCTGAAACATGTTTTTTTTTCAGTTTCAAGTTCAACATTCCTTTGTGAATGAAAGTGCATTATGCCCTTTAAAGGCACGTTTGATTAATCCCGAAGTCACTCATTATAAAGTGATTGATTTTATAATTATGTCAGAACCTTGTCTTTTGTTATGAACTGTGTAATTGTCTGTATGTTTCAAAGCTTATTGTAACTGACAGCTTGAGGTTGACCTGCTCCTTGAAAACATATTAATATAAGCAGGATAATTCATTATGTTTCAATTTTTTTCTTGCGTTTTTCTAATATTTTTTTTTTGTTACGCTTTCCTTCGCCTCCCTTTTCCAGAGTTTGAGAGCAATGGTAAAAGGGTCACAGTTTGCTTCTGTTACAGCTATAGGAAAACACAGTATAACATTTAATTTGATGGTAAAAAGGGTGACAGTTTGCTTCTGCTTTCTTTGTAGCACTCTTTTGCCCTAAAAACACTGTTTCTGTTTCAGTCTTGACTTGGATAAGTCTTTATACCTTGAGACTGAATCTTTATAGATGAGCAGTGTGGACGTATTAAGGTTTATGTGGGGTGTGAAGCGGTTTGTGCTCAAGATCTGATATTGAGATGTTTCAGATGTTTTTATTATGTTGGTCTAGTCTAATCTGAACATGAGGCTGAATGCCTTTTTTTTTTTTTTCCTGGAGTGCACTGCATTCTTTCCTGGAATACATCTCCTGATCAGTTTAATCTGAGAAGAGACTAGTTTATGGACACTAAGGCCACTCCAATTTCAGCCACGGTGAAGTCAGTGGGGGCAATGGAGAAATGCCCTTCAAAATCGTATTGGCATATTCCTCATCCAAACTGAAAGAGTAACCCTGGAATTTAATTTTTATTTTTTTTTTAATTTTTGTCAGTGAGGAGTTATACAATGCTAAAGGGCCTCCATTACAAATAATTTTTGTAAAGCAGTGAGAAGCAAGCCTTTTTAGAGGGAAGGAAGGTTGGTGACAGATGTCAAGATGAGGATGTGCCGTGCAGATAACAGCAGCATCTGTACATCACAGCTGTGTTCATGCCCTTGGTCGACATGAGATGTTAAATGTTTCCGTCATAAAAAAATCTCAGGAAAAACTAGGCTTAAGTCACAGTGTGACTATTGTTTTTGTTTTAGGAGGAGGGCAGTGTGCTAGATCTTGATTCACAGAAACCTCAATCAAAATTTCAGGGTAGCTCTGTCCATTTTGGGCGGAGCAAGGATACAGGGAGATTCTTTAACTTATTATAGCTATAAGAAAAGACAGTATAACATTTAATTTCAAGTGGTATTTACTGAAGTATTTATTACGTGAATTTTCAGTAATATGAAATCATAATATTTTATGGTTGCCAAGTGAGCAAGGGGGCTTGTCACAGTAAAAATAAAATTTAAATGTTTTGCACTTGATTAGTACAAAAGCAAACAAATTCTGAGGATGTTTAGTTCAGACATTTATCTTGAGTAGGTGACAAGAATGCAGACACGTGGCAGTCTAGATGCGAGACAAATGGCCATTTCAAGTCTGTTCTGGAAATTTGTACAGCTTGAAGTGGGTGGCATGTTTTCAAAAAAGAAAAAGGAATAAGTGCTTCATTGTCTTAAGCCTCACTGGACTTCTAATAAACAGAGTAGAGGCTGAGGAAGAATGTTCAAACAGTTGAAAGCTCTATACATTTTGAATTGCATTCCAGAAGGCTCTACAATAACTACTGTTTTCTTTCTTATATCTTTCCTTTATAATCGCTTATGTGTCTTGGCTGACATTTTTGATTTCTCCCAATAATGGGAATGATTTATAATACATACCATTACTGTAAGCCATTCCCAGTCATGTTACATGGTTATTTTATGGATATATGCTGCATAGGGGTTTCTTTCCCATAAAGTAAAAAGTAGCTGGAAATTAAAGAGTATCAACAGCAGGGGTGGAAGCGTTAAGAAGTAAGTCTGTAGTATTTGGCAAGTTAACAATGTGGTATGGTGAGAGTTTGGTGTTTCCACATAACTTTAAATGATGTAGACTTTTAAATTCTAACAGTTTTCTATGTCAACAGTTTTGTGGTGGAAAAAATGTTGTGTCAGTGGTATGAGAAAAGTCAGAGGTTTGGGCAGATGCATAGAAGACAACTTCGGGGATATTGGTATACCTGGTATAACAGCATATATTATGGAAGAAGAGAAAGACAGTGATTAATTTTTTTGTAATAAGTACATTTTTCTTTTGTAACATTGATATTAAAAAGTCAAAGGCTGACAATGTTAATCATAGAATCATAGAATGTTAGGGTTGGAATGGACCTTAGGATCATTTAGTTCCAAATGCCCTGCCATGGGCAGGGAATTATCATCATTATATTTTAATTATCATCTGCAACAATCAATTTATGCTTTAAGAGGTTTTAGCTCATTTGAAATTTGTAGGGACTACAGCTTTGGTCTCTGTATTTGAATTGTGAGGACTAGAAACTGTGTTTTAGAGGCACCTGTCTAGTTAGTTCTAGACCAGTTAGTCTAGGTGTTCAAGAGGCCTGGTATAAAGTGTGTTTCTGCTGTTTCCACTCTGTTTTGGGCACGACTTAGATGTTATGTGGCATAGGTCTGAGATTAGACCCTGTGGAGAAAAAAACCAACAGTGAATTTCCGTTTAATGTAGCAAGTACATTTACTTCTATTCTGAGCTATAGTTGTTTTGAGGATGCTACCTTTTTCTTTGTTTTTTTTTTTTTTTTCTTCTTGTAAAATACTGTAGTAAGCATAAATGCAGTTGAGAGAGAAATCCAGACTAGAATAACGCTTTAAGAAGTGCCATTAATTATGTGTGTGAACTAGCATGGAAATATATGCTCCTCTCACTTGCATATAAGTGGAGGAGGTAGGCTGACCTCTAGCCTAGATGACCTCTAGCCTCTAGAATCTTTGATGTTGAACCTTGTGTTTGTTTCATAGTTCCTTTTGTTGTTACAGGATAACATTGTTCAGAGGTGACTTCCTTCTTTTCCATGTGTTCACTTAGTGTAGTCCTGGTTTTGGCTGAAATAGAGTTAATTTTCTTCCGGGTAGCTGGTACAGTGCTGTGTTTTGGTTTCAGTCTGAGAATAATGTTGATAACACACCCATGTTGCAGTTTAGCACATTATCACCCAGCTGCTCCTGCTTAAATGTGGGATAATGAAGCCAATAGCCTGGAATTAGAGGGTAGGGAAGCCAAGCAGCTGGGTTCACATTCTGGGGAAGGAGGCACTGACAAGGTGATTGGAAAAGGGAGAGAATTCCTCAGCCTCTGGATGGAAACAGAGTAACTGGCAACCCAGAGGTAAACCCTTCTGGGCTGTCCCACTGTCAGGATATTGCTGCCCAGGTGCAGAACCTGGTGGTGAAGGTACACCATGTAGATGCCCACGGAAGAGTCTGGCCACTGAGGAATGTCGAAACAGCCAACAGGTGGATAAAGCTGCTAAGATGAAAGTGGCTCAGATGGACTTAGATTGGCAACGTAAGGGTGTGTTATTTTTAGCACAGTGGGCCCATGACACTTCAAGCCATCAGGGAAAAGATGCAACATAATAGATGGGCTTGTGATAGAGGGGTGGACTTGTCCGTGAACACTGTTGCCTAGGATATTCATGAATGCAAAACATGCACTGCAGTTAAGCAAGCCAGTTTGCTTAGTCTGTATCCCAATGTTTGAAAGTTTTGGGAACTAAAAATAGTACTGGCCAAGTTGAGGGTAGCCCTCAGAAGCTTCTTGAAATTCAGTGTGTCTTCCTGTCTTCTGCTGATGATTCCACACTAGAAACTCCATGACAAGCCTCTGTATTCTTCAATGCAGCTTTCTCCATCGTCTCTTTATAGACTTGCACAGTTTAGCTTGATGGCCTTTCTCATTTTCTGTCATAGTAACCCTATTTTTAGGTATATCTAGAACTTTTATAGTCCATTTTAATCCTGTTTTAGCTGGCATAAATAAGGTGGAGATTAATATATTGCTGTAACTGTCTGGATGCGCTGTTTGAGTGGACGACTGTTTTATGTGCTTTTCTTGTATGTGATATCCTCCTCAGTTTTTTCTCCATTGCATACTTTTATACTAAACTTTGAATTACAGTCACTAGGAGAGCAATAAGAATTTTCAAAGCTTACATTTAGAAGTACACAGCTGTGTCTCTGTTACTTGTTGAAATTGTGACTTCTAATTTTCATTCTTGGCTCATATGGAACATTATGAAAGCTTTAGAAATGGTCATGAAATAGTTTCTACACATAGCAAAGATAGCCTGAAAACCAAAACCCTGAGAATTTTTGTTTTCTTTACAAAAATTTTAAAAATTCTGATTGAATCAGGGTATTAATAAGAACATGTTTGGAACACCCAGGGGTTTTATAGATGATGCAAAGCCTGTTGAAGGACATGAAGGAGAAGTTGCAGGCTTTTTAACTCACAGTGCTTGTCTGGATTATCTCTATAAATACCTTTTATTTGTGTCTCATGCCAGGTTAAAAACTGCGTGGGTTTTTTTTAATTTGAATTTTTGTTCTGATAAAAAAAAAAAATCTCAGCTGATTACCTTGAAGAATGCACTGCACTTAATTAAAAAAAAAGGCAGTGATGAGCTTGAAAACACCTCTGTGTATGTATAATAAAGCAGATATGGTTTTCTTTCTTTCAGGATTTCTGAAACTTGTATGGCTTTGGATTCAAACAAAAGGCTAGAAATCGGTGTAATCTTCATACTCCTTTGAATAAGAAGTAATAATGCAACGAAGGCAGGGAAGAGTCAGTGCTGGACTGCTTTTGCTGCTTTATCAAATTTCTCAAGTTGGACTCCAGAACATTCCTTCTGTTACCCTTGGGGTACTTGCACTGAATATTTTTTTCTTTCTGAATCCTGTGAGACCACTGCCTGAAGTGTGTATCAGTGTAAATGAAGGCTTCTACAACAAGAACTGGCAGCGTTTACTACTTTCTCCTGTCCACCATGTAGATGATTGGCATTTATATTATAACATGATTTCCATGCTTTGGAAGGGAATAATGCTGGAAAAAAAACTTAAGAGCACATGGTTTGCATACATAATTGTAGTATTTTCAGTGCTGATTGGAGTTGTCTATATGGCATTGGAAGTCATGCTCGTGAAAATTCTGGATGATCCTTCATATGAAATGAATTGTGCTGTAGGTTTTTCAGGTAAGGAACATAGTTGGTCCATTTTACATATGTAAAATATAGGTACTATATAACAGTATTAGAATGTGGAAACTGGATAGGTGTACATTTGTTTACATGCATCTGGTTGTTATGCCAGTAAAGTTATCCTGGTTTTAATTAAAAGCAGGTACTCTGCTGTGTAATTGAGTAGTGTTGAGATCTCACTCTAAGATTATTTTTTTTTTTTTCCACCAGATTAATCTCTAGTTTCTCACGTAGCCAGATAGCAATTTACATGTCCTTTTCCTCAAACAAACAAGTTACATTTAGTGTTACAATTATCCAGGTGATGCAGGTTTATGGCTTCCCATGCCTTATGGAAAAAGGGACTAATACTGAAGAGCAGTGCTACTAGCAGGCAGGGCTGGTAGATATTGGTCATGTGCCAGATGGGGTCCCCATCCCATGCCTTACAAGAGACTCATGGCTGTGCATGCCTGTGTGTGCATACATGCTTTCTTGTTTATATTTGATCCTGGAATGACAACATTATTGTTACTGGATGAGTTAAGGGATTTTGCTAACCCTTGTTTTCTCTGGTGTTAGAAGGGAAGAGAAAGAAACCTTCTTAATGTGTTTATTCAGTCTATCTGTATTGATGTTCAACTCTGCTATCTTTTTCATGTCATCTTTTCCTTGTAGATTTTTCAGGCAAATGTGTGAGCTTTCTCTTGAGAGGAACTTTCTAAAAGAATCCTGAAAGTTCAAGTAAATTATGTGAATTCATTCTGCCATACCAGCTATTGCTTGCATAAAACAGATAAAACAGTTGCAGTCAATGAGAAGTAAATAATCATTATTGTGATTAGAAGCATTTTATCTACTTTTTTTTTTTTCCCAGAAACAAATGATTCTGGAGATTATAAAAGATGATTTCCCATTCAGAATTCGGGCTTTATGTGTATCTTTGTTTTGTTCTCAGTAATGGCTTTTCTCAGATCACAGAATATTTTTTTGAGTTCAAATAATTTTGTCAATTATTTCAACTAGAACTTCCACTTGAATATTATGTTCGTATTATATGTTTAAAATCATGTTTTGAATACCTGAATAGGTACAGTAAGTAGGCATATTAAAAAGCAACTTAGAATTGGGTGTTATACAAATACATAATTTTTATCCTTGGGTTTAAGTTACTGAAAAGTACACTGGAGAAACAGTTTAGAACTGTAGTTGAGGCGTGCAACAGTGTGCTTAGTGGTCTGTGAAGCTACATGCTCTTCAGTTTCAGTAGTTGTTTGCATAAATACTTGGGCATAAGTACTTTTTACATTATTTCTTCTATTTTGCAGGAGTCTTGTTTGCTTTGAAAGTTCTTAACAACCATTACAATCCTGGAAGAGTCAGCAGTGTCCTTGGATTGCGGATATCCAGTAAATATGCTTGTTGGGTGGAGCTGGTGGCTATTCATTTAATCTCCCCAGGGTAAGTGCATTTAATGTTTCAAAGTTAGGAGAAGAGATTTGGGTTATCTGAAGTAGTTTGAAATGTATTATGAAGTATGTGTAGTATTAGCTGATATCCAAATGGAGCACTGGGGCTAAATCAAGTGTTAAGGTTATAGTCTGCATTTTTTTCCTAAACATCCTCTATTTTGAGCTAATTTAAAAATAAGGCACTTAAATACTGTGCCCAGAAAAAGGTATTACTATTTGAAGGAAGATAACAAAAATTGGTGGACAAGGAAAAGCGACATGCGTTTTCAGTATAGTAACCAAACTAATATACTGTGATGACAAGGGCTTCATTGGCAAAACAGCATTCCGCTGTTTGCTTGCTATTTCTGTCCTTACCCCTTCAGTCTATTTCTTGAAGTCTCTCCTCTAATTTTTGGTAAAGTTATCATCCAGTATTCTACAACTTGTAGTGGTTTCACTGTCCTGCAGCATTGTTCATCATCTCCCTCAATTTTCCCATGTCCTTATTGCTGCCAGCACAGTTCACCTGTGCCTACCTCTTTGAGAACAGTGTCTGTCTTCATTGGCAGATGATTTATGGAGTTCTAGTTGCAAATCAGTAATTTTCTTGTATAATGTTTAATAACTGTTCATCACATTGGAGACCATATGTGAAGTACAAACACCGAACTTGGAAGCTACCAAATAGCAATTCATACACAATTTTCCATTTTTCAGAAAGATGTTTAAAAAAAAAAGAAATGAAAAGGGTAAGAGGGAGCGATAATGATATTCGTCTTGTCAGATAGTGTGATAGAGCAGATAGAATGTTTCCTAGACCAGAATGAGAATTAAAATATTACTTACGTTAGGCACTGGTTTTATTCCTTTATGACTTGCTGCCTGATTGACTGCAGCAAGTAATCCTATGCTAAAACACAGAAGAACTGCAGAACGCTCTGTTGCACATGCAATTTTAAGTGTGAGCTGGGAAGTCACTTGCATGGCATTACTACAAACATAAACCAGATTTTTCAGTGTATTAAAAAAAAAAAAAATCTAGGAAAATATAAACTGACACGTTCGCTTAATGTAGTTTTTACTTGGTGATATGTTCAATATTACTGTTTATTTTATTATTAAAGAATAATGAAAGAGCATTATGTCTAAAGTACAACCATGGGCATATTGTACTATATCTAGTAGAGGGAAAACATGAGTTTAGTAGCTGGCTGGTGTTGTTTTTCAGTTGCATTATTGCAGAAATGTCTTTGTAAAAGTGTACAGAAGTCCAGAAATAATGTCAAAGAACTTTTGTAATTTTGTGGAAACTTACATGGCTGCATGGTGTGAAGAACCACTACACTGTTGCATACAGTCTTGGTTGTTATGTGGGCCATAGAAGACAAGTAGTTATCTCCAGAAATTCATGTTCCAGAACACAACGTGTTTAATTATTACCTGCCAACTGCCCTGAAATGAACCACAACAATTGTAGCTCTTGGAGCATTTCTCCTACACACTCCTGTGCGTTCAGGGCATGTTGTAATACTTGAAGTGTCTGATTAAATGGTGTTGCTTTGTAGATCAAGTTGCATAATTTAGTTTTGAAAAAATAAGAGGTCAGTAATTAAGGCAGGATATTTGTCTTGTCAGAAAGACATGCAATGTATTTGGACCCGCCTTAGTGGGATGATGCATCACGATCACCTGAGAATCCATAACCAATGAAGGATTCAAGAGTAATATTGAGGCTATTGAAAACTTTGATTTGTGTGCTATGAGAGGAATTAGGGTTTTACTGGCATCTCTTAATTCTTTTCTTTCTCATTAATGTTTTGGTTCTAGGGCAAATCTAAAAGCTGTGTAATATCCTTCTAATCTTTGCCTTCCATAAAGTAAGGATATTGAGATCTAGGCTTTGTATGGCAATCCTTGGCATTATTTCTTTGATGGAAGAACAAGAACAGGCATGTGAAAAGTTATATTTAATCTCCGTTTCTTCCAGAACTAGGCATTTGGTATCTTAAGTCATTTATTCCTTTTGCATGGAGGTACTCTACCTATACTCACTGTTAAAAGAAAAGATTATCTTTGAGGTTGTTTCTGAACTAACTCAAACACTTATCAGATTGATAAAGATGACACTTTGGGTTTTGGAAGCTGGACATTATGGGTTTTTCAAAACTCAGTTAAGCGCAACTAAGGATGAAAATTTTGGGTGAGTGGAAGGCTAGGAGTGGAAAAGAGTAGAGGATGTTGGTTTGTTTTTCTTTTTTTCTCTTTTTTTTTTTCCCAGAGTTCAGAAGTGTTGACGTTTGATATTGTGACTATCCAGAATTGTTCTTTTTGCAGTTTGTCAGAAATTTGCTGTTCTGGAGTTCAGAGGGTCTCAGATGTGTAATGTTTCAGCAGAGAGATGCATTCACTGCATCTCTGAAAACTGAATTAGGCATTTCTCTAGGCTTCTTTTTGACCTGTGTTTTGGTAGGCATCTGATAATGTTTTGCATATCTGTGAATGATGCAATCAATAAAATATATAATTCTTACATGAGATTTTTTTCTAAATTAGTTTTAGTCTTGAATTTGTTTCTAAATATTTCTAAATAAACCATATCAATGTGTTCTGAGTGAGTTCTGTAGACTTTTAATTAATTGTTGCTTCATTTCACTAAGGTTCAAGGATCTGCAGGAAATAAAGAAGTTGTTTACCTGTTTCGACTGCAGATCACAGTCGAAGCAGGTAAATGTAATACAAATGCAGAGATCCCCCCAAGAAAACTTCCAAACCCCAAACCAACAGCCCAGAACCTCACAAAAACTAATTTATATCACATTTGAAAATGTAAGAACATATTTTGACAAATGTGTTGCATAGCTTTAATAACCTTCACCTTATGAGATCTTCTGTATGTATCTATCTTCTGATTTCATCTGCTCTTTTAACTTCTCACTTGTTTAATGCTTAAGGATATCACTGAATTGTCACTGGTTATCAGTCAGATTTACTGTTGAACTGTTAATTATTGGGTTTATTAATGAGCCCTATTCATCATGAACAAAAGGGCTAAGAAAAACTGATCAAAAAAACCCAAAACCACACCAGGTTTGACAAGGAATGGCATTATGTGGTAAGAACTGTTTAATACCCTTTCATTCTTCTGTCAAGCTTAGCTTTTACTTTTCTATGTAATTTTCTCAGTGTGTTACAAAATTATTAACAAGGTTTCCATTTCCATTTTAAGTGGTAATGGCATTTTCTTGCATAAGGCTGTGTAAAATAAGCTGACTTTTACTTATGCAATCATTTAATTTGGTTTCATTTACATTCAGGTAGGTTGCTTAGCACTCCATGACCTGCTTTCTAAGCAAGATTAAATTTTTTAGTCAGGTGCTTAAATTGTCATATGAAATTGTCTGCTTGTGTTAATTTGGAAATAAACTGTATAAATACATGGATTTGATTCCCATGGTCTCAAAAAAAATATTGTTTTTCAAAAATAAAGTTGGTAGTAGTCACTTGGATATTATTCCTTAGTTTGCTTGCTCAGTGAATGTGTGCTTCCTAGCCTTAGAATAGGAACTGCATGGGAAGATCTTTTCACAAAAGACTGTAGTGATGGCCTAATCTAAAGACATACTTTTGTTGCTAGATAAGTGGCTTTGTTTTGTGGTAGAATTGCATGAGTAAATAATAATAATACCTACCAGACTGGGGTTTGCTGTTAGGAAGAAGTTATGAAAGTAAGTGATAGGTATAGACTTTCTTGTTCTGTTTTAATTTGTTGAGTCAGGTGACTGAGACCACAGAATTGAAACAACTTGGGATAAATTCACAAACAGTGAGGAAATGATTTGAATTAATTGTAAAGATACTGGACAATATTAATATAAAAATTACTAGAGTCTTGTAAACATTGTGTCAGGATATCTCATACATGAAAAGTAGTAGAAATGGTTTTCCCTCCAGTGGTACCAGTTTTAATGGAAATTATACAGTTGAATGAAAAAGTGTAATTTTGTTTAGAAGATTTTTCTGAAGTAATGTACACATCAGCTTGATGGCAGATGTCTTGAAGAAACAGCATTTATATTGTATAATTATCCTTAGTATGAAGTGAATGGTTGAGATAAGATCTCTGGGGATATCTTAGTTTTCAAACAAAAAGTTAAATGAGACATCATTTGAATTTCTTGATACCAGGGAGAACAGTAGTTAATATTGATCAAGCTCATTGACATTTAGAGAAAAAACATGCAATTTAAGAAGTCAAGAACCTTGTTTATATTCACATTCAAAGTTCAGCTTATGTTATGGAAACTGAAAATGGTGCTGTGAAAAAAAAATGTCAGTTTTTCTTTATTAAGCCAGCAGGAAAAAAGGCAGTAGTTTATCATGTTGCAATCATGGGAATGGTTCTTCATTAGTCCTACTAAAAGACACATTGCAGTCAAGACATAAAAATATTAAGAATAGTGTAAAAAGTCTATTTTGGAATCAACTGATAATGGAGGTTCCTTTATCATTGATATTATAAGAGTTTTTAATTAGAGCCAGGTTTGGCTACTGAAAGCAGAAAATAGGGGTAACTGCAGTTTTCTGGTTTAGACAAGGAAGAAAACTGGAAATTTTAGTACAAGTGAAAGGAGCTTTGGTAATATGTGCTTGGACAGGGCTTTTCGCACTACTTTTGTGATTCCTTGTAAATTGTTTATTAACTTATTTTCAGCCAAAATCCATGGCATTTAGTTCTAAATTCTGCATATAATTCTGCATATAATTCTGCATATAATTCTGCCTTGTGGAAAAAAATTGTAGTTTTGCCATTAACCTTAACGTATAAAGATAAAAATCGCAGCTCCTTGTAGACAAGGAATCCATTACATAAATTTTCAAAAAGGACAATCTACTGAAAATTTCACTGTAAAATGTAGTAAAATTTCAAAAGGAGTGACATTATTCAGGATTTGTTGTTCAAATATATTTAAATTCACTGGAAATAAGAGTATCTACTTTGGACTAAGGCATGTGGATGGAAGAACATTAATTGCATGTGTAAAACAGTCATGTAATTTAACAATTCTAATCTACTTTTTTAATAAGAGAATATAGAGGATCTGAGTGAATCTAATCTCAGAATACATGCTCTGAGTTATAACCTCAGAAGGACAAATGTGTATATGTAATGTAAATATCCTTTATAGTTATCGATGTTTAATGCACTTTTCAAGATCTTCACTTTAATAAACTGATTGTGCTTTGCAGGGTCTTAGTAGCCCTCTCATTTTCCTTTGTGAAGCAGAGGCAGTCTGCTCTACCAAAGTGTTTTTTAATCTCTTACTGTGACTTATGTGCATTCATCCTTATCCTATGAATAGAGAATGTGGAGTGTATTCATTCCTATTTGTGGCAATCTTTTCCATATTTTAAGATTATTTTATCTGTGAGATAATTCTTCAATAGACTTAGGTGATTGTAGAGACCACTGCTGAGCAGAAAACTACTTCATTTTATTTTCAGATAGTGCTCCCGTTAACATTTTTTCAGTAAAATACATGTCTTTTCTATAGTGGTATGGCATGTTGATCTGTGTTTTACTGTGTGCTCCATGTTCTGTCCTGAAGGTCTTCTATCAGTCACTTGTAGCCTGTTTGTATAGTTGATGATTTCTGTGGTATGTTCAGAACTCTGTATTTATCTTTGCACCCTGTTCTTTCCAAAACACTACTTCATTTTGTCCAGGTTGCTGTGAATTATAATACCGTCTCCAGTGACCCGTCGGGCTTCTCTTAGCTTGTCATTTGTAAATAATAACTGGAATAGATTTTTAAAGAAATCCAGTGGATTCATATCCAAAGTTTGATAATGAGTCACTTTTAAATATTAAGTTAGGCTTATCAGCCACTTAGGTATCTGCTTAGTGTAGTTTTAGAAGTTTTTAAGCCTTCTTTATGACAAATGCAGTAAGACAGTTCTGCATTTATACAGCATGTGTGATGTCTGCTAATTCTTCCTTTCCATTGGGCTTGTTATCCTCTAAAAGGATGAATTTTGGTTGATTTGATATGATTTGTTCTTCACAAAACTGTTTTCCGTATCTGACATTTTTACCTTGATTGTATCCACAAATTATATGTCCTAGTATTTGTTGAACAAATAGTTTTACCTGCGAACAGAAGGTAGTCATTAGTCTGTAGTTCTCTGATGAGAGTTCTCATCTGTTTACCTGTTTTGTCCCCTGCTTAAGAATGGGTATAGAAACACTCTTACAGTATTTTGGAACCTTACCCATCCTCAAAACAGTTGGGAGAATGCTTTTTAATTTTTCATTTAGAAAACCCTGTTTAAACATTTGCATTACAAGTTTTTACTCCTTAATATAATTTATAATTAAACCATAAGTAGTGTTTAGGTGTCTAGTACACTAGCCTATTCAATAGACATGAAGTGGAAATCACCCCCCTAAAGACTTCAAGTTGAAGGTTTTTTGATTATTCATATTGTGTAAATATATAGCTTCACTGCATTGCGAGCAAAGACCTTGATTTTGGATTTTGTGAAACAGTGTTGTGCTCAGATAAATCAAGATAAGCATAGAAGTTGTTAAAACACTGCCAGGAATATAGGTGAACCAGTCTCATGTTGGTGATTTTTAGAGTAAGGCGTCTTGAAATACCTAATGTTTTCTGTGTACAGATATTTTCTAAGTCAGAGATATATTTTTCAAAAATTTGGAAGATCTGTTCAGAAAAACCTGTTAGGAAAATGAGTTCCTTATAGATACTTTATTTTGGTAACTACCTCCTATCGATAGATTTTCACATCAGCATTTATGTGTTACTCTAAAACAAAAATTCATTGTTTACTTACAGGACAGAAATGCAACTCGACATAGCAGAATAAAAGCTTCTTATTAAGTAGGTGACAAAAGAGTGAATTTAGATTTGATCTTCATCTCCCTCTAGTGACACATTCTTGTACACCAGTGATGCCTGGAAGTTGTATGTGTAGTGAGTTCATATACCATCAGTTGTGTAACTCTTGTGGATTTCTGACCAAAATGTAAAAAAGCGTAATGTTTAAATCTATTTTTGCATCAAACAGAGGATTGAATCTTTGGACAAACATTATAAATCTAGTGTACTGAGTTATTTATAATTGCATGTATAAGCAAATCTTAATGTTTGGTGTATTGGCTTCTCTGACTTCATAAGAGGTAGACAATTTATAAGTAGCTTTAAACCTGGTTAAGCTCAAAAGATTTTACTCTTAATGTTTAAACCTGATTAAACATAAGAGTTTAACTCTTAATTTGAATGCTGTGAAAATTAGTTTATGAATTTGTAGAATACCCCACAGTCATGGAAGTATTTGAAGCAAATTAGTTACTGTGAACATACTCCTCCATGTTGACTTCTCAAAAGGCTCTAGAGCCCTTTCATTCTAAATGCAAATGGCAATGGTCTTTTTTTGAAGAAATTGTATGTATAGAAAAGAATTTGGATCTCAGCATTTCACTCATTCTTTTAATTTTGAAAACACTGTTATAAAGATTGCAGTGGATTTGCATTAATGCTGATCCATGACTAATTGTAGGATTGTACTGATTGTGTAGTAGAAAGTACTGTATTTTATGCTTTAATTTGAAACTGTGAATGGTTTCAGTAGATCCTACCAAGACATTTCAGCATAATTATGTGGTTTTACTTTTTTATAGATTAAAATTAATTTCCTACCTCCTTAAGTCTTTCAGTGCTTTTGGGAAACAGTATTCTGTTCTGTAAACAAGCACTTAAAATCTGTCCGATTAGTTTCTGGCTTCTTCTGGATATTTATTAGATACTTTTCTGTAACTGTATATATACCTACCAATTTTAAGGTAGCTACGAAGAAAAGCAACTGGGCAGTATGTCCTTTCAGGCAGGTCATTTCTCTGTGCTTGGGCTCACTTAAGTACTTTCTTGGTTACAAGGTCTGCAGTCCCCTTTCTGGATCCTTAAAAAAAAAAAAATTTCCTTTCCATCACTCACAAGATTTTCCTTTTTTCCAGGACTTCTTTTGCTGGGCATCTGGCAGGGATTCTTGTTGGATTGATGTACACTAGGGGACCTCTGAAGAAGATTATGGAAGCCTGTGCAGGTATATAGTTTTGTTCAGTTTATAAAATCTGCATGAGAGACACTTTTATTTTTAAAATTCAGAAAGCCTTGCATACAGAAATCCAGGCCATTCCAGCAAGTTTTTAGGCAATCTGGTTTTTATGTGTGATTACTTGATAGGTTGAGTACTTTATTCATGACTGTGCCATCAAGATGACCATGGATATGGTGTTTGTACAGTGGGAAATTATTTGTTCAAATATGTATGCTCTTCACAGGAGGTTTTATCACAGTTTGGTGATACAGTCTGTAAATCATGTGTATTTAGAAGTTTTAAGTGGACAAATAGAGATCGAAACATCAGATTTCCTACTCCACTGAAGCACACAGGTGTCAAAGTGTTGCATGAGTTTAATGTTAATATTGCATTTTCTATGGCTATCTGATGACTGTTAGGACAGTCAAGCATCCGATCATGCTGCCTAGGGATGTTCATCAGTCTCCATCCTTGGATGTTTTTAAGACTTAACAAGATAAAGCCCTGACTGAGTAACCTGATCTCATAGCTAATCCTGCTCTCAGTAGAGTCAGGCTAGGAACCTTCTAAGGTCCCTTCCAAACTATTCTAGGATTCTGTGATAAAATTCATGGTACTGCTAGTGACACATGCTATGGAGATCCTGTTGTGTGACTTAAGACCTGGAGGAAGGAGTGTACTAGTACACAGGTTGTCATCTTCTCCTGTGGACGAGAGCAGAAATAGTACAATGTTATTCCAGTCCTCAGTTTTCTGTGCATTAACCTATTTGTCGTGGTTTAAACCCAGTCAGCCATAAATCAGCCACGCAGTCTCTCTTACCCCCCCCCCCCCCCCCTTTTCTTCCACCAGAGGGATGGGAAGGAGAATCAAAAGAATGTAACTCCCACAGGTTGAGATAAGAACAGTCCAGTAACTAAGGTACTAACACAAATCACTACTGCTACCACCGATAATAATAAATGATAAAGGAAATAACAAGGGAAGAGAATACTGTACCACCTGCTGACTGATAATACCCAGCCCGACTGAACACTGACTGATACCTAGTCCAACCCCACAGTGAACTAGCCTTTCCAGGTAACTCTCAATCACATCCTGGGCATGATGTGCTGTGGTATGAAATACTTCTTTGCTCAGTTTGGTTCAGGTTTCCTGTCTCTGCTTCCTCCCAGCTTCCCCCCCTCCCTGGCAGAGCATGAGGCTCAGAAAGTCCTTGGTCAGACTAAATATTTGAGGAGTAACTAAAAACATTGGTGTTATCAGCGCTGTTCTCAGGCCAAAAGTCAAAACCACAGTGCTGCACCAGCTACTAAGAAGGAGAAAAAATGACTGCTGCTGCTGAACCCATGACACCATTTTTATCAATGAACAGTCTCAGTGCAGAAATTATCCATTATATATTCTGGAGAGCATTTGGTAGGTTGCTTCCTGTACTTTCAGTCTACATGTTGCTTAATGGCACATTACTATAAAATCTGGAACAACATACAGGCTTACCAATACTATATTCCCTCACTAAATGCTAAAAAAATTGATAGATACTCATGGTTTCATATTTGTGTCTGATGAAACAGACTCTGAAAGAAAGTATTTTAAACTTGATTTTTGTATTTTATGAAGACAGGTGTGATTATTTTATTCTAATAGTACATGTGTTATATTTAGGTGGCATTTTTTCAATGTCTGACCCTGCCAGGCCAAGGGATTACTATTCAGGTAAGTTCTCTCACCTGCTTACCTAAACACTTACTCCAGCTTCAAAAGAATAACTTTTGTTAATGATAGAAAACCTGATCTGCCTGATCTGGCAGTTTTATCTGTTCCATTCTAGGACTTCCCCTACTCACGAGGGAATTTCTTCCTTTGAACACTTTTTGTAAACCATGTAATTTACAAGGAAAAAGCCCACTCCTCAACAGAATAAATTTAGGCTTTCTTCACAGTATATAGATGAATAGTTAGAATACTGGCACACTTTGAATATAGCGCATTTGATTCACTTCTTATGTAGGTGGAATAATTATATGTGGTGTGTATAGAAATAATAGGTGGAGGCCTTGTCTAGGAGGGACAGGAGAGGAGCCAGCTGTGAGAGGGGCTATGTGTTGGATCAAAGCTGAGGGATGTATAGCTTAGAGCATGTTATCTCCTGCAGTGATTTTTTTACTCTTTCCTAACCACCTGCTGTAAGAGCAAGATAAATATGTAGTGATACCTCCCTCAAATACTTGCCACTGTGCAGTGGCTTGTGCCTTAAGATGTTCTCAGCAGCAAGTTCTATGGAGGAATTTTGTCTTTAATAGTCTGTGGTAGATTCTTCTTTTATGAATTTGTCAAAAGCTCTTTGAATCTCCATGAACTTTTTTAACACCTACATCGTCACAGAAGAATTACTTCACAGTTTACTTTCTGGTGTAGAATCTGTCATTTTTGTTTGCTTTGCATCTGCTAGCCGCTAATTTCATTTGATGCACATTAATCCTTCTCTAGGAAGGGAAACTAAAAGAACCTAAACCTTCATTCTTCATGTACTTCATATTCTTTATGGTTTTATCGAATTCAGTCCTCACCAGGATTGACTCACCATAGTCATCTAGTTTTTATCTGGTTGAAAAGTTGTCTATATGGTTACTTACACAAAAGCTATTTTGTATGGTTGATCATTCTTACTATTCTCTGATGCTTAGTAATGCAGGAGTTTTTATTTTTTTAATAGTCTTTAATAAGCAATATGTGCTTACTCAAACCACAATGAGCCAAGGTGAGCACTGGTTTTATTTTTCATGGTAGATTTTTGTCTTCCATTATCTACCTCCAATTTCATTATAATGAAATTAATTAAATAATTAAATAATTCCCACAAGTGAGATTAGGCCCTTGAATATTTTTGAAGCACTTGTTTTGTACTTCCTGACCAAAAGATATTGACCTACTTTCCTTACCAACAGCAACAAGGATTGTAATAACTTAAATTTACCCAGGATTTCCATTATTCCAGTTCTCAAGTAAAAAACACTTAATCTAAAGGCTAGTAAAGAAATAAAATTAATATTTTGAAATGAAGTGAGATGTGAACATAGCCTGTGTAGTGAGCGCAAGCTCCGTGTTTCCATGACTGCCAGTGTCAGCCCAGCTGAAGATGTTTGCCTACGTACACGTACTGTTCAGTCTGTCAGAGCCTGGGTGTGCTGCTTGCATTGCTCTGTATTCCATGTTCATAGATGCTCAATTTTCCTTCAGTATCCCAGTACAGCAGGGTAAATGGGAACTCTAAAAAATTTATGTTGGTAAAGGTACTTTAATGGCTAATGAAGATAAGAATTTGTACTTGACATTTAAACTCCATAATCTACTGTACAAACACCAGCTGCTTGGAGCTTGGGTGGGTGTAAAAGACCACCCCTGTGATATAGGAGCAGACTGTGAATAGCCTTTTAATTTGCAATATGTCTGGCATCTGAGAAAAAAAACCTTCTATATGCTGACAACAAGGAAGTCTGTAGCTTTTTGCATGTCTTGAGCAGTCCCCAAATAGCCATGCTGTTCTGAGTTTTTGTGGCAAAAGGAGTGTAATGGAGAGGGTTAACCTGAACTATCTTGTCTTCCAAGTTTGGCTTTAGATGTAACCAAATTTTTGATGTTTTTTTTTTGGTTTGGTTTGGTTTTTTTTTTTGGTAGGTGGTTTTTTTTTTGTGGTGGTGTTCTGGTTTTGTACTAAATAAATTTCTCTAAAATGACTTACAACTGCAGTTAAAAAAAAGCTACGTTTATGATAATTCCTTGTGTACATAGTTTGTAATTGTCTTTCATCCTATTTATGTGTTTATGGAAGATTCAACTTTTTGTCTGGTGTATAATACATGTAAAAAATTTGGCCATCTGTGAATTAGGAAAAGTCTCTTTGGTGTCATGGGCTAATGCCGCATTTCTTGTTTGATTTTTTTTTTTTTTTTTTCATTTTCTGATATTGCTGATTTATTACTATTTGCTTTTAAATACCTATTTAAATAGAAAAAGATAAATTTATAATCAGAACGGATTTCATAAAACTACAAGCAAAGGGCTTTATAAGAAAAAAAAAGTGTTTTAAAGTGTAGTTTTAACATGTTTAGTGTTTAGTAACTAAGTTGTTTTCTCTAAGTGCACTTTGTGAATACAGTATTAGGACGTTTATTTTGATTAATTGGAATACAAGCTGTAGCAGAAAAGATTAGGGCAAACTGAGCACTTATAACTTGATGACAGTGTAAAATATCAAACATATAAAATTTACAGTAATAGAACAAACTTAAAATACCACACCCTTCTTGTTTCATCAGATAATTTCATGCTTTTAGTATCAGAATTTTCGTAGTCTTCATTTATGCAGTTTTTTGAAGCCTTCAGAAAATAAATTTGTAGCTGAGAAAAAGTTTATTCAAATTAGCATAATGCAGAGGGAAATTGAGGAGACTACAGGAAGATTGCATCCCAAGTGTGTATGTGTAACAGTTAAATGGTATTCTGTAGCCAGTTTTGCTTTTCTGTAATATTGCCTCTTAAATGTAGCCAGTAGGTCTTAAAGGCCCTTAAAGTTTGTTGAAAATTGCTTTAATTCATACAGATGAAAAGACAAAAGTATTTTCTGACCAGAGGAGTTGATGGAGGGTAATGCAAAATGTTCACTACAAGACGTATGAAAATTCTCCCCATGTCAACTGTATGTTCCAAAAAGGAAAAAATTTGCAAACAGACAAAATTAAATCTTTTTGCTCTGTGTATAATGTATACATACATCTTTGTACACACAGGTGTATATAAAATACCTGTAGGAGTATGTGCATAATAGATATATGTGACCAGCAGGACGAAGGAGGTGATCCTGCCCCTCTACTCTGCTCTCGTGAGACCTCGCTTGGAGTATTGTGTGCTGTTCTGGTGTCCTCAACATAAAAAGGACATGGAACTGTTGGAACAAGTCCAGAGGAGGGCCACGAGGATGACTGGGGGCTGGAGCACCTCCTGTATGAAGACAGGCTGAGAAAGTTTGGGCTGTTCAGCCTGGAGAAGAGAAGGCTGCGTGGAGACCTCATAGCAGCCTTCCAGTATCTGAAGGGGGCCTATAGGGATGCTGGGGAGGGACTCTTCATTAGGGACTGCAGTGATAGGACAAGGGGTAATGGGTTGAAACTTAAACAGGGGAAGTTTAGGTTGGATATAAGGAAGAAGTTCTTTCCTGTTAGGGTGGTGAGGCACTGGAATAGGTTGCCCAGGGAGGCTGTGAATGCTCCATCCCTGGCAGTGTTCAAGGCCGGGTTGGACAGAGCCTTGGGTAGCATGGTTTAGTGTGAGGTGTCCTTTCCCATGGCAGGGGGGTTGGAACTAGATGATCTTAAGGTCCTTTCCAACCCTAACTATTCTGTGATTCTGTATCTGTATACTCCCATGTAGAATAGTGTGCAGTGTTCTGTTTTTCCTGCTTTTCCAGTTTAAGGTAGGGTATCACTTCCTTTATTTGTCTTAAGGTTCTAGAGCTTGGGATTTTTTTCTTTAACACAATAATTTTTAAGAAGAAATTATTTATCTCCTCACTTCATAGTCTGTGTTTGTTATTAATCACAGAAACTTCACAGGAAGTTATATATCGAATCCATATAACTGATGAGATAACGCAAGTATCTAATAGATGCTAATAATCCGAAGATGAAGGGAAATAGTAATGCTCAGTTTGTTTCATACAAAACCATTTTGAATTATGTAATTTTAAAAAAACTTGTGTGTGTTTTCTGTCAGAAACTGGCAATGTTTCTGTATTTTGGTTCTTCAATTTCCCTGTCCAGCTGTCTGGAAGAGAAGTTAAAATGTCACCCAAAGCTTTTAATTTTGAAGAAGCAAAAATGGAATAGAGAAATGGAACTTTTCTTTTTAGTTTTTTCTCAGTTTAGATTTTCTGTGCCCAGGCAAGATCAACTTGTGTTAAAAGGAAGAAAGCCTTGCTCAATTCTCTAGCCAAGTATATTTTTTCTTTTAAATCCTGTGTGTTTGGGTGTATTATGGGTTATGTTTGTTTTGACAAACTTGGTAAATGACCAGAAATTCTGGGTGGCAGCAGGATGGGAAACTTAGAGTGATTGTGACATTAGATGAGATCTATGGTGTGGTGTTTTTTTTCTAGGGGGGATGTATCTATGCAGTAGCACCATGTTAGCTGCATATATTACTGCAAAAACTTGCAGGAGTATTTTCTCACTTGTTTTCTAGGTCCAAACATTATTTGAATTTATGATGACATTGTTTAAGGATACTGGGGGAAAGGGGTAAGCAGGTGAAAAAAAGCCTGAAACCTACCTGTTGTTGCTGTTCTAGTGACATTAATAAGTTGTCCTAGTAGTGACAATTGCATGTTAAAAGGAGCTGATGAAAAGTATCTTTTGATTTCAGTATGAAACTTGTTACTAGTAACAGTTCTATGACACAACAATTAGAAAAAAATAAGATTCCATGCATCTTTTTACTGTTGTTTTTCTTTCTCCTATTACCAGAGTCTGGCTTTGTAAATTAGAAATTGCTTCATGGTATCTATTGTACAAGTAATTGAATTCTAGTATTTTTATCTTTTACAAGTTAAAATAATCTGTAGAAGAACGATAACATAAAGATGATACCTGATTCCACACTCTCCTACTGAGTAGCGACAGTTTATTTGCTTTATTTTGTATTTGTTTTACAGACTATTATGGCTATTCAAGTTACCAGTATGGAACGCCAAGGAACTATTATGATTATACAGGTGGGCTTACTGAAGAAGAGCAACTTGAAAGGGCAGTGCTAAACAGTCTTAATGAAAGAGGTAGGAATTTTATTGAGTTTTATATTTTATGATTCATACTGGGGAGGAAGGGAAGATGGATTGCTCATTATTTTCGTTATTTTGAAAAAGCCTTTGGAAACAGATGAAATTTTCCTGGTAGAATTTTTGAAGAATGCAGTGTGGGGAGGCAGTATCATTCTCTTGGTATAATTGCATTTGTTCATAACTGCTTACTGTTTCTTTACCTTGCTACTGTTGTAGTAAAATAAATTCTTTTATAAAACCAACCAAACAAACAAAACAACCAAAAACTTAAACTAAGTTGCTGTGCCAAAAAAAATATCTTGCAATACTCTAAAAAGTAGTGTGAAGTTCTATAATAGAAAAACTGATGTTGCCAATATTTAAACTTTGTGTGTACATTTTTGCTTATATAGAAATTTAATTGTCAAGCACTGTACTTGTTTCTTACTCTTCACACTCTTTTTCTACCATAAGGGAAGCTTATATTCTAGATAGCTGAAAGACCTAAAATAATAATAAAAAAAAAACATAGTAATGCTTAAAAATAAAAATGGCCTTTGTTTTTAACTGAAAGGTATTAAAGAAATTGGTATAAAATACATTCATTAGGATATATTTTATCTTTTCATAATGCAAGTGCACTTACAATGCAAGGGAACAAATGCTTTGTAGAATTTGTTTTTCAGTTTCTGAAAACTTCAAGGCTTGAGGAAAAAATCCCGTTTAATAGGACTGGTGGCACATTATTAAAATTGTCTTTTGCAAAATGTATATCACGCAGTTATGCAAAATTTTTGTGTTGAAGTGATAAAGGACAGAAATGAACATACTATACGCTGTGTGGAATTGAGATAGTTTTTCATATCAAACATTGCTTCCTCTTTAATCTGTTGTGTGTCAATATGGATTCTGGAAATTGAGCCAAAGGCTTTATGTGCTCATTAACAAGAAATCCAGATTTTTAAACTTGGTGAAGCTGTAACATCTTAATAATAGTAATAACCTTGACAATATTTCATCAGTGTCATCCTTCTCTTTCATAATCTTGATATTCTGTCTTCCTGGGTGCAAGGAAGTATTGGCTGATTTGGAAAAAGATACAGAAGCCTCTACTTGTAACAACAACCCTTAAAATGTGGAGCACCATTCATAAATGTCCACTCAGAAATTCAATGTACACCACTGTTATGGCTGTCAGAGAAATACCAGAGAAAATATGAAATGAATATCTTGACAAATCATCACTTTTACTATCACACCTTCTGTGATCTTATTATTTATTACAAATAATGTCTTATTATCTGGAAGATGGTTTTAAAAAGTCAGCAGATGAACTAAGATTGTGAATAGGAAAAGGCTTTTCCAGCTTGAGAAATTATATTTTTTTAAAGTAAATATAGCTTTTTGCTTTATGAAGTTCACATCTATTGTAAGAGTAACCTGGGAGGCAGAAGTACAGACTTTTGGGGGGGGGGGGAGGAGAGAGGAAGTGATTTTTTTCCTTTATCTTATTTTTTTTGTGTTCACCTTTGTTCTTTAAACGTAGTTCTTTCTACCTGTCCATCAACACTGTGAAGCTAGAAACATAAAAAAAAATTCCTACAGCAAGATTATTACTGCAGTTTATTTGTTCTAGAAAAGGTTGCAATCTGAGCAGTTGCGTTTCAGTCAAACTCTACTTAAGAAGCTAGTGAGAGTCTTAGCTTTCAAATAAACCAGTCGGGCAGCACTGAATCCATCCTGTTTGTCAACAGAAAATGAGTTACTGTCCATGCTCTTAGGAATAGTTAAAAATAAGCAAAGTCGTATTGATACGTTATCCTGTGTGATTTTGGGAAGGAGTGTGTCTAAAATGGGCTTTATTGTAAGGGGTGCTTTTTATTTTACTGTAATTTTGTACAAAACATTTTATATACTTTTTAAAAAAAAGTTTTTCAAAGCTTGTAATATTAAGAAGTGCTATCTGCAAGAATAAGCCATGCTTGTGGTATTTTTGAAACTATCAAGGAAACAAAATACAAATAGCAATGACAAATAATTACATAGCATACACTTTAAAGGCTTTTGCATTTAGTGTGGAACTACTGCAGCTTTCATTTGGAACCTTACATAATCAGCATTACTACAGGTAAGTAATTTTTGTCTGCTTGTTGTTTTTGGACAAAGATGAATTTTTGACTCTAAGAGGCAATATATACTCACTTGGTAAATGCCCTTTGATGAAACATGAGATAGAATTTAAATAGCATCTCTAAGTATATCTCACTGATAAATAACTGTGACATACCAAGTCCCATTTTTACCTTCAGTTTGTGACACCAGCTTTTCATAACATTATAGTAGTGTCTGTTTTCAGTATTAAGAGCTTTTAAGCCTCGGGTAAGTGAAGCGGGAAAATGTATCATTGTATATTTCTTCGAATATAGTTTGTGGTCAAATATATAGAGATGTTATCAGTGATTGCACAGGAGTGCTTTGATTTTGCACCTTTCCTACCTGCTGGAGCACTTTAGTTTGGATAAGACTTTAGAGCTGTACTCTTAAAATACTTCCTTAAGCAAGCTGCTTAAAGGTTAATCGTGCCTATAGGCAGGTGCTTATTTCACAAAGAGAGCAGTACAGAGCATGTAATTGATCATACCTGGTTTAGTGGCACAAAGGATGAGATGGAATTTACTGTACTAGGATATTCTTCCCTGTTGGTTAGTTTCAGAAATAATCAGTTTGTATGAGCACTGTCCTTTGAAAGTGAAACATTCTTCCCTAAAGCATGCCATTCACAGTTGCTTGCTATTACATGGATGATGAAACAGGTATTTAACATGAATAAAAAATACATAAAATTATAGAAAAATAAATGGATGTAAAAATCAGGTACCACAATCAAAATTTAGGATGCTGTTTTGTTTTTAATACTACTTTCCTTTTTTACCCAACTATGACATTTAAACCATCACAGTTGCCTTGTAGTTTGGACAAAAAGTACCATTGTAATTTTGACTTAATTCCCCCACCCACTCTTTTGTTGGACAAATGCATTTATTACAGTTTATAGGCCACAAAAATGCACCATTATGGGTTTAGAATGTTGATCCTTTCCTACAAGTTGTGTTAGTATCCTGCTAAGCTGTTAAAACAATCCCTGGCATAATACAGAATTCCCTGGTTTCAATTGTTCACAACTGAAAACTAATATGTATTAAGACATGCATCAAAGATCAGGAGTTGTTCTTGTATAATCTCATATATGGGTTATCTAAACCTACTATAAGGGCACTGCATATCTGTTTATTCTACATTCAGGCATTCTTGAACTGCAGTTCTATTTTTGTGCTCTATCTGGAAAACAATAGCATCTAATGCAACAAAAAAATTTCTAGGCATGTTTGAGATTTATGTAGGCATTAGTTTTAATACTTTCAAACTGTCATAATGATTTAGGTCAATTTAGGAAAACTAACTTGTTTATATTCTTTCCACTCCCAATTTTAGACATTCAAAGATATTCAGATATTCAAACAAGAATCTTTTAAACAGCATTTTTTTTTTTCTTTCCAGAGATGCTTTGTGAGTGTGTGGGGTTTCTGTTTGTTTGGTTTTTTTTTTTTTTTTGTTTTGTGGTGGTTTTTTTTTGGTGTTTCTTGTTTGGTTTGTTTTGTTTAATGTAATTCTTAGCATTCTTAGTCTCTTATTTCTGTGTTGGTTACAAATTACAATAATTCTCCCCTTTAAGTCAGGAAAATAATTTTGGATTTGATATTTAAGATACGATTTTCCTGTGAAGTTAAAATATATGGGTGTAATATTTGCTTAGTATATTTTTGGAGGTTAGTTTATATCTTTTTTTTGCTAGTATTAGCAGCCATCCTTAAAGTAACCCCAGTATAGAGAGTATACAGTATCTCTTATCTGTTGTTTACTTGCTGTTCTACTCAGAAAAAATATCTTCATTAGTGTAGGATGTGGATTTGGATTTTTCTTATGGTGGGTGTTGGTATTTCTTCAGATTGGAACTTGTGTCTGTCTCTCAGTCTCAATAATGTTAAGAATTCCATGCAGGATCATGTCTGCACAAAGGAATTTTCCTCTTTTTCTTGAGACTAAGTTTTTTTCTTAATGTGTAGATGGTAGTCCTTATAGTTTGTGATTAAAGAGAAATACCGGTAAGTATACATACATAGTTATTTCTCTTATATTTTATGAGACGGTCTATAAATGCATTTCCCTACTTCTAATTTAAAACAAAACAAAATAAAACCGCATCCACTCATAGTTTTTTAGATGGCCAAGGATGGACTAGTCATAGGTACATTTGTAGTTAGGAAATACCTAGGCATCTGGCTTATCCTTTGAAATTTTGAAGGTTCCCACTTTATGTTATCTTCTACTGAGACTGGACTTTTAATTAGTAGTCTATGAAATCTGCCAAATCCATGGAAGGTTGTAATAAAAATGAAACTTATGCGATAAGACTACAGAGAAATGCTGTATAATTAATTTCTTTTTCCAATCTGTATTGTTTTTCCTTCCTGCAATTGTAGGAATGCCAGTCATTGCATTTGATTATAATGGTTTTCTGTAGAAGTGTCTTAAAATAGATTATATGCTCAAATATGCAGTGCATGATGTCAGATTAAAATACATTTCATAAAGTCATATGGTAGAACTTGCATCTGATTCTTAAGGCTTCTTGGAAAAATGCTTTCACCCCTGAGTAGAACTCTTGTTCTAAATATCTTTCTAAATTCGCAGCTGTGCTCTGTGGTCCTGATCACGAGCACTTTCTTCAGGCAAATTTCCAGAATATTAAATCAGAAAATTTTTCAACAAATGCTTAAGTACCAAACCACTGGCAACAAGGATAGCGTGAGTTCTATTATAAATGGTTAATGAACGTATAGCAATATACTTCTGTCTGTCTCTTCATAAAAATAGTAGTTGATGTAGGATTCACTTATGTCTTAAATTTTGTATATTTTAGTGAGGAGCTTGGGGAGTGTTTAGTTTTCAAGCAGTGCTAGTTTGGCTCAGATACTAAAGTGCAGATAATACTGTTTAGAACCAATTGTACTTGGTTTGGGAAGAGACACAGGGGTACTTGATACAGTTTTGTTCAATGTTCATAGTGTATTCAAAAGTTTTGTATTGTGTAAAGGCTTCTAAAGAATTAGAACTGAGGAAATCAGTTTCTCCTTTTATTTTCACTGTCTTCCTCTTGTCCTGAATGCTACACCTTTTTCTTCATTTCTTCTGTCTTTAGGATTATTGTTACATGTGAATCCATACAGACCATTTGGCATCCTTCTAGGAGAGGCATGATTTCCTTTCAGGAGCAGTGTGTGGGGAGCATTCCTTCCAATGTCTGGAGGAGAATGTACGAATGTAAGAATGCCTTTGATGGATGAATCAACACTAGAAAATGTGCAAACTGCTAGTGTGGACCTCAGTAGTTTTGGTTTTTTTTATTTGCCTTTTCTACTTTCCTGTGCATTGTTTTCCTTCTGCCTTTGAACCACCACTACATACAGAAGGGAACAAGTTCAGCAGTTTTTTTGTAAATTGAAAGAGCTATGTTCTCTTAAAATAGTATTAACAGAAACTGGGTTATGGTCCAATGTACTTAAAAGTTGGTTATGCAAACGAATGAGGCTTTGTTCCCCATTTCTCTAATGTGCCTTTCCTGAAGAAGTCCTGTCTGTTGCAGTATAGAATAATGCCTAAGGATTTGGGCTTCCATGGCTGCAGCATTCCCGAGTTGTTTGTTAGAGGGATAAAAAGACAATATTTAAAAGTAGGGCAACATTTCATGTGAGTGATAACGTGTTTGAAGTTACGATTAAAGTGAAAAATTATGAAAATAGAAAATATTGAAGCATTGTGACACTAGTACATGGAGAATAGCTTAGAGCATAATTTCAGATTCAGTTTGACACCCTAAACCAGCAGGCCTTTCAAGGCTGTTTTGCTTGTGTTTTGTCCTGATATTTGCTTCTGCTTTGCCCTGGATTCTAGCACTATGCTAAGATTGCTGTGTTCAGTATTTAGCAATCTGGACATGCTGGCTTTCTTTTGCAGTGCAGCACATCTTTCATTCTTTCTATCAAATTCTTGGTAGTGTATTGGGTATTTTTGGAATCACTGCCTGAAGAGTTAACTTCCTTTGGTCTTTGGCAACAAGCTGACATTGTCATAACTGCTCTTGGGTTCCGATTATTGCTACAGAAGATTTTGAGAGAAGAATTAATTAATGATTTTATTTGCAATAAAAAGGTTTATAGTACTGACATAAGAAAATTATTCAGCTAAAATGTGTACAGAATGCTGGTTTCTTTTTTTTCTCCCTGTGACTTCCTAGGTAAATGCTTCTGAAAGTACTGCCAATGCAGCTGTCTTTTGGATGGTTTCCTTCTTGCCAAAGTTTCAACTGCTAAAGACAATTAAAATAGGAAGAAAATATGTTATTAAATAAATAGTTAAATCTTTGACTGTAGCTTGAGGTGTTCTTCTTGCATTCATACTACATCTATTATAAAAGCATGGTTTGCAAGTGGAGGTAGAGGCAGTTCTTGTAGTTTTTACCCAGGACTCAGTGATACTAATGGGAGTCTCTCCACTGGCTTCAGTGGCCTCTGGACTTTCACTATTTTATTTCTTTTCTGTGTTGTTTTTGTTTTGTTTTGTTTTGTTTTTTTAATACCCCTCAGTAACTTGAACTTTTTCCTTAAAGAAACAAATGTTTGTTTCACAGAGGGTTTGGAGGGTCACCTTCCTGGAGAACAGGCAGTTCTACTTAACAGCTGTGGGTATAATTAGAAGAAGCATTGTGTGTGCTGCATAAAAACACTGTCTTCCACCCTGGGGAAAGTGGGAGTTGCTGTGGAGTGACTCCAGTCTGCATTGGTGTTTCTGTTCATCCATCTGGGTTTTAGTCTTGGCATTGGGAAATGGATATTGTTTGAGGTTTTCTTTGTGCATCTTTGTTAGGCACGCAGAAATGCAGTAACGGAAAATCTGTGGTGGTTTTGGTTTTGTGTTTTTTGTGTGGCGGGGGAAGGTGGGGAGGGTTTGGTTTTGTGTGGTTTTGTGTTTTTTTGTTGTTTTTTTTTTTTGTTTTGTTTGGTTTGTCTGTTGTTTTTGTTCTTTTGGTTTTTTTTTTTGTCTGTTTGTGTTTTTTCCCAAAAAAGTGATATTTTTAACAAACTTGGTCTGGGGATGCTTTTAGAGGTAAATTAAGGTCAGTGAACATTTATAACCTTAGATTTGCTCATTATTTACTATTTTAACTCTTGTTTTATCATTGGATTTAGTCTACAGACACTTTATTTATTGGGAATCTCTTAAAAATTACATTCTGAACTTTTTTCTGAATGTCAGACTGAATAAATCAGTAATTTCTAGTAGCTTCAATAAAACAATATATATATAAAAATAACATTTTCATATTATATCTTGTTGTCCAAAATAATGCTTGCATCCTTGTGTTCTGAAACCTGTGTTCTGGTTTGCTTCCCTTCTATCCTTTGTTTTCTATTCGGAGTCTCTAGCTGGCATTTTAAAATAAATCCGATAATTTTAAGCATTACATAGATTCCCTGTTGCTGTCAGATTGCAGCAGTAGGATTTAGGATTATGCTCAAAAGAAATACACTGGAAAATTTTCCTTCATATTTAATCTGATATGCCTGTGCAGTGTTGTAGACATTGCGAGCAAGCTCAACATGCCCTGAAAGCTGGTTAGACATGAGCCAGCTCTGATCAAGAAGTCTTACTTTCATTATCTCAAGAAGTTTTACTAATGCAGTTGGTTAGATATAGCAAGCTTAAGAACAGTCAGATATGACCCTTTTCATTTAGTCAATTTTTGACACATTGCTGTGGCTGATAATGCTTTAAAGAATGGATACCACATTTATTTAGTACTTTTTTTAAACTTCATGTGAAGCAATTTTTGGATGAAGATAAGAATTTTGTTGAAAAAATACAGTTAAGTTTTAGGATACCTTTAATAACAGTTTTAAACAGAAAAACAGAGCCCATGTGCCTTTATTTACTAGAGAACTTGCTGTTTGTAATTAAATAATTTGCCAAAATTATTTCTGATCCTGATGGTATTTGGGATTTTTAGGGCTACTGAGACCCATTAGCACATACTGTTTAATTCTTGTTATTTTAGTTCAGTGTTTTTTTTTTAATAGATTATAAGTACACTAGTAAGGACATAAGTTGTGCATAACTTCAAAGTTCTAAGCAGCTCTGTAGAGGTAATGAGATTTAATTTGCATTCTTTTTGACAGAGAAGCTTTCAGCCTTTTCAGTTCTGTGTAACTGATTATCCTGTTTTGTTCTTGCTGTACTCCCTGTCTTAGACCTCATTTTTAGTGCCTTACTTCACTGTATTTTTGCCAGTATTCTTTACTTTGTCTATGCAGCTTACTGTAAAAACTGTTTCAGAGGAGAAAATACAGGTTATGTGAATAGCAAAATAAGTAATTTTAAGTAATTTTATCAAGTAACAAGTGTCTAAATATCATTTGTGGGTTGGAATTGGAAAACACTTCTAAACACTAGTGAATATGCCCTAACAAATCAACCAAGGAAAGAAACTGCATAAAGAGTATGGAATAACATGAGGCCTCCAATTCCAGATTTTTCAGTGAAGGATGTACTGCAGATGTTTGAAATAGATGAATGTAAATTGAAGAAACAAGGAAAAAGATACCTTGCTATTTGCAGCTGAACAAAAGACTTCTTCTAGATTATGATAAATACACAGCCTACCTGAATTTCTTCTTGTAACTGAAGTTATTCTTAGCTTTCTTACTATGAAGAGGAATAGATATCTATTTCTTAGCCTAAAGATAGGTTAAGTAGTCTATGTAGGTAAAGGGTTTTTTGTTTTTTGGTTGGTTTTTTTTCTAGTTGCTTAGCAAATGCCTTTAAATACTTGGGAATGAAAGCTATATTAGGTTTTATGTATCAACCATTTGAAGTTTAATAGTGAGTTTAGCCTGTGTAGGGGAACTAAGAGCTGGATAATTATTAGATGGTTGGGAAATGCAGTGAGATTATATTACATCATCTCTCCTGTAGTATTTTTAGCATCCAGCTAAATGGTAGTTGGAGGTAGCTATAAAACTAATTTCCTTAGCCCTTTTCTGGGGGCATCAAGTCCAGCAGTGGTCTATATCCTCTTATTTCTGCGTTGTAGTGGTGATTATTTGTTTCGAATGCATGATCTGAGTGTGCAGTTAACTTGTGGCTTATTCTGAGGCAGTTACTGATAGTGTTTAAAAATGTTACCAATGTGTTTTAACAACTTCTGTTACTTTAACAAGAGTCTTATTTTGTTGATATTGGTACCACAAAGGTGAGATTTTGAGGTATGATTAAAATAATCCTCTTTTAAAAACAAGGGAGAGAGACTCTGTGTTCAAGGTTGATCTCACTTGCTTATCTAACAATCTACTTGTATCTGTGCTAAAAGGAAACAAAATCTTTCAGGCTGTATAGCATGTCTGTATTTTGCAGAGAGAAAGATGAGAGACTCAAAGATTTTCTATTTTATAGGTTTTTTTTCCAGTTGTAGCTCCTGTCTGGCTTCTAGTACAACATAAAACAGTGTTTTGTTGGCTTCAACTCTTTCTGGAAGCCTCCTAGTCCTTCTGAAGTAGGAGAGGAGGAAAGATGATGTTGCATGTGTTCTTCCTTTCCTTAGGAATCTCTGTAAACTCAATAAATCAGAAGGTAGCTGCTTAATCTCGCCTTAAGACAGCACACTGTGCATTTGACTCTAGGTTCTTTGTGCCCTCCAGTTTACTACTTCCAATTCTATATGCATCAAAAATACCTGATTATGCATTAAAAATACATGTTTAGATGCTTATAAAAACTGAGAGAATGCCTTAAGTGTTCTTAAATAGAACCCTAAATATTGGTATTTTGTATTAAAAAGTAAGGTAAATCAGGTGTATACCACAGATATGGAAATGTGATACATAGTATGTAATCTGTAGCATGCTGAAGAGTAGTTTGTGAACTTTAATTATATCCTGCCATTATATGAGCTAGCAGGGCATACTATTTATAGAAGAAATGCGTTACATAAAACTGGTATAAATGAAAGCCAAGCAAGTGTTCTAAGTTGGTATGACGTGATTAAATATTTTCAAACCACCAGTGCTAAATAGGATTAATAAATAATATAAATCTTACCTATTTTAACCATCTTAACCTGTTTCCTGAGGAATGCCATTCTGGGACCCCCAAAGGACATAAACAGATTTTTTTTTTTCTTGAGAGGTCTGTACTGAAGGGTTCCATATGTATTCATCTTCCCACACATTTTTTCATATTTCCATTCTCTTCATTTCAGGAGGAAAAAAAAAGTAGCCTTATCTTTGTGAGCCACAGGAAAGTTACCTAAGGGTGGAGACAGTGATGGTTTATACTGTCTGTATTTACTAGAAGAAAGGTTTGAAGGGGCTGAACAGCCATCCTCGCTTTGGTGATCTATCTTTAGACTTGAAACAGTTCCTAGAAAAAAGGTTGGAAAAGGTTGTCAGGTCTGTGACCTTTTAGGCTAATGAATACAGTATTTCTTACTCCTTTGACAGCAACATAGGTACAGATGCTGACATGATTATATAATCAGACATGATAATACAGAAGATGCAGTTGAAGCTATTGAGCTGGGTAAAATGGTACCATCTACATGAGATGATCCTAACTGTCCCATTTGCAAGTACCCAAACTAACAGTCTTTGAGCATTTTGCTGGCTGCAGAAAACACAATTAGCAGAAAAAGAAAAGGAAATCCTACAGTGAGCTTGCTGTGAATTATAATACTTAGATATCAATCATAGAATGATTTGGGTTGTAAGGGACCTTCAAAGGTCTTGTCCAACCCCCCTGTAATGTGCAGGGATATCTTCAAGTAGATCAGGTTGCCCAAAATCACATCCAGCCTGGCCTTGAATATCTCCAGGGATGATGCATCTACCACCTCCCTGGGCAACCTGTGCCAGTGTTTTAGCACCCTCACTGTGAAAAAATCTTCATGTCCAGCCTGACTCTTCCCTCTTTTATATTAAAATCATCACTGTTCATCCTATCACAGCAGACCCTGCTGAAAAGTCTTTTCCCATCTTTCTTATAGGCCTCTTCTAAGTACTGAAAGGCTGCAATAAGGTGTCCCCAGAGTCTTCTCCAGGTTGAACAAACCCAACTCTCTCAGCCTTTCCTCATAGGAGGGGTGCTCCCACCCTCTGATCCATTTCTGTGGCCCTCCTCTGGACCCTCTCCAATAGGTCCATATCTTTCCTGAACCTTGGCTGTGCTAAGGCTAGGCTTCCTGTCATTCACACCTTTCAAAGGCCGGGAAAATCAAGCCACTATTATCTGTGTGTACACTTGTACATTAAATTATTATATCTGAGGCATCTGTTAAGGGCTCTCTTCTTGGAACAGACAAGTCTTTTCTGTCAGATCAGAGCTCTCTGCTTTTTAGTTGGCTGTATGGTACTCGGTTAAAAAGAGATTACCATTTGTCTGTACTTATCCTCCACAACTGTTATTTATATGATTATTTTCAACAAAAGTAAGAGGGTTTTGGAAATGAGAAATTTGTCCTTTGCATGGGCATTCAAGTGTTTGTGTAGTTTGGTGTTTGTATGGGTAACATGTTGACTAGTACCAGGAGGATAATGATGCTGAAAACTGTAAGCTAGTCAAGTGAAATATTCTAGGTTCTAGTCAGTATGCAAAAGAAATGCAGGCGCCCTGCTTTGTCATACCATCTCTATGTATTTCCTACACTTACATTCATTTATCTAGCAGCATCAGTATTTATCAAGCACCTAATTGCACATTCTGCCGGTCAGACTTTCACAGTTTGATAGCTTGATAGATTATTCCTGAAGCTTACAGAAACTGTTGTGCAAACCTTATTATCTAATGTAAAACTAAGGCCATTATTTCAGAGAGGAGGAAAAATCAAGCGAGTGTGTTTGATGTTACACTTCTGTGGCTTGTACTACAAGCAGAACTTAAAACCCATGTGGAGGCTTTGTCTGCGTGGCTCACCCTGTAAGGTAAGATTTTTTTTTCTTCTGTTGAATTTCAGGCAGGGGAGCAAAAACCACACACTTCACAGACATTCTATGGTATTGTTACACTGACAGGATGGCATGTTTCAAATTGGCCTTACGTCTGATATTGATGATTAGAGGGCAGTGTATAGGTGAAGACTAAATGGATGGCTCATTTGCACTACCATCTGGCTCAATAAGTTTTGCTTTGCTGTCAAGCAAGGCTTGCTGTGCCACAGACAGATCAGTCTCTCTGGTGTTTCTGTGAAATCTGTGTGCTGCTTTGTGCAGTGGTCTGTTTGCATTTGCAGTGAGTTTGGATGGAGGTTCACATTTTGTATTCAAAAGAGAAGTTCTGAATTATATTTTAGATTCATGTAGCTAGAACTTCTAATTCCAGTGATGTCAAATATGCCCCTTTACCTGAGTGCTGTCTTCATGGCACAGAAGTTGTCTTCAATTCTGGGGCTTGGGTTTTCTTTTCCTATTATCTACTGATAAGAAAAACTAATACTTCCCCTTACATTTGGAGGCTTGCCGTTTCCACCAAAATATTCTAAGTGATGTTGTTGCTAACAATGTTAGGGTTTTTTTCACCTCCTCCTGTCTGCTCTTCTAGATCGTGCATCAGGTTGACTGCATTTCAGTATTTGAAGTGCTGATCTGGTGCAGGGGGCTATAAGCTTATCGCTGTTACAGTGAAAAGCCTCAAAGAATGTACTGTGTGTGTCCAGGTGTTATAGTGTGGTGCTGCAGGTGCCTAAAATGAGAAAAATAGTAGACAAATTTTATTTGATAAAAAGGCAAAACTTAAGAGGATTCTTGCATAGAAGATAGCTGTATTAGTTGTTTGGCTTCAGGGTTAAGATGTTGGTTATGCAGTTGTTCTTGTTGGGACAGATGTTCTGCTGCAAAGCACTGTATACAGTATAGCAAGTTCTGAATTCAGGACTGGTTTAGTGAAGGAAAAAGGTATCTGTGTTCCAGTGGGTTTCACTTTGCTTTCCTCTTGATAGAACCCAGTGTGACAGAGAAACTGCTAGATGCTGGCAAATAATCCCTAGGTTTCAAACTATCCAGACAATAAACAACTCCATAATTTTCAGTGCAGCAGTTTCTCTAGAGCCCATCTGTTTCTAAATAACCCTATTTCTGCTTACAGTGCAGAATACTTTGTAGGCTGGAGATTGTCCTTATTTCCATGGTGGCCTGTGCAGCTCCAGTGCCAGCTGCTGGGTGAGCCAACGATGTCTCTGGACCTGGCAGGAGCACCCACCCACTGCTGGCTGCCTCCCTGCCAAGATATGGTGTAAGGCTCCAAGATGTCATTATTTAATCACTTTCTTGCTTGCTGATGGAGACTTATGCACATAATTAAATGTGTGAATTTAATATTGTGTCCTTTTGTTTCATTTCTTGAAGGAGGAGAGAAAGGTGGCAGAGTTGTAGCTGTCATCTTGAGCATCCTTTACTAAAACGAATAGATCTGCATGGGTTCCAAGTTGTATTATTTGTATTGCTCCTCAAGCATCCCTGAACTGCTTAAAGCAGCTCAGTGTGTAATGTTCTCTAGCTTTTTTGTTCTTCTCTACAAGATGCTTAGATCTTTCAAAACAGTGCTTCAAGTGTGAAACTCTGTTTATTAAAAAAATAAATAAAGCAGGTAATAGAACTTAAGTTATAAACCAGAAGTTTCTCTTAAGAACCAAAAGGATAATTAATGGGTGCAGAATTTTCGGTCCAAAGTCTCCAGTCTCCTATAAGGTATGGCTGATAGTCTTATATAATGATACATTTTTCTTTCTGCCTTTCTTGCATTTTTTTTAAATGGCTGTGTTAAACATGCCAGTAACTTAAATCCAAAACTTGGAACTTGACTGGAACAGAAAGAATATGACAAACTCTAGTTTATTGAGAGATTCCCCGTGTTAATAGTATCCTTCGACTTGAGAAGACATCTGCTCAGTATTTTTGTTTTTTCTGTGTTGTTTTAGTCCAAGAGTGCAAATTTGAATAACAATCTGAAAATCTGTGTTTGTTTTGGTGTTTTTTACCTAGTAAAAATGGTCTCATAGGTCAGCATAAACAGTTTCGCAATCATCTTTCCAAAATTGATGTTATGGTTACTGTACAAGCAGCTCCCCATGTAAATCTTGATGTAGATGAAGTGTTGAAGGAAGACTGGGAAGTGAGGGTAGGCAGATGCACTGGCAGTCCAAGCTGATGAGTTGTGTGTGACTGCTTTTCCAAGCGCAAAACATTCTCAGTTTTCTCAACTGAGAGATGCTGCTTCTTGATAGTGGGGAAAATAAATGTTAAAAAGTGAGGACAATCAGTGTTGTCACCTCCATTTCAGACTGTGTGTCTCTGAGTAATGAAATTCAAGGTTTTGATATACTGAGTAAACTTTGAACCAGTGCTTCGTGCATTATACATTATGCCTGTAGGGGACTGTAGGTTCAGAGTAATGTGCTGTAATGTATAACTGCAGTATTTTGGGCATATTTACTTAATATTTGGATGAAAAAGTTTATGGTTATTAAAGTTGTATCTGTATTGCACTAATGCAGGTTTAGTTAAACCAGTGGCAATTACAGACATCTTGTTTTGGTCCAAAGTCCTATAATTGTAAACTGCAGTAACAAAAAGCCTGCAAAACCCACCAGAGTGACAGGAAAGGTGTGGAGGATCTTGGTCTTCTTTATTCACAGAGCACAGTTCTAGTTCACAATAAAATTAATTTTAAAATATGCCGTGTAAGGGTTAGTGTGGTGTTCTAACTTTTTTGTACTATATTATTTGGTTTGATCTGTCATCTGGTGTTACAGCGGTTTTTGAAATACTTCAAATATAATCTTAAATTCCATTAGTCTTGAAATTTTTTTGCTGATGTTTCTTGCACAGAAGCCCAGGTGTTGGTTAGGTAAAAGTGCTAATTCATAAATATTTTTATTGTAATTAAAGTGTCAAGGGGCTATTTTGGGTAACAGGATAATTAAAAAATATATATGTATTAAAAAAAATGTATTTAAGCCTTCATATTCAGACAACTTCATTCTTCACTATTGTTTGAGGTAAAGTGTCTTCTTTTGAACGTAAAGCTTTTCAAAATACATTGTCAGTCTTTTTTTTTTGGTTCAACATAAAATAGCATTTTATGTCTATTTACAGCATCTGATTCTATTTCTAGTGATTATTAAAGCACATCTTATATTTGAAGTGTTGAGCGTATTTTATGGAGACTCTGCAAGTATTTGTTTTAACTGTAGAAGTGGTATCTGATTTCTTAAATAAAAACTAACCAGTTATGCTATATAGAAAAAGAAATGTTTTCATGAGAAAACCTTGATATTTGATTGAAAATGTCACTACAGAAAAGAATTTAAAAAAATGCAAATATTTTCTTAATTATGAGGATTAAAAAAAACAATAAATATAACTTCAGCTTTACACTACAGTTTTGACCCTGTTTGGTGCAGCCTTTGTGCAGTCAGGGTCATGATTAAATTACTCTTCATATATCAAAATTTCTATCTTTCAGCTATTGCTATTATTGTATTCAAAGTCTACCCATAAAAGTCAATATAAAGACACATTAGGCTTTTTAATGTTGTATTAGTATTGATATTATATATAAATAATACTATGAAAAGCCCTTAGCTTGCTGATTCTCTTTTCCATTTATTCATCTCAGGTATTACATACAAATAAAAAAAAAAATTAAGAATCATAATGATTTTTGTCATAAATTTTGTTGCCATGACAACATAAACATCATTGAGAATGTTGTAATGAATTCAGTGTTATTTAACAATTTCTTTACTTACTCTTAGATGATAAGGGAAATACATGCAGATACCTTCATTTGTGTTCCAGGTTGTACCTGCAGTTCATAAATGTTGACTTCAAAAGATTTATTGTGCTTTCTCAGGCCTTTTAATTAGACATTTCTGCCCTATTATGAAAGGGTCTGACGTCTACCTTGCATTGAGTCTTCCAATGTGAAGCTGCTGGGTATTTTAAATTTCTAACTTAATGATCTTTGAGTTTAAAAAAAACCCAGCTCTGTAATCCTATGTTTTTTTCTAAGCTTGTGGTCAGTAGGACACAGAAAAACTGTTTTTTTTTTTTCTTTTCCAACAAACTTTCTTGTATGGATAAGAAAGTAAAATGAGGGCAAATGTAGTAAATGAATATTCAGTTCAGCTTAATTTTTTTGTTGTTCAGGAAACCATTCTGCTCACGCTGCAGACTATATTAACCAATTACTTTTATTTTTTAATCAAGGAGATTGCTCTTGCATTTAAAAAGCATAAAATTGAGAAGCATTGCGATTAATGTGGCCCATGACGAGCTCTGGGATTTCGAGTCCATGTTGGCTTTCTGTAATACTTCGAACATTTGTCAGCTGATAACATAGCGCTTTCAGAGGCAGAGTAACAGCTTAAATGTTTTTCAGAATTATCTCTAGCAAGCTGAGACACAGGGAGAAGCTGAAGATAAAATCCTGGGATAGAAATTAAGTTCATTTCCTGTATGTTAATGTGAATTTGAAAAATGAGTGCATCCCATTTTCTAAACATTCATGTTAACGGTGCTGCCTGTTAGAGTTCGAGCATCTGTAGCTCTCTCTGGAAGCATTTTCCAAGAGTGACTTTTTGGTAAACAAAAAAACCCTACTATGAACATATTCTAAATATTTTCTCCAAATCATACATTTATTGGTGAGTACTCTATGAGCTAAAATGCCTTTGTAATTGAATCGGAAGCTAACAGTGTCACTTCTTAACTTCGACTTCCTGACTTAATGCCATGTAAACAGGCCTTCTGTGTTTGCCATGATTTCTGGTACAGGATACAGCTGTATTTGAAGTTCATCTCGAAAACAAACATAATAGTACATGACTTACTATTTGTTTTGCTAATTTAAATGAGATTCAGAGGTGAAAGTTTAAAAAATAATGGAGGTTACAAAGGCTGGTGTTACCTTTAAAGCTAATTTGCTTGTCCTTAACAGTGTATCTGTGCTTAGAAGGCAGACACAACGGTGTTTCCCAGAGCCCTTTAGTTGAGCAGATGTGTAACCATAATCTTAATTGTTTCTTTGCTCAGTGACTTAATGTGAATTGTGAGAGCTACTGGAATAGCCTGTTCTTGTCTTCTCTTGGGGTGCCAGGGAAGAGAACGTTGGTCTTGGTGTGCTATTTCTTCTCAGTTTAATTTGCCTACAGTTCCCTCTAACTGAGGGGCCGCATGTAGTTTATTTCTGAAAGTGCTTGCTGCCAACTAAGGATGGGAGTTGTATGTGCATCTGGTATGGGTCAGCACATGTTGGACTCCAATACTAAAAGCCAAACCAAAAGCTTATTTTGTGAAAATTAAATACAGAGGCCATTTAGCTAGTTCAACAGTTTAATGTTTACAGTATAAAGTAGGGTTGTGAAAAATGTGAACTAACAGATTAATACTTGTTAGATGTGGTTTGTTGGTTTGGGGTTTTTTGTTTTGAAGGGTGGGGGTGGGGATTTTGATGGTGGCTTGGTTTTTTGTTTGGATTTTTTTTGTTTGTTTGGGATATTTTTTTTCCACTGTCTTTCAGAGCAGTTGCTGGAAGTTGTGATTGCCCTGAAACCATCAGAACTGGAAACATTCAACTCCCTGTTTTCTTTTGTGTTGCAATGCTTTGTGCTTCCGAATAAATTTGCCTTTTTTTTCATATTACAGAACAACATCATGTTTGTTTTTCATTATGTCTTGTAGATTTTGGTGGCGCAACATATAATAATGAGCAGCGACCCTATGGGTTTTGGTTTCCACCTAACCAGCATTCAGAAGAGGAAATAAGAAGGCAAAGGCTTCGTAGGTTTGAGAGACGATGAAGTTGGCATGATGTAATTGCAAAGTGTTGATGTAATTGCAAAGTGCTCTTCAGAGTTACCAAATTGTGGATTAATTTGTAATCTGCAGATTCATTTGTAATCTTCCTTTTCTTTTTACTACTGTTTGCAAAACTGCAGAGGGTTTTGTGAGTTCAGGCTCAAAGTTGGAGCTTGCATAAAAAGTGTGAGGTAGGAAACAAAATGTGATCTTTGTCCGTCTCCATCATAATACACCTTAAATCTGCAAGAAAACTGTGGTTTTACCATGCTGTCTTCTTTTGTGTAACTTCAACCTTGGCTTTTTGACTGCTGGTATTCTCAGACAACACCTTTTCTTCATGCATAGCAGACACAAAAACATCAAATTTTCTATATAACTTTAAAACTATGCAATTTTTCCGTATGAACTTTTCTGTGTTTACGATGACCAACTGGTTTTGGGATTGGCATGTGTCACTTGAAAAGATTGCTTTGACAACAGCTGGATTATGTGATTTTATGCTTAAGCTTTTCATCAGTTTTCCAGACTGGCTGAAAATTAGCTGCAACTATCCTCACCCTGAGGAATTATTTAATACAACCTTTAATGTTGCAGTCTTCCTCAAAACGTGCCATTTTATATGGGGTCTGTACCTGATAAAACAGGGTTGTAACTACTTATGATTTCCTAAATTTCTTAATTATTTTTAATATTTAAGTAAAATAAAGCCTTTCTAAATATTTGCTTTAAATCAAAAAAAGCTTCCCTTTACAGAGTTGAAATAATTTCTTAGGAGTTTTATGGAAAGGGAAGTGTATATGCCAGGCAAAGAATATATTTATTTAGTAGCTTAGACTTTTTCAAAGCATCTATTTTCCTGAGTTAAGAAGGCTTGGAGATTGTATTTTGTCTATGTTCATGCAGCCTTAAAAATTTTATTTCTTTATATGTATGTCATTATGTCCAATAGCAGCACTAAGAGTCTGAAGACTTGTGGAAATCTTGTCTAAATAGGCTACCTTGAATTTGTCATTTTGTAAAAGGCTCTCTTTATTCAACTCTTGAGTAGTTGATAGGAAACCAGAGAGCTCAGCTGTCACTTTGGACAGACCCTCCCAACTGCTGCTTGTCACAGTGGCTGTCCTGCATGTGGCATATCTGCCTTCTCAGTAATGTTAACTAATGAACCGGAAGGCTTTCTGTTCTAGTATGAGTGTGAAAAATTGCTCTTGCCCAGTCATTTTATTCTCAGAAGGAAATTCTTCCTGAATTAGGGACACTCCTCCATAACTATTTTCAGTCCTGAAGATGTGTGATTGCACAAGAATTAGATTACTGACTTTTGGCGCAGACCTGTTGGAATTTCTTCATCAGCACTGATTGAGAGCATTAGGATGAGCAATATAATGGTTTCTTTTCAGGTACATGCCATCACCAACCTGTGCTTTATGGAGTTACAGTTTGAATGTAAATAAGTGCTGTATTTTTCATAAAGAAAAAATCCTGAAACCAAGTATTTTTACTATGCTCTATATTTAAAGAGTACACCTTCTTGTTCGTAACTAATGTCTGTAGAGGAAGCGTTTGTTTATTTAAAAATGCACAAGCGGTTCTCTCTCCTGTGTCATTCTCCTTTTTACCATTCTTTTTATATATGTATTGTGGATTTTTATGCCAAGAAGCAGCACAATATTGTTAAACTCTGTGGGTCGAGATTCTGAGAGCCAAAAGACACGGCTGTAGTGTGACTTTGGGTGTCTCATTCAGGTAGTGTAAGAACACTGTTAATACTATGCAAAGTGCTTTCTGGCATATTCTGAGACAGCTAATTTTTGTTCTGTTCTTGGGCTTGGTTGTTTTTGTATATATGCAATAGCCATAGGATAAACCAGCAGATACTTTTATAGTAGGGTAACTTTTCTAAAAATAAGTAATAAAAATCTCCATACAGTTTGCATATTTTTCTCAGTGGGTAATAATTCGACGCAAATGAGGAGGAAGCAGCATCGGTTCCTCAGACTAACCTTTTAATGCTGTGGTCAGAAGTTTCAGTGTAACTTACTGTGTCTGTTAAACTGTTATTTGTAATGATTTAAAACCTCTGGATGAGCCCTTAGTCAGTTGAAAAAACATATTCAAGTAAAATAAAAAAACTGATTACAGTTTTAATAGCACTTGTTTTTGTAAAGTGAGGCTAGAAATACTTGTCATTAAATATTCACAAAAATTGTTGGTATGAATAATTGTTCAGCTGGTTTGACTTTTTTCTATGTAAAATTGAAATAAATATTTTTTTACATTTAAAACTCTTTGGTTTTCATTATAGTAATTAATAAGGTGTATATTTTAAATGACAGAGCTGCTTCAGTACTGTTAGAAATGAAGACTTGTGATACTGAGGAGGCAGATTGATTATGTTGGGACTAATTTTACTTCTTTTGAACTGTGGAAGTATTGGGATTGGATTATTATTGGGTAACTTCTGGTACTTAGAGTATTTGGGAAGTTCCTGAACAGAATGATTCCTGCTTGTTGCAGGGGAGTTGGACTAGAAGACCTTTGAAAGTCCCTTCCTACTCAGACTATTTTATGATTCCTTAGTAGGATTTTTACCATTAAAACCCCCATCAGTTTAGTTTCAGAGCACTATGTATGGTAGATGCAAGTTGCAAATGAATTCCTAACATATGCTCTCCTGCACTTCATATCCCCAGGGACAAAAATTAAGGGCAGTGTATGTAGATAAGTATTCCACATTGTGTATTCTTTGAGGCCATTTAGTGCCTGACTAACCCTCCTTAAAATAAGGGTTATTTAAGGGAAAGTAGTTTTGTATAAAATATTTCAGCACCTGAAGTTTGATTCCTTTGTTGCGGGAGCTGTGGGTTCTTGTGATTTTTCCCGTACTTCCTCTAAACTCTGTGATCAGGTACTGTGTAAGGAATTCCACCCCCTTAATTAATCCTAATCAGCAGACTTGTTAACAGCCACATTCTTGAAATGTAATGGTTGAATGACCCATCATATCACTGCTAATAAATAGGGGTTTCTTGCAGTCCAGGATTAAGATGTGATGAAAGAAGAGTGTGTTTAACTCCTAAAATTCTCTTCCCTCTAAGAACGGGGAAATTGTGTATTCTTGTGTATGTATGTTTTTCTTTTTTCTTGGCAGTACCATTTCTCTTAAGGGGGATAAACTGCCATTTAAAATACTGAGAACAGCATTTGCACATGTTCCGCACCACAGTGGGAGAGCCTGTGCTAGGGGAGCGTAGGCAGAAAATGAGAGCCAAATCTGTTGTGCATCCTCAAATTGGCATCTTGGTGCTAGGGAGAAGGATAAAGGGAAAGAGCACATGGATTCTGCAGTTCCAGCCTCCTCTTAGAGAATTTCTGCCTGAAGCTTTGTTTTTGGTGGCTGCCTCTCAAACAAGGTTTCTCTACTTGCTTGGTGCAAATGAAACCTGGGATTTTCATGGTCCATTTTTTTAAGTTTGTTTTTCACATATGCCTTAAGAACACTTCAACTCCATTGTTATAAAGGGTGAGGGGAACGCCCAATTCAGAAAAGTTGTATTTTTTGGAGGGTGGTGGTTTTTGGTTGGTTTTTGGTTTGGTTTTTGGCTTTTTTTTTGTTGTTTTTTTTTTTAGTTCGGTTTTAGTTGCAAGTGAAAGGGAGAATTTAACTCTTGACATGCACAGCATCGGCTAGGTTGGAAAAGACCTTTAAGACCATAAAATATAACTTGTCCATACCACAGTATACAGGTAAGGAAAACGGAGCTTAAGTATTGGTTCATCAAATAAGTGATGTATATAAAGGTCTGTGGAATGATGATGTGGCTGGGCAGAGAAGGAAATTCTCTATTGAAACAGACCTTCCCAGGAGACCATTTTGATTGAGCTGATGCAAGTCCCAGTTTTGATAGCTCCAAAAGAGGAAAGAGAGTATACCTGATATATATTAAGGAGCTTAAATTGCAGATGATAAGAACAAAGCAGCTGTGAGCATTGTTAGTCCAAGGTAGTTAATCAAATAAAGGCAAAATGATTTGCCTTTTTTTCCTCTGTAGTAATTGCATGACTGGAAATGCTTGCAGGTCAAAAGTAACTTCCCTTGCGGCCTTTGATTATGATACCCATATATGCTAAGTGGATATACTCTTAAAATACAGAAAGAGCTGTTGAACCTTTAAACCTGCTGACCATGGAAGTTAATGGGTGTGCAGTGTCTGAAGCCTGCATGAGGAGTCTGAGTGAAATTTGAATCGGCAGCTGGAGAACCAGGTGAGGTGCAGCTGCCTCTTCTGTCGTTGTGATGTGACGGGAACCGGTGCTGCAGTTCATTTTCCTGTCTGATTCTGTGACTGCTGAATTGTAACAATTGTTGTTTAGCAGTGAACGACTGAATCACAATTCAACAGAACAGCTGGCTAACACATTTCTGGTTTTGTGCTGTGGTTTCCTGAAGGAGTGTGCAGACCTGAGGGCAGAATCATTTTGTGTGTTTGTTGTAACCCTCTAATTGCTTACTATGTATAAAAAAATAAATTGGTAATTTCTTCTTTGTTACCAGATTTCAGAGGGCAAGAAAATATTAACAATTCTCAGCTTTCAATTGTAGAACTGTTTCTAAAGGAATATCATGTTTTCTAAAGGTTCCAAGTCTTGTAATGAATGCTGATACCCATTTGTTCTTTCAGGAGCTGTGAAAATTGGGAGGTAGTTTGCCATGCAAATGTAATATGGCTTGGGTATTTTGTTTATATGATGTGCTCAGAATGGTAAAGCAATTGGATTAGTAAAGGAGAAGATGGGAGTACCCATGTGGTAGCAGTCTTCTGCTGCATGAGAACAGTGATAAGTTCATCTCTCTTGTCCACTGAGAAGAACGAATTGGCCTCATTAGCAGCAAAATGAATGCAAGGAAAGGAATTCTAAACATGTAGATAGTGGACTTTTCAAATAGGCTAGGGATAATCTGGAATTTCCTTCTTTAGTCGTTGGAGCAGGTTAAACATTATCTCTCTCTTCAGGGCAGTTGAGCAGGTAAAACAGTAAATGTTATTGCCTTAGTGCAGAATGTTGCATTACCTTAGGTCCTTCACCAAACTATTACTTACAGGGATCATTTAAGAGCTATTGGTGGGTGGACCACTTCTGTCAACCTGAATTTTCCTTGCCCGCAGAGCAAGTTAAAGAATGTCTTATAAATCTGCACAATATATCAGAAGCTGAGGCTTCTGACTGTATTAAAATACACATTATTCATTCCTTTTTCCCTGCTACATGTATCTACAGAACTGAAATCCAGAATGAGGAATACCATCTCTAGGTGAACTTCCAGTACCTTGTGGAACATCTGGATGAAGTGACTAGAAAACAGGTTGAACATGAATATGGGGCAGTATCTGTTTGAATGCTGATGGTCATTTTGTTTTTTTCCCCTTTAGGCTCATTTCCCAGCTGGTCAAGGTGGGCAGGATTTCGAGGGTTGTTTTTGTTGTTTGGTAGGTGGAAAATGCGGATTCTGGAACAAGAGCCAGTCACGAAAGAGATCTCCATCTTGATGAAGCAACTGCTTCACCTGCTGGAAAGTTGTCAGAGTTTTCAGAAACTTTTTATCATTGCAGGGTGAAGGCAGAGGGGCTGTGTCCTTGCCCGACTGCTGCTCCAGCTTTGGAGCAGTCCTTCTTCTTGCAAATGATTGTTCTCCATTACAGATCTTCCCTGTGGTCTTGAATGTTTTTTGTCTTTCTTGCTCAGAGGTTTCCAAAGCATGGAAAGCGTTAGAACAGAAGCCCTCATCTTTGCAATCTTCATGTATGGCATATGGAATTAAATGAAAAGCTATTGAAGGATTGCTTGCGAGACCTCAGAAGGCCAGGCACCAGGCTGGGGTGGCAATGGAAAGTGGTGTTATTTGCAGTGGTCACTGTGACACAACAATAAATAAAGTCCCCAGGTGAATGGGGTGAATTGTATTTCCCGAGTCTGCATTATGACAAAACCTAATGAATAGCTGAGGGCTGATGATGTGCTCTTGCATGCTGTCCCAGAGAGCTGCCCAGCCATTGCAGACTGGCAATCTCCAGCTGTGTACCAGGAGCAGAAGGCCTGATGCAGATCAAATTTAGGTTTTCCTCAATAGTGTGCCCCTAGACATTAGGGGTATCTCTTTCAAACAACAACTTGGGTTGATGGATAAAAGGTTTGTCTAATTTACTTTAAACACTGACAAAAACATGTATGGACTAGAAGAATTCTGTTGGTTTTGTCTGCTTTTGTACTTTTCTTTGTTTTTCTCTGGTGCTTATGAACCAGCCAAAGTAGGAAAGAACTGTTTGGTTAAGAGTTTACCTTGGAAGAATTCCTCGGTTTTGCTTAAACTTGTTGCACATAATAATGCAATTCTGGGAATGAGTCTTTAAGCAGCTTTCTGATCTGAGGAATCCAAGGTCTGGAGGAGGTAGGTACTCCATGGCAGAGCAGGCACATCCCTGAGGGGACTGGGGCCCTTGGAGGACCTGTGCCAGAGCAGGTACTCCCTCAAAAGGACTGCAGCCCATGGATGACCAGTGTCAGAGCACAGGAAAGGAGAAGGAAAGAGCAGCACAGAGAAACCCCTTTGTACCTGGCACACACCCACCCCACACCCCCTCCCACCCCACACCCTGCCATTTTGCTCCACCTCTAGCTGAAGGAACCTGTACCAATAACAAGGGGGCAGAGAGGAGCCTGGGGTGAAGCTGAGCCTGAGAAAGTGGGAGGAAAGGTCTTTTAAGGTTTGGCAACGTTTCCCAAAACCTGAATCAGTAATTAAATATTTATGCTAATTGGCAATAAATGAAATACCCTGAGTCGAGTCTCTTTAGCCCACACCAGCACTTGGTGATTTCCCTGTCTTTTGACCCATGAGTTTTCTTGCTTCTTTTCCTCCTGTTTCCTCTCCTGTCCTGCTTGGTGTGGAAGAAGCAGCTGGGTAAGTGCCTGGCTGCCAACCAGAGCCAGTGCTTCACAGCAAATCAGCAGCAACCAGCGACCTGATGTTGCCGATAGGAAGGCACATGACAACCAGGGGGAGCAGCAGGTCTGGCCCATGGCAGGTGCGCTTTTGTTGTAGGAAGTTGCAAGTTTGGTTTTGCTCACAAGCCCAGCTAAACACTTTATCTGTTTGGAGTTTACGCATCTTCTCTGTTAGCTCATACTGACAGGTGTTTTTAGCATGTGAATCATGGACTTCAAATCCAGAAACGCTGGAAACACAAATGAGTTTAAAGTACACTTTAAAAACACCATTTCTGTAATGCAGCACCATTGTGATAAAATGAGTGATACCTGTTGTCAGTTTTGCTTTTAGTATCACATGTTCTGTATACACCAAAAGATTAAATTTTCAAAAGATCCTTTCAGAATTGGGCCTGTGCATCTTTTGTCTTAGGAAGAACAGAAAATGAAGCTAAAATTGCCGCATTTCTTAGCAGCAGGCCAGGACCCAGGCTATGCAGTATGTTTCCTCCACTAGTTATCTTCCAGAAGTCCTGACGTGGAGGGATTTGAAGGAGAGAGAAGATTCTGATCCCCTGCCCTGAGGATTTGCCATGAGTCAGCCAAGCATCTTCCCTGCTTCCTAGCCACGTGAATGCCTCGGTTCGCTAGGGTGAGGGGTGAGCAAGCCTCCACATTGCAAATCACAGGTTCTGAATTTAATTCCAGAGCAGGTCACCTCAAATGGCTCTAATTCAAGTGACCTCCAAGTGCACCACCATAATTTTCTGTGTTGCTATTAATATCCTGCCTGCTGGTTAAGATAAAATTTACTTCTTTACTGGGCCTATGCAAGAGCTGAAGCTCTTGAACACAATAGTAAGGGTAATTTGGACTATAAGCACTAGCATAAGGCCATTGCCTTTAGGAGTGTTTTTATTCATGAATAATTTCAGCTATTCCTTTTCACACCTAATTTAATAATTAGGTTCCCTATGAATAATTTACCAATTGTTTTTCTGCTTATAGTCAGTGGAAAAATAATTGCAGAATGAGAGCATATGCTGCTTTATACTTTGGTCTGGTTGTATTAGGCAATTTATCTATAATTTCATTTGAATTAGTACAGTATTTCTGACAAATGCCTTACAGAGTGAGCTACGCATAAAATGGGAATTTACACACCTATTCAATATTTAACCTGTCACCGGTGGCTTAAAAATATATCTCCTATGCAATACGTACTTACAGAACCAAGTAAAATGGAACTGGCACAGGTGCAAAAATTCTGCATCAAAATAGTAGGAAAACATGACTGGTTTGCATGATATTTTTAAATAAAAGAACAAGATGGTAAAATGGCATGAAATGTCTTATTTAAGTTATTGGGTCTTTGTGTTGTTGACTCTCTCAGATGTCTTTAAGACATGTACTTGTTCAAGTTAAGTGAACACAAATCCAATTCAAAAATCTATTTTACTTGTTTTACTTGTCTTACTCCTTATTCCATCTTGTCTTCAACCTGTCAGAAGGAAGTAGCACCATCTGAATGTATTTACACTTGAATGGACTTACCTCTGACTGTTTTATTTTCCTGTGCCTGAGACTGGAATGTCTGTTTTTCCTGCTCTTTGAGTTTGTGTATCCAACTTTAAATTGGCTGATCAGCCTGTTGTAGTTGTGATGGCTTCAGAGGGAGTTTGCTTTGAATTAGGGCCCTTGGATGTGGATCTTAGTTTTCTTGAAAATCCTTTTGCTGGGGCACCTCTCTTAGTGAACACAAACTGGAAAGTGCTGGGAAACGTTTTATTCCATTCTATTAAAATGCAGCTCATTTAAGTAGTAAAAGGAGCATTTGTGGCCTTTCTGCACATAATGAATTCTCCATTTATCTGTGTTTTCAGTAGTTTCACCATGATTGAAATACACATTTAGCAGTTCTGGGTTTATAGCTGAATGAAGGAGGCATAAATGTTTTTTAATTTTTTTTCAAATGGTGATTAGTGCTTTGGCTTATAAACATTTTCATAATCAAAGCTTTATAAAATAAAAAGCATCTCCAGAGCTATGGTTCCATAAGTATCTTATAGGTGATGGTTCTTTTTTTGGTGGTGTATTACCAAAAAAAAAAAAATAATAAAAAAATGGACAAAACATAGTAGCTTCAAGTTCAGACAATTGACCTAACACTTCTTCTATTCATCACACAGGTAAGTTCACCTGTTTTATCACTGTGCTACTATTTCTTTTCAATTAGTTTTAATTGGGTTTGTATTGCTTGTTAGCCATGTTTCAGGCATACTTGGCATCTACTGATTTTTTTTCTCTGCTCTTGTCCTTCTTTAAGAGTTCCTGATAGGGGAGCTGATGCAAACTGCAATTCGGGTACCACAGTTGTTAACCAGAAACTGTATTCGTTAGCAAAAAATTGGCATGTTCCCCGCTGACCCTGGCATTCAATGAATGGTGCTGATCTGAAGTCTTCTAGGCAACTTCCAGGTGACATAAGGGACTGTCCACCACCCTGATCACCAGATCCAGTGTGCTGGGAAGAACAATGGAAGAACTTGATAACTGTGCACGAAAAATAGGTAAATTATGTTAATCTGTCTTTTTTTTCCTGACTTTATTTGCTTTTAACTGCACTGGTTTTGGTGATCTTAACTTGGAGTAAGCTTCCTTTGCTGGAGAAAAGTCTTAATTTGTTCTGTAATGAGTTAATCTCATAAGTCTAGAGCCAGCTTATTTATATTTTCTGGTACTTATCAAACTAAAGAAAAACCCGGTTGGTTCTAAATGATGCTGTTACCTAAATTATTGGAAATGTGACTAGGTAATGGCACTCAAAAGACCTGGACCTCTAATTCTGAAAAGTGTGTCTTAGCACATGAAAATCCCGTTACTTATTAAAGACAAGCAAGCAAAATCTTTGTGATGTTAAGAAGTGTGTAGTTTAAGGCTGTGACTTTAGTATATATAGCTATAGCCAGGTTCTGCAATTTGGAGCTAACCCTCATCTTGTTTCTTTTTATGAATTTTCTTCTTTAATGTTTGCTAGCCATTGGATAGTTTACTTTCCAGACCTGAAAATCTTTGACTCTTTAGAGCACAAAAGATATATGAAAGATACCTATATATGTGATCATGTGCCCAAGCTCTTACCATCAAAAAGGAATATCCTATCCAAAGACTCCTCCAGTTCCGTGGGCAGGGAGGAATTGACTGATCTTGGCTGTGAACTGCTACTGCTTGGGCTGGAGCCTCACATACAGCACATCTGCTTATATATGGCTGTATTTCTTCTTCAGAGAGTGGTGTCATTGGTAAAGGAGCAGCACTCGACAACCAGTAAGACTTGTCATTTCGACTGGCATAGTAACAAACTTGGTTGATATTACAGTAAGCAAATGGCATGGTATTAAACAAAGGAAGACAAGATCCTGCCAGACCTGAAAAAAATAACAAATGATGAAAATTACTCCCCTTCTTTCTAGGTAAGTTGAGAATAGTATCCTGGCCAATGTTGCTGCAAAACTCTGTACCTTAACTGGAGTTATGTAATTCACAGATCTTAAACTTCCCCAGACCTTTACCAAAATGGCCAGTTACAGTGAAAACAAACCTTTTTTTTACCATTAAGTATCTTCCTTTGACCAATCATATTTGTCACAATCCAGTATTTAAACATGACGCAGTTTGTCAGCATGGGAAACTGTTATGATAGCAAATTTCTCAGCTGTGCCAATGCTGAAAATTAAATGAGGCAAGAGGTGGCGGCTTGTTTAAGAGGAGATTGGCTGTTTACAGACTTATCAGGAGCAGTGAGAAACCAAATGCCAGTGCTGATAAAAAGAAAAAGTTTGTACAGAGCGACAAGCTGTCGGTACCGGTACACTAAGCGGAAATCTTGGCAGCTGTTCTACTGCCTTCCAGAAAGGTTTCAGAGGCTCTCAAAGTGCAAGAAAAGGATTGAGGGATTTTGCAGAGCCAGTCCTGCAAAATGTGCATCAGGCAGACAACAGTGGGAATTAAGAAGTGACTGGTGCATACTTCACAGGTGAAGTTCTTCCAGAACTGAATTTAGAACAGCTTCACAATGACCTATTTAGTTAACAATAATAAGCATTGCGTATATGTTCTGCCTTGAACTTTATGTGTGATATATAATTTCTGTAATGCCCCTAAACCTTAATGCCCTGTGACATTTCTATACAGAAGCCAGTTTTGTTTATCACTGATAATATTCTGTTCCAGTACTAATAAAGGATCTGGAGTAGCTTAGGTAAGGAAAATGCCTACAAAAGAACATACAGGTCACAGGAAACAAGGACCTTATTTTCTTTGAATTTTATTTTCACTGGCAGGAGAGCCAGCTGGTAACAGAACAGCTTATAACAGCATTCCGTTACCAGCTGGCTCTCTTGGGGAATGCCAAACACACAGCAGTGAAAACATTCCAAAACAACGCTGCTGTGCTAAAAATATCTCTTTTTATTGCTCCTTTAAACACTTTTTTTTTTTCCAGTTTATTAGGTCCTTGGCCTTTCCTCCTAGGAGACATCTCTGCCTCCTGTATAGCAAGGCAACAAGAATGTAGGGTGTTTCTTTTGTCCAAGTTGATGCCAATCCATTTCTCAGGCTGCCAGTCAAGCAGCTTAGACAGCTAGTTTTGGTCAGAATTGTAGAAGACTTAAGTCACCAAAAGGAGCTGTGTTTTGGGAGAAATTTGGCTCTTTTACAAAAAAACACTAGCTTTTGACTTTTAAAAGCACACAGTTCTGCTGTACCCATGCTTTATAATTTTATTTGTAAAGCATACTTATACTATCCAGTTGTAACCACCTAACTTAACCAGCTCTTTTTCTCAGGCTGTCTCTAAAGTAAAAAGGAGCAGATCCTCCAGGGAGTTATTTCAGAGTGGCCAAATGTGATTCCTTATCTAGGAAAATTTCTCCATTGCGTTTAAAGACAGGCCAAAATGACTAGCAGGACAAGTGAAATAAACTGCTCATCTCTCAGTAATTTTAATCCAAATTACTTAAAGGTAGAAATATTATAATTTTTTTTATTCAACTCTATTAACAGCAGAAACCCATTTAAATGGGTCATGTAAGAGGGCAGCATAACCAAGTTCATTATAATCAGTGTAAATTAGCTTTAACTCTGTAGAAAATAAGTAATTGATGATTCTATAGTGTACATCATTTGACTTGCCCTTCACCATATAGATCACTCCATATTCGATCTTAACTAGGGAGAAATTATGTGCTACAATACATACCAAGATCTTGATTATGAGCTTTCTCTTGTCCTTCCAGGTACAGCAGACTATAGCCAGTCCATAATTTTGGCATCCCGTGCGGACAGAGTGGTTCTTTGTCTGATTGACTGTGAAGGACAAGCAAGAATCCACTTGCAGATCTAATATGGGGGCCTGGTGGTCCTGGGATACCAGTCTGGCCAGGTGGACCTTACACATAGGAGAAAGGGTAGAAGAAATTTACTTGTATGAACACAGCTGGTGAATTTTTGCTGTATTTAATTATTCAGTAAGGGGTTCATGACAGAAGATAATACAACTTCATAGGTTGTCATGGGCAATAAAGACACCAGTAGACTGGTGTTATCCTCCTTATGGAAGAGACATGACCAAGATTGCCACTGGTGGCTTGACAGTAACCTTTTCTATTGTGCTTCTATCCTGTGCTAAGAAATGAACTGAGGTGGGTAATGATTTCCCCGACTTACTAGGATGATTTGTTTGAACTGAATTTAAATCCCTGCAGTAGCAGTCAATGCCCTTTCTTCACATATGTATTAAACCATTCATTTATTAAACAGCAGTCATAGTTAAAATACAATTTTAGTTACTCACAGGCAGTTTCACCATTAGCCATGACTCAAATGCATACCTGTTGATATATGGTGTGTAAGCATGTGTGGTTAATTGCCTTTCTGGTTAATAATGGATGTTGAGATAAATTCTCTTCCAATAAGTCTTTATACGTGTTATGAAATCATTCACAGAAGTCACTATCAGTGCTTGAACTGAGAGCGGGAAAGAAGGGTCATGATATCTCAGGCTAGTGGTGGATATATTCATGTATGAACTGGGGGAAACTTAGTCTCCACATCATCTCACGCATCTCTCCCCCAAAAGTCATATTCCATTCTTACCTCGTGGCCCAGCGTATCCTTGCTGTCCTATATGTCCTTGGTCACCTGGTGGTCCAGGTACCCCAGGTAAGCCATCCTGACCTGGCAGGCCACATGACCCTTCTTCACCTTTTTGTCCTGCATAGATACAAAATACACAATTTCCATTCATGTGGCTGCATTTAAAGGTTATACATTGTCCAAACATACAGAGCATGCAAAGGGCCAGCCAGCAGAACTGACACCACCAAGAAACGATGCTTCAGGATAAAGTGGTGCAGAACTGCTTTCTGCTGGGAATTCTCTTTACAATATTTTCACCTTGTGATGAAAGCTGAGGAGTAGCTCAGAGGCATGACTTTAGTAACAGTAATTGCTGATAAGGTTTTATGCCCTCTCTACAGAGCTTGTGTGATTTACGGCTGACATCAAAGTACTAACAAACATTATCGTGACAAACCTTTTGCAGAAGATACACAGTACAGTATGGCATTGGTATCTGTACCATGTAATGAGTTATAACTCATCCTGTGGCAGGCCTTCATCTTTTCGGACACAATTTAGCAAAGTCTTTAAACAGGTACTGAACTTCCTGTGAAGTAACGCATGTATTACAGTACTTACAGAATAGAAAGGGACTGCAGAGTTGGATTACATCCAGTTGGGAAGGGTAAAGACTTTTAGGCTCCTGATGGCCTTACTTTTTTATATTTCTTATATATACATGCATTTTTTATGCATTGGCAAATAAGAAGGTGTGGCCACAATAGTAGAAGATGAGCATCATATGCAGGGTACAGATAGTGATGATCCTGTTCACAGGCTACTTTAAACAAGCTGAATTGAACAGTTACACTTGTCAGGTATTACTGCACGCAGGAGTGGTTTTCCTCTTTTGGTAAGACAGAGTTTTCACCACAGTTGTTTCTCATGAGCGGAGTGTTTCATTCTTTGCAAAGTTTGCAATTTAACCTGCAGACTGAGTTGTCTCACAGTATTCAAACTTCCCCCACATTACATTTTACTAGATTCATTAAGAAAATCTAAACCAGTCAAAACAATTTAACAGCTTCTCAATGTTGGTCGCGTAGGTATTTCACTAAAGCTCACGTACTCTCAAGTTCTGGTAATACACATTGCTTTTGCAAGTAAAACCTCCAGTTTGCTTTCTAAGCCAGGAGAAAATTTGAATACTGGTATCTTAATGAAACAAAAAATATTACTAGGTGTTTTTTTCATAAATCCAGTGCAAGTATCTATCATTGTATCACCTGGTTTTATAGAAACTGGTTTTATTATATATATATATAAAATTAAATTATATAAATTATATACATATATATAAAAGAAAAACAACAATTCAACCCCAGAAATACCTTATAATTGGCAAATAAATTAAGATATGTAAAACCAGATATTTCACTGAAACTGAACTCTTTCTTAACAGTGCCTGATACTGTTTCCCTTCCTGGCCTAGGAAAAGGGAATGCAGTGCAGACAGGCTCAAGCATCCTGATTCAGCTATATTGATCCATCATCATCAGCATTAATGAGCCCACTACATTCTTATAAGCGTTTAAGGGGAAGAGAGAGGGTAAAACATAGAGAAGCAATGCTGACATTTCTGATATTTTTCAATTTGTTGTCTAAATGGCTAACACAAACATGCAAGCTTTCAAAATGAAAGCTTACCTTGAGGTCCAGGATGTCCTATAGGCCCTGGTAATCCCGCAGAGCCGTCATCTCCTCTTTGCCCTGCTTCCCCAGGAGGCCCTGGGATTGTAGGGCACGAATCATCTGTTTTTCCTGGTTCACCAGGGTCACCTTGAATGTATGACAGGAAAGTGAATTAGACAGAAGACTGGTTAATAGCTCCCACATGAAAAAAACCAACATAACTGTTAGCTGATTTTGCTATTTGAGTGTATGCTTCAAGTATTTAAAAATCTTAAATTATTAAGTCTCACTGCTTTTAATTTTCCTCTTTTAGCACAGCATTTAACAGCATGGAAAGTATATGCTAGCAAGTACATGTTAGTAAGTACATGCTAGCTGATATGTTTCAAATATTTGGTGTACAGTTTCTGCCTTAATGTCCTACAAACTGATTTGTGTTAAAGCCTAAAGTCTATACCTAACTTCTGTACAAACACCTTAGCACAGTTTTTTATGGTACTTTGCCTATTATGTGGCTGCAAAGCCATCGATAATAAGCAGGCCAAAGCAGCTAACCCACAATATCCATTTGAAATAATTATAATAATAAAAAATAATGGCCACATTTTATGTATTGAAAGTTACTGGGAGCTATTGGCTATTTGCATTTTGGAACAAAAGCAGAATCAGATCAATTTAGTCAGAATAAGAGTTCGGTGTTTGTAGTAATCCAGTGTTACAGTTTAAGTGTTTGCTAAATTTCTGGTTAGAAAGCATCTTGTGTGACAACCAAGCACCAAAAAGATAACTAGAAACAAGTGTGTTTTACTAGTCTAACTGACATCACAGCTGAGAATTCTCAATGTAGCACTATCATGACATTGATCTACCTTTAAGTGCTAGCTATTTATGTGAAAAAATCTATTAGAGCTATGTTTTTCTCACAGTACCTTCTGTTTCTAGTAGCTAAGCCAAGAATACCTTCTAATAAGAGTAGAATGTATCTATACAGAAGGAAGCCCACATGAAAAAAAAAATCAATAGTCATGAACTTACCTGTGAAACCTGAAAGATTGGAAAAATGGAAAGCAGATTGCGGCCATCGTAGTGCAGGCGGAAACAAGTTTCAGACATGTAAATTAAAGAATGGAATGAGAACTGGAATCACTTACATGGTGTGACATTAGAAACGTAATTCAGAAATTTTTATACAACTCACATGAGAAATCAATTAAGTTGGAGTTTTTTCTGAGATTGTGTTAATTTGATGCAAGTGAACATTAGTAAGATTATGCATGAATAGAAAGAGAATGGTTACAACTGAGTGAAAATGAACAACAAGTTCATAAATACCTGTGGGACCTCTGGGACCAGGTTTTCCTTGAAGACCTTCATCTCCTGGTTGTCCTGTAGCACCAGGTGGACCTTGTGGGCCATGGCTTCCCATAGGGCCTGGAAAGGAAACAGTTGTGCAGTTACATGTGGCTACATCACAAGAGGGTGAACACATTAATAAGAGAAAGTCTGGCTGCTTGAGTAACAAAAATCAGTTGGGACAGCTCAACTCTGTTCTCTCCCAGAAAGAAGTGCACATTTCCCTCTTTACTTTGTAGTCTTTAACTGAATTAAAATCTATGACTTTTAGTTTTTTAGAGGTGAGAAGGGTTTGGTATAGATAGGACTTCTCTACAGCGTGTGGAAGAAGCAGAGTATCTAGATCTCTGTTTTCAAACTAAAAGAATCGGTTGAAAGCCTAAAGCTAATGTGGGGCAGATGTGAGACTCTGTTAGTTCAAACACATCTGCGTCATCCATACCTCTCCATACCTCAATACCTCTGCAGAGAGGTCAAGGTTTGCTTTATCTGGCAGACTCAAAAGTTTTACTGCCTCATCCTCAGGTTGGTTGGGGAGTCTTCCAACAAGTTGTTGAAGCACTACATGTGAATCTGAGTTTACACTGATCTTCCTTGTTTTACTCGTAGGTAACAGGGCAGAGCAATGAATGTCCAGCCTACCCCTAATGTCTGGCTCAGTCTACAATGGCAGTCCCCTGTGTGTGAAGCTCAGTTGCATAGGGCTGGGCATATATGCAGATGTTAGTTAAAAATGTCTGAGATAATACCTTTTAGGCCTTCTCTTCCTTCGTTCCCTGGAGGACCTCTGGCTCCCTGTCGCCCTCGCTGCCCAGGATTACCGGGTGCCCCTCGATGACCGGTATCACCTGGATCTCCCCGCACAAAGATAGTCTCTCCAGGAGGACCAGGATTCCCAGGATGACCTATGGGAAAAGAGCTCTATTTTTAATATATGAACAAAGCACAAACTTCTAAAAGAGACATATTCCATTGTTTGGTGGTTTGTTGTTTTTTTTTTTTACCTTCCCTCTGGGATTTAGGAAAGCCCTTGCATGTGTTTTTGGCAATACTACCATTAGCCTTTGTCTAAGGCATTGTAAGGAAGACAATAATAGAATAGCTCCCCAAATTATGTAGAGTCTGTGCAAGCAAAAGGCAGCAAGTTAGTTACATACATTGACACACTGTTTCTCTATATTTATTACAGTGTTGGTTACCCTTCTAATCTCCCTTCCCTGTTTCACAATAGGAAGTAAGTCTCTGTACTGGGTAAGGAAGGGTTCAGATAATGCTTAATGTAAGGGGTCAGAACAGTTTGAAAGGGCTCCATTTGAGGAATGGATAGGAATTGACAACCCCTACTTGTAACAGAAGTGCAGTCTACATAAATGCTTACAAAAGAATGTCCAGCCTTAACTTTCCCAGGGCTGGATTTAAATTGGAAAGCTTTTTCCAAGTTTACCAACAAAGGCATGCTCTGGATAATGTGTTTTATCCTTCTTGCCTAGGATGAGGAGCCAGTCATCTTATTCCTGTTTGCTTTGGTGGAAACTGCAGTATGTTGTAGCAACATGACTTGTACAGAATTACTTTATAGGCCGAAAAATGGAATCTGGAGATCCGTGGTTTATCCTTTCTCTGGTGTTCACTTCTCTGTGTATTCATGGAAGTATTGATTGGTTTCTTTGTTCCCTATGCACTTTTATATGTTGTTCCACAGACAGCAACCCGGTGACTTCCAGTAGCCTCAGTGGCTTTTTACGTGATTGAATTTGGTATTTTTAGTTTTAATACCTCTGATGCCATCTAAACCAGGTGGTCCCTGATCACCTGGAGGACCAGGAGAAGCACTATCAGGAGATCTTCCCATAGGTCCAGTGGGTCCAACAGGTCCTCTTCTACCTAAAGGAAGTAAGTTAGTAACTAGAAAAATGCTGATATGTCACAGAGGTAATGTATGCTTTCACTTGTACACCAAATATACCAGTGATTAGGCTAATGAAGATGCTTTTTCTACAAAAAAAAAAAGAAAAAAAAAAGAAAAAAACAAATCTTATGCTTCCATTTACTCTCTAGTGAGTTCTCCCTAATTTGTCAAAGCTGAAAACCATATACCATAGGAGGCCTTGCCCATCCTATGTCAAGCAGTGTTAATACATCTTAGAGATGTTAATACATCTCTTCTTTTCTTCAACAGCACCACTCTGTTGACTTTCCCAGTTCATGATTTAGTAACTGAATTAAGAAATATGACAGTGTCTTCATCTTACAATAATTCACCTCACCACTGTTTTTCTTCTATGTGTTATGTAACACTGTGGCAAGGTTTGGTAGAGTAAAGCTGTCCTGGGTTCAGCAGTAGCAGTCATTTTTCTCCTTCTTAGTAGCTGGTGCAGAGCTGTGTTTTGACTTTCAGCCTGGGAACACAGCTGATAACACTAAAATGTTTGGTCTGGCCCAGGACATTGTGTGTTTCATACTCTGCCAGGGAGGAGGGAAAGCCGGGAGGAAGCAGAGACAGGACACCTGACTCAAATTGACCAAAGAGGTATTCCATACCACAGCACGTCATGCCCAGGATATAACTGGGAGTTACCTGGAAGGGCTAGTACACTGTGGGGTTGGACTAGGTATTGGACGGTGCTTGGTCAGGTGGGGGGGGTGAGTTATCAGTCGGCAGATGATGAGGTGTTGTATTCTCTTCCCTTGTTATTTCCTTTATCATTATTATTATTGGTGGTAGCAGTAGTGATTTGTGTTATACCTTAGTTACTAAACTGTTCTTATCTCAGCCCGTGGGAGTTGCATTCTTTTCAATTCTCCTCCTCATCCCTCCGGGAGTAGGGGGAGGGCAAAAAGGGGGGCAGGGAGTGAGAGAGCGACTGCGTGATTTGTGGCTGACTGTGTTTAAACTACAACAAAAGCCAATGTCATAGAAGCTAATCACAGTATTGCTGAGGCTCGAATGAGCCTCTGGAGTCATTCTAGTCAGTCTCCTCAAAGCAGGGTCATCTACAGCAGGTTGCCTAGGAGTCTGTCCAGCTGGACTTTGAGTATCTCCAAGGACAGACACTTCATAACTTGTCTGTATTTAATTACCCTGACAGGGAAAACCAAACTTTTCCCTATATTTAAACAGCATTACATCTATGTTAGTTTGTGCTCATTGCTTCTTGTCCTGTCACTGGAAAGCACTATGAAGAATCAGTCTCCATGTCTTTCCCATCAGGTACTTAAAACCTTGATAAAGTCTCCCCTGAGCTGCCTTGTGGAGGCTAAGCAATTCCCACTCCCTCAGCCTCTCTCCGTATGACAGATGCTCCAATCTCTTAACTTTCCTAGTGACCTTTCTTCAAACACTTGATTTTTGCTACTTCTATGCAATTTCTATATCGCCTAGGCTCTTAAAGAACCACAGCAATCTTGTGATACAGTTCCATCTTGAATTTGCATCAGAATAGTTGATAGATGTACTATATTTCTGTGTCTACCAGATCTCTTGCACTTTCTTTCTTCAGAAATGTCTTCCCAAGAGGCAACCCCACCTAGCAGCTCCCTGAGTCTGTCCAAGTCATCATTTTCTATTACATAATAAACAACAAATACTGGGGTCTTTGTACCTACTCCGGAAACATCAGCATTTTATTACAACAGAAATGTTTTCAGGGAGAGAATCTCCTATGTATGTATTAATGCTCATACTAACCAAGGGAAGAGCCTATATGAGCTTCATTTCAACTCTGCAGGGCACCACTAAGAAGAAAACCCTTTCTTACCTGGGAATCCTGGGAATCCTCTTTCTCCAGGAGGGCCTGGAATAGAAATACCAGGCCATCCAGGTTCACCTCTCTGTCCTTTTGGTCCAAATTCTCCTGAGTATCCTGGAGGCCCTGTTTCACTTTGACCTTTATAGGAAAACAATTATGTACATAAATCTTACAGTGAGTACAAATACAGATGTGCAGAATAAAAACACTAGCTGCAGATGTTCTTCCTTGTAGGGGTTGCCTAGTGCTATTTTTCTGGTTCTCTCTTGAAAGTTGGATATAGTTTTATTGAATCTGGCCCCAATTCATCTCTTTCAAAGAAAGGAATCTCTTCACTTTAATGCTCTTCTTCAGGGATTATTTTACATGGTGTCATTATTGTTTGTAACTTGACATGTAAACTGACTGGATTTCCTATCTGTACAATTTTGTAATCTCTAGCTATGTGGCGAACACCGTTTTTTAATGGTGCTTCAAAAGTACCTTTTGAAAGTTGTAAACAGATCAACAAGAGTGAAATCCAGGTTCCTCTTCAGTTTGTGACACAACTCCCATGGACTTCAATGGGACTGAGATTTCATAAGTCTCCTTTTAATTTGTTAGTTTTATCTTTTACATATTAAAAGTCCTGGTGACTTGGCTCTCATTGGAATCATCTGCACTGAGCATTTTCATTTTATAAACAACCTTGAAAGTTTCCAACAGAACTATATGAGTAATGGAAGTTTTAAAATTTTCCCCATAAATAACTGCAGGTGTGTCCTTAAGCACACTTCAGATTTTGACTGAAAATTTAGTCTAAGCCTTAATGATATCTTCTGGGCAAGGCAAGTATCAAAATAACATGCATCATTCCTTACACATTCAGTCATTTAAGAGAAGGTTTTCTGTTCCACGTAGCTATTTCCCTTCTTTACCTGGAGCTCCTGCAGAACCTTTTTGACCTTTTAGTCCATCCAAGCCATCCAGTCCGGGCAGTCCAGGAAGACCTGGAAGGTATTACAGGTATGACTGGGTGCCACAATAATCCTTTAAAGTCACAATTAAGGATTTTTTTTTTTTTTTTTTTTTTTTTGTCCTGGCACCCAATATTGATCAAGACAAGGTATTTTGTAATTCTTATTGGTAACTAAAGATGAGATCACATTGCACCTGAGTGCAGTCTTTTTGGAAAGGAAAATGTGAAAAAAATATGAAAATATATATCATATATCAAAATAAATCATAAGACAGTGTCAAATCAAAGCAATTGGAAAATGTACGTTTTAATCGTAGGTATTGCTATACTGCAGCTAGCAGTAGGCAGCTCAGCGTGGGCTATTTTACTCTATAGTGAACACTGTGTCTGTGGCTGGACTACTACTGCTACATGTGATTAACTAGTCCGAAATTAGCTGGTGACTGGGATGCAGACACTACCTAAAATAACTCTAAAGCTGGAACTTCTTTACAGCTTCTCTTCCAAATGTAAGTGCAATTTAATCTAGCCGCACTAGAAAGAAGATAAATTTTCACCTGGCTTCTTTTCCCTGCTTTGTAATCTGCACTTCTCTGAAAATTGCTAAAACACAAGAAGTAAAAACATAGATGGCATTTTTTGATTTTACAATGTTGAACTAACCCGAGGTTGTTGTTTGCAGTGAAGGGAAAAACATCTCCATGTCATTAGCACTTTACAGTTTCCTAAATTGCATAAATGAAGTATTAAGTGTGAAGATGTACAGTTATAAAATGCAGATGGCAGACTACCACCTGGAGGTAGGAACAGGTCTGGCAAAACTGGTGCATTATTTGGTAGTAGGTTTCAAAGAGGTTTCAGACAGAGGAATAGACTTGAGATGCTTCTTGCTCCCCAGGAGGACAGATCAGAGTGCTACTGATCATCAAGAAGTTGAACAATACTGTTAGTGCTTATTCCTTCTCCACTTCTGCTGCTTATCTTTGCCAGATTTCATTCCCCAACAATTCCTCTCCCTGCCATGTAGGATTCCCAGTCTAGATGCAGTGGTGATTTTTTTCCCACAAGTGTGAATTATCTTTCTGCCTGTTTCCTTTTCCCTGTCTAGCTGCTTCCTGGCATAGATGATGTTGGTTCTCCACTTTAGTTCCTGTGCTTGATCCTAGCATGTCCTGCAGCATGCTGCTATATGTGCAAAGTATGAATCATGGGAGAATTTACTGCTCTACTTAAGCACATATGAATGGATATATTTTCTCAAAGTCTATAAGCTGATCAAATTTGACAGCAACAAATTGTTGTAGGAACAGCAACACAAATGCCTTTCTTCAGCTGCTTCACCTGCCAAATTTAAAGGTCCCTAGTTCAAAAATGCGTCATCTGAGAAAGGAAACTTTACTGCCCTTTTATTTTTCCTAACAGATACACCAAAAATAACCCCACAGCTTTGTTCTCAGAAACTGTGTTCTTTTAAGTAAATTTTAACAAAGGAATGAAAGGAAAGAACGGGAGGGGGAAAATCCAGCCTATAGCAAACACTGGTCTGGAATAAAATTTAAACCCAGAAGATTGTTTGAAAACTTGCAGGACATTGATAATATACTCTTGTGTAATCCCCTTTATAATATGGGATATATATATATATATAATCATAGAAACAACTAGGTTGGAAAAGACCTTTAAGATCATCAAGTCCAACCGTTACCCCAGAACTCCCAAAACCACTGGTAATACAGCCTGTAATATCTTCTATGCCCTTAAGCAACTGCTCTTTAACTTTTCATGACGTTCTGAGTTTCAATGCTGCTTTCTGTAGCCTGCTTGTGCTTTGGGCATGTTCCTGTTTTCAAATTTATGTAAGAGTTGCATGCCAATTTGGGAATTTAACAATGGTATTTTAAAATTATTATGAACTCCTAACTATTTTTGGCACCCAGGTGATTATTTTAAACTTTTTTTATCTTTAGCTCATTCAGGCAAGACTGATGGTTTGGTTTACTTGCTTTCTGACACATTTGCCAACAATCCATTATAATATCAGCACTTGTAATTCTAGGTTTTTGGTTTGCTATAGTCCAATATTTCTAAGTACAGCTGAATTGGCTGACCTATATATGAACCACTGTTACTGTATTTTACAGCCCAATTCAGCTTCTACTCACACAAGCAGTTCTGGTGTTCTTAATATTCCTTGCTTCATCAAGAATTACTCACACAGTAAGGCTTGCCAGACTAAGACTTTAACTAGTAAAACTATATAATAAAGAAAATGTGATTATGCTTTGGTAGATGCTGTTTAACTAATTTTATCTCTTTTTTTAAATCTCGTTCTTCAAGGCACAAGACATTTAATGTAAGTGAGAAGCAATTAGACTAACAAGGCCATGTACTTAGCAATGAACAGCCAATTAACCATTTCACTTCTAATGCTAGCAACAATGTTTTGTTGAAAATAGCAGTAAGATCTATATTCACCAATTGAACTGGAATACAAATTCCATTCATTTTTCATTACTGGGTATAATTTCAAAGGTGTTAACCTTCTTTTCAATTAAGCTGGCAGTATGGCAATATATAGGATACTAAGACTCAGTAGGCAACTTGGTCTCTAGTAAACTGCCATTTGGAACTGACCTTTTCCCTCTGCAGCATATGTATTAATTTGTTATGTTTCCTTGAGAACTTCCGCACAATATAGAGCAGAAGTGCCTTACCATTATAACAAGAAGAGTCCATCTGCTTTAGGTTTTCAGAGGAAGAATGTGTTTTGTTTTTTTTTCACCCCTCTCGATTTAGACATCCCTTGTCACTGCAGAACTCTGCTTTTGTTACAGAAAATATTGTTTGCAACAAGGAAGACTTTTCTCTTGCAGACTATGCACTAGCAAGGAATCTGTCGTGACAGTTTAAATCAGCACCACTTAATGATTGCAAGCAATCATAAATTCTTTCCATTTAAATTTTTCAGTAGGCTGAATTTGAAAATGTTTGTCTATTGTTCTCTAACCATTTATCATAGCCCCAAGTTTTACTTTACTTTGATTTCTATGTATGGGTCAATAAATTATCTTTCCTGTCCAGGAACATGTTATAAAGCACACTATTACAGAGAGAGGGTACAAATTATGTAGTTGATTACCTTCTTTGTGAAGTATTAATGTAACTTATAATTTTAATGTATCATTCTGTGTATAGTAAAAGTTAATAATGTTCTCAACTGTACAGATGACCTATTCAATCTAATCATAACAATCACTGTGAGAAGTGTAAATCAGGATTTGGAGGAAATATTTCTCTGTTAAATCCACCAAAAAATCAGGTTTTGGAGATGTCCTAGTTTTGTCAGGGATGGAGAAAACAAAAAAAACCCAAACAACTCACCACAACAAAACAAACAACAAAAAACCAACCCAAGTTGTTGTAATTTGTTAAAACAAATTTGTAAGAACTGTCCACAGCAGTCTGCTGGTAGAGTAACACTGGCACTCCATGGTGAGAAGGTAGAACACAGCATAATCGAAGTGACGTATCTGAATTACTGCAAACTTCTTTTTCTTTCCTAAACTTCTGCTATCATATCAGCTGAGCCACAATCTGTTTCTACCTTCTTCTATACCTATTTTTGAATGTAGCCCAAGTTTCTAGATAGCGTTTATGTTACTTTTAAAAGGTGATGAGAACTGGCTTAATTCTTCTTATAGTTTAAAAGAACAGAGAATCAAAATGATGCTCACAGGCCTTTTCTATTTTCACTGCTAAAAGGATATTTATGCCGGGTGCTGTTATATTACCAGTAGTACTGCACTGCATACTGTTTACCTTTTCTGCCTTGGGATCCAGCTAATCCTTGCAGTCCTGGAGGTCCCAAAATTCCATGTTTCCCTTTTTCTCCAGGTTCTCCTGGCAATCCCTGAGGACCTGTAGCTCCTGAGAGCACAGAAAAAAAAACAACCAAACCTGTGAATATGCAAATCTATTAAGCTGTTGATTTTTATTTTTTGATGTATTATGCAGCACACTCTGTTAATCAGAGGTACCTGAAAGTGTGGGGGAATGTATGAAGAACTGACAGATCTTACTCTCTGAGACTCTGAGCAGACTATTGCTGCTGTCTATAGGTACTGAAACAGGTTCCAGTACACTTTCGTATGATCTCTGATTTCTTTAGCCTTCTCCTCAGAGGTGCATCCTCAGCTGCATTTTCCTGTTCCATATCTCTAGAGCTATTACATGGCACTGTTTTTTAAACTTCAGCATTACCTGGAAGTCCAGGTATTCCTGGGTTTCCAGGGTCACCCTTGGATCCTGGTCTTCCTGGTTGCCCTTGGATACCTGGTGAACCCTTGTCTCCTGGGAATCCATGGAGTCCTTAAAGAACAAAAGAAATACCTGGCATTTATTTCTTTAAATTTGTCCATTGTTCATCTTATTATAAGCTTAAAAATATAAAAGTTCAGTAAGTTTCTTGTCTAGAAAAATAATGTTATTTAAATACTTCAGATACTTGCATCCACTTATTAGCAATGAATTTTTCTGATCTCTCTGGTGATATCTGAAAGAGCAGAAATGACTGGTAGGATATAGTTAAGCCAGGTTTTATTCTGGTAAGTACTGGTATGTTCATCAGTGCTGTACTAGACAACAGTAGGCTATACCTCCCATTTTCACGCTAGCCATATTGCACACTGTGATGCCTCTCCAGTCCTTGGGTTTATAACTACAGAAAATAGCCCTCAGTGTGCACAGGAAGCAGAGCTCCTTTTCTGCTAACAAAACTTAGAGAAGATAAGTTCTTAAATCCAATTTTTTCTTCAATCAGACAGAGGTACCTGGTAATCCTGGATCTCCAGTATGCCCTTTTGGACCATGTGTACCAGTCAGAGGAGTGGGGTCACCTCTCTTGCCTGTAGAGGTACAATGAGTTTTATTTAGTACAAATACTCTTTTCATCCACAAAATCAAAGCTGGACAATTTTGTAAGATCAGATAATTTACAGATATTAACAGCTGTACAAGGGACCAAGAGAATACCGAATGAAAAATGCTTTGGCACATGCAAATTATCTGCCAGCTCAGCTTGTCTTAAAGTACTAACTCGGTTTCTGTTTAGTATGGCTCAGGGCAGCATTAATGAAAATTTTCCATAATGAAAAAAAAGAAAAACAAAAATTATGGGAACTTTCCCAGTACTGACAGCGTATACTGAAAAAGAAAGATACTGCATAAAATCCCTAGAACACTTTAATAAACAGAGAACTCCTTACATAGGTTTGTGAGGATGCGCAAAATCAATACGTTGTGAGTCTATTTACCCAGTAAGGACCTTTCAGGGACTAACTAGCCAGGGACTTAAAGGCAGCACACCTCCTTCTTTCTGTCTTTGCTGAAATTCCTGTTTATCACAGAATCAATAATTCCGAGCGGTTTTGCCTTGCAATATCTCTTCAAATGTCTGACCTCTCCTACCTATTCATGCTGCCTTCAGCTTCATTGTCTGATTTTGTTGTGAACAGTTAAGAGGAAATACCAAGTTCAAGTGTTGCTAGAAATCTCCTGCCATAGCAATCCCCACCTTTATTGGCTATTTCCTGCTTTTGGATTAAGGATAAGTTTTCCAGAAAATTTGTTTTCAATGCATTTCACACAACTTTTCCTTATATTGAATATTGTTCTTTACTTTTTCTTTTTTTTTTTTTTTTGTCTCAGGTCAGACTTGTTTCTAATGACCTTTCTGTTTTAATTTTTTCCCTCCTTTCCTATTTTCTCTTTTCTAGTAAGTACTCACCATCATCTGTCAGAGCATATGCATCCTAATAATAGTGCTCTTTTCCAAAGCATGTCAATATAAATTACCTTTGGATCCTTTTGGGCCAGGCGGTCCTGGATTGCCAGGGATTCCTGGTAAGCCATGGTCACCCTGTTGTTTTTTTTTAAAACACAAAATAAAAGTGTTTGACATATGTGTAGCAGGAATGATCTATAAGCACATTTGGTTCTCTTACACAGGTAAACAGATCAGCAATTAATATGAATAGCAAAACTCTATCTTCAGCTCAACAGAAAATCATCATGCTGTCTTTGTTTATGTCTAACACTGGCCATTAAGACTTCCAAGAAACTGTAGATTAGACTTGGTAATCATTTGGAATTTGTGCTTTTACAGTTTATGATAAGTCTTGGCTTGAGCAGCTTAAATTCCCCACAGATGGCTTGAGTAATTTGATTTAAAAGGTACTATAAAAATGTACCAAATACTGTTGTATGCATCCCAAATTTACTATAAACATTAACCAGAAATATGTTGTGATGTAACAGTAAAAATATAAAGATTTATCAGTTTTTCCTTTTGAATAATGACCTATAATCAGCAAAACAAAGATTATCTCTTAAAAAAAAAAAAAATAAAAGACAATCCAAGCCAAGCAATGTCCATTTACCAAAAAAGCAACGGTGATTTTATGTTTCATGTAATCTCACTGCCTGTCTACCTAGCATAGAAGCCAGTGAAGAATTTTGCTTTACATCCATGTGTGATACATGTGTGGTTTCGCATACTTATTCTTGAGCAATACTGCTTGCCTGGATTCTATTTGGTGCAAATTTTCAACGTGGGCACAGAAGACTCTTGTTCTCTCTTGTCTGTTGGCTTGGCTGCTCCATGTAGCAAGATGTGAAGAAGCAGCTGTATATTAATTTTATACTTGTGCTGCTGCTGTGTCATGATTGTGATCTGTTAATCTGTTTGTAGGAAAGATGTTAACGACTTGATTGTGCATCCATTTTTTCCTCCCTCCTCTCCCTGAAACTTGTGCAGTGTAGCCTGGACTTGCACTAAGTGGCAATATGACAAAATCACAGCATGCAGCAAGGGAAGAGGGGAGAGGCCCTTTGTTGACTCTGATTAAAAGGTAATCAAGGCATTGAATTGTTACATTAAGGAGTTTACCTTTCCTATTATACTGATAGTCTCTTCTGGGGAGGAACATCTAATGGGTAAGTAAGTACATCTAATGGGTAAATACAATAGAATCCTTCATCATATTTTTTGGAGGCAGGATATAGCTGAAAAGTCCAGGACATTTCACTACTACTTTGTTTACCTGGTCACCTGGTTGTCCTTGAAAACCCGTAATTCCTTTTAAGCCCTTTGGTCCTGGGAAACCCTGTGATCCTGGAAACCCCATCAATCCAGTGTCACCATGGTCACCAGGCAGTCCTGGGACACCATTCTTCCCTGGAAATCCTGGGGTGCCTCTGAAACCAGTATTGCCTTTTTCACCTGAAGTTAATTGCAGAACAAGATAATGACCAATATAGTCAAGCCATTATTTGACACGTATAGCTATGCTTTTACACTATGTGTATTGCCTTAGTAAATGTCAAAAGAAACTAGACTGCTAGTTTAAGTTTCTATAAACAATATAAGGCTGGGCTTTACTTTATGAACTTACCTCTTTCACCTCTAAATCCATTCTCACCAGGAAACCCTGGTTCCCCATTTTGTCCTTTCTCAAGATGCATGTTAATACAGCCACTGTCTCCTGGAGGCCCTCTTTCACCTTTGAGCCAAACATATGGAATGGAAGTAAATCCTTATGAGTGACATGTCCTGAAAATTAATTTTAGTAACAACTTCCCTAACAGAGAAAGCCTTCAAATACTAATGCAGTTCTCAGTTGTTTCAGCAGGCTCACTACTAACAGAATTTATTACCCTTCTCTTGCTTTTTAGTTGATTCAGTAGTAACCCATGTGATGCTAAATCAGAATTATTCCCTTCTTGTCTGGAATATGAAAGATGGCAATTGTATTGTCCATTTCACAGTGTACTGTCTGTGATTGCACCTTGGAGATGGTTATTGTCTTTCCTACATTAATATTTACAGATTTTAAAGAACACAAACAATATGATAGAAAACTAGAAAAAAATCTAAAGTTTCAGATGTGTGCAGGACAAATCTCAAGGTTTATTTGAATAGGTGATTAACTCTGTTTAATTTAGTGTTAAATGAACCTATTGATCTCAGTGAAATTTATTTTTCTTTCATTATATTTCATTATGCATTTGTGAGATTAACAGGATTTAATATTTAGTATCTCTGAAAATAGAAGCGAATATATCTTTACAGCAAGAAGAAAAAGTAAACACATTCCTAACACACTAGGAACGAAACCAAACATAGCAGTAACGTAACTAGAGAATGAAGTGGATTTTTACAAACCTTTTATTCCCATATCCCCACATTCTCCACTAGGCCCAGGTGGACCCATTTCTCCTTCTTCTCCTTTAACACCAGAGATCCCCATTGGGCCTTGTGTTCCTGGGAGTCCTGGGAATCCTTGGGGTCCTTGAATCCCTTTGCTTCCTGGTAATATTAAATGCTTTATTTACATATTCAGCATGCTATGCTGTTCCTGTCATATTCTAAGGAAGAGTATAAAGCAAAAGGCAGGGAGTTTAGAACGGCTCCTTAGGAAATCAGCAAAGCTAGAGAACCAATGGAGCATGGCTTCATTCCAAGATCAAAGTTGTCTTGAAATCCAGGTTGACTTGAACCAAGCATCTTCTCCCTCCCTGCTACCTCCCCCTTGGAGGTTTAGGCTACATTTACTACTAAAGCAGTTATTCCCAACATCTTAAGTACAGTGCATAGTCTAAGACACCACCAGATTTTGCATATGGCTACAGGTAATCATGACTTCTATGTCCAGATGACAGACAAAAACAGGATTTTGCTATAGTTATTCAGAAATCTTGCACATTAGCCAGTGATGATTTGGGACTAAGCTCACATTTTTTTTTAAGTATTACACATAATGTGAAGCTATTTCTCCACTTACTCATAGAATCAGTCATTTAGGTTGGAAAAGACCTTTAAGATCATTGATTCCAACCATTAACCTAGCACTGCCAACTCCACCACTAAACCAGTGCCACATCTACACATATTTTAAATGCCTCCAGAGATGGTGACTACACCACTTCCCTGAGCAGCCTGGTTCAATGCTTGACAACCCTTTCAGTGAAGAAATTTTTCCTAATATACAATCTAAACTCCCCTGGCACAACTTGAGGCTGTTTCCTCTTGTCCTACAGCTTGGTGCTTGGGAGAAAAGACCAACAGACACCTTGCTACAGCCTCCTTTCAGGTAGTTGTAGACAGCAATAAAAGGTCTTTCCTCCAAACTAGGCAACATCAGTTCCCTCAGCTGCTCCTCCTAAGACTTCTGCTCTAGACCCTTCACCAGCTTCATTGCCCTTCTTTAGACATGCTCCAGCAACTCACTATCTTTCTTGTAGTGAGGGGCCCAGAACTGAACACAGTATTTGAGGTGTAGCCTCACCAGGGCTGAGTATAGGGGGATGATCACTTCCCTAGTCCTGCTGGTCACACTATTTCTGATACTAGCCAGGATGCCGTTAGCCTTCTTCGCCACCTAGGCACAAGCTGGCTCATGTTCAACCAGTCATCAACCAACACCCTCAGGTCCTTTTTCACCAGGTAGCTTTCCAGCCGCTCTTGTCCAAGCCAGTGGTGTTGCATGGGGTTTTGTGACCCAAGTGCAAGACCCAGCACTGAGCCTTCTTGAACCTTGTACAATTAGCCCTGTCCCATGAATTCAGCCGTCCAGATCCCTCTGTAGAGCCTTCCTACTCTCAAGCAGATCAACACTCTTCTTCACCAAGTCATCTGCAAACATAGGGTGCACTTGATTCCCTTGTCATTGATAAAGACATTAAACGGAACCAGGCCCTGAGGAACACCAGTTGTGACTGGCTGTAAAACAACTAAAGCACCAGGATGCACCAAGATGCATCAAACTATTTCCTTTGTTTTTATTGTAAGAGAAAGAACAGAGGATGCTATTGTTATTGCCTCTACCCTGCTGCAGGGTCTTATTCTTGAAGCTGGAAAGAGAGGAGGGTGCAAAATATTTCCTAGCTTTAACAGCAGTAGAAATAGTTCCCCCTACAACAGAAGTTATAGACAAAGTGCTTTGCAGGATGTTTAACATACCTGCTTTTCCTGGGAAACCAGGTGGTCCTTTATTGCCTGGAAGTCCTGGAAGTCCTCGAGAGCCTGGAGGACCTGGGGGACCTTGTGAGCCAGGAGAGCCTTTGAGACCTTTGATTCCAGGTGGCCCAGCTAGGCCCCTGTCCCCCCTTTGACCTTTAAAGCCTGGTAAGCCTAAGAACAAGAGATTTAACCAATGTATATAAATGCAAGGCAAGGGTTCACCAATTGTATCTAAAAAATGTAAAGTGATAGCTTTTGGTATAAATTTGAATATCAACAAACACAGCAAAATAACTTGGAAACTTTACTACTGGAGTACTGGGTCTGCCCAGATTTTTAACCTGAAATGTTTTTCTTGTATTTCTTTAATGAGAGACATGAGTAGAAGCTCCCTGTGAAAAATCCTTACTAATTTGTAAATACTTTTGGTGTATATGTCCCCTAGCTCTCCCTAAAAATCTTTTTAATTTAAGAATAAGGAAGATAAAAGTATTACAGTAATGACAAGAGCTCAGTTAAGTTACTCAGGACAACAGAAAATTGATAACTCTTCCATTTGTTACTTAACTGAACACACTGTGATTTGGCCAGTTAAGGAACAGTGCAAAAAAGGGAAGTGAAGTTGGGAAATGTCTGATATGCACACTGTACATTCCCTGAGTTTAAACAAATGTGTAAAACATTAATGTACACCCCTACTAATGAGCAGCTCCCATGGACATATTTGTCATGTCAGCCACAAAAATCATGCGATTAAATCTGCTAGAAAAGATGTGCAGAGCTTAGAGCAGTGAGACAACCTTATGGATGTTGTGTACCTTGAGGTCCTGGCAGGCCCATGACACCTACAAGTCCTGGTGGCCCTGGTAAGCCTGTGTCACATGGTGGACCAGGGAAGCCTGGACAGCCTGGTGCTCCTATATCACCTTCTGGTCCTCTAAAACCTTTGGCACCTGTAAATCCTGGGACACCAGGCTGTCCTGGAAACAAAAAACATTGTAAAATATTTACTTCCACTACCATCCATCAGAATTCCTAATTGTTATTTTTAAACTTACATGTTCAGTTATTGCAATATCTCACTTATCCTCTATTTTTGCACAGCTTGTGAAAATTGATGCTCTTCTGCAATTTAGAACTGGCCACTGTGGAGAGCTTCTTCCTTTAAGCTAAATAAAAATTCAACCCTCGTCCCTAGGTGAGGATGACTTTATGGATCAATAAGCAAGTTTCTGATGTGTAAGTGCGTAATGGAAGGAGCTCACTAGCCTGCATGAGCTGCACAGCACTGGGGTCAGTTCTATAGGTATTTGCTGTGCAGAGGAGGGTGTGTGTCTGCTTTGGGCTGGGGAAGAGGAAGACCTATAAAAGGAATCAATAGTATCCACTATGAAGAGGGAAGTGGCACCATGGAGACATCTGTAGCAAGACCAGTGTAGTGCACAAGATATTGAGGTTTACATTGAATAACTCTGGGCAAAGAAATTAACCTCTCTCTCCCTGAGTGTTCAACTGCCTTTTGCCAGTCTTTTCAGATTTAAGTAAAGTCTGATGTAGGGATTGTCTGTATGGTATAGCAGGAGGCCCTAAACACAGATGGCTGCCAGGCAGCAAGTAACAGCAGCAAGAATAGGAAGCTGCAGTGTTACTCCACAGACTGGGTAAAAGCATCTTCCCTTTCCTGCAGTGCAAATCTCCTTAGTGGCTGGTCAACCTTAACTGTAAAAATGTAAATGAAAAATAGGGCATACCATTCACAGTCACCATTATGGATCCAGGTAAAAGAGAAAGTTTTATCTGAATCAGGACCAAATTTGCACAGATTTTCCTCTTTGGACACATGGAAACGCTTTATAAAAACTGGCTCATACCTTGAGGCCCAGGAATGCCTGGATCACCCCTTGCTCCTTGTGCACCAGGGGGTCCTGGCAGTCCCCTGTTGCCTGGGATTCCTGGAGGACCATATGTGACATCACCTGCAACACCTTTCTGACCATCTACGCCACGTGGACCTGCAGGGCCATTTTTACCATCAACTGTAGATCCTCTTTCACCTTCATCACCAGGATCACCAACTTTGCCTCGAAAGCCTGTTGATACAATTTTTAAATTCAAATAACGCATAATTCAGTTTTGTTTGTGGTTTGTTTGTTTGTTTGTTTGTTTCCCAAAAAAACTGAGGAATATTATAATTTAACCAGGATTATGACTTTGCATCAAAAAATAACATACATTAAGTTTCAGGTTTCTCATTTACAGCTAATGACACATGAGAGTTGAAGGAGGTAATTATTCTTATGGGAAGTGGCAGTGGTTTCCTTGGGGGCAGCATCTATCTTGTGTGCTCTCACTCTTGTTTAGTTCAATCTGTTTGTTAAAATGATACTACTTGTTTTCAGTTTTCTGAGAATAGTTCCTCTCTGGACACTGAAATTTAAGTTTGTTGCAGCACCTGCAATGCTGCAGGAAGGAAAGGGAAGCTGGTAAGGATTTCTTTTCCATTAGCTTTCATGAAATGCTCTTCCCTGATCCTTTCTATTATGTTAGCTACCTTATCCAGCATTTACGCATTACAGCTTGACCAGCAGTCTCCTGGATTGAGAAAACACAATTTACCTTCTGGCCCAGGGATTCCTGCTCCTGGCCTGCCTCGATGGCCTTTTTGCCCATCAAAGCCGTTTGGTCCTGGATGACCGGGGAGTCCTTTTAAACCCTTTGGTCCTGGAAACAGAAAGAAAATATGTAAAAACTGACAGAGCTCTAAAATGTGTGACCTAAGGAAAAATATTGCATTTTATCCCATGCAAATTCATGTACTTTTGAAGACAAGTGGATTTCATCTGCTTCTAATATTTTGGGCAAGAGCAGCCACACAAGTCACAACCAAATGCATGTTTGCTGTTTTTCTAAATGGACTTGTTTCCTAATCTATAAACCTCAGCCTGCAAGTCACCAGAGTAAATTAGAAAAAAACATGTCTCCTATAACATTTTAATGTTACAGGACATAAACAATATTAACCTATTGACATTAATGAGTGTCATCGAGTGAATGGCAGATGTCAACTCCAAATCTTACATTCTTCTGTGCTACATGCTGCTTCTGGAATGGTGCAAATGAGCTCAGTATGCTAATCCCTGTTCTTTCATGTCTGTATAAATTTTGGCTACCACCCACAATACTGATGTCAAAGAACTGTGTAATACCATATTAAGCATCTTGAAAATCCAGTATCAGACTCCATTTATTCTGATGAGGATTTTCCGGAGTATTTCAAATGTTTTGGAGGTGATCACAAGCAACATTTTGCCAGTTCCTGGATGAGTTCTTTGACTTTAAATTAAGCTGAACAAGTTGAAGTACTGGTAGTAAGTATTCAGATTTCAGGGCTCAATTGCAACTTGCCCTAAGCAGCAGAGTTTTAGAAGTTACAGACTTGCAGCATATCTTTGCCTTGCACACTTTTTCTTCCCCTGGTGTCCAGATGTACATATTCTAGGTCTTATCTGACTCAGCCATCTGCATATTTTACCAACTGTCTCATGCATTTTAATTGAGGCAGGACAGAGTTTCAAGTGACCGTCATTTAATCATTTCTGTGGAGGCAGCCTGCACACCTTTTGATCACGCAAGCTGCAGCCATCTGGCCCATGTGTCTATTAGATGAATATATTCCTGTGTATTTGCAGTTTTACATTTTGAGGTATATACCTGTTGAAAAACTAGAACAGTGTATCTTTCTAGGATAGCTTCTTTTTAAATTAGCAATTAAAAGCTCTATTTTAGTTAAACCCCAAAATTCTATCTGTAAACATACCTTGAACGCCTTTAAAACCTGGGGGACCTGGATTTCCAGGGTAAGGTAATGTAATGTAGGCAGTCTCACCTGAAGCAAGAGGGAGAAAGAAAGTGATATACTTGGTTTTAGAATAAATGGAGTCTTAACATTTACTGTAATAGTTCTGTGGAAGTAACCAACTAGATGTGCAAAGGCAAAGAGAAGGGACTTTTATGCACATTGCTATTTGCACGTTACTTAAGGTTTGATGGAGTATCTTAAAATATATTTTTTACACTTATTTTGTATAGAATATTGGTAATGATTCAAATACAGCTGTGTTCTGTTAAGATGAAGATTTTTTTTTTTTTACTTGTTGCAGAAATTTGTCTTCATGATAGACTCTGTTGCAAGAAAGAAATAATATTTTCATCTCAATTCTATGTATGTTTCTGGTTCATTTGTATTGCTATCAGTATAGATTTCTTTTTATTTCTAATTTTGGTAGGGATTTAAAGAAAACAAAACCAAACAGACCAAGCCTGAAGTGTCAGCTGTATTTTCCTGCTCCTTCAGCAAAAAAACATTGCCTTGCAAATCCTTACACTCAGGAATACTGTTCACTCCAGAAAATAATTCCTCTGACAGTGTGCACTCCAAGTGGCACTTTGCAGGTTTAAGGCTTCTAGCAATTCATAGTCTCGCTAGTGTCTGTTGCTAAATGCTGACAATATTATACCTTTCAGTGGCCATAATTCACATGACCACTGAGCTTGCCAAAATTGATTTTTCACTATAAGTGAGTAACACTGTATAGAATACATATGAAACTGTAATGGATGCTACCAAACGTGTTTTGTTATTTTGTTCTTAATGTAAACATTCAAATTACCTTTCTGGCCCTTTGGACCAGGTGGCCCAATATTACCAGTATCACCAAAGTCTCCACGGCTGCCTCTGATTCCTGGAGGGCCAGGAAACCCAAAACCAGGCAATCCCATTTGTCCTTTTACCCCAGGAAGGCCTGGGACCCCAGGGAATCCTTTATCACCTGGCAGTGGTACTCCAGAATCACCCTTAAAGAAAGAAATTGTTGATAAGAAATAACAAGACCTAATTTCTTTCCTCTCTTTGATTATCAAAAGCCATGTTAGACAATTATTTAGAGAAACCACTCTTCCACAATTAAGTGACATGGATGATAGCAGTAGTTTTAAATATTCAGAGGCAATAGGAACAAAAGGTAGAGTTTTGTGGTTTTTTAGGTCTTCCTGATCCCATAATATAGGCACAGAGTATGCAAAAATTACATTCAGGAATATCAAAATAAACAGTAATACTTCCAAGGAAATTTTCAACTGATAAAAACTATGGGTTTTGGTCTAGGCTAACATATAATGATAGAAGTAATTAATGTGTTAGGAATTTGGACTAAAATGGTACTTTTCATTAAGTAGCTGGCCTTTTCATAAGATAATATGTTAACTGAAATGAAAAAAAAAAAAATCTGAGAAAGGCAAACGTACCTCAGCTCCTTTTTCCCCAGGCAATCCTAGTTCCCCATCTCGGCCATCATTACCTCTTTGACCTGGAAATCCTGGAACCCCAGCAGGACCTCTTTCACCCTTTGCTCCTTAAAAAATTTAAAAAAAAAAACAGAAAAAATGGTGTAATAATTGTAGTAAGTTTAGCGGGGAGGGGGAGAGGTAATTTTGCTCAGGTAAATGAGTAACCATCATCACATCAGTATGATAATTTCCAGTTCTCAGGAAGGCAGTACATAGTCAGACACTTTGTGGAACAACAGGTCTGTCTGTAAAGACTTGTTTACAGGCATCAAAAGAATGTGGCTTTTGTTCATGCTATATACAGAGTGAAAATATTTTGTTATTCAAATCACTCAGTTTTGTTCTTAATTTCACTGAAATTAAGGTATTGCGATGCCATATGATGCAGAATATTTGAATCAATATTCTCACAAGGGTTGTTCTGGTTTTTAGTTTTATTTACCCCCAGATTTCTCTTGCACTGATATTTATGAAAATGTAATTTTTGCATAAAGGACAATAAAAATATTCTAACCCAAAAATTCATTTTGCTGTGTCAAGAAATGCTTTGCAAATAAACAGCAAATGTTTTGCCCTGGTCCAACATCTGTAAACAAACACAGGCATCCAGAGCTAAGCTAATTTTTCACAAACAATAAGATGGACAATCTTTTGTCTGAATAATTAGCTTAGCATTTCTAACTAAGCTTTGCCATTGGATTGTTGTACTTTGTTGTTCTCTGGTTTTTTTGCTTTTGCAAATCATAACCATAACTGTGGAGAGGTTTTGATCTGTTTTAATTGTAAGAATTTCAGTTGTGGAACTGGTGGCCTATTGTTTCTCTTCAATGCCTGATCAAGGGCAATTTTTAGAATTAGGAACAGGAATCTGGATAGCCATTGAGACTTTGAGTTTTTCCCAAGGAGGGTGTTGGTGGTTTTAGTTGAGATAACAGTTAGGTTTACTGGCATATGGCACTTCAAGAGGTGGCTGCTGTACAATATTTCTTTTGCTTTCACAATAACTGTATTCTGCTTAGTCTTTGCTATACAAACCTCTGAAAGACCCTGGTTATCAATCATGTGACATGTAAAGTCATTTGTTAGCATTAATAACAAGCTGTTAAAACTGTTTTACAGCTCAGACATACAGTAAAAAGCACATAACACTCTGTTGATCTTGTGTTTAGCAAGAAGAAAATGAACAAGATGGTACCAAGAAAGCAGTTTAGATATACATGACTTCTAGGCTTCAGTAACTTACTAAACTAATGACTTTATTAGAGTAGATGAATATGGTTTTCCCACACTATTGCTCGGGCAGTGTATAGGAAACCAAAAAGCTAATGATGAAACGTGTGTTTACCTTTTATTCTAACTCTTCCTGGATCACCTTTCTCTCCTTTTTCACCATGTTGTCCAGCAGAACCAGGTGGCCCCTTACAATTGACAAAAAACGTAAAATTGCCAGTTATCTCCAGCAAGGAATCAATGTGGGAATTGAGAGGAAAAATTGAGATCTATCTCTTATTCATGCATTATTTGCCCACAACCAGACCAATACCAAATATAGGATGCCGGAAAGAAATGCTTACCTCTTTTGACATCTGTAAAGAGGTGTGTAATGGTCTCTGGCCTTTTCAGCCTGACTCTACCAAATGCACAACTATAAGAAACTGTAATGCTAGAATAATTGTGTCCATGGCCATATACAGCTGTGGCTTTAAATGCAAGCATATAAAGTTACAAATGATTCATAAACTCTTCCCACTGCAGACCTCATCACACAATCCTCCGAGGCTACACAGAAGGTAGTCTCTGGAACCTGGTGGCTGCCAGATGAGGCTGTCCTTTTTTTGCTGAGAGAAAGCCTGCAGAGCTGCCAGTAGAAAATTTCATAGCAGAATCTATGACTTGACAAGTTTAGAGGGGAAAAGAAGTTCTTTTCTAGATGTTTATGCTAATTTGTGCTCTGAGTTCTCCAAGCAGAGTGCTATTTACCTATCATAATTGTATATGCTTTGCCTCTTAAAATAAACATACCAAATAAACTAAGCTTTTCCATTAATTTTCTAAGAAAGGGAACTAAAAAATGACTTGAAATGCTTGAAAAAGGGTTCCTTTTTCTTCAGACTCTGTACACCCCCCAGTGGATACTGACATAAAATCCATCTTGACCTGCTGGCATGCAATTTTTTGCCTTGATTAGGTTTTGCTGGAAATGCTTTCCTTTGAAATAACTGAAAAATCATCTTCATTGGAGCAATCTGTGCATCTTCTGTGTTTTCATGAAAAACAATGGGTATTCAAAACTAAAAGAGAAACAAGTCAAAACAAAACAAGATGCCCATTCACAGCTTTCCTAAGCCTCCTCACCACCCCACAAACGCAGCATGGGATTCTGTCCCATGGGATTCTGCTTACTCCTGCAAGGGAAATCAGATGGAAGCTAATAAAATGCATCTTTCAGCATGCCTATAATAAACAAAAATAGATAAAACTTTCAGATAGTTTTCCAGGGCAGTTTCTCCACCACTCTGCTTAAATGCCTTCTGTGTAAGTGGTAACTCTATGTTACTCATTTACTGAAGCTCACAAAAACTACTCACAGGGAGTCCTGGTGACCCCATTGCACCAGATAGGCCTGGGTCACCCTTTTCTCCATCTCTTCCAGGGTATCCCATATGTCCTTTCCTTCCTTGAGTACCTGGAAGTCCTTGCATTCCACGTGGACCAGGAGGACCAGCACTACAAGCGCAGAGGCCTTGATTTCCTGCATAAAAATATCAAAATTACATGGAAACAGTTGCACAATTAATGCACAAAAAATAATACTGAGCTTTTATTTTGTGTGAGTAGTGCACAGACCACTGTTTTCTCATTATGGTCTTCAAAGGAATGAAGCACATCACTTTTTTTTTACAGTGCTGATTAGTTGCTGTGCTGACATGACTCTACTGACTTAGACGCCCCAGTGCCAACAGGCCGTTTAATTCTACACTTTGATGGGCCTTATCCTCCAAGTTAACATAGACTTCTTGCAAATTCAGGTCTGATACACCTGGCAAAGTTCTCAAATTGTTGCTCTCCAGGCATACTTACCCTTTTCTCCTTTTTCCCCTTTTCTTCCTGGAAGTCCCATCTGACCTTTTATTCCAGGTTCTCCAGGGATCCCTCTGTCAGTACAGATCACACCTTTGAAAAAATAAATTGTAAAGCTAGTATAACTCAGGTTGACTGTTTCCACAGCTTAGGCCATGTGTTCTCCTCTTCCTTGTCCTGTTATCCTCATGTGAAAAGGTAGAGTATCTTATGAAATGCTTTACAAATCACTGCTTATAGATCATACTACAAGAGTCAGTCTGGCTAGAGCTGATGTTAATGTCCTGTTTTTTCATTGCCACTAGCTCTTCCCCTTTCTACTTCAGAACTTTGTGACTCCTGTCTTTACTAAAGGAAGCTGATTTGGGGTTCCTCCACAGTTTGCTGTGATTTTAACTTCAGGTGATATATTTTTAGGGATTTATTATATGTATGTTACTTTGTGGGTTTGAATCATGCACAAAACTTTGAAAATCTAGAAATCTCACTGATCAAAAACTAATAGGAAAAACATTTTTATATCACATGTTAAGTTTGATGTGTCTGTCAAAATTTCACTTTTATGTTTTTTGTGAGACCAACAAAATCAATGAATCCATTGATATGCAGAATGATATTCTTCCCATATAAATTGCTGTTGAACATACTGGGTGGTCCAGGTAAGCCTTGTCTTCCTGGCTGTCCTGGTAGGCCTGGTGGTCCAGGAAATCCAGATCTTCCTGGGATTGATTCACCTGTTCCAGGAGGACCAGGGTCACCTTGAAAACCTTGAGGTCCTGCTGCTCCACTTACTCCTGGCAGGCCAGGCAGACCTATAAAACAATTCTGTTATATGGCCCATACAGTTTCATGTTAACTATTACCACAAGATATTAAGGAAGACATGATAGGCTGTTCAGAACTGTCATGAAGAATAGTTTCTATATATTAAAAAAAAAAAAAAAAGACAAATGTAAATCTTTAGTTTTTTTTTCCCAGGAAAAAAGGCTCCTGCTTTAGACTTTCAAATGATTTTTCTTCTCTCCATTATCTCTTTTCCAGACTAGCTCCTTATACAGAGCAAAGTCATTGTCATCACCTTCCTTTGTATCTTTTTGAGATGAAGAATAGAATTTCTTAGCACAGCAGTCCAGATACAGGCATGCCATGGATTTACAGTTCATGGCAGCATCTTGCTTTATCTTCTTTTCCTTTTCTAGTAATTCCTCATGTTCTGTTTGGAATATTTTATTCTTTTTTGGCCGCTAAATGGTGAGCTAAAATTTTTCTTGAACTCTGTAGAGCTCAAATCCTTACTGTTGGTGATTTACATCAAGCAAGAACAAAGAACAGTTTCTTCTTGGCTGCTTTTAGTTGCTTTCTCTACTACTGGTATATAGTTCTCATTTTATCTTCTACTTCTCTTACTTGTTCCATCATCTCCTGGTCTTCCCAGCAGGCCTGCAGGCCCAATTGGTCCAGCTGACCCTGTCTCACCAGCAGGACCCGGAAATCCAGGATCTCCTTGTGGACCTACATGGAATTATAAAAACATGTGAACTGAACATCTTATGCAATTGTCAGCTAAAATCTAAATAAAACCACAAACAAAATTATAACTCGGGAACCACACAAAAGTAAAGTACAGTAACTTTTGTCTTTATGGAATATTTAAAAAATGTGTAACAATTAAATTTTAAGATGGGAGGATTTGGTTATTTTTCTGCGGATTCCTGTCCATTTTGTTGGCATGGTTTTAACTCTTCATCACTCTGCAGTAGCATCTTTGTGCTACATATTTCAGAATGCCAAGAGAAGTATTTTCACAAAACAACTACATACAGCATTTAAAGTGCATCTCATGTTCTGCAGTGCACACAGAGAGGTCATTTCAGGATCATCCCAGTTGAAATCATCCAGATTTTAAAAAGTGTATTTTCAAAATTGATATAAGGAATATATTTAAAAATTTTAATTACATCTTGACAAAGAAAACCCTAATCAGATATAAAGAGCTCCATTAACTTGGAAAAACAAAATATTGGTAGCAGTTCTGTTCTCAAACAATTGTGCTAAAGGCCTCTTTTTCTGAACAATGTGTCCACTCACACACAACACACATAGTTAAATGTTACTTGAAATATTAAGCATGGGGTTTGTTTCATGGGCTGGAAATCCACAGAAATCGATGGAAAACAGATTGATTTTTGGATGAGGCCTTTGTATAATGGGGAAGTTCTGCTGAACTGAGGTTGTGTTCACAATCAGTATTTGCTTCACTAGAAATATAATTTATGATAAGGTTTCTGTTAAAATGCTTTTACAGTACAGGTTCTCAAAGTGCTCCCTTTTAGGCAGCAGGCGTGGCTGTTTCCCACTGCCTACTGCTACGAAATCAGAACTTCCAAACATCTTTTACCAATTAGGTTATAAAGGTGGGAATAAAGGGACCTGGGACATAAAAACGCAACGTGAGATTTAGGTTGGAAGGTAATAAGACTGACAGGTGATTCGGTTGAGAGTACTAGTTCCAGGATTTTACCCCTCCTAAGCAACAGAAAGTTGAACTGCAATCTAAAATCTGTGTGCCTTGGCAATTCGAAAATTGGAATTCTAAACTACAATGGGAATGCCAGTTTTTCATACTTTTCATAGCTTCTTCTTAAATATGCTTAGATCTGATAACTGCGGATAGTCCTGAAGACCTAGCTGTGACTGCATGCATAAAGATCTTTCAGCAAACATTTAATCTGAAACTTGTATGCTTAACATAGTTCCAGTAAGATCAGTGAGAAACAGACATAGAATATGACTACTAGGAAGATAACATTTTAGGATCTTGCTCCCTGAATCCCCAGTGATCACTTTCAAACACTTTAGCAAAATAGGTCCTAGCCATTTTATACTGCAGAAAGACTAATTAAAACTAACTACAACCTTTTATAGGAAGCAGCGGAGTTTCAACAGTTCCAGGAGGACCTGGGGGGCCTTTTTCTCCTGGATCCCCCTGTAAAAGTCCAACAAGGAGTTTTACTGATAGATATAAATATGTAATATGCTAACATGTAGCTGAAAATTTCAGTAATGGTGGAGCATGTGATATATATCACCTGGGAGCTCAATTTTGACATTTTATAGCATTTAAAACCAGGTAAAATGATTTTAAATAGTTATCTTTCAAGATACCAATGGCTAACCAGTAATATTGCATATATCTGACTCTTCAGAACTTGACTGCTGTATTTGATTTTCTTCGTTTATTGTAAAGATGAATCTATTACAATAAATCAGTACCCCTATTATTGAGACATTATGATTTAACAATCAGGCTGTAATTATTTACCTTAAAATTCTAATCAAGGATTTGGAAATTATTTCTATGATGACAGATAAGCATTAAGATAAGAGGTTTTACAGTCTGACAGATATTACTGATGGTAAGAGACACTTAAAGCTCTTAGAAGTTTAATACGTCTGCATCAGGAAACATAAAAATGCATACTAATGGCAGGGAAAATCACTTCTGCTTGGAGGATTTCTAAATTAGCTTGGATTTTGATACTTAGAATTGCAAGTGAAGTGGACTTTAAGGAATTCTTTTATGTGGCAAATTATATTAGACTTTTTGCTTTGTAGATTAGGAATCCACCCTGCTCTTTGCAGCAAATGGGAACTGAAAAAACAAGAATGTGAATGTGGGAACTGCGTAGTGAGGTTGCATTCCTGGGACTGGTGTTCAGGGCCTTTTAGGACACAGACAAACACAGACAAGGAGAATTGGGGCTGCAAAACTTATCGGTTTTACTGATATTAATTATTAAACATTGTATTTGCTCTGTAAATTTCTATAGCTTTATGTAATGTAAATGGTGAAGAACATTTTGCACTGCCTGTAAAGACCATTCATTATTTTAATGAGACTCATTCCATTAGGAACAGACACAAATGGTCTCAGGGTGATTTCAGCAGGATTCTTACCCCCCCTTGTATTTTGTCTGAAGAAAGCATTTTGTTTTTTATTATTTATCACAGAACGGTTGAGGTCAGAGAGCACCTCTGGAGGTCATCTTGTCCAACCTCCCCTCCTCAAGCAAGACCACCTAGAGCTGGTTGCCCAGGACTAAGTCCAGACAGCTTTAGAATATATATAAGGATGGAGACCAGTGCTGAATAGAGGACAAGTATCACCTCCCCTTGCCTGCTGGCAATACTTTTGCTAATACAGCCCAGAATATCATTAGCTGCCTTTGCAGTGAGGACATGTCGCTGCTCATGTTCAAGATGAACTCAGTATGGCCAACATCCTCCAGACTTATGGATCAAAAGGTATGCCAGCAATTCCTTGAAGTCCATTCTTTGCTTTAAGCAGCAGTTAATTTTTTTTAAAGGTGAGTCTACTTTGAATGCAACTGGTTTTGCCCTGATTCTTTTTCTCTTAAATATTAATGCACCTTAGATTCTCTTTGAACACATTTGTTTCAGAAAATCTATGTGAGGATGGGCTATTCTCAGGAGGGTTTTTAATTATATTCTTGTTCCTCCAGTTTATGTCATTTTTAGCAGATCATAAGCAACACCTGGTTAGGCCAGATGAACAGTTGATGCAGTCTAGGTAGAGATGCACTTTTCAGGAACAATCAGATTTATCCCATTGTTTCCAAAGCAAAACTACAGCATCTGTGCAATCAGATCTGATGTATCTATATGACTTAACCTGATTCTTTTAAAGTCGTGTCTATACTTGATTCATTTTCTTTTGCTCCATGTGTTAGAAATTGTAATTTCATCTTTCTGAATCATTACTGCAGGGATTTAAACTTTTACCTTGTATAATATATATATTAATTATTTTTTTGTTTACTGTTTTTAGTGCTACTAGATGGGTACTCAGTGTGGGGACTAATCAACAGAGATTGAAGAATACATTGTTCTGTCTATGAAATGTATTGCTCAAGTTTGCTATAGATCCCTCCAACTAAAACAATATGCACATCAGGGTGAGTATTTTTTAACAACAAAACACAAGGTTTTATTGTACTTTTGGGGAGTAATGGACTGTAATGATTTTTGTGTTTGAACAAGACATGAAATGTTTCCAATTAGTATCTGAATGATCCCACATTGTTGTGAAACTGATAATGGGAGAAAAATGAACATCCATGGGCAATTTCTGCTCCCCATCCTCCCCAGTTCCGACTTTGAAACAAGTACACTTGTGACTAAAACAAATGTTTTTATTGTACTTTTACTTATTTACTCCATGTGCTTGTCATTACTTATTTACTCCATGTGCTTGTCATTTCTCATTTGTAAACCTGCTTCCTTAAAACTTGTTTATTGCTTTTTATTTGTTTGCTTTCAGCTGCATCTTTAACAATATACTGCTTAGGGCAAGTCTGCACTAGCCACAGGTTACCTCCCTTTGTCATCACAGACTATGAAGTGTGTTTCAATTTTAACCTTCAATTTATAACAGAGCTTAGAATCATACAATAGTTAGGGTTGGAAAGGATCGCAAGATCATAAAGTTCCAACCCCCCTGCCATGGGCAGGGAAACCTCACACTAAACATCTCACCCAAGGCCTCGTCAACCTGGTCTTGAACATTGCCAGGGATGGAGCATTCACAACCTCCCTGGGCAGCACATTCCAGTGCCTCATCAGACTAACGGGAAAGAATTTCCTCCTTATATCCAATCTAAACTTCCCCTGTTTAAGTTTGAACCCGTTACCCCTTGTCCTATCAAGACAGTCCCTAATGAAGAGTCTCTCCCCAGCATCCCTATAGGTCCCCTTCAGGCACTGGAAGGCTGCCATGAGGTCTCCACGCAGCCTTCTCTTCTCCAGGCTGAACAGCCCCAACTTTCTCAGCCTATCTTCATACAGGAGGTGCTTCAGTCCCCTGATCATCCTCGTGGCCCTCCTCTGGACTTGTTTCCTTTTTATGTTGAGGACACCAGAACTGTACGCAATACTCTAGGTGAGGTCTCACAAGAGCAGAGTAGAGGGGCAGGATCACCTCCTTCGACCTGCTGGTCACGGTCCTTTTGATGCAGCCCAGGATACAGTTGGCTTTCTGGGCTGCAAGCACACACTGCTGGCTCATGTTCATTTTCTCATCGACCAAGTGTCATTTCTTTCATTTCACAGGTGTAAGTAATTGTGCTTTAAGAAAAGTTACTATTTCATACACAGGTTTCCATAAAGACTATTTCAGAGGGAAATAAACACTTCTTGACTTTTGTATTTCAGAATATTTAGAGCCAAGTTCATTAGTGTCACAATTTCTGCAGTGGTGGTTTTGTCCTCTGTACTGTGGTAGTAACTTTCACAATGAGCTTTTTCAACTTTGCAGTCTGTACTGATGATCCTGCCACTCACCTTCGTCGCTGCAGCATTTCACTTCTCCTCTTGCTTATATACTGCTGACCACTTGGACCCTATCCCAGGGATTCCCTAGGCCTTCCCCCTGGCTAGACTCACTGCTCCTTTGCTCATTCCAAAGGAATGAGAGTAGGATCCAAAACTGGTTATTTTCAGTCTGAATGTGCTTTAGCATTGTAGATCCCATAGTAAATATAATAGTTCCCATCATTCAAGTTTTAGTTGTTAGTCAGAATTACAATATGCTCCAGTAGTCAGAATAACAGTATGATCATCAGTTCTGCAGCCTGCAGAAGAGGCTTCCATAAACTTATATCCTGAAATGTCACTAGACTGGCACCTGGGTCTTCTGAAATTTTATTAAACATCTCTTCTGCACTTTTCAGATAAATACTTCCCTCTTTCACTGCTTAGATCCCCAGTTATGACACGCTCCTAATCTCTAATGGAAAGCATCATGAATTATAAAATAAAAGGCGACTGGTGTCATCTAAGTGAGCAAAAGTAGGAAATGTTTAAACAAAGCAGGTGTTGAAGGAGTCCAATTTTCATTCTGGTAAGCATCTTGGAGAAACTATTTATGTGAACAGGTTGAACATATGCAAACAAATGTGAATCAAATTTTGCCACCTCATTAGGTGCTAACTAGTCATACTAGTTGATATACCAAAGTTCATAGGATTGTACTGTTATCTAAATAGGAGGTTCCTTTGACTACCATATCTCTGGGGAACACAGCTCAACCATGAATAACTTGCAGAGTGTTACAATTTATGGATTTGATAGCTATACTGGTATAGTTAAAGGAAGCTATTAGCAATTGGGATTAACCAACCCCTATGGTACACAAAATCGAATTCCCACTCTCATATGCACCAAGCAGGAATGTTTACTTACATTATTTACTACCTCAGTGTTGAGTAATTATGACTATCATGAAAACAGTAAATCTTAAATTTAATTATTGCTGCATGGAAGGAAATGGTCTGATAAGCAGGCTCATTTGGGAGAAGTCATTAGCATTTATATAGCGGTGTGTGTGTGCACACGTGCATGTGTGCATGTGTTGGGTTTTTGTTTTTTTTTCACCTGTATGCCTGGGTAGCCAGGTTGTCCAGGAAACCCAGCAAATCCTATTTCCCCCTGGAAAGGACCACAGAAATATCATTTGAGTAATCTGTTAAGATATATAATTAATTGAACAAAACCCTGTAAGGCAATCATATAATACTGGCATCTTATAATAGCATCCACACTTTGTTTCAGAAAATGGATTTGTACCAGAGATGGTATGTTTTACAGATTCTCTTCTGGTAAAAAAACAAACCCAAAAATCAACCAACACCCTCTTCCCCTCCCCCTCCCCCAAAATACAAAAAAAAAACAAAAAAAAACAACCAAAAAACAACCAACAAAAACCCACAACATGTATTGGTTATTTAGACAACGGTCAGTGGATTCAGTGTAGCTGGGGCACAGAACTAGCTGGAATACATACCAGCAGATTCTTATAGACTGCTTAATACAGCTGAAATAGTTTTGCTATCTGCTGAACGACCCTCTTACACTATTATTGCATGAAAAGCAGCTGCACATCAGCTCCTCTCCTTTTACAATCTACTAATATGCTCATCCACCGAGTATTCAAGCTAAGTAGACAGTTGTTAAAAAAAGAAGAAAAAAAACCCAAACAAAACCAAAGTAAAAATAATTTTGCAGATAAAAGTCACCTGGAACACAAGTCTAGATGCAAATATCTGTACATTAATTTGATTTATGAATAGCACGATCACTACCTTAACTAGATTTGAAAATGAGCTGAGGAGAGGAGCTAGGAAAAAGGGCAAGATGAAGATCTATGGACCTACACCTGTTGTTCTTTATTCCAGTAAGATGTTTTAAGCTGCTAACTTAAAATTTAGCAGACTTAACAGCAAACCTGGAATTTTTTGAGCCATAAAAATAAAAACATGCATATAACACAAAATTACACAAACAATGTCACCATGGCAAACAAAGTTAACATGCTGCATATTATATCATGCTGTATGCATGTCCCAATGGCTTTTCCTCCTGCTTCCAACTTCAGATCCCATTAGCCAATTTCAGCCAAATTTCAGAGAGTAGCAGTAATTCAAAGACAAAGACTTCATACAAATTCAGTGATCACAGGTAGCAGGAGAGAAAGGAAGGAATGCAGTGTGAGCTGTCAGGTATGCAGAAATTCCAAATCTGCACAAATCTACAAAAAACCCAAATCTCACTGATCCTACTGCTTAGGGAGATGCTTATACTTCATGGGCTCTTACCTTCATTCCAGGAGAACCTGCAGGTCCATAAGAACCAGGATCACCCTGATAAAAGCAAGCAGAAAGCAAGCTAAAACAGTAAAAGCTTATTCAGAATTACACCTATTCAGAATTGCTGAGCAGTTAGTGTTCCTTAGAAAATCATTACTTAGGATATTTTTCCAAAAATTTTGCAAAGTTTTTTGCAAATACTTTATATGAGAGGTGAGTACGAATTTGAACTATAGACCAAAATAAAACAGACAGGTCTTCACCTAATTTATTATCATATTGCACCCAGTGCAGTACTGGACACATTGTTCCATATGAGCAGTGTTATACAAATCAAGCACAAGCTGCTATAAAAAACTGACATCAACACTCATGGAATACATAAAATTACTGTGTTAGTACAATAAGCAGAGAAGCTTAGTGCAGTTCTAAATATTTAGAGGATAACCTCAGTGATTTACTTTCTTTCCAAGAACAGAAAGTCTGTATGACCTTATGTTTAAGTATGGGACAGGGTGAGTCCCAGGGCAAAACTCCTAAATATTCTATGAAGAAAGTATGACAAATTAGTTTAAAAGGTACTTAAAATCTTTCTTAGAAATGTAAACTTAAATTTCCAAATATATTATGAACCTAATTATAGTGAATTTTTGAAGTAATTTATTCCACAACTTCCTTACCCGCAATCCAGGGAATCCAGGAATGCCTTTTTCACCCTTTTCTCCTCTCCCAAGTATACCCTGAAGCATTCAAAATACTTTTTCAATAAGATGTTTGGTGAAGTTTGCAGAAATTTTAGTCTTTGTGTATGCTAAATCATATATGTACTAGGTTAATGAATCTTGTTGCACTTGCTGGCACAGTCACTGGGGCTTACTTCATAAAGCACCTCTATCAGGCCTATGTAGCAAAGCTCTGGGCATCTTTTGGGATGCATCAATTTCTAAGCTCCTGCTTATAACTAAAAATTATGCTATTATCTGCATGGACAGCTAGCAATGGACCATGCATATAAGGTCCATCTTTTCCAAAGTAAATCTGATATAAAAAGATTGGTTTTGTCTGTTTTTCCAGTGCTAAGTAACAGTGGTCGTTTTACGATGGAAGATAAATTTCTGAAAAAGTTCTAGGCTTAGAACTCAGAATGTGACATTCAGACTTCCAATTTCTTCTGCCTACAAAGCTAAATATTTTTTAACATAAATTAGATTAATTCTTTAATCGCAAATTATCTTCTGTTTTTCTGAGACCTGGTAGTTTCATGCCTGTGCACTTCCATAATCTGAAGTGAAAGTCCTTCCCTAACATACTTAGGGAAACATACATCATGCTCCATTAAGAACACACAGATCTTCTCTATTTTTCCTGATAAAAAACAATCTGCACTTTTATCTTCTTCACAGTCCCAGTCTGTTATGTCTCAACAGCCCAACTGGAAACGCCACTGACCTTTTGCTACCAGGCAACATTCACTAGGTACCTTTAAAACAGACTCAAAGGTTCTTGAAAGGGTTTTGAAATTTTTTTGCTTTCACACTGATTTAGGTGGTGATTAAATTTCACAGTGCAAATGCTGTTATTTCTTCTATCACCTTGAGCTTTAAAAGAACTTTGCCAGCACCATGAGAAAAATAAAAAAATCACATTACTTACCTTTGGTCCACGTGGTCCTCTGTGTCCTGTTACCCCAGGTAGTCCTTTTTGGCCCTATGTATACAAGGAAAGTTTTTGTGTATATTAATTTGCAGGACATTCCTATGTGCTGTCTAACTTTTTTTAAGTCCTATTCTGAATTACAAATGTTAAAAAAGTATTTTCTTAAGCACCGGGCATCTTCCTCTAGGTGTACTAGACATAAGAACATAAAGAATAATTATGTACTGATCTTCATTTCTGTTAACTCTGTCAAACCAGAATAATGATTGCGGAGAGAGATAGATGTATCTTTTCATTTGCAAGGACCTTTGGGGGGGCTTTGTTCCTGCAAGCGTATATGACAGTAGTTCTGTTTTGTTTGCTGCTCTATTTAGTTTGATGCAAGTATTCACATTCATAAATCTACATTTTTGTGCACTGCCCGAATCTGAATGGGATGCATAGGTGGCTACATAGTCATGATCACGTCATGTGTTGCACAGCAGCATATATCACACTTGGCAGTAATATGAAGAGTTTACATAAATTCTTTTGGTCCTTTTCCTCTTCCTCATACACCTGTGCATAGCAATAATTTGCATAATCTAAGCCTAAAATCCAGTATCTTAAATTTTTCAGTTCCCTGAGTTGAAGCTGTAAGGGCTGGAAATGCCAAATTCACCTTTAAATTTGTGTATTCGAGCAAATCAGACTTGAGGACAAAGAGACTTCAATATAGGGCTCCATAATGCAGTTTTTGTAACTCTTCTTCTTTTTAAAGGAACATTATAATGTTTTAAGGTACACAGTTGTGGCTACCGTAGGAGTGATATTGAAGTATTACAGTAAATAACAGAAACATGCATTAGACAAAAAAATCACAATTAATTTTCATATTAAGAAAGCAGCCTAGAAGAGTTAGAGTTGATAGTTCAAAACATTACAGTGGAGAAATCTCAAAGAGAATAATTGCCAAAGAACTGCAAAATACGTGTTAGTGAAGGGCCACAGAAGAGATTCAATAGTAGAGTAACTAACTTTACCTGAGATGCCTGAAATATGATTTGCTAATGACAGAAAGTGAAGGAAACCAGTGCAAGGGCAGTAGCTCCTTTCTGCATCAAGACAGTCTTCCCTCAAGGACATGAGCTAAAGTACACATGGGCTCTCCTTCCTGAAAGCCTGTAGGAAGGGTGCTGAACAACAGGACTGATTTCTGCTGAAGCTGATGGTTTCTTACAGAAAGATTTGTATTATACAGTCCTTGCAAAAATGACATCACAGCATTGTACTTGCCAAGTTGAGCACAGTTAAATATGAAGACAACACCTTTTCTCCTTTGAAGAGCTGAGTTCCAGGAGGTCCAACTAACAGTGGTGACCCAGGTGGCCCAGGAAGTCCAATGTCACCCTGTGGAAGTCAAAGGAACAGCAGAGAGACATTTTGTTCCATATGTTTCAGTGAGACTCAGCATGTCTTCCTAATGTACTACAGCATTACACATGTCTATACTTATTGAACAAGTTCTTGTACTAATAACTGTAGATAAAAGGTTTGTATTGCCATTTGTAAGGCTTTTTACTGTCTTCCCAGATGAGCAAGTCTGGCAATCCTAATCCCCTCCTATTCTCTTCAGCTATTAAAAATAACATTATGGCTAAAGAGATACATGAGAACTCTGTACTCATGGCCTGAGTCTGCTGTGGAGATAGTTACAGGATTGGCAAATCTCTTGTGTCCACACAGTCTTCATGTTCCCGCCTGAAGCCGTTCAGCACAAGGCTTTGTGAATGCAAAAATGAAATTATTGATTTGCTATGGGAAGTTGTGCATGTTAGAAACTTGCATAAATTCCAAGTTGTCACTGGACAAATTCATAGAAGAAAAATCAAATATTCCTCATTAGTTCTGTAAGTCCTGAGTACGCTAATAGGCGGAAATTGGGAGAGGAACTATTACTGTGCGCATTACTATGTGCTTCTCTTTTTCTTAACCCTTTCCTTAGCATCTGTTGCTGGACATAGCAAGAGATGAGATTCAGTGACTGGTCTGGTACAGCCACTGTTACTGGAGGGTACTGTTGTGTTCTGATTATTTAGGCAGTGTCTGTACAGAAGGTAATTGCTATATAAATGCTAACTAACATATTGATTGTTGCTTTTCAAAACCTCCAGAAGACCCTTGATTGATGCAGCTCACTGAAGGAACCACTTCTGCATGGAATTAATTGATTCAGTAACTTACTTTACTTCTCCTTCCATCCTAACATGATTAGTGGGAGCACACAGCTGCACATGAATCGGTTCCAGGAAACCCAGCAAGGCTCTATTATACTTCTAATTCTACAGCAATAATATATTTAATAATATTTGTTTTCTTACCGGCTCCCCCTTTTGTCCGTCCACTCCAATACCAGGATTTCCCTAATTGACAGAAAAAGTACACAGGTTGAAGATAACCAGAAAATGCTGATATTAGAATTTAATCAAATAACTCATTTGAAAAACTTAGTAACAAACAACCATAAGAGACATTTTGAATATTTGTATAAATTAATCTATTATTTTACTAACAACGTCAGGAAAATCATGGCCTACCTGTTCACCTGGCAAACCAGGGTAACCCGGAATACCCTTTAAAAGAGAATGAAAACAAACAAGTTAGTATGTCTGATTTAGACAGCTTTGTCTGAAAATCACATACTCTTGCCAGCAGCACCTAGAGGCAGAATTTCCTCTTGGGATGAGGAAATCGCAATTTACTTCACCTGCTCACTGCTTTCAGCAGGGTTGAACTCTGGCTTCCCACTTTTCACTTCCTGACTCCCACAAGGTGCCCTTGGGGAAAGCGAATAAGGAGAAAGCAGTAGCAGCATTCCTCCATGACCACAGACTGCCAGATGAAATGTGTCCACCCAGGCATGGGAAGGAAAAATATATGCTCCAATTCCTGAACTTCCAAACTCATAAGGTAAGACAAAAATCTATTTTTTTATCATCTGCCTCAGAAATTATTTCTAGGCTTTGATTCACATTAAGGCAAGTTCTAAAATTGGTAATCAGAATTTCTGCATGTCCTAAAAATGCAAGGCTATATAACTGTGGTGATCTTACAGGCAAGCCTAGTTGGCCTGGGTATCCAGATGGGCCCGGTGTACCTCTCGACCCTATAGGTCCCTGCAAAAGATGGCAAAAAGTCTGTTTGTGAAAATACCAAGAGCTTACCCTTTTCTCCACAAAAGTAATCCCTCCAAAATGTCTGTGTCACTTAGACTCAGTCTACTAGTCATTGCATTCCACCCACGGTCTGAAGCTTATACCATGTCTGTCACTGTCTTCGTATACCTCGCTGTCACTAGAGCTCAGCACCAGTTTCTGGATTGTACTGTACAGATACCGGACAATGCACAGTTATATGTTATCAATTGATTGAAAGAATACTTTTAGAGTAACTGTGCTACAGTATGGGGACTCGATACAGTTCAGTAGTGAATAATTTTTTAGAGAGCATAAGAAGAGGAACCCAAAGTCATTAAGAGTGTTAGTCAGCAACAAAATTAAACTCTCTATTCTTACATGTTTTTATGGCCAAAATATGGTAGTGTATGCTACATGTTCTTGGGTGATCCTCCAGATACTGTTGAAGAAGGTGTCACCTCTCTACACATTCTGAATGTAATGGAGAAAAGATTTTGCAAACTGTGAGCACCAGAGCAACAACTGCTCGATGCAGATGGTTGTTGTCTGTTTCTGCTGCTTAAGCCAGTGTGAACTGGTCACGGGGGCAGACTATAGGGGCTCCATGTTTGTTAGACTTTATTCAGGAATTTTGCTATATAAGGCAGGCAGGAAGAAGCCCCAATATTTTGTTATTGTACTAAGAAGGAAAATTTTAAAGATCTTTAATACAAGAAGCATTTATAGAACTCACTGACTGTACTTACGGGCGTGCCAGGGGGTCCAGGATCACCTCTATCTCCCTGTAACAGCAATCATTTTGCAAATTAATCATTACAAGCTTTTTGTGGGTATTTTCTAACTTTTTATAGCTATTAAGGTAACAAGCTATCTGTTCCAGTTGTACATTTGCTTTTAATCTTTCTTTTTTGCACAAAGCTTTATTAAAGCATGAGGAGTAATGGAAAAATTACATTTGCTACGAAAGCTTTCCTACAAGATATGATTTTTTTCACAATCATATACTTACTGGAGGTCCTTTTCCAAAATGTGAAACATACACTGAATTTCCTTTTTCTCCTTTTTGCCCTGGATTCCCCTTTAAAGAAAAAAAAGTCTTTTAAAACATGATCCACACTTACTGATATGCTACATTTCTATGGAGACTGAACGATAATTTCTCAAGTTATGTTTTCTGGTGTCCCTACATCACTAGGTAATCCACTAGTCATGCATGACCATTTTGCAGTTCTTTTACCTCACAAGACCCTTAAAGTAAAACTGTCTTCTTTACAGCTGACCAAAACAGCTTCTCACAGCTTCTGGACTCCTGCTCTGTTAGATTAGCTCTTAGGTACTTCAATAATCTACCATCTTCACAAATCTTGCTTTTAGTATCAAGTATATAGAATCATAGAATGGTTTGGGTTGGAAAGGACCTTAAGGTCAGCTAGTTCCATGATGGCTGCCATGGATCGGGACACCTTGCATTAGACCATGTCACCCAAGGCTCTGTCCAACCTGGCCTTGGACACTGCCAGGGATGGAGTATTTACAGCTTCTTTGGGCAACCAGTTCCAGTGCCTCACCACCCTCACAATAAAGAACTTCTTCCTTACACAGTAAAGAACTTCTTCATTATATCTAACCTGAACTTCCCTAAGTTTAAATCCATTACTCCTTGTCCTATCGCTAGACTGCCTGATGAAGTGTCCTTCTCCAGCATCCTAATATGCCTACCTTTTCTTTCAGTAAGTATTTTAAGTATTAACACTCTGCTCTACCTTCTCCAAAAGATCATGCTGTGATTTAGAAGAATCTAATGTGATTCTACATATAGTTAAAAAGATGAATACATGGACTGCCGATGAAAGTATGGACTGTGTTACATGCATAATCTTCAACATTTCCATCTATTAGGAACTATGTTTCACAGTCTATTAAACAAATAAAAATCTGATGCCTAAAGGCCCTGTTTATTTAAAAACTACGTTCCCATGGTGCTTGCTATGGAATCCTTTATAAAACTTCACTAACCTTCACAACCTCAATCTGACTTAGCAGAATGATAGCTTTTGCAGTATTCAACTGTAATGCTCAAATGACTGTTGAGAGCATGATATATATGTACATACCTGAGGAACAGATATATTAAGATATTACTTCTGAAGTTTTCTCATTTGAAATCCAATGTATGGGATATAATTTACCTAAGGTAACCACTTAACTATTTCAATAATTATTATTTATTTATTAATTTTAATAAAACGGAATACTATTTTTCATAGAATTTAATCACTTTAAAAGTGTGCTAGTTTCCTGATACTGGCTGCTCAAATCCTGAAGTCAGAATGAAACAGAAAAGGTACTTATACCTGTAATGACTCAATAAAAAGAAAAGTTACAGCTGTCTGAAGCTGGATATAACTACAGTAGACTAGATGCAGATTACAGGTCAAACAACAACTGCTAGGGAACAAATTAAACACATCAAAAGTTGTATTTGGTTATTCTACATGTGACCTGTTGTGTAAGACAACATCTTTATTAGATTCAGTTTACCTTCTACATGACTTAGGTAAGCGCTTACAAATAAAACTATTTCCTTTTCCAATTTATTGGTGAGATAAATGTGCAGACTCTACAAGTGAAGCTGCAGAATATGTAGTGTTAAAAAGAATTATACAGGACAACATTATAAATAACATAAAAATGTTAGCTGTAATATACAGTCAAGTTGGTACTTGGTGCAACAAATTGATTTAAAAACAGGCAATCTGCATAGAGTGGTTGGAATAGCATTCTCATACACAAACAAATATGCTTACTATGTCTGTGTTTTTCTGGGTAGCTAAATTAATTTGCACTGGAATTCTAGTCTGCATATCCAAGGCTACATGCCTATTGTGTCTCCCATTTTTTGTAGGCTGCAAATACTTTTCTAGGCCTGCCAGAAACCATGCTCCTGGAGTTAAGAGGATTTATGCTATAATTTGTCCCACATCTTATTTTTCTTTTATGTCATTTGGCTAATTATAAAAGGGAAAACTCTTATTTTGAAAGCCGTAAAAAGTAAGAAAATACAGGTAAAATTACAGTTTGAACAGAAGTAATTTTTCTGTTTGGAGGGTTAATAGGTTACTTTCAGAGGTGCAACAAATAAGAGTTTCAGGGTATTTTATCAGGTTGTGTATTTCATGCATTATTTTTTTCTATTTGCTACATTTTTTATGACATCTTTTCACTTTGGCACCCAGTGCGCATTTTTTGATTCCCTATGGCTGAAGCAACATCTTATTTGGCTTTGACTAAACACTTTTTATTTTTCATGCAAAATGCAGTTGTTTTTACTGTTTTACTTAGAAAATTTCAGAGAAGCTCTTAGACCAACTAATGAGCTCTTAATCACTCAGAACTAGAACTTGTTTTCACAAGAAGTCAAAGACCAGGGACTAGGTCTGTTCAGCAAAATCTCTTTGGAGCTACAGTGATTTATATCCCGTACTGACATTAATCAGTGGTTTATCTTCATTAGAAGAGCACTGCCAACACACTACTTAAACAATTTTAAAATGCTTTCCATTTTAACAGCAAAAGTAAATAATATTAAAGTGCTAATTTTAAACGTTTTAACTGAAATGACCTTTATGTATACAGATAAAGACCCAGGCAAGATTAAGTGTGCACAGAGCAGTCATGAATAGGTATATATACAAAATAGCACATGAAACTGTAAAAGAATGATTTGGGAAGAGATCTACTAATACACTTGTGTGATCAACCACCAAAAATCTTAGAGTGTTACAGTTTTTTGAAGCTTTCACTCATTGCTAATTCATCTCAGGTATGTCCCTACAGTTAAGGCTTTTAAGAAATTTCAAGTATTGATAAATGATGTAATGATTTCAAGCTACTCCTCAGTTGTACATCCATGAAATGGTATTAGATTTGGTGTGACTACGTACTGGGGAAACAAAGCAGAATTTAACTGTCAAAGTAGACATATATACTTCAAGGATATAGGAACTTATTTCACATTCAATCTTAATCTGCTATGGCACACTCTCGTTAACCTTAGTAAAAATGCTTGGAAATTCATTGTGCAGTGTAAAGCTAGTGCCATAGTCTTAAACTCCTTTCATTTTAAGAACTATTAGTTTGGAGATGAAATGTACATGTTCAGTATTCAAAGACAGAAGGAATGCCCTTCACTTACATAAGGACCATGTGGTCCAATATAACCATTTTCGCCTGGAAATCCTGGATCTCCTCTTGAGCCATTGCAGCCATCTAAACCAGGCTTGCCCCTGGGTCCTCCACTTCCTGGTAATCCCTGAAAGATAGTTTAATATTTTTTAGAGATACACTGTGATACATAGGGAATTTCTTTTAAATTAACAGAACAGTTCAGAAACAAATATTTTAGATCTGAAACAGAGAACATGTCACAGTGATCCCAGCTTTATACTCTTTGGATTAGAAATGCTTTCTATTGTGATCAATAGAAATATTTTTTTTCCTGTATAACAAATGATATGATATATATTTTTATTTGATGCATAGCAAATATAACAGGGACAGCAGTGGTTAAGAGGGCCAGACAGAGCTCTCGAGTCAAAAAGTAATGTGCTATCTTCTCAGAGAAAGCAGACACTAGCTCTAACTAAAATCCTTCTTGTGGTTGCAAAGAGAAGCTGAAGACATACAAAAAGTCATTTTAAACAGCTCATATTTTTTAGTTGACAGGATAAAACAAGGTAAAACAGGACACAGCTTGACTCAAGCACACAGTAATTGCAGAGATTATGACTATACATTCAAGAATTAAGGAAGTGATTTTCTAATCTAGCAAGAATTAACCATTGTCTAGGTAGGGGTTGGTTCTAGTGCAAATCAGACACTAGGCAGTAGAAACACTGAGATTTCCCATGGAAGGATCTTTCCATTGGAGGTAAAATATTTTTCACAGAATTAAACATTTCTGTAAGGAATAAATAGTAATTTTAACCCCAAATAGGGTTCTTTTTGTTTGGTTGGTTTTGTTCTGGGTTTTTTTTTTTTTTGTTTGATTTTGGTTGTTTGGTTGTTTTTCTGGGGAGATGTCTGAAAAATAGTAAGAAAGTATTCTGGCTAGTTGCCTGAAATGTTTTTGTCAGTTTTACCTTCTTTCTGCCTTTAAGGTCCTTCATCCCAATTTGTGGATACTGTTTTTTAATTAACACTTTTCATAAAAAGAATATACATTTCTTGGGAGTGCTCCTTTTTTGTGCTAAATTTTGGCTTGTGACCATTTTACAGACATTCTGGCGGCAGACCCATTGCCAAGTGTGGACAGCTGACAAGCAGCTGCTGAGACACCCACTCAGTTTTTGGTTCTGTTTTTTCACTTTGAAAATTCAACATTTTAACAGTGATCCACATGAAACTAATGATAGCTTAGGAATTCAGTTCTAATAAACAGTATTTTCAAAAATACTGTAGCTAAGAGATATTATTTTTCTTTTACTATACCCATTTCCTCACTGAAGAAGACATTCAGAAACATATATAATCACATGTTTATAAAGATATGTTTAGGACCCACTTTCCTTCCTCAGTGCCTATTCAGGAAAAAATACTAGACCCAGTTTTTGCTTTTTTTTTTCACTGCAGAAAGACTACAAGCAAAAATCAGAATGTTTGAACAGAAAACAGTACATCATTTGAGATACTTTCAGAGATATTAAGAATGCAGTAAGCAGACTATAGCCTGCTATAAAGCCTGGGAAAATTGTTTTTAATCCTAGCACTGCCCCACGCTGCACACACTTGGGCTAGTCTCTATCTGCACTGCCCTGTTCCTGCATGAGTATTATGTACTTACCTCATTGCTATTTTGTGGAGTTTGTTATCAGTAGTAGCCAGTTGGAATTAACCTGGCTATTTTACATTTTTGTTAAACATGTAATTCTGTAGGTGACACTATATTGATAGGTATAAAGCCAAACATTTTGAGTGTATTATTTTGTTAGAGGGCTTGCTATGACCTTATAAAAATTCTAATTTTTATAAAACAATATTCATTCAATACGTACAGGAATGCCATCTAAACCAGGAAATCCTGGGACTCCAGTTGGGCCCTAAAAACAGATGACATGAAAAAACAAAGGTGCTGAAGTCATTAACTTTTAAAAAGAATGAAAAATGAGAATATGTGATACTAGATAGCAAAACCCAAGAAACAGTCTGGTTTGAAATATGAATCCAAAGTGGTAATTGTCAGTAACAAATATCTGAAAAAAGTTTTATGGGCATATAGGAGACTAGTGGCAATAGCTACCCATGTAACAGATGGTACCGTGCAGGAGAAATGTTGATCTCGTACTCATTCATTCTCCAAAGATTATAAAATGACAGAGAAGCGGAAGTAGTCTTTAACTTATAAAGTAATTCTTTATGTAATTTCAAAACCCTATTCCTGCTTTGATAATATCAGAGCACAATTTACAGTACTCAGATTTCAGGTGTGCTAGATACACTCACTAGTGATTTCAGTCATCCACTGAGATTAGTGAAATTAAACCATTAAAAATAATACAAAGTACCAAGAGCCAAGGACAGGGACTGTACAGCTATGAAAGATATGGACCTGAACTGCAGTTTATACTCCCTAAGTGGTAATAAAATTCTGTTTAGTGTACAGCACATTTAAAAGCATCATACTTCTCCCTCCAGCTCCACATTCCTCCCACAGCCCTCTTGGATGTTAAGGAGGATGACATGACATATAACAATAAAGAGACTGTGTCTGTTTCATTTTATTTTTGTCTTCTAACAATTCTAACTGCAATCAATGGCAAAAATCCTCAGAAACAATTTTTCAAGTTTTTTTAATTAATTTAATTTTGTAAATTAATTTCCGTGAGAGTTTTGTTGAGCAAGAGTATGGTTTGGTAAATGCTTTTTGATCATTCAGGTTCTATTTCACTTGCCAATATTTAACATTACATACTGTATACACCTAAAAGAGCTGTCTATGGTGTTTCCTACCTTATCACCTCTTTCTCCAGATGGCCCAGGTTGCCCAGTCTCACCTCTCTGTCCTTTTTCCCCTGGCAGACCAGCTGGTCCTGTAGATCCCAAGGACCCAATTGGACCTTGAGCTCCCAGCTCACCAGGTTGACCCTGAAAAGAGTCAAAAGTGAATGACTACTGCTGTAAACATTGCAGCAGGCAGCATTTCGGGGATGACTGTATGGATAAAACAAGGCTTATAATGTACATGATTCAAAACAGCTTGGTTGTATAGTCTGCAGATCTGTTCCCTTCATTAGACGCTCTAGGAACACCACCTTCAAACTTAACAACTTCCTCCAGGTGATAATTTCATCTTCAGCAGGTCTCCAGCACCACCTATCTGAGATGCCTGGGTTAAACTGCAAGTCTTCCTGACTCTATCAACGTAAGTATCCCTTCTGCAAGCATAAGATTCCACTGAACATCCTATATTTGCCACCAGAGAAGTGATGGCTCATTTTAGACAAAGGGAGTTTGTACAAAATTAGAACAAATTGAGAGAGTTCCCTCTTAAGTCATACTATATGCTAATTATCTTGGGGTTTTAGCTTACTTATCTTCCATCATTGCTCTCAGATCTGAATGCCTTACTTAGAAGTTGTGAAATTTCCTGCACAAAAAAAAATAATAGCTATTAATCAACATATTTACAGAAAGTATTAATTCTAATAGTCAGAATTATTTGAGAGGATGCAGAATGTAATTTATCTATAAATAATTCTAAATTGTGTAACTGTACCTACAGTACCCTATTGACCATCTCCATGGATTTCTGTGCACTCTTCCAAGATTTTTCAGACTATAGCATTGCTTTGGAGTTGTTTTGAATTTGTTGCAGCTTTTGTTCTGTGCTGGTAAACAGTTACTAAATCATAAATTCAAAGTGCTGAATAAAACAAGTTTTCTAAACAGACTTCACATGTAAGCTGTCTGCATTTTCACCCTACAAAAATCTATGTATTTACAAGTCTTTATTTCTCTTACTCATCTTTTGTGTGTCATTATCTCTGTTTAGCTACAGCTTCTTTTATTTACCAGCTCTAGAGTGTTTTGCTTTCTTTTCAGAATTCATCAATCAATTATACTATGGTATTAAGAAAGAGAGCGAGATGGAGCCCCATGCAGTCCCGAGAAACGCACATGGCTCTAAGACCACTTGAGGGCAGTAAAAGATACTTCAGTACAACCACCATTCATAGAAATGAGACCATAGCGTTTGTTTCTATGAATGGATTGAAGGAAAACAGTTATGACAGACACCAAAGGTGATTGTAAGCAGATATGTTAGCTTCAGGAATTCAGTTCTGTTGCTTCAACATAATTTAACTGCTTGCTTCTCAGTGTAAACACTCCCAACAGACTGAATCTAAATAAAGACTTACCTTTTGAACTATAAGCAGGGACCTAAATCTCTTTTCCTTTTTATTTATTTTCTATTTGTCTTTTCAACTATGCCAATATAATCAGTATGATTTTACAGCTGGACATGAAGAAATGTATGGTATGCATCATTCAGGAAAATCAGCAAAGAAGCAGAGTAATAAGAAGGTAACTGGCTACATGCTTGGAACAGAAACATACTATAGGCTTATGCTGTACTGGAAGCAGGACTGGATCACCACTGGCTCTGAAGCTATGAACAGGAATTTAGTCCAGAGGCCAGGAAAAGAAATCCTACACTTACAAATAAGGAGTCCCTGAAAAAGTATCCTCGTACAACTCATGTTCCATTTTTCTTTACTGTCTCCTCTCACTTAAACCTTAATCCTGCTTCCAGTGAAGTCACTCGCAAAAATTCCAGAGCAGAATCAGCCTGCTGCCTTCAGCAAGTTACCATTTTCTTAATACCATAATTTCAGCAGTGTAAAATATTATGCAAATTAAGGGGTATTACTATTGAAATCTGCTAATTCTGCATGCTTGCTAACAATGAATCAGGATTCTGGGTGTTTCAGTATTTGCTTGCATGAACAATTGCAGCCTGTCTATTGGCAGTGCCTTGCACATCCTCTGTTGTAAACCTGAATTTATTCATTGAAGTACTCTTAAAGCAGCTATTACACCCTTTAAATACTTGATAAAAAAGATGTCTGGACAACCATTTTTTTAATTAAAGCATAATGTTGAGTATAAGAAAAGTGAAATGAATGAGACTAATAGCACTGCAAAATACAACAGTTTGGGCCATTCACTCTACTGGAAGCAGTACCTTTTTTAGTACACTGAACTAGTGGTTATCATGCAAAATGTAACATTCAGCAGCAGGAAAAAACTTCTGGAAGATGTCTCTTATTAATGCTCTAATGCCTTTGTCTTAAGTGTGTCTTGTTGACAACAAGTTTCTGCAGCAACTTTGATATCTTTAAATCACAGTGTATATGCTCTGCATTCAAGAGTTGAAAGAAAAAATTTTCATGTTATATCCATTGGACAGTTGGAGGAACATGATTTTGATAGTAATCAAAAAAAGCTGAGACACTGTATGAATTCTATGGTAATTATCTGTCATAATTAACCAGTAAACACTTCCAGGACATATAGTCCGTTAGACTGATAAAATGGCTTTGTTAGTTGACCCTGTGAATTTAATTGACTCCACAGTTTATGTCTTCAGTAGGAGGTAGTGAAGTCATAAAACAGAGTCACTGAATCCAGAATTCACAATAGGTTTGACAGCTGGTACAACTTTAGCATGCCATATGAAGCTGGTGGATTGTCTCTCTCTCTTTCAGCTCAAAGACTGATAATGACTGGGAGCTTTGTTAAGACCAAACTGATACCATGTCATAACATCTATTATCACATCTATTATTTGTGCCCATCCAATGTGTCTACGACAGCATTACAGTCTCAGGACAGCTGTACAAATAAAGAGGATGAAGGTAGTCATGCTCATGTGGAAATGACAAATTAACTCAGTTAAAATGAACAGAATATTATGCCTGCTCTGCCATCTGATGCCAATAAATTCCTTTAGGATTTCAATGCCTTGTTAATTGTCTAGGTCAGGAACTACCCATGCCAAGATTATGGTCTGTTATTTTAGCACATCCTGGGCTTGACCTGCAGTAAGAAACTGACTTTTGACAAAACAAGACTATATTTTTTTTAATTAAGTATGCTTCCTAAGACTAAGACTGCAAATACTTTAAGATTGTGCAGCAAAGTATTTAATACTCTTTGGAAAAGGCAATGGCCAAGGTAATTTGGAATTACTTTTTTTTGATTGTTCTAAGACACTGAAGAGCACCTGATTTCTTGAGTGCCCTGAGCACTGTCTGAGAGAATAATATTTTAAAGGGCTCTTAACTGGGGGGGGTGGAAAAAAAGTTAATTATACTAAAGTAAATTCTTGGTTTTTGTTATTGATAAAGTTGAAAGAAGTCCAGTTACCAGCCTTCAGTTAGGACAGCACCCTATGTTACAGGCTATGTGGATTTACAAGTGATATGTGAAATGTACTTACCTTCTGTTCACATGAACAAAACTGAAAATGCCCAGCAACTCCACATAATCAGATTGTAGGCAAGTAATGTAACACCCTTTGTCATTCTGTACTAGGCTCCGGCTTGTAACCAGTCTTTCCCATTTTAGCAGGAGCAGGGCAGCGATAGGGAGGAAAGTAGAGCAGTCTGAGGGCAAGAGAGGAGGGCACACAAAGGCATTTGCAGACAGATGTTTTCTTTAGTAATTTGCTTAGTGAGGTGGGAGCATCTGCTGCAACTCTAAGCTCCACCCATGTCCTCTCCCCTTTTGGAAGAGCAGGTCTATTATACAGCAAAGCCACAGCTTCCAGGGCTTGTAGGAGTGTCCATTCTGGGAAGTTCCACTCCTCCACTGTAACTGTGTGGGACTGGGACCAAAACCATTTTCACTGTAAGTCAAGGCTCCAAAATAAACCTTATCAGTATTAACTTTATCAACATGAGATAAATCTGAAAAAGCACACAACTTGGTATTAAATCCACTTCTTGTCCTTAATGGAACAAATTTTTCTATGGTAGTGGGTTAAACATTGAGTGAGGGCCAGACTAGTATATGGCATGTACTTTATTTTCAGTTTGTTCAGAAACAGTAGATAATATAATGACTTTTCATTATTGGATAACTTCCTTTTTATAATCAGATTTTGAGCTGATTAAATGTAATAGTAACTCTCAGTGCTTGACTCTTCTTGGCATCTGTATTATGCTGCAAACTACTGGGAAATTCTGTGTTCTTTTATCCTATTCAATGATCCATCAGGAACATAGTACCTGATGATGCAGATGTATTCACAGTGAAGTGCTGAAAACATTTTCTACAGTGTACTTTTGTTTTAACTCTGTGAAATCATGAAAAGAAAAAGTATTCGATAAGCCAGTGGGTGTCACTATTGTGTTAAACAAACACAGAACAACAGCTAATTTGGCACTGACACTGTAAGAAACACCGTTAATGGCTGAAAACAGAGTTGCAAATAGACCATTTTAGACCACAAATATTAAACATCAGATTAGCAAATAAAATAAATTTTTATTGAAACAAGTCACTGTGTGGTAACATTTGGTTGATTTAAATCTACAAAAAAAAGAATGATTTTGTAGTTTTGTTTTGCCTGATGTGCAAAAGCTTGCCAATCTGAAGCAACTAAGAAAAACACTGTTTTAGTATAGTGGGACAGGGTACCAAAAGTATTACAGAAACAAAGATGCTCAACAACAAAAGGAGGGATAATTTAACAAGATCAAAACTTTAGAAAAATTTAGAAATATGTCTAATATGAAAAATACTAATTTACAGATGCTGTAGTTGGACATTGTACGTGAAGAACAGCTTCAGAAAGACCTTTCAGTGAGGACATTGGAGTGATCCTGTTCCTACTCCACATTCTGGTAAGCAGGCTTCATTCCCTACAAGTTCAAATCCTAACTCTTGGGGCCACAGAACTGCTTACTGTTCTGATCAGCTATAAGAACTTGTGGTCTGCTTCAGATATAGATATGGGGTCTAATTTCTCTAGGTCTGTTTTATTATGGTTCTCAGCGAATGTGAGTGAAATGCAATGTATAACTGGTTTCAGGAATCTTCTATTTCAAAATTGTATCATAGCTAATGTACTGGGAAAAATTATCAAAATTATCAAAAAATTATCAACAGGTATGATGCTCCCACAGCATCCTCACAGCTAAATTGAGGAAGAGTGGTCTGGATGATCAGGTAGTGAGGTGGACTGTGAGCTGGCTGAAGGAGAGAAGCCAGAGAGTTGTAGTCTATGGGGCGGAGTCTAGTTGGAGGCCTGTAACTAGTGGAGTGCCTCAAGGGTCAGTACTGGGACCAGTATTATTTAATATATTCATCAACGATTTAGATGAGGGAATTGAGTGTACTATCAGCAAGTTTGCTGATGGCACTAAGCTGGGAGGAGTGGCTGACACGCCAGAAGGCTGTGCTGCCATCCAGCGAGACCTGGACAGGCTGGAGAATTGGGCAGGGAATAACTTGATGAAATATAACAAGGGAAAGTGTAGAGTCCTGCATCTGGGCAGGAACAACCCCAGGTTCCAGTATAGGTTGGGGAACAACCTGTTAGAGAGCAGTGTAGGGGAGAGGGACCTGGGGGTCCTAGTGGATGACAGGATGACCATGAGCTGACACTGTGCCCTTGTGGCGAAGAAGGCCAATGGCATCCTGGGGTGTATTAGAAGGGGGGTGGTTAGGAGGTCGAGAGAGGTCCTCCTTCCCCTCTACTCTGCCCTGGTGAGACCCCATCTGGAATATTGTGTCCAGTTCTGGGCCCCTCAGTTCAAGAAGGACAGGGAGCTGCTGGAGAGAGTCCAGCGCAGGGCAACGAAGATGATTAAGGGAGTGGAGCATCTCCCTTATGAGGAAAGACTGAGGGAGCTGGGTCTCTATAGTTTAGAGAAGAGGAGACTGAGGGGTGACCTTATTAGTGTTTATAAATATATAAAGGGGGAGTGTCACGAGGATGGAACCAGGCTCTACTCAGTGGCAAACAATGACAGGACAAGGGGTAATGGGTACAAACTGGAACACAAGAGGTTCCACTTAAAACTTGAGAAGAAACTTCTTCTCAGTGAGGGTGACGGAACACTGGAACAGGCTGCCCAGGGAGGTTGTGGAGTCTCCTTCCCTGGAGACATTCAAAACCCGCCTGGACACATTCCTGTGTAACATTATCTAGGTGTTCCTGCTCTGGCAGGGGGATTGGACTAGATGATCTTTTGAGGTCCCTTCCAATCTCTAGCATACTGTGATACTGTGAAATAGTGGGAGAGATCTGGCTTTCCTCAGATGCTAGTGTGTTTACACCTCCTATAGTGAGTCAACTAAGCATATGCATTTGAGATCATTAGAGGGATTTTACATATTCGCTTCCTGAGTGTGCAGCTTGAAAATTCAAATACAAGTGCTGGATATTCCATGTGCATGACAGACTGCCATTGCATACTGACATTCAGAAAAGTGTGATTTAATAAATGCCTCTTACTCCCCAAAACAGAGAGAATTTGCACAGTTTCTCAGCTAGCGAATATTAAATATATTTACTCTGTGCTGTAAATCACTCAGTTAACCCACAGGATCTACTAGAGAGATGTGATGCCAGATGGTATATCTACTATACTGTTAAATTTCACTGTTCTTACCCCACTGCCCTGAAGTATATATCAGCTGATTTTCTAACTTACCTGTGACAACCGACTTAGCATCTCTTGTGAGTTCTTACTCCTTATACCTCATATGCCAGAAAATGGGAGACCTTCCTCTTAGATTTCTGCTTGCTAGGTTCTCTCTACACTAGTATGAAAATAGGCCATTCACTTCATCTGCAAAAGAACGGTCTTGCTGACTTATATTTATTATTCACTAGCCTCCAGGCATTTCACATGATCTCATAGAAGCTAGATCAGGTTGGGTCATGAATAGATGCTTGCTTTTTAAATCTACTTAACTCTATAAACAAAGCCAAAGGAACTGAATGGGAGCAGACTCTGGGGTCGGCACAGGACAGGTTTACAATCCATCAGTGCTAACATTTTTTAAACTATCTAAATGCTGTTAGAGCAGCCAGCATTTTGTGAGGTCTCTGACACAACACTACAGGAGTTACCAAGGAAATTACTTCCCAAGTAGAGAAAGCGGAGGAAAGTTTTCACTGTCTGTTGGACGTATCAGGAGAAAATTACAATCATGGACTTTATGGGAGACCTAAGAGGAAGAGATGAAAAAAGTCTAAAATTATGAAGTTGCTCTTTGCCTCTAATTAAAAACATTGACTGCTACCGCCTACTGGAAAACTGTACATCTTGACTGTGAAAGAGAAGGCAGAAGAAATTATCAATTGGTCCAGACTGGCACTAAAAAGTATGTAGAATACTTATTGGCATATAAACTTTCACTGATAACTTTCTCCCCTCATTATCTGTTCAATTTTTCTTGAATGAATATGTACAGTATCACACACTACATGCAGAGATTTAACACATTTTGATATGTCCTATGTAAGAAAGAGTCCATGGAAGTCTTGCATGTCCTATGGAAGAAAGAGTCTTTTTGAGCTGTGACATAGATCAAAAGACAAACAGCATAATGTAAACCTAATTCTAACAGGGCTGTAATCCCAATTAAATGGAAGCTGAACTTCCATTGTGATGTGGACAACTGTAATGATACCCGAATGGGATATACTGCTAGCAATAGTGACTAGACTGTTTTTCAGACAGTGGATGATTTCTTGCTAATGAACAGTAGTGCAAATCTGTTTATAGCACAGTTATCTAAGCTTGAGAGAAATAAAAAATGACATGTACACAAGCTCTTCTAAGACCCAATATAGCAAGCTTCTATACTGGGTTTATAAAAATCTTAAATAAAAGTTCAGGTATTTGCTTCTACTTTTCTTCCAACCTGCCCAATTTCAATACATTCAAGTATGGCCACAGCAGTTTCCTTTTCATACTCCCATGGTCATATTTCCTCTAGCTACAACCTCAATTATCTCGTCCACTTACAATGAAGAAGGCTTTCTGTGTGTGCATTTAACAGATTTTCAAAAGCGCAACTGGAAGGCAAAGTCTGAATTACTGTGCACTCACAGTCAGTTGCACAGATATTGTACACTGTCCTGGTAACCACAGCTTTAACTAGTCATGCTTAAACTGCATTAAAAAAAATATAAAAAATAGAAAAGTCATTATGCCAAAGACCGTAGGAAAGATTTGAGGTCTGTCTTTCCTATGAAAACTTCAGAGTATACTACACTCCTGACAGTCATTCTACTTGACTCATAAACCTAAATAAGAGTTTAATTTTAGGTGTCTATTCTCTTATTAGCCTAGGTTTTTACTGTTTTAGCGGAGAGATGCTAAGGGCTACACTTACGTCATATGCAGCTTACAATGTTTTTAATTTTACAAAATGTGAACATAATTCGTCACTGGTAATTACAAATAAACAAAGCTGATTTATGTTGGTTCTAAGACTTTTGTTCTACCTTAATTTTAGTAGAAATATTTGTTATGGATTGACTATAACCCTTCTCCAGACAGAAATAACCTGTTTGTTCACTTTACTAGCTAAATTTCCAGTGGGCAGTGCTTCCACTGAAAGTCTAAAAAGGAAGGTAACATTCTAAAATCTGTAAAATGGCAATCTCATCAAATACCTGTCATAGTGTTTTATACGTACATAAAAACCTCTCAAATGAAACTGGCAACAATATTTTCCTCCCAGTCTGCTGACAAAGTGAAACCCTTATCAGATGGTCACACCTTAACTTTGATACTGTACAACTGCTGTTTTATTCTGACTTCCCTAAAAATCTCCTTTTCATTAGTGTGTGGAGAAGGATACAGGGAAGTGAAAATTAGCAATATGTGAAACAAACTGCTCAGGTTTTTATTCAAATGTTAAGCTATTACTTTTAAGTTGGACCTATGACATCTGTGTAGCACAAGGTCTACATCATGAGACAACAATCATCTTTCCTATGGATTGTAATTCCTATGCATTCCAACAGGTGTATTACAAATAATGTACTTCCTATGCATTCCAACAGGTGTATTACAAATAATGTACTTTGCTAAATAGCTTTTCCCTCAGTGCACTTTTTAGGGAAGACAAAAGTTAACAGAAACTTTCCATTGAAACTGGAACTCTTTTCGGAAGTATTTGGCTAACAGGCGAATGGTCATGTTCCAGCTAGTCTAATGAAGGATTTAGTTTCAGTTCTTGAAAGAGTCTGAAGAACATGTTTAATCAATTCATAATAGGTCTGACCTTGCATATTTCTAACACAGATAATACCTCAGAAGTACAATAATGAGACAATTTGCCCTTGTTCCCCTGTAAGTTTTAGACGGCTATGTTCAGTGGAAGATCATGAAGGGAATACCTTACATCTAATTCTCTGTGGTATAAAAGATTAAAAGATAAACAAACAAAAAAATTAAGGTGGACTAGTCTATGTATATCAAAACAACTTAATTCAGATTCTGATGTAGCTCACTCAGACACTGCATTTCTCATTCAGCCTCTGCAAAAGCCCCTGGTACTGCAGTTGGCTTAACAGAGCTGAATAAAGACTTGTTAACCTTCAGGGCTGCTATAACGTTGGCCTTCCAGCCTGTCTGGGTGTGATTAATGTTCCATCACCTTTTGCCAGCAAGTACATAAAGTTTCTAGAATGTTTTGTGCTTTCAGCAAATGTTTGCTGAGGGGAGCAGCTCATCCTTAATTTTGACAGAGTTGTTCTAAATAGTGAAAAGGGAAAAATTACAGTGCTCTGCAACCAAACATATAACATTGGTCTTATCACAACTTCTTTACAAAGAAGGATTATTTCATAAACTGTACACTTCTGAAATTTTAGGCCTGCATACTGTACAATGCCAGAGGCTTTCAATGATAATTTATTTCTTGCACTTCAAAGACAGAATTGAGGAAGATGCAAAACTCTGAGGAACCAGCCCAAGAGCAGGATTCAGACAGCAAAGGCGATAAAGCAGCTGGTTTGCATTCTAGGAAGCTAACAATAAGATAAACAAATCTTTTATTTTGTAATGGGTAGTCTCCACAAAAACAAGGAAAGAAAAGTCACTGTGTCAGAGTGTAAAGGCAGAACACAGCAAAGTTTAGAAATCAACAGGGTTGCAGAACAACAGAAAAAAAGATAAAGGGATCCTATAGAACTAATTCATCACCATATATTAGTATAGAAAATATTTGCAACAATCTAAAGTGGTGTTTAGGTAAGCCATATTTCATGTAGGGTCTGATAAGTACCTCTATTTCTTGCATACTGTTTAACAGAAATGATTGCATGAAACATAAATTCATATTAGGTTGGAGAGACTTTATCCATCAGTGTGCATACTTATTTCAGAGCTATTTCAAGAAATTCTCAGACTTACATTTTCTTAATGACATTGAATTTATTTTGAAATATTTATTACACTTCTATTTGGCACTTACTTAGGTCCATATCCTTGGAATTTAGAAAACTATCTGCAAATGCAAACATCATAGTTCAGTTTACCTGTGGTGAGGAGGACACCTTAGGAAAGAGCAGTGAGTATTTATTATTGACTGATCAGGGGCATGTAATTCAAAATTTCCAAGCTACTGAGAGAGAACCAGAATCTGGGAAATTTCCTCTAGTTTCAATGTCAGTTGTTTTTAAATGGCATTTTAGATCAGGTTTTTGTATCCAAAACAGTCTGTTCAGTACTGCTGCGAGACACTGCAGTGCTGCTAGTCAAAATACTTTTCCTGGGATGCCCTTTTGTTAACACAGTGTTACAGAGATAGACACATCCTAGGCCCCTATTATGAAAATCCTACAGCAATGGGGGTCTTTAATATACCCATAATCCCAGAGGATTAGGATAGGATCTGAGGACACCAGGGCAGTGATCATGACACAGCAAAGCATGCAGCCAACTGCAGAAGCACAGGAAAGAAAAGGTGTGTATTGCTTTTGTGGTGACTCAGGTTGTACACAAACAAATGGGGCATTCAGCTCTTCCAAAACTTTATCCACCATGGTCAAGATTTCTAACCCTAAACTTTAACAGTAGTACTTTGAAAGAAAACAAATTCCAACACTAACCTACAGTTTTTCAGGTGTTCAGGGCATGTATCTACTCAGATAATAGTTAAATTGTTTGCTACCACTATATATATGATTCTATGATTCTATGATTATATATATATATATATGCATTTTGAGAAACAACAGCCAGGATAAAATAGTTAGCACTGGACCATAATTTCATTTAACAAATAGCAACATACAGAGTTACTAATTTTAGTGCATAATATGAAAATGCCTTGGCTTCACTCAATATTTTATGATTCTTTAAAAGGCAAAGACAATACAGATTTTTTTTTTATACTTAGTGTATTAAGCTAGTAAAATAAAAGGTCTGCAAGCTTTTCCAGAATATGAAACACCTTAGTTGTCATAACACTAGTAAATGGCATAGACATTCTCTTTTAGCCAACCTCTTAGTAGATGAGCATAGATTTCTAAACTTAAAATATATTAAGAATAACCTTTGTCTAAGTACTAGATTGATCTCAAAGGACACCTAACACAAGAAAAGCAACATGATTATTACAAACCTCATTTACAAACTTGTTTACCATCTTAACTTCTTTTTACTATAGCAGTACATCATACCAGTAAGAGAATTATAATAGTTTGCTATATTAAGACTTATTTATGCCTGAATATTAATTTATTGATTTGTGTCAACCATATTGATTTTAAAGAGCAGCAATGTACAAAGTATTTACAACAGTAATTAGCATTAGTTCTAAACATCACTTACTCTTGATCCTTTTTCTGGAAAGCACCGACAAACTGAACAATCCTGTCCTCCACATGGGTCAATATATGCATATCCTCCCTAAAAATTAAAAGTGTATGGATTTACCAATAAGCAACAGACAACAATCACTTCATCAAATATTGTCAACTGGTCATAATATTCAATTAGGTGATTTTGAAGCCAAAATACTTGGCTACCCTTGCATACCCACAGGGCGACTTCCTTCTGATAAAGAAACTTTGCATAGCAGCAAACATCAGAGTATTGTGTGGATCTTCAGCTTGACACATCTGAACCTTTTCCAATGTTTGCTTCATAAAATACACACATCAATACTACATTTAAAATGTAGTAAAATCCCAAACTTCTTGGATCTCTCATCAGCAGAAACATGCTGGCAAAGTAGAGGCCATAAGCAAAAGCTTACTACTGTTGCTGTACAAAGTGAAACATATTACCTGCAAGTTATGTTAAGTAATGCAAATATTACATCTAAAGACAGCTAAAGAAACAGGCTACATCTGGAAAAAATTTTAACAGAATCAGAATTTAATTTGTAATAACATGAAACATGTAACACACCACATTAGGGTAGGAGACTGTTTAGCAACAATTAGATGATAAAAGGCAAAACAGGTTGAAGAGCCACAAGCCCACTTAGCAATAAAGCCCTGTATCTAATTCTTGTCTATTAAATGAAAAGAGAAGCATGTGCATGCTGTAATTATGCATTGCCTACCACTAACTTACTTATTTCTTATTTTAAAACTTTCTGTCCTTGTCCTCTGAATAGCAAAGAAACAACTACTTTGTTTCATCAAATTGCTATAGGGGGAAAAAAGCATATTCAAGGAGACACAAAACCACACCAAGATGTGAATTAATTAGTTTTATTGTGTGGTAAGTGAATATGATTTTATTATTATTTTCTATTTCCCAAAGTGTAGTATTAAACATATACCATATAAACAAGTGTAGTAATAAACATATAAATGCACCATATGCATTTATAAATTCATGGTGAGTGGACGGTTGGAATGTCCACAAGGTGACATTATTTTCAGCAAAATTTTCTAAACTATTAAAGTAATTTCAAAAAAGGATGACTTAAAAGATTTAAGAATAATTTAGGTAAACAGGTCAACAGTGACAACCTGAAATTATTTGCTCAGGGTGGATCAAATTTTTATCAAGGTCAACATTGTTTTGTTACTGGTTTTAATAGCCAGCGGAACACTATAGGTTAATGCTTCAGTTTTTCAAGGAGAAAACACTGACAAATATAAGATAAGGAGCAAAAATTCTGTTTGTTCTTTCTATCTATAATATTTTAAGAATACCTGGTATTCCCAAAGCTCTGAACCAGAGGGTGTGATAGTCTTTCTCACAGACTGGATTTCTGATGAAATTACTTATCTACTCCACGCTAGTCTCTCACGTAGTTATTGAAAACTTGCCTCCACTGGAATGTCAGTGGAATGCAAGTTTATAATAACATGTAAGCTGTTACCCTTTGTTCTAATTGAACACATTCATTACATTTTCAACAGTTAACTAAAAAGGAATTACTTTGGGGGGAAATGATAAAAATAGCTTTTAAATACTTGAAAGAAACTAAGAGGATGGACTTGAAAGAAGTTCCACTGAGGGTAGTGCAAATATAAGGTTAGTATGGAGAACAGTACAGAGAGAAAAATAAAGTAGATATTGAGGCTATATTATCTGAAGTTTTGGCTTTAGAGAGATGGGAATTTACATCAGGAAGCCAGTTTAAGATCGAGGCTAATGTACAGAAAAGGGCTTGAAAGCTAGAGTTTGATATATGCTATAATGCAGAGCCACTGAAGGGAACTTTGTGAGAAAGGAGACAGATTCAGTGTACAAGAGAGGGGTTTTTTAAGTGCAGCTTTCCAAAGTATTTAAAGATGCTAAAGTTAGAATCTGGAAGAACCAAAGGAGAAAATTATAAAATAGTTAAGCTTAGCAAGTGAAACAGAAAGTTAGAACTGCAGAAACACTGAAAGAAATGTCACAGTTTTGCCACAGAACTATACATCATCTTGATGTATATAGTACTACTTATCTGAACCATATGATCCTATTGATCACCTGTTTAAAGTAAATATGAATGTCACTTACCCCATCAATCTCTTGTACTGAAAAAACAACTAGCAGCCACCTGATTTAAAAGAAGGAATAAGCTAAATTAAAACTAATTTTGCAACCTCCAACGTTCACAAGAATGTTGCCTCTAAAAAGTGAGAACTGTGTACACATAATTAAGTCCTATTTGGGGTTGGGATTATATAGTTAAAAGAATATATTTATAAGGGGTATGCACCATGAGGGAACGGTCAGAACATGCTATGTATTTGTCTTTTTGTATTTGTGAACAAAGACTAAATACAAACAGGTAGGCATGAATAAGACTATGTAAAAGCTCTTGTAACTCCCCCCTGATAACCTACTTCTAATCCCACAATTAAGAATGGCTAGAGGAACCATTACAGAAAAATTTCTCCATGGACACCATGGGGCGAAGATTGAGCAATGACAGAGATGACCTGCATCTGCCCCAAAATGAATTAGCTGGTGCTGTTTTTTTTTTCTCAGAGATAGAGTGAGAAAAGGCAGAGAGAAAAGCAGTACTCAAAATAGTCCCATGATTCCAGAGCAGCTGCTGGGGAAGCCAAGCTCCATGCCAACCTTTGCAAGTGATGGGTTATAAAGTTGAAATCATGTCTTTTATTATTTCTACATGCAAAAATAAAAATAAATAAGCTAAGTTAAAACAAAAAGGTAGCCCCAGGTCTCTGCAGCAATACAGGAAATAAGCATTATTATTAATTAATATTCATACAAACATTATTATTAATGAGAACTAAGGTGTCACTCATTATATGAAACGATATATTATATACGGCAATAACGTATAGACTACTGTGTGTTATTCCCCAAGCTATAGTGAAGCCTGTATCAAAATTACTCCAACCCTGCAAATACTGAAGCATTTAGTAACTTTTCCAAAGTCCTATTGAGATCAACCTCTGGTTTTGATTTGTTATTCACATGGTCAAGTCTTTGGAGCATGGAGAACTGTGCCAGCAAACCCACGATTACTCTCCCTGATTATTAATTGTTCATAGATACAAACTGCAAATTATATAACCTATATATATATATATAACCTACATATAAATTCAATACTGACAAATTTAACTTATCAATTTATGTACATTTATTCTATACACCTCTTAAACCTATGTTGTCAGCTACTTTTTTCGAATACACAAATTTTACAGAAACAAAATATTTATCAAAATAATTGCAGAACTGACGACAGAAGCTCATACTGTCTCTCGCTAAATGAGAAACAAAAGACTGATTAAACAATGGAAGATTGCCAGATGATCAGTTACAATACTAAATGGTGGGGGAATCTTGTGCATCCCAGTGATTCAGCCTTTAATCATCAAACAAGTTTGTGTAGAGAGGATTTAACTTCACAGGAACACTTAAATCAGGTAGCAGGAAATAGCATAGGTTTGTTCTTTTATTGTTACCTATTTAAGGCCATTTTTTCAGGCAGTCTCTGTAAATATATTTTCTCATGTCAACGTTGGCCAGGTGTGAGTTATTTTTCATTTAAGAAAATGCAAAGTTCTCATGAAGCCCTTGCACAACTGAAATGGAAATTTGATGATGCTGTTCTTGATGCGCAGCACCACAATCTCCCTTTTTTCCAGTCACATACGGCAGGCATAAGTTTGCCAGGTTGTTCTCTGTCACTTCAAAACCCCTGCCTCCTGAAGCTATATAGACATTGCCTAAATATTCAAACCAACACAATACTCTCAGAGGTAAGACATTAACAAACAATGCAGAAGAAAACAAAACCAGCAACCTTGGAGAGAGGGCTGGGATTGAAGGCTGCTACTTCAGGGAACACCTGACTAACAAGCAGCCTGGCTTTGCACAAACCAAATGAACATGAAAAAGATACTGGAGAGAGCTCAGGCATATTAGCACAATAGAAGACTGCCGAGCAGTGAGGGTGTCAGGTTCAACAAAGTAAATTTTCTGGGCCAGGTTCCCAGCTAGAAAAGCATAATTGCACATTCCTCAAGACCCCAGTGCTTGAAGAAGGAAAATAATTGGTATTTCCTGGACGACATTATCGAGAAGATCCCACACACCACACTCAAAATTCTGGGCAGCAGTGACCGTAATCTATACCTAAGGATCATTTTCCTCTACAAAGAGCTCCTGCCACAGCTGCTACCAGTCATTTCCATCACAGTCTCTGAAAGTTTTCCTCATGCCTTTTAATAATTGTCCCTCTTCCTCAAAATTATTGTGGGACAGGCATTCAGGTTTGAGTTGGTCATTATTTTTCTTCTCCAAATACATTCAGCATTAGAACATAGGAATATCTTTCCTCTTAAAACAGACTCAATCTTAGTTCCTCTTTGTTCCTAATTAAATAGTGTAATACTTGAAATTTAAACTGTGTAAACTTACAGACCAACAATCATAAGCAAATACAATAAATTATCATATAGGTTTATCAAATTTATGACAGGCTACAAACTATTTAACTGGTTATTTCTTGCTACTGTTAAATTGATAGCTAAGAATATATCTCAGTGACTAGTTAAAAAATTTAGTGACCTGTAAAACTCACCAGGCAGCTGTGAAAAGCCACTTAATCCATTCAAATGAATCCTTTGTAAATGCCATTCACGCTGATTGGGGATCTGTATGTACAGCACTTTTCTTTCTTTGATTTTTTTTTTTAACAGGTCTTCTCTTTCCTTCTGTTTGTGTATGGTCTATAAATACTGTTCCATACTGTTGTTTTCTCCTCTGAACCTGTTTATATTAAAATAGACATCTGATGTACAAACATGAATACTTAATATAACTAAAATATGTCTTAACCATTTATGTATGTCACACGGCACAGCTCTACATTGGCACCACATTATATAACTCCTATTCAGGCCACATTTTATCAGAAATCCAATTATTTCAAGGGAACTATATATGAAAGTACAGAGAAACATAAAAGGGTACAAGATTTCAGCCTAGAAAAAAGATAGTCTTCATTCGGTGTTTGAAATAATCAACAAATTGCGTCTTGCATTATTAGATACTTAGAAGTATCTTCTGCAAACTGGGCTGGACAAGTGTCTATGTGTACATCTGAGCAAAGGAGGACTACTCTGAATTCAGAATGAAGCCATTTGTACTTTCAGCTCAAGATTTCTATCCATATGCACGGATAGATGACAATCCTTGGAAATGTTACCTAGAATTTTTTAGATTTATTTTTAGAACATTTTTCAACAGCTTTTGCCAGGATTTAGAAAGCTGGAAGCCCTAAGTGTAAGACTGACCAGAGGCCTCTACAATCCCAGCCAATCGAATTTTGCATACATAAATTAACTACACAGTGCATCTGTGACCTCTGACTTGGGTCTAATAGCATATATGGAGTTTTGTGAGGAAACGTGGTGCACAAAACCTTGTGTAAGCTCAAAGCTTCACAAATCCACAGGAATGGCCTGCTCCTGTGCAAACTTTTACATCTACCAAATAGAAAAAAGGTGTAATCCTTTGGAATAAGGCATATCTGGCAAATGATTCACAATGGTTATTTCAAACAGAGGGCTTAAAAGGCTTTTCCCAGGCTAGCACAGATTATCACAGGATTTTATTTTTTCCCCAGATGTGGGGAGGTTAATTTTGAGGAGACTGAACACTAACTAGAGTGAACTGACAGGGGTTCATTTTCTTTGGAGAAGTTCTTCTTTGAAGAAGAACTTTCTTTACTTTCCTGAGTAAGCAAAGACTATCAGTTACTGAGAAGGGAGCAAAGACGTGACCTCCCTGCTCTCTGATAGCTGTTAAAAAACCAGCTATCTTTTCTTTGTAAAGCAAACGAGTGAACAGTTCCTGAAACATTACTGTCTTGTTTTCTGTTATTTAGACAGTGTAGCATATTTCTAACCAGAACTAATCTAGAAATAATAGTGACTTCTATATGTATGCAGAGGATATTCATATCCTGCAGTCTGAAGGAGAGACTTTGTAAGCTACTGTGTACTAACAAATAAATACCCTCAGGGCAGCCAATTTATGCTGCAAGATCACACCCCGCATGTACTGTACAGTAATCCATAGTGTGCCAAATTCTTAGTCTCTTTCTGTGCCCTAGTTAAAAAAAAAAAAAGAAAAAAAGAGAGAAAAAGGGAAAAGAAGAAAAAAACCCCAATACTCCCAATAATAAAATAATAACACACTCAATACCACCAAAGGAATAAAAGGAATAGACAAACACCACCAAACCTCAGCTCATAAAATCTTCAAAAGCCAGAGGGGTAAAAGCTGGCAATATAACATAACCTAGATGTTTAGTTTCTAGATATGAAGGAAGACAATTTCATTCTTAGGGATTCTGATAAGACTACAGGACATGAGCCATAGTTTGAGGCAGAGACACAGCTGCAGTTATCAAGTTGGAAAAAAAAAGAATAGAGCAGACCCAACTATATTCTCAGTTCATCTAAAGAAACCAACATCATATTTAACAAGGCCACTGAAGTTGCAAAGTCAAGAATTCAGTTCAGTAATAAAAAATAGGGTTGTGTACTCAATTTTAATGTAGTTCTTTTATGCATATGATTAGGATAGTCGGTTTCATTACAAGAATATATATATTGTTTTCCACAGGACTTCTGCCTCATACATGATGGACATATTCCATACTCTTTTCATCCTTTTCCTTAAGCCATATTTTTTTCTTTTACAGTGTCCTATGAAATTTTGCACTTTTTATTAAATTCATAGAACTTTAATGTTTCCCATAAAAGTACTACCTATTTATAAAAACAGAAAACACTGTTATCCTTGTTTTCCCATACAGTACTGAGGAAACAAAATTAAAGTTAAAATCATTAAATAGCAAATAGTGCAAAAAAAACCAAACCCTGGACTTCAATTTGTTGCAGCTTTCAACTGTTTTCTAGTATTAAGGTTGAACTCCCTGTTGTTCATGCACTAATGGTTTCTTTTGGTTTTGGGTTTTTTTATTCTTTTCTGTTTTTTTGGTTGGATTTTGTTTGTTTGTTTGGGGTGTGTTGGGGGCTTTTCTGTGGGTTTTTTTGTTTGTTTGTTTGTTTTGTTTTGTTATAGGTGGTTGGTTAGGTTTGGGTGGGGATTTTTGTTTGGTTTTATTTGGTTTTGGTTTTATTTGTTTCTGGGGGGATTGTTTGGAATTTTCTTCTTTTTTTAAAGTACCTCTACAGGCAGCTGCAGGTACACTTTTTGACAGAAGCCTGCCTTGCCAGCTGGTGTGTCAAGTAAGACCATCTCTCTAAAGTTTGTAGCTCTCTGAAGGCACTACAGACTGCAACAGTATCAGCAACACAGTCTGCATCAGGGTTTTATAGACTTTTTTTGGATGGATGCCATCAGTTATGGTAATAACGAGCAGGAGAGAGAATATCAGTGGCTGATCTTACTTTTATTCTACCTCTATGCTGTGAAGTAATGTATCTGTCCTAGAACCTCACATTAAAGGCATATATGCTTTTAAGTGATTGTCTCATAATGCAACATTACTTGCTGTTTCTTAACTGTAAAACACGTAACTACTATCAGACTGGGCTGCACTACATAGCAGCCAGCTGGTCAAGGTCAATGAAACAGGTGGCACTAGGATAAAACTGGGCTCAAAGAGGTCTTCCTTTAGAAGATGTGTCTTTCTGTGTCATCCCCCTTGTTAGCATTTTCTGGTATTTGTTTCGAGCTTGATGGCTTCTTTTTATTTTGAAATTTCTGTACAGAGTTTTCACCATTTGAAACTGACTCAATATATTTCTATTACAGCAGTAGTCCATTCACTAACTGTTCATTCACTAATTCATTCTGTCTCCTAACAGTGGTCTGCCTGCTTTCTTCCAATATTTTTTTTTTTGCCTAGTATTCAAGAGCTCTCCTTTTAAGTTCTGTCTTCTTTATTGAGACTCATTGTTAATTCGGCATCTAAATTTGAATTATTTCTGAGGACTGACCACTTTCTTCCACTGTAGTCTTGCTTCCTCTGACCTTTTCTCATAGAAGCCTGCACCTTTTGTTTTCACTTTTGTATAAATGAGTGTCTGCTACCTTCTGTCTATCTCCAGTTCTTCTAATGTTAAATTTCAGAGGTGGATTTAGGTACTTGTAATTTATAGGTGTTACGGCTTATACAACAACTGTAGACCTCATTTTTGTCCTCATTACAGTATTCCTGTGTAAAAAAATGTAGCACTGTTATAGTCAACAGGTTTAGGAATCTGACAAATAAAATCCATCTGTTGAGCAGTAACCCTAAGACACTATTCTATATGCTCACCATCAATCTGGCTTGAAAACGGGATATTTTTCACCTTTTGTACATTGCTGTCTACCCCAACTTTCTCTCACTTATACTTGAGATTTTAGAGACAAGGTGATAACATCTGTGATGATGTACAGGATCTTTGATGCTGAACACATTGTTCTGCTCTTCCAGAGATGTGTTCCTGTTGCTAGTACTAAACTAGTAGAGATCCAGCACTGCTCTCATGCCTGTAAGACAAGCTGTTTTACAAAGTTCTGTGGTTAGCTTTATACCTGCTAAAGGCTTTAGGTCTGTACCACATGAGTAGTCCTGGATAGATTTCTATACATATATTATTGTATATTGTTGTTTTTTCCGTATTGCTACTAGTGCTTAATATAAACCTGTAACGTAGGATTTCCGGTCCAGCACTCACAAACGCTGCAGATAAGGTAAGATCACTGCGGCCAGACTGGCCAACATACTTTTTAAGTTTGCACCATCTCAGAGCAGCTCTTTATTTGGTGCGGTGTTACCTTGACCATGCAGTGCTTTTGTCAGTAACATAAATGTGCTAAACTTTACATACTGCCAACAATTTGCAAATCACACTTTCATTCACAAAACTTTTATATCATGCTAAACTATGTGGAAAGCCCGGGCAGAAACATTTCTCACTGATTTACATTTATGTAGTGGACAGCACTTTGTCCCTTCTGGGACTTCTTGGTCTCTGCAGTCTCATCAAGAAAAACTTGATGGAGAGAGCGCTGCTGAAAAGAAAACACTCTTGTCAGTGCCCGGGCTCGCCCCGGGCAGAGGCGGGATGGCGCTGAGGGCCCTGGATGCCGCCGCCTTTCCCCGGTGCCGCCTCGCTCCCTCCCCGGTTTAACCGGCCCCTTCTCCCGCCGGGGCGCTGCAGATGATCCCGCTTCGGGCTGGCACAGGCCATGCCCTGTCTTGGCCGGTGTCCGTGGCTGGCCCGGACGGGTCCCAGCTCCCACCGCGCAGCCCCGCGGTCTCTCGGATGGCGCCCACTACCTGCGCCTTCACGGTCACGGCGACGCGGCAGAAGCAAGCGCAGCACGGAGACAGCCTAGTAACCTGGGACGCCTCCAGCTGTCCTGGGACGGGGCTGGCCCCTCAGCAAGCTGCCCGGCCCCGGCAGGCGCCGAGGCCAGGCGAGGACGGCCTGTCATGAGCGCCAGGTACCGCCGCCCGGGGCTGCCCCTCCGCAGCGCTCACCTCAGCTCCCAGGCGGGAAAGCCCCCGGCTCCTCTCTCACTCCACACCCACTGAGAACGGACGGACGGACGGACAGCGGCTTGCCGGTGTTGCCCAAGGAAAAAGGCGCACAGAGCCAAGAGTTCAGGACAGGAGAGAAGACGAGAGGGGAGGAGGGGGGTGGCCCAGCCGGCCCCGCCCCGGCCATCCCCAGCCTCTGTCCCCACCCCAGGTCGCTGGGAGCACCGAGGAGGGTGCGAAGCAGCAGCCCCCAGGCCAAAAGCCGGGGGCGGGCGGGGGGCAGAGTCCCAGCGCCCCGGGCCGTGCTCCGCGGAACGCCGCGCAGGCAGCGCTGGGCGCGGGATGGCCGGCGGGGACTGCCCCGGCCACCTGGCGCCGCCGCTTCTGCTGCTACTTGCCCTGCTCTGGCTGGGCCGCGCCGCGGCAGCTGAGGTGAGTGAACGCGGGGCGGCGGGGCTGAGGCGCTGGCGGGGTGTCCCGGGGTGGAGGGGTGCCCCGCGGGTACTGCAGTCAGCTGGGACAGAGCGGGGCCTAGCGACTCTCCCTTTTCTGCCAGTGCACTGCATTCCGGCGTTGGCAGCTTACGAGAAAGAAAAGGTGAATTCCTTCTGTTTAAAATTATGTGCCTCACCCTCCTCAGGTACATGGCAATCGGGCGCTGCGCGGTGCGCTCGCCCAGCGGTGAGGTCCCGTTACCCCTGCTCCGCTGCCAGGCGGGGATGAGAAGGGGTGGCCCCCGGACCGGGCGCTTCGCCGCCGCAGGTCTCAGGTGCGAGGGAGAAGCACCGCGTTCTGCCAGCGAAGGGCTCCAGTGAGGGGAGCAGGGCTCAGCCCCGCCGCCGGCAGGAAAAGCCGCCGCGGATGCCTGACCCGAGGGCAGCGCGTCTCTCCGCGGGAGGCGGTGTGTGCGGACGGCAAGGACATAGCGGTGCCGTGTGTGGGTGGTGTCTGAGATAAACAGACAGCCAGAGCATCACTTACCGTCTGGACCTTATTACAAAAAAACGTTTGTCTTTCAGGTTTAATGATGAGCGTGCATCACCGTTTGGTAGATAAATACTTCTAGATCGTACTGTAGTCTCTGCCGTTCCTGTCTCCTCTGTCTGGTTATAACGTTTAGATTGTACGTTCTGAACTGGGAAAAGAGCAGTCAGTTGTGCGGGTGAATGGGTGGGTCAGTGTAGTTCTCAACATTTCTGACAGTAACCACGCAGAAAACTGCCACTTTCAGTAAATTTTGGACAGACATCAAACACGGGAAACTTTCAGTTTCAGTCAATTTCAAGTTCTGTTTCTCCAGTAATGGTCAACAGTGTTACTTTCTCCTTGCATGTGTGTGTAAAGCTGTAACCCAGTACATGAAAATCCTTTACTGTGTATCAAAACATTTCGCAGTTGACCTTTATAAGGACAAAATCTGACCACCTACTTTGTTATCCCTAAAAGAGAGACACATTCTGCTGTAATACTCTGAAGCAGACTAATTAGTAATAATGTTTCTTCTCGAATATTACAGCTCCTTCACACACCCATTTCGGGTTAAGCATCTAGAAGCAGTATAAGCGTCTCACCAAACGTTTTCTTTCATGGCACTCTAACTTGCAGTCAAGTTTAGTCATTTAACAAAGATCTACTTGTTTTATTTGTAATGGAATTAAAATACCTCATGGTTCTTATGTAGAACAGAGGAAACAGATCTATTTGCAAAGTACATATTTTCTGCAGAGTTGTTTCAGGCTGACTAAATCTGATCCTTACTCTAAAGCAAGATGTGGAAGATAAATGAACTCAAGATCTGCCTCTCTTCTACCCATTCTGCTGTTCTTTATTCCACTCTTCCTCTGCTGTTACCTCCCCATCCATTGCCCCTGATGTTGCACATCATCATATATGCTTCTCAAGCACAGGGTGTGCACCAGGAATGCCTACCCTCCCACAACACACACACACTTTTTCTAAGCCTCTAGTCTGTCTCTCTTGATCTTGTCATCCTGTTTCATGTTTTCATTTGCAAAGGAAGGGAAAAGAAGGAATATTGACAAGTAAGACCCCATGTATGGCCCAATAAAGCATTTAGAATCATAGAACAGTTAGGGTTGGAAAGGACCTTAACATAATTTAGTTCCAACACCCCTGCCATGGGCAGGGATGCTTCACACTAGACCATGCCACCCACCACCTTTTTAGCAACTTCAGTAGGATTTCTAGAGCAGACTCATGTACTGTATTTTATTAGCAGGCTTTCTGCTTAAGAAAAATCACAAAGCTCCAAGATACCAGTTTTCTAGAGCATTGTCACTACTAGATCCTCCTTTACACTTAGGTCTTAAAGACAGGATTTGTGATGGTAGCAGGTGTCTTCTACAGAAATCTTGCTGTTTAGGCAGAGTTTGAACATGATGAATCAATTCAGTGGTACTCTGAAAATTCAGCAGATCTCAAATGTTGTCTGAGATTAGTTTAAACTAGATTTGCAACAGATTATTCAGTTTAAAATTTAAATGGCGTAATTCTATTCTCCTATAAAAATGCTGTTATTTTCAAAAGAGTCTAGCAGATTTTTCTCAGTTTTATCTAAACTAATTAAATATTAGTGGGTAATGATAATTGATGTGAAATGATTGACGAATAAATCATTGCATCTTGGCTGGACTGTGCATTGCAAAGAATGGACTTTCATATGCAAATGAGTTTATATCTGACCAGCAAGTAATGTTTTGCTGTTTGCCTAAATTAACAAATGTTTTCCCATAGAAAAATTTTAAGTATATGTCTTTTAATAAGTAGTTTAGTTTTGAAGAAAGAAAATTATGAATTTGTGCCTTCTGCTGTTTATACAAGAAATTTTGGTCCTCACAGCCATTCACAGAGAACCAAACTTCTCTGCCCTTAGGAGGCTGAACTTTCTGGCACCTGCTAGGGAGTATTATTATCTGCATTCTTGGCCACTGGCATGCTCTAATCACATCTTCTGAAAACTCAGCAGAAGTAGCATCTTCCCATGTCAAAGGCTTTACAGCTTGCTTGATGTATTCCTTCACTCCAGATACTGACGTTATAATTCTTTGGATTTTTCCACTGTTCATTTAAATACTTTAGAAGAAGAATCATAATTTAAAAAATATCAAGATGTTTCTGCAGGGAATAAGATCCTTCTCATTCATCATATTTTTTTATTATTCTTTTTCTGAAAGAAAAAGAATAAAATGGTTTGCTTTCTCATTGTTTCATTTTGTTTAACAGTACCTAGAACTGGTACTGTCTTGATGCACACATACAATCCAATTAATTCTCCTGAGTGTGTGCTGTCTTGTGATACCATCCATGTACTTCTTGTATGTCTTGAAATTAAACACTAATCTAAAAATATTCCCTGAAATCTGCTGTTTCAAAGGACACTAATAAGAAAAATACCTTCTTCAAGTTCATGTTTGCTGAATCAATACTACTTCTTAGTGGCATTGATCATTTTTATGATGGCATTGTGTTAGCAGGTGTTCAGAACAGGATAAAAGAGAGTTTCTACTTGAGCAGGATTACTTGATTGCAAGTAAGCTGAACCTCCTGTAACTACCATATTTCAATTTGCATTGTAGTACAATTGCAATATTGTATACACAGGATAAAATTAAGTGCTCTCTATCCTCTAGTTGCTTCCATCATTACTTTTTCATATTTTCATCTTGTTCTGCTGGCAGAGGAGTAGAGGTAGCAAACTTTGTGGCTATAAAACTTGGAAATATCTTTTTTGGAAATCCTCCTTCTCATGGTGACTAGATGCAAATGCTCATGTTTTCCAATTAATTTCATATTTTACAAATGTTAGAATTTGCATGCAAATATTTACAAACTAGTCTTTTCTTCTTCATGCAGGATTGTTTTCCTAACTAAAAGCAAACTGTACTTTGTCACAAACTAAAAGCAAACTATACTTTATCACAAACAGATCTTAATACCTAGCTCTGTAAAGAAAAATGGCAGTGTTGTAGCTTAGCCATGACCATCTCCAAGGCTGGTAAGAACGGAATCTAGGCTGAATCACTTTGTTTAGCTAGGAATCAAAATGTTGGAGGAACACAGGTGAGTCACAGTGAGAATGTTCCTTCTCTGCTGGCCTTTGGAAGCGCCCAGGTTCTTTGTCACATGAGGCAGCTAAGAGAAGATGTGCACCTGAATGTACAAAAGAGAGTTCACTGAGTGTGTTAGAAAAACAAGTCCTTTGTGAAGTACTCTCTTTGATTTGGTTAATATGATCCCAGCCCTGAAGTTAGTGGGGGTGTTACTCTGATAATTGGGCCCAATTTATACTGGGCTTTTCTGATCTTGATTGCCTCTATAATTAGTCGTAATTCCTCCATCATCTCCACAGAGAAACAGGCCAATGTCAGAGTGCTGCACAGCAATGCTTTTCCTACTGGGCCAAGAGGGTTAACATAAAGAAGCAGAGTTGCCCTAATATTTGTGCATCAAAATTTATGGAGTTTTGCTCTTTCATACCACGTGGAGGCTTTCTCTGATGGCCAAAAAATGTTAAGTATGCTTATGTGTATGGTGCATCATACAGCTGAAAGGAGATGAGCCTCCTTAGCTTATTTTAGGAAACACCTGTAGAACAGCTAGCAATTTATGTATATCCTTTTTCTAACATATCTAAAAGGTAAGTACACATCTAAGCAAAGCTCTCTAATACAAGTTATTTTGATGGCTGAATAATATTAAAATAATCAAAGCAGACAGGCAGACACTGGTTCTTTCTTCATTGCCTTGCATTTCATATCTATATAACAGCATTTTATTTCTAGATCTATGCTAGATCTGTTCTGCAATACCTAGAGCTGATTTACCATAACATGCATTTGAAACAAAATACTTTGCTATTAAGTGCAACTAGCATGGGATATCCGGTCATCTGTTTTACTGTCACATTCTCACCCTACTGCCTAACAAAGTAATACTAGAAGGCTCAGTATGTTGGCATGGGTTACAGGAGCCTAGGAGGAAGGTTAAATACAAAAAGGCTTTTTTCTTCTTAACTGTTTAGAGCCCCAGTCTGTCATACACACACTGAAAAAGTTCCCTTTTGCCATACCTGGTATGTTTTTAATTATATTTTCATTGTTTATAGTTTGGTTTTTTTTTTAACTTAGTAGTTTTGTGATAGCGTACAAGTCTCAAATTTACAGGCTTTCCATTTGGCCTAGTTCAGTGAAGGCTTTTTAACTACAACTTTATGCTACATTTTTCCACAAATCATTTTGGAGGAAGCTGCAAGGAAAAGTAACCTTTCTTTTTTCCTTTTATTTTTTTTAATCTGTGAAATCACCTTTCAAAAAAGGAGAAATCAAAGCATATGCAATAAGCTTTCTCTGAGCAAGCTCCTATTGCTTTCAGTGCTGTTTGCACCACTTAACAGAAGATGCACACCAGGAATCTTATGAACATACAAATACACAGGCCTGAGGAGACAACAATTATAGTGAATACCATTCCCACACTCAACAGTTGGGACCAAGTACATCTGTGTGATGTAATGCTAATTATATTATGGTAGGTTAGCAAATATTCACTACCTAAATGATGTGTATTCTTTGTTATTAGATTGCTCTTTTAAGATGACTGCCTGTTAGGAAGTAAGAACACGGATGAATAAGCTGATTAAACACCCTTTCGAGTTAGCTACACAAAATTCTGTGGCCTGAATTACCTAATCTATTATTTATTGTTTTTCCTTGTGAAAAAGGGAAACATTTTTTTTCTGTTGACCCCATGTCCTGTTCAAGGTCAGGAGAAGAAACCCACAAGGATGGGGTTTATGGGTCTGCCTTTTGAGATATTACCCATCTTATTATATCATGAACAGTTTGGTCCAGTTTCTGACAACCCTCAGCACAGTGACTTTCACCCTAGTGAGATCGTTTGTAGAGCAAGATATCGGTCATTTTAAATATGTGTCAAAATTTTCTGTGGTTCAGAAAAACATCATTCTCTGTCTTTAAAAGAGGGGGTAATTCTGTATTTTCCCTTTATAGACCAAATGCAATTTAAAATCCCCTGAAAACAGAGATTTAATTGAGAGCCTCAATTTAGAGTTTTCCAGATCTGCTTACAACATGCCAGTACTTCTTACACAGACATTAAGTAATTTTAGGGAGCTTCTACAACACAGGCCTTAGTGGTCAGCACTACAGAGCTCACAAACAATTTGAGTTTGGGAAAAATAAAGGTGTTAGATTTTTTTCTGAATTACATTTTACCTGTTTTATATTAACACAGTGATGATAACATGCAGGCAAAGTGAAGATTGTTAAGGCCTGCAATTCTCTCACTTCCTAAATCTTTGTCAGTGAGTTGGAGAGAAGGGAGAAGGTCCATGTAATTAATTATACTCTATCTGCTTGGGGAAGAATATGGTTGGCACTATGGAAGTTGTGGAACTGTGAGCATGATGACAGAACGGTGAGCATTTGTGAGAACAGTATGAACAGCTGTTATGGTAGTTTCTTGGAACTTGCATATAAACAGGCTCATTCACAGCAAGAAAGATATACTGTAAAGTAAATATACAAATATTGTTGTGTTGTATTGTATTGCTATATACAATATAACAAAAGGAACTGTAGGGTGGTGTGTTTTGATTTTGTATTGGGGGTAGTTTGGTTGGGTTATTTTTGTTGTTTATGGGGGTTTGGGGTTGGGTTTAGGACATAATTTATTCCATTTGAACATAAGCAAGAGATAGCAGAAATTCTTTTTTTTTTTTTCCTCCGAGTTAGAGTGTTTTACTAAAGGTTTATGTTAGGTTTTTTATTGTGATAAATATAAATAGTTATAATGGAGAGATTTTTCTAACACTACAAAATTGTTATTATACCAACTTACTGAACACGTTTTTTCTTTAAAACCTCAGAGATTTTCAAACCAGTTTCAGTCTCTGAAGAGAAATGGGGTTTTCAGTCACATATTCCCTTGGAATAATAGAAAGTTGATTAAATGTTAATCTGCAGCAGCTGCTTCTGTTTCTCCATACCAGTCATTTACCATAGTTGGTTTGCAAATACTTCCAAAAGATGTTCTGACAGTTTAAAATTAGGGATATAAAGTAAGGAAATTCTCATGAAGTTCACATAGACACATGTTGTGTGTGCACATTGTGTGATCACAAATTGTGTAGCTGTAAGTTAGATACAAAATACTGCTTTTGTGAAGTGTTACGAATTTTTTTCCCTATGATCAGAAGTACTTAGGACTTCTCTTCTGCACCTCACACTGAAAGCAGCACATAGCCAGTAATGTAAGGCCTATGTCACCAAGGAGGGATATTGATTCAGTAGCTATTCCCTAAGCAAGGTTCCCATTACAAGTGTTTAATGGAGCTTTTTCAACAACACCACTTGTCTGTAGCGTAACAGTTGCCTTCCACTGTGTCCTTTGAGATCTGGTCACCCTACATTAGACATTATTGACCAAGTTGTTCGTTACTTAAAGAGGTATTTGTTTATAATGGAAAGTCAAAATGAAATAATTTTTGTCAAGAGCTAGGTATTCAGCTGGTAGGCAAAATGCTGTGAATTCCAATAGCACACGTGGCTGTTAACGGGAGTCTTCTGAGGTAGGAATGTCTGGCTGCCTTCCAGTTCACAAGTGACTACACAATATTTCGGGGTTTGGGAACTGACATATTTTCCTTCATCACATCATCTCCTATTTCTGTTCTATGTTGTCTATACTTATTGAAGGCTTAATAATTTGGTTTTGTTTTACTGGTCCAGCAGTCACTGAAAAAACACAAAGTTCTTCGTGGTCTTTGATAATTTTAATGAATTCATGTTTGATGCTTAGAATGCATGAAAAGCTTGTAGTATACAGATTGTAATTGTGAGACTGGTATTTTGTTTTGATAGCAGTGTTTTGGAGTGAGGGGACTTCATTCTCCAGTGTCTTGTATGCTACATGGTGATTTACAGTTGTACAACATGAGGAATATGCTGCCAGGGTCACGTATCTACTGACCGTGTCTAGATAGAATTACTGACTGTCCTAGTCTAGCTAAGTATCCTAACACAGGTGCATCACACTCCGAAAAATATTTTCCTTATATGCCTTTTCCACAGTAGGAACTTTTTTCTATACAGCTCTGCTCTCATACCCTCTGAGATGAGCAGTTTAGGGTAAATTTTCAAAAACATACCTTTGTCCAAGCTAGAAGGTGCTTTAGTTAACACCACAGTGTCCGGAAAAGTGCAGCATTTCACACTTCTATGCAGCATGCCTATGTCAATGCAAGTCTATAGTGTAGATAAACATTAAAGCAAAACTTTCCACATGCTGTATTCATGATACTTTACCCGCACTTTTATTAGACATAATGCAAATCATGTAGTAGAGAACATTAGAGAAATGAGCCCTTTGTCATTTTAGTCATTATATTAACATCAACTATGCGAGCGGTATTATTCTATGTGCTCAGTTGTGGTTTATAGACGCAGCTGGAATGTGTAAAGTGATTATCCTCCACTGACACAGCTCAGGAAGAATTCAGAAATCTTAGTGTGTCAGCAGCCCTTGAAGATCCATAATCAAGACTCTTAAAGGAGCTGGCTCACTGATACATAATTTTTCATAAGTATTGGAATTTAAGAGAAATTAGAGGAAATTTGCAATTAGCTGATAATTTACTTCCACTTAGAAAGGAGCACTGAAATGACTTGCATATTTGTAGGCTGCTCAGGATACCTTCAATGAGCAGAAAGATAGGGAAACCCCCCCCTAAAGTGGCATCATACAGAAATACAAAAATAGATCTTACCCAATAAGTCTTATTCCATGTTCTAATTTAGTGGTCCTCGAAGTTAGAAGATAAAGACCTAGCTGGCAGGATAGGTGAGATACTAATGAAAAACAAGTTTAAATGAAAAATCAGGCTTGCATTTGAAAAAATGAGCCTGATCATCTGTTAGAACCACCAGTGAATGAAAGTGACAGCCTCCCCACCCACTTGAGAGAAGACACCTGGGCTATTTTTACCATCCAGAGTAATTAATGGATATCACTTGCACTGTTTTTAATTCATCTTAAAATTCCTTACATTGCACAGTCATCTTTCATTTATGTTAACCTGGATATACCTCCAGAATCAGTGGAGCTCACCCATGAAATTAAAGACCAATTAGGCCAAAAGTGTAAAATTAAGCCCCACTGCAGCCAGGTTACTGTAGTCCTACAGAATACATTTAATTTCATCTCAGCTTTCATCTGAATGTCTTTATTACTCATGCTGTGTGGTCTTCATCTGAAACACACTTAAAGAATACAGTACCTGTTGCCTGCAGCAACACTTCTGCTTCTCTGTCCTGTGTGCAGTATTTTTAATACAAATCTGTATTTTGAAATCATAGCTGACCTACTCTGATATTGGCTGTATCTGGAAAAGCAAACAAATACTTTTGACTGTTCCATCATCATATATGTCATTCCAAAAAGAGATCCATGGAAAAATATTGTCTCATCGCCCTCACTGGCTCATTTAGTTTGTTCCCCATCAACCTGCCTTTAAACCATTACCAATATGACTGTGTTGCCCCAAAATACGAGTGATGTGACTCAAAGCCTGTGCTATTGATAGAAATGACTACCATTGTTTTTCTTTTTTCCTTTACATTAATTCTTTGACATATTCACATTTGCTAACATCCCTAAATACATTCTCTGATATCCTCCATATAACCAGCTGTATTGGCAAAATGCTGTGAGCTGTGTAAGATTCTCTCTGATACTCCACATGAAATTGCCATGACTGCAATGGTATGGGTAGCAGCGCCATGCTGAATCTACATTAAGCTTTGAATAGATGACAGTATAGTCTTTAGTATGTTATTTCTTCCTTCTTTCTTTGTCATTTCTTTGATGGATTCAGTGAAGGAGGGGACTGTAACACTTGTTAAGCTGATGCATAAGTCAGTTTCTGAGTTGGGGCAGGAAGAGGACAGAGCTCTTTTAACCCAATCCCATAGTGTAAGAAGGACAATTCAGTGTTATAGATAAGGTCGCACCTACTGAACAAAACATTAACCACAGCAGTAAATGTGGTTCAGCATGTACAGCTATAATTATTTAAAGAACGTATGATACTATTACTGTCTCTTAAAACACTTCTGAAAAGAGCTCCTATAAATTACTCCATGAAACTGTTGTTTGGTGGGTTTTTTTAAAATTTGTTTCATTGGTGACTTCACAGTATCACAGTATCACAGTATGCTAGAGATTGGAAGGGACCTCAAAAGATCATCTAGTCCAATCCCCCTGCTGGAGCAGGAACACCTAGATAATGTTACACAAGAATGTGTCCAGGCGGGTTTTGAATGTCTCCAGGGAAGGAGACTCCACAACCTCCCTGGGCAGCCTGTTCCAGTGTTCCGTCACCCTCACTGAGAAGAAGTTTCTTCTCAAGTTTAAGTGGAACCTCTTGTGTTCCAGCTTGTACCCATTACCCCTTGTCCTATCATTGTCTGCCACTGAGTAGAGCCTGGCTCCATCCTCGTGACACTCCCCCTTTATATATTTATAAACACTAATAAGGTCACCCCTCAGTCTCCTCTTCTCTAAACTATAGAGACCCAGCTCCCTCAGTCTTTCCTCATAAGGGAGATGCTCCACTCCCTTAATCATCTTAGTTGCCCTGCACTGGACTCTCTCCAGCAGCTCCCTGTCCTTCTTGAACTGAGGGGCCCAGAACTGGACACAATATTCCAGATGGGGTCTCACCAGGGCAGAGTAGAGGGGAAGGAGGACCTCTCTCGACCTACTAACCACCCCCCTTCTAATACACCGCAGGATGCCATTGGCCTTCTTAGCCACAAGGGCACAGTGTTGGCTCATGGTCATCCTGTCGTCCACTAGGACCCCCAGGTCCCTCTCCCCTACACTGCTCTCTAACAGGTCGTTTCCCAACCTCTACTGGAACCTGGGGTAACTTAATTTGTTAATCATGTAATGAATGATATTGCTTTATGCTTTGGCTTTGATTTTTAGATCAAGAATCTAGTGCCATCTATCATATCTAAATATTTGAAATGAATGTAGGTGATTATTATAAAAATCACAACACTGAAAAGTATGCAGTAAATTAATACATTTACTTATGTATATGTTATTGTGATGATCTCGAATAAGCCATAATAACTAATATTCAATTTCCTTACCTTATAACCTGGCAGTGTACTATTGTTTTCTTATGATCCTTTGATAAAGGAGCCATAGGCATCTTGCAGTGATGTGGAAACATCCACTAGTGTGAGCAATGATTTATTTATTTATTTATTTTGGTACAAAGCTCCTTTATTAAAGGCATAATCTAATCATATGTAAAAGTCATATGCCAAAACGTTTAGTATTATCCAGCTGACTGTGTAATGTAAAATCATATTTAGTCTTTTCACTTTAGTTTAAAGTGATAGGCATACACAAAAAAGACCTTAATTGTTCTGAAAGCTTACCAATGGCCAATTAAACACATTCAAAGCATTCTGACTTCTTGCAGAGCAAAGGCTCTTTTTCTTTAAGTAGCTAAATAACCTTGATTAGTTGTGTAGCATCAGAAGTTTCTTCATGTTCATGCATTTAACTTCACCTGGATTATCTTTTATTGCAAAAGAAAATTTCTTCTGTATCTGCACATATCAAGTCTTCTGCAGATTATACCTGTTACAGAAGAGTCACTTCATTTGGTGATTTCTTCTACATGTCCTGAAAACTGTGCTTCATGTACAAATACTGTAAAGAATCAGCATTTAGCTTTGCTTTTACAGGTAGGAATAAGGTGCAACTCAACAAAGGTCTGTAGAATTATAATGGTAAATAATTGGTACTAGGAAGATGACAAGACAGCTATGGCTGTTTCTCAGGAAAGCTCTCGATGGTCAGCCAGGATATGCTCTCAGTTATACCGGAGAAATTCAGAGAATCTGGAACACTGTAAGCATTTTTTGCCTCAGTAAACAATACCTTCCCTGGACTCAGATACGTGCCCGCTTAATCTGCAAGCTAAGTCTTTGCTTTGGGAGTTGACATGTAAAAGGGTTTCATGGGTCTTGTAGTTACTTTGCAGTTTTCAGATGCAAACTGAAATGCAGTAGCATTGAGAATGCAGTAGCTTGAGACACCACCCCTGTACAGCAGGAAAACATGGTACCTGAAATTTAAGACTACTTTTGTTGCATACTGTGTCTACAGCTTTCCTTGGAATACTGAACACTGAACAGTTACCATTTTTATACTGCCTAGCAGACATGTACCAATATCTGTGTCACCTATTTGGGATTGAAGGTACCATTATTCAATAGGGAAGAAGAAAATTTATTATCTTTTAGACTATTCCAAATATATTTTGAGATATATGTAATTTTATCTTCTGGTATTTATGCTTAAAGGCTTAAGGTCCCTGCCATGTAACTTGGCAAATTTAGATTATCCAGTGCCAAACTGATTGACCTTACCAAGAAGAAATCAGGATACTGTTTGTTGTTAGTTCTGCACTAGTGCTTATTCTTGTGTCTCTGGTGGTATAATCATATTGATTAAAATAATAGTAAAGGTAGCATGGTCACGTGGTTCTGTTTTACATGACGCCTTTGTTTTCCACTTGAATTCTAGATGTCAGATCAGGGGAAGAAAGTGTCTTCTTTAAATATGCTAAAGAATTAAGTATTTAATGTTTGCAACTCTTAAAACGTCTAGCTTGAAACATCAAGTAATCAACTATTGATCTGTCCACAGAACAAAGGCAGACACAATCATTTGTTGCAGGATTTATTTTTCAAGGGCAACTGATTCTAATTTCTGTTTTATTTTGTAAATTAATGTTTAAACAGCTGTTCACTTGAGGAATGCCCCCTGCATCTATTTTTAAATGAATAGGTGGCATCATCTCACCTAACTTCAGCCACCTAACAGACAGACAGCTACTGTCAGTAGTTGTCTAGTCCATATTGAACAGCAAATACTTGCAGTATCTTTCATCCATCCTAAAAGAGGCACCTAAGGAGACTGGATGACTTGTTCCAAACTAGGATGTCAAGTTTCCTTGTGTAGTTAAAGGAAAGAGATGAACACCATGAATTGTTTAAGAAATGAAGGCAGCTAGCTGATACCACATACCTCAGTTTTGGAAGATAATAATAGAAGAAATTGATCCCAGCTTGTGGGAAGAAAATTCTTTAAATTGTTTACCTGAACATATTGCTACAGGCAAATTTAACTTGAATGACAATACGACTTTATAATTTTAAGATGTAATGGAGAACTTTTTTTTTTCTCTGTCTTTTGTTTTCTGTTTTTTGAGAACACCACTAGAAAAGTTATAAATTTGGAACAGTGCTGCTGTTGTATTATGACCAGCTGTAGGGGTTAATTAATTCTGTCTTCAAGATCTATGTATAAATTTCATATCGTACCATCTTAAAAGCTTTACTCTCGTAAGAAAAAATACAGTTCTTCTTTTCTGAATTTTATGCAATTTAGAAAAATACCTTCATAATCAACACATATTAGTTGTCCTTTTCTTATTGTCTTTAACTATAACATAGTATATGGGCATTGTGTTAAACGTATGTACTAAGATGGAGGATAAACTGAAAAATAACTGTCTTTCTACAGCAGTACAATTGAAAAAGTCATTCAGCAGGAACTTAAAAACCAAAGAACTTAAGTGTACAAGGAAGGACAATAAATGCAGTTGACTCCACATTTCTATGAAATGCATGGCTTAGATAACCAATTATATTTTAGTATGTATAATACTTATGTTAACAATAGATTATTTTTCTTCTCTTCCACTCCACTGAAATAGAATATGCCACTGACATTGGATAGAGAAGTCCTTCGCAGAGTTATCCCAGACAGACTGGGCTAGCACAGGTATTGAGTGCATGATAGCCGTAGCTGGGACAGGGCACAGAAGGGTTAAGTGTTTCCGTGCTCACCCAGGATCTCACATACGCTTTGCAGCTCTGCTGAGCAACCTGCTACCACCACTACCTAGTGCATGAGACAGCTAATTTAGTCATCATGTCAATCCAGTTACATACTGACTATCCTTGTCTGGGTTGTTAGTTTGGTTTTTTCACTTAGGTGTGAACAATAAAAAACTGAATATCTCTTCATACTTGATTAATTTTTGAATTTTCCAAATTGTAGTTGCTCCTAGATAGCCATGCCATATTCCATCAGTAGAGGCTCAGAGAGGTTTGAATGCTACAGTTCAACACTCAGCCCTCCAAGGAAGACTTTGAACTCCAGCCTCACCTGAAGACACAGACATGCTGGTAGCAGTTACATCCCAGGACTTGCTGCCCAAATGGAGACATCGTGTATGAGGGCACCAACTGTCACACAGCTTGGCTCAGGAAACCTCCAGAATTAAGAACCAACAATATTGAGGGTCCTTTGTAATAGTATTAGGTACCATGAGCCAGGGTCAGGAAGTGAACATGGCTGCAAAAAGTCAGAAAATTATTGGTTAATAGATTAAAATATAAAGAATATAATTGTAATAGAAACCAATATCAGTGTATTTGTTTGTTACTATTTTTTTTTTAAGAATCACCAGCTTTTAGTGCTGTGAGCCGAAACTCTTGAATTCTTCACTTCATACTGATACTATAACCTTGGTGGTGTTAAGCATGGCTTCTTGGCCTTCACCCCAACTACAAAATTAAATTAGTGCTCTTACCTGTCTCAAAAGATAGCACAGAGGAATAATGAGCTCTTTTCCACTGTTGAGAACATTTTTGTCTCAAGTTTTATTATCTGTGAAATAATTACCTTACTAAAGCCACTGAGATCTCAGTTGCCCCACACCAAACAATACAATGAGAAAACCAATCTTATTATAAAGCTTGCCTTTTTTGTTTTTCAGAGCTGTGTATGCAAAGGTAAAAGTCCCTGCTTTTGTGATAGCATGAAAGGTAATAAGGTAAGAACAAAAACATTTTTCCTCTTTTAACATTAGCTTAATTCTGGGAATTGCTAACACATAGTTGTTTTGACATAGTAAGATAATGTGTGATGGTACTCTGTTGAGAGTATAGAGAAAATCGTAAAAGGAATACACTACCTTACAAAATTCTGTTAAAATAACTCTGTGGACACTGTTTATCTAAGAAGACTTTTAGATTATTTTTTTTTAAATGCATTACTCTGTTTACAGCATTGCATGACATTTGAACACCAATACAAGAACAGCTGTCTGAAGCACTAGGTCCCTTTCACAAGCTCCTAACAAATGCCCACAGATGCCATTACCCTGGCAGCAGCTCTGCTGTTAGAAACTTTATAATACCATCAAGAGTGTCATGTTCAGTGCTTCCCTCTTTCCATCTTTGGGCCTTGTCCACCTCTCCCCACCCCCTGCACACCCTTTTCCAGCTCCTGAAGGAAAGTTACATGTGCAGGCATTGTATAGAACAGCTTGCCAGCTTAATCAGTTCCATGTTAAAGCAACTGAGAAATTAGTAGGTAAGAGTTAATCATTGTTTACACTGATGTTTTTCAGGCAGCATTGGAAAGTCAGGACAACTTCATTAATCAGTATGCTTTGATAACTGTTTGATGTTAAGAAACTTTCCAACCCAAGAATCCTCTGATCTTGTTGATCTCTCAAGAAGAATCTGTGGATAAAATTGCCTGTACTGTATGAAGGGGAGTGAAACTGTCAGGAGAGCGCAGTGCTGCTCTGTATCTTGAGGGCAGCCCATGGCTTGGTCAGTGAGGGGGTAGCAAGTTCAGTGGAGGAACATCATGGACTTTCTTTTTTCTGTGAGTTAGTACCACACCCCCTCCAGTGGCACGTCTTGGTATAACATCATCCTTATTTGCCTTTCTCGGGATGCTGGTGAACGAAATAAACGATTTGTTACAAAAAAAAAACTATGCCGGTTTAGGATACAGATCTGACAGACACTTTACGATGCAATTCTTATTTTGATTTCTGTTAAAATAGTCTGTGATTATAATTTTTTTTTTTTCAATAATTCGGAAGCTATATAAGGTCTGGTCAGTTTGTGGGATTTTGAAGGGCAAGAATTGGTGATAGGACAAGCCAAGGTATTTGGCTTCCCTGGGACTTCTTTAGGATCCTACCTTGTACATTGAATAATAAGATACCAGAACTTCTGCGCAGCAAAATTTTTTTTGTATAACTCTCCTCTGATAAAGCAATAAGAAAATTGACTCTGAGAATTGATAACCCCATGCTCTCTCTTCCTTGTCATGTTGTGATGTAAAAGGTTATGGATAGGCCACTTTTCACTGGTGTAAAATTGGGCATACTAAATTGCTGCTATCTAAAGAGCTGAAACACCTTTTCTGTGAGTTTCCAGGCTTGAAGCACTTTATTTTAACCAAAATATGACTTGCATTTTCATTATATTTAAACAAAAAACTTGAAACACCCTTTCCACTGTAACTTAGCCTGCTGTATTATATTGCATAGCTTTACTCTTCTGTGTTTTCTTTACACGATGATTTGGAACTGACCTTCCTGTACAGAAGCGGCCATTAAGTTTGCCAGCTACAAATTAGGCTGCTGTGGTGGATTTGGATTTGTGTTGCTTGTAGTGACTAAACACAAAATACTAACAAGGAGTATGTATCAGATGCTTTCTTAAACTTTTCATGTTGGCAATTAACTTCTGTACTCTGCAAAATCTTGAGTACTGTTGTGTTCTGATATCTTCAACCATACTTATACCACAGAGGCAGGGCCACAAAAACAGGTCAGTATGGGCAAGGCTAATGTATCTGCCACAGTAGCAGACAGGTATGTCAAAGTTAAGAGTTACTGAAAGTAATGAATGCCTTAGAAATAAGCTATCAAAAGGAGAATTCATTGATATTTTAAGAATTTCATTCTCTTAATATTTACAGGGTGAGAAAGGCTATCCTGGTATTCCAGGTCCACCTGGTCATAGAGGCTTTCCTGGTCCAGAAGGGCCTCCAGGGCCACAGGGACCAAAGGTAAGTGTATGAGAGAGAGACAGATAAACTACTGTGCTGCATAGTGAGCTATGACTGGCTAGAGAATTCTGTTTTAAGAAACAAAACTAAACCAAAACCTCTTTCAGAGTCCATGCAGTTCTGTACATTCCCCATTTTCATTCTGAGAAAAAATTCTCATTATCAGTAAAGCTTGAAACAATTCTAGCAGGTTCTGTCTAGACTGTGCTGTGTCATGCTTGATGCCTTCTTTCAGCCTTGCTCTCTCATCCTGCTTAGCCCCTTTTCAGCCTGCTCTTGGCTTTTCTTTCCATCCAAAACAGTACTGGTGAGAGTGGCTGTTACATGCGTGTACCTGATCATTACATGGATATCACTCATATGTGGGAGCCTTCCATCTATTTCCTCACAGGGGAGCACTTCCAGGTCTCACAGTTTGGATAGATACATAACATATGTATATGCTTTCTCAACATACCCTGTTGGGTTTTTTTTGCCTATGGTGAGATATATCATATATTTTTTTTATTACGGGGGTGGTGAGGCACTGGAACAGGTTGCCCATCCCTGGCAGTGTTCAAGGCCAGGTTGGATGAGGCTTTGAGCAGCGTGACTGAGTGGAAGGTGTCCAGGTGCACAGCAGGAGGGTTGGAACTGTATAATCTTCAAGGTCCCTTCCAACTCAAACCATTCTATGATTCTATGATATATCCCCTGTACACACTGAATGGGAGGGCAAGATGCCATGATTTATGCAAGTTGTATTAAATGCTTGTCTGTAATAGGCAGATCACTTATTTATATAGTTTTGTGTGCATGTGTTGGTATTAAAAATGTCACACGACCAGTTGACATGTACGTGCTTTTTTCTCAATTGTATTAAAACACATTGTTTTCCATTTGTGATCTAGGGTTCTCCAGGGCTCACAGGCTTAGTTGGACCCAAAGGTATACGAGTAAGTATTAAACAAACTAGTTTGTATTAAACATCATGCTAAATGCCATCTTGGTTCAATAATTTGCAAAAAGTAAAACCAAAACATTACATATAATTTTAAAGTATTTTTAACATTTACGACATACAGTATGCACATGCATTATCTATTTTTTAGAACTTTTGGGTTTTTTTTGCTACATCTTATGGACAAGGTTCAAATTGTATGTATTTAGTAGTGGGGTGTGTTATGAAAAAGTCAGACCAGAATTCCCTGAAGATTTGTTTTGGGTTTTTTTTTCTGTCGGCAAAACCAACCTATGTTAACAGTGCATAAGCTACCATTCTACTTGGGTCACCATCAGAGGGGTAAGGAAATAATGATCTTTTGATAGAATCATACTTGCATTCATTGTTCTTATGAATGCAATCAAAAGAAAAATTGCATCATGAGCTTTTGCTTAATATTTGTAATATTATTATTCTGTTTTTATGTCATTAGGGAGTCCCAGGAATACCTGGATTTTCAGGTCCCCCAGGCCTTCCAGTAAGTAAAAATTAAACTGATTTAACTATTTCTCTCTTACTACAGTCTTTAGTACAGTTTTCCTAAGCCCAGCATGCTCACTCTAGTCTTAACATCAGCATTTTCTCTGTCAATTAGTCTAGAGATAAAAATCTTAGCATCATTAATTCTTACTCCTTGTAATAATTTAAGAACACATTGTAGTCTCTCAGGTTTTGTGAAACACTGCTCCACAATAAACTCCTTCAGTGTTGTTGTAAGGTAATGTGGATGTACAAAACCAGAACTTGTATCAATTTTGCATTTCTTTTTAGGGTAAACCGGGTAGTGTTGGACCTCCTGGGCATTCAGGTGTTCCAGGATGCAATGGCACAAAGGTACAAACCAAGCTAAATGTCATGGAGATTGTGTTTGACTATGCTTGGGAACGGCCGAAAAGCATTCTGATTTTTAACCCTGATATACAAAAGGTTTGATTTGTTATGGTTTGTGACTTTATCACTGGGAAAAATTTGACTCACGAGGCCAAAGGAAGAAAAATGTAGCCTTTTTGTGTAAGACAGATAATTAAATAATGCATGTTAATGTTTTTTTCTAAAAAGTTAAGAATAATGTTTGATATTTTGACAGATAAAAGCTTTTTCATTAAATCCAGAAGACCTAATCAGCTTTGTCCCACCTGTCCTTCTGTTGAAATGTGTTAGAGAAGAGATAAATGGTTCATTAATTTTATTTCATCAGTATCTAGCTTGCAGTTGATAATTTATAAATCCTGAAAGCAATTAAAAGAAAAGGCTTAATGTTAAGTTACAGATTTACTAGTTTTTCTTTGCTCTATGACAAATGCTTCCAGCATTCTGAAAGAGGGAGTCAGAAGAATGCCTACAACAGAAAATCATACCTTTCTAGTGAAACAGTAAACTGATCTGACCTAGGTAATAAATCCTACTGTCTAGGATATGTATCAGGACCCATACAGTGAAGCTGTGCCAATTCTAGCAAATATGGTGGTAATGCAACTCACAATTTTAGTATGGTAACATAAGAAACTTCTTTTGTAATCACATTTGCTAAAACCAGACCACATAATAAACACTAATATGCATTAACAGTCACTGTTACTACTTTCAGGGCGATCAAGGTTTTCCAGGTCTTCCAGGTAGAAGAGGTGCTCCAGGTGTTCCAGTAGGTGTTTGTGAAATTGTTTGTGTATATTTTCACCACATAAAGATATTCACTGAGGGAGCGTAAAGCCTCACATTAGCTGGTATTTACAACAGTTGAAATGTATAGGTATCCCCATTCTACTGATATGAAAACTGTGGTAAAGAAGCTGAAGTTAAAAGTAATGTTTTATTGACTGCATGTTGGGCCTCAACTTCTTAGTTAATAAGTGCATGCAGATTCGCTCTTTAGTGTCTCAAGGGACGCTCATGAAAATTTACCACTCGGATCTCTAAGGCTGTCCAATATGCATTTAATAGATTGCAGTTTCAGTTCATGCCTAAATATCTTTGAGGATATGGCCCAATTCAGTTAATTAAGAACCAGGAATTAAATGCAGAACCTCTCTTTCTGGGTACTTTGCTTTAATGCTAGATTTGGTTTTTCTCTGTAGAAATGTGTCTTTAAAAGTAGTTTTTAAAGCTTCTAAACAAATAGAAAAGGAATGCTGTCTGTCAAGTTCCAGTGACTTCAAATCTAATAACTTCTAAACATTATCTTTACCGGCTCTCCTTTTTTTTATTAAGGTCAGGCTTCAAAACTGCTCTGCCTTCACTTGTAGAGTTGTTACTGTGAGACAAGACTATTTTTCAACAATATGCCCTTTCTTCTTAAATTGAAGTCTGGTACATTAAACATGTATCTGGCTGTATACAACGTCCATGAAAATAAATCAGTTTAGGATCAGTGAGCTTAGAGAATATTCATGTGTCTTTTCACCACTGTCTCTTTTACTTCTCTGTTTTAATAATATAATTGTTCTTCTCTCTAGGGTGTTGCTGGCATCAAAGGAGAGAAGGTCAGTTATTTACACCATATAATGTGAAATATTTATTGGTGATTAACAATTTGTGTCTATGTTCACTGATAGAAGAGTTCTTAATATCTCCATTCATGGGAAACAGAAGGTTTACCATCAAGAATAAACAAGCAAAAAGTTTGGGTGCTTTATCCATACTAGTTGCATTAGAAGATCTATTCCATTGCAAAGTTCTGCAGCATAACTTTAAATCTTCCTTATTATCTAATTGTCCAGGGATGCCCTGCAGATGGATATAACCAAGAGTATGATGCAAAAGGTGATCCTGGATTGCCAGGAATGCCTGGACTTCAGGTAATTCAGGTTTAATTCAGACTGTGAGAGATATATATCTACATGTGAAAATATATGTATGCATGTATATATATAAATATTTAAAACACATTATACATAATGTGTGTATGTTAGGTTTTGGATATTACACGTAATTTAAATGTATTACATATTTTATACAGATACAGTATTTTTTTTACAATTATTTCACTAATTTATAAACCAGAAAATAATTCTGTGTCTTAAAGGTAAATTTTAACTTTATATAATCCAATTAATACTATGTATTCAAAGTCTTCCTGCTGACTTTACAAACCAGAGTACACCAAGACAATAGTATTCAATTTGGCCATCAGAAGCAATAGTGTCCATTATGTGTCAGTGAAGCAAGATGGGAAAGTCAGGTTTCAAACAAACAACAATACTTCAGAAATGAAGACAAAATGGTCATAAATTTAGGGGTTTACTCCTACATATAGAATAGGTCAGTTGAAAGGGATCTACAACAACCATCTAGTTCAACTGTAAAATTCCCCATGAAGTAAGATTTATAGCAGCTCAACTTACAGAGTACTAGAAAGGACTGTATGATCCATATTAAAAAACTGAGGTCAATGGGAGAAGGAAGAGCAGACATTTCTCTTGACTGTTGTAAAATAATTAGAGGACAGTAGGAAAATAAAGGAAAATATAGAAAAATGAAGGAAAATAAAAAATTAACAATTTCTTTGAAAATGAGGCTTTGAGGTATAGATTTTATTGCATAGAATATTTGAAAAATTAAAAGCTTGTTAGAGCTAGCAATAGGACTACATGGACCATGAGAATATCCACAATTAAATAGGATGTATGTGCTCACTTGAGTAGTTTTTAGAGCAGTTTTCTCATGTTTCAAAACATATGCAAACCAATGAAGCAGTGAAAAGAAATTATATTTCTGTGTTATCCTGAGACATAGAAAGGAAATCCAGAGACAGTGCTGCTCCTCTGTTTGTTACTCAGTTCATTGAATTTATCACTGTGTTTTGCTCATCATCTTGCCAGGAGATTTAGTCTCTTCTTTTAACATGCAGGGTGCCCAGGGTGCTCAAGGATATCCTGGAGAAATCGGACCACAGGGCCCTCCAGGAGCTCCAGTGAGTATGAATTTGTCTTACCTGTTACTTTAACCTTTGATCTTCCCAGGAATCTGTGGAATTACACAGATAAAAGTACTGGACTCTCACAGACATGTTTGAGATCTAGAGACATGCATGCAAAATCCATATCCCTCTGAACATATCCGGGGTTTGTTACGGGTTTTTTTTCCCCAGTTTCTTTTGATTCATTTTATCCATGATAATTTCTGCATTTTCAGAAGAATCCATGTCCATGTAGACATAAATTTTAATTTATAAAAAATTACCCATAAGGTCAGTTTAAGTACTAATGTGTGTAACTGTGAGAGAGATGTATATATTTGCAAATAGGCTGTACAGACATTCTGTCACAACAAATTGTGGCTATAAAGATGAAAGAATAAAACTAGTGATGTAACTCACACAAAAATTGGATACTTAAAAACCACCTACATTGGTGCTGAAGATTGTAATTCTTTTTTTCCTTTTTTATAGGGTATGCCAGGGAAAGCAGGACCTCCTGGACCTAAGGTAGTCTGAGATTGGTAATAAAAATGAAAACTTTCTATTATGTGTAACACCAATTAACTCATTTTATAGGTGTTTTTAAAATCTAAAAAAATTGTAACATTTGTTGTTTTTTTTACAGGGTCTTATGGGACTGAAAGTAATAGGAGCCAAAGGAAGAAAGGTAATTGTATAAAATGCCTACATTTTTTTTTAAGTTTTGTTTCTGTTTTCTGCTTTTTCTGATATACTATGGTGAAGTGTTTGGGGAGAGTAAGTACTGTGAGATAAAAATTTTCAGTGTATATGTGAAGTCTTTTATTGGAACATGGAAACATGGCCATTCATACCTAAGGACAAACTGTTTTCATGCAAGAGCCAATGATATAAACTTCCTGATAGAACAGTAGAAACCCAAGAGGAGCCAGTAGTTAATATTTACTAACAAATAGCATTAAATCCATTTAGGTATTATTTGCACAGTGTTCCTAAATGCTTATCTAAGCATGTAAACATTGGTAAATACATAGCATCTTAGACTCACAGCTTCTTATGTCCAACATCTTTTTGGTGTCACCCTTTATGTTGCTAGAAAACCCACATTCTGAATAGAAATTGGATGACTTGTCATCCATATTCTTACTTGTATCCCATATAATTGATGTTAAGCTAGAAATGACTGCGAATACATATATTGACTCTCTGGACTTCAGCTGCAGCTGGAGAACCAGTGTAATCTGTCTAAAGGTCCTTTCAAGACCTTGATGCGTCTCACAAGCTAGCTGGTCTGCACAGATTCAGCTGTGAACAGAAACAACACTATCTGACAGTGGGATTGTTTATAACTTTGTAATTACTACTGGACATGTGCTAGAAGTTTCCTGGGAAAATTTCTGTAAATAGAATTGATTATTCATCAGGATTAGCTCAGGTGAACATGGAGCATGTGGCTTTCTTATGAAAGAGTGATGCATTCTTTAGTGTTACTCTGCAGTTGCATGCAAAGACATGCCACTGGCTTAAAATCACTGGGAATTATAGATGTGGTTTTGTTGAGCTCCACAGGAAAGACCACATTTAGGACTTTCCCTGTTCTAAAAGATCCTTAATGAAAAAGTGTACTTCAATATTAATGTTTTCAGTTAAGCACATATGGAATGTAATTGTATCAGTCAGGACTGTTAGTCATCTCCCTGTAGTTCACAGACTTTAGTTTTGAGCATGTCATCTAAGGCAGTTAACGTATTTTATTGTTTGACTTAGTCAGTTTGAGACAAAAGCTTTAATTAAGGAGATAATTTTATTTTATATAGAGTTAAAATGATTGTGTGACATTTAAACAAAGAGTATTAAAAATTCAAGCTAATTCTAGATACTTTAACAGAAATCAACATATGCATTTTTATATTTCCCAGCTAGGACAATGTTTTTGTAGTAGTCTTAAATCTCCCATATGTCCTTTTTATTGGAAGATAAATAGCAAGGAAATAGAAATGTTACCTGTGTTAACAGCAAAGTGTAATGACAGAAAAATTATCATAAATTCAAAAGTATAGTGATAGTAATTTGAAACAATAAAAAAAACACTGTTATAATTGCTCTATTTTTATTTCAAGGGTGACATTGGTTTAACTGGACCCCCTGGACCCCCAGGAACTGTTATTGTGACATTAAGTGGACCAGACAACATGACGGTAGTAAAATTATTAAACATTACATTCAGATAAGCCATCTTACTAGGTTGTACTTTGAGAGCACTTTTTCATCTTCATTGTTCCAATAGCATTTTCTTTTACCCATCCTGACATTTCTCAGACTTGTTCAGTTAGATACCATGCTCTTATTAGAGTATGTCTGTACAGCCAACTCAGCTTATTAGTAACACACTTGCTGTGGATCTCTGGGTACACAAAAGGTAAACCACTCTTAGCCTCACCAAATCAACACACATTTTCGGAATGGCTATCAGAGCCACAGATGCTTTGAACTCTGGGCCTTGCCACTGAAAATATCCGGACATTGAGCTACCAGAGTTTCACAAAAGCGTGTAAGTTCATGTACATTTCATAGGTTTTCTCATTGGTTTTACTGCAACATGAATAATCACAGAAAGGGTTGGAAAAACAGTGAGAACTGGAGAAAGGAAATACTCTGATTAAGCTTGCATTTTAATTATTGTTTTGTGAATTAAAATTCTTGCATTTTGTCCTTATATAGAACTTAAACAGCAGTAGTTCATACAGTTTTAAGTCTTCACATATTAACAGAACAAGTCTATAACATCTTATTTACTGTTTTCCTTATTTAATTTGCATCTAATCCATGGAGTTATCAAAATTCTCTCTCCATTATGTGCTAAAATAAAAAGTTAATTTTGCATCAAGGCTGTATTGAGGAGGGCAGAGAATGATTGCAGAAGCAAGATTCAACTTTTAGACAGAGCAACTGTTCTCTGTTTAAATAAAATCAAAACCACTTGGAGTACTTCCCCATCACAGTTGTAGAAGTTTATCATGGGGGAATGGTGGTTTCTTCAGAGACACTCAGTGTTAAGGTTCAAAAACCTCTTACATATATAGTTTGGGCCATGAGTCTAACCAGGTAATAACTAGGCAGTCTATGAACTTTGACTTTACAGTGACCTTAGGGTGTGGCCCAATACATAATAGTACTACACAGTAGGGTAATTTAATCCTGAGCCCACAGTGGCAAGGATTGCGTGGGTAACAACTGCATTTACATATTGTAGGTAACTAGCTTCAGTGAAGCAACTGAGGTGTATATTTTTCACTTGGAATTTGTTTCCATCTGTGGGAATACTTACTCCAGTCCCTCTTCATGCAACCAGAAGTAGATTATTTTGAACTTGCCATGTTCAGACATATCTGTAGAGCCAGTTTCTTTTTCAAGCATTGTAGATTTTGGCAGAAGTGCTGATATGAAGATTCTGTTTCTTAGTAATTTAAGTAGAACCATCTTTGCTTAAAGAAGTTTGATGGTAACATAAGGATTTCCTATTTTTAAAACTTGAGTGTTAAAAGATCCAAGAGACCATATTAAAATTTTACTTTCTGTATAATAGGACTTGAAAGGAGAGAAAGGAGATAAAGGATCAAGAGGACTTCCAGGGCCAATGGGGTTTACAGTAAGTGACCAGAAGTAAATCCAGATGTTCAGATGTTCTATTCTAGAATAGAATATAAATTAATAACATTCTAACTGTACTTAATTTTTAGACTATTTTTTAAAGATAACAAAAGTATAAAAGATACATTTAATTTAGAAAAGGTGAGTCTCAATATGTATGTATCTTGAGTATGGTTTTATTACAGGGGCCAGTTGGTGATTCTCAAAGTGAAAAGGGTGACCGAGGAGAACCCGGAGTACAGGTATGTATAAACAATTGAATACATATGTTAGTCTTTTCTGAAGAGCAGTTTTGCACTCAAAAGCTCTTTCATCCAGTAAACCTGACCAGAGAGCTGAAAGTCAAATCACTCTTCTTACAGGTTCACATACCATGAGTACATGAAGTAAAGGTCAGGTGATGGTGGATGCACTTCTATTTGTTTTGCTGTAAAGTTTCTACTGTTGAAACTTAATTTAAAAAAAAAAAAAAAGAAGTGGTCTTTGAACATGGACTGGCTTTATAGTGCCAGAGTATTCATAGAAGAGAATTAAAACCCCTGGGTTTACTTAAAGCAGTAGAGTTAAATTAGCATGCTCAACCAGCAAGTATGTGGGGATGTGAAGAAAGTTGTTATAAGGGAATTATTCTCTTAAGGGTATAATATGAGAAAAAAATCATATGTTTATTTTAAAAAGCATATACATTAAGAGATAATTTATTGGAGTATATCTACATTTTGAAGGGAATTAAATAGAAAATTACCATTTCACATTCAAATGGCTTTCAAAGTTTCAGATAAAGACTAATCAATGAAAGATGCAAGTTCTTAGTAACTAAAATTAAATGAATTTATAACAGTTCAATAATATTTAATTAGGGAAGAACCCTAAAATACCCAAATAAATTACATTTTTCTTGTAACATTTTCAGAACAAAGCACTTTAATACCAGACGCATTTTGATAGCAATAGTAAGAAAATTAATTTTCAAATGAAATATTTCATTCAGTCCAAACATGCATATTTTGAAACTTTTCCCATACTTCTTGTGGTTGCAATAAATTTATTTTGCAAGGAAAGGTAGCAAGACAGACCAGTACTACCTTTAGGTTGCTCTTTTTTCAATTGCATGGTACTATAGCAATGATTATGCTAACTTGATTGTTATTTTTATTATTCCTATACATTATGAAAATTTTAATTTTGATTTGAGTTACTGGTGTACAGTAATAAAAGTTATTGCTAACCAATGTATGGTATTCTTCCTCCATCTTCTGTGTTTCTTATGTCTTCTTCTTGCATAAGCCCAGTCCTGTCATGCAGTGTTTTTTAGAACTCTTCTTAGTTGACCTCTCCCTTCCTCCTTTGTGGAGGAAATAGTAGAGCACTCTTCTGCCTATTGATCTTGAAGAATGCTAAGAAAACACAAATTGTGTTAAGATATTGACTGACTGGCTACTCTAAAATGAAAACAAAATATTTCCTTTGCTATTGAAATTACATCAGTGAGAACAATATATCAAATGATGCAGATTTTATATTCTAGGAGAAAACATTATTTTTGCAAGGAAGTTTGGAAACTGGTCACCATCATTCCAGCTCCCCTTCTTCTCTTATAAAAGAGTATCATGTTTTATAAGGTCTGCCATCTTTTGAGTATTGCTGTTTTTTCGTGAGGTTTACATTATAATTCATGGCCTGGTCATCATTTCAAAAATAAAGTTTCATTGATTTATTCTGTGCAAAAAAAATTTCTAAGACTTACTTTCCCCCGCTGTTCTGAGATTGTAATCTTCCACCCCCCTTTTATGTTATCACTGCCTTCCTCCTGTGGATTTTAATGGATCGGATTTCCTCACTTCTGCCTTCAAGGTGGCAAGCAGGGTATCCATATTCATAATTAGGTTTACATTTCATTCTGTTTCTCTCCCCATTTTTCCCCCTTCTCTCCCTTCAGTTTGTCTTCTTTTTTTTTTTTTTTTTTTTTTTTTTTTATTGTTGTGTATTGCTTGACATGTATTGTTGCCACACTAGATATCAGGACCTCAGTGGAAGGCTGTCTGATGTGCTGAGTGCCATAGGAAACTGGAGTTACCTCTGGCATGCTGCCTCCAGTTTTCACTTTTCCATCTACTGCCCTCCTTCCAATCCCTTTGAAGTGTGCTCCCTATTCTTTTTCAATAAATAATTTCTCTTCAAGTCACCTCTTAAACCCATTTCCTGCAAGAGAACAATTTCCTTTTAGTGTCTTTCTTTGCTTACCATTAGAAGGGCTGCTAGCTCCTGTATTATCATTTGTCTTGCTTCTGCAAGGACCTGATTTTGCACCAAGCTTTCTGCACTTGCCTGGCACTTTGTGCTAGTGAAGTGTCTGCCTCAACTAACCCTCCACAGGAAAAGAAACATCCAGGGGGATATTATATGATAATATGAGTTTTAAGAGCATCAATTATGATTAGAAATAATATTTTTAGAATAATCTTAATAGCATTTCAAAATCTGTAAAGACCTAAAATACAGCTACCTGCACAGCATTTAGTTGTTGTACTCTTTGAATACAATAACCCCTCTTAGGATCTTCTTAGTTTATTTTTACTTTTTGTTATGTTTTTCTGTTGTAGGGTATACCGGGAAAAGATGGTGCTCCAGGTCCACCTGGCTTACCGGTAAAGAAGAAAAGCTTTTAAAAGTTTTCTAATAGTCATCTATTTATCATGGTCATATCTTCCTGTCATAGCTTTTTCCCGTTTGAAAATGTTGATTTGCATACACTGTGAAACATTTCCTTTTACACAGCTGGTGTTGGGACATACCATGTTGTCAGAGATGTATGCAAGAGAGAGAGACTCAGTTCATAGGTGTCTCTTCTGTGTTAAATAAAAAGACCTATTGCTTGCTGCTACCTAATGAGTATGAGACACAGTCCAAGTTATGACAAATTAATTTTACTGACTTTCATTCTGTTTAGTCAAATTGAAATTTTTGCAAAAGGCTTATACTTTCACTTCAGCATAAATCCAGAAGCAAAATGAATAGTTTTTAATCACTAGAAAGAAAGATATTCTGTCAGCGTCACATCTGCCTTGGCCTGAAATTAGATGACTGATAGAAATTAAAACTACCATCTTGTCATCATAAATGTGCAACTTATAACCAAAATTATCTCATTTGTGTACTAATTTAAAAGCAAAAGTTGTTCAAATGTATTTGGAATACTGTATTCAATTGGTTAAATGTCCAGTCTTTAATATTCACTTCCACTTTAACAACATCATTAGGGTCACAGTGACCTTACAAATATCTTATCAAAATTTTTATTATCAGAATAGTACATTTTACGTATATCGTACTGAGGCATCATCTTCTTCATGACCTTCACAGGCAGTCTAAACACATTCCAGTCTGAAAAAGAATGTGGAATGAGAGACCACAAAGGTCTACTGCATCAGCTAACAAAAAACTTTCTGTCATGACAAAGACATGACAAAAGTCATGCTCTGTTCCTATTTCAACTATACTATTAGTGCATTCAACTGCATAAGACCTTGCATGTATATGTTTACAGAAAGCCTTAGCAGCAGTGTGCACTATTTTCCCACCTAGTCTTGCTGACACCTCTTGAGATCACCACCATCATGCAGACTGACCACGCTCTGGGAGAGGGAGTTGCTGAATGCAAGTCTCTCATTGTGTTCCATTTCTCCCCTTTTAGAAATAGTTTGCAGAAGGAGAACAAACCAAAGCCTCCTATACATGTGCTGTCTGCAGCAGCTCTACCCTGGGATTGGTGGAGTGTGCTCTTACAAAGGCAGGTTTAGAGAAGGGACCTGCAGTATTTCCTACAGACAATGGAACTGTACCCCAAACTGAGTCTTTCCCTGAGATTTCTTCCCCTGAGCAAGCCACATTCACCTTGCTATCACCATGAAAGATTAAAGCTTTCCATTTTATATCTTACTGATGACAGTGCTAAAAGAGTAATCCTCATGAAATTGTGTACTGTCACCTGCAGGGACAAAATGGTGAACAGGGCAAACAAGGACTGGCTGGCAGGCAAGGAGCTAAGGTATCATCTAATGGTTTTATTGTTGTTTTTGAGAATGCAAATAAGGTGTGTTTTGAGATTATTATATCAGGTTTTCTTATCACTGTGTATACAATATGTTATTCTTTACCTAACAGATGACAAGTAATGTTTTCATGGAATGGGGAATAGATCAGCTGAAATACATCATGTGTTTGAACTAGTGTCCATCTATGCCTGCTGAGTTTTTGGTGTATGCGGCTGAATAGTTGTGCAAGGAACAGACGGGGGTAGTGAAGGACTGTCAGGAGCAGTTCTTCTTTAATGTTATGAGTAATGTACTGAAGTAACAGTGGGTACCAAATGCCATGTGTTGTTTTTTATTAAAAAAAACCCTCTCTGTTCTCTCATGAAGGGGAGGAAAGGAAACACTGGTCCACCTGGAGCTTGTGGTCGAGTAAGTGTAAATTATCTTAATAATATACTTTTTTAAAACTATTCGAAAAAGAATAAGCCAAACTGACTGTAAGAGGCAATAACAGATGTTCCATGATGCTCTAACTGAGCCATGGCTTTCTTAAAATACTGATGTCGCAAGGAGTCTCACAGAGATGGCATCTTCCTTCATGTGGAGCTGGCAGCATGACTGGGCCTCATTTAGACCTCAGTCAGTTCCAGCAGTTTTGCCAGGAGATTGAACAGTCACAGAACATTTGCAGAAATTCACAGGAGTTAATTTTTAAACCAATCTCTGATCAGCTCCAAAATAGGAGGTGTTAATTTTAAAATCCTAAGGAGACTTTTTAAAGAAAGCAAGACATACTATGAGTAAAATTTCTCTGTCCAGTCATACTATCTCACTAGTGGCTTTCTTAAAGGCCCCAGGCACACCAAAAGGAAACCTTCTGCCCAAATTGTTCAAAATAAATGATACAGTAAACAGCTGTATCATTTGTGGTATTGATTTTTTGAAAAGCAATGATTTTTTAGTACTCTATAGGAACAAAGTAAAAATTTTTAGTTTTAAGTAGTTTTTTATTAATTTTAAAATTTGTGCATTAGTAGTCATTTTAAATTTCAGTGTGATGTTTACATATCAAGGCACAAGAATTATTATAATGCTGATTTGCCAGTAATGGTGCCCATGAAAAATAATCTAGAAAAGAACAAAAATTTGTAGTTACAAGAAAAATAGTTACAGCCAATTGCTTTTAGATTTTGCCTATCATTTGTACAGACTTTGAAACATCGTAAAATTAAACTTCAATAAACTAAGCGTTACTTTTTATAGGAATTAATGTTTAATGCACATGCGATTTAAGTAGCTGATTTTTATCAGTTTTCATGTATGATTATTTAAAAGGGTGTTATGGATATAACTGCCGATGCTTTGAGCCAATGGAATAGTCTAAGTGATTCCTAGAGGTTTCCTTCAAGAGTATTTTCTGTTTCATGCTACTATAATATTCATGACTGAGTTTCCAACTTAAACCTTGCCTGTATAATTGCATTTACAAGCAGTTCTTTGGGAGTTGAGGAATTCAGCTGAAATCCCTATTTGTACAGGTCTCTTGGCATTTACCTGTGTGTAACAATTATGATTTCATTTCTGGCTGCTTGTAATTAACATGCGATTAGGAAGGTCTTGTGGTGTCATAACATCTGAATGATGAGATCATAACATTGTTCTAACTAGATGGAATGGTCACAATGAGGTACTGTGCTTCTCTCTTCATTCTTACTATTTCTTTTCTTAACGTTTTTCTCTTAAGACTGAATATTATGATAGTGTGGTTGGTGAAAAAGGAGATGAAGGACTCCCTGGACCTCCAGGACCAAAAGGTCAACGTGGCATGCCTGGTGAGTGGGACATCAAACCCAGAATCTTTTAGCAAGAGCTCTCCACTCAAAGTGCTTGTTGCAGGTTAGGTTTTTGAGCACCTAACAACCTGCTTCTGCCTTTACAAGAGTATTTCCAAATTACTCCCATCAAATTGCAGAATTGAGAAGTGTCCTGAGGCTTTGATTTATGGCTGTATTTCCTCTTAAAAATAATGAAGTTAGCACATTTCTTTGCACAAATAATTGAGTTGATCACTAAGCTCACTAACATCCTCTCTAATGACCATCAGGGCTGTATGTTTCCTGTTAAATGTAATGCACTATTTTTTTCTTTTCTTTCATAGTTTATCTTATGCCATTTTTATTGCCTTTTCCAAAATAGTGATCTGCAAGTTTGTATTTTGGCCATGATGTAAAATGAAAATGTACTGATTTGTTATTTGAGCTGTATCACAGTATAACAAGGATTTGCAGGCTGAACTCTGAGGCAGCATCTTGTAGGCTGTATCTTATACCCATCCAGCAAGTCCTTGCCTTTCATGTTTTGATGTTCTAACTTTATGAATATTTAGGTATCCAAGTGACTGTGTTGCATTCAGTGAATACACTTTGCTGTTATAAATATATTTTCATACTTCCAAGGGATGGCAACAGGGAAGTTAAGCTTGGAAAAGGTATTCATACATTGCTAAGAGGTAATACATTTAGTAGAGCAAATAATAGTGGCAAAAAGAAGCAAGTTTGTAGGCTTCTAAGTTGTTCTGAAGTAATTGAGTGTATCTTCACCGAAGACAAATATGTTGGATCCTATTCGTACCTGTTTTAAACATCCATATCTTGCCAGATTTCAGCAAGAATTGTCAGTATTGCAACAGTTAGGTAAGTAGTAGATGCCTACATGGGTAAAACTGAATTCTTAAAAGATAAAATAAGCTCAAAATGCAGAAGCCCAAAGTTTGCAGTCAATATTACTGAGTAGTGACTTTGCAGAGTATAGAGTGGTTTAACTCAAGTTTTAAATACATTGCTTTTGCAGGGCCACAGGGTCCTCCTGGAGATGCTGGTAGACCAGGTATGTGTCATGATCCAGTACCAACAATAAAATACATTATTCTGCCTGTTATACTGAATCAGCTTAGTGAAATCTTAATTTCAGAGGACTTTAAACATATCTTTTAAGTGGTAAAAAGTTGTCACACAAAAGCTTTGATGGGACAGGTATTTAAAGAGGGGTTAAAGATTTTTATTTTTTTTTACATTCTCATTATGATTAATACATTACAAGATAAAAAAGTTTTGTGGGATGAAGTCAGTATGTTTGTCTCTTGCTCATCCTATCGAGTACTTACTTTGTTTTGAAATTCCATTTCTTCTGTATTTTTTCCTCTTTTGCTAGGTGTGTCAAGACCTGGTCTGAGAGGTCCCCCAGGTTTTCCTGGGCCAAAAGGAGCAAAAGGAGAGAAAGGACAAACTGGCTTGTGTATTGTAGGCCCTCCAGGACTACCTGGTATGACTGGTAGACCTGGTTCTGTTGGATTACCAGGTCCTCCAGGAGAACCAGGTGACGTTATATATAATAAGAACAAATCCAGAGTCAACTCAATAACTAATGTATGAGATTATATAAATACATTACTTACAGAGTATATTTGAGTAATACGGTTGAACATAATTTCTTTTTGGAAGTTTTGTTTTAGGATATTCATGAACACACATATGTAGTGAATATCTGTGCTCCATTGCTAATGAGAGTCTGTGGGGAAGATACAAGGTCTTCTCAAAATAAAAATTTCTCACCTTTTTTGTGTAACTGCGACTCTAAAATGTGCTACTTTAAACCAGGAAAGACTAATGAGAGAAAATCTGTTATTTAATTCTTCCAAAAGTTGTACTAAATATATAAGACTAAATTCAGAAGGGTCTAATTTGAAAGCTAGAGAGATCACTTTCTCGATCCATAGGTCTTAGTGGCCCTTAGGGCAGGTTTGAAGTTCTGGCAGCATGAAAATAAAGCAGTAGCCATTTGTAAAAGTTCTAGAAACTGTATTAACTAGGAATGTGTCTTTATCTAGGGCTAACAATAGCATCATGTTTCTTTTAAATGGGGTATCGCCAAAACAAGTTTTTCTGAACCAGTACCAATGTAGTGCTTCTCACTCTGAAAAGTATGTCTGTCTCACAAATGTATTACCTTAGGAAGAGCTTGATGCATGCTCTGTTTTTCCACAGTAATAGTAAATACAGCAGAATAATTCTGTCAAAGATACATCAACAGCAATAATAAATTAGCCCTATTCATGATAAAAGACAGAATTATATTTCTGTTGATTCAGGTAAACTGCGAATACTTTCCCAGAAGGGCCTATGCTTTTTAAAGGCTAGGCAAATTGATCCAACAGTCTGCTGAGATTTATTTCAATATTACCATATTTATCCTCAAGTACTTCTAGTTACAAGTGGTTTGGATTTGTCCAGGTAGTTCTCTCTTTTAAATGAATCAGAATGTCTCAAGTTGGAAGGGACCCATAAGGATCAGAGTACAGCCTCCAGCTCATCCCTGCAACTTTTTTCTCTCTTTGCAACAAGAGAATTGTGTGAATAATCTGCTGATACAATGTTGCTGTGCTCATTTCATTAACAGGTAGGGTAACATTTAGAACAGGCCTACCAGGACTTCCTGGAGAACCAGGGTGTGCAGGACCTCCGGGACCTCCAGGAGATATTGGCATGAAAGGTCAGTTCCAGGATGCTGCTGCTCACAAGTAGATGGTGCAATCCAGTAATCTTTGTGGATCCTCATGAAATTTTGAATTTCATTTGCCTCTTAAGCCATTTGGTGAGTTTAGAGATTTAACAAAATTCATTAGGGATAGCAAATGTCTTCCTTCCCTTACAGTAAACAGCGGGTGAAAGAGCAGTGCATGTGCCAGTGCTGCACACCAGCTGTACAGCACTGCAGCAGGATGTAGATCTGTAATAACTGTAGAAACAGTTATTACAGATTGGTAGGGTTATTTTATTCTCCTGTTGGTAAGTTCAACACTAGCAGTTGTTCTCCGAGAGCAGGTTCCTTCTGCACATTTCACTACAGAAGCTGCCGAATCTCTTTTCCACTTGCTAGTCATTGAAGTCACCCAGGCTGTTATGGAGCCATGTTAATCTGAAGCCTTTGTCCCCTGTCATCTTTTGATAGAATCTGTCTTATCAGTGGAGTGACTGTATCCAAATGGTTCACTAAAAAATCAAGGGATGTTCCTTCATTTTCAATTTACTGTAATAAGTTCTGATTCACTGTCTGACCACAGGTAATTTTGTAATGTGTTGGAATTGATCTTCCAACAAAATTAAGGCTATGATTCTATTGCTCTCTGGCCAAAAAGTGTTAGCCATCCTCTGTAACAAACTATGTAACACATTAATTAAGCTTGGGCATGACTGGTGTGGAACAACTAATGAATGAATTTTGTTTTAGGTGATGAAGCTCACGTGTGTACTGATTGCAGCTATATTCCGGGAATTCCTGGTCTTCGCGGTTCTCCTGGGCCACGTGGCCAAGACGGCATTCCTGGTAATTATCTTGCTTTTCCTAGCAGGATAGTAGAAAAGGCCAGTGATTTTGCTTTTAGAATAAGAGCCAGTATGGGCATGTTCACAGCTTTCAGTACTTAAACTAGCCCTGACATTGTGATGAGTGTGGGAGCCTGATGCAGCTCCATCCACCAATGGGAGCACAAGCCCTAAAAGAGGTGAAGTCAAAATGCTAATGGGATTAGGTGCAGCGTAGAGCCAGGTCAGTCTATGATGGAACAGTAGATGTAACAAGTAAAATCATTCAATGCTGTGTGTGATTATCAGAGCTTGTCAAGATCCATGTCCTTTTTTTCATTTTTCTTCATAAAATATGCTCTTTTGCAGGCAGAGAAGGAACAACAGGTCCAAAAGGTTCTCCAGGTTCTCCAGGAGCACCAGGGTTTCCAGGAGCTCAAGTAAGGCTTTGGTTTTTCGGGTTATTTGTCAGATCCCATAAGAATTATTTCAGAGAAACCTCATGGCTGGTTTTACTTGCATTGTCATACTGAGTGATCTCAATAGTTTGAGTTCTTTAGTAATGGATGTGTCTGCATAGGAGACCTAGGGAGATCTCTACTATGAAGTATGGCTGATCTAGCTTTATATGAACTTGTTTTGCTCAGGGCAGCAAGAAGTACAGCCCAGGCAGTGAGGGAGGTAAATACCTTTGTGATTAATCTGTGCTTCTGCCTGGTATGGGCAGTTTGCTTCAGTTCATCTACGTAATTCTGTGATCATGGCAGTGGCTGTAAAGCATATAGAGTTTTGTATGCTGTGATCTTCATCAGACTTCTTACTTACCTTGTTCCCAGCATACTCAGGATTTGCTAAAGTTCCAGCGGTGCAGAGAAACTTGCTTCTCATAATACCTTCTTCAGGGCTGCAAAGGACATTCCCTCTGGGGAAACATTATGAAGAGGGAAGGCTGACAGCTGCTGTCACAGACATACCATTTGGTTGTTCTGACTTGTGCCTGTAGGAGCAATTATTTATGGGAAATTATAGTTGGTGCTGTCTAATAAAAAAATGTCACGCACAATTGTGTATTCATTGTGGTGGTTGCTGTACAGGTGCAGAATGAGTCTGTTAACAGGCTTTTCCAGAAGGCTTCCAGGAGTTCATGAGCCCAAGATCCCTAAAGCCTAGTGTGCTTTCAGCTTGTACTGGTTTTGGCTGGAACAGAGTACCCATGAGGGTAACCCTCTAAGGGGGAAAGCAGGGAGAGGAGAAGTTAACTATGAATAGAGCCAACTATGGCAATTATAGTCACCTAATTGCCTGGGGAGATACTGTGTAGCAGAAATCTCTGGAGGTTGAGAGAGCTGGGCCTGTTTAGCCTGGAGAAGAGAAAGACTGAGAGGGAATCTTCTCAATGCATACAAGTATCTTACGGGTGCGTGTCAAAAGGATGAGGCCAGACTCTTTTCAGTGCTACCCAGCAACAGGATAAGGGGCAGTGGGCACAAACTAAAACACAGGAAGATCCATCTGAATATGAGGAAGCACTTCTTTCTTTTGAGTGTGGCAGAGCACTGGGACAGGCTTCCCAAAGAGTTTGTGGTGTCTCCTTCCCTGGAGATACACAAAACCCAACTGGACACCATCCTGTTCAACCTGCTGTAAGTAAACCTGCAGGAGAGTTAGACTAGATGATCTCCAGAGGTCCCTTCAAACCCAAAATATTGTGTGATTCTGTGATTTTAAGGTATATTCTTCTGCCACCAAAACACTACAAGGTAGATAACAGTCTGATCCATTAAATGATCCTGCATTATTTCTGCTTATAATAGCATAAATGGAATGATAATCATGAGTTAAGGCAGGAGGGAAAGAAAAAACACTAAAAACCTTGTATATTGAAGTGTGCCATTACAGTGAATAAGATGAAGATTAAGAAAATTACTCTTAAGTATTTAATAAAGAAAAAAAAGAAAGAGCTTGAAAACAGCTGACATGTCTAGCACTGAAAATCTTTTGATTACTGTTGCAGGGACCTCCAGGTTTTAAGGGACATCAAGGATATAAAGGATCAAAAGGTGAGCCTGGATACGTGTATCCAGAAGGGCCAAAAGGTGAGCAAGGAGATCCAGGGCCCAGGGGAGACAAAGGAAGAAAAGGTTCAAGTGGATTTGTGGGAAGACCTGGCTCTAAAGGATCAAAAGGTTCCAAAGGTGAAGAGGTGGGTATGCACTGTTTACAATTAATACAGAATTCATGAAAGCCTAAATCAGTATTTATATCTTGTACAACAGCCTGTTTTATCTGTTCAGATACTTTAAGTGAAAATCCTTTACCTGACTTAGGAGTACTATGCTCAACTGTAGCAACCAATATGCAGAACCAACATGTATGAAAGAATAAGAGTAAATAGTCTTACAATATCAGAGAAAGATGAGGCTATTATAGGTACATGTTGCTGAAAAACCTCAGCAGTCTTTTGTGGTGTCAGCCTGGATATTTACATTGGAGCATTATCTTGGATTCCTGTGATGAATAAGATAAACAAAAGAATAAGCAAAAAAAAAAAAAGGAGGGGGGGCAAAAAAACCCACCAACCAAAAAACCCCCAAAATAAAAAGCCAAACCAGTTTTCCTGACTACTTATAATGCTTAAAAGGAGATGATATTTCAAATAGCTCCTGTTCAGTCTGTAGGAGTTAATCTTGAGTCAGGGCTGGAAGAAACCACAAAAGCTAGGAGGGCTGACCATAAAAAGAGTTAGGGCAGAGCTCTTTGTTCAGCAGAAACAAAACCTAACAATTATTGTTGTGTGTGTTTGCTGAAAAACTGTTAAAGTGATTCAGCTATAACTGTCTCTAAACCTGACTCCACAGTATTCAAAGAGGATCAGAGCTGAGGTGCTGTTTGTTTTGTTGGTTTTTGTTTTGTTTGGGTTTTTTACCAGACTTGTTTTAAAAAGTGTATAATGGTATAATGCCACAGTGACTGAAAAATCAAGCTGCTTTATTTATTTGTACTATTTCCCTCTTACTAACCATCTATTTTTAACCTTTGATATTAAAATTTATATCCTTTTAATCACAAGTAAATCAGAGAAAAAATTCCTCTTTATTTAGCAGATCCACTCTGTTACTAAAGTAATACAAGACTATAGTCAGAGAATCAGCATTTTGTTATGAAAGCTGGTGTAGAAACCATGTAGTGCTTGGTATACGCACATGTGTAATCATTAATAGGGACTGGCTGGTTCAAAAGGAGACAGAGGACTACCTGGATTGCCTGGCATTCCTGGGCTTCCTGGAGAGATGGGGTTTCCTGGACTGCCAGGATATGGACCACAAGGAATAAGAGGTTTCAAAGGCTCTAAAGGAATACCTGGTCCACCTGGATTACCTGGAGAAGCTGGTTTGTAACTTCCTATATTACCATGTTTTACCTATGTTACAGGGTACTTGATTGAAATTTCAGACAGTGATGAAGTCAAAAACAGTGAAACATGGGAAGCTTTTCCTTGCTATGAGATTTCCATAGCGTTGGTCCAAGTTTGGTCACACTCAAGATAATAGTGAAAGTCCAAGGGTCATAACACAATTGAGGTTGGAAGGGACCCTTATGAGGTCTTCAGTCCAAATTTCTGCTAGGAGCAGTGTCAGCTGTGAGACCAAGTTACTCAAGGCGTTATCCGGTTGAGCCTTGAAAGCCTCCAAGGACAAACACAGTACATCATCTCTGTGTAACCTCTTCTGGTGCTTGACTGTCCTCATCATGAAAAGATAAAAAAGTCTTTAAATATGCATCCAGTCATCACTTGTGTGAGCTGAGTCATCAGGGGAAATATGAAGGACTTGATCATTTTTGACCGCTGAAAACATACCAGTGTATGTATTTATAGGCAAGCATAATCTGAAAGAACTCAAAGTTGGATGGCAGGTACAATCAAGTTTTCTCCAGGAGAATACCCGTTAAATCTTTAAGAAATGGATTTGCAGATTAAGCATTTCTCAATTGCATCATTTTCCTGCTGACTATGTGCTGCCTCTTCTGGGTCTCCACTAGACTGCAGGAGGGCTGATAAGGAAGCAGATGGGCTTGGTGTCAATAGAATTCTTTTGCTTTATGAAGCCAGGATCTGAAGGCTTTTAGAAATCTGTTGGAGTTTCAGAAATACGAAAACTTAAGAAGTCTGCATTTTTAACCAAGTAGATTGATCACTAATAATTTTGAATGTTTAAGATTTCATACTGCCAAACTATAAATCTTGTAATCTTGATTATATATTTACTGAAGGTCTGAAAGGAGAGGCTACTAGGATAGCACCATTACCTGGGCTGCCAGGACCTCAGGGACCAGGTGGTTTACCTGGACCCCCAGGAGTGCCTGGTAAGTACATATGCACCTAATACACTAAAACTCAGAGATAATCTGATGGGGATTTGTTTCCCTGCTCTGGCCAGATAAAACTGTTAGTGCTACTTTGAAATAACTATTAAAAGGAGTTATGGGTTACAGAAACTATGAAATTAGTTGTAACATTCCCTTTCAAGAAAACTAAGGGAGATGGATGTGAATAGGAAGGGCACACAGGGCTATGTCCCTGGTGTGCAGTATGGTAGAGATTCCAAGAAGTCCTATGCTATGACTTGGTTCCTCCAGGAACCAGAAACATCTGGAGCATATGCTGCAGCTTGTGTATCCAGAAGGACACCTTTGGCATAATTCTGACAAAAGTATATCCTAAAATATGCTGGGACTGCTGCAACCTTCAAAACACAATGAACAAAATTAGGTTAAAGTACTTTTAATTGTCCTGAACCCCTTGCTCCTTCTCATGCTTTGCATGGCCACAATCAAAAAAGTAGCTGTATGAAGTTTCCTGCTTCCTTTTTGACGTGACTGTTGCTAACCATTGCTCTATGATGTTAAGAATGTGAGTTTCCTTTTTGGGGTGGGTTTTGGGCTTGGCTTCTAGGTGAGATTTTATTGTTTGCTGATGATTTTAAATTTTGCAGAAGTTTTTTTAATGCACTGAAGGACACTAACTGACATTCAGGCTAACCATAAAGCATCTTTGTTTTGATTTTGTAGAACAATAGTCCTTAAAGCTGCCATGGATAGCACAAGAAAAATTCTTGGCAGCTTTATGGTAGCTTCTGTTCTTACAGTGGTTTCTTTTCCAAGCCTTACCCCTGTAATATGTGTTTGTATCTTCTCAACAAGTGGAAGACTTGTATTTGCAAGTAGTTGTTCTTAGAAGTCTGGAATTTGGTCAGATTGCATAAAAACTTAACTCACAGGCTCATCCCTGCTTTGATAGTGTGAACACAATTAGCATTTTAACTGTAAAAACTTGCTGTGGAGGAGAACTAGTGTCTAAGTTCTAATACAATCTACAGTGGTATCCTAATTGATAACGATAAACTATAAACCACCTAATCTTACAAGCTGATGTTCTGTGGTAAGGTACATTACAGTTCACTTACTTTTTTTGTACAGGTAAGGCTGGAGCAAGAGGTCAGCCAGGTGATCCAGGACATCCAGGGCCAACAGGTGACACAGGCTTCCCAGGACTTGGGTTTCCAGGAAACCCAGGTCCAAAAGGTAAAAAAAAAAAAAAAAAAAAATGGCAAAAATGGGAAACATTTACTTTTGGTTTTAGTCCACATTAAAAGCAATCAACATATAAAATAAACTAAAATTCAATAATTATTAGTCAGACAGACAAGTGTTTTTAGCCCTCTTGTGATTTACTGCTTTGAAGCTTATAAATTGGAAGTTTGAAATATTTCAAAGTATTTCAGAGAATCAAGTATCAAAGCTGGCAGGAGGAAAATATTTTAAGACATTGATGTTTCCTGGAATACAGCCCAAACAGGTGCAGCTCATCTGAGGGCTAACTTACTTCCAAGTGTTATAGTCAATGTTGAGTGATTAGGTAAAGAACAAGATACAGTGTGTCATATCAACTCTGAAATCAGGATGCTGTCCTCAGCTCATGTCAGCTACTTTAGTGTAAGAGGCTTGTAACTGCATCCATACGAATATCCATTTGTAAAATAAGGTGATAACTACAGCATCTGTACTGCCATTTAATTCCTTTTGCAGGAGATAAAGGACTTGCAGGAGGCAAAGGGTCACCGGGTTGTGAAGGAAAGATTGGAGATACAGGCCGAGCTGGAAACCTAGGACAACAAGGAGAAAAGGTTTGGTTAGAAACATAGTACAGACTTTTCCATAGGTCCCATTCATTAAATGTGACACTGAGCAAATAAATTAAGTGTAAGGAATACAGGAGTTTTCATGTTTCTTGATCAGTGACGCACAAGCTATGAAATTAAATTCTTTATATAAAACGGGGCTCAAGCCAAAATTTTAAATTCAGATACTGGACTTCAGAGGTCCAAGTGTTGGGGATGCTTTCGGTACTCAGTTTTTAGGAGAATATTACATTCCTCACAGAAAAAAGCAACGCCATAGCTTCTGAAAAGATGGCTATTCAGAAATTGCAATTAAGCACATAATTGATGGAGGTGACAATTATGCATGCATTTAATTTAAGTGCTCCACTGAATTGAAACATAAAGGAAGTAGGTTGGAAGTAATACTGCAGCCACTCTCGCTGATTAACCGAAGCTACTCTACTGATGGCATATGTAAACATAGGATTATTGACTACTGTGTAATCAGGATTCAAATTTGAAAAAAAAATGGTAGCACCTAAGTGTTTTGAAGATATGGCATTTCTTTTTTGTGTGCGTCCTCAAATGTCATTTGACATGGCGAAGTGTGTGGTTTGAGGTTGTGGATTTTATTTTTTTTTAATTATTATTTAATCTGTATTTGATGTCACAGAACAGCTGGATATGGAGTGGCCTTTGTGGTCCAAGTATATCATCACTGACAGGCATAAGCTCATCTCTAGTGACCTGCTTTATGGACATACTGATTTGCTGGTACTCAAAGCAACCAGCAGATTAGTCAGCCAATAAACTAATTCAAACTTTTGATTCAGGGAATAGACATGGGACATTTGCAATAAAAACAGTCTTCAGTGAAAACAACAGTCAGAAGAATGATTAAAAAAACACCAGTAACTGACTGAGTATTCTGAGACAGATCTGGGTGTTGACCTTGATTATTTAAATAAATGCTTTGATAAAAATATGACTATCATATAAAAATAAAGGAAAAGTTATGTTTCCACAAACTTAAGCCAAATTTTTAGATACAGATCCAAAGCTTTTCACAACTACAGCAAGCATCAACAATGCAGTAAAGGCCAAATGGAGAAAAGTATCTTGCATTGCTTAGTAGCAATTTCTTAGAGTTTGGAGTCAGAGTTCAATAGCTGTCTAGAGGAATTACTCTGGTATGGAACCTGCAGCTGGTCTGTAAGGAACATCCAGCAGTCTCCTGAACTGGAGCCACTAAAAGTTATAACGTGGAAGATCCCCAGGGAATGGCGAAAATTACCCTAATAAAAGAAGTTAACTGACCACACAGCGGAGAAATATTTTGGCAGACATGCAAAACATAGTGGATTTCTCTCTGTGTTGCAGGGTGACCCAGGCATGGTTATTCCTGGAGAGCCAGGTAGACTGGGTTCACCAGGAAGTCATGGCATTCCTGGCTTAAAAGGTGATACTGGATTTCCAGGACTTCCAGGCCTACCAGGGCGTGCCGGACATGATGGTGATGATGGCCTAAGAGGTACTGTTGTCAAACAAGCTCAAGGAGCACAGCAAGTTGTTTAAGGAAAGGGAAACCAAGTCAAACAATGCTCACTCAAAGTCTGAAACTTCTAGTTAAATGATTGTGAATCCAATTTCCTCTCTTTTAGGAGAGCGTGGCTCACCTGGAGTTCCTGGAGATCCAGGTTTTCCAGGGAAACCTGCTGAATGTCTTATTGGCCTGCCAGGTTTGCCAGGTGGCCGGGGAGCTACAGGCCCACAAGGTAGGACCTTCTGAATCAACTGTGCAATTCGACTGGGTGGGTCTGGGGTTTGTTTCTGCTTTCCAATAGCCTGAGGGAGCTGAAGCTGTTCCTAGATATTGGTTATAGGATAGTATGTGAAAAACCGTGAGCCCATTCAAGAGATGTGCTTCCCTCAGATGGGAAGAAAACAGCCCTTTAAGAAAGCCCAAACAACCCACAACTGTCCTACATTTCCTGAACATGTATGTTGTCTCACAGATCTAATGTTTAGCCTTCAAACATACGGAGTTCAACAAGAGTTTCATGCTCATGATGGCAAGATAGAGGTGAAGGCTTAGTTTTCAGACAGTTGTACCATACTACACCATCACGCGTTTTTCCTAGGAGGAAGAGGTTCGCAAGGCTCAAAAGGAAAACCAGGTCCTCCTGGCTTGAGTATCCCAGGAATCTACGGACTGCCTGGGGAACCTGGATTAATAGGTCTTCATGGAAATACAGGATTACCTGGCCCCAAGGGACAGTCTGGAAGGCCAGGAATCTCTGGTGTGCCAGGTAAGGATTTCCCAAGTACGTTTTGACATAGAAATTCAGTCTCTGCAAAAATGTCAGTCATGCTTTTCCAAAATGAATATGCCAACATATTTTTCCATCAACAGCTTTCGTATATATTAAGATCTATCTATAAAACAAATCATCATTCCTTAAATGACAAGCATATCTTGAAGCTGTTATGACACAGTACTGATTTTTCTGTAAGTCTTCTGAGAATAGAGGGGTACCTTACATTGGTTGTTGTACAGTAATGTCCTTGCAGTAGGAAATTAGATGATTGACATTCAAAGCAACTCCCCAGCATAATGGAAGGGTATTTAGTTCTTTCTCAGCATCCATTTTCAAACAAATAGCTTGTTAATGCTGTCTTTTTTTTCTTAAAAAGAAAGTTCAGATCTTGAGGCTAACAGAGTTAAGTCAGATCAAACTCTGTCACCTTAATTAGAGCTAACTTTAAATAATGCAGTTAATCCCTGTAGGGATTGGTTGGTTGGTTTGTTTGTCTGTTTTTCAGATATGTGTTCAGATTTGATTTGTAGAATAAAATCTATTATGTAATGCTCCCTATCTCTCACAGATTCTTCATTAGTATCAAATCCTTCATTATTCTGTAGGAAGGAGATGGTACATAATTTTTATAAAGCTATAAACTAAATGATAAACATGTACCACTTGACTCAGTCATGCAAGCCGACACTTCTGATGTCATTTGAGGGGAGTTGTCACGTCCTAGCTGGTCTTCAACTCCTGAGCCAGAAAGGAATGTCTTTCCCATACAACCCATAACAGATCTCCCATCCCTGTGTGGGTATCTCAGATATATTGTCCTCCCTAACAGTTATTCCATTCATTGATAGAAGCTGTTGCAGCTACTAATCTAAGGTAGTCTGGAGTTTACTGTGTGTATAAATGCTGTTCATGTGGTTAACGACTGGAAAGCTGGCTTGGACAGCATGCTTCAGAGATCAATACATATAAGAAAATATAAGCAATTAAATATTTAAATGATAGGCAGATGTGTAGTTTTCTGAAGTAATGTTCTGTTTCACTGATCAAATACTAGCAAATATGTTGCTGTTGCTTCAATTCCACAGGCTCAAGGGGAGAGCCAGGTATAATGGGCCTGTTAGGAATTCCTGGACCCCCTGGCATTATTGGAAGACCAGGCAACCCGGGTATTAGAGGCAAGTGGCCATAGCATTTGCCTTCATTATTATTTAGATTATAGAAACTTCCATGCTAAAGTTAGTCTTGTGATTCTTCTTGATGTATGTTTTCATGCTTGAGTACACGTGTCATCCTAGAATTTCTTTGAGTCTTGGTAAGTCTTTGGCTTCTGTATATATGCAGTCTGCAGGCTGAATTACTACATTATTTAATTTTTTTTAGCAGTTTTGAATTGCCACCTTTTCTATTTCTTTGGTATGTGTAAAAGTGGCTGGTAATCTGATAAATAAAGAGCAGAGAGCTTTTTTGCTTAATTTTTTTTGCATCCCATTCATCTAATATCAGTATTATATATTCAACAGATATAAGATTATACATATATTCAGTATAAGAAATAATTACTGTTTCTTGCCATAATCTGTGCTCGTAGTTGTTTTATTGATGATTGGAGTAATTAATAAGCTTGTTTAGGCTTCTCAATGACACCAATCACTGGAGTAATTGGAATGTACAGTGGGGATGTATATTTGCATATGTAGCTGCCCTTGAAGACAGGAGTTTCATTGCTTCACTTATGCTAGCATCCAGCCAGGTTTCTTTAGAAAATTTAATTATATTTTCTTGTAGGTTCTTCTGGCTTCCCAGGACTAAAGGGAAGAAAAGGATTTCTTGGAGCAAAAGGCGAACAAGGTGATAAAGGTTTTCCTGGACCATCTGAGACCTTGGTTGATATTGGGAATAAAGGAGAACGAGGTTTAAAAGGTACACATTTATTGTTCTGTAATTCAAAACTAATTAGGGTTGTCACCTATGTTACAGTTCCATTAGGTTCTGAATGACTTCTTTGCCTTGGTCCTCACTGGCAAAAGCTCTGACCACACCACCCAAGTCTTGGAAGGCAGACGCAGGGACTGTGACAATGAAGACCTTGGGCCCACTGTAGGAGAGGATCTGGTTCGAGACCATCTTAAAAACCTGAACGTGCACAAGTCCATGGGACCTGATGAAATCCATCCACGCGTCCTGAAGGAGCTGGTGAATGAAGTTGCTAAGCCGCTGGCCATCATATTTGAAAAATCATAGCAGTCAAGTGAAGTTCCCGATGACTGGAAAAAGGGAAATATAACCCCCATTTTCAAGAAGGGGAAAACGGATGACCCGGGGAATTACAGACCAGCCAGTCTCACTTCTGTGCCTGGCAAGATCTTGGAGCAGATTCTCCTGGAAGGCATGCTAAGGCACATGAAAATCAACAAGGTGCTTGGTGACAGCCAGCATGCCTTCACTAAGGGGAAATCCTGCCTGACCAATTTGGTGGCCTTCTATGATGGGGCTACAAACCTGATGGACAGGGGTAGATTAGTTGATGCCATCTACCTGGACTTGCACAAAGCATTCGACACTGTCCTGCATGACAACCTTGTCTCTAAATTGGAGAGACATCAATTTGATGGATGGACCACTCGGTGGATAAAGAACTGGCTGGATGGCCGCACACAAAGAGTTGTGGTCAATGGCTCAATGTCCAGCTGGAGACCAGTAACGAGTGGTGTCCCTCAGGGATCGGTGTTGGGACCGGTCTTGTTTAACATCTTCGTCGCTGAGATGGACAGTGGGATTGAGTGCGCCCTCAGCAAGTTTGCCGATGACACCAAGCTGTGTGGTTCGGTTGATACCCTGGAGGGAAGGAATGCCATCCAGAGGGACCTTGACACGCTTGTGAGGTGGGCTGATGCCAACCTCATGAATTTTAACCATGAGAAGTGCAAGGTCCTACACCTGGGTCGGAGCAATCCCTGGCACAGCTACAGGTTGGGCAGAGAAGAGATTCAGAGCAGCCCTGTGGAGAAGGTCTTGGGGGTGCTGGTTGATGAGAAAATGAACATGAGCCAGCAGTGTGTGCTTGCAGCCCAGAAAGCCAACCATATCCTGGGCGGCATCAAAGGGAGCATGACCAGCAGGTGAAAGGAGGTGATCCTGCCCCTCTACTCTGCTCTTGTGAGACCTCACCTGGAGTATTGTGTGCAGTTCTGGTGTCCTCAACATAAAAAGGACATGGAACTGTTGGAACAAGTCCAGAGGAGGGCCACGAGGATGATCAGGGGACTGGAGCACCTCTCATATGAAGACAGGCTGAGGAAGTTGGGGCTGTTCAGCCTGAAGAGAAGGCTGAGTGGAGACCTCATAGCAGCCTTCCAGTATCTGAAGGGGGCCTATAGGGATGCTGGGGAGGGACTCTTCATTAGGGACTGTAGTGATAGGACAAGGGGTAACAGGTTAAAACTTAAACAGGGGAAGTTTAGATTGGATATAAGAAGGAAATTCTTTCCTGTTAGGGTGGTGAGGCACTGGAATAGGTTGCCAAGGGGGGTTGTGAATGCTCAGTCCCTGGCAGTGTTCAAGACCAGGTTGGACGAAGCCTTGGGTGAGATGGTTTAGTGCGAGGTGTCCCTGCCCATGGCAGGGGGGCTGGAACTAGATGATCTTAAGGTCCTTTCCAAGCCTAACCATTCTGATTCTATGATTCTATGAACTCTATAACATGGAAGAAACTGACTGTACTGCTGAGAGTATTTGCGTGGCTTTGAAATTAGTATTACTGAATACTGTAACTGCCTTTTTATTTATGGGATAGTTCAATAATACACTGAATATATATTTTCACTTCAACAAATCCATATTCCTTGAAAACCTACTATTGTAATGTTAAACCAGTAATAATATGTCAGTAGTACTAGAAGGCTTATATACATACACTATGCATTCAAGTGTTAATACATTTAGTAGCCCATGAGCACAGAAATGGGTGTGCTTACCAACTAGATGCTGGATTTCAAAGAAGTTGAGTATGCTCAGAAATACTTGATAGCCAGAAGAATATTTTTTACAATATTGCAAAATATTGTCTGCAATACTAATATAGATTGTCTATGAGTCGTACATGCTAAACTAATGTTGTCTGGTCTTTTGTGTACACATTTTCTTATGTAAGCTTTCAGAAAACTTCCTTTTGTCTCCATATGAAAAATACAGAGGCATTAACTGTGAGCTTGTTTCTTGCTTATGTGTATTCATAGAGTGAAAATCCTATGCTCCACCTAATTAGCTCTAAGAGTTATACTTCAAATTTTATAGATTTTATAAATTTTATAAAACTTTGTATTCTAAGATGTTATGTAGTATTTTTTAAAATGAAACTTTGTTTTAGGAGTTCATGGAAGAATGGGTCTAAAAGGAGAAAAAGGAGATGCTGGTGTGCAGGGTCCCCCAGGTCTTGATGGATCTGAAGGAATACCTGGTCTACCAGGTATGGAATATGTATATTGAAAATTAACAATATCACATCAACAGTAAAGATAATATTACCTCAGTGCTTAGAACTTAACTCGGCTCCAGCAGCAGCACTACATTCTCTGTATTAACTTTGAAACTTTTCTGAGAATTCTAAACCAGCAATTTCAAAAGCTGCTATTCGAAAGTCATAGCAGCTACCACCAAATAATTCTTTGTTTTGTTCCAAATATAGACCATTTTTTGGGATGAGAAATAGAAAACAGTATTAAATCCTGAATAATGAAGACTTCAAACTCTAAAAGCTGATAAGGCCAGTGAATAAAAATTGGTATTTATAAAAGTGAAGTTGAACTTCCCAATATTGCAAAGAAAAGTAAGAATTCTAAAATAGGAATATTACAATTACAAAAATATTTTAGAAGCTTTTTTTTTTTAATTTTGAGTGGATTTTATTTCCATTTTCAAAGCCTGGATGTTGGGCTTATATTTTGAAAGTTACCAGAACTTTATTTTGAACATCACCAGATGTTCAGTGAAAGGCAGGTTTAAAAAGTACCTGCATAAATTATAAACCTACCTAAGTTATGACTAAGGTTTTCTCTGCCATTACCATAACCGCACACATAATGATACATGTTGGTCCTTGAGAGACAGTGCATCTCTCAAATTAATGCTAATAAAACATTTTTATTTCTCTGTATTCTGTATTTTTGATTCTTTGAGATAACCTATTCCTTGAAAATCATATTATACTATAATACATAAAAATAGTGACAGGAGTAATTTAAACTTGTAATCTAAATGGTTCTTTTCACAATTGCAATTATCCATGCTATACAACCTTATAACATTACTGCTATACTCTGTCATTAATATCCTTTGCAGTGATTGCAATGTAGCCAGCACAGGAAAAACGCTCCACTAGTCCCTAACTTTTAATGGAATAATGAATAACACCTTACCTGCCTAAATGGTCAGGCATGGCTATTACCCTGGAATTTATACATCTGGACATTCCAAATGCAACTAGATCTTGCAGTCATTAAACTGAAAGCTAATTTAGCTAAATTAAGCTGAAGATAAGTGAGTGGGGGGAAAGGTGCCTAAGCCATATAAGAAAAAGCTCATGAATATACTAGTCATGAGAAGTGCATAATGAGTAATGTGATTAATAATATAATAATGTGCTTCTGACGTGTGCAGGAACCAGACTGAACCCAGGGGTTCAATGAAAGGAGGGTCCACTCTGTAAATACAAGTTCATTATCTTGATCAAAATTTGCAAAAGTATGTTTTTGTTGCTGCCCCTAAGTGCTGTGGTCACAAACCTTAATTTTAGTGTCGATACATAAGATGCTTGTTATTTCCTTGACTTTTTGACAACAATAATGATAATTTTATCTGTGTGAGGGGGCAAGAGGCTGCATGTTGATTTATGAAATAATATCACAAGGTGTGCAGTACAGGATTCTGTATTCATGAAAGCTCTGCCAGCCAGCCACTGTCTGAAGCAAACGTGTAGATGACACTTTTTTCTTCATCTTGCAGGTGTCAAAGGATTTATGGGTCTTCCAGGGGTTACTGGAGAACCAGGAATCCCAGGTGGACCAGGAAACAAAGGGGACATGGGATTTCCAGGTCATTTTCTGTCAAGCCCTATTGCAAATTCATAGAGCTGTATAGAAGCATTTGCAAAGATCTGAGCAGTTACTGTAAAAGCACTACACAACCTTGGGATTTATTCTTTGCAGTACCTATAATCTTACCACCCCAGCATTTGCTTGGCTTGCAGAATGCACCTGCCCCTCTCTGTAAATGAAATATAACTACCTTAATGTATATATTATTACATGTAAGAACCTCTTTTAAATGTGTTTAGAAATAAAATCCCTGGCTATGTAAATTACTTTAATGAAGAATTAATATTTGAATATATAAGCAGTAGTTCACTAAACACAAGATGAGGTATGCAGTTATGATCCTTTTAAGAATGGTATCAGTATCTATTTTTCCAGGTGCAAAAGGACAGAAAGGATCTCCAGGCTTTCCAGGACCATCAGGAGACCCTGGTCCACCAGGCTGTGATGGCTTTACAGGTGACAAAGGAGATCCTGGGTACCCATCTGCTGGGCCTCCAGGAGAACCTGGTCCAAAGGTATAAAGGCAATGGAAATACTGTCATATTAGGCAATAAGCAGAGTCTTTGACTATAGCAACACAAGAACATGTAAGCAAGAGCTGCAGAACTTGCAGAAGTAGATGATTTGTTAGTGATAAGAAATATGAAAATTCTATTGGGTCATTACTTGTGAGAAATTTTTTGAGTTTGTTATATTTCATTTTTTTCTTGGTGCAAGAATTTCATGTTTGCAAGGTGGTCCATGTTTACAAATAACTTTGCTTATGTAAAAGCTGCTAATCCAGCAAGAACAAGGACTTGCACTTAAACGGTCAGCAGTAGGAATACTTGTACATTAAAAAGTATAGAAAAACATAATCTTAGCAAATACAAAAGTTTTGTAATCTAAAATTGTACTATTGGGCTTTGACAGACTAGTAATATCATTACCTAAGATGAATTGTGTTTTTTCTTCTTACCAATATATATTGCTAAGAAATAAACAATATTTTTTAGGTCAACCGATTACAGTTTTACTCCACATATTCTGGTTAACAACTAGGAGTCGTTTTACATATGAATTTATCTGAAGTACATTGCTGAGGTTGTAAACTAAACTATAACTCCTGTAATCTGTCTAAATTAGCTGTTTATTTTCTGTATTAACTGGGTAGGACAATGTTACTGTCATGAAAATCAGTAGGAATTAAGGAAAAATATGCAATTCAGTATTTTGTATAGCTGCATATCATATAAGGAATGCATATTTGGATCAAAGAGGAGCTGTTAAAATAAAATTGAAGAGAAGTCTGTGTGCCAGTGAAAACATCTCAAGACTGAAGCTGGTTTGTACAGGTTAAAGATCTTCTAGCTATGTTTAAAAGATCAGTGGTATTATGACAAGACTTCATGTTGGTCTACTTTGATTTTTGTCTGAAAATCATGGTGAACTATGATTACACATAGTTAACCCGTAAAATTACATGTGATTTTTTCTATTGTTCAAATATGGAATCTAATGTATTTAATGTAATATGATTCTTCACCTGTTTGTGTGCAACTGCTATTTCTCAGGGAAATCCAGGGCCCCCAGGAATTTTGGGCAGCAAAGGGGAAAAAGGATCCCAAGGTCATCCAGGACATAAAGGAATACCAGGACCACATGGGACCAGAGGGGAAACTGGAGGTGCAGGAATCCCAGGTATGTTTTGTTTTGGCGGGCTGGTGAGATGTTAACATACCTTTAAAAGAAGATAATTTGTCAGTAAACTACACAAAGTGCCTATGCTTTGGCATATTTATATTCAACTGCTGTAAACTTTAAGAGCTCCTTTGTAGTCAGTGCAGCCATACTGCCTTACATCAGCTAGAGATCTTTTGCAGCAGTCTGAAGCAGAAATGATAGCAAAATTCTCAGACTGAATCTGGATCTAGTGATAATGCCTTTTTCTCCTCTCCCACACTCTTCCTACAGGAAAGCTTGGCCCTCCTGGAAATACTGGTGTTAAAGGACAGCAGGGCCGCCCAGGCCAACAGGGTATTAGAGGCCCTCCAGGTATGGTGTAGTGCATCTCTCCCAGATCACTGCCCCTGTTTTTTTTATTTTCTTTGGAACGAGGCAGTTGATGTTCTTTTGAGCTTTTTAGAATGTAACTGATGCAGTTGCAGTCTCTGTTTATGTTAGTTCAAGGCTTTGTTTACCTTCTCTGGTTGCAGTGAAGGTCTTCAGCAGACAGTTTTCAATGTTACGAGTTCAGCTGAGGCAACAGGTTTTAATTTTATTTCACTACTATAAACTTCACCTTCTTTTCTACTTATTTATTTTTTTAAATCTGGTGGTTTTAAGATGTGATCTCCGCACAATTGTAAGGAAGGAACGTTAAAATAAGATGTAGCTAGATGAGGAGAACAAAATGAAATGGAAGGAGGGGACAGAGTTATAGTTGCTTGTTAAAGCAACAGAAAAGTTTAAAATATTCAAAATATACCTAAAGGGGAGTGTGTAAAATGCAACAGTTATGCAATGCAGATTTTAATAAAGTGAGCGCCAGTCATTGTCTTCAAAAAGAACATTGGATGCTCTTACATTTGGAGATCTGAATCAGAATTACAATATTGTGGTTTTGTAGACTTCAGTGAACTTGCACTGACTTACCAACAGAGTTAGCAAAGATCAGAATCTACTCCCTGTTTAGAAAAACTTGAATTTGTAATAAAGCCTGGGAGAGAAACCACACTGCCTCTACGGATTCCAGTTAGGGTGGGTTAAGTCAAAGGAAGAGTCCTAAAATGTCTTTGAAAGACAAAGCCATTGCCTGTGAAAATAGCGGGGGTATTAAATCCATTTAAGTCTAGTGAGTTCAATAAAAATTATGTGCTACTCTTTACAAATGTTTAAATACCAACACAGTTATATCTATCTAAAGTAGCTGAACTAACTAAATCTTAATAAAGGGGACTCATATCTTCTCCCTTTGAAATGCAAAATAATAGTAGTGAAAATGATATTGTGGTCCATTGTAATTCACAGGTGCCATTGGAGAGCCTGGAAAAAATGGACCTGTAGGTGAAAGAGGTAATCAAGGTCAGGATGGTATGCCTGGTCCCCCAGGAGTAAAGGGAGAACCAGGTAACACCAGTGAAATACTTTCATTCTGGTTTACAGTTGTTTTTTTCCCTAGTTAAACTGACATGAATTAATTGAGAAGGATTAATATGGAGCTTCTGTGGAGCCACAGATAAGTTTATAAGTAGAAGGGTTTTCACTTTCACATAATTCACAGGTTTTTTCCTAGGAACTTTTATATGCTGTCAACAACCCAAATGCATATGTCACTGCTCTATTATGCGATTTGTCATAACATCACCTAATAATGTTAATGTCTGCAAGAGCCAAAGGATTGCTGTTAACAGTACTTACATGTTTAATCTGAAAGAAAAGAACCAAAATGTTTTTAAAGGAGTCTCCTCTCTTACATGGAAATAACATAAAAGACATCACAGTGTTTACTTGCATGAAGGTTTCCATGACCTAGCCTTTGGATTGTAAACCCTTTCATTCCGTCATTTAAATGTCACTCCTGATGTCATCAATGTCTACAGATAGATTTAGTCCTCCACTGAATCCCGACAGAAAGTGTTTTCATATTTTACAGTGATAATACTTCCATATTAGTATAAAGAGGGTACTGAGGAGGCAGGCATAGTACACAGTATGTGTGAAGTAATCACTGTTAACGTATTTTCTTTTTTTAGTATTTACATTTCTTCTATTTTTCTTAGTAACTAACTCAAATGCAGATTTTTCTTCTTTTTTTTTTCCTCTGAAAATAGACAAAACTTATTATTGCAGAATGTACTTCAAATGTGATTGACTGAAGAGTTTCTACTATGAAGAAAAACAAATTTAATTTCTATTTCTGTATAGAAGAAATGGAAATAATAATTTAAATTATATTTTACCTATAACTAAAATCTACATCTTGATGCAGTGAATTCTGAAGAAATGTGTAAAATATTAGATAACGATGATGTTTTCTAACAATTATTCAGGACTTTGAGCATAATGTGACCTAATATTTTATAGGAGCACCAGGGAGAGGAATCCCTGGCCTTCGAGGTATTCCTGGTCGGAGAGGTAAGTTATCTTTGCAGAAAGCAAAAGCTTAATTTTTACATACCAGAATCATCATCATCATCATCATCTTTAAGCTACCTCCTGCTTTTGGATGCTTGGAATGGCACTAAGAGTGTCAGAGAAAACAAAGAGTAATTCTGTGCTTCTGATCAATGATTGGGTGTTACATTTGGTTATATTTGGTGTTATATATAAAAGTTAGGATTATTATAAAAGGGAAATGAAGAAGCAAACTTCTATGGTTTTGTGAATGTAACACATTCTAGAGCTTTTGAAATTTTATTTTGAAATATAATTTGATTAACAGAGGATGTTCTAATGAAAACAGATGATGCTGCTGAATGTTAAGCATACTATAAGAAAGCTGCATCAACTGCAATTTAAATTTGTTCATCTTGCTTTTTATATTGATGAAAGTTGAGGGGACTCTTCCGATTTTTTAGGTTTTGCATCTATTTCTAGTACTAGTTGAATTGCAGTGATTTGCTTTACTTAAAAAAGAATAAATCTTCATATCCTCCATATATAGATTTTGCACTTGAAGATCAGCCTTACAAAAATATCCTTTTAAGGTAGTCTCTTATTTTGTGGTACTCACATTGATGCTTTTAATTGAAGTGTAGTTTAAAAGGATTTGCCAGTTCTGATGTTCAAAGAAGCATTTCTTCTACTTATACATCAAGAAATAGTCCCTGCTGTGGTCTTTTTACCTTCCTCCCAAGTTTATTCTCTTGTATGAGCAATTTCTGAAATGGAGGTTTTTTTTTGAGAAAAAAGAGTGGTGTGTACTGCTATCTTGCTGTGAGTCCTGTCTTCTCACAACCATTTTGCCTTACAGTAGCAAGGTGGCTTTGAGGACTTCTCCATATTAAAACCAAAGGCTGAATTCCCACCTTTGCAGTACAGTAAATATTGTGTGTTGTCAGATCATCTTGACAGCTCTCACCAAATGTAATACTTACTCTTTGCAGGAATCAAAGGGGACATGGGACTGCCTGGTTTTCCTGGGCCACCAGGTATGAAAGGTCATCAGGGTGACCAAGGACCTGTTGGACCACCTGGCTTAGTGGGGTTACCTGGATTTCAAGGCTCAACAGGCATGGCAATTACCGGTCAGAAAGGGAACAGAGGTATTGCTGGTGCAAATGGAAGACCAGGTGTGTTGTTGTAACTCCTTATTTATCTGAGATGATATACTGATAATTGCAAGTAGAATTCAGCCTGTCCAGAACTTAAGGTGGAAGGGGGTCTTTCCTCAAGAGAAATTCATAATTAAATATGCAGTTTCTTTACCAATTAACGTAGTGTTATCATTGGAAATACCATGATGGTCTATGCAGTGTGATGTAAATTAAAATAACACCAAGCTTTGCAGTCCACTGGATTTTCATTATTTTGCTTTCTGTCCATGTAGTCTGTAGGGCAGCTGAGATCCAAAAAGTGAATATGGCACTTAGTGGTAGACTTGGCAGTGTTAGGTTTAATGGCTGGACACGATAATCTTACAGGTCTCTTGCAATCTAAATGATTCTGTGATTCAATGATTACAGGCATAACTACAACTGGAGGTTACTCCAAAAGTGGTACTGCTATAGAGTACTGCAATAACTCAGCTCTGATTTCAGATTAAATTAGCAGGCTGGGAAAAATGAGTGGCCTTTTTTTGTTTTTTTTTTTCTTAATGGGTATATTCCCTTGGTAATCACTGAGGTGGTAAACATGAGTGCCATTATAGAGTTGTTGAATGTTGTACTACATTGTATGTAATATATGTGAAATGCTGTTGGCAGTAGTCTTTACTTACTCTGATGTTTCTGTACAGGTGCTCCTGGTTTTCCAGGGCCTCCTGGTCTTTCTACTCTCAGCATGAAAGGAAGCAAAGGAGTTAGAGGCGCAGATGGCATACCAGGGCCAACAGGCCCAGCTGGTGACATTGGTCCTCCAGGTCCAAAAGTCAGTGAAAGGAATATTGCTTGTTTCTTAGTCCATTGTTAATTTGTTCTTACCATGAAAATAACACCCAGGGCAATCTAAAATAAACAACACCAAACAAACAATAAACCAAAACAAACAAACAAAAAAACCCTCATCCTCCCCCAAACCCTTTGTGATAGCTGAAAGATATTAAAATGGTTATGAAAAGTAGTTTTTATGGAGTTAAGCGGACCAGAATGAAATTATCATGAATTTCTGGCATGATATTTCCCTAGCCATTCTGTATTACAGAGTAATATTAACAATTAAATTATTATTTATAACATGCTCACAAATGAAGCAGATAATTCTAGTTGTAGCATATTCTATGAATATAATACTTTGAATATTCTGAACAAAACGTATATCATAGCCTGCAGAGTCTGCTTCTTGTTTATTATTGGTGTTATCTGATTTCCAGGGAATAGAAGGTCGATCAGGTTATCCTGGCGCTAGAGGGGCCCCAGGATTCCTTGGATTCCCAGGTGTAAAAGGTATATGCATATTCTCTACATACACTTCTGAGTCCTAAAAAAAAATTGTTTACATGTTGTGTTATAATAGTATTTGTGTTACAGTACCTCATCCTAGAGTTTGCTGCATCAACAGCAGGGTATAGGTCAGCTATAAGAGAAAGCTTTCACTATGAGAGCATTTTTTTTGTGTTAGATGCTATGGGTATATCCAAACTGATGTTAAGTGAGAAAGGGCTGAAACTGCAATAGCCTCCATTCCAGGCAAATTCAAAACAAGTTTGTCCTTAGTGACTAGTAATGTATAAGGACTTTGGGACTGACTCTGCTAATTAGAAATGCCATACCTCTGCTAGATGCTTTTGGCAACCTCCTAGCTATAGAACTCAAGAGCATTTAATCATAATTAGAACACAGAGCACTGGGTCCTCTGTTTGCCATAAGAATAGTCCCAATTACAATTTATTTTACCAGTTTATCAGGAAATGAACTGTTAAATGGATGGGCTTCATTAATTCCATATTCCTGACATTTGGATCAGTAGGTGGCTAAAATTCCTTTTAATTTAGTTTTTTTCCAGTGATTTAAATCTAATACAGGTCTACATCGCTCCAGTATTCTCATTTTTCAATTGCACGACTTACAGAGGCAAAGAATTGTCATTACATGCTTAGCCTACTGCTTTGTGCTCAATGTTAATTATTGTGTATTTTAAATTTGTTGTAATTTGAGAAGTCACCGTACAGACAGTAATTATGCTTTTTCTTAAGCAAAAAGTTCTAATTTAATGTCATAGTCAGTCAAAATGCTTGACTTGATGACAGAAATACTGGTCTGAAAAAATCTGAGTGTAACTTCATGTTTTGCACAACGAAAAGAAATACTTATTAAGCTTCCAACACTTGCAAAACTATATGACCCTCCTAACAGCCATCAGTATAACTGACAGTAGGACTTAAAAGAAGTTGAACTGCACAGCATCACTGAAGGCAACACTTGACCTGCAAACTCAGTGACAAAAACACCTAAGATAAAAGGGACATAGTCTAAAGTTGAGATTTTAAGTCAGGTTTGTGGAACCAGCCATTATATAGACTAGGAAACATCTTATAAACTGAGTGCACTTGGACTATAAATTCTACAGTAATGACAGAGATGTAGAAGTCCGCTTCCGCATTTCAAATGAGTCTACAGGCTGTATTACTCTTTGGGAAGTTTGAATGGATCATGCAGGACTCCTTAATAAGAGTCTGAAACTTCGGCAGTGATTTTGACATCTTAAATTAACAGACATATCTTCAATCTTCCTTTTTAGGAGAAAAGGGTAATCGGGGACCCCCTGGACCACAAGGTGCAGAAGGGCCAAGGGGACCAAAGGGCAAGCATGGTAACCAATCGTTCTCATTCTAATACCAGCTGACTTAGGTTGATTTGTTTTGTAGATTGTTTGCTTTCTTTTAATACAAAGCAAAGCTCTTCATTATGTTTTTGTTGCTAGGTCCACCTGGAGTCCCTGGGAAAATATTCTCCATCCCAGGAAGCAAGGGTCCTCCTGGACTGCCAGGAATACCAGGAACACTAGGTGACCAAGGAATTCAAGGGATTCCTGGACTTCCAGGTGGTTTATACTTTTATCTCTGTACACATTTGTGCTGCTTAGTGGAACAGTTTGGGTTGGTGGGAAAACACGCTTCTGCATAGGAAACGGATGCATCTTTAAAAATACCTCTCCATATTTAAAAACAACTTTGTACCTTGTTAACAACCTTGTATTTATAATCTGTCCTTTCCATCTGCCCTCCAACCTCGCAGTCAGCGAGTAAGTTCTCCCTCAACATGAGCCTAAGCAAAGTAATGGAATAAAAAGTAAACTTGGATCAAAACTTCCACCATTTTAATACAACCAGAAACATGCTCAGGATGCCATTATGCACGGGGAAATTACCGTGCATAATAGAAGTACTCTAGATGTGCTACAAAGTTATTGTGTCCACCATACTCTGGGGATGGGAAAAGGGAAAGCAGAAGCTGGCTACTTCTCCACTGGCACTGGAAGTGAAGCCTGCCATGGATGTGAGGAATGGGAAAGCAAAGTGAAGGTAGGATGAGGGGAATATGCAGTGGGTGCCTGGCCACCACAACTTTCCACCACAGGAAAGGAACTCCTCCAGGAAGCAGGCTTACCAGAAGGCATGCCCCAATCCAGAATGACAGTTGCCTCTAGCATAACAAAGCAGGCACTAAAGAATTGCTCTTTTATACTTGCCTTAAAATTGTTTTACAGAGAAGCTGCAATGTTTATAGAATCACAAACCATGGTCCATATAACATGAACCTATTGGAGTGAGTTGAGAGGAGGGCCACAAAGATAAGAGGGCTGGAGCACCTCTCCTATGAAGGAAGACTGAGAGAGTTGGGCTTGATCAGCCAGGAGAGGAGGAGGCTCTGGGGAGACCTTATAGCATCCTTCCAGTACCTAAAGAAAGCTGGAAAGGGACTTTGCACAAGTTCAGTATAGGGACAGGACAACAGGTAATGGTTTTAAATTGAAAGAGGGTAAATTAAGATAGAAGTTCTTTACTGCGAGGGTGGTGAGGCACTGTAACAGGCTGTCCAGAGAAGCCGCGGCTGCCCAATCCCTGGCAATGTTCAAGCCCAGGTTGGACTCAGCTTTGTACAACCTGGTCTAGTGGAATTGCCCATGGCAGGGGGAGTGAACCTGGGTGACCTTTAAGGTCTCTTCCAACTCTTAACCATTCTATGAGTCTATGATTCTACGATTATGGCCTGTTACTGTATTTTTTAAATACCTATATTGCATGACACATGCTAAAAGATAAAGCTGTTTGCTTTGGTTTCTGAAAACATTTCTTATGAGAATACTATTTTTCTGAAATACAGTCAATATTTCCTTGTAATCTTTCTGATAGAAAATATAGTGACAGTAATGCTACAGTCTCAAAACTTAGCAAATTCATGCTGTTTTTATTCTAACACAGCTACATTTACATGAGGATTTTAACTTTATTCATTAACAGTTATTACAATCTAGAATAACTAAGGCTATATGATTCTGTTTTTTTTCTCGATTACAATTAGGACCTAAAGGAGTAAAAGGTCTACCAGGAAGATTTGGTCATCCAGGTCAACCAGGACTGCCTGGTCCAAAAGGACACAGGGGATTTCCAGGAGAAAGAGGTACAGGAAGGCAGACATCTATGTTTGACTGCTGCTCCTGAATTTACAGATAAACTGTATTCCTGATTTCTGTAAATCCTTTCTCTTTGATGTATTGAGATTCTGTGACATTTACAGTCACTTTAGGGCCACAAGCACATGCAAACACATTCTTAGCTTTTAACAGACGCATGTCCACAACTGGAATAGTAATTTAAAAAAAAATGCTTTAACTGTGCTCCTCTCTAATTAATCATATTTATTTATCCATCTGAAATCGCTAGGTATCAGTGTGCCTTTTAATGACATCAAAATACAATTAAATATTTAGTCACTATAAAATGTTTATACAATTTTTTTTTCTAAAAATGGCCACGGTTCTTTAAAATACGTTGCTATTCGATGAAGCTATGCAATGTAAAGCTACCTGAACTAGGTCTGACAGAGTTAATACATCTAGCAATAAATATGACCAATTTACAAGTTGTGTCTTCTTACTGATAATTTTTTGTTAGTTTTCAAGTAGTTCCAATAATTCAAATGAACTAAAATTTCAAATAAAATTATAATATTTGTAGTCTTATTTCTTTCCCCTTCACAGGACAGCCTGGACTGGTTGGCTTTCCAGGTCTACAGGGGTTACCTGGATCACCAGGTACTATCATTGCTGGTCCAACAAGAAGAGGTTTTATCTTTACCCGGCATAGTCAATCAACAAGGATTCCTTCATGCCCACATGGGACATCGCAGCTCTATGTTGGTTATTCACTGCTTTTTGTACAAGGAAATGAACGAGCACATGGACAAGATCTTGGTACTGTATTGGTAAAAAGTTTCAGATCATGTTCTTTAGAGTCCCATCATGCTAAGTTGTCATGCAACCAAACTCACACTAAGTGTCCGAGTTGCACACTGGTTTCAACCATCAGTCTCCAGAGTGGTCCGCTGCTCTGAGTCAATTCAGGGATCATGGCTTGAAATACAACATTCTTTCCTGCACTCCTATATTCCCTTTTTGCTGTCCCTAGATATTTCTGAGGAGGAATTCAGTTACTTATGGACAGATGTCTAGTATAAATGTTCACAACATCTGCACGGGTCTGACAGTAATCACATGAGGTCTCAGAGAGAATCTTGCCTTTTTGGACACCAAATGGGATGCTTTAGGGTGTCAAAAACAGCACCAGAAGCTTTTGTTTAAGCAGCCGAATCCCTGTTACTGCATCAAGGACCAATACTGTTCAAGAATATATTATTATTTTAACATATTTTGTTCTTAGCCTTTATTTTTTATATATACCATAAACATTTTGCTTTCAGATAATTCCACTATACAGACACTTCTCTCTTTATAGTTACCAACAGTTTTATTTCTCACTGTAGACTGTATACCATCACATGTGTCTTCTGTTCACTGCACTAATATCCTACCTGTCACAAAACACTCCTCTTTTGTCTTTCAGGAACAGCTGGTAGCTGCTTGCAGAGATTTACCACCATGCCATTCTTATTCTGTAACACCAATGATGTTTGCAGTTTTGCTTCTCGCAATGACTACTCATACTGGCTCTCAACTGCAACAGTAATGCCAGTAGACATGGCACCAATTTCTGGCAGGGCACTAGAGCCCCATATAAGCAGGTAAGAGTGGAAGAATTTTAGCTGTTCTGGCTTGTAACCACAGAGACATCATAAACTGTTCTGAATGGCAAATCTTAGGCAAGCCTGCCCATCTCAGCCAATACAAGCGCTGTTTTTAACCACTTGATTTTTGATTACTCACCTGATTATGTCATGCATTCAGTAGTACTCTAAGAAAGGTTAAAGTAAAGCTAGGGTATGCCACAGGGATTAATATGCATAGCTGACTTGAGAAGATGGCACACAAGCCTACTGATAGGAATGATTTTTGTCAAAATCTATTGTTGTAATTGGAGGAAGACTAAAATGAAATAAAGACAGTTTCATTATTTAGAATGCAGTACGAATCATGTTCTGCCTTCAATTATGTGTCATGTTTACTGTAATTGGTGAAGAGCATTGTAAATTGGGGCTGAAGGTTCTCTGAAATGAAATACCCTTGTGCAAATGTGTCTCTTTTTAGTTGCTTTAGAACAGCTGAGAAGGATGAAGAGCATCTCAAGAGGAAAAGCTCTAAAAGCATGAAAGACCAAGTGTACCAAAATCAAACATGGGAAGGCAAGCTTTGGACTCTGTCTTCTAGCCTGCCCTACCCAGTTGTTGCAATCTAGTAGTTTTTCTAGGAAATAAAGATTACTTTTTCTGATCTTAGCAAATAAAGGTACAGAACTTTGATCTAAACTGTAATAACCTATAGTAGTGAGCACAAGAAGAAGGTAAATTTAGCTTGTTACTTCAGTAAAGGCAAAATCAGGAAGCTCAAATGTTGTGGGACTAATTCCCATTTTCTACCAGTTTTTGTCTGGTGTTAATAGTAGAGACTGTAAAGCAATTGCAAAGCAAAGCATTTGGATTGCCTTCAATTTACTTATCTGTTTACTGAACAGGAAAATCTGTGTGAGTTGCAACATTTATACTAAGCCCTGCCATTAGGTAGCTACTATCCTAGAAGGTACAATTTTTGTCTGGTTTCATGTTTTCCCTAATATCTGCACTGAATGCATGTGCCTTTCTTCTTGCAGGTGTGTTGTCTGTGAAGGAGCTGCAATGGTAATAGCAGTTCACAGCCAAACAACTGTAGTTCCTGCATGTCCAGAAGGCTGGGTATCTCTCTGGAAGGGTTTTTCTTTTGTTATGGTAAGGATAGAAAGACTTGAATTATTAATTTTACCTCATCTTGCTTTCATTGCCATTTTCATCTTCTCACACCTCATTTGCTTCTTAATAATTGGTTGGTTGGATTTTTTTTTTCCTTTGCCAAGTAGAGAATCATTTTATTAGCTCTTATTCAGTGCCAGAAACATATGAAAATCTATTCTAATCTGACCTCGAAAATAGGTGGCAAGAGAAAAAAGGGAAAAAGATGAAAAGAGAACCACAGGATTTTAGTATAACAAAAGTAAGTGCATGGTCATGCTGAAATCTAGGAAAGGGGTTAAGGAAGTGGAGTGGTCAAACTCGTCCTAAACACAAATACACAGAAATAACTGACACGTTTCCATGCCAGGCCATTCTTTTATAAATCATATCTTGGGGATGAACTCCACAGAAAGCTAAAATGAAAACAAATACAGAACGCTGTTTTGAAAAACTACCTCAGCAATTTTGGTGCCACAAGAAGATACAAGTGAAGAAAGTTCATAATGTGACTGCAAACTGAGAACTCATTATGGGAATAAGGGTGTATCTATAGTAGGGAATGTAGCACTTCATCTTTGTTATCCATGCCTGCCAGCAAATGAGAGTAAAAGAGAGAATTAAACCCTCCTGCTTTCTGCTTTAAAGTCCTTTCAGGTCTAGTGTGAAAAGTGTTGTCTCTCCTGGGATTTGGCCCTAAGTAGTAATAATAGTAAACTTCAAAAAAAATAAGAGAATTTTTACAGCATCTGGTTAAAATAATTTGCTTATTTCCAGTATCAGCAAACCTAAATGTTATTTTCTAGCCAATTTTCTACTGTTGTAAATTATTTTAGAGCTATTTCTACAAGCATTTACCAACATCAAAGAGCAGCCCTGAAGAGAAGGACTTGGGGGTGTTGGTCAATGAGAAACTTAACATGAGCCAGCAGTGCGCACTTGCAGCCCAGAAAGCCAACCGTACCCTGGGCTGCATCAAAAGGAGTGTGACCAGCAGAGCATGATCCCTCTACTCTGCTCTCATGAGACCTCACTTGGAGTATTGTGTGCAGTTCTGGTATCCTCAACATAAAAAGGACATGGAACTGTTGGAACAAGTCCAGAGAAGGGCCACGAGGATGACCAGGGAACTGGAGCACCTGCCGTATGAAGATAGGCTGAGAAAGTTGGGGCTGTTCAGCATGGAGAAGAGAAGGCTGCGTGGAGACCTCATAGCAGCCTTCCAGTATCTGAAGGGGGCTTATAAGGATGCTGGGGAGGGACTCTTCATTAGGGACTGTAGTGACAGGACAAGGGGTAACAGGTCAAAATTTACACAGGGGAAGTTTAGACTGGATATAAGGAAGAAGTTCTTTACTGTAAGCATGGTGAGGCACTGGAATTGTGTTGCCCAGGGAAGTTGTGAATGCTCCATCCCTGGCAGTATTCAGGGCCAGGTTGGACAGAGCCTTGGGTGATATGATTTAGTGGGAGGTGTCCCTGCCCATGGCACAGGGGGTTGGAACTAGATGATCTTAAGGTCCTTTCCAACCCTAACTATTCTATGATTCTGTGATCAAAGAAGGAAAATGCCATCTTCACTTTTAGTGTTTGGAGAAGTAATCAATGCAACCAAAAAGGTGAACACACTCAAAACAGGGCGTTTGGCTTACTTTAGTCCTCAAGTGGACAGAAGCCAGATAAATTCTAGTCTTTGTACTAGTTAGTATCATGCCTTTTCATGGAGCAGAGAAAGGTCTTTGCAGGCACTTAGGAAATGCCATAACTGCTTGAATTTTCATAAAGCTTCTGTGCTTCATCATAAGTTTAATAAAATTAATCTGTGTTCATTTTGTTTTGTCCAAGATATACCGCAGAACATATGGTATGTTTTAGAAAGAGATTTTTTTTTTTACCTGCAGTTTACTAAAATCTGACAGACCAGATCTCATAAAAAAATGTGTTGGTGGTTACAGTACACAAGTGCCGGCTCAGAAGCTTCTGGCCAAGCATTGGCATCTCCTGGATCTTGTTTGGAAGAATTTAGAGCCATTCCATTCATAGAGTGCCATGGCAGGGGGACGTGCAACTACTATACAAATTCCTACAGTTTCTGGTTGGCATCGTTAAATCCAAGAAGAATGTTCAGGTAAACTGTATTTCGCTGCATCCACATGCATCGCATCCATGCTGCAAGTGTCCAAGGAGATAATAACTGTCTGCACAACATGTAGGGGTTCCGCTACTAATTTCCCTCAGTTTAGACATCCCTCTTTGTCAGGTTCTGAGTCATTCTGTAACACAAAGATGTGTTAAGTGAGGCAAGGATTTCAGTGTTGTCAAGAATTCTCTATCCCACGTTTCATCATCTCTCCTTGTTTGGTTTTTTGTTTGTTGGTGTGTTGGTGTTCGGTTGCTTTTTGATTGTTCACTTGGGGTTTGTTTTTTTTTTAAGTAAATGTTTGTTTTCTTTCATTTAGGAAACCTCTGCCACAGACTTTGAAAGCGGGAGAACTAGAAAATATTATCAGCCGATGTCAGGTCTGCATGAAGAGACCAGTCTAAACAGTGGCCACTCTTGATTGAACATGAAACTCTGTTTTTATTACAAAGATTTGCCTAACTCAGAAGAGCTATAATTTATTATAGTCCAACTGTACCTGAAAAGAAATTATAAATTGCCAGTGCAGCACTGTGTTGAGGTAGGGCAACAGTTTGACTTTTGGACTTCTGTCTTTGGCAAATGCAAAGCACTTTGATGGAGAAGGCTTGTAATGGCAGTCTGCAGGGGCTTCTGCTGAATTATTGTCATTTCTGAGCTGCATCTTCATGATAAAACTGTGGCATCACCCCATCTTTAATGGAAGATGTTAATGTTGCCTTGTGTCATGTGCTTTTCAAACCACAGGACAAACTAAATGCTCTAATATTGACTTACATATGTTCAGTGTTCAAGTGGGTCTAATTTAAGATTAAAATCTGGCACTTATGAAAGATAGGGTTCAATAGGAAATATTTTCAGTGCACTTTTAAAAATATAATGATTCATTTGGGTTGTTTTGGTTTGGTTTCCTGTCTAATAAACAAGTATCTCCCCACTTACCTCACCCTTCCTCTGACTGTCAAACAGGAATACAGTCTTTTTTTGTATCACTGCAATAATAATGGCTCTTGACTAGCCAGAAAAGTAGGTACACCACACACTAGGCAGACAGTACAGTGGTGATAGGCACAGGCTGTGTTCTCCACAGTGACTGTGGCTAAGGGCTGACTAATTGAAAGTGTTGGCAAGTTTCCATTATATTCCATGGCTTTTGGCACAGATCATGAAATCTTTTAAATTCTTCAGAAGTTAACACTATTTGGCCTCTGTTATGCTCACACGCCTTTGTCTCTACTGAAGAACAACTGTTTACCATATCATAATTTGGGATTTTGATGGAATTAAAAATTACTGTTTGGCTCAAGTTATTTTATAGATAACAAAAATAATATTATTCACATTTTATAACAGTCCTACTTAAATATTTATCACAAATTATATTCTATATTGAAATATTTATCACAAATTTCTGCAAATGGACCATTCATTCCATTCAGTTAAATGCATGCATTCAAAATTTAAAAAGATTGATATTTAAATTGTACCATCTAAGCACTGACATATACTAGAGAATCCAACTGTAAATGAACATAAATACTTGAAAAGCACTTTCATTTACCCATATATAAAGTTGTAGCTATGAGTTTATTTTTTTGTTGTTTTTTTTTTTTTTAATATTTATAACATTGCACTTGCAAGGCTATTTAAAATTGTAATGTTAACATTTAAGATGTTAATATTTTTTAATACTTGCACAATCTATCAGAATTCCAGTATTTCGTGTTATAGAAGAAGCCTAATTCATCTGAATTTCTGTAAATGCATCATTTTAAATATAGGGTCTAGTAATTAATTCATTTGAAATAACCAAGATTTCTCATTTAGATGTTTTTAAAGCCAGTGAAATTTTATATTGTTTGTTAAAATACTTGCATTGTGATTGTCTGTTCAATTTTCAGTGTTAACCGAACTAAGAAAAGGTTTTGTCTGTGTTTCATGCCAGTATCTTCCAATGGTGAAGATATCATTTACATGAACTGAACGGATGTTGTAAAATTATTGTTTGCTTGAACAGTTTGCAAGGTATAATTGTGAATTTGCAGGTGTTTATGAAGAATCTCTATGCAAATGCACTACTGATAAGAAGGTATTAATGTCAAGCTCATATTTAGTCTTCTGTTTGGACCAGTTTGGACTTGAGGGTGTTTTCCTTATAACAGTCACATACTAGATTTTTCCATGAAGCTTGCTTTAAATACTCAAAGATAAAATCATGCTTGTTGCTTGTTGTTTTTTTGTGGGTTTATTGTGGGGGTTTGTTTTCTTTTCCCATTAAGGCCATCACAGTCACCCAAAGACATTGTATGTGATTGATACACAATTGATGACTGTGGAGACACTCAAGTAAAATGTAAAACTTGCTAGTAAAAAGCAGAATGTAAGTACCTGAGGTTGAAGCCTGCTGGAAATGGTCAGTGGGGGATAATGTGTAAGGAGAAGGGAATAGATTGTGGTTTTCAATTCCAAAGGTAAGTTACAAAGAGTTCTGTCTCAAGTTACAGCACGTAGCTGAAAGTTGTGCCTTCTTCCCAGTTTTGGATTCTGCTGCTCACTTTTTGTGTGGCCTTCAACAAGGTATTAAAGATTTTCATAAATAGCTTTAGATTTTGAGTGCTCGACCAGCCTTCCTTTGAAAAGCATGGAACGCAACTGCGGAGACACATCTGTTCATCAAGCCTAGCATAATAAAAACTGGACACTGAAAATCAAAGAGAAACTTGAAAAAAGTTGATCTTCTCTCCGAAAATGCAGACCACCTTACCACTGCTAATGATTGTTGTGAGGATTAGTTAACTCATGTCTGTAAATGCTCCCAAAGCCTCAACTGGTAAATGTTGATGAGGTGCAAGGTGTTAATATATTGTACTGAGAAAATGGAAGCATAAGAAATCAGATATAATGAGGAAACAAATGGGGTGGGGGGTGGGGGGAGGGAGAGCAAACCTTCTGCTAAATACAGCCAAATAAAAATATTTTCACTAAATGAAAGACCTATTTTTTAATTTTTTTTTTTTTTGGTTCTTCACAGTGCTAATGATCTTTTCCACTACCCATGCATGATAGTATTTACACCAAAAGGAAAAAAAAACACAACAAGAATCATGAGATTGTTGAATTTGAGATCCTCAGGACAGTGAGAAGAGCGTGCAGCAAGCTCACTGCCCTGGGCTTCAAAAGAGCAGACTCTGGCCTCTTCAGGAACCTGCTTAGTAAGGTTCCATGGGATACAGCCCTAGAGGGCAGGGGGGCCCAAGACTGTTGGATGATATTCGAGGATCACCTGCTACAAGCTCAGGAGTGTTGCATCCCAACCAGCAGGAAGTGCAGCAGCAGGGCCAGGAGACCTCCTTGGATGGATAAGGAGCTCCTGAGGAAAATTCAAAGGAAAAAAGAGGCTTATAGTAAGTGGAAGCAAGGACAGGAGGCCTGGGAAGAGTACAGGGATGTTGTCCGAGAAGCTACAGACCAGGTTAGGAAAGCTACGGCCCAGTTAGAATTAAACTTGGCTAGGGGTATTAAGGGTGACAGGAAGGGATTCTACAGGTACATAGCAAATGAAAAACAGACTAGGGAGAACGTAGGTCCCCTCAGGAAGCTCTTGGGAGAACTGGCTACACAGGATTTGGAGAAGGCTGAGGTTCTGAATGACTTCTTTGCCTCGGTCCTCACTGGCAAAGCCTCTAACCACACCACCCAAGTCTTGGAAGGCAGACGCAGGGACTGCGACAATGAAGACCTTGGGCCCACTGTAGGAGAGGAACTGGTTCGAGACCATCTTAAAAACCTGAACGCGCACAAGTCCATGGGACCTGATGAAATCCATCCACGCGTCCTGAAGGAGCTGGTGAATGAAGTTGCTAAGCCGCTGGCCATCATATTTGAGAAATCATGGAAGTCAAGTGAAGTTCCCGATGACTGGAAAAAGGGAAATATAACCCCCATTTTCAAGAAGGGGAAAATGGATGACCTGGGGAATTACAGACCAGTCAGTCTCACCTCTGTGCCTGGCAAAATCTTGGAGCAGATTCTCCTGGAAGGCATGCTAAGGCACATGACAATCAACAAGGTGCTTGGTGACAGCCAAGGGGAAATCCTGCCTGATCAATTTGGTGGCCTTCTATGATGGGGCTACAAACCTGATGGACAGGGGTAGAGCAGTTGATGTCATCTACCTGGACTTGCACAAAGCATTCGACACTGTCCTGCATGACAACCTTGTCTCTAAATTGGAGAGACATCAATTTGATGGATGGACCACTCGGTGGATAAAGAACTGGCTGGATGGCCGCACACAAAGAGTTGTGGTCAATGGCTCAATGTCCAGCTGGAGACCAGTAACGAGTGGTGTCCCTCAGGGATCAGTGTTGGGACCGGTCTCATTTAACATCTTCATTGCTGACATGGACAGTGGGATTGAGTGTGCCCTCAGCAAGTTTGCTGATGACACCAAGCTGTGTGGTTCGGTTGATATGCTGGAGGGAAGGAATGCCATCCAGAGGGACCTTGACACGCTTGTGAGGTGGGCTGATGCCAACCTCATGAGGTTTAACCATGCAAAGTGCAAGGTCCTACACCTGGGTCAGAGCAATCCCAGGCACAGCTACAGGTTGGGCAGAGAAGAGATTGAGAGCAGCCCTGTGGAGAAGGTCTTGGGGGTGCTGGTAGATGAGAAAATGAACGTGAGCCGGCAGTGTGTGCTCGCAGCCCAGAAAGCCAACCGTATCCTGGGCTGCATCACAAGGAGCGTGACCAGCAGGTCGAAGGAGGTGATCCTGCCCCTCTACTCTGCTCTTGTAAGACCTCACCTGGAGCATTGTGTGCAGTTCTGGTGTCCTCAACATAAAAAGGACATGGAACTGTTGGAACAAGTCCAGAGGAGGGCCACGAGGATGATCAGGGGACTGGAGCACCTCCTGTATGAAGACAGGCTGAGGAAGTTGGGGCTGTTCAGCCTGGAGAAGAGAAGGCTGCGTGGAGACCTCATAGCAGCCTTCCAGTATCTGAAGGGGGCCTATAGGGATACTGGGGAGGGACTCTTCATTAGGAAATGTAGTGACAGGACAAGGGGTAACAGGTTCAAACTTAAACAGGGGAAGTTTAGATTGGATATAAGTAGGAAATTCTTTAGGGTGGTGAGGCACTGGAACAGGTTGCCAAGGGGGGTTGTGAATGCTCAGTCCCTGGCAGTGTTCAAGACCAGGTTGGACGAAGCCTTGGGTGAGATGGTTTAGTGTGAGGTGTCCCTGCCCATGGCAGGGGGGTTGGAACTAGATGATCTTAAGGTCCTTTCCAACCCTAACTATTCTATGATTCTATGAATAAAGAAAATAGTGTCATCTGACAGTACGTGGAGTTTGCCCTCAAAAAGATACTCCCCCTCTCCTCCTTGGACTATGCTAGAAGTCTAGTGCTTCAGTGTAGGTACTCAAGCTGCATGTCTGCATGCTGTCTGTGTTCTTGGGTGGCAAGTTGCTGTTAATAGGAATAGTATGAGAGAAAGGGTTCTGATTACACTGAGGAAGAACTAGGAAGATGAGAAAAGCTGGCTCTATCCCAGCCCTTGCCTGAACTCTGCTGTCGGCAGGCTTGTGCCCGGTCCTCTCACCTGCTGTACCTGTTTCACTTGTCTTTGACTTAGGATCTGACTTCTCACCCTGCATTTGCTTGATGGTTGCTGGACAGTCAAAAGAACCTTTTAATGTCATCACCCCAGCCCTATGCTGCTGTGCACAGTATGGTGGGACTGTGCCTTTGCTGGAAAGGTTGCTGCCCTGCTAGGCTGGGGTTGTCTTCCTCTTTGGAAGGAAGCCACTCTTGCAGTCTGCTGACAGAGAACTACTCTAACACCAGGTTCAAGAAGGGAAGAGACTGGTCACCAAGGAAGACAAAACCTTTAAAAACTAGAAAAAAGTAGGACTTGTAGTGTTTCCTCAGGCAGAAGACAGTACCCAGAGGCATTCTGTAAGTGCATGCAGACAAACAAGCAGATTGTGTGCAGAAGAAAGAAAAGGATACACCTAACATTATTAAAAATTTCAGTATGAAACTAAGGAAGACGTCTCTGAGAATCAAACTGATGCAACAGTGTTGTATGCAACATTCTTAAGGATGGCCTTTTAAATCACTGAACAAGAAAATTAAGGATATCTGCAGAGAGATTTGAAAACTGTCAAAGAAAATTATTTGTGCTAGGGCTTCTACACAACGCAAAAATGGAAAGAACAACCTGAAAGGAATAAGGGTACAGTAAATACAGCCTGATGCGATTCTTTCTGAGATTTGACAGAATATGTGGGGCTTGAACAGGCTTACATAATTGTGACCTACTACTGGTTATTCATAATCTGATGCATTAGAGATCACCACCAGGTCTCCTATGGAGAACTTCCTGTGGAGCTACTCAAATGACTAGTCTGTGGCCACTTTTATTGTGAAGCCAATGTATGAACAACAGTCATACATTGAATGGAATAAAAATAGTTATGTAATTGATCTCAACACAAAAGTATATACAGGCAAGCATGGGAGACAGACCATACTTCTCGTGTGCTTCAAGAACCAATTCTTAGAGTGTTTTTTTTTTTGGTTTGAGTTTTTGTGTTGGTTTTGGGGGAGTTGGTTGGTTTGGGTTTCGGTTTGGTTGGTTTTTTTTTCATAAATCTCAGAGCCTGGAGAAGAGGTAAAACTGAGGAGAGGACTCTTGTACAGAATGATGGGGATTACCTGGTAAACTGTGCTTTAGGCCAGCAATTTGTGTTTCAGGAGGTCAAATGTAAGACCATATATTGAAAGGCAACTAATGTGTAATTCTCCGTGCTATACAACTTTTCATCTAATGAGAGATCATGTTTCAGACCACTTCCCTCTGTAAACCAGTGCTGTTGGTATTTGTAAAGAACTGAATTAGCAAGTTGTGAGCCTTGGATCGACACATGCTTCAATGCTTTTGGCTGCTCATTTTGACCTCCAAAATGTTACTGTGACCATAAAGGAGAACAGAGGGAAAGCTCAGAGACTACTTTCTTTAAAAATATGATCTGCTAATCTAGAGGTTTATTTTTCTTTAAGGAATAGGAAATTCACATAACCTGCACCTCAAGAGAACAGCTGCTCATAGGCAGCCAATGCTGCTATGTCAGTTTCAGTAAGGGTCACCTAGGGCCCTTGGAAGTGTTTTGCTGACATAAGGAGATGCACCTGGCTGGTCAGGATTATTAAGTGGGGCAGGAAATGAATGGTTCCATCAGCCACATTTGCTGACACATTTTAAGTCATGCTAGTGCCATGGCGATTGATATAAGAAAGCCACCGTTTTACAGGACAGCTGCTGTGAAGGTTACCAGCCTGTCTGGCGTGCAGCTGAACTAGCGCCTGGGGTTTGTGAAGTGTGCAGTTGCCTCTGAGCGGTAGCTAGGCAACTACCTCGCTCTTGGAAAATGTTCCCTAAAGCAACTGGCCTTTTGCCCTTGCACAGATGGGTGGTGTGCAAGGTTCATCACACGCCAAGCTAGATTTTCCACCCACTTAACACATAATTAGGCTTTATGTTTGCATATTACACAGTATGTTAATCCACCACAGCACAGACACTGAGCAGCTCTGCTTCTTGACAGCAAACGTTTCTTAACAGTCAACACTCTGGAGATGGCTGGGCTGCAAGGCGCAGTTTTGGCAGGAGCGGGCTGTTGGGCACAGGAGCAGCACACGTGGTGGCCCAGCTCTGAAGCGAGCATTGCCCTAAGGAAGTTCCTTCCCCCTGGGCACCACTAGTTACAGCCATGCTCAACCGAGGAACTACAAAGGCACACGGCCCCCCCGCTCCAGGGCTGCGCTGCGCACGCGTCGCGCAGACAGGGAGATGGCGACAAGCAGCTGCGGGGACGGGTTTGCTGAGCAGTCTCTCCGTGCAGAGGCCTGTGCGGCGAAACGCATGACACCACCGGCCAGACACAGGCCTCCCTCCGCCGCTGTGCCCTTGCGCTGCCGCCCAGGGACGCGCCCCAGAGCGCCTGCGCGGCTCCCGCCTTCCCTCACTAAAAATGGATGCCCTCCGGCTCCCGCGCACGCGAGGCGGCAGAGAGAGTGGCTTCCGCCCTCTGCCGGTCACATGACGCGAGGTCTCGGGCCCGGCAGTGCTTACGGGAGCCCGATGGGGACAAGCAGGCCGGGGTTTGCGTCTTACCTGAGCGGTGGGGGGAAGGCGTGTCGTACCGCTTAACGACCACCCCTCCTCATCCGCCCGCGAGTCCGGAGCGCAGCACGAACGGCCCGGCAGGGTAGGGCAGGGCTGGGTTCGCCAGCCGACTTCCTGCCGCTCTGGGTGAGTACGGGCTGCCGGGGCCTGGCGGCAGCGTCTCCAGGTCGTCCCGGGGGGGCCTTGGCCTGGCCGCGGAGCTGCGGCGGGCTAGCCTGCTCTTTCCCTGATCTCTCAGAACGATCTGCCCTCCTTAGCCCGTGTCATCCCCCTGCGACCGTGTCCCATCTCAGCCGTGCCCCTGGGACGCAGGTCCCGTCCTGCTCGTGTCCCAGTCCGGCTCTTCGCCGCTGCCAACCTACCCCCCTAATCCCTTCACCCGATTCCGGGGCACTCTTCATCTCCCCGAACGCTTCCTCCTGTCGCCCCGTTGGTGGCCGCCCCATCCCTCTCGGTGCACGGTCCCGCACGCCCACTGTTCCCGGCTTTCCCAGTCTTGTGCTCCCAGCTTGTTACTGGAAACGTTTAGATAACCGGGCCAGCCAGTCTGGGCTGAATGCTTTTACTGGTGCTGCAACCCAGTGAATATGTGATTTTTTTTTTCAGATGAATGGTTGTCAGACTTGGACATGGCTTTCCTCCTAACATTTCCGGTATTTTTAATGTTGAGAGAAAAATAAAAGATGTTTTGTGTTAAAACCTCCAACTGTAGTAAAACAAACTTGAAGGAATGCAGCCTTTGATGTTCTTGGGATTCTGCTGCCTTGTTCCTGTGGAATAGATACATGTTTTGTTTCTCGCCATCCTTGTGCTAAGGAGAGGGGGTGATGAGTTTCCAAGTTTCAGCACATGCAACTGAACTGTGCAGAACTTTTGGCATTTAGCCTATACCCAGCTCTCCCTTCCCTCCAATTGTTCTGTTTATTTCACAGCCTCCAATCATATGCTTCTGTGGTACATGTTCTGACTATTTTAGGGTCCTTTGGGTGCTATAGTGTGTGTCCTCCTCTTCCGTTTTACTTGTCAAAGGATATCTTAGACACTTGCCACAGGAGCACTTTGTAGCTTACGTGTGCCTGAACAGACTAGCTGTTAAGTATCCGCATCAGGAACAAGCAGCATGGTAGCTGGAGAAGTTACAATTAGGTGTAGGTTGTAAAGCCTGTCCTGTCTCAGTGCTGTCACAGCTGTCCTGTTACCAGTACTTGGTTTCACATATCTCTGATGAACTTGGTCATCCACAGCATGCATAACATTCCCAGTTGCAGCACAGATACGGCTGATGTCTGATTATTGCCAGAATGCTGATGAACTCCTTCAGGCTCTTATGCATTGCTTCATCCCTGTCTCTTCTGCTGATGTTCTTTTTTAGCAGAGGGAGGTACCCTTCTGTCTTTCTGAACACATATAATTCATCCTATGTAACTTCTCTTGCTCCCTCTTCCCTTATCCTAGCCTCTGATGGTGATTTGCACTTCAGCTGCTCTCTGTCCTTTATCCTGTGATTGTAATAGTATTTTTATTGTCTCATCATTCTTAGACTTCTTTTCTATCTTCATGCTTCTTTAGAGCTACTTAGTTCTGTAAATATCAATTTTAAAACCCTCCTTCTCCCCAATTTATTATTCATGAATTCTATCAAATGCCTTTGTGTAACAGGAACATTACAGAAAATGTAAGTTTGATTTCTGTTATCTTTAAATAGCTTGGGGTTTTCTTTGCAAGCTCTATTTAAATATTTTAAGTTTTCTGTTGCTGAAATCTCACTGTTTCCCGTTTTGCTGTTCCTTTGTAAAAGGGGTAAAAATTGAAATCACTTTGAAAGCAAATACAATTCTGCAATACAAATATGCAAAGTAGATGAGAAGTAGGCAAGAGTAGGAAAACATGGAGGTATTGTATCTATAGGTCCTTGGCAAGTACAGCTAAACCCACACAGTGCTATTTAGTTTATAAATAGTTTGTAAAGCAACCATTCTAATGCTGTCCTCTTTTTGTGCGTGTTTTACCTTGGAGCTGGAAAGCAGTTGTCGCTTACGTACAAAGCAGTGTCAGGCTTTAGGAAAACTGGTGTAAACACTGCTGCAGTGTAGTGGTACTTGATGATGAAAATTAGACCCATACAGGTATTTCCAAATGAGAAAGTGAACAAGCGGTGGTGAAACACCTTTTGTCAACTCTTGTGAGCAATAACTGTGCTTTAAGCTGCTGCCCGTAGATATTCTGAGTACTCTAAGTTCTTAAAATGCAGTCTCTTTATTGACATTATGATTTTTACTCCTGTGGAACTGGGAATGATTTACTGATCATAGACTATGTTTTGAAATGAAAAGCACCTTTTGGAATGTGGAAATGTCAGAAGACTGTGTACTTTGTTCATGTCACTGGCTGCTCTAGCCAGTGTCTTGCAAGAGTTTGCAGTACTAAAAGGTAGAAACAGAAATCCCTCAAAGTAAAATGTTAAGAAATTTGAAGTGACAGAGCTGCTTAAGCACCTCTTAAACTCCTGTAAAGTTTTAACTGAATGCGTCTTTCCAGTTTCTTTTACTAGATACATACAAACAGTAAAAGTTAATACAGGTGGATTAAATCTGCATCACTTCAGGTATTTCCTTTCTAAATATTTATTTATTTATTTATTTTAAAGTTTACATAGAACAGTGACTTTCTTGCCTTCTGCCTGACCCCTAGTTCACCTACTGTATTACAGTGAGACTTTGAGGTGAATGAGTTTCTTTCACTTGATCTCTAGTGGTAGAATGTCCTGAAAATAACACTGAGGATCGCAGGATGGATTGGCAAATGGATCACATCTTGAATATACTAAATGTGTGCATTTAATACAGTGTTACACAATCCAGATCCTTCTGTGTGCTTCTTTCTGTTGTCTGAAGGTTGTTATTAGTTTGAGGTTTTACTGATAAACATGGGAAGTATTGCTTCTGTATGAGGAACAGCTTTGGTATGTCTCATCTGCCAGATAATGGTCTGCACTGAGGCATTTTGTTTGTTAAGTTCTGCATGCTCAGCGTATAAAAGCACACACGCAGCAGCAGACGTGGCCTTGTTGCCAAAACCAGTAAAATAATGTAGTTGCAATTATCATGGCAAAGCCTGCCTTTTTGCCAAGACAGATTACTTCATTTAGGGAACTACTGCAAGCACTAGAAGATTTTTTTGCTAAACTATATTCACATATTATGTGTATAAATGTATGAATAGAAGTATGTATTTCTCTCAATCCTAACCCTAAAAATAACTGTTGTCTCAGTTTGAGCTGTTGACAAGGCCCCTCAGCCATTGCCTAGATGAGAAGATTCTTGCAACCCTGTATTCCTTGCAGCTCATAGTTTCTGCTGGGAGCCCTTTTCTAGCCCTGCTCCAACTGCAGCTCCAGGATGTCCCTCTCTGAATGGAGGCCATAACCATAATCTCAGTCTGAGCCATCAGCTAGGTCACTGCCCAGGTGAACTACTTCTTCCAGCTACCTGAGTTCCCTTTCCAGCCCATGGCTTCCATCAGCAGCCTCTTTCCAGCCCACCTCCAAGTGCAGCTCCAGGATTTTTCTCTCTACCTTAAACCTCAGAAAACCCAGTTATGTTCGTCTTTGATACAGCTCCCAGCAATTACCATATTAGGGTTTCTCACAGCCCAGTTTCTAGGAAATTCCCCTGCTGTTTCATATGAAATGCCCTTATTTTTCTAGGAAAATGTATACATAAAGTATTGGCAAACCCTTCTGATTTTAAATAAAGTCTTGTTCTTTCTCTGTGCATCTTATATCTGCTCTGCAAACGTTATCAATTTTCAGAAAAAAATCAGAAGTGAGAAGTTTACAGGGTTGCCTATGATTGGGAATGGGTTATGAATATGCTAGGTTTACAAGCTGATATGACAGGCTGTTGACAAGGAGCTTTATCCTCGTAAGGTGGAGTGAGATCTGGGTGACTCGCATCTAGCAGAAAGCTGCCGCCCAACCCTAACCTTTTGTTTTGTTCCCCTATTTTAACATGCAGTTTTGTAAGACTTCATTTTCTCAAATCTCTGTACACTGAATCTGTGTAAATACTGATCCTACCAATTATTTCTGGTTTGTTGGTTTGTGTTTCTTTTTCTGCCAGCCAGTGCAGGAGTTGTACATTCTGTGCAGAATTTCTGTGGGTTGTTTTGTCACAACTCAATTTGAAGACCCTCAGTACAGCTTTGAGCATTGCCTACAGCATCACTTTGTTCTTCTGTCATTGCCCTCACCTCTCAACTCCTTCTGACCACACTTCCAATGAAATTTGTCGTATAACTTGTTTCTCAAAATAAGCCTGTTTATGTAGGATCACCTACCACTTGCCCTGTAATGGGAATGAATGAAGAGCTTCCTTTGCATACTTTCTGCTGGTTTCCTGTATTGCTATTACAGCTTTTGCTTTTCTTTTGTCAGAATGAGTGGGGCTGCATTCCCATCTCCAGCTGCTGAGATGGCGGAAATTAATCGCCTTCAGTATGAAATGGAATATACCGAAGGAATCAGTCAGCGCATGAGGGTCCCAGAAAAACTCAAAGTAGCTCCTCAAAATGCTGACCTTGAGAAGAGCGACGAGGAAGGATTTCCAAATGCCAGTGTAACTATGCAGGTTCCAGAGCGGATTGTAGTGGCAGGTATGTCTCCATCTCGATAAAAGAACAATAGGTGAGAATTTAAATTAGTTTCCTAAATTTCTGCATGGACAAAAATATTTATAGATACATTTTTTAAATAAAAACCTTGTGGTTTTCAAACTTTTATTGCTCATCAACTTTGACTTGGGAAGTTTCTTAAACTTTGAAAATGTTACATGGATAGTTTTGGTATAGCTTGTGGTGGAGACATTTAGCAAAATATGGACAGGAAGTTTAATTGCTGACTTTTTATCTTACTGCAGAAAAAAATGTTTATTTATTTACACCTGATGTTTTTTAATTTACTAAAAGCTAAAGTAACTATGAGAAGTTCTGGGGATGTACCTGTTAAACATACAAAATGTGTTTGATTATAATGAGAATGTTAATTATTTTAAGGATCTGTCTATTATTTGGTGGAATCTATTAATACTTCTTTAGGATTTATGGTCATGGGATTTACAGTGACAGATCTGGGATTGCTTATAATTTGCAAAGTGTGTGACGTGTGTATATTTTACACATTGAAAGAGTGACATATTCACATCCCCAGTCACCTTGTTTCTAACCAAATATGCTATTAACAGGAGTATGTCTTGAGATCAAAAGTGCCCTCACTTGCGGTAACAATTGATGTTGCTCTGGATTATTCAGAATCACTGTTCTCAGAGAAACTGCTCAGATAAGTGCTAATTAATATGGTCTTTATGAGACCTTAACAGTAGTTTTTAACAGACAAGCCCTGTTAAAGGTATGCTTAATTATATAGCATAGTCAGGGGAAGTAACTGATGTGATACCTTTTTGAACATTAGCCCTCATGCCTCAGAACAGCTTGCTTTCTGTTGACAACTAATGTTCTTGCAGGTAATAGCGAAGACATTCCATTTTCCAGACCACCAGACCTTGACCTTCTTCAGTCTACTCCATTCAAACCACTGGCATTGAAAACTCCTCCCCGTGTTATTTCGCTTAGTGATCGACCACTAGATTTTTTGGACCTAGAAAAACCTCTACAGCAGACACCTCAGAATGAAGAGGCGAGTACTTATTTTGCTTTTTAAATTACTTGAGAAGCATTCTACTAAAGAAAGTGAAATAACTGGTGATTTTTTTACTGTGGTGCAGATCTACTTTCTGCTAACATAAGTTAGGAAAATGTAAAATATATTTTTATTAGCATTGTAGTAGTTCTAATTATGACTCTGAAGTTCCATATTTAACTGGCAGATGCTAGGGATTGCCATGCTCAGTAAGCTTACAGAGTACTTCCAGAGTCCTTACAAGTTCATAATTAGAACTACTTAAAATACTTTTACAAAAAAAAAATCCTTTTGATTAAAGAGAAAGCTGCAGATTTTTTTCTATTTGCAGGTTATCAGAAAACAAGATTCTTTTAACATGTATAGTTAACCTCTGGATTCATGACCAGATGACAACACATAGAGTTAGTGAGTTTTAAAAAAAACTGAAAAATGACTTCAAAGAATGGTATGACATTAGCATCTAGGTGGATGATGGTAACTGACATGTTTAAAACTGAAAAATATTTAGGAAGCTACATATTCTGTAGACTCGTACAGTAGAACTAGATTTCTCTCTGGTGATAGGAAGTAGATCACATGGATAGAAAACAGAATTGCAACAAGTTTGTATCTTGGTTTTACATGTTACCAGCATCAGATCCTGTCACCAATTGTCTTCCTCTTAATCACCGTGAAATACGAAAACATGCCTTTGTATCTGCAGGCAGATCTAACTTGCAAATCTCCAATGCAAGTTATTAAGTGCCTCCTGGAATTCCCTGTCTTTTATCTTCTCCTTTCTCTCTTTTTACACAGATCCGTGCAGTGGGAAGACTGAAGAGAGAACGTTCCATGAGCGAAAATGCCACTCGACAGAACGGCCAGCTGGCCCGAAATGATTCCATGTGAGTAGAGCAGCAGGGTGCAGGGGCACAACTACAGCCTTATTGCATATTTTTGTTGTTCCTTATCTCCTTGTTATTTGGGTTTTTTTCCAACTAATATTTTGTATGTTGTGGCAAGTACATAATTTTAAAGATCAGAAGGCCAGCATTTTTCTTAATTTTTATGCTTTTTGTTTAGGGAGATGACTCGTTTATGAAATATTTTCTTGCAGTGTTTGTGGGCTCACAGCTGGTTTCACCAGTTACTATGAATTGTTACTTCAGATTCTGAACTGGTGTAATTCTCTGTCCCATCCCCCAGATATTCAGGAATTTGAGTTCTTTGTGCATCAACATGTTCCTGGTTCTCTCCTTGTTCATATTGTAACAGTTTTCCTTCATAGAAGAAGGAATATATATATGTATTCATAAATATTTGAAACCAAATAAAAACTACTTATTCTCTGTACTTAATATATTAGAATCTGTAAGTATATAGCTTAATTTTTTGAGACCAAAATGTCAAGTAGCATTTAGAATTGGAAACTTCATCTATTGTTACCATCTGGGGTAGCAATTCTTATGGTGCTTTGTGAAGTAATGAATATCTGTACTTTTTTTATTAGATATGATGATCCTTGATTATTCACCATTTATTCTGAGAGATAGCATCTTTCCATCTGGCAATAACTGTTTTTGCAATGTAATGCTTAGGAATCTTTTATATATGAATTTTAATATTATCATCATCATGGCTTGACTTTGCGAACAAAGATTTGGGATTTATTTTTTTTTAATATAGCTACCATAAATAATACTTTCCCTTGTTGGAAGTATCTTAAATCTAAGATCTAAAACATGGGATTCATCTGTCCCAATGTAAACTGTATAACACTATTGTTAAATCACCATAAACTTCATTTTCAACAACTAGAGGGAAGTAAGTGCATGGCCTACTTAGGGTCTACCTATTTTTAGTCTAAAATAGAGTTATGCCCCAGAAATGTGTTTTCTGTTTACAGCAGAAGCGCGAGGAGGTATCATATGTACTTCATATTTGTCTAGTTGTTAGTCTAAAACTGGTACATGCACTCTGATGCATGTTCCAGACATGTTATTATTCTCCTTCTCTTCCTCCACATCTTCATGGGAATATTGTTGCATATCTTCTTTCTTAATCAGACTTCTGTTTCATAAAAGCTTACAGATTGCACATGTCTAGGTACTCAAGTCTGCTGAGTCATATCTATTTGCTGACCTGGCAAAACTAGATTCATATCCTTAAGCTCCTGATCAACTCTGTCTCCAAATGTTCTATCAGCCAACTAAGTGCCCAAGTTCTCTATGGTATCCTGTGGTCATCCAGTTACGGCCTGTTGGACCGGACATACTAGAATTTCACTGTAGGAATGGCCTTAACTTGCCTGTCTGATAGTTTGCACATGGTGCCTGCTGGAATAGCCTTCATGTGTGATGGAAGTTCCTTGTGAAAAAGGTTACCCCTTGCCATGTTACCAGCTCTGCTTTGCCACTCTTTCATGTATTGCATTTAAAGGAAAAACAGATGGTATATGAATTCTTGGATTTTTTGAAATTCCATTATCCTTGCTTCCCAGGTTAGCTTAGTATTCTGAAAGTCATGGGCTGTGTCTGCTCAGTCAGACATCTGAGAAACTGTCAAGATCAGCTCTGACTGGATGCATCCAGTTGCTGTCAGATTTTTCACATATGTTTGGACTTCTTGAATCTGAAAATCCTAATTCTGTAAAACTCACCTGTGTGCTTTGCTGTTGCTCAGTAGCTATATTTAGAGTTACTGTTTTTAAATGGTCTGAATATTATTTGCTGTCCCAGTTTATGAGCCTACTAGCAGTCCTTCAGAGGCTTAGCAATACAATATGCACCCAGAATCCTTTAAATTTAAAAAGGATGGGATCTGTGACTCAGTTTATCATTTACAAAAGCCAGGGAATTATGACAGATCTGGAGATTAGTTTACTTCTCTTGGTGTCCATGCTAGCGCATGCATAGTCTGTCAAATAATGTCAAACTTCTGATGCCAAGCAGTTTCCATTATCAGTGTCTTTTAGGAAAATTATATAAGTTTTAGATTGATCCAGGTTCTTTTCTCTTTGTTTATATGAAAAATAACAGCTAGTTAATATTGAGCCTTCTGTATCTGCACTCTCTTCTGCCCATGTGGAAGAAGCTAACAATCTTCAATGCAGCATCCACGCTTGCTGACCTGCAGATAATGTATTTTAGCAGAACTTCATTTATCTCTTGGCCTCCCAAGTACTTGTTTTCTTATGACAGAAGATATGCTGTGCCTAATTTGTAGACCATCTGCTTTGAAATCGTTGAGGTTCCTAGAAATTGCTGCTTTTTCTGTCATCGTTGCTGCTTCTAACCTTCTGAACCAATATGATCCAAAAAAAGAAATCACTTTGAACATGCTGTGGAACCGTCAATGATGCCAAGTCTGGCATTTCTTCCTCACCCAGGTTTTGTCAGTCTCCAAGTGGAGAATGTGACTATGTACCTGGCTAACTCTCAGGAGAATATTCCGTGAATTCAGATTACAAAACTCACAGTGTTCATGGTGGAGTTTATATGGCTCACACAAATTCGGCCTTTTGTGCTTGATGAAAAAGATATCTCTTGGCTCTTGTTTCCTCACAATTTGGGCCACAGGACATATGCTGTATACGGAAAAAAACAAAAAAAAAAACACCCACCCCCCAAAAAAAAAACCCCACCTAATTCTGTGAGTTTCATGTAAATAAAACCAGAAGTAGTGATTCTGCAAACAAAATTAGTAAGGAGGCATTCTGCTTTCACTGTGGTAGCTGCTGAGAGAAGCTGCCCATGCAGATGTGTTATTGTATGGCTCAAAATAGGTATTACAAGAAAGCCTACCTGCTTGATGTAAGTTATGCTACCTTAGATAGTAATAGGTATCACCTAATTCATGGACTACTATCTCTAATAAGAGATTCACAGTAAATGTGGTGCATGTCTTCTAAGTTTAGCTTTCTTGTTGACAGATTAGACAGATTTAAGTAGGTAAATTCTACTACAGATGTATTCTTTACACCACAGGAAATGTAATTGTACACCTGTTACTTAGATCACCTTGCAATTTCTCTGTCATCTAGAAGTACTATTTTTTTCCAGTGGTACAAAAACACAAGAAACCATCTGCTTGTAAAGTTACTTCCAGTTGTTGGCTAAAAGAAATAATCTTTGTTCTAATTATTGTCATGATACGTAGCTGCTTCATCAAAACTGGCTTGACTTATAAGTTCATATAATGTCTTTGACAAAGATCAGTTCCTTCTTCCTGTGCTTGTTGGTGCCTGGTTCACATCTTCAGATAGGAAAGAGAGTCCATATTTTACTTGAAATATTTAATTCCTATGAAAAAAAAACAAACACCAAACCCTTTTGGTTTATTGGTGTGTTTTTTTTTTTTTAATGCTTGTATCTCACCTCGATTCAACTTCCTTGATAGACATGATAGTCTACTTGGATGCCATGATGAGGACTCCATTGAAAAGGTACATGAGGCATTGCCTTTTAAAAACTTTACTTTCTAAACGGGACTATAATACTCCAGTTTTAATCAAGGACACTGTTGTCCTCCTTGGAAAGAATGTTCAGACCTACTGTGCACATTCCAGTGCATGATCTACAAAGTGACAGGATGAAATGTTCTGGAATTATTTGTCATGTTGAAGTGAAAAAGTTGGCTGCTGTCTATCACAGTGTTCTTTATATGGTACAAACAGTTTCTCTTCTATTGTCTTTCTCTCCTTGTCATTCAGTTGCATGCAGAGACAGATCTGGGAATTTTTTGGAAGTTGAGTTTCACCAAAGACAGTAATTCTCAAATGCTTTTAAAAACCCTGAGACTAACAAGTAGGCACCTTCTTTACAGTAACTATCTAGCTCTCTAAATTACAATCCCTTTATAAGGATGCTTACTTAAGAGATTACAATTATTATTCAAGGTGGCACAGATCAGATACTGTCTCAAGAAATAAAATGCCACGGTTCCAGTCACCTCTTTCGACTAAGGATTGCACGTAAGCCTAAATGTTACTTAGTATATGAAAATCAAGAATGTGTTTAATTATGTTGCTCTGCGCAATACTAATCTTCTGACTAAGTATCTGTAGCTTAGAATATAAAATTTGAAACGCCTTTGCTACACTGTATCTAATTTTGCTACAGGGTTTCTCAAACTTGGCCAAATAGTTTTCCTGTGTAAAGAGCATAGGGAAAAATACCTGACAGCAAGTGAATGGGGCAGCTTTAACTAAGAACTGATTTTAAAGCTATTTTGAAATTTCATTTTTCTTTACGTTTTCTTGATTCTTTGGCTGTTTTTGAACAGCTGGAGAATCAACGTTTTTTGGTGGCCATTGTCAGCCAGTGGTGAAAGCAAGGATTCCACTTGCACACTGGAAATCGATAAACTACCAAGAGTGCATGGAAAAGGGGATGGCATTGAACTTTTTTTTTCTGCTCTGGCCTTTCCCTCAGGAAAACACATCTCTAGAGCATTCAGCTTCACAGTTTGAGAAATTCTGTTCTTCATGCAAGCTGAGGGGGAAAAGGTGATGGTGTGCCTCTCTGTAACAAGAGTACAGTGTGTGTGGTTGAATTTAAAGTAACCTTAATTAGTTTAATCTGTTTTCCTCTCATTTAGTACTTCCAGAACTGTAAGTCTGAGAAATACCTAAATTAAACCCTCTTTACATCACACATGCTTTAAGAAGGTTTAGGGGAGATTACTAAACTAAAAACTATAAAGTAGAATGTTACTGTGCTCTTCCATAGTAATTTCTGCAATTCCATGTTTGTTTAGGTTCCAGACTCTGGAGTCGACTAGTGTTTGTAACCAGGGAGTGCTAAAATAAGTGTCTGGAGCTGTATATAAGAATTCTTTTTCAGAACCTGGAATATACCTAGGAGTACAACCATTTAGCTAGAAACAGAAGAGAGAAGTGGGATAGCCACAAGGTCTTAGGATAAGCAGTCATACTAAATGTTACAGGATTTTCCTTGTACTAGTATTCTTTTCCTCTATATTCCTTAATCCTGACATTTGAGACCTTCATAGAATTATTCCTTCTTTCAAACAGAAAGGAAGAGAGAGGTCTTTCTCAAACTATGCACATTTAGAAGGATTTAAAAATTACCAATTCTCTTTATGGAGAAGATAAGAGTAATTTCATGTAGCTGTACAGTTTAGCTCATATCCAGGAGCAAATAGCTTTAAATCTTTTAAATAATTAAATCATTTAACAAACTAAATATTCTTGTAAGTAAGAATTAAATAATATCTTAAAATGAAGTAAACTCTTGAAACTGCCTTTTCTTACAAGCTACCTATCAACAATAAGCATAAAGTAATGCAGGGACTAGACCATGAGGTTAGGAATTATCCAGTTCTGAAGCCTGCCTTGAATTTTCCCTGTAATACACAGTTTCTATTTAATCAGCACATAGAATCATTTAGGGTGGAAAGGACCTGTAAGACCATTGAATCCAACATGTAACTTTAACTTTCTTCTAGAGAATTTTGTGCAATTTTAGTTAAATAGTTGGGGGGGGGGGGTCAGTAGCTAGAGAAAACTTTGTATGCTAATAACATTACTGTGGTATTTACAGCAATGCCATTCTGGACAACAGGAATTCCACAACATCTTCTAATTTGCAGTATGTCTAAATACTGTTTGTTAACCTTTTTTTTTTTCTTAAGCTGTCTTTCCACCTATTCTGTAGATCTCTGAAATGATGAATAGGAAAAATTACTTTTAATGTGAAATATGCTGTGAGTTCAAGCCTGCAACTCTACCATCATTTGCCTCAAGCCAGCAAATCCACAAAGGAGTAGAAATTTTACAAACTCACTTTAATGGCAATATTTCCATACTTGCCCCTGCTTCTTAGTATTTTTCTAGTGAATACTGGCATTTCTAATGCATTTCAAAAGTATAATGTGGGGATGAGACCATTGCCATTGATTGCAAACTAGAAGTCATCATAGATACAGAAGAAAGATGGATTCTACAAATCCTGGAGAGTGATAAAAATTGTAAAGAAGACACAGATGTGGATTGATGTCTCCTTCTTTTTACTTTCTGTTGTCCAAATGTACTCTACAGGAGCATGAAAAGATATTTGCAGCTTAGGTAATAAGTCAAGCACCAGCCACTGCTGTCTTTGCATGTGTCCTGAAGCATGGGATCGCTGAACTCTCCTGTGGGTGACATAACATGCTTTGAATCTGCCTTTTTTCAATTGATTTTTCTTTCTTACTCTATTTTATGATCTTGGTGCCAGCCAGTTGCATAGCAGCTCTCTTCAGAGTAAGAGTATCTATAGAGTCATGACCCATCCAGAGATTATCCAAATATTAAACCAGCTTTCAAGCACTGGGCCACTAATGCTTTGCTTAATTTCTTTAAAACTCCAAAAGCGGGAAGATATTGCCATTCTAAATCCAAAAACTGCTAAAGCAAATCACAAGTAGCAAGGAAATGTGTTGAATTATGAATGCTTATTCTTGGAATAAAATATATTAGAAATTTCTCTTGATGTATGAGGGAAAGTGTGGGTAAAGTCAGGTTGAATGTAAAGAAGCATGAGCAAATCAAAAGCAGTTTATCAGAACTAATTTCTGTCTGACAGAGATGAGGTTTGCATAATCCAAGTGGTCATGTTTGAATTTCAGTCCTGTGTATTTTAACTCTTACTTTTGCATCCTAGTCAAAAAGCCAGATCATTTCATTTGTTGTCTTGGGCATACGAATTCTGTGCTTGCTTTGGAATTTCTTGCAGTTGCCTTTAAACTGTGTTCAATGCACATCAAAGTGCAAAACAAAATACGGTCTTGATCTTTAGTCGCCTCTTGAAGAAAAATTTTGTTGAAGAGGCTGTGTGAGATTCTCCTCATTTGAAAAAGGCTTGTGTTTTGAAAAGAGATGTGTAAGGTTTATTTTTTTAAATGGCAGTGCTTTTAAAACACTTTCCTCTCTGATATCAGTGAGGACTTGAATACTGACTTCAACAGGTACAGATGTAGTTGATCAAGGACTTTCTAAAACTAACTTATATAACAAAGCAAAACTGTGTCCTTGGACTATTATTTGCGTTTGAAGAATATATATGAATGTAGCTCATGATCCCAGTGCTACTAGAATTTGGGACTGTTGCCTTATTGTGGTGGGAGAAGGGTAAACCAAAAGCAAGCAATAAGCATTTTGGAATGGGGTGTATCTGAAAAGCTTTTATTAATTTAAAATCTGACTACAGTATTTCTCTCTCCATTTACTATGCTTGTACAAACAGTGTGACACCATCACTGCAACAGGCTCGTATCTGTCCTCCCAATATGTTACCTGAAGATGGAACTAATCTTTACTCTGCTCGTGGCATTTTGTCGTTTATCCAGTCTTCCACTCGTAGGGCTTACCAGCAGGTGTTGGATGTGCTGGATGAAAACCGCAGGTGATTGGTTGTCACTGATTCTGCCAGCTTTTGCTGCTTTTTGTTTTTTCTTTTCTCCTTTTTAGTGGAGTTTGGTTTTTGTTGACAAAATAATGAGATGAAATTATTTGGGTTTGCTTTCCTTTGCTTCCACTATCCATAAGCAACTTAATTGTCCAAAATTCACATTTCAAAATGCTTCTGTTTCAGTCAAATATAGCATTGTTTTGGTTTTCTTCCAAATAAAAATCAAAAGAGGAAGTGTTAGTCTGTGACTGCAAATAGTTTTGTTGTTCCCAGATTGTCAGCTGTTTTCTGCAATTTATACTTGACCCTAACCCTGCAAATTAGTTAGCCTTGTCTTCTGCTTTTCTGTTGGTGAGCAATGGTGCAAATCAGTAAGATTGGGTTGATGTTGTCATAAAGCATTAAAACTAATATGCAGAAACAGGGTAGAATATTATGCAAGGCATTGTAGACCCTGCTCTTGATAATGTGTCAAGGCTTTAGGCTGTTTCAGTTTGTATTTGGAATAGTTATATCTGGTTGATGTACAACTGATGGTGACCTCTTTGCTGGGTGCTGAGAGCACGAAAGGCAATGTATACTAAGAAGCTGTTTGCTCTTCTGATTAATGCTGCCTCTGGTTTTATGGGTAAGTTAACATGAGGTAATGAGCCAAAACAAGACTCAAGACAATAATTGTGCAATATTTCTATTCTCTTCAGGGGAGTTTTGCCCACTTGGACTGTTTTGCCACTTTGAAGTGTTACAAGAATGGTATGTTTAACAATACAGAAACATCTATAAAGACTAACAGTGGCAAAATTCATTTACAAAAACCAATTTTCATTTCAATACTGTGCTAGCACAGAGGGTCAGGTAAAAATGGCACACAGTCTCTAGCGTAGGGCTAGCTGAGACCTCTATAGCTTGCCAAGACATTGAATTAGAGGAGGTAATTGGAAAGAACAGTGTGAGGAGCAGCTCATTCCTCCTGCAGCCCATCAGTGTGGCCTGTGCTAGGAAGCTCTTTTGAAATTTGCCTTCTGCCTCTGGTTGCTAATATCCCAGCAGCACTCCTCATAGCTAGTAGTGTGAAGTTAAGTGATCTTCTAGTTGTTTTGCTAATAAAATGTGACTATCAAGCCAATCTTATTGTGAATGTCTGTGTGTTTGCAATTGCTTTCCAAACAAGCACCTCCTGTAGCTCACCATGTTTGCTGACCTGACGGTATATAAATGCCTGCATTAACATTTTGTATAGAACTCCACTGTTATTGGCCTTTATGTTCTTAAACTGGGACTTAAAAAACTTTGATGCTTGTCAGCAGTTGAACAGCAGTAATACCTTTTCTCTTTGTGAGTATTAAAAAGATAGAATTACAAGTTTGCTTTGTTTTACAAAATTAGAAGTACCAGAAAAGGAGGCATCCAACTGTCCGTGAATAATAGCACTTACGGATACTGTGCCAGGAGTTCTTGTTAACATAGAGACTGAAATTCTAACCCTTCCCCTAGTCTGCAGCTCAAACCAATAGGTTTTATTCCTGGCTTCCATTAGGCATGATCTTCCCCATGTTTTCTTGGATTCTGGAAAACATACACGTATACATGGAAAGCATACACTTTCAACTTACTTCAATTATCAGAAAATTTCTAGGGTTCTGAATCATTCAAAACCAGCATTACTCTTCCTGGTTTGGGTTAATTTTTGATATGTTCTTACTAACCTTCCTAGAAGAACCAGGAAACCTGTTTCTAGTCACCTGTGAACAAATAGGTGCCAAAATAATGAAGTTTTCAATAAGGTGAAAGTGTATTCTCTGTGATTGGGTGTTTAGATACCCACTGCTATTGTACAGCTGGCTTAGGAATGTGAAATTTGGATGATCCACTTGCATGGTTGCAAAATAGTATTCATTTTAAATTGCTCCAAACCTGCACTCTGTTCTTTTGCTCTGTGTAATGTGCTTTCTATCTCAAAAACTTATCTATTTAAACATTTTATGCTTAATACTAGAAGAGATCTTTTGAAATGAACAAGATCTATGTTATTCGCTGGAAATATTTTTAACCTGTTTCATGGCTTGCTTTTTTTTTGTTTGTTTGGTTTTGTTTTGTTTTTTTACAAAATTATTTTCTAATCTACTAAAACTGCTAATGGTAGGTGCTGATTGTATGGCTGCAGATAATGAATTATGCCTAGCTTAGCTGGCACTGCTTGTATAGTAGGCTGTTTAAATGGGCAACAATTTAATGATCACTGTTTACACTGTCTGTTTACTCTTGCATTTCCTTCAGCTTGGACAAGGGCAATAGGTCAGTTTTGTTTTCCAGTTCTAACCATTTTTCTGTTTCAGTTTCTGTTGAATGACTGGAAGGCCCTATGGCCAGTGTCAGTCTCTTAAAGACTGATCTTTCATGCTCCAGGCAACAAAACCAAAACAAAGGAAAAAAAGAAAAATCCCAAACAAAACCACGAATGAAACCCAAACAAACAAAAAGCAAACACACAAAAAAATGCATTTAAGGGGTTTTTAGTGATGTCTTAAATGCAGGAGGAAAGGCAATTTCCTATCTGAATAGAGCTGTGTTGAAATCTATACTGTATTCTTCATCTTTTGGATCAATAGCTTTTCTATTTTTCTATTGGCTTTCTTCAGGATAGCTGTTTCTAAAAAGACTGTCCTTAGATGTCAGACTTCAAGCACATAATCATATCCTGAGGTGTTATGAGATCACTCTTTATCCTGAGCAAGTTAATGATATTTTTCATGGTAGAAGTAAAATAGGATGTGAGTTAACACCATCGAAGAGGGCTACATGTGACTTGGGAGTGTGGTAATACAGTTCAAAACTAAAATGAAATGGTCTGCAAATCTGTAGGAGCCTGGGAAAAGCAGTAGCCCTTTGCTATGTTGAAGTAAAGGCATAAAGCACCAAGCGAGGAGAGCAGTTTCATCCAGTCTTCGATTCTTCAGTCCACCAATCTTTTCTGTACTTCAGAAGCTGAGCATTTTACCCAGTTAATGTCCAGAGCATCTCTGTAAAGCCCTAGTGCCCATTCTTACAGCCTTTCTGAGATTTTCAGAGGGGTTTTAAATTACAGCAATAGGTGGACATAGCTGCTACCTCTGCTGAACAAAGAGAATATGGTGGTCTAAGTCCCCTGTCCTGCACAGAAATTATGGAAGTTGGAAGCAGGTACCTAGATTGTACACACCTTGTTATTTTCCTCTCAGACCATGTGTTTATGATTGCATCATTAGTGTGGTATTTCCACTGCATGCTCCACTCTAAGCAGTGGAAGACAGACCAGATTTATTTGGTTATTGCCTTATTGCCTTTTTTCCCCCACTGTGATCAAGTTATATTACTGTGCATTCCATTCACGTTACAGGCTGCTGATGTATTTGCAGTGAAATAGTGAAGTGTTGAGTATACATGGCCTTGGACTTATGGCTTCTTCTGATCATGTCTTAATGTTTAGAATGGAATTGAAAGAAGTAGCCAGAAAGTTCTGTTTTAATATACTCTTATTCCCTTTTTAACAAGAAGGCCATGTATTTAATATCTTGACTGTATTATACTTGTGCATTCTGTATTTACCAAAAAACTTGCTGCTGATCTCAGTTATGAGGCCACTGTGATCTACAGAATGTTTTTTTTTTATTGTTGATATATAAAACCAAGCAAGTAAAAAATGTGGGAGAGGCAGGAGAATATTCTGGTGATCTGTTTGGGTCCCCCTGTAAAGAAATAAAATGGTAACTGCAAAGAAAAGGAAGAAATCAGGGCAGCTTCTTAACAGGCTGGCTGTGTTGGGAAGTGGGATTGAAGATTTGTATTTAAAATTTCTGATTTGCACAGATTCCAGAGTGTGCTCTAGTTTTGTTTCTTGTTATAGCCTTCAGCTACTTTCAGGCCTGTGGCTCTCCTGGGGATGGGTAGTGTGAATAAGTATTGATTAGTTCTGCAACAGTTGTAAAACTTTGCCACAAAATACCACAGAAGCCAAGAGTTAAGAGAGCATTTGAGGCTTATTTTTCTAATTACACAAATACTGTCCTATGTCAGATGGTGTGGGAAGTGCCTGCTGGATACTGACAAGCTGGCATTCATGTATCCACCAATTACAGGTGACTTCTGTTTGCAGAGAAATTCTGCTACCTTTTCTATAGCTGCTGTTTGCTGAATTTCTTACTCTTTTCTCAGAGTATTTAGTTTTAGCATGCATCAGACACGGCTTGAGGCTAGCTGAATTATTTCTCTGATTAAAGAATAGGAGTACCTTTTCAATACCTTTCTACAAGACCTCATGCATTTAGGTAAAGATATTCTTCTATTGTACATATTGGGAATGGGGGTTTCCGTTTGGTAAAACACATCATACTGGTTTATCTTACGTACAAGATGGAAAAACATTGTGGCGTGCATTTTTTGGTGCTGATTAGAGTAGGTCCCAGTCCCAGTAAGTATTGTCTCAGATAGCAGAGTTTACTAAGGCTCCTAGATTCCAGTCCTTGTAAATGAAACTAGGGGTTGTGATATTTTTGCATGGTTCTTTGCCTGTTTTCAGGCCAGGCCATGGTGTTCTCCCAGCCACCTCAGCACCAAGCCTCTTCCTTCTACATGTACCTGCTGTATCTTCACCTACCTAGATTCTTTTTATTTCATAGCCTGGAGTATACATGGGTTAAATGCATAGTACAAATACCTCTTATTGGCTTTGGGAAAATGAAGGAAACTGAAAAAAAGATTCCAGGCTCTTGAATGGTTTGTTACACAGCATAGATGTGGCACACTAATGCCTCTTACCAGGGGCACTGAAAACCACATAGTACTGGCTTTGTCCAGTACCTTCATCCATAGAAGGTACTGCTGGTATTCTGTAAACACGGTAACTTCTTATTGGAAAGTGAATGTATATTACATAGTTTCAGCAACATAAAATGCTCTACCTTTTCTTCCTATCTGCCTAGAAAGAAAAGGAAAATAAATTGAAAGAGCAACATTTGCAAGGATATTCATACAGTCTACTTGAAGCATTTAATCACCTCTTCCTGGACACTAGCTCACGTTTTCTGAATTACATCTAGCATAGGTGAATAAAGAAACGACAAATCTCCCATTTCCCTAGAGGAAAGAGAGGATGATTAAAAAGTTTTTTATGTGTAGATACAAGGCTATTTTTTTTTATTGTTGTTGCATGGGGTTTTGATCTGGAGGTGAGGTTTAACCTGAAGTTTCCCAGGGTTATTTTATAAGGCTGATAACCTCCTCCCAAACCTCTGTTCCAACAGTTTGTCTTCCATGAATGAAGCAGTATCATCAAAAACTTTGCCTGCATGTTTTAGCTAAACATTCAGTGTTGATTAAATTTCAGGGAAATAAGAGTGTAATATACAACAAAATAAATAGATATATTGTGTTTAAACATCATACGATCTAGAGTGGAAGAATTTTGATGTTCCTTTGTTCTATGTGGTTTACCTCTTATCTCTCTTTGTCATTTCCTGTTTCTGTCCTGTGCTTTCTATCTACAAAAACCTGCTGTAGGCCAGTGTTACGTGGTGGGTCAGCTGCTACCACTTCCTCTAACCCTCATCATGACAACACCAGGTAAAGAGTATTTTTTGTTAGTCATGGTCCACTGATTTAGATTCTAAAATTCAAACTTCTGCTTCCCTTGTGTCTAGTGTCCTTATTTTAAAACACTGCTTATTTCTGTCTGCCCCCTCAACTTTAGATTCTTCAGGCCTTTATTCCTTACTCACCCAAAGTCACCTGCAAAGACCTCACTTGCCTATTAGATACAGTGAGCTGCAGAATTCTGACTCAGTGTGTCAGGGGAGGCTCTTAAATTACATCAGCAGTACACTGCCAGTATTTGCTATTTAGCAGTGAATTTCATATTGTTATTGCTAGAAAAATTGGTCTTGATGAATGAATTGGTCACCTTATTTTTTCCAGGTGTTCTCAGATGATATGCCTGTGATTGTTAGTTGGAGCTGGATGCCTTTTCATTGCCATTGTCTTGGTGGATTGACACTGTTTCAGTGAAACTGGATGCAAGATTGACACATAGTTCAGGATGAAGGGAAAAAAAAAAAAAAGAGTCCCACATCTATTGTTCCCATTTGTCACTGCTTCTGTGTCTTCATTGAAATGGAGATTGCTTTTGTGCTTAAGTAGACACTAGATTCAAGCAGGCGATTCTTCTCTAACTCAGGAATTAAGTTTTTGTAACAGTCCAAGAGATTATCTCGAGGGATTTCTTGCTGATAACCCTCCCAATGTAATACCTGGAATGGTTTGGAAGCTGCTAGAGCAGTAGTGATATATAGTGACTTTATATTAAATTTATATGACCTGGGAAGGAGGTGTGCCCATCTCACTGGAATGATGAACCTCTCTGTTTTTCCCAAGAGATGGTGAGGGACAACTGCAGCCTGGATATGGTGGAATTTTCTAATTTTTTTTACCATCTACTACAAATTAGAAAATGGCTGCAAAAAGACCCTCCTCAGACATCTCTTTGGCTTTCAGAGGAGCTGTAGTAGTAAGGAAAACCTCTATTTGTGTGTGTGTGTGTGTGTGTGCGCGCGCACGCAAAGCTGCAGGCTTTCTTTAACAGTAGGAATGTTCATAATAATTAACTTTAGTTTACTTTAAAATAACTTTGCTGAGTTAGCAATGTGAGCTCCACAACACTGAGGAAATGAAAAACCAAACCTCAGCAGTTTTGTTCTTTTTAATATTGCCCAAACTGAAAGAACTACAAGTAGTATAAGTAGCATAAATGAAGTGAATGTTTGAAGTCTTCTTAGAATGAAATTAATAATAGTCTTAATGAGGAAATATTTTTCTAACAAAAGGAGTTGCCAGAACTCTTTTTTCCTTTTTGTCCCATAGTGTGTTTTTTAAAACAGCCATGACTCTATAGACAGAGAATTAGTTATTTGACTTGTCCTTTACTTAAAAGCTGTCTCTAGCCTGATCCCACCTGGAGAAGTTTTCCCTCTCACTGTATACCCTTCAAAGTAAAAAAACACAGATCAAATCTCTTCACAGAGAGGGTAATCAGGCATTGGAACAGGCTTCCTAGGGCAGTGGTGGAGTCGCCATCCCTGGAAGTGGTAAAAAACTGTGTAGATGAGGCCCTTAATGACATGGTGTAGTGGTGGCCTTGGCAGTCCTGGGGTAACGGTTGGACTTGATCATCTCTTTAAGATGACCTTTTGTCTTTTCCAACCTAACTGATTCTATGATTCTAAAATTAACTTCCTATCTTTTATACAGTGTTGCTCAAGGTTCTTGTTGTCTAACTCCAGACAAATGCAGCTCTCATTTAGAAACAGCAATTGCTATTTAGAAACAATATATTAATGAACAGTGATATTAATGAACAAAGTTAATGATACAGGGAAACTTGACAGTTTGTCAGAAATCTTGCCTGAGCTGAGGGTGTTCCATAGAAGTTTGCTGAAAGTGATGAAAGAACATGCAGTGTAACAGTAGTATCTGCCCATAAGTGCTTTCTGCAAGCTTCAGGAATTCTACTTGTATTCATATTAGTTGAAGTTGACCAATAACTGTCATTAAATGCTAAAGATTCTTTTAGGTGTATTTTGTTGAGAATTTGGTAGCTGTGACATTATTTTATTCAGTTTAGGTGATCAAATACATACTTTATGCAGACCTTCTGCCACTCCCCAACCAATAATAAATGTGCTGTACTTAGTTAACTAACCCTGGGGTTAGAGTAATGCTTTCTCTGAATTGCTACATTAAGAAAACTGAGAGGTGCTCTAGGAACAAACTATGCAAAGTGGAGCAAGCAGTGGCTTGGCACTAGACTCTTTATTTGCAAAGTTCTGTGCCTAAAATACTGAGATTAATGTGACTGAGATCATTAACCTCACTAGGTGTCCACTTGGGATATTTAAGTAGGTACCGAGCATAAGACACCCAGTTCTCTCCAAGTCTTCATTTGGTTATTTCTAATCTGTTGCCAGGCTTCTTGCAATGTTGGCATTTTAGCTCAGACAATTTTTAGGCTTCATTAATCAGTTAAATGACTAGAAAGAGTCTTTTGAGAGACCACGTGACAGAAGAAGTCTGTCTGCATGGAGAACCTTCAAAAATATCTAAACATGGGGAGCGATATACCTAGATTCAGTCAAGAACTTGATTCATGTGTGTTTGTGCTTTATTCGGTTAGGATCCTATTGAAATAGACAATTCTGTAAAAGCTGGAAAAAAAGTTTTATCATTCTTCTGTCTGTCATCACCAAAAAATGCATCTACTACAATGCTGATAAAATCTGGTACTTTCTAATCTTTGTGTCTACTATCTCCCTTATTTAATAGATCTGGTCTTTCCAGCTTTGATACTATGCTTGAGGGAACACCAGATGACATGACAGTTGTAGATGCTGCTTCCTTAAGACGACAGGTATGTAAAGCACTAGTTGATAATAAAACGGGGAAACATGTTTTCTGTGTGGCTGCAAAGGTATCCATAATGGATACAATGAGGAATCCTCTCTGTAGCCCTGCTGGACTGCCCTCACATATCCTATATTGTTCTGGGAATCTTGAGAGCGCAGCTGTGTTTCTGTTCCTACTTATTAGGGACAGCAATATCTGATCACTGATTGAAGGCAGAAAGTCAAATTATCAAGTGTTTAAAAATCCTTCTGTCTGAGATACTAATTTTACATGACTATTCAGAAGCTTCTAGAAAGTCTGACAACTTTTAATGAACTATTAAAAACCTTTATTTATTTTTAGATAATCAAACTTAATCGCCGCCTACAACTTCTGGAAGAAGAAAACAAAGAGCGTGCTAAGAGGGAAATGATCATGTATTCAATAACTGTAGCTTTCTGTCTACTCAACAGCTGGCTTTTGTTTCGGCGCTAGAGACAGCTCGGAAAGATTTAGTTGTTGAAAATACAGAAAATTCACAAAATTCTTTGTTTCTGTTTCTGAACTGTATGTTGTTTTATAATTCATACACTAGAAACTTCCACCACAGATAAAGGCTATAGACTTGCAGTGTTAAAGGAACACCTTGTTGTTCAGTTATAATGTATTTAACAGATTTGCATTGCAAATACTTGCAGTATCCCTCTTTGCATGCTTCTGTGTAAATATGGATCATCTGATACAAAGCTTGCTTCATGCAGTGTAAGGACAGTGATTTACAGGAATAATCACTGGATTTTTTTTTTTTTTTGTGGTGGGAACAGAACAAATGGAATGGATTTGGAAAAAAAATATAAAAACAAAGGAGTAAAAAGTGTAGGCTTTATTGTTCTGTTGTTAGATGCAATTAAACATGATTGCACTAGTTTTCCTTTAGTCTGAGTAGTTTGAGGTGTGCCATATTCCAAGGGGTGTGTCGTTTCATGAGTGTGTTACTTGTTTAAGCACATGTTCAGGTCAGGTAATAAGAGGAATTTTTTGCTAACATGCAGATTGTCCAGAGGTGTGTAATATGTATTTTTTTTAGTGTTAACTTTGCAGATGTTTTTCTATAAAATACATTTTTAAGCAGGTCAGTGTGTGAGCGATCAAGATTATGGAGTACAAGATACTGATGTAGTATATTTAATAAAATTATCAAACCCCATCAAAACCATTGTTTGATATAATTTTAAGAAAAATTTGAGGGTTCGTCTAAACTATGAGTCTTTGACGTAAGTAGTAGCGATGGTCCGAACAACCCAACAGCAGCAGGTGCGCATACAGAAGTCAGCTGCAGGGCTGCCATCTCTTGCGTGTTGTGGCGCTGTTCCTGGTGTGTGTGGTGGGGACACAAGCAGCGGAAGCTAGCCAGGTGTCCCCATGTACTGCGGTCTGTTTAAACATCCCATGTTCTTGTTTCTCAAGAAAACGGCGCCCATCGGACTCTGCGTGGAAACTCTCCCCGCAGAAGGACCCCCGACACCGCTGGCCTCGGCCGCGCTGGGCGGGTGCCGCCAGCCTGCGCCCCGCTGCAACTGCAGGAGCTGCGGGCCCGTGCACGGCGACGCGGCTTTGCTCGAAGCTTCCCGGATGCTCTGTACCCGAGGGCTGGCGGGTCCCCGGCCCCGCATCACAGCCGCAGGTCCCCCACGCTGCCGCTGTCCCGCTGCTGCCTTCGGTGCCTCGCGGCGTTCGTTCGCTCCCACCGCGCAGCGCGGTCACATGACCCGTCGGGAGCTGTGCTCCGAGGGCTGCTTCCGCCGCCGCCGCTGCTGGCCCGCTCCGTGATGTCCCCTGCTAGGAACGCTTCTGCCCGGAACTAGCGGGGCGGGGCCGTGTTTCGCGGAGGAGACGGATCTCTGCGCTAGACGCAGCCGCCGTCATGGCCGCCCGGTTGCTCGTGCGGGCTTCGCGGCAGCTGCTGGCTGGGGTCGGGGCCGCAGTTGGGGCCGGGACCGGGACCGGGACCGGGCGGGTCACGTTCAAGACTGCGCCGCGCCAAGTAAAGAAGCGGTGGCTCCGCGCCTACCTGGAGCAGGAGCGGCTGAATGCGCCCCCCCAGCGGCGGTGAGACCGGCCCGGCCCGCAAGAGAGGGCGGGCGGCGGAGCGGGGCAGGGCGGGACACGGGGCCGGGGGAAGGGAGGGCAGCGGCCGGGAAACAGGCAAGATAGAACCATTTAAGCACCTTCTCGTCAGGCTCTGGAGCAGGGTGATTTAAGCTCCACAAGTCGGCTTGGTTCCCGGTTTGAACGTGGCAAGGGGCCCGTCCTGGCAGGCAAAGACAGATGCGAACGAATGGCGTTTGACACGAGAGGTTTAAGTACTGGTTTTAGTCTTCAGTCTTTAACTGTCTGAAAGCCCTGATGCTGGCAGTGCGGGTAACTTCTTGTTCTGTTCCTGAATTTGCTTCGTTTTCCACGTGTGTAGGTCAGAGAAGCCCAACTGGGATTACCACGCAGAGATACAAGCTTTTAGCCACCGGCTGCATGAAAATTTTTCCTTGGATCTTCTCAAGACTGCCTTTGTTAACTCCTGTTACATTGAAAGCGAAGAGGCAAGGCGCCAGGAGCTTGGGCTAGATAAGGAAACGATTGCTCTTAATCTCCAAGATAACAGTAAACTTGCTGAAGAAGGGATGTCTTTTTCACGTTCTTACCTGATGCAGTGCTTTGAAGGTGCCTACCCAGAGTTACCTGCAGAGGGGATAGGAGCACTTGTTGATTTTCTTACCAGTCAGGAACTTGTTTCTTATGTGGCTCAAAACCTGTCTATACAGGACCTGACGCTTTGCAAAGAGTTTCCTGCCCCCCCAGATGTGCTGCAGAGGACATTCTTTGCTGTAATAGGAGCCTTGCTTGGCAGCAGCGGGCCTGAGAAAACTGGGATCTTTGTCAGGGTGAGTCTGGTTTTAAACTCAAAATGGGTAGATTTACACACTGGCATAGGTTGCCCAGAGAAGCTGTGGCTGCCCCGTCTCTGGCAACGTTCAAGGCCAGGTTGGATGGGGTTTGGGGCAACCTGCTCTAGTTCAAGGTGCTCCTGCCCATGGCAGGGGATTGGAACTGGATGAGCTTTAAGGTCCCTTTCAACCCAGCCCGTTCTACAATTCTGTAATTTGTGCTGACAACAATAACATCAAAGGATATCAGAAATTACAGGGGATTAAAAAGGAAAAAAAAAAGAATAAATTTCTTGAACCTTGATGGCCAGAGATTAAGGGAGATTGCCAGAAGTTTGACCATACCTGTAACAAAACAACTGAACACTGAGATCTGTTGGGCGGTGGTGGTGGTTGGGTAGGGTTTTGGTTGGGGTTGTGTTTCTTTTTTTTTCCTGTTTTCTGTTGTTTGTTTTCATTTTTCTTTAAGAAGCACGGGCTGGTCACGTAGATAAAATCATATGCTTCTGATATGTAGAATAATAATATTCTTGTATTTGCTGACACTTGTGAGGGGAAGGCATTATATTCCATGCACTGTACTATCAAATATTGGAATTATTCCATATAGGATCACGTATCTCTTCAATTAAAAAAAAAATAAATAAAAACAAAACCCCAAAAGAACCAAAACAACCAAACAAAAAACCCCAAACAAAATAAGCAGGGGCTGCGTTCATATTGCATGGAGGAGTGCAAGCACCTAAAGATATTTCATACAAAAAGGTTCAATTAAAATGCAGTGCAACAAAATAGTTCTAGAAGCTACTGTCCTTTCAGTTGTCCTTTTTACTTACTTCTCATCTGCAATGGATAAATGTCTGTTAAAATCTTATTTCTGATACAAGACCCTTGAGAGGTCTCTGTAAGAGCAAGTAGTTTGTAACAGGCAGGAGAGCGATCCGAACAGGTGGGTTTGCAAGTTCCCTTCAACCTGTTTGCAGCACTCTTCTGATGTATAGCTTCTAGCCTGTAAGCAGCACTGAGTTGCTGGTGCTCAGAGCTGTGTGTAAGTGTTGTTGGAGCTCCTCTCTCATGCTGGTGCTGTTCCTTCTCTGCATGTGGGCGGTTGACTTTGCCCAAGGTGCACATCAGTGGCTAAATCAGACCCAGAGCTGCTGAGCATAGGAGCACTGGTTACCTGTGCTTAGCTGTGTGGAGCACTAAGGCAATTTCACCTTTCATGTCAGCAATTTATTGTCAACTGTATTAATGTTAATAAAAGTACAATCTTCATATTGTATTTTTATTAGGATACACCAGAAGCTAGAGCCTTTGTTACCTTTCACATTAATTGCAACTTCCAAATATTCTTGTTTAGGACTTTTTTATCCCACAACTTATTGGAAAAGACCTGTTTGAGATCTGGCAAGTTGTAAATCCTATGGGCTTACTAGTGGAAGAACTGACCAAGAGGAATATCTCTTCTCCAGAACCAAGAATTACCAGACAGTTGGGAGTCAGCACGGTTCTGCCGGTGTACTTTGTTGGGTTGTACTGGTTAGTACAATATTAATATAAAGTGAAATGGATTTAAGCTGGGGAGGAGGGAGGAGTGTCTTTTTCTTTTCTACTTGTGCTCTTTGGTCAAATTGTTACAGAAAAAAAATCTTAAAGTGACTTCCATATGAAATCAGGCATGAAAGCACTGGCCTTTATCATTACATGCTGTAATGATGCATAAACAGACAGTCTCTGACTAAAGGGCTTCAGAGTCTAAATTGGGCATACAAAAAGAGTCTGGGTATATGTTCTGAGTAACCTGCAGAGGAACTTTCGGAATGGCGTAACTGAATGGCTTTGGAGGTACCACAGCTGTATCCAGGGCTTGGGGAAGGGTAAAGAGACACAGACATCAAAAGAGGTGGGATTGAAGAGAGCCTTATTTTATATTCCAGATAAACTTTCTAGTTTTCAAATCATTGGCACTATAAACTAGGCAAGAGGAGTGTCTGTATCCAGACAAGACTTGGAAAAAGCCAGTCAGCTCTGGTGTGCTTGTGTCGGGCATTGTCAGTGCTTGTCCTTGTGTCTTGCCCAGGGGTGATTTTGTTCCTCTGAACCAGAGCAGGACCTTCTTCCACCAAAACCCACATCATTGTTGCTTTGCTTAATGAGCTGCAGATAAACGCATGTCTTAACTTGTTCTGATTTATTGTGCTTTGGTTTATGTGCCTTCTAAGATTTATTACATAAATGAAAGGAACTTTGATTGTTTTTCTTTGAAACCCATGTTATCTCTTCAGAAACTGTTCTTATTCAATGGCCATGAATGTTGATTAAATAGAGCTAAGTACCTACTTCATAACATAGGGAACTTCTCTGTGAATCCTTTTAAAGAAGTTTTAAAATGCTGTCCTACCAGGAGAGGAGAAAAGACAGCAGCATTTCACTTCTTTGTTTAAGTTAACCAGGGTCATGAGTTTGCATAATTTTAACAGGGCTAACAAATTGACAACTGTAAAGAAGCAGTGATTTGTTGGAAATCTGAAGGAACAGAGTAGTGTTCTTCCAGGAAATGGATGCATTTCTGATTTGAGTTTCCATTGTTGAATACACAGTCACTTATCTTTGCAGGAAAGACCAAAGGAAATGTTTACATTTGTGTGTAAATAGAAATTCCCTTCAGTATTCACAGACATTAGAGAAAGGAAAAATCTAGCAGCCCTTATTCGAGGTAGGCAGTAGTGCTCAGGATTTCATGAAGAAAATGTTTTTAATTCTATTTCTTTTCCCCCCAAGCGATAAGAAGATTATAGCTGAAGGTCCTGGTGAAACACTGCTTGCAGCAGAGGAAGAAGCTGCCCGCGTGGCTCTGCGGAAGCTCTATGGGTATACAGAGAACAGGAGGCCTTGGGATTACTCAAAACCCAAACAAGGACTGGCAGCTGAAAAGGCTATTAGCAGTAGCTAGATGATAACTGTTTCTCTTAAGAATTGATGGCTTCCGTGTTGAATATAGATGTATTTAGGAAAGGAAAATGCAGTTTGGCTTTCTGATTTCTGTGCTTGAAACTTTCAAATCAAATATGGTATTAAAATAAAGTCTTTTGCACAATGTTTAATATTTACTCATTTTCCTAAATATAAGTACTCTTATTCTTATTTTTTTGGCTTTTGGCTGAGAAGCTTTTCCATACATCATGGAGGACCAGTTTTAATGATGTTTAATATTGTGTGACAAAATCTCACTGCATAGAAAGAAAAGTTTCATAAATGCTTCCTTGGAGATTGTTTTGAGGGTATTAATTATAGAATTGCAGAATCACAGAATGGTTTGGAAGGAACCTTAAAGATCATCTAGTTCCAACCCTTCCTGCCCGGAGCAGGGACACCTTCCAATGGACCAGGTTGCTCAAAGTCTCATGACATATGCAGCAGCAGTCTTTGGATTGAATCTAAATTCATTTGTCCTTGACCTTGTGAAAATATCAAATATGACGTTGGTGATAAACTGACCTAATTTAAAAAAAGACAAGGAAGGTGCAAATGGCACTTTTGAGATCTTGCTGCTTGTACACAAGTTTTTTTTGAGGCACACGTGGATTTCTGTTGTTGGAGTTTGCTCTGAAAGAGTATTTTTCATTTTAAAAATTTTTAAAATTTCTCTTTTGTAAAACTAGCAGTAAGTGTAAATAAGGATTGTGAAGGCCTAAACCCAAAGTGGAGATCATGACTTAATGACAGGCTATAAGATAAGCTACAGCCTTCTTATTTCTTTTTCCTCTTTTTTCCCCCCTCTTTTTGGTACTTTTCCTGTTTAGTCCAAGTACTTCCATTTTCTCCTGTCATTTGGCCACTAAATTTAAGCAGTCAAGTAACTAAAGTACTGGATTCTGTGAAATTAGTGTGTCTTTTGTTTGCACCATCTGTTGCTGTTCTAATGTAACTCCAAGTAAGTGGAAAGTCACTTAGAAGTAACTTGGGTACTTGCATGGTGTTCCTGTTAAATGTCACAGACAACTCAGTGTATACCAGAAGACAACAGGTGCATGAGGACTGTGACTCTTGGAATAATTTCCTTTAAAATTGAGTGAGAGTCTACTTACACGCTGGGACTGAGCCTCCAAAGGAAGAAGCTCAGTGTAGGACAGTGGCTAAAGAAGCTTTTCCTGCCCTGTCCCATTGTGAGAACTGGTTGTGAAAAATAACAACAGGTAAATGTGCCTGCACTGACTGGGGATGGGAGAAACAAGGAGGTGCCCATTCAGACAGGTTTGATGTTGCTGTCCCTAACAACGTGCATCGCTTGTGTTGGTCCCCCAGGATGGGTTTATGTGGAAGACGCTTGGCAGTCAGAAGGTCCCAGGCTGCAGCTGCAGCTACTAAGCACATCTGTGGTACAGCACAAGTGGTGCATTCCCTGCTGCCGCTGGCCTGAGAATAACTTCTGACTCTGGTTTACTCAATGGAAACTGATGTATTAATGTATTCACTAATTCAGTGGTTGTCTGCAACTCATGTGTGTCTTTGGTATTTGGTGTGACCTGCATCTTAAGCATGTACAAAAAGCTTATGTGCTGGATAGCAGGGAAAACTTTTTTCTGCATTCTGGCATGGGTGACTCTCTGTGTGAAAGCTTGAATATAAAAAAAAAGATTGGAAGGATCAGTCTAGCATAAAACATGCATAAATTGCTTGTGTTAAGTGAAAAATTCCAGCTAGGTAATTTATTATCACTTATATAAGCAAAGCCAATAAGGTCACTATATACCAGGGGGAATAATAGCAAAACCTGAAAAGAGGTTAGAACTTACTCATGCTATTTTTAGTTTCTAGATGAGGTATTTCTCTTACCTTTACCTATTTTAAAAGGACAGTTGTGAAGGTGGATGTTTTTACTGCCGAAGTTTGATCTACCTACTATTTTTACATGTATATTTATTTATTTTCAGAGAGAGAAAAGCAGTTTTCTGGCAGTTTACTTTAAAGGAATATTTAAGGTCTGTTTGCTGTGGCTTTATGGTTTGCAATATGGCCATAAGTCTTAGGAGAAGTGTATCACAGAATAAGGTGTGGCAAAAAAACCTGAGTAATGCAAAGATAAGCCAATTTATTGTGTTGTACAGGTATGGAATTTCTTAAGCTCAAATAGACATTTTGGGGACATGGAAAGAAAGAACTGGATTTTTATAGAGGTGTGAGCGAAAAGGGAGTTTTTATAAAAAAACATGTCCTATTTTCAAGCTTCCAAAGCTCAGAAAAGCATTTTATGTGGTCTCTGTGCTTTAATTTCAGACACTCATGCATATATTTAAGGATTTACCATTGCAGTAGTGGGGTCATTTGCATACTTCAGATTAGTAACTTCTTTTATATTTCTTTTTTTCTGAATCAGTAGCCATAAACAGTAGCTAAGTGGCATTAAATGCTTAGACATACAGAAATCAGTATCTACAAAGTCAGGTGAAAACAGCAACTTTTCTTCTACTAGAAACGTTCATAAAATTCCATGATAATTTTGTTGTCTGAATTTGTAAGATGGATTGGTTCTGACATGGTTGCTGCATAAAAGAGCATTCATGTCTCCCTGTTCTTGTTCCTTTCTTAAATCATATTTTATTTCTCTTTCAGAGAAGACAATTGATCAAGCAGCATGTCAGTAATTGACTCACAGAAAGGAATGAGGACAGTTTATTTTTGCAACCCACTGAACAAGTTATTGATTATGGTTATGAATGTCATTATTTGTAAACTTACTGAACAGTAGAAAAGGCTATGTTCTTCAGTATTTATGGAGTTTTTGAATAGATTAACATCATCTCAGGTGTCAGCTTGTTGATGCTTTTCTGTATGCTACCTTTTAACCTTATCTGATGCAGATATTTGTTACTGCATTTGCATTTATTGTTCCTTTAGCTTGTTCAAATCTTATGTCATGATCAGGATTTTTTTGTTAAGTGAAAATTATCATTGGGAAACCATAACAACAATATTTCTGCACTAACTTGAAATACGATTTAATGTGTGTGCTAACAGCTACGTTTTGACAAAAGCACAATACTATATGATAACCCTTCCTTTTAGCTTTCTTTTCCATTTAATCTTTGTATTAATTTTTATAAGTATGCTAATATACTTAGACATAGGTATAAGTGCAATTAGATGGACTACTAGCTGTTAATCCATTAAAAGCAGTATCAGTTGTGCTGTTGATTTTGGTCTAAACTTGGTTTTACTCCAAACGTTGAAGAAACTCAATGTGTGAACAGTCTTGGATTATTCTGTTTCTGTCATCTACATCCTTTCTCTTTTTTTTAAAAGCGATTTTGAGAAAGGTAAGAGAAGTTCTACTGTATTGGTCTCAGCTAAGTAATTGGTGAAAACTTCTTAGTACGCGTTCATGCACTTTTATTACATTATATCTGTTCTCAGTATGTGCTTTTGCTCCTGTGTCTCGAGCTGTTCAGAAATGTGACTGAACACTGTATTATCTCCTTGTTTTCAACTGCAGCTTCTCTGGTTACAATAACCAGAAATTTTACTGTAATTTTGTCCAGGAATAATTCTTGTGCTGATTGCTCTTGTGACTTAAAGGCAGGTGATTAAAATACAATCACTTTACAGTTATCAAAAGTTCAGTTCAGAGTTTGAAATTGCTGGTGAAAAAAACAAAGCTTTTATTGAAATTTCCTATACCAAACTCTTTTGTTTTTCATAATAGATCAGAAATTTAAATAAGCTGCTTTGGGGTTATGTTGCTATAAAAAAACATGAAGAATTCAAAACATCAAAAGGCAGGGGGAGAGAGATGATGCAGTACAGAAACACTAGAAGAGCCCTACTCTTTTTTAACTTTACTATTGCTGTGGTAAACTTTAAACAGGCTCTAACTATTTGGTTTCTTTTACATCTGAGCTCTGAACTTTAATATAAGAGACGCATTTAGTGTAGAGAAGCAAACATCTAAGGACAGATTGTTTTCATTTTTTCAAATTGGTTCCACTGATCTAATAGGTTTGCATTTGCCATTTCAGCTTGATTGAGAAACTGTTGATGGATCGGGAAGATAAAATGGTCACTAGTTGATCAGTAAGTAAACAGCCACTGTCATGGTGCAAAGTTGCATAGTGGGAACACAGCTCATCTGCATTACAGAATCAGAGCACTGAAAACTGACGGTGATTCTTTAAATCATGGGGCTTACTGCAGTGCAGCTCTTCGTGGTGCACCTAAAAACTGGGGCTGGTCTTTGGGAAAAGGGTAGCTCTGGGAAGGAGGTAAATGTTATCATCCCTTTCTATTTTTCTATGTCAAGTACAATGTTTCTGTCAGTCTGTGGCTACGCTCTTGATCTTCCAGTTCTATGTTCGCATATGTTACATGAATTACTACAGTACAGGTTGTGTATGACTATCAGGGACTTTCTGAATCATCAAAGCAATCATCACTGTCATAGCTATGTCATATTGTCCTTTTCCTAAACAGAGAACTCCATTTTAGAAGTATTAGGTCTTTTGCTCTTGTTGCTCCAGCGGGGGACAGTTACAGAACCTCGCTGTTCTGATATGGAAATTAAAATTTATGCCTTACCTCTGTAAGTATTCACTGCCAGTTGTGCAATGTTCTTTATCAGAACAAATCCTGATTTTATTGATGGTGGGAGAATTTTGCATTTAATCATAATGAGATAAATATTTCATTGAGTTTCAAATGTACTTGAGAGTTCCCCTTTATAGGGCATCTCAGTAGCTCTGCAGTCCTGTGCTTTCTCCTAATTTGTCTGGGATGCTTACATAAATCAGAGCAACATTTGTTTTTATAATCTGAGTAACACATTTTAGACTAATCATTATCTGACATTTGTAGTTTAATACTGTTTGTCCTGAAGGTATGATTTTGGCTTAAAGTACTTAATTTTGGTACTTTATGTAGGCAATGAAAATTAATTGTATCAATAGTTAGGTGCAGCTATTAAAATGTAATAGTAATTCAAATGGCTCAACCAATATTTATGCAGCATTTCTAATTCTTAAAAACATGCATACTTGCAGAAATAAAGTTCTGAAAGAATATTTGCTGTCCAGCTTCAAATAAAGTTTTTGACGATATTTAATGCAAGATGTTTCAGTAGAGAGAGACAACAGTTAGGTAGAGTCTTTCACTTTTGGCAACAGATTTATAGTTCTATGATTCACATGTGTTTAGGTAAGTATTGAATCAAATCTTTGGCTTGTCAATGCCAGTGTGTTTGTCTCTTTATGTAGGCTGTGGCTAGCACTTACATGGTGGGAGGGGAAGTGCTGCTGGCGATTTTTCCACCTCATGGAAGTGAGAAAAGGATTATTTTTGACTGACGTGGGAGATCAGTTTCTGAAGTTTCTAGGTTTGGAAGTTTCTCAGTGTTCTGCTCTTGTTTATTTAACCGTTTGTAGAGAATGATGCCACCATTTACGTAGTACGCAGTAGGTGATAATAGACCCAGTCCCACACTGAGCTGACAGTTTGTGGGGATGTATCTAGACTTGCGGTTAATATCTCTGAGGTAGTGCAGGGGATATTGTCAGATCAAATAAATAATTAAGTCAAGTTAAATGAAAAATCACTATGTGTTCCTTGAAGCTGAAGGAAGCATGCTAGTGGAGCACCCCTGTCCTACATTCGACCTAAACCTGTAAGAGAAAATTCAGAGTAATTTAAGTTTAAAGATACCATTCTGCAGTCTGCTCCTTCATGGAGGAGCCCTAGGTAATCAAGAAAATACTAATGAAACTGGAGAAGTGCTACAGAGTTAGTTCTGTAAGAGGAGGATTAATCAGGGGGAAGGATTCCAAGTACCAGAGCTCAGTAATTTGTCATAAAGTTGTGGCTTGGTCCACAGCTTTATTCTCAAAGTTATTGGCAAAAAATATCAGTGCTTTGGATGATAATGTAACAAAATGGTTTGGAGAAATAATTCCAACATCAGAGAATATTTAGAGAGGAAAAGAGTCCGAAGAGGAAATTGTTTCACTTGTTGAGTGCTAGTTGAATACCAATGGAAATTATTCCCTCAAATTTCAAGTGATAGATATGATATGCAATTTACAAAGTAACTTTTATTATAGTCCATTGGAAGAAAAATGGTTGCCTAACCTTAAAGTGTGTATCTGAAAGTTGCCTATTCCATTACACAGACCTCCTACATCAAGTAATGACTGTGGCAATGAGCTTAGGACAACTATTTTGTAATTTGTTTGGTTTTTCATCACTAGAGGGCTAATGGTTTTAGGTTGGAGTGATTTACCTATCATTTGCTGTTTATAATATCTGAGTACAGACAGGTTTTGCTTTTATTTTCATTTTGCAGTAGAAATGCATGTTAAATGTTTAATTTCTCTCTCAAATGTCATATGATGTTGTCTCAGCTGTTTTCAGTCAAGCAGACATGTTCAACAACCTGTATCCACCAGGCAATGAGACAGCACTTTGGAGAGAAAAAAAAATGAAAAGAAAAGCCAACATTAACATTGGCAGATCCCCACATGGCAATTAATTATTGCTTCTGTTGCTGCTCTTATTACTTTAGGGTGAACCTTCCCTAGATAGTTTCATTTCAAGACCTATGGCACTGCATGTTTGTCTCCCAGCTGCTGGGAATCCATACTGACACTCAGTGCATGGTGTCAAAGTGGGGTTTGTGATAATTTCTCTCTCTGTGTGCCACATCAATGGCAGGCAGGCTGGCTGCTGAAGCTCATGGAAATCTAGACCAGCAGCAAAACTATTGATTGATCCCTGGTGTCAGAGGTAGGTAATTTATTTAATGGTTTAGTTCTTTGAAAGATTCATGTTGAACTTGTCAATTCTTAATTGGTTATTTCAACTGCCTACTGCAAGCTTGGCTGCCAGATCAAGTGTTCAGGAGATGATCATGGATCAGACTGAATTTGGTTGATCTCATTACCTCGTGAGAGATAAAAACAGATGATTTAAAAATAACGAGTTTGAACATTTGTTTCTTGAATGGAGTATTATACTCATCATTTCCCAGTAACCAAAAACATCAGGGACTAGATGAGGATGAGGATGATAATGATAATAATAATAGAAAGGTATGATAAAATTCTAATTCTTCAAAATTTTCAAGAGAAAAATATCCCCCTATTGCAAAGAGATTTGCTGCTAAGTGACAGAATCCACTGCTGAATTATCTGACTTTTGCAATGAATGCCTTTCGTACTTCAACATAATTTCCATTTTTGAAGAATAACAATACATCCTTCAAACAGGAAGATGTTGTTTCAAAGAGTTCGCATTGACAAATGGTTATTTGGATTTTGTTATACAAGGGGATGAAAGTGGCTGTAGAGAAGACAGAGCAAATGTGGCCATTGCCTGGCCATGCTAAGAGGCTCTAGCAAAGAAATAAAACACATGGTACCTCGGAGTAAAGTGGAGATTGTGGATAATACTCTGGAAATTCATTGTCTGTTGTTAACTGCTCTGTTTATAATGAGGATTAAATAAAAAGAATTAAACCCTTTGACAGGTAAATCCGTAGTTATCTCTATCAATGGTGGAGAGAGTAGGATGTAAAACATCTAGGTCAGTAAAAATGGAAACTTTTTGTTAATTACTGTGAAGCCTTTTTCTGTTAATCATTGCTTTGCCTAAATTGTTTTATTTTTGAAAGATTCCACTCATAATACTAACTCTGAATCACCAAAGTTATGGTCTGCACCTAGAGCTAGGTGGCGAGCACTGAATAGCAGCTGTTAGCTAATCAGCACAGCTGGGCACACTCCTCTATCTCTTGCCTGCATGTGTCAGCATTTCAGTTGGGCAGTTATCTGTGTGCACAAAGGTGCATGCGGGGGGAAAAATTAGCAGAAGGGTGCTTGTTCTGGCATCAGGGAAATATTTATAAGCTGTCAATGGACATATAGAACCTCAAAAAATTAAAAGCTAGACCTTAAATAGTAAAATACTGAGATCTGAAACAACCCCACACAATGGGGAGCAGGATGCAAAACCCCTGTGTATTCAGAAAGTAGATCTTGATAATTTAGGAAAGTCAGGGTAAAGTTAGGGAGCTCTAAGTTCTGGAGAGGCTGGAGAGGATCCAGAGAAGGGCCACAAAAAGGATCAAAGTATGGGAAGCCTGCCATATGAGGAAAAGCTGAGAGAACTGAGTTCAGCTTTGAGAACAGAAGGCTCAGAGGAGACCATATCACCCTGTTCCAGTATTTAAAGGGTGGCTCCCTTTTTACAATGAAAAAGACGGGGGTAATGGGTGCAAGTTACTTATGGGGAGATTCCAACTGGATACTAGAGGAAAATTTTTCACAAGAGCAATCAGCCAGGAATAATGTTCCCAGGGAAGTGGTGGATTCTCCAAGGTTGGACACATTTAAGATTGGTCTGGACAGGGTGCAAGGACATCTAGTTCTAGGCCATACTTTGCAAAGAAAGGTTGGACCAAATGATCTTTGAGGTCCCTTCAACCTTGTATTCTATGATTCCAAGGAAATTAGACTGTGACACAAATTCTAACAATTACAAGAGAATTGATTAAAAGACGTAGGTTGTAGGAAACACTATGCTTCCATAATAGCACCTGTAATAATTTTGTTTCCATGTTTGTGATGATTTATTAATCACAGTATCACAGTATGCTAGAGATTGGAAGGGACCTCGAAAGATCATCTAGTCCAATCCCCCTGCCTGAGCAGGAACACCTAGATAAGGTTACACAGGAATGTGTCCAGGCGGGTTTTGAATGTCTCCAGGGAAGGAGACTCCACAACCTCCCTGGGCAGCCTGTTCCAGTGCTCCGTCACCCTCACTGAAAAGAAGTTTCTTCTCAAGTTTAAGTGGAACCTCTTGTGTTCCAGTTTGTACCCATTACCCCTTGTCCTGTCATTGTTTGCCACTGAGTAGAGCCTGGCTCCATCCTCGTGACACTCCCCCTTTATATATTTATAGACACTTATAAGGTCACCCCTCAGTCTCCTCTTCTCTAAACTATAGAGACCCAGCTCCCTCAGTCTTTCCTCATAAGGGAGATGCTCCACTCCCTTAATCATCTTGGTTGCCCTGCGCTGGACTCTCTCCAGCAGCTCCCTGTCCTTCTTGAACTGAGGGGCCCAGAACTGGACACAATATTCCAGATGCGGTCTCACCAGGGCAGAGTAGAGGGGAAGGAGGACCTCTCTCGACCTACTAACCACCGCCCTTCTAATACACCCCAGGATGCCATTGGCCTTCTTAGCTACAAGGGCACAGTGTTGGCTCATGGTCATCCTGTCATCCACTAGGACCCCCAGGTCCCTCTCCCCTACACTGCTCTCTAACAGGTCGTTCCCCAACCTATACTGGAACCTGGGGTTGTTCCTGCCCAGATGCAGGACTCTACACTTTCCCTTGTTATATTTCATCCAGTTATTCCCTGCCCAACTCTCCAGCCTGTCCAGGTCTCGCTGGATGGCAGCACAGCCTTCTGGCGTGTCAGCCACTCCTCCCAGCTTAGTGTCATCAGCAAACTTGCTGATAGTACACTCAATTCCCTCATCTAAATCATTGATGAATATATTAAATAATACTGGTCCCAGTACTGACCCTTGAGGCACTCCACTAGTTACAGGCCTCCAACTAGACTCCGCCCCATAGACTACAACTCTCTGGCTTCTCTCCTTCAGCCAGTTCACAGTCCACCTCACTACCTGATCATCCAGACCACACTTCCTCAATTTAGCTGTGAGGATGCTGTGGGAGACTGTGTCAAATGCTTTGCTGAAGTCAAGGTAGACCACATCCACCGCTCTGCCATCATCCATCCACTGTGTTATTTCCTCATAAAAGGCTAAGAGATTGGTCAAGCATGACTTCCCCTTGGTGAAGCCATGTTGACTGCCCCTCATAACCCTCTTATCCTTGATATGCCTTAAGATGGCACCAAGGACAAGGTGTTCCATCACTTTCCCAGGGATGGAGGTGAGGCTGACCGGTCTATAGTTACCTGGGTCCTCCTTCTTGCCCTTTTTGAAGACTGGAGTGACATTTGCTTTCCTCCAGTCCTCAGGCACCTCTCCCGTTTCCCAAGACTTGGTAAAGATGATGGAGAGTGGTCTAGCAATGACTTCCGACAGTTCCCTCAGCACCCGCGGGTGCATCCCATCTGGACCCATGGATTTATGGATGTCCAGATTGCTCAACTGGTCTCTAACCCATTCCCCATCGACTAAGGCAAACCACTCTGTCAACCTGACTTCATCTAAGGTCTCAGGGGTACGGGGCTCTTCAGGACTGCCTGCAGCAGAGTAGACAGAGACAAAGAAGGCATTCAGTAACTCTGCCATCTCTGCATCTTCTGTCACCAGGGCACCCATCCCGTTCATCAGTGGGCCTACATTGCCTCTGGTGTTAGTTTTGTCTGCCATGTCTAATGGTCAGGTTCTTTTTCTCTGCAATTTTCCTCATCCATGGTAGTCTGGAGAAACTTGTTTTAGTGTTTTTCATTTGTTTAAAAATCTCTTGCACATCAGGGGCAGCATTTCTCAAATTCCTGTGTTTCTGTCAGTCAGATGCTGCTTTTTAATAACTAGGGTGTTGCTCTGAGCAGACATTATCCCAAATATTATTGATTCATTCTCTTCCATTAACTCCCTTTTCCCCAAACCAAACTGAAAAAAACCCCTGCAAACGAAACCAAAGTTTTGTTCTAGCCAGGCTGCAATAATGTTCTGAACACTTTGTCAGCTGCCAAAACACAATATGTGGAATATTACTATGCCCACCATCTTAACTGTTAATGGAGTTTGGGTTTTGCGTTTGGTTTTAGATGTTGTTTTTTTTCCTGTTGTTATTGGTTTTAATTATTCAATTATTTAAAATTTAAAAAATTATACAATATATATAAATATATAAAAATATATAATATTGAAATTATTTTATATTATTTAATTTATTATTTAAGCATGTAGCAAGTAAATATTAAATACTGCTGTCATGTTAAGAAAGAAGCTTCTTTTTTATGTCAACTCATTTTGAATAAGCCACATGTGATGAGCATTTCTCTTTTGCCTTTTGGTTAAGAAAGAGTTTTTCTTATTCATAAATACTTTCATATTCTACATTCTCAGTTGAAATTCACACATGTTGTTTCAAAGAGACATCCTCGTCATTGCCACGTAACCAGAGAATGCATTCTTGAAAGAAATCTTAATTTTGTTTCATTTTTAAGCTGTTTGTATCTACAACTCTGGCATGCGTTGTTGAACACATTCAGTTCAAGGCAAGAAATTGCAGGGGCTCTTGCTGTACAGCAGAATGTACAAGAGGCCTTAATATCACGGGTTCACTTCACTTCTTAAATTAATGATTCCAAATAAAATATTGAAGGTTTGTTCATTTACTTCCTAAATTAAATTACATGGAGAAAAAGTGCTAAAACATTACTAGTTTTAGCAGTATTTTTCCCATGTATGGGTTGAGGTTAGGCTTCTCTTGCAGAAAACCTCCCTTAAGAGGATATTTGCCAGCTACCAGGGATTATCCATATCTATTCACTGCAACTGCACTAGCCTGTGCTACATTCTCTGGAGGATTTTTGTTTGTTGTGCATCTTGTTATTACTCTTACTTTTAACTTGTTGATGCTGCCAGTTGTAAAGCCCTCTACTCTGAAGTTTGGACAAGACAAATTCTCGGGGATTCATGAAAAAAAACTTTGTGGCAATATCTCAGATTTTAAAATTACAGTAATGAGAAACGTTACACTAAATTTGAAGGATTAGGTTTCCTTTTGTAGTCCACTTCTAAAATATTTTATTTCAGAAACAGAGTGACTGAAGAACTTAATTTTCCCTTATTCACATTACATACCTAATTTTCTTTATTCTCCTATTTGAATATCTGACATCTGAAAGTTCTATTTCCCAAATTTGCCTATTTTGTTATGTCCATCTTCATTGCTTTAGTCTATGATACTGTTCATTTTCATTCCACTTAAAATCTAAATGGATATTTTCATGATTTTTAGTTATTCTGATACTTCTTCTGTTTATTGATCGGTTCGGTGCAGTGTATAAAACACTGCTTATCAGGCAAGATTGAAACACATTGGAGTCACTGACTTACCATTTCAGTGTTGCAGACAACAGAGTGCATGACAGCTACTTTGTGGCTTGTCTTGGCATCTTAGGCTCCTTCTGTTTTCTTCCCTTTTGACATTTTTCATTCTTTATATATTCAGGTTGACTTAGAGAATTAGAAAGTTTAGGATGTTTTCTGTGTTTAGATTCTACTTGTAAACGCTGCTTCAAGGTTACCGTGAGCCCTGAAGGATGCCTGCTCAGAACAGCTAATTCTTCTCTAATGTTCCCCAAATCAGCCCTCAGGTGATGTTTATTAAAAGAATTAAAATTTTAGGAAAGTCTGAAGGAGAATATGTGAGGTTTGTAAAGTATGGGGAAATAATAGAACACTGGCTGAAAATACTATTTCTATTTTAATACTGTGTTTTCCTCACTGCAGATGCTTGTGAAACTACCTGTATTTCTTTTTGCAAAGTTGAAGGCAGTTCTAAGACAACACTAACCAATCATAGTTTCCACAAATTAAATTGCCTAATCAATAATTTATATTCCTTAGTGAAAAGGAACAAAGGCCTCTTCAATCCCATGGGAGTTACACAGAAAACAAGCAGGAAATGCTCATCATCAAGTGGAAAAGGTATGGAAGATTTGAACTTGAAAATACACCGGGCTTTGGATACAAATCTCATTCATAGGTCAAGAAAGAAGTTGTTATAGAAACCTTATTGTGAAAATTAAGTTGTTCCTGTTCAGAGAGCTGGGACTAAGTATTTCCTGGTTTAGTACTTTATGTAGCAAAATACTACAGAAATTACTGGTGGTTTAGATATCTATTTAGATTCTGTCCCTCCCTCTTCTAATTTATAACCATAAATTACACAGATTTACACTGTCTTTCCACCATCAAGGTCTGTCTTTCAGCTCTTTGTTTCCTAAGGTAATTTGTTTGCTTCCTTCTCACTTTATTCATATTGGTTCCACAACATCTCACTTGGGCCTTTAGGCTCTTGGCTTTCTTGTGTATTGCTAACATTCCCATGGGCAGTTCCAGCAAATGTAAAGTATGATATGGCTTACCATTATTTTTCTATTGCTGTTTATAGGGTGAAATATGAATATACTCCCTTTTCAGTTTAAAGGGTTCCACTCTCTTCCGCCATGTTCCTCAGAAGGCTACATGAAACAATCATTTTACAATAAGTCCTGTGATTTGTGATACAGTTTATAGAGCTTCATACAACTACAGGATCTTATAGAATAATGATAAACCAATACAAATCAAAATTAGCAACAGAAGCATTGGCACATACCCTAAAAAATAAAGGTACTGTAAAGATGCACTTAAAAATAAAACACATTCACCTCACGTAGAAGATATTCCTATGACAGATGCCTTGCCTTCACTGCAACTGTATATAGGCATGTTCTTTCCACTAACTAGTCTGTGATTACAAACTGAAATATGATCTTGTACACTTAAGGCATGATGGAAATTCAAGAACTGTGTCAAATAAAGGGGCAAGGTTGAAATATTGATAACCTTTCGACATCACTGACCAAGCTAGAAAGCAGGAAGAGAATAATGCCTCCTCAGCTATCAAAATTGCTCACTACAGTTAAAATACTAAAAAATTCTGTAACTTTGGAACAAGTAAATCTGCTGAAATGTCTTCCTTGGATATGAAAACCTCCTGTTAATTAGACTGGATTACACTATGAGCTGAAGCAATCCTGCACTCAAAATTTTCCAACTGAAAAAAAAAATATAATCTGTTACTGAACACAGTTCCTGAAGGGACTTGTAAATCTTGCAGTAAAACAATTGTAATCTTAGGCAAGACGGGCTCACAAGGTCCCCTAGTAGTTCCAGTCCAGCTAGGAGAGCACATTGTTTTGTTAACAACCATAAGCACAAATTAAGTAACACAGAAGCTGCTTATTCTTCTGAACAACTTTCTAAATAGCTAAAAATCAACAGAATTTGTTTTTTTTTTTTTATGTTATCGATGGGTATATGTGTGTGTGTATATATATATATATATATATATATTAGTTTTATGGGAAGAAAATGAAAGAAGAAGATGAAGAAAGCCAAAGGAGAGTATTTCAATGACAGAGGTAATTAATAGTTTAGTTAACTCGAAAAACTGAAGACAGGGGTACAGGATGGGAGTCCATCCAGGTAATCTCAGTCCTTCCCACTGAAAAATTTCAAGTAGATTCAACTGGACTACAGGGTAATAGATTTAACTCAGACAAAATGAACCATGTTTTTTGCAATGCTAACTTTAGGATGTTACTGATTTGATTAATTTCAACTCAGATTTCCCACTCAAACAATTCAGAAAAATTAACAACTGCAAGAAGCTCATCTAAATTTTCATTTATGATGGAGCTTTCATTCTTAGCAATTATCACCAAGAGCAGAACATCAAGCTAAGAGAAAAGATACTTAAGACTTTTTAACCACCTCTGATGTTGATCTGTTGTGTTATCTTTGGAGAGGCATTCTGCACCTTTATGGCCCTCTTCTTGAAACCTGTCTTGTTTGTTCAGATGAAGAGGAAAATTCTAGTTTACTTTGCAGCAAGGACATCACGTGTTTTGCTATTAATGCCTGATACCTGGCTCTACACAGCTTCAATCTATCTCACTTGGAAAGTGCAAAAGCTGTTGTATCAACACAGCTATAGAAGATAGGTCATAAACTGTTGAGAGAGGAATCTAAAGAATAATTGTGCTTTTTTTTTTTTTTTTTGGTGGTGGTGGTGGGGTTGTTACTTCCTGCTTTTGGGCTAGCTCTTGGCTTTGTGTCTCTCACCCCATACCCTCAGCCTCTTCCACATCATCTTCAGAGCCAAATTCGGCTTTGATTCTCAGACTTTCATTGCTGTGGAACCTGAAAAATCGCGTCCTACCCTACATTACTCAAAATGGAGTACCTGTATGTCACACTAATTAAAGATAAAAAAGACCAATAATTTGTGCATTACAAAGAAACCAAGCTGATGTGACTGTGTCTTTATGGTGAGGTCTGTTTCCTGTGAACAGCTGTTATGGGTAAAGGCAGGGCTATCAATCATTTACCTTTTCTGCTGTGTTAATGTCATAGCAGTGAGTGGGAAATGTCAAAGGAAAATGGCTTTTCAAATAAAAACAATTTTGTAATTCAATCATATTTGACTGACCATTTCCTGCAGTTAAATTCTCTAGATTTAAATAACTGTCAACAATCAATAATGAATTATATAAACATGATTTTCTTTCGGTTTGATCTCTTACTAAAATGTGTCTATTCATTAACAAAAAGCTCTGGCTTAGATAAGGCCAGGCACAGACACACCGGTTTATGCTCGGTTGACTGAATCTTTAATAGGGCATATCAGTGAACTTTCTTGCCAGCTACACTTGCTGTGTCCTTAGCATTCTCAGAAATCGCTTCAAATATTGCAGGAGCAGTTTACCACAGATACGATATACCTAATCCCAGGATTAATTTTGTATGCCCATCAGTACTGAAGCAGGGTGGATTTAATAGCCCATTAGCTTTTCAGCATGATAATTTTCACATCACTTAGCCTGCTGGGCTAATTGTTTTAAAATGGATATTATTGACCTCAGTCCTAGTGACAAATAGAGAATGTCTTATCCATTTTCCAAATGTACATTCTTAGACTCTTGTTTCTTTTGGTCTTGACTGACAATAAATCCCATACATTATGTGCCTGAATATTATAATTTATACTCTATAGGCTCATATTTTTGGGCTTACTAAAGCAACATCTCTCTGCTATTACCCATGACTTGGCTAAGATTTAATTTTTGTTTTTTTTTTTTTTCTGTGAAATGTTGCAAGCATAAGAAATCATTGCTTTATCTCTTGTTAAAAATTATTTTTAATGCTAAAAGCTGTAGCAGGTGCAGCAGGGATTAAGCACTTTTGGAATAAACAGCTGGCCAGTATCTTTCCAACCACAGAAGTCTGGTCATCAGGAAGAGAGAACGAAGAACAAATTTGGACAGAGAAACTGTAGGAAAGGAAAAGCAGATTCTGGGGTAGAGAAATAGCAAAATCTATCAGGAAGAAGAAAACCAAAGAGTAATGCTGAAGAACGGAGTTTTTATTCATGTGTATTATTTGTGAGTTTTTTCCCTTAGTAATTTAGAGAAAACACAAGCCATCTGCTTTGAGGGAACTTGTGCTAGCTGCGAGCAGCAAGAAATAGAAAAGCAGGGAGCAGAATAGTGATGCAAGTTACAGTGTTGCTTGTGAGGAGGTGAAACAGGGCTGGAAGCTAATGTAGCTAGCTTTCACACCTATATGTGTCAACAGCATAACACATACGTTTATACATAGGTGGTTGTATTTCTCCTGCACCGATTCCTGTGGGAAACAAGATTTAGATGCTTGACTGTAGGAACTCAAGGTTTGGAACAGATATGCTCACAGTCTCTAGAAGTACCCAAATCCAACAGAGTTTCTGGGTATTTGTAAAATGGTGTATCCTCACAAGCCTCTGAAGTCTCATCATATGGTTTCCTGGCGTAAGTCAACTTTGTACTGAGATACAGAATGGAAAGTTTTGGTATTTTTAAAAGGTGATTTCTAAACCAAATTAATGTTAATAGAGGTCATTTATTTGCTAGCATAAGCCCACACTGATGCTGACCATAAATAACTTCAGAACTGTTTCTTCATGAAACAAAGTAGAGCCTGCTCTAGTGTAACACAAAATCTGCAGGACTCCTATGGAGCTTTGTGAGTGACTTAAGCCTCAGGACCTGGATTTTCCCTGGGAGCTCAGTTCCACCTTTTAATGACCATGACAAAGGTACTGTTTTTATTGACAACTGTTCCTGTGTGACATTCATGTTAAGTACCTTGGGACACAAGCAGTGGAAGTGGGACATTCTTGCTTCAGTTACAAGGCCCTTTGCCTCTGGTTGAAACAAAGCCCAACTCTTCCCTACAGCAGGCCTTGTGGCCAATCATTGCTCTCCAAAGTATCTTCCAGGAAAAAAAACAAACCCAAACAACTTGTTTTTCAGCCTTTAACCTTCTTTTCCCCTAAATGTAGGTCATCTACTTTAGGTCATTTAGGTCATTGGAAAATCTCCAATGTTAGTATGTTTTGTAGTAGGCAAAGAAAAAGAAAGGAAACCTTGTGCATAAGAATAATATCAGCATTTCAGAGAGAAGTGAAAAATCAGAGGAAGTAGTGAGAATTTGGTCATTACAACACTGGAAATATTTGTGTGTTTACTTTTAAGAATGCTATGTAAGCAGTATTTAATGGTTTAGCAGCGTCTATCTTTCAATGTGAACAGCTCCTGCCATCCATAATAGAAAACTTTGAGATAAGTGCATTATACTTTGGGTTTAAAACTTAGGTCTGGTTGATCAGCTCACGTAAATCAGCACATCCAGCAAGATCAGAGGAGGAATGTCAAACTACTGATGCTGAACACCTAGTCCTAGATTTTCTTAACTAAACCTATGAGGAAACGGAACATCTTGCTCCCACAGAAGCTAGAGCTAACACATGTACTGACGTCAGAGCTGCAAAACCCGGCCCTAAGTACGTTGCGTTGGGAATCTTTAAACCGTAAGGAGATTTTAATCACACATAGAGTTGCCAGGCAGTTTTGCAACTTAAATCGTGAAATTATAAGTACATGATTCTTTTTTATATATATATTTTTTACGTTGATTTTGCACACTGTTTAAAAGAATTCCTTTAGGCACCGTTGTAAAGAACAAAACCACATTTTATACATCAGCAGCAGATCCGAGTTCCAGCCGCAGTCAAGGGTTCCTCAAGGATATCAGCAGATATACGTGACTGCTGGCTCTGTTCTCTTTCCTTTCATGAGTAAATGTCCAGTCGGCCACCGACAGCCAAATTCCCAAGGGGAAAATGCGCACTTCCCATCTTAGTGGCAAAAAAGACAGACCCATGTCAACGTCCTCCTCACAAACCCTGCTGCCTTGCGAAAATCGCACTGACGAGCCCCTCTGTGCAGCGCTACACCCTCCGGTCCGCCCCCGCGGCAGTCCCACGGCCGCCGGCAGGGACTCCCTGGCTGCCCCCTCTGGGAAACGCTTCCTGAAAGGACCGCCTTCACCTCAGCCTCCATGGCCGGATTTTAGGACTTTTGGGAGAAGAGGGCACGGCAGAGGCTCACTGGGAGCGCCGAGGCGGGGCCGGTGTTATCTGCTTTACGAACAGCCCCTCTGGCCCTAGCCCGCCCGCACCTCCTGGCTCTGAGGGGATTGTGGGGGACCGGCGGCAAATGGCCGCGCCTCGCGCTCACCCCGAAGGTGGGGGGCGTCGCGGGCAGCCTTCCACGAGCACACGGCGGACAGGGGCGAGCCAGACATTGTGCTCAGATCTGCCCGCTTGGGTTCCCGGCAGGACCAGCCCCTGCCCGTCGCGGCGAGTCACGGCAGGTGACACGACCCCGCTAGAGGCACCGCCCCCGGGCTGGGGTCTCGGCGAGAGGGGAGTGCGTCCTCCCGCGCGAGAGAGGGCGCTGTCGCCGGAGAGCGCGTTTGGCTCCGCCGCCGCCATCTCCTTCTCTGATCTCATAAAGGTGTCGCGCAGGTTCCGCCTGGGCTCGTCATTCAGCCGCCCCGGGCCTGGCGCAGCCGTCGCCGGCCTGCTCCTCGCCGCGGACCGCGGCCCTCGGCCCGCCCCCTTCCCGCCCGCCCTCCCTCTCCCTCCCTCGCGGGGCCGCTGGCCGGCGTAAGCGGCAACCGCGCTGCCGCCCCGGCTGATCGGCGGGCGCTGGTGCCCTGCCCGCCCCTTCCTTTCCTCCTCCTTCCCCCCACCCCGGCCCCCTCTCCCTCCGGCCGGGCCCCGGAGCGCCGCCGCCGTTGGGGTGTGAGTAGGGCCCGGCGCCTTGCCGGGCCGTCCCCTCGCCGGCGGGGCCATGGCCGCGAGCGCCAAGCGGAAGCAGGAGGAGAAGCACCTGAAGCTGCTGCGGGAGATGAGCAGCCTCCCGCCCAACCGCAAGTGCTTCGACTGCGACCAGCGCGGCCCCACCTACACCGACATGACGGTGGGCAGTTTCGTGTGCACCTCCTGCTCCGGCATCCTGTGAGTGTGGGCAGGGGGACCTTCGGCTCCATCCCCCAAGCCGGCCAGGGTGGGGGAGGACAGCCCTTGCGCCGGCGGGGTGACCTCCGCCCCTGGCCGGCCTCCGGGCTCTGCTGGGGCGGCGGCGCAGCGAGCCGCTACGTGGGGTGTAGCGCCTCGCCTTTGGCTTCGCTGCGGCGGCCGTTTCCCTCTTGGGTTCGCCCTTCCTCCCTGCCGCCCGACAGCACTGGACTGGTGGTTCAGCCGCGTCGGAGGAGAGCAGTCGGGAGGCTTTCCCCAGGGTATTCGCTTAAAAATCTCCACCGGAGCCCCAGTCCGGGAGATGGCGGTTGTTAGCCGGGTGTATGAGTTCGGGGCCGGGCAGCACGGCAGCCTTCGTGGCCGGCGGGCAGCAGCAGTCCGGAGTTTAGCCTATCGCTGCTCTCGAGGAGGTGTTTTCCTGCACGTAGGGAGTGTAAGCGCGTGCCCACGGCACGCAAGTGAAGGGGAGACCGTGTCCGTCCTCTCTCCTTCCCGCCCCCCTCCCCCCCCATCCCAAGGTATCATTAAAGATGTAGTTAATAAAGTATGTGTGAGGAGAATACTTTTGGAAAGAGAAGGGGGCACGTGGTTAACAGTTCCATTTCATGACAGTCTTGAAGACATAGGGAGAGTAATCCTATTGTGAATACCTAGTGTAACGTTTTAAAAATTAATTAACCTAACGTTTAACTTTAAAGTATAATATTAAGTTAAACCGCTAGCCTAGCCTTTTACAGATCAAATTATGCCCGATAGTAGTTTGTAGGACAACTCACTAAACTCTACCTTGGAAGATAAACTCTTGCTTTAATAGTTTCATATACTTGATCAGAAAAGTAGTAGAAGGCTTTGCTCTTGCCTCTGTTACTTCCTAAAAACTATAAAAGTAAACCTTGGAAAGGGATTAGCTCTGATAAAGTGGACTGCATTTTTCCTGTTCCTCATTCCTTTATGGGCCTCCCCACTCCTCCTTCCTTTTCCACCCTTCCTCCTCTGACATAGCATGTATGAAACCAAGAGCTGAGATCAGTCAGTTCTGAATTTCTGTAATGCATAACATGGGGGAAGAGAAAACCTCTACTATCTTCAGTGTTACTGTTTCCATAGTTAAATCTGTTTGCTAGTTTATGTTACTGTGACATTGTGCTTATGAAATTGAGCAGAATCAAAGAGTGGTGTAAGTAATAAATAGGATGTCAAAGGATACAGATTTGTATTTGACTTAAGAAAAGGCATTCAGGAGCCTAAATAAGTTTCTGTCCCCTTACTGAGAGGGACTGACTACCCCACATAGGTCTTCCAAGTAAAAGGTCTGGTGTTTTAGAACAAAGTTGGTAATTATATTGAGATTCAGGACAAAGCAAACATGTTAGTTCTCTGCTGAATTTACATGGAACAAACTGCCTTTTATACTACTAGACAGCTAATTAGTCTTGGGGTATTTTTCCTTCTGTTTTTTTGTAGACTTTTGGACAGGCTTGACGCAAATACCGAAAACGTATTCAGGTTGTGATATTGAAAAGAGACTCTAGTTTTTGACATATACATGCTACTTAACCAGCTCTGGCTATTGTTTGCTCTGTTAGCAAACTGTTATTTGTGCTGGCATGTGAAACTATTTTAAGCTACTGCACAGAGCTTATTTAATGGTTGCACATGTTCTTACCAGTTAAACTGACAGCATAATAAAACTGCTCCGTAAGATTTTTTTTTTCTTTATTTTTCAGGCTTTTTGACATTAGTAGAGAGATATGTGATGAGTACTGCTGAGATATTTTGCATGCTTTTAGTAGGACTTGTTCCTTTTATCTCGGCTGTGTTGGTATGGACTACTGAAGTCCATAGTCCATAGTAACCAAAAGGATATGCATGCAGTGAAACAGCTAGCAAGCAGAGGACAGCTGTCACGTGCTGTTAAGTTTGCCATTATTTGGATGCTACCATACTTAAAGGAAGAAAGACTCCTTATGAAGAAAAGTTGTTAATGTATTGGTATTATAATAAAATGCAAATAACTCATTCTGAATATGCAGTGGTTTTGTGTGTTGCTATGAAAAAGAAACCACAAACAACATTTTTAGTTGATACAGCTAGTAACACCTATGCTTACAGCTGGAGTAAAGGATTGTCAAGAGGACTTAAAGCATTCTTCTGAAATAAAATTAGGCTAATTCTTTCATGTTGACTTGGAAATGCTTTCATAAATTGTGTGCATGATTACATGTGATCCTTTAACACCTTAGAACCTAGCCAGTGGGATATTTTTGTTAGGGATGAGACTAGTTGTAGAGCTATGCCATGCCTGTTTCATAACTAGAAACTGTTATTTTTAACACTTCTATCGGAGAAGTCCTTTGTACAACTTATTTATTTCCAAATTCTCTTCACTGTAGAAGTCCACAGTGGAGAGAAATGACTTGGGAAGAAACCACATAATGGCAAATTGTAAAAAAAAAAACAAGCAAACATAAAAGTACAATTTCTTCTGTAGTTCTTAATGGCTGCTTGCATTCTGCCTCATAATACTTGCTTTACTGTAAGGCTTTAATAATCTTATTACTCAGTCTTGTTTGTATGCTATGTGAATGACTTGCATTGCTTCTTGTTTTAATTATTTTTTTCTGATCTAGTACAAGAAGTATTCTTAGAGTTGAGTCCAGTAGACTTTTTAATTTTATTTTTTTTTAAGTATGAAGTGCTCAATGAAAAGTTAAAATACTGGTACATTAACAAGTCTCCTTCAGAAAGGTTTCTTAATTGATTAAAAGTGGTTGCTAACATTGGTATCATCTTAGGCATGTTGTTCTCCATGAGCTAACTCCAAACTTTTTAAATCTAAAGTATAGCTTTTTTTTTCCTTTTCCCCCTAAGTTTTCTGAAGTGTTTCTTCACTGTCTTGCAAGGACAGTCTATTCAAACTCCAAACCTTCATTTTGGATCCATCCTTAGTTTCCATCAAGGATTCTGTGTGTAGAAAGAGAGCAATGCTATTTCTTACCAGATTTTGCTTTAAAAAAAAAAACAATTTTTCTTCACTATTTAAAAAAAAAAGTCTGGCTTGTTCCAAGTACTGCTAAAAATGATGAGAGAAATGGTGACTTTGCTGAAAAGATCTGTTTCTGACAGATGTTGAACGTGAGTCTTGTCAAGTTAAAAGTATGAGTAACACAGAGCAGGTCCTTTTCTGTAATACTTCGGGTTTAAGTTTTCTCATCAGATTGGGTTTACCAGAGCAGAAGTTTTCCTGTGCAAAATTGTATATGCAGGAGAAAGTTCATGGACAGTGATATTCATAGTGGCTTCCTCTCAAAATACCTCTGCTTGTCTGCTGTTTAAATTCTCTTCCGGGGGGGGGGAGTGGGAAGCAAGCACGCTAGCATTACAGAAGCTGCGCCTCATTAAACTTTTTGGTGTTTGGCAAGAATATAGGATGTGTAGAAATGTATGCATGAACATTTCTTCCCTGAGAGTAGGAGGAAATGCTCTAGAGGAGCAGTCTTCTTGGCTTAAGGATTACGGTAATACAAAACCACAAGACTTCTCTTTGTTACAGCAAAACCACTGTAATGTTGGCAGAGGGGTTCTATTGGTTTGACAGAAGTCCTTTGGTTCAAAGGATTATGTTGGTAGCTGTGTCTGTTGTGTTTCTGGGTACTACCATGTGTCCTGCTGACAGTGGCAGCCTTCCTTTTGTCTTATCAAATGCCTCTTTGCCTTGCTTCTCAGCTGTCTCTGCATATCTGTGCTTTTAAGCACTTCTGTACTGCTCAGCCTGCTCCTAACTTTCATGAAAAGAACATGTTCTTAAATTCTCAAATGGAAAATATTCCTGTTTGAGTAGGTGTACACTTCCACAAGTTCTGTACTGTAGAAATGTTTTATTTAACCTTGATTTTTTTTTTTATTTTTTTTTTTTAATATATATCTCCTAATGTGTTTATTGGGACACTCCTAGCTTTTGCTTCCTCCCAACTTACTGAGGAAGTCTCTTGTTCAGATGTTTGCACTTTGGGCTTGTGTCAGGAAGGAGCAACAAAGAATGTTTAGAGTGTTATGGTTACTGTGGGGGATGTTGAAGCTCTTTAATGCTATTTCTTACAATTATTGGATCATGTGGTCTTTTAGCTGCTTATAATATTCCTAGCTGAAATTTTAATTCTGGGATAGGAGTATTTGATGGCAGATACTAGAAACAAAGTAATACCCCCCCCCAAAAAAAAAAAAAAGAAAAAAGTATGTGCAATGATGGTGATTTATTGTCCCTTTTCCCAAAAGAAGTTTTGCAAAAATTAAAATGCTTTAAATAAACTGTTAGAGTGAAGGTGACTCTGGTTATGTTGGTATGACTTTCTAGTTCTACACACACACATATATATGTATTTTGGAGCATGTTTGGAAAATGGCTCTGTGTATTTTACATGTGCATATATATATATTAAGGGTATTTCCAATGTTACTGTGTTTCTTAGTTTCATGGCCGGAGAGCAAAGGGATTGTCTATACCACTGTGAATACCTCACAGTTCAGAAAGGATGTTGTTTTTTTTTGTGGTGTCTTTCTTTGTTGTTGTTGTTTTTTGTTGGTTTTTTTTTTTTTTTAAGAATAAGGTTAATCTAACCTTGACTATGCTTCTAAATGTGTGTGTGAGCCTTTTGCTGTTAAAAATAAATGAGCTTGTGAGATGGTGGGAGGGTCTCCAGAGAGGTCTACAGCTATAAGGAGTGGCCAGTACTGCTTATATTCTCTTTGCTGATAGCAGTAGCATAGAAATAATAACAGATGCTGTAACATGGGTATTGTAAAGCTTTTTTTTCCAGACGCCTTGGGACACAGGGTGCTCTGATGCTTTGGCAATTGAATTTGAATCAGTAACTTCCTGCTTCTTAGGGAATTGGATTTTACTGGCTTAGATTTAAGATCATGTTAGAATGTGATACAGGGGTACATGAGAGGTGTTGTGTAGCTGTCGGCCCACTGTTTCTCCTTGGAAGTGACCCTCTGTTCCAGCAGAGCCCAATCTTTAAGTTTTTTTTCCCCTCCCAGCCCTGGCCTTTGCAGACAGATTTGATGACATCTGGAATGGCCACTCTGCCAACAATTACAAGTTCAACCATAATTTGCTACTAAATTATGCTAATAACAAATGTTCAGTGCTCATTGACAGCATTTTAAATGTTTAATGCTTCAATTGCCGGACTTCAGAATCTTGTATCAGTGGTCTAAAGCTTCCTTTGTTTGTGAGAGCACCAGTTTTAACAATGCTCTCTGAGGAACAGAGAACTCGTGTTCTCTGTAGCTGCCCCTATGATAGGCTGTGTCAGTGGAAGCCTGGACTAAATGCAGGAGCAGTGGAGTATAATCTCATAGCAGGAAGTTCTGGTCACAGTGCTATTCCACAGAAATAGCCACTGAGCATGTAGAAAGTGGCAGTGATGAGTGGGATCTACATGTGGAATATTCTGGCTATGGTGTACTGGATGAGTGCAGATGACGGAATAGTCTTACTCTGTCATCTTCCCTGAGGGTCTCTTAGGAGGTAACTGTGACCTGGATCAAGTGCTGAGGGAGTGTTTGGTTGCTGTCATCTTCAGGAACTCTGTGCTAGAGAAAGGAGTAAATGGTACTGCTTCATGGGTGCAGGTTGCAAATATTTGTTCCGGGTCAGTTTAAACTTGGGTATTATTAATTTGGACTAAGGGACTATAATCCATTTTATCTTCTGGTAAATATGGAAAATTGTAAAGCATTACAACTATGCAAAGGTCTTGTCAAATCATAGAATAGTTAGGGTTGGAAAGGATCTTAAGATCATCTAGTTTCAACACCCCTCCCACTAGACCAGGTTGCTCAAAGCCCTGTCCAACCTGGCCTTGAACACTGCCAGGGATGGAGCATCCACATCTTCCTTGAGCAACCTGTTCCAGTGCCTCACCACACTCACAGTAAGGTATTTCTTCCTTATATCTAACCTAAATCTTCTCTGTTTAAGTTTGAAAATACATGTGAGGAAACAAACCACGTGGTAGATGCTGCTTTGCTTTCTTGAGGTTTATGTTTTTTGTTTTTTTTTTTCTTTTTAATACAAAAAGAAAGGCTTGTGAATTCCTCAGAAGGGATAATCATACTTGGCTGTCTACCAGTAAGCTTCCCCCATATGTAGATGACTTGTTTGTGAATCATTTGGGTCATCAAGTAATCTTTGTAGGTAAGGAAGCATATAAAATATCTTAGGTTTTTCAAGTAAGAGTACCTTTGGTACCTTGGCTTAGTTCTTGAGTTCTGCTTCATAAATCTCACAACTGCTCTGTTTTAGGGACATTCTAGTCAGTTCATGGGTATAATGTTATTGAAAGTGGCTCATCCTAGTTAGAAATAATAAAAGAAGTTGAGGTTTAGCTGTTCTAATGGTAGAATCAAAGTAATTTATCTAAAGAAAATAATACATATGTTGTGGGCTATATTTGTATGCTGAAAAATGCACCCTCTTGTCTTGAATTCTGTGTTCCACTCTGACTGCTTGCACTGCTTTCATAAGAGGAGGCTTTTCACAGGCTTCTTCCCACCCCTTGCCATGTTAAATAAACATGAACACTTGTATGTATAATACTGCAGCTTGCTTGTTAACTTTGCATTTATGGCTATTAAAGTTATGTTCAGGTTTTCCAGTCCTCCTGGACCATGGATGTAGCAACATGGTCTTTTTCATCATGCAAGACACCTAATGCTTCCATGTTGTGATCTGAGCTTTAGGAATGGGAGTGTCTTCCTTTAGCTAGAGGGTATTAAAAAAAAATAAAAATCATCATCTTATTGCACATCATGGTTATAATATGTAAATCAGGAAACTTTATAACCTGAACCTTAAAACTCTAGAGCAGTCCTCACTGGAATGCAAGAGGCATGTAGGAAGTTTCTAGTGAGTCTAAACAAAATCTTGTCCAAGCTTTAAGTACATTTGATATTACTGCTTAACAGAACTGAGTATAAGTGTTTGCTGGTGTAAATGTTTTGAAGAGCTGTAGCAGATCAGCGTAGAGTAGGTACTGCTTAAACTTGTGCAGTGCCTTTCAATTGCAAACACAGGTACAATAATAGCACTTAAACTATACTTATTGAAAAAATCAATTTCTAGCAGAACCTAGCATGAAAGTTTAGATATACTACCTGTGCTGAAAAACATGTGAATGTGTTAATGAATAACCCTAGCTTTTAAAATAGTCATGAAATAGTTTACAACTAATTGTACATCCTCCTTAGTAGGAGGAGAGTAAATTGAACAGGCTAAGGTAGATGGAACCAATTTTATACTTAATCTGAAAGCAAGTGATTGTAATACAGAACTTGATGGAATGTATTTCTGTGAAATACCAAGTGGATGCCAACCACCTGGCTAAAATTTTTCTGTAAGACTCGAGTGTAAAATGTTACTATGTGGGTCATCAGATTTTTGTCATACAGTGTTTTGATTTATCACAATTTAACTTATAGTGTTCTTGAAACAATCATGGAGTTTAAAGAAAACTACTAGTAGTCTTAAATTGGATGCCAGTGGTGGGATGGTTTTTTATTCCTAAAAGCAATGTGAACCAAATTTATAATTAAAGCGTAGTCAAAAATATGAGCAATAAAGCTAACTCTTATCTGATGATTTGTTAGTTGTTTGTTAGGTCCATATTACATTCTGCAAGTTTCCCCCAGCTTCCTTTCTGGAAACTTTCTGTTCATATATATAACCACAGAATTTTGTGTTCTTTGATGTCTCATAGTTAATGTATAGTCTTTTTTTCCTTTTAATTTATCTTCTCTTTTTGTTACAAAAATCCAGGCCTGACTGTTAAACTAGCCCCGTTGTATTGCCTAAGTTAGTGTCTCCATTGTTTGGCGTATGTAGGACGTAATGTTGTTTCCACTGAGCAGAACACGGCTTGATTTTAAGTATTTGTGGGCAAAAGCAGTATTTCGCATGTATTTAAAGAAAGAGTTTGAAAAGAAAGACAGCTTTTTCTTATACTGGCACTGTTGCTCAGCAGGTTTTTTTTCTCTATGCTTGCAGATTTTGACTGAACTGGGTTTGACAATGTCAGGCTTTGGCAGCACAAATTATTTGAGTTTCTGTTAGCCTTGCTTCAGCAGTCTCTGGCATGGGTATGAGAATAGTGCCAATCTTTGCTTAAGGCAGAGCTGCTGAAGTTTTGAGCTATTACATGAGTAATGGTATCTCTCATTTGAGAACACAATAAAAACATTGTTTTTTTTCTTTTGCTGTTGTGACTTGTGCAGTTTCAGGAGGAGGGAGACAGACCTGTGGATGGAAGGCCAAAAGTGAACTAGAAAGAGATGCTGTCAGGGAACAGGAAGTATAGGTTAAAGCAAGAGAAAAAGAACCTGAGCTGGGGAGTTTAGCTTGAAGAAATCTAGTGATTGGGTAGAAGTTGTACTAAGAATAGGCTGAAGTGAGGGAGGAGTTGGAGGGAGAGAAAACTACAACAGAAGGGCAGAAGAATGGGAGGTGGAAGGTAGAAGCAAGGGTGAACAAGTTCTGGGAAACAGATTAGGTTGTAAACAGAAAAGTCTAATTCTGTTTTCTTAAGTCTGCATAGAAAGATCAGAGTGAGTTTGCATCTGCAGTTGTAAACATTGGTCTTCCCTAAAGCTCAATTATTCGACTTTGCATGATGAATGTTATTTTAAGATGATCTTATACAGCCTTGGGTTACATGGCAGTACCAAAATGGGTGCATTTTACAGAGATGGCTCCTGAGTTTCAAACTGACTTTTGGTTGTAATGTTAAAAGTGATCGTATGATGCCAAACTTCCTGAATACTGACTAAATTACTACTTGCTTCTTCTTTTAGACGGGGCTTGAATCCACCCCACAGAGTGAAGTCAATTTCAATGACTACTTTCACACAACAGGAAATAGAGTTTCTGCAGAAACATGGAAATGAAGTAAGTATCATTTGGGGATTAATGTGAAAGCGTGAAAACCACATGATAAACTTTAAAACAGTACTTAAGGAAAATGTCTTTTTTTTTCTTTTTTTTTTTTGTTGTTGTTGTTCATAGCAAAATGTAGCCTGAAGTCTGAAGCCAGCTTCATTTGAAGTGAGGCTGTTTCAGTTGGGTTGCTGATCATCAGTGTTACGTGTTATTGCCCCACTCAGACAATCTAGATTCATATGATCAGTATTTCTGAATTGGGTTTTCTTTTGCTTTTGCTTAAGGCAATATGCATTTTCTTTTTTTCTTCCTGCGAGCCCAGACCTTGAGACTGACTGCAGCAGTGTTTCCTGAAAGAGCACACTGTGACAAAAATACATTTGTTGCTTGTAGCTGTATTTCTTCAGAGTAGGTGTCAGAAAGTCTTCTAGTTGTTTCAGTAGCCTCTTTCTTTAATGAAAGTGTATCAGCATTGAAGGCTCTTGGAGAGGGAGGAACATGAAATTTTATTTTTTCTTTTCTAAGGATTGTTACCTAATAAATGTCTATAGGTTAGGACTGGCTTGGGGCAGCTCTGAAGGAGAAGTTCTAATGTACTACCTTTTTATTCTTTTTTAATAATTTTTTAACAAAATCTGGGAGGTAAATGTGCATTGGCTCTATGGGGATGTGTGGGGCACGTAGACCCTGAATGTGGCTATTGCTGTCTTTAATTTGAGGATGGAGTTTGTGTTTTCATACCTGCTATAGCACTGATGATTTTAGAGTCAGCTTTTGCTGCTGTTCTGAATTAGAAAAAGTTCTATTTCACATTTGCTGTATCTGTATTCTGTTTTAGTAAAACTATTGATTGTAGGCTGCAGAGTGTCTTGTGAACACGTTCTTGTAGAGCTTTGTGGGCATAAATCCCATCATTAGACAAAATGCTGATACTTAACTTTCCTTAAACTTGGCTCATTCGTAACTGTCAGGTTGAAGAATGAAAATAGAAGCAGCTATTTCTTTTTCTGTCCTGGTAAATATGTGTTACTTGTTGAAATGACCGTTAGTGGATGATTCCTCTAGACAGAGCTGGAACAGGGTTTAAACTCTTGTCATTATAAAATACTTATAATAGTTTTGACTAGGGTTTTTTTAAATTGTTTTGGCATGTTTAAGCTGTATAATGTCACGTGTGTGTGTATATATGTGTATGATATTGATGACTTTTTGCAGAGGGAGAATAATAATCTTTTATGGGTATAGATATAGTATGTTGGAGTCTTTTTCCGCAAGATTAGCTTGTGAACTTCAGCTTCACTTAAGGCTTCGCAGGAAAATGTGTGTCTATGTGTGCCTCCCTTCTTTCCTCTCTCCTCCTCCACACCTATTTTAGTTTCTGCAACAGTTAGAGATTGCTACCACTTCCAGTTTTCATTGATCTGGAACTTTAAGTGATCGTACTTGGCTAATTAGTGTAGTTGTCCTTCTCATTATAGATCTGACTAGTCTGCCAATCATGAAGACTTACTTGATCTGAAATTTGTTACTGACATAAAAAACGTTCACTGATCTCTGCAATGCTATATGATGTTTCAAAAGCGGGGGTATTTCTGTTTGTAGTGCTTGTTCCTCTAATTGAAGTATTGCAATGATTTCAGTGAGCTACCTGATAAATGAAAATGCCATCCAGAGTTTAATTTTGGGTTTTTGGATAGCAGTGCATTACCTTAATTCCAAAGTAACATTAAATAGTTATTTGTAGTTGCAGATGGTAGATTTAACAAGTGCTTACGCTGATCAGAAATGATGTTTTAAACACTGTTAGAAGTTTAAAACCCAATTTAAACAAATTTTCACTTTGTCACACTGTGTGTTGCAGTAAACATTTTGATTTCTCTTGTTGGTATTGCAGTTTATCTTATATGCAGGTGAATATTCCAAAGTATTGAGATGAAGTTCATCTGACTTCACAGAAAAAACTCACAAAAAAAAAACAACAAACCTTCTTTGCTTAGCTTGCTATATGCAGCATAGGTGGCTCTTATGTATGTAAAAGGTGAAATTTTCTAGGATAAACTTGTTCAAATGTGGAACTGTCCATCATTTTAGAATATGGACATGTGAAACAAAGTACAGTCAGTGAATGGCTTAGGTGTTGTAACAGTTGGTTTAGTTCTGCAGGTTATATATATAAAGCTCTAGTTTTTGCAATCTAGTATTCTATTTTTCTTTTATTTTTCTGTAGCTTGTAAAATACTTTTTGTCCCACTTTAACCTGCCATTCTTTCTCCAACATGGCCAAGGCCTCTGTGGTAAGCTTTTTGGCTTCCAGATGATTGGTTGACAATAGGGATCTGTTTCTGAATAGAAAGGAAAAGAGCAAGAAAGCTTCCCTGAGATAAAGTAGTGAGTTGTTCTTAGATGTAGTTTTTCCACTCTCCTTCCAAGAGTACTTATAAGGTCAATATATTGTATATAATGGTGAAGGGGTTTTTTTGGCTTTTTTTTTCTTTTTTTTTTAAGAAAAGGGTAGAAATAATCCTAATATCTGAAATAGTAACTTTTCTCTAGTTGTCACAAATTGACACCTTTGTAAAACATTGTTCCTAAAGGCTTCCTCGCAGCCACTGCTTTGGGAAGAGATTATTCAGAGCAGCTGTTCAGGTGTGCACCACTATCTTCTTCCCTGTATATACATCTTCAATGAATGCCTTTCTGGCATACATAACATGAACTTTTTTTTGATGTTTTTAACTGCTTCAAATACAGATTTAAGGATTTTTACTGTGTGAGAATACATCTATGTTTTAGTGTTGCTTGCTCATCTGCTGTTGTAAAACATGTCTGAATTCTGGTTTTGCTAGTGTTTGGATTAGCTCACTTTTGCAGCAAGAGTGGAGACAGCTTCGAGCTGATATTACTCAAGTGCCTTCTGAAGCCTTTTTGAAGGATAAAGCAATTCTGGCTTTCTGGGTAGGATTTTTCTCCTTCTCCTCCTCTTCATGAAGAACAGTGTGATGTATTTTCACACTGTATTCTCATGTTAAGAATAATGAGAGAGTGGTATGGGGATGAATCTGTTTGAATACTCATAATCAAATGATAATGTTGCTTAGCCATCTGATTCAGTAGAGCAATGGTAGTAGAAAGTGAACTCGCTGTTAGCAGAAAGTGGAGGTGGTACTAATCTCATGTTGCCAATAGAGCTGTTAATGAATATTCAGACACTTTCCCCTGAAGCTGAAAAATAGTATTATGAGGCAAATCAGTTACATAATTAATTTTTCTACTACATTTTTCAGAAGTGCCAGGTATTTTCTAACATCTCCAAATAGCCTAATCTGGTATGTATATGGTGGAAGAAAATTATTTAGATAGTATTGGTCTTGTATTTGGAAAGTCTGTGTATCTTTGGGAGGAAAGGCCATGTATATTTACCTGAGGTATTAAGCAGAGCACTATGCAGGTATGCTCAGCTGCTTGGAACTAGTTTAACAGTGCTGAATTTTGTTTTGGTGCAGGTCTTCCTAACTCTTGATAGCACCTGGGCAAGTGCCAGTTTCCCACACTTTTGCAGAACTCGTAGCAGTATGAGGCTGGTTCAGAGCTGGTGTCTGGCCTTAGCAAAATGCCTTGCTAGAGTCAACTTTACTGTGGTATATGGCCTAGAAACCCTGAATTGGAAAGAGCAGGACTGAGTTGGAGCTGATGAGTCCTGACAGCATGAGCTGTGCAGTCAGGTGTCCTTGTAGTACATCCCTGGTTCTGCTAATACGATATAGAGGTACAAGAGCCGATTGTGTATAGAACAATGTCTTTGTTAGCAGGATTTATTACCTTGCAGTACGTGCTTATGAAAGCAGCTGTAACTTCTGGACCCAGACTGACTTTGAAATCGGTATACTGGCAGTATAAAATTCTTTCAGCCTACAGAGATTACTGAATAATATTCGTATCAGAAGTGCTGAATTACTAAACAAAGCTATAATGTGCTTACATAAGGGAACTGTTTCCAAATATTTCTTCCTGTGGTGAGTGTTATGTTTTGGAACATAGCTTTCTTGTGTGGTAATCTGTAATTCTTTGCACTGACAGCTTTATGTATGGTGCATAATGGAGGATATTTTATTGGGTGGGGAGGGGGGAAGGAAAAAATCTAATTTGGCATTTACCAGCCTCATGAAATGTAATATCTCATTAGAGCTTTTAAAACTAGACTGACATGTGTAATCTTCCTGCAATGGTATGTCTGAATCTAAACAAGAAGTGCTGTAGGTCTGACGGTGTGCTTTGTCTAGTTGAAATGCAGCTTCTACCAGCAGCAGTACTTGTCCTGTCATAGCTTTTCCTTGCCATGCTGCCTTAACTGCACATAAGAGAAGGCAGCTTCATGAGCACAAACTTATTTTTGCTGGCCGAACTGAATTCCTATTACTCCTAACGAGCACAACTATGCTAAGAGAAGTTTCTAAAGTGTGGTGGCTCAATGTGTTGTGCAGGCAGAAAGTCTTTGTTGCTCCCTTATCTGCCTTCCCACACACACTGGAGGATGTGTATCAGTGACATAGTTATGACAAAGTGGTTATGGTAGTGTGGATTGTTTGAAATATGTAGCACTGGAATAGAAATAACTGAAATCTCAGATTATCTCAGCCTTTCTCCAAAATTTGATGGATACTGCTGTTTTGAGGGTTTGCTTTGTTGGTTTTTTTTTTTGGTTTTGTTTCGTTTTTTTTTCTTTTGTAGCAGCTTTTTAATGTGCCTGTCCTTCCCCACCTTCCCAGCTCTGTAAAAACACACAACCCCCTCACCCCAAAACATGACAACAAAACTAGGAGCAAAACCAAAAGCAAAATTCTTGTGGAAACAGGTATGTTTATGTTCCTCTTAGCCCTTGAGCCCTGCTTGGAACTCCTGAAAGCATGAAATGTTACTAGGAGGCTGGGTTTTAAACCAGAAGCCTTTCTGGTTTAACTTAATCTTGCAGAGTACTGGATGTGCATTGAATGGGATGACTTCTTTATTCCTTTCTGTCAAAGCTAGAAAGTAGTGTAGAAAACAACTTCTCTCAAATAGAATAGCTGTTGAGTGCAGATGCGGGGAACCCAAAGGTATGAAGAGAAATATAAAGACTTCATTATAACATACGACATGTGCTTGGCCCAGTTTTTCCTTTCAGTGATATAGTTAAGTTATGGCAACTCGCAGTTTTTGCTTTGCTTCCTCCTGGGTTTTTATCCAGGTCAGGGTGAGTAGGTTGAAGCTGGTTGTGATTCTCTTTCCCTCTTTGCTTCATGCTGTACTTACTGATCTAATTCTGAACTTCCTGGTATGTAGTTGCCAAATATCTAATGACATCCCTTGCAGCATTAGAGATTGTTGGCAGAGAACAGGTACTGTTCTTCCCAAACCAGTTGTAAAAGTATTCTCATGAACTTTTAAATTTAATGAAGATAACTACCAAGTCTTGTTTTCTACTTCTTATTACCTGTCAAGATAACGCTTTACTTTGTTTTGTTACTACTTTGTGTAGTAGAGGCAAGCAAAACTTCAGTCTTGCTTCTGTCAACCCTTCAACACAAGTAGACTTTCAAATGCTGCATACACTTAATTATTACAACTTCAATGCTGCCTTTTTTTTTCTTTTTCCTTGCTGCATTGGTGAACCAGTGGGACATGGACTAATTATACTTTTCAGGGACAGTGGACAATGGTTATGGATTGTTGGATATGTTCCACTGTTTCTAGGGGTTTCCACATAACTTGAATGTTTACTCTTGGCTTCAGCTTGTCAGGCTCTTCTCCTCCAAGCAGAGCATTCTGTTTAATAAAGCTTTGATTATCAAAAGGAGGAGCATAGCAAGACTCTTGGTGAATAACAAAGCTTTTGAGCGGAGGCTTACTTTTGCTGCTGTTGCAAAAAGAATAATATTGGTATTAAACAGCTGAACTGGAATATGATATCACCAGAAACGGTGTGATGTAGAAGGATTTTGGAAAGCCATAGAATTTTTGGGCACAGTAACTTAACAGTAATGTTGTATAACTTTGTGGTGAGTTGAGATGCTTCTTCACGTGTTACCTGTAAAAGCAAAGGAATAAGTAATTCTGTCAAAATGGAGTTTAAGATGCATCGTGAAACTTGGGCAGTAGCCCATATTGAAATAGAGAAATGTTTTGAAATGTGCTCTTTGGGATAGCAATTCAAATTTCTCAAAACATATTGTTCTGAATTTTTCCTTGAAAATTGCTTCCTTGGCTGTTTGGTGGTGTTTTGTTTTTTTTGTTTGTTTGTGTGTTTGTTTTGTGTGTGGTGTTTTTTCCTTCTCTCGAATAGTAAGTTTGTATCGAAACAGAAGAGAACTTTGACCATGAAGAATGGTAATTTAAAGCTCAGATTTGTGCAGATTTGTATATCCTTTACTGCCTTTTTGCACCTTTTTTCCCCATGTCCTGCAAGAAGTGACTGAGCTAGAGTCAGCACATGCTGCGAATAACTCTGCTAATTTGTTCAGGTGTCATGTCTAGCCAGCTGTCAGGCAAGACAGAACATAGAACTGAAGTTCAAACCATTCTAATTGTAACAAAAAAAAAACCGAACCCCAAATAACAAAAAAATAAAACAACCCAAAACCAAAACAGCAAAAACCCTACCAACCAACCACATTGTGGAAATGTAGAAAAATCAATCTTTCTAGTATCTCAAGCACTTTCAAATTCAGATAGTGGATGTAAAAGCTGTGATTAGTGAGGAGTAATCAGGGTACCCAAGATGTAAATGCTGAATGATCATTCCCCACCATAACTCAACAGCAAGTTATATGGCATAAATATCCTTGATCTTTATAATAAGAGTAACTTTTAAATAGCTTAGAAATAAAAATGACAATGGCCTCATCAGTAAAAAATACATTTTTCACAGCAGCCTTTTCCTTGCCCACGACACAGTACTGTTAGCAACTTTTAAGATTAAACTAAAGGTAACTATTTAAAAAAAAAACTTATGGCGATGCAAGTTCTGACAATAATATTTCTTAGTTTAATTTCCAGTTTTAATTTCATCCTGTGGTAGTGCACATCACACTGCCGTTTACTTTTTTGTAGGTAGCTGAAAATTGTGTGTTATGACTCACTTGAAGCATAATCAGTGAAGTATTGTGGATCCCTGTCAAGTCAGATGATGGTAACAAAAGTAGAGCATACAGGTCACCAGCAAATAAGGAAAGACAAGGGGCCTTTTATTGTGTTCTGAATGCTTGCTTGGAATGGTTGCTGATGTTCAAAGCATTGTGTGGTTCATCACACAGAAATAGACAAAACTGCCTTTTTAGTAGTTTCTTGTGTGATTCTAAAACTTCATAAAATTCGTCTTTCTAAAAGAACTTGTCTGTATTTAAGACTTCTGAGAAACTACTTTCTTGAAGAACTCTTGAGGTAAAGAAACTTATGTGAAATTTAATTTGCATTTCTGGTGTGGTAAATATTTTAACTTGTATTTGCATAGTTACTGCTGTCAAACTCTGTTAAATTGTCAACTTCTTGATCAAGAGTGTGTTACTAAGCCTAGGTTCTTTTGCTTGTTAGTTGTGTATTGTGTGTTGGCCATTAGTAGTAATGTTCTTTCTGCTACAAGTAACAGAGAATCAGTAACGAGTGCCTGACAGGTTTAATTAAATAAATTATAATAGTAACTTAAGGCATATTTCAGTTGGTGCTGCTTTTGTGTTTAGAAGAAATCTGTTGTTCCAGGAAACGCTTTTGGAAGCATGCTTTCTGAAGGTTGGCAAAAATTGCAGTGCAATGCAGCCTTTATTAAGCTTGCTTCATTTTAAACCAACAGTGTGTCTGGGACAGCATAGTCCTCCTTCATATCTGTTTGCATATTCACAGAACTGTTATCTGCTATAGCTGGTAATGATCTCAATTCACACAGGGCCTTGTCTCATTTCTCCTCGAAATGGTCTCTAGTGGTCAGGAAGGCTTGAGACTGTTTGACATGGAGATGTGTTTGTTGTGGTTTTTTTTTGACTGTGGTTCCACTCTGAATACTTAGGCCCTCCAGGGCGAAGATGAAGCAGAAAACTGGGAGAGGGAAAAAGGTGAAAAGCATTTCATTTCGCCTGTTACCATACTGCAAATAATGATTTTAAATTTGCTAACTCAAATCAGTCTATTGAAGTTAAACCTTTTATGGAGTACAGTTGCTGAATGAATGTTAAATAGCTGAGCTTATTTGAAGTAGGAACTACTGATCTTATTTTTAAATGAGTGTCTAATTCACAAATTTAGGGCTATCATTTGGTCATTAGTTAGGTCTGCTTCCCATTGTTATCTCTATCCAGTAGACGACAATAAGGACTGTGTAGTGTTGGAAATGCAGGCGTTCAAGACATCAGGTATGAAATATCTACTTAGGCTGTCTAAATCTTTCTAATCCTGAGCAATCTTTGAACCTGACCTATAAGTTTTGTCATGTCTGACAGCTACTGCTCTAGAAGATGCTAATTTGCTGCAATTTTGGTGAAGTTAGCTAGCTTGGTAAAGAAGAAGACAACTGGGGAAGATGTAGTGGCAGTATCACAGCTTCTGCCTTGATTTGCTAACTTCCAGGGCTGTCAGCTTTTGCAGCTCTTGCTTGTTAGAGAATGCCTCATCTGAAGGTCATGAGGGACCATGCTGAAAACCTGACACTGTTGCAGCAATAGAGGGCAATGTTTGTAGGAAGCATGTGGAGAGGAATGATGAGGACTGTTTCAGAAAGGGTGTGGGAAGAAGGGGTATGCATCATAAAAGCAAAGTTTTCTTGACTCAGCTTCTCTGAAAGAAACCTGTTCTAAAACAGTAGTCTTATTTTAGAGGGTAGCTGATGTTTGCTGTATCATTTGGGTGCATACTCAGGTAACTTTCAGAGTAGTCTTAAGTGCTTAAAGAAAACATTTGAAATGCGACAATTCCCGTGTCTTAATTTTGAGAAGTCACCTTTCCTCTTGTTTTGCTCAAGAATTGAAGCTGAGCAGACTGAGAATTTTGCAACTGGCTCAGCTTTTGCTTACTTACAACTACGTTTAGAAAATTAAAGCAGAGCAAAAGTACTTTCCCTTTCTGTCAGCCTTAGTAAATTAAATGCAGTTTCTATGGTATAGTATACATCATGGTAAGAAAGGCTGCTTTAAAAACAATGTTCCTATACTCAAATAGTAATAAGTATAAATACTGATCCTTTGGGAGCTACTATATGGGGCTTAGGGCATATGGAATCTGTTGAAATAGTTTAAATCCTGGAGTACAGGTAAGGGAATGTATAGCATTAGGTGAAGGAGAAGAGTCTTAAATATCATAAGCAGAAATCGAGTGCTTTGCCCCTTCATGAATGCCTGATACAAATATTTTGTAAAAGCAGTATTTGGGGGTGAAATTTTATGCTAGGAGTTGCTTGCCTGGCTGTGACAGATGGTCTTTCAACTTTAAGTATTTAGACCAGTACATGGTGCACCACTTGGTTGTTAAAGCAGCTCAGTCTGTAACAAAAAATATGCAGCCGTGCAGTTTTTAATGATGTATTAACAATGGTAAACCTAAATAGGCTTTAATTTATTTTTCTTTGATTAATCTGTGGTTGTGTTATTTTCTTGTTGTTTGTTTTTATAAGGTGTGCAAACAGATTTGGCTAGGCCTATTCGATGATAGATCATCAGCAATTCCAGACTTCAGGGATCCACAGAAAGTAAAGGAATTTCTACAGGAAAAATATGAAAAGAAAAGATGGTAAGATAGATTTACAATTATAAATGTTGCCTGTATAGCAAGAAGTGAAGGTGGACAGTTATCCTTGTATTTTTGAGTGTGCTTTCCTTCTTGTGTGCTCTTTGCATAGCTGTCTAAAGTAAAATGATTTCTGGACTTTATTCAGAGCTTCTACAGTAAGCAGAAAAAAGTACAGCAGTTTCTTGGTGTGTAGCATGTGTTGGCGGTACAGAAATGGCTTAAGGGGATGTGAACAACAGGGTAAAGTAAAGAATTTTGCAGGCTTTTATTAGGGGTGGAAGACACCTGGCTTGTATTAAATAAGTGCTACAAAATATTGATGACTTGGAATTCTAGTCCATTTTAAAAAGATCTGGCATAATTAAATAATGGGTATTTTGTAGGCTACTGCTAATACTTGTTTTGGAGTCAGTGGTTAATATAGCAGAGCTTAGATATACCAGTTCCCATGCTTTAGTCTTATCAGTGTTAAGCAGAACTTTTCATGTTAAACTTGTAAAAACCATTGCTCTTTTTGAATGTAGGTATGTTCCTCCAGAGCAAGCAAAGGTGGTGGCATCAGTGCATGCATCCATATCGGGGTCTTCTGCTAGTAGTACAAGCAGCACACCTGAGGTGAAGCCACTCAAATCTCTCTTGGGAGAAGCTGCACCTGCACTGCACTTAAACAAGGGCACACCTAGCCAAGTGAGTAATGGCAGCTGAAAAGCACAGAACTGTTAAGCAGTCCTTTTTCTCTTTTAGTGGCAGAATTCTCGCAATTGTAACTGTTACCTAATGATATGATGACTAAAGACAGCTTTATGCATTCTGTTGAACTGTTTGCAGATCAGGTTCTAAATTAAGCTTGTTTCTATTGGCCAAATTGATTTATTTTTTTTAAGAATGGCTATTTGCAGAAAGCATAATTTTCTAGTGTGATTGACAAGTTTAATTATCGTAGACTTTTACTTAAATATCTCTGAAGTTTGAAGCTAATGTGATATATTTTCATATTTGTTTTTTTTTAATTTGAAAACAGTAGAATGCCTGATACTCTTAACCATGAGATTAGTAGTGAATATGTGGGTGAAAAGTGTGATGTTTGTCATTATTTCCTGTGCATTTTGTAACTGTGTTGAGTGGCTTTGGGGGAGTGTCTGTATGTTGTTATGTAAAGCCAAGCAACATAGTGTTTGGCTTTACATATGTTTTGGAGGGAAAACAGTTTTGCTTGAAAATCTCTTTTACCTTTAGGGTAACAGACAATTCTTGAATGGACCTCTTTAGAAATCAGCAGCTTGCAGCCTTGCTATGAAGTCCTTCATTTTTCTCTCCCTACACTGAATTCTAAGGATTTTTTTCAGAATGCAGTGAATAACTATATTCCCTTGTAAAATTAAGTTTTATTGCTTGTATTTGTGCAGTATTTGCAGTTTCAAATACATAATTTTGAAGCTGCTTGTATGCTGCTACTTTATTCTTCTAGGCCCTATTAATCCATGGGAATCTGCTGCAAAGTTCCTTTAAAAGCTACTGTAGAAGCATAAATAGATTGTCTCCCTTATATTGTGGGAGGAGGATCTGTGCGGTACACAGCATCTTAAACTTCAGGAATAAATGGCTTGTTAAAGGAATATGCTTACTCCATCCTTCTAGTATTTTGCAAAAATCAGTATGGTAAAATATCAGCTTTTTTGTATTAGCTAATCAAAAACTTGTTTGTAGTCTCCTGTTGTAGCTCGATCTCAAGGACAGCAGCAACAAGAAAAGAAACAATTTGACCTCCTCAGTGACCTTGGCTCGGATATCTTTGCTGCTGCTGCTCCCCAGTCAACTGCTACAGCAAATTTTGCTAATTTTGCACACTTCAACAGTCATACAGGTAAGAATTCTGAGCAGTGCATCCCTTTTAAATGTATAAAATGTAGTTTTAATTTTTGATTAGTTCAGTCTAAAATTCCTGAGGTGTATAATTTCTGTGCTTTGCGAATGTTGTATTGCACAAGATTTTCCTTTAGATCTTTATAGACAGGTTGAAGATTTAAAGGCTGATAATCCTGTTTTGTTAAGTGGGAGTTGCTGAAGCTGTTTTCTATATGTACAATTGCACTGTTTCTGCCTACTACTAGAACTTAAGATTCTTTGTGGGAGAGAGAGTGAGAGATGAGTAACAGAATGTAGGGAGAAGCTGGTATTAGATCTCCAATTTTGTTTCTGAAAATTATTAGTAAAAGTATTCATGGAAAGACTGCTGATACAGAGGCTTTAAAGGGAGTTCACATTGACAATTTCTTAAAAGCAAAACAAAGGCTTTCCTCAGTTTAAAGGATAACCTCCTCTTTTGTTTGTGTCTATTTGAAAACCAAATACTACCCATCTGGGTAGCATTCTGCAGTTTCAAGAAGAATAAACAAGTTTTGGGCACATGTATTGACTGAGAATGGGAGTAGTCCTTGTATTCTTAAAGAATGACTTCAGTAAAATATATTGAGCCCTCAGGCTTTATTTTTAGCCAAAGATCTTGAGCCATAGAAGTCTGTCCTAAAGAAAAAGTTGATTCTGCGGTCACTGAAGTATGTTGTTGCTAACTTGCATTGTAATTGTGGGAAAGTAACTTTGCCTGCATTGCCTGAATGAGCTTTTCTTCTGAGAGAAACCGATGCTGCTGAGCCAACAAGAGTGGGAGATATTTCTTGTAAATCAATCCTGAAATTATTAACAGTTGAGATGAGTTGTAATGGAGGGGTCTTAAGGCACACCTGAAGAACTGAGCAAAGTATCAAGGATTTCTCAAAGTTACCTTTTAAAAAAGTGGAATAACTGGCTGAATTCAGTATACAGGATAAGAATTGCAACTGCAGTGTAATTTGTAAAATCCTTAAAATTAGTATTTCATGTTAATCATCTTTTTGGAGGTATGTTTAACTGGGACAACTTTCAGTGACTGGCTAGTGTTACTAAAGAGGCTGCAGATACTTAGTTTTTTCTAATGACTTTTTCTTTCCAAACTAATTGCTCAATGATTTTTATATTTATATACACTTAATTACTTTTTGTGGGTTTCAGGAGATGAAAATTCCATTAAAACAGTATTTCAGTACTTTGTTCCAAATCTACCTGGGTAATTTTTAAAGAGATTAAAAGCAATATAAACGCTTCTGTATAATCTTATGACAGATGATGTTAATTTCAATTTGAAATAAGTGATGAACAATCAAAATTGAGAGGAATACTCAACTTTACTGACTAGTTTTCTGTTTCAGTAATTAACCATTTTGCTCATTCCCATGACTCTCTTCCATAAGTTTTAGAACCCAAACCAGTTTTAGGGCTGGTAAATCAATTTCTGAAAGACAGTAATCTAATTCTGAGCATGCGTTAATGGAATGTGTACTGCAGTTTATCCTAGGGTGTTTTCTGATTTGCTGGGGTAAAACATTTGTGAGGGTTGTTCTGTGTGTGCTACCACGCGGTAATGTCAACTGAAACTAATAATGAAATGTTACAGACTCTTCTCTTTGGAACAGAAGGAGGGTTGATCAGTCTGCCAGCTTTGGCAAAAATGGGTTTTAAAGGCTCATTTAAGGAGCTTATAAGCATGTAATTTTTGTTAGTAATCACATGCTACATCAGAGAATGAAAGAACTTGCACTTAGCCTGGCACGGCTTTCTTGTTTTATGGCTCCGTGTTCTTGTTTTAGGGCTTGTTGACAGGGAATGGACTTCTGTCTTTCCCTTCATGTACACTATGGAGTAACTAAAAAAATCATTAAAGAGCACCAGCAAATTTAAGGTCTTCCTGTAAAAGTTACTGTTTCTGCAATTAAGACATATGTTCCTTTTTTTTTTTTCTGCCTGTTTCCCTGCCCCACCTCAGACTTTTCTAATGTACTGAGCTGTCTCAGGACACTGTTCCATGTTGAAATGAAAACCTGCTGACCTTCTCTTTACTGTCTGTATTTAATTAATGAGGTTTCATAACTACTGCAAAATTATGAGATTTTGAAGATGATGGTAGATAATTGTTCTCTATGATAAAAATTGTTATAAAAATGTGATAAAAACAAGATAAAAATTTTTGGCATGTAAACTTTCTATAAGCTAATGGAATATTTGCACGAAAGATTTAAGAGGCATAGTGACACAACATAACTCTATCATTGGTATAAAGGAAGGGGCTTTACCCAGAAGAAAGAACAGGAGTATGACATAGTTTCAGTTCTGTAATTTAATATATATGGACTTTATTTAGGTTGGTTTTGCAATGTTTCATGCCTTTCTTCCATCCTAGTGCAAACCTTGCAGAGGAAACTATGCAAAGATTGTAGAGGCAGCGTGCATTGCAATTACTGGTGCTGTCATACTTGAGCTAGCTTTAACCAGCTAGCTCTTGTACAGCCTCAGTGATCTGCAGTCACAACAGCAGTTGTAAATGTATGCCACTCTGCAATCTGCTGCAGTTCCTTAACTTGCTTGTGGTGGTTCTTGTGTTTCTGCATGGAGAACTGAATTTTGGAATTGCCAATCTACATGTTGTTCAGGTACAGGAAAGTACAGATCTTACCTGGTCTTTACCTTTATGCCACTTTTACATAGGTTTAAACTTTACAGCATAACATAAAGCAAGATTAATATCTTTACAGCTCTACTGTTTCAACTCTACTTTGTGTCAGCTGATGCAATAAAATTCTTAAAAGTAGCCTGTAATGTAATACATTCCAGTTCTTAAACTAGACCCAAAAGATACTTAAGATTCTTGACATAGTATTCTGTTCATGTGAGTGGTTAAAAGGAAAAAAAAATTGTAAATTCTAGGGGCAACCTATATTTGCTTAATCTTTATTTGGTTAACCAGTCTCAGTAGCCCTTATCCAATTGATGTATCAGGATGAAAACATCACCTTGATTTTAAAACAAGGTGCAGTAATCTATTCCTTTTAAAAAGCTACTGGTTGAAAGTTAAAAAAAGTAACTGTGGAATTTGGAGTCTAAGTGTTTGAAATACAGACAGTATAATTGAAACTTTTTTTCCTCTGTGTCAAGTTTTTCTCTGAGCACACTTTAAAGGTGAATATTTTTGGACAGAACTTGCACAAGACCCCTTCCCTTCCCTTCCCTTCCCTTCCCTTCCCTTCCCTTCCCTTCCCTTCCCTTCCCTTCCCTTCCCTTCCCTTCCCTTCCCTTCCCTTCCCTTCCCTTCCCTTCCCTTCCCTTCCCTTCCCTTCCCTTCCCTTCCCTTCCCTTCCCTTCCCTTCCCTTCCCTTCCCTTCCCTTCCCTTCCCTCCCTTCCCTTCCCTTCCCTTCCCTTCCCTTCCCTTCCCTTCCCTTCCCTTCCCTTCCCTTCCCTTCCCTTCCCTTCCCTTCCCTTCCCTTCCCTTCCCTTCCCTTCCCTTCCCTTCCCTTCCCTCAGACTTCACTTGAGGAAAATTACTTAATTTATTGTCAATTAATAATAGAGTAGGATAGTGAAAAATACAACTGAAAAAGGTGGTTTATGCTGCCTTTCCAGGCTCAATTTCACTTCTGACTCTGCTGCCTTCTCCTGCTGAGGGAGGTGAGGAATGAGGGTTGCAGTCAGTCTATAACATCTCATCTGTACCATTTTTATCTCCTCATGCTGTTTCCCTGCTCCATTGTGGGGTCCCTTCCCCCCCAGTGGGAAACAGTCACACACTTCTCCAATGTGGACCCTTCCTGTGGGCTACTGTTCTACAGAACTGCTCCAGCATGGTTCGTTTCCATTGGGTACAGTCCTTCAGGCATGGACTGCTCCAGGGTGGGCTCCCCACAGGATCACAGCTCCTGCCAGAAATCCTGCTGCTGTGTGGGATCCACTGCATTAGCCACAGCTTCTGCCAAGAGCCTGCTCCAGCATAAGCTTTCCACAGGCTCCAACTTCTTACAGGCCATCTCTGCCTTCTCTAGTGTGGGGTCCTCCCTGTGCTGCAGGTGGATATCTACTCCATATGCATGAACCCCCATGGACTGCAGGGGACAGCCTGCCTCACCATGGGCTCCAGGGGAATCTCTGCTCTGGGGCCTGGAGTACCTCCTCCCCTCCTTCACTGACCTTTGTGTCTGCAGTTTTGTTTCTCTCACATTTTTCTCACTCCTCTCTCACTGCTGCCACACAGTGGTTTTTATACTTTCCTAAATATGCTGTCACAGAGGTGCCATCAGTATTGCTGATGGGCTCAGCTTTGGGCAGCAACAGGCTTGTTTTGGAGCCAGCTGAAACTGTCAGAAGTGGGGGAAGCTTCTGATCAGTTCTCACAGGGGCCATCCCTGCAACTCCCTGCTACCAAAGCTATGCCATGTAAACCCAATGTGCGTGCACACTTCTAGTAAAAAGTGGTATCGAGTCGGCCATCACCCTTGCTCCCTGTATCCGCTGTGAAGGGAAATAGTTGCATTTTCATTTATATTTGCAGCATTGAGAAATAACAGTAATCTGTATAAAAATGTCCTTTTAGCTTATAAATCTGTAGTACAGATTTTTTTTTAATAGAAATTAAGTGAAATAATCTTTTTATTAGCATTATCTGGCTTTTTCCTAATAGTACTCAAATGATCAGCATAATTTCTTGGTTCTGTATATGCTTAATGTGCAAGATCTGTCCAGAATAAACAAATCTTGACCCCAAGATAGGACATTTTACTATCTGTTACTCTAGAAGGTGTTTTGTAGGCTTCCTTTATGTAGTAATTGAAGTTACTTATATATAAGGGTTTGGTTTGCCTCTGATTAAAACCAGTTTTTTTTTCCTTACTCCTTGCTAATAAGAGAATTTCAGACTTTCTGTGGGGCTTATCAGTTAGGCATGCAATTACTATTGAATCTATAGATGTTGAATGTCCAGCTGTTTGAAATTAGATGGCTGTTCACTTTTATTTTCTTCTATAGTAAGGCATGAAAGGTAGGCAAAACTTGAAATTCTGTATCCACCAAACCTGAAATTTTGTGGATACACTCTCATGAATGCTGTCTTAACAGTGGTATTGATTTTTCCACATTTCTGTACTGTTTTTTAAAAACTGAATTTTCCAGTGAAATGAATTTTATAAACATAGCCAAGACTATTCAAGTGGTGCCAAACTAAATTCACCCAAGGAAGAAGCACTTTGTGTAAGAGGAATTCAAATTGTCAGTATGTCGTAAGAATTTGTTCTAATTTTTATACACAAATAAATGTTCAGTGAGTCCACAAATTCTAGTTTTATAAACTAGAACGATACCTTTTGGGGGTTTTACAGGTGTACATCTGGTATTTTGTACTTCTAGGCTATTTTTCCCTGACCAGCCACCACTGCAAACACTAGGGTTAAGCTGAAATGGACTCTTGGATCATGCAGTTGTGAATAGTAGCATGTGTGAGAAGTAGCATTAACTGGTACAGCTGTGTGAAGGTGATTTGTGAAAACTTGTTCAAAGACCACATTCAATTGTTGAATACCATGTATAATTTTTTTTCATGTAAAAAAAATTGCAAGGTAGGACGTAACCCTTGGAGGCTGTCATGACCATGAATTCAGTTGATACATCTGTTCTTGTGTTTATTTCCCATATCCATTAACATGTTTTGTTCCTTTGCAATTTACAGCGCAGAACTCTGCAAATGCAGGTTTTGCAAACTTTGATGCATTTGGACAGTCTAATGGCTCGAGTAATTTTGGAGGTTTCCCCACAGCAAGGCAGTCTTTTCAGCCCCAAAATACAGGTAGAACTCCTAGCACTTTTGATTAATACTTAATTGAAATAATCCTTACCTTTATGTTGGAAGGTACTTAAGTTTTCTTGCATCTGCCTGCTTTAATATAATCAAGCAATCTGAAGCTCTGGGGAAACTCAAAATGAATTCCTTCTATTTGGTGTTGATTTTTATTTCCCCCACCCACCCACCTACCCAATGCTGCGCAGAAGTCTGATTTATGGCACTATGTGTTTGTTAGCTCTACATCTGAAATAACTACGGAAAGACTAAACCACACTGCTTCTGATAAATATTAAATTGACCATCTTGTAAGAGAAGTGTTTCAGTGGACCCAAAAGCACATCACAGTACCGAAAAAAGTGTGTACCTATGTGTATGTATAACATATGCGCACACTTCAGTATGCCTGGCTTCATGTGTAGAGCCTATTGCTAAGATTCATTTTGCTTTCCTTTAATTTGATCATGCTTTAGAACTTCTGCTTGAGCTTACGTTTGCTGTTTGTCTAGATCTTTGGCTGACTGACTTTCTTTTCCTTTTTTTTTTTTTTGTTCCTTCTTTTGAGTGTGGTGTTGTTTTAAACTTTTTTTAAAATTTTCTTTCTCCCTCCTTATGTTAACTTTAACCCACACACAATTTCTGGCTCTCCAGCGTTCAGAACGCTTTCATCTAGCTGCAGTTTTGGTGAATTTACTTCAGCTTTTCCTCTCCAGGCTGTACACAGTAAGTTCCACGCAGTGGAAAACTCAGCTTGCTTCATTTTGTGCCATTGTAGTATAGCATTTTCATTCTTACTGTTGCATATGTTTTAACTTGTTGATTATGCTATTAAAATTGTGTGTTCTGCAGTATGAGTGGAATCCTCAGCCAACTGTTATAAAATGTGATACACATAATGGAACACCTTACTGAAACTTATGTGACCTGTCCAGATCAAATTGTCTGGACACTGAAGAGATGGAAGTTCATAGTTTAAAGTTTGAACTGAAGTTCAGCTGTGTGGACCTAAATCAGATTTTTAAAATTAATTTATGCATCTGATGTTAGTGGGGACTTGGTATAAAAAGAGCTGTGTTGTGTCTTCCCCCTCATCTCTTCCCAAACTCTCTAATCCTTGGCATGAAATCATACTACTTCTGGACTTCTAGGCACTGTTTTTTTTTGCTTAGAATGATGACTGACATCTGAAATGGTTAAACATTGTACTAGGAAGTAAATGCAAATAGTAGGTATTCATTAAATGTATGTCAGGAAAATGAAGCTTCTGCATTTTGAATATTAAGCATTCAAGCAAATGCACTTTTTTTTCCTTTAACGAAATACTATTGTTGAAATTACTTTTAACAGCTAACAGCATATAGTTTTTCCAGATCAAATTATGACTGATATAAGCTGTCTGGGCCTATTTTGTCCCCGATCTGCAGACTGAAAAACAGAAAAAAAAATTCTGATGATCCGATGTAACTTTGAAGGAAATGGGCAGGGGTTATACAGGTGGGGTGGGGTGAGGAAATGCTGCCTCATGCAACCAGAAAGAGGTGGGATTATTGTGCCTTCAGTTACAGTTAGAAAAACTTTCTCTAGCTTTGGAGTGTTGATCATGTTTAATTTCATTTGTTGCAGGTGGAAGTGCTGGATCAGTGAATGCTAACTTTGCTCACTTTGATAACTTCCCCAAATCCCCCAGTGCTGATTTTGGAGCCTTCAATGATTCTCAGAGCAACACAACAGCAACTGCAGCCAGTAAAGCTGCAGTGAATAAACTCAGTCTACAGTCAGCTGACAAATATGCAGCTCTTGCTAATTTAGATAATATCTTCAGCGCAGGGCAAGGTATTGAATTCTGTTATTTGATGTGCTTATTCTACATCTGTATGTGTACCACAGGGACGGCTGTGTTTGTTAAAGTAGTAACTGTATTTCAAAATGTCTTATCTTTAAATTATCGGTAGAATTTCATATCAGTGAACCCTTTATGCATAAGATGGAAGTTTTAAGACTAAAGTTTCCTTCAAAAGTCTGCATCAGAAGTCTGCTCTTTGGGAACCCAAGTGGAAATATCTAAATAATTATTACCGCAATGATGAAAATATATAAATGTATAAATATATTTTTTATATTCGTGCTATATTTCATATAGCAAAGGCTCTTGAATGGAGAGCTACAGTTGTAGAGAACTGCCCAAGTAGCTTTCTTACCTCTCTGCCTTAAAGACTTTGCTTAAAGTTTTTTATCAAATAGCAGTGATACTTGGATTTAGTTGATTTTAAGGAGGAAAAAAATCCTAGTTATTCTGTAACCTTTTTCTTCTCAAATGGTGTGTAAACAAATGTGTTGGTTTGCAGTGTAGAGCTTTTTTCTGAAATGGATTATTTGAGGGTATGTCTTTTATGAAATTTTCCTGTTGAAGATGATGGTAGCATTGAGTTAATATTTTTCAGGGAAACCAAAAGCTCTTTGAAGCTACAGAATATCTATAAAAGCATGACACTTTGCAAATAGCTAATGGCTGGTTATATACAGTTTTTTCTCCTGTATGGAGCATATTTCATTTTTGAGTCTGAAACGTAAACTCTCCATAAACTTTCATTCTGTTCTCAACATTGGGAGCACAAAATATGAAACTTTCTTCATTACTTCTAATCCGGTTTCTTTCTTTCTAGGTGGTAGTGAGCAAGGAAGTGGCTTCAGTACAGTAGTGTCAGCATCAGCAGGTCCTGCGTTGTCAGCCCCAAATCAGTCAAGTGCATCTTCAGACAAGTATGCTGCTTTAGCAGAATTAGACAGCGTGTTCAGCTCTACAGCAACCTCTAGTAACGCATATACTTCCACCAGTAAAGTTAGCAGGTACTTTGTTAGAAGTAGCTGACTTTCTTTGTGGATTCCAGCAGTATGCACAAAAATAACTCAAAGTTGTCTCTTGAATCTATTATTTCTTACCTAAATAGGGAAATACTGAATGAGTTTAGAGGTACTTCTGAAACTGTCCTGTGTTTTAAATAGCAGCAGTACTGTTTGATGAGATATTATAAAAATAAGAATACTTTCTGTCAGCTTAATGTTCTCTGCGCTTTTCTAGTCATTGCATGGTAAACCTGTTGGATGGTAACGCTTTCCTGTACAGATTGCATGCAGAGTGAAAATCATAGCATCATCCCTGGCAAAAGAATTATTCAGCTATTTATAATGTAAATGGTGCCACCACTTTTTTTTATATCATAAAAGTAATAAATACCAAGTGCCTGTTAAAGCTCCATTTGGTATTGCAGGTGCCCCATAGCCTCTGCTTTGCAACTTTTCTGTTACTGGCCTCTGTTTAATACTTTGTCCTGCTGTTGGTGAAGATGACTTTTCATTGCTTAGCAGTAGTTACAATCTTTGACCCTGGCAGCAGGGGCTCAGTTCTGTGCATCAGTGAATTGTGTAGCAGTTTGCAAACTGCACTTAAGCATTTCTTTTTTTTTTTTTTTTTTTTAATATGCCAGCAGTAATTGTAAATAGTATTTAAGTGTTAAACAAGCAATTCTGACATCAGTGACGTATGAATTATTTTCAGCAATGCTTTTGGAACAGTACCCGTGGCTGCTACTGCGCAGACACAGCCTGCATCTTCGAGTGTGCCTGCTCCATTTGGAGGTATAGAAGTGTTACTAAAATCTTCTATGGACTGTTAGCAAACAAAGCATCTTATTAATTTTTTTGTTGATAGTGTTATACTTCGACACAAGTGATGTTGCAGTTACTAAAAGATGCAAAAAAAGTACAGTTGTTATGATGCTTTTTATATTAAGCATTTTATTATCATTTCCTATTTTTCATATAATTTTAGATATGTATCTTTATAAAAGCTGTATAAACTTAATATATTGAGTCAGATTGGCTATTTTTAAAAGATGTTATTAAATAAGTTGTCTTTAATCTTTCAGCAACACCTTCCACAAATCCATTTGTAGCTGCCCCTGTTGCCCCAGTGGTACCTTCAACAAATCCATTCCAGACCAATAGCCGAGGAGCAACAGGTTAGGAAAAAAGACACTTAACTGTTTGAGAAACTTTCTTTCAAGACTTGCATTGATTCTTTTTTTTTTCTCTTTTTTTCATAGCTGGGTAACTTGTTTCTGAACGTTTTTCTGTATTATCTATCTCTAGTCTATTTGCTGTGGTGTGTGTGTGTGTGTTCAATGTAGAGTACAATATTTATGAACAGGCTGCAGAAATCAACTTTTTCTTGATAAAAAAAAATTTTTTTAATTGAGCAGAGGATGTTATTTTTCTGTTTCAAAAGGTGGCCATGTTTTTTAAGATCTACCTAGCCTGTTTGCATCTGTGTATTACTACTTGGGTGCCTTCTTAGACTATAACCTTGGTTTTGAGGCATGCTTCATAGCAGGTTGCCCTTACATCGTGAATCTTGAAAGCCTTGCTGCTAAGCTGTACACTTGCGTTTTTTCTTTAGTTCAAAGTCCTTAAAGCTCTCAAAATCAGAGAGCTTGAGCTAAAACCAGGAGAATCATGACTTTTGGGGTGTTAGCTCTTCACCAGTCTGCTTATTCAGTACATTAGTATCCTTTGTTTTTCTGTCTTGTAACAGTAAAACATATGTTTAAATATAATCTTTACACTCATGAATTACATTAATTTTCTGGGGAGGATTCTGTAGAATCATAATTTCATAAACAAAACCTGAAATGCTTTATAAAAAAAAAAACAAACTTGTGCTTTTCTTTAAAAAGCTGAACTTGGATTTAGATGACTGCTAGGTTATCCTAATTTTCCTTTTCAAAGGCACTGCTAAGTTTTGGCACTTTTATCTATTAACTGGACTTTCACAGTTTTAAATCTGCTGATGTATGAGTTTTAACACTGAGTTAGGCTTTGCTCAGAGCTTTACACAGGTTGAACTAAACTGATCAGGCTGAGTTAAAACTGAATTGCTCAAATTCCTGTTCTCTGCTGAAATAGAATTCTGTTTCAGTGCCTTTTGCGTTATTATGCAGTTAAACTTGTTGAGCTGTTTAATGTCCAGAATGTCTTTCTGATTTGGATCATGGTTAAGAACTTGTAGCCTCTTTAGATGAATTTGTTTGAATATGGTAACTCTGACCTTCCACCTTCTAAACTGCTATCCCTGGCTTGCAGAGGTTCTAACCCTGTGGCAGCTATACCAATGTTAGGTACTGGGTGACAGAGATAGTGGCTGTATGTAAAGATAATTTTCTATCCTTTCAGTGTTAGGTGTAAACTTGTAGCTTGTATTTTTATGCTAAGCTTTCTTTCTGCATGAACTTTGCTATTTATTACATGGGAGATCTGCTTTGTAGCATTTGTTTCTAATGGTTTTCCAGATTAATCTATTGCTAGTCGTGCTATAGATGAATTTTTTGGTACATATATGTGTATATTTCTATATATAACTAAGAAATGACTGTTCAAGAGTGTGTAAATGATTTGACATTGTCTGGTCTCTTTGTGGCTTCCATAAGGCCTCTCGGGAGCAATGCACTCTCACATATTTCCTCAGGCTCATTTTGGTAGGTGGCCACATTTGGTATTGAGTTTCTTGTGGCTAATTGTTCTTGCTTGTAAAAGCTTATTGGTAGCTATCTGGTTCTCTGCACGTGGAATTTTGGAAGACCTTCCGTTTTGTTAAAAATGGAATGGGTGTGATCATTTGGCAACTGGGTAAGGGGAGAGAAGAGCATACCTGAACATCCTATTAAGCAACTAAAACAAAACCATTATTGATATCCTCCATGGTCACAATATAATGCTAACAAGTTGAGTGATTCAGGTTTCTACCAACAGCAGCTTGATGCCTTTTGGGATATCCCAAGTCACTGCTCATTTTGTTGTGCTTTCATTTGCCTTTTTTAGCAAGTTTTCCTGCTGAATAGCTTCTCTGCTGACTGTAACTTGAACAATGTTAGTACATTAGTTTTGCATGTACTTTGTCAACAGCTTATGTATAATGTCTTGACCTTGAATACTGTTAGGGTAAATTTTTCAACAGATAGTTAAACTGTATTAGTTTAATACATGTTTGGGTTTTTTTGGTTGTCTTTTTTTTTTATTAAACAGTTGAGCTTGCATAAAATCTAACTTGCACCATCAAAAAAAACCAAGTCCTATCCAGTGTTTAACTAGAATAAAATGCTTGATGTCTGTATTTGCACCAAAAAAAACTCCCGTCTTTACACTTCTCCTTTCAAGAATAACTCCCAAAAGAGTGAATAATGGTTTTGTTACTACATTTTCGCACTTGATGTACTCCTCTTTATTTGCTGAAGGCATGTGCAATTGCATATGAGCTGAATGTTCTTTACTTGAAATGTTTAGCAGAGAATCAGATGAGAAGTTTGGGGTGGTGGTTTTTTTTTTTTTGTTTGAAGTCTTACCTCCACAGTAAGAGCATTTGCACATGGAACTTTGTGTTCAAATAATCTGCATGGTGAGAATTTCCTATGAAATGAGGATGGGATGAAGAGAGAGGGGATGCATGTATCCCTTAGTACTTTTTTGTTATTCTTCATTTGTAACTTCCTGTAATGCAGCTTGAGTAGGAAGATCCTTTCATGCTTTTCTCAGATGCAGAAAACCAGAGAGGCTTATGCTGCCTGAAAGTGCTTGCTTCTGATACATGCATTTACCAGAAAAGCTGTGGGGGAAGTGTATGATAATGCAGACAGCATCAAAAGTAATTCCTTGTCAGAAGGTATATCTGGGTGTGCTGAATCTAGCAAATCTTAAATGATTCCATTTTTAAAGTGCAGGAGTAAATTATGCACTTAGTTGGTGATGATCCAAGCTAACAAATCAGTTCAGTGGCTGTAGAAGTTGAACCTAACTTACTGTATGGTCACTGAGGCATTAGGAAGCTTTTCCTAACATGACGTTATAGTAATTTGTCTCATGGAAAAAAAGTGATTTCTTACAAATAATTGACTGTTATTTTTTGCCTACCAGCAGCAACATTTGGTACTGCATCCGTGAGCATGCCTGCAGGATTTGGAACTCCTGCCTCCTACAGTCTTCTTCCTACTAGTCTTAGTGGCAACTTCCAGCAGCCCACGTTCCCAACCCAGGCAGCTTTCTCTCAACAGACTGCTTTTGCTCAGCAGCCAAATGGTAGGTCGATACATTTTAGATAATGTTGTTTAAATTGGAAGCACAGAGAAAATTATTTTTCTGTAAGTTAGCAAAAATGGCTGCATATTTATTTCTTTGTGAACTTGATAACTTTGAGGTGTTCCCACACTGTGTTTTGGCTCCATGTTGTGCTTTCTGACTTGTCTGTGTGCAATGACGTAACTGAAATTTTACCCTAATCTGATACTAAAATTAAAAGTATTCCTTGGCTTAGAAGGGATTTTAAGCAGGCTGGATTGGATTGCTTTGCCTTCATTTTTGGAGTTTCTGCAACTGATTGTAACATTTTCTCTAACTTCACGGAACACAGGCAAGAGAAGATTAGGAAGTACTTGTTTATTTAAATGATAAAATTACATTGAAAAAAGTGCATGTGTAGAAATCGAAATTGATTAGTTCCAAACAAACAAAAAGTTTGAAAACAAACAAAGCCCAGCTATATTTTTTACACTTCAGATTCCTGATAGTGTTTCAGTAGGATCAGTCGTGCCAAGCTTCCACTTATTTTTGTGTAGGAGCTGCCTCAAAGAACTCTTTGTACTCTACTAGTATTAATATTTTTCATTTGTCTTTCCAAGGAGCAAGTTTTGCTGCATTTGGACAGGCAAAGCCTCTAGTAACTTCTTTTGGACAAGTTGCAGCTGTTGGAGTACCTAGTAACCCTTTTATGGTGAGTTGTTGCATGATATTAAGTTCTGTCTGAAGAGACATAATGTGTAACAGTTCAATTAGAGACACACAAAGATTTTGGGTTTGTGGCTTGGTTTTTTTCTGGGTTTTGTTTGTTTGGTTTTGGATTATTTTTTTCTTTTGTTTGTTTTTGTTTTTCTTCAAGTAAGGGAAGGTAGCACATGAATCTCCTACATGCAATTCAGTATGACAATGACATGGCATTTGTAAGGCTAGTCAGATCAAAACAGAGGTACTTGTATACCTTCCTCTTATAGGAGTATAATTTGAGAAGTACCGGGGGAAAAAGACTGCAACATAAGAAAAATTTATCCTAATAGGGTGTGGTTTTTTTTAATGTATCTTGCATTAATGGTTTACAATCCAAAACCAAAAAACTTAAATATTCATCTTAATTTTCTTCTTTTATTCCCCCCTAGGCTGGTGCACCAACAGGACAATTCCCAACAGGAAGCCCATCAACCAATCCTTTCTTATAGCCTTATAGACACTTTACCCAAAAGAACTCTTACATGGTCACATAACATCTCTGCGCCTCTTGCACTGTTGTCTTGTTTCACTGATATTAGCTTTAAACACAAAAGAAGTCTTTAAGAAGTAAAAATAAAAGCCTGCATTGTGTACCTTTAAGAAAATGAAAAATATTAATAAAAAATCCCAAAACAAACACCACCACAAAAGCCACAAAAACCCCCAAGAAAATCAACCCCCCCCCCCCCAGGTAATAATGTGCAAAATGGAGGGCTATGGTAACATCCTTGATCCTATGAGCTGGCAGGTAAAAAGTAGCGGTATCATGTATATTAAAATTGGCTAATAAGTTATTGCAGATACCACATTCATTATGCTGCAGTACTGTACATATTTTTCTTAGAAAATAGCTATTTGTGCATATCAGTATTTGTAACTTTAACACATTGTTATGTGAAAAATGTTACTGGGGAATAGATCAGCCACTTAAGGTGCTGTTGTATCTCTTGGAATGAATGAGCTACATCATTTTAACCATTGGTATTGGAAGTCATGAAGTTAAATTGAAGGTTTGTTCATTTCTCAATGTTTTCCTTTCCTAAGAGCTCTTCTATTTATACATGCCTAAATCTCTAATGTTAGAGGGATACCTGTCTGCATAATAAAGCTGATCATGTTTTGCTACAGTTTGCAGGTGAAAAAAATAAATATTAGAAAAAAAAAACCCATGTAGCATTATTTCTGTGCAGTAACATTTTATTGGGTTAAAATGTATTTACTGTGAGACTTTTACACAGAGGAATTATCAAAAGCAAAATGCTTAAAGGTTGAGTTAAGCTTAAAATTTTCACATGCCTCACTCTGGATATGTTTCTTTGTGTCCTTGTGATTAAGCTTGCTGTTCTAGCCCAAGTAAAGTGACATATCAAACAGGAAACTCTTAAGTGAACTTGGATTATTTTGACAGAGTAGCTCTGTAATGAAGGACACTGAAAGCAGTAAGGAGGGTAGTTACTGGGGAAGTGGTTAGCTGGAAAAGGCACATACTTACATGTAGCTAATGATAGTCTTTGAACAAGACGTAGTTGTGATCACAACAGTGTGTATTTGCAGGCCAAGGTACCACAGCTGTAATAGCACTCTTTTGATTAAAAATTGATATAAGTAATGCCTCCTGTGTAATATTAATTGATTATTTTTTTTATTTACTGGAATATTTCCTGCCTTACTAGCATGGAATTTGTAGACAAGGAAGAAATGTCTGGCTTGTTTATTCTGTAACACTAATAAGGTTCAAGAAAAATATAACTCTGCATCAGATTAGTTGGTGATGGTGTGTTAAACTAAGGGAGAACTTGGCTTAAAGTCAAGTGTAATACTGGAACTAAACAAATAATGTAAATATACGATGAATACATCGACTGCAAGCTTAAAGGTTTCAGACTACTGGGGAATAAAATCATAATACCCTTCAAGATAACAGGAATAAATAAGATCAGATATAGTTTTGAGGAAAGGATGTGTAAGTCCATGTGAGGTAAACTCTCAAAGGTAAGACATTTTCACTTGTCATTTTCTGGCTGATTGGTAGGTCTGCTTATTTGTAGGGGAGCTGAAAGACTTGACTGCTGCTTGTAAAAACCCTTCTTATGCCAGTGCTTTTGATTTCTGTTGCCTGTCTGTGGGGAGGTAGTAGTTTCTCTGTGTGTGTGTGTATTTTTATTTTTTATTTTTCTTTTTATTTAAGCTTTGGAGATCCCAAAGGGGACAGGCAGCTTGTGCAATAATCTGCTTAAAGCAGCATTTGTTATTGAAGTGTATGGGTTTGCTCTGTTGGCGTATTTAGAGTTAAAACAGACTTGATGTATGTCTTTTCCTTCTGATGTGGAGTGCTGTATGTATATATGATAGTATATGAGAGTATATGAGATATATATGAGAGTATGATGTATAGCTTAATTCCCAAGGTTCTCTGTGAAATTCACTAAATAAATCCTCAGCAATTGAGGGTTTCCGGGATGCTAGTGATGCCCTTGCTCTCGCCACTGTTTTTTAGCAAAGTATAAGTAGCTTGTAGTGCTTCCCTGTTGTTTATCTTCCTTGTTTTGGAATACTAATGCGTAAATTCAGTAGAGAACTGAATTATGAAATACAGGGGAACTGCAAGGATTCAGAAGGATGTGTTAAACACTTAACTATGCTTATTGCAGGGAACTGGATAAAATCTACCAAATGTCTCATCAAGATGAACAGACTTATGGAAGGGAAACAATCCTGTGATCTGCACTTTAATATAAATGAAGCTTTGGGTAAGGCTTCATTCATCAGCATCTATTGAAATTACTGCTGAGGAATGAAGATGATTACTGCTAAGAGATACTGAAATGCATTTAAGCATGCAAGTCATGTAGTTTTAGATTATGCTGCAGAAATAGTAGAATACCTTATTTTTCGTAAGTAGCTTGAATACAGGTAAAAGGTTGGCAACTTTCATTATACACAACCATGTCTGTTTAATGTTTGTTCGCTAAGTTTTCCAAGCTCCAGATAAGTAGCTGAAGATCTTGAATTGTTTTGAGTCTCCTTTATGTTGAGCAGAAACTGACACCATAGCTGTTTTGTTGATTACATTTTGAAAATAGCTATATTTACAAAATTAATTCTTTTCCTGTGATTGTGTTTTGTCTTTGAAACCTCTGCAGTTGGTCTCACAATTGCTCATGCAACTAGCATGGTTGCTAAAAAGCTATACTTTCACTAGCTTTTCAGTATCCTCTGTTTTAGAATCAAAGCATTTAACTTTAGCCCTTCTACAGAAATTCATTTGTAGACCACCTAGATTAATACTTTCAATCCTATTATGTCAGCTCTTATGTGTATAAGACAATGCTGTAAGAGGTGCATCCTGAGTTCTACAAGGCAGATGTGATGCTCAGGTGCTGCAGGTTGGACTTATTTAATGGCTGCAGACCCCCAAGCACCATGTTGAAACAAATGCTAAGGCAAGAGATAAATTTGCAAAGGACCAAATTTAGTCAGAATTCCTGAAAAAGAATTGTGAATAAGATGCAAGTATTTTGCTCTTTTGAAGGAAAAACTTACTGGGGCATAAAGGCAAGCTCAAGCAGCTTTTAAAATTATGTTTTTACAGGAATTAATGACTTTGGGGAAACATTGGTTTACTTCTGACTCTTGGCAAATCTGTAAGTTGTGGTAAAGACAATGTAATTTGCTGCTGTCTGATACAGTTGACTCCAAAGTGGGCATTATTGAATCAGTAGGAAAAATAGTACCTAACTAGCTTTAGTTAAATAACACAACTAGAAGTTTAGATATAAGACTGCCTTGGAAAGAAATTGAAATGTCTCTCCATGGTATAAAATAATAAGCTAGTTTGGGAGGGGTTTTGTTTCTGAAGGTAAGTGTGGGTTGGTCATGGCATTTATCAGACCTAATTAACACATAGGCCTATCAGGACAGACACTAAAAAGGAAGGTTAGTGTTTTGTATTTGTGCATCCCCAACAAAGTTATAGTACAGCTGTTACTGCATCAGTAGCAGTATATCTGTATGTAGTGGCATGTTTGACGAGGCCTTGGGTGATATGATATAGTGTGAGGTGTCCCTGCCCATGGCAGGGGGGTTGGAACTTGATGATCTTAAGGTCCTTTCCAACCCTAACTATTCTATGGTTCTATGTTTTCCTTACGTTCTTGTAACTTCACATTTCTGAGGAGTGCAGTGTCTCTGTGCAATCTGAAATGACTGCATTTGGCTGTAAACTGAAGTGGCAGTATTGCTATGCTATGCGGTGTTGCAGTAATCCACCTTGGAACACACAGAAGTAGCATCTTTTGGAAAAACAAACAAAACCAACTGGTTTATTGCTATTTAACTTGCTTTAAAAATGTGTGTCACAACTTCCAGCTGAAAAAGTTCAGATGATGCCACCTTCTGCACTGTAGCTTGCAGCCATTCCTTTTGTCTCTGTTAATGATCACTGCTTTCACCAACCACATTGGTATTTCTGCAGTTGAGGGCAATCATGGTGTATATGCTTCTGATTAGGAAAATTCCAGCTATGAATGTGAAGTAGCTGCCATAAATGAGAAACTGAGCAATGGCAGTGGGGAAGAAAGATAAGGAAAAATTAAAAACTACTTCTACTCTTAGGTAGTAACTTAAGAGTGTCCCTCTGCTGCTGCCTTCCCTTCCATGCTACCCACACCCCAAAATGATCCCATCTTGAAAGGATTCAAGAAGTCTGGATGCTTGACTTCATACTTTAGGAAGTCTGTGGCTGTAAAATGAGAGGAGGATACTGTACTATGTGCTTCCTCTCCCCACGTCAGTTAAGGGAGGAGGACAGCTATCCTGCACTTCTTGGCTCTTCTCTGAAAAGATGGAAGCTAAAGATTTGAACCTCATTCTGTACACAAGTTTAAACTTCATATTTAGAAATTGAATGGGAAATTGTGGGATCACTAACTTCTCAGAATTACAGTAACTTAAATGTGCATCCATGGAAACAATGTATCTTAGAATTACCCTAGTAATAAATCTGTAGGTTGCCTTTCAGCTTGCTTCCTGCTTCTGTTGGGATATTCTGACAGTAAATTTGTGAATTTGAAGCCTTTGAAGAAATGAACAAAACAAAAACAATAGTGAGTAATAGGTGGTGGTCTTTCCCTTCTGCTCTATGAAAACACTCTTGAAATTATTAGAGAAAAGCAAAATTAGCAGGACTGGGGGACAACTAGGTCGCAGTAGCTACTGCCAGTGCACTTCAGATGAACCTGTTTTTCAAGTGAGTAACTGCCCTAAGCTAGGACATAACCCAGTATATTACCAAAGGCTAATCGTGGAGTAGAACCCTCTTTTGGAAGAAGGGAGAGGAACTGAGCAGCACAAGTAATGTAGCTTACCTGGGTGCTGATACCGAGTCCCAGACCTTTTGAATCTACTACAAGAACAGTTAAAATTGTCTGAATCACCAGTGCAACGAAGTTGTTAAAGCCAAACATCAAAGCATAACGCTCCATGCTTAGATTGACGGCAATCTGAAACCTGAAAATGAATGTGCAGGAGAACAAAATCATGGAGAACAAATACATCTGCAGTTTTACTTATGGGGGGAAGTTTGGGAATAATTTAATGTGCACGGTGAATTCTTCAAAGGACAAAGCCTTAGCTATTAAGCTTCAACAGCACCATTTTGGCAGAAGCCTGGCTTCGGTGCTTTTGTGCATCCTACTTATCTTGAGTGGATATTTTAGTTTAAGACTTGTGCATGATCATTTGATCATTTAGAGAGTACTTGTACATAGATCATTAGAGAACTAGGCGTAGGATAAGATTGTTTCTGACTTGGAATAACCTGTTGTAATAGGTCATAAATATAAGCATAATTTTTATAAGCTAGAAATATGTGCTGCTGTCATGACCCATTTAAAAAATTTATTTCTATGAAAGCTTTCAATACAGGTAAATTTGAAAGTGTGACACTGATTTAAATTAATTAAAACAGTTGTGTATTATACTTACGTTGCTATTGTTATAAGGAGTATATAACATACTTTAAAGACAAGGTAACCAGCATAACATGCCCAGATGTTATCAGTAAAGTGCATGAGAAACAGAGAACCAGCATCCATTGCAGAGAAAATTCCCAAAGCCAGTTCTCCATAAAGATCCCAGTTTACTTTGACATATCCAACTGCCATGGATGTTGCTGAACCTAAAAATGTAAAAGTAGTAATTGGAACTCTGAAACTTTATCCTTCTAAAACCATTGCATAACTGTGTAAATGGATCACACCAGGAGCTCTGGTGACTGTTACAGTTGCAATGGGCTTTGGTAATGGTGTGGTCTGTATTTTCTGCTAGTGGTGTGGGAGACTTCTGTTGGTTTGGGTGTTTTTCTCCTTGCTTACAGAGCCTGCACAAACTGTAGTCCTCTTGAGAAAGTGCCTCATGCCTAAGGCTGGGGGCAGCAGTGCACAGTCTATTATTGCTTTGTTTTTTGACAACTGTGAGCAGAGAGAACAATCCTACCAACCATTTTCTGCCAAAATATAAATGGACTTTTTCCTTCATGGAAAGATCTTTATGAAAAGAAAATCTGTTGCACTCCATGCTTGTTTTTTTTTTTTTTAATCTATATATTTTTATTATTTTTCAATGAAAATGTAATTGTAGTTTTTGATAAATTTATGAACTGCATTTCTCAATGCCTTATTGACCTTCACATATAGTAAAAAACTTGACTGTAATATGGTATAAAAGAACTCCAGGCCTTGAATCATTTTCTAGTTTTTCATGGGGCTTTTTTTTGTTTTGTTTTCAGTTGTGGTTTTTGTGGTTTGTGAGTTTTTGGGTTTGCTGGGATTTTTGTAATCTCTGCTTTCCCAGTGTCTCCAATCCTGAGGCATTGATCAGGATACAGATGCAGTCACAGTATATTTATTTGTTCAGGAGCACTTACCCTGAAGTGATCTTTAGTTGACAGTCTTAAACAGACTATCTAGAGCAGAGTAGCTGTTAATATGCTCTTATAATTCTTAAACCACCCAGCTTAAATTATATTTGAGGGAGGCATATGAAAGGTGTCATTGCACAGGGTTTTTGAAGTGTTTACTTTGGGTTAAATTCATGGTCTAAACAGCTGTGATCTTAAACACTTAAAATGCTTTGGCGGAATGAGGCTCCCTTAAGAAAGGGAAGCTTATCTCTATATATTTAAGATGAGTTTCGAAGACTCCACTGATAAAGTTGTAGACCAAAAGCATAATGTGCACACTGTTTTGGGTATTATATATTGGAGGTTGTTGCTGTTGACCTTGGCCCTATTAGAAGAGATAGAAAGGTATGAATGACATTGCTGAAGAATACCATCAGCACAGGACAGGTTAGAAGTAATTGGTAATGATCTTTACTTACCTAGAAAAGTTGCAATTGCTTCAACAGCTCCGTTGTACACCGCAGAGCTGTGAGAGGGGGCTCTGAAGTCCCACAGCACTTGGATATAATTCAGGACCTGGTTAAAGCCTGCTGTAGCCAGAGCCCACCACAGGGACCAGTAGAGAAGTTTCCTAGAGCTGTAGCAATCCCTCAAGTCCTTGCTCAGCTGCACCAGAACCCTGAGCACATGATTCTGTGGCTTGGCATTACCAGCCTGCTGTTCAGGGGCTGGTCCCACGTCAGCAGATGGAGAGCTCTTGTCCTCTTGACAGCTCAGTGGCCTGTCGGAGCTGACCGTAGCCACTGTTTTGTGTGTTCCTGGGAGAGCTTCTGCGATGCGTTTCCTGTGGAAGAACATACTCTTCTGGGGCATTGGGAGGAAGAACGAACACAGGAATGCCAGGGACACAGAAGCCAGAGTAATGGCGTTAAGGTGAAAGTAGGATACATCTGCTAAGGAAACCAGCAGCTGTCCCAGCACAGCACCAGTGGTGGCTGCAACCAGAGTGATACTTCTGCAATAGCTCGTCACTCTCTGATAGTGATCAGTGCTGACAACACTGTAGATGTAGGCGTAATAGGCGACCTCGGTGGCTGTCACCATCCCGTAGAAGAATTCCACTATCTGCATGGCCACCACTCCACGTGCGAAGAGGAGCAAAAGCCACGTGACGATGAAGCTGATGCCTTGGAGGAGGAGGACAGGCTTGTAGCGCATATAGTCTGTAATGAGGAAGACTGGGAGAAGGAGTGCAAGATAGGAGTATGTCCAAACTGGGAAAACCTGGTTTGTAACCTAGAAGATAACAAAAGAAGACTTTTCTTTCTTTTTTCTACTAAATTAATTTGAAATGTTTCTGAGGCTTTTTGATCATGGTGTTGAAGGATCACAGTTGTAACAGGAAACACTGGATTGTGTGAATTGCGCAGGCTTAAATTGCCTTGGGGTTGGACTAGGGGATCTCCAGAGGTCCCTTCCAACCCTAATGATTCTGTGAGTCTTTGAATCTGTAAGCAAATTATGAAACTGTAAATGAGCTCCTTCAGGAGGCAAACACAGTAATGCTAGGCTCCACTAAATAGGTAGATTGGCTGAAAAATAATTCCAGTAAAAGCCTATTTTCTGCCTTAATATTTGCTACTGCACATCAGGAATTACTGTTCTTCATATTAGCTGTATGTGGGTGAACCAATCTTGTCTTTCCTAATTATACCATAGCTCCATGACTCAGCTACTTGTTAACGATGCCCACTGTTGTGGGGAAGTGTACACCCAAGGCAGTCAGTGCTGAACAGAGGAACAGAGCAAGGCAACTTGAAGCACATGGTCTCGTCAAAAAAAAAAAAAAAAAAAACCCCAAAACCCCCCACAAACAACAAAACCCACCAAAACAAAAACCCACCACCAACAATAAACCTCCCCCCCAAAAAAAAAAACAACAAAACACCCCAGCAGGTAAACAGACAAAAAAACCCCAAACCCTACAGCTTTTTAAAGTATGAATCTGGCCCCACAGGCTAATGAATGTATAGGGCAGCCCTGTAATGTAGGTAGCAATCCAACAGCTCATCTGGGGAAGTCCCCTTGGTTATCATTTGCAATCACTGTGTCATTGTCAGTGTAATCCATTCTGTGGTAAATATAAATAAGTCTTAGTGTTGCCCCTCTTCTGAGGTTCTAGGCTGAGAGGAACCAGTTGACCTGACTTTGCTGAAAATATCAGTTTCTTGAACAACCATAATAGTGGTTTCAAAGTCTTAAGAATGTAGGGACTTCAGTTTTGACTTTCTGCAAAAGAGGGGACTCCTTAATCTTTTCCAGAAGCATCTTACATATGAGTTTCCACATAAAATATACATGTATTACTGAACACTTCATCTTGCCTTCAGTTATTGGTATGCAAGTAAGAGTTAATGCTTTAAGCATTTAATTATTACTTAAAAGAATAGTTACTTCTTCAATTGTTAGGTTTTTGTCTGGTCCAGTTAGATAAGGAGTGAGAAAAGATTCTGATGGCCTCATCGTGGAGAAGAATCCATTTGCACATATGATCAGTGTGGGATAAATCCAGCTGCGGCCTACGGCTCCCTTCCAGCAATACATAGTCCTAAACAAAGAAAGAAAAAATAGAGCACAACAGGAATTTTATAAAGATTCTCTTCACAGTTGTTAAAAACTCATTTGCAAGTTTACTTTTAAACTGTCCTTACCCACAGCCCTGCTGAAGCCATAACCAGCAGCTTACTCTGGGCTTGGCAGATGGCTGGCAATGGTGGGGGCTGTCGGGAATGGTGACCCAGAGTTCTTGCTGGTATGCAAACATGACCATAATCCAGTTATCTTGCTTTCTAAATAGTGGGCAGCCTGGACCATGTCCAGCTCTCCTGCACAGCAGCAGGCTGCACATGGGGATCTCATCTCAGGTAGGGATGCCTTGAGGTTAAGAAATTCCTTGCCGCAACAAATTATGGATAAATGATTAATAGCACGTTAACTTTGAAATCTAAATGAAGTGATATAAAGGCTTGATTGTGAATATATAATCCTTTAGACATAGCTGTTGACCAAATCTGGGACTAGGATTGAATCTAGCTGCACTTAGCCTCTTTCTAAGAAGGAATTGATAAAGCAAGAGGGTCCTTCCTGAATCTTGCACCTCAGTGGGAGGTATCACTGACGGTTTTGTTCTACCATGCCCTCTTACGCAGTAAATAATCAAACGTACCTTGCTAGTGAGTCTTGTAAAACCACTGTCACATTTACCATTGAAATTAAAGTATGTTCTTGCCTCTTGTGAGTGAAGTGCATGACTCCGTCTGTGACACCCAGTTCTGCTAATGTTTCTCTCGCTAAACCTGCCAGTGATTACAGATGCAGCTTGTAAATGAACAACTTTGATCCAAGTGCATTGGTGGCAGTAAGCTCCAGCCTTTGTATTGTCTACCAAAGGTTGTTTTTAGTGACAGAATTGAGTGGATGTATCGTAGTGAAAGGATGAAGTTCCATTACAATCTCACTTCTGAATGAGTGAAACTGTGAGATTAAGGTTCTATGTCAGCATGCTCAAGAAGGCTTTTTCTTTTTTTTTTTGGTTAATTTGCAGCCTGAGAGCCAAGTGGAACAATAGAAGTACAAGCCTTTCTGCAGACAATAAAAAGCCACCAGTCAGCTTGCAACCCATTTTAAGCTCAGTTTCTTCAAAATGCTTTAATACTTACCATATTTCTTGCACTTTAGTCATTTTAGTGGGGAAAGAAAGATACAGAAACTATCTGCTCATGGTACCTGCTCAGTCCTAGAAAAAAAGAATATTGACTTCATTTTTGAAAGTAATGATCAAAAGGAAAAGTGGGATTTGTTTCTTCACAGTAGTTGGCTGCAAAAAGAAGTCTAAAGAGATTAGGGGTTGGGGTTTCTGAAGCTTATTTTGCTTGTTTTGCCTTAGAAAGTCAATTCCACTGTTCCTGGAAAGCAAGCAAAACAATGTTCTGAAACATAACAGAATGAAAGCAACACATTGATATTTAATCAAGCTGATACAAGCTATTCCTTTTAAATAGCAGAATTTTTTACATCAGGCACTTTCATAAATGCTTATACTTGCACTGTGTGATTGTATTTATTAAAACTTAGCATAAATAGTATGTTGTTAAGGCAGTATTTCTGTGACCTCAGAGGAATGTTACAAAAACCAGTCTGAACCTTAAAACTTTATTTTAAATGATTGCCTCTAATTGCCATCTTTCTCTTACAAATTGCTGCATATAAAATCATAGAATCACAGAATAGTTAGGGTTGGAAAGGACCTTAAGATCATCTAGTTCCAATCCCCCTGCCATGGCCAGGGACACCTCACATTAAACTATGTTACCCAAAGCTCTGTCCAACCTGGCCTTGAACGCTGCCAGGGATGAAGCATTCACAGCTTCCCTGGGCAACCCATTCCAGTGCCCTTACAGTAAAGAACTTCTTACTTATAGCCAATTTAAACTTTCCCTGTTTTAACCCATTACCCCTTGTCCTGTCACTACAGTCCCTAATGAATACAGCCTATACTATCTTTAGATCTGCTTTGAAATATTTTGATATGCTACCTTTTCAAAATAAGACTACATTAAAACCTGGACTTATCAGTAACATCAGCATAATCTTGCATTACTTGCAAATGCACTGAGAAAATGAGTGGCCAGCATGCTTCCAAATAACTCCAAAAGTAACGAATTACCTGTCAAAGCTGCGGCTGTGGTGCATTTCCTGTGGATTCATGTGCAGTTTCTTCCTAGGATGACTTCTGTCTTTTGAAAGAGAAGTCAGAAACCACCCTTCAGGATTGCAGGTAGTAAGAAATTTCTGCCTGTTTCTTAGAAGTTCATTCTAGACTTCATAAAATGTTAACAGACTTTATGTAATAATAATTCAACAGAGTTCTTGCTTGCAGAATTTATCCATGAAGATTGCAGGGGAAGCTTTTTCCTTTACAGGTTTTGTCAGCAAACTAATCTAATTTTTAGATAAAGCTTTAAGACTCACAGTGGCTAATGATTAATACAAACTGACATAGCAGGAATGCAATCATGATTGCATTTCTGTGTTACTGAATACCTTTGAAAGCTTTGGACTCTGATTCATGGGTAAAACACAGCATCCATTTTACAGTTTGGACTCACCCTGACCTACTCCTGTGCATAGTGTGGTGGCCTCTGGGCTCATGGGGTCTTTTCTATCTGTCCTGGCTTTGCTGGGGATGAGGGGAGGTAGGACATCCAACAACTCATACTATTAGTTGCCCAGGAATTGGTTCCGTATAAGGACCAATCTGTCATTTAAGAGTAAATTGACAAGAAGATGAGCTTCTAAGTCTATCCTCTAGGCTAAAAAAGTCAAACCTGAAGTACTTCAGAGAAATGCTGCTGCTTTGCTTTCCTTAACTCAGTGATTATTTATTTTTAATTTAATTATTCTATTGTATTTTTTTAATTGTTTTTTTAGGCTGGGCTCCCTACACCTTCCGCTGTTTGTCAGAGGGCAGAGTTAACTGTGAAGCCTGTTGTTGGAGTGGGTATTGACAGTGGGAGCATGCTGTGGCACAAGGGGCTCTGTATACTATTCAGAGCAGCTCTGTGAGCTGAACAGAGCCTGGTCTTGTTCTACAGGTGTGGAAAGCTCTCACACCGCTTGGAGTGGGTAGTGCAACCAGGCAGGCAGTGTTCAGAGAAGCCAGGCTTGCCTCTGCATTTCTTTACCAGTGATTACAGAGAAAGGGAAAGAACCAGTGGGAAGATGCTGCTGGGTAGGTCTACTGGACTGCTGAAAGGTGGCTGCTGACTAGCATTTCTCTGGTAAGCTGTGCAGTGCTGGGTTAATACCTTCTTGCTTTGAATGCAAAGATACAATTTGTTTGCTGCCTTGTTGGCCAGAACTGGGCCTTATCAGCTCGCTGGACTGTACCTTCATAGAAGACTAGTGCCCAAACCTACCAGTGTTTCAAAGGTAGGTAGTGTTGTGTTGAAAGGGGGGTGTAGCTATGGGGAGCGATGTGCTTGGCTTTGGTTTTTCATATTTGCGTGGAGTCCATTAGTATGCTGAGAGAAAGATAAAGAGTGAATGCTAAAACCTTCAAGGACAGGTGGATTGGTTCAGTTTCCTTTTCCTACAGAACTAGGGCCTGTGGTTCCAGCCTTATAACCTGCTTAGCCTCAACTACTTCCACTTCAAAGTGTGTAAGTACAAGAATACACAGGTAGATGTGTGCATCTTACCGTTTTGGATGAAGTCTCTGGTTCCTGGGTTAACACTGATTCACAGCTGAAAACATGGGGTAACATAAGGTCTTACCGTTCTCTTCTGCTTCCAATGTGTTATGTCCTTCATAACAATTTGAAGAGCTGTCATCTTCCTTTTCTATTCCCCCAGTGCTCCAAAGTCCCAACCTAGGAATCTTTCTTTTGGAAATTCAAGAGAATAGGAATAGAGTTTTTTTCTTTTCTTTTCTTCTTTTTTTTTTTTTTTTTAAGTCTTATCTGTTTTACAAAAAGTACTTTCTACATCTGCAAAACACATACATTGTGTCTACTTGGTTGCTTTGCTCCTTACTGGCATCCCATGTACATGGAAGGCAGTGAGTTCTGACCAGTTCAGAATGGAGGAATTTTTATTGTTATTTCTACCAACTTTTCTAGATTCGTTCCTGCAGCTTATTATTGCCTTTTTTTTTTTCTTTTATGAGATGTGACACAGAAATATTTGTTAACTTTCTGTACCAAAGGCAGTTTGTGGAGCTGGACATAACATGTTCTTTTTCATTGAAACAAAGTCTAATTAGATTCTAGTCCAGGACTAGTACCTAGTTCTTGAACTAAATGCCTCAAGAGCATTTAGTAGTAGTAGTCTGGGTGACATGGTTTAGTGGTAGATGTCCCTGCCCATGGCAGGAGGGTTGGAACTAGATATCTCGAGGTCCTTTCCAACCCTAACTATTCTATGACTCTATGATTCTAAGAGAAGATTCCTACTCACAAGAAAAAGTGAAATAAAACAGTCTTTGCTCTACTGGACTTTGTCCTCATTTCTTCAATCAGGAATATCATGCCCTTGATTTTGCAGTAATAAAAGATACTTACTACTTAGTGGAGACTAAGTAAATCTGCTTTTACAGCTGTTCTGCTTAGAAGCAGTTTATAACAGAGAGTGCCCACGCAAAACACGATAGTAAACTAAAAGCCTAGAAAATTAGCTGGGTTCATTTTGTCAAGTCATACTGATTGTTCTTATTACTTGAAACAAATTGATTCTCTCCTGCCTGTTTTCACCTCTGGACAGTTTGTCTAGTTGCAGTATATGACAACTGTATGAAAAGCACATAGGTCTGTAGAAATGATAGCTTGTGTGTCTACAGGAATAATATTCTTTAAATGTCAAGTAGCATCTATTTTTATTAGAAGTAGGTATTGGAAGCTAGAAGCAAATAGCAGTACAGAAATAACTTCAACATATGGATATAATTTATATTAGGTATTCACTATACAAACTCATTTATAGCCCCTTTTTTCTTCTCCTGGACTAACTGTCCTTTGTGCTGGACTAAATTAGCTGTAGGACTTGAAGCTTCTTGATAAATTCTGAGATGCTGATCCTGCCAAATCCTTGGACAAAATCAATGGACCTCCTTCATTTGGCACTCAAAAGCACACATGATGCTAGCTTTTCGCTTCAGTTATAAATTTTCTTTTGATGTTTGTGTTAATCTGGAGTTTTCCTGTGCAGAATAAGCTAAATTTCTCCACAATGTAGTTCTCTGGTTTTAGTCTGTATTACTCAGTCCTTTTTTGATATTTTTTTTTTCTTTTGCTGTTGAAATGGGAAGACACTCAGTCCTGAATTTAATTTTACTGGAAGCACAAGGAAAGGAGGAAGGGGTTTCATTTTGTTTTGACTCTGAAGTTTTTTCATTCTGGGTTGAGATTGTACTGAGTCCATAGCAGTGTTTAGGTCGTGGCTTTCAAGTGTGGGCTGAGCAACAAGTGTGGCTTAGCAGTGTTTTAGTGAAACTTCTCAGGTAGGTTGTGCAAACCCTGCTTTTCTGAACCCTTGTGTGCAAAATGCCTGCTTCTGACATGGGCTTTTAAATTAGAAGGGAGGAGCCTGTCATCAAATTGCCTGTAGTTAGGAAAGACTATAATGATGCAAATACAGCCCCTTCTTCCTTGGTTCCTTGGTGGGGAGATAGACCCCTTAACTTTTGTGCATAAGCAAAGGTGCATGGAAGCAGCTTGTCAACACCATATACAAGAGCTAGAATAAGCAAGGCAGGGTTAACTCTAATCTCTGCCATTGTGTACAGTGGAATGCCAAAATGGTTGCTCTATCCTTGTATGTAAATAACTTCTATCAAGCTATTTGTAAGTAAGTAAATAAGAACCTAAAGCAACTTATCTTTTTCTTCTTGGCACAGTGCTATTATGATGATCTCTTAGCTGGCATATGTTGTAATGGAATGCTGTAATGATTCAGCATAGCTTTTCAGGGCTGTGTTGTACATTCAGATTGCACTGCTGTTCCCTGCATGCTGCAGTAGAAACTCTTCTCCTGCTAGGGCCTGGCCATGTGAGGTTGTCTGCCTGACTCATACAGCCATGTTATATAGCCAGCTACAGTTGCTCTTCGTAAGATCTTGCTATTTTCCTTTAGCATTTGCTTGAGACAAGTGTGCAAATGCTTCTGATCAAGAAAATTCCACTTATGACTGCAAAGTAGCTGCCATAAATTAAAAACTGGGAGGGGGAGAGAAAAAGACAAAGGAATTAATGAAAAACACATTAGGGAAACAGTGCTGCTTTTTTTTATTTGTTTTTTTGTTGTTGTTTTGTTTTGGTTTTTTTGAGATGTCAAGCACTCTTTTGTTTACCTGTGTTCTGGCACACTTTCTTTATGCTCAAGTTTTTACTTTGTGATTAAGCAAAATCTTAGCTTTTCCAGCAAACAGCAGATCTTTGAGGCATAGAGAACTGCCCCTTGCTTCCATTCTTATGCCTCTTAATTAACATCAGGGGGTAAAGGATAGGAACAGGATTTTTTACTATTTGTGCAAAATATAGAAGTAGCTTCATTACCTGTGGTCATGAATATTGCAAGTGACTTTTGATCAGTATTTCCAACAACAGAGGCAAGGCTATTTATGAAGTCTTCATATTCCTGTCCTTAATTTCAAAGTTTTGGTTTTAGTGTTTAATTCAATCTTTAATTTTTTAAAATTACTTCTGCCTTCACTGTGTGGAATATCTGAATAGCTTTAGTCTTCTTCCACAGAGTAGGAAGCTGCCTCAGCTGAGATCGCATTTAAGAAAGTGCTGAAGTCGGTACATTTCACTTCATTCTGACATGAGTGGAATTGGGCTGACTGAAGTTAGGGACACTTTTGAGATACCATATCCCACCCCAACTTAAGTGCGCAAGCTATGGGCAAGACACTTTATTATTCACATTGAGATACAGACCAGGTTTGCTTCTGCTCTGGAACGAGAAGGCAGGTGTCCTTCCTTTTCACATGAGCTGAAATTAATTCATTAATCTAGGCTGTGTTTCACAGCCTTGAACTTTCCTAACAACATGTAGCCATGTTGATTCTACATCTAAGAAAATCAGAGGATGCTATTCAGTGTCCTATTAATTAACAATCTGATCAGATAGCAGTGCCTCATTATTTATGCTCTGCTGTATTTGCCTTTGAATAGTTAAAGACCAGTATCTGTAATCCTAAATATTGCACTAAAAGTTGAAAGGGAATAATTATGGTAGGCATGAGGGAAAAGCAAGATGTATAGATTTCTATAGAAGAAAGAGGGAATTAAATTGTCCTTTGGAATAGCAATTTCTTTCTTGGTAAGCTTTTGAAAATTAAGTAAATTAATTTAAATTAATTAAATTACTATTAACTTACTTCCTGTTTACTTAATCAAAATTAAGTAAATTAATTTTTAATTAAGTAAACAGGAAGTAAGTTAATAACACTTACCTGAATCACTATGTCCAGTCCCAGGCCTCTTGAATCCACAATAACTACTGTAAGAATGGTCTGAATCACCAGTGCAATAAAGTTGTTGAATCCAAACACCAAGGCATAACGTTCCATGCTCAGGTTGACTGCGATCTGGAACCTAATATGAGACTGGCATATCAATTACTTCACACTGGGTGGAAAGCTGTTGCCTTCCATTTACTTGATGAAGGGAAACGATTCAAGCAGATGATATATGGAGGATGGAGTAAATGATGTTTCATTTGTTTGTAGAATGGACTGAAATGGTTCAGGTGTGATCCACTATAATGTACTAAGAACCACCAAAATGAAAATAGAAGATTCACTTGGTTTCATTCAAGATAGATAGGCATAATCTTGTAATGCATTTCAGTATAGCAGGTTTTTCAAAAGTTATCTGAATAATTTGGGGTTTTGACATATGCATCTGGCATTTTTGTTACTAAAATAGTATGGTATGTCTAAAGATGTTCCAATCAAAAAAATAACTGGTGTAATAAAAATGTGTTATATTTATTACACAGATTAAATATAATATTTGTTATTCTATTTTCATATTTCTGACAACAAAATAGCTTGCTCTCCTAAGAGATACTGTCTGAGTTTATCTAATATTCTCCTTTTATTCCTGCTTTACATCATAATACTATTAAGGATTCTATGTGTAAACCTACGCTGGGAAACACTATGCCAAACACTTTCTTGCATTCTTGTTTGCAGCATGGTAAAAGTCTATCAGCAAGGTCGTTGAGATATCAGGGGATCTTAAAGGATGGTTGTCAAAGAATTCTTGTCTCTACTGTTCAATTTGCATCTTTCATGTCAGGAAGGAGGAAAATAGTGTATATGTTTTGCTGTTACTATTGCCTTTAGTAATAAAGATATGTTGTACCTTGTTTAGTTTCTACCTGGTAAATGTTCAATGTCCTTTTGGTAGTTTTTCTTTCATGGGTATTTAGAAAAACAAAATCTACATAACTAGACATTTAAGTGTCCTTGTCTTTACCTAATCAGTTATGTCCAGCATTAGATCAGCTACCTCTGAGTAAAAGGAGGGATGCCCAAAGCAAATCTGAAGCACTGTTAGTATTCTGTGTGCGACGGCAGCACTGTAAGGTTTTATACTTACGTTGCTATTGTTATGAGGAGCATATAGCATGCTTTGAAAATGAGATAGCCAGCGTAACATGCCCAAATGTTGGTAGTGAAGTGCATGAGAAGCAGAGAAACAGCATCTATTGTAGAGAAGACCCCTAAGGCCAGTTCTCCGAAAAGGTTCCAATTAATTTTCACGTATTGTACTGTGAAAGATGTTACTGAGCCTAGAAAAAGAGAAGAAAACATGTAAATGTTGTATCTGTTCTATAGTATATATCTCCAAATCTTGCCACTCATGCCAAAAGGCGATGCTGAATAATAGAGTAGTTCTGAAGTGTTTTGAAAGCACTTCTAATTACTTCTGAAGTCATGCAGGTGACTGGTCATTTTTAGATAACTGCATAAATTAAGTCTTTGCCATTCCATTCTTTATATTTTATTCCATTTCACATGATAAACTGTTATGTAGAAGGATTCATTATTTAGCTGTCTCTACCCAGCCTATATTTCTAGAGAGAGAATCAGGGACACAGTTTGGAGCTCAAGAAGAACAATTCTTCCAGCTTGTACTTTATAAGTAAGCTAGTAAACCTTCTTGTTTAATAGTTTAGCTCTGTGCAGCTCATAAAGGGGCTAAGTGGTCAGAAAAGGGAGTTTTGTGTGATACCAACTGAGTTTATTCAGGGAACTGAGGATTGACAGTTTGCTTTTGGTGGGCCTGCGATAAAGATGCATCTGTTGAGAAAGGAAGCACCTGACTGTTCATCTTAGGAGCCTCTTGGAATTTGAAAACTTCTGCACCTCTGCAATGAGAAATAAATGATTCCATGAGAGAAAGGAATTCATCAAGGAGCAGACACTTCAGGAGTTAAGTGCTTCTAATTCATGATTCAGTTGGTCTATTTTGTTGCCTACTTCAAGACAAGAGTAATTTTTAATCTTTGAAGTATCTGTTTCTCCTTGATAACTGTAATGATGAGTTATGATATAGATGTGTTTATTTTTTTGCCTGGTGGATCACACCCCATTGTCTTGTGCAAGTTCTTTACAGCAGCACAATAGAATATGAGAAACACTGCCAATTCAGGGTGGTATATTCTGATGTTACCTTTCAATAACATCACTTTGCTTGCCTGGTGTGGGCATCTGCTTCCAGAGCAAAAGTGTAATGATTAATGTCAGTAGCATAATGAATTCAATAAATTCTTTTCCTGCAAATCTCTGTATCCTGGAATAATGAAAATTCCTTTTTTTGGTCATGCTGCATAAGAGTATTTAACTAGAAAAAGATCTTAGCGTGAAACGGTTATGTTGTTTTTTCTGCAAAAAAAAATTAAAAATGAAAAAATTCTCATCTGTATAAACTGGTACCATTGTTATAAAAGCTGTGTGATACTTTGTCTGGGAGCAAAGAAACACCCAACAACCTCATTCAAAGAAAGATGGGTGTCCCTGAGTGGATTTAGCACCTGAATGTGAGTCTGTGTGACTTGTACATGTTCTTCATACTGGTAGGATAAAGTTGGGTGTTCCAGTTTGTCCCAGTCCTAAAACTGAAAAAAAACACCCCAAAACCCAAACTGAACCAACCAAAAAAACAAGCATAACTTTCATTTGAACGATTTTGTACCTCAACGACCTAGGTCTTGAATGCAGAATGCATACCCTGACTTCCTGGAGTGTAAGTGATGGAATGTCCTTTAAAAGTGTTCTGAAGTAAAATGTTAGAGACTGGTTTTATGATAGATGCTTAGACACTGACTTACTCAGAAAAGTTGCAATTGCTTCAACAGCTCCGTTGTACACCGCAGAGCTGTGAGAGGGGGCTCTGAAGTCCCACAGCACTTGGATATAATTCAGGACCTGGTTAAAGCCTGCTGTAGCCAGAGCCCACCACAGGGACCAGTAGAGAAGTTTCCTAGAGCTGTAGCAATCCCTCAAGTCCTTGCTCAGCTGCACCAGAACCCTGAGCACATGATTCTGTGGCTTGGCATTACCAGCCTGCTGTTCAGGGGCTGGTCCCACGTCAGCAGATGGAGAGCTCTTGTCCTCTTGACAGCTCAGTGGCTTGTTGGAGCTGACCGTAGCCACTGTTTTGTGTGTTCCTGGGAGAGCTTCTGCAATGCATTTCCTGTGGAAGAACATACTCTTCTGGGGCATTGGGAGGAAGAACGAACACAGGAATGCCAGGGACACAGAAGCCAGAGTAATGGCGTTAAGGTGAAAGTAGGATACATCTGCTAAGGAAACCAGCAGCTGTCCCAGCACAGCACCAGTGGTGGCTGCAACCAGAGTGATACTTCTGCAATAGCTCGTCACTCTCTGATAGTGATCAGTGCTGACAACACTGTAGATGTAGGCGTAATAGGCGACCTCGGTGGCTGTCACCATCCCGTAGAAGAATTCCACTATCTGCATGGCCACCACTCCACGTGCAAAGAGGAGCAAAAGCCACGTGACGATGAAGCTGATGCCTTGGAGGAGGAGGACAGGCTTGTAGCGCATATAGTCTGTAATGAGGAAGACTGGGAGAAGGAGTGCAAGATAGGAGTATGTCCAAACTGGGAAAACCTGGTTTGTAACCTAGAAGAGGGAATATATGTTTTGTTATTCTTGAGGAAATGAAACTCATTTATCTTTAAAAGATTATGTAGGAGGAAGCTTTTGCTCTGAAGGGATTAATAAAACATATATCCGCCCTAAAGCAACATGTGATTGTTGAGCGGGCAAATGGATCTTAAATCTCTTAAATGGATTTTTTATTTATGTTATCTGCTGCAAGCTGTAACCTACCAAAACTGGTTGCAGTTGTGGGTTTTTTTTGTTGTTTGGGTTCTTCTTCTTCTCTTTTTTTTTCTTAATCTTATAAAAAATTGTTTCAAGTTTTACTTTTCTATTTTTCTGCTCCGTACATGAGAGTAAAACCATACCTCATCTGTGGTCAGGTTTTTCTCTGGTCCTGTTAGATACGGTGTTAGGAAAGGTTCTGATGGTTTCAGCATGGAGAGGAATCCGTAGAGGCAGAGAATCAGGGTGGGAAAAGTCCAGGTGTTGCTTTCCTCCTGCTTCCAGCAGTCCATGGCCTCTGCAGGGAAGCTGAGGAGGAAGTTTTAGAAGGATGATGCTGCCTATGCAATCTTGTAACTGATTTTGATTTTGTGGTCTCTAATGCTCAGGGATGCTCTTTAGAGGCTGGAATTTGGAAAACATTTTTCTTCATGATGTTAAAGTGTACAGCTTTTCCTTACATTTGTCTACTTTGTCTTTGTAGGTAGAGTATAAAGAATGGTTTGGGATATCTTTAACTGGGAGATAAACCTTGCTGTCATTCAACCTGCACTGACTAAGCTAACCACAGGAAAAGCCTTTCTAGACAAAAGTTGCTGAAGACAGCTGAGCACTGAAATTTCACTTGGCACCATGACAAGTACCTTGTTGAATGCCAAGTAACTAGTTCACAATTGCTGTGTCTTCTCTTTCACCCCCTAGATGTGTATTGTTTTGCTGTTATGGATAGCTGGTAACTTTGCAGCCTAACAGATGAGAGTCACTAATAAATATAGAAAGGATGTCAAGCCACATCCTAAGGTGGAATTAACTGTGTCAGAAGTGCAGTTTGATACAGACATTCTATTTTCAATCTATCTATAAAAGAAGTCATTGAAGATAATAGTTCACTCTAAAAGCAAATGAAGCAGATATTTTGTTCTTGTATCTAGCCAAGACTGATGGAATAAATTAAACTTTGCAATTCTGCTGTACAGAGCCCAAAGAGAAGTCAAAATGAGTGTAATTGGGGGTATGCAAAGGAACCAGTAAGTTATACTCCATATTCATGTTTGTATAGGCAATGTCAAGAGTCTAAATGTGTACAATTTAGCTTTTGGAGTGGTCTGGAGGTTGCTTGTTTTTCTCCAAATTTTTTTTGTTTTTTTTTTTTTTCCTTTTCTTTAGTTTCTGTAAAAGCTGAAGAAAGATCTCTCCAAAAACAGTCCCAAAAAATCCCATATCTGTTGGCTATGTCACTCCAGATTGGATGGGCAGAGGATCATTTTATAGGTTGTGATACATAATGTATAAGACAGCAGGCATTATGCATCTTCTTTTCTAACTTCACTCCATGGTGCATATTTTTCTAATGGCCTGATGTACTAAGAAATGGGTGCAGATCAAAGGGAATTTGAATTATTTAATTTTACGCATAACGGCTGAAATCACTGACATGTCATGATTTACAGCAGCAGTAAACTTAATGCATTTCTGCAGTGTGAACCACTAGAGGGCAAACTGATCCCAGAGAAGGAAAAACGTGTATGAGAAGAATGTGAGACACAGAGCGCTCAAAGAAAGAAGTGTTTATGTTCCTCTTTCCTCCCCAGTTGTAATAGCTTCTGCTGCAAGCATGGCTTTGGCAGGACCAGTTTTGGCCCTGCCCAGGATAATACTCACTTAGTCATCGTAACATCCTCTTTCACATGATAATCATTAAAGTGTTACAGTACCCTAACACATCATGTGAATGCTTCATGTGGTACTGACAGGTTCTGAGAAAGGCATCAAGAAGAGGGGGGATGAAGTGCATCTCTAGCACTGTAATGAAGAATATTTGTACAAGTTAGCTCTGTGACCTATCCAGGTTATATTTTGTCCTTCCCAGCCTAGATTCTCCACTCCAGTCTTGGATCTTGCCATGTTTGCTCTCCCCCTGCTAGTCTGTGTGACTCAAAGGCAGCAGGTCTCATGGATCCTTTCAAAATGTCTTGAGCCCTGGGAGGTGAGTGTGGCATACTGCTGTATTCCCAGGGCTCACAGGGTGCTGTGTGCTGCACCTCTGATTCTGTCCATCTGTGCCAGGGCTGTGTCATTGCATATAGTAATTTCTGTTTTGAGCTATATAGGGAAAAACTCAAGGTGTGCCCTGGTCACTGCAACCCTCCAGTCCCAGCATGTGTTGTTTGGGGTTTTCTGCTAGACATGTAACTCTAGCCTGTAGATAGAGTCCGAGGCAGCTGTGTTAGGTTGCAAGGTAAGTCAGATGAGAAGTTTGCCACTCAATTTAAGCAGCTGTGCAGGAAAAAACCTGCCGCTGGTGTTGAGCTCGGAAATGAGGTGGGCTGAGGGCTGTCTTGGGGAGTGGGAGGTGCGTGCTGCTTCATCCACAGCAAGGTGAGTTCTTGCCTTAGATCCCAGCCCTTTGCCATCAATGAAGGGCTCTATTGCAGACTCGCCTCTACCAGCTGCTGGTATAGTTGATGCTTTCTGCATTCATAACTAAAAATCTCTGACAACAAGAACTGTACCTCAGTGCTTAAGGTGGAGGAATCCAACTTGCTCCCAGTCAGCTACCCCTTATAGTTGATTTGTCTTTTATAAATCTAGATTTTTCTTAACTTTTGGAGAGATGATGGGATGTCTTGGTGTCATTCAGCAGCAAAACAGTCCTCTGTTTCTTTTTCCCCCCACCAATTTTTGGGTAGTATTAGAGCTGTCAGCTCTTTCCCCACACAGCCTGACCCAGCCCCCCAGTTCCCCACCAGACTGCTCTCTTCTTTCCTCCCTCTTTCCCTTATTGTTGCAGGATTTTTGATTTTTGAAGTTCATATATAGTCATACCTTGTCTGCTGAAGCTCTTCCTTTCTTACTTCCAAGGGAGAGGTTCCCTTTTAGTATTTCCAGCTTTTCTCCTGGCTGTCCTGTGTGTATTACAGCTACTGGACTCTACTTGGTTTTTGTGCCTTTCCTGTTCTACTGGAATTCCACCTTGCTCTGATGACACCTCCTTTGAAAACATTTCCAGCTGGCTTGCTTTCAGCATCCTTAAAGGAACAGCCAGATAATCCTGCCCTGTCCTGGCCCAAAGGCAGCAGTAGATTGAAACCCACAGTACTGTTTGTTGTTTGGCTGGCAGAAAACCAAGAAAGCTCATCCTGTTCACAAATAATTTTGGATCTATCTGACATAGGGTAAGTGGCTTGAGACCCACCTGTGCTTCAAATTGGTCTGTATTAAAGCAGAACAGTAGTTATGTGTGGGCAATGACAGATGAGGGAGAACAACTACCAGTGTTGTAAGATATAAATGTTTCCCCACTAAATATATGGGTTTTCATACCATTCTGGCAGGTTTTAAAAGTAAAACCCTCTGCTCTCCTTCCCAAGGACTGTTTTTTGTTAGCAAATTTCTCAGATCTTTCTACTGAAGATGGAGATGGCCCTATACTCACCTGCAGAAGAGCCTGTGGGACTCACAACAGTTAAGTATACTATCTTAAATGTATAGATTTGCACAAAAAGTAGAATCATTGAATCAACTAGGTTGGAAAAGGCCTTTAAGATAATCAAGTCTAAGTGTGTACCTACAAATCTAGATCCACTCCCACCCTGGTCCTACAACATTTAGGTCTGGAATAAGGGATATAATACATGTTTGGGCAATGCGCTCAAGATGTATGAGCAGCATGCAGCTGTGGCAAAGAAAGCCAACAGGATGCTCAGTTACATCAACAAGGCATCACCAGCAGTGATAAAGATGCCATTATTCCACTCTACTCACCACCTTTCAGGCCACACCTGGGACAGTGTGTTCAACTTTGGTCCCCACTATAAAAAAAGATATAGATGGGCTGGAGTAAGTCCAGAGAAGATGATATGCCCTAGTGCGCCACAAAGATGATCAGAAGACTGGGAAGCCTGCCACATGAGGAAAGCCTGAGAGAGCTGGGTTTGCTCAGCCTTGCAAAAAGAATGTTTCAGGAAGATCTTATGCCATGTTCCAGTACTTCAAGGGTAGCTATAAAGAAGATGGAGATTCCCTTTTTACAAGGAGTCACATGGAAAAGATTAGCAGTAATTGGGTACAAGGTACTCCTGGGGGGATTCCGATTGGACAAAAGAGGGAAATTTTTCACAATGAAAACAATCAGTCGTTGGAATAATCTTACAGGGAAGTGGTGGATTCCCCAACACTGGACACTAGATTTGCCTGGGCAGGGTGCTGGGTCATCTAGTCTAGGTAACACTTCACTAAGAAAGGTTGGACCAGATGATCCTTAAGATCCCTTCCAACCTGGTGTTCTATGATATAATAATTACTTAGGAATGCAACCAATTCAGTAGGAAAATGATAAATTTGCAATTAACAGTGAATTATCCAATAATTTCAGAGGAAGCCAGCTTCTTAGTGTATACACAGTAAAATGGTATGGTAATTCCAGGGAGATACAGTAACTATGAAAAACTTTAAATTCCCTGATAGGTCAGATATGCAGCCCAGCTAGGCTTTCTTCAACCTCGGCCACATTTTGCAGCCTTTTTGCCTCCTACTCCTCAACAATCAAAGTTATGGGACTAGTGGTGTTAGAGGGGCCACCCCTGCCTATTGCCTTTATCATCTGTGTGTTGCCCCCGTTGTCCATGAATCCATCTAATCCTGCCTGAGATGCTGCTGTATACTTGGAATCTTTTCTGAGGTCTGGGAAACTAATCATAGAATCATAGAATCGTTAGGGTTGGAAAGGACCTTAAGATCATCTAGTTCCAACCCCCCTGCCATGGGCAGGGAAACCTCACACTAAACCATATCAACCAAGGCCTCGTCCAACCTGGTCTTGAACACGGCCAGGGATGGAGCATTCACAACCTCCCTGGGCAGCCCATTCCAGTGCCTCACCACCCTAACAGGAAAGAATTTCCTTCTTATATCCAATCTAAACTTCCTCTGTTTAAGTTTTAACCTGTTACCTCTTGTCCTATCACTACAGTCCCTAATGAAGAGTCCCTCCCCAGCATCCTTATAGGCCCCCTTCAGATATTGAAAGGCTGCTATGAGGTCTCCACACAGCCTTCTCTTCTCCAGGCTGAACAGCCCCAACTTTCTCAGCCTGTCTTCATATGAGAGGTGCTCCAGTCCCCTGATCACCCTTGTGGCCCTCCTCTGGACTTGTTCCAACAGTTCCATGTCCTTTTTATGTTGAGGACACCAGAACTGCACACAGCACTCCAGGTGAGGTCTCACAAGAGCAGAGGGGCAGGATCACCTCCTTCGAATGCCTGAAAGGGACATAATTCTTTTTACCATTTTCCCTCTCACTGTCTGACACCAACTTCAGAGCTATTTTGGTTCTGCCTCTAACTGAACCTGTAGTTATAGGAGGTGACAGTGCAGCTGAAAGGAGCATTCACTTCTATTCTCAAGGGTTCTTGCTAAAATGCAGGGAACTTCTGTTGAATTGAGTAGCACTACTCTGGGTTTGCAATGACTTACTGAGATAAGAATTCAACTTGAATTTCTCAGCGCTGTGAAAAAAAAAACAAAAACCCACACTAAAATTCTCTTTTTTTGTGTAATGTAGTAATGAGAAAGAATTAAGTAACTTCCAGCCATTGATGCACATTTGTTTTGTGCTTTCAGATCCTCTTTTATCCTCTACTAGCTGTTCTTTCCATACTACTTAGTCTATATTGTATTTTCTTAAAATTTCATCCTTTTTCACTGATTCACATCTGAATGCCAAATGGAAGACAGTAAAACTGTGATGGGCTTATACAAATTTTTGGTCAATTTGAGCCCTTTGTCATAAGTTGCCTGCAGCAGGGCTTGGTTGTTGGGTTTGAAGAAAACTGCTTTTCATGCTGAGTTTGAATGTAGTCTGTTTGGAAGCAGGAGTGTCCTTTGCTTGGGGCGGTGGGCTAGGAGATCTGTTTATAGGTGGCATCACAATTCTCTTCAACTGGGAAAGAAAAGACTAAGATCTGGAGAACAGGTGAGTTTTCTAGCAGCAGTGTATCCTAAAGAGTTAATATGATATGATCTCTAGTGTATCAAGGAGACAGGAAAATTCCAAGGATAGAAGGGAAAAGAAAGGCAATAATAGAAGGAGACTGCAAACATTTGTCACTCTGGTACCTTCTCCTCCCTCTGCTGTCCCTGATGCTTCACAGGATGGCACCAAAGCTGAGAGCTTCATCTCAGCTCTGTGAGGTACATTCCTCTCTCAAATGGTCTGGTTGAGTGCTGACTTAGACACTGACTTTTAGCTCCCAAATCACATCAGTTTCTTGAAACCAGCTTAACTCGGGAGAAGAGATCTTGAAAATCACACTGAAGGATTATACTTTTTAAAGAATGTGTCCTATACTCCTTTAAAGAAAGAGTGATAGCAAAGAAAATTTACTGTGGCTAATACTGAAGATTTTTCTCAATTGGTGGTCAAATAGAGCCCATGCACATAAAGGCTGTAATGGCAGTTATGAAGATTAAACTTCCTTTTTGTTGTATTCCTCAGACCCAGGAGTATTCACAGGGCAAGTTCACTTTTTGATTTATGGAAAAGCAGATCTTAATCTCTTTTCATGCACTACATGCCCATTTTGGGAACAAGTTGCTGTGTGCAGCCTGAGTCAATCCTGCAATGAATGGGTGATGATTTTCATAACTTGCTTCTCATTGAATCTCATGCCTGGTTCCCAAGGTGGAGAGATGTTCACATGCTGAGTTCAAATGTTTTTCATCACGACGCTTAAATGCTTCTGCGAAGTCTAGTTTAGAATATTTGATAGAAAGTGCATTACTCCAAGGGGCAAGATAGAGAATATATTCCACCAAACTAACATTTCAGGTACTTAATTGAAAAGTAAACTTACAAGTGATTCCTTACTTAAAAGTAATGACATAAGGGTATATTTCACTACACTGTGACTTACATAAGACTACTGCCGTTTTCTTTTTATCCAGCCACTCTTATTCATGTCACTAGAGTGTGCGTTGCCATTTGCATCATACAGGGTAGTAGCTTCTGGTAGCAGGGCAGGATCTGGAGTGTGTCATTAATTATCACCCTGGAACACCTGGGAGGTTAATTCTTTTTTTCTTACATGTCAAATTTTAGTGGTGACATACTTGAGTGTTTTCACAGATAAGGCCTGGAGCTACAAACATAGCATGGAACATGCAGAATTTTCGTGATGAGTTTATGAAGACTGGTCAGACCTACTTTGCTTGCAGAGACATGCTTTATGTCCCCTTTTGTACACTACTGACTCTGGGCCAGTGCTGGGTTGAAAGGAGTGCTTTACCTTCTTAATCCCTTGTTATTGGCCAGGGAAAGTTAAGTTCAGTATCTTTAAGTTTCTGCAATACAAGTCATGGTTGGATTTCCTTCTCTTTTGGTTACAGTTTCATTGTTGAATTAAATGTGTCTGGTCAACATCTCCATAATTGTGAGAGGCTGGGGAAGTAGTATTCAGTTTACACTGGGAATCCCCCTGGGAGCATTGCCAAGACTTTGTAAAGTCTTTGTAAAAGGAATATATGGCATCCTTATTTGCATCTCAGTGACCTGCATTGCAGCTTTCTGATATGCTCCATGTCTCTTGCAAAATCCTGTCCAAGGCTTTGGTAGGTTTCCAAATAAAGGCATTTCATGTTGTCTGAGGACTGGGTTCATTAGTTGAGCAAGATCCCCCTTGACTTTCTTGTTCTGATAGGCACAACGTACACTCTGCTCTTGCAGCTGAGGGATGCAAAGCAGGGTGGTCCAGAGGAGCCACAGAGCTGAGCCAGAAAACAATTCAGCATGGGAAAGTATCTACTGATACTGTTCTGATAAAAAATTCATTGTTCAAGCTGAAGATGTTTGTGAGCTTTGAGGTATCTTCTTTGATTTTTAGGTCTGACCATGATAGCAAATTAAATGTTATCAGTTTAATGGTTTTTCTGGCTCAAAACTACTTTTTGAGCAACAGCAGCAACAAAAAAAATCAAGCAAGTTGATTAGTTGATTGAACAGTTGATGAAATTTCTAGGATTGAGCAGACAGATCATATTTCATTGGTCTCTTGCCGTGGCCCTAACAGCCAAATTTATTTCTGTTGCAATATGCCAATAACAAAATACTATCTTGAAACTTTTAAAACAGAGAATGGAAATCCTACAAATAGTGTGATCCAAAGTTTACTGGAAATTGGAGAAAGTCTTCCTGTTGCATTCAATTAATGTTACAGCAGGACAGAAAGGCTTACAGGAGAATAGGGTATACCTTATGTAGTTCCTTTTGTATTCCTTACATTTTCCTTCCAGATCATCATCAGAGGACAGGAGCTACTACTTTTGTCAGTGGGATTCTCTGGGGATTTTAATTTACTTAAAATTTTACGTGGTGTCAGTAGGTCTGCAGCTGACTTCTGTGCAAGGGCTGGCCATGGGTGGGTGTACTGGGATCTGGCTTCCCTGTGCCCCCAGACAGTTTGTCTGTCAGCTCTTCTAATGGCACAGAAGCCATCAGCGTTTAAAGGGAGAAAAGCTGTTTGGTATTTCAGGATGAAGGGGAGAAAGAAGTGGCTGAATTCTTATGACTGCAAAGGTGTCTTTCACCATCTTTTTGAGGTTATCATTATGGTTCACAAGTTGGCTTTGAGCTCTGAACTTCTGCAAATTGTGGTGGAGGGAAATACATCTATTTTTTTTGTGGCTAATTTTGCTTAATACTTCCTTGACACGAGTTACATCTTACATGCAAGAATGAAACAATTGCTGTCATAAAGTACCAAATGCTCTAAAAGCTGTGGCCTATTTTCTCATCAGTGACAACCACAGATCACTCCCATGACAGCTGTGAGCTCCACATGGCCAACGAAACAGCCAAGGTTTTGAAAATGGAGTTTGAGCCAACTCTAGCTGGTTTTGTTTGCTTGTTTTGTTGTTGGGTTTTTTTTTTTTGGTTGTTTTGGGTTTGTTTTTTTTTCTAGGGGGCTAGAAATGAAAAAAAAATCTCTTAATTCAGCATAATCACTGTTCAACACTGTAACAAAAAACTGGTAAAAATTACACTTTTCAGACATGAGGAAGAGAATAAAATAATCTATTAAGCTTCACCTTTAGAATTTGGAAGGCAGTCCAGTCACAGATGGATGTTTGTATATGATATCCTAGCACCAAACCGCTGCTGTATCTCCAAGTTTGCTATTTGATGATTGGACCTGGTAACTCTGCTATCCTTTTTGTATTTTTAGTAATGATGCTACATAGTCTAATTCAACGTGTAGTCTTAGCTTGTGTTTTAGCCTTCCTTTGATTGCATGTTTTCTTCATCTCCAGTTAAGTAACAAAAAGGAAATTATATATAGGTCAAAGAAATCTCATGTAAATTAGTTAATTCTTTTAGTGACTAATGGATTGCCAAAGAGAGATGAGAGGAAAAACCTGAAAGGATTTCTAAGCAACTTTCCATGTTGAAAGATCACTTTGAGGCATGGCCCCATGAACGCTTACCCTACAAACCTCCCAATAGTGGCAGATTTTGCCCTGTCGTCATAGATGGACGTCTCATTTCAGAGATGAACATTTGCATTTGCACAACTTGTGTAGGAAGTTTCACCTCAGCATCTCCGCTCCACCTTTTTTGTATTTTCCCCCCCTCAAGGTGTGTTTCATTACAGACACTGTGGGAGACTTTGAATCATTGCAACAGCCCAGGTAGTGTAAAGACTTGCGAGAAGAATATTTGTCACATCTTGACAAGTTCACATACATAGCAGGGTGCCTCATTTAATGCTAAATTTCTAATGATATTTGAGAGAGTCTTAAATGCATCATGTTGCTAGTGTTTGTTTGAAAATAACAATTCTTCTAATAGATTAATTTCTTGCCAGCTAAGAAGAATTTGGATAACCAAACACTTGCAGGGGTTTGCTCTGGTTGGCTGATTTTAAAATTTGTTTGGTTTTAATGCCTGCAGAGTGTGTTGCATTTTGCCCCTTTCATGAAGAATATATATATTTTTTTCTACATGGTCCTAGTTTTTCTCCATGTGCCTTCATCTTCCTGTTAGTCCCTTCCAAAGCAGCAGTTACAGTGTATGTGTCATACCCTGAAGCCGTGGCCCTGTTTCCCAGGTCCCTTGGTGCTCACTGTGTACAAACATGAATTAAAAAAGGACCGTTCTTTGATCTGAGGAAGGCTAAGTCTACTTACTAGAGGCAAAGATGTTCTTGTAAAACAATTCATTTTGGAATAGGAGATTTCTGTCAAGCCCAGATTGCTTGTCTTAGAACATCTTGCATTTCAGCAGCTTTTCTGGCTCTGGCTCTTGCTCTTGCAGAATAAGCCCTTGTTTACAGGAGGCCCTGGAGCCTGTGAGCAGTCTTGCATGATTGGGAACAGCACCATACTTAAGGTGCTGGCCAAGGGCCTAACCATCAGGGTACTGCTGAGGCTGGCTGGAGTTGTCCAGGCCAGCAATAAGGTGAGAGGGATTGAAAATGAGAACAAGAAATACACGCTTAAAGCAGCCAAGGGGAACCTTTAGAAAGAGGAAAAGCAGGCACTTCCTTAATGGCAGCTGGGGCAAGGCTGTCTTTTGTTAGGGCCCCAAATACCTCTTGCAGAAATCAAGAGGTTGAGACTAAGGTCCAGAAAGTTTTAAGGGCATAGGAAGATAAGAAGGGCAGTATCTCAGTGGTGTTATGCAAAAGAACCTGAAAAAGTTGGGATGGAAGGATCTAGGGCTTTGGTTTCCTATGGATAAAGAGCAGGACTCCTGGACAGAGGGAAGTTTGAACCAGCTGGTTTGCGAAACCCTGGTTTAAATCTCCACAGAGGAAAGTCCCTCTAATGTAACTGTGTAGTACTGAAAATCCACAGTGATTGCAACATTTGTCTGGAGAAGATCTGTGCCCATAGCTACTCTGCCAATGTTCATGACAAAGCCACTCAATAGTGTTAACTAATATCTATTAAAATAAAACTTGTTTGTTTTTTTTTGTTTAGCAATCAAAAATAAGCAGATGTTACTGGGTATTTTTAAACTTCTAGTAACACATGACAAAATGCCAGCTGTGTTAATCATGAACTAAGTACTCCAGAGAGATCAAGCTTTCTATGTCAAGTGTGGATGAGTAAAACCTTCATAGAATGGTTAGGGCTGGAAAGGACCTTAGAACACCTAGCTCCAAGTCCCCTGCCATGGGCTGGGACCCCTCCCTCTAGACCAGATTGCTCAAGGCCCTGTCCAAGCTGCCTGTGAGCACTGGCAGGTATGGAGCATTCACAGCTTCCCTGGGCAACCTGTGCCAGTGCCTCACCACCCCCAAAAGAACTTCTTCCTTATATCTAGCCTGAACTTCCCCTGTTTAAGTTTGAATCCATTTCCCCTTGTCCTGTCGATACAGTCCCTAATAAAGAGTGCCTCTTCAGCATCCCTGTAGGCCCCCTTCAGATATTGGATGAGGTCTCCATGCAGACTTCTCTTCTCCAGGCTGAACAGACCCAATTTTCTTGGCCTGCCTTTTTATGGGAGGTACTCCAGCCCCCTTATTATCCTCATGGCCCTCCTCCGGACTTGTTCCAACAGCTCGATGTCCTTATGTTGAGGACACAAAGGCTGCACACAGTACTCCAAGTGGGATCTCACGAGAGCAGAGGGGCAGAATCACCTCCTTTGACCTGCTGGTCATGTTCCTTTTGATGCAGTCCAGTATAAGGCTGGCTTTTTGGGCTGTAAGGGCACAGTGCTGGCTCATGTTCAGTTTCTTATTGACCAACGCCCCCAAGTCCTTCTCCACAGGGCTGCTCTGAAACACTTTTCTGCGGGCTTCCCATGGGGTCACAGCTTCCTTTGGGCATTCACCTGTTCTGGCATGGGGTCCTCCATGGGCTGCAGGTGGGTATCTGTTCCACTGTGGCCTTCCATGGTAACAGCCTGCCTCACATGGTCTTCACCAAGGACTGGAGGGGGATCTCTGCTCTGGGGTGTGGAGCATCTCCTTCCTGACTTTCACCAACCTCGGTGTCTGAGGCTTGTTTCACCAATTCTCACTATTCTCTCTCAGCTGCTGTTGCTCTGCCCGGGTGTTTGTTTTTTCTCCACTTTCTTAAATATGTTATCCCAGAGGTGTTACCCCTGTCACTGATGGGTTTGGCCTTGGCCAGTGGCGGGTTCAGCTTGGAGCTGGCTGGCATTGGCTCTACCAGACCTAGGGGCAGCTTCTGGCAGCTTTTCACAGAAGCCACTCCGTTAGAAGCCCTGCTACCAAAACCCACAGAAATCCAGTAGTGTATTTTTTTCCATGCTTCTTTCCAACTATGGGTTTTGCCTTCAACTTTGAGAGGTACATTTCTGTGAAAAGGTGATTGGCTACAATGGAGGGTTAATTTTGAAAGAGGGAAACCTGCCCTCAGAACACCAAGTATTCATCTCCTGTATGTACATTGTGGCAAGCAACAAGCTAGGAGGGGTGCTGGGCTGTTCACAGCGGATGCACCAGCCTTCTCATAACCTGCACTTTTGATACATCAGAGATTAATTTCTCCCAACAGGCATATAGTTTGTCCATAATTGCATCAAACAAACGCCATTCAATAGTATTTCTAGATCTATTTCTTATGAAGTGCAATGTATAATTAGTGAAAATTGGTTTCTTCCTTCAGATAAGGATTTTTGTCAGTCATGAAAATGAACTGCATGAAAATACTGTATTGCATCATAGCCTCTAAGGCTCCAGAGATATTGGGCAAGTTACCTGTGGAACTTTTGTGCTTGGGATTAGTATGTATTTCATCACTGGGGATTATGCAATGTTTTAAACCCCGCATTTGGCCCTGTTCCTTTGATCTAGTGCCTTTTCATGCTCTGCTCTGTCAAAAGTCTTCTAAACCATTTGAAATTACAGAAGGGAATTTTCTCTCTTTGGTTCTTTTCTTCCTTTTTCATCAGCTGTATTGCTATACTGTTTTATTTCCAGCAGTCCAGACAAGAGCAGTAATATATAATAAAATAACATCTTTTGCAAGGATGAATAGAAATGGAAATTTCATTAATGTGCTAGTCAGAAACTGTCAGTGTGTTTCTTGTCTTACTGTAGTGGACAGGTAAAGATATTGTAGACAGCATCTGACATCAGGTTAGGTGAGGGATGTTTTTATGGTTTGTTTTGTTTCTTTTTTTTTAAGCTTTTGTTTTAAATATTAGACCTAAACCCATAAAGAAGTCATTATAAGCTGTAGCTTATCAGTCAAATAGTTAATGATTATAAAATTCCTTCTCTGTCTCTCTTCAGAAGAGTGTTTTAAGCCTTGCACTGTATGGCTTTTAGGATCTCACAGCAGAGCTGCATAGTTAGATAGATTACTATTGTGGGGCCACAGTTTCAAAGCATTTCAAACTGCTTTCCCAGTCATGTGCAGTTCATATGGTTTCTCATATGCAAGATTTGGAATGAAAAGAGGCATATTCTCATATGCAAGATTTGGAATAGAAAGAGGCATAGCTTTATTGTCACAACTCTACATGTACCTAGAAACGAGGTGGTCTGGTTCTGTACTGTTCTGCAATGGTGAGAGTGATGGGGCAGGCCCATCCCTCAGAAATAATGCCCATTTTTCCACTGGTACAGTGGTGTTTACCATGGCTGAACTATGAAGTCCCTTCAGAACTTCAGACTTTCATCAGGTATTTCTGTGAGTAAAAGCCTTCTGCTAAAAGAAAAGAAACATATTGCTTGGAGACAGCAGACCGATGATCATGGAAAGCAGGGACAGAGAGGCTATACCTCTGCAGCTGCTGTCCAAGAGCAGTCTGACTCCCCAGATCTCCTCTTTAACATCCCCAAACTGCTCAGAATTATTGGTTTCCCAGTATTGCCTTGGAAAATGCTCTGGTTTCCCTGATACATTTCTTCTCATTTCACAACTCTGAATGGCTCCATAGCACAGGAACCTAGGCTATCTTTACCTTATCTTTTATAGTACACACAGGAGTGGTTTGCCATGTTCCCTCTGGCCTCTGGAACAACAGGAAGGGAGGTTTAGGAGAGGCTGAAAACTTAATTGATCTGTGTTTTAGTGCTTTGTCTTACTGGGAGTGCAGCCACAGGGAGGGAGAGTGAGCAGGGTTTGTGAGGGGATCTGAGGAGGTCTGACAGGAGTGAGGGAAGTTGAGAAACTTACAGCAAAGGAAAGTCGGGAAGAAACACGTTCAGAAACTAAAAAGAGAAGAAAAGACAGACATGACAGAAACAGAAAAAAATGTGGGCTTGACTGTGGCTTGGGAAGGAACACAATTGTAAGATCATGCTCAGGGAAGGTCCAGGTCCAGCTGAGGCTTGAGTACTTCCAAGGGTATTCAAACCGGGCTTTCACATCCCCTTCTGGGGCAACCTGTCCCAGAAGTTCACCTACCTTGCTGTGAAGAGGGGTTTTCATTACGTCTGATGAGAATTTCCCTTTCCGCAACTGGTGTCTGCAGCTTCTTGTGCTTTGGCTGTGCCCCTCTGAGGAGGCCCTGGGCACAGGCCTCTGCACACAGCCTTGCAGGCCCCAGTGCAGGGAAGTAACGGTCTCCCTTGACCTTGTGGCCTCCTCCCTGACCCCTGGTCCACGTGCAGCCTCCTAATTGCATCAGTACCAGAACACCAAACACAATGTATTGGCCCAGCAATGACGATCCACAATGCCCATGAACAGTCTCTGAGGTGCTGGTGGCCACGCTGGACACCAATGTACCAGTCTTTCACCTGTCCTCTGGCCAGTCCATACAGCACTATTTGGTCATGCAGATGCTAAGGGAAACCAGGCTGAAAGTCTCACTGGGTCAGGGTGGACAACAGTCACCGTCCCCTCATCCACAGGGAACAATCACTTCCCTTGAACACATAAGTGTTAACCTTTTTTTGCCTTCTGTTTGCATTATGGACTTGTAAAGACTGATAAGATATGGTTATGAGTCATAGTAGGACCTAGCAGGCAACTTCAAAAACCTTTCTTGATTATTTTTTTTTTAAACTACTTTGTGCAAATAAACTGAAGGGACTTTGTACACAGGGTTCCTGAAGCTGAGGCCCTCCTCATGGCTTTTGTTTAAAATCTAAATTTTAACCTGATTTCCTAAGTCAAACCAACGAGATAAAAGATGTACCATGAGGAAGAGTTCTGCTGTAACACAGGACACCGGTCTGGCCTCTGGTTCCTACCAGAGGTGCAATGAAAATTGCCTGAGGACAGAAGTATGGGCTGAGCATTAACTGAGTGGTGTCATTGCTTTGGTATCCAAACTGCTTGTGCTCAATTAGGAATAGGTAGGGGTGTCAAAGCTCAAGTGAGAAGATTCTGTCTTCTGAATGGGGAAGAAATAGAGCTGTAGAGTGAGAAGGGAGACTTGAGATACAAGGCTGCCTACAACTAGATAACAGCATTGGTAATCACATGTTCAGCTGTATTTGTCTAGTAAATGGCATAAGAAACAGCAAAGTTTGGAATGGGTGTAATAGATCTGGGATCAATGAGGAAAATTAGTTAGGTGTGAGTTACGTGTGAGATGGCACAGGAAAAGAGATGCAGGGGTGGTGAAACGGTGGGTTCAAGGAAAAGAAAAACTGGGGAATAAGGTATAAAATTAAGGAGAGCAAGAAATGGAAGGACCTTCTGACAGGAAAAGTGTGGCTGCCTCCAGGCAGTGGTTAAGCCAGCCTGTGGATGCAATCCCTGTGGATAACCCACCAGAATCTTCACCAGCTCTATGGCTGAAAAACAGTACAAGAGGTGGGAGCAAGAACACATAAACTTGTAAGGAAGGATAGATTTGTACCTTAATACTCAATGCATGAGACAAGGCAGCATAATTGCAATTTAATAGCACTTACTATGATATTTTAATTTTTCTTTATAGTAATTTAATCAATAGATTTAACCACTATATTTGTGCTAACAGTAAACAACAGCATTGTAACTCAATATGATTTTGTAATTGTGAAGTAATATTCCTAATAACAGTGGTATTTTTATTAGCCAATTAAAATATTTTAGCTTTTTAAAAATGTGCTGCCTAATCAATAAGCATTATAATCATCCTAATCAGTTATGTCTCAAGTCTCCAAACTAACAAAGGAGACATGAACTTAAGGAGCAACAAGTGCCTTAGCAAGACAGGAGACAAACATATCTTTTCCTGGAAAACTTTTTAGCAATTTTAAAAATCATTGTTTGCCTAGTGTTTTTGATGCTCTTGATACTAATCCATGGATAAGAAGATGTGGTTACTGTCTTGACAATCTTAGAAAGTTCTCTGTCTAAAGTAGCTGGAGACTTTTCAAGTATCAACACTAGAGAGAAATGGGAGAGTGGAAGTAGAGGAATGCAGGCTGATAACGCAATGCCTAATTTTCAAATCTTCTTAAAGGCACTTACTTGATACAGATTGGATGGTGTGAACTCCTGCTTAAAAATAAGAAGTAGCAAAAAAATCCAAGGTTGTTACTGGACAGCCAGGATTTTTATTTATTTTTTTTTTTTTTTTAAAGAAAGTGGTGCTTGATGGGGAAAAGATAGAGAATTGCATATTTCAAACCTGATGCTTCTTGATACCTGTCAAACTAGAAATAGTTGTGATTCGTGTTTAATTACTCCTATCTTTACGGGAAGGAAAAAGCTATCAAGCTAAACTTCCGTTATTTCAAGCATTACCTTTCTAGTTAGCTATTTTGTAGCATTGCCTATGCTGACAGATAATCCTTAAAGCAGTCCAGAAATAGCTGCATATAGAGAGCGCTGATGTTTATGTACATTTATGAGATTTCGCTATGATCCATAAAGAAGTTACAAAACTTCAGGGCATGGAATCTTTGTTGCCTCTTTCTATGACCCTTGGCCAGTGCCAGTGGCCCTAAGGAGAAGCATCTCCAACATATGTGACACCATGCATGCTGCAAGACTGCTCATATGTACCCTAGCCATATGATCTTCCTTAAATTCTGGCTGTTATGTTGAAAGATTAGTGTCTTTGAATAATAGTCTATTCCAGAGTTCAGATTTTTTACATTTCTAGGAAGAAATAATGGGAATGCACCCTTCATGAAAGGTGCTGGTAGTCTGTGAAAAACAGGAGGTGTCTAGTTCAAAACTAATGACCGTATCCCTGAGCTCTACCTTAAGAAAAGCTACTTACAGCTCAGGTTACTCTATAATCACCTGAAACTGGCAGCACCTCTTGTGTATACCAGCTGACCAGGACATGGCCTGTAGCCATCACATTCATTTCACACAGGTCGCTAAACATCACTGGAAAGTACCAGCTCAAACAGTGTACTTGCTGTGATGACAGAGCCTCTCCCTGGGGGTTTCTCATGAACTGTGTGAGACAGTTTTAAGATTGTGTGTGTTTTAATTGAATGTTCAGGAGTCACAATTGTCAGGTACAGATTGGCATGGGAAAGTAACAAGGCACAGCTATTGCTTATAAAGCAACATTAATACATTCTGGACAGTATAGATTCGGTGGAAAATACAGACCCCGTTTCAAGTTGGCTTTAAGCTAATTCTGTTTCCAGACGAAATAGTTCAGATGTGTTACAAACAGGTAGAAAGCGATAGCAGTGAATATATGGGTACAGAAACCCATTTCCATGAGTACTCAATATTGGTCACATGTCCTCATAAATATTACAGTCTAGAGCTCAGAAAGCAGTAATATGGGAAGTCTGTCTTTACTGTATTGGCCAACCAGTAAATGTTAATGTAGGGCTTTGGTATGATTGCAGATACTTACCCAGCTCCTGTGAGCATGCCATACTGAAATGAAACTGGATGGGTTAGGCCCACCTCCCTCTCACCCCAACTTCGGTTTAATAAACTAGACCACAGCAGATCTGCAGTTTCTGTAGGTAACACTGAGAGTTACCTACATTTGACTTTCCTCATTTCACAACCCACACTCCTACCCCTAAAAACACAAATGCTTCACCCACAGAACCATTACCTCACAGCCTTATATTTCCTTTTCTTTTTGGCTGAATTTTCTAACCTACGTCAACAAAAAAAGAAAAAAAATACTCCCCAGCACACTGTTATCTCCAGTTATAACTTCCCCCCAGGAAGGGGCCAAATTAGGCATGATGGAAATTGACATGGGAAAACCCACTGATGACAGAGGAACCCGCCCGCAGGTGAATTCCCGTGGCTTCTGCCACCCCTTTATAAGCAGGTGGAGGTGCGGCAAGGCTGGCAAGACGAGCAGGCAGCAGCTGAGCACTCACTAGAGCATAGCTGCTGTGTGGAGTGGAAATGGCTGGCTTTAGCAGCAAGAGCTTGGTCCTGGTTTCCATGCTGGGGCTCCTGGCACTACTCCTGTGTGGCACCTCTGAAGGTAAGTGAGCTTGGGCATTCAGCCCCATGAAATGGTTCTGCGTGCCACCCTGCAGCACACCAGCCATGTCGGGGTGTGCATGCTCGCAGCTGGCAGCAATATGAGGGTGAGAAGGAAGGGATTTTTTTCAGCCAAATATGCTGCCTAATCCTCCTCTTCTGTCGATGAGGAGTTGGATAGTCAGCGAGCTGAGCAGTGAGTGCTCTAGGCAGCATGGTCCAAATGGGGTTTATTTTGCTTCATTTCAGCACAAAGCAACCAGGATTGCTGCCTGTCTTACACCAAGGTGCGTCTACCTCGGTGGGCCCTAAAGGGTTATACTGAACAGCTCTCCAGTGAAGTCTGCGATATCCATGCAATCATGTAAGTTACTTTTTAGTAGATCTGGGTTTTTTTTTTCTGACATGTATTAGTCTTAAGATGTCTGTTTGGGCAGACACAGTAATTTCAACAATATAAGCACAATTTTTCTTGCTTTTTCAAAAGGTTAAATTAACCGAATAAATTATATGTAATTCCTGTAAACAAACCCTCTATTTGATAAGGACTATTAACTCTTAGGACAGCCGTACAGTGTAAATAATAAATCTGACATTTTAGGATTCAGCTGTGCAAACAAAGACACACTTCATCTCTAGCCAACAGAGAGTATTCCCTTGCCAAAACCTCTTAACAGACACATAAATGACAAGAGTTTGCTTAATTCATGGAGATCTATTTTTTTTTTCCCACAAGGTTTTAGCCTTCCTAATAGTTGATAACAACTATTTTCCTTAGTCTCGCAAATTACTTTTGGCATCCAGAAAAGCTCTTTGTCCTAAGACTTCCAATAAATTGAGCACAACTTTATGATGCAAAAAATGACTGAAGCAGCTGTTACGTTTAGGTTTGTTTCTTTTTGTTCATATAGTGTTGGAGGGGTTGTAGAGCATCCCATATCTAACTGGCATTTACAAAAGCAGTTGCTATTATTTATTATATAGAGTAATTATGAGGCATGTTTTAGACCAAATGCATCTTCGCAGTATTTAACAGCAGGGGTGTCTAATGGCTTACTGATCTCTTTATCATTGTTTCTTTTCCAGTTTCCACACCTACAGTGGGTTGAACGCCTGTGTAAATCCTAAAGAGGGGTGGGTGAAGAAGCATCTTCTTTTCCTGAGGTAGGAATCTAAAAATCTAAATACTACCATCCTATGAAAACAGAGCATGTATGAAAGCCTGTTTCTTACATCTTCTGAATACCAGTTCTGATGGCAATGCAGACAATATTTGTCTTTCCATCTCTGGTCAAACATAGTTACTCTTTTTTAGAGTCTTCTTGGGGACAGTTATGTCACACGTCCCTTTTTCTGCCTGAGTTGTACTCTCAGATGGTGCTATACCTTGGAGACAGAAATCTATAACTGACCTGTGGCTGAGGTCATTATTTATGTGTGTTCTCTCATTCTTTTAACAGCCATAAGCTCAAGAAGATGTCAATGTGATACGGTTTCTAGCAGGGAAATTAAACAAGCATGGCTAAGGAACTCCTTCGCTCAACATCTTGTTTGAGATCGTCATCTTGTACACTGTTGTGTGCTTACCACTATCTCTGGCTTCCCTGGGACCATTTAACTTCTTGAATTGATTCATATTGCATCACTGTGTTGCTTGAATTAAGCATTTTGTTAAAGTTTCTATTTTTATGAATATGTGTATGTCACTAGTATGGTATGAGTACTATTTAGAAAGGGCTACCCTAAGTGTTTGTACAGAGTATGAATTTTAAGTTTATTGCATGTAATTTTTGTTTTGTTCAGCATGTGTAAAGTGGGTTATTTATTGTTTTTATTTTGTTACTTTTTTGGCACTGTCTTGTGCCAAAATATTTTCTTTTAACTGTAGTTAGCGTTATAGTACTTCTTGAACTATTGTTAAACAAAACTGCTTGTGAAAAAATGAAAATTGGAGTTGAAAAAATAAATGTTAAAATCTGCTTTCTGTGATATGTTTATTTTTTAATTGAAAATGGTAACTTCCCCTTGAAATGAATTCTTTTGCTTATGAGCCACCAGCTGAAACCATTACACAAGAGCATTCACACCTGTTAAAAGTTTTCTATTGCTTCTGTAGCTCATCCTTCCTCTTGTCAGACATGGCTCTGTTGCCATCAAACCCCAGATGCTTTACCCAGAGACCTATGACTCATGGGACTTTTTTAGTTCCTCTTATTCTGATGATTGAATATTTTTTTGTAACCTGCCTTATTGGAGGAAAAAGAAAATATGGAAAGTTGGTTTCTATGCTCATTAACATGGATCAATAAGGTTGTTATATTATTGGTAGGAAATTTAATGTAAAACTAACATGTCTAGCCATACATTCCTGAGGATACAAATAGGTATTAAAAGCAAGTGCTGCATTACCAAAATCATCATATCAGAGGCATGTTTTTTGTAAGTAACCTTCAGTGGCTTATTAAAAATTCTGACAGCTCTGTTCCAGTTTCCAGGAACACCTGCTAACTTTGGTGGGGCTGTTCTGCATTTGTGTAGGTAAGTTTCTTTTTCATCTGTATCTTTGGCCCTTAACTCCTAATTCAGCATGTGGAATTCTGTTGAATAATGTGAGATGCAATATTAGATGGTCATATGGGGTCTATTCCCCTTTCATTTATATAATTAAAAAAAAAAACTTTTTTCTTTTTTTTTTAAATTGCAAATTGCCAACAAGGCTTTTTCCTACTGCTTGGATATCATTTGAATAATGGATGTGAGAGCTTTCCCTTCAAAGTCTCAGCAGAACTTCATGCTCCAGCTCCAAAGCCACCTGTTCTCACTGCATTGAGAGCAGTCATTCCTGTGTCTGCTGTAGTATTATTTTTAAATCCTATTTGTGCAATTCTTTGTTTGTTTTGTGTTATTTATTTTCTTCTTTTTTAATTCCTTTTTTAATTTTTTTCCTAAAGCAATCTCACGGCATTCCCAGCCAGGACATTGCAGCATTTCATTAGCTTGGGATATTTCACAGACATTTTTTTTATATGGAATCATAATTAGATTTACTCATTTCTTAATTTTTTTTTTTTTTTCTCTCTCACTCCAGCACAAAGCAACAAAATAACTTAGCATTGTATAGAAAGTGACTTTTTTTGTAAGGAATAGCAAACCTTCTGCTGATTTAATATTGTTGTTAAAACATAAACATGCTACATCTCATCTGCTGGGCGAGTACTAACAAATTATTTGTTGAATTACTGTTCACTTAATGGTACCTTCAATCAGTTGAAGACTATTTTTTCGTTCCTCATCTCTTGTTTTTTCCATCTTCCACACAAAAGTGGGTTGTAAAGCCATGCACAAATCAAAGAGAAAAATGGATGAAGGGCCTTCTTTGTTTGCAGTATGTATATTTTCAAATATATCTGAAAACCAAGCATTACTGGGTGTGCTTAGTGACAATGACACTTTTAGCTCTGTCATAGGGGTGTTGATAATTGGTCAGTTATTTTCAGTTATCAGTACCCATGAGCCCACATGTAACTAAACTGCGCTTCTGATGAACTGGAGTGCATTGTTCAGCTGTAATTTAGTTGAGAAATGAATCGGGGAATTCATGCACCAAGAAGGGCTTTAGGCTTATGACACTGTCACTTGATTTTAAGGGCATACACCCAGCTGGACAAACATTGGAACAATACAGACGATCAATTGTAACAAGCCTTCTGTATGCTGAGCTCGGCTGTTACACCCTGACAGTCTTACTCAAAATAGCAGGCTACAGGCAACATCCTTTGCCAAAATATGAATCATAAAGGAAGTTTTTAGTCTTCAGACTAAAACTAGTGCATTGTCTATGCTAAGTTTACTAAATAATTTTAGTGGTATGATGGTACATAAATGGAAAACTATGATCTGTTTTCCTATGATCTTGTAATAACTCTGTAATGGGAAATGTCAGCCTTAACTGTCCAGTGTTGCAGCCCTAACTCTGTTAAAAGTTTTTAAATTGCTGTGTTTGTTCCTTCTGCATTATCAAGTACAGTTAGCTTTCACTCAAAGCTCACCAAGACTTGCAGGCACTTGAACATGTAGATACGATATACAAGAAAAATGGTACTGTGGCTGTTATTATGTATTAAGCATAGTGTACCGCTCATTTAGCTACTAACATTAAAAAAAAAAAACCCAAACACTTGTTTAATAGTCTTTTAGCTTCTTTGAATTTATATCATTATTCAGATTATGTGATCCAAAATACATATTTAATTTAAAAACGTCATTTGAAATTTAGAATATTCTATGCTTAAAAAGGAAATATGTCACGGGAAAAGTAGAGACTAAATACTATTGTTAATGGCTATTATTAAATTTTAAACAGGATTTATATAGTTTTGCTTATATGACTTCAGTTATACCTCCAAAAGCTTTTCTATCTACGTCTGCGTTCCTGAAATTTTGCTACTTCATAAACTTAAATTGAAAACTCTTCTTCTCCCCTTCTTTCCCCTACCTTGTATCAAGGAGACAATTGATAGTCTGGGTTGAGATCTCTTGAAAAAAAACAATATGCTCTATATAGTGTTCTGTATATAGAATTTTGGTGGATACACTTACAATGCATGTCCTATAGTAGAGGGATTTCACCTACCGTCATGACCAAAGAGCTGCACATACAAAAGTGAGGAAAAGAGGGTTTGCACCCTAATCTCTTTGTTAAAACTGTTGTATGACCTTTGGATCCAGTTCATTTCAGTGTACTAGGTTTTCACAATACTCCATCTCCTCATCTGTCTTGATTTACCTAAAAAATCTAAGCTTCACGGTGATTCTTTTTTCTAGCCCTCAAAATTACAGAGAAAGCCTTGGAAAACAAAAGACGAGGAAGCAAAGCTAGTTGCATGTGTTTTTGAGTAGCAGCTGTAGTGAAATTTAAAGGGAAGGTTTCTTGCAGTGAACACTGCTTTCTGTTATCAGAAATTCTAATCTTGTGCCACTTTTTCACTGAAAAGATTGCCGTTCTAGCTGAATCTGAAGATGTGTCTGTTCTTTATCTGGTTTATATTTTTTTTTCCTTCTTCACTTCTTTCTTCTGGAAATGGATGTAATGTCCCACGGGCTTCAGAGCTGATTTAGCTTGCTCAGGGGCTAACATTAACTGTTTCCTGTGCTATGGTGACTGAGAAGACACACATAAATAGTTTTATTAAGATATCAGATATGCTTTTCTGTTAGTTTGGTGCTTCTCAGCCTGCGAAGAATTTCTCTCTTGGTAAGACATGCTTACAGTAAGAGTGAGACAAATCAGCTTCTAGAAACAGGAACAGTGTAGCCCAGCACTTGGGCTCCCCGGTGGGAAAGCCTGAATGGTAGGATCAATTTAATATCTAAATAGCTAAAGAATAAAGTGAATTGGGAAACAAGAAACACTGAGATAGTGAAACTGGGGGCACCACAATTAGTGAAGACATGTATTAAAGTGTATGAAACAGATCCTAGAGTAGTTTTGATTTCTGAGTCAAACTTCAGTTACAATTTGCACCACAAATATACCTATCTTCTCTTCTGGGCATGTGCTCATAAGCCAAAGCAAAACATTTATGTCTATACAAAAATATTATGTGTGGGATGGTCAAATACCACAAAATTGGTCAAGTACAACAAAATTGCATTAGACTCTTCCTATATCTTCTGGGTGATAAAATTTAATCAAAACACAGATTTTTCTTGAAGGAATATGGCTTGCAAGGGGATAAACTCTGTACCAAGAGTTCATGTAACAAATACTGAGGTAACAGCAGATAGCATCATTAGGTATCACGGGCAAAGAAATATTACAAATCTGTAAGAAGCAGATAAGACCAGTCCAGCCATCTGATTAGACTTGTGTCAGTGGAGATGGGTTAAAGTAAGTGGTCCAATTTGCAGTGAAATTGTCAATTACAGTGTCAAGATTAAACTGGTAGTTTAGTATGCTTGCCACATCAGTCATCAGGCACAAAGCTAGTGAGAACACTACAAACTTACAAAGTAGGTAAATGGCAATTTGAGAATGATAGATTTAATGTGACAGATAAATGAGAGCTGTAGAGTGGTCAGTGTGCTTACTTCAACTGTTCACTCAGATGTGTCCATCTCTTCATATATGAATAACCGTTGTTATATAGCTGTACTTAAGGAATACCAATCAAAATGTTCATTTAAAAGTTTGTCATGCAGATCTGAAAAATAATTATATCTTAGCTATATAATTTATTACTTGATTTCTTCTTTCAAATGTATGTTCACTAGAGCTGGTTTAAAAATATGTTTATGTGTTCCAGTGGGCATCTGAATGTTTCGTATTATAATGACTAGGAATAAATGGTCAAAATGTCTTGCAGAGACAAGCCAAATCTAAAAGATATCTGAGATACTGCAAATCTAAGGGTTGCTCACTCTATAGCACGCTCCAAATTGGTACAAAAGTAAGCATAAATGTTTTATGAATTTGAAAGTGGGTAGTACTGTTTTAACGCTAATTAGAATGAATGGATGATATGCATATATATTGCACATCCATACGAAGTACTTCAAAATGATGGTAAAGAAACTTAGAAAACAAGAAACAGAGAATGCAATAGTGGAGGCATATAGATATATAGGAAGCATGATGTTTATGTGAAATTCTTAATGAATTACTGGCATAATAAAAATGAAATATAGAAATTCAAATGAGTTATTTCAACTTTTTTATTGAAAAACAACAGTGAGATAAAAATAATTGCACTTTAACAAAGATGTGTTTTTTTTTTAAAAGTAGTTATTTATATTTTGCAATTCTATTGCAGCCTTACTAGAAATTCTGTTATTTTTTAGGAGCTTTTTGCTTCCTCCCAACTCAAAATGGCTTGACTCAGTTGCATGTTAGATATGTATAGAAGTGCTTATTTATTTTCCTCACTAGGTGCATCCAAATAACTCACTTTCATCTTGAAGGTCAGACAATCTGACTGCAGAATACTGATACTGTCAGCTTTGCTTATCCAAAGCATCTTCAGGCTCCTACAGTCTGGACCATGGAAAAAAGATGAATATATTGTGGAAAGGATCTCCTCTAAAAAGCAGACAACAAAGAAAAAGTTTTTCAACTAAGTGAAACTTGAATGAAACAAGTAAGAATGTATGGAATTTGCCTGACTGCCTGTGATATGTGGGCAGTTTGCCAGAAATAAAAGATTTAAGAAAAAGCTAAGAAGAGAACTACAGTTCCTTTGTGGTATTTGTTTTTAACTCACTGTAGGTAAAAAACACATGCGTCCATTCATGCGAACAGAAACTTGTAGGTGACAGACTTTCTAGGCAAATAGTATTTTTTCCTTTTAATTTGAGATAACTTAAAAAATGATGAAAACAGCCATGCAAAGATGAAAAACAATCTTTGAGAAAGGGAACACGTTTCTTGTTCTGTTAACATAGTCAGCTCTTTCTCCCAGAATAGCTCTTACCTAGCAAACAGCAGACTCCCAAAAGATCATATTCCTTACACAAGTAATATAGTTTTATATTTTTAATGGCTGTGGTGTCGTGATTAGCATTGGAAATAGCAGAGCAGAAGTGAGAAGGAGCTCTAACAATGCACAGGGAAGTACATGTGCATAGTGGTGTTGGTTTGGGTAAGAGAAAGCAGGTTATCTATTCCAGAACAAAACCTTGAAAAAAATTACCTAAACCTTCCCAATTCAAAGTAGAAACAAGGAAATATCAGAGCATAGTCCTTCTGCACCTGACAGACCTGACAATTATGAGAAAGGGCAGCATGCAAAAACTCCCCTTTAGTAAAAATTCATTGTACCCATTACTAGCATAACAGAAATAGGAAGTGGCTTTCTGTGTCTTTCCCTTCACTCAGACTACTCTTGGGCTGGCCTTTCTCATTTATTTCAACATACCACAGACTGACCTACTTCAGAACAAGTGGGTCATGATACAACTTTAAATCAGGAAGCCTAAAACCCACTCTTCTTTGAAAGCAAGAGTGTGTTTGAGTCAGAAACACTTGCTTCTTGTTATCCTTCTCAGGGCAGTACATTGGCTCAAGAAAGAGATTTTCAGAACCTGTGTTGGCAGGAAGAACCCAGGCTTCTCAAAAGGAAGCTCTTCATTGACTGGATTAATTTTGCTTTATAGTGGCCAACACGGTTGTCTCCAGTGCTCTAGATAACTGTATATTGCAGCTTTTCACAGGCTTTGGAATATTGACTGATACTGAGGTTTACAGTATCTTAACTTTCTGCCATTCCTGCAAAATGCTGACATAAGCAAAAATGCACAGGGAGCAACTGATGTATAAGTTATCTCTTCGGGCTGATGACATCAATACTTCTCATCTCTCTATGTAAAACCTGATTATTTCATCTTGTATGAATGTCTCAGAGTATCATTTTTCTTTCCAGAGTAGATATTTTTTTTGAATTTTCTATGGTGTGTGTGCAGATTCTTTGAAGCTGGCTTTTCATGGCTTAGAGGATGCGAACACTCTTGGGATGTTAAAAAATTTCAGGGCAACAATTTTACTACTGTCTAAAAAATTTCCTTGTTAAAGTATACACTATTTGCTCACTTCCCTGAACGTCAAAAATAATTGCATTTCTGCTTGACAGTCAAGGATTGGTGATACAGGTTTCTCAGTGCTGTATCATCAGACTTTCTGCTTGACTAGTCCTCAAGTAATCAGCTGTGTTTAAGCCCTTTCCTTTGCTCTGTCATTACAGTTTTTACCTTTGGTGCCTAAAGTCTTCTTTGGTAATCCTACCCATGATACAACTCTGGTTCTGTTTGGTCAGAAACTCATACTGTTAGTTAGTATGTATTTATTTTCAGACATGCCTGTCCTGGGTGGCACTCTGTGAAAAACCTTCATTTCAGTATAGTGTTAGCTCTTTGTCCCCTGTTCAGGAGGTCAGCAATTTTTTCTAGTTACTATATAGGAATAAGCAAACAAGGCCATTACACCAGTGCCTCTTTGGGACAGTCTGGATAGCTGTCACAGAGTGGAGAGGAACCGACTTCTCTTGTGACTCCACTGGTCTTGAATCTTCTGCTTACAGAAGCTAGGAAACAAAGTGAAAATGTTTTTTGATTTATCTTCCAGTATCTTTATTGCCTCTTAATGCAATAATGATGATGAACTGTGAAGCATGCATGTTCAGATGGAGATTTACAGCAAAAAAGTGAGGACAGAATGTGCTGAACTGCCAGGTAATAATGTCATGGAGCTTTGCAGCATTCCTACTTCCCTCTCCCCTGTTTAGATTGGGGCTGCATTGTCCATTTCTGTGTCTTGTGAAAAGCAAACAACAAAAATAAAGCCTGTTGTTTTATGATATGCAAAACTGTAAAAAGAAAATTGCCTAAGAATATCACAATAATTGATTAAATGATGCAAATGCAACCCTGAAGTACAGAATTGAAGAGCTGCTTACTACATAAGTTCTAGTTGAACTGCAGATACTCATTTATGCTGTTTAGAAGGATGAAGCCTTTAAATCTGATGAAAAAAGTAGCGTTTCTATTTGGTGTCAAGTAATATTGAAGGTACCAAAAAGGCTGCATGAATGTGTGTTTACAAAGAACAAAGAAGGTGTTAATGTAGGAAGCAGTACCCATGCCATGTTCACTATTTATGTCACTTGTGTTAAAAGAACAGAAAAATATTTATATTCTGAAATTATAATCTGGGTGGATACATATTATGTTAAACAAATACAAAAAACTGTTAAGAAACTGACCTCCAAGATTAGGGATTGTTGAAAAAGTTATTTTTGAATAGGGCTGGTCCAAGGAAGTCAATTCACTTGGAAAACTGTTCAGATTGTTTCAATGAAAGTATTTCTTATCAGCTTCAGGACTTTCCACATACAAATAAGACAAAAAATTTAAACAAACAAATGGGAATGAAAAACCAATAGACCACTTTTTCCCCCCTTCATGTCCCAAAGTAAATCTGGGAATAGCCATTGTATTTTACTTCCTGGCTTTCAAAAACCAAAGGAATGTCTTCAAAGTGAAGCTGTGGGGAGCCATATGGGTGTTTCTGGAAAAGTCACATATTGTTAAACACTGAGCATAACTGTCTTCTGTTGACCCATGTCAGCAGTGTGCGCTATGAGGAAATTTAGCAAATGAAAATGTGTTCACTGCTTCCCCCTGTTGATGCTCTACAGTAATTTCTGCATAAATCACAGAAACAAAATGGTTTGTGTTGGAAGGGGCCTTAAAGATCATCTAGTTCCAACCCCCCTGCCATGGGGTTGGAACTAGATCAGGTTACTCAAGACCTATCTAACCTGGCCTTGAACACTGCCAGGGATGTGACACCACATCTTCTTTGGGCAACCTGTGCCCAAATTAGTAAGGAATTCCTTCTTTTAATCTAAATTTACCCTCTTTCAGTTTAAAGCCATTATCCCTTGTCCTGTCACTACATGCCTTCTTCCCTCTCCAGCTTTCTTGTAGGCTCCTTTAGTTATTGGAGGGCTGCTCAAAGTTCTCCCCAGGGCCTTGTCTTCCCCAGGCTGAACATCACCAACTCTAAGCTAGTCTTCATAGGGAAGTTGCTCCAGCATCTGGTCATCTTCATGGCCGCCTCTGGACTCACTCCAGTTGACTCAAATTTTTACTTCTATTAATATAGTCTCTTTTAATGATTCCATGTTGGTTATCTCTTTTCAGATACATATTTTTCTTCTGCATTTTATGAAACAGTATTTTTATACTCAAGTAGCTGTCCTGAGTTTCTCTTTAAAAAAATTAAGCTGATTAGGTTTTTTAATTTTTTTCCCTCTTTCCTTATTTTCCTTAGTAATTAAGTGACTGTTTGCTTTTCAAATAGTTTTCATTTATTTGTTATAAAACCCACTTTGGGTTTCTTCAGTTGTGATGTTGTATGTTTTTATGGCTATATTTTGTGCCTGAGAAAAAAATTTGATCTTTGTGACCAAATTCTTGGCTCTTTTCAATTACCTCTGCACTGTTCAGAGTGACCGAGTCTGGTCTGGTTATGTCTGTCAGGAATTCTCTGAAAAGGCTGGGAGGTATAACTTTTCCTGTTTACACAGCCTTATGTACAAGGATGTGTTTTAAATGTAGACAAATAATTCTTTTACTTGTCAAAGAAGACTTCATGGACCAGCAACACCCATAGTTATGTTTAAGCAAAACCTGTAAATAGACCCCAAGTAAATTCATTGTTGGGAAAGGCCCAAAATATTCTCATACCCTTGTCTACTTGTTCTTCATGTTGTGAAAATTATTGGGGTTTTATGTATTCTGCTACATACAGTAGTATTCCTCATCGTTACTTTCTGCCATTATTATGAAGTTGAATTTTGGTGGGTTGATTTTCAGCTTACAAACAGCACTTTAATTAATTTTTAAATAAGTAAGCTTTTTAAGAATAATTATTAGAGACACCCTTCAGGACTTCAAATCCAGGGTTCAGTCTATCAGAAAAGAATAAGTTTAATTGTATGTAACTGTGGAAATTAAAATAAAATCACTTCCAGAGATTGTATGTTGCAGTATGAAATAATCGTTGTATCTTTATTGTGTCAGCAGATGGCAATGTGTAGCTGTTTAAAATTGTTAGTGCTACGCAATTATCTTATATTTACAGAGAAAAGGGAGATGTTTTGTGTTGGTTGCTTTGGCTTTAACCCCTTACCTATTGCTTGGTATAGAATCATAGAATAGTTAGGGTTGGAAAGGACCTTAAGATCATCTAGTTCCAACCCCCTTGCCATGGGCAGGGACACTTCACACCAAACCATGCCATCCAAGGCTTTGTCCAACATGGCCTTGAACACTGCCAGGGATGGAGCATTCACAGCTTTATTGGGCAACCCATTCCAGTGCTTCACCACCCTAACAGGAAAGAATTTCTTCCTTCTATCCAATCTAAACTTCCCCTGTTTCAGTTTTAACCCATTACCCCTTGTCTTGTCACTACAGTCCCTAATGAAGAGTCCCTCCCCAGCATCCCTATAGCCCCCCTTCAGATATTGGAAGGCTGCTATGAGGTCTCCAGGCTGAACAGCCCCAACTTTCTCAGCCTATCTTCATATGGGAGGTGCTCCAGACCCCTGATCATCCTCGTGGCCCTCCTCTGGACTTGTTCCAACAGTTCCATGTCCTTTTTATGTTGAGGACACCAGAACTGCACACAATACTCCAGGTGAGGTCTCACAAGAGCAGAGCAGAGGGGCAGGATCACCTCCTTCGACTTGCTGGTCACGCTCCTTTTGATGCAGCCTAGGATACAGTTGGCTTTCTGGGCTGTGAGCGCACACTGAAGCTGGCTCATGTTCATTTTCTCATCCACCAACACCCCAAGTCCTTCTCTGCATGATCAGCAATACATATCTGGGTGAATTCTGCGAAGATCTATGTATTTAACCTTGAAACCAGAGGTATGTAATAAGGCATCTTAAATTTAAAAAGTTTGTTCCCTTTTAAGGTATGCTCTTAACTGAGATAGTGCCTTGCTTTTCACAAGATTTTAAAATTGTTTATTGGTCACAGAGGCTGACAAATCATTAAATACTTGTTCAAATTCCTGTGTAAATAATGTTTTTGTTCTTTGTTGGGTAAAGTGGCATGTTTGAGATTCTGTATTTGGAAATACTAGGGGCAGGCAAATCCAATCAATGCTGGCTTTTTTCTGTCACTCAAGAGTAGTTAGAAGTATGTGAAAAGAACTTGTTTTATGTTTCAGTTCCATTTAAAGCTTGTAAATGAAACGTGAGTCAGGTGCTTCTGAGGTACTAATAAATTACAAGAGGTGGGTGGGAGTGAGAGTTTTATTTTTTTGCTAAAAAAAAACCTTCCCTGTGTTTGCATTTTTTGGAAATGAGGTTTTTTTTTTTCCTGTTGCACTGGAGCATAACATCAAATAAGTGTATAAGCCCATCTTTTTGTTACTTCCAGTAATTGTGGTGATGGTGGTGTGTTAGGCACCCTGCAAAGAAACAAGCTTTGTAACAGCTTCTCAGGCTTTAAACTATTAGCTAGCAATAGTATGCTGTAGTGACTTGTGGATTTTTATCTCAGGAACTGCTGTAGCAGATTTTGCACCACAAGGGTACTTTTTTTAATGTTGCCTTAGGGTTTGATTATTGTTTCATTTGTGCAAGTAATTCTTGCTGGCTTAGGGTTCTGTGGATGAAGCAACTGCAGCACTGGGCAATGGAAGAACAGAATTAGTCCCATGTTCTGAAATTTAACATAAACACATCTTGTTTCCCTCCCTTTTTTCATAGCTGTTAAATATATCTGTTGTTCAGAGCTGCCTGCATGGAGCTGTAAAAATGCCATGGATCTAATTTCCATAAATTTCCATAATTATCCATTCTCATATGCAGACACTTGTATAGTGTGGCAAAATATTTTTGTTGTTTCTGTGACTTGATTGCCCATTCCCACTGCTGTAGCTGAAAGTACAGCTTGTCTTACTTTCTCTAGAGAACAGAAATTGCTGTTTCCTTAATGTAAAGCACATTTTCTGTTTTTCTTTACCTTTTCGCCATCCTTTATTTGACCATTGTTATTTCCATTTGGATCAGTCCCTACTTTTCTGAGTAGATGATCCCTAAACATCTTTCATTTTCCTTTTGGAGACAGGCAGCTAAGAAAGCTAGACGTAAGGACAAAAAGTTGAAGCTCTGGTAATATGGCAGTGATGAAGTGGTATTGCTCATAAATCATTTCTTCTTCATTCTTACACTACAGAGAAGACCTACACTACACTATGGAAGACTTAGTGGACTACTGCTGTATTTCAACATCTCTCCATTGTCAGCAACTGTGATTTCCCAGGTTATGATTTTGTTATGCTTGACTTTAGCAGAAGCCATCTTATAACAGATGCAAGTTGCTCAAATGCAAACCCTATGATACACTAGCCAGTGTATATAAAAACATACCAGATTATGATTTTTTTTGTCATTTCCAAAGTATCATAGCAAGCTGACTTTCATTGGAAATACTTGAAACCCTTTTCAGTAATGTTTAATAAACCTTAATATGTATTATCACGGCTATAATATCATTTACATGAAACATATATAAGGTCTGATTAAAGGATCTTAGGAACAATGTTAGAAAAACAGTGGCAGCTTCAGTTAAGGAGAAACAACACTTCTGTCATAACAGGAGTGGATTTCTCCATTTGGTATTACATGTCCATTATTATTTGGCACATGATCCCTGCACACGCCAGGGGGTTGGAGCTAGATGATCATAAGGTCCGTTCCAACCCAAACCAGTCTATGATTTGGAAGTCACAGCTATTGAGTAATTTCTATAAAATCCACAGGGTGCCGCTGTATGAATGTCAAATGTAAACCTGTGCGTCTTTTTTTGCAGTAACTGTTTGCCCTAGATTAGAATTGCCATTTGTTAGGTGAAAGGAATAATACATTAGCCTCTGAAGTTTCACTGTCATTTGTTTCCTGGAGAAGAGATCGTGTGTAGGTGAACCATTTTTACTTTTCTGCAAGCAGGAGAAATGAACTCCTGTTTTTATATTGAATTATGTTGCTTTATTCACTGTCAGATGTCCTGTTTATCATTAAGCAATACACAGTTAACATCAGGAGATAAATGTTAAAGACTTGTTATGCTATTTGGAGCATTATGTTTCCCTTCTAAATGAAAAGACCTTACCCTAAAACCTGCTACGTGTCTTATGTGAATATATGTTTTTATAGTCTGGTATTAATCTTTACTTTTAAAAGAGCAATTAATAAAATCCTTTTCTATATGTCAAAAAACCTAATGTATGACAAAAATCCCTGTGAAGATCAATAACTAAACTGTAACATAAAAATGGAGAAGCAATTTGTTCTATGATTCTAATATATAGCAAATGAAAACCTGATAACAACCTTGAGCTACTTTTACATTCAAAATTCAGTAAGAAAAGACCTTTTTTCCTGCTAACCTTTAGGTTTCAATGTAGTGTCCCCTGCCACATTTTCTGGGTACCTCACTTCTGACTGCAGTTGGTCACTTCCATTGACTTCAGTGGGAGTGGGGTTCAACTGAAATTTGGGTAAACTGCTTGTAAACTGTTGATAAACAGATATTATCTGAGAAAATGACATAACTTCTAGATACATCTGGAAGTACAGCAGATAACCTGTCCCTAATGTAGGTTATTCATCAGTTACAAACACTTCTGTGCTAACAGACAGGCAGAGTGTCTTGTTTAGAAACTAATTATGTCTTTTTTTGCCCTTAACATAACTTCTGTTACGGGAATCCTGCTCCAGGATCTTGTAGTGCAGCAAAATATACCAAAATGTATGCAAGCTTCATCAACTAGGTATTATTTCTGTGAGATCTACTGTCTTGGATACCAGAGGGTTGATTTTTTGTTTTTATTTAGTGACAAGATTTTCACTGGATCTATTGATAAAACCTAAAAACTGGGGTATGGAAACAGGAAAACGCTATCATACTTTTTCAGAGGACGTAAGGCAACTATAATGACTACTGATGGATGTTTCTTACCCTTTATGTTTCCTGACACCATCACTGATGGCTGTGGGTTCCAAGTCCCTGTGAGCTGACATTTGAAGGAGCAGCTATTCTGCTGCATCTTTTCACACATTCAGATACTGTGAACATTTCTGCACTGCAAGAAATGATAGTCTGACAGTTCTTAAGAAACAGAATAAAACATCAGAACAAACTAAAAAAAGAAAACAATTTCAATCTGTATACAATTTCCCTTGTTTGGCTTAATGTTCAAATATTTTTAAAAAAATACTATAACAATCAGAATTTTCAGTTTATTCTTGATCTTTTTACATAGAATTTTTTTTCTAGCTGTCATGAATTGCCTTTCATGTTTGAGAACTCAGTGCAGAAGGACATCATTCCTTGTATTGCTGTCTTTCATGCTGACATCTGTACTTCATGTATAGAACTAAATGAAACCATAGAAGAATGAATTTCTGAAATTTTAGGGTTTAACTGGTAAACTGAAATGTCAAAGATACATGAAATGAAAACAATATAAAATGTTAACAGTTAAAAATGGTTAGTTTCCTTTCCAATGTATTAGGAGGCTGTTGGCAATAGGCACAGAATTCTGGTTTAAAAGATCAGGGCAAATCCACCGGAACTCTTAAGTTCAATCCAGAATATACTTTTTAATGCAAAAATCTATATAACCATTATTTAACAGACCATTTCTGGAAACTATATTTTTTTTTAAATTTATAGATTGCAAGGCCTATAACTAGTGTGGAAATGGTGGCTCACCTTGGTGGAAGGTGAGGTTTGTTTCAGTGGGTTTTTGATTCTCTGGATACTTTGAGACAGTTATCCGTTATAATGGAGAAAATGTTTGCTTACTGAGACAGGCTGCAGTGATTTTGTTTCCATCTATCAGTTAGCTAAATATTTAAAAGCCTCTCAATTTCTTCTGACTTCAGTAGGGGTTAGATTAGACCCAAGTGGTATGAGTAGTGCCAGAGAGTAATTAGTAGAAGATAATAGCCAGCAGCAAATTGTGTGTTTCTCTGAATAGGACCTGTTTCTGAAAGGCCATTATTACAAAATAAATTGCTGGCAAGGGCACATCCATAGCTATTCAGTAAAAAAAGAAGGAAAAAAAATATGAAAGAGGCATAGTGATAATGCACCAGAGACCTCGGCTATTGTTTCACTTTTTACATGGCACTCCCTATTTATAAGCAGAATAGTCATACTGAATAATTATAGAGAATTGGAAGATGACTGCATGATTTTTATTTTATTTTTTTAATATGAAGAATGAATTGAGGAAGTTATTGAGATTTTCTTCTTGCCTTTTCATAAATAAATATGATGTTGTGGTGATGCCTTTGACAAACAACATGGGTAATGACCCCTGTTAAAATAAGAGTATGAGTGTACAGAAAATGTGGGTACACTAAGCTGTCTGGAGGGTCTTTGCCTCAAACTGATCAAGTTAGAGAGGAAGCCTGTAAATTATAATGTTAGGGAGGACAGCCAATTGGATTGAACAATAACTGAAGAATCAAAAAGAGAATTTTGAAATAAAGAAGTAGATTTTTTAAATAAAGAAAAAAGAAAGAAGCAGATGAAAATAAAAAAAGACAATTTACAACGTGGGGCGTGGGGGGTGTGTGTGTGGGGTGTGGGTGTGTGTGCAGATATTAGGCTGGAAGGAGCTGTTGTCAAATCCTGCTTTGGTATTTCCAGAAGTTATCCCAGACATCATAGTCTCTGCCTAGAACAGAAAGCATAGTCTTCCTTTTGGAGATACACTAGTCTGTGTCCAGCTAGCAGATTGTCAGTATGGGGTTCAACAAAAAGGCCCTGTTGTCCCCCTCCTAGTATGTACATATCTGAATTTGGATGCCTTCTCCCTAGCATGTGGATCAGCAGATTGAAGGAAGTGGCATGCATTCAACTAAAGCTAGAGCACTCAAGTTTCCTAGGGGTGGTGTGAGCAAGTAGCGGAACACATAGAAAAGGGGGGTGTGCTTGTAACCCACTCATCCTATGAGAGAGGATGAGTGCTCAGGCAGGTGTGTGCAAATGTGTGTATGAGTAAAACTTCTTGGAGTTAGAGAAGGAGGTTTAGAAGTGTGTAGTTGTTAATTAAGATTGCAAGCTTTATGGTATTACAGTTACTGATATGAATACATAGTTCTCCGCCAGTTAACTATGCACTGTTAAAACATTAACAAACTAGTTCAGTCCTGATTTTCATTAAAACTTTGTGAACTAAATAATTTCTCCCTGTGACACATAATGAAGCAACGTGATTTTTAATCCAGGCTTAGAAAACAATACAGGAAATCTTCCAGTCTTCTTAACACATTGCCACTGCAAAGCAGCCAATTAGTCCATTTGATTTGAGTAGGCATCCAGAGCTACATGATAAGGATTTGCTGCTCTTCTAGTGAGCTGTTGGAAGAACCCTGCAATTTTCCTGTATGCCATAAAATATTAAGTCCGACTTTTGTCTTATTTAAAAATATTAATTCTGACCTGTTCTTTTTGAGAAAAAACATATAAACAATCTCCTTTTTCAAGCCAACATTTCTTGCTATGTGTATCATTTAACCTTCAGAGCACATTGGTGGAAACCGGAAGCATGGATACCACCGCCAAACTATGGCATATAGAGAAAGGAGAAGAAATAGTCACTTTAAGTGTATATTTGCCTTTCTTATGTTTTTGAAGGTGTTCCTTGTTTTCTTAGTTTTCTAACTGAAATAAATAACAGTATAACCCTTACAATAATTTCAAAACTTCCAGAGTTTATCTCACAAGGTGATCTCACAGTGACTGCAGTTACAAAACAGATTAAGGAAATGTGAAGAGAATGATAAAGCTATAGTATTTTATAAAAAGTCTTACTTATCAAAAGACAGATTTTCTCGTTTTAATGAAGCTACTGCTATAGGCTAGAATACCTTCCATTGTTCATTAAAACACATGGCAAACTATACTGTGGAACACAAAATTATGAGAAGAAACTTCTTTCTACACCAACAGGCTGCCCAGGGAAAGTCAAAACCCGCTGGACACATTCCTGTGAACATTAATATCTTTTGAGGTCCCTTCCAATCTCTAGCATACTGTGATACTGTGATACTGTGAAAACACATGGCTATACTGTAAATTATGACTTCTTCTACACCAACATAAAGTAACGCTGAGAACATTAATATTGTATACTACATCTGTATGGATCTTCTTCCTGCAAACATCAGCAGAGGACAGCCATACAATGACCTCTGTATTGTGATGCCTGTTTGCTCTGTGTGGTTCGCTGGGATTCCACAGGCTCAGATTGACTGTTTTTGCTGTTTCAAAGCATTTCTCTTACATAAATCCTAAGTAATAGGTAGTGCAAAAGTTTCCTTTAGTATATGCAGCCTGGGCCTATAGTTTGAGGAAAGCATTTTCTCTTACTTGACTTCCTCTTCCTCAGAGCCCTGATAACACAAAAGAGTTGTGGAATGTGTGAAGCTTTAGCTTGTAAGTATGCTCACATTCATTTTTCCAACCCTATTCACCAACACCAGTGACAAGCTATACTTCAATTTACTGTAAATGAATCATCTGAGTTCAGTATGCGTTGGTAAACAAATGTGATTCTGTTTAAATCAAATATGAAAAATATGCACTGATGACATCATTGAACAGTTGCTCACTGCTTAAGTGATGCATCTGATTTTTTGCAGTTGTTGGAATACCCACATGTTGCTATTTATTCTGCTTATTGATTGGATGCTCACACTGAAGTTTGAAGCCTGTACTACCTTTATGACCTCCAGAAATTAAAGCTTTTAAATATTAAAATGGCCAAATTCACAAAATTAAGAAGTTTTCCATTGTTGTTTTCTGCTTGCTCATTTTTGGTTTTATTGTAAAAAGGTGTACACAATTACAACAGTGCAGGACTCATGCTGTGAAGAAAGTAAAAGGAGTAGTTCTATCAGATGACATGAGTATAATCCAGTTTTTGTTATCATAAATAGAAAATTCAATTGCTCGAGAGATTTGCTTTGCTGTTCATTTAGCACATACATTAATTTAGCTACCCTTATATATCTTCTGCAATGAATAAAAACATTTCAGTCACCCGTTTAGTTGTTTTTCTAGTCATTAATTTACCCATTTGTTAACACAGTTTTCTATTACTTATACAATGATGCTAGCATTGTGATAATAACCTAATTTACTAATCCTTTAATATATATATCCATCTTTTTAAGGGATCATTGCCTTATAAGCCATTATTTCATAGGGAGCAATAATGGCAATTGTACCCTCTATTCAGTTAAAGCTGAAAAATTTAGTGGAACTAGTATTGCCAGTCTTGTGCAGGAAAAAGTATAGGATTAATGAGGATTAAGAATCATATTTCAGTTTGGCTGTCATTTGCCTGTTACTTGGGAACATGCTCATGTTAAGTGACTGAATAAGTTCCATTTGATCTTCTGTGGATTTTATAAAAAGTTTAGATTACATAGAGTTCTAAAGGTGTACTGTTTGCAGTTTGTTGAAGTAGGAGAATAGGAGAGTAATGTGGAAAAACTTGCTGTGTGAGCTTTGTATGTAGATGAATACAAGAATTTTGTCTGTGGCATTGTAAAGTCACCACATTTCACTGGAAATATGTTCACTAAAATATTTTCAAAAAAGACAAGGAAACTTTTCCATTTTACTCCTTACTGACTCTGTCTCAAAGTTAAAAAATGGAATTGATATAGTACAGGAATCCAAAATGAGCTGTACAGCTTCATATAATTGCTTTAATGGATAAAATGGTGAATGAAGACTTGACACCTTAACTGTACTATTTTATAAACTTGCTTATAATTTATATGTGTATATCAAGATACACACTAAAAATTTAAATTCTCTTTTTTTGTAGGATGTTATATACTTTAAAAGGTTGCCAAGGAGAAATTAGCAGTGAGCAGGTCAATTGGGACTGTTCTCTCATTGTCACTGGATCAATGGATAAAACATGCATGGTAAGAAAGTTCAGTAGGTATTGAATACAGCTACTTTATATATAAAAATAAATATTTAATAAAGGGAAGAGTGTTATTTTAAACCAGTAAACACAATTAATTAAAGAACTGACAACTAAATGCAAAACCTATAAGCTTAATCATTTCAGTGAAGTCCAGTCAGAGAACAATATACATTTTAAGGATTTTTTTAATCATTACAATGAAATAAAAAATACATAGGACTTCCTTAAACTGATTAAACAGTGACACCTTATTGATTTATATCCAGGTTTCAAGTTTATACATTGTCAGACATCAGAAAGGGCCTGTACATATTACTTTATGGATCAGCTAGATGTCTGTCAAGTAAATTAGTCAAAATATACAAAAATGCTACCCTTGCTTATTGCTTATCTATGCAGATGTGAAATGCTATGATTGGGACACATATAGCAACTGTAAGAGATCTCAATGAGGAAATATTAGATGTCTGCTTTGATTACATGGGCCAGTTATTGCAACTGCCTCCACTGATGGTAAGTGAAGTGCATAAATCACAGGATCAGAGTGGTCTCGGTTGGAAGGAACCTTAAAGAACATCTAGTTCCAACTTCCCTGTCATGGGTAGAGGCCTTCCACTAGAACATGTTGCCCAAAGCCCCATCCAGCCTGGCCTTGAACACTTACAGGGATGGGCTAGCCATAGCATCTCTGGGCAACCTGTTCTAGTGTTGCACCACCCTCATAGTAAAGTATTTGTTCCTAATATCTAATCTAAACCCAACCCTCTTTCAGCTTTACAATTTCAGCCATTCCCCCTTGTCCTGTCACGACATGCCTTTGTAAAAAGTCCCTCTCCAGATTTCTTGTAGGCTCCCTTTAGACACTGGAAGTCTGCTCTAAGTTCTCCCCGCATCCTTCTCTTCTCCAGGCTGAACAAGCCCAACTTTTCACAGGAGAGGTGCTCCAGCCCTCTGATCATCCTTGTGGCCTCCTCTGGACTTGCTTCAACAGGTTCACTTTCTTACGTTCTTAAATGAAAAAGGTAGTTGGAAATGTAAAGGTGTATTTGCTCCTAGGCTTTCTAAACGCACAGCAGGAGAATACATAATAAAGAAGTAGTGAAATAAGAAATAAGCAGTTTTATATGCTTATTATTTTTCTAGGAATTACAATAAATAGCTTTTAATATTCACCTGCATAGTGTTATATTGTAGTGCACAGTGACAATACCATATTATTTTTACATACTTAACTGTTTTGATTTGCAGTTTCAGAAACAGGATACACTAAATGGGTGGAACTACTTGGATCTGATTTGCTGTAGTTGCTGAATTAAGACATAGGACAATGTAAAAAAATTTGCTGAAATGTAATCAATTAATGCTGAAATGTAGCTTATTAAATATAATTAATAGCTTGTTAAATAGAATGAATATCTGAAATCTAATGAAGGCTTTCCGAACATATTGTACATGCATCTACTTCAGTAGTCCATGTTCTATGTGGATATTTGTTTTTACATTTTATAAGATTTCAAGCTGAAGCCATTAAGAAAACAACCTTTTCCAATTGCATTACAGATCTTTTTTGAGATACTTTATCCTTGGGGGAAACTGTCTCCTATGTCTATTGAAATCAAGCCTGAGGATGAGGCCTTTCTGACCTTATTAAAATGTTCTTATTGAAATGCATGCTTAAGCATGACAATCGCGAATGGCTCCTAATCTACTACAACAGGATCAGCAAATCTATAATGCAGAAACAAAAAAGTGCGTTGCAAAACTAGAAGGGCACAGAGGCGAAATTTCAAAGGTAAGTTGTTTGTGGTTTGCACCTTTTCTTATTTGATTATGTGTGACATCCAGTCCACCAGTTGTTCCATGACACAGAAATACTGTTAAAGAATGTGGTGGTAAAATCATTAATATTTAAGATTGAGAAGTCTGGCTAAGAAGATACCTTTACTAAAAGAACATTCCTTTCAACTAAAAACTATCAGTCAATGATTCCAGTTTGAGCTTAGATAATCTAGGTGTGCTACACCTATAGGTTTCACCAAAAGCCACCTCTCCATATTGTCATGTTATTGACTATTTGATCCCTTAGAATTGTGGCAGTCAGCAAGCTACTTAAGAAGTCCATCCTCCCAGGGATGAATACCTGACTTCGTTAACATTGAAATGTTTGGTTTTTCTTATCTCTTTCCTTTTTCTGAAACACTATATAGATTAGGTCTCTGTGTACAGTTCTGGTGTCCCCAACATAAGAAGGACATGGAACTGCTGGAGAAAGTCCAGAGGAAGGCTATAAGGATGATCAGGGGCCTGGAGGACCTTTCATACAAAGACAGGCTGAGAAAGTTTGGGCTGTTCAGCCTGGAGAAGAGAAGGCTGCATGGAGACCTCATAGCAGCCTTCCAGTATCTGAAGGGGGCCTACAAGGATACTGAAGAGGGACTTTTCATCAGGGACTGTAGTGGTAGGACAAGGGGTAATGGATTCATATTTAAATGGGGGAGATTTAGGTTAGATATAAGGAAGAAGTTCTTTACTGTGAGAGTGGTGAGGCTTTGGAATGGGTTACCCAAGGAAATTGTAAATGCTCCATCCCTGCAGTGTTCAAGGACAGATCGGACAGGGCTTTGAGCAGCCCGATTTAGTGCAAGGTGTCCGTGCCCATGGCAGGGGGATTGGAACTAAATGATCTTAAAGTCCTTTCTAACCCTAACTATTCTATGATTACCACTTTTGCTGCACAAGACAAAATCAAATCTTTGTTCCAAGCAGAAGAAAGTTGATGATATTTCTGTTATTACACTGGTTTTAGTACATACTCAATAGGGCCATGAACAAATTTGTATAAAGGCAGGGTCTTACCCTACCATCTCTGCTACGGGCATATACCAGCACCAAACCAGTGACTAAGCCATTTCTCTCAATGCATTGAAGTGAAGGAGGTTTAGATGAGCAAAAGGCAAAGTTTTTTAAGGGAGCACACCTTTTGTGTATTTGGCACCAAACTCTGTTCAGGTTTCCCTCATTTCAGACAAAAAGTTGTGGGAGTAGGGAAAAGAATGGTACAGAATATTTGTGATTGCTTTGATCTTTTGATGGAACTACCAAAATATGGGATGCAGGATGACCTCAGATAAATAAATTGCTGTAGGTCCTAGTGTCTCTTGCTAGTCATGGACAGAAAAATATTTCCCTGGTGCCTTGGCATTCTGTGTAGTATGTTGATGTAGGTATTAACAAAAATGGATAATTTTATGATACACCTATATGATTCCTTTGCAATTGCTTTTATTACTAGGCAGCAAAGATAACTCCTGCAGAATATGAGCCTGACTAAAGTGAATGAAAGATCCAGTTTGGTATATGCCTACTTTTTGAGTTTCATAGTGTAGTGGTTTAAACCCAGCTAGACAGCTCGTTCACTCACTTCCCCCCCTTCTTGCCCTCCCCCTACTCCTGGAGGGACGGAGAGGAGAATTGAAAAGAATGCAACTGCCACAGGTTGAGATAAGAACAGTTTAGTAACTAAGGTATAACACAGATCACTACTGCTACCACCAATAATAACAATGAGAAAGGAAATAACAAGGGAAGAGAATACATCATCTCACCACCAGCTGACCAATAACTCGCCCCCCCCCCAGCCCGAGCAAGCACCGACCGATGCCTCCTCCAACCCTGCAGACTCCCAGCCCTTCCAGGTAACTCTTCAGTTACATCCTGGGCATGACGTGCTGTGGTATGGAATACCTCTTTGGTCAGTTTGGGTCAGGTGTCCTGTCTCTGCTTCCTCCTGGCTTCCCCTCCTCCCTGGCAGAGCATGAGGCTCACAAAGTCCTTGGCCAGACCAAAATGTCAGTGTTCTCAGCTCTGTTCCCAGGCCAAAAGTCAAAACACAGCACTGCACCAGCTACCAAGAAGGAGAAAAATGACTGCTGCTGCTGAACCCAGGACACATAGTCAACAAACTCAGTCTTTCAGATCTGTTTTCTTTTAAGATAAAATGAAATGTTTTCTTGTATTTCAGTTTGTGCATGTTGCCTTTTTATTGTGTACTGCCAAGAAGAGTGGCTTGGTTACCTCAATCACCTCAGAGAAATGATTAGTGTTAATGAACTCAGTATGATGGCCCCATCCTTTTGTGTATAATTTTTAACTTGTACCCCTTTTAATAAAACAAAATACATCACATGTGAAACATAAATACTCTCACCTGTGAAAGGGGTGTTGTTATGCACTTTCTCTGAGTGCTTTTGGGTTCTTGGTGGTTTCTTTTTTGTGTGTGTAATAAATAATTGAGTAAAAATGCTACTTTTGCTGCTTGTAATGCAATGTCCCTCTCACTATTTCCAGAGAAAACCAGTAACCATTTGTGGTTTGCATTGCTATTAACTATTTCATGCATGCTGCAACTCCCACTCACCCCTCCCTTCACACTTGGGCATATCTTTCCATTCATTCCATTCCTTTCTGCTCAGCCTTCATTCTCCCATTTGCATCTGAGGTAAAAAAAGTAATAGGTTTGTGACTCCAACCCTGAATCCTAGGCCAAAGATTATGGCCAACATGAAAAAACTCTATGCACCAAAGATTTGGACCCAAGGATCATGACATAATCTGAGGAGTATATGAGGAATTTCTGTAAGTTAATTATCACTATTCAATGAGCTCTCACCTAGGCTGACCTCTTGCTAGCAATTGCCAACAGGTCTCACCTGTATAGAGCTCTCCCCACTTCCTAACAGAGCACCTGAAACCGCAGCTGGTCTTTGCGGGGGACTAGCAAAGGAGCAGAGCTGACCAGTGTCTTACAGCAGTCTTGGAACAAGGATGAAAAGAAGGTAGGATCAAAGAAAGTATGTGTGTTGATTGAGAAAAAAAAGGAAGAAGCAAAGTGTGCAGTGCTTTATGTTGTATATCTCTGGGTGGTTATGGACTTGACTTCTAGATGTCATGTTTAATAGGAAGTTACTAATGCTGATGTGTTCTGACTATCTCTGAGTGCTTACGCTTGCCTGCATCCTTGTGTGCAAATGAAGAAACAAATGTGCCTGTTATCACTTGGCAAATACCCTGGTTGTTTCAAGTAGTGACATGTTGGGGGAGAACTAAGCAGTGTGCTGCAGATAGTTTAAAATTAAACCTTTACCAGTAAGCAAAGTGGCTGATATTAATGTTACAGTAATGCTTGTGGTGTTTCCTGGTGTCTTGTGCAAAGATTTATGACATCAGAAGTGTATCTCAGTAATCCCGAACTGAAAGGGGCAGGAAGGGCAAGGCAGTTCTCTGTTACTTGAAAATTGTCCAGTGTCCCTGGATCAGTTTGCACCTGCGCTTATAGGTGGAGGAAAATGTGTAATGAAATGTGTACAAATACTGCTACATAGTTTGAAATTTGACTTGTTGTGTAACCATCAAAAAGCAAAAAAAAAAAAAAAAAAAAAATCTGGACTGTGATTAGAAAGTAGAGGTTTGATTTTTATTTTTTTTTCCTCAGTCTTTCAGGCTAGATTATTTACTTTCTTTTGTCTTTTCCTTTATGCTTTGTCTCTCATAGTATGCTAGTGACCCAGTGAATCAAACATCTGAAGTAGATTTTGGCCTTGAGCTCTTGTCCTATTTTTATATGAAATTGTGAGTGACGAGGTTTCAGAGACTAAGAGTTGGACTGGGAGGCCATCTGGGTTCTATTTCTGCATTTCCCTGGATGCACTGAGTAAAATTGCTTTTCAGGCCGAGTTATCCAGGTTTCCTGCTCAGATATGAAATACTTTCACATCTGGTGTGATTCATGGCTCACGGCACTGCTGAGAAGTGCTCTGGCTTGGCACCTCATAAGAACTTCAGTAGTAATCTAGGTACCATCATACAAATGTTTTGATGTTAGGCTTTCTGCACCTTGGTTTACCCATATGAAGATTTAATATATTATAGAGGTATACATTGGGAGTGCATTGTATAGATATATCACCTTGAAACCATTCTTTGTCTCTGGTAGCAGTTTGATCCTTTTCTCTAGTTCCACTTCAGTCTGCACTATCAAACTAGTGTATGTGCATGCTTTAACTGTATTGTCTGGTGCCTTTTTAATCTTATAAAAACATTTGCCTTGTACATACCTTACAATCTCCAAGAGGTTACTTTAATTGTTGGGTGTTTGGATTGGGATGTGGCTTTCAACATTATCCTGAAATGCTGGCAAACTGGATCCACTGTGACCTCATTGAAAAGGATGACCTCTGGAGACTCCTGAAATGTGCTTTAGTAAGGACATATGATAAATGTGATAGAAATCATATTTAATGTACTGTTTCTGTCCTTTAGACCTCTGAATCCTTCCATCATATACCTCTATAAATATGTGAGTGTGTTTTTCTGGGAAAGAAGCCCTTAGCCTGTATCATGTAATGTCACCAGGACAGATATCCATGTAAGCGCACAATATGTAGTTGGACTGTTGATGTATACTTTCTGTATCTCCTGAGATTCAAATTCTTTTCTGAATAAGTGAGGATAATACTCATACTCATTTTTTTTAAAGTGGCATCTTGTGAGAATCTCTCTTTTGCCTCCTTCTGCTGTTAGAATTTGCAGTTCCTGGGTAGTTAGTGAAAGGATATGAAATAAGTCCTTGATTATATTTGTTGTCCACCATTATATAGCTTGGTTATATTTTCCAGTTTGCTGCACTTTACTGCCTAAATTTCAGCAGATGCTGGGGGGGAGTATCCATCAGTCAGATCTGTCTTCATGGCAAATTGTTTTAATTAGTTTGATAGTCCAGCTGCCTAATTCAAGTGTCTGTCCTGAGGAATGTTGTACAGCTGTTAGTTGTTTTCTGAGGGCCTGTTTGATGTGATGAGTGGATCTGAAAAACTGAAATAGTAGCATTATGAGTTTGCTTTAACCTTCACTTAGGAATGGTTCTGCCTTGAATTAAAATTATTAAATTGGCTAGTATGGATGTGCTTTCTTTCTCAGCTGAAATTTTTGTTGTTTATTAAGTAGACCATGTGGGCTCTATATGTCAATGTTTGGTTTTTTGGTTGGGTTTTTTTGCTGTTGTTGGTTTTTGGTTGGGTTTGTATTCTCTAAGTTTTGAAAGTAAGAGTTCAGGATTCATGGTGACATTCCTATGCTTGTCTGTCACATAGCTCTGCATGAAACTGGAGAAATAGTAAAATTGGCCTGTCCAGAAGTTACCTGCTGAATTTGATAGGATGGCCTGTAAACAGGTGACCATTTTAATCAGACACCAATAAAATGGTTAATTTCCTTAAAGACACTATGAAAGTCTTTGGTGGAATGACAAAATTGAAGCAGGTTATAGTTTTTCAGCTTCTAGTGATCTCACCTTTAAAAGCACCCTGAACAAAGCCAAACTAAAAATGAAGTTTTTAAATACTTATTTTTCAATAGGTAATTTCTCCTGAGTTTGAATTAATGTGTCTGCAAGCCAAATTCTGCTCTTCATTAGGTGTGTGGTAAAGTTAGCTCCAGGGTGGAAGGCACCTTGTCCTGAAACCGCCTTGCAGGGTGAGAAGGGGAGTGGGGCAGGTCTGGCTGAGTTAGGTGCTGAGGCAAGCATCTCTGCTGTTCCCAAAGTGGTCTCTGATGGCCAGGATGTCTCACAAGGGGCGTGGGGTTTGACTTCTTTAGTAAATTGTGGTGCATCTTTTTCAAGTACCTATATGCTCCCACTTGAACTTAAGCACAAGTATTGTAACCTCTCATCTGTGTCAACCCTTTTTATTTGCTTTGCATTGCATGAGGCTTGTGTGAGTTCCATTTGTTGGGTCCTAGTTTGTATTGGGAAAGATAGTGAGTAGCCGTTCCCTTTGCACCCTGGTGATATTAACAACCTGCATCATGCTTATGTGTACACAGAGGCTGAACTGTAGATAACTTGCTCTGTGATTTTTCACCTAAAATTGCATGTAGTATGATGTTCTTATTTATGTGTATTTAATTTTGACTTTATTTTTTTTCAGCCTGTTTTAGTGGTGGATAAGTCATGCTCTGATTTACCCAGCTAAGTCTTGGTTTCCTTTTCTGTTTAGAAGTAGAAATAAATTCCCTTATACCTAGGCAGTAAATACCTGTACAAACTTAAACAAGCAGAAGAAACTGCTGAACTTCTGTCTCTGACCCACCTGCCTGCTTTTGCAGGTACTGAAAGCAGCTGGAGAGATTTTCCTATGTTGGGAGTTATTTGAGGGTTAGTTCACAGCAATGAACACGTACTTCCTTTTTATTCTACTGTGATATTTAGACCGCTATGATTTGCCTTGTATCTCTTGAACGAATTGTGGAACCTATGTAAAGCCGTAGCTTTGATGCTGAGGTAAGACATGGAACTTGCCCTGACTTCTTTTGGTCAGGGCCATGGGTCAAGATTTTCATTCAGAATGACAGCCTTGAGATGCTACATGGATGGCAGGCAAATGTTATTTAATAAGTCAAAAACCCCATAGTACATGATGAACTTTCTAGGAAGGCAAAGAAAACACATGTTATAACACAAATTTATTTCTGAATAAATTGCAACATTAAGAACTATTGTACAGAGAAACCGCATCACACTGGTACAACTCCGTCATTATATTTGTGCTTTGTAGGATAAGTAAACATTTATTCTATCACAGAAAAAACTTGTATACTGACACTAACTGTATTTGGTTTAAAAATAAAAACACTTTCTCATTTATTGACTCAAAGCACTTTAAGTCTATAATACTTGGTGCTTTTTATTAACTTTCAGCCTCAGAAATGCTGAGCATTCAGAGTTGCCACTCATGTTAGTGGGAATTACTACCCAGTGACTGCACAGTAGTGTTCAGTGTATGCAATAAAATGACCTTTATCTCACAGTAAAGCAACCTTCACTGTTTTGTGTATGCTGCAGAGTAGATGTAGATTAGTCTTGTTGTTTAATGTTCCACATTAGATTTTGATTCACTAACAATTTGTGTTTCATGAGTGATGCAATCATGCAAGTTTAGGAATGGTTTTAAAGATAAAATTGAGAATATGGCTCTTTCATAAATTATTTTAAACTATTTTAAAATTTTCAAAAATATTTAGTGCAAAAGGATGTTGTTTTTTTTTTTTTCCCATTTTCCCAAGAAATATTACAGAAGCATATACTGTTATATGGAAAAAATAAAACATCTCTTAAATATTTTACTGGGAAAAGCAGGCATGTTTTCTATTATGCTATTTAGGTAGAGAGAGAGAGGAAAGATAAATATTTTCAAAGAAACAAATAATAGAAGAGCTCTGATGTGATAAATACAATTACCTTTAAATTCAAAACCAATCTCTTTGGCAGAATCAAGAGAATGCATCATTAAGTGCATGATACTAACAGAACATCTCAAGACGATACCATAGATTATTTTATCAAACAGTTATATAAATCTTATAGTAATGTGAACTATCACATATAGTCCAAACACTTATATCCAAACCGAACAAGTATGTCTGCTGAAATTCTAACAATCATTTTGCTTTCTTGGAAGTTACAAAAAATAACACTAAGATTTTTATGAGATGGTACTATATTCAAATATGCATTTTTTTCAACTTAGTAACAATTTATTTGGTAAAATTAAAATTAAAATAGGATTTTTTCACTGATTTTAACTGATATGTAGCATGTTACATAGTGCTTTAAATAGAAGCACTTCACATAACAATTGTACTATCGTTACTCCCTTTTACCAGGTAGAGACACTGAGGCACAGAGGTGAAATGACTTGCCCAAGGTCATGAGAGGACATGGTCTGTGGCAGGACAGGGCTTAGAAACCTGCTGCCTTGGCTCACAGAGCTGTGTTCAGGGACATACTATGCCTAGCTATGCTGAACTGCACTGCGTCCAAGTGAAAAGGAGACAGTTTTTTTAAGGGTAGAAACTGAGAGTCTAGATTTTCTTTCCTTGAGAAGAAGACAGGAATTGGGAATGGTTATGGAAAAGAATCACATGGAAAGAAACTAAAATGTGCTTTCAGCAGCTTTTTATTGTGTTGACTAATGGCAAGTTAAGTGTTCAAAAGTTTTTACCCCTCTAGATTATAGGGATAAAAAAAAGAATTATTTGTCTAGGGATATGTGCATCTCTAGGCATCTTGGAACACACTCTGGTTCTAATAGTTAAGCTGTAAAAATATTGGCAATTAAAAACTGAATGTTTGTGTACTATCCCATTTTGGCTGATCGATTTAAACCAACTGATGAAAGTGGAACACATTGGACATTTAATTAAGCCTTTACTGTATATTCCATTAATTCAGAAGACTAAAAAAATCCATCCCCTTCTGGTACAGTACACCCTATAGCACAATATGTCACGAGCCCCTCATGATACAGAAAGATACAATACACCTTGGTTTCACTTAGCTTCTTCAGTTCTGGAACAGCCATGTGCTGTTTCTCTAGAGTTTGTATATTTTTGCTCATTTTATTCAGTGGCATTCAGAAATCAGAGCATTACACAAACCACTGCTTATTTAAACTGGAGTAAAACAAAAATGCTGAACAGGTTGAACTTTCTTAACCCAGTTCGAGAAGCCAATCAAACAGGCTTGGTGTCACCACTTGGCCTTCCTCACTGAGCTTGCAGTACTGCACCACGGCATGAAAGATATCCCCCACTTTCCAGGACTTCCGTTGAACTAATTGCACAACATCTGAAAACTAATAAAAAACCAAAACAAAACACACTCAGGATTTGCTTAATGCTTTGCTAATGTTTTGTGAAATTAATACACACAAACCATCCTTTGAAAATGCACCGCTGTGAGTGGGAGTGGGCACAGTTCATTACACAGTAACATACAGTTTCTTTCTATTTATAAAATTTCATTGCTGAAGTCCTATAGCTCCCCAAAGACTGGCCACATCTCAATGTTTTCTAGATGAGCTGCAATTATTTCTTATTTATTGCAATGAAATTAAGAACAGTGAAAGTGAGCTTGGTAAAGGATCACAACTTTCCTTGTTACCAACAACTCACTGTGAAAAGAATGGAAGTGTGACTATCCAGTCTGAAGAATTAAAAAAAAAACAAAACAAAAAAAATCCCACTTCTTTACCATTTGCTAATATTACTTTGTATTTAATTTTCTGGATTTCCACATATCCATCCAATAGTGTATTAAATATTCACATAGTACTGGTGAGAGGAAATTCTAGGTAAACTTCTGTCACAAGAAGACATTTGCTACAATTGTGGTTGAATCACAGAAAGTACCGGTATTTGATTTTTAACTTTCAGATCAATCAGAGATTAAATATATATTCTTACGCAGCTGCAAAAAAAATCCTGAATTTTGTCCACTTTATACAAGCAAGGGCTTCACAGTGTCATACATCTGGTCCCATTTTTTTTCTGAAGCACATAAATGAAAATCAAAGCTTTTAATTTCTTTGAAATTCACACTCAATATCTAATTGGCTTGATCCTTCTGTGATTCCAGTTTTAAACAACACAAGAAAATATTGTGTCTCTAGTTAGTGTAGCTGTTTGCTATTTACATACTGAAGCCTAAACTTTTAATATGTATTTTAATGATATTTAATAGGCACGTGACTTCCAAAAGCACTGTTGTAGGCAGGATGTGCTTCATTATTCTCTAGTGTATTTTTGCAATTGAATTAGCTGTTTGCCAAAGCACATGGGTAAAGCTGACAGCTGTTTCTTTAATTAGATGCAATTTGGACTGTTGCTGCTGAATGCATTTTAAATTATGTTTATGATTCCCAAATGCATGTACTCAAGAAAATCAAACAATATCTCTGCTACTCAAAATGATCTTCCCATAAGAGACCAAAATAGTGATTTGTAATACTTTTTTTTAATTTTATTAATTGCTTGGAATTCTAAGACACTTTTTGAAAGCCCAAAGCTTGAGCTATTCTTACTGACCTTGGAAATGGGGCTGTTCTGGTTATTCCTGAAATACTGTGGGTGTCATTTGGGGTTATCCACAATGGAGCACTTAATGAATCATTCAGGAATAGGAACAGTCTGCACTTCTTGTTACCATTTTGGACTTCAGTGTTGCTCTTGTTGCTCTGGCTTGGACTAATACCTCAGAGATTTCTTGGTTCTAGTAGGCTGTGTCTGTCTGCCTCTCTCTGGAATCAGACGTCTGCTTTCAAAATGGCAGAGGCTGAGCTACGCATGAGTAGGAGCAAAAGGATACTGGCACACATAATACTTTATTATTAAGCCAGGGGAGGTACTTCATAATTTTCATACAATGATGCAAAATATTTTAATTTTCAGCCAAATTTTCCAAGTAATAGATGTGATTGCAAATACAGCTCCACTGGAAACACTGGTTGGTCACTGCCTGAGCTAAAACTGTCTCTCTCAAGGTAGTGGATACTACAAGGATATGCGTACACAGCTAAGTCCATCCTACCTATTCTCTGAACTTTCCATCAGCTCTGGTGCAGAAGCCTCATAATCTCGTTATTTTAGACAGTGGACCTGAGCTAACACAAGTTAGCTTTCTGTATTTTGCAGTTAGCCTCTTCTGTACATTTGTGCAGTGGGTCCATTCCCTGGTGACAAGCAATCCTTTTCTATGAGCCCAAAGTGACTATAAAGCCAGTGCCTTTGGCCACAGGCCCCTGCGATGCCTTGCTGTATCCCCAGCTGTAACAATCTAAGGACTGTCAGGCACAAGTTCAGACCTGCCTGAGGCTGCCCTAATCCGTGTTGCAGGCAAGGCAGAACCTTGCCCACACGCTAGTGATTTTTAAGCTACATGCTCAAACTCTGCGTAAGCCATCTGCAACTCTTCAAGTGCAGCCACATAAAGGGCTCTCTGTTAATTCTGACTTGGATGTTGATACTTAACACCACTGAAAAAATGAACAGATTCATCAAAGCATGTTAGAGAGGCTTTGGAGAAGGTCTCATGGTGCTACTATTTCTTGTGCCATGGACAATCTACTAGTTCACATACCTTCAATTCTGACACATTTAATCCATTCTTCCCTTTCTATAATAGACAATAGCATTGCCATCTTGCTGTAATGAAGATGTTTTTGCATCTCCCATTAAGCTCACTAACTTCAAGAAGTCATAGTAACTATTGTGATCAAAATGAATTAATAGCATGCCCACTTCTGTAAATACTACCTTTTCAATTCTGTTTTCCTGAGATTTCTTAAAATAGATGGTTGGAATTCCAAGTTCAGAAGCGGCTATCCACTGCAGGGTGGCTCGCAGCTCCGCATCGGGGCACTCTGGTTCCAGATCAAAGTTTATCACCAGTAGGTCCTTTTGACAATTAGCTGTTCCCACTGAAAGCCCAGAAGTACTTTCTGGAAAAATAATCCCAGCAGTTACTGTGCAATTACTCATGTTAACTTCAGCCTGTATGCTTCAATCGATACGGTTCAACTTACCCTCTGTATTTTCTGTCTGTTCTTTAAGGAAAACCTTTTCTTCTATTAATTCACTTAGAAACAAACAAACAACAACAAAGCTTATTAGTGATATTTAGGAACAGTCTACAACATTGCTTCATGATGGATAAACTTCTCCCTCAATGTAAAACCTAGAAAACTGCAAGAAAAAGGTTACATAGGATGGAATAATGAAATGCTGAATGTATTTATTTTTATCTGTAAATCAGGAAAAGCTATGGGAATTTCATCATTCTTACTGTAATAGGATAGAGTACTTGTAATGGTTGTGCTGTGTATTATGTTTCACCAGGATCTGCAGATCTTTACATTTTTCATGACACGTAAATGACATTATGATAAGATACAGCAGACCTCAGAACCTGGGCGGAAATACTGAACTTCCAGTGTCTACATTTTGCAGTGCTATACTCCGTGGCTGAATCCTCTCCAGCTTTGCTCTCTACTTTTATCTTTCATAATTAAACACGATCATAACTATGAATTACTTCAACTACTGCTGTTTTTAAATGTATTTGCTGTTTGGATAAACAAATTCTGTTTACACCTTGTAAAAATTTCCAAAGATGTTAAATTTCTTGTGTATCATCTCTTTCCTAAACTACAGGAAACAAACTCCAGGCATGTAGTCACTGCTTCAGCTTCCATTTCTGAACACAATATCCATGCTTATATATATATAGCAAGGGGCTGCAAATTCACTATTGCTGCCACAGCTCTTGCATTTGTTTCATCATTTGTGGAGGGATAGCATTTGCAGTACACATTTCCAAACTGTCCCATCCTGCCCTCAATCAGGGGGAATGCTGCAGGTATAAGATTTTGTTTCTAGCATAGGACATTACTCTTTATCGACTTCTTTGCCACCTTCATTCATGAGATTTCAGAACCTCCCCCAGAGCTTCAAAGAATCAAGATTATATATTCTCATGTAGTGGTTACTGCAAGATGTGAGAGGAAAGAATAAAAGGGCAGTATGGTTTGTCATGACTTAGAATCATAGGTGCTTAATTCCCATCAGGCTTTTTTCAGTTTTCTGTTTGAAAAGCAGATGCGTTCTGTGCCTTGATTTTGATTTGTGGAAGTACAAGCTTCTCATGCCTATCAGCTAACAGCTGAGAATAGCTCCTGAAAGCTAACGAGGGGAGTCAAAAATGTATCCCTTTGCTCCTCAGAAATTTTAGGGAAAGGGGTCACCTTTAGGAATATGTGCAGGAGGTATCACTGTCTACTGTGAAGTTTGGAATGTTTTAACAAGGTTAGTCTACGAATCGGCAGCTGAGAGAGAATGTACATAACTACAGAAATATGAAAGCCCAGATTTCTTACAAAAAGAAAGAGCCTTTTACAGAAAAAGCAGGGCAGTTGTAGTACAATCTGGTAGCAAGCTGCGAAGATTTTCTGATGTCACTGACTTCACAAAGATCCCATGTTCAATGTTTGATATATGGTTTGTACACTTCTGCAATGACCATGCCCTGACTACATTGTGACATTCACCAGCTGGCAGTTTACACCAGGTTTCAGGGTGCCAGAACCTTTTAAGTAGGTACTTACACGTCTCTTGATAAGTTAATTGCATGCTAAGTAGAAACATGCCCAGAAACAATAGGTAAGATGTACTTTGGGCCAAATTATTATTTTTATTTGAAAGAATGCTATCAGATTTTTTCCTTTTATTTTAACAGATTCTTATTTGCTTGACCTTGCTTGCTGTTACAGTAGTTTTGACAATATTTGAAGTTACTGGGAGAAGAAAGTTAACACAATGAGAAACCCATACCACAGAAAACTGTCTTTTAGTCAGAGCAGTTGGTGGATCCATGCTCTTTTGAGAGATCTGCCTGGGTTAACTTTCCTGGGTAATCTTTCACTCTCTAGTGTTGTAACTCTGCACAGAAACCTTCATGTGCTTTTTCTGAAGCTAACAGCAGGCTCAGCAGCAGGTGCAAAGCAGGGCTTGGCTCATTTTAGATGGTGTAAATGATTTGCAGTTCAAGTTGGACTAAACATCAAATCTCACTTCAGTGACTACTTACTTAATCGTAGGAGAAGATGGCACGTTCTCCTGATAAATTTCCAGGTCCATAATGCCAAGACTGCTAGTAGTACTGCTGTTACCATTGCTGACAAAGCAAAAGTTTAGATATTAGTGCCAAGCTGCCCTGAATATGTTCCCATACATCTTTTTTGTAATTTACTTATGTACAAAGCAAAGTGAAGAGGTGCCCTCTGTTATGCAGAGTTCCACAAAATCCATTCCACTCAGCAAGCGGTTCCCAGAATGAAGCACACTAATCTGCTCAAAATAATGAGGCTTTTATAAAAATAGTTCTAGATAGAGCATGTATCAAGTGATGCTTTAAACTGGAGGAAATAAAAAAAGTGGACTATCTTCTTGTGAATGCCTTATGCAATGATCATTTGGCCTCTTACAAAAAAAGCAGTCTGTGTGAGTCCTTGAAAAGGATTACCAGGTACGGAGATGCCCTGGAAGAACCTGCAGAGATTGAGATACCTCTGAACATGGTGAGTTATAGCAAGGCATTTGGTTGCCCATCATACTACTTACCTGTTGGGTGACTCCATGCCTGTAACCAGCAACAGTTTCAGTGTATTATATCATACCTCAAATACTATCGGGGATCTGATGGAACCCACAGGTACAGTGACAGCCCTTTATGTTTCTGACTACTCTGAAAGACAGGTTTTGATTATAACCAGTGCCCACTGGGACCAGTAACAAGAAAAAGTATTCTCCTTGGCTTTTTCATAAGGATGAAGTATGACATCTGAGAATATTTGGAGAAAGTAGTACCAGTTCGCTTTATAACATCATTATAAAATTGATAGTGAATGTGTATGCAGATATTGTGTTAATCTTGTGAACAGGTTGTGAATTTGCCGGCTGCAAGTGAATTAGCACAAGCCAGTTCTGTGAGCAAGTGAACATGAACCGCTTAATTTTTATCAAAAAAACCCCAACAGAACTAATAGTCTTTTTTCCTTACATTAGAAAGATCGATTAGCTCTTTTCCCCATCAGGTCTTTCTGAGTCGGTGTCAGAATGCCATGCATTCAGACTTGCTGTAGCAATTTCTGTTTAAGTGCAGAGCCAAGAGGCACAATACTTTAGCTCTCTCAGACCAAGAACTTTGTTAAAGGTTGATACTATAATGATGGATGATGAATGTTCACCCACACTGACAGGCAGGTTTTGCTCACTATTTTTTCAGCTATCCAACAGTGCTCTCTGACAGAGGCTTTTTCTTTTCTTTGCTCATTACTATAGTGACTTCCTTCCTTGTCATTTTGATACACAAGAGAAAGATGTAAATACTTTACAGTATTTTAAAACCTAATCTAAAAGCATGTTAAGAACTTGCTCAATCTGAAGTCATGAAAGGGCTGAAGTCACACTAACATCACTTTATACAAACTCTAAGGACTAGATAACATTTGTAAATGCATGTCCTGACTTGAATAGGAACAAAAAGCAGCACACTGTGATGGGAGCTCTGGAATTTATGCCTACCCAAGGAGAACTCTGTCATCCTCTGTTAATCTGCTTCCCCGTGCCATCCTAAGCATATCAAGGCTCTGTCTCTGCTCTTCTTGGTGTACAGATAACTGGTGGGAATATTAGTGTCATCAATCTCAGCTAAGGAAATGACAAAATAAACATTATGCAAATAGCAAATACATCAAAGGAAAGACTGCAACAATTAGCTTGTCTGATGGCCCTTTCACTGTAGGACTGAGGCATTGGAGTGGTGCCAGGAAATTTTCTCTTTGTCTGAATCTAGCTGCTTACACTAAAAAAAAGAAATCTTGCTGAGAACCAGAATGTGGCTAATTTTTCTCTCTTTTTTTTTTCTTTTTTTTTAAGGAGATGAACTCAGTTATTAGGTTTTCTTTACAGTATTCTGAATAAATCTGAAGCTGTTGAACCTCATTCCTGATATGTGGTAGCCAGATCATTGGTCTGGTTGATTAGCTCATATTTTATACTGAGAACAGACAATATGGGTACCTTAGGGATGGCTCGCTGAGTTGTAAGTAGCTGCTTGTGTCATCAGGATTGTCCTCATCGTTAGCTAGCTGGGACCAGCTGCCAGTGCTTTCTTCACTGCTGCTGAGGTGGACTGGAAATTCTTCGGCTGTTTTTGTCTCTCCTATGATTTCAGCATCTGGTTTGCTCTGAGGACTGCTGCCGGTAGGGTGATAAGGAAGGCACATTGTTAATATAGGCAAACAAAGTGGTACCACCAATCTTCAGGCAATGCTGCTCATTAAAATCAACCAAGCCACAACATTATACAGGTGCAAGAGGTTGGACAGGCTTATAATTTATGCATAAACTCCAGTTGAGCATATGGTCTGAGATGCTCCTAAAAAAAAGATCTTATGACTGCTATAAGCAAACACAAAACATAGTAAACCTTATGCTGAAATATGCATAGAAAAGTTTCAACCTGCAGAGAAGAGCTGCTCACTGAACAGGCCTGTTGCTTAGTGCACTTCAGTCATTTCAGTGATAGAAATATTGGTATATGTTAGCACAGTATGAGCATTTCTTGGAAATATATCTTGGCACTAATTCCCTGTCTTACTAATGGGTGAATAGGTTTCTTGACAGGGTTCTTGACAGGGTTTTCTACCCTGTTAACATTGCAGATCCAAAAGACGTCTAGAAGTAAAAGTATGAAGGTGGTGGGGGTTGTGAATCACTAATGATTCTTAGGCTTCTGTATTCCTTAGGATCCAGCGTTTAGACTGGGGAAGGACGAAGTATTCTTTTTCTAGATAGGTGTGCAGCAGGTAGTCAGAAACCAGACTGCATACATAGGTCTAGACTGAGTTTAGAAAATACAGGGTTAAGAGATATTGTGGCTTAATGCTTTACAATTCTGTACATTCCCACAAACACACGAAGAAAAAATAAAAACTATATTTATGGTAACTTTTCAGAGCCAAACTGGACTTTGTGATACTTGCTGTAAGACTTTTGATATGTAGATCAGAAGGTATATTATAATCCAAACTCCCTTTTTTGGATGCTAGGAAAAAAATAGTTATATAACTGCAGCACCAGAATAGCAGTTAGTACAAAACTGTAGTTTTGTTAAGTTTACTGGATGGTCTGCATTTGCAGCTGTGTGATTGAGACAATATAATGTGTACTGGCAACCCACTTCAGGATCCCTCCAGAGTTCTTACCTTCCAACATTTATTTACAGTAATGGCTGAGGCACCCTGTCTGCAATTGGAGCAAGAGGTGACCCCCAAAATTCTACTGCTCCCAAGTAATTAATTTGTTTAAGAATATACTGAGACAATATCATTGAGGATATGTTCATTTTGTCCTGCCCTCACTCTAGCTACAACTGAGAAGTTGCTGCATTAATGCTGGATGCTAGAGAGAGAGGCAGCCTCCTGTACGGGGAGAAAAGGGCCTGTTTGCCTGAAGGCCTCTGCTCTTCCAGGCAGTCAGCATCTGTCAAATAACTATGCCTGTCATCCCTGAGCCCTCGGGTACAAAACTAGGCATCTGTGGTAACTGAGCAGCCAGGCTTCAGGTGCTACTCAGATTTTTAATCCAGGGCATGTAGCACCTATTGCTCGTTCCAAAATATGAGAGATTTTTGTGGGCGTCGTTACATGGCATTTTGGGTTGTGTTTGATTCATTATGCAATTACATCTCAGACTAGCAATACTTTGAACTGACAGTTCCCTACTTCTGAACAGTCAGTTGGAACAGTTTCTGTGTAACTGTGACAGGACTGGGTCTGTTGCGCTGCCTGCATACAAGAAACAACTATTTTATTTTCTTTTTTTTAACTTGCTGAAGACCTTTTCCTAAGGCCTGCACAGCTTTCCCTCCCTTCCCCCTTCTTTTTTTTCTAGTTGCCTGTATGTCTGCTTGATGTTTTGCCTGGAGCCCTATGTGCCTATATCTACACTAGCAAGTAATTTCACGCGGTAGGAGTGGATCAAAACAACTGGTGCTCATGCTATCTATGTTATTTATATATCTTTAGGTTTTTACTTTAGTCTAGACTTGGTCCAGACATCTATGCCACAAGCAGTTCAAATCCCTGTGAAGAAACACTGGAAGCTTTGCCTTCCTGGTAGGGTTATGAGAACATCTGGTACACGCTTGTGCAGCTTCTAGTTGAGAATCCTTTATAAGAAATCTGCATTGCATGTGGCAAAGAAAGCCAATGCATGGAAATGAAGAGAAGCTGATTCAGACCTGCACTGCATTGCTGAACCAAAATACTCATGTAGGTGTAGCCTCTGGTTACTAATTCTGCCCTACCAGTCCTAATGCTTCAAACTTCCCATAGTTGCTTTAGGAACTCTTCATCAAAGGCAGAGGAGAAGCTATTAAAGGGCTCTTAAACTGTGCAAAAATAAAAGTCAAGATTCCAGATATGTACATTTCTAAATGTATCCTACTAAAAGCAATTTGCATTTAAAGGAAGAGAAAGGTTAGTGGGGGACAGCCAGTATGAAAGAACAGTGACATTGTGATAATTGTCCACCTAATGGCTACCATACACACTTCAAGCAGAGCTTTGTCAAAAGCCAAAACGGAGCACTTCCTAGAATAAAATGAGCTGCAAAATGGTTTCTAGCACTAGCATTCACTATGTCAAGCACTCTGAGATAATAGTTGCCGCAGTGATCCAAGTGATTGGCAATTTAGATACCATTAAAGTAACACACATGACCAAGTATAGTTAAAAACAAGCGAGGTCTTGAGAGTCTTGCTCTTAACCTCAGCATCCACAGCAATCCTCTACATTTGCATTATGTAGTAAAATGAAATTTTATTATTTTCTCTAAGTTCTACCAGAGAAGTCTTGAACTAACAGAGGTGAGGGGTGTTTTTAATTACTATTTTATTTCTTCCACTAAAGAATTTTTATTACTTGTATCTCCAGACTGTAAACACAAAGACGAACTTCAAGGTCTCAAAAATCTAGTCTTGTTTCCATGTATACAAAGCATTAGTTATATGAACAAGCATAGCAGAGAACTACAGCAGAGGTCAAATTCTGCTGTCTTCTGTCAGTGCTAAATCGACGTTCAAACTTTGTCCATCTTTCCTGTCTTAACTATGTAAGACTTAAACAACTGTAGAGAGAAAACTTACTTGTCTCTGAAGTATTAGATTTGAATCTTGGAAGCACGTTGTCACGTACAATGTAACTTTGCTCCAGAAACTGGCACTGTGATATATGATTGGGTGATTTTTATGCCATGAGAAACCTGTAGGCATAACTTTCTTTTATTTCTTTGAAAGTGCTTCTCCTCTTATCTTTGTTTAGCAAAATGATTTTTACTGGGAAATTAAAACAAACACAAAAGCAATGTGCTGATTTTACTATTTTGTCACTTACCTATTTAGTAGGGAACTGGAAACTGTGTGTTTGCCATCAAAAGCTTCTGGAGGCTTTTCTTTGCTTTGATGCTCCTTTCCAGAAGGGCTACATGAAATGAAGGACTCTGAGCCTTTATCTGGCTCATCTCGTTGATCAGTTTCTATCTGAATTAAAGGCACTTCCCTATGCTGACTTGCAGGGAGGCATCCAGGGTTCTTCATATGCTGTTTTTTCTCATCAAAATTTACTCCATCCCTTTTGGGTTTTGATTGAGTCTGAGTTGTGCTTTGAGGATGTTTGCTTTCCAGCACTCGTTCTTGGCTTGTATAATCAAAAGAATCCTGCTGGACAACAATTAAATTTTTACCACTTTCAACAATATTTGCAGCCAGTCTGTTTGCATATTGTTCCACATGTGGTGGGGAATCACTGTGAAACTGGTCTGCCTCTGCAGCCTCTGCCTCATCTGCTATGATTTTGTTCTTGCGCATTAGAGATTCAATAGAACTTGCCCATGTATCGTGAATCAACATATCTGTTATCTGGTCAGTCTTGCATCTTTGGTACAGGCATGAGTCAGACTTGCAAAGACTGGAGGAAGCCACTGTATTAACTGTCTGTACACTTAAGGAATCTTGGTGATGGTGGGCAAATCCATCTAATGAATTTGCCTTAACTGGGACACTAACCGTTAGTCTAGAACCTGATGATCTGCTGTCAGGCATTGATGATTGCCTAAAGCAAAAAGGTGATCGTACAGAAGGTGATAGCAAACTGCCACACCAGTCTTTTGAATTCCGAGGGGAAGATAAGTTATCTTTATTTTCTTTTTCTATTTCTCTTAGCATATATCTATAAAATTCTTCTGTTATGCTTTCTGTGCTGGACTGTTTGGATGGGCAACTTGGTCTCACATTAAGATGGCCATTTTTCTTGGCTACCTGTTGCAAAGCAGAAGTTAAGATGTTGTTTGCATTTTTTCCTGCATAGTAATCTAGTAGTAAATCAAAACCTCTTCCTTCACTTTCCATCTGGTTCACCATAAATCTTGAAAATTCATCTGTAATGCTTTCACAACTAGATTGCTTTGAGACAGAACTTGTCTGGCTGACAGGTTGGCCAAAGGCGTTCATTAGGCCTAGGGTACTGAAAGAGGCTTTGGAATCTGAGTCCTCCTCAGGTATGCTCTCACAGCTTGAGGCTTTGGCTCGGCTCCATCTTTCACAGTGCAGCCTGTTCCTGGGGTGGTTCGGACCTTGCCAGATGCCATCAACCATGGAGAGCTCAGTGAGGTTCATGATCTTGGCAGCCACTTCATTAGCAAAGATATTGACTGAATCTGGTGTGTCCTCAAGGCTTATAGATTCATCTACTACCCGATTCATCAATCTTTCCTTTAGCTCAGGATGCTCATCTGTTTTTCTTTTGATCTCACTAAGTCTAGGTGCCCTGTTCTTCCGAACAACTGAACCATTACCATGGGTTTCCTTTTTCCTTTTCATGGTTCTGCAAGATAAACTCTGGGTCACCAGATATTCGTTACCTCTCTTCCACGCACAGAACCAAGGTTGCTTTCCATTTGAATTTTCAAGACAAATGGCAGCTATTTCTGTTGCCATAGAGACAACTGTTTCTGCCAATTCTTCTGCAAAATCCGTTATACAATATTTGTCCCTTGAATGTTTCACCTGTAGCACAGGCTGTGAAGGAAGCAAGACATGATTTCCTAATAAAGACAAGCTAACCTGGACATCATCATTTAGCACAGCATTAGACTTATGCTTGGCCTGGTTTTCTACGTTCATGACAGTACTGTAAGACAACTGTTCTTGAACACCATGCTTGCATTCATTGTTTGCAAAGGTATTTTCTCTATCTGAAAATGATCTGTAGTCTTTCTTCTGATGATTATTATTACTCTGATTTGGGGATTTGTAACAGTCTCGTGTGGCTCTTTTCAGGTATTTTTTCTTGGGAGATGTTTTTGCAACAAGTGCATTATGCCCTGTAGCTCTACTTGTTGGTTCTGAATCTAGTGGAGCAGTTTCCTTGCTATTTACGTCTTTCATATTACTTTTCCTAGTATTTGTGACATTTACAAGATTTTTGCTAGAACTAGTGCTGTAGGATGTACCAAATGTTTTAACAGCAGAGCTATCCATGGGGCTGTGTGAAGTTTCATGTTCTTTTGCTTGTGTTGACCATCCTTCTGCTCTTGTTACTTTCTCTGTCTTTGTCCCCCCGGAAAAGAGAGGAGAACACTCTTCAATTTGTCTTATGTCATTCATCTTCTTGAAAGTGAAATATACTATGTTAAAAAGCAACTCATTTGCAGTCTCCATGAACATGTCTTGTGAACTTGAGCAGTTTTCTGAACAGGGGTGTAGCTGCCTCCTTTTCCTAGCCTCCTCCATAGAATGTCGTAGAATAATATTGGATAAGTTTTGTGCAAGTTCATCCCTGATTACTTCATTAGTGTGTGGAATCTGTGGTCTTGCTGCTGTTTCAATAATTTTTCCATTTATGGATTCCATAAAATGCCCTACATTTTTGTATATGTTGGGTTTTGTCAAAATTATTGACGCCTCTTTGAGAAGTGCCTCTGCAATGCTATAATTTAGTTTCTCCATGCTGCTTCCTAAAGCTATGCTGCAATGTAGAGTAATGGCTGCAGAAGTCTGAGCAGCAGACAGAAGTCCGCTCGAAGTAGCAGGGTACTTCTCTTCCTTTGTTTCCCCCAGACCACAAACAGCTACAGCACTTGCTACCTGAGTCATGCCACACAGTGCAGATGGAAATGAATATTCTGTGCCAGCACAGTCAAGTAGCTGTGAAGATGCTGTGTGTTCTTCACTATCAACTGCTCCACTGTTAGGCTGTGTGGCTTCTTGATCCCATCTGAATTTTTCTGCAGCTTGGGGACTAGAGATGGTTCCAATAACACTAGCTGCACAAGCCAGAGCCACTTCCAGTGCACTCTGGCTGTGTCCGTTTGAATGTCCTTCCTCAAAGTAATCTGAAACTTCAGCAGAACTTTCTGATTCAGTCCAGTGACACAGGCTGGGGAAGGCAGACCCTGGCCAGTCAGACATATTCTCAGAACTGTCTGGACTTTGCACTATGACAATCTTTGGAAGTTCATTCCATGATCGGGAAGCAGGTGCGTCTTCCGACTTACAGGAGCTTCCTACAGAGATGCTGACGGCAGCCTCCTCACTAAAACTGGGTTGAGACTGTGACAGTCTAATGAATGCATCTTGTAGAACAGATTCTGCTAAATTTGTGGCATACTGACCTGTAGTTGCCCGCTCATCCTGTGGGAGAGGATCAGTTTTCCTGATACCTGCACAGTCATCTCTCTCTGTCTTACTGGTGTGTTTTCCTGTTGAGTCACAAAGAGACCCTAGCTCCTCTTTAACCATTTTGGTTAAAGATACATCTTCCAGCACCTGTGCTGAATTGGAATTTTCAACCTCACTGGTCAAATTATTAGTACTAAAGGATGAAGTAGCTCTTCCAGCTAATTCCTTCTGCCACAGTGTTTCCTGATCTGCCTTATTGTCAGGTTGTAAGACAGCATCTTCAGGCACAACAGTCACAGCTTCAGAGACTCCAGTAGCTGCATTATCTTCATTAATGCAGTTCCCTTCAAGAATAGATGGCAACCTGGTTTTTCTGTAGTGGCTATTTTCAAATCCCTTTCCTTTACTTTTTTTGACATCTGAGGATGCTTCTGAAACACTTAACTTTTCATGACCTATTAAAAGGAAAACAAGAAATTGGTTTTTGCAGAGTACCCCATAACTTTAAAATGAAAACGGCTGCACAACTGTGTAATGCATTACTGCTCTCTAAAACTACTGCAGGAACATATATCTTTGTCTTTGAATAACAATTTAAAAATATGAATGGCCATTCATTTTCTAAATTACAAACAAATATATGCATGAATTAACATGAAGTGCAATTTATGTGAGCATTGTCATGGCTGTTTTGGAGTAGAAACAATAGCAGATTTATGCTCAGTCACATTGGTTTTACCCGTTTTACATTCATCAGCCTCGTTGTCATCCTCTAGGTGCTCAGATGCTGTGAGAAAATCTTCTTCTATTGAGGACACGGAGCAGTTTGTGTCATCCTCAGGCTTTAAGACATGAGCTTCTACCTGCAGCTGTCTCTCCTGAACAAGCTCAAGTCCAATCAGAAACTTGTTTATTTCAAAAATGATGCAGCTTGTGCTGTTTCTCCTGTCCCCCCGTGCACACTGAACCAAGCAGACATCTGCCAGCCAAGGACACTGGAGGGGAAAAGAATTTCAAATAGTTATTTAATTATAAAATAAAACTTATTTTAAGCTTCCCTCTCTGTAAATATCTTGGGAATGTTCTGTTGCAAAGATGCAATGCAATTTGCCATTTAGGTGTTTATAACACAGTGTGCAGTTACATATATGCCAAAATAAGACTGCTTGGACTTCATAGCTTTTATTATGCAAGCATTTTAGTATAGAACCCAGCTGTATCACAGGGGCATCTTTATTTTGTTGAAATTATCAAATTGTTTTCAGTCAGCTTTGTGTTTTAATGACAGACTTACTTGCTTTTAGTCATGTCAGATTTATCCACCTGACATACTGTTATTAATGGCCTCATACCACCTGGTATTACCTATCCCTTGAGGGAATTGTTTGTGGGCATGAATTCCTTTTCAGGGTAGTTTCCGTAGCAACACTTGTTTAAAGGCACCCTGGTAAGTACTGTCTGGTGAGATTGTTAAGAGCAAGTCGCCTTTAGATGTTCCTACAGACTGTTTTCAAATGGCGTTTTATTTTGTTTCTCTGCTCTTCTTCCTCTCCTTATTTGCCCAAAGCTCTGTTGTTTTAGATCAGTAGAACCTCCCACTGGAAATGGGCCTTCACTGGGCCCTGTGTTAAGCCTTTAAATAAAACTGTCTTACCCAGAGATGCTGTACAATTAAATTGAAAGTTGAACAAAAACTAAGAGAAAGGAACTCTTGTTATTCTCATTTGACTAATTTAAAAAATGTTGGATATTTATACAACCACAGAGCTAAGCTGATACCTCTGCATGGGGCTACGTTTGTGGTATGGATGTACTCTGAAGCAAAGCCTAGCTTTTGCAGCTTGTGACTTTATGCTTTAGCTGCAGGCCCCCAGGAAGGAGCCATCCAAACCAACTCTGGATTGAGGCAGTAGATTTTAAGCTGTGCAAAAGATGTCCTAGACCCCCTGTGCATTTGCAAAATATCTAGCATAATGTGACCCCATCCTAGACCTTTTGTCTTTGAAAATGAATGCAAAGCAAGTATCAGTAATAAAGGGAGTGGGATGAGTATTGTGTTGGAATAACAAGTTTTGTTGGCCTGCACTTTCTTGCCACCTAAAAAATGTGTCTGAACAGAAAAGCAGATAAATTAGTGTGTTAAAACAGAAAAGGCAGATTAGATAGCTAAGAAATTGTTGCTGAATCAGACTTCAGCATACACCATATTGTGAAAAATGTTATTAAAAGCAGATGCAGCCTTAGATCAAATGTTCCCCTGCTGTTGCTCCAGTCCACAGTTTGCAGGGTTCTACTTGTGAAAAGGGCTGATGGGGAGCAGAATAATTATTGTATGAAAACTATGCGAGTCTCTTTACAAACAAATTCTCTGGAAAGCCAAACAGATGTAAGGACGAATATAGCGTCTACTTATCTAACCGATAAATCTCACCCAGTCTCAATGCAAAGCTTTCTTCATCTTACAAGATCAAGATGTCGGTTAGTTCCCATTTGTGTCTTGCCTGCAGTCTCTCTGGGAAGGCTGCCAGTCTCAATGGCTGCAGTCTTTTGGAAGTGGGGGTGACTTGAGAACTTGAGTCATTTTGTTCGGGCCTCAAAACACCCTTGTGTGTACTGCAGTGGCTCCCCTCTAGGGAAGTGGGGTTTGGAGCTCCACTGCTCCTGCCACAGGCTTGTGCACTTATTTCTTTTTAGTCATTCCAAATTCGGCCAATAGTCAAAAGGGGCAAGAAAACTCAATGAATGGGCAGCCTCTCCTTTTAAAGATCAGCTTCCTGGTATAACACAAAATGCAATGATGTTTACGTACAGCTGTTTCAGGACCTGCTTCATGAAAGACTTTTGTACACAAGTTAATTTCAGTGCCTGTTATTTATTTTTTTTCCTACAGCAAATGCTATGTTTCCTTCCTTTCTCTATGTGGTGCCAGTAAGAGGAATTCTCAGCCTCCAGATCACAGAAGGGGAACATTTAATTGGCAATAACAGGAATGAAAGAGTTAGCATGAGAATTTTGCCTTTAGCTCCTTTAAATGTTAAGCTTTAATTAATGTGTTAATTACTTTTTAAGTTGACAGAATCTAAATGAGGTATTAGCTCTGACATGGTTAAAGTAGCTTGGTATTTTCCACTGTCACATTCAGGTTTACAGTAGCCAGTAGGATTTTCAAGTCCTATCGTCAGCTCTTTTCTGAGGTGCATGTGTGGGAGAAGATGGATTGGGAACAAAAGTGGGAAGTAGCAAGACTTCACTTGAAAGGGAGCCTGTAGGAGCTGTGCCTCAATCTGGTTATGTGCACAGGAAAAGTTATATTTCTCCTTTCCCTGTTCTGTGCTGTCTTCCTGACTCCTGCCACTCTTGAAATGTGGGCTTATGAATCAATCACCTCTGCCACCAGTGCCTGCATTCACTGAAGGATCAGCCACTAATGGTGTAAAGCATTACCAGCTGCAATCCAGACATCCGAAGGATCTAGAAGGCAATAGCAGGGTTTCTTTCCTATATTTGTGTCATACACACCCCCACCATCCACTGCCTTGACACACACACTTAAGATTTTGTTAGATTTACATTTTTATGTTTGCAAACTCACACTCATCTCTTCACACTCAGCTTCCTCTTTTCCATTTTCCAAATCCATCCTTCACAGGGGTGATATAACTTTAAAGATGAATTTGATTCCTACCTGGGGAACTTCATAATCGGCCTGAATGTTTCCTGATGTTAATCCACTCAGCAGGACTATTTCATTTTCCTTTGGTGGCTGTACATTCATTGAACTGATGAGTTTGGGGAGATTTGGAGAGACACTGATCAACCGCTGTAGTGTGAAAGATAAATTTTCTTTCAGGTAATGAAATCTGAGTTGCACAGTTCTATTCATAAATGTCAAAATGAAATACCAGTTACAGGCATCCCTTTAGAAAGCTTGGTGGAACTTATTTCTTTGAGTTGATTAAAAATGGAACTGGCAGCATTAAAATGCACATTTTTTCTTTTGAGCTACCAAGCAAGACAATGGTGATAGTATAAACTTCTGCACAACTGTCCAGCAGGACAGTCTTTCATCCCTTACACTGTCATGTGCTAAACAGCTTGATTGTATTTATGCATCTAAATGCTTGGCCTTTCTGCTACAAGTGAGTTCCTAAGAGACTGAAAATACACTGCCTGTTACTATTTAAACCAAAAAAGATTTAGTAAGCATGGCAAAGAGAAAAGGGCAGATCTTCCAGTTTTCCTCCAAGTGTATGACAAGCAAGGAACCAAAGGGAAAGTTAGCTGGAAATTGCTGATCAAACTGATGCAATATTAGACCTGGAATAATGGAGGTATTTAATACAGAGATGAAATACTCATTTCTTTGCTGTTCCAGTGGACACCTTCATGACCTTTCATTTGTAATGATACAGTAATTTTCTACCTCTTATGTATTTGTTAGAGCCGGAAGTGGTAATAGTCACAACATCAATGATGCTATGTAACAGGAGATTCATATTATGATACTGCTGGGAGTCCCCTGTGTGTGTAGGAGACATCTGCTCATTCCTGTACAAAGACCAGACCAAAAGTACAATACCTACCCTAAGAGTACTTGCAGTTCTTTGCTGCCACGGATCTAGCTGTGCTTGCTTTATGAACAAGGAATCAAAGATGATGCCTTACAGAGAAGTAAACGCCATATCCATTTTATGCACTAGAAAAGTGCATAAAATGGCAAAGCCGTTCAGGGGATTACAGATCTCTGGCACCCAGCCATATGATTTAGTTACTGTGCAGTTCAATGATATCCCACTTTTTCCTTTTCATCTTCAAAATAATAAGCCAAAAATAATAAGCAGTACTGTTATTTTTCCTCAGAGTGAATTAGATATAATAAAAATTTCTGGCTTAGCAAAGCTAACTCAGTTTTGGGGAACAATTCACTTTTCAGTAGAGTGATCTTCAGATGAGACTAAGTATTTGTATTTGACATGACTAAATTCAGTGCTTCAATTCACTGATGTTTCAGTATAGTACGAAGTTCTCATAATTCTCTTTCTTCAAATGATAGCCTTTCTTCTATCATACACAGTTCTATACATATCTCTATTTTTCTATTGCCTAAATTGCCAAATTTATGAGATTTCTTATGTAGGAAATCATAGCATTTTGTTTATCTCTTACTTCAGTTCCATAACTTTTGTTCAGAAAAAAAAAAGGCGAAGTCTGGAAGGATTATTACTTTACAAAGCAAAATGCCCCAGTTTAACCCATTGCAATGGGTAATGCAAAATCCTAACAGTACATATTAGGAAATAGTTATATTTCATATGAACAACAGCTATGCTAACATCTTTAAAATTCTATGAAATGCTTTCATCACATCAGTGTGTTGTATAAAAATCCATTCAACCCAAGGCGAACTTACACAAACTGCATATTATACACAAAAACTCTGATGATCAAGTTTCCTCTTAGAGAAGAATACACAGTATCTGTGCTAGCAGTGAATTTTTATTACCTACACTATGTAGCCCCCGTGTGCCAGGTGAGGAGCAGCAGCTGTAGGCATGCTGGTGTGGAGCACTGCAGGGACCTGACTGGGCTCTGCTGTCACGGAAAAGCTTAGGGCTGTGCGGAGTGCACAGGCAGTGAGTGGACCACTGCTGTAGGGCTGATAAGTAAAAATTATGCAGCTGCAGATGATTTCTGCTTGTGAGGGAGTAATCTAATCTCCAGGCATTGTAAAGGCTAGCTGCATAAAGCTAGTTTAAGTTGGCTTTTGCAGATATCCAGCTCTAAGACTGAGAGAGAAACTCCTGGTATTTTCTTATCACTTGCTATACCTTTTGTTCCTTAATAAACACTGTAAAAAAAAACCAAACAAAACCATTGCTTATTAGAAAACAACCAGTGCTTCTGTGGATTTAGTGAAGTTAAATCTCTCAAGCTGTTCTGCACAGTTAACCGGCTGATTCAACAGAAAAGTAATTTTGCTGGAAGAAGCTGCATTTATTTTTGCCATCTGAATTTTTATAAATCTAGGATTCAGAAAACTGCATAGAAAAACAGTTCCTGTTAATGAATGACTTGCAGGAGGTGACAAGGTCCCAGCATTGATCGTTCCCCTGTGAGTTAAAAGTGGTATCAGCAAACTAACTGTAATGCTTTGCTGAGGAGCTCCCTGGATATTGTGAGGAGAGTCTACCTTTGTTCTCTTACCCTATACTGCAATCGTATCACTGTATTGATCATAGACACCAAATGAAAAATGAATTGGTGAAGGATGATGTAAACTCAAAACTGAGACCAGGCCATCGTATCTTTAAAATGTGACTTAGAATTTTCTTTTTTAATGGCATATATTTTAAATAGCATACCATGATGTACTTTGTCTTAATGCTTGTAAAATAACAGAGCTTTTTATTTTTTTTTTTAATCCTTTTTTTTTTACCCTCCAAACTTTCAGTTAAATGGGTAAAACGCACCTTTAGTTAGTTCTGTTTTACCTAGAACCCTCCTCAAGGCCACATAATCAAACTATTTGAAGTTGGACTGAGTAAGAATGATCAGCTGAACATGACCTAATGACTAGAAGTTTCTCAAAGGTTTTTTGGCAGTAAGAAAGAGCAACATCAGAAATTATTTTTATGTAATATTATGTCAAATTGAAAAATTGGATGCATGACATATCCACGCTCTTCTCTGATACCTTCTCTGATAAAATCAAGGCTAAGCAAGAAGTCTACTCGCATGATAACAGCTGTAAATTCACAGGCTGCAAAAATCCATTAGATATTTCTGGGATCGAAGTACGAAAAGCTAAAAAATATGGCCTGGCATTGAGATAATTTCAGACTCCTGATGCATTGCTCTCTGTAAGGGTTAAAAATCTAGGGCTGGCTTCCATTTGTCCATAGAATTTTGATCTGGGTTTGTACCACAGAGTCCTGGAGATCCTGACTAGGCACATTGTGCATGTTATTAAAATCTGTTACCTGTTTCACTTGCTCATCGCTGCAATCATCTGTGTTTGCATCCAAATTCACAAAACAAACCTGTAATAAGAGAGAAAAAGAATCAGTAGCTTTTAAAGTCATATTGGAATGGCAGCAACCCTTTTAAAGTCAATGTATTTTCCTTTTCTAGCCTTGTAGCTGAATACATGAAGCTGAATACATGAATACATGTAGCTGAATACATGAAGCCTTCTCCCAGCACAAAAAAGGTTGAAAGGTTAGCAAAGAGAATAGCAGAGTAGATACTAGGAAAGCAGAACAAAGGAACAAAAAAATTTGTGACAAAAAAATTGTGACATTGCCAGCTTGTCTGATAAATGGGCAAATGCACCAACTAGCTTTAATACAGAGGATATTAGAAAAGATAGAGGAAATGTTTAAAAATGCATTTGGTTGTGTATCAGATAAATTCTTCATGTCTTGCTTTTCCAATCATTTCTGATTTTCAGGCACTTCTTGTTAAATATTTTGTAAGTCCAATTGTGAGTTGCTTTTAGAGTTTTCCCTACATCATCATTTAGTATTTTCCCTAATTTTCTAAACTTCCTACGTAGAAGACTTTATGGATATAACTTTTTTAACCTGGTTCGCTAGCCAACATGCAAGCAGAAGTTTTTAGCTGGGCTAACTGCACACTACAATAGGTAGCAGAACATCTTACAAGTTTACCTGTGATTCACTGCAAATTACTATTTTTAATGACAAGGTCTTCTGCCCCTTCTTTGATCATTATGAGTTTCAGCTACCATTTGATGATAGTCAGATTGACTTCAACAGAAACTTCAGATTTAAAGACGATTTAATTTCTGAAGGCTTCTCTTACTGATTTTTCTATTTTTTTTTTTTTTTTTTTTTTTTTTTTACATGATTGGAAGGTCATTTTCTAATCTTCAGAGGTAAGAAAATCTCTCTTCCAGCTTTGTTTCCAAGTCAGAAGTAGGGTCTTGAAACCCAGGCTGCCTGTCCTACTTCTGAGCACTGCAGATATATCTTCAGAAGTTTGTGAAAGTTTGGTGTTGTCTTGATTTAACCCCAAACGTGGCACAGATTCAGGGCTGAGCTGAAGCTAACACTCAATTTCAAATAAACTGCAGATCCAGAATTTACCTTTTAACAGTGGAGTGATTTATTTTTTATTTCTTTTCCAGCAGACAGTAAATGATTTTTCCCTAATTTTATGTAAATTTCCCCTAGAAAAATAAAATGCTCTAAATTATCCCTCTCACAAATATTCTTGTGTTAGGCATCCACGTTCTTCTTGTGTGCCTGCTTTTACCTCAAGACAACACTGATTTCAGTTTATATATGCACATACCATATGTACAGATTATGACCATCTGCAGTAACAGCCAGCACGCCAGATGGAAAGATCCAGCCAGACCTCTCATTCGAAACAACAAAAAAAAACCACTGAAAAAGAAATCTTTTTATACTTTTATAGAGTTTAATGGCATCTTTATATGAACTAAAAAATATACTTTCCCAAATTTTTACAATTTTAGAAAAAAATATTTCTCCACCTGACAATGTCAGGAATCAGGATAAGCATCTACATTTTGTGGCTGGCTAAATTTTAATAAATAGTTATAAAAATTTCTAAGCTAAAGTATTGAAAATGCCCCCTAGCAACGTCATGTGGTAGCTATGTAATGTCCTAAATATGTTAGTTAATTATAAAGACAAAAAAATTGTCTTACTTTCCACTGGTATTTTACATGTAGGCATTTTACATGTCAGCAATAGGTAATTATTACAAAGAATTAGAAAATTACACTATTGATTTGCGCATGTACTTCCTCAGTGCATGCAATGATGCATGGTTCTGAAGCCACATGTACACATGGATGCATTTGCTTAGGGAATCATTAAATTAGCACCCAGGGTAGGAATGCTGAAAGGTATGGGTCCAGGGCTGTTATTTAGGAACTTTGTTTCAAAGCACACGTGCCAGAGTAGTAAGGTTCTTGTACTGGACTCAGCGCGAAAACTTTATGAAAAAGCTGTGCAGAAGCAGCCGTGTCTGCATGTACTTTCCAACTAAACACTTAACTCTCTGGTAAACCTCGCTTTGTCATTTACTATCTATGTGTTGGTACAATGGTATATGTTTTTGCTGTGGTATACACTAGCATTCTTACTAGTGACAGTGTCTACCATCCTAAAGGTATGCCTTTTCCGAACAGCAAAAAAATTCATCATCTCTATTTCATGAGGTGTGGATGGCATATAACTCACTAATGCTTCAGTAGAAGAAATAACAGTATAAGCAAGAATACCTATTATTTAAAGTAATATTTTCTTTCTTTCATATATTTTTTGTTTTCAGAACCTCAGAACCCAATGAACTTGTAATAAAACATATGGCAGTACCAAATCCAGTTTGCAAATACACTTATCAAATTCCATTGACATTGATTTATTATACTGCAAATGCTGTCTCTTAGCATTTTCCTATTCCGTGGATTTTGCAGTTTTAATTATAGACAATTTTTACACAAAAATAGTTTTGCACTGGTGAAAGACACTGAAGAGCTCATTTACTTTTTCCGTTTTGTTGTTTGCTTTGAGATTAGCCCTGCTTTGAGCAGGAGACGGGACTAAATGGCTACTGTAATCGTACATTAACTCTACAGCTCCATCCTGACAGGCTCTGCACTACTAGTACCTTCTGGAAAGTCCACAGGGAGGGTATTTTTCTTAGAGATACTTCACTAGAGATCCTCAAAGATAAAATATCCATCTGAAAAATCTCTCGCTGTTTTCTGCTTATGTAATATAAAATTTAAATTCTCACTAGCTTGCATTGCTTGATGAGCTTCTAGTAATTATCAGAGACACTTCCATCAAAACAAGGCAAAAAAACACTGCAGATTAGTTCATAATCTGTAGGGAGGAAATATTACATAGACTATGAAGAAAGAGCCAAGGTCAATCAGGTCAGCATTTGTTAACCTCAACTTAATTCTAACTTTTTCCTTTGGAACAGGTGCAAGTTAATGCATTTTAGTTTAGTTTAACTAGAATCTAACCTTGTCCTAATCACAGTATCTTTGAATGTCACGTCTTTTCACTTCCAAAATGTGTCTGCTCTCCACTCATACTGAGCTACTGTCTGGAAACATGCAGAACTGTCAAGATATTGCCTTTTTTCTGGCTTAGGAAATACTTATTTTTTGGGGAGAAAACAACAAAATTTAAATGGTATTATGTAATTAAAAAAAAACACACCACAAAACCAAGAACCCCCCCCACCTCCCAAAAACCCCAACAAATTAAAAAAAAAACAAAAACACCCGAATTCTGGCTTTATGTAGTAAGATAGTGACCCAACAACTTCCCTCTTAGGTGCTAATATCTACCTGTTTGCTCAAGTGAGAACACTGTTTTTCTTTTGGTGAACAGGTACCACTGAACTTGAATCTGGAGCATCTATACTGGCAGAAAGAGGTATGCTACATATCCATAAAATATTTGCTAATAGTAAACTTTTTGCTATGCAGATTCCCCCAATACAAGATTTCCATACTATTTTCTGTTTTGAGAAATGCTAATGCCTCTTCCTATTGTCTGTATCAACAGTATGGAAAGAAGGGTTTGTCTTTGAAATATCATCTTTGGTGAGATTAAAACAATCCCCAGTTTGGGGGTTTTTTGTTTTGTTTTTTTTTTTGTTTTGTTTTTTTATTAAACTAGTACATATATATATTTTTTTTAAGAAGAAAATCTGCCTGTTTTCGAATCTTCTTCTGTGTCAAATATACTAATTCAGCAGAGATGTTTGAAAACCAGGCTTATCCTGCCACAACAGTAGTAGCTTCTTGCAAAGTGCTGCAATGGCTAAATGCTGCTAGCAGTTTATGAAAAGAGAAATAGCTCTCTCCCACAAAGCATGAGTTCTTCCAGGTTCTTCTTAGGGAAGAGGTTGTACTGAATATTCCTTCCTTTCACTGGGATAATAGCTGTCCCTTGCACCAAAGTGGTACAGTTACTCTGGTAAAAAAAGTGACAGCCATAGTCTTATGCTCTGCACTGTAAAGGAACAACATTTGTTTGAAGTGCTGAAGGAGGTGCTTATTTCCCCCCATAAAATCTAAATGCATATAAATCATATACCACCCTCCCAAATAAATTTCAGTATCTATTTTAAAAGAAAGGAATTTAAACTGAAGAGACAAGAAAAGGCTTGAAAGTTAGAACAGATGGCTTGTGCAACCTTAATTCTATCTCGTATGCCCACATTCGTGCAGCGCAGTATCTGTCTGATTAATGCTGACTGCAAAAAGGCACAGAATTATGAAGAAGCAGAGAACTACATATCTGCCATTTTCTAACACCTGAGTTTATGACTTTGTGACCTAAAGGACACACTTAAGCATGGTTTCTTCATTTCTAATCTGTATGTTAGTGGATTACAACCATGCGGTTAAAGACGGCATCAAAATGCCAAAATGATGGTAGGACAGCATTCAGGTGGTACAAACCATTTTGCCCCTGTAACTCTACCACTGCATCCATACAGCTGATCCTCCTCAGGTTTGGCCTAGGTATTACTAGCAGGCTAGCTTTGAACTGAAGCAGCGACAGTAACTCCACAATAGGAAAGGTGAATTCAAACTGCGCTGTTCCTGCACTTTAAGCTTTCCCCAGTGACACTCGGTAGCTATTTTGTTCACTTTAAATGTTATCATATGTTGCTGACTGGAGTCCAGTGGTGGGAGCTGGAAGACAGCTGTATGTCAGGGCAGTTGGCTGTCTCCTCTCTTTTTGGTGATGAGGTATGAAACTCACAATGTGAATTTTAAATTAACATGCATCTGACTGTGGTTGTTTGTATCTTCCTTTGCTCCTTGTGCCCAATGTAAGTAACATGCATCTCTGTAATATAAGTAACATGCCCAATGTAAGTAACATGCATCTTAGATTAATGCAATGACGTTCTGATTATTTAGCATTATCCTTTGAGAAATTAAAGGCTTGTACCTCATTTCCACATTGTTTCCCCTCTAAATTATGAGCAGGTATTGATGTTCTCAAGATGTGTATTGTTTCTTACACAGTATTGTATCACTGAACACTTTATCTTTTTTTAAATGTAGAACCATGGAGATACAGTTTTTGAAGAGGCTTGTGAAATTTTACAGGAACCATGATTGCTGTGACAGTTGTTTTTAAGAATTTAATGGAGTGTCTGACCTCCTTCATTTCTGCTCTTAACAATAAGTCTGTAATGGCATTTTTGGAATTATGAGCTCTGTTCTCATCCTAATTTCATCTGTGCAGAAGTAGAAAAACAATACGGTTGCGCTAAACTTTTATTAGACCAAAGTCAGAGTCTTCTGGGTTTACAAAGTTAGTTTAGATCACCCTAATTTGCTCCCAGCACAATAACCAAATACAGTTATTGTGTAACACATCATTCACTGGAGTAGTGTCTATTTCATTGAATGTACCACTGCACATTTACTCCTTTAGAAGCTGAAGTCAGCAAAAACCCTAGGAAAAAATATTGTTTTACTTCATGCATCTGCGGCAAGGCAAACTGTAAGCCACAGAAAATATCACAGGAGTGGCAACAGGCCGTCTCTGTCCAGAAATATTCTGTGAGCTTTGTCTTTTTGAAAATGACCAGAACATTCACGTATTTTTTACTTATATTAGTGTCTTGGTTTCAGCTGTAACAGGCAAAAAATGCCTTTTCCAGCAGACTGTAGCAATGCAGACACTGTTTTTTTTTTCTGTCTGTACAACAAGGTGGTTTGTTTTGATGGTTATAGAAATGCTGATATGTAGAGCTCCCCCAAAGACCCTTGCATTTATTTTTCATTTGAATTATTTATGCTAATGTGGTTACATAAAACTTCTTGGATTTCTTGTGAGATACGTATACTTATACACACACATACACACACACACGTACATGTATATATCTGTATAGCCTGTCTCTAAAGACCCCTAATTACTGACCACTGTTCTTTAACCTTGCAGCTTCTTGAGTCTTTAAATCTCAACAGATTTTCAAGCATGGTTTATTTATTTTTTTAGGGAGACAAAAAAAGTAGCTGTAAAATGATGATTTCTACATAAATCTTCTAATATATCACATGAGATTACCCTTTAGCTAACAGTTAACCTCATAACTTTGGAGAGCCTAGGCATTTTTTAGCATCTAGGTTTTGTAGGACTTGTGTGAAAGGAGGCTGCTTGTGTGAATTTGTTTTGGAAGCTTGGGTCTTTGGTCATTTCATCATATCTACTAAAAAGAAAATTTTCATAACTGACACCCGAGGCCAATGTCTGCACCTCTCAGTACATTTTGTACACTGTAATTCTGGTTCATGAGCTGAAAAGCTGCTATTAGCAGCTCACTGTGACTGAGGCTTTGGAGAGTAGAAGTCTTTCTACATTGTAGCTTCAGAAATTTGAGGTCTTGAGCAAAGTCCCTGTGTTTGATGGAAATCTTGGTACCAATAACTTCATGACTGTCCAATGAATATGCACATATTGGGTGTGAAAATTACTTCACAAAAATGACTCTGCCATCCATTGGGGCCAAAAGCAATATTGTGCCTAATATTTCTACCCTTTGCTTTCTCTCATTACCATTAAAAAGTTTATGTTTCTCTGTCACCATTTTAAGTTACAGACTGGAGTCAAAAGTAGTTCTTGCTGCAGAATGAATAGAAAGTAGTACTGGTTGTGCAGAACTACAGTTAATGTACATTTCTGTAAAAAAAAAAAAAGCAATTCATGTGTCTTTGTTAGTTGTCTTATTGCTTTTTTGCTGTGTCTCATGCTTACTTCTCTTTCTTTCTGTACTCATTTAAATGTAAAGTAAAATCTCAGAGGACTAGACAATGTAACTGTGGAAGTTAAAGCTAAGAAATCTGATTTCAAGGCCAGTCCCAATAAAACAATGGTAAATATAAACCAATAAATCACAATTGATACCATCACTGAGCTTTGTTCAAGTTGATCTTGTCTTTTTTCCACTTCCTGCATTTGAAGATTGTTGGTAGGGCAAAACTATGGTTCCATCAGACCATTACAGGGGATGCTATTTTCAAGGAGGATTAGCTCCTAAGTAAAACGGTAAGTAAGAACCTGAGACCAGTTTGTGGGTTGCACAGAAGCCTGTCCTGCTCCTTCCGCTTTTCCAGCTTCCTCTGATCTCCTGCTCAGCAGAACAGGCTACCCAGATACCAGCCCAGTCTGGAACAGTACGCAATGACTAGGCTGCTCCAGAAAGACAAAGTTAAATCTTCGTAAAATAGTAGTTCTGAAGTTTTGATGCCTCCAGGGAAAAGATTTCATACAAAGCATTGAAATTTTCAGTTGTTAAAACACCGCAATGTTTTAACTGTTGCAGTTAACTGTAGACCAGGCTCTGCTAAGTAACTGCACCAAAAAAATATGTAGTGCTTTGGAAAAAAAGAGTTATTTAACAATGAAAAGGAGGTGAAAGACTAATTCCCTGCAATCCTAAATTATGAGTGTCTTGGCAGTCTTTGCCCAGGCCAGTCTTGATAAGCCAGGAAACGTAACTGCCTATAGTCTACAAAGCCAAACAGATTCATTCTTTAATCCTACAAGCAACTGAAGCAGGGAATAATTATGTTATTGGATATATACAGAAAATAACATTGGTGCATTATTAAATGAATGTTCAGATTTCTGGGACAGTTGAGTATTTGCCTACTACTTTTTTTTAACATGTAGTCAGTCTTATTTGGTACACTCTAAACTACTATAAAAACCAATTATTTTTCGCAAAGACACTTGTAGGTCATCTAAAAGCAAAAAAAGGAGATTAAAAAGTTATAAGTACATAAATCCATACTGCTTATCTGTGCATGTCAAACCATTCTATGGTAGTCTACAGGCATTTTCAGTACTTGAGAAAGAGTAAGTAAATGATGTAGGCCTAATTTAAAAATGCATATGATTTTGCTAGGCAAAGATGTCAAGTGAAAATATTCCATAGCAAAGACTATGAGAGAATGATCAGACTCAAGTTCCACCTGATCTAGGTCTCTGGGGTGTATGACTAGGCAGGCATTACAAAAGCATGTGTGTATCTATGAGCTGGATAGAAAGAAGAATTGTAAATTATACAACTATGTACAAGGCTCTTAGATCAGAAGCTAAAGCAGCAATAGCTGGAAAGTGTATTTGGGTATTTTTAAATTGAATGAGCTAGTTCTTTCTTACTTGCCTTTACTACTCAATAATGCTCAGCTCCTTATTATTATACCCAATACCATTCTGCAAGTTCTCTCTGCTTTTGAGAAAATGATGTGGGAATTAAGGAAAAAAACACACAGGTCTGAGTATGGGTTTTGACTGAGCTTGGTTGTATGATAAATATTTATCAGGATACACATTAACAGGCCCTTAGTGACATGGTGTAGCAGTGGACTTGGAAGTCCTGGGATAAAGGTTGGACCTGATGATCTTAAAGGTCTTTTCATACATAGTCGATTCAATGATTAAGAACAAAAATCAGGTTTGTAAAATCTAACTGATCAGGATAATGCCTTAAACTCTTCTTTCTCCCCACCATGCATATCCTGGCCCCAGTGCTGCTTCTGGCTTTCTGGGTCATAAGATGATCATCATGTTTGCTCCCCTCTGAAAAGGAACTCTTCATCCTTCCCTTAACAGTATTTGCATTCAGCACACAAGTGATATTACAAGCTGACCAATGTTACAAGCAATGGAAATTACAGCTTTATAATGGATATTGTTTTGTGACAGTATTCTTAGCTCCATGCAGGTTATTGTGCATATCTAACAGTCATCCTGTAGAAATCTCTAGATTACGTACAAAATAAAATATCCACTTTGTGACTGAAGCAATTCTTTAGAGACATCTTTCACGTGAAACAAACTCTTAGCAAATAGTGGTTTCCATTGCAATTTAGAAGATAGCATACCCTGTTCTGGACACTGAGTTCACAACACACGTTCTAAATTCAGGAACACATCGTCTCTGTACAGCCCTAAATCTACTAACCTACATTAGTTCAGTTACACAAAGGCCGATGAAGATAAGACAAAAATAACAGGAAAACACTAACATGAAAGCAGAAAACCAGAACCACCAGTGCAGGGCTTGTCAGAATCAAGGATTAGCCCAGAACAGTGATGCCATCTACTTTGTGTCCCCTCACAATGGTACGCTTCACACTTCAAACAAAAGGCTAATCGCCCAGCCTCACAGCTCAGTCTTTCATTGTGGGCTTTGTTCCTGCTGTGGCTCACCAGCCTCTCTTTTCATCATTTCTGACTTAAGTTCTATAGTAAAGACAGCATATGGTTGCCAAAAGCTTCAGTTATTTTAAACTAAACCTTCAGGGGCTGACCTCTGTTTCTGCCGAAGGAGACTTGCACAGCATCTGTCCGCTCACACGTGCTTTACAAATTGCAGGGCAGCTCTGCCCCAGCTGTTAGACAGATTATAAATGCATAGAGCTCTGAAGCAGCAAGACTACTTGAAAAATGAGAAATATTACATATGCTTGCTCTTATGAAGTGGTCTGGAATGATTTTCTGATTGGTTATGTGAGTGCTGGGATTAGAAAAGCCTCCTATTAACATTTCACAGTTAACTTTTCAGCATCTTGAGGTGTAAGCTCTCACTGTCATTTCCCCTTCAGTAGAGTGTGTGTGAAGGTGTGGCTTTGTCTTGTTTCTCTGTTGTATAAGCCAGGTTTGGGTTCGGACCCAGCTGATGCACTCACAATTTCCCAGTTTCATCTCTATTCCTGTAACCTGTGGAACATTTACCTCTGGGATCTTTGGCCTATTGTCATATTAGGTATCATCCAGCAAGTTTGAAAGTGACTACTGGTTGTCACATGGAGGCCTTGACTACTTGCTCTTGTAAATTATGCCTTGATTGGAAATGAAGATTTAATCTCTAGCCTACAGAGTGGTAGCTTTATGTGGCATGCCAAGCACTTCAGATACCAGATCCTGCAAACTGCAGAGGAGTTACAAGAAGAAAAGTTGCGGGGCAGAAAAACTAGTTCCTCCTCCTCCCACTGTCAGCACAGTCTGTCTCCTTATCAAAGCTACCCACCCTTCAGCCATCTTTGTTCTTCTCACCTGCCTCCCACAGACCATCAGGGCTTAAAATTTGGTCAGAAAAAAGCTGAAGCCAGTGCTCAACTTCCACTGATGGAGTCTGTTGCTGTGGGAGGTTGTTTGACATGACTTCATCAAGACACCGGACTCCTCTGTCTTTATGTGAGCCTTTCAGAGCCGTCAGGGAAGGTTATGTTGCTAAATGTGTCCCTGAAAGGAGGGGGCCTGGAGGTGTGTCTGCTTTTGCATGAGTAGGGGTTTAATTTGGTGCTGCTCTCCTTTGTCTCTGCCTATATTTAGAGGACTGCTTTGTGTTAGCATCCATTAAAAAAAAAAGTCTTCTATGATAGTATAATCTTGAATCTCACAGTTTTTGGAAAATGAAATCATGAATCACCATGCTTGCAGAATGTGTTGTTCAGTCGCATTAAAAAGATTCTTCAAATCAGTTAATTTGACATCTTAAATATACGCTCTCGAAACCCTAAATGCCACTGCATAAGTAGAAAGAAAACCTTAACTGAACTTTGAAATTTCCTTTTTCCCCCACTTCTCCTTTATTTGCTCTCTCCTCAACTTGAATTTACTCTTTGATTGCTCTCAGTTGAGTCTCAAATTATTTGTGTTGGTAAACAGGCAACCAGAAACCATAATTATGCTTCTTTACTCAAGCTGTAATCCTTGGTATTCTCTTGATTCTTTAAAAAAACCCAAGAGAAAACAGTCAGAATAATTTAAATCTAATTCAACTAGTTTGTCAAAATATTTTTATGCACACAGACCCACAGCTGCTTTAGGATAATGTTTTGCCTATTTGCATGTAATTTTTGACAGATTTATGTCTGATTTCCGGAATCCAATATAAAGTAGTAAAGATAAGTAATTTCATCTCACAGAGTTCTCTAAGCAACTTTCAGGGTTAAAAAAAGAGCAGGGTAGGGGGGAGGGATGTATAGATCTGGAAGGCCTTGTCTTAGCCAAATCCACTGTTTAAAAAGCAAGCTGGGAAATTCTTTAAACTTAGTAATGAAGTGATTTTAACAGAGAAACCTCATTTTGGTGGGTTTGATACTGACCTTTCCTGAATGCATAGAAAAATTACTTAGAAAAACGTGATTCTGCCCACATTTGCATACCATAAGTTAAAAAGAACATGGAATATCTCTGCTAAAAGTCTGCTGGAATGTGGAGGCGGTGGCTACTGTATCAGAATTATAAAACAATCCTTATCTCTGTGTGTTAGGCAGAAGTACCTGTAAATCAGTGCACTCGCCCATTCTCACAAGCTCTGTATTTCCAGAGCCAGACCACAGAGCTGTTTAAACCATGGAGGACGTTCTTCTAGTATGTTAAATAGCAGCACTCAAGAACTTTCTGTCCATGTGTGAGTTGGATTATCAGTGTTGTCATTCCCACTTTTAAGCTCTGTATCTTAAAAAAAAACAGAACGAAAAAAAAAAGGCTTCATTCCACATGCTTATTTGCATGTGGCTGGAGAAAAAAAATACCTGGGCAATGTTTTAGAGGGGTTTAGAACAAACCCCTTAAATAAAGCAGGAATCTCCTAGCTTTCAATTTTTCATATCTGAAATGATAAAGCTCGAAGTTAAAATTATTTTCTAGTCCAAACTTTCTTTTTCCTCTTAACAAGCTCCCACCAGGACAACATCAGCTTTCTTCATGTCCTTCTTCACGTCCAGAGCAGTGGCGCAAATGGGAGCAAGGCTGCCTCACAGTCCCATTTGTGTGTGCTTTTTTGTGGCATCATTCCTACGTTGGTCTCATATTACAGAAGGGGGTCTGGAAGCTCCTATAGTGATGATTAATGTGAGGGCTTTTGTAGCTCCCAGTTTCTTTGCAGAATAACAAAGGGATGAGAAATACTGGCACCCAACTGGGGATTGGATTGTATCTTTTTAGAAAAGGAGCTAGAAACCTCAGCCTAAGCAAGTTTCCTGCAAATGCTGTCAGGACTGGTGTTTTCTGTAATGTCAGTAACAGTGATCCTGATTGTTCTTTAACTTATGCTGATACTCTGAGAAGGTAAACATCTACAAAACAGAACCCCCTATCCCTGTTTTTGCTTACCCCTGGTAACTTTTTCTTAGTGTAGCTCAGGATGTTGTATGGACAGCTGTAGGTGATCTTTCAGTTCAAAGGGCACATGAACAATCACTTTGTCTGAACAAGGCCTTGAGTTCTAGAGAAGAAAACACTTACGGCAAAACACTCAACTGCAATTAGGTGTAACTTACAGTAGAAATTAGGGTTCATGCTCTGAATACTAAAAGCACAAAGCTACACAGAAGAGCTTCCAAACCTAGTATGTTTTTCAAGTTCTCACATTGTCATTGGGTACGTGAGTTTATCTGTGTAATAAACAACTGCTCATTTTACTTGATGGAAACTTTACTGTTGCAGCCATCAGCAGACTGAACTGGAACAGAAGCAGTTAGACAGGCTGCCTGGGGGGCAGATGGTCTTTGCACTAACTTGGGCCCACTCACAAATTTCTCATCTGTTTAAATATATAACTGTTCAGTCACACACCCTCTAATTAAGAGGAAATGAGGATTATCTGAAGTAGGAGTGTGTGTGCGGCTTTCTTCTGCATACAGTTTCAGAATGCCTAATGTGTGATCTTCATTCAGCTTCCTTCTCGTTTTGTACTGTGCTGCTTCATAATGTCTTCACTCAGAGCAGTGGGACTTGTGACACCTACATCAAAAAGCATGTAAAGGAAAAGACACTTTCCTGTGGTTTTGGGGAGAGAGAGAGATCTCACCTGTTCACAAACCGCTAGCTGAAATATGGCAAGTGTCAGGTCATATTCTATAGAGTGTTCTCCCACTATTTTATTTTTTTGGTCATTTACTGTTATTTAGCCTCCTATTAATCCACCTCTGGGTAGAAGCAGGCATGATTTTTTTTTCCTGCCTTGCTATTGAATTGATGTGCTGTCATGGGACGGAAGAACATAATGAGGTAATTTCCAAGTGTTTCCCTTCCCTGAGCATAGAGATAAATGCCTATTGAGGGAGTATGTGTTATAAGGATTGACATCTCCTTTTTGTGGAGATCTGAGCTATTTCAAAGGAAATAAGGAAACTGAAAATTACCAGTTGTTGCTTTTATGTTGCAGTTATTTGCTTTTAGATTACAAATTCCTTTCCTCTACTGACTAAATTTTGGCGACTTATTTCCCTGACACTGGCTATCATCACTTCTTTTTTGGAGTCCTTAACAGTTATAACCAATATGCATAGCTTAACTTTGTGAAAGATAGAAGACTGCAAATGGTATAAAAGATGCAGCTCCCTCCTCTACACAGTACAATTTGATCTTTTACATTTAAATGGTTAAAGAAGGTCTTGAGTTGGAATACGTCTTTTATCGGGTGTTTGGAATACCCTGATAGTGACTCAGAATAAAAAAGCGTCTTCTGGAAAACAGAGCTAATTATCCATTAACATTTGGATGCAATGCTTGTCTCGCATTAATTTCCACGCTTGCCAAAATGATTCTGGCAGAGGAACCAGCTGAGAAATGTAGAAATAAAAACATGGGTTTGAAAGTACTGGATATACCATGTCGCTGCTTGCAAAAGGATGTACATGAATGGAAGTGTGAGGCAGTAGCATTACACAGGTAGGAGAATTTACAACTGCAAAATTATAAATTGTCCCAGAGTTTGAAGCAGCTCATTGCACACATTCCACACCGTAATCTAATTCAAAAGGCTTTGTGACAGGTATCCCTCAGCTATTCAGTGGTACCTTTCTCATGTCACCAAGTGAAGCTACTGCAGACCATCAAAAATATCCTTCCTTGTCGAAGTAGGATCAAGTCATGCTACTGACAGTTTCTCTGCCCAGAACTTCTGCAGAATGTAGGGCAGGATAAGGAAACATCAACTTGAAGCCAAGTCTGGGTCTTCCTTTTGTTGTACACTGCTTTACGTGATTAGTGATTGACAATTTCCCTCTAGCTGTGAGTAGATATTTTCCCCCTTTCCCCCACTTGACCACAAAAATCAAACTGCTCCTTTCAGATTTTATGTAAAAATATCTCCCATGAGCTGCACAACTGCTATCTAATATGCAGATGAGGTTTTCAACTGCTCTCCTTGCAAACCCTAAGGCAGTGTTTCCAAAAGCAGACAACCTGCTATAAACTATCTTCTATGAGTCACCCAAGTTGACCTAAATAAGGTCCTGAGGTCACTTTCCAGTGTCTCCCCAGTCCAGCCCCATTCTTTTTTTAAGTACACAGCATATGTTGTCAGAAGGATGTGTTATACTGCTTTCTCTCCAGCATTTTTAGCAGCAATGTACATGAAATTTAGCCCAAATTCCTATTCAGAAGGTGCATATCTCAAAAGACTTGGTGGATTGTTCTTGATATTTTAATGACTATCCCTATCTCAATAGCTGGACTGCATTAATGGATCATCCCATCTCTTCATAATCGGTTGCTTCAAAACCAACTGTGAATATTTTCTTCCCATTAAGGCTTATTCCTTTGGGTTTGATGTAATTAGTTGTCATTTATGACTTAAAGAAAATATGCCAATAAATATTTATGCCACATGCACCATCTGCTTTCTCTGGTGGCCTGTATACTTAATGTTGAACAAATTTCTATAAGCCTCACATTGCAATTCATGTTAGAGGGAGCCTGTGGTTATAAGAGCAGCAAGTAGTTATAGATGTCCACTCCAGAGGAACCAAAAGAACCCAGTTTTTTGATAAAGCAGACCATGGAGGCACTGAGAATATGCTAGTGTGAAATGCTTAAGAGGATACAGCTGCAATACCACACTTGGTCCTCCTGGTGTTTATTTATAGCTTAGTCAGAGTGAGGCTAAGCATCCTGTTCTCTTAAATACAGATAGGAAAATTCTGCTGTATGAGTATCACAGAGGGACATGAAAGGAGGTAGCAGATCTAGACAGAAGTGTAAAGAGTGTTCAAGTCTGAAGTTAGAAGGAAAGGGAAGAAAATCTATTACCAATCTTTCCTGCCACAAAATTCACGAGGCAGCTTTCAGATGCTGTATAAAATACATGTATGGTACTGAAAATGTGGAAATACAAGCCTTTAAGGGTATATTTAATTTCTCCCTTAATATTAGCTCCTATGTGAAGATATATTTTTCAGAACCAAGTATCTACAAAAGCAAAAAAAGAAACACATTTTACAGATTACACAAGTACTCCTTTCAGTGGTCTTTTAGGTTAGTGCTCAGTCTGCCAGCACTGGGCTCCATAAGGCAGGAAGTACTTGGTGAAGAGGAGGGTTATTTCTTTGTGCAAGCAAGAGAGGGGCTCTCAGGAAGGTACAATTCCTTACCACAGTAGCATGAACACCCACGCACGCCTGAGAAAGGACTAAGACTCAGTGCCACAATTTAGCCTGCAGCTGTTGATTCCTGCTCCTTGTCAGGATACAATTAAGGTATTGTCAGGCTGAATAGGAAGATGGGACTTAAAACTAAAAATACTTCTAGTAATTATGGCTTAGATCTGGAAATCAATGGATAGATTTGATTTCTGAAAGAGACAATACTGTTCTTGAAGATGGTTGAGTAATTACTGAGTGAAAGGTAAAATAAATACTCTTGTAATCCCCTATTTATATGACATACTGTTGAGGGCATGCATGCAACCTTGTGAGGGACAGCAAACATCTCAGTATATAGGTCTGTCTATTTTATGCAGGCAAATAGGACTTTGCCATGTTTACTAGGAAATGTAAAACTTCATTGAAACATAATAAAACAAAACGGTTGTTTCAGCTGTGTACGGTCATTATTCAGGAGCATGCATATGGTTTTGATTTTATGAAAAACAACCACCCCCCAGAAACCCCTCTTTTGGGATTCAAGATTGCACTTCCATAGTTGGCTATAAAGAACCTTGTTAACAGACTTCTACCAATCCTGTGAAGACATAGTCTCCATTATGAACTCATGTAAGACTCACACTCCACCCTTCAGTAAGGTATGCTTTCACTCGTTGGAGACTCTGGAGAACACACTGGAGGTAGGGACCCTGACTAAGAGATACACAATGTCACGGTGCTTAGATTTCAACACCCTGATCCAGAGTCTGCACTACTGTTAGAAAGTTACTTAGAAGTAGTTGTAGTATCAAAGACTGATGTAAAATATAAATTTGTATATTTGCACATAAACATATAAAGATATGTAGCACCAAATCTTTAAAAATACTTAGGTGAAGAAATGAATGAAAACCACTCATAATCCACCTTAATTCAACTGAAAACTGCTCTCTCTTTTTTTTTCTGCTTAAAATATAACTTGCCAAGGATTTTCCCTTTCTGCATATGTTATCATTCAGTTTGAATTAATTTGTGAGAGCTGTTTCCTGGATGTTTTTGTTCTATCACTTGAGTGAGCACTGGCATTTGGCTGTGACAATATGGTGATATGATTCAAGAAAGAATTGGCCAGAAAAACTAATTTCTTAATTTCATAGTTAGTTTTCTTTCTGAATTGACTTACTAAATCTCCGTACAAATGCTGGGGCAGGGAAAAAGATGAAGTAGGGGATAGAGGCGGAGGTAAGACCACAGAAGCCCTGATTTGGATGAGGTTAAATTAGTGCATAATGACATCCTTAACCTCTTCCTGAACCTGTTAAAGGCCCGATGGCTAAACTGCAATGAAATTAGCAATGCTTTGGTACCTGCTTAGGATAGCAAAGCTGTGTAGTAGCAAGGTAACCCGCCAGTTCTAAAAATCCAGCTGCTATGATGGCAAAATGACATCCTTTATCTCAGTAAACAGACCATAGAATATGTGATCCCTAATTACATCACCTGTTTGCTTTCTTAACAATCTTTTATTTCTCACCAAGAAAACAGCCTTGCCACTCTTCACTAATATAAGCATCACTTCCTTTCCTTGAGAAGCCAGTTTCTGACTCCTAGACTGGGTATGTTCTGTACCCAACTAACTATTAAACAACCTAAGATGCAATTATCCCTCCTTCTTCCTTCCATTCTTTCAATGGATGAGGGTTCTTCCATGTGGCCTAAGAGCACAGAGTGGCTGGTTACTGTCTCCAACATCCCCACTTCCCTAGTTATGTTGTCTTCTACTTTCCTTTGTACTACCACCAGCACTCATCAGACCACTTGGAGAAAAAATGCAAATAGCATGGAGTCAGACAAAACCTGCCAACAATTAAATGAGAAGGTACTTTAACTAGACTGAATTTTGTCGAAGTTTGGGCTGCTGTCCTTTCCCTTTCCCTCTACTCTGGCCATGTGTTCTTGTTGCTCCTTTGGACTGGATCTAACCAATAATGCAACTGTGTATGTCTATGCGTATAGCCTACATTATACGTATAATTGTGCGGAATATTCTGGTGTAAGCATTTATGTTGTTACAGAGTAGGAGTACTTGCAAGCAGCAAAGTTGCTGGACTATTTCAAGAATGATTGAAATCTTTAAACTCTGTTGAAACTGTTTTCTCACCCATCTGCCTGCAAAGACATATTTATTTCTTTTTTTGCTTTTCAGCTCTAAGGAGGCATAAAATTATTTTAAAATGAGCTTTGGAGTCCTTGACATACTGATTCTTTAAAAACTGGTATCTTGCTGCTAAGTAAGAAACGAGCACTGGTTTTTACTGCTTTGTTTTAATTTAAAAGTAGAGATTTTTTCCCCCTTCCCTACCTATCAGTGCCATTTAATGGCGTAAAGTTTGTGTCTCTGCTTCTCCAGGCTACTTGACAAAAAGTTTTCAGCATTTCTGCCAGTCTGGAAAAGCCATTACCCATCACAAGGACACACACTGCCTGGGAAGAGAAGGGTGTATTTTCCTAGATCAGTGGCTCTCAAGTGCAGTTCCTTGTAAGGTTGTGTGGAGCGGGAAGGCTTGCTTCCCAGCCTCTGTGCTGGGACACAACAGTTATGTGAAGAGGGAAAGGGCACGATGTCACATTTTGTAGGGAGATTATTGGAAGCTCAGTCCATTTTGGAAGAAGATATTTATTCAGTGCAAATATAATTTCTAATGGCTTTTCTATCTGTTGCTGGCCCAGACTCTGAAAATCCAGAGAATTTCTGGAAAATTTACTGTTATGATTTGTGTATCGTGAGGTAAATAAATAAATGCCAAATGTCTTGCAGGACTAATATGAACTTTTTTTTTTTTTTTTTGTTTGGTTTGGTTTGTATCCTACTTATTTTCTAAATAACTCTTTACATCAAAAATTCCTAAAGATGATTAAGATACATGTCTAGCACTGTGGCAATACCACCTTAATCATGTTCACTGCACAGGCATCAAAAAGAAAAAATCAAATCCTAGAAAGTGCTAAGAAGAATCATAAATTACTTTTCTGTGTGCAAGATTAAAACTTTGCACTTTAGGAGAATCCAATGGTAGAATAAACTGTAAATCATGTCATTTTTGGGCTGTTCAGCCTGGAGAAGAGAAGGCTGCGTGGAGACCTCATAGCAGCCTTCCAGTATCTGAAGGGGGCCTATAGGGATGCTGGGACTGTAGTGATAGGACAAGGGGTAACGGGTTAAAACTTTAACAGGGGAAGCTTAGACTGGATATAAGGAGGAAATTCTTTCCTGTTAGGGTGGTGAGGCACTGGAATGGGTTGCCCAGGGAGGTTGTGAATGCTCAGTCCCCGGCAGTGTTCAAGACCAGGTTGGACAAGGCCTTGGTTGATATGGTTTAGTGTGAGGTGTTCCTGCCCATGGCAGGGGGGTTGGAACTAGATGATCTTAAGTTCCTTTCCATCCTAACTATTCTATGATTCTATGATTTAGGAAGAATTTAAATTTCTTAACTTGTACTAACATAAGTCAACTACAAATATTCAGCACTGGTAATGAAATAATCAGATCTAGGAAGTAAAGACAAAGTACCTCTAGGCTTTTTATTTTTAAATCAGGTTTGCTTAAAAGCATGGTCAAAGCAGGGAACATTTGATGAATGCCCAGAGAAAGATATTTGGCAATAGTGGAGTGGACAAAGGTATATATATATTTATGTGAAATTTATAAGGTCTCTCCATAGAGTTATAATAATTTCACATTACAGATATTTTAATTACATTTATAAGTGATTATGTGTAGGTTATGAATGATTATGTCTCATGAATCCATGTATTTTATTTTATTAGGTGGATTTTGATTAAGTTCTCATTCAGTGGCAACAAATAAAACTTCCATAATTAAACTAGCTTTAAAATTTGTATCTAATTATATTAGCATCAAATTATGTATTTAATGTACAGCAGTAAACTGCTGCTAAACTATCATTGTTAATTGAACTAAGCTTAATGGTTAGCAATTAGTCTCTGAGGAGGAAAAATACGCATAACGTCACTGAAGTTCTTTGAGGGCATTTAAACTTTAAGCCAAGAGCATGGCAAAATGAGATAGTCTCTACTGAAAAAAGAAGAGTAGCACACTTCAACCCAGGGACATTTTAAAGAGAGCTGGTAGGACATTTCATTCCAATACAGAAATGAAAACAAACAGCACTGCTACCTGGGATTTACCTTCATTCTCTCACACTGAACCTTCACTTCAAGAACACAGAAATCTCTTTCAGCTGACTTTTTCTGACTGGTCTCTGTAGAAAGCCCTAATAATCAGGTTAACCCTGTCCCCCTGGACTCAACCTCAGTGCATCTAATCTGATTTCCTAAATATAAGCACAGAACTGGACAAAAATATCATGTACCAAAAGCAGAAAAACAAAGTCAGGAGAAGACAATCTTTCAAACTCTGTTCACATCATACTCCTTATATATATAACACTTCTTGTCAAAGACAACTCATCAACCTACCGCTAAATTGGCATAAAAATGGAGAACAGACACTACCACTCACTATTATTTCTCCATATGATTTCTATTGTTCATCTTTGCAGACGACCAGAAACACTGGGTTAAATATGATCACACTAGTATTCCTTCTATTATGGTGGGGTAATTTTCAAATCAGATTTTGAAATAACAAATTTCAGAGCTCAGGAGATTCCAAACTTAAGCAAATGTGAAATCCTGTTTGTTCCTCTGATACAATTTATTATTTTCATATAATAATGGCTAAATTTTCATTAATTAGCTTGGAAATTAATGGACTATTACACATATCAGAATGCCCATTCTGCTTAAAAAAAAAAAAAAAAAGCTTCTTTGAAAAGTAGTTTGCTATAATTGAGTTAAATGCTTAGTGTTTTAGTAAATTGATGTCAGTATATTTGGTGAGCATATGTAGGACAACTGTGAGTTTATTTTTACTTGTACAAACTGTGCTAATCTGTAATGGGACATAATGAATATAACATTTATGAAAGCTATGTTCATATGGTCTTGTTGCATTTATAGTTACAGTAAGATTAGACCCCTTATAACTAAACATGAACTCTTCCAAATGAAAACTGAACACTGTAGCTAAATGTATTACCAACTATCTCTGGGAAAAGCAACTGTTAATGATATAGTACATTTGAGATTTCTCTTTTCCTTCTGCAAACCTGATGACGACTTTCAGAGGCGGTTTTATTAAAACATCCCTGGCACCATTAGCAACAGCAATTTATAAGTCTTACACATGAAAGAGAAGATAAAACATATTTTCTGCTAAGGGAAGTCTGGTTTGCCTGCTAATTGAGAAGCTGGTGAAACTATTCCATGTTCACATCCTTCTTACTCCCTCATTCCTGCAGTTCTGCTCATTTAGTCTCACTTATTGGAAAGGACTCAGAATGAAATGTTTTGGTCATTCTGAGTATGATACTGAACTAATGCTTAATCCTTGCACAGTTAATTATTCTGTGTTCCTGGTTTGCTCATGTACTGTGCATAGCCAAATGAACCACCCATGTACCTAAGGTGAGGTGAGCGATTCAGTGGTGGTTGGGGTGAGGTGGGGTGGAAGTGTTTACACTCTTACCACATATCATCTTTAATGACCAATTTCAAAGTTTCCTAATTTACTGCTTGCATTTACATTAGTTGTGCAACCTTTTAGGCATCAAAATAAAAATTCTGTACTGTACTACTGCTCAGAAGAAATTAACAAGGAATACGAACAAAACCAGCTATGCTTGTAACAGTTTATGAGTAACTATTTAACAGTAATGCAGAAGCATAATTTCCATGGACAGATCAAGAACTAAGCTTTCAGGCCACCAAAATTCTCTTGATTTGAACAGCAATGTTCCAAATAATATTTAACTTCATTGCTTCTAAGTCAATGCTTTATTGTACCTTCCACTTCAAGCTCATTAATACAAAATTCTTTCAACATAATCTCTTTTCTTCTGTAGTGGTAACCGTAAATTGCAGAAACAACTAGGTACAAAATTTTGCTTTGAAGATTGCAAAAGTTTTTGTGTGTGTAGATTTGGCACTGTGTTCAGAAAGCTATACAGGGAAAGCTGCCTGTCCTATATGCACACGCAAGGAGTAGGCAATGGGAGACAACTTGGCTGATCCCTGTTGCAAAGCGTATCCTAATATTTCTCCCATGTGAGAAAGCGGTCAGGGTCTTGTAATTTAGAATGTCATTAAGAACTGTGAGGGAACTGAAAGCTTCAAGAAGCACCTTTACCCGTAGGAAAGATCTTTGTTGTCTTTGTCTTTTCTTAAACAAAGAGGGGATTAAGAGAAAATTTTCACCTTGCATAACTTTGCCAGGGAAAATTGTAGGCATTCAACACATATGGGATTTGGGTCTGTGACTTGCTGAAACCTCTCTTCTCAGAATCTCTTTTTGGGATTCTAATGAAAAGTAATTTCTCTACTTTTACCTCTTCTCTCACATCTGCAGAATGGTAAGAGTAATGCTTATTTTCCCTACAGGGGGACTGACCAGCGCTAGATAAAACCTTATCTGTGCTTTCATGAGAAAAAATGTGTATGAAGCAGCTAGCTAAACAGTAAAACCAAGTGACTGTGGTCAGTGTTTTTGCATTAAAAGCAATCTTTTCCTTGTATCAAACAAGGATAGTGGTGATCCCATTCTGGTTGTGAGTGTATTCAGGATACTGTTCAAGTGACAGCATTTCAGCTGCAGTTGAACAATATGTTTCTAATATTGTGACTCTTTTGAGAGTGAATGGTCGAAGAACAGGAAACTCTTGTCTAGTTTTTGGAATTTAGGAAAATAGTACATCAAACATTACTCCTTAATATCCCCTTCCTTGTTTAACCCAGCATTCAAAACAGACACAGACACACAGGGGTCTGTTTAGTTTTTCTGCTTATACCTTGTATAGTTGCTTACTAGCACACTCTGATTAGATTGTGTATTATGGTCACTTTGTCTTGTGAAAACAGTGCAGTGGACAGCATGACAGTGCACTGAGCACTATAACCTTTGGCCATATTCCCAACTTTTAACTGCAGCAGTTAGACTGTTTTGCTCCTGCTGTTCTCAAGCATGCTGCCTCACCCCCAAGCAAGACACACAGGTTCCAGTCATCACCACCATGGGATGAAGATTCAGTTTCTTGACAGCAGGCGTCAGGGTTCATCAGCTACAACTGAAATGCTCATGTCCTTGAGGGAATCCCAGCAGACTCCATGAGAGCCTTCAGTTCTTAGGTTGTGCACAGCACAAGCAGTGCTGGGAACATCTTGTCTGAGATAAAACTGCTCTCTTCTGAAGTACTTGTTGGCTCAGCTGGGGCCAGGAATTATCAATCAAATGAGTTTCTGAGTAAGGATCTGCTCTCCCAAGTCCTTCATCAAATAAAAAACTATTCCATCCAGTTTCATGTAGACAGTACATGAAGCAAAATAACTCCTATTTCTTCATGTATGCTCTTAACTAAAAGCTGTTCTTAATTGCATTATAACCCACAACAGTGAAATTAAAATTTTATTTCAGATGTAAAATAATTCTGTTTGAGTTCTTTAGCTGCTTCTCCTCATCTAATATGGAAAGAGTTTTCTCTTTAATTGTGTCTCTCTGCCTTCAAGAATGTTGAGCAGGCTTTAAAACATCTGCTTTTTCCAACTTGCCTCTTAACAAGTTACGGTTTGGACTAATTTTCTCTTTGGCTTATTTTTCTCTCTTGTTAGTTGAGATTATGAATGTAAAAAAGTAAGGAGGGCCACAAAGTCTGAAGGCCAAACGTGGGGAAACCAATAATCTTTACTAATGTGCTCTGTATAGAAATCTGTATGTATTTTTGCTTTATAGGTTTGCTTTTAACAGAAAGCTAGAAATTACAGAAACTAGAGATAGATTGCTATAATTTCAGTATTACTTAGTCACTGACTTTAAGTTAACATGTACTGTAATCGGCCCCACACCATACCCAAATAACTCTCAACAGACTTTTCCCCAGAAGAGGTGTGAGTACTTACTGAGGCACAGTTGCTTTCTGACTTGTCTTCCAGAAAGCCAATTTGGCATGGTGTCCTCTGATTCTGCAGCCAGTAGTCTGTTGATTCTAGCAGACTGTTACTGCAGAGAATCTGTTAAAATAGTTAAAAATAATTAAAATAATTTAAAAAAATATTCATTCCTACTTTGTTTTGGGGCCCTGAACTCTATTGTTGTAACTCAAAGGAAATCTTGCCTACAGAATTTTGGGGGGCAAGACTGGGACTCCTGTTCCTTTTGGACATGTACAGTTAATGCACCTTAAATAAAGGGATATATGTATCCCCTAAAGAATCAGCCTATTTTCTTTCAGAACTGAAAGCCCTTGGACATACTTGAAGGAGATACCCAAACCAAATATTTTAATTGGAAAATACTGCTAGGAGTTTTGTTCTGTGTTAAAGTGATAAACATAGACGCTGGGAAAACTAATTAACTATACCAGAGTGTGCAAACTTGCACCTTTATGATTTACTATGTCTCTTTCCATGATAGATCAGTAGTGTCCATTTTACCAGCAGCCTCCTTTCTGGGACTGCCTATGCTACAAACTCTTTATTTTTCTCCTTTGTGAGGAGGTAAAGTACTTAAGACCTGCTGTAATGAGTACTGAGCAAGTCAGCTTGCTTTTAATCACTCTGTATTGACTCAGTCCTATGGCTTATGCCACAAGCTTTGCTCAAACACCAAAAGGGGCTTACAGGTATCTGTGGACTCTAAAAAGGGAAAGCCAGTTTTGCAAGTCTGATGTTTAGATTGAACTGAATTCCTTACTTGCTGAATCTGTACTGTCTTTGATCAAAAAGTGTGACTCTTAGTATTTTTAAAACAGCTAGGTAACAGCGGGTAAACAAGAGCTGTAACAATGATGCAACTCATAGAACATTTCATGCGGCTTATTGTCATCTTTGGGCAGCAAAGTTAAGAATTATGTTTGTGAAATGGTTGTATATGTTATTTGTGCTTCTTGCAGTTCTTGCGTTGCATGGAAATAGGCTGTACTCTAGCTCTCTAGCCTTTAATTTTAATAATGTTATTTTAAAATATGAATTAGTTGCTCTACCTGAAAAAAAAAATAATCTATGCTAAGTACTTTCCTTTACATTGCTGCACATTTTGCTTTGACATGCATTTGTCCTACTCTAGAACACTTGACTCATAAGCCTTGATCCATTCCTCAGAAAGAGAAGTGAGAACTTGCGAGGCCTCTTCATCTCTCAGGGAAGATAAATGACTGTGGAAAGCTGATCAGGCCAGTTGACACAATTTTCTAATACTCAGGGGCAATCCAGAAGTAAGCTTATTGCCACGCTCAGTCTAACACCCACTCCAATTTTTATCTTTCTGACAGCAAGCCAGTTAGATAATTAATACTGCACTCTCTGTGTTATTCTATATTGATTTCTGAATTAAAGTCAGCAGAGGATGGATAAGGAGGTAATGGGGAACACCATAGTCTGTAAGCTTGGCCTGCTTCAGTACCCTTCTTCAGTGCCCTCCACCATGATCCTTGATACTCCAGCCTTGCTATGGGATTTCTTCTAAAGAGCCTCTGATTATAAATTGAGGGTTCATAAAGTACTCAGAAGAAGTACTGTTCCCAAAGACTTTGTTCTGAGAATGACAAAGGCTCATGAACGCTTCACATCAACACCAGTCTCTTCAGAGAGACTGCTAGCTAATCTTGTTTACCAGTTAAGTGACTCTGCACTCAATAAATTTTATAACCTCCTGTCTCAGTGAAAAAGATTCCTGCCACCATAACTAATGCTCATATGGAAAATAATATATCTCATCTCCCAAAGAAACAATTTTCTATTAGTGTTACAAATGATATACATCTTTTTCTTTTTTTTTTTAAGGAATGTTTTCAAATGTGGAAATACTGAGCCTTTGCAAGTTGGTTTTTAAAATCTAGAATCAAGCATTTTTTCCAAAATTTATCATCCAAAAATTACCATCCTCTGGCAAATATTTATGGGTTTTCTTTTTTTAAATATGAGTTTTTCATTAAAAAAATGGATTTTTTAAGAAGACTTGTTCTGGGGAGACTTTAGAGCAGTCTTCCAGTACCTAAAGCGGGACTACAGGAAATCTGGAGAGGGGTTTTTTACAAGGGTGTGTAGTGACAGGACAAGGGGAATGGCTTTACACTGAAAAAGGGTAGATTTAGACTAGATATTAGGAAGAAGTTCTTTACTGTGAGGGTGGTGAGACAATGGAACAGGTTGTTGGTGCTCCATCCTTAGAAATGTTCAAGGCCAGGCTGGATGGGGCTTTGACCAACTTGGTCTAGTGGAAGGGGTATTGGAACTAGATGATTTTTAAGGTGTCTTCCAGACCAAACTATTCTATGATATATCTGCACATTTGATTTCAGATTTAATCTGATTTTAGATCTTCTCATCCTCAAGGGCTGAAGTTCTAATTACCTGTTAAAACATAATTTTGCATACATAGGAAATAGTTCTCTTTAGCTCAAATAGCTTTTGCTGTTACAAGCAGTCTTGTTTCACTTCCTTAAAAATCAGAGTGCATTTGTCTTCAGCCTTAATCACTTTAGATCTTTTATTCCCAAATCTCAGTCAGTTTCTGAGAAACCAGAAATTATCATGTAGAAACAAACTTCCTGTCTCATAAGGACTTGCTGCACACACTCAATGTTTCGGAATAGCTAGATCATAGCAGATGTATATTGTAGATGATAAACCCACAAAATGAGCTGGGCATAGAAGCTATGTGAACTTTAGGGCATATTTCTTTGGTAAGACACCAACGTTATCACAGTCAAAGACAAACATACAGTAAGAATGAATGTAATATTGCATCTTGCTATTGTGAGGCAATTTTTCCTGTTGATGAGATGCATGTGTTTATATAAAATGAGAGTTTGCATATGTATTAAATCTTGGTGAAATATTCATGTTTTTAAAGTCCTTATGCTGAAGTCCTTATAGTAAACTAATGTATGACTGTAATGATCGAAAGTTGAAGGAGCTGGTCTAAATTAATAGGGCTAATTAATCAAATACAATGTGAGAACTGGTATCCCTCAGAGATGTAACTTTATCAGTACATTCAGATTGCCATTTTTGCATATAAGCATATTTTCAAAATATACTGAGCTGGTCTGTACCAAGGGTAAGAAACCTAAACCCGTACTACTTCAGCTGTCAGTCAGCATCCTTCTTTATGTAGCCTGCACTTTTAAGGCAAACAGTATCACTGGCCAAAATTTCCCCTCCTATCTTATATTTCATTCTTTTCTAATTGAGACAAGTTCTGGGCCAATCTCACTGACATACATTTTAGCAATTTTGCTGAATTCAGCAAGGTTGCTTCTGATTTGCAAAAGTACAATTGAAAGCAGAACTGTATTCATTGACCATACTTATGTGTAACAGCTGCACACACTATACTGCTGTATATCTGGTTCAGAGCAGGATCATCACACTTGGCAAATAATTCAGGATGAATTTGCATCATGCACTAAATATGAAATCAGCAGTAATTCATGGTTCCAAAAAAAAAGTTTTCCATTATTATCTAGAGACTCAGCCGTCAGCATTACTCAGTGTGTTGTGAATCAATGAACTAAATCAGCCTCTAGCAGTGTGGATTAGAAAAGTCATTCTTTCCCAGAGGAAAATATTGCATACGAGTTTAGTGTAACAGCTTCCTGCTCCCTGATTTAGATCATAAGACATTAAAATACAGTAAATATCTATAACCGAGACAACATTAGAAAGGCTCTGCTCCACAAATGAAACATCTGCGCCTTCATGGCTTATCAGCTTAATTGCTTTGGTTAATTACTACTCATCAAAAAAAGATATGAAAGTGGGACATAGAGAATAAGATGAGATATCAAGGGGCGCATCTTCTGCAGTTTTTCAGATTGGTCTGTATTCTAGTAGGCCGCATCTCATATGGTTTCTGACAGGAGCCGTTCATGTCAAATACAATTACTCAAACCTGCAAGTCAACTGTGTAAACTGTTCCCTTGCAGCAGCAACCCATAGTGTTCCACTCCACCACCAATTACACATCTAACTTAAAAAATCACTAAAACTAGCAGAAACTAAAAAAGAGGGTAATGGGCTATTTTTCATAATTTTTCATCCTTTTCCACACACACACACACACAAAAGAAAAAAGGCTATGATAACATATTCTGTGACAATGCTGTAAAGAAGCCCAAAACATCCTGCTGTTTGTCAGAAGAACTGGTAGAAGCGAATCACTTCTTTTACTTTTGCCAACAATCATCAAATTGACTTGTGTTACAATAAAAAGTCAAAATCTAAGGGGTCAGACACGTGAAGCCACTCAAAATCTTGTGGTAAAGGCTAGACTTTAAAAGAGAGGTGTTTCTGAAGGTGACCAAGCTGGAAGCATTTGTAAACACAGTGGTGTAGCACTTCAGTGCTGGGCCACTGTCCTTCAGTCTTACATAGAATAGACAACTCTGAAACTAAATTAAAATCTAAGATCTCCTCCCACACAGTGGATTTACTGCCTTTTTCTGCCTATATGAAGATTCCAGTTACAGTCAGCAGCACTTTTTTAAAAATCAGGTATTTTTTGCAAAGAAACAAACCCTTTGACCAAATGAAATATTGACACTTTGTCTTTTTCCCATGTTGGGGGGACTCAGAGAAGCTCAGTCCCAGTGTACACATCACTCTGTTGAGTTCTTTTTTATATCATGATTTTACATTTAACAAAATTTATACTCACACCCCACAGCCACAGTGTGGTTCTTCAGGATGATGAAGATAAATCTTTACCTTCTACATGTTTTATCTTTCTCTCTCTCTCTGCTTACATATATAAATATATGTAGTTGTTCTTTAAACAAACAAGCAAACAGACAAAACCACCTAACAAACCACAAATGGAAAATGTTATTGTTACTAGTGGAAGGAAAAGAGAAAGAAAGGATTGTGGGAAAACTGAATGAAATGTGAATTTTTATAACATTTCTGTGAGAACAAATGCTTTCTCATCAGTTCTAGAATTATGCCTGTGGGAGACAATAAGTCTCTGAGGATTATTGCAAAGTGAGAGATCAAAGATGTCCTGCCCTCCTTGGTAGGTCTTTGGTAGTGCCTCTTTCCCTCAGACTATACAGCCATAATCTGGCGCTGCAGAGAAGGAATAAAAGCAGTCATCCATGGTCTTCACCTGTGTCTTTCCAGTTGTACTGAAATTACCTACATACACAAAATAATGTCAGTCATTTCTGCCTCCTTCTAATTACATACAAATAGGCATCTTCCCCCCCCAAATTACATAACTACATATAAACCTGTTTTGAGGCAACAAAGCCAGCATCAGTCAAATCTATATGACCTCCTGGTTTGCTGAAAACCTTCCCAGTCAGATACGAGGGAAGGCAGAAAAGCTGTTTCATGAAGGACCCCTCCATTGTATTGGCCTGAGAGAAGCAAAGCTCTGGACCCTCAGACTAGGTCCCAGAAACTTGCCACCTATTGAAGAACAGTCCTGAAGGTATTCTTTCCATGCACTGCTTTTATTTCATATACCCAGTTAATGAGGGAAAACAGAAATCTGCAGGGGGAGATTATCTCCCATATATGTGTAACATACTTTAGGACCAGACCAGGATAGACCGGTAGGACAAAACTGCAAGATACTATAACAGCCCCCAAATTTATTTTTCTGTATCATTCTTTCTTTCTTAGGTATTGGTTAATTTTTGTGTTCTCCAATAATGACAAAAACTAAAAAGCAAAACTATAACTTGGGATGTATCTTCCTTTGAATATAACATAAACGTAGACGTTACCTTCTTACATGCTGTGACAGAGCTTCCCAAACTGCTTGCCGAACTGTTTGTGCTGCTGCCTTGGTGCTCTGGAACTTCATGCATCAGTGGAGATTCAAAGTTGCTGAAGAATAGAAAAGAAACAGATACCCCAAAACCTTTCCAGTGACTCAGCTACATAGATACCTCAACTGATAGCAAAATGCAGTTCAGTAAAGAGATGTAACCTAGGTTATAAGAAGCTGTCTATACTCTCCTTGCTGATGTCACTAGCCTATTTATTACTTTTTGTTTGTTGTTTTTTTTTTTTTCATTTTGGAAGACTCTCCTGAGCTACATACTTTGGATATAAAATAGCAGACCAATGTCTTTTGAAGATTAGAGGATAGCATATGGCTACCTATAATCATATCTGCCTCTCTTGAATGACACTGTAAAAAGTGGTACTAGCTTGTTTTTACAAGCAGGCATCTTGGAGCAGCAAATAAAATCCTCTCTGCATTAATTAGCTCGGTAGAAAAAAGAAATGTTTGCTGCATTTTTATCTGCCTGGATAGAGGTAGAGGGGTAGTAATTAAACTGTAAAAACCACAACAGGAGTGGTTGAATTCTGTAATCTAGATGGAATAGCTTGATACATAGCAGGTTTAGAGCAAAGGTAAGCCATGCACATTCTCTGTTTTGAGAATCAGTTAACTTACAACAGAGGTGACAATATTTGCTTTGGGACTGTGCAGATGTGAAATACAAAATCATAGAAACAAGTTCCCCCAGCCAAGTCATTTGCATGTACAGCTGGTACCACCCTTCACACTTATTTTGGAATAGCTCAGGTTAGTCTTGTAAGATTTCCTTCCATGTAACAGTCTGTCCTGGGTTCAGCAGTAGCAGTCATTTCTCTCCTTCTTAGTAGCTGGTGCAGTGCTGTGTTTTTGACTTTCAGCCTGGGAACAGCGCTGATAACACTGATGTTTTTAGTTGCTGCTCAGCAATGTTTATTCTGACCAAGGCCTTCCTGAGTCTCATGCTCTGCCAGGGAGGAGGGAAAGCCAGGAGGAAGCAGAAACAGCACACCTGACCCAAACTAGCCAAAGAGGTATTCCATACCACAGCACATCATGCCCAGTATATAAACTGGGGGCAGTTACCCGGAAGGGTTAGATCACTGCTTGGGTTGGACTAGGTATAGGTCGGCAGGTGGTGAGCTGTTGTATTCTGTTCCCTTGTTATTTCCGTTATCATTATTATTATTATTGGTGGTAGCAGCAGTGGTTTGTGTTATACCTTAGTTACTGAACTGTTCTTATCTCAACCTGTGGGAGTTACATTCTTTCGATTCTCCTCCCCATCCCTTCAGGAGCTGGGGGGAGGAAGGGGGTTGGAGGTGAGTGAGCATCTGCGTGGTTGAGTTGCAGACTGGGTTTAAACCATGACACAGTCATATTGTTGTAACCTTTCCAAAGCTTTTCTTTCTGGACATGATGTGCTTACAGTTAAAGAAGACTCAGTGCTAAAGGGATATTTCTCCAGAAATGTACTAGGGAAAGAATGCCCTACACATTCAAGTTCTGCTTCCCAAATTGGGTCGCTAGAGTGCTTTTAATTTATTGCAAGCCATCTATGAGAAGATATGGAACACATTGTGATAGACTGTAACAACCAACCATGGCTTAATAAATAATCTTTCATCAGTTCCAACAGGCTAACAGACCATGTGCAATTTCCTTGTATGCTCAATTAAAAAATAAAACGCATTTTCATAAGTCACCTTTGCTGGAGCTTAAGCCAGTATGTTAAGAGTAGGCTGCTTCTACTTTTAGCCCCAATCCATCAGTAAGGCTACCCTTCTCTTAAAGATTGTATATGTATATTTCACCTGATACTGCTTAGGACCAGTTATGAATATAGGACCAGTTACGAATATAGGACCACCTGTGAACTCTCGCTGATAAGTAACTTTGTCAATAAGAATTTTGTTGATATATGTGGTGTTATTCTGTAATTATTACTTTTTAAAAAAGTATCTGTATGTGCTAGATCTAGAGCAGTGAATGAAAAACATAAAACTAACTTAGCACTTATTAATTACTAATTGGGAAAAAGCTTCCTGAATTGCTTGGGAGGATTGAATACAGATGCAGAAGTGAGACATGTAGGTTAATTGACTTCACTTGAAAAGTGTGATATCACTTAACACTTTCTAAGATACCAGCAACATTTTTATCTAAGAGGCAGACTGTTGCCTGTTTACAAAATTCTGCTGTAATGCTCATACTATGTAGATAAATGGTAACTTTTCTGGGCAGTAATTTTTCCGGCATTTGACAAAGCAAAATAGCATTTTATAGGCCTTATACACAACTCTTTAACAAAATAAGGTTCATTAAACATATGAAGTTGTTCTGATTTTCTACCTTCATTACAAATAAACTGACATATTCAGAGGGTCAGATATTGTATAAGTAAGTAAAGTACTCTCCTTGGTAAGTCTAGCCTCTGTACTAAGTACAACTCAGTACTCACAGAAGCAGCTGTGCACTGCCTCTTTTTATAAGATGTATCACTTCTGCAATCTAATAGTAAATTACAAATGAAGTCTGAAGGTTGAAGTACAAGAGCCATTGTTTTCTCCTGCTCTTCACTGAGAAAAAGACTGAGTGGTTTTGCCATTGCTTTGCCCTACAGGGAGTTGATATGCTGGTAATGTCTGTTGGTTCTGTTACACCGTGTGCAGGGAAAGGAACTTCTAGTGCATCAAGTGTTGCTGAGTCTAAAAGCAACAAAGATGATAGCATGGCCACTAACTGAAGGTCTTTTTTGGACCTTAATGAAGCAGTGCAAATAGAATATTTGTAAATTAAAGAGTAGCTGGAAAATATGGTTGAGGAGTCATGTTCTGGAGTATAAATAAATTTGTGCTATCTCTGGATGGTGCTTCAGTAAAGGGTAACACATTATGTGTTCCATACAGAAGTTGTCTTCCTAGTCACATGGAAAATGAAAAAGATCTTTAAAATCTTCTTAATCATTCAAAATCTGTGTTGTTTCCAAAATAAGACCACTCTTCACTTGTAAATATAGAAAAGTTTGTTAAAAGCGCATGATGAGTGAAATAAACGTTACACACCCCAGTCTTCCATAACTCAGGAAGGTGCAGGATATGAGGTTCTGTCTAGATACCTTTAGATTCATGGGTCTTTCTTTCAACATGGAACATAGGTTTTGCTTTGCAACATGTCTTTTTCAATTATCCCAGATCAAGGTTTCTTCTTCTCTTTCTTTATCCCCTTCTAAGCTTTATTTTTCAAAACGTATGTGATTTTTCAAGAGACCCTCTTCAGGCCATACAGCTCTGCCACCTTCGCTCTGTAGCAAATCCAGTAAGATAAACCTACTTTTCATTAACTCCCCAGAGAAAAACTATTCTGTCTTTGAGAAGCTGCCTGCTCTCATTAGTTTCTCGACAGCAGGAGGCTGAAAGAAACTGCTGTGGAGATGTAGTTATCTCATCATCAAATGATAGCTCTGTATTCACCTACTATGTTCATTACTTCATGCTAAGAGTTTATACAAAGCTCTAGTCTTTTTGAGACTTGTAAGGCATATGGTAAAGATCTGAGCCTTTTCAGTATAAGATAAAGGAAGCTGATTAAGGCTTTAGGTCCTAATTCTCACCTTGCATTGGATTCCCTTGTTATGTGAAGGAGAATGCTTATCTGACTTGGATGGGCTCATCTGATTTGGAACTATCACGGCAGGCCGCGGGCATAAGAAGCAATCTCTGTTAAAGGATGGCTCATGTGAGAGATCCTAATTTACAATTTAGTTTTTGAAACTGAAGATGGGAACCTGGACCTATGACCCCGTGTTCAAAAATACAGCATTTTCACATTAATATTTCCTTTACCAGAAAAGTCTCCACAGTCTCTTATTTGCCACCAGGTGCTGCCTTACTGATTCATGAATTTGACGGATACTTTTCTCTTACAAAGCTAAATGCTCTCATGAAAAATACAATTTTTTTTTTTTTAAATTAGAGGATGGTAGCAAATAGTTACAGGGTTTATGGCACTAACTGCAATAATATATCCTTTATTATTGAGCAAAATGCAAAACAGTTGCCTCTATTTTCCTACTAAATAATTAAAAAATACTGACCTTGATGACTCAAGACTCAATAAAAGAAAAGCCCAAAACACCACATCTTCTCCTAAAAATAATTAGCTTCTTTGCAGATGTGGCAGATGGTGCTACATCAGCTAAGATAAGGCAATTTGAAGAATTCCCCAGGTTATCCCTAAAGAAAATTAATCTTGTGAAGCAATATCAGAAACTTCAATTTCCTACCATCTTGCACAAGCATAACCAGCTTCCAAAAATTTGCTGTGCAATAATCTTTCCTAAGGAGCAATTTCAATAAATAATAAGTGACCATTACATATAATTTTTGAACCAATCCTATCATAGCCTAGTGCTTTTCATCGTTTCATTATGATTCCTAATCTCAGCATTTTGAACATATAAAACATACTGATCCATGCAAAAGATAATCTTGATGAAAGAAGCAAAACTGAATGAACACTGCAAGGTTTGTCAGTGCAGTTTACTCCGAGCTATAGTTGTCTACATCTGTAAATGTTTTGCTAATATTTGTACTGAATACCATGAACAACAAAAAAGGGAATTAATTTCATTTTGGAATAGAACTTTGAGACAAGTGAAAACATGGCAAAACACCCTAGCATATTCTTACCTTTGCACTCACAAATGTATCTGAAAGCTTCTCGGAAACTGAGGAAGGCAGCTACGTTAATCCAGACACTAAGCAAGCAGCAATTCTAAAAGGCGTGCAACATTCAAAGAGCATCCCTTAACTTCAAAGCCTTTTTGAAGTGGACAGACTAGTCACACTCTTTCTTCATGCTACCTTTCAGATTTTGCAATTTAAAGTTTCACCTTTACATGTAAACAGGTCAACAGTTACTAGCAGTAAAATCTTCGGATGTAGCAGTGTCAAAGTTACTATTTTAATCCATATAATAGTTTTTTATTCAGTCTGAACCATGTGTATACTTCCATCATAGCACAGATGGTTAGTCAAACAGAAGTTCTATAAATACCTCAAACAAATGTCTTTCTTGTTATGGATTTAGAACCCTTATGCAGAATATAATCACTGGCAATATCAGGGTCTGATCTTGCAAGGTACTTCACAGGGAACTTAAAATACTGAATACTTTCCATCGTTATCAGATCTGAGTGTCTAACAGGTATGGGATTGGGTTGGTAGTTTTACACATCTGCACTAAAAAGAGTAGAAGTTTAAGTGTTCTATATTCAGATTGCTCATTTCTTAATGTCTGTTGGGTACTCTTGATTTACATTTAATTTTTATCTGTGACACAGATGCAAAAAGCCAGGTCATTAGCTATGTTTTAATGAAAAACAGGGGCAGAGAAAAGATAACCCATACCATGGTACACCACACAACAAAAAAGCCTTTCCCTTCCATCTTCATATGTTCATAGAGCCCTGAATGGCTTTATTCTGCTCTAAATAAAGAAAAATAAAAAATAAAAAAATCTGAAAGCCTCTGCAAGCATTAGCAATGATCAACCTTCTTTCAAATCATGTTTTAAAAATACTATAAATGAACAGACATGTTTTACTGAAGAATGAATGTAAACCAAACTAACTAAATTTTATATGATCTATTTAGTCCTTCCTTCCCTTATTTACTGGTTGAATTATCAAAGGAAAAAACCAAGGTTTTATGCACAAGTCTGACAAATGTCCCCACATTCAATAGTTATGGCAGGGCATACTCAGATGAGAGAGATGACAATCAAATCGTAGAGTTGGCAACCAGCACCTGAATGACAGGTGCTGAGGTTTTGACCGTGTTGAGGTTTTTTTGATGTTTAGCTATATTACAGTAGTTTGCTGACAGAGAAACAACCCAGTGTCAACTGGGCTTTTGCATATAGCTGATAGCCATCCTGCCTTTTTCCCACCTATCCCTGGTTTTGACATGACTTAAGGACAATTCCAGGTGGACCTTTGTTATGCTGGTAGAACGGCTACTTACTAAGAAAGCCTTCTAGAAAGGACAGGTTTGGACCTTGGTCAGAAGAGACTACAGAAAAAGCACATGAGGAACCATGAGATTTCTTCCTGGCAGGGTGCACAAGGCAATGAAAGAAAATGCCTAGAATGATATGTAGGGTGCACTGTTGGTAACAATAATTTTTGAAAAGTTCCTAATTTTGAGGATTTTTAGAAGGTATAAAAAGAAGCCCTGGATCAACAACTAGGGGCTCGACAAGGTCTGATGAGGAAGAATAACTGAACCTGGGAGAGATTAAGGAACGGACCCTTAGATTCTCAGAGGGCTAAAGGACTGCATCTTACAGAAGTGGACTGAAAGATAGTCAAGACTGCTTTTCTGCCTTAAAGCAAGGAGTGTAGATCTGAGATTTATACTCACTTCTGGAGTTCCAGCTAGGTGGGAAACTAAGACGCTGTTGAGGTTTGACTGCAGTGCTGATCAGGAGGATGGTTTTAGAGACATAAAGACTGAACGCACTATATACAGGCAGAAATATTACAGAAATAACAGTTTCATTGTCCCTACAGCAAAGCAATAGGTTTGCTACTATTTAAGCCTACTAAGTCAGCAAGAAGAAATGTAATATAAGAAAATATTCTTAAAAAGTTGTCCCACAAAAAATTCCTTATTCACTTAGCATATGCAGGTGTATCATACAACAGCACTTTTGCTTGTGCTATAGAAAGGAGGTCAAAGAGAAAATGCTTGGTTTTCACCTCAAGCAAGACAGTTCATGACTGTGTATTTATTAAGCAACTTACATTATTACTACACTTTTGATGCCACAGTCTATTCTTAATATAGATTATTAGTGCAGCACAGTGTAGTATGCCAAGGGTGTGACGTTATTTGATCTTACTTCTTTTAAAGATAATAGAAAAAACATTGTGACGTAGCTGGAATCTGGTGAAATTTGGTCCAAATTAAATACATGACAAATGTGCAAGAAGCTCCCACAGATTTCAACTAGAAATGGAAATTCTCAGCATTTTTCAAGATGAAGTCAAAGATATTGCAAATTAGGCTTTCATGCCATAAACCACCAAGTAATTTTTTAGTCTGTTTTAAATGTCTCTTGTATCTAACAAAGAGCTTGTGTCCTTTGACTGTTCCTCTCATCCTTTTGCTATGCACAAACTGTCAGGTTGGCATTCCAGGGGAACCAGTAGAACGTGACATAGGAAGAAATGAGTGATTTCATGTGGAGGATGTTAATCTTGGTTTAACTGATTTGCTGAGTATTTTCCGGCATCTTGTTTATATTATATAGCCAAACCTCACAGTCAAGCTTCTAAACCTGCTTTTGCCATTGACCCATGCAGTGCATTTCTGATTCTGAGCATTAAAGCAACAAGAGGCAGAGTGTTCAATCAAGTATTTCACTGACACCTTTCCTTAAAGTTTACCTTTCAAATATTCAGATCTACTCTATAAAAGCTTTTCATTCTTTAAATTCAAGACAGATACTGAAAGTATATGTGACAAAGATGTTCATTACTTAAAAGTAAATGCATGTCATGATTTTATTTGGATAGAAAATACATGTAGCTAATCAAAAATTGCTCGCTGTTCCACCGTTTTCCTATTTAGATTGATTACAAATCAAATAGACTGTAAAAGTGTAATTGAAATTTGGTAGGTACTCAGGATTTTGTGTGTGATAGGAAGGTGAACATTGCTTTCATGTTTTGAACAGTGTGTTTCTAATGTTTGTCGGGTTCTGAAATCCTTTGTACCAGATTTCCTGCGAAATAATAAATCTGTTTTTGGAAATCTGAGATTAACAGAGGACTGACTTGTCCCCAGGTATTTTAGGGAAAAGCTTGAAAATTTTCTACTGTCACAAAATCACTTTCAACCAATTAAAAAAAAAGGTAAAGAGCAAAACTGTCACTGAAAAGGGATGGTGAAAACAAACTGATTCAACAAACTCTGAATCTGAATTATACAACAGATTGAGCTCTTGGAAGAAAAGTGTGTGTATGATCAGTCAAGAGGCTATCATGCTGCATAGTGTTCTTCATTACAAATCATGAGATCTTAGAATTGACTTCAGCTTAGTGTAGTTGAAGATGCAGTGTTCCATATCACAGAAGTTAATGCTACTGAATACTAAAGGAAATTATAATAAAATATTTATTACAACTGCCCGAAGACTCCCCAGCCACCAGTAAGCTACAGAACTCATCATAAAACCATTACAGGGTTTTTCCTTTTCCTTTCCCTCTTTTTTCTTTCCTTTTTCTTTCTTTTTTCTTACTCTCTCTTTTCTCTTTCTTTTTTTCTTTTTTTTTTTTTCTGCTGTAAGTAAATCTGGAAGCTTTGGTAGATATTCTTCCATGGAGAGTCTATGCTCTTTCCTCAGTTCTCAGAAATAACATTAACCAATCTCAAAATCATTTCTACAGCTGTAAAAAATAAGGAAGTTCATAGTCTACTGTCATTTACTTGCTTGAGCAGGCAGCTTCACCCACATATCTCTATATTCAAAAAACAATTGTTCAAACCTACTCTATGTAACTGTGATGGTGGTGCCCACTAAACTCAATTTGATTATGGTAAATATTTTACTTTAAGAGTATTTAAAGAACTTTCAAAAGTACCTAACTAGTAAATGTATTATTTCCTCAACTCCATTCTGGTTTTCAGCCCTTTTTATCTGAAAGAAAGCCAAACTGGTTTAGATTCCTGCGAAATCTTTCAAAATTTTAGGATTATAGTAGTGTTCAGGAAACAGTATGTTTTTGCATTAATTAATGATAAGTAAGACAATAGGCTAAAAATAAGTGTCTTCATCTAAAATAGTCACAGAAATTTCCTATTCTCTTTAATACAGTATTGTTTCTATGACCACCTGCAGTCATATATGTAAACTATTTAGTTAAAATATCAGGATATATTCTGAAGTTATTTTAATGCCAAAGAATACATTCTGTCATTGCTTATTCAAAACATTGCTTATTTTATTTTAGATGCCTGAAATATTCCTGAACAATTCCGATACACTACTAATATCACAAAGGAACTAAAATCTTAACAATTTTGATGCTAATATGTCAGTAAATAGCAATCTACGGTAAGATAGAAAACAAGGCCTCAAAACCCACTTTTTGAAAAGCATGGAATATTTTAAAAAGCAAAATAACATTGTTCGAGATGTGAACAAAATGAAAATACGTCTAATTATCTTGGCTTCTAATATGATACAAAATGATTTCGTATAATTCTGTCAAGATACTACAAATATTGTCTTTATCATGTCCTTATCGTGACCTGCAGTGTGTAATGAGTACTTGCTTAATTAGTATTACATTAGTATTGCGTTTACACCTAATGCAAAAATATAACCCAGACCAAGTGTAGACATGGGTTTTCAGTTATCCACTGAGAAATCAAGAGGCAATTTGGTTGCAGGGAATCTGAGAAAGATTAAATTGCTCTTTGATGTTACTAGTTCTTTTCACGCTTGGTCCTTGCAGATAAAAGTGTTTCAATTAGATGTTAGTTCAGATACAGACAAGCTCATTCTCACCACAATCCAGGAATGATCCTACAATATCTGCAGTGAAGCTGACCATGTAGCTGGACTGTACAGCAAAAAGGATATCTAAATTGACCATGTGCATCACAACCATTATCTTGTCCAGGTTTCTTTTATAAAAAATAAAAATATTGCAGCATGAAATTTTAGTATTTTGTAATGCATCCTAAAACCCCAAATGACCGTAACTCACAATACTAAGAAAGATGAAGGTGCTTACTCTGGGGCAGCGATGTTACACTGCTTCAGCAGAGCCCAGCAGCTGGCATGCTGTTCATATTAGCTTCATTATGAGCAAAGTTTGCCTCTTGTTTCATGTCTTTGTGTGTGTTTAGGTTTTACTCTGATCAGCACTGCAAAGTCCAAGTTCCTTTGATTCAAAGGAACAAAAAAAAAACAAAACGGTATAAACTCTAAATCCAGGTTTTGCAAAGTTACTTTTAGATGCAGTCCAATAGTTCTAGTTCTTGTGTCTCCAAAAGCAATGCATGCCAAAGTAAACCCCATCCTGTGACCTCTTGTTTGTTTGTTTAGTTTGGTTGGTTTGTTTATTTTAATTAGTCAACTTGGATTATTATTTGTATTATTTGTTGATGATCCATCTCTACTTTTGAAGTGGCAACTCAATTATTTTTCTAATAAAGAGTACCTTAAAAGCCATGTCTTCTGAATCAGGAAATTATTTGTTGCACTCAGCAAGTATGTACTTATCTATGAATTAATTTTACTTGTATGAAATAAAAACCTGCTACCAATGGTAGTACCCAAAGACACCTCTCTCTTATACTTAGATATAGCTATTCCACAATGTATAGTATTGCTTTCCACAGTCTTTTTCTTTCTAATTTATGTAATGTAATTTATGTAATGAAAAAATTACATATATGTAATTTTTAAAGTGTCAAAAATTTGTATTTGGTAATTATATTAATATTTTAATCATATCATGCATGCCACTGATACAGTTCATATATGGTACTTACTTTGAAGAATGTGAATACTGTGACCATGGGTTTCCACTGTATTTATGGCATATATTGTGCTCAGGATTGAATTTATTGGCAGATACAGTGTGACCATTTAACTAAACTCCTTAACAGCTGTGCTGTTACTTCTGTAGTTCTACATATTCAAGGAACAATTATTTTTTCTAGTTGATGGGAGGGCCTTATTCCAGAATTTGTGTGAGGATGATGGGTTTTTCATTTCAGTATCACAGCATGCAAATCTTTTCCTCTTCAAAATAAATGAGCTGTTCTTTTTTATTGAATGTATACAATGGTATTGCACATTTTTCATGGAGAAGGAAGACACTGCCTTGATAACATAGAGGAAGAACAATCTCTAAGTACATTGTTGAAATGTTACTTTGCTGATTTGATCTCTTCACTTTTCAAATTGAAATAGCATAGACAGTTATAAATGAATCTTAGGGGGAAAGGATTTGAACTGAATTTAAACACAGCTCAGAAAACTGAGAGACACTTTTTCTTTCTCCCTTTAATATTCTTAAGAGCCACTGCATGTGATGAACAGCTCCATTGCTGGTGATGTGCTGTGCCTTGTATATGGAATTCTGATAACTATGCAATCTTGCAAGGACTACAAGAGAACTATCTAAGTTTTTCATTGCTGAAAGAAAATACAAGTCCACTCCTATGTAATGTTCTAAGTAAACTGAGCCTTTGCTGAAGTAAAACTTCAGTATCCAAGTAAGTTCTGATTACTACACAAACAACACTGCCGTTCCCTTTGGCCTGCTGAAAGCTGATTTTCCAACAAATGGGTCCCTGGGCTGAGCGGTTACACTCAAGCTTCCCCGACTCGCCTAACCCAGAGACCCTGTACTGCCAATACAGAAGAAAATTAACCTCCATGCAAAAAAAAAAAAAAACCAAAACAACAAAAAAAACCTACAAATCTAATTGGTTACATAGTTGCCACTAAGTAACTAATTCTATTCCATATCCAACCACATGCTCCTCTGATGTATCCTTGGGGCAGCCAGTGAAATTAAACTATTATCCAAGTCTAGGCTCCAAAACTCCATGCATTTTTCTGTTTGAAAAATTTTAACTGTAACACAAAGAAGTCTTCAATGAATTCCAGATTTTCATCACTTCACACAATAAATTAAAACTTTTCCAGAAAACAATAAAACTCCTGTAATACTTAGAAACTGGTTATTACAAGTGCATGCAGCCAGCTCAGAATACAGCATAGAGGGTAGGTCCCAGTCTTAGAAGTGACCACAAGAGTTACACAGTTATACTTGTTGACTAGTTCTGAATTTCACTATCAGGGGCATGTGCACTGCAGAATGAGGTTCTATGTTAGACTTTTTTTAAAGCCCTTTTTCTTTCAGCTATAAATTAAATTGAACCACAATTTACAAAGCAAACTTTCTTATGGAGCAGTCAAGAATAATTAGATATATAATAAATTGTGGTGCCACAATCAAAAAGAAACATATCTTTGACAAAAAGACACTGACAACCTGTTATGTGTCATGGGTGTTGGCAGCAGACATATTTAATAATAATCAGGCAAGTCTTGAAGTGAAGAAATATAATGAGGGAAACTAAAGAGATTAATGAAAATGATCCAAGGTTGACAAGACTGAAAAAGAAGGTTTAAAATTCATATTGGGCACCAAATAAATCCTAGCAATCATAGCATTAAATTGCACATAATAAATTTGTACTTGCCATTAAAATAAAACCCAGAAATATCCAGTATATTTTTTTCCCTGTTTTCAGTGAAGCAGAAAGAAGGGAAGGTGCATTGTACGTGCAGTCTGAAGCACTACGCAATACACTAATAAGCAAAGATGTGGTAAAAAAATAAGGAAGGAACTCCCACAAGTTCCTGACACTGAGCTCTTGATATACGTGAACAGTTTCAAAGTGCATTGTCACTACCAGTGGTAGGCTGGCTTTCCTTTCCTGCTCCTCCCTAGAGAGCACAGCCAGCCCTGGCCAGCAGCTGGCACAACATGCAGGGAGAGGTGGAGTTGCTGCTGTATTTTACCCAATGGGTTGGTAATTAAAGCTACTGTTTTGATGTAGAAGTTTTATTCATGTTTTTCCTTCTGAGAGAAAAATAAACTTGCCTATTCCACTTCTGTGTGGATGCTCCAAACTACTTGGCTATTAGTGCTTTAGTTCCTGGTTCTGCATGTTGAAGCTGTTTCTGCATCCTCTCTGAAAGGCAGCAGCAGCATTCCAGCCAAGCCTGAACAAGCATAATATAGAGCAGTGTACCTGGAGAAAACACTGCCAGAATCCCTGTGATCCCAAGTTGGTACCCTCAATGGAGAGAGCTCTTCTATCAGCCTGTTCCTGCTCCTCAAGACCTCTAGCACAACAAGACGCGCTGCTGTCTGAATGTGGTAGTTACTGTTCTGACTTCTGGCTGTTAAGGTGCCAATCATGGCTTAAAATATTGTTCTTTAGAGGCTGCTTTGGTTTACAACTTTCTTTGTCAGGGAATGACAGCTGCATGAGGAAGTGACCTGAAGCAGGTTTTATTGTCATCCACAGTACAATAAAGGCTTCCACCAGTTTAACTATGCCTCCCTCCCTTCTACTCACGGTGTAACTGAAGAAATGTAACAAGAAAGAGTAATTAACATAGGACTGAGGAAGGAGATGGCAGATCTGCTAACTTGATGAGTGTGTTTACAGTGATTAGTGGAAGGAGGTCATAGTCTAAATCATTTACAAAGTGAACAGCATAGCAACAAATTATGGACATATCAAACTGTCACTGATACCTTTTAGGATTTCTCCACTCATTCCTGGGGGAAAGACACTTCAAAGAGGAGGGGACTGAATGATGGAGAAAAATGGGTTGATATATGTAGACAGAACTGCGAACAGAGTGACTGATGCTGCAGTCAGAAAGGGGAGAAGTGATGTATGGGAGTAGAGCAGGAACTGAAAGACATTAATGGATGTGTTCAGGAAAAGAAGTGTGAAGTTCAGGTAGGAGGCTAGGGTAGCCTTGATTAAAGAATTCAGAATAGATGAAATTGGTAAAATAAAGGAAGAAGTGGAGATGCAAGTCTGGAAATAAGTAATCTGGTTTTGTCACTGCAGTACCTACTGGGTTAGTAAAACAAAGAATGGAAATTATACAGATCATTTATTTACTACTTCTGTAAGTGAAGTAGTAAAGAAATCCCTCACTGATACTGTTTAGTAGTGGTCTTGGCAGTCCTGGGATAATGGTTGGACTTGATCTTAAAGGTCTTTTCCAACCTAGCTGATTCCATGATCTTAAGGCTCCCTCCTCTTGTCACCCACTCTGAAAGGATAAGATTCCTCATCCACAGACTTATGACCTTCAACAATTTAAGTTCCTTCTTGGTTCAGCTGAAATTTTTCTCCCCTGACCTCACTGAAGGAAAACATATCTGATAATTGTTGCCTATGTTTGACAACATAGGTTAGCTAGGTTAATGAACTGTTTAAAGTAATTCCCCATGAAAACAGGATGCAGCATGTCATTTCAAGAATTCCCACCACTGACAATCAAACTGACATTGTAAGAAGATAGTGAAATCCAAAATGATCACATAGCATTAGATAAATTTTCTGGCCACTTCACTCAAAGCATCTGGTAAATTAATTGTTAATTTGCAAATGAAAAGCATACCCAGCAAGTATTAAACTAATTTCTCTGGTTGGGCTGCAGTACTGGTTCTACACAAGTGCAGAAAAGCAAATTTCATCCTCATATGTGATATCATCTACTGTTGTAATGCATGCAGTTCTCTTGATAATGAAGTTCTGACATTACACTCTTGTTCAGGGAATTTCTTTATTTCCCTTCTCTTATTTAAAAGAAGATCTGTAATAAATTTGTTTCTCTTCTACTCATACGGGTGGAAAATATGGAGACCAGACCGGTAAGCTATGTCTCACCAGTCTCACCAAATACTACCCATCATCCTCTGTCTCTTTGCTAATTTCATTCCACTCATCACTGACAGTTGTTTCAAAATAAATTCTTAGTACTGATTCCTGTTGGTTTATGTGCTGCTTTTCTTTTTGTTGTTGTAGTTCTTATTTATTTATGATTTTTTATAAGAAACTGTTATCTCTAGCTTACACCTGTGACTGTTGAACTTCATAATTTGAGTCTTTGCCTAAAATTTTTTCTCCTTAAAGGATCAAAGCTATATTTAACTTGTTTCTAAAAGCATCTTAGTAAGCCACCAAATCTGTTTTCTCTGTTATACAAGATGTGTGCTTTGCTGGACCACAAGCACAGCTGTCAGCTGAAGTCTGTGACATTAGTGTTACCGTATAAGTTACAAATGGCAGTGAGTGGGTGCCACATGCTTACTGTCTGTAAGAAAGGTCTAATACAGCAGCAGCTTTTTGATCTCTTCTTTGAATATCTTAACTTACCTCTTTGCATCTGTGGTAGACCCTAGCATATTCATCAATATTAAAAAATGCTTGGTTTTCAATACAACCATATAAAACTAGAAAGGCTTTTCTTAACCATTCTCTGAGCTCTATGTGCAAAAGTTTTCTGCCATGCCAGGTACCACTGATAGGTAGCAAAGATATTTCATTCTGTGTTGGTGATACAAAACTTTTAGCCAACATTCTTTGGGCTTGTCTTCTCATGGTTTAAAATATACAGTCTATACTTCTCAACTTTGTTTGGGGAAATGGATAAGCATTTTAATTCTTCTGAATTAGTGTTCAGTCTAATATTGCTTCTAAGCTCCAGTACTGTTTCTCATTATGAACTGAAGAACACTGATTATCCTGCCTTCTCTTTCTAGTATTCACACAAAATGTGTGCTGAAAACATATGCCAGTCCAAAAGACATGTTGGAAGGTCAGGTAAGACTACTTTCAGATATACAGCGTTGGTCAAAAATTGCATATGTATATACACTTAATTTCATAAGCTTGAGCAGAAAAACTGCAGTTTTTACCAAAACTAGTGGCTCTATCTCCTTAGGCAGCTGTTCAACAGCATCCCAAATAGTCACTGGCTTACACAAGGGACAGAAGGACAAAAGTTCCTGGCTCATACATAAGAAATTCAAGTGGTTTTCTTCCTGCCTCTTACCTGAAGAGGCAAAGTGTGAGATGTATGGTCTTAACGTGGTTTTGTTTCTCCACCATAAAAAAACCCAATAAAAATCATTATCGACCACAGTTCCAGCTTCCAGAGTGTGATGTGCACCAAATATGTCTTTTAGCTGCTTGAAGAAAAAGTGATAGCTACCAGTTCTGTGCAGTTCTCTGCAGCTGCTTGTTTGATCCTCAGGATAAGCATTCATTGCAAGAAGCTACTGCCAGTAGATGCCCAAAGGCCACTAGCCTGCTCTGCTGTGCTCCACAGTGGCTGCAAGGCATCCAGACCTGGGGCTTATGTTTTGCCTCAGATATGGAAGCCAAAACAAGGGAAGGTATTGAGCTGGAACTAATATGCACTTTTGGTTTATGCTGAACTCAGGTAGTGATGTGTGTGATAGGAGAGTAAGCAACATGGGCAGAGCTGCAGCATCGGTGAGACCAGGTGTGAGTAGCCACAAAAACAGTCCAATGCCCAAATTGAATCTGTAGGGAAGATGCAAAATACTATTTGATTTATAACAGTTCAGTAGTGAAAACTTTCTTTGGTAAGGTATGTAAAGTTAAGTCCTAAATGCTAACACTCTTTGTATTTCTTCACAGCTGCTGTAACTATTTCCCAATTAAAGTTACCCAAATATTGTGGACATGATGAGCTGAAGATGTGTGAGGACAAGTTATCTGTCCCCTGGACTCTCAGGTGTGCTTTTTTCCCCAGGGTTTCCTGGTGAATAGAGAAATGGTGTAAATAAATTACTTGCTGTTCTGGTCAGCTTTTTTCCTAGAGTCCTCTGACCCTTATTCACAGTAAGCATGAAGTTTACATAGTTGTTCAGCAAAGAAATGGCTGCCTTGATTAACAAATAACAAGCAGCTGTCAACATAGCAGCTGCAGGAGATAAAAGAGATGACAAAGATAACTGTGGTTCTTGATAAAGGAAGTCTGACTTGCTTAAACTATGGAAGGAAGAAAAAAAATCACTCTTTAGAAAGAAGAAACATGTATGCTGTTCACAGGAGTAAGATAAGCCTTGGCCTTACTACAGAAATAGATTATGGTTTTTGGGTAATAGGCCTAGCTGAAGTGAAGAGATGGCAGATCTCTGATGGCAGAGTTCTGGAGTGGAGTAGAACTGGTTTCCTCAGCTTTACACAGTGATGAAAAGCCTAGCAATAACTGTGGAGTTGGCAGATGTTTGTATGCCTATGAGGAGGTAAACATGTAACAATGAAAGCAAGATCATAAGCAAGGGAAGTGGTAGCTTTTCTGTTTCTTAATATCTTTAAGACTGTCTCTTTGGAATATCTGTTTTATCCTGACCCAGGTTACTGGGGTCAAGATCACACTCTACCCATTTTTTGTTGTGGAGTGTGAAATGTCAGATCAGGTAACTTAAGAGTCTCTCTGGTCTTACACTCTGAGTCCCTGACTTTCAAATTGTGGCTTCCCATAAAATCCTAAACTTTGTACAATCACCTTGGTATTTGGTGTGTAAAAGTTGCATATAAAATTACTAGCCACAATTAACAAACTAAATCCTTCTCACCACCCCTGAAAAGCCAAGGCAAAAATCGAGAAGGGCTACTTCTGCATCAGGCAATTCAGATCAAAGTGCAAAAACATTATTAAGCTTTAGTCCGTAAATGTTTATTGATATGAAACATTACTCAGTCAACTCTCTTTTGGGGGATTGATTTCAAGCATTTTGTTTCTTCCAAATAAACAAAAGCAATCTCTCCTGCAAGTAGTTATCACCCATTTAAGTGCTGTCGACCCTCTGTCCCCAGGCCAGTTCCTCGTGAGTATTCAGGTTTCACTACCTTGTTTTTATGGCTGTGTTTTCTCTGAACTTTATTATTTGTACCCTTCATTTCCCATTGGGACCCTGCACTGGAAGCAACGAAACCAAAACAAATTGTAATAATTTGCAACATATGCTTTTTATCTCTGATAGTCTGTATCATACTTGAATGGTACAATTTCTATAACGCTTTCTGTCTGCTATCATCAAAATGCAATTTACTTGTGATTGTTGAAAATTATGCTCAACCACATCTTGCATCTCCGGTAGGCTACTTCTATCTGTGCATCAATTTCCGTCTTGAAGGAAGTTTTGCTCTAATCTGCTGTTCATAAGGGCTATAAATACATAAGCTGGGATAAGAAAAGTACAGTGATTTTTTTTAGTTTTTTTCTTCCATTGTCAAATCCTCTGATTCACTAGGTAGCGTACGTGCATCGAAGTGGCTTAAGCACAATATCCTAAGGGTATTTTATTAAACACTAACTCTTAAGAAGCTGCGGTATGGAAACCAGCTGTTGTAGGAAGACTAGATGACAAATACCCCCCCCCCCTTCTTTTTTTTTTTTTTTTAATTCTTTTAAGAAAAGCCCTTTAGTTTCTGCTTTTCGTGTAGGAGTAAAGCCATGGCGGTTGACCACCTTCTGGCGAGTAGCTGCACATCCCCATCCCCTCTGCAGCTGGACACGAATTTGCAGTGTCCGTTCCGGCTGCTCTCTTCCTCCCCAAGCTCCAGCCCGGCCTCTCTCTCCGGCAGCGGCTCCGCACACCCGGCCGCCCCCCGCCTTCCCAGCGGTCATTCGGCCGCGTTCCCCCTTAGGTACCGCAGGAGCGAAGCTCGGAGCCTCCGCGGGCGCGCCGCCGCTGTGTCCTCGCTCCTTCTCGACCGCTCTCAGACGGGGGACACCGCTTCCCTGCGGTCTGCCGTGGTAAGCACTGGCAGGGGTCCGCGGCGGAGGGCGCCCGGCGCGGCTCCTTACCGGGAGGGGACCCGCCAGCGCTCAGCGCTGTTACTCACCGGGTAGGCAGCCGGGACCCGCGGACGCCTGGAGCCGCTCTCTAGCGGGCAGGCACCGGCGGCAGCCGTCACTCGCCGGGCAGGCAGCGGGCACCCGAGCGGGGTCCGCAGGCAGCCGTTACTCGCCGGGCAGAAGGCACCGGAGCTGTTCCTCGCCACAGGCGGCGGCAGCCCCTTGCGACGCGGCGCAGCCCCAAGCGCGCAGGCGGCTGCTCGCGGGGAGGGGCGCGGGCGCGGGCCCTACCTGGGCGCGGCGTGGTGGGAGCGACCGGGCTCGGCGGCGGCCGGTTCGGAGCGGCCGGACATAGCGGGCTCGGCGGCGGCGGGACCCTCCGCTCCGGCGGTGTCGGGCCAGCAAGAGCGCTGCCCCGGCTCTCTGCGGTGCGGCGACTCCCGGCCCTGCCCTCTGCCTCACTCCTCCCCTACCCGCTCCGGCCGCCTCCCCTGTCCCTCCCTCACGGTAGGGCCCTCCGGTGGCGGCGGGCCGGGGGCTGCTCTCCGCGGGGCATCGGTCAGCTTGGACCCCTGCGCGGGGTGGTACGGACCGCGGCGGGTCCGAAACGGCACCTCAGGCACGGCTTGCCCAGGCGAGAGCTGCCACCCGTCGCAGCGCCGCCCCTGAGACCCTTCGCACCTGCGACCCGCCGCCGGGCTGCTGATGCCCAGTCGGAGAGTCGGAGGGAGAGATGCTGGAGGCGGCTGGTCGGGGTCACTTCGGTTTCGCTGAAGTGATGTAGAGGGCTGCACGGAGTTCAGGACGCCTGAAGAAGTTGCTGGGGTTGTGCTGTGTTTGTGGTATGGGAACTGGGACGTGACAGCGAGGTGCTGGGTGACTCCAGCGAGAAATAGGCGATCGTTGCTGACTCCTCGTTATGAATGTCATGATGTTCTTAGAGCCCCAGCCCCGTAAACCACGTGGTTTAAATGACGGGGTTTTCTTTCTGTCTGTCTTAGATGCAAGACTTAGGGATTTAGAAAAGGAGCCTACTTAGTTAACTGCAACTTCTATCCGGTTTTGAGCTCTTTTACACTTATTTGTCAATTGAAGCAGTTTGTTTTGTTTTTTTTTCCCCAAGAAAATACTGAATGCCTTGTGGCTTGATTTTGTTGTGTTTGCACACCCGCATCTGAGAATCTGTGCAGTACAAATTATTAGAATCGGTTTGTAGTCGTGCAGAGGTGAGATTAAAAGCATCTGAGTCACAACTGATGCACGGTCCAAACAAGTTGTTTGTGAAATCCAAGGTGGAGAGTATGCAGAACCTCCTGGGTACAGTAGGAGTTCTTTGGCTCAGGTGTGAATTTGCAGGACTGGAGACAACTGTCATAACTCCGAAGTTGCTGTCAAGGACCGCTTTTGCTGAGATTTGTTTTCAGTACGTTTATGATCTAGGTCAGAGCCCAAGGTCTGCTTTATCAAGCATGTTGTGCTTCTGTTAGTTAGCAGGCACCATGCTCGACAGAGGAATTGAGTAAACCCATTGCAAGAACTTAGACATTTCCAGAAATACTGCTAGAACCTTGACTTGGGTATGGTGAGCCCTCTTCTTTAGTCATTGTAGTGTTCCAGGATTGTCTGAGTGAATTCAAAGACAAAGGGCAGGTGGCAAGGGCAACTAAAGTTGAGCTTTGACAACCATCTTTTTAATTTGCAATAAAGATTCAGTATTTCTCTTATTGAAATGTGTAATTCCTGTGTCTTTGCTACACTTTGCTATTCTCTTTAGTTGCCACAGTGCTATGAAATTGTGAAGTTCACTGAGGTTTGGAAGGGCTTAGGGCATGTAGAAGGAATTATTTTATATATAAACTTTTTTTTTTCTCTTCCAATTTACAGTGCAGAAATTTCTTTAATCAACTTTGCAGCCAGAGGCATGGTATCATTTAACTACTGAACCAAAACTTTTCATTGTTGAAAAGGCCACCTGAAGGGTTTGTTCTTGATTTGCATAACCAAGAGGTGACAGTTTGTTGTTAATTTTTAAATATTTCTTAAGATTTTATGCTATAGATATGGATCATCCCCACTGTCATAGCAGTCACCTGTCAAGTTGTAAAGTGACAAATGAGAGATGGCAAGGCTGATAGCTACATTGTCATGGTTAAGGGTAAATGGGAATCAAACCAAAAGGAAATACTGGGTTTTATACTGAAAGTGGAGAAGCTGAGAAAACTTAGAGAAATAGCAGCCTCTTAGTGGTGCATTTGAATTATGCTGAAAGGCAGCCCATGTAACGGCATAGAAACTTGAGGGATCTTCCAAGGCTCTGAATGAGTGAAAAGTTCTGAAATCCAGAGCCAGGTAAACCATAGCATTTATCTTAAATGCAAGCCCAAGTTAGAGTTGAAACTGGTTGTCTACATGAAACATTACTCTGTTTAATACTTGAATGTCAGCCTGTCTGACATGACTCCCTCAGCACTGTGCTATAACTTTCTCATGCTCTTCTAATGCTCTTGCACCCCTCTGTTCTTGGAAACATGTTGTAATATTCTTTTTTTCTTCTCAGTTCTCACCATGCATATTGCATATTTTGGCATCACTCAGACTCCTAGGTCTTTCATGTCCCTCAACCCTGTTGAATCATTAGCTCTTCTCTCACAGACACCACTGCCCTACTCATGCAGTACTTAAGATTTTCTATCAGCTTCCATTTGATCAGTTACTTTAATTTCATCTATCAGCTTTAAGTTGTTTTTACTGACTTTACATCTCAAGCTCTGTATTTCAAGTGTCCTATTTTCTCTTCCTTGTCATGGCATTCAGTTTCTGATAAATCCAATTCTGATGACATCAAACTTCTAATTTTTCATGTTCTTCTCATTCATTAGCTTGCCTGCTCCTCCTTTGCCATCATTATTTTATCCTCTTTCTGTCACTGTCAATGTTCAAGCATTTCTTCTGCCCCAGATACTTAGTTACCTCAGACTGAGTTCACATGTGACTCTACCAAGTTTTCTCTTAGCTTGCATTTAGGATGTTAATTAAAGCTGGTCAAGACCTGTTTGCTAGTCCCATGGACAGAGGGTAGAGCATGGCTGATGCCTAAAATCCTTTAGTTTTTAAAGCAGTTTAATCTCATCCAAACTGGTTGTGGTTGGTTGGTTGTTTTTCTGAACAGAAAATAATTAATAATTAAAGAGTACAATTGATCATGGGGCTGTGCTAGACTAGACACACATAGACAGCACAAACAGACACTACCAGTCATGTAACATGGCTATTTCAGTCATTAATGAGCTCAGATTTCTTATCTGACTTTTCTGATGCCTCCTTTTGGACACATCCCAGGCATCACACACTCTCTCCATTCTGTATATCTCCTGTTTAGTTTTGAGGGTTTATGTACGTACTTACTTAAACCTTGTCACCACGAGGGGTAAGGTGGGTAAACTTTTCCTTGTTATATTATATTTTACTTATCATCTTTGTGGATTTTGAAGAGGCTCAACACATTAACTTGCCTACAGATGTTCTGTTTGACTATCTCACACCATCTTCCATCCTTAACTCTTGTGTTACTCTTCTTTTCTCTAGTAGAGCACAATTCTTTCCCTCTTTTTCTGTTCCATTTTCTCCCTTACTTCTATTCCTTTAAGTTTGGTGTTTTCTTTTTTTTTTTCTTTTTACTCGTTTTACTTTTGTGCTCTATTACTATTCTGCTATAAGTCCTTTTAAATTTATAATGTTTTCACATTCCTGTTTCTGGGTTTCATAATAGCTTCTTCAGTATTGTTGAAACGTTTTGCTTCTGTTGTGAAAGACAAGGACAGAGACACCTTTCTCTAGGGACAGTCCAGAGAGAGGAAATAACTATTTTCTATCAGTGATGTTAGTACTCCAGAAGTTTATAACAGGTTTTCTACTCCCTAATATCAGATTGTCTGCTCTTGTGAGTTGTCAGAAGAAAGAGCTCTGTGAAAGAAAAGGAGACAGAGAGTTTTTTTTCCTCATGAGAGGTGAGAATATCTGTCTCACCTTTACATTTGGTCTTTGTTCCCTGGTGTGATATGGTTCTGAACCATTATTTTTCCATCACAGGTGCTGCCACTCATCTGTCCCTTACTCCAGCAGGTAAAACTGAGATTGCACACATACTGGTTCTTGCTTTGATTTTTATCACATCCTTATAGTTGATGTGAAGCCCTCTGATTCTTGTAGTTTGATTCCTTCTCTCTATATTTTTGCATTAATAACTCCTCAAACCTGTCTTGTACAGACACAGGCTCTTCTATTGCTTCTTCTCACCATTCCAGAGCATATCTTTGGGCCAGCCATTATGATTGACTTCCTCACAATCTACCAGAATTTTTTTTTGATTTCAGGTAGCCAGCTCTTCTCTTTGCTGAAAGCCCATAATCTTCATTTCTGAGGGAAATAGCCAAGTGCTACTTTGCACCGTTGTTCTTCTTCCTTGACAGTGTTGGCACATAGCCTAAAAAAAGCTATACTTCTTCCTGGAACCTGACTTGACAGAAGAGAACTGATTGCTGTCACACATTGACTTACTTCAGAGCTGTCACTGGGAGTATATTTTTCTGTCAGTTTTTAGATACGAATTGGCAACAGGAAGAGCATCCTGTGCCATTTTAGTTAGCTGTCTGTCTTTTACATGTCAGCCTAGGACACTGTTCCCATACTGGGTAACAGAAAATCACAGCCAGAGAATGCAATATTCTGATATTTTAAGGATACAGACCATTTCAGTTGTTTGCCTTAAGATTTTGCTGGTTTAGACTTTTATAAAAATCTAAAGAGCAACTTAAAAATGATTTATCAGCCCTTCTGTTGGAAAGACAGGCAGAGTAAACTGCTGCAGAGTCGTTAATTTGGGATGACAGAAACTGAAACAATAGCACCAGAGTTGACTGTCACCTGAGAAAATATGCCAATCATTCCTGAAAAGTCAGAGGGAGCCAAACTTAAACAAAGACTGATTTGGTTCCAGTCATTCTTGGAGATAATCAAAGCTCCTCTGCACATGGTCCTGGAGAACCTTTGCAAACTGAGCAATTCTGTGCTTCTGTGGCTTCAAATTTTTCTTCAAGCAAAAAGCGGTCCTTGAAAACTGGGCTTATGCATGAGTTGGCTTGCCCCCAGAAATCTATCCAGTCTATACTGATTCTGTAACTGGATGGTATTTTGAGGGATAGATAAATGTTGTAGTGGGCTGGGAATAATGGTATTTTGGCTTTTCTTGTTCTATGAACTGCTTTTTACACAGCTCTCCTGATTAGAAATACAGAGGTGGAAAGCTTAGCGTGCAGTGCATGGGTATGAAAACAGGATCAAGAAAAGCTCTCAACATCTGAGCATTTTCTGGATGGAGGCATAATGTTTCCAGAATAAATGAGATATTGTCAAATCCCTAGTACAGCGCCACCTCTCTTATGTAACAAGAAAAGTTAATCCACTTGGGACAACTAGATCCTAACAGAGACCTTTGGCACTAGTGTTAATCAAACATTATTTTTTATGCACCTCTATTTATCCTCCTTGTCCATGCTTGCTGTGCAGTTGTTGTGTGCACACAGATTCTTGTCTTGAATGTGTAGTTATTCCCTTACAATTAAAGTAACTCCCTTTCCCAGTGAATGTAAAAGGAGTGCTTCGTAGGTTTTGTGTAGTTACTTAAAGTTTTTTAAAATAGAGATCATTTAACATGGTTTATATTTGTCTACAAACAGTTTATTTACCAAAATGCATATTACAGTTTGCTGTGTTATTGTGCAGTTGATTACAATACATAATTTTTTACCTCATTTGCTATCAGGTTATTGATGAGGTTGCATAATTCTCTTTATGTAGTTGTTAAATATATTGAGTTCTGGTACTTGACAGACACATATCTTTTACCCAAAATATCAAGTGTTTTCAAGTGTTTTTGCTTGTAAAGGTACACTTGTTAAACTGTTCACATTGAAGATTAGGTAGGTAGTTTTATTCTGTTAGTATGTTGCAGATGAAGAGCTTCTTGTCAAATACATTTTTTTCTTCTTTTTTACTGCTTTGGTGATCTAATTACAAAATCTTGTTCTGTTGATCAAAGTCCTTTTCCTTCAGCTAGTGTTGGAGAGATGTTGTAACATGTTGCAACAAAGAAGTAGCTTTACTTATTTCAATTTACGTTAGAACAGATCTAGGTCACACGGTTCTCCCTAGCAATGGCCAGAAGCTTGAGAAGAAAATGAGTCTGACAAAGATAGCCGTTGATGTAGTTGTAAGAAAAGGATCAGTGTCATTTATCACCTCCAGACTGTATGACATGGCTCCCCATTTAATAAAGGTAGACCATTGCTGTAGAACATGGGTGGTAGATGTATTTATTTTTCATCCGTATACGTATTTGTAATTACAAAGAGATATTTCTCTAATATAACCTCAAAATTTTTGAGTTACTATACAAGTTTAAATATTCAATCTTCTCTAACTCCCAAACCTACACTCTATTTTCAGCCAATCTGCATTCCCAGAAAAGATAGGGGGAAGAGAAGGGGATAGGAGATTGTATTTAAATTATGGAAGATAAATCAAGAACATTAAGTTGTTCCCAGATTTTTGAAATTCTGAATGGTTTATTGTCATTATCATGCCAGTAAACAATCGTAGCCAGAGCTCCTGAAATTGAGTGTTTCAACTGCTATCATTCCACAGAGAAAGAAGCTGGTGTTTGCAATAAACTCAAACGGAGGCATTCAGTTCCTTTTAGGTCAAAGCTAATGCACTCACTTTTATTCAGAATTGGGCTAGAAGCTGATAATAATAACCAGCTGGCAGGCAATGAGCCATCATCTGTAGCATTAACTGAAATCTTTTAGGCATCTAAAGGTGATGATACATATACAGCAGACAGAAGGAGACATATTTACAAATACACACTTCAGGTTCATCTATGTTGTTCTGGGTTTTTGGATAAAGATGAAAAAATGCTCTTGGCTTCTCCCTGCTCTCTGAGCATCTAAAATTTATGTCATATGAGCTGTGAGAATATATTTTGCATTGTTGTGTGCTTGCTCTTGTCCCTTCCTACAATTCCAGAGGTCATTCAGTGCTGGTGCTTAAAAGGCTGTGACTATATGGGTCAGCTTTGTTTTGAGAATACATGCAGAATTTTAAAATTCTCTGAACAATTACCAAAAATGGAATCTGGAATTCTCAGTCTTTTTCTCAGAAAAATATCTCAGAATTTTTCATTACTAAACTGTTTTGGAAGTTTTATACTCCAGCGTAGTGTTCCCCTCTGGCTTCATATTTTTGACTGTTCTCTTGGGTGAAATTTTCCAGTGCTGGGAGTAGTTACTTTTTAAATAAGAATTATATTTTGTATGCTCCTAGAAGAAGAGTTGAAACTATGAGACATACTGAAAAGGTCTCGCAGCAGCTATGAATAAGAACTATCCTTCTTTCCTCATGTGGACAGGCAAGCGAAAACAAGAAAAATTGGAAATGCTCAGAAAAAGAGGTTGACAAAAGAAATTCAAAGACCAATGCAGTGGATAATGGATAAAGTCTAATTTTATAGGGTTCTCTGTAGCTATATAGTGCTCTGCAAGACCTAGTGTCTACTAGGTATTAAAATTGCATAGGTGGTGAGAACATGCAATTAAAATATGAAGGAAATGGTTTGCTTTTTTTGGTAGATTTTTCAGGTAAGCATATACTAACTGCTCTGTATTAATGTTCTGGGTGGATTATATGTTTGTGAGATGCAATGTGAGAATTTTTTTATGCAATATATTTGAATAAGTGACAGGTTATACTGACATTAAAGTATGAAAAGAGTAGGGCAGCTGCTACTACTGAAAAACAATACAAAAATTCTTCTTGAGTGTATGCTGTCTTTCAATTGCATTTTGGACATCCCTGGCTGAAATCTCAAGAGAATAACAAAAAGCTAGCAACCTTTGTGCAATCCAGAAGGACTTAAACCTGCTAACTGTGACCTTTCTTGATTTTGATACTTTTGGAAGCTAAATTACCATGTACAGTTGTTTAAGTAGCTGTGGGAGGGGAGATCGTATGTAGATGCCGACAGTCATGTACAAAATCCTATAGAGTTGAAAGTTTGCTTCAGAATTGCTATAAAATCAATTTGCATCACCATAGTAGCTAATGTTATTTCCAGTATCATAAATACCAGTTGTTAAACCAAAACGCGTATTTCCACTGTAACAGGTACAGCTGAGCCACAGGCATGAAAGCCTCTCTGCACAGCCCTATCATGTAGCTTAGACCTATTGTTTTCTTAGACAAATTCAAATAATACTGTCCCTGCATCAGTAATCCCCTGTATTTTCTCAGGAACCTTGTAAAATTGTTAGTTACAGGATAACTTTTTGAGATATCCACGAAAACCAGGATTGCATCAGAGCCTAAACTTGCAAGAGCTTAAACACTTTTGAATGAAAATTTCTTTGTAGGACGATCTAGAAATAAAACAGATGTAGAACTTCAACAATAAGGTACCCTTTGGGAAGATTTCAAGAAGGTAAAGGAAATTTCATTTACGGCTCTGAATAGAAAGAATTTATCTAGACTTGGTTAGAAGGAGGGAGTGTTTAGAGCTTGATAAGGTCCTGAAACAATTAAAATTGAAATAAAATGAGGAAAAATCAAAATTAAGATCGCATAACTGTGTGTGAAGGCAGGCATTTAATTTCACAAACCTCTGCTTTTGAATATATGCCTTTTGATTCTGTCAGTGAATTTGCACTTCAGTGTTTAAGTTCCATTTGATGTAGGAAACTAACAAAAATTAAGCAAGGCACGTGTATCTCTGTGTATCTGATTTCCAGTTGCTAATCACACCATTAGCTGGAACCAGAAAGATGCTTCATTTAAAAATATAATTGAAGACTCATCTAGGGAATGGTGTGTTTGAGAAATGAGTGATTCATATGGATGTTCAATGCAACTTTGCTTTAATTAGATGAGCTGCTTATGACTGTAAGAGGAAAGGGTGAAACAAACTTTGTCTTTTCATGTAAAATTTTGAAACACCTTATTCCTCCTCCTCTCATTTTCAGCAAAGAGAAAGAGAGTGATATGAAGGAAAATGGTAAATCAAGATTTTTGCCTGTAGAAACTTTTGGACTGCATTAAATTCAGAGAACTTTCAGAATGTTAATTGTACTTGTTTACCAGAAGTCTTGATTGCATTTTATGTCGTGCATTTATGGAGGATAAAGGAATAAGATGCACAATGAAACAAGGGGGCACAAAATCACAAAATGGAATATAGAAACCTTTAGAATTAGATTTAAGTAATGTTAAGTTTGATGGCTTTGTAACAGTAGCAATGGAAAATGACTGATTTGCTGATACATAGAGAAAAAAGATAGAGTACAGCTAGAGAACATACTGAGAATTCTCACAAGATAAATCATTATAGTTGTGCCATAGTTTAAGAAAAACAGTCTAGAAGAACAGGACACAGGGATAAGGAGTATTTGGGAACTGCAGGTGTCCAGGATGGGCTACAGTTAAACTAACTGATAAGTAGGAGGATAGGAGGATTATTATGTCTCTGGTGCTAACGAACCAATTAAACTGCTATGAACATCTACTGCACATGCTTCAAAGGCTGCCGGAAGTGATGAAGATCGTTGGAAGAAGTAAACGACCCTCAGAGACCACCACCACAATTCTGTACGCATGCGGGGAACTTTCTGGAAAATTATGTAATCCATACGTAGCCTCATGAATATGTATGTATGCCCAGTGGCTATAAAGGGACGGCTTGTGTGGCAATGGGGAGACACACGTTAGGAGGAGCTATCCCCCGTGTCTCCTGGCGCTGCAATAAAGAATACCTGCTTGTCAGCTTGAAAACTTTGTTGGCAAGATTGTTCCCGGAGTTTTCTCTGTATCAACAACGATGTTACAATATGAAATGGATGACTTCTTTAGCTTCTTTCTGGTACCGCTTCCTATATGAAAAGTGAGAAAACCCATAATGGATTTTGTTTGATTGGTTAAAAAAAACCCTGCAGACTGCAAACCCAACAGTATAGTAAGAAAAGGAGTCACACTTTAGTGACCCCTCCTATGAGATTATCCTCTAATGCTGCTATAAATGATGTTTGGGTCTGATATTGACTTAATATACAGTAAACTAACATGATAGAAGGATCTGGCCCTTACAGTTTAGATGTTACATTAAAAATTGTTCTAGATAAGTATTGCCATTAAATTTTCATTATGGTAAAAAGATCTGTGTTACTAACTATTAAGTTATGCAAATATAGTGCTGATACTGTTTTAAAATGCAAGAGTATGATATTCTTATGTGAAAATAATGAGATTGGAGTAAATGTGGCATTTTTTGCTGTAAACTATAGTTCACCTTTTTGAGTTGTAAAATGTCATCAGCAATGTATATGATCTGATATAAGAAAAAACTACTCCACAAAGCTCTAAGCATTTGCAGGTTGTTTTGGCTTTGGGATATGTTTGTGTATATTTGTGCAGCACTCAACTATTTACATCTGGAAAGTTGAATTGAAATTGAACTGAAAATTAGTTGTTTGGCCTCAGACTCATGACTGCAGGCTCAAAGGGACATCGTAGCTCTTATTCAAAATGCATAATTAGCTTTGGAGTATGGAATGGAGTCAAGGGTGTACTTTTTCCCACGTGAGTTTTGTTCCCATTCTGGTACTTTTCTAACCCACTGATTCTCAAAACCTTTTCATACAATGGCATAGCTTCAGCAAAGAAGATTTTTTTGCCATCTTGGATTGTCTGGGCTGACTAGAGAATCCTCCTGACAGTTTGCTTATACGGCTGTAAACTTTCTGAAGGATATTAGACCCAGGTTGTTAATTTTTGGATTACTGTTCTGATTGGCAGGCTATAATATATTCCAGGATTACACTAGTTTTACAGGCTTCATCCACTAACTATATAGCTGAGTGAACAGTTTCTTCTGAGTCTTTTGTCAGAGGAGTGTGAAAATGCATAAATAGATCAGGGCAGGAGGTGAATATGAAGCTAGTCTAATGGGTGGTTGTTTCCCTCAGAGAGTTGTTAGGGCTTTTGATTTTGCTTCTAGATGTGTGTGCACTGATTTTTGCCTTGGAGTCTCCTCAGGCTGTTCATTTTTGTCTGTGTGGATTCACAATTTGTCCAGCATTTCTGTATGTTGGGCAGTCCAACAAGAACTGCTGTACTGAGCTTCCCCTGGGCTGCTGCCTGCTGAAAACTTCAGTGCATATGCTGAGAAAACGCACCGTGTGCAGAAATGTTTAACTTATAGAAAATGTACTATTACATGTGAAGTATCTATTTAATGTGTGGCAGCTTTGGATGTACAAGTGTAAGCACAGACTAGGTGCATGGCGTATGCACAGTATGTCCGGTTCTTACTGGAAGGGTTGTATTTCTACTGCCTGCACCAAGAAATTTCAGCTGGAAGCATGACAAGCCTCATCTAGCCTTCAGTTTCCAGAGAATATGAAGAAAGAACATGTTGTCACAGGCTCTCCTACTTCAGGAATGACAATTGTAGGATTTATAGCTAATATGTAGCCTTATTTTTGTTTTTGAAGTTGTAATGTTAAAAATAGCAGAATACATCCTTTTGGCTTATGGGTAAATTCTTTCTAATAGTTGAAGATGTTACTGACTTTTCACTGACTCTTACTAGCTGCTTATTTGTTGTCCATGCAAAGTAATTATTGTATCTTGAAAGCTTTTTTAAAACTATTTTAACACTTTGGATTAGATCCTGCTCACAGTTGCACCAATGCATTTCTAACGTGGTATAACAAGGTAATAGCATCTTTGGCCCCAACCATGAAGAAATTATTACAGAAGTAGTAAAATGACTGTTGCTCAGAGGTGAGAAAATAAGCTTTGTATGAAAGTTTGTTTTGCGAAAGCTAGTGCTTTTTGGTTGTTGTCCAGAATGAATTTTCATCTGGACATTATAGACATAGTAAGTTTTTAAAAATGAACATACTGTTTAATGTCAAAGACCTTCAATAGAAAATGAATTTCTGAGGTTGATCTCTTCTTTATATGCTATTAATTTAATCTACATATCTATTCAAGAATCCACTTTCTTTTCTAGTTTTTTAAGAATACAGTACTGCTAATACCATTGTTATCTCTCCGATGCAAGGAGATTCTTAGTGTTTTTAGTTGCTGTAGAAGTGGCTCTGCCAGTTTTGGAAAAGCTAGTTTGTCACTAGTTTGCTGTAGTATGAACAAACAAGATTGAAGAAAGCTATTGCAAATGTTGAATGCTTTTTTATTGCACTTTGGAGATTTTTGCAGTACAGTTTAAACTGGTTATGTGACAAAGATGCTATTCAAATTGATGAAACAGACCTCTGAAAGGCAAAGCTCTTAGTGGTCCTCTAGAAATTCTAGTTACTCATAATCGAGGTCTGTGTAATTTTTAATCTACCCTGGTGGGTGTGTGTGTGGTGTTGTGTGGGTTTGGTTGGTTGGTTGAGGTTGTTTATTTTTGTTTATTTCCCCCACCTCCCCACCTAAGAAGCGTGCAATAACATCACAGGCTTTAAAGAAGGCAGTGCTTCAAATTTGTCACTGTACAGTTACTGTTTTTATATACTTTAAGCACTTCTGCTGTCTTCGAAACTTAGATAGGTCTGTCAGTAGGTGGTAGTCTCTAGAGACTCATCACCAGAGTAGACATGTCATTAAACTTTAATCAGGCCGCAGTAGTTTAGTGACAGTAAAGATGTGTGTTAAAGTAAGAATAAGCTTTCAGTCTGAAAAAAATTATCTCTGTTTAAAGACCTATAGATAAAATGAAGATTACTATTAAGAAGTTCATTCTTGCATGTTGATATTCTGATGGTGAAAGTATGCAGCAATATGGCAAAAGGTCTGACAAAAATGGAAATGTTTTATAATACTGATAAAGATGACTTATGAGGATTAGTTAGTGCCTGTTACTAACCTTTCAGTTTTCCAAAGCTGAGCTGTATTTATTATCAAGTAGATAAGCAATGGATAGTTATATTCTTTTATTTTTGGAATAGGAAAGATTGGTGGATTGGTTTGGTTTGGTTTTTTAAGCAAAAAACCTCAAACCCCAAAACATTAATTAGTAGGTATTTGATTTTGAAAATATTACGTCTAGGGTCAAGTATTTTGCAGCAGAAATCAAGACCACAAATGATAATAGAATGAATTTGTAAAAATATCTGTCATGCACATCCCATTTTTAGCATTAAAATCAGGAACTTTTGTTAATTTGATTTAAGAATTAAACTTAAAATGGTGCAGTATTGCTACTTACTGAAGTTTGTACCAAGTTACTGCATAATTCATTTGAAAATTATGACAATTTAAATTTAAAAACTACTGCAAAAACCTAAGTTATTCCAGATTTAATTGCTGTGAAGAGTTGTTTAAAAATCCCATACAAAACCTCACAATTCTACCACATTCGCATTTTGAGTCTTTATCACATGTAACTTTGGCTTTTATGATGTGCCTGGTGGCTTTTCCTCCATTTCCTGTATGACATTTTCAATGGTCAAGATTTTTCAAAAGCAGACAGCATTACCCACCCTTCCCCATCCCAGTGTGATTTTTAGGAGTTCAGCTGTCAGTAATTGATAATTCAGTAATCTTAAAAATTGTCTCACCTTTCTCCATAGATTTTTCTTTGTCATTCTATCATATTTGCTCTCCTGATCATCTAACAGCATGAAAAATACTGTGCCAGCTCCGCTATTTGCAGAGTGAAGCTGGACTATAATTATAACCTTCTAAACTGGAATTGCCAATTGGTTTTGAATCTGGAAAATGCCTTATTCTATACAAGACATTTTATAGGCACAGCAGGCTAATTTTGGTCCTCTGCAGGATTAAAGTTTTTCTTCCTTGTGAATTCTCTCTTCTAATTGCATCTCCTGAACAACAAAACTGCCCTGTGTGTGTGTGTCTGTATGCACATACATGGGAAATGTAACTCTTCCCGAATCTTGAGCTCATTCCTTATGTGCTGTGTTACCCTGGCACATTTTTTTTGTGCTCTACAAAAAAATACCTACCTTTTTGCACTCTACAGAAAATTCTACCTTTTTGCACTCTACATTTGCCATAAGATTCTGGGGGCTTTTTTTAGAGGCGGAGACAGGTATTACAAATGTAATTAATCCAGCCCATACCTTTTTCCTTGGGTGCTCTTGAAATGTTCTTAGAAAAGAGAACAGCTAGCAGACAGACTCCTTTTGCACTAACTTCTTATTGCCCTTTAAACCCATCCATATAGCAGCTATGTTCTGGGGCTGGGTGTGTGTACATAGACATGCTAACGCTGATTTTGGACATTTTGTGTTTAGTGATCATGCCACCTACTGGGGATATTTTGGCCAAAGTCTTTGTATAACTCTTGATATTAATTATCATGTATGACTTTTGTGTTTTAAATTGTGATGGTGTTACCTGAAAGTTTTGCACTAATAGCTCAATTTCCAGCTCTCAGAAGCATCTGTACAGTCTTTTCGAATGCATCTCTTCCTGGGAGTGGCTGATTAGGGATAGAGACTGTTCCTTTCCTCTAATTTTTAGTGCCATTCACAACTCCTGCTTGTGAGCTGCATATACAGTAGGGCAGAACTTCTATTTGACTTTTGCAGCTTTTTGGCTTGCCAAAATATTTATACTTCAGAAATGAGTGGATTGTTTCATTGTGCCTTTACAGGGATTCAAATTGGAGCATACAAACCTGCTTTTACATTCCTAAAATTCATAGCCAATTTTAAACTTAAAATTTCCTGCTAAACACACCAGAGATTCCACCTGTGCAACTCTCTGACATCTGCCATGTTAATAGCTCAGCATATTTTTGGATGCAATTCAGGCAACCTGAATACCCAACAAGCAGCTCAAATCTATAGCACAGCAGCAGCATAGCCCAAGTGGGAGTAGGCTCAAATTTGGGCTTTAAATTTCTGACTTGGTGCTTTTTTTCTTCTTCGTATTTTATTTTTATACTGTTTTAAACATCTATCCTTAAGCATCTTCTGTGAAATACTATAAAGCATGTATAGATCTCATTAAGGGTAGTCCCTCATTACAACTAAGTTACGTTTAAATTATTTCCTGAATGTAGGACTTGAATTTCACTTATTATACAAACAGTCAAAATGGAGTAATAGTACTGCTGCCAAAACCCAGCTTTGTTAAACTGAGTTAGTAGTTCAGTAGTTTAATTAAAGCTTGATAAAATTAAACCTACTTTGTTGTTTTGGTTTTTTTTTCCATGACTCTCAATTACAGGTTCATAAATATTGCAGAAAGACTAAGGTGATGGTAACTGAATTATGTCTTGCTTCTCTGAATGGTTTACTTTCTTACTTTATGCCACATTGAAGATCTTTTTGGTTGAGCTTTGTATATACATATTACAAAATATTTGGAGTAGACCTAAGGAGTATGCATTTATGCACTGCTCCATAGTACATGTTGAAATTTCTCCAAGCCAAAATCCATTCCCCTATTCTTTTTGTATAAAGCTGAACACCGGGTAATGTTACTAAGCCCTGTGGTTATCAGGATTATATTTCTGTTGTTGAATCCATTTTAACATCCAGTTTTGCACATTCCAGTGCCAATGACAGAACTCTTGAATTTCCCTAGCACAGTTTGTGTCTTATAAGACTCAAATAAATACTGCTTGCTTGGATATATGAGACTGCTTTATGAAATTATTGGGACAGCCATGCTATTTATACTTCATAGGCTGCATTTAAACACATGGGGTTAGGGAGAAGGGTGGGCAAGAGGGTGCATAGGGAAATAAGTGTTACTCCAGTACCTTCAAACACTGTTAAAAAATGCACATTAGTATGTGGTGCCTAATCTGAAGGTCAAACAGTGGTATATATGTATGGTTTTGGATAAAACAGAAATATTTTAATATATACCTGCATATCTGCTATCTGGTATCTTGTATAATTATCTTCAAATCCAACATTTATGCAATGATTTTATCATGTTTGTTGAGGCAAATATGTTCAGTTTGATTGTAGTTTATTGATGTTTCTCAGTGGAACATCAAAATGTTTTGTATGTTACCTGAACTCTTCTGTGTCAGATGTCATGTATCAAAATGTTTGGAAGTCCTTGTGAAGAGGGTCTCTCGCTACATGTTTATGTACACAAGTGACTGATCTTTGACTCTGATGGGATGTAAAATGAGGAGATATTAATCAGAGCACATTTAGGTTTTTTCATCAAAAAACAACCACTGGGGGGAAGTCCCCCTTATATTAAAGGAGTAAGTCAGTGGCTTTAATGAGTGTTTTTCAGGACTCATAATGTAGGTTTTAAACTGTGTTCCTCATGGTGAAATATGAACATTACTTACAGTTTCTTCAGGAATAACCTTGTTCTTTTATTTTTGTTTTTCAACATGTTATAAAAATGCTTTTAAAGACTCAAGTAATATGATCATAATTCTCAGTCCTTTCAGGTTAGATTGACTTTCCAAGTGACTAGTGTTTGGGAAGGATGTCCGCAAGCCTGGTTAGTAAGGTTATCCTGATGTCAGTAAAGGTATTCTGAAGGATTAGCATAGCTCTACATGTGGAATAATCCAGGAGCAAATGCAAATTTACGAAAGCAGTGGAACCACCAGTTTCAAGGTTTGCATTTCTAATTCAGTTGGTTCTTAAAAATTCTTTTTGCTGTTTTAACCTAAAAGAATCAGTTTTTTTTTCCTTTAAAATGTGGTCATGATTTTAAACTGAGAATTTAATTCCTTTTATGAAATAACTCTGAAAAACGAAATTTCTCTGTTCTGCCTTAATAAAGTAATTTAAAGCTTGTTAAAATGCTCACATTAAAAGTCTTTAAAGTCTTTATCAGCTGGCTTTTATTCATTCTTGTGGGTGGAATTAGGAAATAATTGTTTTGGCATATTTCTTTAAAATGATAATACACAGGAAAATGGCAATAGTAGAGCTTTTGCACTAAAATTCTTTAATTCAGTAACCTTGGTTTCATTTTCTAATAACTTAAATTCATGTAACACCACCCAACTACACAGGTGCCTAGATCCTGCTTTCAGTGAACCAAAAAGTAGTGCTGATATACATGTCATGCATGCCAGTGGGATCTGAAGAGGGTTCAGCTTTGTGTGCAATACAGGAATTTTGTCTTACAAATTTGTTTTGTGTGTTTGTGGTGTGTAGTGGCTGGGATTTTTGGGGGAAGGGAGTGAGGGGTTTCTGTTTGGTTTTAATTGGGAGTTTTGTTAATTTTTTATTTAACATCTAAAAGCAACCTCTGCTTTTGTTTTTAATTTATGTTTAATTTAAAGGAAAACAGCAGGAAATAAACATAGGACTGAACTAAGATTTATATTGATCAGACTTGGTTGATTTGTGATTGGAATACAGTTATTGATGCCATGTGATTTAGAAGAAACTCCTCTCCTCCCTGGCTTGTATGGACAAGGGCAAATCACATGAACCTCTTAAACTTAACCGAGATCTCTTTTGCATGAAGTATAGTGTTTTGCATGGTTTTTACATCTCAATTCAGTTCTCAGCATCCTTCTTAACCTAAGAATAATTATAATGAGGAAAAAATAAAATTGTCTTTAAGATAGCAGCTATGTGAATCATTAAATTTTAGAAAAAGAAATAGGCTTGTTTTACAGTTTTAATGGTGCTTCGGGCATAGCTAAATTTTGTCTGTCACCAGAAGCAATCCCCAAATGTTCTCATTCTTATGGAGTTATGAAGCTGTTTTTCTTGTCAGAAAACACTTGCTAAGAAGCAAATTCTAGAGAAAGAAATAAAAATATTGTGTGGGTTTATAACATGCTATAAGTACATGTAAATTACACCATTTATCAAAAGCTCGTTTATACTAGTGAGATTATGAAGCTACTTACACTGAAGATTGAACTCAAGAATTGTTGCATTTTTCCAAAGTGATAATTTCTTTGTTTTTTTTTTTCTTTATTTCTGTGTTATCTTAGAGCCAACTGTATGTATCACGTACTCATAACTACTCTGTACAGGGAAAAGTGTTTACTGCCTCACAAAGTTACATAAAAGCTTATTGCTATAACAGCCAAGATGTTACTTTTACCACAAATTAAATTTCAATTATTTTTTTTCATTGTTCTGAGTGTTCATCTTTAAATACAGTTCAGTCAGATGTGAAGATCTTTCAGAATGATAAAAAATTTGGGGCAAATTCAAAACATCCACTGAAATTCTTAGAATATGGTGCTTTCGAGTGGAAAAGAGAACAGATGAGAAAAATAGAAGGGGAGTATAAGCAGACTGCAGTGAAGTCAGAAGAAAAAGCGGGGGGATGTATACATACACACGAAGATTAAGGGTATAAAATGTACAGTAGAAAAAACATGTTTAGATGCAGGCATGTGTTACCAGTCTCCTGTGTAGTCCTCCATATTTGATGCTTTGACCTCTAAAATCAGTGGAGTACAGAGGGAGACAGTTTGATATATGGCAATCTATATAGCTGTGCAGAGGATCAGAGGATAATTCAGGCTGGAAGGAATTTCAGAAGGCCATATAGTCACATCAAATTAAAAAGTATCCAAACTGCTGCTGTTTTACAAATTTGTACTGTAGTTTAAATGTTGCTATGCCGTGACATTCTACAATAACGGGTCTGGGGAAACCCGTGAAAGATAATGCACTTTTCTGAAAGGAATGTCAACTATACTTACACAACTGTCAGAAGCAGTTTGTCCACTGTAGTCTTAAAAATTCTCACTGCTAGACATTTCCACTACTACTGCAGGTAATCTCTTCCTGTGTTTTAGAGCATTGGATAGGCAATGCCCTTCAGTATTACAGCAGTTGCCTTTGTACCACAATTCAGAAATACAGAGTACTCACTGTATGAAGCCAGCAGGAGACAAGTAGGCATAAATTAATTTATCAAACTATGAAGTTCAAGACACTCTCTTATTTTGTGTTCCCAGACAGGTAAATTCTCCTGCGCTTATGCTGTGCTCCGAACTGTCTGTTGTTGTAGCAGTCACAAGAGTATTTGTCTTTGAATGTTTCAGCTGGAAACTTTTAAATTGACCTAATTGAGGGAAATTGGACAAAAAAAATAAATAAATAAAATGACTGCTCTGAAAACAATCAAGCGTATGCTTGGATAATTATGAACCTACATTAATTCAAGAACTTCTAGAAGTGGAAATGTGTGAAGTATGTGCCTGGGTTGTGATATGAGTGCTGTTATGCTTGTGGAAGTTGGGTAGCCATTAGCTCAAGTAGCTCGTACAGGTATTAAAACAGCTAATCCACACAATTTATATTTGGTCAGGACAGAAGGCAAAGACTGCTGAGTGGTAGTAAAACTGGGAGAATATCTGCACGAAGGCTTGGATTTTGGGATACAAGTGCAGAATTCAGTTCATTTACCTCTGTAAAAATGAGCCCCTCCTGGCTTTCCAGAGCTGCAGAGTAGTTCAGCATTTTGCTGAAGTGATGTTGCTCTATTATGCTGAAAAATGCCATCTGATTTCTGCAGAGTGTCAGTGTAATGATGTCAGTAATGGTGCAAAAGCCCCCATGTGAAAGTGTCCATTTCAGTCCTTGCTGCTGCTAGGGGTTATCACGACTTGCTACTTTCATGATGTTGTAGGCAAAAATAGTAGATTATCTGTTATTGCTGTCATAGCCCAACACTCTCTGCTGCTAATATGAGATAGAATTATAAGCATCAAAGAGAAATGAAAAATCAAATTGCCCACTGTCTGACTCAATTGCATTTTCCATTTATTAACGTGATGCTGTGATAAAATGCCATCATTCCTGGGCAGTTTAAAAGCAATCACTAGCAATTTATCAGATGGCTTTCTCTTTAGGCTTTGTCTTTATTTCCAATCTGCCAAAGAAGGGATATTTATCTGCCGTTTTGCTTGCATTTCTGTGTTTGCCAGCTTGTTTCTTAGTCTGCCTAGGAGGAATGGAAATACCTTCAGAGGATTTCTGAGTAGGTGTTGAACTCTGAATCACTGTCTGGGAGAGCCAGAGCCTATTGAAGCTTCTTTTTTTTTTCCTACTTTTTAAATTTTTTTTTTTTTTTTTTGGCAAGTTGACACCTTTATGTAACAGCTGAAAGTCAGGCAGAGTAATTTTTCCCTCTTGATTTAATGCAACCACTCTGGATGTAAGCTGACACACTTCATACCATGCTTCTCCTTTCCTCCTTATTGTTCTTGGGACTCTGGAATGTATATATAAGGAACAAAGAACAGACTGGTGTTTAGGAAGAGTAAGAAATAGAAGGTTATGCAATCCAGGACTCCATTAGATGTCCCCTTTCATCATCCTCCTGCAGTGCAGTTTGAATTTGCTACAACACATGTGCTCTTTATAGGAATAATGATCATGTTCATATGACCTCATGCAAATCAGTGCTGAACATGGATACACTTTGTGCTTTTCTGTGTTTCACTGCAGTGAAATTATGTGTCATCTCTTGGTGATGGACATGAGAGAGGTGCACAGTGACTTCACAGTTCTGTTACACTCACATATCTTGCTTTATCCTGTGATTAGATTGAATAGGGATCTCCCAAAGGACTTCATTCAGTTATCTTCCTGCAGAGGGTCTATGTGAAAAATACCTGGGAGATGTGTAGCTACTGTTCTAATTGTAATTGCCACACAAAGCATACAGCAGCTAATTGTGTTCACATGGCCAGTTTTAGCATAAGATGGCTTCAAGCATCTTAATTGCTCTGTCAATCAGATGTTCAGTGGTGAGGTAGCAGAGGCCCTGACTGGTCATGTTTTGGTGCTAATTACCTGCGTGAAAGCCAACTTCATTCAAGTCAGAACAACCACTGCTTGGGATGCACGTGCTGAGATCCAAGTGATCTATTAACAGGTTTCTCTCCAAGTTTTACTCCACTGGCTTTCCATTCCTTGCCTATGAATTTGAACGGTCATTTATTAGATCACAGTGGCTATACAAGCTGCAGAAATGCAAGCATAAACTTCTAAAAGAATCATGACCCTGTAATTTTGAAAATGGGAGTGCTAAGGGTTAATGAAAAAGGGCTGTTTCCTAGAAGCTATAGGTGATATGCAACAGTACTAGGCAAGTCCTTAGCAGCAGTTCCCAGGTGCTTAAAGCTGGCTTGGTGCTTGCAATGATGATGTGGCTCAGAGAAAGCAGCAGCTACTGCTAGTAGTATAAATAGAGTTGTCAGAAAGAAAATTTGAATCTACAGAAGATTTGTTGGATTATTGTTTGTGTGACAGCAAGAAGGTTTCATATCCAGGGTCATTATCCTTTTATTTAGGCCAGTATCAAACCCAAGGGAAAGACTGAATGAGGCAAAAGATAGCAAATCCTGGTCAAGAACAAAGAGTGTGGGTATGGGGGCACTGGTCCTTTTTTGGTTTCTCATTTTTTGGGGGATTGATGGGATGATGTATCAAGTGTGTATATATAGTGCTGCTAGTCATTTGTATAATTGAATTGACTCACTGTTTTTGATGCACTCATTTTTCATTGTAAATGCATGAAGATAGAGAAGATCAATGCATGTGATATAGCACCCAAAAAAGCAGTTACAGTGAGTGAGGTGTAATGAAGAGTATCTCTGTAGAGTTCACAGGTCTTGGGAGAAATGAGAAGCTGTGCCAAAACATGATTCTAAAACCAATTTTACATGATATTTACATCCTAGTTACTTGTGTTGGCACAGGCCTCTTTAAAGCTATTTTTGCGAGCAGAAGGAATAGTGGGTTTATATTGCAGACTAAATCTAGTTATAGCAGAGGTTAACAATCTGCTGCTTCAACATCACAAATGTCAACCATGTCAGTCAGATACCTGGGGTGCATGTGCATTTCCAATGGGTTAGTGATGTCAAGGTCTAAAAAGGATTTTAGTGTAGAAGCATCATTTAATTCTTCAGTCTTGATATGCCCATATGATTTGTTGTTCCAGCTATTAGGAAGCCACTGAATACTTGGTTATCCCATAAAAGATGTTTACATCTAAGTAACAGTACTATTAGGAATACCTAGTCATACTTTTAAACTAGCATTGTTTATATGTTGCCACTTTATATTGAAAAGTTGTATTGAGTATGAACACAAACATAATATTTTTTTACTGAAAACACTGCAGAGATGCAGACTCCTACATATGTGGAGGTTTGTACAGGTTCACAGTGGCAGATGAAGACATGACTATTTAAATGGTCATGTTGTTCTTTAAGTCAGACAGTGCACAGATAAATATAGACCACAAAAAAAAATCCATAAAACATTTGAATTCATATCACAAAAGCTATCTAGGGGGACAGTAAGGTTACAAACTTACCAGTCAAATAAAGTCAAAACAAAAGAAATAATATTAAAGTTACTTTGTGCTTTTAGTATTCCACCTGCAGCATCCTTGTTTCAGTCTGTACTTCCTTCCACCCTTTCATCCTGGCTCTTGTCCCACCTGCCAGTCTGCCTTCCTCACTGTGTTGCCTGGCTGAGAGGAGCAGAAGCACTGAAACCCAGAAGCAAGAGAGTGTTTCTGCTTGCATTTCTGTGCCTATTGCCTCAACAGCCTAGGCTTGAGCTGCTCAGTGCCAGGAGACTAAGCATTTGAGCTGCATGGAAACAGTTAAGTAGTATTTTTCATAGAAATGGTGAAAAACAAGTTCCTGATGACAAGGAACACTCATGCATAGCAAGCTGCTTGAGAAAATAGTTTCGTAGTGAATTCTGTTAAAGGGGAAAAGAGAAGTTTCCACTAATGCTAATTTTTACAAATGACAGGAATACTTCTGATGCAATGTCTCAAAAAATACCTAGTCCAAATTGCTAGTGTGGGACCGATAATGTGGGAAATCTTCAGCTCCATTTCTTGCAATATGACAAAGTTTAAAAATTGCCTGATACTTCCGTTATGACATTATGCCTTATAATGCTAGACACTGTAATGCTACCTGCAGGCAGCATTGCTTGCTCTCATGATTTTCATTTATATCTCTCTGCTGCAATTTAGCTCATGGGCTTTCCCAAAGTTTTTCAGCTGCACGAATAGCCCCTCTTTCACCTATTCTCAGGCGGCCCTGTTTTTTCCTGTTGAAATTATCTCTACTGATGGGAATATCTATGACTTTGCCATTTGTCTGAGCATTGCTTGAGAATATTGTGTAGTACAGTACTACAAATAAGACCTTAGAATAAATTAAATAGATGCTTAACAGCAATTATTTGCTTACTGCTATTTAGTGATTTGCTTATAATCAAGAATTTTGGCATTAGAAAATGAATATTGTTATGTTCCATTTTTTGTGGGGGTTTAAGTATCCAGATTTCTCTGTACATATGTCTGTATGTGAAGCTATTTGTTGAAAGAAAGCAAGTTTTATTTGCTAACACTCATGACTAGCAAGATAAAAATAACCAATATGTGACTGTGTGTAGAGTCTTGTTTGTTTTTAGTGGCAAGCTGTTGTTTTGGGGGAGTTAAACTACTCTATGAACCTTTCTTTGAGTAACTGCTGGAGTTTGCTGGGTTTGTAATATGCAGAACAGCGCAAAATAACAAAACTTTTGAAGTGGAATGGATCTCTCCAGTTCGTGGGATGTGGTCATCCACAGTAACAAGTGAATTGAACTGTATTCATACTAGTTCTGTTGGAATGGATCTGCGATAAAATTGCCAAGTACAAATTTCAGTATTAGCTACTTAAAGGATTAAGAAAACCCCATCCAATTCTATCAGATTTTGTAAACAACTAGGAGAAAAAAAAAAAAGTGCTATATTCACCTCTAGATCTTTTTTTCTTTGAAGTTTACTTTTTCTCTCAGTCATGAATATTAGTGGTTTTTTTTTTGTTTTTAATGAAAGCTGAAGCTCTCAATGCCTCCTGTCAGAAGCTGCACCTTTTGGAAGCAAACCAAATAGCACAAAACTTGAAGCAGAATAGAGAATAAGTAACTCTGTCTTGACGTTGCACAGAAGTGTTTATTAAACAACTCATGTTTCCTGCCTTGCTCTACACTCCTAAATTAGTGGTAGTGTTTAAGACCTCAAGTTTTTAGCAGTTCAGCTGTATGTATGTTTACCTTTCATAGAAATAGAAGAAGCTTGCTTGCATTAAATGACTGAAGTACGGATTTAGGATTGCAAGATCAGATGTGAAGGAAATAAAGATATTTTAACAAAGGTCCCTTTTTCTTGTGTTTTCCCCAGCTGAGGCTTTCCTCTGTAAGTGCAGAATTCTACCAAACGACAATTCAAATTCTAAGCTTTATCTTTAGATAACTGTCCCCCTCCTCAGAATACCCTCACACACAGTATTTATTTTACTATCTAGATAGGTTTTACAAAGATCCAGATCCTGCCAGGCTGAGCTTTAGTCCCCTCCAGTTTTATGGAACATTCCAGGGGAAATGTTGAAACGGTAGATTTCATGTCTCATCTGCTTGCAACCTTGCCTGGTTTTGGTGCTTGATTGTAAATTAACTTAGTGCTTTTAGATGTTTAGATATTTCTTCTGTGACCCTTTTATGAATTCTTGACCCAACTGCAGTTTTCATAGTCTTTTTGGGTGTGTAAACTTACAGAATCAGAACCAGCATCTGCTACAGCCAATAGTAAGATCCTTATAAATAGCCAGACTGAAAATAGCTGCGTTTCTCTTCAAAACAGAACAGTGAATAATAGGATTTTATTTTTTTTTTTTAAGCTAAGATAACAAGAGCCTGAGAGCTAAGTGAGTGTCAGGCATAGCCAGCTGGCCTACCAGTGATGCGGCAGATAGAGTAAGATGGGAGCTGAAGGTAGGTTTTGTTTGCCGAGTACTCTTCAAACTGCCTGACTCTGACAGTGCTAGCATGAATGCTGTAATTTATTTTTAGTGTTACTGTGGCACCTGAATTAACAAACACTTTAAAATAGCTCCAGTAGTGTTCAGCTCTTAATTGTCATTTTAGTGTGGCACTTTCAGAATGATCAAGAGCATGGGGCCAAGTGCGTCATCTGTGCAAAGCTCCAGCTGGGATCCACGACATCTAGAGAGTCATAATCTCTAGCACTGCTCATCTCAACTCTAGTGCCAAAATCCCCTTACTACTTCTCTGGTTATATCTTAGAGTTTGGAAGTGGCTGTATTGCAAGGATCAAGGCCTACTTATAGCAAACAATAACACTTCATCCCCTGCCCCCATCATTAAGGTGTGTGAAACATGCTTGTTGTGTTCACTTTGCAGCAGTCTGATGGCTACCCTACTATGAAGCATATTCCTGATAAACCAGGAAAGGGTGGTTTAGAGAAGGATTAAATTAAAATTATTCTTTTCAGAGCCTCCTGATGGCTGGAGCTCTGTAGTGCTAAAGATGGACTAATTACTATAAGAGCTTCTGGATCCAGTGGAAGAAACCCATGGTTTGCAGTCAGCGATAGATTTGACCTGTGTCATTTTAAATATGTTCTAAAACATGTCCATGGGACAGACTTCAACTTCCCAGCAGGTTTCCCTTTCACTTTGGAGCTGTGTCCACCCCTGCATATAAAAAAGTGCATGTGAGAACCCTTTGGATATTTGTTGTGTGCAAGACTATGCTTTTCTTTGAAGGTGAAAAATAACCTGTGCTTGTCCAGGCTGGAAAGACTACTTCCATCAGAATAATTAAAATTAATTCATTACAATAATGCAGAAAATATATGGGAAATTTACTGAATACTTTGAGGCCAGTGCTCGCCTGATATCCAAAATACATTAGGCAAAAAAACATTTCTTATGAGAGAGTTTCCATTCTGAGTCTGTGGTAGCAGAAAGCAGGTTATGCAGAGACTGTATTGGACAAATGAAGGCTAAAGACGTCAGCAAGTGGCTGTGGCCCTGGGGATTCTCAGCACTTCCATTCCCGCAGCACTGGCCCCTGCCTGCCCCCAGCCTGCCTGGCCCTGATATTATCTTGAGCAATTACAAGAGGGAAAGTGTGTTTCTTTTGTAAATAATCAAGGGCAAAAATGTGTAACACTATCAGAAAAGTCTTTAAATCATTGTGAGATTTTAATACAACTAAAGGAACATGAAAATGTAATGGTAGGAAGGGCATTAAAATGCCTCTCATTAGAGATATTAATTCTTTGCTCTTATCCTTTTTTATATAAAACTTGCAAATAGTGGGCAGTTAGTTATGTACTGACATGGAAGCAGCTATGATGAGCTTCTCAGCAGTGAGGGTTTCAAGGCTAGACTGGGCCAAGCATTGAGCAACCTGGTCTAATGGAAGGTGTCCCTGCCCATGGCAGGGGGGTTGGAACTATACAATCCTTGACATCCCTTCCAGCCCTAACCATTCTATGTCCTGTGAATATGAATACAGAGTCAACAGATGGGATAACATCACAGCACACAGCTAAAGGACTTTAAGCTGTAAAATATGTCCCAGAGTAAAGAACACCTGCTGACGACTGCAGTTTGTGTAAAACTCAGTTAATTTCAAGAGCCATGAAGGCAGATTAGCAATATCGCTGTGAGGTAAAAGCTCTTCTTTTCTACTTCAGAATACCTTAGAGATCTACATATAAACCCTGGCAGATGGCAATAATAAATTGGTGACTTAAAGTTAACTCTGAAAAATCTGAGAACAATCCAAAAATCTTGTGTATTCAATTCCCTTAAAGCTCAAGGGAGATTTTTATATCTCTTATTGCCTCCCCTTCCCATCATTGAGCATATTTACTTATAAGTCTTATATTTAGAAGAATATGGAAGAATATATGAAGAATAAGTCTTATATTTAGAAGTAGAAGTTATCTGGTGCAGGTTAGGCTCTAAACCATCTAAGGATCAGGCCCATCAGTTACCAGCCTTGTGGTGCTCATGGGAAGTGGTGCTGTAGGATGTTGAGTTTGGGTGGTTTTTCGCTTTGTTTGAGTTTTTTTGTTTGTTTAGTTGTTGGGTTTTGTTTGTTTGTTTGTTTTTACTTATAAAATATCATCTTCCATTAAGATCCTGCTCTTAAACATGTTGAAATCTTACCAGAGGAAATAATGACAAAATAGATCTGTTGGGTTTTTCTGTTTGGGTTATTTTTAGTGGCTGTTTTGGCACAAAGTCACATGATTTTACAACCTCAGAAGAGCTCAATAGTCAGGCTTTAATTTTTTTTTTTATGCAATTTTGTTGTTGCTGTTGTAGTTGAACCTGCTCTGCTCCATACAGAGAGTGATGCTACACTTATTCACAGCATGGCTTCAAGCTAGCATCTGCATCAATGTCAGATAGGGGTTTCAAACCTGACCTCTTGTTCAGTGCTTGGTTTGGAACTATTTTATGAAAAATAGCTTACCTATTCCTTCTGCATTCACCTATGAGACCCCTCAGTCCCTTACTCCTCATTATGCAGGAAATGAGTCTTTGATAGAGACATTTATGACTTTTCATTACTGTAAATGATTGACCTGTCCCTGTGTTCAGAGTACATCTCAGATGAAATGTTCCCAGTCAGCTGCTCTAAAAATACCTACCCTTTAAATTCTGTTTACATAAAAGCACAATTTCTTTATTTTGGTGCTGCCCATACTTTTAATGAAACAAGCTAATATTCCACGATTACCTAAGTGTTCTTCCAGTTTGATGCTTATTTTGGTGCAGCATCTCAGTGTTTGCACATTTGTGTATTCAGTCTGATCACACAGTTGTTAGGCACGCTGGGTGATCTTCAACAAGCAGGTGAAGTGGAGGTCAGATACAGTGAAGATTAGTCATGTCCTTTAACAAGAAACTTTTATCAGAGAATCAAAATAGAGGAATATGTCATTAATAAAAGGTTTGCCCAGCAAAAAGCCTACAACTTTTTTTTATCAGAGGTTTGACAGCTATGGATTGAGGAAACAGTGACAATGCTAAGGATGCATGATCTCTAACATAATGAAAAAAATAACCTCAATATGAAGCTCTCTAGCTTTATGCAATGCGTGATGTTAAGAATAAGACACATCTTGTTGCTTTATCATATGAGAATTGGATTTTGGCATGTACTATAGAAATGGGTTTAGCAGCACCAAAAAGAAACGTCAAAATAATAATTCCAGCTTTTCATGCTTTATTTATCTAAAAATGTTCTCATTTACTCAAGGGGAAGTACTATTAAAGAGCAGAAAAAGAGGACTGGGAAAAAAAAAAGATCTCTTAACAACAGGCTGAAGCCATGGTTTTGGGCCATCCTGGAAGGATGGAAAGGAATCTGGGTGCAGAATTCTTCATGGCAGTTAGGCATCCCCTATTTTTTTGTTTTTTGATTAGATGTGGCCAGTGTGGTCCTTTGTCAGAAAGGCCTTTATGTGCATGAAGAGCACTCTGAGACTAAACAGAGAAAGGATTTTAAAGGATCTGACAAACAGCCTTGGAGAGATTAATTTAAACATGTGCCTCTCTTTGGAGCAATGGTGTGATGAGAGGAGACTAAAATATGTTTGGTGCTTTTTCTCTATAGAAGCACGTGTAAGTTCCTTACATGGAAGCTGGCTTGTGTGATTTGAGAAGGAGGACCTGTGTGTTACAATGCTTCTCTCAGTATTTCTATTCTAATTTTTAAGAACGCAGTGCAGAGGGAGGTGACCTTTTAAGCTTCTCTCAGCTTACTATGCTATCCTGTTTAAGAACTCCATCAAAAAGGAAGTGATCTATTTAGCCCTTAGCAGCTGTTGAGTCATCATTTGCTTCTCCATATTAAAACTTTAATTTTTTTTTCCTAATTTAGTTAATTTAATTTACACACTGACTTCTGGCTTAACTGCACTTACAGGTGCATCTTAGTATCTCTCTGTGCCTAATGGCTTCAGAAGAATTTGTATGGTTCTTGTTGCAGCTTCAAAGAAACAAGATTCTACAAGTTGATATAAATGAAAATATTAATGCACTAGAGAGTTGATTGTGCAGAATTTTCTGTGACTTCTGTAATCCCTATATTTATTTTTTCATACAAGGAATTTCATCTACTCACACTTCATTTATCAGCATGTTCAGTGTAATTCTCAAAGGCTATGGTACTTGGATTTTTGGTTTTTGAGCATGACTTGTGTTTCTGCTATTACTTGGAAATTAGTCTGTATATAATGTCTTTAAATTTCTTCCTTTCAGAATCAAATTATCACTTCAAAGGAACAACCCCACAGGGCTTCCAGATTTTGTCAATGTGCAGCAAGTAATTTCATGAACAATGTCTTTAATATCAAATCTCTGCTCTGGTATTTTAATATTCTCAAATTTTACTGTATGACACAATAACATTTCTGACAAGAAAATGATGATTACATCATTGGCATTAGGACAGAAAGTGGCAGGTTAGATTTTCTGCAGTATTTTGCATGTTATTCCCAGCTCAAGGACTATAACATGCTCTGAAAGACCATTGAGGAACTTATTCTTTTACTTTAAGTGCAACTTTTAATTCATAAGAAAGAAAGCTAAAAATGCACTCCTCTTCCATTAAGGCATAAGACTTTTTGTGGTGAATTGCTGCAGCAGAGTGATCTCTTTCTGAAGCGTTCTATGCAGTGGAGAGAGAGAATCCAAAGGGATACCATCCATCATAGCTTGCATGAGAAAGATTTGAGCTTTTTTCACTTTGACTAGTCCAAAAAAAGTTTGCAGAGAAAAAAAAAGGCTAAGAAGTTCAAACATGCATGCTTTAATGTAAACACACTCTCAAATTTAGACTGCAACACGAATGAGAGACAAAATGCCAAACAATGTCTGAGTAAACAGACTGACAAACAAACACAAGTTAAGAAAAAGGTTTGTGCTCAATGTTTTATGTTTCAGGAAAGCACTATAATTGCACTTGACTTCCGTTTTGTCTTTAGAAAGTATCCAGTCTCCTATGTATGTCCTTGGAAGTCATGACTAAGCATCTTTTGGGTATTGAAGTCCCTTTTTTCTCTTAGAGTTGTTAGGCATATGCAGCTAATGCTAGTTCTAGATATGTACCTACCTGATTTTAAGCATCCAGTTTGCAAAGTGTACTCCAATTCATACAGAAAGCTAGTTGCTGAATTAGCGTTAGAAACATATGGGTTCCCTGTGTCACGTCCTACCACCGCTGAGACAAAGAGTACTGCGGCTCTGATATAGTTGCAAAATGTATATCAAGGACTAATACCTTATTTGAGCAGAGGAAGGTAGAAAAAGCCATTGAATGCAGAAATCTATGCTGAACTGTGGGAGACACTTTTAAACAAAAAGTTATTTTGGTTTAATCAGCATCACAGGAAAAGTCAGGTAGAAATGCTGCATGTGACTATGCGTCTGGAACACTTTAGTCCTTCAGTCCTCCTACAGTGATCTTGCACATACAAAATGAACCTTATTAATGTGTTTAATAATTTTGAGACCAAGTCCACCTTTTGGTAATTGTAACATTGATAAAGAAGACTATCTTTTATACCTTGATAATGCTACTGTTATAGAAGATTCCTTCAATTTTTCCCTTTTCTTGCAATCTATAAGGTACTGGAACTGCTCAGCTAGTGTCACTACAGTTAATGATATGAAGACATACATAATCTAGGTATTTACTCTTATAAGTTTCTCCAGTCTACTGGACTACCATAGTCTTGTGCCTCAATGTGGGATAAATGTCATGGACAAAGTTTATGTTATTTTTCCAGAAAGAAGGGAGAAATGGTTGCAGTCATATGTAATGCAGCAGGCTGTTTCTATATTAGATTGTGCGCATTCAGCCACATAAGCCTGGTGTTCCCTATACTGAAACTCCAATCAAGTGCCTACTCTTGCCCTTAAGAGCAAAGCAAGTGAAGTGTAATTATAGCACTTTCCCGAATCACAAAACATTGAGCACAAATCTTTTTCTTAACTTGCGTTTGTCTGTCTGTCTGTTTACTCAGACAGTTTGTCATTTTGTCTATCGTTTTGCAGGGAGGAGTGTTCGAAAAGTTGCACAAAAATGGGCGCCTTAACTGTTTACTTGATGATGGTTAGCTCTTGTTATCTTCTCAACAAAAGGAAAGCAGTCACTCTGAGTAGCACACAAAAATTGGCTAGAGTTACAGATGACACTGTCAAATAACCAAAGAAAAAATAATGTTCCATCTACCATGATTTGTCTGTCAGAACTTTGAATGCTTCTGTCATTTTTCTGACATTATGCTATACTTATCCACGGCACATGGGCATGACTTGTCATTTAGGTAAGAGGCGAAGTGAACAAAGAAGGCAGAGGCACAGCAAATTTATTAGTTTGGATTGAATTTAGAGGAAAAAGTGCTGTTAAGAGTTTTGATAATCACTTTATGTGATTCTGCACTTGATGTAAACTGTAGCAGCTTGGGCCAGCAAAGATGTGTCTGGTTTTTAAAACATTTTTTTCTGAGGTTAAAATGCCATATCTCTCTGCATACTTTGTAAATGGCTCACCTAAAATATATGATGCCAGTATAAATGTAGCATAAACCTTGTTTCATTCTTGTTTTTAAAAAATACTCAAATAAATGGAGCAACCATAGCAACCTGTATTGTTAGATGCAGAGTTAATTCCCCAGCTTCTAGCCTTTAAAGTTCTACACAATGTTCCGTACAGCAGCCATATGTCGTTTAGAACAGTGTGTTCCTATTTCAGATGTAATTTGGTTTACATCGTGTTTAGTCTCAGCAGGTCTGGTCTATACATGACTGAAATCACTTGAAGGTGACTTTTAAATTGTCTTCTATAATAATAATAAAAAAACAGCAAAGAAAACCACAAACCACACAAACCCTCTCATCAAACCACAAACAAACAAACAAAAAACCCAAACCAAAAAAAACCAAACTCAAACAAACAATGTTGAACTGGGTGTGAAGTGAAAATTCTGTGCTCAGTTACATTGGAATATATCCAGAATGTTACAGTGGAGAAAACTACTGAAAGGTGCATGGTTTAAGCCCAGGCAACAACTAAGTGCCCCGCAGCTGCTTACTCACTCACCTCCGCCCCAGTGGGAGACGGAGAACCGGAAAAAAACCCAAAAGATAAAAATCTTGTGGATTAAGATAAAAACAGTTTAATAATTGAAATAAACTAAAATAATAATAACAACATCAATAATGCTAGTAATAATTACAAAGAGAGGATTAAAACTCCAGAAAGACAAGTGATGAGCAATACGCCACCTGCTGACCGATGCCCAGCCCTGACCCTCCGCAGCAGCCGGCCCCTCCCAGCTAATTTCCCCCAGTCCATATATTGGGCATGATGTGCTGTGGTATGGAATACCCCTTTGGCTAGTTTGGGTCAGGTGTCCTGTCTTTGCTTCCTCCCTGCTTCCTGTGCCCTGCTTCACTGGCAGAGCATGAGAGACTGAAAAGTCCTTGATTAAGGTAAGGGCTACTGAACAACTAAAACAATGTGTTATAAGCATCATTCTCCGACTAAAGCCATAACTCAGCACTGTACCAGCTTCTGAGAAGCAAATTAACTCCATCCCAGCCAAATCCAGGACAAAAGGAGCTGTGAAGAAGCAGGTTAACAGTTTCAGGGAAGGAAAGATGAATAGAAAAGCCCAGGAGCTAGGCTGCTTACACAGGTCTGAATATCCATTCCTTGTTACTTGGATGTTGAGCAGTCCAAGCAGCCTTAGGAGAACTCACTAATTTGTGCCTTTTTCTGCTTCCTCTCTGTGCTCTCTGTACATCAAGACTGGTTGGTCAGATGCTACCACAGTTGGAGGCCCATGTGGCACTGCTGCCACCCACCTGGAAGCAGTGCAGAAGGAGCTGTGTGTACCTGCATAGCTCTGCCACTGCGAAGCTCTTTCTCAATATGTGTCTGATGGAAAAGGACATGGTGATGCCCCAGAAAACTGTTTTGTTTGGTGTGAACCCTAGCAGCACATAGAATCATAGAATAGTGAGGGCTGGAAAGGACATCAAGATTATCTAGTTCCAACCCCCCTGCCTGGGCAGGGACACCTCACACTAAACCATATCACCTGAGGGTCTGTCCAACCTGGCCTTGAACACCAACAGGGACGGAGCATTCACAACTTTCTTGGGCAACCTATTCCAGTGCCTCACCACCCTAACAGGAAAGAACTTCTTCCTTATATCCAATCTAAACTTTCCCTGTTTAAGTTTGAACCCGTTACCCCTTGTCCTGTCACTGCAGTTCCTAATGAAGAGTCCATCCCCAGCATCCTTATAGGCCCCCTTCAGATACTGGAAGGCTGCTATGAGGTCTCCACGTAGCCTTCTCTTCTCCAGGCTGAACAGCCCAAACTTCCTCAGCCTGTCTTCATACAGGAGGTGCTCCAGTCCCCTGATCATCCTCGTGGCCCTCCTCTGGACTTGTTCCAACAGTTCCATGTTCTTTTTATGTTGAGGACACCAGAACTGCACACAATACTCCAGGTGAGGTCTGACAAGAGCAGAGTAGAGGGGCAGGATCACGTCCTTCGACCTGCTGGTCATGCTCCTTTTGATGCAGCCCAGGTTATGTTTGGCTTTCTGGCTGTGAGCACACATTACTGGCTCATGTTCATTTTCTCATCAACCAACACCTCCAAGTCCTTCTCTGCAGGGCAAACTTAAAATCTTTGAGATATGGGGTGTGGGCACATGTCTGTGAGCTTAGCAAAGTCTATTACAAAGTACCTTCCTAATCTGGACTCAGGATGTTGCCAGCTGCTTCAAATGCTTTGATTTAGAGGACAGGTTCATAAGAACTGTCTTTATCTTCAGAGGCTTATTTCAGAAAATTAAGTAGGTCACAAACCTATCTCTTGAGTATGAATGACTGGTTTAAAAAACAGTTTGTAGAGGAAATAGTTTGGGCAGTAGTGGTATATGCTGAATTACCTTGTTGAATGTTGTTTCTTCCTTTCCTGTTTTAAATGTTTTCTTGACTGAAATGATAGCTGCTCTCATAAGAGGTACTTCTCGGACATAATAACCTTGGATGCTTCACTTGCAAGATCTATACATTTAAAAGGAATAATCACCTTGAAAGAGTTACCAGGGGTTGTCCTGGGTGCTAGCCTTTTTATGCTTCTCTGGCGTTGTGGTGGTGACCTTCCATAGGCATAAGAGGGCCCTGAGGTGCACAGTCAGTGTGGCTGGGTTGTGCATCCCTCCTGTCTGTATCCCATAATAAAGAAGAAACAGTCATTGCTGGCTTGCAGAAGCTTTTTAGGATCCTTGCAAAGAATGTACATTGGAGGCTTTTATGCAGATGAGACAGACTGGTGCTCATCACAACTGAAAGCTTCTGCACTTTCCCATTCAAGAGTATAAACTACAGTGGTAAGTAGTATTTCTCTTTTCTCCAAATGTCATTTTTCTCGTTTTTCCAAAGAACTTGCATAGTGTCTTAATATCTTCCTTATTCTTTAATTTATTCTTAAATTTGTAAAGTACTAACTTCCTAGAGGTAAAAACTACCATATATTTGGTCATAACAAAGACGGGGCCTTAGGGAAATTGTGTAGTGTGGGTGGAATTAAGTCACTATAGTTCAATATTGAAACAATAAAGTAAGTATGTAATGGGAAATAGCTTGAGAGCACATCATTAGTAGGAACAAATGTAAAATGATAAATTCAAAAAGCCTGAGAAAACAGAAAAGAGGAATAAATCAAGTAACTCAGTTTCTAGTTATGACACTACTATTTTCTTCTACAGCACTCTAAAGGGTGATGAACGTAGCAAGAGGCTGATGTGAAGCCGTATCTTTCTTTAGAGCACTCTCACTGGGGCCAAAGTAAGAGGCAATATGCATACTAAAAAGAATAATTTGAGCCAGAATTTTCAAACCTTTGCTTAATTCATTGAAACACCAATGCAACTAAAACAAGTGACTCAAAATAAGTAATAATCAGACTTCTTGAACAGCCTCTGGTTATCTACATTTCTCCCACATAAAATCCAGTCCCATCCAAACAAAACTCAGTATTCTAATTAAACCTGATCTAGAAAAAACCAACCAAATGGAAGTTTCTTATTACTCGTAAAGAAAACTGCTACTCTGGATCTTGGGGGGGGGGGGCAGGGAGGAATTCCTGCTGAGATTTAAAGATACTATGTGAGAAGAAGCTTTTTTTTTTGTTGTAAGAAATTTCCTCTTGCTTCTGATAACTAAGTCTTTCCCTAGTACTTTTAAACTTGACGTAGTTATAATTTTCAAAGCAAATTGCACCCTAATATTGGAATGTTTTTAAGCTTCCAGTTAGAATTTGAGATTGTATTTTCAAAACAACTGTTGAGAAGTAAAAAAAGTAAAAGAAGTAAAAAAAAAAGAAATGAAGGTAATTCAACAGGAAAGTAACATGTGCTGCTTTTTCAGAGGTGTCCAAGCAAATATTGTTTGGTGATTCTCACACTGTTTTGTAACAAGCAAATTAGAGTTTGTGTGTTTCCTTCTTCTCCTAGCCTGGGACAGGAGTACTGTTTCCTGCACCCATGGTTACTTTTTTGTCATTAAAGTCAGCACCATTTCCGATATCTGTTATTGGTTTCATATCCCTTCCTGTAAATTTTCTTTCAGCTGATCAGTTATAGGTAAGTGTTGGGGTGATGCTCAAATAGAGGCAATAAGCATCCACATGGGTGAATGCCATTGATTTTTGTGGCCTCTTTCTGCACAGAGACTAACTGCTACTTCCTTCCAACTCTGTTGCTTTTGCTTCACTTCCTTTCTCAAAGCTAACTTCACTGGGTAAAATTTGAGAAGCATGTTACAAGGAGCTGCATTTCTTCCTTCTATACCCTGTGGGCTAGTTTTAGTAGCAAAAGGTGGTTGCACACTAAGTTATTTTTCTTTAAATACATCTTTGTTGGCTTTTAGTCTTTTTGTGTTTAGAAGTCTGCCTTCATTAATGACATTTAAATAAGATGTGTGTTTATGAGATATGCAATCTACTTTTAAATATTTGAGAGGAGAAAGAAAAGGGAACTAAAATTAATTGGATACATTTAGGAACTGCTTCCTTAGCTATAATTTAAAACCTTTTTTTTTTTATCAACTACGAGCAACATTGTGCAGGTGAATTCCCTTTCTAGTTTTTCTCTTCCTTTGCAATGCTATACAGAATATTCTTAGCTATAGCCACTTGACAAGCTGCCATATAAGTTATGTGGAGGCAGAGTACTACTGGACATATGCGAGGCAGGATTATAACCCCTGAGTACTTATTCATACCTCGTAATAAGCCAAGTACAGTCCATTCCACAATAGGAGGTAAATAATGGGTCTTGAAGCTTTGGCCATATAGACAGTATATGTGAGAGAAAGCTACTTTACAAGTTCTTAAAACACTAAAATAGTCTCTCTTCAATCTGTGCTGAAAGTAAGGTATGTGTTAATATTCCTCCTTCCCTGCTCCCCTTCCCCTGCCAAAGTCAGATAGTAAAATTAAGATGAAGCATAGATTTTGCTTGGAAACATTAGGTAAAACATTTAAAGAGGCCAGCAGTAAAGTCTGAAAACATGCAGTAGCTATTAGCTCAAAGAAATGCATAACTAAGTTAAACAGGTTTAGAGGTACAATTAATAAGTTTCTGGAAAAAACAAAATAGTGTTTTATCTATTACTTCATTAACAAATGTCTACTTGTCTTAAAATAACTGGTACAGATTTCAGACTGAGTTTACTGGGAAAAAAATGAGAGTTGGAACAAAGGTCTATGCTATGTTAATGAAAATTTCAAATTTAGCGATAGAATACTGTATATGTGACTAGGTGACTCTTTCTTGGTTCAAAGCTAACTTTGCTAACCACCAAATGCCTGACGTGTGTACTGTCAGGTATAAATATATATACTGTCAGGTACATAAAAGTATATATATATACACACAAGTATATATATAATGTATATATATATATATACACACAAGTATATATATATAAAGTGGAATCCCCTTTATTTACAGCATTTGCCAGTTAATTCCACTGATGTTTCCATTGTTCTAAATAGACGTTTAGGATGCTGCTATATTTTGCCCTTGAATCTTCCAAAAAGAATTAACAGTAGTACTCAGATGGTGTATCCACTGAACAGCATATCAGTGCCAAATTTATCTAAAATGACATCTTAAACTGGTAAGTGCAATGTGTTTTCAACATGTCAGTTTCAGTTTCTTCACTACTGAGAAAAAAAAAAAGCCATCTTTCCAGGTTTTGGACTGTATTAAAAAAATCAATCACCCACCCACACTTTATTCACAGACCTTAACTAATCAAAATTCTTTCCTTGACAACATACCCTGTTGCTCGATGTGGGCTGAGAGTTTACATCAGCTATAAGAGTGGAAGTTTTATTTGAAAGGAAGGTTTTGGCACAGGTCTTTTATTTCCACACTTCATTAACTTACCTTTCAGGGGAGAAATACTGTTTGTCTCTTGCAACAAGAGACTCGTTTCATCCAGCCTACAATGAAGATTCGCAATTTAGTCACCAAAATGCAACTGCGGGGGAGGGAAGGGAGGAACCACATATCACTTCAATAAACTGTTTTTTTTATAACAGGTTCAGTGTGGTTAGATTACTCATAGAAGCAAACTCTGAAGACAGAAATTAGGGAAGTTACCTGGGCCAGTACCGAGTGACTGAGAATTGGGAACATTTGATTAAGCTGATATGAAACACTTATATGTAAAGCATACTTTACTTAATATTGGTTGCATAAATAGTTCAGCTAAGAAAGAAGATGGAGATGCTTAGAATAGTAGGTTTGACAAGCCTGATGTGTTCATGAAAGTGTCTGCACACACAGCTTAAAAATAATATGATCAGAACAGGGATCCTAATGTCACCATTATAACAAGTTACAGAAATGGAAGAAAAAAACACCTTAACTTTTCTTTGCTAATAAGGTTTGGGTAGTAGTAGCAGCAGCAGAAAAAAAAACATCAAGTTCCCTATGCCTTTTAGTCAAATTTATTGTATAATAACAGTATATGATTACCAGACTGATTACTTGTCAAGTGCCTCTGTATGTGTGTGCATAATCTGGAGGCTGACTGCAAGTACCTGATTGCCAGACAAGTCATGTCCGGTTGTTTGGGTTTTGTTCCTAATTGGATGAAGCTCTTATGCGCACTTGTGCAAATAACTGCAGTGAAAGTCCATTTCACTGGTGGAACCGAAAAATACACTTTGTTACTTTTTCTTGTTTTGCCACAGGGGTCAGACATAAAATGTGTGGAGTCACAGCAAACTCATTTTTGTTTAGCAACATTAAAAAGAATAAAATCCTTCTTCCATTTCTCATTTATTGTTAAAATATTCTGTTGCTGCTAATTGCGCTACTGAAGAGAAGTTCATGAGAAAGGTTAGTCCACATCAGAATTCTGGAGGGAAGGAGGTACTGTCTTCTGCCAAACAGTCTAAAAGATGATGTTAAAAATGGATCTGTGCAGTCTGTGTCCTAAAAAGAACTGTTATAAGGAATTCTGCCTTTTTCTATCTGGTATATGCAGCCAGATATGGTTTATATATACATATGGTCCATATACATTTGTTTTTGACTTCAGTGATTCTGCAGATTGGCTTCACTTGCTAAGCATGACTTCAAGAGGGAACAGCCAGGTGCTGGTGCTCCTCCTGCACAGTGTTATAGGTGAGCGAGAGATGTGGGAAGTGTGCCCTGCAAGGCAGGGCTTCCATGCCCCTCTCATGCCTGTAGAGTAGGATGCCTGCTGTGGCAAAAGTGGAACTATTCAGCACACATTAATTTCAGACAGTTCTAAAAGAGCAGAACTTTTTATTGTGGTTGGTTTGGGTTTAATACAGACTCAGGGTTTAATAACAGTTCCAATTTCACCGGTATGGGAAGAGGGAAATACATTTTTAACCATTTTCCCATTGAAGTTTGGCTCCCTGTGTAATATCAGAACAGGTGGACTATTAGTAGTTTATTTCTTCCATCTCCCCCTCACAGCTCCACAGCCCATCTGGAATAGGCAGGAACACGGTGCAGGGAGACAAAATTTTAGCCCCAGGTCATTCAAGGAAGACTCAGAAAGACAGTTAAGCAGAAGATGTTCAAGTACCACCAACATGCTGAACATGTATTTGTGTCCTATCTTGACTCTTTATGCAGCTCCTGTTCTGCAGCCTCTTGTATCACCTCCCTCCTGGGGTCTTAGTCCCACACTCATGTCCAGGGCCAAGGCATGAGCTGCCTTGGGGCTCACTTCCTCACCCTGCATTTGCGGGGACGCCCATTTTGAAGAGGAGGTAACGGGAACTGACCTCCTGCTTGTGAATGACTAACTGGATCTTCCTCTCATTACTTTAAAACATTAGAGAAAACTGGGTAGTAACATTTCTGTTCAGCTTTCCAGAACACCTACCCTGAGATGAAGGCCAGCTCAGAAATAATGTAAACTTTCTTTATGTGTTTATTATGCCTATTTCTATCATACGCAAACATGAGACTGGGAATGGTTTCATTGCAAAATGAAAAAGGATGTGAAACATTAGAAACACTCTCAATACAGCCTGAAGTATTAGGAAATGAAATGCTGAAGAGCACAAACACAAAAAGTTTTTGTATTTAAGTCTCTAAGGTCTCTTTAGGAAGTTTGCCTTTTTTTTTTTTGTTTTGTTTTTCTTCTTTCTTCTGTTGGCAATGGAATTATTTAATTTTGTGTTGGTGGTTTTGCAATAAGGAATAGGTAGCATATTTTCCTGGCAACCTTGCTTTTCTTAAATGTGGGAAAATACTGTACATTTTTACATTAAGTTGGTTTTCCTCTTCCATGATAATAGAATTAAGACTTGTGAATTTCTGTTGCCTAACTTTGTTGCTTGAACTCTGAGATAATATTCTAGTAGCTGCTCAAGAATGATAGTTCTGAGAATACTATGTGTTCGTGTTAATTTAATGCTGGAAAAGAGTTTCTATTAAAAAAAAAAAGAAAAAAAGAAACACTCTCTGTAAATCCATACACTTACAAATCATTCAGAGCTCTCACTTAAAGTATTTGAACATGGTTATCACGTCACAGGATTGTAGCTAATATGCCCCAATTACTTAGGCATCTCTTATTGTCCATATTTTGTAGTATGAGTTCTCTTTTTCTCCCTTAAAAAATGTTGAAAGGCTAAAATTTTCTATACCGGTCATGAAAATAAAGTTATGGAATAGCTGTTACATATTATATAAAAATATGCTATGCTGTACCAATATTCTGTAGATTTTTTTTTTTTTTTTGCCAAGGGAAACAAAATCTTTTAAAAAAGCAGTTGTGTGACATGAATAACATAGTAAAAATATGGTCTAACCACACGCATTCAAGTGTTCACTGAAAAAGCTTTGTTGCCAAATGCAGCCAAATTCTGGAGAATTTGGGCTCAAAATGAGTGGCAAGAGCATATTGTTCATATAGTATCGGTTGGGATTTTTTGTTTGTTTTGTTTTTTGTTTTTTAATAATTTAGCCATAAACAAGATAGAAGATTTCTGAATGGATTTTGTGAATTGAGAGAGAGATTTTCACACCGAAAATGTCACAACTCAGCCATGTTTTTCTGGGTAGGCACTTTGCTTCCCACAGTGCTGAATGCCTATCCATATAGATAAAATAAAATGCAGCAGAAAAGCTTTATACTGACTTTTAATGGATACAGCATATCCTTATCCACGTATTGATAAAAAGAGGAAGGTGTGATAGTAAGACTTCCTACACTGGCTTAAAGCCTCAGTTTTTCAGAGTTCTTATATATGCAGTTGCATTGCAAATGAAGGCAGAAAGAATTTATAAGGCCAGTTTTATTACCTATCAATCTATCTAAATACTAACATAATAATGTTAGTATTAATGTGATGTACTTTATAGTTAGTTATCTTTCCAGCAACCTATTTCCACAGCACTTAGTTTGTGCACAAACTGGACTGGAAGGAACTATCTGATATTGTTGAGTTCATTCTAATGAAGATTTGCTTCTGTGCAGCACAGCAGGCTATTTGCAGATGGACGTCTTTCAAACTAAAATCAAATGTGGTGGTTGGAAGACTGCTTTGAACTTGAAACTAACTGGAATGGTATGAAAAGTTTGATTTTACCAAAAAAAAAAGAACTATTTGAAATAACTTCCTTTTGCACCCTATCTGCTGTTGGACTCTTTAGTACTCTTGGTCCTGCAGGTCGAGCCTCTGCTGGCCAAGTTTTTTGACTTGCAGACAATACTGCTTTCTTGATTGGGAATCCTAGTGAGCACACACTGCTCATGTAGCAGATATCCTGGTAGGGCATATGTGCTTTTATGTTCTTTGGTACATGATTGTCTGCAAGGGCTGATTGCAGTCTTTAATCTTTTTTTTTGAATTTGGATGATTATATTTTTGAGAGGCATCATTCTTGAAGTTTTACCTTTTATTTTATCCTTTAGCTAGCTGTGAGAAAAATTCTTGAGTTGTAAACAGAGAAAATGTCATATGAAATTCATCAAGAGCAGTAAACGTAAACTTGATAATGTAATTTAATGTGCTTCTGCATTAGCCATTATTTTCTGAGTGCAACTGCAGTTCAGCTCTGAACCCTTACTCATTAGCAGTGCTGTTAGTGACTGCAATAGGACTAGCAACAAATCTTCAAGAAGGAAAAAATAAAACAAATGCTACTGACTCAACAAGTAATTGAAGCTTTTGCAAGCCCAGGATTCTATAAAATTGCTTCTCTGCTGTATCCTTTCAAAAGTTGGAAATTATAATTTTTTTGCCCCTCTGGTGATTTTATGATTTTCCATTTGGAAAATTTTAACTCTTCTTCTTTAGCTTATTAATGGAAGCTGAAGTTGTAGAATGTTTTTTTGTTATTGAACAAGCTGGGTTTATGCTTTTTTGGTGACTGATTATGAAATATTGGAAAATACAGAACCTTCAAGCTTTTGTGTGCATGGGTTATCATTTAACTGCTGTTATCTTCACCATTTTGTTAAGGTGGTAGTTGTGAAATTGTTAGTCTTCAGATAATGTCCTTAAAAGTGTCTGTGATATACCGATACTTCAACTGTTAATTCTTTATGAATAAATATTGATAAATGACTTGCCAAATTTACATTAAATAATTGCAAATAAATAAGAGGTCCCCAAAGCATTTCTTAAAACAGTCCAAATTTCAAGGCTATACAGTAGGAATTGGATAACATTTGAACATATTTTGGAATGCAGACATTAAGAGACCTGACTAAACTCTCCTTATTTTTATAGGTCAGTGATTAACTCCACACAGGTCTCCATTAGACAGGATGTTATCTGCAATGTGTAGGAGTGAAGGCAGAGCTAAACTAGAGGTTTTATGTTAGCAGATGTATGAGGAATGGAATGCATGAGGAAAAAAATATAAAAATGTTTTGTAAAATATAGGTTGACTTTCTGTTATCTGAATCTTATCCTTTGTAATTCTTCTACAGAGAGAGTCTTCCAGTATTAAAGACAAAATTACTATTGGAGGAAAGGCTTTGAACAAAAATAGATGGGAGCCTCTGCCACCTTCTGGTGTTTCTCCCCCCAGTAACTCCCAGAATTTGTTTAACTTGTGGACAAAGAGTCAAATTGGGCCATTGATCAAAACGTGGCAACACTGTCCAAAATGAGAGATGCCAGAATACTGTTAAAGTATAATGTTAATTTAAGAATTTAATTTTGATTTGTGTTTACAATAATCTCTGAAATGCATATTGTCTATAAAAATCCATACAAACAAATCCTTAAAGCTTAGACATCCCTGCCTCATTCTGTATGTACTGCCCCAGCCCCTTCTCGGCCAGGTACCTGGCAAACTCAGGAAGGCCAATGAAGAAATTTAATTGCTTTGACATATTTGTCGTTTAGCCGAGATACACAGGCTTTGTGATGTGACTGAAGTGAAAAAATTGTTGGTATCACAAACTGCTCCAAAATCAGCAAAAGAGAAAACGAAGCAATTCCAGCTCTTGGATGAGCAAACTGTCACTTAAGAGCTGCTGTCCTTGCTTAAAACTAATATGAAACAACAAAATGCACATTTTCAGCAGCCTAGAACCCTAGAGAATTTGGACTATGCTAATTTCCCTGTTTCTTAATGCTAGTTGTGAAGCACTGGGGACTTGTGTTCTAGCAGAAGAAAACATTTAAATATTCTTTTCACTTCCAAGAGGTGAGTAATTTTGCTGAGGTGGCTTAGGGTGGCTTTAAACCTAAATATGCAGAAATACTGTGCTGATATCTTTACTCTCCGTGTTCCTTCCAGCCCTTTGGGGCTTATGCCAGGAATGAGATTCATTCAATTGCAAAGACTCTGGTCAAGCACTTTTTGGCACAAGTTTGGCACTAGAGAGCTAGTGGCTTTTCTGCAAGTTGCTTAGGAAGTCACAATGGTGCTGCAAGCAGGCCCAGGAAACAAAAGTGTTTTGGGGTGAAAGACAACATAGAGAAGCATGAGAGCCTGAGGGATCCTGGGTGTGAAATCATGACTGCTTTATTTTGAGTGTAGTCACATCTGAGGGCACTTGGGCATTTCCAGGGAGAGATGGCTATTGCCTACTTGTGGGAGTAAAGGAAGTAAGAGGTGGAGAGATGAAAATTGGTGCTGGTTGATTGTTCTGCATTCTTACCCGCAGCGGGGCTGTAGGATGGGTTTTTCTTGCCCATGCATTTTTCATTTTGTCTGGGCAAGGCTGACATGGATCTCACAAAGTGTAATGTGCATAGCAAATGAATTCAGGGAATGAGCCTGTGGTGCTAGCATAATTAATTTTCTTGTCATGTTGCATTGCCCAAATTGTAAACAACAGCACAAACAGCTGGTAAATTATTCAGTTTCTCTTGCACATAAGAAAGGTGGAGATAGGAATTTTCCTGGCTTGACTAGCTGTTGCGGCTTCTTCACTGTACTCAGACGTTGTTAAAGATTTTCTGCAGGTCAGGAATATTGAAGCACAACTATTCCAACACAGTTCTTGTTAATTATGAGTATTTAGATTATAGAATATAGTATTTCCTACTGTCCACTTCCTGAAATTATTTTAACTCCTTAATTTGCCTCCTGGAAACCACAGACATAAGACTGCAAACTTAAATCTTATTGCTAATGAGACTATGCTAAATTTATCTCTGAAAGCAATATAGGTGGCAGCTGCCTGCATAAAATCTGGAGGATAAAGTTTTTTGGTTTATATCTTATTCACCTTATCACTGTAACTTTCTCTTTCAAGTTAGACTGATAACATCACCAGTCTGTCTTTTGAAATTTCTGGGTTTATTATACAAGGATAATTAGGCTTCAAGTTGGAATTACTTTTATGTTAAGAAATCCAACCACATACCCTCCTCCCTTCAAAAAAACCCCAAGCAAACAGCAACAACAAACCCCGTAGAGAAAAAATAACAGACTCCAAACCCATGAAAGCTCCCACAGGGAGAGCAGGAAATATGCCTTTCTATTTATGGTGGTGTTATACATTTAATTGCCAAGTTCTAACAAACACAAAATATTGACATCCTAGTTTATGCTTTGGCTTTTAACTCTATTTTCCCATAGTATACAATCCTAGTTAGAGACAATCAATAAATCCTGGACTTTTTCAACATGTTTCACTCCAAGTAGACACAAGTTCATAGAAACAAATCTTTCTGTGGCAATGGGTCTATTTTGGCAAAACTTTTATTAAAAGGATCTTTTAAATTCTAGCATGGAGGTACTATCCATTTCCTGTGCCTGAATAGCCTCATATTACCCTTTATTTGCAGTTTTCATTTGGAACTCTAGTGACCCTGGTACCTGGAACTCAACAGCATTTTCTGTGTTGCAGGCGAATGCTGAAGTTTGCCTGCTGTGTTATGTTACGTGCTTTTGTTATGGTGCATACAGGAAACAAATGTCAAAAATTTGCTAAGTAGAGGTCTGGTTTTGCAGGAAGTTTTAATTTTAATAAGGACAAATGCAGGAGAGACCTTCCTACTAATATGAGACTCTTACCTATCCTTTAATTTTATTACATTGTCAGAATGAGTAGGTGAAGGGTTGATGTTCTGCAAAATGTGGCAAACCTGAAGTGTTACAAGAAATCTGCTGTAATTTGGTGTATTAATGGCATAGTCAATGTTGGACGTAAGAGTATATTTCTGTAACCATGTGTTTCTTTCTGCATTTTCCTCACCCTGAGGAAGCCTAAGTACATTTGACTGCTTACTGTAAACAGCTTATTTGTGGAAAAACATGCCTACAGTTATAAAGCATCAGCATTATGCATTGTTCTTCCTTTAAAATCCTGTGAAAAGAAATACCCTCCTGCAATGTTCTGTCACATTTGATTCCCCTGCTTCCCTGCAGACCACAAAATGGAATTGAAAATTCGCATCTACATTTGTAAAAGAGCATCCCTGCATCCTTTCTAATTCCAGTGCTGCCTGATCTTACTCTGCAGGTGCCCTGAAGTAGGAGACATGGTTGGGAGCCCTGTGCCATGCAGTTCTTGACATAAGAGGCTGTGCAGCACACTTACAAGGCCACAATGAAAAGAGCTAGGGAATCTGAGATTTCACTGTCTAAATCTTGAACTCCAAGTGTATTAATCTTTTGTTAGACATAGTAGTAATCCACATCTTTTTGTTGCATTTATACAGCTTCACATATTGCTTATATTTTTCCTCTGAAATGTACTTTTACCTATGAAATATTATGGATACTAACAGGTCTGAAAACCCTATGGGTTCACCAGAAATTATCTTTTAATATGATGCTCACAGGTACATGTGATTACTTAGGTCATATTTCTTAAAATATTTGTGTTGTGTGAGGTTAGAAAACATTCTATGATATTAGTCTTGTTATATTGGCATGCAGGACCATCACGGAAGTATGTTTGACCTCAATGTTGTGTGTTGATTAGAAAAGTTACAAACACCAGATATTGAGAGGAAGACATAAAGGCCTATTACATGCAATATTGCAGTTTTGTTAAGACACTAAATTCTTTCCTAACATACACAAATAAACTATGTCCAAGGCTGCATTTTTTTTTTTTTTTGTTTGTGAAAGATCTGGAAGATGAACTCTAATCTTGTGTCTTGAACTGTGGCTTTTTCTGAAGACACTCTCAAACACCTTTTAATCTATATTCATTGTTGTTACAATTTGCAGTGGAAGAAGAATGGGCATCTGCTTTTCAGTTCAGTATTTTCATTCTTACATTAGTAGATGTGTGTTAAGTTCTCCCTTTTCACAGGTTCAGTTTCACAAGGTTTTTTTCTTTTTTTGGTTTCTTTCCTGATCTGTGTCACAGAGTATAATCCTTGCCAATGAAAATAGCATTGAAAACCCATAAAATACTGAGCCAGTTACAGTGGGAAAGTGAAAACACAGTTCTAACAGAAAGTATACCTTAGAAGTGTTCATACAAAAGATGTTAGTTTATTGGTATATTTGGACATGCTACAGGGAAGTACATAAAGAAGTTAAATATACAGGTTGTGTTTATAAAGCTGTGAAGTTTAATGACATAAATTTTAAGGGGAGAAGTCACAGCAGATGGAACCTTATAGGGAAAAGCTACCGTACAAATACTTGTATCAGTACCACCAGCTGTCAATATGTTTTTGGATCTATTTACAGAGTCACTTATCTCCCCAATTAAGAATAAGCAAATCATTAGGCAGACAAAAACTTTACTTTAAACAAGTATCTAATAAAATTTAACTTAGTCAAGTGGCAATATTTCAGATTACGTCAATAGATTTATGCCAGTCTACCTGCCTAAGATTCAATACAATTTACCTTTCTAAATGAAGTCTGCTGACTTCAGTGGGCACAATCTACTTAATATGGAAGACACAAAACACCACAGGCCCTTGCATATAGTAATCCCAGTAGTCTTTTTGCATTCCTAAGATTGCTTTTGAGTAACTAAAAATATCTCTCTTTGAATTGTTACCTCTAGTCATCAGTACAGCTCAACTCATTCAGATGGTGTCTCTGATGTTGTTCTGCCCCATGCTGTGCTTACTGTCAGCACTCAGTATTAAAGCATTATGTATTTGAAGAATTGTTCCGTGAGAAATTTCATTGAATTGATCAGGCCATTTTTAATGTGATGGAACATTGAATATTTATGCCTTGAAAAATGCAAAAGCTAGATAATGTAATGTAGTGGCTATTACAAAACTTGCTCCTTTCAATCTTGCAATAGGTGCTCTTTGTTTTAAAGCCACCTTGGTTCCAAATGCAGGCTGGGAAACATGTTCCATGTAACATGGAAATGCATTGTTGGAAGAAATTGTTAGTCTGCATGGAAAAGGCACAAATGATGAAATGCAGTAGGAAGACAGGGAAAAGGCAAAGCTTGTGCTTCTCTCTTAACATATGTGTTGCCTGAGGGGGGAAATAGTGGGAGTAACGTGTGTGTGTGCCTATATGCATGCATGTAAATCCAAAAAACAAATGTTTGATGTCTTGTTAGTAACTCATCAAGAGCAATTTTTGCAATACTCTCTTCCGTTCCTCAGTATTTATGTTGTTTTGTATTCAGGTATTCACCCTTAAAATTAATATAGTAGCTTTTACAGTAGTTCTGAAAAAAGAAGACTGGAATTGGCCAGAGTTCCCTGGAAGTGTTCTTGTCCACTTTTATTTGTTCCTTCACTTTAGTTTTTCAGTCTGTGCATGTGACTTTTGCCTACTTCCTCTATTCTTCCATATATATTGTTCCGTGTGCACAGGATCTATTTTTTGTATTGCTAGCTCCAAACTGTGTCCATATGGCAGACCACTAGATGCTACTAAAAATTCTTTGATGTGAAAGCAAGAAGAGCGCAGGTCCAGAGCATGGTCCAACACAAAAGCAGTTGCAAAAGTGGCAGGCTAGAGTTTGCATAATCAGCATTATCAAAACTGCTGAAAACAGAGGCAGAGATGTGGGTGATGGGGCAGATGTCCTTTGCTGAATGTGAAATGAGAAGAGATCCTTATAAGGGAAAGAAGACACAAACAAATTTTAAAGTAAGTGATTTCTAATGATCTTATCTGCTCAAGTTTTCCACATACCAGTTTCCAGCACTGTCACTGAAGCACAGTGTATTTGTATTGCAGATAGCTTATATTTTCAGATAGCTAGCAAATACAAGCTAATACCTGGCTTTCACCCATCCCCTTCCAAGTAAGAGAATTGAAAGCCACTGCTGTTAAATTGGTTTGGCAAGTCTGCAAGGTGTCCAAACACTGGCTTTGCTGCTCTACTTTTTGTATGATCTTCAAAAATCCCTAGATTCTTTTGCTTCCTAATTCTATAAATGATCTTAATGAATGCATTACTATCAGGCAGGAGTACTGTGTGTGAAAATGTGAAGTGCAATAAATTACTGAGTATTACAGCTACATGATATGGTACCCTGATTATTTGGTTGGTCTCTCCCTCTTTGCTTTTTTTAAACCTAAATCCTTGTTCTTCATTACTTAAGTACTTTGTCTTTGTAGACAATTTTCAAAGCACAATTAAAAGTATTCTTAAGTAATTTGAGCTGAAGTACTTTTGATGTTCAGTGAGAATCAGTTTTGTTGCTCATCTTTGTGATGATAAGCTCATCTGCTTATCAACAGATATACTCTTGTTTAATGGGTTGGACTTGAAAAACTAACAAAAAAAAAGGCAAAAGAGAAGTTGGACTCCCTAAATACCAGCCAGTCTTGTGTAGCATTGTTATGTGTGTCTGTTATTCAGAACTATGTAATGTGAACTCTGGTAAATTCAAAATGTTGTGCAGAACATATTTTTCCTATATGTAGTTTATAACTTGTTAAGAAATTACGAACAAGTTTTACAGTCATACTGTCTGGGATAGGGGGAATCAATAGAATTTTCAGGAATTATGCTTTCTGCTTTTTATTGTTTCTCCTTTGTTAGTAGCCTTACAGTACTATAATCAACTTCACACCACTTTGCTTTACTAGAATAAAACTAGTATCTTTAATTTTAGGCTCTGCTAGAATTTTAAAATAAATTATGCAACAGCTGCCCAGTCAGGAATGTTTTTCACTTTGGTGGCAAATCTAAATACAGCGGGGTTGAAAGCAATCCATCAGGAGTTCTTGGAGTTCATGCTTCCCATCAGTCTGTTTCAATGACACTGTCAGGTCCTAGAGATAAAGGAGGTGTACCCTAACAAGCATTATTTCCAGCCTCTTTGACTAGATACAGCTCATTACTTGAAGTAAAAAAGCCCCTATTGGCCCAGACCAGATATCTTTTCTGTGGTGCAAGTTTGAAGACTGCATTCTGTCAGTAGGTCAAATTTTTTGTTCTTCCAAGACGTATTAGCTCAGTTGCATGTATGCAAAAGAGGTGTTTTTCCAAAATTGATGGTGAGAAATGCCACGAAAAGAAAAGTTTTCTTTTGCCTGAATGTTGATGCTGAGAAATATTAACATTCATTCTTTATAAGCATAAGTTTTACTTTTGGTATTTCTGATATCTGATAGAGTTGGTATGACTAGAGAGTGTAGTGGGCTAGGGGTTGATGGAGTGGCACTTGCATAAATGATAAATCAACTTTATCCAAGCCATGGAATCTTGAATACCTGTGACTTTTTATCCAAACTGATAAAGTAGACTGATATTGTTACAGGGTTATCAAATCACATGTAAAATTACAATAGCAAGCTTATAAAGTGCCTTTCTAGTATGTGCTGAAGAATAAAAAGCTGTCTTCTGGGGAAAGTCAGTTGAGAGTTTGGATAATAGTAGTATTATACTGCTGAAATTGTAGTATCCTTGAAGGATGTGATATGGAGTGCCTCAAACATAGCAAAAGTTATATTTCACCTTACATTTGACAGAGAATGAAGAGCTGTAATGGAAAGGTAGCTCTGACACAGATAATTGAGTTTATTCTTCTTGTACACAGGAATCTAAATTAACAAGTTGCTTGTGTTACAGTGCATGTATACGCATCACAGAAGGACACGCAAAGATAAATTAATAAGGATAGAGGTGAATTTACTGGAAATTAAATTAACAAAACGTGAAAGATAACTGCAAAATAAGAGTATTTTATTGGATTATGCATAAGCTACTAGCTTGCACTAAACAATTTCACTCAGAGAAAGAGCGAAAGGAACTACAAAAATATGAAAGAATAGATGGTTAAATAAAAAGAAGAAAACAAGCAATGGAGTCTTGAATTAGTCTCCAAAATATAGACGATTGATTAGGTACACCAACTGTCATGAAACGAAATATGTGGACAAAGAGTGAATGATGATAAATGATATGGAATCTGAGCATACGAGGAACAAAAAGAATTCCAGCTATGCGTTCAGTCTGGTCTAAAGGAAAGTGTGTTTATTTTTTTTTTTTACCCTTATCTGGCTGAAAAAAAAATATTTTATCAATATAGCAACTAAAAGTACCAGAATTTGCATCCTAGTATGGTGCATAAAATTCAATAAAAATTTCACATAAAAAAGGGTTGCCTGAGGAACTGTTCAACCTACTGGCTCTTGATCTGTATAGCACATTTCAGAGCACTCAAAGGATTGCTTCAAAGTGAGGAAAACTAAAGCTGTGTATTTGTATGGTGGCTGAAGGTAGAGAGGAACAATCAGTCATTGATCCCTTGTATAGTTTTTGAATATTTGATATAGGATTCAGTGGTGAAGTATTAAAAGAAGGTGTTTGTAAAAGAAGAAATAATTGTACTGCTAAACAACCAGAAAATAGAGTTAGTTTGAAAGGGTCTGTCTCGTCTTCTGGGCTGCAAATTTAGCTGATGCAGGCTATACTCTTGATCTAAGTGTTTTTTTAGAAAATATAAGCTGATGTAAGTCAACATTTTGATTATGAAATTAGAATGATATGGAATTCAACTAGGATTAAAACCTGGATAATTTTCAAGTAGGAATCACTGTCAGGGGGCTGCCTTGTTGGTTCTTACAGGCTGTGATACTTGATGTTGTTTTCACTGTAGTTAATAGAAAGTAATTGTTAAAACTTGCATGTGACACAAGTGAGCAATCAATGCAACAGGATGATGTGAAGTCATATGTTCAGAACTGAGGCTTTTAGTGGGTTGCAGTGAAAAGAAGGACTTACACAATAATTAGCTGTAGAAAGAGAGGGCTTTTCCAGTAGGAATTGTGGTCATCCTTCATGACTCTCTTTGTACGTGGAGCCCTGTGTCAAATCCTGGGGTGATAATTCCAGGAGAATCTCAAAAGGGAATGTCCATCTAATGGGGGAAAAGGACTAGAGTCGTTTCACAAAATCAGGTAGTTCAGTTTAGCAAATCACTCTAAAACTTTCTGCTAACACTCGTCTCCCCCTCCTCTTTTTTTTCTTTCACTTTAATAGAGAAGATAACATATCACTCTTAACAACGTGTGGGTTGAGGTTGGTCTTCTACTGCTGGCAATTTTGAAATAAGAATTATTTTTTTTTCTTAATGTTGAATGTTAGCCTAAATGTCACCAAACTATGTTTCTGTATTCAAACTCTCATTTGTGTTATCTGGGAGAGCAAACTGTGCACTAAGAGTGGTACACTCTATCTTTTATATCGATGTGAGCCACCCCAATATCAAAACCAGCAACTCATTTCATCTAAACAAAATAAGGTTCGGAATTATGCCTAAAGGTGAAATCCCATAAGTAAGAAACAGCTAGCTTTTGTCTTTTTGTCAAAAAAGCATATAAAAATGCCCTTCCTTTTGACTTCATAGAGTCAAGTTAATACAATTCTGTTTGTACTCTCTTGTTTCTATGGAAACAGTCAGTCTAATTTTAGGGAATACTCTTCACTCCTACCATTCAGTTAAGCTTTACATAAATCTATGTAGTACTACTGGTGTCTGTTGCACTGTCATCTGGGAAGCTCAAAATGCAGTTGGAGAAAATGTACACTTTGGATATGGAGAATACAAGTGAACTTTTCAAAAAAAAAAAAAACAAACCAAATTGAAACAAAATAAACAAACACAACAAATCAAATAAACAAGAAATCCAAGCTGTATGAAGAAGCGCTGTGTTTGATTAAATGTGCTGTCACTGGATTTGTGTGAAATAGTATTAAAAGGCAACTCTAGCAAGAAGTGGATCTCATGTAACTCAGATATGTAGGAGACCTCTGCCTTCTGGATTTTTAATTTTGAAACAGTTAAAATACACAGTGTCACATGCACATATGGAAATGAAACAGAAAGGCAAATTGGAAGAGAAAGGAGCAAGATCTCTGCCTCTGCCAACACTGAAACGGGGACTGTCATCATAAGGTGCTGTCAGAATTTGCTTAGGAAGTTGGTGCTTCCAAAGATTAGGGACATGTGAGAGAGGTTTAAAAGTTCTGTCTCTAAGAATGGCTGTGTCCCAGGATTTAGGTCAAATTAACAGCTCTACAAATACTTCTGCATGCTTTAGCACAACTGATGATATTCAGGACACAGCATTAGGGAATGTATGGAAAGTATCTATGGCTTCAAATACTTCATATTGACATCAAAACATCTGTATGATTGAATCTAATAGGAATGGATATAATCTGCACAAAATTATATTCATGGAGATTCAGTGCCATGAAGAGTAACTAAGCCAATTACTGAATCTGAAAACAGTAGGGGGGCTAAAGAAATTATTGTGTGCATATCCACTTGTTTTTGATTTGTGGCAGAACCCAAAACAGCTCTCAGCAACCTTGTGTTGCCTGAGATAAGTCAACCTACATAAGTATATGTCGGTTGACTTAGGCAGCAAACAAGTGCTTATCTGTACACTGCATATCTGTTTGTAAATATGTTAACAAAGCTCCTTCAATTACTTCTCTAACAACAATCAACAACTGTAGAACATAAAATCACAATGTATTATTAATTATTACTTGCTTAATCTAATCACATTATTGTAGAACTAGCTGTGCTTATTCTCTTTCTTGTTCCCCTATTTTTAATTATATTATGAAGCAAGAGGAATTTTTATGACTGATTTTTTTTTGGTTCTATTTTCTCTTGGCTTTGGTCTTGGAATGCTATTCTAGATGTATGAATATTTATGAATGGCAAATATATCATATGGAAAATATCATTATAGAGCATGCAGATGGAAAACGATCTTCACAGGAAAAGCATTCATGCTGCTGCACTTAAATTTGCTAATAAAGAATCTGGGATAACTTTTACAATACGCTTTGGAAAGTTAGCATAGATCCCAAAATACATGCACTGAATTACTCTTTCCTTGAATTGATGTGAACATAGTTGCTCATTTAGATTTACATTTAATAAACTGTAGTATTAATATATTCTAGCTAGAGATTAATTTACTGTTAACATTTTAAGGTGGGACTATGTGAAGCTTCTCATCCTTAGAAGTAACTTGGTCACTTGGAAGAGTACTTCCCATTTAACAGGACTCGGGAGTGTTTAAATGTTTTAACATGTTTTTCAAAATACTTTGAGTGAAATGGGACCGTCTCTCCTAGTAGGAGCAGACCTTAAATTTTCTAAAAGATAAAATTATCCCAAAACATTAACTGTTTAGAATTTAATCTACTCCCTACACTGAATAGGGGTTTTGTATGTAACCGCAGAGTGTTCCAAATTGGCATAATGAGGCCCGTCATACCCAGCTTAGAGATTTATCTGGTTTACACAGTGACATGAAGTAGCATTTATACTCTGACCACTGCAGTGTCTTTAACTGTACATTAAGTCAATCTATATTAAATTGCTTCTAGAACTGCCAAATAATTGTTTTTAAAAAATAATGTTCAACAGTTGTTCTGTTTCTAGTTGTCTGGTGGCCATGAGTCTTTTCCTGCTTTCTGCTCGTGCTCTAACAAAACCAATTTTTCTATACATGTCAGCAGACCTGTTGGAGTGTTTTAATTCGTGACTTGTGAAATACATCTTGTTAGAAGCAGGAAAAGCTACCCCCAGAAGAGTACAGTTGGTGGCAATGCAAGAAAGACAAAGGAACTGGCAGCAGAACAACACACTGCTGGGAAAGCACCTGTGCTTTAAAAAATAGTGTGAGGAGGGAAGAAAGAGCCGTGTGTGAGGTAGAAGCTGTGGCTCCTGACTTACACAAGATCAAAATAATAAATTAAAACACTCATAACAATTTTAGTTCATTTATTCAGTTCTACTGCTTCCTATTTTGACAGGGTTAGTGGGAACTTATTCTTTATAGAGGCTGCCAGAAATGTACTCTAGCCTGGATGTTTAGAGAAATCTTTAGAACACATGCTGAAAAGCCTAACTTGTGTGCTGACCTACCCTGTGTTGCCTTATGCTGCTCTTCTGACCAGTCTCATTAAGTCATAACCATCTCTGAAGTATATATAACTCTCAGCAAGACCTAGCTGGATGTTTGATCTATTCTGGTGCCTTTATTCCTTTTGATGTTTCCTGACAACATGCATGGAGGCTGCTTCCTCCAAAATGATGTATTTTCTAAAAGAATCAGAGTTGTTTACTTTTTGTCATAAACTTGTATGTGTGGTGGGTTACCATGGGGTAGGGCTTACATAACTTTACAAGCTCTTGGTTTCCCAAAGAGCACCTTGCCAGATAAAGCTCTGGAAGGAGCCTTAATTTTTCTCCAATGGCTGTGATTATAGTCTCAAGCACTGTGGTAACAGTACATTGAAGGAAAATTTTCTTTAGCATCCCATATATGAAAAACCTAACATAGGGTGGCCCCAGTTGCAATGTCAGTTTTACAAATAAAAGCAGAAATGGAAACCATTATGGAAGGCAGAAAAGAGCCTGATGTTTTTAATCTGTCATACAGAGATGTCCCATGGAAAGACTATTTCACACCTTCCACCCACTCTTAGGACATTAGATTCACTTTGAGAAAATGTGATTTGCTTCAAAATCATTAACTGTACCACTAAATCTAACTTGTTTTGTATTTTTTGTATTTTGAGGAACTCCCCACTGTTTAATTGTATCTTTATTTTGAGAATAGACTAGAAAGTAACTTGTCAAGACTAACTGGCTGAATTTCTCAGTAACTGAAAAGGAGCCCTTGCAAAAGGAATGGATTATTTGTAAGGTGTAGGCATGTGACTGAATGTGGTAACATCACAGCAACAGAACAACTCAGTGATCTTTCTTTAGCTACAGTAGAAAATGTAAGTGTAATAACTAATATGTTTTCTCACCTTTGATGCTGTATCTTAGGAATACATAATAATTTAAATTTGTTCCATGTATGGTTAAATCTTTATGGTTCTATGTGTTGGAAACATAAACTAACCCATAAGTATAAGCAAATTAATAATTTAGGTGAAACCTAGCTGTTAATGTAATTTTTCAGAGAAAAAAAAAGGTGAAACCTGGTGATAATTTAAGTTTGTAGGCTTTGTTTGGCTTTAGTAGCATGAAATTGGTGTCTGATCAGAACTGAATTCAGAAGATTTTCCTCTTATGAAAGAAAGTGAAAATAGCCTTTTAATTTCATTTTACACCCTCCCCCCAATTTATTCTATTATCTTTTATTACTTTATGCAAAAAAAAATCCACATTTCCTGCATATTCTTATACCTAGAAATAGTAAATTTAGAGCAAAATTAAAGGCCCAAACCTATATCATAAAGGCAACTTTTCTTGTTTGCCTAACAAGTGCATGGTTAAATTCAGTTATGTCATTCATGTGTAAAAATATTAGACCATTTCACTTTACTATATTTCCCCAATAAATTGTGCTCCACATTTCACCATATTCTTAATGTTTTCAGAGGAGTACTACAATAAATTTTACTTAAAGAAACATTGTGTACCAAGCTCAGAAACCACGAAATGGAATAGCATTAGACTAGACAAGAATGCCTAGCATGGAATGATACAATCATTCTCTTAGTAGCATGGTTCACAGTCATTCTTGGCTAGCTTATAGACCTAAGAGTATTTTTGTGTTAGCTGGAGAATTTCTTACTAAAGTCTGTTAACAATCAGGAAAACTGTTTGCAGTGCAAGCATCTTACCATGTTTGCAGTACATCAGAAAATCCTGATAGATTTTCAGTTGCCATCAAAGAAAAAAAGTAGCTCTTATAAAGCCATATATTTATTGTGAATCTCACAGATTAGAATGGAACAGTTTATAAACTTACAGAAATAAGAGATGGGAGAAGGCTGGTTTGTTCCTTACATGGGAAATTTGAACACAGAGTAGCAGGTCTGAATAGCTTGCTATTATTTTCTTTGCAATTATAAACAGGAATGTAAAAGTGAAATATTTACCTTTCCAAAGGGCAGAATGATGGGTTATTATTTTAACTGTCTGTATTGTCACAAAGCACTCATCATAATACCCAAAGAATTCATGGGCTGATGGTACAGACCCACAGCTTCTCTATAAGGCCTCCAGCCTTGGTATTAAACATAACGTAAATATGTCCAGCATTGACATTTTAAGCTACATAACTGAAAAACTGTAACACAAAACACATCCTGTCTTTTTCTTCTAAGGGGACTAAGAGTTATGTATGTGTCTGAGAAATATTTTAAGGTAATTTCCTTCTACCTGAACATGGGCTGGAATTTTGAAGACTGAAGGGTTGCTGTCTCTGCTGTCCTTGCCCTGTACATACTCAGATAAATAATATACATGCAAGTTATTATGTCATTATAATTTGAAAGACTCCTCTAAATGAAAATGATGGGTGCCGTCTTTCAAGCTACCAATTGTCTGTCTATTAAAACAAAAGATTTTAATACATGCATTTCTCCTCTTTACAGGTAAATAAACACATACTGAAAAGTAACAAATTAATAGAGTGCCATGTGATAAACAATGACACCCATAGTAACTGTGGTGTCCCTTATAGCTAATTTTCCAGCAAGATTTGCTTTTAGCTAGAAGGATGGCATTCTGCTTTCATCCCGGTTGTCCTGTTGCTACAGGGATGTTTTGCATATGTTGTGTGGAAAGCTGACATGTAGAGAAGCCAGCTTCTACATTGCCTTTCAGCTATCTTAACTGTGGAGAAAACAAATGAGGTTTTAATCCTTTTGAACTGTTCATTGGAAAGTGACAGTGTGCATTTAGGTGAAAGAGTTGGTTTTGGTTTGGGGTTTGGAGTTTTTTCTTGTAATAATGCCAATAAAGAAGTTGATTCTGGGGAGTCTTTATCATTTAAAGTATTTCGAAAGCTGACATTCCAGTTCCCTGGATAAAATCAAATAGAACTGACTGACAACATAAGTGTTAGGGAAATCATTCAAGAATCCTACTGTGTGCTGAAGTGAGTGTCTACGTGATCTATATTTACTGCATAGGAAGAGAAATATGCACGTGTTTAGCTAATTTGTGTCTCTGTCATGAACATCTAACAGTTTGATTTCATATTTCTAAAGGTGATTTCTAACAGCTTGATTTCGTATTTCTAAAGGTGATTTCTGCCCTTGTAACCATTTCCATTGTGAAGTGGGTTGGTTTCCAAGTTGTTGGACAATTTCATGCAAGAGTATAATGTTCTAACCCTCTTAATTTGCTTTTGAGAATAGAGAAACTATTTCATATACTTTTTTTTTCTTTTTTTTTTTTCAGAAGACTAGTTTAGCTAAGAAAATCCTTCTCACTGGATAGACCTTAGTGCATTGAGCTAGACAGAATGCAAAGTGCTGTCCCTGAGTGACCAGCCAGACATAGATCTTAGGATGAGGTTCTACTATAGTCCTCAGAAATGCACTTCATTTCCAAAGCACAATGTCAAAATGAGTCAGAAGGAAGCAAAAACATTTTCAGGGTTTATTTTGAACGAAATATTGAAGAACTCTAAATGAATGGATTTGGCTATTAAAGTGTCACTTTAGAAAAGTGTTGAAATAAGATTTCTTAAAGTATTTGTTGAAGGAAACGGAAATCTGCATCTGAGGAAAAAGTCACTAAAAAAAAACAAAAATTTCTGGTTTGGGGTGCTTTGTTTTTTTCTTTTTTCTGTCTGTTATAGCATCTATGTCCAGAGCTTTCACTGCACTTCCATATAACCACAGCTAAATTATTCTGTGTTGAGGTTTCCACCTTAGCTCTCTCCTGGTCATCACAGCACATGGAAGCTCTACTGGGACGTCCTTAAGAGAACTTTTGGAAACACTGTGATTACTGGTGCCTATTCTATTAGCAGGAGAAACAAAGAGAAAATTTCTTTAACTAAAAGTTTTAGCATGCTACTAACGGTTCTAAATTAGAGGTTGTGATTTCTTAATTCTTAGTGGAAAGTCAATCTGGGTATCTTTTACTTAATAAAAATATTAGTTCTGTTCAATTACATTTTTAAAATCTGCAGTCAGTTATATAAAAGATAACACTGAGATCTGCAAACTAGATGTACTTTGTTCTAAAGCCAGGCTATAGACATTATGCTGTGTTACACCGAAAGTCACCTCAAGACTTATCTCTAATTCCATGCTCTCATACAGTTAAGAACAGTTTGTCCCCTTTTGAAGTAAAACCCTATGTAAAGGTAGAAAGCAAAACACTTAGTTGCCTGAAGTCCTAGTAGTTTAGGGTTTCTTAGTGGGTTTTGGTTTTGTGGATTTTGATTTTATTCCCCCTACACCCTTTTATGAGTTGAGTCTCATTTGGACAACGGAAAAACTCAACTTCAGTAGTGTTAACATCATGAAAATTAGATTAGGGTTTCAGTATGAAATGTGATATGAAGCAAAAGGGGAAAAAAAATTAGTTTTTACCAGATTCCCTTTATGAAAGATAAATTAGCTTGAAAGAGAAATTCTTATCAGGGAGGTATCTGTGATATTTTCCCACAGAAATCACAAGTGATGTCTATGAGTACTATGTAGGTGTAGTGATAGTTTACAACTTGAGTAAGATTTCTTTGTATATGACAAGGCTGGGACCAACTGAGAAGATTTTAGGTTCTGTTTTCAGGATGTGTGTAAGTTTACATGCATTTATGCATGGGAGACACAAACATTAATGGGTTTTAAACTATGCATTCAGATTTTTATTTGGTTATAATTGAAAAAATCACAGTAGCCTAGGATCCTATACACTTCACTAAGCTAATGTTAAGCTAATTTCCTTTATTAGTTTTTATTTGTTCAGTTACAAAAAATGGAAATGCTCAAAAAATATCATTCCTGTTCACACATTCCACTTGTTTCAATACAAGAACATGCAGGCATATTTCTGTAGCTAAAGAAAATTTTCTTGCTATAAGAGTAGCAGAATCTTGTCTGATACAAGATGAACAAATTTCACCATTTCCTATGGCCAGCATGTTGAGACATGTAAATATCTAAATTATAGTTTGTGTATATGTATCATCTAAGAATACCTCATATGTTTGCTGGAACAGGAATGAGATGGGAAAAAAAAAAATAAATTTAGAATACTATACTGTAAATATTTTTTTTTTCCTAAAGGGTCAAAAACCTTTGCAAAATACTTCAAGGAAAGAATTTTCCAGAAGAAATCCAGCTGCATTCCTATTTGATGAGACTGAAGAAAAATGAGGTAGTGCTGATTCTATAAATTTATGGAGGAGGAAAAGCAGAAATCCTCTTTACTATATTTTCTGAAAGCTTGAGAAAAGCCAAATGGGATTCTCAACTACTTTTGGTTGAGTCAAAGGCCTTCTGAACTGGGCTGGAGACAGAAATGTGGGCTTGCCACTGGTTGGTAATAAATAAAAAAAAAAAGGGAGAAGGATCCCTTCTTTACCAAATATGTGTGTTGAAGTGAATCCTGCTGTTCATCTTCACAGCAAGCCACATTATATCATTAGCATACTTCTCATCAGCCAGTGGGTTTTACAGATGAAGAGCAGGTTTATTTCTTTTTCTCTGAAAAGAGTGGTTGAGCAAAGACTTAAATATACACAAACCCCTTATTTTTGTTTGCTAATGTAAACAAAGAAGGAAATAACAGGTGCAAAGCAGGGCTGTTAGTTAGTCAGCATTTTACATTAAATCACTCCCCCTCTGCTTCACTCCCTGAACATCTCTGACACCCCTGCTGAAAACAAGCATTTCCCAAAGTCAGTCTGTCAAAACATTTGGTACCTGCAACAGCACTATCAGTGCTGAGATACATATGTGCAGAGAGTTTTAAACAAAGCGACATGCCTCAGCCCTTTAGAGCCAAAAGCTGCAGCCACCTCATGTGTGGATGCATTCAGGTTGTGCTCTGGAGGCTGTCCAGCACTGGGGAAAGTGATGTTTTGCAGCCGCGGCTGCAAAGAGAAAATGTGCAAAAGGCCTACCTGAGCTAGCCCAAAGTGGGCTGCTTCACATGCCCCTGCCAACAAGTGGCGGTGGCAGCTTGGTGTTTGGTGCTGTAATGAAGCTGGCAGGTCTGTTCAGTACTCTCTTGTGTGACTGCTTGTTCTGCAGTTTAGGCTGCAGCATTGCAGTGCTGGGTTATCTGAGTTAGACTAGCTATATTCTGTTGCAGTTTCACCTCTGTTGTTCTGTATACCTGCATGCTTTGTTTGTTGTTGAAAATAATATTACGGTGTCTTGTACTTCAAATATGGGGCTAAAATTATAGAAGCAAACTTCACTTGTTCCTTGGGAGAATGAGTGGATCTTGTCTCAAAACACTTTTTGTTGTTGTTTGGTTTGGGTTTGTTTTTTTCTTATGCAAGTGAATGAATAAAAAGAATAAAAAAAGCCCTAGTGTTCAATTTGAAAGCTGTGCGCAATAACTAAAGTAAGGAAGTCCATAGGGTTTCTCCATGTGGTAAACTTTTATGAAATTCAACAGCAGATTTGTCTGGAAAAGAAATGAATAGGAAATTTAGGTTTTGACCAAAGCAATGTTATTAATAATATTATTACTAATAATATTATTAATTGTAACAAGCTTTTTTAACACAGCCTTTAAGTGAATGTGTACTTACTAGTTTTGAACTTCTCTTGTGCATTTCCCATGTTCTGGAATTATCTTCTACATGTGGTTGCTACCTGCATTCATTTGCCTAAAAATGAGCAGAGTAGGTAACTGGAGTTCATACAAGAGAGATGCAGTCCCCAAAGAGCACTGGGGACTTATTTGTTTTGATGAAGCAGAGGGGCTCCATGTTCTGACACAGACCTCTTGCCTTTTTTTCATAAATGTTGTATGTGTGCAAGAAAGGTATGAGAATTGCCTTAATTACTCATAGTTTGTATCTTGGAAGAATTTAATATCTTGCTGCAAACATCAGAATTTGGGGGAAAAAAGGAAAACTTTTGCTTTCCTTCTCTTTTTTCCCCTCTTATTCCCCCCCACACACACACACTTTTTTCTCCCCTCTCTCTTTTTTTTTTTTTTTTAGCTATTTCAAACATTCATCCTTCATCTCATCAGTTAAAGCTCTTTGGGAAACACCCTGAATTTGCTCTCTGTTGGAGAAATCATCAGAGTGTGTTCATATTAAATGAAGATTACAATTTTGCACCTGACTGAATATGAGAATAAATTCACTATTCATATGAACTAGCTATGATTTTCCCAAACTGATTTTACAGAAACTGATTCTAAACCTACACAATAATGTGCATTTCTCCATAGAGTTGTACTGATAAATATTTTAGAAGGAAAATCTTAAAAGGTATTTAACATCAATACTAACATCTTTCTTGTATGCATAATAGAAATAGCAATAAAAAAGAAAAAAAATGAAAAAAAGGTAAGTTTATAAGTTAGGTTGAGCAGATTCATTGCACGGATTTTAGAAAAAAATAATTCTAAGCTTTGAATTACCCACTATTCTCTTAATTCTGCTCCAGCTGAAGTCAATGAATCTAATTGAACTGCCAGTGCAATTAGGGGGAGTTGAATTAAGCCTGTCTGCTGGGAGCTCTGGCTGGGAAAGGGAAATGTGATGTATTAAGGGTAAGAACTCAGGAGAAGTTTTTCTGTGACAGTCTTCAGAATCTGTTATCTACTATTTCAATAGTGGAAGAGAGAGACCACTTTTAAAGGGTGGCAGAGTGTGTCTTAGTAAATGCCATCAAAGTAATCAGATAATTTAACTGAAGTACTCAGTACCTGCTGATATGGAAGGTGAGAAATTGAGAGCTTCAGGGTAAGAGCAAGGATAACAGGGGTGCATAAAGACTGTTATTGCTGTGCTGGTTGGTGTGTTTGTCATAAGGAAACCTGCTGACTGCTCTGGACTTTGTGTTAGAGTACAGTCTTCTTACCAGTTGCGATGAGGAGCCTACAAGTTCAGCCTGAGCTTGGAGGATAGAATTCATGTGTGAATATAAGCCTTTTAAGAAAGGCCCTTGCTTGCTTCAGGCTTTTTCTGATACATGATTTCTTCTGCTATTATTTTTCTTGATATTTAGCACTTTTGTTGCTGGCTACCAGTCTCAGAGAAACACACAACTGAATAGGCTGTGAAGAGCTTGCTGTTTCTCTGCCTTCACTTCTAACACCCTTTTGTCGTTTGATTTTCTTGCTGATTCTTTATTTCATGTTATTGAGAAGGATCAGGAATACATTTACCTTCGTTTCCACAATATCACTGATGGATTTGTTTATAGAGAGAAATATATTTAAAAAAAAACAACAAATATTTTAATGACTAGTAACAGTAAAGAACATACAAAGCAATAGCAATAAATGACTAGGAATTACACTTACCTTGCATTTTTTTGCATGTCTAGTACTAAACCAGTATTCTGGATCTCTGTGAATCAGACAATTACTAAAAGCCCCAGAAGAAAGGAACTGATAAAGCTCCAGAACAGAGGCGTATTAGAGCACCAGTGTTTGCTATTTATTTTTGCACAATTGCAAAAGAATAGGCATTTCAGGTAGTCAAAGAATACATGTCATTGATTCACCTTTCCTTTTTAACTTTTTTACCCATGTTTTTAGTCACTTTTCTCCACCTCTAGGTCAGTTAAAGGAGTTGAAGTGTTTTTTATTGAATAAGACTCCTCCAGTAGAGGCTATCCCTTAATGGAAACAGAAGGCTTGTTCTTCCATGTGACTATGGCAGAATCCTTGTGTGTGGCTTTTTTTTTCACCGCTAGTTGGGGGAGAAAGAAATGGGTTGATAGGTCTCTTTACGTGGTGCAACATGAATCTGGCTTTCTGATACTGCAAATATGGGTGTTCTTTGGGAATTGTTCTGCTCCTCATTAGGACTTGGTCATGTCCAGTTATAAAGACATCATTTCTGCTCTTTGGACCTATATGTTCTGATGGTCTGAATCACGTTCCTCCACTGATACCTCATTGTTTTGAATAGGGGAATGAGTAATGCTGTCGTCCTAGTTAGCTAGGGAAGAAGCTTAGATCTGATATTCAGCTTCTGACACCTGGTTATATAAATCAGTTCAGAACAACTGAGGTACTGCCTGCTGGGCCAGGGCTGCAGGAGCTGCTTCTTTTTAAAGAAGATACCCACTACATCTAGCATACCGGTGGTAGCATCTGAACTGGCAGTAAGTCAAGTGATCTTTTCTAGGAAAAATGGTTCTGGGTACCTGAAACCATCACACCTACATTCTTTTTAGCTTTTATTGTGCATAAAATGAGAGTGAAAAGTTCCGCTAAAGCTGTAAAGTTAAAGCAGGTCAAATGGGATTGCTTTTTTGTCTGTGTGAGCTAAACACTATCCCCTTCATGGTGTTAATCTTCTGAACATACAGCAAGCAGGTCTGATGTTTAGGCTGTGCTGGCATCTAGTATCACAGTTGCTGTAAGAAGTTAAGAAAGTGGTGTTAGCTGGTGCCAGTTTTCCCAGACATAGTTTGCTTTGCAACATTATCAGGTTTGTTAGGCACATACATTGACAATTTAGCTAATACCATGTACTCCATATGGTGAAAGTAGTAATAATAAGAAACCCCAAACCTGTATGGGTGGATTTTCTAGGGTTTTGCTTTAATTTTTTATTTTTTATTTTTTTTTAATCCTGATGGAGTACAAGAATGCTGTAGGTCTTACAACGTGCTACCCAATATCCCAGACAAACGCAAAAAGGTTGTTAATGAACTTGCATTGGTCCAACTGATTATCCTAGTGTTAATTAGACCTTCATTTTCTCATATACTAATTCTATGGTCAAATTGGGCAATTCAACTTCTTGAACCTCTGATTTGCAAATTTGAGCAACCTAGATTTAAGTAGCTGAATATGATACCTGTAGCTGTAGATAGCCCCGACAGAAGGCTTCAGCTGTGGAAATAATGAGCATACTCGGAAAAATCCTCCCATCACCATTATTCCAAGTTGTCCCTGAGGTAAAGGGGGGAATATGCTAGGTCCCAACCCACCCAAAACCCAAAAAAGCCAAACACTACTTACAATAGAATGGGAGAAAGGCAGATAAAAAAAAAACAGGTAGTGTTGCAGGGAATAATTAAGGCTCTAACCTGTCTTCATACAAGAGTAGCTGCAGAAGAGGTATTTGGTCTGATGTTCTCTCTGAAGACTAAACTGTGGCATCTCAAAGAAAGACTTGCACAACTTCTAGAAATTTTTCTGTCCCAGGTGCTTTGAAATACAGGTGGCATGTAAATATTTTGGTATTTTGTCTGATATGGAAGCAAATTAATATGTCTATTGATGGGGAGCCATCGTTCTATTTGTCTGTTGGCACATACTCTCTGTGACACCCAGGGCATGTAGCATTTGTCTGATGAACTCTGCTGCTAAAAATGTGTTGAAGACAAGCTCCAGGTAGATACAGAAGGTATTTTTGTTAGTATACTAGCTAGAGGAAGGTGCTTATGGGATTAAAGCTTCATAGTGTCTGCCAGTGTACTGCTAATCTGTAGATGCTTGAACAAGAAAGTGATGACAGTATTAAATGGGCTTCACCTTAAATCTAACTGAATAGGGCAAGAAGAGCAGAGAAGGTATATGATAGGAACTGTAGGTGCTCCAAGCCCCTAATATGTTCTCTAACTGATACAATTAGGAACACACAGGCATAAGAGAAATGGCAGGTGTAAGGAGTCACAGAAGATAGTAAGGAAAGAGGGATAAGCTCTTTTTAGGAGCTGGATCTTTAAGGTGGCAGTAGATGTCCTATTTCTTCAAAAGAGGGATAGAAGTTACAATGAGAGGTCAGCCTTTGGAAGGGAGAGGGACAGAAGTAAGGCAAGAGACACTTGCTGCCCTCTCCTATTTCCCCAAAGTGCTGTTTGCTCCCTAGAGTGCTGCGGATCTGCAAGGCTTCCCACTTCTCCCCATCAGAGCCTATTCTGCAGAGCACCCTTAAGGTGGGAAAAATCAGCTGTGCTGCCAAATAAAGAAGTGCTAAGTAAGCTTGTAGGAACCCACTGCTGCTGCCCCAGTTCATCCCACTTCACGACCAGAGAGAGCTACTCAGTGCCTACTTCTACTACTTCTAGAAAATTATTGCCTGTCCTCACATCTGAGAGTAAGAAGGGTTTTTCAGTAGGGCACTTGTGCTAAAAGTAGGATTTTATGCTATGTTTTATGTATGTAACTTTGAACTTTGCAAAATGTAATAATCAATTCTTAATTCAGCAAAGTATTTAAAAATTCTAGGACCATGCCAATTATCTGTTCTGCTAACAGAATCTATTAAATGGGCACTGCAGGTATCCTTAAAGCTACAAGTGCTATGCTTCAGTCAAGACAGGGCAGAAGTGAAATTCAGGCCTAAATAAGGTAAGGCATCACTGTTTAGCTTGTACACAACATTATAAGTCTAAGTTAATGTTGAACCATATGCTTACAAGCCAATTCTTAAATAACCAAGGGCACTATTAATTACACATACCTTTTTGAGATAATGTTTTAGTTAAACTGTCATTTCTTTTTTGTCCTTAAAATGGGGTGTCAGGAAATAAAGTAGAAATAAAAAACATTGTTAATTATTTCAGTAGTGAACTTCTGCAAATCATCTTTCAGCATTTGCCAGACAGAACCTGAGGTAAAAATTAAGGCCTTGCTATTAAGGATATTTATATATGTGTATGCCTCAACTGTACTTATTGTCCTGTTAAAGTGATTTAAAACTTGTAAGAAAGATACTTTACATCTTGGAAGACTTTGTTTCCTACTCCTGAAAGGCTGAAGTACTTTCCATGTTAGTAGAATGACTGCCTGGTGTGACAAGTGATGCTTGCAAGCTTTCAACTAGCTATTCTTGTTGTATTTTCATCAAGAAGCATTTAAATAGTATCAGTGTGGGGCATGTGATTTGATCACCATAGTTTTTCACTTTCTAAGGGTCTCTGGAGTGAGTTAATAAGGCTGTTGCTGTATTATAGTGTTTCTGTTCAATAATTTTTTATGAAAATTCATGATAATGCACTGTTCTGTATTGAAAGTGAAGTAAGTGTATCAAGTAATATTGCAAATGAAATTAAAAGCTTAATTCAGGTTAATGATAAATCAGCAAAGTTTATGAATTGGTAGTCTTTAATTTGTTTTTATAGCTCTTTAATTAATTTCTGACTCTTTTAATTTCACTGGAAGTGTTAAAATGTCTACTAGATAACAATCACAGAAAATTATCAATAGAAAAATGTGAGATTAGTGCTTACTGTGACAAGTTTAGAAGATTTAGCTGTGAGATTGTTATACCTGGGGACACTGCAGGATAGAATTGTTCTTGCCTCAGTACTAAAGATTAAAGAAGGAAATCCTATCACTTTAGGATACTTGCTGATTTCCTCTTCATATGATCGTGATTACTTGTGAGCATATAATAAGAGATAGGACTGAACCACAGATCTGAATTCAAAAAAGTTTTTTTTCTTGGTCAAAACTTTTTTATTGCTTCAGCTATGCAAAAGGACAATGAAAGCTGCAATGGCTTTCAGCTTTGTCATAGAGGTGAAAAAGTTGGCTGAATTAAGTGGAGAGGGAATTTCTTTTTAATGTCGCTGGGGTAATTTTTCTTCATTGTTGTAATAGGAAGATTTTTCTTATTTAATTTAAGGCTTAAAGGTCAGGGAAATAAAGTATTGTGAGATCAGATAGGAGGACATGTAATATCACAGTACATTTCTTCTCAAAGTATAATTCTCATTTTTGAAACTGTTTGCTTGTTTAGTTATCTTTTTCATTTAATCTTGTATTAGGAATCTCGTCAATTATTACTGAATCACACCAAGAAACCATACGGGATGAATCAGATACTGATTCAGAATGCTGCTGTACCATGTTACACTTGTCGCTGTGATTGACTTTTGGTCTTGTCCCTGCCAACTCACACTCAACTCTATGCCATTCCAGGATGGTATATTATCTGTTTTGAAATCTTTGACTGCTTAGATAACTTTAGAATGTTTTAAGATAACCTTATTGCTGCCTGTTATGAGGTGATCCTGCAGTGTATACCAGGTGTTTTTTTTCTGAAGAGAGTAAGGCTCATCAGATTAAATGAGGTGTGTGCATTCCTCAGAATGCCTACTAGGATTAAGGATTTAACTTGGAACAACTGTACTCAGAAATATTGGTACAAATTAATTTAGAACTCTTGTATTCTACTGTTTTCCCAAGCTACAGGAGCTTGCTGCCAGGGGCATCCATCCTATTTGAGTTACGTAGGAGAAGAATTTGAGATACAAAGAAACAAACTAGCAAAACCAAGGTAATAAAATATGTAATGGAAATATATCAGTTGCAAAGAAAGTGGGACCTTGATTTTGCTTTAGAAATATATTCAGAAGCTTATCATAATTGAAGTAAATGTGCAAGATCTTACTATTCATAAGTACCTATGTTTATGTAAACCAAATAACTGTTCAGACATGTTTGTTGCTGATTGAGGATAACAGGTCAGGGGCTTGAAACAAAATTGCCATCTCTGTTTCATATTTAATTACCTTGTAGTTTAATAGCATGAAAAACTGATTAGATTATGTACAGTAGTCTATATCATAAAAGTATATATTTTACAGTATTTTATATAAAAGCTGGATCAAATGTCCACAAATTACTTACCACACTGTGAGGTCTATTTAAAAGCTTTTTAAAAATGGAGTCAAACAACTTCAACTTTGTTGAGCTGCCATCTCCTTGATAAACAGTGTTTTTCCAACGGCTAAATAACAAAATTCTCTACTAATAAGTAACTGCTTACATATACTGTATTTTGTCAACAGAGTAAATTATATATCCTTAGGAGTGCTGGAGGCTGAAACACTAAGAGCATCTAGGAGGATATGGCACCACATAGAAATGACACTTAGCTTTACAGGCTCTGGATTTAAAAAAAAAACACCACCACAGCACAACAGCAGCAGCAAAACAGGTCAAAACTTGAGAGAGAACCAAAATTTGATGAGTTTCAAACTCAAGATGTCTGTATGAAATTGATTTGCACCTGTGGTTGCCCCACAGAAAAACCTTTTGTTATTTTTTTTGTAGTTGAATAAACTTGGTCTTCAATTGTGGAACAGTACTCTTGCTATGAGTTACACAACACTTCACTGTTCCTCTCATCCCACTCAAATACCAATCAGAATAACTCTTTTCAGAAGAACACTCTCTCAATTGAAAGACAAGCGTAAAGAATAAGTTACACCTGTATTACGCCCTAGTGGAGGGATGAAAAATGAAGATGTATGTCACTGGCAAAACAAAGCTTTCTCAAATATCTCATGCAGTATTTAAAATCTCTAGATTTTAAATTTGGAATCTCTAATGCAGTATTTAAAAGCAGGGTTTCAAGAATTTTTCCAGGAACAGCTATTGGGATTAATGAACATGCAGGCAAAATAGAGTCCACAGTTTTCAACAATGTTCAATGTAAGACCATAGTTCCTGCAAAACTTCTCCTATGCTCTTTCCTTCTGTTAGCAGGCTTTGGATTATACTGGCTTTCAAACAGTAGAAATAAAGAATCAGGAAAAATAACTGTGCTATTTAGTGATACATGCATTGAAAACCATGTATGTAAAAGCACGTATTGAAATATAAACCCCACATATTAAAATGTTTGAGATAAATCTTTGCTCCTAATAAAACCAGTAAAATGAAATTATCTTGCTGGACTAACAGCAAGAAGGAGAAGGAAAAGAAGAAACCTGAAGTAAAATAAAATTCTTTAATAATGACAGTCATTTTATAATTTTACACACTGTGGGAACTACTAGTCGTTGCATATGTTCAACCCAATGAATAACTTGCATCTCTGCCCATGTTTCAAACTGCAGGCTGTATTGATTTAAAAGGTGAGGTGCAAGAAACCCAGTTAGTAGGCTGGGGAGCAGCTGCTGTTGTAAGAGGAAAGGTGTGACAAATTGGAAGAGAGCAAATGAATAGTGAAGTGGAAAACAATCATATGCACATATTAAAATGCTTTAGTCATGACTTCCTCAGGAACCTGGGTGTTTTCTGACACAGATAACAAAAACCAAGACCTTCAGAAAGACTCCTTTACCAGATTATAAAATGTAATATTATATCACTGAGCCATTTTGAGCTTCATTGAATTTTCCGAACAATTGCTATCTTTTCCCCTGAGAAATGTCTTAATTATTTTTAGCCAGTCTGCATCCTAATCTTTAAATATATTTTTGCCTTTCTGTGAAACAAAATGGAAAGATAGCTGCTGTGTTCAATTTCTTGATCAACATGAGCTTGAGCTAAAACCCAGTAAAGTTGGCCAGTTGATTTTGGGAGATCAGAACCCAGCTGCATTTCATTTCTAATTTCAGTGACTTTAGTATTTCAGAGTTGGCTGACAAAGGCAGGTGTGATTGATTTATTTATCTTTATACCAGTGGCAAGAAAGCTTTGGAGATGAACAAATAATATCTTGAATTCTCTGCACACTTCTATGCTAAGGGATTAATATTGTGAGGTAGAAGAAGGTAAAAGATATTTGCAGTTCAAAGCACGCTGCATTTTTGCTCATGGTTACCATATGATTATGGACTTGCAGGAATCAATGACATTTATGGGTATGGTGTATATTTAGTTTCTCATTTAAAGTTGTAGTGGTATGCAGGCTAGGCTCAATGTGGCAGGAGAGCATAATCCTAGAAGTGTTCAAGGCCAAGGTGGACAGGGGTCTCATCAACCTAGTCTACTGGAAGGTGACCCTGCCCATGGTAGGGTGTTGGAACTTTAGATGATTTTAAGATTTTTTCAAACCCTAACCATTTTATGATATATTTCTGTGAATAAATCCGCATATGTCTGCATATTTCACCCTGTATTAATGAGCTTTGCTCTTACCTTTCATAGAGAGTACTGGTGTAGGTGCACACCAAATGGGTTTCCTCAGCATTCTCTAATAGCAGGCTGTATTTTTAGTCAACCAAAGGTTTGCCCAGACTAGGGTTATTACTATCCTGTCACAGCACGTAGCACTCCTAGTCAAAAAATGAGGAAGCTATTGAAGAAGTCAGAGTACCAAAACACTGATTGAGAACATTACCACCTACCTAGGATGTGGAAGTAGGCATGGGAGTGGTAGGGAATTTTTGTCAGTGTGGTTAAAAATATTTTACATAGCAATCTGAAGAGTGAGACAACATTGTACTTTTCGTATCACCAGAAAAGGGATGTTGTTCAGAGGTCTGGTGTGAGTCTGACCTCTGCAAAAATAATCAGGAATGTGTTAGGATACTTTAGACTCTTTGTCTCCAGCTTACATTGGCATGAGAAAAACTTGGGAAGCATGAAATTCTTCCATGATGGAGCAAATATTTGTTTCTTGAGCCTCCCATGGTCCTTTTCTTTCCTCTTCATCCTCCGCTCGTAGCAGTCCATGACTTAGACAAAGCAGCAACAGGTATCTTCTTGAACAGGCTCTGAACAAGTACCCATTTCTGCAACTCTGCCTCTGCTTTTCCTCCTTTGAATGGCACCAAATAAATCCTAATTGCTTTTAGGACTGTTCTTAATACTTTCCTGCCCTGAGTTCTCACGCTTAAAAATTAATACTTTTAATTCATATTTTAGGAGAGCTTTTGCATATCTTTGATTCCCAGCAGCACTATTAGTCTTGACTCTTTAGGTAGATTCACTGTTATTTTACACACATACACACACACACACAGAGTTAGGTGGGAATCTAGTTCACTTAATGGTTGCAGCACCTTGCTGAAAACAGTTATTATTTCCTGTTACATGGCAGAAGTACCCAGTCTGTAACTCTGAGGATGTTCTTGAGAATCCCTGTGCTAAAACAAAATAGTACTTGGATAAGGAGATGTGTTCTTTCCTATGAAGTTCAGGGACATCAGCAGAAATACTGTTAAAATGCGAGGGACAAAGTAATAGTGAGATCAGCTGTACTGAGTTCTGGGCAGGGAACTTAGCCCCTCTGGATCAGAAATCATAGAATAGTTAGGGTTGGAAAGGACCTTAAGATCATCTTGTTCCAACCTTCCTGCCATGGGCAGGGACACCTCACACTAAACCATGCCACCCAAGGCTCTGGCCAACCTGGCCTTGAACACCTCCAGGGATGGAGCATTCACAGCTTTATTGGGCAACACATTCCAGTGCCTCACCACCCTTACAGATCTTCATCCTTTCTTGAATCACACTCAACACAGCCTGATATGATGGTATGAAATTATTGTGTGTGATTGATGTGGTCTTTCCAGCCTGATCAGTGAACATATTACCTTACCACTGAAAAGAGAGTTCATGCAAAATTTTAGATGCCATTCCCTTTTTTAATCCAAACAGCATCTGCCTGTGTGTAAAAAGTAGGATTAAGTGGACACTAGTTGTATTGAGTGAACTGTGTGTCTTAGTAATGTTGCGTATCTTGGTTATCTTGTTAACAATAAAAACTAACTGGGGCAACTTGATGAGTTACTTTTAAGTATATAGCAGCTATGAGACTCAGAACGCTGTTGAACTTTTTTATATTCATGGGCCTGATGCAATTAAGAATCCAAAATTAGAAATATACATGCTTACATAAAGATCCTGATAAAAGGATTTTTTTTTACTGCATTATTATCTCATAACCAATTAATAAGTACCTTCACAGATGTAAAAGAGTCACTTTTCTGTTTAAATGTTAAACATTTGAAAAACATTGCTTACATTTTGAGCAGCGTGGTTACATTTTAAGATGTTATTAGTATATTTAGAAGTCATTTTCATTTACATTTCTTCTTTTTCTGTGAAAAATAGATTTTTCATACTTTTTTTTTAATTATGATTATTTTCTGAGAGATATGCAGTGGCTTGATTTGAACAGGTAACTAGTGTCTTCAGATTGGTTGCATTATGTAGTATCTTCTCCATCAGAAAAATTCAGGGAAAAGAATAGGGAATAAGAGCAATTGAAGACTTGAGACGTGCAGTTTGCTGTGCATTGCCACTGTTGGTCACTGAGCAATGAAACAATTTTGGCTTCAATTTAGTTAGAAATACCTGTCAGCATAGTGAAACAACCCACTTCTCTGCACCTAGCTTAGCATATGCAGAACATTTCTGCAAGGGTAGCACTGTTGGTCTAGGATTACCCACCTGTAGAAGTGGGGCTGTTGTCCCTGACTGTGGTCATTTCTGCTCTGATATGCTCTTGAAAGAGAAGCAGTGTTGACAACATAATATGAATTCTTTTCCCTTCTTTTCTTTCACTCAGTGGGCCGACAAATCAGTTATTCCCACAGCTCTAATTACACTTCACGGAATACATGCTTTTTACAGAAAGTAAAATTCTTTCCTAAGCCACCAATTCTATTTGGGCTTAACCTTTTAAAGCAAAATTTCCAGTGGTTTGTTCTCTCAAGGCTTTCAAGTTGCTCAACAAAGTATGAAATGGCTGGAAAATACTAATGAATAAGTGAACCTTTTGGCTTTTACTCAGTCTACTGACACAAAAAAACTTGGGTTCCTGCGTAATTGCTGTGCATAATTACAAAAATGACGTTTCACTGCTTTGTTCAGTTTCTCTGCTTTAGACCTAGTTTCCTTGATGTGACTGTACTGTGGACTGGAGAGTTTGTTTGGTGGGGGCAGGGATGCTGCTGGAATAACTTGTTTTCCAAAGTACAGGGTAAATCTAATTCTCTCTTGCCCATGTTGCAAGATGAGGCAGTGCTTGGTGCAAGTCAGATCAAGCCTAATTTTCCTTGCAATCAGTAAGGCTGTCAGCAGAGCAAAGAGACATTCTGGATTAATTTCCCAGGTCAGAAAATGAGACAATGGCAGGAATAGAGACCACTGTTGTGACTTTGCTCTGCACAGGGATTCCTGGATGAGAAAGTTCTTAGCAGGTAGGAGAGGCAACTGTGGTAGGAACAGCATTTCAGCACACTACAGCTGTTTCCTTTAATAGCTCGATTCTTCCTGTTAATTATTCTAGATCACTGTCAGAAATAATTAGTATTAAAAGGTCAGCAGTGGTTTCCACTTAATTAGTTCTGTAAACAATTTTTTTAGAAGCCCAAAGGGATATTTTCCAAACACAAATAGGAGGAAGAAATGGCTCTCATGTAAAGTGGAGCTGCCCTGTAGAGCTCACATGGAAGTGAAAGCAAAACTGGACTGGCCATGCTCACTGCTTTTTGGGACTGTCTAGGCTGGAGCTGAACCCAAGCTTCCTGCCTCTGTGCAGTGCTTCAGCATCACCCTGCTCAACACAAAGCTCTCCTGGTGTTGACTAGTCACTGCACATCTGCTGAGAGCCTCAGCAGGGAGCTAAGAACAGTACAAAGGACTTATAAGAGTCCTCTGTTGTTCCTGAAGGCATTCTACATCAGTTAAAATACATCTCTCTGTATCAGGTAGCATGCTCAAAACTCAGCTGTGCATGGAAGTGTAGGCTGAGGCTTAATTTCTGTTGCTATTCAAGTAAGTCAAACACCAGAAGATTTAAAACATATTGAGAGAAGGATGGGAATTATTTCTGCCCACAACACAGCTGACTTTGTATATAACACACTATCTAACAATGGATTCATGTTTTCAACAAGATCTATCACATATACTCCTGAAGGATTTTTTTTTTTAAAAGATTGTATTTCACTGCATCATTCCTGTACCTGCAGCCTTCTTCCTCCTGTGTTTTGTGGTGTGTCTGTTTAATGAAAGAGCATTGGAGTAGAGAACACTCCTGTTGCTATTTTCTGACTTTTCTTCTGCCATGTGTTTAACTGGTTACCTAGCAATCATTAATTTCAATGAGAGTGAGAAGCCTAAATCTTCCCCTTCCTTCTCTTATACTTTTATACAGACAGATGTTTCAATAACCTTTCTATGCTTACAAACACCCTTGAAATCAGAGTTTGCTCTTCAGGCAAAAAGTTTCAATTGGTTTGTAGATTGCAATAAACTTTTTGGTGAATACTGAACAGTAAAGTTTGTGTTCTCAGTTATTTCAAGTTTGCCTAGCTAGGAGGAAGTGTGGCTTTAAAATTGAACAAATAAATTCAGCAAAATGACTGCCAAATTATAAAGAAAATATTTATCACTTTATATGTAAATGTAGGTAAATACTGATTTTTTTTTTTTTCTGTAAGATATAAAACTTATATAAATGTTTTTTGACTATTGTACCAGTTTCTTGCTTTGATTAGCTTTATTGAGTTTTATGTTGAGACTGTGGTTTATTTAAAGTATTCCTGCTGATCCAGTTTTTTGCATTTATCCAGGCTCTCTATTTGGCTATCTCAGACAATGGGCATATAAATTAACCTATGTAACCCTAAAACTGGCAAGAAGGGATTAGTACTTTTCTTGGTAAGAAGGGATTAATACTTCTCTTTTATTACTCAAGGCTAGAATAAGAACAAGGAAGGAAATGTGTGTTGCAATTGGTAATCAATCATTTATTCTGTTTCTAGAAGGTATAAGCAGACTTTGAAAAGGGTGAACAAATATGTGTCACATGGTGAATTTTAGTGGTGACAGTGTCAGGGATAGAGTTTAGAAGTACTGAATCTCAGGTTACCATTTTAAACATAGCAAAGTGCTACTTTTCATTGGTTTGGGGCATTCTTCTGACTGGTAATTCAGGGTTAGTATCTGGGTAACAATTTACAATGGAGCAATCCTTTTTATTCTTTTGATGAAAATCCATTGAGAAAGACAGCTGGGAGAAGCTTATAGACAGTTTTCTTGGTGCTGAATTTTTTCAGTGTATATGGAAAAAAAGAGGAGGTTAAAGCCTCTCATAAGTACAGAAATTAATTGGACCCCTAAATTACATGGATACACTTTTAATTTCTGTGGTACTATGTTTATCATTGCCACTAATACTTCTCTGTATATGCTGGTATTTTTGTACAATTTTGCTGCAATATTGTTTTGCATGTAATGTGGATGAGACATATTGAAACCAGAAACTTATGGGTAAATCAATTGGATGTTTTTTTCTGATAACAGATACTCACTTGTGCCAAGTTATTAGCATTGGCATGCCTTACACTGTGGAAATCCTCAACTCTGTTTATGCATGTGGTTAGTGAAGTGTAACTCCCTTATCTGAGTAGTGCAGATTTAGCCAGAAGAACAGTGACTTTCTTCTGTCAAATAGACTTTTCCCTTTTCCTTTACCTTCAGAAAGGTCTATCTTTTTGAAATTTAGGATGCTAATTTTATTAATGTTAATATCCAGAGAAGATCTCTTCCATGTGGTACACACAGGGACAAGATGGTTTGCTATATATTCATGGAGCAGCTCCACTGGAATCCAAGGTGCTGCACCCATCACAAAATCTGTGGCTCTGATATAGAAAGATATGTTATGCAGATAAACCATATAGATTCTGAGGTAAAGTTTTCATTGGAGATCCTTTTATTATTTCCCTAAATAATGCTTTGAGTGGCAAGTTTCTGTATTGAAAGGTTTGGAATGGCTCCTTCTCTTTTTTTAATCACAAATATTACAGAAGCTGCTCACCACTAGTACAGCTTTGGATGGCATGGCATGGCCACAGTAGTGTTACGCGTTAAAGGCAAAAGGCCATTTGTAGGTAGTAGGCATCCTGATGTCTTAAATACCACAATTCATTTGAACAAAAATCCTGAATACTGTGGTTCAGCTGCACCACTCTGAGTTGTTCCCTTTACAGTCCTCCTGGATATCCCTCAGGAATTACTAGCTTTCTTAGTGTGTCCTGTGAATGGCCAAACACTCTTAACACTTGGACAGTAATCTTCAAGGTGGCACCTGTATTCCTTCACAGATCTGATTTGAATATCCTGCTTGTCTTCACCATTTTCTTTATTCCTCTAGACCAAAACACAAAGTCTGTTTATTGTTAAGCATATGCAGTACTATAGCAAAGTAGGCCCATCTGATTTGCAATCTGCGTGTGTGCTAGTGCTAAGTATAGAGATGCCACTCATCTCTACTATGTCATGGTAGTTAGATTAGAGGGGAGTTTAACTCAAAGCCTTTAAGAAAAGCCAAGTGAGCACAGAGGAATAAATGCTGTTTCTGCTGTCAACCCTAAATAGCTTAGCTTGATATAGAGGATTTCAGAAGTTGAGGGTCAGGAATTCTTTCTAAATGTGGAGGAACTGATCTGTACCAATCACCGCAGGAGTTACCGCTCCTTGTGTATGCTTTCTTGCATCTGAAAATTTCCAGGTAAGCAAGAAGATTTGCATGTCTTTCCCCTTGCCTCCTGTTTCTTTTGTCTACTAAACCACAGGTGCAACCATGTGAGCAGAGCTCCTGTGTTCACGGAGATTGTTAGTCAGGCAGACCCTCTGAATACCCCATCTATTTTAGTGCTAGAACTACACTGTGCCTGCAACCTTGCAGACATCAGAAGGGTTCAAGAATATTGTAGAATGTCATTTCCTCAATAATAAAAGGATACAATGGATCATCCAGTCAGATAAAGCTCAGAAGATGCAGCTTATAAATCTTCCTTTCCAGTCACAGAAAAGAAAAATGCAGAGCAATTACATTAAAAAGGCAATAACCCCAAACCTTTATATATAGAACTACTAAGGATTGCCCTACTGCTATAATTTAAATGGTAAAAAGATACCTGAACTGCTTAGATAGTTTAGCAAGATACTTTAGATACCTCTGTATCTTTGCAAGTCAGGTCCTTAATTACCCACCTAGCTGCCCATTCTATTTCTAGTTGCTTAGAAATAGATGTAATAGTCTTTTCCTGCTTCACAGAGTAACTATAAGGGTAGATTAAAAATGTTTTTCTGTCATTCTTCAGTAATTTTACAAGCATTTTGACTATAGGAGTGTTTTTTTGGAGCATAACATTTATTAGTCACACTGCAGTGTTCTTTGTTGAGAGCAAAGAGTTCCTGTTAATATGCCTTGAACAGAGACTGCTACAATGTTTTCAACACAAACAGCACGTTTCCACCCTGTTGCTAGATCTAGCATGAAGTTGTTGCTGTTCATGTTTACTGATGTTCTGACAAAAGACTAGCTGTACTTTGAAGGCTTTCCTGGTTTTGGTTTTTTATCATGGTAGGATGTACTTTTCTTCTGCATAAAAAAATACAGCATATATACAATACAGCATATATACTGTTATCCCCCTTTGCTTATATAGTATGGATGATACAGCTCTGGAAAGGCAATGCAGTTTGGTTTTGGTTTGGTACGAAACTGGAATTTACCTGAAATAATTGCTTCTATTTTCGTGCTTCTATTTCGTAATTATGTCTGTGACAACAAAAAATAATCCTGTCAAATGTCTCCCAGCCTGCTTTGTAGAACCAAAGTCTATGGTAAACTGTTAATGCAGTGGAAAAATAAGTAAAATACTGCTTGAGAGGAGATAAATTCTTGGGTTTCCTAAACAGACACTCCTGAGCTTTTGCCATTTGACTCTTCCAAATAGAAAGCTGTTATAATTCTTCCTTTTTTAACTATATTTTCCAAAACATTTCAGAAAGCACAGATGGCAAAAGAAATAGCACGTGAACTTCATTGGTGGTCTTTGGTATTTCAAAAAAGGCAAGCGCGAAAACAAACAAAACAGCCACCACCCTCAGGCTCCCAAGTTTGCTTCTATTTTTCTCAATAGTCAGACAAGATAGGTGATAGTTGTGTGTATTTGACCTTGTTTATCAGTTGACCTGACAGTCACTGATAGCCATGAAGGGGAAATAATTCTTGTATCAGTGGAGCAGTAAATCTTCTAGACAATATTGTCAATTGAGTTATAAACAATTAACTACAAAGTTCACAATGTTCTAATTATGCAATAATGCTGCAAGGCAGAGTGACATGCAAATGTTGCCAAACAAATGAAATAATTACTTAGCTATGCAAAAACCTGATTATTTTCAGAAATAATGTGCACCAGCTCACCTCAGATCATAATAATTACAATGTTCTTCATATCAGGTTGCTCTGGAAAGTAGTGTCTGACTCTGTAATGATTTTCTTCCTGAATAAAATGGAATTAATTATCTATAGTCTGCAGAAAGCAGTAAATAAATGTAAAATTCTAGGGAGCTAAAACAATTTTAAGACAAGGTTTTTCTGAAAAAAAAAAAATATTACAATGAATCCATGCTTAAAATGTTTCCTATTTGTCCATATTTCTTGTCTTAGAACAAATGTACAGCAGAATAGTTGAAAATTGGATCCAATATGCTTCTAGGCAGTTTTACAGAAACTCTGTGAGTTTTATTATTGCTGCTATCAGTACTATGAGTTACAGTCTGATCTCACCAGATTCTGGAAAATGCTCTATGTTGCTTCTGTTGGCAGTTGTTCTCTTCTGTAGACTCACTCATGATGGCTTTTTAAAGTATCTTATGAAATAAATTACCATATAATGTCACATTAGTAATTCAGAAGTCTTTCAGGAAAAGTGCAGCTTGTGAAACAGAATATTTTTTTGTGTGTGTGTTTCTTACTTAGTCTTTGAGTTTAGGAGCAGTTTTAGGCCCTCTAGTCTTGAGAACAAAAGTATCATAGGACTTGTCTACCAACAAGAGAGGCTAAATGAGCAATCTTGGGTCACATTGCAAATTAATAGAAGAGGCGCAGAGATCACATCTACACACTTGGAAATCTATAATCTGGCTGCCTAGATTGGTCAAAGAAACTCATGCTCAGTAGTTCCCCCATTGAAGAAAGCTTTGGGGAAGTGTAAGTGGGCTGCATGTGGATTACTGTAATGTTAGTGAAAATACTGTTCCATTTTACTTTCCAGTGTCGGAGCCGATGCCAGCTGTATTTAGCAATAAACATATGACTAATGTGATTGGCTTCAGTGCAAATATTTGTGTTTTTAGGATGAAGTACAGGCCAGAGTAATTGTAAGACCAAGGCAGCTGTATAGAAATGTATAGAAATATGGAAATAGTAAAAAACCAAACCAAACCCAACAAAAAAAAAAACCAAACCCCCAAACCAACCAAAAAAACCCCAACAACAAGAAGAACAAAAAACCCCAAACCAAACAAAACAAAAAACTCCAACACAACCAGACAAAAGTCTGAGATTTCCCACGTAGCCTGAGCTGCTTAGAAGCTGCAAATACTCTGGGAACAGTCTTGCAAAGTCAAGGATGCCATTTACTCTTTATGTATACCATGTTGCATATATAGGGTGAAAAAAATAACTAACCTGCCTCTTCAGTTTTCATTTTATTGCTAAAATTTTCCTTAGGGGTTTTGACAAACAAATATTTCTATGCAGAAAGGGCTTCATAAACTACAGTGTTAACGTTTTGTATCTTTCTTGAAGCCTCTTTGCACTACTATTAAAATCGGATTTCAGACAAGATCTAGGTCCGTGACCTTAGCCCATATGGTTGTTAGCAGCAGTGTTAGTAGCTGAGCTAGGGATACTTTATTTGCCCCCGAGAGTTCCCAGGCATGAAGAAACCTGTGCACTGTGCAGCACGTAACCAGTGAAGTCAATGAGGTAAACCTCAATATTTCACCAGAAGCAGGGATGTAGCTTAAATCAATTGCCTGATTCCTCCCTCCCATGCAAAAATTAAAAAAAACAACAATTGTCCCATAGTCTAGTCTGTGGTTCATAGTGCAGAAAAACAGAATCTACTGGTGTGCAGGTATGGGTGTGTGTAGGGAAAGGAGGAGGGGGGAGAAAATGGATGCAAATCTACTCCGTTAACTGGAAAGCTTTAAAATGCATAGATTTAAAATGGAATGTGTGTGTGAGGGCAATGTTTATTCACAGCTGGTGTTAACAGGAGTTTCCTCCATGTGCTCATACCAGTGAAGCCCAGTCTCTTTTGAATCTCTCCACCGGTCTCCACACACCTACTAGGTGGGGGAGGTCAATGTTGCAAAAAATGCTGTGTTTAGTATCTGTGTAGGTTTTGGTACATGCTTTGATCCTGGGAATATTTTATTGCGCTACCATGAAATACCTCTTCTGATAGTATTGGATAAATCATACAAATAATTTATTTTTTGTTTATTGCAAGGAAAAACAATGAACTTTTTTTTTCCCTTAATGCTATGTAATGATAAGAATCATATAAACCACTGTTACTGCTATTCTCCTAATAGGGTGAATACAGAAAATTTTTTGTCTGCTGACAGACTAAACTTTCTAAACTTTGGTAAGTTATTTTCTCTCTCTAAAGCTGAAATGGAACTGCCAGAATAATAAATATATAAAAGAGGCAGTTACAGGTTTTTAGACTGTGCTGAGACTCCTCTGTGGGACACATTTGTTGCTATTTTTATTTAACATATTTTGAATTGTGGTTTTACTGATTTGAATAAAATGGATGTCTTTATTATATGTACATTACATTTATTGTTTAAATATGCCAATTAGATGTCAGACTTTCTGTAGAATTTCTGAATCAAAACAGCTTAGTAAATATACAAAATTCAATGGTAAATATCAAGGTCAGAAAATCCTAGGAGATATATTTGTTCCCCCAGACCTGATATGAATTACAATTTCACCTGTTTGCATGTGTATAACATGTCCTGCAGTTATGTGCATGGAAACTTAATTTTAAATATGTGATGAAAAGATACATGGAATGGAATGCAGTAATTGTGTACTTAGTCTTAGTCTTCAGAATTGTTGCCCTCCCACCAGCACTGAACTGGACACTGAGCTTCTTAATTATTAAAAAAGTGCTAGCTGTAAAATTATATTAGTCGCTCCGAGCTGTTAAATTAGTGTTCCCCAAATCGATCTTTTTAACTGATGTAAAGAATTTATTACTTGGATCCAGTCTCTGAAACAAGCCTGAAGGATTCAATCACATTTATTCTGAAAGCGGTGATGTGACTATACTGAGCTCAGAACGGGATATGTTGCAATGAGTTTCAGGAGATGTGAAACAGCAAATATACAGAACTGCCAGTTGGTTCAAAGTCAAAATCTTAGAACTGAGGTATATTAGCTTTCATGAAAAGATTTAATGTTTAGTCTTGCTTCATAGAAAACAGGCTTTCTGCAGAGGAATATTCTTGTTGCACCTCAGAATGAATCTTTCATTTTCAGACACCCTGGTTCATAATCCATTGATTTACTACTCTTCCCATTCATTGATACATGTTGGGATTAACATCTAGAGCATATTAATTAGTTCTTTCCTCAGATTACACTTGATGACAAGGTCCCTCATTTTAAGGTTATTTTAGCTATTGATTTTTTGAATATCAACAGCAAATCCACAGGGTGAAGAAGAAGTGTTTTGACTTTCATTGAACATTACAGTTGTGTGAGAGCCTTCCATCTCCTTCAAGTCTTCAGTGATGTGAAAAAATGATTTGAATATGAACATCAGGATATGGCTTTGCATATTTCTTGAAAGTAGGATTTTTTTTAATTTTTTTTTAATTTTAGGGGTTTTTTTGCTTTTTCTTTTTGTGTGTGTTTTTTTTTTTAACTAAAGGAGATAAACAAGGCATTGTTACAGCTGTTGCCATCAGCAGGATGAGTTTAAAATTTTTTGTAGTCACTTGTAATTCCAGGGTCAACAGCTTTCCTTGTTTCAGGTAAATACTTAATTTGATAGTAGGTGAGGAACTGGCAAGTGCAGAGATACGTTGAGTGTAATTGTAATGTGAAATTAATTATGGTAAGAAAAACTTTCATGTGGCTCTAAAGTATAGTGCATATTGATGGTGCTTAGAGAATTTTCCCTATAGAAACTAATTGAGCACTGCAGCTGGTATATCATACTGTAAATTAATTTAAGTTATAATTTGTGAAACACATTTAGATAATTGGTTCTTCTAAATTAGCATGTTTGCAAAGCATCAGTTTTACTATCCATGAAGGATTTTTTGTGACTTTTTTTTTTTTTGGTGGATATTAAATCCTCATTTGTTTTATCTTTCAGATTTTTGAAATATCTAATGAGAAACCTACAGTTACTTATATTATGCTAAAACATTATTTAAAATATCTTAAAATAAATGACTGTACTGACTCTGATAACATCTATTACAATGCTTCTTCATTTGTGGCTGGTTCTGGCCATTTGTCAGGATCAGCTTGCAGATGTAGATGTATGAGGAGGATTTAGATGGTTTCTAATTGGCCAGTAACACCATGTAACAAGCAGTATTTGATTCTTTAAAAATTCATGCTATTGTCTTGACTTTTTTGGTTTTGTTATTTTTCTTAATGTGCTGCAAAGAGGATGCATATTTTTGAATAAGCCTATTTATGTGCTGAGTCTGGGAAGTGTTTGTATGTGACTTCTGTAAACTGTCCCCACTGGACACATTTGATTAAATCATACTAAGCTGACCTTTTGGCAGACACCATGATTCACATGGCCTACTTAGAACTTGTTTTGAAACTGAACCTAGAAAATACTCAGATCTTTTCTCATCTTAATTGCATTCATTAAAATGATAGATTGTCAAGGAAGACACTTGTAAAAAGAAAAGATATTGCTTTCTGAAACTGTTCCAGCTGAAGCAATTATGTCCTTAAAAGAACATGGAATTGTTATCTCCCAGGAAACACACAATTTAAGAACTGGCTTATGTTTAAAACCAGTGAGATGTTTATTTCCAGCTGCTGTTAACATCCATCTACTGATTGAGTAGATCTTGGATCCTTTCTCTCCTAGCAAATGTCATGTATTGTCTGGGACACAAAGAGTAGCCGAAAGGCACCTCTCACCCATAAATAAAATCCCCTGCTCCCTTTTTTGGCCTATATTCCTTACCTGTTGGAATTTTGGCCATCTTCTGCATCTTCTTTTTCTCCTGTGGCACTGCTGCCCTTCTCCTAACCTTCTGGGCCCACTACATTTCCTGAGCTGGCTTCAGCAATTCATTATCTCTAGCTAGCATCTACTGGTCTGTTCATAATAGGTACAGTCATTACTTGAAATATATGTGAAAAATCTCAAAAAAAGACAAACTAGTACGCAGGGTTAGCATTCAAGAAAAATTCATCCCCAAACCTGCTGAATAGGATCTTAGCACCCAGAAGTCAGGGCTCAACTCTTTCATCTTCTCAACTCTTTAATTCTGGCAGACAGTTAAAGATGCTACTACTCTTCTCCAGGTACAATTTATTGGATCATCTTCCTTTCAAATGGTGGTAGGCTTTTGAATATCCTCTTTCAATGCTTACAAAGTTCCCAGGCAGCTGGGTTGAATGATGGGGTAAGATCCTTGTCAGCATTGCTATTCATCACAGGTCTAAACACAGCGCAGTCTGTAATTCCACCTGGGAAAATCAGGAAGAGTTGCAAAGAACTGGATGCCTGTGCTCGTATGGAGGTAGGCCTGTAGTTTCACATTAGGAAGACTGACTGTGAAATAAGGAGTAATTGTGGTTTGTTTGGGGTTTTGTGTCTTGCTTTGACAGCACTCTTTTGTTTTCCTGTGCTTTTCTGTACTGGTAAGGAAAATTTCCTACAATCTATAGGCAAATATGAGAGCAGGTTTATTTGGGCCCCACCTGAACCCTTTATTACTTATTCACAGGCTGAGCTGCTCAATGGCACATCACTTTGTTTGCAGGCATCTGTTTGTCCTTAGAGTGTCTGCATGAATGTATGAAAATGTGAGTGCAGTAATGCATGCGTATATCTTCTATGCAACTCTTTCACCACACTCTTCGGAGGCTATGTGACAGTTGGTATGACATTTTAATCTGAAATTTCTTAAAATGCAGTTTAGCTCTTAGGTCAGACCTCCAGCTAGTATGAAATAATTTGGATTTGGCAGCAAATTGCCCAGGCTACAGGTTTGTGGGCATCTCTGGTGATTTCCAAAGCAGGGCCTTCTGGGGAGGAGCCAAAGCGGACAAACAGTACTTTTCTATTTTTGTGTATTTATTGTCACTGACACAGTTCAGGCTATTCTTTTTCCTGAATGGTGGCATGAGTTGACAGAAGAAAGTTCCTATTTTAAACTACTGCTAGCTTAATATGACATCATTCAGCTATTAGACATTACAGTGAAATTGTGATGGTGGTCACTGACATAGACTGGATTGCTTGCATGCTTTAGCTCAGTCCACTTCATTGCTGTCATGTGTATCTGTTGGAAACAAACACTAGGCTAAACCCTGCTGATTCTGTCCCTAGCTATAACTGGCCATAGAGTCACTTGGTTGAATTCCGTAGGGGAAAGTCTTATCTTAATGTGGGAGATAAAATCAAAGTCTTATGCAGCAGGTAAGAGCCCACTTCTAAAAAAAAAAAAAGGTCCCAGAGTCTGTTTCTGGCTTTTAGGGCCAGTGTCCAGAATCTGTCTGTAGGCATGAATTCTTTGGGTGAAAGCTTTGCTTTTTTTGATGTTGATGGCAACTTTTCTGTGATTTTCATCAGAGACAAAATTTCATTGTATATATTCTAATAAATTTTTAATATAAATGTCACAACTTTCTTGGTGTATTTTGGGGCTTTAGTAACTTTGCCACACTGAAATAAAGAGACTTACATTAAATACATAGAGTTGAAGTTTGCCACATAACAGAAATGCCATGTTTTTACAGCAGAATGCCCTTTTTTATTAGATTTATAGTCTTGCTGACTGTAGAGGACTCTCTGCAACACTTATTTTAGCAAATAATCTATTTTTAGATCCTGTTTTTTTTCAAAATCTAGGTCAGCTTGCTTGGCAATCTAGTAAGAAGGATATGCTGTTTGAATAAAAAGGTGTCATTCCTACAGACAAAAAAATTGCCTTTTTAACACTAGCAATACCAGAAACCTTTGAAAGCATTTAGGATTTGTATGTTATTACTAGAAAGACAATAATTTGGTAGTGGTATGTCTCAATTGAAAATATTTTTTATTAATAATGTAAATTCTTCACTTATTCTTTGTATTAGAAAATACTGAAAAAATATTTCCATAGGAATTTATTTGTATGAAAAAATTGAGCTGGTGGAAAGGACCATGTGAAAGACAGTATTCTCAGAAATTCATGACTGTTAATGCAGACATCATCTGTGGAACAGAAAAGACACTGTATTCCATAATGTTTAAGAATTTTTCATCTTTCACTTTTTTGTCCTCTTACTGTATATAATCTGCAATAAACAGAATAGTAGGAAAAGGGAAAAGCTTTTGTAAAAGTGGTAGCCAAACTTACTATGACTCTGAGTGCTCCAAAAACTTTGCAGATCGGGAGGAACAGTATTATTCAGTAGCTCTAAATTCTACCATATCAAAGCTATTTTACTCTTGATTGTATTTACTCAAATCACGCAGTTTAATGTACTATTGGGATATGTCTCCCAGGAAAGTATATCTTTTCCTTTGAGGTTAGAATTTTCTTTCCTTCAAGTAATAATTTTAGAAAGTATTTGCTTTAGGTAAACCCATGTCAGTGGACACAATGCAAATGCATTTGCAAAGAGATTTCTTTGTGGAAGACAGGGTTCATTCTAATCCTACCTATTCATAGAATAATAGAATTGTTTGGGTTGCAAGGGACCTTTACCAAGAGCAGAGATATCTTTCACTATATCATGTTGCTCAAAACCCCGTCCAACCTGACTTTGAATACTTCCAATGATGTGGCATCCACATCTGCTGTGAGCAACCTGTTCTGGTATCTCAGCACTCTCACTGTAAAAAAAACTCTTCTTTATATCCAACCAAAATCTACCCTCTTTCAGATTAAAACCATTGATCCTTGTCCTGTTACTACAGGCCTTGATAAAAGTCTTTTTCCACCAAAATCAGTATCTCTCCAATAGTTTGGCTTATGCCTGTATTTCTGGAGTAAATATTTTTGATGTAAGTGTATTCAGTTCTCTTTGAAGACTGTTCCCTCCCTCCTTGGTTGAAAGTTGGTTGGTCCAGCTACTTTTGCCTCATGGGAAAGTTCTTATTTGACTGTGCAGGATTTTTTTATTCTGAATTGTATTTTCCTTTACTCTTTCAAGTTTTTATGGATCAACAGATGTTCATGGAAACAGGATTTTTTTTCTAAGTATCCTATCTCCTCCTGCAACTCCTCATGACTTGAACTCAACATCTTCTCTGTAGCACAACAGTCATTTGCAGAAACCAACTGTGGCTTCAAATGAGGCATAAGCTGAAAGAGCAGATGAGTGCTAAAGAACCTTAGATCACATTTTCATGCAAATGTGCTACTAATAAGCTAAGGGAACAGCCTTCCTCTTGAAAATAATGATGCTAGTTCGTAGAATTAGCATCTAAATGAAATTCTAAATTATAATTTTTTCTAGAAGGTTATAATTTGGTTTTCAGTGCTACTCTGTTACATACAATTTCATTTCCTATAAGTACTGCAGCCTAAGTAGCTGATTTTTTTTTTTTTTTTGTTTCTTGGAAAATACTATAAATCTTGACATATGAACCTACCATTATAGGATAATGGGTTAATTAAGATTGAAAGAGATGTCAGGAGGTCTTTTGTCCCACCTCCTTCTCAGTCAGATTTGAGATTAGACTAGATTACTCAGGGATTTATTCAGTCTGTTAATGAAAAACAACTAATATGGAGACAACACAGCCTCCCTGGGCAGCCTGTTCCACTGCTTGATTGTCCTTGAAGTGAAAAGGCTACTCCTCTCCTTGTATTAAGTCTGAGATACTCTTGTTTCAATTTGTGTCTCTTGTCTCATTCTTCAATCATGCACCATTGTGAAAAGCCTGTCTCTGCGTTCTTGTTAAGATTATTTGGAAGGATGCTCTTAAACCCACCCTGCTTGAAGCCTTCTCTTCTTCAGGAGTAACAAGCCAAGTTCCTTCAGCCTCACCTCACAGGGCTAATGCTCGAGCCCATAACATCTTGGCTGGCCCTCCACTGAACTCACTCCTGCTTAATAAAGTCTTGTGCTGGTGGGCCCAAAGCTTCATTACTGTCTATAGCTCTTCATTTCCAGAAGTAATTTTGTGCTCCACTTTCAGCACTATTGAGGTATATTATCCCTGTAACACAGAATTTAGCTACTGTCAAGAACTAATACTACAGGTATTACTGTATAGATGTGGGGTTTTCCAGACTGGATCATCATTTAAGCCATGTGAATATCATAACCTTATAGAATCATAGAATTGTTTGTGTTAGAAGAGACCTTCAAAGGTTATCTTGTCCAATACCCCTGCGGTGAGCAGGGACATTTTGGCTGCTGGTCCAAACAAGTCTAATTCTAGAAGACAGGAAAAAACTTTCGTGAGTTTTATATTCAACAAGATAATACAATTGGAGCATGATAATTGTTATGTCCAGATATGTCCTGAAGGGAAATGCAACACAATCAGTGGAAGGACTTGACTTAGACTTGCAATCTGCTATCCTGAAACTTATTTGCTGAGCTGCCTGGAAAAAAATCAGTTGAACAGGGTGATAGGAAAGTTACCTGCTTCAGTTTTAATTCCTCCCGTTCCTGGTCTTTATCTCCTACAGTTATGCCTGATCATCCTGAGAGCTGCTGGAGCTATGGGAGAGCTCAGCAGAGTGGGGTGGGGCAGCCCAAAGACTTCTAGCCTTTGGGTATTTCTTCTATTTTGCATCATACTGAGCCAGCTCCCACTTCTTCCCATTTCTAAATTCATATATGCACAAGAAACTAGTAATGTTTTTCTGTTTGTGCCTAGGAAGTTTCTTGAAAGTAAATATCCCAAACTGATAAGAGTATGTTACAATAATGCTTAATTCCTTTTTGATTTGTTGGTCTGGAACTTTTTCAGTCTCTGTCCAAAATACTGAAATTGAAACAGGCAACTTGAATTTCTGCTTTGGTTTAAAAAAGCCTCTAAAGAAATAGCAAGCTAGAAATCCCTGTTAGTGCCTTGAGTATTATATTGCACCTTTGCTAATCAGACATACATGAAAGTCTTTCCAAATAGCCTTTGAAGACAGAAATGAAGAAACGGATGTATTCATTTTTCCCCCATGAAAATGACCTTTTGCAGGGACTGAGACATTTCCATTAGCAAATATTTTTCCAGTAAGCTTTTCTTTGGTTTATTTATTTATTTATTTATTGGTTGGTTGGTTGGTTGGTTGGTTGGGGTTCTTTTTAAGGCTAAATTCTCATGTGCTTTGAAGGTGGAAATGAAAACAAGTTTTCAGCATCTCCCAAAAATCATTCAAAATCTTGGAGGTAAATAGTACCTAATGATCTCCCTACTTAAAATTCCCCAAACTCTTTTATAAGGCAGTTTATAAACTATTTGGGTATTTCCTTCCAATAAGGAAACTTTCTTATTTTATTTGTAACCCATAGGCAGAATGGAGTCTTAAGAGGGGAAGGCTTATTTTGCTCATCAGAATCTGAATAATGAGCACACGTAGAATCATAGAATAGTTTGGGTTGGAAAGGACCTTCAAAGGTCATCTAGTCCAACCCCCCTGCAATGAGCAGGGACATCTACAACTAGATCAGGTAGCCCAGAACCGCATCCATCCCGGCCTTTGGATGTCTCCAGGGATGGTGCAACATCATTGCAGTTTGCAGAATGTTCATGATTGGGAAGTACAATGCTTCTGACAAAGTCTGTGTTTTTAACTTGTGCAGTATGGAACCCATGTTTTTCTGCTCCCTGACAGGCTTCTGGCACTTACTAAGGAAAGGCTTACTGAGTACCAGTAAGCAGCACGAAGCCAGTTCTGATGTTATCCCGTCCCGAGAGATGGTTTAGTTCAGTCTGATATCTTTGTGTGCGTCTGTAACTGAATCATATATATCAGTAGGTATGTCATTCTGGAACATTAGTTTTACAAAGAGTTTAGGGAAGGAAGGTATGCTCAAAGCTATAAGTACTCCATAAAAGCAGCATTTTGGAGAAGTGTGTTAATGCAAGTAACAGATGAATGAAATCAATCACATAAGCAAACCTCTTATCTGACAGGAAGGGTCAAAACTTCTGTGGAAAAATTCAGAAGAAGGTTTTCAATCATGAAAGGAAGTTTCCTTAAAAGTCGGTGGGAATTTTTTCTTGAAAATTACATAGGCATTTTTAAAAAAAGCACATCTTGATTAACATTATCTGAATTGTATTGACAGAATTGAAGCAAACTTTGAGGTTTCACATATATACTTTGTCAGCTGCATGTTCTTCTTGCCCAGCCATTTGTTGACTGAATATGGAAGAACTGATGGTAACTCCCACCATCCTGAGCTGTCACCCATCAGTTCAGGCGTATGAACAAAACCTCTGTTTTAACACTAAGAAATGAACTTTGGAACGTAGTATTCAGTGTCGTGGGAATGTCATCCTTTTATGGGGAAAAAAAAATTCAGTTTTACTAGACCAGGCATCATGCTGTTCATTTACCACAGGTCATTCCTACTTTTCCACAGTTCAGTGACAGGCAGTGATGTTGGAGGATGTGCCCTTGGGATATAGTGCCAGAGAAATATTGACTTTTAGACATTTTTTCCTTGCTTTGTTCAGAGGGAAGCTTGATCAGTGTATTGAAAGAAAGATAGTTTAAAATATTCATTTGGTTCAGATCAAGAAAGATGACTGCTTAAAAATGATGCTGCTTCACACAGCTTTCTGAACATAACTTTCCACCCATAAACCTGTCATTCCTTTTAAGTGATAATTCTTATTTCTCTGTTCAAGAGCCAAGATGATAATTTGGTTAGGAAGTTACATTTGGGTGTTTTGTTTTTTGCTATAGATTGTTGATGGGATTTATGCAAAATTTTTTTGATTGCTTGAATAAATGTTCTTCCAGGGAAATAAACTTTGATCTTAATCTTCACGTTTAGATTTGTAATGCCTTTGGCAGTGTACATCTACATGTATTTTTTATGCATTGCTTTGTAATTGGAAGTTTCATTGAGAATTCTATGAGTCTGCAATGCATTCCCCTTGGGTACACCTTGCAAAACTTTCTTTTTCTATTTCATAATTACTCAAAGGTTAGGAAATCCAACCTGCAGCAAAGCAAAAATAGAGTTGTGAACATATGCCTTATTTCACTTTTTATGAATATATCAGCTATGGGAACTATTTACTTTAAGGCTATTAATCGCACGGCCTTACTTGAGGCACAGCGACTGTGCCAGGTCGTGTGTGACTTCAGTGGCAGAGGTGGTTGAGCGCTGATCATGTGTGAAAATTCCTGAGTATAATGTAGGAAACAGTTAAGGAGAAAGATACTGTTGCTGCCAGTGTTAGAACATCGTGTCTGTGTCCCTACGTTTTTATGAGAGCCATCAACATATAAATGGTAAAATATACCATTTTATATAATTTTTATACAATAAATTCTTGCACAAATCAAGTCCCAAGTAGTTGTTAATTTCCTCTGTTACTAACTGGCAAAGTTTATTCCTTGTCTTTATGAGGTTAGATGAAGTTAGAATAAGCCAGGATTCTCCCTGGGGAGAACAGTGTCTGTTTCCCTTTGTCTTCTAAAAAGACTATCTCCAAGGAGATTACTGCCTCCCTTATTATGTTAACAATGGTGTCCTTTGATTTCCTTGCAGAGCTTGTGGAGTGGGGTATGGAGGTTGCACTTAAAGAGTGCAGGGCCGTGTGCTTACTGTTTTCCTCGCTTTCCTTCAGGGCTGTATGCTTACTCTTTTCCTTGCTTTCCTTTGTCGTTCTCCATTATGGTAGGTAGGCTTTACACATCCATAGTATCATTTATTTTCTGTTAATGTCATGCAGAATGTGCTCATGCTGTGTGTTATTGGCATGATACCTAGCATTACAAGAGCCTGCTTTTTCACACGTCAACAGAGAGATGAGTCTTTTTATCTTCCAGCTCTTCATGGCCTCAGAACTGGTGCAGCAGAGCTTGAGACTTAAATGGGGTAGGGCATGGCCTGAGTGAGTATAAGCAGTGTTTAAGGGTGCAAGATGCTCAGATGCTGATGAACTACTCCACAGAGCAAATGGTGTTCCATCAGACTGAGGGTCTTTTGCATACTCCTTGGAACAATTACAGCTCTGAAAGGAAACTGGTTCACCCAACCCAAAAATAGGGTCCAAGCACATAATACATGTAAAATGTACATGATCAGAGAGGATCAGAGCATGAAATGAAATTAAGAAAGTAGATAGGATAGAGTATTTGTACCTTTTATCTTCAAGGACATAAAGTGTCTGTATCTTCATCAACAGATAAGATGAATCTGTCGACAGATGAATCTTCTTTTTCTGTCTTCAGTGGCATAAATTCTAATTTCAGGTTTTGCTTTTTTGGCTTCTAAACACTGCATTTTACTATGATGCTGCCATGCTGCCAGCTGGTGTAGAGACCCCTTTTGTGCCTAATATTTCCTTCCTGAGAGAGCTCTGTTCATTGGTGTGGTGACTTGCATCTTTTTTTCTGACTAACATTTTTAGGTTAACATTTGCTATAACCCTTGGATTATCTCTGTGGCTGGTTTTGTTTTTGTTTTTTTTTTTTTTTTGCTCTTACCCAATTCATTAACATTCTTCAAAAAGGATGGATTGTGTATCGTTTTCCTGTATCTGTTTATGCATGTATTATGTACGGTATGCACCGGTGGCTGGCTGGCTATAAAGAGGTTTGGCATGCAAGTTCCTGGAGGTCTTGGTGGAACACCAAATTGACCACGAGCCAGTAATGTGACCTTGTGGCCTCCTGGGCTACATTAGGAAGAGTATTTCCAGCAGGTCAGAAGAACTGATTCTTATTCCTCCACTCAGCATTGCTGAGGCACATCTGGATTACTGGGTCCAATTCTGTGTTCCCCAGTTCGGGATAGACACAAACCCACTGAAACGAGTCCAGTGAAGGCCTATGAGGGTGACTAAAGGCTTGGCTCATCTCTCATTAAGGAGAGGCTGAGAGAACTGGGTTTGTTTAGTCTGAAGAACAGGAGCTTTGCAAGGAGTGTTCTATCAATGTATACAAATGTCTGGGTGGGTGTAAAAAGCATGGAGCCAAACTCATCTTTGGAGTATCCAGAGACAGGACAAGAAGCAATAGGCCCAAACTGAAATAAAAGAAATTCCATTTAAGCATAAGAAAAACCTTCCTGGACTTTGTGTAAAGAAAAGCACTTGAAAGTCCCTTGTTCGATCAGCATTACAGAAAAAGTTCATCTTTGATACTGTGAACCAAATAAACAGCTTTTTGTGCATAATTTGGTATTAGTTATGGAGTGCATGTGCTTAACCAGTTTATTCCGGAGAAATTTGGTAGTGGAGGGTACACAGCAAGAAGATGTTTAGATAATCTCTGCTCATCTCACTTGATAAGTAACTGGGGAAGGGGTGGTCAGATTCTGTTTGTAGTAACACTGTAAATGGAGAAGGGCTTTTCCTGAATGCTTCTGTGTGCCACTCTGTCCCCACTGTCACAAGCTTTCATGCTGGCTCTGCGCCTGTCTTCCCTCTGACAGGGAAAACATTTGTGTTCTACAACCAGGCCTGTATATAATTGTGTCTCTAAAATAGTTCATCAAGAAGATGAGATTTCACTCTGCCTGTGCAGATTTACCTAGGGATTGTAAATTGATAGATCTTTAATCCTTTCATTGAAACAGGAAGGTAAGTGAAGGCTACATACTGGACAGTGCAGTCCCTCTTTATGTAAAGTGTATCCTGCAGATTATTTATAACTTTCAAGTCCTTAAGGGATAGGGACGGTGTGTGGATGCATTGTGTCCCTGGTCATTTTGGGACACTCCATACAAGGCCAAGGATTTCGGCTCCCACCTGGACCATTCCTCACATCAAAAATACCTTTTCAAGGTTTTCTAGTATGAGCTTGCCTGAAAAATTGTCTCAGCAGCCAGTTCTAACTTGGATATATTTCCACTGCAGAAGATGAAAGAAAATTCTTGCCTAGTTTTTTATTTTCCTGCATCCCTCTCCTGACAAACAGAGCTTGAATAATGAGAATCACAGAGCAGGGTTGGGTCAATGATACACTCCTTTTCATAAATAAAAAGTAAGGTGAAATGCACAGAGAGCTGAACTATTCAGTGGGCTGAACATGCAATGGAGTGATGCAGATGACTATGTGTGAGAAGGTTATGCTTTGTAAGCACTCCTGAAGATCAATTTGCCAGACACCTGCTGTTTGCTCTCTATTTTATTTAAGTGGGTCAGGAAGACATTAACAGACATCGCACATGCTTGTCATTTATTATTTTTAGTAATTTTTTGTTCCTTTTATTGATGGCTTTTACACACTGATTGTGTTGAAAGCTGCCCTGAAGATATTTGCATTTGAATCAAAGTCTGGCTATTCAGGCAGAAAGCCAGGTCACATAAAAGTCAAGATGTCCTCTCACAATGAGACAGCTCACTCTCTGAAATAAGCCAATAATCCATTCAGTTAACACATTAAAATGACAGATAAAATGCCTGAGGCATAGTCTTGTTACATGAGTTCAACAGACTGCAGGCATAAATGGTTTTTCTTTATACCTACATTTGCCGTCAGGGTACTTTGGTTTTCTTGATCTATGAAGTTTGAAGCAATATTTATGTGTCATTAGTTCTAAGGTAAAGGTGAGATCTCAAGGAAAAGTCCACAGGCTTTAGAATGTTAGAATGTCAGTGATATAGGCTATTTGGTACACTTAGGAACCATACAGAGTGGTTGAACACACATGGTACATAAGAAAACAAGGGGGGGGGTGGTAGGGGAAATACTACGAAAGAGATCTACATGAATACAACACATTAGCTGCCTTGCAGGGTGAAACAGAACTGATGTGAAAATAGATGATCACTTATATGTTGAGAATGGTGCAACCTCCTTGTTTATGCCAGGAATCTGTGTTGTAACACTCCTGTGCTATAGATATGAGGTAGGTAGAGAACTTTGATGGTTGTGTGCCAATGTGTAGCAATTAAATTCTCTTTTGAATGAGAATTCTTTAATTAAATTCAAGGCACTGGCAAAAGCTGAAGTTTTTTAGCTTATGTAAGTAGACTATTAGACCTTTTGGATTTAGCTCATTCTCAAAGAGTACCTCTGGGATACAGTAATGTCATTTCTTCTTATTTGCATTAGCATGTGACAACGACCTGATTTGATATGGATGAAACTATTTGTACAATTTACCCATCATTCAGCAGATTAAAGACCGAGAAAGGGCATTTGAAAATTCTCCCTGAAAAAGCATAAAGAGAAATCCAGCACACCTAAACCTCTATATATTCTAATATATCCATCCTGCATTGATGAAAGGAAAGCAATGGAATAGTTAAAGAATGTCTTAAAGTCTAAATAAATAGTGTAACCTAAAGTGTTTAAGTACACACCTAAATTTGTTGGCTGTTATGACATCCACATTGCAGATACATGGAATTGCTCTGTGTGCTTTTCCAACATCTCAATCTGGAATTAAAGGGCATCATGTCCAGGCTGGGTTCTAAACAGAAGTTTTCCAATACTACTCTGAAGTAATCTCAGTTGTGTCCAGATGAATGCAGGCCTCCCTACTGATCTGTCTCCTGTAGGCTCCATTTTAGTTTTAGCAGGGCAGCTTACTTCATAGAGAGACTATGCTATGATTCTTCCTGCTTTTATCTTAATGTCACAAGAAAAAAGTCAAAGCACCAGGAGCTCTTTGAAGGAATTTTGGTAGTATGAAAGAATGATCTTTATTTTTGGTGTCATGTATATTAACATTTCTAATTATGCTCCTTTTCAGTGGGGACAGCAGACCACTTTTACCTAAGTTTCTGCTTGCTGTTGCAGAAGAAACTTGTACATCGTTCCCTGCTATGGAGATTCTTTTTTTCCACGTAATTTCTGCCAATCTAAGCTAACAGATTGATAGTGGTGTGCACCATCTCCATTTTGGGTGTAGATCTATCCCATTATTAACCTTTCTACTTCTCTGAATAGCAGCTGGTCAGGCTATATTTTTAATAAAACCACCATAGATTTTAAAAGGAAAAAATGTATTTCTAATACTTAATAGATGTGCTGTAATAATTTACTGAATTAAGATGTGTCCCTTAAGATTACCTAAGGTAATCCTGGTTAGAGATACTTGTTCTACACAGCCTTGAGTCACAAAAACTTGATAGATCATTGAGTATCAGTCTTGACTACATGAGCACAGTATATTTTTATTTTTAATTCTTTCAGCCTATCTTATGGCAATTGCATAATGCTAGCAAAGGGCATAGCCAGAATTAGAGATACCTTTAGGCAATAATAAGAGTGCTGCCATAACCTTCATATAAATTGCCCTTTAAAGGATAATGTGACCTTAGTCACTTGTGGAAAACAAGGTATTTTTTCTATTTAGTCAGTACAATGCTACTAAGAAAGGGAATTAGCCAACTCATAGAAAATAAAGTGCAAAGATGATGAGAATAGCTTTGCTGAAAGACACTTTCCAAAGCTGAAAAGAGTGATGTTTGAGGAATAAGGATGATTTGAAAATACCTGAATTCTCCTGGAGTGCCTTGGCTTACATGTGTTTACTATCAGCTTGAAGGTGGCATTTTCTTCAGACAGAAACCACATTCATTGCCGGCCTGTAGCCAGATGGCTGTGCCCTGGGTTGGCTTTGAACCTGTCAAAATGTGCAAGGGTATTTTAATTTGAAAAAAAAACAACAAACAACCAGATCAGGCAACATACTATGATGTTTTCTTCTGGTCTATCTCATTAAGGTTTATTAGTAAGTCACTGTTGTGGCTGTAATGCTGCAATTACTGACCATATTTGAGATTTTATGTAGTACATACTTATGCACTGCTTTACTACTTTTAAAGTAGGGCACTATTCTGAGGGTCTATGAAGAGCTGGATAATGTCTGTGTGTGGACAGTGTGTCAAAGCATGATGCATAATTTTTTGGTAAAAATAGGCATAGGCACTGGGGCCTATGCCCATAACAGATTGATATTGGTGTGCACCATCCTTTGCTAGTGGGGGCTCCTTTGCCAGTGTTGCAGAAGGGCAAGCAAGCTACAGAGATAAACTGAAGAGACAGGCTGCTGTTTATGGTTTCTTGCTTCACTCTTGAGCAGTCCAGAGCAGCTCCTGGGAGCTCCTTCAGCAGCCTGAAGCTGCCTGTTTCTGAAAAAGAAAGATCTGGTAAGCTCTTCAGGGGAGAATGAAGTGAAAACCATTCTGATCCTTCCATGGGCTACTCATGGAAGGTGCTACTCATTTCTCAAGGTAATAAACCTTGTGTGTAGAATATCATCTGTTTTTGCAGTGCTTTTTCTGACATCGTTCTCAGTGGCCCGACAACTATGTATGCTCTATTGAGACTATTTGGGTTATTACATATCCGTACAGTCTGCAACTGCGGACTTTGCTTTTCAAAAGTAGCTTGAATGGACTTAAAATGATATAATGATGTTCCACAGAACTTGCTGATGTGCTGTCTTACATCACATTGATGGTGTTTTGCTGCTAGTACTGGGTTCATGCTCTTCAGTTTATGACTCCATTCCCACCCTGTCTTCCTGGGGATTTGTAGGCACGTCACTCCAAGAATCAGCAAAACGTCGAAATCACGACCCGGCTTGGTGTGGGAGGTGAAAGCACACATAAGTAACTAGAGTGTGCTCAGTTTGTTCAGTTGAGGGGGAAGCACATGCTGAGAGAGAATTGCCCAGAATGTTTTGTTAGTATTGTTTTTCTCAGCTGAAAGCAAGACTTTGTCTTCAAATGAGGAATAATTGATAGTTCAGTCTTTCAGAAGGTGGTTAAATGAGTACTTCCTCTCCACCCAAGAGGTAGTAAGGCATCATAGTCAACTCAGACCTTTCTTTAATTTGTTACAAGCAGTTATTTTCTACTAAGAAGAGAAAAACTGAGCAAACAACAATAAAAAGTCACTGAAAACTGCCAAGCAATATGCACTTTATGAGTCTTGAGGAGAGAAATTTCTCCAGCAGTTTTTAATAAAATGTATATACTGTTCTACAGTGTGTGATAATACCTTCTTTTGTTACAGAAGGAAGGCTGTTAACAGGAATGCATTCTGAATAATAGTCTTAATATTGGGATAGAAAGAGTCACAAGTTTGCTCTCACTTTGAATATGTGTTTCAGTAATATTTAAATTCCTTTCCCTCAGCTAAATCCTGTTTTATTCTTATTGAAAGACTGATTATGGCTAGTCCTATCTTCCTGCAAATTGTTCAGCACTGGTAGCAGTGATGCCTTCAGCACACCAGAAACATCTCTCAGCACCTAGCAGGAAAAGTCCCTCACTCTTGTTAAGGTTTTAGAGGTTTAGGGAGACTTTGGCCGATTCTGTGTAGGACTGGGAGAAGTGCTTATATGAAATTGGAGGAAAAGAGAAGAGAAATGAAGCCCTGGAAATCGGAGATGCCTTCTCTTAAAATCCAATTATCTGCTGGGAAACAAGAAACAAGGGAAGAATAATTGAATGGGACAGTTCAGAAAATCTATCTTTGTAGTGCAGTGAGCAGGGCATATTTCAGCTGCCTGGCTGTTACATGAGCATCGTTATTTATCTGTTGGTAGCTTGTTTCTGACATTAGCACTAAATTGTTACCACAGTCTGCTGTCCATCATCCATGTTAATTTGAAGATGCAGCATCTCCTACTTGGACTTCTTTTACTTCAAGAGCAAACAAAACAATATAAGTTGTCTTGTAAAATAACTGAACTCCAAGAAATTAAACATGTATTTGCAAAAATCTGTTTAATCATTTAGAGTTTCTGTCTCAGAACAGAATACCTCTCAAATGGAATTGCTTTTAAATGACTGGTTTATTTTAGACAGTAAGATCCTGAGCAGCTCAGAGCTATTGCCATTGTGAAGGGTGTTTTGAGGGAGAAGGAATTCAGAGAGTCTGAGAGACCTAGTGCAAGGACCACCATAAGAAAAAAGCAAGGAAACTGAAATCACCTAATGGGTCCACAAGACACAATGCTCAGAGAGTCCATACTAACTCATAGCCAAGCTTTGGTTTTCTTGTTACCTCTCTATAAGCTGAAGTGTGGTTTGTGCTGAATGCAGCATACTGTTGCTGCTTTGCTATGTCTCTTATCGTCTTTCTGTGCAGGCTAGTAGGAGTTTGGAAAGACCTAATGGAAACATGACATTGACACTTGCATTGTATTTAAATGTTACTGTGAAACCAGTAATACTTTGAGGTTTTCTTTTGTCTCATATTGTTTATTAAAGAGTTATCAGACACATTCATTATATTTTACACCATCAGCAGTGGTTTAGTGTGTGTTAAGTGGTAGCAAGATGGGAGCATCATGGAATATTGCCGTAAAATATTTTCTTTGAAGGCTGAAAGAATAAGGAACAGCAGAATTTACAAGGCCATTCTTCAATTAGATGGATTTCAGATTTTTCATGCCTGAGATACAGCACACTGAATACATCATTGCAGCTGCCAGGGCTCTAGAAGCAATGCAGCCATCTTGTTATGGTGCAGCGTATGACTAATCAGCCTTGCTGATGGACTCATATATTCTGAAATACCTCTGCTGTGCTGATGGGGCTAAGTGTAAGCGTATTCTCAATGCTCCAGATGGGCACAATCTGCTCCATTCCAGATGGGCCTATTAGCATAGATTTAACCCAATAGCAGCCCAGTAACCTGATACTAGTAAGCTACAAGAACAGGAGTGTTAGGAAGGTTTAATAACTGATGTGCAGAGTGATACCAACCCATGATGAGCACTACTAATGCTGCTCAGCATTTGGAGGTCTGGGAGCAGCATGTGGTTAGACTATGGTGTGGTGTGCTGATACCAGCTGCCCCAACACAGTCCCCATGTAGAGGGATGTGGCTCCTTCGAGCTGTGCAGCTGTCTGCAGCACTGTGCAGGCACAGGAGGCTGTTTGGGGTAGTGCACCAGCTCTGGCTCTCCATTTATCAGGGATGTTAGAAGGTATTACAAAGTCAAGTCAGATGTACCTGTAGCCTTGTGTGCTGCCTCCTACACCAGCTACTCCCAGCAGTTCCAAGATGCTTAGGAAGAACAGCACAGGGTCTGTATTTGGTGACTCATTCTTTGGAAGCCCTCTCAATTAAACCTGCATAGAAGATGGAGCAGTCTATACCTACTGTAGTCCTAACATGGATAGCTTATTCCTAGAAAAAATCAGAATTTGACCCAGAGCAACTGCCACCTCTGCTCCAAGTCTCCTTAGGGAGCAAGGCAACTGTAAGTGTCTCTTATTGCCCTCCGTTGCCTGAGTTCCTGAGGTACTGCAGGTGCAGAGATATTTCTGATATTAGTTTTCCTATATTTTCCAAAGTTTATACCAAAATACACTGCACAGAGCTCTATTCTATTATGGTAGATTCATAATAGTAGCTTGTTTATATAGGTATTAGTATGTCACATTTAAATGTGAAGCAAAACATCATTGCATAATATGGTTGGTAATGACTTTTTAATAAAACAATATATAAAGCTATTGCGGTCTTGCTGCTGGTGACGGGAAAATGGAGGGATGGAAATTATCAACATTTTCAGCAAAGTTGTATTTCAGTGAATTGTTGTGCAAGTTCTGACCTTCAGATACATGTACTTGTACAGTGTAATGATACTGGCAGTGGTGTGGTGAGGGACTATAGTCGGGTGGGTATATTTGTTACCTGTTACTTGGCATTTCAGTGAAAAAGAAAATATACAGATGAAAAATAAATTGGCAGTTGGTCAGCTGAGAAAAATATCGGCAACAACTCTTCAGTCTGAAAATAGATTTAGCATAAATAGCACATAAATCTTTGCATTACTAATTTTTGTCACTTGTATTATGTCACATTTTTGAAAATACATTGTTTCAAAGGAAACACAGTGAGCCTTGAATAGATTCAGTGACACAGGTTTCCAATATTTGTATCCATTTGGTTAAATGGAGTTGACTGTAAAAAACTAGTTTTGCTTTGAAGAGTGTTTTAAAACGAAATTAGTGAGCAGAATTTAGTTCATATGAAGTATGCAGTTCTGAATACAAATCATCCATTTCTTACACAGGAACTGACTCTTTTTAGTATATATCTTTGGTGTATTTATTAGTACAGATTCTGGTGTGCTCAATGTTTACAGCACAGTATTAAGTATGTGCTTTAAAGGATGTAAAGAAATAGGCTAAGAGTATGGTCAGACAACCCAAAACTGTGAGTGTTTACCTAAATTTTTATGTAGGAAGTTTTGTTTCTCTTTTTATTTTGATCTGATGGTACGGAAGGCAAATGATGTTAATGGCTGACTACACTGGGCACAGCCCAACCCAACACTTGGCAGGGCTGTTTGTGAGGCATAGAATTGAGGACCCCCAATGGCTTCAAACTCCAGAAAATAAATGTTTTCCCTTTTGCAGCATAACCAGTCAGTATCAGAACAGCATCTAGGATTTCAGTTGTTTTTCTCTGTTTTCTTTTTAAATAAGTGAAATTGAAGAATAACAGAGGCAGAGCCATGGCGTACTATGTAGGTCTTTTGCTCTAAAAATGTAAATTATCATTTGCTTACATAAACATCATAAATATGCGTTGCTTTCAGCATTTAATAAAATAATGCCCTGGTTTGGTGAACCCCCAATGGCATGTCATCCCTGACCAATGGAAACATGCATCTAAAAGCTATTTGGGTGAGCAAGAGTCTGCAAAATATGGCACTTAATCTTTATGCATAATCTCATCATCACAAATAAGATGATTTCATGAAAGACAAAAAGCCTTTTGGGGTTTTCTGCTGTATTTATGTTCCTATTTGGAATATAAATTGTGCTGAAGAGTGTGTTTGCTAGTTCTTTATGAAGCTGCCAATGCTGAGCTCCTGTCAGGCCAAACAGCAGTTGACTCATCTGATCCTGGAGGAAAAATTGCTTAGTGTACTTGTAATGCTCAGTCAGGGATTACACCTGTGCCAGCAACAGCCTAGAGTCTTGGCCAGCTTATCAAAAGTGGAAGTACTGGAACATTTCTTTTGTTAGATCTTCCTGTTAAAGGTGTTATAAAGATTCTTAGACCACATTGACAGAAGGAACAAGGCTGCCACAGAAAGGGAAACACTGAAGGGAGATATTTTTGCTTTGTGGAATGCATAAATGTGTTGCGTGAGATGCATGCACACATAACTTAATACTTATACTGATTCAGGTGGTAAGCAAGGAAACTAGCTGGGTGGAGATCAAAAATACTAAAGTTTCATAATTTGTAAAGTATTATTTTGTAAAACCTCAACACAAAATAGAGCTCAGCTGTTTATGTAGGTACCTCACTGCAAACAGAAACAATCAGGGTGACTTTAATGGGGAGCATAATTCTAATTTTTCTGCTTGAAATACAGATCAATCTGTTTAGTGTGTAAAATGGGGGGTGGGGGAAAGGGCTGTCAGCGATGATTAGAAGATTGGGCTATATAGTAAAAATTATCATCATAATGTGGCAAGATGAACACACATCTGTAATTCCATCTGGAGACAAATAGACATTATGAAGGGTAAATAGAAATACTGGATTTTTTTTAAATATTCCTTAGGAAAGCCTGGGAGTCCTGGGCAGGGGAATAAGTACAGCCAGGAAAATCCTCTAGGTACATACAGTACCTACAAATGTTTCATCTCAGGCTGAAAAGGAAATTAGTGGGAATGGCACACATTTTAGTACTCACAGTGGGGAAAGCTCCATGTGCTTAAATTAGTAGTCTTAACTTGCAGATTTTAGAGTATTTTTGGAAATATAAACAAGAACAGTGTGATCCTGGAGCTTTTCTCTGCATGTATTTTTGCATGGTAAAAGGAAATAAATTCCCTAATATATCAAAAATGTTCTGATATAAATCTTGGAACTGTGGCATAATGTCTATGGCAACTAGCTGAATTTTCACTTAGAATAATTTTCAAAGTTCTCTAAATGTTTTATAACAAAATTCCTGATTTTCTGTATTTTCTGGTTATATTTTCTGCTATTTACATGTATTTATAAACTTACTTTGGAAAATATTTTTCAATTCATATTTGGATAATCATAATCATCACACACTGCTTAATAGCCTCTTGATGTGAGAATTCATGGAACTTCTAAGCAGCAGATTAACGAAAGGTAAGCAGTTCATTTCTAGTCTGAATGACGTGGCATTCCTGCTAAAGTGTAGGCATTTTTATTTTTGTCCACTTAATAGTCCTCTAGAGCAAATCTTGCTTTAGTAGCTGCACAGAACATGAACTTCCTGCAGGAGAAAAAAATGCAGTTCTCTTTTCATCCCATGAAGCTAACTCTTCGTGTTACCAGCCATAGGATGGTTCTGAACAACTTGGCAACAAATCCATTTTTCAGAGAATCTTCTATTGCTGGTGTTTCTGAGCAGCTGTGTGTTGGCTGCAAAGTATGCATGTGTATACTCCTCTTTACAACCAACACACAGTTTTGCTTAAGCAATGAGACACTTGTCTGCTTTGTATTTTAACACTGCTGGCAGCCTACAAAATGTTTATTCTGTGTGTTCCTATGTATCTGCTTTGAGGGATATGTAATGCCTCATATGTGCTGATGTTGCCTCATAGTAACAGATTTCTTTTAGTTTTACAGCTCTTGCAGTGGTAGAAAATGTAAAGTTCTTAACTTCACTTTTCATCTTTTTTTTTTTCCTCTTTAAATATTTCAGCAGAATAGATCTGAAATCCATTTGATTGACTTTTACACTGTAGTTGATTACACTAATATTTTTTGACACTTTTGTGCATTCTCAACTGGCATGACTAACATTTCAGCCTGTTCTATCCAGTTACTTTTCCATTACAAATACTTAAGTTCTCTTAGAGACTAAAGGTTTGGTTTGTTTATCTGTCAGAACCTAGTGATGACTTTGTTTTGCTTAGATTTATTTTTTCTGTTTTAATTTGGAGATATGGACCAGAGATGGCTTTACTATACCTTGTTAAGATGCAGTCTTTTATTATCTGTGGTAGGTTATAGTTTTCACACTACTTGTGTAGCTTTTATATGCATGAAGACTCATTCTGTCCACTGGGAGAACTAAAGTTCAGCTTCTATGGAGTATTTGAAAGCCGCTTTGTTATTTATGGTTCCTCCTAACTGTATGTGAAACAATAAAAATGAACAGTCGTGTTTGTCATTATCAATCCTCAGACAAAAATGTTCCATGTATGATGTATCTGTGCAGTTGCTGTCACCTAATGTACTCAAATGTACAACACTCAGAGAGAATTTCAAGCAGCACCAGCTCTAATTGCCTTGTTGATCTTACAAAATTATGTCCTTTTTTAACTTTTGTTTAGAGTCAGTCAGCATAAAAATATTCTTCCTGCTGAAACAACTTCATAGGCAAAGTTCAAGTGAGCAATTAGTGATTGCATCTACTTTTGAATTATTTTCCCAGCTTGTGGTAGCTCAGTTAATAACCTTTTAAAATTCTGAAGCATATCCCCAGGTCTGTTTCACAAATCTACTGCAATGTATGAAGCGCTTATCTTTCTGAGGCCATCTGCTTCTCTTCTCCAAAGATTCTGTAAAATCCTTGGCAACCCCTTGAATGAACCTCATGATTCCTTACATGGAAGAGTATAAAGTGAACACACAAACATAAACATGTACTTCCAGTTCCTCTGTATTTCATTTCTGTGCTCACTCAAATGTGAGATTGCTACATATTACTCAGGGAGTCTGCTTCATTTTTTTAGTAACAGCTTAACTTTTCCTTATCACCAGTCTGTATCTGGACAACTTACTAGTAGTTCTTCCATTGGAAGCCAGGCTTTTGTAGCTTTGCTACAGCTTACTGATGAACAGTAACATCAATGAGTGAAAGAGCTGCTTCAAGCACAGACTCTGCAAGTGTCCCTCCCTAAGCTCATAGGAATCCTTCCATAATCAGCTAGTATAACCTTCACCTTCCATTCACTAAAATCTTGCCTTTTCAGTTTTGAAAGAATCCCCTTATTAAAATATTTAAACAATAATGTAGGAGATATACTGGATGAAAAGTGGAAAAGTGACTCCTTTGGTCATACTACATGTCTTGAAGATCTGATATCCTCACTTCATGCTTGCATCCATCTTGAAAACTTCTAAGTCTGTGGTTTGTGTCCCTGGGATGTGGGATGTGCATCGTACCTCACTTTTTTTATTGCAGTCCTTACTTCCTGATCTCTTATCTAACAGGGCTGCAATTTTAGGAACAGAGATCAGTTTTACCAAACATATCTGTGATGATCAGTCTCCCCTCACCATTTATCTAGCTCATTTGCTTTAAGGGGTTGTTACAAAATGCATGTGTACACAAGAGGACATTTTCCTCTTCTTGGGGGCTTCTCTAAGCTGTCGCAAGATTGTTTAAAGTACTATCTCTTAAGAAGTATTCACTGTATTTTCATCTTATCAGCCACACAGGTTTCACAAACCAGAGATGACAGCACTAACATTTGCCATACTTTTTCCAGTTATCTCCTTTGCATTTATTTGGCAACCCAGGGGAGATTACATAAGAGTGTACACCTTCCTTTGGGAGAGAAGAAACTGGTTAAAATAGCAACCCTGTCAGGTTGAGCTCCCTGTGGTTTGAATTTTCTTTGTCACACTCTTTATTTAATAATGAAGAACCTGGAATTAGCCCACTCACCAGATAAGAGAAAAACTAAGAGCTATATATGTATCTTCATCCCTTGAATGTTCTCTGTGAATTACTATCCTGTTTCAAGAGATAGGGGAGTTTTCTGCTCTAGGTTGCAAATACGCGATGGCATTCATGGAAACACATGTCCATATGCAGATTAGAGGCCCTCTGAAATCAGCCCACCCTGATGAAGGACACATATTTACATTACATAATGGGCAGCATGAGTGCCTTGGGAAGGAAATGGGACAAAGGACTTTTTTTTCCCAGCCTCATTTCAGATCTGATGTAACAGCTGCTTTCAAAACCAGGCTTACTCATTTCTCTGATTTATCTGTATTATTCGGTCTCTAGTACTTGTTTGTAGTTCCTTATGCAAAATTCAACAGAGTTGCTAAATTTGTGGCTGCTATGTTTGCATTTCCTTTTTGATAATATAATTTTTTTGCATCAGTCTTATAAAATATTTTCAAAGGGAAAAATTAATATTTCATTACCATATTCAACTACATCTAATATTACTGATTGAGAAGGTCTTTTTTGGTATGAACTGTGTTCTTATGGCCAGTTTGGTTTTTATTCAGAGCTTGCCCAAAGACTTCAGCGTTCTTCAACTCAGACTTTTATTTGAACATTTCTATGTGTATCTAGCAGCCAAGTCTCTTTTAGCCTGGAATGTCTCTCTCATATATGTATGATATTTGAAATGAAACAGAAAAAAAAAAAAAAAAAAACAAAACCAAAAACGACGCCCCCAGAAAAACCCAAACTAAAAAAAATGGCACTGATTATCTTCTTCCACACAGTTAGATTTAAAATAGTATCAGCTAAATTGTTTTGTAATTTTGACAGAAAAAGAGCAATTGCTGATTTCTGTCAAAATGCATCTATTTGAAAACTAGGATTTTTTTTTTTAATCTTCTATATTTATTTATGACTGATCTGAAAATGAATAAAAACTTGTTAAAGCTTGCACTAACCAGCTGTGCTATACATTACACCACATTTCTCTACAACAAATTCAAATTCTTTTTGAAAATTAGTATTTTTAGCTAGAATAGCTGGTTGAGCAGTTCTAGGGACAAAGTGATTTTTTTTTTGTCTCCAAAATCTAATGTACAAAATGGAGAGCATAGGGATGATGGCTGAATAGCCAGAAGGTGTGAGAAGGCAGATAAAGTAGAAAGGTAGCTGTTGATAAGCAAAACCACAGACTTTTACTTATGTAAAAATATCTATTCCTACCTTGAGTTCTGCTGACTTGAGAATATCAGCCTGAGCAGCAGGGTTAGATCCTTGAAGAACTAACTTGTTTCATCTTTTAAGTTGAAATCTTCACATCCTTTCAACCGAAAATCTCTTCAGTTTAAGCTGTACAGGCATAGCTTTTGATGAAAAGAATCTTAGCAATTTTCAACATCAAAAAGAAAAGCAAAACAGAATATAACATAAAATACAGTATGATTATTGATGTGCATTTTCAAATCTTCTGCATTTTGCTTTTTATAAAATCACAACCAAAGGCAACACTTAAGACTTTCTGAAGAACTTTCCTGACCAATATTTCCCAAATTTGCCTTTACCTGGCTAACAGCTGTCAGTCACCAAAAAAATCCTTATAAGAAAGAAAATGTCAGCTTAAAAAAACAATCAGCCAACCTCCCCCACCTAAAAAAAAACCAAACCCAACCCACAAAACAACACCCAAAAACCCAAAAAAACCAAACACCACAAAAAACACCCCATCAAAATCCCAAAGCATTTATCACAAAACCCAAAATTCCACTCAGAAGCAGATGGAAAATTTTAAATAAAATAAGAAACTAATAAAAAAAATAATCAGTATCTCTGAGCTAGAGTCTCTACACTAACCAAAAATGATAGTTCCTCTCCTAGGGATTTTCCTGTTAAAGACACTAGCAGTTTGTCTCCCCATAAACACATTAGCCCTTATGTTCCCATGTCTACCATTAAAAACCTTTCTCATTTTCTGTGAAATGAGCCTAAGGACAATGCAACCTATAATGCATCCCAATATGACTATGCATGAATGAGAGCAGAGTCAAATACACTGTTTCCCCATATTAGCAAACAATCCAGGCTAATCTTAGTGACTCATTCAGAGTGATATTACCAGCTAGTCTCAGTGATAGGAAGTTTTTAATTATAGTAAAATTGATTTAATCAAGCTCTGGAGATGCTCTTCTAGTCCTAGAATAGCAGCTGAACTGTGTGAAGGGCTTTGATTGAATAGCTTTCTTCTCTGCACTGAAAGCCACAGTGATCCAATTGTGAAAACCTGGCAAATACTGTCCTTCCATGACTGCATGGTTTCATATATTCACCATCGACTGTCTTATGCACCTTCTTTTGCCCAGTTCATACCTGCTACTACTCAAAGAAGGATACTAGATTTATCTGAACTATGGGTCTAGCCAGGATGGAAGAAGGTGCTGCTGTGTGTCAGGTAGGGACATTTAAAGGAGGAAGCTGTTTTTTTCCTGTTTGTGTTCCAAGTGCATTTTATAATGTGCAGAGATACTCAAGCGTATTTCTGAGGGATTTCTCTGCACTAGCTATGGTGGGTGTTTTTCATGTTAGAAAAGATCTCCACAGAACTGAGACTCAGGAGCACTCTAAGCACGAATTAATGCACAACTGTTAATTTTCTATGGAGTCTCTTCCTCTGGCATTATTCTTTCATTTGGTGGACTATCCATGAAACAGATTAGGGCTCCATTCTTCTTTGTAATGTGCAATTTTTCTAAAAGATCTCTTAGGTAGGAGGCATTATCTTTGGGAAATACTTTAAGATTTTATTTAGCACAGTCAAAAGTGTCAAAACAGCTAATTGAGTGCTTTAATCTCCATGACTAATGAAAGATTAAGTTGCTGCAGAAATATGTCACAGGGTTCTACAGACTGTAACTAAAAATAACAACCTTGTTAAATTTAAAGACAGTTAAATGTTAGTGCAAGAAGCGTCTTGCTGCAGAGAACTTTGCAAATGCTTAAGGAGAGCACGACCACTGCACATATTGGTGGTTTATAACATATAGATTGCCTCTAGGTAAATTCCTCAGAGCTGGCACTAGAGCCTCTTTGTCTGCAGATGTTCTAGTGGATTTTTGGTAGGAACAAAGAATCAGGCATTAGGAGGTTTTATCCAACAAAATCCAGTGCACGTCAGCTGGAGTGTTGTTTAAGAAGTAGCATACTTCTCTGTTGCTGTATGTTTACTTGCCCCTCATATTTTTTTCTCAGGACCCACAGGGTTCAGTATAACCCAAATCAAAAAATGGGTGTTGTAGGCATTCTTCAGAGGAATCGTGCACTAGTTACAAGTCTATGGCTGCAGTGGCAGGTGTCAAAGCATAGAGAATATTGTCTTTCTTACAAATCAGGTCAATTGTTTCATCCTGCTCCTTGGAAAGTCATATTCTGATAGTCAAGACAACTGCATAGATTAAGTGAAATTCCGTTGTTTTCAGTGGGCTTTTAATGGCCATTGTGCAATGAAAGATTTGGTAAGATTTGGAAGATACTAAAAAAGCGTCAGAGGTGGAGCTAAGAAAGGAAGCCTTTTCTCCGCTTCCAATCTACTTTTCATGCTTATGAATAGCAGAGATTCCTGATAGGTTTCCTATGTATTTTCTTTACACTGTTCTGCCTTAGCTAAAAAGTGAAAAGGTAAAAAAAAAAAAAAAAATACATAAAATGAAAGGCTTGAAAACAATTTTGCAAAAGTAGCTCTTTTAGCTACTGCTTGTTTGCAGTAAGTGTACAAGCTTAATTTCTATTTCTAAGTTACAATTTTCTTAATTTTTTCTTACTTTTCACCCAGGTAGTTCAGCTGTTGTGGGGGGTATGAAAAACTTTTTTGGTTGTTTTCTCTTAATATGTTTGGTTTTGGTTTGCTTTGTTTTCTCCCAGAAGTCACTTCTAATTTTAGATCGGTGTTTGATTCCTTTTTATCTGTCATTCTGTGTCTAATTTAGTTGTCCCCCAGCTCAGATGTGACATTTCCTGTATTATATTAGTATATATTGATTTTCTTAAATCCACCCACAGACATTTTTTCTCCCTCTGATGGACAAAAACGCCTTCATGTCTGCTGATCTGGCAGAACGGAACTCAGATCATTAAGCAGTTTAGGACCATGTTATTGAGGTTCCACCTTATGGCAGATCAGATCAGAATGGCAATGGTGCAACTTCACCAGGTTGCAAGTTAGGAGGAAGAAACAAGATTGATAGTTGATATGAGGAAACAGTAGCTTTTTTTGATAATCATGTTGCCTACTTTTTGTAAGTGCATTATGGGTGCAATGCATTTACTCAGTAAATATAACATTAGGAGAAGAACATGAGAACTTACATCTTTTAAACCTCTTGTGGAGTGGCATATTCACTTTATCTTATTCTAAAATTCCCTCCCCTTTCTTGGAAGAGGTCTGTTTTACTAGAGTGGGTTATAAGCCAGTATAAAGTATTTGCTGCTGAGGAGGAAGGAATCTGAAATTTAACTTCTGTTTAAAACCACAATGAGCTAGCCTAATCCCTGAGAACAGATAGGTAGGGAACTCTTGAGAGGACTGCTTTAGTTTCCATGTAGAAATCGGAGGCATAGTGTGTGTGCGTGTATACGTTTCCATAAAAACTAACTCCTGAATGTAACTGAGATCTGGGTTTTGGTTTGATGAGTTTGAAGATTTAACAGATCAAAGTTTTTGCTCTAGGTAAATAGTAATATTTAGGTCACAGATAACAGAGGAGGGCTGTTAGGCTGTCCTAAAAGCCAGATTTTCTGTCACAATGACAGCAGATTCACTGGCACTAGCTTCAATCCATTCCTTGTGTGACAGCTGATGACAGGAAAGCCTGAAAATGAGAAGCATCCTGCATTCCTAGGCTGTTCACATCTCTTGCCTGTGGTTTTCTGTACTTCAACTAGCACAGAGTTTATCAAGTGCACCTGAAATTTAGATTAATTTTTAATTCAAGAAGAAAATGCATGTGAAATTTGTTAGATGACTTTGGGCCACATTTTGCTCAGGCTTAGTTGTGTTGCAGATGAACCTAATATTTTCAGTTGCCAGGGATAAATTTTGCCTTCATAATCTTACTTGGACCTGTAGCCATTAGTATGGCAAATTCTTCATATAGCTGTACCCCAAGGTAGAAATTAGATTTGCCCATTTACTTGAAAGAAGCAGTAGTAATTTTGCTTTTACAGAGTACAGTTTTGCACACTGCCCTAAGGTCCAAGTAAGATAAGAATATTTGTAATAGTGGTTTTAACAGCATTGTAAATAATAATGATTTGGCCTGAATATCACTGTGCAGACAATTAACAAAAACAAATATCTTTCAAAATAATCTGTGAAGGATAGGAATGGGGTCTTGAATATCACACTAGACCTTTAAATGAAGAAGAATGAGTAAAGAAGATTCCAAAACATGATAGCGATGGTAGCTAGATATTTTTTGCATCATTACTTCCATGCTGGGTTCTTTTTGAAGCTAAATCTCTAAGCTTTTTGCGTTTTTCCAGGCAATTATTGTTATTATTGTTATCTCTAACTTCTTATGGGCTCAAAAGGTCTGTTTCTCCATTCTTCAACTGCACTAGCCAAGCACACAGTAATCAAAACCACAGCGTAAGTAGCCCAAGGTTGTAAGGAGCTTTGCAGTATTCCTGAAAGCTGTGTGCCAGGGGTACAGATCTAAGAATAATGCCATCAAACAAATGGATAATGGCACAGAAAACCGTAATTCCTTCTTGAAACATTGAGATTTTTTTATTTTCTTGCATTTCATTCAGCAGTTTTGTTTTACTCCTTTAACTGAGAATCATTTCTAGATGATAGATTTCCCTAAGGTTTTTGTAAAGAGTATGAATGAAATTAAACTCCTCTCAAATTCTGAGGTTTAATATATACAAGTTAATGCAAACTGGTTTAAAAACTGCATGGTTGAATTCTGTCTTCAAGTTTCTGAATGAGTCTTTTGGGACTCTCTGTGAGAGTGGCACAAATGTGGATCAGAAACAGTTTTACCTTTACTGTGCATATCCTATGAGCCTCTGCCTGACTTTACGTACTTTATAATGAAGTACAGGGCATGTCTGGTTCAAATGGAAGGGGATGATATCACAGTATCACCAGCTCCATCTGAGAACTAATAATGATGTTTACTGGTTTCCTTATAGCTCTGATTACATTTTTACTAGCCATTAGTATCTTTCTTTTTTTCACCTCGATACAGTAGTATTTGTGAATGATACCCACTGAAAATTCATTTTCTATTGACAGCCATAATTATTTACTAAAATGTAGGTAGCTTTCAGACTCACTCTTCCCCTACCCCTTTTTTTAGTTACTTGTATTAAATTAATTAAAAAAAGTTGCTCAAAGACACTGTAAGTTGCTGTAACCTGCTCTGTATTGGTCCCACTTAGAGCAGTGGGTCAGTCTAGAAGACTTCTGACCTATGTTGTGCTACAGTTGTGTGATTTCAAGTTAACCAAAGTGCCTGATATCCTATTTTACAATGCAGCTGACAAAATTATGCTTGATTTGGTTTACTGTGATCTGTCAGTTTGATACACTCCAGTGAAAACTCACCACATTTTAATATGAGGCTTAGTCCAGCCTTGGGAAATCCACAAGAGCAGGTGCTATATAATATTAATTTTTTTTTTTTTTTATTATATGATTTGTAAAAGAGAGGTCGTCAGGCTACTTCTGGAACCCTATATGGGACAGAAAAACAATTGCGCAATGAAAGATTTCCACTAATAATCATTCCAACTGGAAATAGCTGTGCCTAGTCTCTTGCTTACCCTCCAACTTGCTATTTGAACAAATTAGGCATGCCATTTATTCAGTGCTTAGAGTAAATGGAGCTGATTTCAGTGAATCTAGTCCTGACTAATGTGTGTTTTGTCTATTAGAGGAGCTCTCCTATGCGTTTTAAGTTGAAACACCTTTTTATTGAAATATATCTGCATGAGATTCTCCAAACGTGAGGAAAGACCAGTTTAATTGTTTTAATGCTGATTTGGATAATACAATTTGCCATGTGTACTGTGAATAAAATACTTTTGTGTGTGTGTAACCAGTGAAATGGTATAGGCCCAAGGGAATACAGAATTTCCCATTATCATCTATAGCTGGCACCTAGACTGAACTACATATTTTAATATGTGCAAATTCCTAAGGAAATAGAGATGCAAATTTTAAGATGTTTTTCTACTACTTTATATTAACTGTAAACTCTGGGTGTGAATGCCTACTAAAGTTCAGCTTGTTGGTGTATATTTTGGAAATCTTGTGGATGAATTCACTTCTGACTCAAAAGGCTGTTGGAACACAAAAATCAAGTGTTTCTTTTTCTGCACTTGTGATATTATTACACACAGGTATTAGAAAGACCAAAGCTTTAATGTATTTTCTTGACACTTAGATTTGATGTGAGGAATATAGTGCAGCTCAAGTTGTTTAACTGAGTCTCTCTTTTTTTCACCCTTAGTGTCATAGCTTATACAGTGGTTGAGGACCACTTAACTATCAGAATTTTGAAAGTACCCTGAAAGTTACACAGTAAAATAAGCATTACTTCATATAACTTAAAATAAATAAAAAAAATAAAAAAAGAGAATGAGATGTAGCTGTTAGGAGACTGGAATTTGTGTCTCTTGTGACTTTTGGTTGTTATTTTTGGCAGCCTCCCGTTTCGTTTTCCTGCTGCTTTGGAATCAATAGGGATTTGCACATGCTATTGAAAGGGCATATTTATATCTTTGAGTCTTAGCTGACTACAGAGGCCGTGACACTTTGTCACCTACCTAGCAGAGCAACCTCCTTCCCGCTTTGCATTTGGCTCTTGGTACAGAGAGGTATTATTTGATCTCTCCACTCAAATTCATGTGGAGCTTTTTAACAGTCTTACATTGCAGGGTAAATAAGCTCATCACTGAAAACCTGATGAGCCCTATAGGAGGTGAGAGTGACTTGTATTCTCTTTTTCCTGTTATCCATTTTTTTGTGACTCTTAACATTGCAGTGGCAGCTAGGCCATTTTAACCCTTGTTTCTCCCAAGGTTAATGGGGATATCCAATGTCTGCACAAAAGGTTAGGAGTTAACTCCAGTAAGATCTTGAGCTCTTTCCATAAACCACGTATCAAAGATTCTTCCAAGAAGTTGCAATAATGGAGAAGCAATATCTTGGGTAATATGATGTAGTTTCCCGATGGTGGAAACAATGATATTTTAATTGCTAAGCTGTCACAAAGTTAGTAAAAAATTCTCATAGATACTGAGAAAAAAATCTGCCTGATAGTAACTTGTTATCCAGGAAAGCTGGAAGAGGAAGGAGATCCTTTAAATTCATTCCTCTCATTCTTCAAAAAAGCAGTCTAAGTTAATGTTACAACTGTCTGAACAATGAAAACTAAAATGTCATCAAGATTACACACCCAAGCTGTAAGCAGAAGGAAACAACACATAGGGGACCAATATTTTTAATGTTGTAGGTCCCCTGTTACTTATGTTGCAGTTGTTAGCAGCAGATTGGCACAGAGAGTACAGGATGAGATGCTTAATGCTTTTAACCCATATAGTTTTAAGTGTTTCTTTCATTTACTGAAGGCTTTGTTTACCAGTTTAGTGGTATTCCACACCCTAAAGAGAGGAAGGACTAAGGTCCTAAACACTTTTTAAAAATTAAATAGGATTTAAGTGCTTCACTGTTCTAGAATAAGGATATTATTCAGAAAAGTCCACCCATTATTTACTTTTTTTGTAAGCTGCTTTTTCTATGAACTATTTGATAATTGTTTCAATCTGTTAATGATATGTGGTTTCTGGTTGGGAGTCATCTTGCTGTAAGAAACTGGGATGTTATTCTAGTTCATCCTTAAAAGCCATTGTGGATAGAGAGATTTGCCCTGTTTGTTGACCTTTTGACTGTTTTTTACCTGGGGGTCCTCTGAAGCAAAGGGGGGATGCATTGTAAATCCAGTAGGAGCAGGATATATCTGAGAGCTGTTGAGCCTGCAGTGCCTGCTTTGCCAATACAATGAAGGATGCACTTTTCACTCTACCACTTCCAGCATATTCTCCCTTTCTGAGCTACAGACGTTACTTTCATGCAGTATATTTAGTGTGGTGGATTCTTACAAGAGAAAGTACATGTGCAGTTGTAGAATTAAGTAAAAAAAAAAAACCAGAACCAAAAAGAAATTATATTCACACTTCACACTATTTTCTATATTTAAAAAACTTAAACTTTTTGTCTAGCACATCTTCCTGTGATGTACGACTACTTCCTTCCCTGTTTCCCAGAAAAACTCATAGAAAGAGCTCTTGAAATGAATTAAAGAAAAACTAGGAAGAAACATGCCCTTGATGTTTCTGCTTTGTAGTTCCTGGATGTTTGTCTGGATTACAAATTCCTTGTGAAAAGAATAATCAAAGTCTTCTATAGGCAGCATTTTTGCTAATAATCATTTATTAGAATTCAGGGATGCTCACTCAGAATTTTCAATGTGGTGTCTAGTCAGAGTTATAAAGGCATATAGCAAGGGGATGTGCAGCAAGCACACAGTAATAATGGAAAATCAGAATGGCCTGATTTATTCTGGTTAGATTTTTTTTCTTTTAAAACCTGCTATGCATGCTCAGTTAGCTTGCCATATAGGTTTTCTCTAGGTATGTGTAATACATGTAAAACCATGTAAAATATATTTATATAGGGTCAGATGATAAAAAAATGCTAAAAATGAGTGTGGTGAAAAATTGTTTTAAAGTCCTTTATGGAGTATCTTTGGATTTAACAACTCAGAGCTGCTTCTTTATCTGTAGTTTTATATTGCTACAATTCTGAAATTCAGTGTTTTAATAGTGTATGAGCCTTGAAAATACAAATTTACTCTTTAAGAGCACATTGCACCCTGAGCTTATGAAGGTGTGTAATTTGTCATATTTAGAAGCACCCTCTTCAGAGTGCAGAAGTTTTACATCTCCAAAGTAATCCCAGCTGTTTCTTTCAAGAAAGTTGTCACCTTTCTCAGAAATAGTGTTGCCATAATGAGGCCATATAAGGTATAGCAAAATAGGGTTTTGTGGACAGACAGTATCTTATATTATATAGAGTTTAAAGAAAAGAAAGAAAGAAAATACAAGCTTTTTGGCACACAATAAGTTTTTATAAGTTTTTCCTTAGTAATGAAAGCCACAGTGAAATGTCTTCTATGTAATTAGGTCCCTGTTTCCAAAGATCATAGGTTGTAATGCTTTTGCCTCAATCTGATGGAAAGTTTCTTCAGTAAGCAACCCAACTAAAAATTTTCTCCAGGGCATTTTGAGCAATAATGATATATTTGAGGAAGGAGGTACAAACATGTACGTTGCAACCCTGCGCAAGCTCTTGGTTGGCTGATGACACTACAGGTCAAAATCAAGCACTCATTAGCCAGGAGATGGCAGGAAAAGCCCCTGCCTAGCATGGACCAGATGAATGGCAGATTAGCAACATGAACAGAGTGAGCAGGTGGCCAAGGAAGCAGAAATGCCACACCTGGTAGTCAAGTGATGTGCGGGGCAGCTGCTAGAATAGTTTGATGTGACATTTCCCTGTACACAACATCCTGTGGAACTATAGTTATGCTTAGTTATGCTACAGCAGCCAGGATGGGGCCATGGTTTACAGTTTTAAGAGAGGAGCAGCCAGCATAAGTAATAATGAAAGCAGAGTCTTTGTGTTGCTGTGTCAGTGACATTTCACGAGCTCCTCATCAAACTTTACCCTTTTCTCCTGTAGTATTTCAGAACAATAAATATTATCTGTTGTTAGGGAGGTGAGATCTCTGATCTGTTTTCAGTTTCTCAGCGTAAGTCATTGTTAAAGGTAGGAGAGATGGCTTGGAAAAGGAACTTTTCCTACTTTCTTGATGCTTTTAGAAGCCTCCACCTGAGAGCATCCCCCAATTTATTAATTCAGGTGTAATCTTCCTATTGCTTTGTTTTAATCCCTGTCAGCACTTTGGCTTCCAGTGAATCACCAGTGGCTACTCTGTTTACTAGGTATCTTTTCAGAATTTCTAAATGAGAGCTTCTTCGGACAGGCTGAAATAGTGGACTCATAGCTGTATTCTGAAAACACTTCCTCTTCTTTACTGAACATGCTGCAGAAGTGGCAAAAACAGAGAAAATGGATGGGTCATTAGCTAAGGGGTAGCTAAAGAACCCTGTATAAAGTGGTAGTCTTGTTTGTGAAAAAAGCTGCAGGATGGAGTAGAAATGATTGTTTCTTAGTTTTTATGGGGCTTACTTATTTACCCTTTTCATTTGTTGTTTTTTTTGGGGAAAAGTTTATTTACAATATTTAACTATAGTTTTCTAGACAATTAGGGTTATAAATATGCATCAGCTCTGAGTGTATAGAAATCAGTGAATCTAACAATGCCTTCATCCTGATAGTTGTATTGTCTGAAAATGGGCAACAAAAAGACTAATGTAATTATATTTAACTATTGTCATAAAAATAAATGGGACTTTTTAGACATCTGATAATATACCTCTTTTTACCTTTTCTCACCAAAACAATTAAAGGATCAGATAATCCATTCACATAGCTTCAATTTATTGTTTCAGCCTTATATCAACACATTTTAATGCTGTGCTACTGACAGGTTCCTTCCTGGTAATCTTTATCAGCCTTCATCTGCCTGTGCAAAATGCATAACATTTTGCATTCTGATTAAATTACTTTTAGGCTTGAGGTTATTTAGTATGCTTGAAGAGAGGAGCACCAGTAACATTACAAGAACTGTTTATCTGTCAACCAACGATAGTCTGATTTCCTACAGTTGGAAGGAATCTATTAATATGACAAAATGCTGCGTTTCCCAATAGCTTTTATTGGATGTGTGTTTCAAAGAGAATCTTTGGGATGAGTCACACATAGATTGTGCACCATTTATCTTTTATTAACTCATCTGGAATACCAGAGTGAATAATTGGGATTTTCAGAAGTTTATGATATTGGTACTCAGTGCAATGTGCAAAAGCTTAATTGTTTTTAATTGAGCAGAAGTACAATAACCATTTCCTTTGAATTCAAAAGATCCTTTTGGGCTAAAGGCAATCAGAAATCTAAACTGCTTTTTATAATTCTTTTTCCTCTGTTTATTTCAGTTTTGACAGTTGGAGCCTGTCTCTGTTGACAGGCTCCAAAACAAAGAATTTTGTTGTTCTCCTGTGCATTACATTTCTGAACTCAGAGAAAGCATATGGTTATGCCATGATATCTACAGAATTACATAACTGCAAACATTTTAATATATCATGTAAAGCACATGCTGTTAAAGCTTTACTTTGCATAGTCAAATGATCTAGGAGAAAAATGAATGCAAATAGCGGAAAAACTCTTTTGCCTATATAACACTGTTAGGTAACAGCTAAATAATTTATGATCTTGTAGGATCATCCGCATAAAATCCAGAGGAGAAGAAAATCAGAAGTTTTATTTCTAGCAAGGTAGCCTGTGCATCAAAGATGGGCAAATATTAATCCTGAAGTTGCTGTAAAACACAAGTGTGCAAACAAAGTGAAAAGAACATTGCCCTGAGACTTACTAGAGGTGGAAAAGAACATTAGCCTTCAAAGTGAAATATTTTACAAGTTAACCAGCCAAGAACAATGAATGCTCATGTAACATAAGGTCTGCCTAGGCAGGCACAAGTAGTAACTACTCAGTTCAATTAGCTGATACTTTCTGTCTTTGTTATACTGCTCATTGCTACTGGAGCATTGAGCAGTAGCATTGCTACTGCTTTAAGCTGACAATGTGGAATGTGCGGTAGAGACATAAAGCCAGGTGTTTCCAGGACACAGGGTCTGAGGAGGTGGAGTATCCTGGAAAAGAAGTTGTGACCATCCTGAGTTTTGTCTCTTTATATGCTCTCCATTTTCCTGGCAATTGGTTTCCCAGGCTAGATCTCAGCCCATCCCTGTGTGTGGTCCTGGAGACAAAGGTCTGCTCAGGTACTGGCCCATGGGAGCAGCTTTGGGCTGCTGCTATATATCATAAAAGTGATGTGCTTACATCTTAAGGCGGATTGTTTGAATAGGAGTTTTTTCTGTCTTGTTTTCCATTCCTTTAATTTCTTCTCCTATCAGCCTTTTAAGAAGCTTCCCCTTTATAATTGAGAATTATCCACTTTTCTTTACACACAGCTCTTAAAAACTTGAGCTTCTGTTTAGTGAAGTGCAATCACTGTCTGATTTCAATCTAGCCATTGAGAGGGAAGAATGCGTTGCTGAATTGTAGTGAAAGCTATTTGGAAAAGGAATACTGAATCAGTCACCATGTGCACATAGCATTCACGAAAATTCCTTATTCCCTCAGTTGTGCCTGACAGTTGACTTACAATTTTAACACAATTGCTCTCTTTAAAGTTAGCTTCAGTAATGAGGAGTACTTCTAGTTTTATTGGGATGTGAATGTACCAGCAGTTATATTTGGACTTTTGGAATCAGGTCTGTTTTGACGACTGCTTTTTATGCTATTCAAGAGATATGCAGATCTGAGTAATAATTCATTATGCTTTCAACAAATGTCAGCCATTTGAGTTGAGCCCTTTCCCATGAACAAGGAAAGTTTGTTTTGCATTTGAAACTCATTTTTTTAAGAAAATGCTAATGGGTCTGATAACAGTGAAAAATGTAAACTGCAAATGGAGCAAATTTATTCCTCTCAGAAGGGGAAGATGGGATTTGTTACCATGGACACAGGTGGAGCACAAGAGACAAGGTGGTTTTGTGCAGAAATACCTACAAAAATATGCAATCCTGTTTTGAGGCTCAGTATCAGGATGTCAGGTAACTGAAGCAGAAGGAAAACACAAGGAAGCAGGAAGTAGAAGTGCAGAAGAAGCATGAGGCTGTGGACAGAAATTTACTGTGATAGGCTGGCTAGGTCAAGATTGCTGGTTTCCTCATGGTGTCCTGCTGCAGAAGGCACAGGGTCCCATGGCAGTGTGGTATCTAGTAATCCATTTTAAATGAAAGTATGGGTCTAATTCAAGTAGGCTGATTAAATTGTTTATATTATTATACTAATTCATGCTATTATACTAATTGCTGCTGGTTGCTTTGCACGAAAGGAGCTAGGGAGAGACCACACAGCTGCCCATCTGAGGAAAGCTGGTGACCTCTCAGGGGTGGGTAGGACAGAATGGTCACAGAGCAGCAATGCCTCAACTCACGCCAGCCTACAGCTTTAGACAAGAGGATGACAAAATTATTAATCATTATTATTGGAATATCCAGTGACTTATCAGAAAAAGCTTCCATCTCCCCAGCCACTGATCCAACCAGAGAAGTAGCCAATCCGACCTGTAACATGGAAGACTCACAAGAGAGCAGCAGTGGAGGCATGGGCACATGCAATTGCGATAAATTGCAAAAAGGATGTTTATCTCTGATCTTTTTTTCAGCAAGGTGTAGGTGTCTGCAGAGAGCAATCTGAGTAATACACTTGAATAAGTGAGATAATGGACTAGTCTATTTTAAGAGGGTAGTTTTCCCTGTGTTGATTATTGCACTTACCACCACTTTAATGCGGAGAGGCTTGGCTTTACAGAGGCACAGAAGAGTTTATTTTTTTTAAAAAAAAAAGATCATTTAGGATAAAATATTTGCAATAGGGTCAGATTGAGGATTTTTTTTTTTACCCCAGATATCTTCCTTAGCAAAGGCATTTTGTTCCAGGATATTCAATATATCCATATAATGCAAAATATCCACATATGTGTCACATGAACAGAAGGATATACTGGCACAGGCAGTTTGATGATAGTCCCTAATTCAGAGAACAAGGCAAGATGTTAAAATATTTCAGCCTTGTATTATATTTTGCATTATTTCTAAGAAAAGAAAAAGATCCTACAAAGAAACAGTATAAATGCAGTTTGCCATATTTGTAAAGCAGGAAGATTAAGTATTGTTTTGGAAGAATATATCATTTGGCAATAAAATCAATTGATACTAGAGGAGCAGAGAAGTGATACAGGAACTATTTTATGTGAGCTTGTCATGGGCAATGGTTGTTAGTCAACTCCATGGGCAAGAGAGGATGATTCAGTATCACATGGTTTTGAACAGCTTGCCAGCTGGGAACTTCGTTCATACAGCCTTGGGTTACTTCAGTTTCTCAACATAAGAAGGACTGTGAGATCTGAGGTTTCAGTTATGTCATTATCAGACTTTTTTGTAGATTTGAGATATTGTGTCAGATTCGTGCTTTTCAGACATCTTCATAACATGCTTTTGTAGTTAGCCTAGAGAAGTGGCTTATGTTGTCACTTCTGCTAGGCCATACAAAATTACCTAAATTAATTTATCTCTTTCTCAAATAACCAAGAAAGCAAACTGCAACTGAAAGATTATTGCTGTGTTTGAATGCTAACCAGGATGGTGCTTTTGAAAAACCCTGTTTATGTAGTATATTGACACAGATTTCAGAGGCAGGACATCTGGATTTTTTGCTTCCCAAATCTTGCAAGTCCAGGTTTCTGTGCTTCCAGTGTAAAGAAGGCTGCAACCCTGGGCTTTTGTGAGTTTCTGTCAAAGAAATTTGAGGAACATGGAATAAATCAATTTAATATGATCACATGATAAGACAAACTCTGAATGACAGAGTCTAAGCCCTCTAAACAGTTCTGAAGGGCACAGAACTGTGCAGGACGCTTAGAATTTTAGGTGAGAAACTCATGCTACAGTTCTCACAAAATCCCTCCTGCTGAAGGCTCCCACTGGGTGTCGCAACAGGTACAGAGCTCTCCCAGAACCAAAGGCAGCCTGCCAAGTCCATCATCTGCCCACACAGGACACACGAACACTGACCCAAGTTTTCTTCCTCGGCTGTGTTTGTTCATATTGTGTTTATTGTGATGACCATATCACGCTATTTCTCTTGATAGAATGATGTTGCTGTGCAAATCAAGAGCCGATATTTTTGATAGACTTGATAGACTAATAGGTTGCTGTCAGAACACCACCATGGGGAGGGGGGATGGTGACACAGGGAAATTTCATGTCATACTGCTCCTTTCTCTCTCTGAAAACTACTTTTCAGCCAGAAAAGTGAAATAATATTTGATATTCTGAGAATCATCAGGAAGGAAATGGAAGGAACAGTTTGTTTTGTGAGAAAATGAACAAAACAACTATTCTAAGCTACGTTTGTTATGGCCAGAAATTGATGTAATATCCAATATCATCAATGACAATGCTGTACATGCTCATAAACTTCTGATGATGATCAGTACTAAGCAATGACAAATAAAACTTGGCAGGGAAGGGTAGCTCAAGAAAATCAACTTATATTTTAACCATGGAAAAACAGTTTTGAAATTACATATGTTTTGCGGGAGGAGTCAAATAATTTCTAAACCAGTGGAATTCTTTCTTCCAAGAGATGGGGGAATACAACTTTTTTTTTTCTTGAAATAATAAGCTTCCTCAAGTTTCTGCGTATTTTGTTCAAACAGCTTAGAACTGGATTTATATTTTATTCACAGAAAAGGACCAGAGCAGGATTTCAGGTCATTTCCTGGCTGATTTTGTTAAAAGAAGCATTAGAGCTATAATGAGCATACTCAGGACAGAAATCTCAGAAGGTCAGGGAATCTTACAACAGCTAGGATGAAAGAGTTTTGAAAACTCAGATGCCTTATTTTTTCTTCATTATTTATTCTTTTTGCTGTATCAAAAGCAAATATCAGTATCACAAAATGTATCAGAAGAATAATTCAGAATAAGAATAAAGACTTTGGAGATGGGCCTGGGGCAGCAGTTCCCTGAATGGAACGTAAGGCATGGTGGAAAAACATCAATGACATAAGAACTGTAGAGTACATAAACAATAGTTTACCCTTGTATTTAAGTACCATCTGTTCAAAAACTGTGTTGTGCGTCTAGATTTTTGAGCTTGTCATGATATCAGGCTTGCTTTTATATATATTCTGCTGCATTGGTTTAAGCCCAGTCAGCAACTTGATACCACCATCATCTCAGCCGAAACCAGGACAACTGGACTAAACAAAATCTCCTTCTTCTTTCTTTGTCACAAATAACTTTCTGTGGCTGAAATACTGTAGTGTTGTAGGCATCTTCCCCACAAACTATACTAACTTGTAAAAAAAAGCATGTATCTTTTTTTGTCTTCAAGAAATTACTTAAATCTACATGCTTTAAATTTTGGTACTTTCAAATCTTGATGCTGAAACAAGCATAAAAGTCTTGAGAGTTTTAGGCAGTTTTTTAGTGGGATTGAAGGCAACAATTCAGTGTTTACCATTGTGAGTGCAATATTTATCATGTGGCCTCTTTAGGATTATCTCCAAGCTCTCAATGTCTGAACTGTAACTGCTCAACACTGTAATTCAGTTCATTGAACAAAAAAAAATGCTGAAGTAATTCTTTTTTGAAAAGGAATAGCTCTGCTGTCACTAGTGTTCTAATGATGGAGTGTCATTGATTCTTTATTCTCCTTTATGTGGGCTCAGCTAGAGGATAACAGCTTTATGGCTCAAAATTTATTTCCCTTTTATTTTTAGTAACGAGACAAGAGAAGTGACTGTCTGAAGTCATAGCGCATGAAAAGGAAATTTGAAAACTTTAGATCATTCTTGCCATGAATCTAAATGGCCAAAATACGAAAAACAAATTGTGACTTTTTTTCAAAAGAAATTACAGTTTTCTTATGAATTTCCCTCCCATCCACCTACACCTTTCTTTCATATGCAGCCAGTCTTAGTTAATTATGGATTACTGTATTTATAGGTAAAATTTGTATTATTTGTGTAGCAGTTTACCATTAAGTCTAACATCAAATCATCAAATGATAAATGGACAAAAAATTCCATTAATTTTCTGTGATGAAGATGTTAGTTAATGAAATGGAAATTGTTTCTTCAGTCAATGACATTAAAGATGATGATGCAGAAGAACATAATAGACATTTCCATATTTTCCAAATATATCACAAATTTACAGAAAAAAAAACCCAAACAAAAAACCCAGAGTAACATATCCATAAAGAAAGACAGGCACGATATAGCATAAGGCAGCAGCAAGAAACTATGGAGCTGAAAAAATACATTTGATAAAATGAGGAGAAAGTAGCAGTGTGTGAAAGACTTGCGTTTCCTATCAGAAAATACATACAACAGGGTAGAACAGCCTCTGCTAGGTGCTACTTTTCCACGTGGAGGTGTCTCTGTCTTGTTGTGCAGTGAAAACACAACCCTGTTCAGCAGTTGGGTCCAGCCTCATGTGATTCATAACTACACCAACCCCCTGGCCTTTCTTCCATCTGCTCATGGGTCTGGCCCCAGACTAGACTTTTTCCAGGATGTACACCTATGTGAAACCTCTGCATGTGCTCCCTTTTCTGTAGTGAATAACCCTAAATTGATGTGGGGACACTTGTGAGTTTCCAGTAGCCTTAATTTTGCGTATTTTGTGGTAACCTGTACATTTTCAGTTGATGTGCTGTCACACATTGACATAGTGAACTCTCTTAAGAAAAATATATTTTAACAAGATTTTTGAAGTTCAGCAGTTTCCCAGTCTTTAAAGGCACAAATGTTAGCAAAGCTATTACCTAGTTAATTGGCACCATCTCTCCTGATGATTAATGTATTGCACATGATGTTTCTGCTACAGGCACAGAACAGCTTTCCAAGTAGCAGCAGGAGGTTGCACTAAGATGGTAAAGAACATTTGTGCATGCAGTGTTTAGTAACTATTTAGAAAAAAACTGTTGTTATTTTTATTGCAGAAAGTCCACTAAGGAGGAGCCCAGGAAATAAATGAATGTAAGGATTGATCAATCATTTGTTGAACTGGAGGGCAATCATTCATTACTGGCAGAATCTCTGCTTTTTGTTTGCAGGACTGTGTTTTAGTATTGTAGGCAATTAAGTGCATGCATTAAACATGAAAAAATATATCTACTCCTTTTTGTAAGGTGTTCAGTGCAGGAAAACTATAACTGCAGGGGGGTTTCTCTTTCTTTTTTTTTTCTTTCTCTTTTCTTTCTTTTCTTTTTTTTTTCTTTTTTTGAACAAAAGAGGCTAAGTGGTGAGTGGGAGAGGGCTGGGAAGCAAGATGCAGCATATAGCTGGAGTAGGCTAGACAGCAGGTCAGAGCAGCAGCTTGGAGAGAGGCAGCACAACCCTGCTACAGCTTCAGGACAAGAGCTGGGGACCAGCCTAATCAGCTCCTAATCTTCCCTGAACTCCCCATATTTGCCTTCCTTGTGCTGAGCAAGCAGTGATCTGGGGTCAAGAAAAGACTGTAGAAACCAGAAATTGATGATCATTACTGACAATAATATTCATGGAATGCAACATGTGAATTTAGAACAATGCACTGAAAATACAAACACTGCATGAAAAATAAATATATATTTCTAAATCTACTGCTAAAGAACTGTATCTACTACGAGCCATGAAGAAAAAGAAAAAAGGGGGGGGGGGTGGAAAAAGAGCCTTAATTCATAAGTGTACATGCTGTGCAAGAGTAAGGCTCTCTAGCAGGTGCCTGGCTGTATAACGTAAACGTACTCAGAGACACATTTTACTCAAGCCTTAAATGTGACACTGCAAAGGAGTAATGGTTTCATGGTGTATGCATTCAGGAAATTCAGTACTAGAGGAATACTGACTTATAGCACCACTGTTTTATTACCTCACCTTAATCCAGAAATGTAGGTAAAAAAACCCCAAACAAACCAAAACCAAACCAAACCAAAAAAGCAAAACCACCACCACCAAAAAATCATTAATCCAGAATAAGAATAAACCTTCCAGCACATCAGCACAGGAAGCCAGCCAGAAAGTCTGTAAGGCCAACAGATGATCATGGCAGAAAGGCAGTACTTAGAGAAGATAAAGTCACTGCAGAGAAGCTAAATGACTCCTCTGTTTTCATTGTTTAACAAATCAGAAGTTCCCCATGGTGGAATGAGATCTTCAGGCTGTGATTATTCACTAAAGAAATCCTATTGCTCAGCAGTGTTCAAAATGTAACCAAATATTGAGGATCTTGAGACAGGAATAGAGAATCTCTTTCCCCACTCTATGAAACCAAGGTTTGTCTGCATCTTGAACACTGCTTATCTAAAAAAAGATTGATCAGAACTGGAGAAAGCCCAGATAAAATGGAAGATGATTAATTAAATTTATAAAATGGCTTCTGCATGAGAAACAACTAAATAAGGCAGGACTGGCCTGAGGACACTGCAAAAGGATAAACTATCATCTCTCACTTATATGAAAAAATAAGGAGTTTGGCATGAAACTGGTAGCAACCAACGTCAGAACAACTAAAAAAGGCTGAGTCTTCATGCAAGAAAGGCTAGATAATAAGCTGTGAGTTTCTGCCCTCAAAATAATTTCACAGAAAAGGTCTGAGGGTTGCTAAATTCATAGTGACTGCAGAGTATCCCTCAGCTAGAATACTTGAAACTGAGAAGGGAAATGTGATTTACACGCAGTTCCTGCACTGTGGGGTAACCACTTTCTAGTGGCTGCAATTGAACAAGAAATTCTGTTGTGGACAGTACCCTTGCTCTGGCTGAGTTCTACTCATTCTAAAAGTTTTATTAACAGAAGTTTACTAAGAATTTACACATCAGCTTCTTCTCCTGTGTGTGTATGAGCTAGGTATGAATGTAATGAAATGTTACTCCGTGGTACCAGAACTAAGTTGTTGGTCTTACGGTTTAAGTGTCAGATACACAAAGTTTCCTGTCCTCATTACTTTTGACCTGTGACCTCTCTTTCAGTTTTTCTTTCTGCCCCTGTTTTGAGCCTGACTTAGGGTGGAAGCCTCACTCTCCTTGTAAGGTGTACCCCTAACACACATTCAAAGCCCATGAAGGACTACAGACAGGGCTGGAGAAGTCTGTCAACCCTGCACAATAGTAGGCTTCTCTGAGCAGGTTTCTTATGTCCTTTCTAAAGCAGTAACAGTTGGGGTCAGACAATGCGAAAAGCAGTGTTAGTGTTTTAGACTTTCTCTCTGAGGAGTGCAGGTTTGCTTTTAACTGGAGTCAGGTCTTTGTTGGCATGTTCGGATAGCTGTCTCTCCTGCTGGATGTACAGTCTCAGGTAGGGCTTGGACTAGGGGAAAAAGTAAAACCATTTTGACCATGAGGAAAAAATATCAGTAATTCTTTTTTACTCTTTTCTCTCTGAATGGCTTCTGCTTCAGGTCAAATAGATCTGAAGAGTGGAGTTATGGCTCTGTCACCCTGCAAGAAGGGGTGGTTGGGGGGACCCTGCAATTTGTGTGCTGGTCAGAAGCTGTGGGATGAATGTGGCTTCTGTCTTGCTCTCTAGCAACATGCCTTTGTTGAGTGAAGAGCTACTAAGCAACAAGCTTCCAGCATGTGCATGATACAAACAAGTGGCATGAAATTACATGTTAAGGAGCTGTGAGCACATTCCACACAAAAAATGCTCTTGTTTTTGCTTCTGTTTCATCAAATGTCATTTAAAAGTGCCTATGCTGGAAAACCATAGCCAGCAGAGCAGAAGAGAGCAATGAAGCCATTGCACCAGTGCCAGCACAGCAGCTCGGCTGCTTTGCCTGGCAACTCTGCCCTTACCTTACTTGCTCTGCAGTGGTAAAGATGCCTGTAAAGCACAAGGCACCTGTTTCTGGAGAAGCAGATGTTACTGAAGGCTTCTGTTAACAGCAGGGAATGACAATAATCTCATATGTGCTGGATAGGAGTGGCAGGTTGAAACTTCCAGAGGTTATGTGCTAACATGGAATTGTTAGCCGAAGTAATTGAAAATTCAGTGCAACTAATGCACATTTATGGAGTTTTTTTTTTAAATAATGTCTCTGAATAGCATAAAATCAAACTTATTATAATGATATAACATATTCCACTCTTCAGATTATAGTGCTTGACCTTGATAAGCATTTCATAAGAAGCACATTAAAAATAAGTATTTTCATGTAAATTGAGCTGCTCCTTCAGAATTGGTGAATTTAAAAAATGAACTAATAGCAGATTTTAGTCATAAAAGAGTCAGCTTTGTAAAAATACTTGATAAATAACAAATCTGTGGATACTCTTTCTGTTACTCTACACTGTTTGAGAGCTTTGGGTTAAAGACAGCAAATCCATTTAAAATTGTAGATAAGCATTACCCTACCCTTTCGTGCCTGCTTAATAATTAAGTTTGCTCAGTGTTATTAAAGGATTTCTCACTGATATGATAATTTCTCATATAATAAGTTGATGAACTGTTACGTTTCCTCACCCTCAATATAGATTTACTCTTGTTTAGCTTACGGCTATACATGTTTTCAAGGATATTTTAGTAGCAAAGGATCACCCATTGATGTGCAGATGTGAAGAAATGGGGAAGTAGTAAGAAAAAAAAAAGAATCCTATAAATGCATCAGTATCCAGCATCCTTTTGTAGGCACTTGTGCAAACGTCATCCCCAGCAAAGTCTCGTATTAGACATTTTTTTACTAGGAGAGATTTGGGGTTTGTTTGGAAAAGTTTTCTATTAATGTTTAAAGATCTGATACTAGAGGCGGAGTCTATTCTGCAGAACACAAACTTTTGTATAAACGTTTCACAGCATTAGATTAAATACAAAATCGTTATATTCAACTATGACGGAGCTTTCTTGTTTTTCCAGTCAGACTGTTTCAAAAGCATGACACAGAGGAACTGAACAGCAATTTTACAGATGTGAATATATTCCCGTGATGGAGACTTCAGTTTGCTGTCATGTCTGGAGATACTGTGGTTCAGATTATGCCTTCAGAGGTTCTCATTCAAAAACTTAAAATGGCAGTATTTTCAAACTAGCTCAAAATTTAAATCTTGAGAAAAATTCTAGTAAGGTAAATGCTGAGGCTTTCTGATTTTGGGTTGTTTTGTTTTGTTTGTTGTTTTTTTTCTGTGTTAGAGACAATTCAGAAGTGCCAGAACAGTGTAATGGATCATGAAGGCAAAAATGGAAATCACTGTTGTAGGGCCTTCAGGACAAACACCTCAGCTTTATGCTTACACACTTGGATAATTCCAATATTTGGCTTTACTCAAACTCTCAAAATGAACTGAGTGGCTGAATTTTATTGTGTTTTATTTTCAGCCTAAAGTGTGCAATGCCAATATTAAAGGGATTTCTACCAACATGAAAAAAAAGAAAGAAATTACTTGAAGTGAGGCCTGGTTCCCTGGATATATTTAAGAACTTTAGCAAAATGAGTCAGGGATGAATCAGACACAATTCACTGATTTAATGGGAAAAATGCTCTACAGTTCCAGCTATGACACACAATGACAAAAGTTCCACATTTAAACTAAGCTATTAAAATTAAAATAATAAAAATTTTAAAAGTAGAATAAAAAGTACTTTCCACAGAAAATGATATTACGAATTTCCAGAAGCAGTTCCCAAATGCAGCTACTGAATTCTTGAGACATACTTGTATCCTAAAAAAAAATAAATTCTCACAGATTTTAATGGCTACACAAAGATGAAGGCATAGCACAAACCTAGTCTTTGTCTAGTCTGGGATGGCTATGTAGCTTTCCACATCCATGCCATTTCAGGTGTGTCAGTGCAAGGTCTGAATGCTTCACATCCAAAGCAAGTTGGTGTGAAAATAACTCTTATCACCGGCACACACACACTTGTTATAGCACAACTGTCAGGTGGAAGCATATTATTGCTAGAGGCTGTTTATTGTTTCTTAATGAAATCAAAATGCCAGTACCTTGCAGAAGCTTTCTTGCAGAGTCATCCTGATTTATCATCACTTTTGTCAAACTTTCTTTTCTGTGGTTGAAAATAATCTAAGCCTGGTCGTTGATTCTGTTTCTATGATTTTGGTTTATGTCAGCAGTTTGATAGTCAAAACAACGCTATAAATAAAATTGAATTATTTTTAGATATGAAAATAACAGTAGCTACAGATCAGAGCTGATGCTGCAAGTTATTTTAATGCACACCGGAAATAGACACAGAAGATGGAAATTGAGCTAGGGAGAATGCTTTGACAAGAGCCCTGCTCAGTAACTGCTCTTGTTTACATCTGAACTGTAAAGTAAAAAGGGAAAATAAATGCAGATCATCTGCATAATCACTAAGCCACTTGGTGTGAGCCTGCATCTTTCCTTAAGTTTCCTTAAGTTGTCATTCCTTTTTCTTGTTTTCTGATAATTTTGGTGCAGAGAGCTGTGAGCAGAATCACAGCTGCTTTTCCAGACAGGGAGCTCTCACACCGATGGGGGATGGCAGCTCACTGTTCCAGCTTGTCTGTTCCTCTTCTATAAAGTAAAACCTTCTATCATTCATTTTTGTGAGGTTAAAATAAATAAATAAATAAATAAATAAAATGTCTCCAGTGTCTCTTGTTTAATGGTTTCTACTGGATTTTAACATGTTGGAGTAGGATGGGCAGCAATCACTTGGAGCTCAGGGACAGAAGGCTTTTTCACTGAGTTCAGCCAACTAATCAACTGCTTGGCATGACAGTAAGTGCCTCTTCACTACACGTCTGTAGAGTCCATCTCATTATTTCAACAGGTACAGATGTCAGAGAACTTTAATGTCATGGTTACAATTTCACTGCTGGCCATATTATAAATCACACCTTTAGCTAAGTGGTTCCTTTTATATTGGAACTAGAGAGCTGGATAACGGAGTGCCACTTGGTTCAGCATCAGTGGAAATAGTTTGAATGTCTTTGGCTGCCTTGCAGTTGGTGCTGACAGCTCTCCAGCTGCACAACCCAACACCAGGGTCTGCTTTAATCTACTGCCTGCAGAGGTGGTAGAAGCTCATATCTCAGTCCTGGTTATACCTAACAATAGAAGTTGAGTCCCAGGTTAAAATATCTTTCATATCTTCAGCTTTATATTCTGTTTTATTTCATTATCACAGGCTGTAAGATATTAGAATATTTAAGATGTAGCAAACCAGTTTATTTAGGATATGCTGACAAATACCTCCAATTATCCCAATGTCACTTGTGAGAAAGCTTCTGGGACTAAAATATCTGTAAACATGTGCAGCACTGTATGGCTTTTGTCCCAGTCTGATGAAGTTTTTCCCAGTAACCTGCTGGTTCCAAGGGACTTAACAAAAGATAGATGGCTGAACCTCATAGAAGTTTGGCAATGCTTGGCTTGATACTTTTGAAAGCCGGGTGAATGAAGGAAGGAAGATACAGGGGTTTTAGTGGTAAGTAAGGGGAGAAACTTCCTACAAAATATTTTATTACAGAGTATTGTATCTTTTTACCGTAATTATGAGTGCTAAAATTAAACCTTTGCTTTGACTGTATTTCTATTCTAAATGGTTTAAAGCCTTTTTTGTTTCTATAGTCTTTTCTCAATTACTTTAATTTTCATGCCATCAAGAATGTTACTGAAATGATTTTTGCTTTGTTCAATTTTTAATGGACTCATGTTGACACTTTAGAATATTTTCATCAGAAAAGTTAGAGGGTATTCTGTCATTAGGATTTTTTGTTCTTTATCTGGTTGTGGGGTGGTTGCTTTCTTTTTCAGTTTTTTTGGGGGGGGTGGTTGGTTTTTTTTTTTACATTAGGTGAACAGAAGTAGTTAAGTAAAAGAGAGAAGGAAGAATTAATTTCTTACCTACTGAGAAGCAATGTTGCAGGATCAGAAACCACTGCAAATGGTAATTTCAAAATACTGTCGTTCCTCATGGTAGTTGTAGAAAATTGCACATTTAATTATCTTGAACTAATCTTGCTTACTGAGCCAGTAGAACTTCAGACCTTGGAATTTTGTTTTTTTGTGTCTTTAAATGTCAGATCAGTTTATTTCTTCCTTACATACAGTTATTGAAGGAAAAGCTGAAACTGAATCAACAATAAAGTTTTGCAAGTTTTCAGAAGATGCCCATTCCCATTAACTTAATTCTATGTGGTTTGTATTCAGTTACACCTTCTTTTTTTTTCCCCATTTCATCTGGGACTTAATAGTCTGAGAATTTGTTCCATTATACGTTGGCCATTATTTGCAATGACAGTAAAAGGAGATTATCAGAAGTAGGAAATAACAAAGAAACGCTAATTGGCATCTGCAGCTGGACAAATGTATTGAACTAATACATTACATACTCAAAAACGTATTCCAAATTTGTTATGCCAACTTCCTCTGAAAGTAAAATGATAAAGGCAAAAGAAATGTAACCACCAGTAGTAAGGGAAAAAAATCTTCAGACCTGTCTCTGCTGCTTTTTATATAAGAACTTTTTCTATTGTTAAATTACAATTTTAAGTATTTTTTCCATGTCTATAGCTATCTGTCTAGCTATCTGATACCTATTAATTTTAAATTAATTCACAACTTAGTTTTTTTCTTGTTTTGGTGAGTGTAGAACATTTGCTTTATATTTAGTAGTGCATTTGGTGTCGGAGATGCTTGGAATATGATCAGTGTTCTCTGAAGATGTACAAGTCAGTATTTCTCACATAAGTTCCTCATGTTATAAATTTTCCTACTTGAAATAGATGTATTTGAAAAAAACAAATGGAGTGATCACTGGCTAGTTTTAAGTGGGATGGATCTGTACTTGAACTGAAACTCCTGAAGTGGGTTTCTTTTAGACACAGAGTAAAACAACAGGTTCCACGAGAGGATGATATTCATGGAAGTGAACTGGTGTTGATGTATCTATTTTAATATGCTTTGTCTTTACAAGAGATTTTCAAATAGCTCATGTTATTTTAAAAATGCCTATATACGTGAAAGACTGGAGGACAGGGTGGTGAATGTCATATAAATCTTTAAATTTCATGCTGGTAAAAGGAACATTACTCATTGTATTTGAACTCAATCCCACCTGCTTAAGAGTTAAACTAAATGGAGAGTCGGTTTTGGTTCTGATATATCTTTTCTGTGGTAAAGTTAAGGATAGGGCTAAAGTGAATATAGTGAATTGTCACATGGAAAGCTGGTTATGTGGTAACTCTGACACAACGAAAAGAATGAGGACTTTTTTTTCTTTTTTATTCTTTTTTTTTCTGTTTTATCAGCACAGTTTATCTTTTATTCTCCTCCCAGTTTAGCCCCACAGGTAAAACCTCATGCAACCTTCCCAAGCACACAGTGAGAACAAGGTATTGGGTGTTTTCTGTGTGTATTAAAAGAAAAGAAACCCCACAAGTGTCTGCAGGATGGGAGTAAGACAGACTATTTAATTGAAATGTCCTAAATAGGTTTCTCTCCAAAGGGCTTTATACAGAGTTTCCAGGAGAGAAACTGCATAAATACATGGGTAGAAACTTTATCCACCTATCTTTGTAGAAGTTGCAATGTACAATAGTTGTTGGTTGTACTGTTTTCTATATCCTACTAACTGTAACCTCTGTAGTTTTATACCTAATCTTGGAAGTCATTTTAGTTTTATGTTTTTATATTCTGATTAGTGTTGCAGTCATTCAAAATCGGACCTGCTCAGGTTAGCTATTGAGCCTAATGAGGACTAAGTCAAGGAAGGGAATGGTTCATTATAAGCTCATTGCTTGAAAGTCATTCAAACAAGTCACTTGGTGAATATTTATGAGCTAGCTATTCATTTGGTTTATTCAACAAAATATAGATTCTGATATTCAGTGAGATCTTGTAGATTCTGCTGAAATATTAGTAACATAAACTATCACTAAAATCAACACCACCATTTCCAAGAAATGTCAAAATCCCTAACACTGAGAGACTAAAATGAGCAAGAATAATATTTAAGAATCTAAAGGAGAAAGAAAATCTGCAGATGCAGAAAATGATTTCTTATTTACTTTCAATGTTGATTTTTGACAAGACACAGGCCTTCAACTCTTTATTCCTATGAACATTAAAGAGTAAGATAGCCTTCTTCAAACAGCTTAAAGTGAATGTATGTAGATTTTAGGAATGTATAATGATCTCATTACTAATAAAGTGCTTCATGCCTTTGTGATGGCTGTAGGGGTTTTGAATATGAGATTTTTCTGACTTTCCAATCTCATTTTAGACCATAATATGTTTAATAATTTTGGCTAATTTTTTAATTTCCTTGAAATTAGCTTTTTACATGGGGATATTTTTCTGATGCTGAAGTTTTGGTTTACTGTAGTAAATAACAGTGAAGAATTTTACTTTAATCATTTTGGCATGAGATAACTCCATTGACAGAGTGCTTTATACCATTAAGGAATTTATTAAGGGTATTAAATTATTGCCTCTAGTAATTGCTGAGGATAACAATATTCTTTTAACCCAGCAGTTCCAAAAGAACGTTTGTGTCTCCTTGGGCACTGTGAAAGTGTTCAGTGCTGTCTTTTAATGATATTTTTTGAATGATTACATTACTGAGTGAACATTCTGTGCAATTTTACTTGTCTACTAAAAATCTTTAAATCTTCCAAATTTCTCATTTCACTTCTAGAAACCCTTTCCCATTTTATTATTACAGAAAGGAAGATAACATAGAAAATGTAGCAGAACAGCATTTTGTTTCTTTTAATGTTGAATTATTTTGTTATTGAGTTATTACCCGCCTTATTTATGGTACAGCCAAAACATATAATAGCTATGCCATAAACATGTGGGCTAACCACTTTTTTAAACCCCAAAGTTATATGATTAATAAGTTATATGATTAAACTAAAGATATACTTTTGTTTTTCTTGTACTAAGTATGAAACTATTTGATGAAAGCTAAGTTGCAGAGTAAGTTTACAGCCCTAAATTTTGACTTGCATAAAACATGACAGTGTTAATGCTAGTGGAAACATCTCTGGTTTACAGGAGAATTATTCAATTTACTGCTGAGGCTGTGACTCTGTGGAACATTTGGGTTCTTACCAGCAGTTACAGGGTAGAAGCTTCCATTTGCAGGTAACTGAGTAGTACACTTCCTTTTCCCTATCTGTAATGTGAAGCTTCCTAAACCTGTTTCTTTTAAAACATCTTTTCCTTTGTCTTTCTTTGCCTGCCTTTCTTTCTGCCTGTCTCTGTCTCATAAATCTCTCCCATCTGCCAGTTGGTAAGGAACATCATAGGAATGAACAGCTGTAATTGATAAAAACAGAGATCCTTTATTGCTCCTTGGTCACTCCCATAAAAAGAAATTCATAGTGATTTTCAGAAGATTCTTTTTTTTCTCAATATAAAAGATTTTTTTTTCCCATTATGCTGTGAGACTTTGATCACTAGAGATTGGCTTAAGGCTGAGGCATGTAGTTTAGTATCCCTGTCAAAATTACTATTATTCGTTATTTTGTTTTTACATGTCATCAAGACTAAGGCGTAAGAAAGGCACAGCATGAAATGAGATGTTACAGTGAAAGCAAAAATGTAAAGGCAACAGGAGAATGTCATTGCTATATATAGAAATCAAGCTAGAAAATGGTCTACAAGAGTTTAAAATTTCTTTTTTTCCTTTTTTTTTCATCAAGCTTAGTTTTTGTTATGACCAATCTTTCTTTAATTCACTGCTGCACTCTGAAGAAAATGAGATGTGTATTTATTTCTACGTCTTGATTCTGCTTAGTTTACTAAGGCAAATAAATTCATATGATGAATTCTGATAATCATTGAATGGTTTGGGTTGAAAGAAACCTTAAAGCCCACCCAGTTTCAATATCCTGCCATGGGCAGGGACACCTTCCAATGGACCAGGTTGCTCAAAGCCCCAACCAACCTGGCCATAAACACTTCCAGGCTTCTCTGGGCAACCTGTGCCAGTGCCTCACCATGCTCACAGTAAAGAACTTCTTCCTTATATCTAATCTAAATCTACCCTCTTTCAGTTGAAAGCTGTTGCTTCTTGTCCTGTCACTACATGCCCATGTAAAAAGTCCCCCTGCAGCTTTCTTGTAGGCCCATTTAGGCACTGGAAGTTGCTCTAAGGTCTCTCCAGACCGTTCTCTTCTCCAAGCTGAACAATCTTGTCTTCACAGGAGAGATGCTCCAGCCCTCCTCTGATCATCTTCATGGAGGTTGATATCCTTCTTACTTTAGGGACCTCACAGCTGAATATAATACTCCAGGTGCAGTCTCACAAAAACAGAGTAGAGGGGGAGAATCACCTTCTTCGACCTGCTAGTCATGTTTCTTTTGATGCAGCCCAGGATATGTTATAATAATGTGCAGCATAATAATAAATGTTTAGATCAAATAAAAATATGACATACATTAGCACCAACAAAACATACTAATTGCATATTGCATTCTATTTTTTTTCAGTAAAAAAGTAACACTTCATATTGAGGCATTTACCAGGATGCTTTGTCATTTCCAAATGCTATTGACTGTGTTGATAAATTCCTTGGTGTCACATTACTGCACCCATGCCATTTTCTTGTCCAGACAGTAGCCTCCTATGACAGATTTTAAATAGATTTTATATGTGCTGCATCAAGGGACATAAATATTTACCTGTAATGTCAAGTCAAAATTAAGGGTACATTTTTCCTTTCACTATGAATTCAGCAGAGTAAAAAAAAATAAAGACAAGCTGTTATTCTACCTATAATTTTCATATTTGTAAAGCCAGCACCTTTTCTCAGGTGTCTGGTACCCCCTCTCTACCCAGTCTTGTCTATCTGTGTGCCAGGACACTGTTCTTGTAAGCAGACTTTTAACAAAATGAGACACAAGTCCTCAAGGCCTTGGGTGATATGATTTAGTGTAAGGTGTCCCTGCCCACGGCAGGGGGGTTGGAACTAGATGATCTTAAGGTCCTTTCCAACCCTAACGATTCTATGATTCTAAATACCTGACAAGCTAATTACAAACTTGCTAAACCCCTCAAAATGCCAAACAAATTAGTGAAGAGCAAACCAGTTGCTTTTTAAAAGGCACTGATGACTTTCAGTGTGCTTTTGAATCATGGGCATTGCAACCTGGAGGATGAGAGTTGACGTCCAGAGAAGTCTGTTCAGTAATGTTGGCATAGGTCTGTTGGAGTTCTTGTGAGACTTTTCAGTTGTTATGCCTCTCCTGTTAATGTCTCCTCTCTATGGAGCGATGAGAAAGGTCAAAATCTTTAAGGAGTATATTTGAAGAGAAGTAAAAGTAGGTGGCACATGAGGGTTACTCCTGTTGGGGAGGAGGAGTGGACAAAGCAAGCAAAAAGGGAAGTTTCCCTGTTACACTCATTGCCATTTCCTGCCATTTCTGTTCATGTTTCTTTTCTAGAGTGAGAATGCTGCGACATTGCGCACCGCAGTTTTGCAGGGCTGTTGTAAGCATTCAATCCACTAAGTTTTTCTGCTTGTGAATGTGAAAAAAAAAAGTAAATGGGTAGAAAAATTCTTTCACTTCAGTAGAATCATGGAATCATAGAATAGTTAGAGTTGGAAAGGATCTTAAGATCATCTAGTTCCAACCCCCCTGCCATGGGCAGGGACACCTCACACTAAACCATCTCACCCAATGCTTCGTACAACCTGGCCTTGAACACTGCCAGGGATGGAGCATTCACAACGTCCCTGGGAAACCTATTCCAGTGCCTCACCACCTTAACAGGAAAGATTTTCTTCCTTATATCCAATCTAAACTTCCCGTTTATGTTTTAACCCATTACCCCTTGTCCTGTCACTACAGTCCCTAATGAAGAGTCCCTCTCCAGCATCCCTATAGGCCCCCTTCAGATACTGGAAGGCTGCTATGAGGTCTCCACGCAGCCTTCTCTTCTCCAGGCTGAACAGCCCCAACTTTCTCAGCCTGTCTTCATACAGGAGGTGCTCCAGTCCCCTGATCATCCTCGTGGCCCTCCTCTGAACTTGTTCCAACAGTTCCATGTCCTTTTTATGTTGAGGACACCAGAACTGCACACAATACTCCAGGTGAGGTCTCACAAGAGCAGAGTAGAGGGGCAGGATCACGTCCTTCGACCTGCTGGTCACGCTCCTTTTGATGCAGCCCAGGATACGGTTCGCTTTCTGGGCTGCAAGCACACACTGAAGCTGGCTCCTGTTCATTTTCTCATCGACCAACACCCCCAAGTCCTTCTCCACAGGGCTGCTCTGAATCTCTTCTTTACCCAGCCTGTAGCTGTGCCTGGGATTGCTCCGACCCAGCTGTAGGACCTTGCACTTGGCATGGTTAAACCTCATGAGGTTGGCATCAGCCCACCTCACAAGCGTGTCAAGGTCCCTCTGGATGGCATTCCTTCCCTCCAGCGTATCAACCGAACCACACAGCTTGGTGTCATCGGCAAACTTGCTGAGGGCACACTCAATCCCACTGTCCATGTCACCGACAAAGATGTTGAACAAGACCGGTCCCAACACCAATCCCTGAGGGACACCACTCGTTACTGGTCTCCAGCTGGACATTGAGCCGTTGACCACAACTCTTTGTGTGCGGCCATCCAGCCAGTTCTTTATTCACCAAGTGGTCCATCCATCAAATTGATGTCTCTTTAATTTGGAGACAAGGATGTCGTGTGGGACAGTGTCGAACACTTTGCAAAGTCCAGGTGGATGACATCAACTGCTCTACCCCTGTCCATCAGTTCTGTAGCCCCATCATAGAAGGCCACCAAATTGGTCAGGCAGGATTTCCCCTTAGTGAAGCCATGCTGGCTGTCACCAAGCACCTTGTTGATTTTCATGTGCCTTAGCATGCCTTCCAGGGGAATCTGCTCCAAGATTTTGCCAGGCACAGAAGTGAGACTGACTGGTCTGTAATTCCCCAGGTCATCCATTTTCCCCTTCTTGAAAATGGGGGTTATATTTCATTTTTTCCAGTCGTTGGGAATTTCACCTGGCTGCCATGATTTCTCAAATATGATGGCCAGCGGCTTAGCAACTTCATTCACCAGCTCCTTCAGGACCCGCAGATGGATTTCATCAGGTCCCATGGACTTGTGCATGTTCAGGTTTTTAGGATGGTCTCGAGCCAGATCCTCTCCTACAGTGGGTGCGAGGTCTTCATTCTCACAGTCCCTGTGTCTGCCTTCCAAGACTTGGGTGGTTTGGTCAGAGCTTTGCCAGTGAAGACTGGGGCAAAGAAGTCATTCAGAACCTCAGCCTTCTCCAAATCCTGTGTAGCCAGTTCTCCCGAGAGCTTCCTGAGGGGGCCTATGTTATCCCTAGTCTGTTTTTTATTCACTACATACCTATAGAATCTCTTCCTGTTATCCTTAACATCCCTAGCCAAGTTTAATTCTAACTGTAAAGTAATACAACTTTGATAAAGGCTGAGGGGATGATCAAATTCTTACAACCCAGTCACACATGCTTAGTAGATGCTACTCATTCAAGCATCTTTAAGGGAGAAAGCACGTCCCTGGACTCCCAGCCCTAGTGTACCTCAGAGGAGACTTTAGCCTTGCTCTTGCACTTGTTGCTTTTAATAACAAAGTTTCTTTTTTACTCCAGTGGTATAAAATCAGTCTTTCAAATTTCCTCCATGAAAAATAATGTATTGCAAACTGATGTAGTAATTCCTAAACAAGTTAACACTAACAGAAAGTTTACTATTCATAGCACTGGGGATGAGAGAGTGAGAAATAGGTAATAAATAAGGTTAAATTTTGGTCTTTAGCACATAGCATTCCCTTTAAGATAAATGCAAATTCATTCAAAACAGTAGAATTTGACCTAGTAAGACAAATTGATTTTTGACTATTCTGAGAGAGCAGTGAAATGAGAAATCCAATGTGTATCTGATATATGGCTTTTTCATCAATACTGGGAGTACAAACCATTTTTAAAGGTGGACTGCAATTGCCCTTGGCGATATAAATTAGTCCTCAAAAGGAAGAAAGGTCTGTGTCCCCCTTTTAAATTGTCAGTACCTTGTACTGACAGAAACAGGTTCATAAAAACATTAGATAAATTAAATTTAATGACTAAAACAAAGAAGCTCCTACTCATTTACCTGCAGTCTATTTAAATAAAAATAGGGTTTATAAGTTATTTAGTTGCAAGAGACAATATCATTTTGAGAAAATTGCAGAAAGCATCTCAGACTCTGTAGTTATAGAAACTTGATCATAGCGTGATAATCTTGCATATGTTTATATGTTGATTTTGGTTCTGTTTTGAGGGTTTTTTTTTCATCTGCTTTTTTTAAGTGACTATTTTTTACCTGGGGCTTTTGAAAAATAGGGATTTTTTTGTTTTGTTTTTTTTTAAGATGAAATGAAAATAAGCCTTGTGCTACTTCTATCAGTCATTTTTTATTTATTGCCGTACTGATCTAAAGAAGAGGAATGCTATTTTCAAGATCCCTTGAAGCTACAGCAGAAATTCCAGTATGTTTGAGAGTCAGCATATTGAATAAATGAATGTTAAAACAAAACATTTGCAACTGAACGGTCAGCACAGAACATGGGTCACTGCTAACATTTGCTATTCCCGCTGCTAAAAATCTGGACTGACTAATATGAGTGCAGACAGGGGCCTTTTAGCAGAAGAGAAAGGTGCTAGTTGCTAGTTCCTGCTGTTGTTAGGCTTCTGATTTATGTCTGGAATAAGGTATTAGTAGGTCTGTGTTGGTCAGGAGGTTTCAGGCTGTTCTTGCCATGAGAAAGGTACCAGTGACATTGTTTTGTTTATGCCAACCACTGGTGTGCTTTTCCATATTCAGAAAACTACCTATGGACTAAATGGCTTTTTAAAGCTAATATTACTGGTATGAAAAATTTCTGTCATCCCACTCACTTAGAGCCTCCCATGCCTCTTAGCCTTTAATTCAGGCCTCCCACCACCTTTCAGCCTGTGACTGAAAGAGGGTGGGAAGAAGAAAGGTCATGCGAGACCAGAAATAAATTAAGGTGGGTAGGAGATCTAGAAATAAAGGTTGAAGTGTTTGGTAGGTCAAAATGGGATTGGACCCTAGTAGTAAAATACAGGCTGAAAGGTTTGGAAGACTGAAAGGATGTGAGAGGTCAGAAAAAAAGTCAAGGTCAAAAAGGGTAAGAGGTCTTAAAGTGGGGGTCCAAAGGAGGCACAAAATAAAGCAGAGGCTCAGAGGAGGAGGAAGACTAGAAAAGAGTAGCAAAAGGGGTGAAAGTTTGTGTGAAGCTGGAAATAAAGTAGAAGGTAAAAGTCATTGGAGTCCCAAAATAAAATAGAGGCTGAAAAAGGGTGGGGGAAAGAAGCGGGTCACAGACAGAAATAAACTAGAGGACAAAAGGGGTTGGAGGCTGTGGATAGAGGCTAAAGTCAGCGGGTGGGAGGCCAAAAGCTGGTGGGAGGCCCTGTGTTTCTAGAAATCCATTTCTGCTAAAACTTCCCTGTGGATAGTCTCTCAGTGTTGGGTGGCAGCTTGTCAGCCTTAATTCCTTTTCTGAATAACTGCAGGAAACTAATCTACATTAATACATACAGTTGCAACTATTGCTTACTCTTCTTACACTCCGAGTTTAGAAGTGCTTGGGGAAGCTTCTGCTTGCAAACTGTTAGTATTCTTATGTCCTTAGAGAAAATTAACTCTGCTTGCTCTTTCTCTTTGGAATGGAGCTGTAGCAGTGGTTTTGATGTACTGAAAAAGTTTTTAATGTGTATACTTTGCTATAGTAGAAGTAGTGACACTGGCCTTCCTCTAAGCACAGAAATTGTGTATCTGAGCCGCCACTAAAAAAGCCAAGCAACTCGAGTATATTGGGAGTAGCTGGGATTGAGCTACCTTTCTCCGTAATGGCCTGTACAGTGCTCTGGTTTGGATTTACGGTTAGAAATATTGCTAAAACACCGGTGTTTTGTGTATTGCTGAACAGTATTTACACAGTGTCAAGGTTTTCCTGCACCAACTGTGCTGTCACTGTAGAGACTCGCATGCCATATGGAAGAGCATGATTATAGATAAAGTGTTTGACAACATTGGCACTTACTGTGTGTTGATGGTGTCAATGCCCTGGACAGAGCCTATGGCAGCACTCACCGCCCCTCAAATACAGTACTACTCAGTTATTTTGTATCCAAGGTTTAGACTATAGTGGGTAACAACTCTTTTGCACAGGAGAATGGGAGAGGATGAGAATACAGCTTGGAGCAGTTTGAAAAATAACTGAAGGCACTGTATCTTGAAACACTGTCACTGTACCATTGACACTCACATACCCAGCATTTAGTAATGAAGGATCTTGCACTGCTAATTCCATCAAAAAAATGAAAACTGCTACTAATCCAGTCTTGCTGCCATTTCATGTAAAGACCACTGATGCCCATTTATTAAGTGACTAATATGTTCTTGAGATTTTGGAGAACACGGAATGAGAAACAAACAAGAGGGCATCTCGGGTAATTGGTGGGTTTGAGTCTCCCTTTGTGTTTGTGAAAAGGATGAGAGAACAGGCTGTTTCAGGAGAGCACTCTGAATTGTTAAGACTCAGAGCATCTGTACTGAAGGGAGGATGCAGATTTTCCAAATTTAGAAGTCCGTATAGAGCATATTTTCCTTTCAGTGCTTTCCTGTGGCAGTCAATTCCAGTTGACAGCAGGAAGAAATGATGTGTACTAAATAAATCTTATTACATGAAATGTTTTTTCTTTTAACTGGCAATGTCTGCACTTCTGGAAAATACAAAAAAAAAAAAAAAGGAAAAACAAAAAGCCCACAAACAAACAAAAAACTCCGACAAAACCATTTAAAAAACCTTATTGAATTATAACAATTTGTAAGAAATGATGTCTTATAAAACCATTCACAATCTTCTGCATTATATAGAAAGCTGTAAAAAAGTAGTTTTATGTTAGAGAATTAAAGACTAATCAGCTTCTGCTTCTATTAGGTTGCTTTTGTTTTTAAACTCTTATTTTCTACTATGGAGAGGACACACAAAATGTTCTGTTTAACATTTTTGAGTGATGCACACTAAGCCCCTCAGCTCTACTAGAACTGCCACTTGAACTCAAACAAAAGCCAGATGAAAGAAACAAAGGATAATAGTGACAGTTTTAATCTATTTCCAAGCCATCTTGCTTGTCAAATCAAAAGTGTTTCCATGATTAAAATTTGTTTAAAACATGGCAGGCTGCAAGTATAGCCATTTTCCTCATATCCTATTAACCTCATCTCCTCCTCAACCTCAGGAAACAAAGAGACAGAAATGTAACTAGTTTCCTGCTTTGAATACATGATATGTCCACTCAGCATCCTTGAGCAAAAATAGTTGTATATCCACATAAGCCCATAAAAATAACAGCACAAGCCAGTGAACCAACAAGCTGAAGAGTGCCTAAACAAACACTGTTAAGAACCAGAAAACTCTGAAAAAGATTTTTCTGTGGCAGTGGTGAAGAGCAAGCTCATTTATGGTGACTTTCAAGTAGTTTGTCAAGAGAAGAAAGGATTAAACTAACAATACATGTTATTGGTAAGCTATTTTGACTGAGACAATCCTTGAAGTAATAGCCAGACTTGTGCAAAGCAAGCTGCTGTGAAGTGTGCAAAGCAACCTTGAAATCCAAAAGTGAGTAGAAGGTTGAAGCATATTCCTTGATGTTCTAGAAGCACAAATTTCATGTTTTCTTACATCAAAACTTTTCTTTCTATGACAGTTATTTCACTTGGCTATTCAAGAGGCTTGAGTCCTGAGAAGTACAAAGCAAAACTGAAAACAAGCTCTGTTTTAGATACGAACTCAAGAAGTATAAAATCTTTTCAAATCATGCCCATTGTCTTTAAACTTACAGCCAGAGGCTCTGCTGACTACTGTCATAATAAATTTGCAAAAGCTATCTCAGCTATGGAGAGCTGAGATAAATGATGAGCAGCACCTTTGTTACTATGTATTTTAACTGGAATAGGACACTGATGGAGGGAAGACAGGACTTGCTGGCATTGTTAGTTCTCTAATATATATTGGCTTAGAACATGGATAGGAGCACACTATTCTATAAAAATTTCACACAGGGCTGACTGGCTCTAAACCAGCTTGGATTCACAGTGCACCCTTACATACTTATTTTTTCTCTGAACTTAAAGATTCTCCTCTTCTTCTGAAGTCCTGTCAAATCTTACTGCATCTAGTGAAAAGAGTGCAGTGCTTTATCTTTATTTCAAAAGTACTCTTCATTGCAGGCATGGCTGCCAAACTGTGAGGAGAATGTATCACCCCAAATGTAAATACTTAACTTCAGTTTATCTCACTTAGACTTTACTCATTAAGAGTCATTGATCTTAGCAAAAGCCAAGAACTGCTGATGTTTGGTAGCTTACAGAATTATAGGGAAATATTTTCATCAGTTTGTTCTTTTCCACCGTTTTGAAGATAATCAAGATTCAATATGCTGCTGTAGGTCCATCATACCTGAGTTCTGAGAAGAAACATCTGCCTCAATTGGAATGTTTTTCATCAGGAATCAATAAAAACATGCAGTAGATGCACCAAGAACAAAACCAATTAATAGAGGTACCTTTGGAGATATGAAATGTTTGCAATTTTGTTTGATAGTAGAGGTTTGTCTTTACTGCAAGGTTGCCTTGAGTGGTGTTGCAGTCTCCTAACTTGAGGTCTTTCTATATGCAAAGCCATTAATCTGTGTAATTCAGTGACATTTTTTGTTTTCCCTACTACAGGAAAGGCTGGATCTTGAATCAGCACCGTCAGCTATGACTAACCAAAGACAGACACTAGCTGAATGTCTTTAAACATTTACTGTTTCCTACCGCTCTTCTGCCATTCCCATGAAGCAGCAGTCATTTCTCTTAACTAAAGGGGAAAGGGTATATAATAGCAACTTTACTAGTGTAGAAAGAGAGATGTAGCACTTGAATTGTCACAAGAGGCATAAGTAATCTCCTTCTATCACTCACCCTTATGTCACTTCACTGTATGGCCTTTTACTGAAGTTAACCTTGCTGAAGAGAAACAACCCGAGTATCTGGTTTTGCTCAGCTATGTAGTGAAATGTTATGAATTTGCCCTTTTCAAGTCCAGTTGCTGCAAGAAAATCTACTCCCTAAGCGCTTTGAAGTACTCAGCAAAACTTTAATATGCACCCTTTAGAAAATTATGTTAAAAGACCATATCTAATGGCAAAGGAAAGATATGTTAGATTAGACCTTTGCTGATGCAATACAGTATTTTGTTAGGTATTGTTTCTTTGAATTCAGCTGAAAGATGGTGATGATATTAAATAGCTGTAACTACATTCTTTATACTCAATACCACATATGTGGTTTTATGCAGCTCAAAGATCTGTAATACTTTTCAGGCCTGCAATGTAGTTTTGTGATAAGTTTCTTTGTGTTTCCTTTCTCTTGTGAAAAGGAAACCCAGTAAAAGACAGCATACCTAAAAGTAACTAGCTTTTCCCATTTTGGTCTTAATATGTGGATTTCATGTCATAGCAATTTTGTAATGCTACATCTTAAACATTAATTTTTTTTTCTACTATTCTGACTCTCAAATAAAAAAAGTGGTATAGAAATTAGCCTAAAACAACCACATAGTAGATTAAAGCCAACAATAATGGAAACTGAAGCACCGCATTTCCAGCTATCATTCCTCATGGATTTGCAGCTCATCATCCAGCTCTGTTGCACAGTTATTATTATGGCAATCCATAGTTCACTTACACAGGTTTTTGTGGATGTTTTTTGAAGTCATTGGTCCTTTTCTGCATGAATTCGCTCAAAAACATTAATATTCCACATGCAAAGTTACTCCTAAACCATATTGCTCCTGAAGCTCCAAAAAAAAAAAATTAAGGGTTCGGTTATAGGTTTCTAAATATAGATTTCTGAATACTTGCCCATATATTGAGCATATTATCTTGGGCAGAATAGTAGTAGAAAAATACAGAGCAAGAAAGACATTCAGCTATATAGAGAGGGAGTATCTCCTGTTGGTGTAATCTGCAGGCATTCAATATAAACCTTTCTTTCGAAGTTGCTTATGCGTCTCCCTGCTGTACAGACTTTTTTATTTCAAAATTAACAAAATTCAACAAAAGTCAGATGATGAGAAGGGTTTCCTGGTAGGCAAAGGGAAGGATCTGTCTTATTTGAATGAATTATCATTGCTGTTAATAGTTGGGCTCCTTTTTTTTTTTTTCTAGCAGAGGATACTGCTAGGACTCTGCACTGGAAACAGTGGGGTAAAACTGGGCCTGTGTAAAACACCATGCTGAACTTGCCATGCTTTGAATCCTGCAGCACCAAATAGCCCGAAGATTGATACTGTGTTCCTTTTGTTGCAGTCTGCTCTTGAGTCTTACTGTAAAGTCATTATCTGAGCAATGTCAGATTAATTTTGGGGTGAACAGTTTCCATTGAAATATCTGATAGAAATACCACCTGGAACCTGTGACTTTATGCAAACACACAGTGTGTTCAGGGCCTATATTGGAGAAATACATTAATGCTCTTTTGTATGCAGTCTAAAATTATCTTTAATTACTGTAGCAAGTATCTTTAGACTGTGAAAGTAATATTAAAGTGAAAGGAAATATCTGTCCCTACCCAACTCGCAAGGACTACAAAGAAAAATCAAGGTGTGAAAGATAAGCAAACAAAAAAAATTGGATGTAAACATTATTCGCTTTCCCCTTATTCTTCCAAGAAAGAAAAATAAAATCCTTCATCCTAAATTCAATTTAAACATGATAGTAAGTGTGTATAGGTGATAATCAACCTTTCTGTTCCCTGTTTTTTCTCGTTGCTTAGGACCAAGCACTTTCATTTTGACTTCCATTGGTTAGAAACTTTTTCTGGTTTAGCAGTCTACAGGCTTCCAGTAATGTGTTTGCAGAGTTAAAAACAAAACAGAGTCTATAAGGATAAGGAGAAGTAATTTGACTAGAGTTTCATTTAGAAAGGCAATATAGATTCTACTGACACAAGGAAAGGGCCATATAATTTGAAAGATGCTGCTTGCTACAAGCTTAGCAAACTTCAGCAACTGAGGTCATGGTGGTCTGACCTTAGAGTGGAACTAAAGAGATACCTGTTTTGTTGTGTGATTGAATTTCCAGTACCATCTTCTCTTTCACAGTAATTGAGGTCCTCAATTATGCTTGTGTATTTTCTTGGGATTTGCAATATCTCATTTCTTGACTTTTAGTTATTAAGAAATAGCTTTGAAATGGAATGTCCTCTTTGCAAATGGATATAAGATAGAAACTACTGCTATTTGAACTGTCATTTACCACCACAACAGGAACTCTGCCAACTGCAATTCCGGAAGCAGAAACTTTCCAAATACAAATTTTGGGTTCTTGAGCAACAACTGATATCAACCCAGTTTTACCAAAAAACAGAAGGAAAAATGAGCACAATTAAATGGAGCAGAAATGAAATATTTCAGTATTTTTTTTTTTTTTTTAATATTGTCAGATTTTATTTGTTTGTGGCTGTTCAGTAGTGGATAAAAGCATACCCAAATAACAACAGACTGTAAAAAATCTGTGTAGTCTTAATGCTTTGTTAATTGCTTTGTAGTTGTGGTATATTTGCAGAGGTCAGCTGCAGGGATCTTTATTCAAACCAGCAGTATTAAATTTTAGCAGAAAAAAAACACTTCTTGATATAGAAACATAAATTTCCTCCTAACCTACCACTATCATTGTTATTCTAAGTTCCAAACCTCAGTGATGATAGGAAGATTGTGACAGTTTCAAAGACCTCAGTGAACCTATATAATTCACAGTAGGGAGAGTTTTGACTAGCCCAAGATTAAATCTCTTTGATTTAGAATAACTTCTGGTGGTTTTTGTTTTTTCTTTTTTTTCAGCTGTTAAGGAGTAAAGGAAATTGAGTCTCTTTGGATATTATCCATGTAAAAATTGTTGCTCAGATTCTGAGTTTCTGGTCAAGGGACTGAAATATGTGGGTCTATGTAAAGCTAAGGAAAAATATGGCTTATGTTTTCTTGGAGCTGAACTCTTCTGTAAAATGAAACAATTCTAAAACAAAACTTTTGTCACTGAGATCAGATAAAAATTATTCTAAGACTTGCACAAAAATCCGTTTGCACCATGCAAGAGACAAATGAAACGCCCAGCCTTTCAGATTAACATTATAGCCAAACCCTGCAATTTGTGACAAAAGTTCAGATAACCCACAAAATGAATCCTAAAACAAAATAACAAAAAATAGCTGCACCTTGTGTGTTCGCAAATTACAGGAGGCTTTTTGAAACATTGTAAGCAAGTACAATTTAAACAGTAACAGCCCATTGAAACTAATTTTATCTGGTGGCATAAAATACTGTGAAACTATTAATGCAGATCTTAGTGGCAGTTTTACAGGAAAATCAGTTAAACAGCACACATTGATAATCATTTGGAACTCTTATTCCAGGATATTATCACATCTGCACATTAAATTAATTTCTGTTGCTACAGAAACGTGTTTTTGTGCTGCCCTGCATGAATCATAAAGCTCTGTGTTTTACAAATACACTAAGCTGTGGATCTCATTGGCATTGACTTAACTCAGATGTTGTCACAGGAGGTAATAGTTCAAGTCATGAGAGTTTCTTTATACATAATGCAGTTTATTTAATATACACAGATTAAGGGCCTGATTTGTCAGTGATTTAAACACAAACATAATCTTATTTGAAGCCAGCAGGACTATCTAAATTGTTAAAATAAAGCAAAGTACTTAACATCTGAGATTGAGACCTAACATGGGAATCTGGAAATAGATCTGTAACTGCAGCCCTTTAAACCTGTTTGCTATACCATTAAAATTTGCCTTAATTAGGAATTAACATTGCTATTTGAAGCTTAGAATGTTTAGTTGTCCTGAGGTGTTTTGGTTTATTGGTTGGGTTTTGTTGTTTTTTTTCTGTGGTAGGTTTTGGGGTTTTTCGGTGGGTTTTTTGTTTGTTGGGGGGGGGGGGGGAGTGTTTTGAGTTTTTTCTTTGGTTTTTGTTTTTTGTTTGTTCAGTTTGTTTGTTGTTTTTTTTTTTTACAGCTTTTGCTATGCATGTTTTAAAATGCAAATCAAAATCAAATTTTAGGTAGAGGAAATGGCATCTCAGCACCTGTCTCCCATTGCCAACCACACAGAGCCTAGGCAAAAGGGCAAAGCAAAGACCCACTGACCATGCAGAGGAATTCAAGGTGCAGAACATACGGTGTTTGTTTATACTCATTTTCAATAAAATTGCAAATTACTTTAAGAGGGTAAATGACCCAAATATTACTCATTTTTTGTCCCTCAGAATCCCTAGAATGGACAACTTATAAACTCAAAAAGGGTAAGGCTTGTTAAGAAATTGTATGTTTGTAGAAAGAGATAACATAATACTAGAATAGATTTAGAATATTTTATTTGTTGGTTTTAACCTGAAAAAAAGAAGTCTTTCCCTTCCTGTAAATCTGAAACACTGCTGAGAAGTTGGACTTATTTTTAAGTTTTCCTTTTTCTATAACCCCATTTGGAGTCTATCTGCCTTGGGAAATTAGTGGAGAACAACAATAGGAGTCTCCAGTGTTTACACAGCACAGTTTAAACCTTCTTATATATGAATGAACCCAATTGGACACTAGGGACCATTCATGAAAGACAAATGAAACTGGTTATGAAATCTGTGCAGAATAGCTGATGGATTCTTTTATTCAATTCATGGCTTATTTACATGAATTATCCTTTATCAGTGTTTGTCTATGCACATCAAGAGTTCTCATGATGGTACAGTGGAAAGCATAATTCCCACTTGTTTGAACTGATTTCATTAAAAAAGAAAAAAATATTACTCTTTCCAACACACCATGAGGGAATCCAGAAGAATTGAGAATCTAACACAGTCTTCAACTATTCAACACAGTGGTGCGACTGCATCCACACTGAATGTATGCAGCTCTCAAAAGCCTTAAAAATTCAAAGGGCACTTTTCCATTCTGAAAGCATGTTTCCTGTGATTGGGAAGTCTTAGCATGTGGTCAGTACCTCAAACCTGGTTTTCCCTAGGCAAGTTCTTGTGCTGTGATTTTTTTCTTCCATTCCCAAACTGATTTAGGCCTCTGCATGTCATGTGGAAACCTGATCTCGGTGGATAAGGCAACGATTTTAATCATTGTTAAGGGTCCCTCTAAGGGTGCAGCCATGAAGCTACATCGATATTCATTTTCTGAGGGTTTAAAACTTCATTGCCATGGATACACCACCAGAGCAGCCACCAAATTCACTTAGTTGCAGTCCTTTACGAGTAAAGCCATGTAAAGGCTTTCAACATTTCTTCTACATCCTTGCAATTGCTTCTGTGTCTCTCTGTTAATTTCAGTATTTGCTGGAGCTTCACCTACCTTGAGGCATCAGTTCTAGAATTGTCACTTGCTCTATTAAGAAAGTTGTTTTTTTCCCAGGACATAACATCACATCTAAAAGCTATGATCCACCTTCTGATAGAATACACATTAGTTAAATTTCATACAAGTTTTTTCTTCTATATTAAACATTAAGCAATTAAGTAAATAGTTCAAATTCAAATAGAAAAGATAATGGAGGAATAAACATTAGAAGTATCCCAGGTATTCAGGAATTACCCAGTGAATATTCTGCTTTGTGAAACCTTTTAGATACTCTTGAGTATTTTTAAGCACACTGAAATTCAGTAATCTCAAGTTCTGTGTGTTTTGTATGAATACTGCTATTTTATTCTTTAGAATTACTGACAGAATTACTATGAAAAAAAATTCCAGAAAGTGTAAATAGCATTGAGGCAAATCAACCAAACCACTGATTAATTCTGTGTTTAGATAGAGCAAGATATACTATTAATTTTGTAATAATTTATTAAAGAAATACACAAGCAATATTAAAGCATATGGTAGAACACAGAGCCATCAGACTTCATATGGCTGAGCCCTGACTTTACTCTATTAGCTGTCTATCCAGAACCTGAAACAGGGCTGAATAACTTGCCATGCTTTGTGTTAGGTAATTTCTATCCAGTCTAGACCTCCTTACATCATTCAACAATTGTTGAACTGAAATTGATCTCCTGCCCCAGCTGTGCTGCAATTATAAGCTGTTCTAGTAGAGAAAACTGCTGGTGAGAGAAGAAGCAGAATTCCACCTAGCCTAATATGTAGACGTTGTCAGTAAACACGATTTCTTCTGAAGCCTGTTGAAGAAACATCATATATGGGAGTACATTTGACACTTCTGAAAGGAAGAAGTGTAAATGGGAGGGTTCAGTCATCCCAAGTATAAAAGAAAAATTTGAATCTCATGAAAGCATAAACATAGCTGATGATTCTGGGTGATTTGCACAATTACTCTTGCAAAAGTTGAGTGTGTTGAATGGTTGGTGTTGAGAGTTTTAAAGAACCCCATTTAACTTCAGCCTGGCTATTCTATCCCAGTCTGTGTGTAAATCATGAATAGCTGTTAGGCTATCTTTAAAAAGTGGTGTCTTCACTCATCCCAAACTCATCAGATCAGTCCTAAACATTGAAGGCATTTGTAAGGGAGAATAATTGGTCGTAGCTGAGGAGTACAGACTTTTTTCCCAGTTGTAATATTGCTATGTATGCTCAGGGCACCAATTTCTTCTGGTTAAAGCACATTCAGCACTATTTTTAACAAGAAATATAAAAAGGCCACCATTTCTACCTCAGCCGAAAGTACTCGTTCTGTATTTCCTAAAAATCTGTTCTGTACAAATACAGACAGAATGTGGTAGAAAAATGAAAGTGGGAGCATTTGTTTTGTGAATACATAACAAAACTAAATTAGGAAGTCTAAAGACAGTAAATGAGAAGGCATTCCCTGAGTTAAGGCTGCCAAGCACCTTTAAGTGAAAGCTTAGCTGTTTCTTCTCAAGTTAAATATATGAAGTCTCCATAGCAACAGCCATTTTGTAAGATGCATATATTTCATGATGTTCCAGATATTAAGCAGCTAAATAAAGGGGAAGGGGAAAAGCCATAACTATAACACAGGATTTCAGATTACTTCCTAGGGAAAGAAGCAGTACCTATTGTCACAGAGTAACAATTTTCTTTACAGTAATGTTAATATTTCTAAACAAATTATGCATTTTGTTCTCAATCCTTGTACTGTTTTGTGTGATAAGAAGTGAATTTTAAAAGAGACTTTTACACAGAAAATTAAAATGTAACTTTATATCTTACAGGTCATGATGTTGCAATGCTAGATTTGCAGCAGGTCAAAGTTCTTTTTAAATCACTGAAGTCCCTGCAGAGATACTAGGTTATAGGAGCTGAAGCTCTGCAGTCAGACTGTTATCACCACACTGGTAAAAGTAATTGAAAAAATACTGTTTCTGTAGCACAGCTCTTTGTCACAGCTTGGTAGGGGCTGTGTAAGCATAAAAATGCAACACCTACCCAGAAAATATCTTAAAGCTTAATTCAATAATCACGACTGTTGTCAATCTTATGAGGACTAAATGCTATGCCTTTCCTGCACAGTACCCATACCCAGCTGGCATAACATATAGCAGTTAAAGAGTTGATACAGACCCTACAATTATGGAGAGGGAACAGTTTTGACACAAACTTTGGTACAAAATCTATATTTGTAATTTAAACCCCACCCCCTATTTTACTGTAGAATCACAGAATGGTTTGGGTTGGAAGGGAACTTTAAAGATCATCTAGACTTTTGCAAGAGCCTGGCCCTGTACATCTGTTGGCAATGTAATTTCTGCAGCAGTGTAGAGAGGGAATGAGAGACATGTCAGAATTTCTGAAGGCTGTTTTCTCTGACAGTCTTCTCTTCAGGTGCTCTGTACCATCAGGTTGATGTATACTGTGATACGCAGTGTTTCTTCCATATTCCTCCAAACAGCTGTGGTGTACCTCTAAGTATTTCTGAACATTGCATGGGGAAGGACACTCATCTGTAAGGAGTTCCCATGTTCCAGTATTTAGATGGCTGTAAGGAAGATGAAACTCTTTTTACAAGGAGTCACATGGAAAAGGTGAGGGGTAGTGGGTACAAGTTATTCCCAGGGAGATTCCAATTGGGCACAAGAGGAAATCTTTTCACAAGGAGAACAATCAGCCATTGGGATAATCTCTCCATGGAAGTGGTGGATTCACCAGTGTTGGGGGATCCCTAGACAAGCTGCTGGGACATCTTGTCTAGACTGTGCTTTTGCCAAGAATGGCTGGACCAGGTGATCCTTGAGGTTCCTTCTAACCTGTTATTCTATGATTCCAGTCTCTTCAAGGACTTTTTGAAATACTAATGGTCATTTTCCTGATCATCCATCTTAGGGAATAATGCATATAAAGTGAAACAGGTAAACAGCAACTGACTCATAGGGGGCACATCCTTATATTCTTCAGAGGCCTTGCACTTGCAGATATTCTTGGAATTTTCATCATATAATTCTTCTGCTTTGGGTAACACCTTAAATCTTAAATTGTGACCACTCTTCTTTGTTCTACTGTGTTTCTTCACTGATTGGAAAATAAAATGCCGTTAATTGTCTCCCCACAGCTTAGAATATTTGGACATGATATCTGGTTTCCAACTAACTTCTACTTTGTGGTACTTCTAGTGATTACATCCTTCTTTCTAAGAAGGAGTCAGTTCATTACTTAGGCAAATGTGTCAGTGCGGAAGAGCTGATGTTTCTTGAACTTCACTTGAGAGAACCATTGTCATCTTAATTTAGCACTATACACTAAGATTACTTTAGTTAAGGATCATTTAATAACACAGCAGGATGTAAAGCAAACTACTGGTCTAAAGTGTGAAGCTAATTAGACAGCTAGAAATCACAGTCATTTTCTTTACAGGAAATTACATTTGGTAACTCTCTTCCAGAATCAGTTGTGATGCTAAAATTCTTGAACATTAATTGTAACAATGGCAGTTTTTATGGATGTACAGGGTACTACTCTTGGAAGGAATCTATTGCTGAGTTCTAGAAAAGAATGCAACTTAACATTTTTGTATCACATTAATTTCATGGTTACATAGAATAGAAACACTCCTTTAAAGTGTACAATTGTGTTACTGTAATTTGCAGTACGAGCAACTGTTCCAAGCCTGTCCCTGTGTACTATCAAACTATGCAGTATGAGAATAATAATTACTAGTTTCATAAAAGAATGACAGATCTGAGTATTTCTAGTTCTGAGAATGGGCACACGCTCTTATTCTAGGTTTGTAGGATAATACGTTCCATACCACATTTCACTGAAAATGCAGTATCAGAATAGTTGCAATTGCTGTTTCAATCTTTTTCTCTAGTATTACTGCCCTTCAGTTTGGTCATTTATGACAACTGCCTCAAAAGTGGAGTCCCATTTGCAAGCATTAACAGATGGGTCCTGTTTTACTGTTCTCACCCCTCCTAAGTGAATCCGAGTGAAGCCAAAGACATGTTCCCTGTATTCTTATATTGTGTCATTATCATTAGCTTTATCTTTATATGAGTTATGCCACCATCTACCCTGCCAAAGCCTTTAAGAGAAACAACTGTACTTTACTGTCATTTCAGCAGAGCTGTATTCCATACTCTGTATTATAACTGAGGAAATAATGAATCAAAGTTGTGATTTTTACCAGTCAGTTAGTTTAGACAAGACAGAACCCTGCCAAGTCTAGAACAGACCCATCTTAAGGCAGTTTATGAGCATCTTGAAATAATAATGTTCTACAGTTTAAACACCATAAGGCTGGGTTCACAACTTGTGAAGACAATGAGCAGAAGACATGAGTGGGATGGTTACAACATGTTTGGATTATATACATAGAATTATCTACAGTTATGTTTATGTTGATTTTGTGATTTTTTTGTTTTCAGTTTTACTAATTTAGCTATTTATATGAATGTTATTTTAATGATCATCTCCAACACAACAACATGACCATGAACTATATTTGGGTTAGTGTTTATTATTTATGAATAGGTTCTACAACACTTACTTTTAAAAGTGATATATTGATTCAAAGAAATACTTTCAGTGATCTTTGGGCTACCTGTAAACATTAGACAACTCTATCTGTAACTATAATACAAAAAAATAGTCATCTAAATGTGATGAATTAACCATGGGAGCTGCCTTGTTTATAACACTGTTTCTTCTTAAGATTGTGAAAAGAGTTATTACAATGACAAATATTCCCATTCTGTAACTATTAACATTTAGGTTAAACAAAGAAACCTGCAAAACAACCTGTACTCGAGTTGTTAATGCAGATTGATGCCTAGATCGGCAATAAATTGCAGACAGGTTGTGTCAAACTTCACGTGTATGTGATTTAGAAAGGTTTGCATGGCGTGGTCAACACTTCAGCAGGATTTCCAGCTATCCAGCAGCATCTATTGCATAATCCCAGAACGTCTTTACAAGCAGAATGGCAGTTTGCTGCTACTGAAAGCCACTTGCAATAATAGAGTCATTTGTGCAGGAGATCAAAGCTCCCAATGTCTTCCATTTCCAAATGAAGCACCATAAACTTTCCTTATTTTTACTTTATCAAGATTTTTTGAGCAAATCCATGATCCTTCAGCCCTGTGCCTTTGCTCTGCTCGGACACGGTGGGAGATAACAAGAGAACATTATCAAAATTTACACTTCACCCATGAGCTAAGTCTCATCTGCCTTGTGAGTAGCAGCCTGTCATTAAAATTTGCTCAGGTGGAGAAACGATATCCTAAACAGGTATGAAACTATGGCAGAGATGGGCAAAGAAAGTACAGCAGTCAGGTTGGCCTGACATACAAAGATGCTTTCCTTTGAAGGGCAGTTCATGAAATGTAATTGAGAGTATGAATGGACACAGAACAGCTAGTGCAAAGGCTGTCAATAAACAAGGCCTGAGGAAAAGGAGAAAAATTAAGAAAAGGAAACAAAATATTCTTAAAAAAAACAAAAAGGTATGGTATTGTGAGCAAAATGAAACAATAATCAAGCCAATGCTTTTAGAAAAAGTTTTGATGCTTTTTACATACACAGCATAGATCCTATATGACAGGATTACTTTCTGGACCCACAATCTCCTCTATAGTTTTTTATAAATATCATCTTAGACTATTTACTTCTCCAGTAATGTTATTAGAAATAACAATAAAAGCAATAACATGTATCCTCAGGGTTGGTGCAGGCTTCAGACTTTTAAAGATATATTTGTTCAGAACACGTTTAATTCCTAGTATTCACACTCCTTTCAGATAATCACAGTCATGAGAATACTGCTTTTTCCTTTCTAGGCATGATTGTCACCTTCTGGCAGATTAGTATTTTCATAGGCATTTGAAAGGAAGCTTTATCACTCCATCTCCAGCAATCCTAATTCTCTGGGCTAAAACTCCAAGCATTGCATGCATTATGAAAGAGGCATACTTCTGCCTACATGTTGCCTCTCTGCTGTTTTTTTTTACCTTCTCTGATTTCAGGTTATCAGCTACAACTCCATTTTGTCAACAGGAATGCACTCAGTAAGCTGAATCACAGTGAAGTCAGTAAGATATTATAACCAAGAGTAGATCTAGGCAAATCCTATAGCAGGATTTTAATCCTGCAACTCAAGAGTATGAACCTCCAGGACTCTGACTCAATTAAGAAAAATAAAAGTTTATGTATTATTGCACTACCTTGAATCTGTGTAAGACAAACTTCCTAAAGAGCTACAAGTAACTGTCTTAGGATCATTTCACCAATCTCATAGAGAACAATGATGTAGTCAGGAGTATCAAAACTAGGAAACAGGAAGGGAACAGTTGAAGCAGTTGCATTTGTCCTTAACATTTCGTGACTGCAGTTCTATGGTTTTTCATTTCATTTTATTTTTGCATAAACATTTCTTTTGTGCACCTAGGATTCACAACATTATAAACAATAACCAAAGTTGACAAGCTTGCTTCAAACTGCTTGTAGCTGAAACAACAGTAGGGTGAAAAATATAATAAACAGGTAAATAGAGTGCTAAGTAGTAGGGAGATTGTCTTTCATATAGTAAGCAGCAGTCACAGCCAAGTGAGTGCTTTGTTAAATAAGAGCAGCAGTGCTTTACCACAAATATTTCTTTGTATTAAATACTCCAGCCACTCTACGTCAGATCGTATTTCCTCTTCTTAAGGTGCCCGGGGACAGAAGCTGAGGGACATATGAGCTAGCAGATGCACAGGGTTAGCCATGGTTACCTTCTTTATTTAGCTCTGACTCTAATTTTCACCGATTTCTTGCCTGGGTGAACATACATCCTCTGTTTTATTGTTAGTCCTCAATGCTTTCTCTTCCACAATAAGGAGCAGTTTGACCCATTAGCTTCTTCTTTCAATAGATGTTTATGTGAAAACCTCGAAACATTAGCTGCAAAGTACTCTCAGATAAAATATCCCCTCCATGAAAATAGCTGTATAATAGTATGTCTGATAAGGTGTAATCAGTTCCAATAACAGCAACATCAGCTTTGGTATGCATTGCGTTCTCTGCATAAGTCTCCTTATCTAGATTTTGTTATCTAGCTGCAGATTGACCTAATTTAGGTTTTAAAGTAGAAAGAATGAAAAGGGAATAAAGTGATTGTGATGGTGATAATTTGCAACCCATACTTGATTAGCCAGTCCTTGAGATGTTGCTTTTGTTGTAGATAAGGGAGAATGTTGTAGGTAAAGGAATGGAGCAGGGTTTTCTGCTCCTGTGGTTTTTTGGTTCATTTGATGCAAGCTAAATATTGGCCCCTTCATAGTTTCAGACCACCTTGGTCTGTCTGCCCCAGTGGGAAGCAGTGACAGTACAAAGACTTGTTTTTAACTTTATTTTTTGTAATTCCTTAAAGGTGAGAAATGGAGCCTCTGCTGAATGCTCTCCAACAGTTTATGAACCTGTCCCCTAGGGTTTGAATGTTAACCAAAAGAGAACATGCATTTGTTTTTATGTCGATTGTGTAGATTTCCAGAAAACAAACAAACAAACAACAAAATAGAACAAATATATTCTTTGTGCATCATAATATCTCAAAAAGAACAGTATCCACGTCATTTGTACCAATGCACAGAAAATTATCTGATTGCCTATTGAGGTGAGATGATATTTAGCAATTGCCCTTGTCACCATGCTGTTCAGTAAGAAAATCTTTCTTTATTGATTGATGATGTCAAGGCCTGAGAAAAATATCATGTGCTACACCTGATTTTTTATAAATAAATAACAGAAAGTGGGCTAATGATAGTGTTTCTTATAGCAATTACATCAATTAAAATAATGAAACACTGTGGGACAGTCATCTCTAAAGTTCTTTTAGATCCCTAAGAAATTCACGGAAGGTTTAGGGCTCTTTCCCAAATGGTTTACATAAAGTTGAAACATGGTAGGGTTTCAGAACATTTATGCAACAGTAATTAGCTATTTAATTACTCTCTTCTATTAGATCCTGTTAAATGCACTTTAGAAGGGGGGAGCATTCATCATATCTCATCTTCATGATGGTATTAAAAAAAACCAAGAGTTTTAAAAAAAAGAAAAATACAAAGAGATCCTTTCACTCTTATTTCTAGTTTGCTCACTGGTATCTTATTACATTTTGAGTGAAAGTACAAGGACCTCAGCTGTATTTCAACAACAGAATAATCATGGTACTCTCCAGATTAAAAAGAAGGCTTACAAAATTAAACATAACATGAGATACTGGCTAGATACTAGTAGCCTTACTCTATGTGCAGAGCATGAATCAAAATCTTGGAGCATTTCAGAGCTACTGTCATGTAATTCATGAGATATTGAAACCTAACAGCCACAGCACACAACCTAAAACAAGTCCAATTCATAACCAAAAGCAAACGATCATTTAGGTGCCCAAAGTAAATGCTCTATCCTGGGCTACAAAGGCAGGAACCTCAAACCAAGCCAGACTAAGCAACTTGCTTAGGCAGAGGTCATTAGCTGTAGTACTGACCACCTGTATTATGTACATATGTGTAATACATATAAGCTGTAGTAATGATCTCCTAAGGAAAGATGGGGGGTTTGGGTGCTCTGCAGCCCTAAGGGCAAGTCCAGCTCCAAAAGGCACTGCTGCTCATAATTTCTTATGTGCATTAAATCTGAGTTTATGATAGTCAGGCAAGTGGCTTCCAAATGGACTATGCTACTTCTGACAAAAATAGCCTCTGACTTCAGAAAGCCCACCCAAAACAATCTTTACTATTCTGCAGAATAAAATCCTTTAGCCAAACTCTAACACAGGTTTTTACCTCAGGCCAGTAACAGTCACTCTTAAAAATTAATATATTGACCTGAACCACAAACTGAATTTTTAACTTAGTATTAACTGGAACCTGGAAAGCAATGTTCAGCAAATGAAGTTTGTATTGAATAAAATGGCTGACATGGAAGCAGCTTGAATTTCTTAGTAAATTTGCTTTGCATGTGCCTTAATATCTCAGTACATAAATCATAGTACTTCCATTATTTAATTTTTAATCTCAGCTTTTAATAAACTCATAATTCACTGTTGCTTTTAATTACCATTCCTATCTATAACAACAATATAAAGTCTCAAAGAAAAAAAAATCAGACATCAGAAACTGGTTTTGATTTAGAAACATTCATAGCATTAAAATAGAAATGTTCCTCCTAGCTATACTGTTTGAATTATACATTAACTCATTTCATCTTGTATCTGTGGTGCTGTTGTGTATTTTTTCAATCATTGATTTACATTTCAAACACAAGATAAAATTACACTTCAAATATTCAGAGATATTAGGTCAACTGTATAATTCATTAATTCATCAAAGTAAACACCATATTTTACCAAAAGTATTGTATTGTCTCGTGTTGTCAGCTCACTGACTAACAAGCGCCACAGGGACAGTGAATCAGAACAATTCCAAGGGGGCTGCAGAAATCTAAGATTCAGAAAGGCAAATATAAACCCTGGTGCACTGTGGGTGACAGTCAACCAGACAGTCAACCAACTTTGCCATTTGTGAAAGTCCAAATGGCATCCTGAGGCAAAAATGCATGCTGTTAACTATGCCACTTCAGTTTATATGAAGAAGTAAACTCATAAGAATAATGCTTTGTCAGTCAGTCATTTTTCCAAATCTAAACTGCAGATGATGTATCTTGCATTGCTATAGAATGTGGAATGCATTGGAAAAAATCAGCTCCACTTCAGTGTGAGTACAGCCAAGTCAAACTGTTCACTGTAGAGGAGCAACTTAAGCTTTACAATTCTTTGAGTCTAGTAGAGATATATTTGCTTTCAGTTCACCCTTTTATATTTTACAAGTAACAAGAGGCAAGGAGGAGCCTCCTTGTAATTTATTGCCAAAACTAGATTTCCCTTCAGCACGTCATAGAATCATAGAATAGTTAGGGTTGGAAAGGACCTTAAGACCACCCAGCTCCAACCCCCCTGCCATGGGCAGGGACAGCTCACCCTAGACCATATTGCCCAAGGCTCTGTCCAGCCTGGCCTTGAACACTGCCAGGGATGTCTCCTTGCTTTCCTACTCCAGAGCTTGCTAGAAACCGGCACAGAGAATGGTAAGAGAAGGAAGGCCACCCCATGCACCCACGGGAATCCCCACTGCAAAAACACCTGAGCACCATCTCTGCCCTGTCTGAATCCATCCTTCCTTGCCACACTGGCTGCAGTTGTCTTTGGATCAGAAAGTCAGTGGAAACTAAACCCAACTGTTTTAATCTCAGGAGTTAATAATGATGGATTAATTAATTAAAAGTTAAACTGCTGTCATCACTCTTCCTTCCTTCCCAACAAGACATCTTCACTATTCATTTGCAAAAGATTTCTGCCTTGGCAGAGCAGAACAGAATGCAGACACATGCAAGACTACAGTGAGGAATAGATTGTGAGTTATCTATGTACATACAGAAAGATGTATGTTTTTAAATATACGTATATACATATATATACACTGAATAGCTGTTACTATAAATAAACACTGCAAGGAAATGCACTGTTTGCATATAGATTTTAAATCATAAGCTCTTGCTATCCAGAAACTAAAACAACAGCTTTTATGTCAAATTCGCAGGTAAAAATACAGACAAATACAGATATATCGCCATCTGGAGGGCAAGTGTTTCGTTACCTTCTTGTAGTTATTCTGGGGTCCGTGATACAGGGCATGTATGGTGTCCAGAGAAAAATTCAAATGTAGAAGCATGAAGTCTTTGACATTGAGGTTATCATTAGGGATAATTTAAACCGGCTAGTTATATAGTTATGCTTTTTTTTTTTAGTCATTGGGCCCGAATAAACAACTCCAAAGCCTGGATGTTTATTTGTTTAGTACTATGCTCTACAGATGACATATCTGTGCCTTCAGAAGAAATTCCTTGTTTTCTCTTGCTTAAGGAAGAGCTGATCTTGGCAGTCAGAATTCAAAGTTTCTTTTCAGCTTTTTCCCATTAATTTTGGCCTGCAGTTTTAGGACCCTTCAAGGGCACAGAGTTAGGGAAATGGAAAGGAAGCTCAATCTTAAAACCAAAAAATAATTCTAAAATTAGACCTGTTTCATTCACCCTGAGAAACTAGAAAAACCTTCAATAAAAACGAACCAAAGCCATTAAGTATCCTCACTCAGGCTGACAGCTCTTCACCCTTCTCCCTGCTGCCACGGAATGCCCAAGTGAAGAAATGGGTTCTGCAGTAGAAATGATCCAAGAGTAGGGTGTAATATTCCCTGGAGTATGATCACCCCAGCATAGGCTGCACACTATGGACTCATATTTCAGTCATATACTTACAGGGACCTCAGCAGAGTTGCCCTGCTGCAGTGTCCAAGATGTCTGTAATGGGGACAGGCCTTCTCACACTGCCCTCCCACCTGAATAAAACAGCTTTTTCCATTCCTCTGACACCTCAGGTCTGCCCTGAGGATGGTTTCACTGATCACCAAGGACAACAGGTGAATACTTGTAGATATCCTCTCCTTACCAGGTCTGAAATGGGTTTTTTGAGTCCAGGACCCTGGTTAACAGAGGCAATACCTGAAAAGCTTATAAATGAAATACACGGCGCACTCTTACTTTTACCCACGCTACCTTTCCCGGTCAAGGAAAGGAATTACTGCTGTGTCCCAGAGCACACATTAGGCATTGTAGGCATGCCAAAACTGTTGCAGTGTACCACTCACTAACCCAGCAAGAAACCCATTAGTAGATGCACTCATTCACGCGAGTCAGACAGGTATACCTGCATGAACAGTTGCTGTCTTGCCAGGGGCTTATAGTAAATATCAGCAGCTCAGAGCAGATAGTTCATATAGGAGCCATAGAGAAGTGTACCATAAATAATGCTGCCTATCAGCTATGCGTAGAGAAAGAAAGATGAGGGGCAGTGGCTTTGACAGCCACACACCCCTCTGCCTCTCACCCCAGTGAGGATAACACACCAGGCCAGTGATCTGCTGGAACCGGGCTTCTGTGGCAGGTCAGAGCCTCAGGGTGCATCGCGTCAAGGTAAACAGCAGGCATCACGGGATGCTGGGGTAATATGCGCCAGTCCAAGCATCAAGGCTCATGGTAGTTCGTTTGTCAGTCCGTCAATCTCCTAACCGTCTCACCTGAGCAAAGCCCTGCCTCAAAATCACAGCGCATAGTGCAATCCTACAGCGATTTCTGGTCTCCTGTGCCACCTCATGGCCGCAAGAAGAAATGCAGGTCTGAGGATTAATGTCTTTGCTCTTCGCTTATGATAACCTCCAGGAAAAAAAAATTATCAAGAAGCAGGCTGTAACTGTGACAGCAAAATTATATAATTTCACTTGAATTGAGTTATAAAGATTTTTAAACTCACACATGTACTTACAGGTGTGTGCAGGTCCTCCCATTACAATCTTGTATTGTGATACGCTCTTGCTTAGGGAAATTAGACTTTTAATAACCTAAATCTCTTTCATAAGGAGTATTAACTTTTGTTCTATATCATTAGTGAAACTTTTTTTATTGTTATGTCTGGACCGATGGCAGCCATTCCTAAATCTGTCTTTACAGTACTAAAAGTAATATTTTAAAAATAATGTTAGATGAAGATAATACAAGGTAAAGCAAAATTATAAATTGTTGCATTTTAACTCCGTAAGAAGAGGTGCCAACAGCCAAAACACAAAAGCTGAAGCATAGCATTTCCCCTTGTGCTAAGCTAGACACTGCAAGGGGGCAGAGAGCCACAAAAGATGCTTCCCTGCAATTATTGTACTTATCTAGGAAATAACCTGAAAAGAGCCATCTGACAGGTGGTATGCCATATTTCTATTCCCTATTCCTAAGCAACCCCGATGCCTCTTTTCAGGAGGACTGGTTAGCTTCCTGAAGAGCAGAGAGCTGAATTTAAAGAGGCCTTGTTTTCCTTATGGATTTCTTTCCATTTTTTTTTCTCTTCTCTTTTTTTTTTCCTGGGTTGTGTGTGTGTTTGGGCATTTTTTGTTTGTTTCTTTGCTTGTTTCTACTACAGAAAACAACTAATGATGGCCCTGTAATAATAAAAATTGGGACTGGCAAGAGCTGACTAGAAAAAAGACCAGCAAAAGCTGAGCTGCACACTGCAGTCAATGAGGCAATGCTGATAACAGTGGCACAAATGACATTCCAAACACAGCTGACAAAGATGATAATGACAATTAAATACACCACTCTATACAGAAAATCAGGATTTAAGACTAGAAGTGAGAGAAACCTGGGAGAAAGGTCACAATTTCTTTACATTACACCTTCCTGTTCCTGATCTTCCATTTGGTTTTATTTTCTCTTTCTTCCAGCTCTTAATTGGCAACAACTCAACAGCATATGTATTGTGGTTCAACATATAAGTTATCCTGCTGCATTCAAAGGGAATCTGTGGCACCTGCTTTAGTTGCTTGCCAAGATAAGGTCATTAGTGCTGCCTTTTAACTGGTTCTCTGTTTTGCTTACTCGTTGTCTCTAGGGTTACAGGTTTCTGCCATTGACTGCTCTTCCAACAATTCTCACTTTACAAAGCAAGTATATTTTAAATTAACAGTGTATCTATAGTGTGTCTTGAGCCAGTTATTTATGCGGTGGTATTCCACAGTGTGAGAAATGTATCTACTGTTATGTGTCCCACATTGGCTGCTATGCGCTTTTACTAGATGCCTCCTTGAAGCTTCCTTGCTATGACATGAAGAAAGCAGAGGTTTCTTGTGGGCACAGGGCTTGCCTTTTTCTTTTTTTCTAAACAGATAGGAACCATGAGCAAGAAGAGGGTCTTTGCTTTCTTTCCCATGAGTAGGGTCCACACTCATGTCTTAAGTTGATGCGAATAACTAAGGACTCTGTCAAAATTTTTTATAAACAGTTTCACATCTTAGATCAAGCTCTCTTGCCAGTAAATAGAGTCAATATCACAAGATTCCTCCTTTTCCTGCTTGCCCACTATCTTCTCCAACTGAATACTACCAGGTCAATACCTAATCAAGATGCTCAGTTTAACCTCTTGAGCTTAATGGCCACTCAGCAGACATCATGCTATAAACAAGAATATTAATTACCATTCTCCCAGCCTGAAGCACATACTGAGGCTATAATCTAGCTCAAACACACTAGTGCTCAATCAAATTCATTGTCTCACATTTCTTGGTATCAAAACAAAAATTTTCAGATATACACATAGATGTGTAGAAATAATTTCACTGAACAAGGCCATTCCTGGAATGAAAAAATGCCCATGCAGGATATATTCACAGATATCTCTCAAGGTTGCAATAAGTACCTCGAGTGAATATGGCCTGAGTTTTATTGCCCTTTGGTGTGAATGATGGTGGCAAAAGCACTGCTTAGTACAGGGGTGAATATCGGCATGGTGGGAAAAGCAGTAGACGAAATTATGGTCAGTTTGTGGACACTTTTAAAATATATGCCTGAGATAAATTAGTCAGGTCAATTAGGCAAAGAAATAATCAACACATCAAAGAATGGTGCAAGGGGAAATTCCTGTCAGGGAGGAGTCTGTAATGAGCCAGAGGGTTTCACTGCACATGGTTGTTGCCTTAGCTATTTACCTCTATGGAAGCACAACTTTCTTGACAAGGGTCTCCCACACAGGGGAAGAATCTTCCTTTTGTAACAGACCTCAAAATAATTCAAGCTGTCTGCCAGTAATTAAATCCATTACATTAGCAACAGGTGGTGAAGCTGTAGTTTTCTCACATCTGTTACAGTTTTCGTGAGTCAGTATGTATTCATTGCAAAAGCTACGTAAACCACAGAGCAGAGATATGGGTTGATGGCTGTCACCCAGACAGCCGCTGTGCTCACTCCTGTAGTTATCTATCTGAAGAGTAAAGTAGAGGAGATGTGAGAATATGTAGTAGACAGGAAGGGGTTTGGGCAGGATCCCAAAGGGTAGGAGGGTGGGGATTTAAAAGGGTGAAGAGATTTTATAGGTCTTCATTAGACTGAAAGAGGAAGAGAGGAATAAGAAAGAAAGGAAACTTGTGTAGTGTTCAGAGCATTACTTTGATATCTGTTTCAGTTCTCTGCTAATACCACAGACTTTCTGTGTGGTCTAGAGTGTGTTTCTTGGTCATTCTGGTTTAGTAAATTTAAAACTTAGAATCCTTGGGAAATTTCATTGTCACTGGGGAAAACAGGCATAGAATAGCTCATGTGTGTTAGTGAATTTATCTCAGTCTCCAAAATACAATGCATTTCTGCAAACTGGTTATTGGGTATGGTGTACCATAGTGAAGAGGGCTGTGTATGTTGCAAGCTGAATTCTGGGTATTGAAGAGCTTGCTAAGACAGAAAGCCTCTTTAACGCAAAGAACATGTGGAATGGCCACAGTTCTGGGTTGATCTGCATGATAGCTGGTTGTATACGTTACTCCTATAGAAGCATAGAAAGGCATCCTGCTGCTGAGATGTGTCCTCACACAAGCTTTGAAGGGTAGCTGCAGCTCATTTTGCTGTATTTCACGGTGCTGGACTTCCCATGAATGTTTTCCATGTCTTTTCCACCTTCCTTCAAAAGCCAGTTCTCTTTTGACTCAGAAAAGTTCTGTAATTTCACAGAGCTGTTTTTTTGTTTTCTGAATAATGAGAATAAGTATGTATGGAGAGCTGAGGGAAGTTCACAATCAATTTACTTCCATCAGTAATGACACAAGGTTTCAGTTTATGTTTAAGACATGCTGCCTTTATACCTCTCCTCAAAGACTGGTGTCTTCTCTAGCAATTCCTTTCATGGCAATACTGAGGGTACTTATTATGGCATTGAGCTACTGTTATGTGGTCAGTAAATTAATTTTCAGTTAAGGAATCTCTAAAAAAAAGCCAGTTTAGAACAAAAAATATGTATCAGTGAGTTATTTTTAGAGGAATTTCTTCAGTCGTATTTTGTTCCATGACAATGAATAGATTATTGTAATTCTTTTCAAAGAATTATCATTTAACTCTACCAAACTTTGAACTAATAAAGTTTTGCAGGTTTAGTGTTAATGGCTGTCATCATGCTGAGGTTATTTGGCTGAAACCTATTGTGAGGGACGGGGCTTCCCCAGCAAGACTTGGGCTTGCTGGAAGCTCTGTCATGGGCAGAGCCACACATCACTCAGTTCCTACTTGCTTCCGGGTAGAGTTGTATTGCTAGAAACTCCCACATAGTCAAAAGACCGTCAGGGACCACAGATTTTTCTCAATGAATAAACAGACAAAGGAAAATAATAACTCTTAAACTGTCTAAACCTCAAAACAACTGTTGTGCAGTTCCAGATGGAGATAGAACTGCACAGGGTGCAGATCCAGTCAGTCCTTCCTGCCATCCTCCACCATTTCACATCCTTGATTTTGCCAGATCTTGGGGCCAGTCTCGCATGATAGTGTTATACTTGTGGAGGACTGTGGAGGCACTGTCACAGTCTCCTCTTCTGAACTTGAGAGATATCACTGTGTGTTACAATCCTGCTCTCTTCCTTCCCAGCTCCTTCAGATGCAGCAACAATCCAGTCTTGCCCAAAGCCATTCAAGATTTGCCTGAGGTCACTGTGGACCTCTTCTCCTGGTGTGAATGCCATCTCCAGCAGTGGCTCACACTAACTCATCTGCAGGTGGGCAGCAAGGCCAATAAGCAGCCTCCTCCTCTTAACCCAAACTGAAAACGAGCAGGAGAAAGGTGGGACTACCTGACGCCCAATTCTCTCTTTCCCAAAAACTGTATAACTTAATTTGTGGGACAGTATTTGAGCACAGGAGACCAAAGTCATAATTCAAGTACCGTTCTTCACTGAAATCATTAACTTCAGAGTTTCATGTGATTGATACAGGGAGTCTCCAGCTTTGTGAAGGAACAAACCAAAGTCTTCCTGGGAGATCATTACATGTTGTTCAGTGATTCACTGACTGCTGGCCAGAGCACTGTTTGTAACTGATTAAGCTGAATCCTTTTCAAATTCTTCCCCTCTATTAACCTCTCAGCAATTCCTTTCCTTTGTAAATTCATGGTAGTTATGTGTTACTCAGGATGATTACATGAAAGTGGTTTCAAACACAATGATTACATATTGAGAAGATGAGCTCTTTCGGGTTCATGTCACAGCCTATCTGCCTGTTTAAAAAAGACTTCCTGTACTGTGCCATTTGCTCTTCATCAGCTAGGCAGTAAAAATACTGCTCGAATGTAGCATCTTCATTCCATCTGACCTTTCCAGAATATTATTTGCCAGGCATACTTCAAAGTTTTCATTTCCTTCTGCAAATATAACTTGAATCTCATTCTATTACTGCATATGGTGCCATTGAAACAAAAGCTGTTCCTTCTTTATCCCACTATATTTAGTGTGGAGGATGAAGTACAACATATCACCTGGAAATGCTGCAAACTGAGGTAAGCTCAGGGCACACTATTTAAAGTTGGATTCCACAGAGATCTGAATTGTAGTGAAAGTGGGAAATGTATAGTTCTTGGCCCTATGTTCAGCACTGAAGGACATACATATTTGAATTTGGACTGAGATCAGACTAAAAGTTAAAATGGATTTTGATCTACACACTCTTTATCAGGCTTCCATCCACTGTGAGTACTTAAAATGAAAATATTTTCCCCACAGGTTTTATATTATAATCCCTCTTATTTAAACTACTCTGGATGAATACTTTGCATTATGATGAACCAGCCACAAGGTGTCAATATAGCGAAGGAGATTCTTAGTAAGGTTTTGATGCTACAGCACCATTTGGCTGTGAATACAATTAAACCCTGCCTTCTGGTGGGTTATTTGAATAGCTAATTGCAAAAATGCAGGTCAGATCACAATTTTTATACCTGATTTATTTAATCAATGAAGTCCTCATGCTATGATTGGGCAAGAGGGATAAAAACTAGTACAAATGACTGAAGTAAAAAACATGACAAGCCACAAGCTATGTGCTACAAATAATGTAGCACTGTGTTTTAGAAGGAAAGACTGACAAAGTGGGATGCTAGACTAGTGGGGGTGAATTATTTTTTGTCAAAATATGAGATGTGAGCTTAAGCAAGAGATACAACATGTGAATTAATTAACTCTTCACAGGAAGGAGTCAACATATCTAGATGAACTGTGCTCATTTTAAGACGCTTAGTGAACGATGAGACAAGACAAAGATGAAAAAGCAATATTAAAGAGTTCTAGTTTGTCTCTTTTAGACACTGATCTATATAAATATAAAAACACCTCAAAAGAGTCAAAGCTAAAGACGAGTTCTGAGTTACAAAGGACATGGAAGCAATTTGGGTTTTTACCCTAAGAGGAGGTTAGGATCTGTGGAAGAAGGGCCTGTTAGAAATGAGAATGAATGGCTGATAGGAAAATAACTCTTAGATTTGTGGGTATTATCTCTTTGATGTATGCATTAATAGGTTTTGGCTGAGAATTTTCAAAGAGGTTAAGGACTTAGCTACTATTGAATGTCAGTGGCTTTTGTACACTTCACTGCCATAGTCTGCTTTGAAAACCCCATCTTACAATATTAATTTTAATGTATCCTTTCTATTGCAGTATGAGGGAGCAGATCCATGATACAGAGAAGAAAAGAGAAGCTACAAAAGAAAATAATATTTTTTGTATTACAGTCATTCTTTATAAATTATTATACTTAATCTACTCTGTCAAGTACAAAAGTATATCTAAAATGTGGTTGAGAGGAGGATATTACATTATATGACATCGTTCACTTGTGTTAATGACTCTGTACTTTGCACAAAGTGGAGGGCATTGGCTAGCAGATAATACCATAAAAAATACATACCATTGGCTACATTTCTTAAAAGGAGCCTGTTTATGCAAAGAGCTGTTTTTTTCAGGTTCTAAACCAGCTGTGACACCATGCTGTCCTTTGAGAGATATTTTATTGGGCAACAGATCAGTGTTGGAGGTCAAAAGAGCAACAGCAATAGATGTATCATGTTCCCTGGGGTTCCCTGGGGGCAGGTTGGGACAATAATTAGAAAAACTGCAAAGTCTGTGGGAATAAAATTCTTGCTGTTCTTGTGCTTCTCTCTTTTGCATTTCTTTTTGATATTGTGTATCTTAATGTGAGAAAAGACCTATAAGGGATACTTGTGTAAGAGTGAATAACATGCTACAGAACAGCTTTAAGCTCTTCAGACTGAAAATACATTGAAAAGGTGGTTTTGCATATCAATGGTAAAATCTAGAAGTGATGGAAAAGTCAGCAGAGAAATACAAGTGCGATTCCCATATGAGGCCTTACTGTCACAGACTTGATATTCAGGTGGAGATGAGAGAATATCCTTGCTCCCTTCTGGTGGCCTAGTGACACTGTGGGGTTTAAATACTCTTTTTATTTTACCTTTCCTCAAAAGAAAACAAACATGAACATTTTCTTTCTTTCTTGGTATAAACTGGGTAAACACTAACACAAATTACCAGTGATGTGGTAGAATTAATTTTATCATACAGTGTTTGGGTGTTGGTTTTTTTAATTGCTGTTATGCTGAAGAGAAGATAAATAGGTGTACTGTTAGAACTATTTAAGTAAAGATGTGTGATAGATTGGCAGCTCATTTTAAGAATGGGAGAATACATGTTGAACAAGTCCCACTTACCAGAGCTGGGATGTAAGAGAGTCCCGGGGAATAATTTTCACCGTTACTCCTGGTGTAAATAGCAAAAGGTTGAGGGTTTTTTTAATAAAAGAAAGATTTCAGTCCTACAATAACCCATCCATAGTAACAGGTTACTATGACTGAAGTGCTTGTTCCTAGACAAGAGCCCAAATCAAAGGCTTAAATCTGTGTAAATGCAAAATGATTGTCTGTACAAAACCAATATATTCCTCTCCTGACAGATGCACAGGTTTCACTGTGTGTATTCTAGTCAACACATCACCAACCCCATCTGTTCTGTCTGCCTCTGAAAAATGAGCACTACTTCACAGCAGAGAAAGCACTGAGTACACAGCACCGCTTGTTTGGGTTTTAACAAGTTTTATCCAGCCTGGAATAACAAAGCCATTTTGTAAGATGATGAGGCTAAACTTCCTTCTTTTACACTAAGACTGTAACATGCCCAAGACACAGAAACTGTGTTACCTGAACATTGGTAAGGAGTTTACAACGCAGCAGAAATAAATAAGAACAGTTTCTGACAAAAAAAAAAAAACAACAAAACCTAAGAAACTAGTGATACAGCTTAATTACCTGTTGTACCCAACCTGGTCTGCTTCCTGCTAGCTTGAGGCATAGATAAAATATACACGCTTGTCTAAAAAAAAAGGTTTATCCTGCAGGATGTCGATCAGTCTCATCCAGGTCTCCCAGGGCTGCTCATTATGTTCTTAATGTCACTACATGAACACTACTAGTTTTGTTATCGTTAAGCCTGGGAGCCATTTCCTGGGCAAAGATTTTATTTTCTTGGCTGTGAACAGAAAGCAGGAGTTCCTGCCATGCTGCATTTACAGTCTCAGAGATAACACGTGTCCATGCAGCTGGAGAATCACATTGAAATTATGGGCCAATATTTGATCAGCATTGATAGCAACAGCCCTAGTGCATTGGCAAGCCATCAAACCTCTAGTAAGGAAAGCAGAGCTTTAGGGAACGACTTGAAGGAAGATGATGTTATGGCTTTGTCACTTTGTTGAGCTACATCAGCTATGTGCAAGCAAAGCACAAGGATACTTGTTACAAAAACTCACAGCTAAGTTATCAGAAAGCACACTGGATCTACCATCCAGGTAGGATGAGGTGTGTTACTGCTTTGCTGGCTCAGGACCCAGGTCTGCTCCATCTTGAAAGAACAGACTTTCTACTGAAAAAATAGATTAAGTGGAGAATTTCCCAACTTGTGTCCACCGCTACTACAGCAACTAACTTTGTGTCTTTTAGTATTTAAAAGGAGTCAGCAATGAGGATCTGGTTTAACTTCCACCATGACTAGCAACTCTGCTTCTAGTCATCCTAGGCTTCTCCCAGCTTGGAATGTTTGTCCTAAGAACTTACTTGCTCTCAAAGCAAGACACCCACTCTAAATTCAGTAGGTTGATTTCTTCACATACCTTAATGTTTTGGCACTTCAGCCAGACACAGATTAGATGTAGGTGGCACTACTCACTGTATGAATCACAGAAGGAGGTTTAGAAGCTCATTGTCTTCGCTTAATGACGTTATCCAAATTGTAACCTTAAGATCTCAGAGGTTTTCTTGCAACAAAGCCACTTGTATGATTCTGTGTCTGTCAGCATCTGTGGACAAGCTTCATGAGAAAGAGGCTGCTTATGATTTCTTTCTGTTCATACTCTTTCACAGACATTTTCCTCAATGCTTGACTTACAGCATTGTTTATAGTTTCAGTGTGGAGTAGTCCTTAGAGAAAGTTATGAATCATTCCTGTGGCTAGTGTTGTAAAGATAACGTATAGACCACCAGAAACAGGGAATGAGTATTTGCTGTTGGCTCGATGTCAGCACAGCCTTTGATACCACTGGGCATAGCATAATTCCTCTCAAATTGGCAACAGGACTGTGAAGGTAAACCAAAGACTTACTTAATTTGGTTATATCACGAATAATCAGTTCATTTACTTACTTTCTTCCTCTTAGCCCAAGGTTCCTCCAGTGTGTATTCTGAGTAACTACAGTGAGAACTGATTATTCCTTAATCTTCTTGCTTAAAAATGCCATTTTTCTTGCTCTTATTTCTTTTTCTTGTTAAAAAAGTCTTTGCTTTAAGAAGCCTGAATCCCTAGAGCCTTGCTGCTAATGCAGCAATTGCTAGCTGTAAAACATAGATCTGAAACATTGTCATTTCGCAAGTGTTGCTGTTCCTGCCAGTCACACAGCATTGAAGCACATTAGGGATATAAGCCAGTCTTGCAAGAAGGGGTATAGGCCAAGATGCTGCTATGAAGGCTAGGAGAGCTCTAACTACTGCTGCCTCTCAGCAGCTATATACACTATGAGGAGTCAGAGGGATAAAAAGCATTTTTACTCTTACCTGCAACTATATATATATGCAATATAACATTCAGTATTTTGAGGGTATCTCACTTTGAAATTATGCTGCAGTTTGGAACAGCCGGTGAAAGTTAGGGAGAATAGCTCTTTGCAAGTGCTTTTGAAACACAAACCATTCTTTGCAACATGCTGGTTGTACTGCAATAACATAGCACTGTGACCTGAATGCGTAGCACCTTAACCTTACAACCATAAGAAAAATGATCAAACGTTGTTCCTGAAGGCATCATTCAGAACACTGCCAGACTTGGTGTCATTGACCATGAGTCACAAATCTGATAATGCAATTTAAGGTATTGAATCATATCCTCAACTTGTGATTCATTATGGGATTTAAATGCCGTAAGTGGTGTCCTGGACTCTATTCTGGTACATACTTATATATGTATTCAGATACCCTTCCAAAATAAACAAGTGACTAAGGCCCATAAATTCAGTTTGCTTCAACCACTAATAGAGTCCAGAAAGATCATGCTTTAGCTTCTTTGGCAAGGACAATAATAAATATTCTAGTATATACTGCTCCCCCTCAGCTCTTCCTATTTTGGTTTGAGGATGCTAAAATGAATTTTTCAGCACCTCCAGAGGGGTTAGCTCTGTTTCAGGCAAAGAGAGGTAAAGTGACTTTACAGATTTCATTTAACAAATGTGGTAAGACTTCATTTCTTAAGGTACAACCTGAGGATAACTGTGCTCGTGGCAAAGTGTATGACAGAATGCAAGGGATCTGCCCCACATCTGCTCCAAAAAGAACATTCCTCACCTGAAGAAAAGAGGACTTCTCCAGAGCAGATCTGATGGAGCACACTGAATATATATGGGGTCAAATTACTGTCTTCATCTCTTGGGAGTAATATACTATTTGCTGGAAAGCAACAACTGCCCATCAGATGCAATGTTTCCAAGTTTACCTTATCAGTGCACAACAGCACACTCTGTTATTCATGTTTTGAAGTTGGTACAACCATCATTTTGAACGGATAATCTCCTACTAAAGTTCAAAAACTTTTGGGTCTTTGTTCAACAATAGATAAACAAAAAATCATGGCCTATTGAGTTTGCCACTGTGAGTGAATACCATCTGCTGGTTACAAAGTATTTGTATCTACTCCGTGCAGTTCTTGTGCATTGTGTAACTTTTATTCAAAGTTGTTTATTTTCAATAGATTCTCAGAGCACTGTATACCCTCAGGACATAGATCCCCATATTGCTCTTTCCTCTTTTAACACTTCCAGTAATGACTCCCAGTCACTCAACCTTGTACACAGATGCAGAGTACAAGCATTTCATTAATTGCAATGCGTCCTTTTTACAGAGGACTCATTTATCAAAGAGCAAACAAGCAGAAGGTCCAAATGTTAAAGGTGTACACTCACATCAGAAATAAGGTCACCTGTACATACTAATAAGTAAAAAAGAAAATTCAGTAAGCCATGAAGAAGACATTACTTGAGATCAGAGATTCACACTTCTGAACACATAATACTCCAACTGTGACAGCTGCAGAGTTGTTTGAAGTGCCCTCAGTGCTGTTGCATTAAAACAATATGGGTTTTTTTGGTTGCATTAAAACAATATGGGGTTTTTTTTAGACTCAGACATTGATTTTGATCATAATCTAATACTACATATAATTATAGAAATTAGAAGAAATCTGAGCAAGATCATGGGGGAGCTCGGTTGTGAAGTAAAGAAAGATTTACACTTTAATTCTGTGACTACTATTTTTAATCTGTGCTGTGCATCTTGTTGCATCATTGTGTTGTTTTAATTGGTTATTAATACCCATTAATAAAATGTAGCAATTGATACAAAGAGCCAAATCCACTGTATGTGAATGTGATTGAAGACTAAATTTTGCAGCTGCTATTAATCTTTCCCTTTTACAGCTGAATCTAAGGTATAATTTCACTGGCTTTACAATATTTACTCTGAATTTTCACGTGTGAATATGAATGGAGAGTGAAGCATAGCAAACATTAACCACAATTTAAAAAAATAAAAAAAAAATTAAATAAACCTAATAAACATCTCCAAAACACAACATGAAGATTAATAGGGAGAACTGCTTAAAACAAAATTACATTTTGGCCAACTGCCACATTTCATGTTATCAAAGTACATATAATTTTTGATCATTTTAAACCTGGAAGTAAAGATGCAATAAAAGTTTATAGTATTTATTAACAAGGAGTAAACAAATGCATAGGTGTCAGCATCAAAGCAGTGTAGAAAGAAAAACCTGAATACATTTGCTTTTGAACTACTACAGACAGAACAATCTGTCAGTCTCTGACTGAAATGCCCTGGTTACAGCATGTATCATCACAGTAGGTGCTGAGCTCCTACCAGATACAGTGTTTTGTGAAAAACTACAGAGATAATGGAATTGCCAGAAGATCTGCATAACAAGAGGTTTCAGCATGAGGTGGGTGACTAATTGCCATGTCATGACCTAGGTACTGTAGTACCTAGATGGAATGGATTATAGTAAACTCTTGAAAACCTAGCACCAGTACTGAGAGAAATCTGGGAAATACAGAAAGTATTGATAATAAGCTCGCATCAACTGATGGTAGCAGCAGAAAGCACACCAATGTCAAGCAAAGTTCCATTTAAGATCTAACACAATGCAGCTGATTCCTTTCCATTAATGGTGGTCGGCACCCAGTAAGGTCCTGCACACCATGGAGTTCCTCTCCCACCTCATCTTAATTAATTTGCTTTCTCACTTGAATTAATCCACATTATTTTTCTGAGAAGAGGTTCTAGGGAAAATATCTTGTATTATACAGAATATTTTCTTAAATATCATCCAAAGTTCATATCAGTATACAAAGGGTAGGAATTTTTATCCTTGGGTTTCTCATTTTCAGTGGTGTAACAGGCTTTCAGTTAACTTGCATTTGACCTAGACATTTTTCTGTGCCTTCCCAAAAGTATTAGGAATGAGGCACAGAATCCCAAATAGCTATTTTCAATATTTACAATCTGTTCTGGTGTAACATAAGCAAAAGCCTGTAGCTCAGCTTCACTCTCTGGCATATGCCTAATTTTAAAGAGAGGATTAAGCTCAGGCTATCAAGACAGAGTTAAGCAAATGTTAAGTATTGGCTCAGGTGGTGCCAAGGCAAAAGCCATGCAGCGATACAAAATGCACAAAAAAGAAAAACTTAACTGCAGCATTTCATGCACAAATCTGAGCTATGCTGTTGTGGCTTTTGAAGTTAGAAACTAGCCAGGTGGGATATCACTTGTCTCTTGCAATTTTAAACATTCCACTTTGCTTACTTTTAGATTAGCTGCTTCATTTCAAAGGATACATAGATTCAATTACAAATTAGATATTTGTTTTGCACCTTTAACTTGACAGAGCAATTCTCAGTTTCAGCATTTTGACAAGCTCTTCTGCCTAACAAAATAATTCACTGCAAATGATTTAATATGACCTGAGAGAACATTGTAAGACAGTAAAAACGTCTTTAAAAAATACAGTGTAGGTTTCTGTCTCCCAGAAGATTACAGCAGGACATGTTTGACAGCCTTGGTTTATAAAATCATTCTGGTAACAATTATACGTACAAGAATCGTCAAACTTACTAGAGGTCAATTTTCATGTTCTCACTTAATAGAAGTGTAAAATATAGGTGACAAATTTCATTGTAACCTGACAGTTTTAGATGTGCAGTAGATTTAATATCAAAAGTATGTCTTAAGCTAGAAGTGGCATTTTTAACCTTTCTCAGCTGAATACACATCCTTCACAATGTTTTGATCTTTTCGTAGCAGGACGTGAAAGCGTACACAAGAGAGCTGCCTCATGCTCCAACAAGCTATTCCTATGAGCCAAATGTTTCAAATGTTGCATTCTTTGCTACTTTGGATCAGTGCAGTTATAGAATAAGCCTTGAAAGAGTGCCGGCAGATTCTAGGACAAAGAAACTTTCAAGAAACTATCAAAATTCATAGTTGCATATGTTAGTAATTCCAGTCTCTCCCTTTTGTCCCTCTTGCATTACATTCTACCCTGTTAAATGCTCACATGGTTCCAATTTCTTATACTGATCCTAGCCATTGGCAAAGATGGGCTCAATGTTACCTGTGCTCATCTTCATGACGGCACACTAGTTACCAAGAAATCTGCTAAATGCTCAGATGGGAGCGATCTGAGTAGTTGGCCTCATGTAGTCCTTGCATGTCATATCTTCATAAGCTCCCCTCCCCATGAACTGTGAGAATAGAAATGGAGAACTGATATTGTCCCTTTATCAAGACAATGCCGTTGTGAGAGGCTAAGGGAAACTTATCTGCAAGTCACTGATAGCAGTTACTTACAGATAAGATTCAGTAAGTTCATCTCTACTGTATATAAGATGTACATGCATACACACACATATATTTCAAAGATTCCAGAATTCTTGAAACAATGAATTACCTGCCATTTCCTGAGTGATTGTGACTTGGACAATAATACATTTGCTGTGGAAGTTTACTATAGGAGTGAAGAAAATATTACCAGGGGCAGTTAAAGAAAGAGGCTTGATATTTCATCTTATGGCTAGATGGAAATGATGTTTGTGTCCAAATTCCAAAATCACTTAAAAGATCTAAAGGAGCGAGCATGTACAATCAGTTGTACAGTACCATGGTACTCTGCTATGTCCCACATATTATATTATTGCTAGCAAACTGTGAAGAAGCTATGATTTTTCTTTTTTTCTTGGTTTTGGGTTTGTTGGGGTTTGGTTTTTTTTTGTTTGTTTGCTTGGCTGGTTTTGTTTGTTTGTTTTGGGTTTTGCATTTTTTTCCCCTCCTCCCCATTAATATATCCCAAAAATATAGGTGAAAGTTTTGAGTCCAGCAAAATAAAATTAAATACCTGAATTTTTACTGAGGGGAAATTACATAGGAAACAGATTCAGTTGGACTAGATGATCTTTGTAGGTCCCTTCAAACTGGAAGAGGGTATAACAAATTATTTTACTAGCTGGTCAGTCAAACTTTTACAGTCCTTTAGCATTTGTCATGGCTCATGGCAACTCTGAGAAAGGAGATCTCTTTGTATAGTGATTATTAGGGAGGCTGAAGACAAACTCACGAGGTATTTTCCTTACCTGCCCTGCCTGAGGGTATATTGCACTAGGGTCAATTAAAATTCAGTTGCTTTGGAGACAGACAGAAATGTTGTCCACACAAGCAGGCAGAAACAAATAAGGAGCTATACTTCACATGGCCTGGACAGTCAAACCCACTTTCTAGCTGGCTAATGGAAATCAGACAGGAAAGGACAATGGAAGATATTTCTGTCTTGAAAGAAAAGGTGAATACAGTGAGCAACTTCCAAAGAGGTATGTGACTCAGTGAAGATGTCAGACTGGCAGGGATAGAGGATTACTGCAGCATTAATGAAGCCAATAAGATTTGGATGTGACTGATCAGCAAAGGAAATCCTGGAGGCAGGCACAACTGCAAGTGTTTGTGCTGCGAGGCAACAGTTATAGATAAAATAACCCTCTCATCTAAATTATTGCTGAGATCAGTAAAGTTAATTGTTTCAGTCGAGGAGCTGGGAAGGATCTTTTTATTATTATTTTTAATTACATTTTTTTTAATTGCAGTCTATAATTGCCCATTAAAACTTTCCAGCCATGGTATTAATGCTACAGTACTTGGCAACAGTAGTTCCACTCTGTTACATATATTTTTCAGAGGGAATAGGAAGCCAAATGATCCAACAGAGCAGTGCAGTCATCTCCCCAGCAAGCATTGCAGCCTCAAGATTGTCTGTCTCAACAGAATATTAGTGACCATCATTCAAGTGTAAGGCAGTGGCTAAGCAAAATCTTTTAGCTATGAATCTTACAGGAGGAAAGCAAACTTTTCAAGCTAAAATTTATACCTAGCATTTTATTAGATGAGGAAAAGGAAGCAACAATGCGTATCAGCATTTCTTCAATACACATTTGCCAAATGGATCATTTTAATTCACACTTCTTTAAAAATGACTGTCATTAGCCCATGCCATTTTTAAATTTAAAAAAAATATGAATCATAGAAGCTTTTATTTTACAGCACTTAAATGGGCTGTTAATAATTATGAGTCTGGTTTTCCATTTTTTTTTTTGAAAATTATTTATCTTAATTATCAGTTTTTCTCAAATGAAGTTCCTTAGCAGTTCACTGAGGTGCAAAAGAAGAGTCCACCAAGAAGAATCTTTTTGCCAGCAAACATTCTTCCACATTAGCCACTGAAATAGCTGAATACTGTACTCCTTCCCAGCAGCCTATCTTATTCATTACTAACAGCTGAAGCAAGCTATGTGCGCTGGACTAAAAAGTTCATTTTTCAGTGTGAGCATTTTTTTCTGGTTCTGTGCAGCTGCCAACCTGTCTGCTCTCCGGAATATTATGTGACTCTGACAATTTCTAATGATGACAAAGTAATTCAGTGCTGTCTGTGTTTATTCCTCCAGGAATACTCTGCTATATCAGAAGCCCATTTGCAATGTACATGACCCCTGCTCTCCTTAATAATTCTTTTTGACAAAATGAAGAGACATGGTAGCATTTTTAATGGGAGCTGTATTAACTGCTGCATTTTCGTGATTTGGGGACTGGTAAAAAATAATACCACGTTTATTTAACCCAGTCTAACAAGGCATTCTTTACATAAAACTACCAAGCAAATCAGAGAAGCCCAAGAGAGCTAATTAATTCAAGAGGTGATGACTAAAGGTGGAGCTGATTACTACTGGAATTGTGGGTCTCAGCTACTCTCTAAGGAAACACAGTCCCTAGTAAAAAGACAGTACTTTTAGAAACAGTGGCTCAGATGCACAGGACCATGGTGCCTGTAACAGGAGGAAAAGTTTCCTTAACATTATGATTGTCTTTTTGAAATTCTGGAGCTGAGCAGTTCATTAGTGATATAATGTAGAGTGGCCCCGGTACAGTTCTCCATGATCCCTTAGACATTATAAGTAGCCAAGAACAACTGAAGAACCACCACAGTGCATTAACTGCACAATAAAGTTGGATAAAGATGTAGGCTAAGAACTTCATACTACTGAGTGGTACACGCTGGCAAATAGCCTTTTTAATAGTGGCCACCTGCCATTAAGACATTGTCTTGTTTGACTGGTTTTTACATGACCACTTTTGCCTCAGTAGGGCAGGTGTCATGAGTGTTCAGGAAGTTTCTCTGATCATCTGCATGGAGGTTCAGTCCCATTCCCTGAAGGGAATTCTGTCATCATTCTACAAAGACCCCTTTATATCTTTCTATTGAAAAACTGAAATGCTGAGGGAAAATTATATAGTTTTTCTTATTTCTGCATTTTCAGATTTGGTGAGCATCTCTTTTCCACTGTTCCTAATGCAGCAAAGGCTGAAATGACTATCATCTGTTTATTCATCCAAGCAGCATCATCATTCATTCTTTGAGTGTGAACACAGCCGCCTGCACTAAAGCAATACAATTGTTTTCATCTGCATGACAGAAGATATTCATATTTATTCAGATTCTTATTTATTTATATATATTCACAAATGACTGGTAGAATTAAACTGAGAGGATCAAATACTGATCTAGAGCCTGCAAAGCAGTCCTTAATCAAAACAAGCTTTCATTTGTGTTTAAGCAACAGGGTTTTAATGATTTGTTAAGGAATTTTTTTTAAACAGTGCTATGATAAAAAGGTACAAACTTAAAAATTAGACCTGAGCATGATTCTGGCTTTTAGGACAGCCTTGACTCAAGACCTAAGATGTTATATCTTGTCAGACCCTGCTTCTTGAAAACACTCTGAGAAGACATCAGTACCAAAGTTTGCTTTTTCAGGTTTGGAGACTTATGTATTGAGTTCTGAACTTTCTTGTGTGGGCATATCACTAATAACCACCCTGGTAGTAGGTTTTGGAAAGGAAGTGGGGAGAAATCCCCACACAAATCCTTTTCAGAAGGAACTGCAGTTCTTTTCTTTAGCAACTAATACTGTTTAAAGAAGCATGAGCTAATAGTGAAAATAATGTCTACAGCTTGGTTACACAAGCAAGCTATTTTAAGTGTTGCCATTGGAAGAAAATATCAGCATACTACATCTTAAATCATCTTGGCTTTTTTTCCATTGAATGAAATGTTGTTTAAGACAGAGACAACAGTTCTACTTCCTTATATGTTTTTAGTGTGTCTTCAGAGAATTGCTATTTATTTTTCAAGGTCAAAGTAACTGCATGCTATTCATTTCACTGAATTTTTGAAATACAGCCTAGCAACTATCAATTAAAAGTGACTGGTTGACTAAAGTGCATAGTGCTTTTGCTATTGTAGGCTACAGTCATTGATATTTCAGAACTATTTGCTTTTGCATCAGTTTTCTACTTGGCAATTTTACTTAATTATAGCTTTAGAAGCAATGGACTTTGAACAAATTCTAAAATGCAAAAAAGGTTCCAGGTTAAAGAAAAATAACAGCTGAGTAAGTAAGATTATAAAAATAAGTAATGAAAACAACTAAAAGCTAAAATGTCACACCACAGTTTTCTCTAATTGCCAAATAGCACTGAAAAAGTGAATTTCGCTGTTAAAACATCTCCAGGCTTTTGATACCTGAGCAGAGTCTTGATGGCTGCACATTGATAAATGGATTTAGTTCGTTTTTCAGCCATATAATGGAGAACTACTGAGCCAGCTTTCAATGGAAGAAGACTAGGAAGGTCATATAATCTTAATTGTTTACTTTAAAACATTTTTTTCTTGCTGTGATTGACATTGCAGATACGTTCAGGTTGCCTTCCTGAGGTATTTATTCATCCAGTCCTGCATCTCAGTTACTTTTTCAGGTTCACTGTCTCAGAATGATGACTAACCGGAGCCAGTCATGAGACAGTGACTTGCTGGGGCATTTCTGGGAAAGCAGAACTGTTTTGACTGGATAAAGAGCAACTCACTTCTGCCCTGGAGTCAACAGCAGGTACATTACAGTGGCTCTGGACTCCTCTGAGACACAGCCCATGGCAACCACAAAGTACTGTATTGTTGCAAATTACTAAACGTTAGGGGCTGTATGTCCTATTCATGCCTATAAAACTCAATTAGGTATGGCACCCAAACTGGCTGCTTGAGTTAGCATTGCCCTGATCAACAGATGCAGAGGTCTGTTCTACAATTACAGTTTCCTTCTATGCATCAGTAAAGACACTGTATTTTGAGTCTTATATTGCATGAAAAGATGAAACAGAATATACATGAAATTAAATTTTTGCCATAAAATGAGCTAATGTTACTAGCTACAATAGGCCTTACCGAATATCTGCCAAATCCTTTTCTGCCATTAGTGGGGGGGCCAGCAAGGGCAAATGAGCCTAATGAAATGAGAAGCTGTGCTGATGTAGACCCATTAGCCCCTCAAATAAAAGCTTTGTAGTAGTCTTCTCTTTCTGTCCTGAGAAATTCAGCCTAGATAGGACATTTGAAAAGTATATCCAATGCAAAGCTAATTTTAGCACTTTTGTGGTTTAACCTCTGTTAGCCAGTCTAATAACTAACTGTGCTATCATTTATGCTGAGCATTTAATTAAAAGCAATTTCAGATTATTTACTCTGGTAGTTCAGGCCATGAAGGAGGTGATGTGCCAGAATTCCAGCAGAGATACTTCAAGCTGCTTGGAAGCTGTGGAGCTCATCCTTCAATTCTACAAAGCAGGCTGAGCAGCCAGGGATGAAAATCCCTTATCTGGCTTGTAGCTCATGAGTAAAACATTACAAAACATCTAGAGGAGGTAAAGGAACAGAACAGATGCCAGGACAGCAGGAAACATCCAGGAACAACCAGATGCTGCAAATTCCATATATCAGTGTGACTAATACACAGAAGAGGCAGATTGATAAGAATAGAGAGATGGAAGGAAACCAGTGGAAAGTACAGAGCAATAAAAACCATACCTAAAACAAGACCGAATTGTTCTGAAAGATGCACTGTGTGATTTGAGAGCTACTCGAATGCCATAAGATATGGAAAGGATCTATGTTTAGCTGTTGGCATTAATTCCTGCATCATAATGTCTAAACAGATTTTTTTCAAGCTGCATAAGTTTTATACCGAGACTCACAGCATCTGCGTGATGCACGGCTAAGTAAGTATTCACATGTTGTTTGAAAATAATTTTACTCTCTTGGGTAGTCTGTGACCTGTATTACCATATGAATATAAAACAGCTGACATTGTGATCTATTGGAAAAGAGTTTCTTAGACATTCCTAATGATGCATTTGTTATGTATTTAGTTATGGTTACTATTTTCAGATTTTCATTGTTGTGTTGAATTTCTAGGTAGCCAAATAAATAAGCAACAAAAGCAGTTTGAAAAAAAATAACACTGAACACCTGAGACTTTAAAATACTGTAACCTATCAAACAAATATATGAAATCGGTGTGCTCAGCTCGCTCCTTGGAATGTCTGTACACCAATGCGCACAGCATGGGAAATAAGCAGGAGGAGTTAGAAACCTGTGTTAAGTCAGGAGACTATGATCTGGTGGCAATTACAGAGACGTGGTGGGACAGCTCACATGACTGGAATATAGTCATGGAGGGCTATGTCCTTTTCAGGAAAGACAGGCCAGCCAGGAGGGGTGGTGGGGTTGCTCTTTATGTGCGGGAGCAACTACAATGCACCGAGTTCTGTCCAGGGACAGATGACGAGCGAGTTGAGAGTCTGTGGGTGAGAATTAAGGGGCAGGCTGGCAGGGGCGATACTGTTGTGGGTGTCTGTTACAGACCACCGGATCAGGGTGAGGACGTAGACGAGGCCTTCTACAGGCAGCTGAGAGCGGCCTCACAGTCACAGGCCGTGGTCATCGTGGGGGATTTTAACTTCCCTGATGTTTGCTGGAAGGACCACTCGGCAACCCAGCCACAGTCCAGGAGATTCCTCCAGTGTATGGATGATAACTTCCTCCTGCAAATGGTGGATGAGCCAACCAGGAGAGGAGTGCTGCTGGATCTCATCCTCACTAACAAGGAGGATCTGGTTGAAGCAGTAAGGGTTGAGGGCTGCCTTGGTTGCAGAGACCACGAGATGGTGGAATTCAGGATCTTGTGTGGTAGGAGCAGTAGAATAGCAAGTAGAATTGCAACCCTGTACTTTAGCAGGGCAAACTTTGGCCTTTTCAAGCAATTGCTAGGGGAAATCCCATGGGCAAGGCTGTTTGAAGGTAAAGGGGCCCAAGACAGTTGGTTGGCATTCAAGGATTGCTTTTTCCGAGCTCAAGATCGGAGCATCCCGACACATAGGAAGTCAAGGAAGAGGGCCGGGAGACCTGCGTGGCTAAATAGGGAATTGCTGGGTATGCTCAAGTGGAAGAGGAGAGTTTACAGGTCATGGAAGGAGGGGCTGGCCACTTGGAAGGAATATAAGGCTGCTGCTAGAGGATGTAGGAAGGCAGCTAGGATGACTAAGGCCTCCTTAGAATTAAACCTGGCGAGAAGGGTCAAGGACAGCAAAAAGAGCTTTTTCAAATACATGGCAGATAAAACTAACACCAGAGGCAATGTAGGCCCACTGATGAACGGGATGGGTGCCCTGGTGACAGAAGATGCAGAGATGGCAGAGTTACTGAATGCCTTCTTTGTCTCTGTCTACTCTGCTGCAGGCAGTCCTGAAGAGCCCCGTACCCCTGAGACCTTAGATGAAGTCAGGTCAACGGAGCGGTTTGCCTTAGTCGATGAGGACTGGGTTAGAGACCAGTTGAGCAATCTGGACATCCATAAATCCATGGGTCCAGATGGGATGCACCCGCGGGTGCTGAGGGAACTGGCGGAAGTCATTGCTAGACCACTCTCCATCATCTTTACCAAGTCTTGGGAAACGGGAGAGGTGCCTGAGGACTGGAGGAAAGCAAATGTCACTCCGGTCTTCAAAAAGGGCAAGAAGGAGGACTCGGGTAACTATAGACCAGTCAACCTCACCTCCATCCCTGGGAAAGTGATGGAACACCTTATCCTTGGTGCCATCTTAAGGCATATCAAGGATAAGAGGGTTATGAGGGGCAGTCAACATGGCTTCACCAAGGGGAAATCATGCTTGACCAACCTCATAGCCTTTTCTGAGGAAATAACACGGTGGATGGATGATGGCAGAGTGGTGGATGTGGTCTACCTTGACTTCAGCAAAGCATTTGACACAGTCTCCCACAGCATCCTCACAGCTAAATTGAGGAAGTGTGGTCTGGATGATCAGGTAGTGAGGTGGACTGTGAACTGGCTGAAGGAAAGAAGCCAGAGAGTTGTAGTCTATGGGGCGGAGTCTAGTTGGAGGCCTGTAACTAGTGGAGTGCCTCAAGGGTCAGTACTGGGACCGGTATTATTTAATATATTCATCAACGATTTAGATGAGGGAATCGAGTGTACTATCAGCAAGTTTGCTGATGACACTAAGCTGGGAGGAGTGGCTGACACGCCAGAAGGCTGTGCTGCCATCCAGCGAGACCTGGACAGGCTGGAGAGTTGGGCAGGGAATAACTTGATGAAATATAACAAGGGAAAGTGTAGAGTCCTGCATCTGGGCAGGAACAACCCCAGGTTCCAGTATAGGTTGGGGAACGACCTGTTAGAGAGCAGTGTAGGGGAGAGGGACCTGGGGGTCCTAGTGGACGACAGGATGACCATGAGCCAACACTGTGCCCTTGTGGTCAAGAAGGCCAATGGCATCCTGGGGTGTATTAGAAGGGCGGTGGTTAGTAGGTCGAGAGAGGTCCTCCTTCCCCTCTACTCTGCCCTGGTGAGACCCCATCTGGAATATTGTGTCCAGTTCTGGGCCCCTCAGTTCAAGAAGGACAGGGAGCTGCTGGAGAGAGTCCAGCGCAGGGCAACTAAGATGATTAAGGGAGTGGAGCATCTCCCTTATGAGGAAAGACTGAGGGAGCTGGGTCTCTATAGTTTGGAGGAGACTGAGGGGTGACCTTATTAGTGTCTATAAATATATAAAGGGGGAGTGTCACAAGGATGGAACCAGGCTCTACTCAGTGGCAAACAATGATAGGACAAGGGGTAATGGGTACAAACTGGAACACAAGAGGTTCCACTTCAACTTGAGAAGAAACTTCTTCTCAGTGAGGGTGACGGAACACTGGAACAGGCTGCCCAGGGAGGTTGTGGAGTCTCCTTCCCTGGAGACATTCAAAACCTGCCTGGACACATTCCTGTGTAACCTTATCTAGGTGTTCCTGCTCCGGCAGGCGGATTGGACTAGATGATCTTTTGAGGTCCCTTCCAATCTCTAGCATACTGTGATACTGTGATACTGTAATTTCAGATGCATCACAAAAAAAGAAAAGAGATTTTTTTCCCCCCTCTCTCCAGACTTTGTTCCTGTATTAACAGAAAGAGAATGGAAATTCTATGCAGGTTTAAAAGCTGGGCATCTTTCACAGGACACATAATTTCAAGAATGTGAACATCCTTTTCATTTTCACAAAAGTGATGAGCATTTGCAGTTGATTTTAGTGTCAAATAGGAATATTCTGCATCTCTCAAACTCAAGCTGAAGTTAGTGATAACTGTAGCAGCACCAGTGGGAAGTAATAGCTGTGGATACTCAGACCAAAACAATTAGTGCTGAGGACCTAACACCACGTTCTACATGTCTCAGGGCTTTTACTTAACTGCAGCCTGGTCCCGTGGACTGAATGCCAAATACCTGTTGGAAAACATCAGGTGCCCTCCTGGAGCTGCTTTCTGCTTTATCTGTGCTCTGAAAGAGCCCAGGTCATGCACTCCAAGACCACTATGCAAATAGAACCAGAGCACAGTAGGTCAAGGTGATCAGAAGACCTGATTCAAGAGCATTCTTGATCCAAATAGAAATATTTTGTAGATACATCTAATATCTCTGAGAAGCTGGCCTAACTGTAAATTTGAGATTTTTTCAGACTTTTCAGAACTTGGAACATCTTTGCTTTGACCATTCTAGTTTGCATTTACACATGGTAAACCTGTCCCATAGTTTTTACTCCTAAATGGCATAGTTTTTACTCTGCGGTTCTGAGGACTCTCAGCTCCCACTGATTCCAGCAAGAATTGATAGTATCCCACAAACCCAGTTTCTTTAAGCCTGGAGAGAAAAATGATGCAGTACCATAATACTCTTAACATCATAAATGGTAACAGTGGACTGTGCTAGGGAGTCAGTATATTTGTAAGACTCTTACTTAGTGCAATATTTGAATTGAGATTTACTCACTCTAAAACTGCTGGACTGGTGACTATGCACTATTTTGATGGATTTAGATGAGATTTAGATTCAGAGACATCAAACAGAAAAAGATGCCCATGTAGTTCAAACTGTGATCACTGAGCAGAACAGCATCCCAGCAATAAAGCTATGAAAAGAAAAACAAAGATTGCATTTTTTCCCCTTCACTATAAACAGCAGTAGCAAGGGACTGGAGCAGAGCAAGAAACTAAACAACGTGTTCAATATTTACACAGAACAGAAAAAAAGAAAAAAAATACTTTCATGACATGGAGCAAAATTTCATGACAAGCTATATGCTTATATAATCTTTAATTTATTTGAAGTCATAAGATTCATGTTATGAAGATGAAAGAGCAATAAAAAGAGTTATCACTAAGACAGTAAGTAGTAGGATTATGAAGACCCATCTGACCAGAGACAGAGGATGACTTGTGCCATTGTCCCGCCCTGCTTCTTGTGGCCATCAGCCAAGCATAGCCAGGTTGGCCAGAGTACCTGCATGAAATGGCAGTGAGAACAAAAGCCAACATAGACTGAGGAATTTTGCAGGTTATAATGTAGTGTCAGCAGTCTAAGCACATAATAACTGTTGTTACTTGCTGACCTGGGAACAATAAATCACTACGCAGCTTCACATTTGCTCCTCAACACTATACAAGGCCCTTGCTAGCCTGGATAAACAGATCCATCAGCAGTTTTCATGAGGCACATCCTCTGTTCCAGCTGAGGTGAACTCCTGTGCCTGAGCTGGAGTTCTATCAACAGCAAAGGTGTTTGCACAGCAATGCAGAGTAGGCTGAAGAACAATAAAATGATTTATTTCACCACCCTACTAATGTCTCAGACTCTGATCCACAGTAGTTTTTGGCCCAAGTAGACTTGCATGCCCATTTAGATGTTTCTTCTCTGGTTGCACCCAGATAAAATGTCCAAGATGCAAACTCCCACCACAATAGTGAAACCACCCTAACTCAGCAAGTGATATCCTAACTGTGAACAGAAAAAGAAAGAAATGAAGTGTGTAACTACACAGCTTCCTTACACAAAAAGCCGGGTAAAAGAGCAGTTTACCAATCTGCAGTTGATCTTGGGTTTTCCCTTAGCTAATTGGAAAGGGTTGCTGGTACACATTCTATGCCATGGACTGGCAATATACAGGCATCCAACCTATTAAAGTGAATTCTCATACAGAGAAATCAACAGCTTCAAGATGTTGGGATTAGTCACATTTTGAGTACATACTGCTTGTTAATGTGAACAATGTAACAGTGATTTACTGTCACAGGAAATTCTGAGTTCACATCTCTTTCATTAAATAACTTATTTTGTCATTATTTCTAGCTAGCAAAATAAGCGAGCACCAAGTTAAACCCCTTCTGAGCCAAAAATTTGCAGTTAAGTATATTTTTTGTGTAAAGTCTGGAAACCTCCAGTGAAAAACTATTATTTTTCTGTCCAGCGTCTTCTGAAGACCACTTCCCTGCATACACCAAACCGATTAACACAGTGAAGATCTGATGAACCCTAAAAGAACAGAATGTCTTGTTCATTTACATACAGTAAACACATGTTTCATCCAAACACAATTGTGAAATAGTTTTGAAATCCTTCTTTCATTGCAGTTTGGAGACTGCTGGCTAACAAGACTCCCAGAAGGTTTTATTGTCTCTTGTTTACATGGGAGGATCAAATTACAAAAAAAATGTTTTGGAAAGCTCATTTGTCTTTTGTTTCCTGAGCACTTTATTTCCGTTGAATTACTAAGTTTAAGCATCAGGCACCTTCAGGATCCATCCAGTATAAACTTACACTTTAAAGGAAGACATGCATAAGATCTGGCACACACAATGATAGTCTGCCTTTATCACCACAGTCTAGATAAAATATAAAAGCTGGTAACAGGGATGTCTAGCAGTGATAATTCTGCCTGCATTAATCTGGCACCAGCTTCTCTTGCTCTTTCTTTTGATTAATTCTAGGGGATTTTTTTGTCCAATCTTCTTACATTGAATACCTATAGTACTAATGCCTGACATGCTGAGTAATTCCAGTTCTGGACACTTATGGGATGTTGTTGATGCTGTGCAAGAATTCACAGAGTCAAGTCCAAAAGACAAAACTGGTACAGACTGTAAAATCATTATAGCAACAGCAAAACAAGCTTCTTTGAAAACTTCTATGAAAAGCTGTCTTGGAGAAAAATCTGTGCATGTAGGGGAGCAAGTATCCAAGTTTTCCAGGGACATGCGCTGCAGAGCAGTCCAGGTGATAAGCCGTGCTCAAAGGAAAAAGAACCCAAACAAATCAGGGCTGAGTAAGTTAAGTACTAAGCTCTTATTTCAAAACCAGAGTTTAATTTTGAAACAACTATAAGTGCAACAAGCTTGGTGGTCTCTTCTTGGTCCCTGGTGGTTAGGGGAATGCACCACACAACATCTAGCACAGTTGGCAGTTGTGGGACAAGAGAGGTCCAAGCCTGAGCCACTAGGGTTGTAGTACAACTTCACTGCTACAAAATAGCAAAGAAAACAGCGTGCTCTGACCAGAGTTGTTTGGTGGAAAAGCAAAGCATCTAAATTCACAAGAAGTAAATTCTACAACTGACCCAACATCAGTTCAAGCACCCCTCACAATCTTTACTATTACCTTTTCTCAGTGAACTCCTTTGGTGACAGCGTGTGTGATAACCCATGGACACTGATAAATGCAGGAAGTGAACTGGCCGCACACAAGATCTAACCAGAGAGAGGCCAACTCTTGTGCTCCCTTCAAAGTGCATTACAGCACAAATAGAGTAAAACTGGAAAGGAGTCAAGAACAGACATCAAATAGCAAGAGATGCAGCCAGGCAGAGCATTCTTCATCTTCAGAAGTAATGCTTTGTAATTTCTGTAATGCGTTTCACTGATGAGCTTTAAGAGATCTGTTAATGAATTACTTAACTGCCAAATGTCCTTGTTACATAGCAGTATTAAACTGGTCTACAAAGGAGTAAACTGAGACATTGGGAAAGCCTGTGACCTAGCCAAATGTGCACAGCAATGGGGGGAACCTGCAGGTGCAGCAGCACTTCCTAACCCACAGCACCCACTTCAGGGATACACACATCACAGTGCCGCTAGGAGAAAGACAACATGACAAGTGTTTCTCTCTTCCTTTCCACACTTCTCCTACTCATCTGTTCCCCCCAGGCCTTGTGAAGTTCCAGCTTTTGGTTTTAGTTACTTGTAAAACAGAATAGTTTAGAGATACTACTATCAGGTTTAGTGAAAATGGCACCAAACCTTTAAACATGAATGGTCCCTTATGTTTCTGCATGGTATAGAAGAAAATCTAACCTAGTCTAGCTCGATGGCCACACCACACAGTTATCAGAATCAGCAGTCGTCAAAAATCTAATAGTAGACCACTGGCAATGTGGAAAAATAAATAATTTTATGATTTGACTTTACCAAGAGTCTTATAAAATAGGCACCAAACATAATTTGTTTCTGCTTAAATTGTACTCCTGTGCTTCATCGTGGAACGGCATGAGTCAGAGGAACCTTGCACAGGATTCATAGTGTGTAACAGAGTACTATTGTTTTAAAGTCATCAACTTGGGAAGGCTATCAGTCCGTTAAGAATCACCTGAAAAGCCACAAAAAGAGTAGATTTTAGCCATGACTAGCCCTGTCTATTTACTCAGATTAATTGCAAGACAGGGATCACAGAAATGTTGTTGAAAGCAATAGCATAGTGCTGCTCAATCAAGATGTATACATAGTCATTGATGGATCACCTCTGAAAATTATTCTGGTCATTAAAGGCAAGTGGAAGCCAAGCAAATGAAAAAGAAAGCGATAGAAATTTTCAGCGCTTAATCTGGATGTGCAGGTCCTCACAGAAGAAAAGCAATTTAAACATCTGTTACCGTCTGCTGCAATTTCCATCTTGAGAAATCAGTGTCATAAATTTCTTCAGGAATGAAGCCTGTGTTGTGACTCAGTAGTTGGTTCAAGCTGTCCTTAAACAGGATAAATCAGTGCTGCAAATGTCACTTAGTTCTGATTCAGATAAAAAAAAGGGAGCTCAAATGTAATTTGATTTACTGCTGATGATCACCTCAAGAGGTGCTTTCTAGAAGAGGTCATTCCAGGAAGTCCTTAAGGGAGCGCTGAGGTTGAACATAGTCTGAGAATTATAAGAGATTTCTTATTGGCAAATAGAAAGGTTGAATCAAAGCAGGATTTTGACATAGAAATATTCTCAATACGAAGGCTGCATCCAGAAAAAGTAATATAAACATGTACTCATTTCCTAGCAGATTAGATGCATGGAACTGGCACTATTACTAATAAAAATCTAGTTTCAAGACAATGACTGCAATTTACTTCTCATAGCCTAGAAGCCGTACAGCCAGAGGGAAGGCTGCTCTACATAGACCCACCTGTGGGCTGATGGAGCTGTTTTCTACATGCCATTAATTATTACAGTAATAATAATTACTATACACAGACAGTTAAATATCCCAAAAAATTCAGCTCTGGTTGAAATGACCTTTCACAGATGCTCTTCAGGTCCTAAATTTGGGAAAATTTCCAAATGAAATAAAAGCTGAGAAGGTGTTTTTCCAAAATTCTCTTGCTTTACCTTTCAAATACCCCTGTATTGGCAGAGTAGATCTGCTTTGGTGAACTGTGGACTCATCAACAATGCAGCAATTCATCAATAATTCATTTCTGCTTTGCTTAAACTTTTTTTTTTCTTTTTTTTTTTAGCCTAGCAGGACAGAAATAGAGCCTCATTCTATTTTAGAAGCATACCAGAAAAGGCTATTTATTGCATGCTTCAGATACTGGATGGTTTGCTGGTTTTGACTGACACCACTAATATTGCACAGATCTAGGCATTTTCTCTCCCCTAATGGGATCATTTCAGACTTACCTTTGCCTGATTTCTACCACTATTGTAGCTTAGCTGCGCAGATAATCATTGCACATGAGCGCAATATAAAAAAAAACACCAAACGAAAAAACAAGTAAGGTGAAACTGTATTGAAAGTATACAACAATGTGAAAGCAAACCTTTGACTTGATTTACCTTCTCTGTGGTACATTGGAATACCTTAGCTCTGTAGGGTATCTGTCACATGTTTTGCATGTCAAAGTCAAAGACAGTTGCCTAGTAGGTACTGAAAGGATAGAAGCATCTTATCACTTCTAATTGCTCATGAGTCACCCCACAAAAATCTCTGCTCATGCCTCAATTTTAACACGTTTATTTTCTTATCTTATGCAAAAGAAAGCATTGAACAGGGATCACTAGCAATATCCCAGCTAGGGACCAGCATCCCCATGGTGCTGTGTGCTCACACTCGCCCAAGCCTGAGCCTTCCCAAGTAACCCCAGCGACAAACTTATCCCACTCTGTTTAATAACTATCCACTCTGTGCAATAGCCAATCAGTCTGTGCAGTCCCTATGGGGACCTAACTGAGGGGCAGCTGCATTTCACACCTCTAAGAGAGACAGAATTGTTGGGTGACAGGGTCAGGGAAGTGACCACCCAAAGCAGATGTGTGTGACTGCTCCATGTTTCCACCCTGGATTGTGGGAGGCAGTGAGGGGAGCAAGGCAGGCTTTGGCCCAGTCTTATAGCTAGCCCATGTTTAAGAGTCTACCAAAGTTCTCATACAAAGGAACTGGGAGCATGGAGAATTGTTTTTTCTCGATGCATGATACTTGCTTCTTGTGTTTCTTGTGTTCAATACCTATGTAATTCTCTTCAGTGAGTTGTTATAGGAGCCTCTGCATTCTCAAGTTTATAGGGCTTTACTTGTTTTTCCCCTTACTCACATTGCTTTTTCTCTTTGACATTCTGTTTTTTAATGTTTCTATTAACAGCGTTGCAGGCATTGCCCAGAAATCAGTGTCTCACTCAGGCATTACATAAGAGTTGCATCAGATATTGCTGATATTTCCCACTGTTTACAAAGCAGGCTTGGTTTCCTCTTCATGTTTTCCAGTATACAATTGTCAGTTTACAAATGAGCACTGGCTGAGTCATTTTTCCAAAGCCATCATCTTTCCACTCACCGTATCCTAGTCCCAAGTGACAGGGAGCACACAGCAAGAACAGTAATACCAGAAAGGACAGATAATCCACTGCTGTAGAAGAAAGAAGTTATTTTGACTTGATGTAAAAGATTATGAGGTTACTGCAGTGCTAATAATAAGTCTTTTAATTTGGCACTCTTGATGAAGGTGGTTTTGAGGTGTTTTTTTTCTCTTTTCAGTTTTCAACATTCATTACCAGAAGCTAAATCTTTGGCCACAGTAAACACTGACTTATCTAATGTTACACTGAACTACAGATACTGAGGCCCCTCATCACATACCTGCTGCCATTCTGAAGGTTTGCTAGCACTTACTAGAGATTACAAATGAAAAAGAGTTGTTTTGGCTGTGCTTCCTGTCTCCTAACCTCAAGCTGTGACAGAGCATATGCAGCCTTCTCATACGTTAGCTGCGCTATTCTGTTCCTCTCTTAGTATGCCTCTTGCCAGCCCTGGCATAGCCCTTTTATATGCATGTGCTTTGGAAAAGGGGCCAGGTGACATACACGGGAAGAAATGTGGGCTATGCAGCATATTTGCTTCCTTTGTGTATTTCCTAAGATATGCTATAAAGCCAGGTGGATCTGTTTCTCACATATCACAACTCTCCCTCTAAAAGTTTAAAGAAATGAACAGTAATTTTCTTATGCAATGCTTTTCCAGTCTATGAAAGAAGATTCAGTCCAAAAAGCCAGTATGCTAATCTGCTCTCAGACAGCTCTCCACTCACTCTCCTCTTGTGCATTTCTAATAGGCACAGTAATGATGCAGTACCAAAAACACTACCCTGCCCTTTTGGTGATGGATGTTAGTGGTCATAAATAATCACCGAATCCATGCTAAGAGGAGCTTATTTCTTTCCAGTCCCAATAGTAGGTCACACCATGATCCATCACTGCGTCTCATAGAAATGAATGGGTCTTTTCTCTTTCTGTTCCTGCAAATTAGCAGCCATTTGCATTTCCCTCCAATGAATTTTATAACCAAGTTCAATAACAGATTATTTACAGAAATGGTTTCAGGTTTTCCAAGCACAGTGGAGGAGGAAGGATGTCACACAGAGGGCTTCACTATTGCTGTCTTGCCTTTTGGGTTTCAGTGAACTGAAAATGTTTTTATTCTAAAGGCTTAGGTTTGAAAGAGCGATTTAACCTTCTGAGTTGCTAATGAGATAACTACATTCATTCTGAATTGAGACTGATACTGAACACTAAAAAGTGACATGGAGCAGCTGTGTTTAACATTGTGGTTTCTACTTACTAAAGGGTTTCCTCATAAGTTCCGAGAAATTTGCATGGAATAAGCAGTAGCAGTTGTGCGTCTTTGAGAGGCCCAGCAACCTTTGTTACACATTTTTCTCAGTTTGCTCTGAGCCTGCATGGATGAAAAGTAAAGAAGTGATAGATATAAATAGATGTCCTAATTAATACTCTTCTGCCAGTATTTTTTTCTAAGATGATGACCAGACGCTTGAACTTAAATGCGACCAAGTCCAGACACACTGAACATTCAGGTCATCTGACTGCTTTGCTTGGTTAGGATTTTGCTTTCTTTTCTTTAATTTTCAAAAACCCTTGGATGCCTTGATAAGTTCTTTAAAAAAAAAAAAAAAATCATATGCAATAAACTAGCTCCAGCTTGCATATGCATAATTATAACTATTAATGACATCTTTCCTACTGCTACTGTGATAAAAGAGCATTTAGCATCATGCTCACCATTTTCCAGTGAACTGGAACTACCATCGACAGGAAAAATTATCTGCTCCCTGAGTATTTTGCCATTAAAAGCATTGCATAAGGAACCCTTTTCATAATCAATTGGGGTTTTGGGTCCCATAAATGTTTCATCCAGGTGACTCACTTTAGTCTTCCTTACACACACTCTGTTCTCCCGTGTGCATCAGCAGAACTGTTAAATGGGCCACTTTATCTTTTGCAAAAGGCTTTTAACATTTCACATTATGTATTTTTACTATCCCTCATTTAATCACTGTCCATTTTACATTGTTTCAAATTATTTCCCCTCACACATGCTTAGAACATCCTGTGACCTTCTGGGTTTTGAGACACACGTGGTTGAAATGCACCCATTTGACACACTGCCCTGACCACTTCTATCAATAAAATCAGCCATACCCTGCTGCATACAGTCACTGGAAGATGATTAAATTACACCGCCTAATCTTTTCTCACAGTCCATATTGCAATTTTCATTGAGGCACAGCCTTCCCTCCAGCACCACTACCTTTCTAGCAACCCACTTTGTTATTACTCCAAAACTGCAGTGATAGCAAAGCTTGAGCATTACATTAAATAATACATCAGGTAATGAAAATTGTGCCTGTGTCAGTGGTAGCAATATGCCTGCACTTTTTATGGCCTCGTCTAATTCCAGCTTCTTGTACTGAGACATGGTCAGAGTGTTTGTATGTAGTCCATCAGGACTTCAGTTGACAAGATGCCAGCTCTTCCCTGTTCTCAGATAGTTTGACCTCCACATTATTAGAAGTAAGCCAGGAGAAAGGCGCAGACAAGGTACCTAGCTGTGTAACAAGCAGCTGCTATATAGGATCAGAGGAGGCAATAGGAGCTGCTTTCATGTTTCATTAACTGTATTCAAGCTGTTTGCAAGATGGGAATGGTGAGCCTACACTGGGCACTGTTTCTTCAGGAATAGTCAGGAACCCTAAAACACTTGGATTAAATGGTGGCTTGGGTTATATGACAGTCATGTGAGCACTCGCTGCAGTTTATCATTCATAACTGAATTTGTGATCTCTAGCAAATGGCTTTCAACTTAATCTTCTGCTTAACACTTATGAACTCACTCACTGATGAATTTACCAGTGGTTTGTGGCTCCTTTCCAGCTGGGAAGAAGATGAAGTAGTTCAGTCTAAAGCAGCAGGCATTTCTGGCAGTAAAAAATATGCTATCCTTTTTGCAGTGGTATATTTGTCCCTTTACCAGATTTCTGAAAGTCCCCCTGCAAAGCTGGAAGTGCCCATAGCTTCCTTAGAAAAAAACACATTGGGAGTTAGCAGTCAAAGCTGACTGTCTGTTCACCCTAATAGGCAGAGCACTCCTCTGCCTGTTCACTATATTGAGCCCATGTGGAGCAGTCTATTTGATGTACAAAAAATTTAAGTCTTTTTTTTTGAGTTCTGAACCCAGTCTGTAGGTCTGTAGTTAAAAATCTTTCTTTCACAGACAAAGGAAATTTTACCTGAAAGTTGTTCAGTTTGCTTCATAGTAAAGTGGTTTTCACCTTTGTCTTTGTTGACAACCTTGTTTGAAGGTTATTCCATTGTATACTCCTTGATCAAAAGCAATTCACAATATAGTGGATGTCATGACCCAATAATCTTATTTAATGGAATTCATTGTTTCCTGACTAGCTAGCAAATGGAGGTCCCATTCAAACAGGTATCAGACCTTAGCATTCAACTTGTGACTAATATTAAATCAGAAATGGCTCCTACTTTCCTCCTTCAATTCACCTTGCGTTAATGTTAAACTGAGTAATAGATACAGATATCATCAAAGCCCTGAGAATCTGTGCACACACCATAATAAAGGAAAAAAATAATTTCTGATGGGTACATTTAGTACTCCTCATAAATTGTCCTGTTAATTTCCTTGTCCCTTGAACTATCTAAAGCTGATGATGAGCATTTGTCTCCCCAAAATAATGAAATCTTATCAAAATTCACTATGCTTCATTTACTCAATCATAAGAAGATGTTCCTCACAACACACAGCTTGTCTTTGATATCAGAAACATGAAAATAATGTGAAAGGACACTCTAGATCCATGAGTGAAATTTTATCTCAGCCTCGCAGTACTCATATCTTGCCATCTTGCTACCTTGCTACAATGGACTTGAGGGAGTTTCCAGACATAGGAACAACAACATGCTCGCAGCATGGTCCACAAAAAAGCAACAACCTACGTCAGCTTCTGTTTGAAGTAGCAAAGGAAACACCTACCTGGGACCTACATCGAGGCCAGAGAGAAACATGACCTTCCGTGGAAGATCTAAATCTACAAAACCACTCCTAAATATGAGAGCATGAATCAGACTCTTTCATAGGAAGAGGCAGTGAAAATTTTGTTCTTTCCATTTCTCAGCCCACTGATCAGACCCTTTAAGTAGGATGTGGAAAATCCCATTCTGAGTACTTTTGATACAGAATTTGGCATGGGCATCTGGACTGGTATTTCCCAGGGGAATTACTTTATCTATCTTGTGCATTTGCCAGAGAGTTTGAGTGGTGAAGTTGCTTACTATGGTTTGTATAGGACTAATCTGACTGTACTGGGAAAAAAGGAGCAACTTCAGCAGGAGAATGGGTACCCCAAGATCACTTGCAAGGAAACACACTTCTCTTGAAGCTGCTCCACTTTTCCCAATATTAAATACTCTCAGAGTTGTGAAGAAAAATACAACTAAAGAATAAATGAAGTTTTCTGCAATGTGGGAGATGGGAGAAACTACCTTATCAGCAGGATACTCTCTGGACTCGAGTAATAATGTGCCCAGTCTAAGGGAGAAATTGAGATGCCCAAGTATCTTTTTTGGTGGGACTTTAAGTATTCAACAGGTGAAATGTGGGTTTCATACTTGCACAGTTAAGATCTGACAAATGTTAACTTGCACAGTTCAGAATCACTTAATAACTAGGGAGATAATCTTTACTGTCAATACAACAACAGAGCAAGAAAGGTTATAAGGTTGCTAATGTTGCAGTGCTTGAAAAGAACAAAGACTATTGACTTTATTGTCAAAAAAAGTCTCCAAACATTTTTGGGCAGGGAAGATTAGTGATGTCTGTGCAATGATGACAGCACAACATGGGTAATTTAATGCAGCCTGCCTTAAATGCCCTGGAAAGTCAAAGAAAATAAATGTTCTGCACTTCCTTTTCTCAAAGATCACATACAGCTGTTGCGTGTTTCCAAACAGCTGCAACATTATCCGAGGAAGATGCAGTAATCTATTTAGTGTCTGCATATTTGTCTGAAGTATGCTTACAAATCATTGTGATGATCGGCGCCTTCAAAAAGTACCTTGCTATGGGCCAATTCCTCCTCCATGTCTCACGCTGCAGAGACGTCAAACACACATCTAGTGTAATTTAAACCCAAATATGCAGTGAGGATAACATACACAATTAACCAGCAATACACAGAAATACACCCACTACTGTGGTAAAAGCTCATAAAGCAATAAAGCCTCCATGGGCTTCAATGCACAGAAGTCACAAGTAAGCACTTTTTAAAATTTTCTTCTCCAAAGACTTTAAATACCTGCAATTATCATCCAACTGTCCTTCAATAGCTTATGGTGATTTATAACAGCCTTATTTGTATTCACATGGAGAATTCCAGGTGCAAAATTCATGGTTGCTGCTGTCCCAGAGCTGACTCCCTGAACAGCAGTCAATTGGTCTTCATAGCCACAGTGACTATCATTGGCAGCTCCCTGTCGAAAAATGATCAGCTGCTCCTGGCATCAGTGATATCAAGCAGACACCCCGTTACCCTTTTCCACTGGGTCAGTGTCCAAGTGTCGCAACACAGAGGAAGACAGCCTGGTCATTCAGACCCATTTCCACCCTTCACTGTGGTGTCCTGGCATCAGGTTAACTTCAGACCCCTGAAGGTGGTGCCCTGGCTGGCTCAGAGCTTTTCCATCAAGCTTTCCCTGCAGGACTTTGTACCCATCTATCTCCATCTGTCCTCTGGACAGGCTGATGGGTCAGTGCTTCAGCTTGAGTGACACTTGTGGCATCTGTCTCTGCAAAATACTTGGGGTAAGGGGGATACACAACAGTGAAACAGCAAGTATATGATAAACACAGTTTCTTAGATTCCTGGAACTAGTTGAGGTTTTTGTAATTGAATACCCAAAGACAGATACTATGAAAAGCAGTAGTCTGTGAAAACACTCAATAAAAGGTGACTTTAATGGCTGAAATACAGGTTGAAATAATTAACTGTAAGAACAGCAAAAAATATCAAAAAAGCAAAACATTCTTTTAGAGGTTAAATAAATTTAAATGTGAGTGAATTAAATATTCCTATGAACAAATTAGTGCCTTTTGGCCTTTAGATTATGTAATTGCCATCAATGTTTTACAACTTCAATGAACTAATTTTACAGTAGTGTATAAATGAAAAACATTGAAACTAATGAACTAATGAAATAATTGCCCATGTAGGTATGTAAGCACTGTAGAATAGCTAAAGCAATTAATGAAGATATTAAAGGGAGACACAACAGGATACAAAATAAATCAAGAAATAAGGTCATTTATAGATACTGAGTGTTAGCAGTGGTTTGCTACAAGCCCCAAAACACTTAGAAAGCCACTCTGCAACTCTGTTATACATTTTTATTGTCACTCTTCTTCCTTCAGCAACACCAGAAAAACAACAGGCTCTTGCCTGAATCATGTAACTTTTATTGGGATATTTAATATATTACTGAATCTAGGAGAATGGACAGGATAATATTTTTTCAGTTCCTTATTTAGAAAAGACATTTTTATCCACAGGCCTGGTACAAAGAATCTGCATTGACAAGACTGCTGCAGGGTGACTATGTACTTCAATACTTCCCAAGCTGTTACAGATCATTGCTTCCAAAAGCGAGAAAAAAAATGAAAATCAAAAAACCAACTAAATAAAGAACCCCAACCCAGCAAACCCCAAAATGTGGATGATAAGACTGCTTTGTTGTCTTCTGAAGCAAACAGCAGAAAGTAGCCTCATGCAAAGCTTATCCTTTTTGTTTTGGATTGTGATGGACAGGAATGTCATTTAACTATGAAGTGAAAGGAAGAACCTGAAAATAAGAGCTCACATTAGTACGTCTTTGGACACGTAATCTCAGCCTTACAGCTGAGTTGCAGTAATTAAATAAACAGAAATTCAATATGAGATTTTCTGTAGGGTCACGTTTCCATCCTGACCCTAAAGAAAATGAGTGGGATTTTTCTAATGGATCACATAGGACCTCAATGCTGCAAACCAGCTCATTAGTTTTGTTATTCGGCAAAGTATTCTAGCATAATTAAAGTCCCCTTTAGGCCTCTTTCCTTACCAAACTTCACATTCTCACCAGCTGGCTTGGAAGCTGCAGCCAACAATCCCAGTTGGACACTGGGAGGATTGCAGGTTACTATCCCACTGGTACTCGTGGCCTCAGTTCCAGAGCTCCCTAGAGGTAGCCACTGCTGATATCATTTTCAATATGATTGCTGTATAGCTGTTGTTGTACTGGAAGGAAGAGATGGGCCAAATTCACTGGCATGTAAGCCAAGGGATGTCAGACAAAACCCAACCCACCCCTTCCAGCTCAATCCTGAAATACGGCTCTGAGCTAAGGAGATCTGTGCAGCAGCCATACATGGGATCTCATGCCACAGTCCTTGGACATCCATCATCACCATTTAAGGGTGTCCTGAGGGCTCACAGCTGGGCAGGAGGCAAAGAAAAGCCAGGAGTGAGTGTTTGTCCGGGCCAGCAAACTCTGTTCCTTGAACTGTTCTTACAGAGGCCAGCCGCACAGGCAGAGGAAAATATCCCAATCATCCCAGCTGGCAACCTTTTATTTTTCCTTTTTTGGAAAAAAGTAAAATATCATTAATTAAAGAATATTTAAAAGACCATTCCACCTTTGTTTAGGTTGATTGTTATAACAGTGTCATGTGGCTGATGGATCCATGCAGTAAATGAGCCATTTGCTGCAGAAAGGTATTTCTGAACAACCATTCTCATCCTACTCTTTTGACTGCATTGACAGATCTAATCAGATACTTAATTGTGCTCTTGCTAAAGGGAACAGGAAAGGCATTCAATGACCAGTGAAAACATTTCCAAAGGAAAACACTGACTTTCTCCTGAAAAAAAAAAAGAAAAAAAAACCAACAAACCAGATTAGCTCTCTTTGGGACTGTGCTATTGAGAATGAACGGCTGTAAATGTGGATTGCAGATGATTTACTTTATATCGCAGGGTTCTGGGGATGAGTCATATAACTGTACCAGACAATAGCTGGACAAATAAAATAAATCTGCTTCTGTTAGGAGAAATACCTAATGGAAAAAAGGAGTTCTTCAGTACCCTCATAAAAATAAATACATATTCAAAAGAACTGCACGGCTGTTAAAAAAGGAAATGCTTTCATGTCTAATTATTTCATATTTGTTTATGTAACACATGTAAAATATATACACATTATGTTTGCATTTTATATATCTGTATGCATATATAAAAACTGTAAATTTTTTAAAACTAAATACTAATGTATTGTCTGGCATGTCCTCAAGCCCTGTATCACTTCTGGACGGAAAGAAGGCAAACCATAGAAATCTGGTTATTTTGGATCTGGCTGCTGACACTCCTTGATGATTACAGATAACAGTGTCATTTTTACGAGGGCTTCAGCTAAGATAAAAACCTGTATATTAACTGCCATATTTCTGTGCTATATCAAGGAATGTAAGAGACAGGGTTTGGCTGAAAAAAAATGACCCCTTGGCATGTGCTGATACTGAGGAATATGAAGTACTTTTTTCCAGCTTCCTGAGCCCTCACAGATTGAAGACAGACTAGTAGAGCTGTCCACAGCAAGGTAATACGTATTACAGGCTCTTTCTGGAAAAGAGTCTAGAAGTCCAAGAAAGAGCCAGCCTGAGGAAAAACGCTGAACTAAGTTCAACTCAATATTATTGTTCATTTCTGCTCATTGAAACAGTCTTTAGGAAAGGAAAGTGAATTTGAGCTCTACAGTGTGTGAAGTATATATTTGATAAGAGGTTGAATCAGGTGACTATTTATTAGAAAGTACCACAGATGCTAAGCAACATTATCTATCCTGAAACAAGCCTGAGTTGTAGGAGTGCCAGACCATGCAGCCGCTACAAGCAAAACCTAAGAACTGCATTCTGAAATAGGAAATTTAAAAAAACAGAACAAAACAAAAAAAAAAAAACCACAAACACCAAAAAACACTAAACAAACCCCCCACTTTTATAAGTGTGGTCTTTTGTATTGAACTACTTGAATGAATTTTCCCCAGTCTGAAAAGTACCGTGTCTTTAAAAGTAATATATATCTGTGGACAGCTGCCAGCCATACTTTGCTCAGGATAAAGAAAAGTAATGTAAGAATTATACTCAGTCATTAACCAGGCTGTTTAAACTTCTTTTACTTACAAAGAAGCCCATCATAATATTACAGAATACTTTAATAATCTTCTGTAACTAGTTTCCAGAAATAAATTAGTTAACAGTGGATGAATCACGGACTTTTCTTCTGCACACCCCAGGCTGATCAACCCTCAGAGATACTTGAACCTGGAAAACTCACAATTGAACACAGTGTTACAGTCTTGCCAGCCCTGTACAACCTTTTCATAATCAAGTCCTGGCTTTCATTCCTTCTTCTTCATGTCTCTAAAGACTTCTACTCTTGCTGGCATGATATTTGTCTTGTTTTTGCGGGAGTGCTGTGGAAGTATAGGAGGGTTATGCATGGATGAACGCTGCTTCCAGCTCCCTTTGAAGTTAAGAGCATGGCAGACTGCATGTTGGAGTATTTTTTTCATTGCATTTCCAAAAATAGTGCTGTTTGTGAGCTTGCCAATACTAAGCAATTACTAGTTTAGTGTACAGGACAGCAGCAGCAATTCTTCTATTAAAAATCAACAGCACTACCCCCCGAAGCCCACAAGAGCACTGCAGAACTAAGGGGAAAATGCCACAAACTCATCTATACATTTATATCTTTTGCTGCTGTTGGCAGGCTGCAGTAATCACGTAACCAACCATTAAAGCAGGGCTGACAAGAAAGCAACTCCAAAAAAATGCAGCTAGAGTAGAGAGCAGAGGGAAATGCAAACTTCTAAATGATTGTCCCCCTTTTGGGTTTGTTGCCGGTTTTCTACTTTACTTCTCAATTTACTGTTGCTTTGAAAACCTCTGATGCTGTTACAGCTGAAGTATTAATCAGCAGGCTACTCGTTAATGTCCTGATCTGGGCCAACAGCGGAAACACTGGCTGGCTTGTTTCTGACAAAAGTTGCAAAGAAAAGCCTCTGGGCTGGGGAGCACAGACCACTTCAGTTTTGCTTTTGGAGAGCAGTGAAGATTGCCTTTTGATGTACAACTGCTTCCACCACAGATCTGATATAGGGCCTCTAGCATACAAAGCTGCATCCACAACTAAGGAAATAAAGCCATAGGATGGATATAAGACTTTGGGAACACATCTGAATGAGTTGATTAAAGTCCTCCCACCTCTATTACTGTCCCATGGAGCAGACCTCCACATTTGCTTGACACATATTGGAGTAATAAATACTGAGTTATCACATGAGATTCTGTAAGATTTGCAGAAAGCAGTTTTATACTTTTTTTTTTAATACTACCTCTAGTAATGAAGTCACGAAATCCTTACTTTAATCCCACTCCCATTTTGCTCCATCTTGCAAAACAAAGACAAGCAAATGGGAGATCTCATACTAGAGCACATTTCCTGCTACCTTACACCAGTGCCATCAGTCATCATCCTCCACACACAGCCCACCAAAGTTTTCAATATTAAGAAAGACCTCCAATCTTTCTGTCCAAAGCCAGTCCTTCATATACTGCAGAAATTGAGGGAATTTGGCGTTGTCTCCTCTTCCTGTGAGTAGACAAGTATATAGTACTTTGGATGGAGGAGCAGGGCCAGCCTCCAAGGCAATATCTCCTCCTGGTTTCTAAATGTCTCCACAAGACCTTTCTACCAGCAGCCATTACCGAACAACAGTAAAAATCTGCAGTAGCAGGGTCTCCTTCACACTTCAAGAACTTGTCAAAAGAAATCACCTGAGGTGCTGACACCTGAGAGCAGCCACATACAGTTTACCCAAACCCCTCAGGCATGCACCAGTCTTCACTAGGACACCAGAACCTCTGTGAACTGTTGGCATGCATAAGATGCTTCTAAGACAGCCCCATCCCCGTGGAACAAATGTTGCCTGCTGGCATGTTCTACAGAATTTCCTCTTTTTCATAGTAGGAAATATCTGAGACCACGAAGTCTCCATTCAGATAGATAAACACTAGGAGCAATGTACTCAAAGGTAGCTCTTAAAAAGTTGAGCCAAGCATTTCAATGTCATCTATTTTCTTGGAGCACTGGCAGTGGCCATTGTACCAGCACAGCTGCACTGTTAAAAATCAGGTATTTCAGATTTAGGTGCTAAACAAAGAACTTAAAAGCTTGAATATTACTGGGGGAGGGAGAGAGCAGCCAAGAGAGATTTCAGAAGGCATTTATGTGCATGAAGTTAAAGATGGGAAAACGCTACTCATGTGGGACATGTAATTCTTTGAAAATCCAGACTTGGTTTCTTACTTCTACTGAGTCTGCAGATGTTATTCTGAATGCTTTTTTTTTTTTTTTTTTAATAAGTTCATATCTTCTGTAAGAATTTAAATCATCTGTGTGCCTAATTTGTATTGTATATCTGTGTTACGCTATGAAAAATGGATTAGACATTCAAAACTCACCAGAGTGGCTGCAGAGTTTAATGAAGCCACAACTGATGTGCTGCTGCAAATGCCAGCTGGTTTCCACAATAAAAGATGAACTGAGATGAAAAAAAAATACAGTTTTCCTGAGTTTATGCCTATTTTAAAATTATTATTAAAAGGTAGCTACAATACTGTGTTACAAAGTGAACAGATGAGTACCAATGACATTTACCTGTCCTTACGAATGTCTGTTAATAAAGGATTATTTTTAAAAGAGAGATATATAACAAACTTAATGATATTTTCATACAGAAAAATTCTTACAAACTTACACACAAGCATCAGGGTGAAGTAAGCTTTCTATGTGGATGTCATGATGGTGTAAAAAAATGCTATGGAAGATGGGCAATCCATAAATTAAGCAGGTCATTCATTGAATGTGATTAAAAATTAAAATGGAGCTGAAGAAAATATAGGAAGAAATATGGGCAACAGTGGGTAGAAATACCATAGGATAGGCTATGCTAAAAGGGAGAGAGAAGGAAAACATGTGTTTCCATCTTGTCTTCCAGAATTTTTAATCCTGCTGTAGATCATTTTAGCCACAAATGTCAACCTAATTAAGAGAAAATAAGACCTTATTTGAATTCCCAAGCTGAGACTGAAGCTTTGTCAAATTTCTTCTGTTGTCAGTAAGTTGTCTTTTCTTTTGAGGTTTTTTGGTTCCTGTATCTGGTTTAAGCTGTCTGCAGGAGAGGAAACAAGACCACTCTGAGGATATTTCTGAGGTATTACTTCTATTGGGCTAGTACTCCAGTCTGCCTGTTTACGTTAAAAGGCATCTGGTGTTAAAAAGGCTTATATGTGCTGCAGACAAATCCTAACTAAACCTTTTAACTCTTTGGATGTTTACCTACTGCAATGTTGAATTTAGTGTGTAACATCTGAGGCGTGCTGCCAGTGATGATTCAGTTTGTAATCTCTGCAGGAGAGGAAGCTGAGTTTTCTTTTGTACGCAAATTGCTGATTATGTTAATGGCCATCAGGAAAGAACAAATAATTCTGCTAATAATGCAGCACCGGTTTCTTGTCTGTATCCATTCCTAGTAAAGAGTTGTAACAATGTAAAGTCTTTTTGGATTTTTTTTTCTTTCTTTTCATATTTATGTAGAAATATTGTTCTGACAGGCTATAATCCAATTAAAACATTTTTGTCCTTTGCAGAGTCATCCAAAGAATAAAATGCTCTGCTGGGGATTCATGTGCATTAGAAGATCTGCATATTTGCATATCTTTGTTCTTAGCTTCTTTTATCTAAAAAAAAAAAAAATAAATTCCATTCGTAATAGTAATTTTAGGCAGCAGAAATATAGTTTACACAGAGAGTTGAAACCCAGAAATACTGGCCATGTTGTCAGATATGCAGCTTTATAGATACTTATCTCACAACATTCAACCTGCTCACTAGCTGTGAATGCTTAAACCCCTATCCGTCACAAACACCCTTGAGCTTGTGTCACTGCTCTGTTGTAATAAAGGCTCACTGTTTTTCTTTATGGTCCATCAAATTTGAAGGTACCTTACTGATGCTACCTGAAAGAAAAACCCTGCACCAATCCTGCTCACTTACTGGAGGTTGCTCTCTGGGATGGTTTTGAAACTGCTGCAGAACTGGGGACTGTTGGCGTTGGGATTATGCAGCTAAGAGAGTAAACCGTCTGCTCTCATTAAGTTGGTAATATTTGCAATAAGTAATATTTTCTGACAGAAAATAAAACATCAGGGATTTGCTATATCTTACTGATCGCACCACCACCCAGCAGGACAAAGAAAGAGAACAATCTCAGTGCTACTCCAGGATGCCCAAAGTGCCTGGTGTGTTATCTGAGACTCAGTGGAACCAACAATTCAACCAGATCTCTTAAGGTGTTCAGAACTTGCATTATATTAGTAAATCATGCAAATTTCTCCTATATAGGTTTTTGGGGCTTCCAGCTTACTGTAAACAACATTTCTTGCTTTACTCATGAGAACCTTTACTATGGTTAGAACCAAGAATGCTTTTGTTGTACAAGACCAAAGCCACTTGTTGAGAAGCTGTTTGGAAAGACTATTAAACTACAAACCAAAAACATGTTGCCTTCCTATGTTTAATGAGAGAATAGTTTTTCTTACCTCGCCAAGTCTGGGATGCTTTCAAAATTGAATGTCATTCCTGAGGCCTAGAGACTTTCAGGTTGGGTTAGAGCCAGATTTAAGTGAATCAATTAAAATATGTATTGAATTGTAGAACTAGAAGTAGAAATACAAAAATGCCTCCAAAAAACATCAAAAGTCTTTCCAAAGGGTACATCACACTGTACCAATGAGAGGCAGATTGTGGCCAGAGCATATTTAAAGAAAATGCAGAAAAAGCTATAGAGGCAGAATCAAAGCTTTCCTTGACAAAGTCCTTGTTTGATGAAATGTACCACATGTTTTTTTTGGCTTTAATTAATTGTGATGTTCAGATCTGTGGGGTTTAGATCTTAATGCAGGCTTTGCACTCCCGTTAGTTTATAGAGTCACTTACACCTCAGAAATATTTTCAAGGACACTACAAAGTGTCCCCAAATTCAAACCATTTTGTTACTTCACCTTCTCTGTAGGCAAGTGCAAGGTACGTGATCAGCATATGCTTTGCTAACGAGGGCTAGGTGGGAGCATATGTCAGACTTATACAACCTCCAGTTATAGCGTCTGCTGCAGCAGCAAGTGCCAGACAGGGTCAGGCCCTGTGGCACACACATGGGTGCTGAGTGTGCATCTCCCTAAACCTGAGAGGTACAAGTCAGCATGCTCCTCTGCAGTACAGCAGAATAAATAGCAGCAGGAAAGAAAATACGAAGAAGGCCAGAAGCAGCTGGGAACACTCAACTGCCCTCCTGTCTTTTCACTGCACAGGGAACAAAAGCCCAGCTCAATGGAAAGGCAGAGCTCACCCATGGGATGCAAAAACATTGTTGTTTTCTGAAGGTAAAACCAGTTCTAAAATCAGCTGGAGTCCTGCAGAAGACACCTCAGGCAATGACACACATGTGGTGGCTCTGCAGAGGCTGCTGCTAGGGAGGGGACTGGCACCTCTCAAACTCCTTCATCTGGACTCCAAGAGGTTCATTGTCTGTAGATACATTTTGAAGCCTCTTGTTTCATATCTGCCCCTGCACTAGCTGAAATGATTTTAGGAGGTTTGGAAGCCTCAGCAAACCATATATTATTCTTCTTAATATTTAGAAATAGTCAACTGGAGGCACTGTGCCCACTTTCTGATAAACACACTGCTTGATGCCTGACACTCAGTACCACATAGCATCTTCATACCACTCTACGTGGCAATAGAAAACCATGGGTTATATTTGAAAGACATTAGTCTAAAGAGAAGAGCCATTATTGAACACCATGGGAATACGGTAGTTTTCTCTCTGTGTCCTTACACCCTGTGTCTCTCAAGCTGTCCTTGTGCTGTGGCGATAGTTTAGGAAGAGCAGCCTAGAGCAGCTGCAGAGCTTCAGCAGGCATAGGAGTTGCCAGTGCTCTGTCCCCTTTCTTTTTTACAGCAGGATGCATAGTTGTGCAGTGAGAAAGCAGGATGTTCATCCAGCTACTTTTGCAGAAGAATGAAGACAGTTCTCAGACAAACACTTTAACATCCAAATATTAACAATAACTATATAACCACTTCTCAGGCATGTGTCTTGGAAATATTGTTTTGATATTCATGTTTTAAAAGAAAAGCTGACAGTCTTTCTGTCACAGAAATATTTTTCAGAAGTGCACACAGCATCAAGAAACATGGGACACAACACACAGAAAGGCTCCCCAGTGCTTCGGGCAGGGCTGGAGAAAGCTCAGGCTCTGTCTGCTGAGTTATATAAAAAATAGTTCTTGCCATGAAATTAATCTACATGAAGGTAGTTCCCCAAAGCCCCAGGTGTCATCAAGAGCCAGCACACTAGATATAATGCAAACCTAGCCTGAAATGTTGCTAGATTAGGTATGAGTGGAAGCAGGCAGTGCAAATCAAATTATTACCACCCTTGACCAACAAACACCCTCTCACCGAGGAACTGAGACAGAGAAAAGGTGATGGCAAACTCTTCTACCTGCAAAACTGAAACAGAGTGAGCTACCGAGGTTTACAGGAGAGAAATGTGTGACAGAGCTCAAAATCTCTGAAATCTCCATCCTGAGACTGAAGTAGCCACCCTCAAGGTCTGTCTTTCACAAGCGAGCACAAAGGAACAGAAACCACCGCTCATCTTCTAGAAATGCCAATGCTTTTGATACACCACTGCATTTATTTTCAAAATCTGAAATTGCTATCATGAAGAAATTTGCTATTGAATATAGAGAAAGAATTATGTGGCCATGTGCCCTCCAGCCCCTTCTAGAACTTGAAGAACACTCTTTTTCTTCTTTTTTTAATTACCATGTTATTACTGCTCCCTGAGGACTTACTGCTATATGTTCATTAATTTCAGCTCTCAAGACCTGGTCCTTAGACTAGGCTCAAGTATCTCTTATTTGTGTGCAAGATCTTGAATAATGTTAGCCAAAGTTCCTCTTTCTGATATAATTCAACTGACTTAGAGGGAGTTACAAAGACATAAATGAGAGGAGATTCAGGCTCAATGCTCCATTTTCCTTCCTCATGAGAAGTTAACTAACAGCTTTATTCCCTGATCCTGCTGAAAGAGCTGATGATGGTTGTACACAAAGGCGCCTTCACATGCAAAGAGCTGTGTATGTTGTTGTTAAACAAACATGCCCATGTTAATTTCAGCCTCATTAAAAATACAAGAAAAACATTCATCCTGGTATCCCAGACCGGCAACTGGTACAGAAGGATGTCTTCTAAGCATTAAAAAACCCCACACAATGCCCTCCAAAACAAACAGGAAAACCCTCACTGTAAACCAAAGGTAGGTAAATGCCCAAAATTATAAACCTTAAAAAGAAAATATGTTTTCCATGTCTTGCCTAATATGTCTTGAATCCACTTTTAATAGGAAAATCCAGGTGCAGATGCGGGCTTGATTCCAGTACCAAGCTGCCTGCTCTATTTAATAGAATTTAATGCAATTTAATCCAAAGAAGCAAAGAGCCCTAAGACACAAGCACTAGAGACTCAGAATCCTAATTAATTTTCTGTTGGTCACAGTTGTCACAGAGATTCCCTCACTTGTGGTTCTGTTAATACGGTTAAAAAAAAATAAAAATCCAATAAATTTGCAATCAGTTGCAACTCCTAGAGAAATAATAATTATATAAGAAAATAGAATATCACTAGCCCAAATTATTCAGTTATCTTCTGTTCCCCTTGCTTTGTCCCTGTCCATGAGATTGTTCTGTCATTAATGAAGGAATGAGTATAAATGCATGAAAATACCACTGGCTGAGCCAGCCTCATCATAGAGTGGTGTTTAAGAATGGGAAGCAGAAGCAGTTATTCTCACCTCTGCCAGCAATCCTGTAGGGAGACATCACACAAGAAGCTTTCTGCCACATGAGGAGAGACAATTTCAGGCTTGAGAAGCTGAGCAAGGTGTTTGAATTTCGTGGGCTAGTGACACCATTTTGCAGGAAGCAAGTGCGTGCCATGCTCTCCTTGACCTGGAAGGAGTCTCCGACAGAGAAACCATTAATTATTGCACATGCAGCAGCCACAGCCCTCCCACCGTGTGGCACCCAGCCAGGGCCATGCACGCAGGCCACCCACAACCTCCAGACCTAAAAGAGTCAGGAAGATAAGGAGCAGCAAAACGGCCTTAGTGGGACATGCAGCTATGGCATCAAGGGTTTCAGCAGCCTAACAGCCGTGACAAGGAAAAGCTAGCCAGCATGTTTACCAGTGTGGCTGACTAGAGGTCTGGTTTTGTTACAGGCAAATGCTAACCATAGGGAAACACAGACTCTCCTGGGAGGCTGTGCAAGAGGCTTTCCCAAAGTGACGGGCATGTCTGTAATTCCTGCAAGCCATGTCTCTCACCCGTTTGGAAGCGGCCAGCAGCTGCCTGCATTTACGACATACAAACCACTGTTCCGAAGGCAGGCCTGGGGCTGACCATGTGCTCAGCACACCCAGGGCAGCTTGCCTGGCCAGTACCCACGCATGGGGATGCTGACGTTTTAAGAAGTAGCTTGCTTCTAGGAACAGGGACCATCTATTAGTTGCATTTCATTCTGGACTGGGGTGAAATTATGACTGAAATAAACACTACAGGGACTCAAATAATGTACTGTCAAATAATGTATCACAAATTCAGTATCATTGAATACAAATTCAATATGTATCACAATACAAATAAACAAACACCAGAATTTCTGACCTGTAGCCATAATACGGCTTTTGTAATATGATGACACCATACCAAGCTGTTTTATTTCCTCCTGATTCAAAAGCCAAATGCTATTTGCTGAAAGCCAGTTTGGTTTGTCTGAACTTAATAAAATATCCTTCTGCAACAAAGCATAAAGATTTTCTTCTGAAAGAAAATAATAAACATTTGACAATTTAAACAAACTTAACCCTGCTGGAACTCTTTGAGGCTCAAATATATTGCTTTTTTTTTCTTCCCCCCCAATCACAGATTTTAATAAATGACAGAAATAGACAATGTTATGCAAAGAATTGTTATTTAAAAGAGTGGGAAAAATACTAAATGGCCAGTGTCTGAATGTTCACTGAAAACTGTTCCATTGCCTTGATTGGTCTCACCTTTATCGTTTTTACTCCCATTTAAAGATACCTGAAACAAATGAGTTCCAAAGAGGACACAACCACTGATATAGTGCATCTGTTCCTGTTCAGTGGAAAGCGATTCCATGGTATTCCAAACCATGTGCAAAGCAAGAGCAAGAGATTTTTCTCTAATGGATGCCTTTGGAGCTGGAGAAAACATCTGAGGTGGTGGCAGTCCCACTGCCCACGACTGCAACAGTTCTCTGCTGGAGGAGTTTGGATCTTCAGCTGATCTTCATCTGAAACTTCTCAGCTCTTGACTTTGCTCCATCTTGTGCTCTCTACCTTCCCCAGAATATTGAAGAGGAAGTTACTACAAAGACCAAGAGACTATGCCTCCTGTCCTAAGAAATTTGTCAATAAAATTAAGATTAGTACATACTGTTTTTAAAGAAGCCTTTGATAATCCTTGTCCAAGTGAAGACAGAGCCACTAACCAAGCACAGAACAATCACTATTACAAAGCAGTTTCTACTACTGCAGCAAAGAAGACTATTAAAGATTTCTTTTTGCCCACCTGCCTCTCTTTATTAATGTACAGTAAATTACACAGTCAAAAAATAATAAAGAAATAATCACACAGCCTTTTGCATAATTAATTTCAGTAATAATTCTGAATTGTGGGTCTTTTAATAATGCGTGCTATGACCAGTTTTTGGAGAACTACAGATCCAGTCACGTACAGAATATTCAATTATTCTTTAATTTATTTAAAGGGCAGTAGCATTCTTTAGCAGATAACACACGTGTAGATTATTTCCTTGGAGACTTGAGTTCTTTCAGCCTAGAGTTCATAACAAATTGGAAACCTTCAGGGCTGATCTGTAACAGCAAGCACAACATCCCCACGTGTAGCCAAGGAGCAATGAAGCACTGCACATGTCTGGACCTCCTCCTCCACCACACCCAACCTTACCAAAAATATCTGGTTGGTGCCAGAGCTCAAAAGTCAGACTCTTTGCAACCTTTCTGCTCCATTTTGCTACTGATGGAGCTGCAATACTTGTACTACCAAGTAGTGCTGGTTGCACTAAAAGAAAGCAATGATACCAGGGCAATACAAGGGGTTTGCCTATATAGTGGCCCAGTGAAGGTAATCTGCCAGCACCTCTTTTCAGAGTCCATCACACCAGGATGCTGATGGGGGAGACTTCTTGGTATATTACAACAGTATTTAAAATGCAATGAGAATATCTGTGTCTATATTTTTCTGTAAAGCCCCAAAACCCACAGAAGAGCATCATGCAAAGCAAGCAAACCACACTATTTCACAACAGATGAGTTATGACCAAGCTACACATAAGTGCTGAGCTAGTTTTTAATGACAGTGGTGGGGCAGCACTTGGTAGAGGTGACACCTGAGTGCAGTTGGGCTACCCAGGACTTACTAAGCACCTGGAAAAACTACACATAGAAAAACGCCTTAAATTCCCTTTCCCCAGAAAAATGGTACCTCTACAGACTATGAACATCGATTCTCTCCCCAACAAAGGGAAAAAAATGATTTGTTTTCCAGAACAACGGTGACAGAAATAAATGTTTTCATGTTACTGAGAGGGTTATATGCAAGAGGAAAAGAATTCAATTTAAAGTTTTACTTAAGAGGCAAAACTCAGCAAGGTCTTTTCCCACTGATATCTACGGCTGTTTGCCAGTGCTTTCAATATCAGCAGGACTGTGCCTCTATTACTTGTAAAGAAAGTCACTCTGTGATGATTACAAGTGGAAAGACTGAATAATATGTGCTGCTGAGAAAGTCCCGTGACTGGGGAAAATTCCTCACATCTCCTGCTGCTGCTTTCACCATCATTATTTCAGCTATTTGATCTTGCTGTAACACCTGCAGGGCTGGCTGATGCTGCAGGAGCCAGCTCTGATGTTCCCAGCTCCAGGTCCAGCACCTTAACTGGAAAGAGAAGAGAAGGTTAAGACAAACCCATTGGAACAGAGAACTAAAGGCAGCAGGAGAGGGACCCTTGTGGTGAAGGAGTTAATCATGGCTTAGCTATTTCCAGGTTGCAATTTCCTGCAGTCATAAAAGGAAGAGTGGAGAAGAACAACTTCTACATGTTTCAATTAAAAATGCTGTCTTGATCTTATGCTTTTCAAGATGAATAAATAGATCTCAGAGTTCCTGTATCTGAATTCAGGAATGCATTTCCCTACTAATTTCACAAGACCTCCATAGCTGCAAGTAGCTATTGAGACCGTCTGTCTTTATTTAGTTCCACCTAAGCATTCAGCAGCATTTGGTATCAAAACACATTCAGCACCTCGCCATTTTCCCTTCAGGTTCGGTGACAGCATCCCCTTAGATGTTGGTAAGAACTGGAATAGGCTCTGGAAGGAGTCATGAATCTCTGTTAAGCTGATTTCCTTTCCTACAAAGTTTTCAAATAATCACTGTTTTAGTCATATTATATTTCCCCAAGAGTTCTTTGTAGCACTTCAGAGCACTAAAAACTGATGAATATTATCAGAAAAATTCACTGAAGTGCCAGAGTTCCTTTAAGAACTGACGGGGAAGGAAAGCGCTTGTGAAAATGTAGATGAGTGAGTGACTTGACTGGCTCTCAGGGACCAGGGATAAAACCTTCAGCAACTGGGTTCAGGAGAATAAAAGAGAGTACTGAAAATTCAACTTCCTCAACCTGTGGGCAAGGATGACCAAAATGTCTACTTAATTTCGATGCCATTGTTCTGGGCAACTGGTGTTTATATGTTTAGGAACAGGAGAGACATAAAATAATTAAAATACTGATTTTTTTCTCAACAAGAAAGAGAAGTCTAACCCACAACAGAAATCTTTCTCTATATTTTCACCAAAATGAAAAATCGACTCCTCTCTTTTCATTGACAATATTGTATCTGCCAAGCAAAAGTCAAGTGAACAAATAATAGCTTCTTGAAACTTAAGGTCTTAACATATAAGGGCTTGGCTTTCAGTTAATAAAAATAGGCCCTCACAATAGTACTTGACTGCACCCTCCTAGACTAATCCACCTCAGAAACTGCTGAAAGATGGTAACTGGGGTGAGTGGGAATTGAGCATGGCTGTCTGGGGCCAGACCTCATCCCTGTCATTTTGCAAGACAGGAGATGGTGCATTCTTACAAATTTATTTGGAACATTTTGCCTGCTCCCCATAAACTTACTTTTGGCTCATTTACACTTGCCCACTAGTAGCATAGTTATCCCTCAAGTACAAAATATACAAAGATTTATGTGAAGGTTTGCCACAGAAAGATAAAGGAAAAAAAAAATACAAAAAGACCCCAAAACCAAAAAACAAGATAACATGGAAAAGGGAAAAAAGCATATTTTCTTCCATTGCTACATATATCCCATGCTAATGCTTTTTTCCAAAGACCACTTTCAGGCTTATCAAAATGGGATAAAGATGGTTTTATCAGTCTGCTACTGTTTCCTCAGCGATTCTCTGACCTTGGGCAGGTAATTTATCTGGTCTGTGTATCAGTTTTGCCTTCTACAGAAAGAGGGAATTGAATTTTACGTTATAGGGACATGCTGTGAAGCTGCAGAGTTTTAAGGCTGACAGGAGCAGACCTAATAAAAGGAGAAGATACAAGTCCCTGTGGAAGATACAGCTCTTAGGTGCATTTCTCAGGATTTCGCCCTTACAGTGCATCCTACAAACAAGACCAGAAGGATTTAATTAAAAAAAAAAAAAAAAAAAAGTCTTACTAAAAATTACACATGAGGTTTTAAGCTACCTCCCAAAGTCATAAAATTAGATTTAAAACTTCTAAATTATGAGAGCTTTCCTATCCAAGCACTACACTGTAGCTCAAATGGAGCAGAACTATAGAAGCATTTATAACCAACTGCCTTCCTGCCAACTACTCCTTTGCAGGCTGAGCTCACCTTCCAGGTAACAGCTGCAGCGAACATGATGATTTTTTAAGTTGCAACAAACTCTGCTCAGGAATGTCCCTGTGGTATCAGCCCCATGCTGCATCTGTGCCATCATCCCAGTAGAGCAGCAGACCCTGCCCAATACGTAGCATCCCGGACCACTCGCATCCTGCAGGAATAATAACTGACACTGTCAGCACAGAAATTACCAACTTGCCAGGCTGGTCAGCTCATTGGTGGACAAGGGAAAATCTATGCAGTCTCAATAGGAGTGGAGAGGGACAGGAAATACGATTCAGAGAGAACCTTCCTCACTGGCAGATGCTGTTCTGCGCTCGAATCTCCACAGGAGTATGTGTGTATGCCCACAGCCCCACTTTGCAGCCACAGAGACAAAAATGTCTGGAATGCGTGTCAAACCTCTGCCCTCCTCCGTGGTTTTCTGGAGGAATTTTTTGATGGGTATTTTGGGGCTTGGCTTTTTTTTTTTTTAATGATAAAAGTCTAAAATGGCTAAACATTGTCTTTGTTTTTTCTCTAAGCACAAATGCTACTTCTGAAAAAAATACAGTTTAAAAGCATGAGAACCTCAAGATGGGTCCTGCAGGAATGAGGCACATTGCCTGACAAGGGGACAGGGCAGTGAAGGGTGGCTGCACACCAAATTGCATGTGGCTAGGATACAAAGCAGTTAGTGAGACTATACTGCTTTCTTGCTGCAGCTAATACAGCTAAGATTCCCTGAAGTGCGCACTGATAACTGCCCTTATGATGTGCAGAATCATAAATCCATGCTAGTTTCTGTTCCCGCCATCTCACTCCTCTTGGCTCTCTGGGTGACCAAGTAGTCCCTCTGAAACACTTTGTCCCAGAACATGCATTTATGGCAGTTCCTTGAACAGCACTGCTTGCCAGTTATTAGATTTGCTAATTAGGCCTTTTGGCTACTTGATATACCAGAAAAAAATCACATTTTTCTACTCTTTTTCTCCTACATTTGAGTTGTTGTGTTTACTCAAGATGAAAGCCAGATGTTGTATTAATAAGAGAAGTGCCTTTCCTAAAGGGAAACATTCATCAGTGCAGAAGCAGACATTGTAGCTTTGCTGTGAATTATTTAAATTCCTTCCCTTTTTTTAAACTTCTGAACAGGAAATCCAAGAAGATGTATTTGAAAGCAATAGCATTGTGACTGCAGAATAAAAGCCATTTACCCTAATCCTTTTAAAAGCTGGTAATAGGGATTTAAATGTACTGAAGTCTAAACATGTTTAAATTTGAAGTAGAGACAAACATAAACCCAAAATATTTGGGAGAAAAGAAGAATGTTTGGATAATTTACATAGCAAATACTTTTCAAATGCAACACAGATGATTACTATCTAGCTAGACTTTTTTTTTTTTTTAATGCCTAGTGTCAGTGATTTTCCTATTCCTCCCTTCTTCTCCCAAAACCCAGGGCCCTAGCACAAATGAATCTAAATGGCATTTTACTTTATAGCGAAAGAAAAGCATCCTACAAAATAGCTGCTCTGGTATTGTGCTGGACAGGTATACTATGATTATTTTGACCTAGGAACAAGTATTCATGCAAAGATAAACTTCCCCATCGGTACAGCCCAGTCAGGTGCTTGGGGGCTCAGAGAGGTATTTATTACCTGGGTTTGGTGCTTGTGGAGCTGTGCTGGGTCCAGCAGTGGGGGTAAAATGTGTTCAGTGTCTGTTTGTTTTTCTTCCTCTCCTCTTATTTCTTTTTGCAGTGGCATTAGTAAAACCTTTAGGAAGAAAAGTTCAGGAAAAAATATGCAGTGTTATCTCAATATGAGAGTTTAATAAAAAAACTTTTCATGGAAAAAAAGACTTTATAACTGACACCCACAATATTTCCCCATGAGTGGGGGCAGGAGCAGCCTCACACATTGCCCCTCCGCTTGCCCCTGCTGTCATGGGTACACTGTTCACACTCATTTGCCTGCATCCTTTCCAAGCATGGCTTAAGAATTTAACTTTAGGAGTATAACTTTTTAAGCCTCTCACACATCCAAATTAATACTTTGAAACTTTCCCTCCCATTTATAGAGTATAATCTTTAATATTTAAATAAATAACACACATATGAGAGATTTCTAGTATCATATTTTCATTAAAAAGTCATATTCCTGATAACTCATAAGGTTTTGGAAAACTTGCTAAAGCTGTAATGAAATTACCTATTTGTATAGAATTTTACAATGTTATTGTTAAATATTTCCATTATGACATTGCTGAAATATTTTTAGAATCAATATAATCTGTTGTAATATAAAAGAGAATACTAGCATAGCTGTTTTACAAAATATGTTCCAGTTGAATGAGCTAATTAGCTTTTAATAATGAAACCCAGCCAATGGATTTCCAAAGCAAGCTACTGAAGCTTAATGATTTCAAAAGCTATCACATCTACAAGCCAATGTAGCATAAATTATTCATGAGCATCTTATAAATAAGTGTAATAAGTTATTTCCAGGGCTAGTTTTGCCCTAAAATTAGGTTCTTCTGAAAAGTGCCTTTAGAAACAGAGCCTTCTGTGATCCCATATTTACTGTGTTTTTTGTTATTTTCACATGAAAATGTAGAAGTTTGGAAGTAGAAGGTCATTTACCAGCTCACATTTCATAGAATCATAGAATAGTTAGGGTTGGAAAGGGCCTTAAAATCATCTAGTTCAAACCCCCTGCATGGGCAGGGACACCTCACACTAAACCATGTCACCCAAGGCTCTGTCCAACCTGGCCTTGAGCATCACCAGGGATTTTCCTTCAGTCCACATCCCTGCTAAGCCCTGACAATCCCCATGGTTTAGGAGCAAGCAGATGCATCAAAGACTCTCAGTGCAATGTTCAATACTTCTGATTCCCTCTCTTAATGGCATATATTTGGGGCTGGCAAAACTGGAAAGTTTCTTCTCTACCAGCAGCAATGTTTTCTTTGCCTTAGCAGCATTGAAACATGACATACATCATGGCATGCAGAATTGAAATGAGCCATTTACAACAGCATGTTGTTATCTCATACCATGTATAGTCCTTGCCCTTCAGCCTTCCCACAGTTCCACCTATACAGAAACCAATTCCAGGGCAACCAACCATCGAACCTAGGAGAGCCTCACAGAGGCATCAGTAATGCCCTTCCACTTTGCTACCCATCCCTTTCTTTCATGGGCAGGTTCTGGCTCATTCAGCAGATTGAAATACCCTCACCTGGGTGCAAAGCACCTGTGAAAAGTCAGTAAATATTATGAACTGAACAAAATCTTTATAGCCCAGGCTCTGTCAGTCTCTCCCTGGAAGAATGACAGAGTTTCAGTAGCAAAAGGCAAATCAAGCTTTCAAAATGTAAAACAATTGGGGTAGGAGCTGGCTCAGGAGAAATCCTACAGGTAATAGACAGTTTTGAACCTAAAGAAGAAACACTAATTTAGATGGAAGGGACACATAGGGTAGGAGGAGGGAAGGATTGGCTTGGGTTTAAGGTATTTATGTTTCTATATAGCCTTGCTAACATTGCAACTCTTGACCTGTCTCAAGGGATTCCAGCTGTCAACAGAAATAGGACTTTGGCAGTGCTGTGGTTTAAGCCTGCAGATGTTCAGGTTAGGGCTTCAGTTTGTATCACCTGTGGGTGCTTTTCTGCAGTGCTCAGAATAGCTAAACTGGTTCATCGAGAAATTGCTATAATTTGGGTAATATCTGAAAGTCAAATCTTACAGTGTAGAATCACCTCTGTCAAACATTGCTTTGCAAAGAAGTGTTCTAGCAGAGATTTGTTTCATTTTATATACAGTACATAAATCTACAAGTCCTAATTCTAGCTTAAGACCAACAAATAAACACTCGACAAGATTAAGGCAGGATTGTTTTCCCCATTTGACTGTCTGCCTGAGTTACATCTTGGCAAAGTTACTGGTAATTGGTTTTCTTACGGATGGTATTCTAGACATTTTCTCCATTTTGTTATTTTGCTTACCAATATGGAATCTTAGATGATTAAGAAACATCAATACTTGCAGAACCGCAGACTTTCAGAAGAAGAAGAAAACCCACATTCCTCTTCTCTGTCAATATTTAAGATTGTTTTGATTTTGTTAAGTTTGCTGGGGTTTTGAAATCACAGCAAGTTCTCTTCAGGCCTCAATAAGGAACTATGTGGTCCTCCTTGTATTTCTGATTTGAATAATTAGATACAAATGGTATTTTTAAAGAACAGGAGAAACAGTTAATTTCACAATTGCTTAATGAGAGCCAGAGAGTATATAGTATTTTCTCTCAAAAAAAGTAACTTGGCAAGATTTATTTATATTATCAGGAAACGGGATGGGGGAAAGACACTTGATGAACCATGTTTCTCTTACTCACTTGGAGTTACATGAAAAAGCTGTTCAGTACAAATTTGACCGAACAGATGCTCATTAGATGCATTGATCTCAGTCTTAAAGATTACAAGTGCTTCATTATGAATGTTCATTTGCACAACAGCAGAAGACAAGCTTGAATCAGAGGATTTCTATCAAAATGTGCCATCTACAGTAGAGATTTTCTTCCTGGGGGTCACCTCAGGAACATGGAGTCGTTACTCAAGAGACACTTTTTATTACCACCAGGTAATAAAAACCAGCTTCCCATACCCCATCAAGCTGCATTTTAGCCCTGATTTCTTTCAACCATAAGTAGGTAGCAATCATGGCAATCTGTGACAGAAAGACAAATCCATAGACATAAATACCTACATGTGCATGACTTGCATGAGCACAGACACACTACAAACATACATAATATTATAAAAGTCAAAATCTCTTCTGATAGAGAAAGGAAATAAAAACAAAAATCATCCCACTATTAATTAGGAAATTAATACTACATTTTTAACAGGGGAAAAAAAAGACACATGAATTTGTGAGGTGAAGTCTTCCACTTGGGAATCTGCCCTATGTTCACATCAAAGTTTCTCATGCAAGAAGTTAAAATCCAGCTTTGCATGGTTCTGGTTTTCTGAGCTGTGTTTTTTTCCCCTCCTTCAATTATTAATTTATTAAACATCTTTAAACCACCCAAGTTTGCCAAGCAGTTCCATCAAGATCTATCCATCAATGAGCCCATGAGTTTTCAGTCAAGTGAAGAATGAATGAACAATGGCAGCAGGGCATTCAGCTAGAAGAAACCAGGTGGTCCTTGATACAATATTTTTAAGTTGTGCATCATTATGTTGCATTCTTGAGCTTGGTGTGACTTCCTGGGAGCAATGCCAAGGTCAGGCAAACCATTATTTATGATTAATGGTGTTTTGAAGGTGTACACTCTTAAATGTTTTGTCCTTGTTTCTTTTGAACTAGTCTTTGTCTTTTGGTTTTGACTGCAAGCTTTTTAGAACTAGGATCATTGTTTTCAGAGCTTGGAAAACAGACAGAGACTTGACAGATCAGCCTTTGTGCCTGCACTCATCAGGAGACAAATGATGGCTTCACAAAAATGTAAAATAGTGGGGGTTTTTTTGTCCCCAAGAACAGTTTTGTAGTTCTCAAGCTGTGACCCACCATAAAGTCTCATTCACTGGTACAGCACAACTCAACTCCTAATTCCCTTCTGTTGTTCCTCAGCTGTTGCTTTTCAGATTAAACTCTCAGCTGTTTCAGTGGCTCCTGGTGCCTTCTCCTCACTACAGGCACAACCTTGCCAAAGAGAGCCCAAGTCCACCTTCCAACCCCTTTCCAGACCTCCCTTACCTGCCTCAGCCTCCACTGCAGTCTGCTTGGTCACCTCTGGCAGATAGACCTGGTACCTGAGAACAGTCTCCATCTTCCCACTGCAGGTTCAGGGCATGTCCTCATTTTGCAAATTTCTGCTGTACAATATATGTAAGATGTAATTTTCCTATGTATTCAGTGATAAACCAACCAACCAACCAACCAAAAAAAAAACCACCCAAAAAACAAACAAACAAAAAAAAAACCAAAGAAAACCTTCACCAAAAATACATTTCCCATCTTATACAATTTTGCCTCAACAAACTCGATCTTGTTGCTTATCCCCTTTCAGAAACCTTTTGTAGACTGCTGCATGTCATCCACTCCCCTCCTCCTCCCAGGGCAAAACCTAGTCACCTCCAACTGCCTCATCATTCACCTATTCTCAGCTCCAGGCAGACACATTGCAGCTTCACAGACAGAAACCTGTGATTCTTCCCTATTCAGCTCTTTTGCTTTGACTCAACCTCTTGCAACAGGTATTTTCAGCCCTTTTGGGCTGAGAGTCTTCCTGGGTGCCTGCACTATTACCTATTCACTGTATGCACTCTAAGCATCCCAAACCATCAACAGACAAATCAGACTAATTTCCTGCAACCAGAGAAATGAGCTTTGCTGTAAAACCAAAAAAGGTGACAATCTCTTTCTGGAACACAATTTAAGGAACATGCAGAACAGGGAAACACACCAAGTGAATATGCTTGGGTATAATTTCCCTAATGTATCTGTTCAAAGGTATGTTCTGTTGATAACATGTTTTCCTTATAACAAGAGCTACTTGAAAAATGTTTTTCGCCTTGTGCTTCTTCCTAAACATCCTCAACAGTTGACCATTTTGCAATTATTTTGTTATCTCCTGCATTTGTAGTACATTAAGTTGTTTATCCACTGGGAATTGGAGATGATTATCAGTTTATTACTTTAAATTTATATTTTGATATGATAATTTACCATCTAGATATTACCAGTAAGAACAGGAGAAGGCAGCCTTAACACACTGGCTGTAATTGGATGAAGGACTTGTGGCTTTCCTTGTATCCTTGTCCTTCAACCATTGATTTGGCCATGCAGGGGCTTCACCTAACCCCTCCACGTGGCACAGGAGGAGAAGCTGATCATTCCAAAACATTATTTCTAATGTCAGAATGTCTAAACAGTGATTACAGCCTATATGGGAAGTAATGGCTGTAAAGGACTTGTTTACAGCCCTGAATGCCCACTTCCCTTGAAATTTATTAAGTAGTTAAATGGCACAAAAGGTAGTCAGAGTTTGCCTTTCATATCCTGTTGTAATTCAGTTGTAACTCCACTAAAAAGGTTGTCAGCAACTTTTGGTAGTTCATAGTATTTATTTGTTTATTTATTCGTTTGTTTATTTATTAAAAAGCTAATGATTTATAGGCCTCCCTGCTAGAAACGTGTATCAGAACTGTAGCTGAGCAGATGAGTAGCACCAAGGATTTCTATTTGCACAGCCTTTAAGAAAACAGCCATGCTTATTTCTTCAGGCAACATGAGCAATATTCAGACATTCATCTGAACAAAAAATCAGTCCATGCTGAAGGTCCCAGTGATACGCAGATAGACTCCACAACTCGTTAAAGTTGTAAAGTAGGTATGCTTTTATTCAGCTCTGAGGCTCATGGGGGATAGCTCCTCCAAAGGCATGCGTGGCTCAGTGTTGTTTCCCTCTACATTTATTCTCTAAAGTTATACATATTCATACGCTTGCACAATACGCTTATACATATTCATGTCCTATCCCCGCTTCGTATTATAATGAGCTAGAAAGTCCTTTGTGCCTGTGCAGTGGTCATGGGCAAGGGTTTCAAGATGAAGTAAATGAGTCTTCCTCTTGTGAGTAGGGGTCTTCAAGATGAAGTAAATGAGTCTTCCTCGAGCCTGAACTTTTCACTTCTAGCTGTCACTCATGTTCTTTAGGAGTCTGGTCAAAGTCCAAACCACAAAGCTGGTCTTCACTGGAACTAACTGTTCCTTCCCCTTATCAATCTGTTTCTTCCCCTTATCAATAGCCTATTGTCCTGGTACTGCATGGCAAGCTCGACAGGTATTTGCAAACAATGCTTTCTGTTAAACAGCAAAATTCCTTTATCCCCCCTTGTTTGACCCCCTTGTACAACCCCCTTGTACGACCTCCCTGTACATTGGTCAACCCTCTGCATCACCAGCACCGTATTAGGAAGAAATGAAGTATGTGGCATCCCTCCTCACAGCCCAACCCTGAAAGCCCCTGGCTTTGGGCTCAACCTCACATTGAATCTGAACTGCTGCCAGAGGGAAGCCAGGCCCAAGGTAGCACTGGGGTTACAGGGTGAGCTTTCTGGATTCAGACTAAAATAATTAAGGTCTCTTGTCAGCGGCATGTACACATGTCACTGTCACCAAAGCCAAATTCCTATAGTTTTATAGTCCCCAAAATAGGCTATTGGACTGAGCAGTCAACAGAGAGTTTGTGGGTCAGGGTTAAAAGGAATATAGCTATGGGAGACATTACTGTGGGGATCTGTTACAGACCGCCTGATCAAGGAGAACCTGCGGATGAAGCACTCCATAGGCAGACAGGAAAAGCCTCATGCTCGCAGGCCCTTGTTCTCATGGGTGACTTCAAGCACCCTGACATCTGTTGGAAGGACGGTAGGGCGCGGCACAAGCAATCCAAGAGGTTCCTCCATTGTGTGGAAGACAACTTCCTTCTGCAAGTAATAGAGGAGCCGACAAGGAGAGGTGCCGTGCTTGACCTTGACAGGGGAGGGCTCGTTGGAAATGTGATGCTCCAGGGCACCCTTGGATGCAGGGATCACGAGATGCTCAAATTTGAGATCCTCAGGACAGTGAGAAGAGCGTGCAGCAAGCTCACTGCCCTGGACTTCAAAAGAGCAGACTTTGGCCTCTTCAGGAACCTGCTTCAGAAGGTTCCATGGGATACAGCCCTAGAGGGCAGGGGGGCCCAAGACTCTTGGTTGATATTCAAGGATCACCTGCTGCAAGCTCAGGAGTGTTGCATCCCAACCAGCAGGAAGTGCAGCAGGAGGGCCAGGAGACCTCCTTGGGTGGATAAGGAGCTCCTGAGGAAAATTCAAATGAAAAAAGAGGCTTATAGTAAGTGGAAGCAAGGACAGGTGGCCTGGGAAGAGTACAGGGATGTTGTCTGGGAAGCCAGGGACCAGGTTAGGAAAGCTACGGCCCAGTTAGAATTAAACTTGGCTAGGGGTATTAAGGATAACAGGAAGGGATTCTGCAGGTACATAGCAAATAAAAAACAGACTAGGGAGAATGTAGGCCCCCTCAGGAAGCTCTTGGGAGAACTGGCTACACAGGATTCGGAGAAGGCTGAGGTTCTGAATGACTTCTTTGCCTCAGTCTTCACTGCCAAAGGCTCTCACCAAACCACCCAAGTCTTGGAAGGCAGATGCAGGGACTGTGAGAATGAAGACCTTGGGCTCACTGTAGGAGAGGAACTGGTTTGAGACCATCTTAAAAACCTGAACGTGCACAAGTCCATGGGACCTGATGAAATCCATCCGTGGGTCCTGAAGGAGCTGGCAAATGAAGTTGGGAAGCCACTGGCCATCATATTTGAGAAATCATGGCAGTCAGGTGAAGTTCCCAATGACTGGAAAAAAGAAAATATAACCCCCATTTTCAAGAAGGGGAAAATGGATGACCCAGGGAATTACAGACCAGTCAGTCTCACCTCTGTGCCTGGCAAAATCTTGGAGCAGATTCTCCTGGAAGGCATGCTAAGGCACATGAAAATCAACAAGGCGCTTGGTGACAGCCAGCATGGCTTCACTAAGGGGAAATCCTGCCTCACCAATTTAATGGCCTTCTATGATGGGGCTACAGAACTGATGAATGGTGTAGAGCAGTTGACATCATCCACCTGGACTTGTGTAAAGCGTTCGACACTGTCCCACACGACATCCTTGTCTCTAAATTGGAGAGACATCAATTTGATGGATGGACCACTCGGTGGATAAAGAACTGGCTGGATGGCCGCACACAAAGAGTTGTGGTCAACGGCTCAATGTCCAGCTGGAGACCAGCAACGAGTGGTGTCCCTCAGGGATCGGTGTTGGGACCGGTCTTGTTCAACATCTTCGTCACTGACAAGGACAGTGGGATTGAGTGTGCCCTCAGCAAGTTTGCCGATGACACCAAGCTGTGTGGTTTGGTTGATACTCTGGAGGGAAGGAATGCCATCCAGAGAGACCTTGACACGCTTGTGAGGTGGGCTGATGCCAACCTCATGAAGTTTAACCATGCCAAGTGCAAGGTCCTATACCTGAGTCGGAGCAATCCCAGGCACAGCTGCAGGTTGGGCAGAGAAGAGATTCAGAGCAGCCCTGCGGAGAAGGACTTGGTGGTGTTGGTTGATGAGAAAATGAACATGAGCAGTCAGTGTGTGCTTGCAGCCCAGAAAGCCAACCATATCCTGGGCTGCATCAAAAGGAGCGTGACCAGCAGCTCGAAGGAGGTGATCCTGCCCCTTTACTCTGCTCTTGTGAGACCTCACCTGGAGTATTGTGTGCAGTTCTGGTGTCCTCAACATAAAAAGGACATGGAACTCTTGGAACAAGTCCAGAGGAGGGCCATGAGGATGATCAGGGGACTGGAGCACCTGCTGTATGAAGACAGGCTGAGAAAGTTGGGGCTGTTCAGCCTGGAGAAGAGAAGGCTGCGTGGAGACCTCATAGCAGCCTTCCAATATCTGAAGGGGGCCTATAGGGATGCTGGAGAGGGACTCTTCATTAGGGACTGTAGTTACAGGACAAGGGGTAACAGGTTCAAACTTAAACAGGGGAAGTTTAAATTGGATATAAGGAGGAAATTCTTTCCTGTTAGGGTGATGAGGCACTGCAATAGGTTCCCCAGGGAGGTTGTGAATGCTCCATCCCTGGCAGTGCTCAAGACCAGGCTGGACGAGGCCTTGGGTGATATGGTTTAGTGTGAGGTGTCCCTTTCCATGGCAGGGGGGTTGGAACTAGATGATCTTAAGGTCTTTTCCAACCCTAACTATTCTATGATTCTATGACTGCACCTGAGGCAACATTTCTACAACCCTTCAGCAACATTGGTTAAATAAATTCAGAAGCAAGATCATGACAAACGTTAAAATTGGAAGCAACCATAAAATTCTGCCTGTTTGTAATTTTCAAGACAATTCTTGTTTGTAAAAGTTCCCAGTTTCTGGACTCTCAGCTCAGCAGCTGCTTGCTTGGTTGCATAGCAACTTTCTCTTCTGCCTCTGCTTGCCAGAATCAAAAGGCCATGTGTTGCATAAAATGATTAAAGCATTTCTTGGTTCAGAAGGACCAAAGTTCAGGTTGTTTGGCATATTGTTCCCTGCACTGCTGTCTGTCTCAAAACTCTCACCTTGATGACAAGTAATATTTATAACACAGAAATCACAAACCTATAATTTGCCTTTTTTTTTTCTTTTCCCCTAAGGACACAGTATGGTCCTTTCTGTCACTGGCCATCCCCTGCTCTGATGACAGATGAAAAAGGCACCTGTACAAGAAGATAATGATCCAGCATAAAGTGGGACCATCCTGTTAGAAAACCTGGTTTTAGAAGCATCTTGATTAGAAGACTCAAGGCTCTCTTGATCTTCCCCAGTGAGATATGTGAGGGCTCTTTAATGTTCCATAAAGTTGCAAGACCTGACGGAGACAACAACCTTCTCTCTGGATGTCAGTCACGAAAGTGAAGGCAGTCAACTCTGAGGCCCATGAAGTATACAGATAAGCACCAGCTTACAGCCCTGGCATGGCCAGACTAGCATGCCATAGACAGATGACAGCCCATCCAAATGTTACTGACACAGCTTTCGTCGATTTGGTTGGCTTTAGGACAAGGCTGGTTGTATTTCAGCATGTGGCTGAAGCATGGTGGGCTCTCAGGATGCCTCACCAGCTCCTTGGAGGGCTGTGGTCTGGGAGGTTGGTGGCTGAACACCATTTTGACAGCCTTTCATGTGTTTCTGAGTACCTGTGCTTTTCCTCCCAGGGCTGTACCCCAACAGCAACATAGCCTTTCTGGACCAGAGAGACCCAAGCTGTGTCCCTAGTCACTGCTCTGGTTCATGTTTTGTCTGTAAAATTGGTAAAGGTAGACCATTACCCCAAGTTCTCCACAGGTTTTGCAAGGTCAGCCATCTTTAGGAGCAGTCCAACTTTCAACAGGGAAAAAAGAAAAATAAATAAAAGATACTTTTTTTTACAGCATCTTTAGGGCAAAAACCTGGGCAAGCATAAAATGACAAAATGACTGCCTTTGATGGAAATATGCAGATGCAGCCATGCAAGGACCCAGCCTGATGTCCTGTATTCCTGTTGTTCCTGGCAAACGGGTCCATGAATGTAACACAGTCATGGTCTGATTTAATTTGCTTTACAATTAAAACTTCCCCACGTATTTTTTGCATCTCGTAATTTGCAGAGCACAATGACAGCAGAAATCACAGTGAACGGTAACTCTGTCCCTGTGGAGCCAGTCTAAGTTGCCTGGGCAATCCTGTCTGGTCCTTGCTGTGCTTTTGGGGCAGGCCATCCATCACCAGTAACAGTGTTTGCTGCCAAGCAGCAAAGAAAAGCAGTGGCCTAGCAAGCAACCATAAGAGCTCACATCAGCCACCATCAATCCTCACTGCTTCGTGTGAGGTCAGCTGGCAAATACAGCTTCCTGTGCTGTGGACATAGGCAACACAGAGAACCTCTGCAGTTTAGGGAAAGCTTCACAGAGGATCAGCCAAAGTGCCCAGCACGCAGCTTCTGAGCATCCAGCAGCATCCACTGCTCCAAACCACCCAAGCCAGAACTGCATCTTTTCTTCCCCTTTCCAAAACCCTGCACCTCCCAGTTCTCTCTGAGTTCAAACCCATTGGTCAGATGTTACCCACCAGAGGGCAATCAGCCTTATCCTACAAGTACCCATATTCCCTGGTGCAAGTCCTGTACCAGCTTGAAAGAAGTCACACTTAATCTACGTCACCTTAACTAAAAGGAGAAAATCAGCCTATTTTCATCATCTATCTCTTTCCCTAGCACATAAAAAGCTTCTTACCTGGCTGGAAATATGCTGAAATCCCGGATTTGAAACACCTAGGAGCTTCTGAAGATGAGTCCAGTGCTGGACCTGATTTGAAATGCACAATGAAAAAGGGCAAAAGCTCAGATCTTTCTTCTTAGTGTCTATACATCACTAAAATACACATTTTTGAAGACTGTTTGCACTAGCTTCATCCTAATTTTGTTGCATTTTTACATGAAAAGGTAAAAAAACCTTATAAAAACACAATCCTCAAGACCTGCTGCTTACACGCAGCCTCCGCACTATTTTCCTTTAAAGATGATGGAACAAAAAATGCACAGAGAGCACTAGAAAATTGAATTGTCAATTGTAATTATGTCTGCTTACTTTGAACTTACATTGTAAGGAACTGTTAGAATTTTATTGTAGACAGAATAAAAAACTAAAAATCTATTATCTCACATCAAATTACAAGAAAATTTCATGAGCACATTTTATCATAATGAATTCAGAAATCCACTGCACTGCAGGATTTTTATACATCCATACATACGTAGGGAAAAGGAGATCAGCATTGCTCACAGGCACAGGTTCCGCAGGTAGGAGCAGGTGTCTGGTTAGTGGCCAAATGCCCTATTGGCCCTTACTGCTAATACATAGTGAATTCATCATCTCCTTCATAAATGCCTTGAACTCATAGCGTAAAGTGCCTGCTAGAAAAATAGAAGGAGATAATGGAAACAGCAAACGTTACCAGTAGAGCCCTAATTTTGGGTGCCTGCAGTTTGCACGACCACCTACAGATGTCCCAGGTTTCCTTTCCCTGCATCTCAGTTCAGTTCACTGCAGGTTGAGGGCTCTTGAAAAAAGAGCAGCGGCAGTACAGCAGCATCAGTCTGTTAGCCAAATGTAGTTGGTGCCTCTGAGGAGTATGCATAGATCTTTTTTCTCCCATCAGAAAAGACATAAAAAACCTAAAAATCATGTGCATGTTGTGAACCTGGTCAACAAATTTTCATTAAAACAGGTAACATTAAGAATACGAATATTTACTGCCCAGCTAAGGAGCAAGAATTTTATGTCATTCCAGACCTTCCTGAACATCTGTTCTGCCCTCATTTTACTCCACATTGCAGTGCTCCAGTGGGAAAGCAAAACCCCAAGAAGCAGCACCCAGATTTAGAACTAGCCCTTCTGAGGAGGATGTACCAGCTGAAGCTGGGAAACAGGGCCAAGACCTGACTAACATTGAAGAGAAAAAGGGCTTTTCACTTAAATCAAAAAAAAGGGGTTGAAGCAGTTTCATGCTGGATTGGGTTTTCAGGCATCTCAGCCTCTGACATGTAAGACATGAACATTCAAAGCAGCAAAGCGAGGTATGACCTCCTGCCATGCCATCACAGGCACAGGCACCTTCCTGCTCCTGCTTCTGACCCCCACTCTGGGGTCTCTCAGGCTCACATCTTGAAGGGAATTACATCTTCCATTATTTTGCTTATTTTGCATTCTTTCTTTTGCAGTCTGTATTACTATGAGCAATCACCTGCTGCTTTCAGGTTTTGTTTTTCCATTTAGCACATAATTCAAGGCTTTATGCACTGATGTTTAACTGGACTCAGGTCACTTTCAGCTGGGAAGAGGAAGGGCTTCAGTCCCTACTTCTCTCTGCGTAAGAAAAAAGCTGCATGATGTGGAGCCTCTTCCCTCAGAAATACGCAGGGGTAGGTGGAAACTTGAAAGGACAATTGTTCTTTTTGACTTTTCTGCTACCATTTCCCCTTACACACCAGCACAAATTCCATGGGAAAAAGTACTCTTGAGCTTCCCAATCCCATAAACATGTCTTTAACCCTGCAAAGATTAAATCTGAAGAGGGAAAGGACACATATAGGTCACCTACTCCCTTAGAGAAAGGGCAAGCCTCTCCCTGGAAAAGCCCAGCTGTGCAGAGACCTAGATCCAGTATCTAAGAGTAGCAATTTGGGATACTAATTAATCTGCAGATACTTTCTCAAGGCATATATTTGTGCAGGCGCCAATAATATGCATTTTACATGTGTGCCTGTGAAGTTAAATACATGTGCTAATTAGCAAGTATTGATTTTAGAGGGAATTAGGTAAATATTTTTTAAAGTCTGGCTTCAGCTGTAAGGTGTAGTAATGCTCTGCCCTGAATGTTTAGCAAGACATAAAAAGGCTGGATCCTGAGTACACTCAGGACACAGAAACAATTACAGATTATTCCAGAAACAGTTTGTTTCATTAAAAGCCAATATGCCCCAAAAGATTCTTTCCACACACATTTCCTCCCAGCTGTCTGACAGCCATAGAGCGTAAGTGCACACACAGAGTGAGCAGGAGGCTGGCTGCCGTTCCTTGAGAGATCAGCATTTAGATGAAACAGTTATAAAATTCTTCAACTTAAAAAAAAATAAAGTCAAAACTACAAATATCTTTCTTCTCCCTATAAATTTCCCTATCCAGTGAAAGTATTGGTGCCCAAGTGCCAACATGCCTATACTCAGAGCTGCAGTGACCTGCCATTCCCATATGCTCCCACGCTTCACGTGCCCTTGAGCTTCCCCTGAGTGCAAGATCTATTCAAAGGGATTCAGCCACAGTCTGCTCTTGCTCCCTGCATTGGGGGATTCAAGTTCCTCCATGCATCATATATTAGCTTGGAAATCACCCGCCATCTGATGAGGATTTACACACAGCCAGGATGTTTCACTCGTATTGCGAATTTGCCTTAAATCCTCCTGTTACTTCATATAAATACTAGCATGATCTAGTCTGAAAGATGTGCTACAGCTCCTCCTGGTTAGGCCAGCTGTGCCTAAAGTGGCACACAGCAGACAGAGGTGGGGAGACGCTCAGGTTAAAGAAATGGTGAAAGAAGCCTAAACTTTGTCTCTTCAGCTGGGGTTAAAACCACCACTGAGGAATCTGCATGGACCCAATGTATTCAGGTGAGAAACTCTGTGCACATAGCACATCTGAGGAAGAAAAGAAGTTGCTATTCTGAGAAAAAGCACTGTATTTCCTTTCTCACCCTCCCCCCAAAGCTGATCCTAGAGTAGAGCTCTTGGGTTATGGCTGCTCAGCATCCATAACCATTTGGGCTCTGAGAAGCTAATTGAGATCCATTCCTACTGCCGCCTCCTTGAGGAACCCCCTAAAAACCCTTCAGAGAGCAGCACAGAGCCACCACCCAGCTTTGCCATTCACACATGTATAGCAGCTAAATGGGGAGTATCACATTCACGCCGTTGAGGCCACCTAATGCCATGGGAAGTACAGAGGGTTTTCCTGGAGCTGGCTCCAAGCTCCAACCTTGTGCAGGACCACTCTTCAGAAATAAAATACAGGGTAAGCAATATAATTTCCCTCCTTTTTTTTTTTTTTGTTTCTTTAATGACTGCAACAATAACAGAACAGTTATAATAAAAAGTTCCCTCTGGCAAAAGAATCATAAAAGAAGAATATGATAAACCCTCTGCCTGCGCAGAGCTGTGTATTGGTTCTGGCTTTGTTATTTTTCTGTAATTCCACTCCAAAGTACATAAACTTGGGCCAAAGCTTATGGAAGTTCTTTTACTGAACTGGAACAGAACTTTTTCCTGTGAAATGTTCATTGCGGCTCCTCCTACTTCATGCTTGTAGTAATAGATGTGAAAACAACCATATAAAATAAAAGATTCCTCATGCTTTTGCCCTTCTCATCTCCTTAGGTGCAAGAAATGGTCCTGCTCACCTTCTTTCAATCATCTCTCCACAACAAGTATTAGTTTTAGGCCTTCTATTTCCTACCAAATAAGTGTATCAGCAACCCAAGACCACCCAAGAACAGGAAAGTTTAGCAGGGGGTCATTTAACAGTGATACTATGTCTATGGTTCCTGCATAATGTTCAGGGGAGTGCTGTATATCATATTATTCTGCTAAATATTTAAGGAAAAAAAAAAAAGAAAAACAAACAAAAAAAAAAGCACACAAAAAAAAAATTCACACACAAAAAAACAAAACAAAAACAAAACAAAAAATCCCCACCAATTTCAAAACAGTCCTCGAAGAGTTTGCAAGCCTCTGACCAGCAGAACACAGGAATCCGTCCAGAAACAAAATGGTAACACTGAAGGCTGCTTGACAAGACTGTATTTAGAGAGTGAAATGAAAGTGTTCTGATTTTTGGAGCACTGAAGAATACGGAGGGAGAAAATTAGGGCCACTGAAAACGGTGGGAGATCAACACTTCTGAGAAACAGTGGGTTTATTGCAGTTAGGGTTATTACATTAATATTCAGCCTTAAGGCCTACATTTTGTCAGCCTGTAAATAAATCATGTATGTTAGGAATGCTTTCACCCAGCAGCAATATTCTGCACCAGAAGCAGGTCTGTGAGCTGAGCTGGTGGTATAGCACCCAGCAACACCAATGAGTGCTCAGGCCATAAAACCACCACATTGTTTCCAAATAGCTCTTCATTATATAAATTAAAAAAGCCTACTATTTGATCAGCTTCCATAAATGTCAGACAGGTGGAAGGTTGCGATCTCGTCAGGATCAATTGAGAGAGGTACAGGCACACGTCAGTGTCTGCCACAGTTCTGTTTTACAGCTAAGACCTCAGTTGGTAGCCTTGCTAGCACCACCTATGCCCACATTTCCACAAGTATGATTAAGAGTACATTTAAATGCTAGCAGCCAAATGCTGCCACTCAGGGAAGTGACAGGCAGTAGCAAAACAGCAACATTATGCTCGCTTTAGGATAAATCAATATTAAGGCACTCCAGCTATTCTGAAAGCTTAAATGTTTGATAATTTTGTGTTTTGCTTTTGCTTCTCTCAGTTGCTTTAGGTTTCAGTGTATGACAGTTGTAAACTGTACAACTGAATTACAGGATCGTGATTGCTGTTTGATAAAATATTCATCAAAAATTGCAGTAAAACAGCAGAGCTTCAGAGATATTTTCCTTGAACAGCCTTGAAAACAAAGGCAGGCAAACCAGGATTATTAATTAACAATAATAGAATTCTCAAGAGAATAAAAGCCAGACTTTTGTTCTGAAACCCTATTTGTTCTGTGACCTATAAATTTAGATTTTAAGAGAAATGTTTTCGCAGCAAATTTAAAGTGAATTTTGGTTTAAAGTGAATTTAAGGCATAAAAATTAATAGACTTTTTTACGAGTGCCTTTGCATGCTCAGTTACGAGTGTTTTTTATCATCTTTTTGTAGAAATGGAAACAATTAAGTGAAGTTGTGACACACTTGAATACTTACTACAGCTCAACAAGGACAGGGCTGAGGCAGGGGAAGTCCTCATCAGTCTGACCCTGCATTTCGATACAGGCACTGCTAGGTGTACAGAAGATAAAGGTGGCTTTACCTGCATATAGTGACAATAATGGAGCAGCTCTGTAAGTTGGTGAGAGGCACTAAGGAACCACCTCTGTTTTCCAAGGGTAGGATCTGAGTCTGCAGCAGTTGTCATGTTGTTAAGAGAGTGAAGAGATGGGGCAGGGAAAAAACAAATTATCAGATGTGTTGCACCTTTTGGGTTAGGAAGTAACAACAAACAGGGCAGAATGCAACCTCTAATTATATAAACCTTAGTAATTCAGTCTTTAGATTCTCATGAGGCTGTAAGCTATTCCTATTACCAATATCATGCCCAAGTAGCAGAGAATAAAATGTTAGAGGTTAAACAACTCATATCAAGAGGAGGAGGCTAGGAAATCTGCATTTTAAACAGCATATGGAACTAATTAAGCATAGTGCTGAGCATCTTCAGTCTTCAGTAAAGATTAAACCGTATAGAAAAGGCTTGAAGATCAACTCATTTTCTTATCCTTCTTTCCTACAGCAGCAGCATTCCTGTAACAGGGGACTAACATTGGATTATTTAGTTTGGGCTTTTTCTTTTTTTTTTTTTTGATTGTGTTTGAAATGAAAAGTGTAGTCATTCTGAACTATGATGGACAGGGATAAACAGAAGAAGTGGAAGGGCAAAGAAAAGATCTCCACATAAATAACTGTGCTAGTAGTGTTCAATTTAGTGTGAGTACTAATGAAAATCTAATAAAAAGCAACTTTGTGAAGGTGAAGTAAAATCAGCACCCATATATGTAAAACAAAGTTGTTTTAATGGTAATAGTCCACAGCCTCTCCTGACACTGTTTCCAGGAATATTTATAAATTGGCCCCATTCTCTGTCTGTAGGAAGGGGAGAAAAGGTCAGACGTGCTATGAAGTGCCTCTTACCACTGCTGGTTTGGAGACAGGGGAACAGCAAGGGAACAGGCACTGCAATAATTTTTCTTTCCCTTTGAAACACAAAATAGCCATTTTTAGCTTTTCACTTCTGCTTTTCTGAGGAATAATTGTAAAAGCTCATAACTTTTCCTGCTAACTTTAAAACATTGACTGGTCTCAACAGAAACAGTGTAAGTGCCCAGTCATCCCCTGCCTCTTACAATGTGTTTATTTTCTTCCCAAATAGAACATAATTTTGTTTTCATCATTAATTATCCAGCCTGAGTTTTGTTTTCCTTTTCATGCCCAGCGTCAAGTATCTTTCATTTTCCATAATTTGCTGTCTTCCTAGTAGTCTTTCTAATAATACCAGGAGAGTTCCCTCATTAATTGCTTTCACTGTATGGATTTCGATACCCTTCCTTCAAACTCGTTTGAATTAATCCTGCTCCTGCATCCTCTAGTTAAGCAATAGAAATAAAAAATGTATCAATTATCCCAAGCATGATTTGCCCAGTTTAAACTCTGATTATGGACTTAAGCCATCTGTATTCCTTTTGACACCAACCCAGATGCAACCACAGTGAGGACAGTCTTTGGCAATGGGCACTGAAATTCACACAAGATCAGCATTTTTTCAAGGTTGGGGCCACTGGACAAAAAACCTCCAAAACCACCACAAACAAACAATCCCAAACAAAACCAAGTCCAGACAAAGAAACAAAAACCCCACACTCTCAATGAGTCCAGACCTCTTCAAGGTGGACAGAAAACTGTCTTACCCCTCACTTCCAGTGGCCTTAAACCAGGCTGCCCAGAGCTCCCCATAGCGCTCCAGCACACAGTAGTGAGCTCATAGGCACAACTCCTGTTGAGTTCAATTCCTTCACACAGAAAACTCCCAGCTGAACCCTGCTTATGTAACTTTGCAGTGCTTGTCATCACGGGTTTTCACATGGAAATGGTCCCTGCAACCATTTGGGAGATGGACCTTACAAAGCACCTCTAGCATGTGCCCACTGTGGTCCTGGCTCCATCACAAGGGCATCATTCCAGAGGAGCTTCCAACCAGGAGACATATTTCAGTACTAGAAAAGAGATATCTTATGTCATATTAATCTCTATATGTGACTCAAATACCAGTGCTTTTGTATTCCCCTACATACCACCTACTTGCTTGAGTCTTTGCATTTATATGGGGTTTATCATTAAAAAGACAGGTTGCACCAACCATCCACTACTATCCTGTTTTTCCCAATGTCAGAAAAAAAAATAATGTTTTTTGCCTATCGTGCATCTGTCATTTTGAAAAGCAAATCATTGTAGTCTACGCCTTAGTATTAGGCTAAAAGCTTAGTGTATTTCTTCAATCGTATTCGCTCCACTCCATTAACCCAGTTTTAAGGTAGTGTCAGTAAGTAAGCTGCTGTTGTCAGGACCTGCCATCTTAACATGCAGAGTGCAAAACAGACAAAATTAGGCTGAGGTCTAAGGCAGTAGATAAAACAGTCCACTATAAAATTTGCTGAAACGAGTCATGATACCATCAATTATTTCCCTCTGTATTACTTGAATTGCAGTTTCCCAATAATAAATAATAAAATCCCACAAATTTAATATAAGTCCATGCACAAAGTCCCCTTAGAAGTACCCCAACACTGGTTATCTGCTAAGTCAGAGAAGAGATGGTCCCTTCCCCATTTTTGACATCTCCCAGTTCACTGAGTAAATTAAATAAACTGCTACAATCTTCTACTCAGCCATGCTGCATGTATATGACATGGCATTTGCTTTTCTTCTTTCCTAATTAAATGTTTAGCTTAATAGGTCATAAAAGAAAATACATCAAACAAAGATAAACTCATATTGCTGGAAAATTCACTGGTATTTCTCAACTTTGGGTGCATTGAACACTGCATTGAACAACCTAAGGCAGGAGAATACTGTGTCCTAAATTTCATATAGGGCATCACATGAAAAGGAAATATCAGCTATCTTCTCACAATAACTTCTAGCTTATAACTCAGACTGAAGCCTGAAAAGTTACACAAGTGCCATAAAGCAGAAGGTACAAAATCCAGCATGGGAGCTCCACCCAGGGTGCTGCCCTGGCTGTGCTTGCCCTTTCCAGCTGCTCAGTTCCCACAGACTCTCAGAGCAGGCTACTTGGCCCTGCTGTATGTCATAGCATATTCAGGTAACTTGCCTGCCTGTATTTTAGCTGCCAAGAGTTAAAGCAGCAGCTCCTTTACAACCCATTTCCAGTGACTGAGATGCTCTGGGAAGCTTTCCAGTGGTCATGACTTCTGGTCCTATTTGGCCATGCCCTGGCCAATTACCCACTAAATAAGCAAGGGGGAAACCTGCTGGGAGGATTGGTGGGAGGGAGGCACATGGCACTGTGTGACACAGCAGTGACACTGTTCAAATCCTTTTGTTCCTCTTCACCTGCCCTGTTGGCACACAGACAAAGGGATGAAAGTGGGACTCAGCCTCTGTTTTTATGAGCTGAAATCAATGTCATGTTTTTACATATATCCTGCTTGCACTCAGACCCTGCTCTGCAGGCAGAGCTTTTGTGCAATCGGTTGCTCAGGGAAATCCATCTGTGGGCAGCTGTGTTGGCGCTGGGGCTGAGAGCCACTGCCACAGCCTCTGCTCCCGACAGCCAGTGCCACCCTGGCAGCTGCCCATGGGATAAAGATCAAGCCAGGAGGCTCTGAGCACATGGGGAGTAGCATGGGGGCTACCAAAGTGGAGTGAGGAGCTGAACCCTCTATGAGTCTCCTGTCCCATCGCAGGGGATGATTCCTTGCTCTGAGATCTGTGGCTTGGGAAGCCAATAAACTCCACGGGAAAAATGATTCATGACAGAAATATTACTCAGTGGCTCTTTACTGCCTTTGTGAGCTCTGCAGCTGTGGGCAGGCATTCTCATGTGGAGCTGGCCTGGGCAGGCAGGGGAGAATACCAGGAGGAACTGAATCCCTGCTCTAGTCACGGCTCAATACAAACCCCAGCGAGAGCGGACAACCACTGCCGCTGGCAGGGACGTACCCTACAACCCCTCTGCAGCTCCTCCAGACGCTCCTGGCTGGGGCTGACAGAGAGAGTACGTGTCCAGCCACTGCTGGTGTCTATTCCAGGACTGCAAAAGGTACACATTTTTTCTGTAACAGTGATCTTGGCAAGCAGGAGAGGCAGCTCCCACGTGATTTTTTATACATACATATTTTGGACTCCCTCCGAGTTATTAGTTATTAAAAAGCAATCAAATGAGGCCGGCTTTGGAATACATTTGTTAACCATATGATATCAATTAAGCCCCAGTCTCCTGACTGCAAGGAATTGACATTACCTCATACACAAGCAGAATTAAATTCCTTCTCTCCCTCTCCCCCTCTTTGAAGTTGGTTAACACCAGATATCTTCCACATTCCTGGGGAAAAAGTTGCAGTTACCTTGAATATGTGGATGCCTTCGATTTGTAATTAATAGAGCTACATAGCAAATCCTTTTGCTGGACTATGCAGCAGCAGTGAAGGATTTGCTTGGCCATACAGTGCTAAATGACATGGTTATTAGTCCACTGAACAAAGTGGGTCCGGTCAGCTGAGCAGCTGTCCATCGAGTCCCAGGTGAGATGTTATGCCACTTGTTAACAGAGAAAACAAGGGGTTTCTTTACTCAGAAATACTGGGTTGCCACAAATGGCAAACCTTCTTTCTCCCAGTGCTTTGCAAAGCCCAACACTGTGAGCTCTCCCTCTTGTTTTGTGGGCTAAGGCAGTCACTCTACTGTCAGTAACATGTATGGAAGCTGACCACCGAGGTGGACCTGAGGCCATAAACAGGACTGAGGAAAAAAAATGTAGCTGCAGCTTTCACAGCAATGAATAAAATCAGTATCATCTGCTAACTCCTACAGAGCTATGAAATCATTTGAAAGTGCCTACCTTCTCACACTTGGAGAGGAATTTGTATCTGAAACGCCACACTTGACATCAACTGGAAACCCTAACAGAAGGGTTAAGACTTCTATTGACAATATAATATTATTCCACTACAGATCCATGTGTTTGCTGAACAGGCATGTTCTGGAAATGCTCCTGTGATGCTGAGCATCAAGACATTTCCTTGTGGTACCTCAGAAATTGTTAAACTGTCTTGTACACACCCAGAAACTGAGTCCAGCAAAGCCATGGGAGAATCTACATATAATATTTGTAGACAAAAGAATTCCTTAAACCAATGCCATATTTCCTTTTCAAGGCAATTTTACCTCTTTGTGGCTTGTTTTTATGAAGTCTGCCCATTTTAATACCAAATGCTGCAATTTAAAACTCAACCAGAGAGAATAATTTTGTCAGCCAAGATAGCAGAAGTTTTATATCTATAGAGCTATGCAAAATACATATACATATCTGTTTTATCAGAGTGCAAAATCACATACAATTGCCAAATCAATTGAAACTAATATATTTCAGATTAACAGCTCTCTTACCAATTAGTGAAAAAATACCCATTATCAATTTCAATGGATTAAATTATTTTATCGTAGTTATGTCAAACGTAAAGAAATTTTTATGAGTGAGCATACTACCATACAGAAACCTGCTATAAAACATTCCAGTTCAAAATGTGGATATTCAAGGTTATGAACTGTGGTTTTAAGAACAGACTTGTTAAAAGCAACAAAACACTGTGGAACATTTTTGTAATTATGTAAAGAAGCTGTACTCTACACATAAATCTGTGTACCTGAAACACCCTGTTATGAGGTTTTACGCAAATGTATATTCTATATGGGTGGTTTTTTTTAATGTGTACTATGCATATACATATTTATATACAATGCATACTCATTCAAAATTTTTTAGCTTCTGGTCTACAGTTTAGTTATGGCCTCTTCATTGTTTTATCCTGTTTCTATGACTTGAGAAGATTTATTGCCAAGATAGTGCACTGTAGGGTAACTCCTACAAAATTTTGGACAGATTTACTGCACCGCAGACAAGACATGCCAATAGATCATATATTCATTCTTTCCTACAGCTAGGACCAGGACTCAAGTACTGCATTTGGGATTTGGATTTTAGGTATACTCAGGTTTGTTGTTTCACGGTCACAAAGACCTATTTGCAAGTCCTACCTTTCTGCCGCCTATGGATGGAAGGATTTTCACTTCCCCTTCAGGTCCCATTTGAGGGTCACGATAATATTTATGGCTTTTGTGATGTTTCACGTAACTGGATGAAAACCAAAGATGAGACACCCCTGGCTGAAAGGACGCAGCTGTCAAACAAAGCACAGAGACCAGACAAACAGTGGATCTGGCTGTTCTTACCTTCTGTAAGGCCTTTTGCTTCAAAAAAATCTTTTCCATCATAGCCCATGGGATAATGCTCACCTGCACCTTCTCCACAACATATTCTCAGGACCAGGTCACACCATCCTTAGAACTGGGCACACCCACAGGCTTCATGACCTTGGCTGTAATTGCTGGTGTGTCAAAAGCTGGCACCCCAGAGCACACCACCCCAGAGAATAAAAGTCTCCCCAGTTCCCACTGTCACAGAGATTTTACGGAGGAGTTTTCTTTTGAAGAATAGAAGTGATGTTCAAACAACACTCAGATGCTACTGATATCCAGTGGTGCCCAAGAAAGGAGTGAAAAGCACAGTCCTGTTGCTGTGTGTCCCACAGCAAACATCAGTAACCTCTTGGCCACAGTCCCATGATCCAAATAGAAAGCCCAGACCTCATGTGTGACAGCAGGTATAGTGAACGAGAAAAGAAAGAACAGTGACAGAAAACCTGTTTTGTTTATTTGATAGAAAAGGTCAGTTTAAGGAGGAGAAAAAACAGAGGATGTGAGAGGACACAGCAGCTGCAGAGGCTGCTGAAACCCGTTTGGGCAAGGAAACTGAGCAAGCTCCACAAGCCCCACTGCAGAAAACTCCATTGAAGAAACCATGAAGGATACAATAGGCCAAGTAATGATATCAACAGAAAGTAGCTTTCTGCAAAGACATGGACATCTACCCTAGCTCAATTCAGTAATACAGTATCTGAATTTTGGCATTTCCTGCCCCTGACAGAAACCTATTCAAGCCAGGTTTACTTTTACATTATATTTTTGGCTGGTATTCAAGTATCTCCACCATCAGTCTGGTCTCTCCCAGCCACAACTTGACTCCCTCATTTGTTACCTGCCTTTGGCTGTTACAAATAGCAGCAGGCCTTACAGGGACAGCAGGAGTCTTCAGGCAAAGCCCTCTAGCATTCCTTGAGTGCTGGATTTCTACACACTCAAGAAGCAGATGTATATAATCAATGTGTCCACCATTCACTGACAAAAAAAAGCTGAGTTATAGCCCACATGTTTGACATTTCTGAATTTTGGAGTGTTTGGCTTTCTAAAGCCAATGTAAAAAAACTTGAAGAACAAGAATATTTGTCACCAAGGGGAGGTTTTTAGGAGCAATCCACAGACAGCCTCAGGAACAAGCATTGCCCCAAAACACAATGCCCAACAGTCTCCAGGTGCTTGTGGCCGTATTTCTTCTACAGATGCTTGTTGAACACGAGAAACTGCTAACAAACCACCAGGATTTTAAGCGCTCTGGATGATTATTTTTTTTTTTTGAGAATGAAGACCTTGGGCCCACTGTAGGAGAGGATCTGGTTTGAGACCATCTTAAAAACCTGAACGTGCACAAGTCCATGGGACCTGATGAAATCCATCTGCGGGTCCTGAAGGAGCTCGTCAATGAAGTTGGGAAGCCGCTGGCCATCATATTTGAGAAATCATGGCAGTCAGGTGAAGTTCCCAAAGACTGGAAAAAGGGAAATATAACCCCCATTTTCAAGAAGGGAAAAATGGATGACCCGGGGAATTACAGACCAGTCAGTCTCACCTCTGTGCCTGGCAAAATCTTGGAGCAGATTCTCCTGGAAGGCAGGCTAAGGCACATGAAAATCAACAAGGTGCTTGGTGACAGCCAGCATGCCTTCACTAAGGGGAAATCCTGCCTGACCAACTTGGTGGCCTTCTATGATGGGGCTACAGAACTGATGGACAGGGGTAGAGCAGTTGATGTCATCTACCTGGACTTGTGTAAAGTGTTTGACACTGTCCTACACGACATCCTTGTCTCTAAATTGGAGAGACATCAATTTGATGGATGGACCACTCGGTGGATAAAGAACTGGCTGGATGGCCGCACACAAAGAGTTGTGGTCAACAGCTCAATGTCCAGCTGGAGACCAGTAACGAGTGGTGTCCCTCAGGGATCGGTGTTGGGACCGGTCTTGTTCAACATCTTTGTCGCTGACATGGACAGTGGGATTGAGTGCGCCCTCAGCAAGTTTGCCGATGACACCAAGCTGTGTGGTTCGGTTGATACGCTGGAGGGAAGGAATGCCATCCAGAGGGACCTTGACACACTTGTGAGGTGGGCTGATGCCAACCTCATGAAGTTTAACCATGCCAAGTGCAAGGTCCTGCACCTGGGTCGGAGCAATCCCAGGTGTAGCTACAGGTTGGGCAGAGAAGAGATTCAGAGCAGCCCTGTGGAGAAGGACTTGGTGGTGCTGGTTGATGAGAAAATGAACATGAGCAGGCAGTGTGTGCTCGCAGCCCAGAAAGCCAAATGTATCCTGGGCTGCATTAAAAGGAGCATGACCAGCAGCTCGAAGGAGGTGATCCTGCCCCTTTACTCTGCTCTTGTGAGACCTCACCTGGAGTATTGTGTGCAGTTCTGGTGTCCTCAACATAAAAAGGACATGGATCTGTTGGAACAAGTCCAGAGGAGTGCCACGAGGATGATCAGGGGACTGGAGCATCTCCCGTATGAAGACAGGCTGAGAAAGTTGGGGCTGTTCAGCCTGGAGAAGAGAAGGCTGCGTGGAGACCTCATAGCAGCCTTCCAGTATCTGAAGGGGGCCTATAGGGATCCTGGAGAGGGACTGTTCATTAGGGACTGTAGTGATAGGACAAGGGGTAACAGGGTAAAACTTAAACAGAGGAAGTTTAGGTTGGATATAAGAAGGAAATTCTTTCCTGTTAGGGTGGTGAGGCACTGCAATAGGTTCCCCAGGGAGGTTGTGAATGCTCCATCCCTGGCAGTGTTCAAGACCAGGTTGGATGAGGCCTTGGGTGATATGATTTAGTGTAAGGTGTCCCTGCCCACAGCAGGGGGGTTTGAACTAGGTGATCTTAAGGACCTTTCCAACCCTAACGATTCTATGATTTTTAAACGTTTCCACCAGTGCAAGTCTGTAGCAGTTTCTCCAGGACCAAGGCAGAGATCTGCTAAGAGTGAAAGCACTGCAACTCAGATTGTTTGGTCCCTATTGCAGACAGTACAGAGCAGAACTGGAGGCCTATAGGAAGGAAATAAAAATCAGCCATGATATGCTCAGTTTTCAGTATGAGGCAGACACAAGCACAAGGACACATATTCAGTTGCATAAATAATGGCAGAACAGGAAAGAATGGGGTGATTTTACCCATTATCACTATATCAGAGTGAAGAATTGTGCACAGGGGAGCAAACAGATTTTAAACAGCTTTAAAGATTTATTACTGATTTAAAAAAAAAAGTTGCACAGCGTGTGCATAACCTATTATCTCATTGCCACATGTTAGCATTGCATTCAATAGCTTGATATGGTTCGCATACAAATTGGGCATTTCCACAGAAAATGAGAACATCAGATGGTCTTGAAGGAGGTAAATAGGTTTAAAAAGATGTAAACACTGAGATTTCGGGGCAGACTCATGAGACTGGCGACAAAGTCATCCAGTGGGCAGTTATAGCATTACAGGACCATCATCTGTAGCCTGGAGCACAAGCCACTTTCAAAGACCTGACTGCACAAAATAAGCCACTGCTGTGCCTGGTATGGCAATTCCTGGTTACTGAAGGGACTTATATTACATTTTACTGTGTCTTCTTGCATTTACATCTGAGAAAAAATAGCATTTGCTATCCTTGAAGTGCACACAGGAATTTTTGGCTGCTTACCCGCATAAATGTAAAATTGCACAATTTGCCTTGGTTTTTCTACTGGCATTATCCTGCCTGTGCCAGGCGCCTCTGCGCTACTTCCAGACAAGAATTCCTAACAACAACTTCGCAAACTGCCACCACTATCTCAACATTGCTAAAGGCAGCCTTTAATCTGCAGCCCAGCATTATTGTTTTTTCCTTATCTCTTAGAACACCCTAAACCCAGTGCTTTTTATGCACACGCTTTCGTTGGGGCCCATGGACTATCAACCCAAGCACTGAAAATCAGAATTAGGACTAGCCTGATTAAACCTTTCTTCTGACCTCCTTAGCAAAAGTCCTTTGACACTGGCACTGTCACCAGCCCATCCAAAGACGTTTTAGGAAGGAAGCAGTGACGGCTGCAAGCAGCCTTTAACCCTGTCCATCTGCAGTCCCACCGGTCCATCTGATCTAAACCTCAGCCAGGGCTTATCTCTTCATCATCTCCTCTTTGTCACTGATGGCATCGAACCTGCCTTAGGCAAGACATTGCAGCAGCAGGAGGGAGGATTACTGATTGCTGACGGCCCCAAGGACAGCAGTATTCGTGGGACAAGGGCAGGAGCCAGCTCAGTACTTTTTTGCCTCTGGCTGCTGCAAACGCTGCTGGAACATGCTTGGGCAACCAGGTCTAGCAACCAGGGAAGCACCAAGAAAGGTGAAGGTGAGAACAGAAGAGCAAGGAGAGAAAATAGTATCTATTTTTGGTCATTTAAAAAAGAAAAAAAAAAAAAAAGAAAGATTCACCAACATTGGCAAGGAAAAATACTTGATGTGAGGTTTGCTAGAGAGCAATTATATTTTTAAAGCTGGCTTGAAGCTTGCCCTTTGCCCCAGTGGATCTATTTGAAAAGCAGCTGAAATCACTTGCGCTTCAGCTTTCATGTAAGTCAATATTTTACATAAGAACTCACAGTACAAAATTACCCCATAGATCTGTTTGTAATAAGTAGCTTTCCATAAAATGTTGAGCAAATAGGCCTTTATATTTTTAGGAGCATTTTAAATGTTTACTATAAAATTTTATTGTGTATTTAACTTAATCACCCACATTAAATTCTCAATTATTTTACCTGTGCATGCTGGTTTAACTTTTGCTTCAGTAATGCCAGGTAGTATTTTTGAATTTTTTTCATTTTTCAGTTATTTCATGTTGGTGGTGAACTAATGATATAATCTGGTTAAGCTTTAGTATTACCAACACAGGCTATGCAGGCTATATACTTCCAGTCACGGCTGACACCGCACACTGTGACTTTTTCTAAAGAAAGGCTGCAGTGATCAAACAAATGGGACTGAGAAGTACTGTCTGCAAGGATCTAATGTTGAATCAAAAGCAGATTTCAATTTCAGAGCCAAATCCTTCTTGAAGCCAGGTTTTCAGAGATGAAAACATTACGTCACTTTGAGGGAAAGGGAAAGGATATGATAAGAAATTTTGAGGCAAGTAAGTCTTATGGTTTGCCAAGCATATGACTGCTGATGCTTAAATTTATTTATGCATTTATGGAACATCTTTTACATTTTTATATTAAGTGTAATGACCTCCTCCCCCTGTGCCCTGAGCCCCCACCTTATTAAACTACTGAAATAGAACGTTACATTCTTGTTCTTTTGATTGGAAAACCGAGTTCCCTGTTTCTCTGAATGTTGTAACAGGGATATATTTTTTTGTAAGCTTAATGATGAGCTCTGCTAGCCATACAAATACTACAAACATAATTCACTGCAGAGATATGCCCCTTTCAGAGACCACTTCATTTATTCTTTGTAGTAGCTGAAAAATCCAGGCATGAAATCATATTTTCCAACTATGTTTTTTGTTATATTTATGGTCTCTTTGGTAAAATCAAAGGAATGCACTTCTGTGTAATGGGGCATAGTTTGAATGGCACAGTAACCATAAAATTTAGAGTTGGACTGCTTGATTACAAAAGCATGTCCTCACTCCAGCCTTTGCACAATGCAGCTGTTTAAATCACTGGGAGTTTAAAATTGGAGTCACTTGAGAACTAAAATTGCATGTGATGGCAAAATGGTAGAAGATATTAAGTCTGGGCTGCCAATTTCAGAGCGATTTCTAGAAGTCTGAGAGCTTACAGATAAAATTATGGGATATAGAACACACAGAACTCATTAAACTCATTTTCTTTTGCTTACATCATGAGATTTTCTGTCCTGGCACTTCACTGTGGAACTCCCTGAATTTAGAATCAGGTAGCAACAAATGAGAATGGGGCAGTGAGATTTTGAGGAATGAAGCCTTTAATTTCTGCTGGTTTTCTCCTGAGATATGCTCTCTGTTACCATGTGTTCATTTATTACTGCGTTGGACAAAATCTTGCAACCACATGTTCATTTATTACTGTGCTGGACAAAACCTTGCAATCCTAATTTGGTTTAAAATGTTCATGAGGTAACAATCCCATGTAATTTTCCAAGTAAGTAACAACATGTTAATGCAATGACTGCCTTCCTTTTCCTTTTAGGTCATGTGCCACAGTATGCATCCCAGAAACCGTCAGGCAAGGGACTGGGGTTTACAACGCCCGGTACCTTGTGTCGACACATGCTATTAACATAAGGAGGTACATACGAGTACCATGCTCTGTGCAGTAGGCACCAAGATAAGGTCTTTCCACAAGTCTCAAAACTACTTTTTTATGCTTACATTTGGCTTAGTTTTGATGGTGGAGCCACCTCCTATAGCGTTGTCTCTGACAGGTGAATGAGGAGCTGGCCTCTCCCACCTCCTTTCCACAGGAGAGGCAGTTTAAGGATTACCAGGCACCATTACAAGTCTATCCCTGGTTTTCCTAAACTGGTTAACCATCGTACCTGTTGCTAAAAAAAATGTTAGTAAATTTAATGGCTTCAAAAAAAAAACCCTGTGATAACCACGTAAACCTTGCAACAGCACAAGGAATAGGGCTTGCAGAGTGTCCCTCCTTCCTTACAACCTCAAAACTGTTTAATTAGGAAATGAGTGGAAAGCCATTGCAGAACCAAAGCATCACAGGGAAATAAGGGTAAAACACTTTCTCCTTTTTCAGCTGTTAAATGGTTGTATAATTTTTTTTTCCACATTTGCAGCTATTGTTTCTCTCATCTTTATTAAATCTTGGCATATACCAGTTCAGATCATTTTGCTTTTCACTATGCAAAAGTTACATACATCTTGCATGGTCTGACTTAATCCACAAGATTAGAGTTAATTCTCTGTTTTACCTAATTAACTCCACTGGACTGATCACATTTACATCTCGGGCTAAGATGCATGCAGCTGCTCATCTAAAGCATACAAATTATCTCATAGCCTAGTTATGCTGCTGACACGAGGTCATGAAAAACGTGCCAACAAAACAATCTCCAGTGTTCCAGCAGACACAATGAACCTCATATTTCACTATAACTTGCAATTAAGTCAGAAGAAATACCTCGGGAGACGAGCCATTCTCCAGGATTTCAAGCAGAACAAACCACTGCTGATGAATTAGCTGAGACCCACTGCAGCACACGGACAAAATGTGAACCATGCTGAAACTCTTTGTTCTTAATGTTTCTAACGGCATGAATTAGGATTTCTGTCAGTAAGGCACAGGGAATGCAGCGACCGGCTGCAGGAGACCATGCTGCCTTAGGAAAGCTCAGCGCGAACACGTGAAGCATGGTCAGCCTGCCGGCACCGTGGCCTGTGGTTCAGCCAACCTGCGAGAGCTCCCCACAGCCAGCGATGCCAGGGTTGCCCTGGCCCCATCTGCATTCCCTCATGCCTATGGCTGCTGTCTCAGAGACACATGCAACAACAGAACCACCAGTCCTGTCCCATGCCATCATCCTGACATCAAAAGTTTAATGACCTAAAGCGGTACAAACGTGGCTCCCCTACTTCATGCACACCAGCGGAGGAGACCTGTAATAAGTCAATTAGTAAATGCTGGGCGATTATTGCTGGTCATCCTTCTGCAAGCTGCAGAAAAGAGACTGTGGCCTTTCCCTGTCTGCTCAGCACAGCCTAACACATTACTGTATAAACACTTCCACAACACTGGTAGAAAAAGATGTATTTTTCTGACAGGTCACACAGATTTTATCAGAGCATGCTACCTGCAGAAGACACTGTGATGCCCCGGGGAGCAGAGGAGAGTTCATTGGAAGTGACAGTGACCCCCTCCTGGGGACACCAAAGACAGGCAAAGCAGGACAGATAAGCCACAGCAGACGAATGGGTGCAAGTATCACAGAGCTCCTTTCACAGTAGGCCTGGTTCCAGCTTGTCCTGTGCCATTCCTTCTCTACTGAATAGCAAAGACTATCAGAAACAGAGAAGGGAAACATAAATGCCTTTTATTTGGGTGGCCAGAGTTGACTTGAAAATAAAAACACAAAGAAATCCAGATGGAAACCCCAGAGATCATCAGGTCCCAAACCTTTTAGGAGAGTTCGATAGATGTGAGGCATGACCTATTAGTCAAATGCAGTTTCAGATTTCACCTGTTTCAGCACTGGGATAAGTCTGACATCTTTTATGGATATAAAAATATCCCACAGTTGACTATATCATTTAAGTTCATGTTTCCTTTGCAACTTTGAAGTTGCACTGTGTATTTCATTATTGCCTTGGGATCTGTAAAAGCTGTTGTTACTCGAGACCACCAGATCTGGAATCCATTAAAGATGAGACTGAATCGGGAAGCGCCAGCATGGCATAAGCACTCAGTCACAACAATTTAACACAACTGTGCAAGAAAACTTTGATTAATTGTATAATTAATTAATTATATAATTATTATGTCTAAAACTATTTCTACTATACAAGGTAGTTAATTTGAAATAGCAATAAATTACTTTTCACATGCACATGACCCATATTAACTTTGAAAAATTAACTCATTTTCCAAGAATGAAATCCACTCCTGCCCATTATTCTCAGAAAATCTATACTGCCCACAGAAAAACATACCATGCGCATTATGCATTATTCATAGGATTATAATGTTTCCTCTCTTTCCAAGAGCAACACAATTTACAGGAAAACAACAGAGAATGTAACTCAAAATGCAGATCTAAGCATAATAGATGTAAGTTATCTAGTACTATCTTCCTATTCTGATGGTGGAAGTCGGGAAAGGAGATGCTCCATTCTGCATAGCAGGTGCAGGATGGGTGGATTCTGTACTACACGTTCAGTAATTAAAAGGCCCTCCTTTGCCATCAGAGCTGAGCTACTGTTAATGGCATATTTCAATAGGTGTTTTTACCTTGTCCATGTAAGCACACAAAGAAGTCACTGTATTAATGTGAGCAGTTTTCTGCTGATGAGAGAACATCAACAGCCTTTTCCCATACACCTTCCACCACAGACATTAAGAAAACCAAAGACTCCACCAGATACCCCCTCATATTTTTCTAGCAGTAATTGGAAATCATGCATGCTGCCTACATGACCTATTGCAAAATGTTCCTGTATCAGGCTTAGACTTTGTCTCCTTAGGCTGTTAGTAGAGCATTAGGAATATCTTACATGCTCAGTAGATAGGCAGTTACTTCAAGTATCTTTAACGCTTCTTCAGCTGTGCACTAGAAACCCACTTTATCACTTCCAGTTTTTCTGAATAGTGTTTGCTGCAACTTATACCTCTTGCTGTGATACAGGATTTGAAGCTCCTCACTCTTTCAGTAGGGTAAATCAGGTATGTAACTATTTGAAATCAACCAACCGATGGAAAAGGAGAACAGACACAGTGCCACATGAGAAGCCCACCAATCACTGTGCCATGAGCACGCCCCACCAGAACACAGCAACTTGATGCTGCTGCATATATCCCATGAAGTCCTGGCACTGGGCAGGAGCCCAGCCCACACAAACCCAACTACCTCCAGGCACTGGCCATACCAGAGAATCCCAAACCCTGTCACCACCATGGAAGCTGAGAACATCATATTTATTCATTCCTTTGAAGACTTTCCTATCATGCAACTATCCTGACAGAAAGCTCTCCAACAGCCTATCCTCACTCTTCAGTCTTCACTGAACTTTCACTGAACAGCTTGCAGAAGCCCTTTGGAGAACAATTAACTCCCAGGTTTTCACATATCCAGTTCATTCTCAGAAAAAATCTCAGCCTAGCCATTTCCATCATCCCATACACACAATACTTGCCTTGCTGTGCCCTTCCACCCCTCCACACAGCTTTAACAGCCTGCAGCTTTCACCCCATTTGTAGCACATGATTAGCACATGCATCATGTCTGTGCTTCCAACATATTTCACAATCTTTTCCAGGGAAGGCACTGCTGAAGACAGGATAACATCTCTCCAACACGCAACTATTTTCATTGCATCTGCTTTAACAGCCCTGATCAAAATTAATTTCAATCCCAACTGAAGAAATTGTCATAGCACAAGAAATTAACACAGATTAACCTGTGCAACTTAGCTATAAAAATTCAACCCAACTTTCTCACAGCCTCCTGCACCTACCCAGCAACTCCTCTGTCACAGCCCAGCCCCCTGCAAGCACCGTGCCCCTGGCACAGCACACAGACTCCCTGTGGCTGCAGTGACAGGGACACAAACATCTGGCTCACCTGCCCTGCTGGGGTGGGATGGGCGGGGACAACCCCCAGCTTTCCTCCAGCCTGGCCCCAGAGCCAGGGTAGCTCTGTCATGGAGATAAAAAAGCCTTGGGACAAAAGGCAAAAGCAGCCAATGATGATCAGTTGTACAATGAAACGAATGAAGCATTTTAAGGGACTTTAACAAAACAGGAACTTTAAAAAAAACACCCTGTATCTGTTCAAAATTATGTTGGAAAAAAAAGGTAGAATGAACGTCTCTATTTTCATACAAGGATATATTCTCTTATTGTAAACTCTTGGCAGACTGTACGCTCCAGTCTACAGGATAACAACCATACAATTAAGTTATCACTTCCCAATTATAAACAAATTAATGATTCACTGCCACAGGGAAAAATAAGCCAATTCATACATCATTCTTAGAGAAGCTAATTGGGCATGGAGTGGGCCAGCTCTGGTGGTAAATGGTAGGTAATGCATATAGTATATCAAATTTTGTAGGTAGATAGTCAAGTTAATTTGCTTCCCATGAAAGAAAAAACTTTTTCAGAAGTACATCATTTATCTCAACAGTAACATGCAAGATTGCCTTCACACATACACCTACCATTACAGATGTCCATCATACAGAAAATACTTATTATCAAGCATCACATTTCAAGATGTGTGTGTACAAGCGTATGCATATATATGCATACATACGTGTATACAGACACACACAGAACCTTACAATTCAAACAAAATTCACTATGAATATAAGGATATTGAAGTCTAAAGGCTTCCACAAATAACGTATGTATGTCAAGTCTTATAAGAGACTAATACAGGGTTGCCTCTCTATCTTCTCAATCGCATGCCATTTATTTGCAGGTTTTAGGAAAATTAAATGCAATTCGCTGGCAAATCCAACTGCTTTTTTGTGTAAAAATGAAGCCACTCACTACTGGAAAGTTAGGAAGTGGAACCAGCTGCAGAGACATTTTTGTTTGGCTGTGCTTTGGGTGTTTTTTTTTTAAGCAAGCAACAGCAACAAAAAATTAAGCTGTTCTTAGGGGCCTTTTTATTTAAAACATGAAAGACATTACTCTCTGCTTTTCTCTTTCCCCACAGGCAAAATAACACCATACGCATCTAAGCAATGTGCTGAGCAATGTGCTAAACCTGTGCTTGCCAATGTGGTGTGGTGTTGTCCCCATAACACAACTGCTTCTGAGCTACAATCATTCGCTCACAGCTCCATGGAAGACTTGGTGTGAGCAGAAGACATTTAGACTTCAGAGCTTGAAAACTGAACACACTTCCTCTATACAGAATAACACTTGCTTTTTTCTTAAGGTTTCTAGAAAAAATATGAAAATTGCCTTTTCAAAACACCAGTGAGGTTGCACACTGATGTTGAGGTGCAATGACCTATTCTATATTTTTTTCTGCAGTTATAATAGCACACTTGGATATTTTACCCTTTTTTCACTCTCCCCTATAAACAGAAGAGGGAAATAAATCCCTTACGTGTTTTCCTGGCTGATGCCAAAAGAACTCATCAAGCCACAGCGGGATGCAGTGAGATCCAAAACTGGTCTCTTTGTAGTTGAAAAGGAAAGTTTTCAGCCAACTGGAAGTGACTTCTGATGGAAACTTTATGATTTTTCTTTTCCAAGAGATTAATTGAAGGAAAAGTTTAACTTGATATCTCATTCTGGTATTTTTTGGCAACTGATAATCAGTGATAACTGATATGCTCTCGATTTAAAAGATTTTCTTCCTCATGCAAATGGCATCACACATTTGGTATTGATACTGCACAAGGATTTGGCCTGAACTCCAAATTATCTAAGGATTCAAACTCATGATACTGATTATTTTTCAAATCTCATGTTTTATAAGACAAACTGAAGTTCACATTCCCTTGCATGTTGGAACCCTTAGAAAATAACTAGTTCATGTTTCAAAGGGTCTGATTTTCTAATCACAAAGACTAGAATTTTTTCCTCTGTATTTTATTTTTATCATTTAAAATTCCCATGTAATCCATATCCTCCAAATGATGAGGAATTATTGCAGATGCCACAATATTAAGATATCTTTGCAAGAACTCCCCAACCCACTGTAAATCAGTGCAAGGTCAGCAAGGGCTGCACACACATAGCAGCAACCTTGCATAACAGTCTCTTCAGAGTGCTAATCAGCACCTAGGAACAGATTTCCAAACGCACACAGGCAACTAGCAAACAGGTAAGCCCTGTGCTCCCAAAAGCATTGATTTCTCTGACACCAAGCCATGAAATACAACAGTCCAAAAACACAGCTGTGTAACCTGCATCCCCATCACTGAGCAAGGGCACCGTGGTACTGCTTACGTTAAAACATGACATCATGCCCCAAGATGGAGCATCACCGTAGACAATGACCGGCAGAAAAAGCAGCTTAAAAATCACACTCCCAGATTATTCCTGTTTTGGGTAATGCCATGTGGCTATGGGCTACAGCAGGGAGAACTGCCACAGCACAGATGCTGCCAGTCACAGACATGACAAGGGGAGCAGCAAGTCACCATTTCAGGATATAGAGTAAAAGCACACTGGAGCAAAACTTTGCATTTCTGTTTATGCTTTCTCTGTGTTGCTTCCAAATAAAGCCAGCACTACTCACAGAAATTTCCACTGTCCTTAAACAAACATAAATAACAACTAAACCCCCAACAAAGGTGTTCTATGCATCACTCACACCTTCAGGAGACTTAGGGGGATAGGATATTTTCAGTAGATCCCAGCATGTTAGAGGAAAGAACATGGTTAAAAATGAAATACCAACATTTCTGTCCAGTTGTGCTCTGGCTGGAACTTGGTGCTTGGTGAGAGGGCAGGCTGTGTCAGTCAGAAGGATCACACCCACCCCCATGGCAAGAACACACCCCACACATCTACATATTTGCTGCAGAAGTAGAAATCCCAAACCCAAATCATCCACCGTAGTCCTCTGTAGGGCAGGCAGGAGGCATCTCCACTGCTGCTATCTTCCTTCTCCCATTCCCACAGTTGGCCAGCCCTCAGTTAAGAGCTGGGACAGGGTCAAACTCTCTATCGTCAGCAGGAACATCTGGCTGAGTTGATACAGGAATTTCACACGCTGTTTCACAGCAGCTTTGGTGGCAAAGCATTCGAGCAAGTGAAGCAACACATGATTACAGGTCTGAGCAGAAGTTGGAGGTTTTGCCTGATTTTGCCTTAGGTCAAAAAGACAGATACATACATGGCAGGACTCTGGTTTGTTGTTTTTTTTTCTGACCAGCATATAAGCCCATAGATGACCCTCCACTTCCAAATGAGCATTGTGGGAAGAAAAACTAAAACATTTTTAGAGCCATATTTACAAACACTGGGTCATCCAAAGACTCAGTGAGAAGCAGTTCTGAAAGATGTTGGCCTGGTGTTTCATTCCCCATCCCACCATCTAATGCTGCACCTGAGCCACTCTGCCATTCTTGTAAGCAGGACAAGATACTGCTCCTACTCAGCAGAGCTCATTGCAGCTGGCCAGGCATGTGCATGGGGTGGCATCTCTGCCACCTCCTATAAAATAGAAATTATAAATCATGTCCACACACAGCCAAGTTTTTTTTAAAAAAAATAATCTCACAGTAATAATTTCCTTAAATATTTAAAAGAAAATAATTTTAAAAATTTTAAAGGTAATTCTCATGGAGACTGATGTCAGACTAAATGGAATAAAGTAACATTTTCATTCCACTAAATGAAATGAACACAGAACCCATGCACAAAACCCAAAACCACAGAGCTTGCATTGGAAAGACAGTTTAAAAATCTCAAACTTTAACTCAGGACATTTTCTTTTTTATTAAAGTATGAATGTATTTATGCTGGAGAACCGTTTACATACATTGTAAAGCAACAAGCATATTTTCCAAGATGTGTGGGCCTTCAACGTTTTCATGCTCAATCTACATGCTTTAACATGGACTCACACATACACTCTCACATACAAACCTACAGACCCACAAAAACACAAACATAGACCTATCTGCTTTGATTAGCTTCTTCTTAAGGCTTCTGTAAGGTGTCCTAGTGCCCCTAACATTACCATAATTACAAACAAAATCATACAAAGGAGCAGCATTACCTGCAAACTATTGATCTGCTCTTGGCCTTAAAAATATCAAGTGAAACAAGTTTTTCCTTTTATTTGAGTTTTATTAAACATCTGCATTTAAGAAAGACATGACTGTATATCTGCAAACAAGGAAAGATACGGGAGTCTTAACATGAGCTTCTCAACCAGAACTGATGTTCAAACATGAGCCCTAAGGGACCATTTCTTTTGATCTCTACAGTAACACAGCCCTGTATGTGCAGCGAAGCATTACCAGCTCCATTCCACCAGGGCCACTCAACCAGCAATGCAGAGACCAGTAACATGGAGTTGAGTCTACTGTGCTCGTATCACTTCAGACCTGAGGTTGATGAGAAGTCAAAGTTCAAACACTGACAGACCCAAGCGTCTCTCAGCTCCTACCGGTGGTCCCCCATCCTGCAGAACATAGCAGGGTTGGAAAATGAACAGATAATGGTGCTTGCTCGCTGCACCCCTATACGCCATGGAGTATTTTTGCCCACCCCTTTTTGGTATCCTGCAGTATATAGTCTGAAACTGCAACTACTGGTGTTGGGTGAAAGATGTGGCAGCAGGTATATTAAGAAAATAGGTACAATGAATAAAATAAAGGATAGCATATGGTATAATGAGTACATAAAAGCATTGACTTTTATCTGTGAAATGTGAATTAAATGCAGAATGCCAGATCATTAGTCTAAAAGGCTATGTATGGCTGTTTTAGCTTACGTACGGTCAAAGAATTTTTGTGATGCATCATGGAGAAAGATTCTTCAGGAGCCATTAGGGCTTTCCAGGTCTACTTGCTCTTGTGCATCAGCATCAGACCCCAGCTTGTAATGCCAGGGGAGCAACTAATAAAATTGCCTGACCAGCCTTATAAAACAAACAGGAATGACTCCACTTCATGGTATGCACCTGAACTACAGAGATGAGAAAGGGACAGTGATGGGTGGGTGAGAGAAATGGGGGAGGGAGCTTTTTTTTCCTCACTTTTACAACAGCAGCAGATTTCAATGTGATTACTTTAATGATGCGTATCTGTAGGTACTGAATTGCTCTTTCGATTTAAAAAGCTGGTCAGAGAACTGTTTGGCAGTCCTTTCCTTCCCCAGTTTCAATTGTTACTTATTCATCTATCAGCTCTCATTCCCTGGGCCATTTCTGCCTTTGCTGAACCATGATTGAGTTCAGTCAGCCATCATCAGACTCAAATTCATGAGACACTTCCTCTGACGAGCTGTTCCTGTGGATCCGACCATCGCTTTTCATGCTGTGAAAAGTTTTCTTAAAGGCCTCCATCATGGCATGGGCCAGCTTCTTAGCCTCCAGCTTGCTCTCACACTCTACAGCATGGCAGTCCATCTGGTAGGACAAGTCATCGTTGATCTCCCGATAGACCCAAGCAAAGATGTTTGGGCTGATGTTGTGGTCAGCAGTGCAGTAGGCTATACGTGCTACCTGAAAGGTATCCATGTGGACTGTTGCCTCACCTTTGAGGTCCAGATGATGCAGCCAGACTTGGAAAGGGCGAATTTCCAGAAGGGCATTAGCTGGGTAAATATCCTCCCTAGCAAGCGTGTGCTTCTTCCATAATTCAATGACCGGTTTCTCTGTGCAGCCTGACAAAAATTGCATCCCTGTTGTGGAAACCTTACCCAAATATGTAACCTGCAAAGAAGAGCAAAGACAAGTGAAACACAGACAGCAGACTCCAGCATTACTTCCTGCTAGCCCAGGGAACTGAACTTTATCTGGAAGAAAGCACCACCTTATCCCACCACCCCAGCAACCTCCCCAGTTTCCTCCATCATCTTCCAGAAAACAGTTTTCAAACTGCTTTGCAGATACTTTCTTTTCCAGATGCTGACTTCATCTTTCAAGCCTGGATACTAATAACGTTCAGTCTCTTGAGTTCCAAGGGATTTCACTCTCTCCCAGGCAAAGCCCAGCTTTAGAGCCCATAACTGCACCTCTAAGCTCGTATTAGGAGTCTAAGGGCCAGTGGAGCAGGCCCCAGGCAGCTGCAATACCAACCACTTTTTTTTTCTTTCTACTTTATTCAGATGATTTATTTGTATCTTATTTCAAACATTAATACCAGGGAGACTGAGACATTCTCAGTTTGATAATGCAAGGCTGCGGGGGGCCAGAAAAGCATGGCCATGGCAGAGGATTTTAAACTGTTTGAATGTTTTTTTCCAAAATGATCTTGTTTATCCAGCTCTTCTGCTGTTTCTACTTAAATATTAAGACAGGGATAGCTCAAAGCTGTTCAAAACTCTATATTTGAGCAGGGCTGAGATATTATTACATCAATTTAAGAAAATACGCTGTTAGAAAAATCTGTTAATAAATTTACCTTAGTTTAATCATATCATCTCTGGGGTTTTCTGTCTAACTGTTTTGAGCAAATACCCTGTTATCTAACCTGCACAGTAAAGCAACGTGGTTTTAGTGCTCTTACTTTATTTTGTTCACCAAAAATCAAATTCACTCAGAAGTCCATATCAAAATTCTGTATCAAGCCTGTGCAGAAACATTCCCATGAATCTGTGCAGCTGCTAAAGAGGCTTTCTCCCACTTACAGCTGAATGGAAGAATATTTTATCTGGAAAAACAGATTTTCTGTAGAAAAGAGAGATCAATGCCACATAAATACAATTATGCAGATATTGCTGTTATCAGAATGATGCATTTAAGAGCAACTATGTGTAAGCAAAATTGCTCCTTATTTGTCTCTTGCAGCAGTAACTGCTTGAGACGGAATCTCATGCTTCTGGCTTGATGTCTTATAACTTCATGTGCATTTTACTGAAGGTGCTTGGATAAAAAAAAAGGAATAGTCACATGCACTTTCCAAACTAATTTCTTCAAAATTCTGTATTAAGCATATGGTATCAGCTATTTTTATTTTGTATATGCTTTAATAAATGCAACAGCAAAAAAGAAATTTCCATATTTAAACACATTTAAAAAAATCATATCCACATGGAATACAGGATTTGTATTCCATAAAACAAAATTTTTTATAATAAAAGTATTTTGCTGCAAGCTTCATAGGTTTTGTTAAACTCAGAGACCAAAATTAAGCATAATTAAAGAAAAAGCTTACAAAACATTATTGAAAGTCTGTGTGGCTTAATTGTGCCTGCCAAAAAAGCAGTTTTATCGCACTGACATTTCAATACGGGCAGTGTTATTCTTTGCCTATAAATATTCATTCTTTGCACTGGGAATACGCTATATCTTATAAAGCTTTATATTTTTTGAACGGTGGGAAACACAACAGCTAGAACAGTTGTTCACAAGGCAAGACCTACCACTGTTTCGCTTTATTTTATTAGTGATGAGAGTTGAGTTCCCTAAAGTACTGTAGAGTAACTTAAAAGAAAACCTCAGAGCTCACAGGGCCAACTAAATACGTACAAACAGCACATACAAGACCAAAGAGGAATGTGTTTTCAACAGACTGTGGGGTATTTTGACATACACCCAAAGTCATATTGATTTGAAAATACCAAGATCAGTGTGCAAATCTGCACATTCAATATATTCTCCAAAGCTTAGCTCACCCCCATTTCATATTCACAAGCCAGCTAACAAAAGACTAACACACACTGTAAATTACATGAGCATTTGGGGTTAGATTTATAGCCGACTGCAGTAACAGAAGTCGTTCACTGACTTCAAAGAGATCTGCACACAGCCTTTAAACCCTGAGGAACAGGGAATTAGCCTTTTGCTCATGCACTTTGTCACTGCCCAAATACAGTTGCCCCAGCCACTGAAGAGATGCTGCCACCACTGCAACATTTTGTCCCCTCAGCCACTGTTCGTAGAAGACCAGTATTAATCGCAGCATGCAGAAATAAGCACCTCTTGTTAGTGCACAACAGTAAATGTAGGGAATTGTTTCATTACAGGTTTGTGTGTAAGAGGAAGCTGTTGACAGCACGTGAGCTGCCCTGCAATAACAGTGTGAGGAATGGGAGAGGAGAGGAAAGCAAAGGCAGCTACATCCTACTGAGGAAGCACTACCCTGGGTCTTCCCAGGCAGTTAGCACTGCTCAGCTCACTGCTGCGAGTTCACCCCCCAGCAAACAAAGCATCAGCTTCTCAGCACGGGTGACTCCCGAGTGATGCTCGGGACACCTCTGGCAGCTGAGGAGCAGGCAAGCTAGTTGTTCACACAGGAGTGCAAACTGAGTTTAATGTTTTCTCTGTTCCTTCTCTGCCACTAACTGCAACCCCCTGATGGCCACCAATCTGTGCGTGGCCAGCCTAAATGTGAAGTTAAAAAAAAAAAAAAGTATTTCCTTAAAAATAAGGTATTTCTATTTTATGAAGAAAAGCAGCAAAGGCAAAAGTAACAAGCAAGAAAGATGGGACTATGGCTTGTTCACCAAAATGGGATGTAATGGTCTGATTTACTGTCCCAGTTCTGTCAAAATATAACTATGTTGGAACCATTGGAAAGTTGCTTTCTTTAACACCACTTTGCAACTCCATTATATAAATTTCATTTTCCTTTGATGATACATTCATAAATATTTATAAAATGCTTAGACATTATAAGAAGGAGTTCACAGGAAAGAGAAAATATAAAAAACCTTTGGTTTAGAGTCTCTCTTGTACTGCGTCTTACACAAAAACATTAACACCTAGTAATGTCATTTTGGGTTTGTTTTTTTTTTAAACAAATGACCTTTTTTTTCCTAGTTGAGATACAAGCATTTCACAAAAGTGAAGTTCTTAGTGATGACAGATGTCTAACATTTCATCGCTTTACGGTCCCCTGCTAAATACAGAATAGGGAAATAGGGGCTGACAAGACACCTCTAATATTTGACACAAAAAAGGCAGCATCCTGTTAAGAACAATGTTTTCTTCATGATTAACTATAATCTTGACTTTACCCATTACATAGTAACCCATTGACGCTGGCCAATTTAGTAATTAGTAACATTTGTGTAATTGCAGAGACAGTACTGGTAAAAGATGGATTTATAGGGCACTTTTCTCTGAGCTCTCAGTTACAAGGCTATTCCTGTAACTGATGCTCCCTGCATTTTGGCTCCTACCTTAACACACCCCACAGCACACCCACCTTTATTTAAATGCCCAGAAACCACTGACCACACACATCATTAGAGTAAAGCTATTACAGTACAACCATCTTCCTTTCCAATTTCCAAGTTTGCCAACCAAATATCAAAGAACATATTATTCCTTTCATTATCAGATGGAGAAGAAAACTATTTTGAGGCAAAAAATCCCACTGGTTGTCTTTTCCACTAAAACTGATGGTATCTCATCAGCCTGAAGCCAGCAGGAAGTATATACAAAAAATGTAATTTCATCTTTTGTACTTGTAAGAACCAGATATGAAGGGCACAGAAAGACATTGTTGATGTTGTTATTATGTGTGTATGTGCAAACACACGCTGAAGAACTGCCGGAACAGAATCAGCTGTATATAGCCTTTCTAACTACAGAGTCATTGACAAGGACTAGCAACGGCTACAACTCAGGCTAAAAGCCTCATCTGTGATAACACAGCTCAGATCGCCAGCCAAAGCTCACCATGGCTGAATAATGCTCCCTCTTCATCCAACACTAGACAGAGGTCACTTGGCAGCAAATATCAGTCCAGGAAGATAACTTCTATGTGACAGCATGCATGTCCTATAGCAAGTGCCATCCTATACATGCTGAGGCCAGCAGCCATGGTCCCTCCCCTCTACCCTCAGTGCAAAACAGGGTGGTTGTAATGTGTAAATTACTATCAACCTGTCACAGCCTTTACTTGTTTTGGACACCGTATCTGAATGGAAAAGCCAGCTCAATGCCACTTTGTTAGCATTACGCAATAAAGGCATTTCATTTCATATTTTCTTTTAAGGGCAGCAATATATTTCTTTATGGCACTTTCAGTACATTGGCTTGTGTGTTCCATCTTTCCCATGGATTTCTGGAAGATACAACTCAGCAACTTCTCGTGCATGTTAAAAATCATTCACATTCTCTCTGGCTGTTCTATGGCAAACTGGCATTTTCCATCTGATCCTTCACTCCCTGGCGAGCCACTGTCACCCAACATGACATAAAATACACTTGTGGTTTCAGCACTTCTATGCTTGCAAACATTCAAACCTTCAGCAAAAGCCAAGATGCTCTGAAGAGCTCCTTATTTCACCCTAGGGCTTGCCAACACCAGTGTCATTTTCTGATAAAATTGTCCTCCACAGAAACATGCTGTGCCTTTGCCCTTTTGTAATGGTTACAGCCATCTGACATGTAGCGACGTCTCATGTCAAAGGACATGAAGATTAATCAATGTCACTTTTCACACACTGTCCTAAAAACACAAAAACATCTCAGTACTTTGACTTTGTTTTCAGCCCCTTCAGTCCATAATGTAGAGTGAATATATCTATTAATAACTAGGCTCAAGAGCTTACCAACTTTGAAGGGGCCAATATAGCTGCTGCCATAGACATTTTCACTTTTAGCACAGCACAATTTGTCAGAAGTAATAAGGGATTTTTTACTTTCCATATTCGATTCTTTTCTTTATCATTGACCTCATGCCATTTACTTGAGATAAAGAACAGCTCAGCTCCTGCATGACTCCCCTATGGATAAGTCCACAATGCTCCTAACTCACGAGTCTGTTTGGCATCTGAAGTTAGGCAGCCAAATTTCTTTTTCTCCCTCTGTTCTTTATCCCTCGTCCACAGAATCATAGAATCAACTAGGTTGGAAAAGACCTCTAAGATCAAGTCCAACCATTACCCCAGGACTGCCAAGACCACTCCTAAACTATGTCACTGAAGGCCTCATCTACATGGGTTTTGAACACCCAGGGACTGTGATTCCACCACTGCCCCGGGCAGCCTGTTCCAATGTCTGATTACCCTCTCCGTGAAGAAATTTTTCCTAGTATCCAATCTAAACCTCCCCTGGTGCAGCTTGAGGCTGTTTCCTCTTGTCCTATCACTCGCTATCTGGGAGAAGAGACCAACTCCCACCTTCTTTCAGGTATTTGCAGAGAATTATAAGGTCCCCCCGAGCCTTCTCTTCTCCAGACTAAACAACCTCAGTTCCCTCAGCCATTCCTCATAAGACATTCTCCAGATCCTTCACCAGCTTTGTTGCCCTTTGCTGACTATCATTGCTCCAAGAAGCTGATCCAAGTTGTAAAGATCCATAATTATTACATTACACAAGGACAGATGCTCTCTTGGCACAGGACTCTGGCACAGAAACATGTACACACACAGGTCTCTGGGCTCTCTCATTATTCTAGACCACGATCAAAGGACCACATGGAAAAATAACTTTAATACAAGTATTTCTTCCCCACGAGATAATGAGAGTCTTTGTCAACATAATTTTGTTGATTTTTGTTAATTTACAAAGAAAATGAAAAAATTAAAACAAATAGAGTACTTAACCTGAGCCAGTAGCTATTTATTCTGCATATTTGCAGTCACCAGAGGATGCACTAGAGGATCTTAATCTTATGCAAATCTTTTTAATAGGTGACTGTCTCTTTTTTCAATCTGTCTTTTAAAATAAATATTCTTTTAGCCTCAAATCTGGTCTACTTGCAACTGATTATGTTTGATCCAAGATGGGAAGATACTTCTCTCTTAAAGGCGAGGCAAGCAGAGATGAGACATTTTGTTCCTGATATCAGAGGATTTCTCCCATGGAAATCTCATGAAATGTGGTAATGAAAATGGGACTGGAAAGGCCTATGTCAGGAAATACAGGCATAGCAAGTACTGGACAGCCTGGCAGGATCACCTGGATATCAGCTGCTTCCTTGGGGACACAGGAATGCACTGGAGCATTTGGAAAGTCAACCAGGAGACCAGATAGCCCGCAAGAAGCTTTACCACAATGGCAGCATGCACAAAGCTCAGGGCATCCCATGCAGAGTGGCTAGGGAGGGTCAGGGCTCACTGAAGCATCTCAGAGCTTTAATTTTTCTATGCACAGTGGAGCTGGGATATGAGCAGGACAGGCCTGCAGCAGGCTGCCCAACAGCTCAGAGTCAGTCATCTTTCATTTCAGCAAAAGCAAATTTAGCTGTAGAGACATTTGCAATGTCTTTAATTAACACACCCAACTCCTGGCACAGCGGGAGTGCTCCATGCCAACCAGGGTGTCTGTCTCACCGCATCACCACAGCAGCTCGGCTGTCCTGACCCTCAGGCACAGTGACACTGCCTTAGGCTGGAGGCTTTCGGATTTAGAGACAAAAACTGCTTTTTGGCTCTGGAGGAAAAACAAAAATATCCCAGACATTCCACTGGATCACTGAGCAAATACCGTGAACTGCACTCAAGCAACGCTTGCTTAACTGAGACCCAACAAACTGACTCAGTTAAGGAAAAAGGCTGCACAGATTCCCTCTGCCTGTCACTGCTTCCTCGCCCACACTGCCCACCATCCAGCCAAAGGCTTCATAGCACAAACACAAGGGTTTTTGCAGGAACCATGCGGCTCCTTAGCACACAAAAATACTCAGTAAAAGCAGTAATGTGGCTTACGCAAATATGTGCAGACCTGTTTTATTTTGAAGATGAAATTCAGAGCAAGAACAGACTGAGCTGGGCAACAGTGTAATGGAATATAGCCATTGAATCTGACAGTTGCCCTCCAGTTTAGGAAGGATAAAAAAAAAATAATAAAAAAATCAGTAGTTAATGTCTGATGTATTCTGAGGAATCAAAGAATGGCTCCAGAAAAGGCTGAAACTGTCAGCACCTCTTCAGCAGTTAAGTCAACAGCCAGCATCTGACTCCTTTAGTGGGAACAAAGCTGAACCCAAGCCTTAAAACAATGCTAAAATTCCTCCTCAAAAATAAAAATAATAAACAAGCTCAGCAAGAAATGCATTCAAGTCTTTACATCTACAGAACTCCTTTGGAAAAACAACTGCAGGACAGCAGCTGCTCCTTCCCTCCCTTCCTTTGTCCATCCATCTGTCCCTACAGCCACGCTCACAGCAGTCCTTCACAGGTGCCTTTATTTTCCCATGTGTTTCTCAGCTGTGACCAGGCAGCAGATCCTGCCTTAACTCAGTCCCAGGAAGCGTTCACCACACAAACAAGGTGTAAAGTGATAGCTTGGGGCAGTAACTTCAGACATAACTCAATTTTCCAACTAAATTCCTCTAAAGGGCACACCACACCTCTGGTTATTTTTAAGTCATCATTACTCTTCCAGGTTTTACAGACTCTGTGCTTCCAGGTAGATGTAGCAGGTGAAGGAGGAGTGGGGCACTGTAAAAAGTCCTTTTCTTGAAAAATACTCATACCCAGTAAAAAGAAAAATATATTTCCAATTTCACTGCTGCTTCCGAGTTAGCTTAGGAATGCCCGCTAACATGGCAGCAGGCGGAGCAGATGAGTTACTGTGGTCCAGAGTGGGTGTCCCAACATCCAGTCCCACATCTGCCTCAGACATAGGGCTTTTCTGAAGGAGGGCAGAGCTCACCCACAAAGGATCTCTAGTTCCTCAGGCAGTGAGCAGAACAAACACTCCAGAGACCGCACATAACAGACATCAAGCATAGGGCACATCTCTGGGATCCTGTCCCAGCTCTGAGTGAAACACCCAAGAACACACAGACATCCCAGAGCCCCTCTTCCTAGCCAAATAAACCCCCAGTCCTCCTAGAGCAGAGCTCTGCCAAGCCTTCCACTGACACCACTTGGGGAGGGGAGCAGAAGACAAAAACTTCTGCGGACTGCCAACAAGAGCAGAACCCTGCTTGCACCTTGTGACCAGCCCCATCCATCACTCACACCCAACCCATACAGCCATGGGGAGTCAGGGAAAAACATTGGCATTTGGTAAGTTTAAGATTTAACAAATAAATATACTGGAAGAGAAAAAAAAAAAATCTCCCTTTGAGGGGTTAATGTATAAGCTCTGAGAGAAACAAAAGCAAACGAGAAATAGCCCGATGGCTTCACAGGCCAAATAGCCAGGGCATGATAAGTAAGAGCAACCAGAGCTAACCCTCAGAAACGCAACCCAGAGAAATGCAACAAGCCAAGCTTTTCACCTTTCGTTACATCAAGCTGCTGCTCAACAAGCCTCTTTATAAACTACCCTGAGTATTAAACTACTGTCCTCACCTAGACCTAAGAGCATCTAACTTATATCCAGCAACCAGGAGTCTCTGCCTAATTGGCAAAACGTTAACCAAGCCCAAACACAACTGCAGCAAGAGCCAGCTCTGTTCCATGCAACCTCCCATTAGCAACAAAAGGATTGCCTCTTGCATTTCATTATCCACTGGACAGGAAGCTCATTTTGTGGTTTGGCTTGAGGGGATGAGTCTGAAATGAAATCAAGTGGAACTGGCAAACTGCAGCTAGCTTGTAGTCAGAGAAACTTGGGTCCTGGTGTGAGTGAAAGATTTATGCTGCACTATTTAAAACTCAAGAAATCAATTTAATCCTAGCAGTGATTTACAAGTGTTGTAGTGCAAGACATAACTGAATGAGCAAATACATTTATCATACACAATCTCAGTGGGGCTGCTGGACACCCTACTATACAAGCTGATGATTACTTTTATTCCCAAGTATTTTCTTTATGTTGCTGTTTAGATCACTTTTCTCTTTTGTCTGCTTTTATTGCCTCACATAACTTCCTTTCTTTGTGCCCTGTTACCACTGGGTTGAAATTAATTCTTGGACAAGCCAGACATTTACCATTGTCCCTCAGAAGTCTTCCAGTGTGAGGAGAGATGTGGAGATAGCCAGGGAAATAAGAAAACCAATACACTGCAGTCACTACTCTCAATTACTTGGAGTTTCCTTCACACAAAGTCCTTCCAAAACCTCTCTTCTGCCACCTCAGAACCCTCACTTTGAGAATCCCTTCTGGCAGAACATGCAATGCTGAGACTGGTTTATGTTTGCATGATCATGGTCTCCCCCAAAGAGACATCGACCTTCATGTTTATGTTCAAATTACACCCAAGCCTTTTTTCCCCTATACATTCTTTATTTACATGAGGTTGAAACTGAGCATGGAAATCTGATTAAGCAACTCATCAGGTTTGAGAAAGCTTTTTGGTGCTGGGCTCTTCACAGCTGTTCTATTGTAGCAGAGGGAAGGAGCCCATGGGCAGAGGCAGGGAGCAGGCTTTTTGCTTTTACTTTGTTCCCCTTCCTTTCCAACTCACAGAAGGCTCACTTTGGCACCAGTCCTACAAAAACTTCAATTGTAGTTAATGGAGCATGCAAAGAGCAAGTACGGGAATGACTATATAACTTGGGCCACTATTTCCACCAAGGCATGTGCATTTTATATGCATTTTAAGACTCTGGACACCAAAGTATGCCCAAAAAGCCACGCAGTGCATGTTTTTCAGGATCTTTCATGGCTAAGAGATCTGTTCTCAAGGTTGCCTTCTTTGAGCATTCCCCATAGATCCTCCCATTTCCCCTTTAGTTCTTCCTTTCAAAAGAAGACGCCAAGTAATAAAACTGAACAAAGCCAGTGTTTCTAAGACATTCAGTTCTGGAGACCAAACATCTCAACTGCAATTGCTTCCTGGCACAACTTGACAACACCTGAAATTGAGAGCATAAGGGAAGGAAGCCAGCTTCAGGGACCACTAAAGATCACTACAAATTGAGTTTGTATTCCAAGAGAAGTGTCAGGCCTACATCACAGGAAGAACAGAAGAAAAATAATGACAACTAAACCATTTAAGTTCTTCCTCCCCCTGAGTGCTGTAAAACTAGTAACAGCCAAAAAAAAAAGAAAAAATTATGAAACAAACCACAGATACAAGAGACTCCCAGAAACGGCAGCACTTACTCCTGCTATCCACACATGGCAAATGAAACGCATTCCCTGAAGTGAACAGGGGAACAGAAACATCACCCTCCTTATAACATACTCCTATTAACATAGTCATTAGTTTTACATCTCCTTCATGCATCACTATGTGAAATGAGTTCCATGACTTGGCAAAACCCTTAGAGATTTTTTCTACCTCTCCCAGGTTTTACCATCTCCAGGAAAAGTCTTATTTGAAGACTGGAGAAGAAATAGAGTGCCTACACTAGGATGGAGCTCTTACACTGCAGCCATGAAAAACAGACCTTGTATATTTCAACTTAATAAAAAGCACTAAATACATTATTAAAAAGAAAATAAGCAGCTCTTCTTATTACTAAATGAGCCCTTAGATAAATATGCCTGAATTATCATTTAAGTTTGTTTGTGTTACCAAATTCTGGATCAGGGCCACAGCAACACAGGCTTTGCACAGCCAGAAAGAATACAAAGTCACTGCCTCTAAGGTTTATGACACTATATTACAATTTAACCAGAAATTTCCCTCTCAACAATGCGACAGTATGTTAGCAGACTAAACAAAATATTTTAAAAGAATAAATATATCCCATAGAGTATAATGATGGAAGACAATGGTGCCATACAGTTTTTAATTCATTTCCAAAGCCATGATTCTCAGTGCCTCCAAGGCCCTGTTTTCACAGTGGATTTAGTACTTGCCTGTGACTTCAATACAATCACTTTCCATTTGGATAATGTCTTTCCAACCAGTAGGGAAAGATCTGAAAGTGATTCTTAGTCTGCATAAGCATCCAGTAAATTGGGTATTCATGCAGGCTACCTGAGCACAGAGAGGTTGGTCTCCTGGCAATTTCTCCAGAAACTGCAGAGATCTTTCCCAGTGACACAGAGGGAGCCTCCCTCCTTTTCTGACTAATTAATCACAGCATCACCTTTTCTCTTGGCATGTATTTCAGCTCTAAGGTGACAAGCCTACATAGCAGCCAGAAAACAGTCCTTAACTACCTGGAGCAAAACCTGAGACATGGAGACTTCTACAGTGCTACATTTAGCTAAGATGAAAGGAAAGATCTAAGCCTTGGTTTGGACAGCCGGGAAGATGGCACTCCAGAGTGGAGGACCGTCTGGAGGAAAGAAGGGGAGGGGGGCAAAGGTCTTCTTCACTGGGGACAGCTCTGCTTATCACTGCTGCAAGTTAGATCATCTACTACAGCAGCTTGTCCTCAGATAGCTGCAGGTCAGACACAATCACTACTCATACCAGTTGTACAGCAAACTCCTAGGAGCTCCCTTCATATCCATAGTTCATCTCTCCAGTATTACAGAGGCCATGGCTTTTACAAAAGGCAGAAAGTAAATTTTCATAGTTTTTACTGGCCCTGAAGTTAATTTTGCAAAGACAAAATCTATAGTTATAACCCTACTGTTGATCTGCTTAACAAAGGACAAATTGGTGCAAATTTTAGGGATCAAAGAAAAGAAGGAAACTATTTACAATGGAAATATATAAACCCTTCATTGTTTTTTTGCTATACCCGTTGTCTTCATGCAACGGTAAATGCCTGCAATTAAAAATAATAATATTATAAAAAGGATGCAGTCTTGCAGCTCTTGACCAACCAAAACTCCCATCTGGATTTAAAAAATTGCTCCAATTTATATTTGCAGAGGACTTCTGTATATTTGTGGATAGTAAGAAAGCAAGAATATGAAGATACAGTAGCAAAACACAACGGTGATATCAACAATGATCCAGAGCAACTGCTGAACCTCCAGACCACCACATTCATCTGTTTTCTATAGCCTATGTTGCTTTAGGAGAAGTCACAATAAAAGTAATACAACAGCAGCTCCACTCATTTCTATTTTCTGTCTTCCTCTTTGTAGCCTGGCAGTTGCTAAGACTTCATGGCCAAGCTGGGAGCAGAAAGCCTACCAGGTGCATTGCCACTGAAGCTCACACACCTTTACTTCAGTTACTGCTTGGCCTACCCAGGAACAGAGGGTCAGTTCTGGATAAAGTAACACTAACTCTGAAATTGCTCTTCAGCATAACAGAATACAGCTTCCTAAAGCAAAGGACACTACAGGCTGCCTGTGACATTGTCTCTAAGCAAAATACACCCATCCTACGAAACACAGACCATAGTAATAAGCTCAATGAGGTCTCACAGCCCACAAGTTAATATATTGCAAACTGCAATATATATCTGGTAAAAACCTCAGACGCCTTATGATGGCTTTCTATATAAACAAGTACTCAAACATTTTTCCATTAACAAGGTGTTTCAGAGCTCTGTAACAAGTAAATACTTTGTCTTAGCCATTTATCATCATCCTACACTTAGAATTTTCCATATAGTTATTAAAATTATTTATTAGAATAAGCAGATCTTTTTAAGAGCTTAATAGTTCCTGATCATTTCAAACTAAGAGTTCCAACCAACACATAATACATTATCCTGCATTTTGTGCTATCAGACTGAAAGGGAAGAATAAAGAAGCAGGGTATGAACTGACAAAGCAATGGCCAAGACTGGAATAAACTGCCCACGGGGCAAGGTTCCTCTTCCCCAAACAGCAGGAACCAAATATTTTCAGGCATTTCAAGAAAGCCCATGGGTTTAGTTTTTCTCTCTTTGCTTTGAGATATTGACAGAGAGATTTTCAAAAGAGCACAGACAGCAACACGTATCAAGCATTTTAAGACAAGCTGACCACTCCTTCAGTACCTAGAAACACAGACAGAAATTTGGCAAGAGACATCATTGTGTGCATTAACAAATGAGGAATTACTCTCTTTTAAAATTCTGTAGCTTTCCCCATCTAGGCTGAAGCAAGTTAAAACATCCCTGTTTCAAGGGACTGTGATACAACACTGGTGCACAACATAGGTCTAAGTCTCTCATAACAGTTCCATTTCCTATCAAAATTGTTATTTTAGTTAAATACTTTTAAATAGAAAACAACATATATTTTAGGTTTGATTATGCATGAGCTTAAATTTGACAACACAATAGAGAGAAAACAGCATTTTGGGTAATAGAATTTACTTTAGAATTATTTCATGCTTGAAATGCAGATATTTACAGTAAGAGCACACATTATCTTATTTGCCCCCTACCATCTGTCTCTAGCCTTCCATTCTTTTCCTCTGCTGCCTCTTCATCAAAAAAAGTTGGTATCTCTTTCACCAAGTAGAAGATTCTTTAATTGTAGTGCAAACCCACAAACAGCATTAAAGTTCAAGCCATGTTTGCAAAACTCAAATCTGAATAGGCCAACCTAGCTATTCCTGTGAGGGAATTTTATTTACAGAAAAATATCTTGCTTCTGCAAGAAATTTACTTAAAAAAAAAAATTAAAAAAAAAAACAACAAAACACACCAAAAAAACTGGGAAAGAAGAAAGAAAGAAAGAAAAAAAAGTGTTTCTTACTCCAGGCAAGGGCAGCAAGCACATTATACTTCTTTGGAAGATCTTGTTTACCTTTTCTTTCACAAGGAGAAAAAGAGGTTAGTCCCCATCTGAAAAAGGAGCACTATAGCAGGCAATATGGATTATAATTTGTCTTCATGCTTTGTCATTAGCAAGGAAAGATTTTTATTTTCATTTAAAAAACATAAATACAAAACAACTACATCTCCCTTCTCACAAAAGCACCAAAGAGACATTATAAAAATCTCCACATTTAAAATAGCCGCAGCAAGAACAAGGCAGTCCCTCCCATGGCAGCAAAATCACACAATATGCACTAGTGAACTAGAGCACAGCCCTTCTGGGGATGAACTCGCTACCACCCAGAAATGGCATTAATACATCATATTGTAATGCCTGTCACAGCCTTAGGGTCCTAAGATCCAAAATCGTTCATCTGTGCATATAGACAGCTTCCTATCTGCATGCATAAAGTGACACTATGCTAACAGGATATAATATACATATATATGTACTACAAAATAATTCCATTGAATTATTTATAACACCTTTCTTCTCAAAGAAGCATTTAGCAAGATCTATCATTAAAATACAAACAGCAGCTGTCTACACATCCCTGAATACCCTAAATCCAGAGTTTGTAAGAGGAGGTGATGAATAGCTGTTACTGAGGGAAACTGCAAGGGCAATTTATAAGGGAGCAGTGTAACTAATGGAAACAGAAATCAGGCTCTAGCAGCCATTCTTAGAGTGCTACCCTTGTTAAAAAAAGACAGTTTTTTAATCATTGCAGTGCTTGAGACACTGTTCTCAGCCACAGCACAGTGTCGCCAGGAGTGGTGTCTCCCAACAGCATGAGGGAGCACTGCCTTTACACCACCACATCTGCTACACTCCCACTCACTTTGCAGAGCAGATTCTGCTCCATAAACACCCAAGGATCAGCAAATGCAAAAGAGAGGTATTCATGAAGCAAGGTGACTTCACTACTTCCTTGCATCTACCTTTTCTCCTGCCTGCAATTTGCCCTGATGCCTTTCTTCGCTCCTGGGAAAGTTTAATCCTGACAATGGGCAAGTGCCCCACCCAGCACTGCCCACATCGGCTGGGTGATGGAAATAGGTGTGAGCTTCATCTGCTCTGGACAGAGCCCAGACAGAGTGTGGAAGCTATGAAAACCACAGGAAGTGGGACTTTTTACATGGAAGACTGGAAATGTGTGGAACAGGGAAAGAGCCATGACACAACCCTGAAAAAGCTACTGCTGGGTATGCAGCTGTTTCTAGAGCGGATCATCAGAGCATACCCTTCACAGGGAAGTGTATGGATGTCCCTAGAGGATCCATAAGGATATTCCTAGGCTCCTTGTAGCCACTCAAATGGAGTTAATCTGATCATAAATCAATGATTAGAACGAACATTGACAGACTTACCCAAAGATTTTTAATTTAAGATATTGGATAGAAACTTTAGAAGGTGAACAGAAAAAATTCCATGGAGTGGTCCAAAGAAAGCAGATCTCAGGGGCGGGTCTACACTGTAGAGGATACCATCCAGAAAGGCTAATAAAAACAGAGAAGCTGTGAGATCCCAGCAGAACTGCCACCTGTTTTCTCCTGGAGGTGGTCCAAGAAGATGACGGCACGGTACCACAGGCCAAAGCAAAATCTACTCTCCATTATATAAGGCTGCTGAACTTTGGAAAAATACATAACCAGCATGATTAGGTTTAGCAAGCAAGAACTTGAAAGCAGGCAAAAAACACTTCAGTTACTACTTTTAGACTGGGTTTGGACTTGCATTACAAACTGTCTGGGTGAGATCAAGGAACCAAATATTTATCTTTGATGTAGAGCACAAACTGCTCTTGAGCTTCTTTTTAAAAGGCAAATGGCCTTTTCCTTTTAGGCAAAGGAGGCATAAAGTCCTTCACACTTTCCAACAAACACTTAAGACTCTCACAATACACAATGTCAAGCATAATAACCAAGATCTTGATTTGAACTAATTAAATCATGGATGTAATAGCAAGAACAGGTTTCATCTTGCTCGTGTTCTCCAATTCCAGCAACTAAACTGCCATATTCAGGCATCTACTACTTAAAGGAAAATAAACACACACAAACACACCATAAAAGAACAGAACAGAAATTTATATCCAAGGGTGCCCTGCAAGTGTGGGAAAGGAGATAAAGCTCCAGGCTTTGCCAGGTGGCAAAATCATCATCTTAGGCCTGGAAAAATTCTGCAAAAATCGACAAAAGACTGACACAAATTCTTCCCCATAGATGGAGAAAGCCACACACAGAAGCTTTCATAACACTTAAAGACCTTGACATAGGCATGTGAACAGTCAGCCTCCTTGTTCACTATGTAACCTGTTAGGTAACACAAACTCTTGTAACCCCAGTTTCTTCCACTCCATATTCACTTTTCAGCAGATGATTCTCAGATGAGCAAAGCTGTAATCACACCTGAAGGAAATTATCACATGCATAGCCCTGCCAGAAAAATCAAACACCACCTGCTCTGAAAACCCACTAATTCTTGGTTAAAAAATTATCACTCTTTTCTAACAAATGGATCAAGTTAAGTTACTAGAAATATTATTTTTTTTTTAATTAAAAAGGCTAGACTAGTGGCCAGCTCCTTGATAGCAAAGCAACAGATTACAGGAACTCACCAAGGTCACAGAACAAAAATTACCTTGGGCTTTCCAGCACTGTGTGTCAGCCCATGTGTCAGTATTTACTGGGTGTTTTGGCAGCAGAACATAGGAGTTCTCTTCCCCACTCCCCTCAGAGTGACTTCATGCAAAAGGGTGAAAAGAAAATGTGATTTTGTCACCCTTGAACAAGAAAAGGTGTAAAAGCTGCTTAGGATACCTGAGCCAGGGGGAAAACCAAGGGCAGAGCTGAGGGTCCTGATAACATGAGGTTAACTCCTGCTAGCAAACACCACAGAGGAAAAACAAACAGTCCTCTGCTCAGCAACAACAGTAGTAATACTTTTCCAAAAACCTCATGATATGGTCTTGTTTGAATTATCATAAGCAAGAAAAGTTAGCCAGTACAACCCGAAGCAACTGCAAAGCCCTGGCTCTGGTTCATGGCTTGAATACCAAGTTGTCGTAAGGGCGTCTATCTTAAGAATTTCATACTGCCCAAAGTTACTTCTAGTCATTGCCTAAGAAGAAGGTTGTTTGGACTTTGACCTCCTCTATGCTAAATCACCAGCATTTGTGAAATGGAAATTTTGTGAAAATATGATTTTAACCTCCAGTACAGAACACAGAAAGCAGAAATGTGGTGTCCAGCACAGTCTCTTGTGCACTGATGTCTGTCATTTGAAGCAAACACCACTTTTTAATGATGAAGCGTTTTTGAGGTCTAATCCTTCACCTCCTTCAGCTGCACAGTCCACAGCAACTCACATTAAAGGACTTAGACTGAAATGCAAATCTGAAAAGCTCACAGAGACCTCACAAAAAAGCTAAAAAAGGCTTCAGAAACTGTTTTCAGCGCAGAAATCTGTGTTTAGCGCATATAGTTAGATAACTGGTACACCAGGTTTATCCACAATGTGGTAGTACATCAATGTCACATAGGAAAATGTGGGATTATGACTGCATCTCCCATAACAGATGAGAGCTATGTCATGGTGCCATATGGTGAAGAAGAACCAGGATCCAAGATAAATACACTGTGCTTGTCCCAGTTGTAGCAGAGGCACCATTGTAACAGCTGTGTTGCACTAAAACCAAAACAGAAGGGGATCAAAATCCATTCTGCTGGCTTATAAAGTCTTCTGGCATGATCAAGCCTATTAGGGAGGAAAGTTCATGAGCATATATGATGACAACACACTTGCTTGGACAAGCTAGATTAGTAGTTAAGTGCAGAGAAGTTATTGTGTGAGGCATGTGTGATTTCTCTAGGCTGAAAAAAGAGAAGGAAGGGAAAAGGATATTGTACACTAAGAGCAACTAACAGCATCTGGAAATCCCAAGAGGTCAGATAGAGTGCTTACCTTCACCGTCGCACTAGTACAGCTGTAGCATGAGTAGCCCCTCCTTCCCAGCTCCCAGTCATGTCCCACAAAACATTTCTAACCACACTGGGCTGGCCTGTTGGGGAGGATGGTGCAGGTGTGGAGCACCACCCCAGGCAGATATGGCAGCAGACAGCCTAAACCTGACCACCCTCCCTAGCACTCCACGCTGCTCCCGTCTTCACCCAAACTAGACTGGAGTAAGAGTGGCCCTGTACCTGGAAACCTTGGGTGGTGAGCAAGGTGCTCACCCAGACACCAAGAGATGGAGTTCAGGCATTGTTGTCCAGTCTCCTACTACCAGCTAGCAGAGCTCCTCAGTCACTGGGACATAGGCTGGAGCAGCATCTGCTCCTTCGGAGATGCTGCTAGGGTCTGAGCATCTCTACCAGACTGGGACAGGGAATCACATCTTTCGTTTGCTTGTCTGTCTGTAAACAAATAAATCCAGAGTGATCAAACTATGCAACTTTTCAGCATTTTATAATCCATTTATGTAAATGCTAAAATGTAAATGTATATTCCTGTTGCATAACTATCAGACACCACCAAACAAAACTCCTGATAAAGTGAATGAGTACACCAGGTTACTTGGACAGAGTACTAACAGTTCCCAAATGTTTGGCTTAACTTCCTGAATGCCTGTTTCAATCCCTAAATCATCACTGGAAATCAGGTTCAAGAACAGAAACTCAAGACAAATTAGTCATACATTTTCCCATGACAGTCCATTGCTACTTAGAAGGAAAATATAAAGTGTTTTCTTCATTTATTAAGATAAAAATGAAGAATGGCTTCCCATCTTAAGCCTTTAAAAGATAAACTATTTCTGCTGCACTGCTGTTAAACCTGTTTTATAGTTCTATTACCCTTCAAAAAGGAATATCGCACTTCTAAAATGATTCTAAATGATTCTAAATTCTAAAATTAAGGATGCAGCTCACAATGCAATACAAATCCCTTATAAAATATTATAACTTCACTGATAATGTTTAATTTTAACTCAATTAAGTAATAGTGTCCAGGGCAAAAAGCCTAAAAATTATTTGCCTTCTTAGCAACTTGAATACAAACCAGAAAGCACAGGAAGATTTTGTTCTTGAAGTGTTTTCATACCAATCTCTAGAGTACACAATGTCACAAGAACACAGCCCCCATGGGTACCCATATACAGTACAAAGACACTTATGCAATGAACTCATACAACTTGAAAGGATATTTCTGAAAATATCAAGTGAACAGAAAATACAATTGGTATTTGCAGTCAAAAAAAAATATTGTAAGAAAAAAAATTCTGAAACTCTGACAGGTTTTGGCAAAGAGGTCAATGAAATTGATGTTTTATTTGAATTGTGCTTGATTAAAAAAACAAATCTTGGGCAAACTACCAGGAGGTTCTGGTCCTATAGGTACAATACAATCTCAAAGTTTCAAAATGAATCTTGGAAGCCACACTAAAGCTGGATACAAAAAATAGCACTGCCCAAACTGCAATTGGTTATATCCAGCAATGGATGCAGCATCTTGAACATCTGCCACCAACACTAACATTCTTTGTAACAGCACCTTCTGGGAAACAAATATTCTAGCAACCCAACTAAATATAATTTTCAATGGACAGGTTTAAACTTCAATCCATCTTTGGCAACCAGCTATCTTTTACAATTCCTCCTACTATTTTTCTGGAGCAAAAATGATGGAAAGATGTTGGTTTATTTTTGTTGCTCCTTGACAGCTAATCAAATTTGTTATCTATATTGTATTGGGATAATGAAATGTCAAAATGGATATCATAAAAACATTTCTGAAGATAGTAATTTAACCTTCAGCAATTTGATTCAGTGGTGTCTACACACTCGCAAATAATTATATTTTAGATCCTTGCAACTTGATGGCAGAAATAGACCCTTCCCCTTTTAGATTGCTGAGTCTGGACTGCCACTTGGTGGTCAAATACAAACACTCTTGAAGTAGACACCTACCTAATGGCAGTGAAGCAGTATCATAGACTCCACAGTTTTGGACACACTGGATTTGGAAACAATCATTCTGCAGTTGCTTATATGACAGCCTAATACAATAAGAAACATTCCTCATGTGAACACTGGTCATGGGACTCTGGTGACAAACTCACCCCCAGTGAATTGTAGAACCTCCAACCTTAAAAGCTGAATCTCTCACCTCTTGTGCAAAAAAAAGCAGCTCCACAGACAGGCTGTAACAAACGTGTCCTCTGTGCATCGAGCACAGAGAGAGACCTATAACCCATCCTCACCAGTGGGTAACTTTGGATCTTGTAGCACTGGGATTCTTCATTTATTTATTTGCTTTAACCTAAATGATCAGTTTCTTCACATAAGCCTACATGCCTATCTTAAACAGAGAAAGAATCAGAAACTAAGATGGGGCCAGACAACAGCAGCTTGTAAAGCCATGAGGATCTCATTATAGAATGGTTATCACTTGTACGCTACATCACAAGAGAATAAATTACTACTTATTTATTTGCAGTACCTCGTAACTCCAAGCCAGAACTGAACTTGCATCACTCTGATCCAGTCAGTCTCAAGGGCAAAGCCCACCATCTGAAAACCTCTGCTTTCTCTCACTCAGCTGCCTCCCAGACACTGAGACACAACAGGGGGTCTTGTGTTCTTACTTGGTTCTTTACAGGAGCAGCAGACACCAGCAGCAGTGCTCACATTCAGCACAGGTATCACACAGCAGGCAGGTAGTAAAGATAGGGAAAATTAGTTTATGCATGACCCACATATTTGATCCTTCAGAGAATACGGAAAAATTTCAAGTAACACTATGAAAAATTGATAACTCCCTTACAATCACCTGAGCTAGTTGCACTATTCCCTTTCCTCTTGAATAGTACAATATATGGGAATGGAGAGTAGAAGCGAGTACCTTGGATGAAGAATTTTAACTACAGAAGTAAGATTTAATTGTATCAGTCTCAAACATGTATTATTATCAGTATTTTTACTATGAACTTTCTAAAATGCTGGCCAGCCTCCCAGAATGTTTATACTTCTTGTTTTCTCTTAAGGGTAAATGGCTCATGGTAACATTTAACAAATCTAATCAGAATGCACTTTTATGATAAACATTACTACCTGAACAAATCCCAATCAGATCAAATTATCTGAATATTCAGCCTTCTTCAGTAACCCATTCACATCAGTTTAAAAAGATTAAAAAATATCATCTTATAACAACTTTATGTCAGACCATAAACAACTGTCAAATACAACACAAGGCAGGAAAAGACAACAAATTCTTAATTCAACAAGACATTAACTCATCCTGCATCAATCCCCACCACTAGGCAAAGTTACTGCCCTGACATGACTGTTACACATGCATCAATCTAAAGGAACAAGAAGCTGCATGCAAAGCCAGAAATTGCTGCATGGAATACTTGTACCCATGTGAGAAAACCTCAGAGGCTCAGGACTTACTGGAAAGAATGTTTTACACCATTCACTCCAGTTCAGCCAGGGATGAGGGAAATATTTACAGTGACGCAAAGATCACTACAACTGTGCCTAAACTGTGGCAGCACAAATGTCTCTATTTTAAAAAAGAAAGGGGGTGAGGGAGAAGGTGGAAATGGAAGTGGAAAAAGGTAAAGGCATCAGAAAAAAAACACATGACTTTCATAAGAAATCTGGGAGCTTATCGTTCCCTATGATTTCATTGAACGAGGGGCCACGAGAAGCAGCTCTGAAATGCAGAAGGCTTTGAAGCATCATTTTCTTCTAACCAGAAAGTTAGATGCAAACAGTGACAGTGTACTGAAACTATATTGTCCTTCCACAGCGGAGGTGGTAGCAGAGCCCTGAAAGATGCCAACATTTCCACCAAATCAGCTACAAAGCCATCATCTGGTTTTGCCCTTGAAGATATCAAAAGCAGTATATTCCAAATACTACCTGTGTCCTAATAAAAAATGTGGTCCAACCAGTGAACATCTGCAGACAGATGCATCCTTTGTTATTCCAGCACTTGAAAATGATGAAGGAAAAGAACACGATCTGCTGAGAGCAGGTGAGCGACACACCCAAGATGCCACATGTGCCACAACCACATTTCAGGAAGGCTCGGGTCCAACCAGTTTCATTCTTGAGGAGGGCAGCGGTGGGCTGGGACAAGCCATGAAGCCCACTACCACAGAGACACAAAGCTGGTCAAGTGCCCAATGAGCTGAGCTCACCAGCTCCTTATGCTTTTCATACAACATCAGTGAGGCGCTTAAGCACAGGAAAACACAGGAACCTACCACATGCTCGTTGTATAATAGGAAACATTTACTTTTATGAATCATTACAAACAGAAGGCTCTTGAAAGAGCTTATTCTCCAACAGGACGGCTTAAATATTTACATTCTGCAGGGCTGATGAGCAGCAAGAAGTGTTTACTGCCAAGGCTGCTCTGACCATGCTAGATGGAGAGCTTGCACACAGCACAAGGCTGCACTGCATCTCTCAGAGCAGGAACTCAGCTTTGGAAAACAGGATGCCAGGGTCCAGCTTTTGCCTAAACTGACCCTCACATTCACTTGCAAATAAGCCACCTGTATTTTTATCCCCCAGGACACAGCTCAGCCACCATCTCAAATGCCTTTGAGCAGCCCTGACTGAGGACTAGATGCAACTCTGGCCTCCACATCACAGCCTTCTAGTGAAACAGTTCACTGCAACAGATCGATCTCAAGGGGGGCGGGGGTGTCCCGTTTTGTCGGAGTTTTTTTCCCCTACAGGAACTGAAGTTGGCTGTCAAAAGGAGCTGCTAATACAGCCTTTCTTTTTCTCCCAAATGCAATTACTATATTGGTAAGCAAGAAAATAGGGAAGGAATGAAATAGGGTCTTTTGAATCCTTTTGAGTCATTTCTGTAACACGACTGAAGCTTTTACTAATTGTGAATTTGCACAATGCCCATTCACCAGTCCATTTTTTAGCTTTCCATTCAGAGAGAGAAGCAGGCACTTACCAAAAGCAAACAAAAATCCTGAAAATTCACAATAGGTGGTTCCTATTCTGAGACAGCTCTAGTTTATCATGTTTTTTTCTTTACTGCTATTTACTGACTCATATCATGCAACTCCTTCCCCACTCCTGATGTCCGCTGCTGCAGTCCCCTCTAGAGAGATAGTACTCGGATGCCTGAAGAAAAGTCAGAGAGTAAGATAACTACCAAAAAAAAAAAAAAAATCACAGGAGTCATAATTTCTCTAGTCTGCATTGAAACAGATACAACCTCCATTGCCAAGATTAGCTCCTAGAGTACAATATAGGGGGAGATGGACAGATCTCCTTACATGGAATGATAGGATGGAATCTTTCCATCAGATATATATGCAGACACATACGAAATAACTTCTCTGAAATCAGCTGAATTACTTTGGATTCACAGCCAGAAATTAAGGTCTTAAACGAACTTGCTCTTGTGACTTGGCAGCTGGAAAATCCGACTGATTGTCAGAGAGAAGGTGCAATTTCTTTTGGGATAAAGCCGAGAACTGTAGGCAGAAAAACAAAACCAGATGTTACCATGGCATAAAGACCCACTAGTTACTAACTAATTTCATGCACGATAACCTGTTAAACTAAAGTTGTAGCTGTCACAAATGGTCTTATACCTATTTCATCATTGCAGGTTATTTGATTCACCATGGCTAAATATGAGCCATACTGTAATTACTGAACAAAGAAGCCCAGTTTTTCACTTCCATACATTCCCTAAAATATGCAGAGCAGTCCTAAACATTTTGGTATCAGCTGTTTTATATCATAGCAACTAATATAGCTGCCTCCTGCTCTCAAACCTTAAAGTGATAAATCTGTTTCCACAAATGTGTATTATCTCACTGCTGGTCAACACCCGTGACAGCACAGGTAAGTGAAGATGTTTTATACAGTACATAAAATGGGAAATCAGAGAGTCATCTTGTGGAAATCAATAAAAACCACATGATTTCACAACAAGGCCTGAAGAGATACTTCAGGGATTTCCCTGGAGAGCTATGGCTAAGAATTTAAAAACTGAGGATATTGTAAAACCAACACTAGGGCGTTTCCAAGTGGGCAGATGACTTAATTTAGGCTACAACATTGCTATGACTCAGCAAAACATGTGTTATAGCTGAATAACAATTGAAACTCCTTTTGAAATCAGCATGGCTCATGCTCTGACCAGTTCTGCACAGCTTTTGACACCCAGCCAAGAAAACTGCTATGAGCACATCGCATCCTCCCCTCCTGCCCACAGGCACCCACCTTGCGGCCCTGAACCCGTGTACCTCACTGTTCTGCCCTTCTACAGACCTTTGTCCTGCTTATGCTAGCTGGATATCTGCAAATCTACCTACAAGGTACTCACTAGTGGATGGCAGTATGTTCACATCCTCTATGCTCCCCCTGCCATGTGCAAAGGAGCACAAGGGGACTTCCCAGGTGGCACTGTGCAGGAAAACTGGAAAGAGAGCTGCATACCAGCACCTGCATGCTGAAAGAAACACTGCACAAAGTAGTAGAAAATATTTTCCATGTGTTCTATCTTCCCCGTGAGACTGCAGAAGTTGCACCAAAAACCTCTGGCTCCAGCTGAGAGAAACTAACTGCATTCAATAGATAATGTCTTTATGAGAAATTGCACTGGAATGTATTCTGCCATGGGCTGTGGCTGAAGCAGCAGACTGCCAGCCTGTTCACAAACTTGATGAACTGCTAAAGGAAATGCATCATGGAGGTGAGCCCCAGGCTTCCCCCCCTCTTCTCCAAGGTAGTATGAAGCAGTGGGATGCTGGGACAAGTCAGTGTGTGAGGACCAGAGCCAGACCACATGCACTGAATTCCTGAAGCTCCAATCACATCTACTTCCTACACAATACTGGTGGGTCTGCCACAGAAATCTGCTGGGATTAAGATTCTTCATACGTTCTACTACCCAACATTTTAAAATCTAGCTTGGCTTGACTGAAGTTACCTACTTCCCCACTGCCTGCTTTGACTCCCTACACACAATATTGACTACACAGATGTAGATCTGGACAAAGAAAAAAGTGTACCCCTTCCTCCTCCAAGCACCAGTCAATGTTGTCTGTCCCAAACAGCCAGCTGAAGCTCTACCCACCTTCTCAGAGCTCTTGCCATGCAAAGCCTCCAACAGCCTAATTAAAGAATTCCCCAACTAAGTAGGAAAGCAATTTATCCTTGCAATTATCAGAATGCCTCGCAAATCTTCCAAGCACCCTTCAAACAGCACTGGATTTGCACTGACAGAAGGATTAATTGATTCCACTCTAGCAAAGGTAGAAAATTCAGGACACATTAGAATTAGACCGTGATTAACAGAGCTAAGCTGAGGTGCCCTCAGGAACACCCTTGGTCCTCCCTAGGTTCAGGCACAAAACCATCAATGCTTTAATGCTAAGCTGCTGCAGATGAGCTCCTTGAAGTGTAGGTCTTTCATCATGGATGCTTTATTTGATAATCATCAGTCCCTAATGTAAATAACATTACCATTTCAATTGATAAGCACCATTTAGTGTGCATCAGAAAAAAACTCTACTGGAAGAAGGGATTAGAGAACCAGCGGTTGACTCCAGAATGCTTTAAAGCTGTTCTCTGATTAATTTCATCTCCCAAAGCTCTATCATTTGCTTATTTCTATTGCCATAAACAACATTATTTTATCCATTAAGTGTTGTAAATTCGGGTAATTTTGGTAGCAGTTCTCCTTAGGTGAGGAACCCAAGCCCAGGGTTAAACAATGCTTTGTCAATTTTGTAACGTCATTAAAAAACAAAGAAAACATTGTGCTTGCCATGACTCTGATGTGAAATACATTTAAGTGAAGAAGTTTAGGCTCAGCTTGGGGCAAAATTAAAAACCCCACAAGGGACACAACCACATAGGAAAGCCAATTCAATGGGATTTGCAGAAATCATTATAGCAACCCAAGTAAAAAAAAAAAACAAAAACAAAAAAACATTGTTAACTTGCTGTAAGAATGGCTAAATTACAAAGACAACAGGAAAACATTATAGTCAAAACACGTAATCATGAAAGAATTTAGGATTTTTTTCTTTGAAACTGCTACAGCCCAGGCCCCTTAGTGGGTCTGTGCACAAAATTTCTATTGTCTTTGCAGATGACTTTAGTATGGAAGAATCACTAACTAGAGGACAACCCTAACAAACACAATCCTTTAATCAAAACCAGTTTGTTATTTTATGTACTGGTTATAAAGTACAAGGATATTTTCATAACAAATTTTACACCAAATTAGTCTTGGTGAAAGGAGGAGATAGACCAAACAAACCCAGAGTAAACCTGGTAATAGAAAATGGAAAGTGTTCATGCCATTGAAACAGGTTTAAAATGTTTATATATAAATACATATACACACATACACAAATGCATACATTTTTTTTCAAAAAGTCTTCAAAAGAAAGTATTACAAAAATTTTCTCAACCATGAGAACAGGAAAGGGCACCTAAAATTGTTATCAAAAGAAAAAGATTTCCTAGAAATATAAAATAATAAATAATTAAAAAAAAAACAGACAAACAAAAACCCAGCAACAACAACAGAAAAACCCAACACTTCAAAACTTCTTCCAGAATTCAGCTCATGTGCTAAATACTGCCATTTCCACTACTTTTCTTTTTCCTGAATCTGTTAGAAAGATAGGTAACCCAGGTAACTCTTTTGTAACCCAGTGAGCAAGAAAGCCACCTGGCCGTATGATATCAGAAACTATATACTGCTCTTCATTTTGAAATGCAGCATTAAAACAATAAATTGCCATGCCCTTACTGTGCACTGCAGAACACCTCCTCAGATCAACAGCCCCTCTGCAGCACTGCTGGCTGCAGCAGCCAGTGGGGCTGAGCATAGCTGTCTCTGCTTGTCACGAGCAAAAGTGTGACCCAAACAAGAGACCTGTCTGCCCCACCACTTCAAAGATCCCAGGAAGAAGTGTTCATCTCGGCCCATGCTGACAGTCAAGAGATTTGTGGCATGCTAGTTATCACAGTTTTGACTCTGTGGATGGGTTTTGATATTTTCTGAGACTAAGAGAGTGTTAAAATTAAATATTAATTACACTCAGTGTTTTGTTTAGGAACTGCTCCTTAAGTAAGAAAAAATTACAGTCAAACCAACCAAGGTTTATTAATTTGGATAGCTCAATAGCATCATTCCAGTGCTTTGGGATGAAGCAATTCCACCATTGTGATACATGGCCATGCTTGAGCCTAAAAAGAAAAAAAACAAGAAAAACTTCTAAACATGGTTTCAATTGGTTACCATAATCCAAAACTGCATGCCAGACTCCTTAAGATGTTCTGCATTTTTGCGCTACTATGCATTCATGCACCCCACAAACACCACCTCTTCTGCATATATGATGGCCATTTATCTTGCAAAGCAAAAACCCTCAGCAAGACAAAATGGAAGAAAAGGCCCAAGAATAGGCACAGATGCTCTGTCCATGGCAGCTCTCACCATGTCCATGGTGCCACGGACATACTCGTATCTTTGAATACACACAGGAGTAACACGGCGAAAATAAGCATCTGCAGAACACAGACCCAGATGTAAAAATAGTTAGTTGAAGTCTTAATTTTTCTAAAAATACTCACTTTAAAAAAGAAATATGTTTTATTCTGAGCATTGTTAAAACATAATGCAGTGCAAGATAAAGCTAGTTAGAACAAAATCACAGAAAGTTCAGGATCTAGAAATAGCAATGGAATTCTATGCTAGATTTTGATTCAATTTCTGCCCTGGAAAATCTCCAGGTTTACGCCAGCCTGACTGACTACAGTTTACCACCATATATGTGTAATCTTCCTCTGAGTCAGTGCAAAGAAACTCTACAAAAAGCTTTAAGAACTCCAAGAATCTTTGTAAAAGAAAGACACAAAGGGGAGTCCAAGAATCCTAAGCAAAAATATTTTGCTTTGTCCAAGCATGCACATGTGGAAAAAGTGCCTCTGAAACAACTGCAGTTTCCAAAACATCAGCACCACAGAAGTGCTGAAATTACCTCTCCACCAAAAAGCAAAGCATTTGCAGCTGCTTCTGTACCCCGTTCTGGTCGGCTGGAAACCTGCATGCTACACTCCCTCTTCCTCTCCTAAACCTGAAGAGAAGTCAGAGCCATGACCTTTCTGTTTGCTTTTGGCTTTTCAGAGCCAGCTACAGTCTTTCTAAAAAACAAGCATGTCAAGAACCAAAAATTCCTATTCTTGACAGATGATTTCTTCCAGTCTGTGGCAAGGAAGCCCACCTCCTACTTATTAAAGGAGCTTCGTAAAGCAAGCTATATTTTAATCAGCATTTTCAGCCCAGATGGTATTTTTCACTGAGAGTTTTGTCTCAGGAGACTGTCCTGCAAGAGCTACCAGAATTTAAGTGGTTTAGAACCAGAGGTTTTCAGGACCATGAGATATGATCTTCAAAACCATCCACCTCTGGCTCCACCATCTGTTTGGGTGCCAGCCTTAGCAACAGCAGAGTTCAGCAGAGGGCAGGGACAGACACGGAGACAAGCAGTTCAGGCTTCCTAGTTGGCGTGTGCCAGGAAGAAATACCTCAAAGTTCTTGGCAAAGCCCATAGCAGCAGCAGCCCTCAGCCACAGACTGAGGACAGGCAGCCTGAGCCTCTCCAAGCTGTGCCACATCAGGATGCTCTCACCCCCGATATTGCAGGGCTGTGAATCTGCAGTAAATGAGCAATCTCTCATACAAATTTGGAAGGTTCTGATGCTTCTCATTTTCTCATGTTTGCTGGCTGGCATGTCCAGAAGTAGCAAAGGGCACTTTCACACCTCTGCTCTCAATCTGAAAGCAACACGATGGAGAAGGGACAAGCTCCAAAGAGGAGGGGGAAGGAAAACCTTGGATGGCCTAGCAGCCTTTTTAATCAAAGCAGGAGTACAGGGGCCATGACTCAGTAAGGATGTCAGATATAAAGGACATATTCTGCTCAGCTCCAGCCTGTTCATACCTTACCTCAAACCATGCCCATGAAAGCTGACTCAGGAAAAACATGAAGCAACATGACAGTGTGGGTGCCCTTGCTGACCATACCTTGCAATTCTGTTCATGAAACCTATCTGTAATTCAGCACATCCAGATGACAGCAAATCAGGAAACAGAGCACAAGAGAGAAGCAAACGATATTTTCTCAAATAAGACAGATGTGTGTAATAACCGCAGTAACAAGAGAAAACTGTGTGTAAGTACCCCAGGCTTACAGACTTCCTTTCCCGATTCGTATTTCTGTAAGACAAGAATACAAAACTATCCTGAAGGAAACAGTCATCCAAAAATTATGATGTCACATCAGTTGTCACGTAGCTGCATAGCTCTTCCACTCCATGTGGGCACTCAAAAACTTCTCTCTTCCTGTTTCACATTGTGTTTAAAGCACATACACAACAGGTCCATACTTAAGTGGAAAAAATTGCTTTCTTCGGTAAAGTCTCTTGACTTGCTTCTGTAACATCCTACATGTTTTAGTTTCCCTTGTTCTTTCACCCTTCAGGTCATTGTCAGCTTGGCTCTTTTGCTGTGCTACTTCAGCTAGGGGAGGGGAGGAGGGTGGAAGAGGAGGGTCTGGTTTTGACTCCAATTCACCCTCTCCAGAGAAAAGAGCCTGAAAACAGATTGGGTCCTGCTGTGGAGCTGACACTGCAAAAGTCCTAGGAAAACAAGCTCTTTCCAGATCAGCTTGGCAATTCAGCAGTAACATGCATCATTAAAATCTTTCCACTTAATCAGCAGAGATCTACCTGTATGACCACCATCTGGGGTCTCATGTTAGGAAGTGTATTACTGTCTGAATGACTAGGAGCAAAAAAGGTGTCTTCATCTGGATTACTTTAAAAGTCGTAATTATTCTTTGCTGCAAGCTACTAGAAAAGCCATGCAGCATTTTCTGCAAAAGAGACTGAGCACCAGAGGAATGTCCTTGGTTCACAAGCCTTACAGAGAAGCCAGTCACTGAAGTCTGCAGCCCACATCCATGAAGGATCTTCTTCCTGTGCCTAATTCCCACAGACTTCTTGAAACTGTATTACTGAACTCACACACTGGATAAAAAGCTATGCCTACCTGCACAAAGTAAAACCTTATTAAATCATTAGTCACACAGAGCCTTAGGACATTGCAGAACAATATAGAAGCATAGAATGGTTTGGGTTGGAAGGGACCCCCAAAAGTCCAATTCCCCTGCACTGAGCAAGGACATCTTCATCTCGATCAGGTTGCTCAAAACCACATCCAGCCTGATCTTAGGTATCTCCAGGGATGGTGCATCCACCACCTCTCTGGGCAACCTGTGCCAGGATTTTACCACCCTCATTGTAAAGAATTTTTTCCTTGCATCCAGCCTGAATCCCCCCTCTTTTACTTTAAAACCATCACCCCTTGTCCTATAACCAAGTCATTAATAGCTTTTTCAAAACTGGACACTGACTGTGATGCAATTATTACACTCTGGGTCAGCGCTGGATGGCCAAATTCTTCTATGCACAACAAGGGTCTGCACCATGCTGAACACAGCCCCGCAGCTGCACATGAGAACAGTCCCACTATGTCCCCCTGCTCAAGGGCCTGTCTCCCCCAGCCTGCCCACGCTCAGCAGGACCATGTGGGGCAGTTGTTGACAGTGACTGGGGCCAAAGCCACAAGGACTGTTTGGAAACTAACTTATTATTCATGGTCAGTGTATCTTTACTTATGTATATGGAATTACTGCCCTTTTCAAATTTGAAATGAATATATTTTATTTCAAGATGACTTTGAGTCCTTCTATGTGATATTCATTTCAGCAGTGCTCTAATATTGCACAACAGTCATATGATCCAGTGTGTGTGTTTTATGAGACAGACATGACACATGAAAATTAAAACCAGGTTCCTTGTCTGGAATACAGAGAGGAACTGCAGGGGAAAAAGTTAAAAAAACAATGAGAGCGTGCGCCCAGAGATCAGGGTGGAGGGAAAAGGGGAGGAAAAAACAGGATGAGACATCAGAGTAATTTCATCCTGTCCAGAGTGAAAACAGCTTTTATCAGTATGAAAAACAATTAATTTGCAAAAATCTACTGCAGAATGCAATCAAACTGTGCTGCTGCATTTCAGGACTAACACTGGAAATAAGGATTGCTATGCCTATGGCCCAGTCATCTATCGATAATTTACAATACACCCTTCTGTGAGCAAATCTTTTCACTTGCCCTTGCACATCAAATGACATTTTCTGTATATATGACATACAAGGAGAAATACGAAGAACCAAATGTAACCCATGGTCTAAGCACTCAGAGCCCGGAGGTATTTCCTACTATCGAAGGTATCTTTACAAGTCTTCTGCTTAAAATGGAGCATTCAGAGGTATTTCAAATACCTCAGCTCCAATCTAAATGCACCTCTCATTCAAAACACACCCTCCAGATTGCATAACTGAACCATTTAGAAGATCACCAGCAGATGAAGTAATTTTTGTCTGTTTAACTTTGAATATATTTGTATTGCCATGTATGCATCATATATCATACTGGGAACAGCACAGGCAGAGCAAGATACCTCCACCTCCAGAACAGTGTATAACAGAGGTAGTCTGTGAGATTTTGCATAGGTCACGGATAGAAAAATCACTTTTACTTTGTCTGCCCTGATGTTACTGGCTGAGACAAAGAGGTTTCCTCTCTTAACCAGGTGTACTTCCTTGGTTAAAGGGTTATAAAATCAGGTAATTTTATGAAGTTAGGTAACATAGCAGGTGTTATATTCACAGCTATGTAAGCAAGAACAGAAAGACCTGAGATAATCAAATTTCATGCCTGAAGGGTAAGAGGATTCATATGATGATTACCAGCCGAGATCAGACACAAATTACTTCATCCCACATCCTTTTAGACAGTGAACAACTGGCCAGGTGCAGGCACTGTCATTTTGTTTACTTTTCAGCCTCTTCTTCAAGGTATCCCCTGCTGAAGGTCAAATATGAAACTAGATGACAATCCATATCCCTCAGTTTTACTCCATTTAAACAAGGTGCAGATGAGACACAAGTTTCTCAGCACATACAGACAGTGGGGAGGCAAGCCTGGGCTAGCCAAAATGCTTGTACTTCTGCATATATCTCAAACACATACCACAGGATTAAATGAAATTCAGAGCATTCCTCCAAACATGTGAATGATCCTTCACTTTCGCTGTTTCTCTCATTGGTAATATCCCTAGAGATACTTAGCAACATTCCTGGAGATACTTAGAAACATTCTTTTAGGTAAACATATGTTACACTGTATGGAGACAGACTGTTTCTCAAATGAGTTCACCTCTGCGGGTTTTTTTGGACCATATCACTTTAAATTAATACCATCACATCCAGATGCATTTTCTGACAGTCTGCCTTCAAAAAATATTTTTAAACATAGATGTTGATTTTATGGGAACTGAATGCCAAGAAGCAAATAAGCATTAAAACATATAACAAAAGAACAAACACAAACATTTCCTTATAGTGAGAAAACCCATTTGAAACAAACTCCTAAGAAGTCATTTTTATAACTTCAGTTCTACAAACTACTCCAGACATGCAATGCACAGAACATCAGTGGGCTGTGCCTGCACATGCAGTTACCCCAGCTGTGCTTGCAAGGGGGTATTTCTGCCAGTGAATAACCACTACTGTGCCTGCTGGGCCTCTTTGCATATACAAATATAAAGAAATAGGCAAGTAGCTCAAGTATCTGATCAGTGTGAATTTTCAAATTGTCTTTCTCTGCTTTGCAGGCTTCTTTTGTTAATAGTTTTAATGAATGATTTATCTTTGTTTTTTCTAGTATCTGTATATCTACAAAACGCCTAGGTCAGCATCTGCTTGTCACAGATACATTATTTAATGGATAGAAAATTTAAAAAGACAAACAAAATTCATGAAATGCAGCATTACCCCTTCAGCGCAGTCCACAAAGTACCAATATCAAAGGAAGATTCATCATGAACCTCAAACAGGACTAAAAATTGTATCTAAAACTACAATTAAAAGAGCAGCTTCCAGACAATGAGAGAGCAGGAGAACTGATTGTATAAACAGGAAATAAAGAAGTACATTGCCTTAATGGAATCTATATGCATTGAGAACCAAGATCACCACTAAACTGCTTGCTTCATACTCTCCATTGCTGCTAGTGCAGAATATCACAGGAAAACTCAGCCTGTTTTTTGCCATCCCAGAGGAGCAATCAATCTCCATTCAATCTACAGGAAATGACAGAGGGGAAAAAAAAAAAAAAAAAAGAAAGAAAAATATCCTTATGATGTTTGTAATTTATTTCCTTAAAAAAAAAAGAAGAAAAAAAAAAGAAAAAATAAATTGGAAAATTGTTTGTTTGAAGCAATCTAGTGGAGAATTTGTTATAGGATCATTGACAAATGTGAACATACATCTCCAGCCAATGCTACTTGCCTAAGACAAACCTATATTGCTCACAGTCCTGCAAAACTCCCTTGATCTGCTTCAAGAGGTGCCCATTTTAGCTGTCCTGAAGGATGCCACACAGTAAACTGGAATTGCTCTAGTGCGAATATAACCCTTTGTGTGTGTATCTTACCCCCAGGAAAAAACGTGAAACCTGATTAAATTTTGTGTTGAAATGTAGGCAAAGGTAAATATGACAATGTCTGTCTTACAAAAACAAAAAAACAAACAAACCAGAAAAAAGGGAGCAAGGTGGGGTGGGAGCACAATGTCCCCTTCTGTCTTCCCTTATGTTGAAGTGAACCAGTAAATCAATTTTGATTCACTGAAACTTTGGTAAAATGAAGCAACTTCACTTCTCACCACAAGGAAACCGCAAGGGTATAATCATGATAGGGACACGAGAGCATAATGCTATATATCCAGCATAACCACTCTCCCAGTTTTTCTATATGGCCTTTATAAAATAATTCCAAGATGGACAATACTATATGGCCGGGGTCTGTATCTGCAAAGGAAAATCTGAACTCTAAGCAGAAGCTGCCTGCCCTTACCCAGAAGTGCTCAGAACACATTTGTAGGGACACACTTCTAATGATGTGAAACCTGAAACTCCCTTCATACTCATCTCCTTCCTGAACCCATTCACTGGGTGTGCAAGGTAACTGGACACAGGGACAAGTAGGGGTTATAGGCATTATTCACTCTGTATAAGGGGATCAGAACAACAGTGATCAATACTATCTTACCCTTCTTTTGAGTTTAGAAGGGGGAAAATGAAACACTGAATTAAGTTAATATATATTATCTGTGAGGAATGCATAGCTTTTTAGTGGGGATTTAATTTTTTACCAAAGATCCCTGAATTTTACAATTGGGAATAGCAGCCTGGGCCATAACTTTTTTTAGATGCAGAATAAGGATTTTAAATATCTTAGATACATGTTGATTACTTCAAACTGTTTCAGACATGAAAAGACCACGGCCTGCTTTGTGCTATACAGCAAAGGCCACTATCATTTATATGATCTGGACACTCAGCAAAAGAAATAAGAAACAGATTTCACTCCATAGAATATGAACAATATGTCTTCTATATTACACAATATGTAGGGTTGGGGGTGTTTTTTATGTAGTACTCACCTTGGAGGAACTTAAAACGGTGCTTTATATTACAGTGGTGGAATATCAGAGCAATTCTATAAGTTTAGTGCAGTTGCCATGGAGTTATACTGCTATAAAATGAACAGGGAATTTGCTTATGATTACAAAGCACTCTATTAAAAACATCTTTTCATATCCGTATAATCAAGCCGCACTTTCACCATCACCTGACACGTGCATCCTAATACATTTCATGTTATTCATCTCATCAACTTTGGGAGAATTAATTGGAAAGATAGCCCTGAGACATAAGCGAACACACCAGCTTAACCAAACCCAAGGGTTAAACCACAGGTCATCTCCAGCTCATTCACAATGAGGATTCTCATTTATACCATCACTCATACCTCCTGTCAGATGGAAACAAAAAAACACTGTTCATATCTTGAGGCTACAGTCAGGCATGACTACAGGATAATTTGTCTATATACTGTCTGAATTCAACAGCAGCATGAGATACTAGGAAACTGGGCATTTTTTTTCTACGAATTCTCTGCACCCTTCATAACAACTTTCCAGGGAAAAGAGAAAAAAAAAAAATCTAATAAAATAAAAAGGAAAAATTAAAACTTCTCCTTATCACTCTGGAATCTTATAGAGAAAGGCCATGCACTTTAGGGATGACATTTCTGACACCTCCCTCTCAACTACAGCCTACAGTCTCTCCCACTTCCTCCCCACCCTACATGTGATGGTGGCAGACTATCCAAGCATCATAAAGTCACAAAGGTACCAAGCTGCCATCCAAGAGTCAGGTCACAACACTGAGGAACTACTGAGTTAGCCACATATTTGTGTGTTTTAATTGCACTTTCTTGGTCTTTGAAGACGACTACGGAAAACAAACTGCAGATGATTTTAAGGGGATGCAAACTTCAGAGAAAGTAGTGAAGGCCATTTGCTCATTTCACACACAAGGTCGAATTTGGCATGCGTTTTTGCATTGTCATGCTCTTAGAAGAAGAAAGCATTTATTTAAAAAAATAAATAAATTCCAGTCTCTTTTTTTTTTCTTGAGAAGAAAGGAAGGCTTCCTTTCATGTACTGGGAAATGTCACTCTTTGTCTATGCAATTATCCAAGTACATCAACAATGTACTTGAAGTAGCAAAGTCAATTAATGTACAAATTACTTAATCCTTCATAGTTGTCCTTCATGTAATAAACAAAACTTATTTCTATCTCATACACTGTTTAAAGGCATTACTTCATGAAGGATGTCCTAAAACATACCACATAACCACTACCGTTACTTTTATGTTGTATTTTGGTTTCCTTTCTGAGTGAAGGTTGTGCTGCCTTGCAAAGACAGATAGGACAGGATGGAACCAATTCACTGTGCAGCTACGGATTAGTCAAACCTCCCCGATTTGCAGTCTGCCCATGTGTACAATGGTGCAGCTCTGCACAGGATTGTTGAGGATTAACTAAGTGACACTAAAAGGCTTTGAGACCTGTTCAGTAAAAATTATTTCTATAGAAGTGCATATGCATAAAAAGCTAAATGATGCCAGCTGGCCTTTCATCCTGGGCAGCAAAAACAACTTCTTACCACACACATTTCCTTTAGTGGGCACCAGCAGCATATTTTTTACTTCTGAATTCCTGGGGTTTGCCTTAAAACATACAAACCATTTGATTTTCAGGAATACTACAATTAGAAGATTGGTGCAGAAATGTATTTCAGTGATTATCTTGATTAACCCTACACAGGCAAGAACTGTAATCATTGTAACACCCTCCAAAATGAGAAATGAGCCCTGTTTGCAGCACACAGCTCTGGATTCAGCAATTTGTATCTTAGAGGGTCTGCAGTGAACTCTACATTTCAATACAACCCTGACAATTGAGTTACAATAGCCCTTGAAATGAAGCAGAAAGCTGCTGTTGTGGGACTGGCCTTATATGACATGGCACTATCAAATGAAGATATGTAAGTAATGATTTTTCTTCCAATTTTCCCTCTGTGCTGCAAATAACCATGTTTTCTGGAGCCCCCCCTCAGCTGCAGAAACTTGGATGTGCTCCACCTGCTTATGTTTGCTGACAGACGCCAGAGGAATTTTCAATTCATCTGTTTCACAGATGCTCAGACTCTTTTCTCAAGACACATCATACAAAAATGTCTCCAAAATAATTCGCAGGATTTCAGTCGGCCCAACTGTGATGGCTGCATGTAAGGTAAAGCTCAGACAGCTCTTAAGAAATTGCAGCTCTGGAATGAGTGTCTGGGACCTTAATAGCACTCATTTAAATCTTTCTGCATGACACATTTATAGTTTTCCATGTAGTCAAAAGGGCAAAGGGGTTGGTATGCAGAAAGCTGCTACAATGTGAGAAACATCATGCATTTCTATAACCTCTTGCACTCATACTGACATGAAGGGAATTACTAACGGAAAGCAAACATGCAATCTAATCCTAAATGGAGAGGAAAAGGGAAAGAGAAGAATTACAGAAGGATCTCTGTGTTCATAATCTCTATATCTCACTCCAAAATAAAATTCACCACTTTACCAAGGAGTTAACTGGAATAAAACTAATCTTACAAAATGTGTTGTATAGTATTATTTTAAATATTAAATCGAAAGGTTCACCTCCCTTGGTCATCTGCCCTGCAGCACAAATGTCAAGCAGGACTTTTGACCATTACAAGCCTGCCCCTGCTTCACTGCAATTCACCATCACCAGCAAGGCACCCACCAGGAGTGCCATACTGAGTCACACAGCAGAAGATGACAACTCAACTGCAAAATGAGGGCATGCTGACAAATTTAAAGAGACAGCAAGAGTGCCACATGATTGTTCACAAGGCTCACGCTACAAAGCCCAGGGGCGAAATTACCTACACTTCTCTCCTCCGGTTTCAAAATGGACATCCAGAGAGTCCTCTAGCGTCACACTGGAGACTCAAACTGAAACTCTTTTGTCTGAAATGATAGGAATTTAATTCCCACAGCGTAAACTCCTTCTGAGAGTATTTCAAATGGCCACATCCCAGAGTGCTTCCTTTTGTTTCTTCTGGGGGGGATAGCAATGCTTACTGCTGTTGACTTCAGTTATCAAGTTGACAGAGGTTGCAGAAAAGCTGCAGGTGCTTGCATACAGCCCATGGGCACAAGCAGCTGCCTATTCCAAAGATGGTGATACATTCCTGAGCACACACATGGGAGACTCAGGACCTGTCTCATACCGGCCCTGGCCCCTTGCTCTGGGGCATCACTGAGGCCTGGGGCAACCTGAGTCAGCACAGGTCTTTGAGGCCTTGGACAAGGCTGTATGTGTCCTCACCCTCCTCTGTACCCACATGGCAGGACAGACTGCCTGTCTCTGAAAGATGGAGCCATCTGGACATGGAGAATGGGGAAGGAACCCCAAGCCTGCTCACTTGACGTGACCAGCAGCCACGTAGAAGCACACAGCCCTGCCATACCCCCACTGCAGCCCTGAGGCAGAGCCCTAAGTGCATGACGGCAACAAGCTGTGTTGGGCTTTGGCAGCCCCATCCCTGACAGGCAGAGGTGAGCATCCCACAGATACACACAGAAATCCCAAATCAGGGGTTTGTTCAACTCCCATTTATTTATTTACTTATTTAAACCCAGGCTCACTTGCTTGTGACATGACCACACACACAACCTGAAAAGTTGACACAACTACAGCTGGAGAGCAGGACCAGGCCATAGAAATCCCACCATATGTTTTTCATGCCAGATTGTACTTAGTTGCCCACCACACCCCCCACATCCAAAAAAACCCAACAACAACAAGAAAACCCCAACATTTGCACCTTATGTAAATATGCATGAGAGCATTCAGTCATGCAACGTATAAGTGTCAGAGAGCAGCAGACAGCTGGGACTTCAGGGGTGGCCAGTGCCCATGCATTCACATCTCACCTCAGAAGAGTGCAACGGAGCTATCAATGTACCTCCCAGTCCAGACAACACTCACCCGCCTGCCCCACATTAAACCCCCTTCAGAGCACAGCCACAGCAATAGCTGTACACCAGTCCCTTAGCCTGGGACACATTTCACCCTGGAGACACACACTGTCTACATAAAAGTGATAACATTAAACAAAAAAACTATACACAGAGATAAGGAAAGTCTTGCAGAACAAAAGCCTCAGAGCAGTTCATCAGTAAGTCACTGGTAATTAAAGTCACTCAGTTTATCCTCAGTAATTCTAAGGAAGTGCTGTAAACTATTACAAACTTAAATTATATATACAATATATTTATTAGGTAATGCAGAGTCACTCAATTTGTTTGGCCTTGTATGAAGACCTCCAAATGCAACCCAAGGCAAAGCTCTGGGGTGAAAACACACCTTTCTTTAAATCACTATCAAGCCTGGTTCATTAAGATAATGTCAAGATAAATTCAAGAACTTACTATTTTTAACACTTCAGCCTAATAACAAATGTCAAACAGCACTGATCCACATATGCTGTTCTCAATTACTTTGACTTCATTATCAGACTGCTTTCAATCATTAGCAATCCCAAGCCTCATGTCAAAGCGAAATGCCAAATTCTTAGACAATCTAACTTCGCATGGCAATCAAGTCAAAGGAAGTATGCCAATTTATACCATAGCAAAGCCAACCCCAAAACTGCATACCATTAACAACAATTCCCATAGGGATTCTGACCACTGTAGTTACAAATAGGTGACAAAGCTGAATTGTATTATTGTGCTATTTATAACAGTAAGTCAGATGTTAGCACAGTGGAATTACTTCCTGCCTATGGGTAATTCCATCATGAAACAGAACCAGTTTATTTTCTGCCCTTCCTGTCCCAGAGGATACTCAGAATCAACTTCAATGACATTCTCAAAATAATCATGACACATGTATCTTACCTTGTTCGATTTTGTCTTTTCCTTATCACCTTTCTCAACTTAGTACTCAGCTATATCAGTCTTTACACAGATCTTTCTTTGATCCTGGAGATATTAATTTAAATCGCTTTCTGATATGAAGCTTGCTTTTTTTCCCCTTCTGTTTTCTCTCTGCTACTGAAAAATAAATTTGGGGATGGGGAAAGCCACAACAAACACTGATATAAAACAAGTCCCTGAGGATGAAGAAAAATCCCACCAAATAACTTCCCATTGACAAATATTTCTCAGCAAACAGTTTAATGAACCTTCGTTGCATCTTATAAAGTACACTTACAAAGACAGTTTCAACTTGCTGTTCTTCCGAAATTTGCTCCTTTTAATTAGAGGGGTTTACTTCTATTTGAAATATTTGTGTATGGGCACCTATTAAATGTAAGGTTATCTTTAATTAAGGAATTAAGACCATCTTTCAGCTGATTAACCTCCCACACACATACACTCCCCAGCGTCCTATGTTCTAGCAATCAGAAAGCAATCCAGATATCTAACAGGCAAATGGACATCAGCTCCCAAGAAGGGATAGACCATACCCTCACTGGATATAAAACAGGATTTTGTTCTATCAAAGTTATCAGGACACTACAAATTCAACATTAGCTTTTCATCCACTGATAAAGCATGATAAATTTCATTCCAGATTTACATTACTGTGAAATTCAGTATCCTATTTCTGTCACCATATGTATTGTTTAATAGGGTCTTGCTGTGAAATTATTAAAGATGAATAACAGAGATTTGGGCGTTAGTAATACAAAAGAACATCTTAACTTAGGAGTACTTACTGATTTTCCAAACCAGACTGTAAACTTTGAGAAAGGAGACAGATCAATTTTAAAGAAGAAAAAAACAACCGCAAAAAAAGAAGTACCATACCTCTGTTGCACTTCTCATTCCTATACAACCTAGAATCTCAGAGAAGAAAGCTTACTGAATTGCCACAAGCCTGAAGCCAAATATTCACAATAGATTATAATAAAGGTGTTTGATTAGCAATATATAATATACATCAAGTGTGGAGACAGTGTTCTCACAGGAGAATGGATAATTGGTACATAAACTCTGAATAATCCTGAAAGATACAGCAAGGCCATGAGAGGCCCGAGGAAGCTTAAGCAAGAAAGATAAGAAGAAGCTGGAATTCACTGAGTTATGAGAACTATGGACTGTTAGCAAGCTTTCCAGGTCAAGTTCTCACACCTGTGCTTAACCAATTACATGTCAGTCACTAAGGGTCTTCAAGACATGTATCCAATCATAATATGCCAAATCACTGTAAGGGCATGTAAGAAATAGTATATAAGGAGTTAAGGCTTTGTAATATATTTGGCAATCGCTTGATCACATTGATTGTCTCTGCATTGTCCATGACTCCCACATCAACAATCAAGCCTTAAAACTGCTCAGAAGTACTGCCTACGGTTATTGTTATGAACTTTTAATTAACTATGCAAAAAAAAATATTTTCATTAAACAAACGAAGAAAAAGAAGTTATTAGTCTCGGACACTGACACCCGACCCCAGGAATGGAAAAATTTCTTTCCTCTTCCAAGCTGATGTATTTATACATCACACTGCATTGCAGACTATATTGCAATACTATGAGAACAGGATTACTCCTGGGACCAACAGAAATGGAGGTCGCACACGCAGGACATTCTTTTCTCTGATGACATAGTATTATTTTGATTGCAAAAAATCTACATTCCAGCATCCTCTGCATCTATGAACATGGGCAGCAGTACCTCATGTACAGAAGAATGGATCTGTAATCCAATTTCTGCCTCCATTTTTGCCAATATCATCCGCTTCAGTGGGAAGCTTTCAAGACACAGGATCAGCCCCAAAATAAGAACTGATGGCTTGGGGCATAGTACAGCTGTAAACAGAGATTATGAATTCCTGAGAAGGTTCACATTGGCTCAGACTACTGTAAGCAGTGGATACTCAGTGCCAAATGCAAATTTTGCAGTATTCTAATGGAAATCAAAGAAACAATATCCATGGCTTCAGGGGAAGAGCCACACAGAATACCTTCAGAATAAGCATACGTTTTTCTTGTAAAAAAGCACGCCTAGAAAGATCTGCAAACAGCTCTCCCAGAATGTTTCATGCTGTTGAGTGGGAAGGTGCCCACTTCAATAATATGAGGGAGCAACAGCCGCAGAACCAGGAGTTCTTTTGATTTTGTTAAAGAATAACCTCACATTCTATGAAGGAAGGGTGCCTCCTCCTCCTGAGAGCCAGCTCACAGCAGGACCCATATGCCTTAGGGCCACAGAGAAACACCAGCTTCCCTGTGCTCTCCACCACCACAAACCACAGCTCCATCCTTACCCTGAAACAGCCACACCAACACGGAAATGTTTCTCAAGGACACACTAGAACAAAACAATTGACAGTGTCTGCAACATCTCAGCGTAACAACCACAACAAATTTCAATCTCATTTTAATTTTTATACATCAAAAACTATTAGGTTTTAGATATTTGCACCTTAATTATTATGGAAACAATTAGCTCCCACGACCACAAGGCTTTGCCCGAGCAAATGTGATGAGCACAGTATTTTCTACAATATAAAAAAATAAATATCCTAACACATGTGTAGCTATCTAAGACCCTACAGTTGCCACTGTTAGTATCTTGGCTTTGTGCCAGAGTGCAAAAGATGGCACTTACTGACATGAACTTATTATATAGCATTATGTATTTGTGTAATTGAAGATTATCTCCTAAAGAATTCTGGAATTTAGACAGTCAAAATTTAAATATTTCCTGCTGTAGAGAGATTAATTAAAAAAAATATATTTAAATATTCTTTCAGAGAAAATTATTTTGGTATGTTATCTCCTACAAAGACAGCTATAATTAGACAACATCTCCAAGTACTCTGAAATGTGGGATTTCTCAAACTGACAAAAAAAAACCACCACATTTGTGTTTCAAGATACAAAATTATTCCATGGAGTTTTATGTATCAAAGGAATTTTATTAATAGATACTGCTTTTTAGTACATTTTTTCAATTAATTACTGTTTAATAGAAGTATGCATTTTAATTCTCAGCATCTTTTTTAGTTTTCCCCTACCATAATTTATCCGCAGTATAGTGTGGCCACCACACAGCCTTCCCCAGAGCTTTGGTGTGCTGATCCAACCTCTACAAAGAGGGCTGCTGGCCGAGAAAGGCAGCTGAACAGCAGGAGACAACAAAGCTGGTTTAGAAGGTATTTTAGAATCTTTCTGGGTGAGAAATACTATAGAAGTACAAATGACACATAGCAAAGATCTGAGCATTCACTAGCACACAGTGCCTGGCCTCCTTGGTACCTCACAAGGTTCCCACCTGCTTTTACAAGCAAGGGTGAAATTCAGGAATGGCCAGGGGTCATTCTTAACCATGTCTCAGGGGGCATTTTTAATTCCAATATATTTGCATTTTACACTGTGCTCTTTGAATGTCAATGACTATCTCTTCCATAACTAATTGAAATATAAACTGTTAGTGCCTTGTTTTACATTAAGAGGTTTGATTCAGATTACTTCTGCTGATAAATACCATTTGCTAACAAAACTGAGGGCTCACGACTTCCAATTCAAGCTGTTGTTGAATCAAAGGCAGCTAATAACATCAAAGCTCTGAAGCCAAAGGAAATGCTTTATTCCAGTCAAAGGGATTTCTGTTTATGCTAAGAAGTCTTTTTCCCAGGCTCCATATCATGTATCATCACCCATTTTCTTCACTGGGACTCACTGCATACAGTACAGAGGCAGAACTACAGGGATAAGAAGAAACGTACACAGTGGTTTTGCAAGCAATACAACAAATGTACTGAAGGGAGGAGTAAAGCAATAATATGCTAATGGATGCTTTGATTTTTTTATTTCCTTGAGCTTTTGAATGGGTTTTTGTTGTTTAGGGGATTATTTTCTGCAGCCTAATTCCAAGGAAAATGGGCTTGAACATATATCTGAGCAAAGTCTGGTTCACATCGTGCAACATTTCTGGTGCTATTTCTTCATGCAAGACAGCAGTGCACAGACAAAGCCAGGGACCCTGGGCCTTGCTCCCAGGAACAGCTGAGAAGACCTCCAACACACTAATTGGCAGAACTTGGGGAGGGACCTCTCTTCCCAGGGTACTGGTCTGGACCTCATCTGCATGGTCCACAACAATTAGAAGCCTTCCTACCCAGCCCAAGGAGTAGGGAACACAATCCTGCAGTCCTCCTGGGAGTGTGCGCACACACACACAGAGGAATATTTTCATTGTACATCCCTCTTGAAGCAAATCCAAGGGGAACCACATGGAGAAGACACTGTGTTCAAGCCCTGTGCTGGATACCAACATGTAGGGCAGCTCCCAGAAATTTTCCTGTCCTCCCTGTCACCAGCACTCTCCTCCCAAGGAGACAGTATTATTCTTTCTATGGAACTCTTTAAAATGGTTTGAGACACACATTCTTAATAAAGATCCAAAAGTAAACCGAAATAGGTAAAACTGCTTTCCTTTAATTAATATACATATATTCAGAGTAAAATTATTCCACCATATGGACAAAACGGTCATGTACTTTGTCCTGTAAAGGTAGTTAAAGCAGAAGCATGAAGCTGACTGAAATACATGAACATTTTTAGATAGGATGTAAGAACGTCCTGAATAACAAGATGCCCTTTACTTGAACCGTGGCTTGAAAAATGTCACCGGTGCAAATGCTAAGAGAAAAAAATACCACCAACGTATGTGACAGGACATAACTTCCACCATTCTCAGAACATTAGTTTTAGAATGCCACTTTACCAGTAAGCAAATAAAATTATGCCAAAATACATCCAACACAGCAAAACTGAATACTGCAAAAAATCTTATTTGAAACAGGTTCAGTTTAAGATTAATTCAATTACTTTAGCCAATTCATATTCTCCACAGAAAACTCCTGGACTTCAGGAAATGAAGCATTATGATGCTTTAACCACATTCTCCACTTGCATCTACCCTTCATATTTCTATTAGCTCCTCTGCACTCATTTGAAGTATAAATCCTCAATGACATAAATGGGTCTTCCATGCATGTAATAAAAAAAAAAAATCCCTGGCAGTGTTCAAGACCAGGTTGGATGAGGCCTTGGGTGATATGATTTAGCGTAAGGTGTCCCTGCCCACAGCAGAGGGGTTGGAACTAGATGATCTTAAGGTCCTTTCCAACCCTAACAATTCTATGATTCTATGATATGCAAGAGAGATCCCCTCTGAAGCTGAAAGCTGAGAGCAGCCAGTGCCAAACACCATGCAGCGTGTGCTGCCTGAGGGGAAGCGTCTGCTGTCCTGCATGGCTACATCCCACCACACTCACAATGGAGCCCACAGCAAAGCTCTCATTAACTTAACAGGTGCAGAACAGGACCTTACCATACAGTCACATGAAATCAGCACATGCAACTCTCCATTTCCAACATCAGAACAAGACTCAGCCAAATAGTCGACAACACTCTGGGATACAGTCGTGTGTAAGAGGTATAAGGCTTCTGCAAGCAGCTTACACTTCTCTAGCTTCAGCATTACGCTGCCATGTTTTTATTATGTTTTTTTTTCCGTAATACTACATGAAGAAAAGGTAAACAAGATTATCCATCTTCACATGGCATACTTGTTGGGCCATGAGTTTATTTGATGCACTTCACTTTTTAGAAAACATACAGAAAACCTCTGTATCTCTCACCAATGAGCACTATATCTAAATATACTGAAGATACTAAGATTTGTCCCAAGCAAGAGTTCACATGTGTCCTTTTGGTTCATTTGATTAGGGGAGAAAGAAGCAGAAAAACAAGCTCTCAATTCACAGTACAAAATATGTAATGCTTAAGGATAATAGCAGAAGGCCCTTAATGAGGCAAGAAGAAAATAAGCTCTGAGCTTCACACTCACATTAAACATGATAGAAAACAGTAGTCTGGAGAGTGATGGTACAGTTTACCTTGTCTCACTTGTTTAATTTGTCTCACTTGTTTCTTTATTAAAGTTAATGGCTATCTTAATATTACAGGCTTACAAAATGGTAATAAAGACCAGCATCTAGATGGACTTGTATAAAAAGCTGGATAAACTACACTCAAAACAATCTTTCCTGACGATGCTATAGCTGCAATGAGAACATTTTTATTAAGGTTAATAAGGGTAAAGTGAGGCAGGTTTAAGAATAATGTGCAGTGTCCAACCAGCTACAGTTTCAGTAACCAACATAGCAATAAATGCTCAAGAGCAGTAGGTTTTTTAAATTACTTATGGAAATTTCATTAAATCGCTAGATTGCTAACTACCAAATGACTACTGTCATTTGGAGTTCCCCATCTCAGAAAGTCTTAGAGCACATTTTCAGCCCTTTTGAGCCAGCAGGACAGTACAAACAGGAAAGAGCACCTTGGTCTCCGAGTATTCCAACTGGAAACAACATGATCTTTGCATTAATTTTGACTTAATCAGTATCAAGACACACAAAAGCAAACTGCACCCAGTATCAGTGCAGCACTGGGGAGCCATCTGCCTAATCTTCAGGTGGCCAGAGAAAAAATCTGGGGTTCAGGGACCAGTGAAGGGGAAGAGGAATGAGGCTGCAGTTGGCACCACCAAAACCACACTGTGTGGGCTCCTGGCTGCATGAAACCGAGAGGATGGCTCACCAATTTGGGCATTTTCTGAATTTTGAGGGGCCTCCATGCCCTAGAGATGGGGAGCACACTGTCACCTGAAAGCTAAAACAATAATGTATTTGGCCACCGCCACAGCTGAGCTGATTAGGATGGGACACAAGTGGCACAGGTTGCATAGGACAAAAATGCTGGGCAAAACAACTTGGAGAGGTCTCCTCTGGAGGAAAATAAAAACCAAGCAAAACCATTAAGCCAAAACACAAAGAAAAACAGTCTAAGTTTTAAAAGCGCAATGAGGAATAAGAGCAGCAACACAGCATTAATAAGTCTGCTGCAGAGGCATCTGGGGTAGAGTAGAAATAGGGTATTTTGCAAGCATATGGTAAGAGACAGTCCCACTGCAAGGCCTTTGCAATCAAAATTAACAAGGCAGAAAACCAAAAATAAGCAGCAAGATCTGAGCAGACATTATTCCTAAATGAATCTCTTACACAAGGAATTAGAAACAGGCCTAGCAGGGCAATTTTAAGACAGTATTTTAGTTATTTAATAAGTATCCCAATAAGAAACATTTTATTTCTATGGATCATAACCAGACCATGATCAGTATTACTCACTATTCATCCTATAAATTCATTAATTGCTTTTCCTGTGCAGACTAACTTTCAGTTTCTGTTACCCTGGTGTAAATCCTGTTCCTCAAAGCATCTTGAGACAGTTTCACGTGCACAGAGTTTTATCAGAAGGGCCCACAGTTGATACATGCATTGTGTCTAATGGTGAAAGTTACTTTTGAGAAAAGAAGAAAAATAGAAGAAAGACAGAGACACAAAAAGGAAAATGAAAACTCTTGCCAGAAGACAGCAAGGCCAGAAAAGCAGCAACAAGAACAGGCTTTGGTGAAAGGGCACAGACCTACAACTGGAGGGCAGGCTACAGAAATGCAGGGGCAGCCCCTTGGCATTGCACAGGTTAAGGCCCCTCAGGCACTGCCCAGATCTCCCAGAAAACACCTCAAATCCAGTTAATAGGTTGACACAAGTATGACATCAGGTGTGTCCCAGAGTTGCAATAGTCAAGCTCTGTGCTTAACTGCTGACACTGCACTGTGCCAGGGAAGCCCAACCATGGCTGTGGCCCCTTCCTGCTGTACAGACCACAAATGAACCCTACCATAAACACCACGCTGCAGCAAGGTTAGTAGAGGAACAATTTTCATTTTGAGTGAAGCAAGTGAGCTATTCTGAAAGACTAAGCTCCATTTATACTATTTCTTGGCTATTTTTTTAAGTCTCTATCAATGTGGGCAAGGCTTGATTTTAAAATGCCAGTAGCACTCTAATGTCACTTATACAAATTGCTAAAGAAGACTTCCACCAATCTTCAACTAAGATACACTATCACAGAAATTTCAACATCATACCTTCCACAAAGCCTGAGTTAACAATCTCACCATCTCAATCCAGTAAGACAGGCAAGCAATGAGTACCATGCCTGCAAACACTGTATCATTAATATATATTTTCCCATTTAATAAAAGCTTAGTCTTAAGAATGCAATTACTTGCAGTGTTTACTCTCCTCTCGTCTCAGCCTTCCAGCTGCTGAGAAAAGCTTGTCCACTGGTGGGAACTGGAGGAATAAGATCGCCTAACCCAGGTGGATAACAACAAACTACTGATTATTCAGCACTGACTTCACTTTGAAGAGCCTTCCAATAGAAAGATTAAAAAAAAAATTCAATGAGAAGTTAAACCTATGACACCACTTCAAAAATCACAGGCAGCATTTTTAACCTCTGTCCTTTCATGTTACTGCAGCAGTGCTGGAAAAGCTACAGCAGAAGAGGGAGAGTCATTTAGGCAGTTCTCTTCATGCCACCACCATAGCCCAAAGGGACAGAAATCAAGAAACATTAGAATCAGTATAAACCAATTAGGACACTAAGGAAGAATAAAACACACAGAACTTAACCCAAATCTGTTAAAAGGCACAGAGAAAGCACTCATTTCTGAGTAGAGAGCAACTTATTTTTTTGGAGATACTCCAGATTTTCAGTTTCCATCTGGTTGTTCTTAGTGTTGTGATAAGGGAAGAGAGTTTCCAGCTGAAACACAAGAGTGCACAACATCTGACATGAAAGACCTAGAAGCAGGACAGCCACAGTCTAATCAAAATCCCTAGGATCTAAACAAGAATAAACACATTTCTACATACACACATATAAATCACAGTCATGTCTTCATACAGAAACATGCTCTATTTAAATAAAAACAAATTAGGAACCAGCTAGTAAGAACAAAAGACTTATTCTCACTCTTTTTTGTCCTTCCCCAGCAATGGGTGGTTTAGCTTAAGCTGATACTTGCCATTCACAAGTATACAATTAGCCAGTTGGGTTTTATCATTCTTCGGAGCAGCTACTGACTTTAACACTTGGTGCTGTAGCATTCATAAATGCCACACCCATTGCAGGGAAGAGGCAGGATGCACGTGGGTGCTAAACTGGCTGCCAGAGATGACAACCCTCTGGGCACTGCATCCCACTGCCCTGCTCCGGTGGTCTCAGCTGGAAGAGGATGAGAAACTCTGGTTTCTCTGGGGCCAGAGACCTAGCTCTCACCTAACATACACCATGGCTCAGACAAAAGAAAATTACCCCCCAGGAAAAACTCAGAGTCCAAATGCTTTATTGTACCCAGAAATCCTGCTCTGTTTTAAGCTGTCTGCTGACTGGGGCTGCAACACCAGAGTGCAGGGCTGTTGCTCCCTGTTTACAAACAGGACAGGTGGGGAAAGGAGAGGAAGGGGGGCAAGAAGATGCCCTTTGGGAACTACAGCCTTTGAGTCAACCCCTGTCTCACTGCAAAACCAGCACCACAAACCCCAAAACATGTGCACCTAAAGCTCTGTGCTGCAAATTAGTGCCAATATTGCCTATTTGTCCTTTTAGTGAAATCATGGCCACAAGTCTAGAAGGGTGGGAACAGTGACAGCAGAGCCAGCCCAAGCAGGCAGGTGTAGATGCACAGAAGGAACAAGCCTTTAGCGTCCTGCTGTAAGGAAAAATATATTTTTAGAAAACATGATGGTAACAAAGTTGCATTGGATCTGGAATTGGACAGGAAAGAAAAGCTCTCCAAATTTCTCAACTATTTAACTTTCTAAATTTTGTGGGGCTTCTTTCCCCCTAGACTACTTCAAGCAAGACATTTCTCTGCTATTCTTAACCCCATTCAATTGCAGAATGAGATTGGATCTCAGCAACAAAGTTTTGCTTCTTTGGATTCAGCAGCTAACACCAAATGAAAGAGCAAAGAGAAGCCTGTCTCACAGTGGAAGGAAAACGAAAAGAGCAATTGCATAAGAAAAACAATGCCCAGACATCTGAACAGCAAAGCAATTGCATGTGTCAAATTCCCATAACAAGATGGTGCCAGCTGAGGCTTATGTTAAAACTGTGCAATAAAATTAGATGTCTGGAGCCTCTGTCAGAAGAATGATGCTATCTCATTAATGGGATTACATTGAAAAATTGAAGGGATTTCAGTCAAGAGGAATAAAACGATTAAGGATCAAAAGAGTGTGACTCATGAAAGAAACAAAGCAAAAAACTGAATGCTGTGTTCTTGCCTGAAAAGCCCATGTCTCAGAACCAGAGAAGCTCAGTGGTACCAGCCTGGGTGACACCACAGCATCTCCCCCTCCCTTACACCTGGAATAACAGTGTAGATCAGACCCCACCAAGTGAAAACTCATATTATGAAATACTGGCTTTGTTATGGTAATGTTATTATTGTATCAGTCAGCAAGAAACTAATAAGCAGAGGGAAAAGAGGAGAAGGCAGCTAATTACTTATAAACAGCTGGAGGATACAGGCCCCATAAGAGAATATATTTTAATAAAGAAAAAATAAAAAAGGGGAGGGGAAGGGGAAGAAAGAAACTGCAACTAGAGACACTGGGTAAAATCAGAGCTTTTCATTTAATGACTAGAGAGGATTTCTTAGCCAGAGGAGCAACATACATGCAGAATTATCTTCCCAAGGCATTTCCCACTGCATATCACAACTGCTGAATCATCTGAAGAGGGTTGGCCACCACCCCAAAAACACCACTGTGAGACTGCAGCACTGGCAGGGGTGAACTAGCTACCAGGGGAAGGGAAGAAAGTGAAACAGTGCAAGCAGGAAAAGGGGAGCGTGGTGGCGGCAGATGTTCCTAGTCACCACTATGCTGCATCACAGGAAAAATAAATGAATAAATAAAAGAGATCTCTAAATATAGAATAAGATTCTCTTCACTGAGGGGCTCAACATCTCTCTGCAATCCATCTTCTCCAGTTGAAGAACTGTAGGTTAAGTAAAAAGATCCATTTAAATTCTACACACATTCACAGAGATAAACTGATTTCAGAAAGTATTATTATGTCTGAACTCTCACTAGGGGTGAAAACCAGCTACTTTGTGATCCATTTTTTTATGATAGCTAATATTCTCTAAAAATTCATTAAGTGCCAACATAAAGGACAAAACACATCACCATGGAAGAGCAGATGATATGAGCTACCATACAAAGCATATTAGGGTCACTTGCCCTGCATTCCTCTGCGTCAGCACAGGGCAGAACTGCTTCAACACCCAGCAGCAGTCTGTTTCTTGGCTACTGTGACACACAAAAATTCAAACAAAAATGACACTTCCCAAGAAGCATCTTTGCTGAGGAAGTGCCCAAACAAAGCCCTTCCTTCACAGCATGCACACAGTCCGTGCTATCCGCACAGTATGCCAAGAGAAGCAGGGAAACACACCAGGAATCAATTTCTTCAACCCCATCTCACTCACATCAGATCTTCCAACAAGGAAAAGTGCACATGCAGGCATGTGTGTATACACACTGGCAGGGGAGGGAGTTAGGACATTTAATTGCACTTTGGACCTTTTCCAGTGCACATACCATAAGGCAACTGCTCTTTTAGAGCTGACACTTTACAGAGCAGTGGAGGCTGAAGCCCAGTCCTCTCCATTTTCACTAAGACTGTCAAGGGCAGGTGGATATCCCCTACAACTGACAGCTGGGCTGGGTGAAGAGGACTTGGCTGCCAAGCCCCAGCTCAGTCTGCAAGGTTGCCCACGGCTCTGCAAGGCTAAGTGAGCTCTGCCACAAGGAAAATGGCTCCACGAAAAGATGCGAACAAAGCAGATTTGTTTGCTATTTTCATATGGTTTCTTACCACAGAAGAACATACTCAAGGCTCTTAATCCATTAAACTTTAAAGAGCAGCTTTTTCAGAAGCTGTGCTGTAACGTAACTGGGCAAATTCAAACCGTTGCTTAACCAAATCAAGGCCGAAGTTTCCTTCCCATGCCTTTTTCTCTTTCTTAAAAAAAAAAAAAAAAGCAAACAAAAACCCACAAAAACCAAAAAACATGAAACTAACCTCAAGTTTTAAGTTGCAACCTTATTTCAGTAGGTATATACCTCTGTTAGTACAGGTTGCTAAATGCAAATACAGAGCATTTGGCCTTCATCTCCCATCTCAGCACCACCATTTATAAAAACAATGGCAGTGTTTGTAACAAGCAATGTTCATTGCAGGCTGTTAGAAACCCTCTATAATTTGCATTGTGCCACATAACTCAAACCTTTTTACCCTGAAGTCCAAAATTTCTGGTCAGAATTACCAAATAACTTTTTTGATTTAGAAACTTTGTAGTATTAGTAGCAGTTAATGGGGTTTTCAGAACAACAAGAGGGACCATGTTGATTACTTCGGGTTCTTTAGAGCCCTCACATGCCCATGGGACATCTCCAAGTGGTCTTATCCCTTAACATTATACTCCCAAGTACCTTGCATCCAGTGTGACTCCGGGTCTTCATGAGGGGAGTTGTGGTGCACAGCTCAATGGCTTCTGGTTCATGGAAAATCACTGTCGGAAGAGGTTCTTTCCGAAGAGTTAGGACATTCAACTTAGTCTTTAACATGGTCTGAAAGTGCTAAACAGAAAGAAAAGCAATTATCTCCAGTTCTAGTGCAAAAAAGTGAGAGTTAACAGCTGGACATGTCTGCATGTTTCAGTTGCTGTTCAGAGTCTTGGAGGTTTCCATGGGGAGAGTCAAGTTTTATAATGTAAGACAGTGAACATACAGTATTACTATTAGCAATGTGAAGACTGTTTTTAATAATATATATACACACACAAAACAGAAAATGAGATTATTCATTAGAATCCACATATGTCCCCAAAAGAGCCTAAATTCAACCTCTGATCACTCCCAGGCATATTATAAAACTGCTCATAGACCTAGTTCCTCTACTAATGACCATATCAAGGAAAGAACAGGGGATCAAAGACCATTCAAAGAACTATGGATTCATCCTTCTTGTTGTCTTTCCTCTGTACCTAAATCTCACCCCACCTTTGCAGATGTTATTGTTCCCACTGAGTTGAATGCCTCGTCAGTTTGCCTTTAGCATGTGAATTTTAAATTCTCTTCCTTTGTAAGCAATAGTTCCTCTAGTCTCCAATGTAAATGCCACGACTGGCACTAACAAATAGATATCATTCAAAACTTGTCACTTGCTATAATACACAAGAAATAACTCCCCAGGCTTGGGTGAAGAACTATCCAAGTGGACAGGAATGTCACTGAATGAAAAGTTTCTCGGCAATTGCTTAGAGTGATGAAAGCCAGCCCTTGAAAAATTTCCAAATCAATTTTGTGGAACCAGGGGAGTCACAGAGATTTTTCAACATTTAGATGTTTCTTTGAACTGATCTTCATTTGAGAAACTGAACATTTTCACTTGCTACTACGTATCTTAGGAGGAAAATTTGCAGATATGAAGGAAATCAATGTAGTATTCACAGCTAGTAACATACTACAGCACTGTCTAAAGAAATGTGCATTTATTAAAGCTTCATAATTTAACTTTTATAAATCAGCAGCTATTAGACATATGTGCAATGACTCCAGATCACTTTCATCAAAACCAAACTATTTGTTCTGTCTTCTGATGGGAGATTCTTAACTTCTTTTGCAGTCACCCCTTTCCTCAACAAGGCAGACAAACACTACAGGGTCTGGCTTGCAGACAGAGAGATGCTAAGTGATTTCCCAGAACTGTACAAGAAGTCTCAATCAGAGCTAGAAAATCAACTCAGGTCCTTGCTTTTCAGTCCTATGCCTTAAGTGAGGAAAGTGTGTATTAAATATTTTATTTATACACAGAGGATGAATCAACTATTTAGATACTATGCTGGTTTCATATGGATTTTTGTAGATTCAAGTATTCCACTGAAAATGCATGAGATTTTCTTGGAAAAAGCTTCCTACTTAAGTCATAAATACTTTACCATTATCTAAGTGAAAGCCTATTAATGCACTTCTAAAACAATTTAATCCTTAGCTCATCAGTGTTTACGTCTAATAATTATTATGATACTGGATCCACAGCACCTTAAAGACTCTCATAAGCATATTCAAGGCATAAACACTAACCTATGAAAATAGTACTTGTTTTCCTTCCTCACACATGAAGTTGCAGCCTGTTAGAGCAATACTTGATGGCTTCTGTCCTGTTTGTGAAAGCATTCAAGTTTCCACCCCCGTGAAAAAATCTACTTATATTATTTTTCATCTGGTTCATATTACATTTTATCCCATTCACTCTATCCTGAACACAGCTCCACAAAAGACTACTTCATTTGAGATGATTATACATTAAAGAATATTTGTTGACACATGCTTCTGAAGATAACAGCACTTTCCCAGCCAGGATTACTAGATTTACTGAGAAAACCTATTTAATTTAAACCTTTCAGTTGCAACTAACAGCCTTTTGTTCTGAATTTCCTAGGCTTTTCTGGTGAGGTTGTTAGCAAAGGCTAAATAACAGAAAACCAGATGTGATGAGTGTAAAGCAAGCTTAAAGTTTGAGATCCTGAGTTTGAAGTAGCATCGCTGATTACCAACCATAACACTGGGCTTGCTGGTCCCATAAACTAATCACTGTCTACTATAACTGTAGCCCTCCCTATTAGCGTGACTTGCTTTTATACACAGGCTCTAAGTTTGTGCTAACTTGCTGCAGAAGTGGTATTTCTTGAGGAGAAATGTGCAGAAGGAGAGGGTGCTGGAGACCTGCCGTGCCCAGGTCACAGCAATTCCCCATCTGTAACTGGCCTCTTTTCAAGCATGGGAAAATGCTGCATCCAAGGTCATCTGCTGCCTTGGGCATGTAGGTGATGGGAGAGGAAGGCAGAAGTGGAAAATTTAATAAATGTATTTTTAACCTGAAGTTGTATTATTTTGCTGGTGGATAAGTTTGGACCAAAGCAGAGATAATGGTCACAAAATATTAGGTTGAAGAAGATCCTGTCTCAGCATTTAACTTCTCCCTCCCTCCATGCTGAAAGAGCTCCATTTCCCTAGATGATCTGTTTACAGGGATTCTCAAATAAAGAACACTGCTTCCATTAGATACTCAATAGATGGAAAAAACTCCATTTAGCTTCTCTCACCACTAAGCTTGGATCTTCGAAGTAGTGGTTCTCTTCTGCTAGCATCAATATCAACTTCAGCGGAATTACTGACAGAGACAGCACAATTTGACCAGAACCAAGGAAAACTATAACAATGAGCTACTTTTTTTCATGTTGTAACAACCACATAGACAGTCTTAAACAAGGAAAAGACTACTCTCTGCCTTACAAAGGCAATTCAATGCTTGTATGAGCAGCAAGTTGGAGTGGTTGGGCGCCAAAAACACTAGAGCACAATTGGCAGCAAACAGATAATTAGTTGCCAGAAAAGTGCAGGACGGACTGGGGGTGGACACAGAAATAGGCTTTTGCTTTGGACTGCATGGCTAGTGCAGACAGCATTGTTCTCCCTGCACACAGGTGATGTGACAGCTGCCATAAGAAAATCAAGTCTCTGCCAGGAGACATCATGCAGTGAGCCCCCAAATAAGCAAGTTATTTAAACACACGCCTAACTTTCACTATGTGAGCAGTCCCAGTAAAGCACACGTGGGTAGTCAATGGGATTATTCATGTGCTTTACGCCAAGAACAGGATAAAGTGCTTCGCTCAACCCATTTCTTAGTTTCCACTCCAAACTGGCATCTCCCACAGAAACTGTTGGCAAATGCTGACCTATAACAGTAGCCAATGTATTTTTTGAGAAGATGCATTAGCTCTTTGCTGCTGTGAACCCAGAATATTTCTTGAAAGTGCTTTAAATTCACTAAGCTCCTGAAAAGCATGACTTTGGCAATTCACTGAAAAAAAGGTTCAGGGAACTTTATACTGTTCACATTTTATGTGCCAGAACTACTGGGTTCATTTGGTAGCGCTTATACTGAAAATCATCAAAAGCAGATATTCTTAGCTGACATGACGGTAACTACAATTCAAAACTGCATATCATTCATCCTTTTATCTATTTAGATGGTGCTACTGACATACACTTGACATTTGAAAGATGCAAGGAACAACATAACAGTAAGAAACTGGCAGCAAGTTTCAAAATTCCTTGAGCAAACAAAAATACTTTAATTACCAATGACAGGATGAGAGCTGTAATTAGTATTGTATTTTCCTATTTGCTGAACATGTAATAATTCAAAGTAAAATTTGCTGAACATGGAATAATTCAGAGTACAATTTAAACAAAGCCCCTAATAACATTGGAAAATTATCCTAATAAAAACCCATCGTTTCGTTTTTTCAAGGATTCAAGTTCCATCATTTTCTTTTGCTTAGTTTACCAGTTTTAATGGCACCCTCTCCCTCTATATTTTCTTTTATAGAAGAAAACTGAAGGGTGTATAACTGGTAGTGCAAACCCATAGCAGGCCAAGACTGCCACTACAGAAGTTATACTTGCCTTCTTTGTGACCTTCAAAGTCAAAACGAAATCAATTTTCAATGAAAATACTGTCATCACTAACCCTCTTAGCTACAGGTTAATTGAATATAAGAATCTAGATTTCTAAATTGCTTTCAATGTATACTTTGTTTTCAGCTCAACAGTCACACATTAACTCCAGGTTACCTATTTCACAACATTCAGTTCTCAAATTTCAAGTGCTATATATTTAGTTCAGGCAAATTTCTATTGCTGTTAAAACTAAAAATTAACAGCATCTGGGTTTTGGTTAAGTTTGTCAGCAAAAATGCAGTCACTGTCATAATTCAGGCGAAATGTCTTGGAGAAAACAACTGTGATTCCATACAATTAAACATGCTTTGGAAAAGTATGCACTGACAATTTGTAATAATAATGCTTAATACTTCTGCCAAATTCTTCATCTTCAGGTCTTAACTAAACAGTCACTGCTGTTCACTATATTGACTACTCAGCAGCCAAGACTGGACTCAGTGGATCTTTTAATTTTCATGATGGAAATAAAATAAAAACTCAAATTCAATAAATTTAAGAAAGGCTTATATATTGGACGTGAATATAAAAATAAATGTCAAGAAAGAGGGGAAACGTAATCTGCAATCCAGCAATAGGGGATGACAAAAATGAACAGAGTTTACAGCCTTATCGGGCTGTGATATTGTGAATGCAACAGTCTTCAGCACCTTTTGGGACAAGACCTCAGCCCCCATTATCTCTTAACATCATCATTATAACCAGGACAAAACTACATAAACTGGCCTAATTGTTTCCAGATATGACCTGTATGTGGCCAAATTTTGCCAAAGACACATTGAGTGCAAACCCCAAAATGATACTATGTTGACTTGTGAAAACCAGTTATTCTAATACTTCAAAGACTCTGAAAGAGCAGTTTGCCAGAATGAGAAGCAATTGTCTGGGCAACTCACCCTTCTACAGCACCTACAAGGACTTCCCAGATGAAATCTACATTAAAGCATGAGCAAGAGATAAGTCCCCAGCAAACAACCTCTATAATTTACTACTTCAGTGCAAGTACTTCCTCTGCGTTTGAAATCCACTTAGTTCTGGACTGAAACCAAAACTTTTCAACAGCATCCCACAGCAGCCTAGGAGAAAGTGAAAGACACAAGCAAGTGCAATGAACTGCTAGAGAATTTTAGAAAGTCCAAATGTCCCTTTTCTCCTGTTCCCAGTGGAATTTGACTACCAGTGTAACCAGTCTGTAGCTACAAGACCACTCTCTTACTCATGATCAGAGATGACAACATGGCAGTGCTTTAGCAATATGGTTACACCATCAGTGACATGAGCACAGCTGTGACCCGAGGACCACGCCATCCCAAGCCCAAGAATTCTGACACATAGGAAAACTGATCCATTTCAAGGCTTTGTTTTGTTTAAAGCAAATGTTACCCAGTACAGATGTCACAAACCTATCCATTTCTTGTTAATAAAATATTGCTAACACAGTTTAAATACTTTCCCTCCCCCATATTTTTTTTTACTGTATTTATCCCTAACTAGCAGTTCATATAAACACGGTACTGAACACTACAATAAAACCCTCTATAGAGGGGATGGAAGCACTTAATCAGAGTCAGAAATCATCCCATCAGCCACCTGCTCTATAACACAAAACTGACTGGAATGCACAAATCCAAGATCACGTCAAGACTCTTTATTCTCAAGCAGATCTGAACCCAAGTAATCTTCTTAAAACCAATCCAGCTCCAGAAATATGGTTATAAAAAGTTTATCTCATCTAGCATGTCAAGAGCTATATTTTGCCAGCCTATCAAACCCAATCTCTTCAATCTCTTTCAGGTAACAGATGCTATTTAGGTGAAAAAGCAGATAATTATGTCTGAAATTACGTCTCTCAATCACAACAAAATGGCAACAGGCACAACGGTGAGACAGACTTGCCTGCAAGCAACCTGTGACACATTCTGGAAGTAAAGGAACTCAGGCAGGCCCATGGCACAACTTAGCACAACTCAGTATGTCTGCACAGTTGTACATCAGAACTGAACCAGTGCTTGCCACCATTTCTCCCCCCATGTCCCCCTGCTCCTACCAACCCTCACCAGATAGCATAGAAGAGAGAGAGGACAGAGGGAGAGTTTTGGCACAGAAAAAAAAGTAATCACATTTGCAAGGGTAAACTAAAATCTGTATGACCAAGCAGAAAACAGTATCAGAGCAAGCAAGGCGCAAGACTGGGGAAAGTGCCAGGAGCGGCAGCACCCAACTGGCTGCAAGCAACGCTGCCTACTACCAGGCACAGAGACCCTCTTGGACTTCTTCTGCCATTACTGACCATAACAAGGCATTGAGGACAAAGCTCTGATGAAAAAAAAACAATAATATACAGAAAAAAAACAGACAGATGAAAGAAAGGGGGACTCTGAAGATAGAAAAGCATAACAAGGACACAGAGAACCTTATTAGAATGGCAAGCCCAACTGCACCGTATGGTACAGATGAAATCGAAAACAGTTGGGTGTCAAAAAGCCTTTCAGCAAAGATGCTACTTGATCTTTGCGTGCAAGTATGAGAGTTATTCCATCTCACTCAAATACCATTTTCTTCAGGAATATTCTTCTTCCTGCACTGGTAAGATGTATCTCTTAAAAACACACCACGGTCAAGATTTCACAAATAAAACTTGCACTCCCTACCAACAGGCCTGATCACACAGCTGCCTTTATGATGATGCTCACATTGCCTTGTTTTCTTACAATTTTGAAGAATTTCTGTTTCCTCACAATTTAATTCATGTGAAACGTTTTGTTCTCAGACCCTGTGTACTTTGAGTTTGCTCTGGACGGATGCCTCCGTTCTGTTGCCAAGCTTATGCTATTCCAATCAGCAGGATCACTGCCCAAACAAAACACAATCCCAGATACAAACACCCTCCAAACTGCGGGGAACTTCATAGCCAGATGAGATTTTCATGACTGATCCTCTAACATCTCTCTACACTCAGCCACGCTAAACCCCCCAACCTAAGCAAATCTGAATATACAGGATATTCAGAGACTAGTTCCCAATTTAGCCATAATTGCTCAAAACCTAAGTCCCATTACAGAAATTCACATTCAAGTAAGGAGAAGTTGGTATTTCAGGACACTCATAGTCATGAATATAAAACAAGACCTCCCTAAAATGTCTTTGGAGGAGGTAAAAGAAATCACAGTACTACAATAAGAAGTTCTCTGATCACTCTATATGTTACAGTACCTAAATTCCCAGTCCATTATTTCAGTAGAAATTAGACAGATGGATGGAACATGAACATCTAAATATGTCTGTTCGGATTTGGGCTTTTACAGTTTATTATCTTCTGATGACTTAAAATACATTTTTAAATGAGTTATAGTTTCCCACGTCTGATGCTCATGGCATATATTTTATATCAGAATATTTTTTTTTTAGCATGAAAAGAAATAAAACATAATGATTTTCACCAGTGTATCAACTGAACTACTCTCATAAATAACTGCTTTCCAAACTTTTGGCCCCAGAAATCAGTGTTAACTCTCAAATTTTAGTAACTTTGTCACAACTGAACCAGCTCCCATGCCACCCAAACCCAATTAAGATAGCTTTGTTGTGTATTTTATTAAATACAATCATTGTAAATATCATTTATACTTGCAGTAATAACTGCCTTTTTCTTCCATCCCATCCCTGATGATGTTGGTTTTCAAACTACATTGAGAAGTTCAGCAACCAAAATCTGCCTGGGAAGCTTCATAACACAGCACTAAAGGAAGCTAAAGTCATCCCCATTATCTGCTGTTCATCTTCTCATCACCAGAGAAGCAGTACCTCCCCAAAAGCATTGTGTCTGTATGCAAGCCTGGAATTTTAAACTAGGTTACAATTTCAAAAGTACCAATATGCCAGAATTTCTCTGTGCAAGCAGAGGTATTTATCAGCCCCAGCATTTTTCAGGACAAATGGGCAGGCAAGATACAAGCCCAAGACAAGACAAATGGTTAACACAAAAACAAAATAAATAAATAAATTAATTAATTAATTAATTAAAAAAAAAAACACAAAAAAATAAATTAGAAAAGGGAACCGACAAGAAGAAAAAATAGCACATGCAGCAGCACAGATATGTCAAGTTCATTCACTCTGATTTTGAGTTGACCCCTTAGCTGCTTTCCAACATATTCTTCCCTTAACATGAGTTTCCAGTAGATGTATTATTTGGTGTAGCTGGCTACATTGGCAATATTAAAACAATGTAGTTTGGCAATATTAAAACAATGGAATCCTGCAGCATGAAGGCGGCTGTTGCGTTTTCAATTTGCTCTTGGAGGCTTTCCAACAATTTCTGTGTCAGAGGATGCTTTTAAAAGTTCTTTCTCTTCACTCTGTGCCTGGCAGAGCAAGCCCATCTCATACAATACCTGCCAGCCACAGCATTCCCCAATACAGCCCTTTCAAAACTAGCATTTCAATCTCTCACTCTTCTTCAGTTTTTGTCATGAATCAGTAACTTGTTTAGTTATGTAGTTCAGTGACCTCTCTCTTCCCTTTCTAAGACGTGCTCTCTGAGACTGGATGACACAGGTGCCTGTTATGAACAGGGAATTTGTACCGATTATTTGCTAGATGTATCATTGTGCCAAACACCATGCAGAAACAAAGGGTAAAAAAATCTGGAAAAAAAAAATAAAAAGAAAAGAAAGAAAAAAGCTAATGAATTGCTTAAATATAAACTAAATCAACTTTTGGCCTAATGAACTACTCTATTCACAGCTACAAGATAATGCCAATCCACTCCTTCCTCTAAAGCCATCCATTTTATCACTGAGCTCTTTGATGCTGATTCACAGCACTGCCTTTTTCAGGCCTGAAACACCTCTAGGATTTAAGCCCAGCATTCCTGAGGGTCTCAGAGAAGGAGTCCTCCTACTTTCCACGGACACAAGCCACCTCTAAGTGAACACATCTACTTCTTCAGCAAGTCAGCCATTTTGGAAAGCTTCCATCAGAGTGCATCCCCCCAAAACCTTGCAGAAAGCAAAGAAGCCTGATGGTTTCAGCCTTCCCTCTCTCCACACATCCCCATGAGCACCATCAGCACATGCTTCAGAGCATCTCCAGAGGAACTACAATTGGCCAGCACTGCTATCACATCACATGTACCTTCCCCAAGGAGACTTTCCCAGGCCTAACTACACTCACAGGCATTTAATATTGTGCAGTATTACTCCTTTCATGCCTCCACCAGCAAATTATTCAGCATGAGGGAACTCTGCCAGGATTTATATCTATGCAAGCTTCTGTGCAGGTGATGCAAAACATAGAGAAAAATTGGGTCCCTCTGCAATGCAACTGCATAACCCCTATTCCCAGGGGACTTCACATGGTAAGTCTTCCCACTGCTCAAAGCTGTGAATAAGAGTAGCTCATCAGAGAGCCTACATCAGGAATAAGGAAGCCTATAGAAGAAAGTGATCAAAACTACTCTTCTACAAAGCATCCATTAATTCAGCAAAGCTCAAGAGTTGGATAATTGACAGGATTTGTACCAAGAAACCTTTACAAAAAAAAAAAAAAAAAAAAAAAATCAAACCAACTCATTTACATTCCTGCTTCTCCCACAACTACCCTACTGGTTAAACTGAGCCAAAGCAACCAGATGCAAAATCACTCTCTTTTTTTCCAGTGGAGAATGAGTCACGTAAAGTGGCTGAGGACAGTGTTGCCCTTTGCTGGGGCTAAGCTAAGGCACCCATGGACAGGACAGCCCTCTCATATCCACATCCTCCAGTTACGGAGGTTAAACCTGCATGGTGTTTTCAAGGTTTTTCAAAGTAATTAAGCTTTTCTGATGTTTCCATTTTTCTGATTTTCAAAGGACGAGTTCCTTAGTGCTTGGCAAGAAAGGAGATTAAGCTTCCATGTTCCTGCAATTTAAGTGCCCAAACCCAGACATACTCAGAAACTCCAGCTTCTCTGGAAGTAAAACCTCAGTTTCTTCTTCTTTACTTGTCAGCAAAGTCCATGCAATTTTGCAGAAGCTTAACTAATCCCTCAGCTGGGTATAAAGTTTCAAAATGCGAGTGCTTATACACATGCATTCGTATCTACAGTTCTTAGAATGAAGAAAAAAAACAAAAGAAAAGCAAATCCCTCCAGAAAATAAATTATTAAATATGCACCATGAGATCCAACCAGATACCTTTATTCCCCCAAGGCATGGTTAATATACTATCTGCCACTACATATGGTGCCAATTAAAAAGAGCTAGCTCCTCACACAGGCACTGCAGCGTCACTCTGGAGGAATCCACAATTGATTAAACAAACTGAAATAATCCCACCCTGGAAATACATGCTCATTCATAACCAAATCCCAGTCTTTAGGAATCCCGTATGCCATGAAAAAAAAAACATCCCTGCTTCCACAGAAATCTGTGGCAAAACAAATCTGAAGTTCAACAGGAACAGAACTACCCTCACCTTTACATGTGCTACCTACATGAAGAATTACTACTACTTTTCAAGGTACTAACTTACTTGCTATTTCAGTCTTATAATTGAGTCAGCAATGAAACAAGGAGCATCAAGTGATGGAGATGTTAAACTGTTTAACTGCAGAAAACAGAAGAGCTCAAAACTATCCAACTGTTGCCTTCCAGCAAGGCCAGCAAAATTGGAAGACTTCAGGCCTGTACAAGCATTATCATTCAATCTCCTTACATCGTGAAAGCTACTTCCTCTTTTTCTAGTAATTATACTCTCACTTTTGTCCATCTGCTCAAAACTTTGTTCAACACAGCAATGACTTGCAAATTTTCCACACAGAAAACAGCTGCAGAATAAACAATCCCCCAAAGCAACAGAGGAACAGCCTTTTATTCAGTACATCCTCAACCCTTTTTCCCCTCCATTGATTACTGACCACCTTAAATACCATCCATTCTCAGCCACTTTACAATTTAAATAATTTTGTGTTGAAAAAAATCAAGTTTGGCTCAACTTCGAGAAATGAATTTGGCAGGAGAAACAGGAATGTAAATGGGAGGTGTTTTTATTATTATTATATGTTTCCTGGTGTAAACCCTGACAATTACTGTAAACAACATTTTAACATTATTTCAGGCTTAGGAGAAATTAAATAATATAGAACATCAACATCCAGGAAAAAGGGCCTGGGCTCTTAAAGGCCCTAAACTTCTCTAGATGCAGATCTAATGTATGCTCCTGTAACACAACATGATCGAAATATTCTGAATAGCCATGACATCCACGGTCTCCACTATATCTGCATTGTGCAGCTAGTTAAACAGATGTGAAAGAACCAACAAAATCAATATAAATGAACTGCCTGCCCAGCATTTCCCCACTGTCTTCTTCCTTTGCCCCATTCAATTTAATTTAGAAACTTTACTGATGTGGTTATTCCAGCATCTCTCAAAGCACAGGGCTGTAATTCTACAGGAGATGTTAACAAGGTGACTTTTATCAGACTTGATGCATCTGAAATATAAATTATTTACCCTGAAAGAGAAGGGAGTGAAAGAGTTTAGGGGCTTCTGATAAAATATTGAAGTATTTAATCTTGGGAATGCCAATCAGTCATTCCCCTGGGCAAAAAAAAAGCTTCAAGACTAATACTTCTTTTAATTATAAAAAAAAACATGTATCTGGCTGAAAAAACCCACACAACTGTGATGTAAAAATGTTTGAGCAGCTTTAGAAATTCAGTCTTCTATAATTATACCAAGACTGTTAAAAATTCCACTTTGACAACCACCATCACAAATAAATAATTGTCAAAATAAATCCAGTAGATTAACAGGCAAAAATGTGTCTTCTACAGCTTAATCTTGTGACAATGTTTTTTACAGCATGCCTCTGCCCAGATTTGCAGCTTTTGGTATTTACATTCTGACCACTAAGCATAAGGGTTATCAACATTATAGTTAAATTTTTTTAGACTTATAGATACTTGCATGTATATTTTTTAATTTTTTTATAATTTTTTAATAAATTTTATTTGCATAAAAAATCAGCAAGCTGAACTAAGTTATGCCAATGACAGTAATATGGCCAAAAAGGAGGGTGAGGGGAAGCCCAAGAGCAAATACTAGGCAGATGGATTCAATATGAAACTCCAATGCCACTTCTGTATTAGCCAGACACAATTCTGCAATGGAAGAAGAATACGTAGAAGACTTTTTTAGGGAATGGCTCAGTTTCCTTCCACAAATACTTCTAGGAAAAGTAACTGTCTAGCTCACAGGATTTATTCCTGTTTCTTACCTTTGCAAAGCAAGGATCATTTAGGAAGCAATTAAAGTAAATACCAACCTCTGAGCTAGGATCATCCAGGCTAATAACTCAGATGGAGCACCACCGTCATAAAGGAACTGCAGTGGAGGGCTTCTCTCAGTAAAGCTATATGGTGTACAGGGAACAATGCAACAGTTACACAAGACTTCTGCCTTGTCACCACTCACTTCCATCAGTTTTCATTTCCATCAGCTGCTGAGATCTTCAAGGCTGCCCACTGCAAAGCATCTCTACCTACATGTTAGTCAAGAACACTCAGCACAAAACGTTCCATGTGGGCACAAAATCAGGCTTTGCTTTTAGGGCTCCACTTGGGAAGTCAGAGGGCAGTCAGAGCTGAATGCCCAAAACGGACACTTCTCTTCCTGAGTGCTGATTCTGAGCTACATGACAGAGGGCTGTTGTCTTGCTTTCCAAGCATTACCATTATTTAGAAGAAAGAAAAAGTGTGACATTTTAGTCCAGCAGCAAAGCTTGAAACAGATAACCTCAGAAGTAGAAAGTCTGGGCATACTGTTAACTGAAGTCACAGAATCCGAGAGGGGACTTTAACTCCATGTTAATTTATTACTGCTAATTCTGCCTTGACCTTTAATCCAACTACACTATTTTCAGTCTTAGATGGCTTTAAGGAGAAGAAGGTTTCCTTGTTTGATTTTTATTCGATTTTGGATCCCAGGTTCTCTGCCTTGAACAGATTTTCAAATGACGTTAGAAAATCCTCTGAAATAACATCCGTCAAGTTTTGCATGCACAGCTATTTGCACAAGCCAAATCTATAGTTTTACAAGACAATCAGCTAGATAAACATGTCTGCTCCGTTCTGAGCAGCTGATGAGTGCAGGAGACCTTTGATCATTCAACAAAGCCTGCTCCCTCCTGGGTACAATCCAGCAACCACCATAACAGAAGTGTTGCAAGTTTTGCTTTTTCCCATCTTTAAATGCTGTTTGGATATCACATGCACCTCAGTGTCATACACACTACAATGAGCATAACGGAGAAAAATCACAGGTTGAAGAGCTACAGTATCTCCCTGCAGAAACAGGAACACAAACTACCAACATTTTCTGTTGTTCAAGCCAGGCAAGTGTATGCAGTAGCTATCCATCAAGGATGACCATGGGTTTTGACTGTGGCACAACACAAAATCTATAAATGCATCTGCTTAAACACTGATTTTTAACAAGAATTAATTTGTTGAAATAAAGGTTAGAAATTATTTGAAAACCATAATAATCCATGCAGTGCTCTATCACTAGTATAAAGACTAAAAGGAAACCAGCTTCAACCAGCACATGAAACAGGGCTGTGGTTATAATCTATTTTCCCTGAGGCATCTGTAGAAAAGTGCTTAGTTCCAACTCCTGCCCCACGACATAAGCAACTCCACTTTCATGTTTTATCACCATTATAGTCAGAAATTAACAGACTCTGGTCGCTATCACTGATATTCCCAACCCAGCAGAGTAAAGCCACTTTTGAAGCAGATTTGGGATTGTCTTTTCTGCTTACATGGTGGACAAATCACAAATGCACTCTACTGTGAAGCTGACAATATTTAATAGTGCTTAATGGTGCAGTATATATCTGAGGGTGCAAGCATCTATCTAGAAAACAAATTAGTTCATCAGCGGTAGCACAGTTTCCCTCTTGCCTTCCTCCCTGAATGCACGCTGCCGTATTGGACAATGGGAGTAACATGCAAATAAATAGCAATATTTATTTGCTAAAATACCATCTCAGACAAGACAATTTTGGGGAAGAAACAGGAGACAATTTTGAAAACAGCATAAGCAATACATGCACCATTGAAGAAACAACACATAGGATGCAGGGTTAAATCTCAGGGTAACGTGGCAGGGCTACTTACACAACCCATGCCAGCTGCCCCAGGTTGCATAAAAAACTCTCAGGGTGTTGCTGCCCCATAGTAGGTTAGATTGTAAATAGCCCAAATGCCCCCTACAGCTGCTTCATCATCATGATCAATTGTCATAGGAGGTAGCTATCTTTAGCGTTATGTGTGCATACACAGCAGAAGGAACACGCAATACAAGGCTCATTTTTCCCTAGCCCATTCAGATTGGAAGAGATTCTCCTCCAGTTCAGCACACAAAGTGCTCTGGCTTCAGCCTCTTTTCCGTTTGGCACACAATCAAACCGTACTTAGAGGAAATCCAATGTTTCTATAAGAGTTGCATCTCAATAAATTGTGTCTTACCTCTCTTCCCTATCCATGTTCAAAGGGAGAGAACACTGCATGGCTTCCAAATCCATTCCCATTTGAACATTACTTTCCATCTGTACATGTTTCAACTTTCAAAACCGCACTCAGTATGAAAAACAGCACAGCAAAGAAGCAAGGTTGTCTTACTGTATTATATTCATTTAATTTCTTAGTGAAGTCCCCCAGGCAAAGTTTTAATGTTAAAGCAATTCTTGCTTCATTTTAACGATCCACTGATGCACAGCTGATAGCCCAGCTCATTAGAAATTACAAGACACTATTTCAAGAAATGCCATAATTTATCAGGCAGAGATTAGTCATGCCTTGCACAGCAGCCCGGATGCACACTACTAACTGTCTCTTACACTTTCCAAACCCACCTCTGAAGTCCCTCAATTTTAGGCTCAGCTGCCTATGGTGCATGAAGTCACATGACAAAGCTTCCTGCTACAGCGACAAAGACATCATCTTCTACCTGCTGTTTTTCCAAGAGGCTTAGCTACATTTAAAAATGCATTAATTCCACTTGAGTGACAACCCTTTCTTCAGGTTAAGCATTTGCACCCATATACGCAGCTATAAAACTCATTACAGGAAGAACCGTTGAAGATAAATATTCCAATCTTTTTTCTTTCTTTGAAACTTTATGATGTTTACATAGCATGAAAAGTCACACATTGGTTTGATTAAGGAATTGAGCCCAAAACAGTGACGGAGCTCTCACTTTGTGCTGCTGGACATGGGTTCTTGGTCAACTGACTTGATATCCCACTGATCAGATGGCACACCCTAGCCATGCAAATTATAACAAAGTAAGGAATAGTTAGTAAGCCGGGAGGATGTATAATCTAGTCCCCAAAGTATTCTTTCGAGGAACTGTTTTCACTTCCCGCAAGTACTCCCCAACACACAGGAGATACCAGACTCTGGACTCACATAATATGGGAACGAAGCACCTCCCCTACCCATCAGTAAGTTTCTTTCCAAGAAAACAAGGATCAGAAGGAAGCGGTAAACTCCTCCCAAGCCCTCATTACAAAGATACATGCATGGTATGTATCTTACAAAGATACAACATACTGACAGCCAAGTGATAATTCCCTCAGGAAACTCAGGTGGTGGCTCTGGTAAACTAGGTGCTACTCCCAAGCAAGACACTGCAAAATCAGAGTGCCTTCCTGACCCACACTGAGACTGCAAACATCACACTGTTTGGCTTGCAGTTTTGTGATGCTTTCTGGAAGAAAACCTTATTTTTAACCTAAGCCCACGAGAAGGAGATTAACTGCCCTTAAAAAATACTTAACAACCTCTTTGCTTGTTATCAAGTCACCATACATATGCCAGATGAGCACTGTAGACAATGATAATGCATTAAATAAACACTACTCTTAAAATCCATAAGCTTACTTATTACTAGTTTGAGACATACAAATATCTACAGCTTATTCAGTTCAAGAATCCTCTGCTCTCAAAATGTCCATTCAGCAGCCTTGCCAGATACTGTTTCACAATACTACAGGCCCACTTATTCATAAACAAATCATTAACATTCTTGACATAAATCCATAGTGTACAACAAATCCCAGCTATGATAGTGTTTTACTACATTTGCTGTGCCCATCATGAATGGGAGTTCTGTTTTCACCAAAAAAAAACACCCTCAACAAATAAAAGGCAAATTATTCCCTGTGAGAAAACTGCCAGGATGAAATGCCTATGCACAGATTACGAACTAATTATCAAGTTCATAGAGTAATAGACCTGGTATTCAGTTAGTGAAATAGGCTGCCACAATTTACGCAAGAAATTTTCTTGGTAGAACTGTAATAGTTAAGAAAATCTGATAGTAAAATATGTCATTACAGACTTTAAAAATTTCCTCAGCTACAACAAGAACCTTTTATACATCCCTGGTTTTCCACACACCAGCACAAGAATCATCTGAAAAGATCCTTCCAAAGCCCTTCAGCATTCACTCACTGCCAGGGGTTTATTTACAGTCCTAGATCACAGGGTTTCACCCAAGCCCAGAAATGATCAAGGCCCACTTTTACACACATACATCACAACTTAGATTAGACTAATTAAAATAAAGAGAATAGCTTAACACATGTATCAGGAGCAGGCCGCTTCTCTCTGAAGATACTATGCATAGATGGCAGCACTGAGCAATAGTTTAAATCACGGTTTCCCCAAAAATCACGATCCACAGGTAAAAACCTCTTCAGGTACCCCAAAAAAACCTCCATCACACAGGCAGCATCCCCCTCACCGAGAGGCACGGGGGGCACAGAAGGACAGGATTCTCCGCCCAGGGCTGGTCTGCAGCAGGGGGCATGCTCCCACAGCACCTCCCAGGACAGACCAGGCATCCTCACACAGCATGAGCCATTAGCAGCAGCTGTCCGCCAGCAAAGCTTCGGGAATCACGGGGTTAAATCCTCTATCCTTAATTCACTAACGCCTTCCTCACCATATTTAAAGAATTAAATGTCTCTCTGAATGGCCATATTTAAGTAATAAAAAAATAGAGAGAGTGGGAGATAATTAACTTTCTATAGATTCTTCACAGATGGGAAATGCTCACAAGAGCTGGACTTCTCCCTGGATTGACAAATATAAAGTGGACTGTCTTCTGTGCTGGCTGCCAGCTCAGCCCAGGAAATAAAAGATGTTTTCAATTCCAGAAAAGATACGTGTGCATTGAAACACTGAATACTTAGCAAGGCCTCAGTCCTGCAAGAAATCAGACCCTTACTTACCATGCAGGGCACAGGCCTGCGGCCACTGGTGGCTGCTCACAGTGGGTAAAAATACACGTATGACTGAAGTTTTGCAGCAATGAGACCTTTTTACTGTAAATACATGCATACTTTTACAACAATTACACCACAGCATTTATTAGGAGCATGCCCCCCTCTTTTTATTTCCATTGGCATGGCTTTTCCATTCACAGCTTGTTTTAGTTTGTGACAATTTCACTGCAGTGAAATATATACAGCATGAATAACTCACAGTCTTTAGGTCTGACCCTCCGAGAGATGTTCTGCAACTCAGGAGAGCAAGTTTACAGGATCTATTTATGGGTCTCACTCTGTACCCAGCCTTCAAAAACATTTCAAAGCTATTTTTGCCAAAAAACACAGCTACTGAAGAACCACTAGGGTTGTCTAGCGTGGCTTGTGGTACCACAGAGGTCACCAGCCCTAACAGTTCTTCCTTTTACCCCCAATGAACCAAAGTAGTAACATATCTGTTAGTAAGGAAAGTATCTCAGCGGAAAGACTGCATAAAGAGAATAAATTCTGGAATTACCTCATTTGCCAACAGGTTTTCTGAGCATCTCAGCATCACAGTTTTAGCTGTTGTCTGCAACAGTAGCAGATAAAAGCCAACTTTGAAAAAAAGTGACAACAATTTAAGTCAGAAAATCACAAGTGATCACACGTCTGTAGAAAATGAGGCACTACAGAAATCTGAGACTATGAGGGTAAGGCTAAAGGGATACATGACTTGAAAGAAGGCAAACAGCTCTGCTGGGGATCAACAAAGAAATCAGACACGCAGTCTGATTAGTAAGCAGTCATCTGCAGTAGGATACAACAGCAAAATGACACTGAAACCTTAGTGCCAAGGGACCCAAGAAAATGGCAGTGCTGCATAGTCACCCAGTAAGCACCCAGTTAGGACACACACAATACGCAGCTTTGTTGAGCAGCGGCCGGGAGAGGGCAGGAGTGAAAACACCTAATACTGGAAAACTCGGAGGGAAAAGGGCACTCACAATCTGGAATAATTTCATGCTCCTGAGTTATGGGTAGCTCAGGGGACTTGCAGGGCAGCTTGCTAAGAGGGAGTACTGCCAGCAAAATACTGCCCGGAAAGCATCTTAAAGCCCCTACACTGGCCCATAAAGAACTGCAGCAGGCAAAGAAGGCAACAGCAAAACCCTTGCATTAACGGGGAGGCCGATCAGAAATTTGCAGGACAAATTTGCAACCTCTGATTTCTCATTTTCTGGAAATACCGGTATCACCAACCCCAACTTTCCTTTGCTGACTAGTAACAGCATAAAGAAACCCCATCTTTTAACCCCTTACAAACCAACAGCTGCATGTCACCTGGCACTGCAAACAGCTCTTCATCAACCTGGTTTAGAAGCATAAATAAACACTACACTTTCATTTATAAAGGAAAAGCTGGTCATCAAAACCCATCTGTCACTGGCTGTCCTCCAAAACACGTCCCATGGCAAAATCCAGCTTATCCTTGCAAACCTGTGTGTGGTGCACATATCACGCACAGGGCTCCATCAGGAGCGCTCACCTACACACCTATCTCCTTCAACACATTAATGCTGTATTTTGGCCACAGATCCAGTTCTTTAAAAAAAAAAAAAATTAAAAAAAAAAAATATATAAGGAGAAAACCTAAGGCACAATCCTCAGGCCCCTGCTCCAGCAGCACAGTTGTCAGTATTTTAACAGCAATTTCAAACAGGAGCAAAGCCAAGCCTGAATCCTCAGATTATCCTTTACAAAATCCCAGCACTGGTGTTAGCAAATGAAAAAGATCAAAGCAGCAGGCTCAGACGGACTGTTATTTCTGTACCTATGTTTATTAATATGAGGTACATAAAACTGAGAAAAACTGAGGAAGCGCTACAAAAACACATAGTGATTTAGTTAACCAGAACAGCAAACTAAAAGTATGTACTGATCCTTTCCTTCGGCCAGGAAATATTTTCAAGCTGTTTCTTTTACAGCTAGTCACTGGGTAGGAAATGCTTTTTAGACAGACAAATATTTTCTTTTCCAGAAGACTCCATAAAAACCATGCACAGAGCACAGTGTACATTTTGATGAGAATTAATTACATGTTTACTGTGGTAGTCCAATACATGGATAATCCCCGAATATTGTCTAAACAACTTATTTCCTCCCGTAAATGAACTATGGTCAACAGAAACAAAACAGTTTGATGATTTTTTTTTTTTTTTAAAAGAGGCAGAGCACTGGCAACACATCTGCAGACTGTAAAAAGCCAAAAAGCAACACCAGAAGATACAGGAGGATGTCCTTTGTGCACCTTCCAGTCTTTATTAGGTAAAGGTATTCCAGAATAAAATGTTACAAATAGAGTTTGAGATGTCCTAATAATGTCCTACAAATAGAATTGAGATGTCCTAATACACAAAGATAATGTCCTACACTCACAGCTATTAATTCTTAAGAGCTCTGTGCTGTAGTTTATTATTATCATCTAGAACTGAAGGATGGTTGTGTCGATTCCGTTTCTCCCCAGTGACTAAATCATGTATTCGCTAAATAATTTATTAATGTCAAAGGGTGACATTTTTCAATTAAGATAATAAGATTCTGGAGGCTCTGGCCATCTGATCTCTGCTTGTGCATACTCTTGCCAATTAAGAAAAAAAAAGAGAAAAAGGGAAGCAGACTGACAAACTGACTTTATTTAAACTGAGTACTAAGTGCTAACAATTTAGCATTAATCTTACCACATATCTGTAGCTACATACCAAGAATATAAGAATAAATATACTAGTAACCACATAGTGTTAGGGGTTAACACAGGGTTAACAAGATATTAATCCCACATCTACTGTTTAAAATAATTCTTTTTATTGACCCACTGGCCTAGAGAAAAAGAAACAACAAACAAACAAACACAACCCAAACACAAAGAACAACAACCACGCAGTGAAAGTTAAGATAAGCTACACAGGGTAAAACTTAAAAATCCCACAAAAGTTCAGTAAAATAAAGTCTGAGGAATAATCCTGCACTGGAGGCGAGTTGGTTCAGACATTACTAAGCACTGGCCAGACTCCACATGCTTTCTCTTTGCTTTATTTTACTTACAATTAGTTTGCAAGGGACTATGATTAGCTAGAAAAACCATATTCCGTTTTGACTTCCAGGTGTACAAAGCAGAACAGCATTAAATATTTCCTAGAGCAAACCTTGGGTCTCTACACAGGGTGCAGTAAGCCACCACATGGGGTAACCAGCCCCAGCAGTGAGACACTGCACAGCATTTACTGCACAGTCTCTCCCTATAGAGCCCATTAGCTCCTAGTCAGGTCTATCAAGGCAAGCAGGCAACTGAAGGCACTGGGTGACACAGCAGTCTCAGGCAGACGCCTGCCTCCAAATTCTTCCAAAGCTTGGTTCAAAGGCTGGACCCATACAAACCACTACGTACATGAAACTTTTACAGAGCACAAGATTAGAGCCCAATCCTCTATAGCAGTGTGCGCTGCCAGCCATACTCCCTGCCCTGCTGGAGATCTGGACTTTAGCATCTCTGTACCCTGCTCATGTCCATACATACAGGAAGGATTAGAAGGGCCAAAGAATGTGACAACAATGCCAAGTATTGTGAATCACCCAGGCAAAGCAAGTGGTGTTATTCTGGTGCAGACGGCATCACACCCTCTTCATCAGGATAACGTCCCTGCACAGAGTAGAGGATCCAGCGCACGTCACCTCGTCACTGGGGGCGCTGCAATCACCTCTTTCACAGCGGAAAAAATGATTATATTAAGGAGGTGATGATATGCTGCTAAATCATTCCTCCACACCTCCAGTAGATGGACAAGTTGTTCTGTGTCAGTTTGTTCCCACTGCAAAACAGTGGCCAAGTCTCCTGGAAAAGTCCCAACAGCCCTGCTCCCTCCCTGGCCAGCTGAGCCCACTAGCACTGTGAAAGGAGTCTTTACCTCCTCCTTTAGCTAGAGAGTCCTAATAAAGGGACTTTATTAAAACTCTGACTTAAATAAAACTGCACTACTGCCTGTTGACACCTAGTAACTGGGATGCTACAAAGACTAATTTTTCTGGAAACTGTATTACACAGCAGAACAGCTCTGCACTGATGGCTCTGCAGTACAGTTGCAATGAGTAACAGTGACTAACTTCATTATCTGACTCCTCAAACTCAGATATGGGAAGTCAGATATGGCACCAGTAAGGCACTGCAAAGACTAGGTCATTTTAAAGCAAAAGTTTCAGTCTGATTTTATGCAGGTCTATACTGAGTTTTAAAGCTCAGTAAAGAGACCAGAAAGCTGTTTAAAAATTTGTATATATATACACATATATATATAAAATCACTAGATAGATTTTGGGCTAATAGGGAAGAATATGACTGTACTTTCCTGTTGTCCCATGTATGGATTTGAGACTAAGAAAACATAGGAACAATGTGGTTTTTTTCCCAGGATGAGGCAGACTGCTCTCTAACTTCAGTAATGATGGCTGCTGGGTAAGAAACTTTTCTGTTCCCGAGAAATGCTGAAACAAAATAAAAACCAGAGTGGGCATTTTAAGCTCTTTGAACAAAGTTTTCACAGGAAAATATGAAAATAAGAAAAGACCTCAGAAACAGACTGAATTCACAAACACAAAATATGGTTTTCAGCTGAAAACCAAACATATTCTGTCACAGGAAAATATAAAAGTAAGAAAAGGCCTCAGAAACAGACTGAATTCACAAACACAAAATATGGTTTTCAGCTGAAAACCGAACATATTCTGAAGCCAGGCGCAGGCTGCACACTGTGCTGGGGCACATCTGCAGGCACCATGGGGCTCTGAGGCTGACAGCCAGTGATGCTCAGAGACCGCTACCAGGGCAGCCAGCACAGCCCTGCACTGACTCTCCTGCAAGGGATCCACACTCTCTTTCCCTTTGCAGAGGGGAGAAACCATGCGACTGTGAGGCTTACTAACACTTCCATAAGTATTTTGTAAAGCAGCTTTCCCCCCTCCCCTATGCAAGCAGACAGCAAGCTCACAACATGTCAGAGACTATCCTGTCAGATATATAGCAGCCCCTTATCCAAACAGCATTAGGACCCAGTCCAGAATAACTTCAGTAACATGCCCTTTCCAAAAAAGAATCATACAGAAATGTTCAGTTCAGCTCTTTTAGACATTAAGCCTTGTCGCATATCACTACTCTTAAAAAAAAAAACAACAAAGAAAAACAAACAAATCAGATAAAATTTGACTCTTAAAAATATATTAAGTTTCTTAGTCAGAGTTAAAGAAACATAGAGTAACTCCACTGGCATTAGCAATGGCATTTAAGTTTATACCAACATCCTCGAGAGCTGAATTTGGACCAGAAAAAAGGCCCACATATAGACAGGGGCAAAGTTTATGCCCAAGTCAACAAAATGACATCTCTTCAGACATTAATAGCTTCTGAAATCTCTAGCTTGACACAACATTAGTGATTTAAATGCCAAACCACATTCACTCCATTTATCTTGGAAAGCTCCACAACCATGTAAGAACACCCTCAGACCATAACAGAGGAATGAAAGGTCAGGCTGTTACTTCCAGAACGAGGGCAGTAAACTTCAGAATAAACAAGGTATGGGCATTTCCCTGGCCAGCGCTGCCCACTGCATGTAACTGTTTTTCCAGTATCATGTAAGCAGCATGAATAACTTCTGATGTTGAGAAATAAAAATCATAACCTGGAAAAACAATATAAATTCCCTCTGAAAAATAATGTAAACCAACCAGAAGTGAGCTGCTTCAGTGCAAGGTTTCTAGAGAGCTCCTGGACTGTGCCTGACCCCAGATCACTCACAGCTCACCACTCTCTGGTCCCCAGCTGCTTCTTCTACTCCCAGAAGCTCTACATCTCCACAAAACTTTTAACATTAGTCCAAAGCTTTCCTTGATTTTGCCTTTCTGACAAATGTCCCCAGATACCTTCACCTATACCAACCTCAGTGCCCCAGAGCACCCCTGCTCTAACCTGCTGGAGCACAGTCCCAGGCTCAAAAAAAAACAAACAGTGGGAGCTTGTCCAACCATGGGGGAGAAACCCCTAAACTGCAACTCCAGGATGCCTCTTTTCAGATGAAGGTCTTGCCGTAAGTCATTTCACCTGGCACTTGCAGCTCATGACCTCTTCAAATCTGACTCTTCTTAGGGGAGAAGAACTCCATCATTTCTTCAGGCTGAAACTTGTCAGCATTTTAAACATGGGGAAGGGTGTGGGAGAGTGGCTTCAGGAAAGGAACAATTTAGTAACTAACCAGAACTTCAGTGCATATTTTTCACTGTCATGAAGTGCCCAGTCTTTTCATCTCCTTTGCTTATGAGAGGCAGTCATGTTGCTCATTTAGAGACTGGTCCCAAGCTTGCTGTGATGGCCAGAAAGGCTGCCCTTTGCCTCTGCAGACCCTGTAGCAAGACTGGTATTTCTGAGATGCTATTTCCTACACCAGGCAGCCCCAGTCCCCAACTGGACACCCCCAAGGAAGTTATCTGAACTCCATCCATGTTAGCTGTTGAGGAAAACAAAATCCCAGGTCTTTGCAGGAGGGTAACCCCTTGGAACCATGCATCCTGCTACCAAGCCAAGAGCTGCAGGATTGCGAAGGGGAAGCACAAGGAGTTACACACAACCTCAAAGCTACAAGAAAGAGAAAGAAGTGAATATTACAACACAAGGCTTGCGGGGAAAGGCAACAACAGAACATACATGGTTTCCTGTAACCTTTTAAACTGTGCCACTCTTCCTTCTATGGCAACTCTGTATTTTAGAGGTACAAGATTAAAATGTTGTCCTTTGAAAATTTTACACGTCCCAGCATAGGCTTCAGGCTCTTTAACGAGAAAAAGAGCCTCTAAACACCAGATCAAAATAAAACGGTCACTCACAAACATTTCCTAAAATTCCTTATAAACCACTGGAAAGTAACATTGCCATCTCAAATGGCAAGGTGAAAGTTAACAGATTCAAAGGCATATCCCTCTGCACGGAGATAAGCCCTACATTCCCAAATCCGAGTGATTTAACACATATTGTCAAAGAGAACTGTTAATCTATTATAAAGTAGCTTTCCTTCTGCAGACCTCAGCACTGATGCTCTATCAAGAATGTGAGGGCTCTGCTTCTCCCATCATCCCAACCATGTATGCCAACAGGCAGCTTTCTTAGTGGCAGTGCTGCAGAGCCTGGGGAAGCCCAGGTCACAAATCCACAGTTCCCGGGGGCAGCCCAGCTTCCAAAGGAGTCGGGCTCAATGCCTGGGCTGTCCCCTGTGCCTTGTCCTCAGCTGGAAGATCACCAGGCTTCAGGTGTCTCAGGAATCACTGCTGAGCTCACTCTTCATTGCCTACCAGGAAAATTAATCACCCAGCACTCTTTAACTGCCCTGTTCATCCCTCCAGCAGTTCATTTTAGCAGGAGGCACCAAAGCTGTCTGTGCTATCAGAATTTTCTCAGACACATGGTACCACGCTCAATAGGCCCTTTCAACCAAACTGTCAAGAGGACCGACATAAAATTTTCAAAATATTCTTCCTTCTGATTCTAATCCAAACAACAGAGCACAGCTGTGAAAACTGAAGCTTGTGCAGATCCACACTGGTACAGGCTCCTTCTTAAAAGCACTGGGACAAGATTCAAGCTTCTATATTTTCTGATTCAAATTTATAGTCAAGCACAGAAAATTCCCACGACTAGGGAAAAAAGAAAGATGCTTAAGATGACATTTTCCTGAAAGATGAAAGAAATTCACTGCGATCTTCTGCTGATGCACTGCGCAGTGAGCCGCGGCAGAGGTACATTCTATGTCCCAACACCCAGGCAGCTGGGGGAGCTGCAGCTTGGTGTTTGCCTAAGTCCCAAAAAGTACTTTTCTGCTTTAAAATAAAAAAAAAAATCCAGATGGAAAAGCTAAAAATGGGCAAAAGGTTCTGTTAAATAAATAGTCTCAAATGAGGGGGGAAAAAAAGATTAAAACCCCTGGGTTTGTAATCAGATGTATCTTTTTCTAACAATTTTGCTGTTTGTTGTTACACTCTCCACCTCCAAGCTGGAACCAGAAGAACCAGCACATCATAACACAACTCTTCTCATGGTGTTCCTCACCCCAACAGAAGAAAATACTAGAAAACTGAGGACAAAATTTCTTAACAAAACACTAGAAAATAAGTTCAGCATATTAATTTGGAGTGGAGAGTTTTGATGGATAATAACAGAAGTTTTGTTTGCCTGGCTTTTTAACCAGAATAACTGAAAGGAGGGGTTACTTCCCCTCCCCAAGAAACTAAACCATTTTCAGGTCTCAGAAAGCACAGATTAATCCTGACAGCAGGAAAGCTGGTCTGCAGCTACAGGAAAGCCACAGAGCAGCTGAGAGCTGCTCAGAGAGAAAATGCTGTGTCCGACTGTCCCTTCTGTGTCTCAACACCCAGACTCAGGGAGGGAGTGGAGAGCTAGGAACTTCTAGGCCCAGATGATGTATTTGATGTAGCCACCACCACGGGGATCCCACACAGACCTCAAACTCCTCTGTCCTGGCTTTCTGCCAGCCAACACTCTTGGGAAGAAGTTCCATAGCATGCAGAGATGTTTCTTTTAAATGAGACTATACAAACTTTCTTGATCTCCTGTAAGAGCCCAAAGGGCAGGATCACTGCCCTGCTCTGCAGTCTAGTCAGGCTCAAGGTTGGTACTGACCCCGGCGGAGCTTGGACCAGATCCCACTGCAAGATCTTCACAGCAGCTACTCCGTTTGTGGGACCAGATTCTGAACATCACTTCCCTTCTCCAGGCACTAAATGACAGGGCAAGTTTTCAGAAGAGCTCATTCCACCAGGTAAAACACACCCTGGAAAAGCCTGGCCCTAAATGGAGGCTCTGAATACTTGGAAACTAACTCCAGGATAATTCTGAAGGCTTCACACAAAACGTATGGAATAACCATCTCTGAAATGCTGAGGGAGTCTGGCACAGGAAGAAAGGAGGTGGCCACAAATCTGAGCTTCAGGACACTTAATTAACTTTCTAACTGTTCTCAGTGTTCTTGGCAGCTCCCATCAAATACCTGTGGAGAAAATGTTTTCACATGAGGAGACGCTGGAAAATTGTCTGGCATGACAGAGACCCAATACCACGAAGGGGCATGATGTGAGAGTGCTGACTGTGCCAGTGCTATAGCACAAAGATCCCAAACTGAACAGCACTGCACTTGCAGCATAGCTCACTCAGTAAAATTCATTATTAGTAACTCAGGTCAGAAATGTAGCTGTTAACATTTTTGGAAGCACAACCAGACATTAGGTTGTGAGAGGGGAGTGAAACAGCCCAAAAAAGGTCCTCAACATGCTCCAGACCTCCCACCCCCTCCATTGAAGCACACAGCACAACAGAGTAGGGGAAGCCTGTGAGGGAATAGAGGCAAACAGCTGGAAAAGCAAAATTTTTATGTTTCCAAATTGACACTGGAATTATTACCACCAATAATAATTGTCAGAAAAGCAGTTACTGTTTAAATCCTCCTGATGAAAACATGTATGGAGCTTTTCAGAAAGACCAACACTTCAGAAGCCATCACTGAACTGCTAAGTCAAGGATCAGAGCAATGAGATCAACTTAACCATTCCAAGACTGTGTATAATTTTGTTGGAATGTCATCATTAAAGGAATATCAAATACCAGCAATACAGAACTTTTTTTCTTCTTCAGTTTCACGCACCAAAGATCTGCATTTGCCACTCCACATTTTCAGTGTTTCAGCAGGAAAAATGAACCATGAAAAGCCATATTAGATCTTCTCAGGGCACATTTACAATCACCCGCATTTAAAATTTTTGGTCAAAGAGTTCTGACGCACTTATTCAGAAACAGCCCAAAAGACTAACACCCTTATCACCAGCAACTTTCGCAGCTATTATCTGAAGTGCAAATAAGTTCCATTATTATAGGTCACCAGCATACTGCGCTATGTGCAGGGATGCTAGCACAAAGCCTCAGCAGCATAGCAAACCTCCCATCACCCGGCCGAAGGTCTGTCTGCTGTAAATACAATCATGCTTGGAAGGAAATGGTGACACTCTGGACACACCACTGCTGACTGTCCTGCTGGCTGCCACCAGGGACAAGAGAAAATAAGAAACAGGCTGTTAAAATTCTGAATTACTTTGACTGAATGCTTTGGTTTGCCTTCCTTCAAGGAAATCATTGCTTTATTATTACTTTTTTTATTATTTTCTTGGCCATCAAACAGTCTGTCAGCTTCATAAACAGAAACTACTAGTACACTATAAACAAACTCTTAAGATCATTTTCTAGGGGGCTTTCCACAAGACAATCAATGATTCTGATTTTCTTTTGGTCATAGAATGCTTCCCAAAATTAGCATTTTTCCAGAGCCATTCATTTTCTACAAAGAATAAATAATGTAGAAAAAAGGAACTGCCCAACCTAAGTGGTGCCAGATGAGGTTTCTGGAATCACACAGCTTTGTTTTAAAGATCCCCGACAGCTGTAAAGTCATAGCAGCAAACTAATGCAAAAAATCCGATGCCTTGAAAGATATCCTGAAGCTATACAGTGCCAAAACATTGGGCTATAAGACTTCCTGGACATTCGCATCCACATGACTCAAGCTTATATTTCAAATACTTTTCACTTTTTCCTTCTGACATAATATTTAATGAAACCAGAGTTCAGTAATAGTATCAGTCCTGCTATACATGTCTCACAGCAGTTTCTTCCTAGACAGCTGTTTGTGTGTTTTACACTTACAACCTGTTTGTATTTGGTTTAAAAAGGAGGCTTTCCATATGCTTTTAAAAAATGTAAAACTATTGCTTCAACTGATTGTACACTGCATTTTTTAACATACATATGCATCCAAATACTGGGCATAAAATAGACAAGAAATTGATTTTGAAAGCACCAACAGCATCTAAAACCACATTATGCCTGAATACATGAAAATATTTGTCATAAAGCAATTGCACCTGTGATTATACATTAATGCCACCACACATGTGTAAGTCTGCCCAGAGCTGACTCTTCTTTAGTGAAAAGTTTCAATGTTCCTGACATGGGAAAGACATCTGATGTGTATTAGTTAATGCACTTAATGTGCATGTATTTAGCAACAGAGTTTGTCATCCCAAAACCTAAAAGTATCAGAATATTGAAGATGCAGTTACAGAGTACAGTAACAAATCCCAACAAAACTAGCAATGTGTTTATGAAGCCCCACAGAGCAGCACCCACAGGCAGGCCAGACGGTGAGCAGCAACACCCCCAGTACTGATGCTTTCATTTCTTTCTCTTCCATTAATAGATATAATGTGTTTTTACTGCTGTATCTTAATGATTTGGAGGTAAATTACACCAACAAATCAAAGACTATGGTAAAGCAACCTTACACAAACTCATTTCCCATGGACTTCAGAGAGGCTGCACAAGTTAGAGGGTGGCAAAATTAAATCACTGTGTTCAGGGAATCAAACTTGCCCCAGTAAAGAAGGACCTGAGCTTCCTAACCTCCATCACCCACTTTTCTTCCTCTCATCTTGCCCACCCACAGCTCTCCCCCATAGCATTGTACAGTACACTAGAAGAGATGCAGAACTCTAGTTTATGAAAGAATTAAATTCTAGCAATATAAGAATACACTGCAACCATCTGCTATTAAATCTTTTCCCAGAAATGGCCTCAAACATTGGGTTTTGGTAAGAATATTGAATTTCCAAATGAGCAGGCAGAGAATCACTGATGCCCTACCATGAACACCTGGCTATTTGCACATCCTCATGAAGCCACTTCACCAACCAATGTTCAGCCCTGAAGCAGGGCAGTGGTGGGCAGCAAGGGGACCAGATGATGGTACAAACCAAATGACAGCTTGGCCAGGGCCAACTGTCTGCCAGAGAAAAGCATCTGAAACAGCAGCGTTTTCCCACCCAGACCCACAGGCGGGGACAGGATGCAGTTATGGAAGACAGCTCCACAACACAGCACTCCTATCTGCTCCTCACTACCTGACCCCACCAACTGTACCACCTGCAGAAGAAAAGCGAGAGCAACTCCAAAAGGAGGGCTGGTGGCCACAGCTCAGCTCAGGGATGCCTAGCATTATGGCATGAGGCTAGGCAGGAAGAGCACCGCTGTGTCTCCCACTCCAGGGTAAAATTTATTTGGATGTAGCGATCCCTATTACCCACACGTGTTAAGAGAAGCAGGAAAACTTATAAACAGGCTTATAAACTGCATGACCTCGGAAACTATGCACCCACTGGGATTTATTATCTAGAAACAATGTCTGGCATCAAGTTTCCAAGAAAATTTAGGTTTCAAAGCAAATAGCAGCCATCTCTCAGACAGGCACACAAAATTGCTCGAAGATCTTGCCTGTTTTCAAAACCTACTTCAGAGTCCTCATGGGAGCATCGCTGAGGCCAGCGGCTCCAAAATCCCAGCTGCACTGGTGAAGGCTCCTGACCCTCAAGTCCCAAACCCAGCACAGAGGGTACATTTGGAAATAATTTTAAAGAAAGATTTCAGAAGATTTCTGGCATTGTTTCAACCAGTGCCGCTTCCACAGACTGCAAGCCAAAAATCAGAGCATACTTAGAACCATCTATAAGGTCTACTGCAAACACTGCAATGAAAACCATGCCCACAGCAAGCCCTGGACGGGAGCTCCAGCATTACAAGGAGGGAGAACAAGTCTTAAAAACCTGAAGCACTCCCTGGCCACTGTGCCAGGAAGGAGATGGGGAGGCACACACATGTTCAGTATGTTCACCCGCATTTTACTCAACACAAACCAGGAATGCTGCCACAGAAATTATAGGGGAAAAAATCCTCAGAAAAGACAAAATCCCAGATCATCTCTTTTACATTAAGCATGAATAGTGCTAACGCCTGTATTACCTGCAAAATCAAAGTCTTCTCAAGTACCACACCAGAGACTCGGTGATCTCTATGGCATATTCCTGCAAAGTCCCAGCTGTGCAGTTTCCCATTTAACTGACTGTCCCGCTAACTCTGGAGAAAATACAAATAACTGCAATGTTGCTATAGGTGAAAGAATCACAGAAGAGGAAAGGAACAGCAGAAGAAAAAGCAGGCTTCACTGTATTACATTTTCAAGGAAATCCCAGAAAACTGGATATTTACGTTTTTCTAGCTTATCCTTCTAACTCATTTAATTCAATTCAACATATCTTCCAGAAACAGCAAGGCTTCTTCATTAAGCAGCAGGATAACAGGAAAAGCTTCCATTAGAGAGAAGTGGAATGGAGAACAAAGTGACCAAAAAACATAAAAGTGATCACTGCTTATTCCAGCAAAACCAGAAACCAAAGCCTCAGGAAGGGGGGCATATTTCAGCAGCAGACGAAGCTTTCAGCAGCAAGTGTCCATGACAGCAGTGGGGATAAGTCCAGTTTATGCCGCAGCTCACTGCATTTTTGTAACAGAGCTGCCAATGACGCTTCATTCCTATTGCGTATGCATGAGCTCTGCTGCTGACCTCACTACTAGAATTGTACCCACCTAGTCAATGCCAAAAATTTCAGCACAAACTGAAACTTGACAGGACTCAGCACATTTGGAACAAAAGTAGATTTTACACAAACAGCCACAGACCGGGAACGTGCAGCCTTACCATACACTGCATGGGACTGGAAAAGGAGACCTAAGAGCAATAGATGACCACTGCACACTTTGTCAGAACATGAATGGAGCCTTCACACTGTGATGCTCGCCACTATTTAAGTTAAAACACACAGAGCTTGCTTTAGCAACGAGGGTAGGACTGACCCGTACCAACAGGCATCCACTTCCAAGTCGCTTCATACTTTCCCTTACTGAACCAGGCCAAAAGAAATACTCTGAAAGATGAAAATATTTTCTCTACCATTTTACTGATTATAGAGCTACAGCATGGACTAACAACAGACCTGCACTTCGCCACAGCTACATATAAACACAAGACACATTTGGGTCTAAATTACGCCACATGCAACTCACACATTAAAATATCAAGAAAACCATGCCACATGCAACTCATACATTAAAACATCAAGAAAACCATGCCGGCTCCACACTTTTTGCACCCATGCATCAACTCAGAGGAAGCGCTATAGAAGATGGGGCTGGACCTGTCATCATTGATTCCCCAAATATCCTACAGTAGCTATCTGGCATAACCTATATTGACAGAATACATGAATAGAGACCGTAAGGCATCATCTACTCTACTCAGTGATCAAACACCCACCATCACCACAACAACAAAATCCCATGACCAGCACCCTCTCAACACATGCTTGCCAGCCACAATGAGGACTTGTGATGCCAGGAACAAGCAGAGGGACTCCTTCAACACTCTAGTGGCACCAGGATTTGTTTCATGGCAGCTGGGTGCCCAGAGAGAGAGATCAAGACACAAAGAAAGCAACATAGGACACCTGAAACAGAATTACCATGTTGCAGGGGAGAAAGAAGGATAAAAACATGTATTTATTGCCTTGCACAGCTCTCCTCAGTGGGCCACAGTGCTGCCAGGAGCTCTGGCTGGCTGGCGGTGCACAACGTGATTCTCAGAGACAGAAGGGGAGACCTGGCTACTTGAAATGACCAGATTTCAAAGTTTTTTTTCGAGGGGAAAACAAATATAAACCAAAGGCGTTGGGGATATTAGACAGTTTATTACCCATGGAACTCTGGCTCATGTGTATATGTATTAGGATTCAGCTTTCAATTACATAATCACATCCTAGTTACTCCAAACATCCTTCCAGTCACTGCATTCATTTTGTTCACCAGTCACTATGTTGTTATTTAACCTCTTGTGTGAACACGGAATTACTATGGGCTGTTCCAAGGCTGCTTTCTTCTCCACATTTTAGGACAAGTCCAAAGCATCATTTAATTCAGCAATTTTGGATCCCTCTGGCTTGTTTTATTGGAGTACCTACAGCTCTTCATGTACTTCTCCAGCAACTCCTGTCGGTAAGAACTGCCTTTACAAGCATTCTGCATTTTGGGAGGCTCAGCATGCCTGGAGCTTCCAGCCAAAGGCAACCAGCAGTAGGCTGTGCAAAGTTAGTGGCCACTGCTGAGAATTTCGGTGTTCATGGCTCCCCTTCAGCAACATGGAGGAGCACGGGCTCCCCTCTCTGCAGACCTGTGCTGTGCTGCAACAGGTAAGAGAGAGACCCAGTGAGCATCCTCCCACCAGAGGCAGCCCTGATTCCTACAGCACAGGGCCTTTCTCACCAACTCCCTAAGGCAAGACCCCTTACCTCTGTGCAGGGCGTACAAAGCAGCTAAATAAGGTTATACTCACAATCTTATTCTGCAAAAACATAAGCAGAATGGCTCTCTTTAGCCTTACATGCTCTTGCAAGACAGTATCAGATACTTCTGATATCAGTTATTATATTATATACTTCTGATATCTTGTTATTATAACACCTCCTAATTCCACAAAGGGGGAAGCCTGTCCGTATGATCCAGACCAGCACAACACTGCTGAACACAGTTTTCCCCTTTTCTTTCCCTCACCTCCCCCTTTGTCCACAATTGTTGGGTGCAGCCTCACTTCAGGTCCCTGTCTGCAGCAGCACCCCCCCAGGAATGCTCCCACCTCCAGAACCAGCCCAAGATCATTAACTGCTTAACACAGGTGATCTTTGCTGCTTGTGTTTAATGCAGAGGTTTCTGGCTAACACAGGGAAATAAATCAGTAACAATGTGCTCGCATAGTCATTACCCTGGAATCCATCAACTATGGATATAGCACATCATTCCTATTCAGTAATAATCAAGTTTCTCATTGTAGAGGAAAAAGTATGTCTTCTTAGGAACTGGAATTATTTCCATTACTGGCTCATACAGATTAAAGCTCACGGACCTGCTCAGCTTGGCTTTGCTATCAACTCAAAATTAAACTGCTGAATTTTCTGCCTGATGATATCAAACTACATTCTCAATTTTAATTGCAGTGGCAATAATCACCTTTTCTTGTCATCTGCTAAGACCATTGATTCTTATTTAAAATCGCCAGTTCTCTCTCAGTAGATACTTGCCCGGGAAAACTCTATGAACTCGACACAGAGGAACTACAAAGTGAGTTTTATTTCATCTTACTCTTCTCTGCCTGTCTCAGATTTCACCCGGAATATGAAATACGCATAAAAGCATACATTTAAAAAGGCAGAGACAGGACAAGCAGAGCCCGACCCGCTGCAAGAGGGTACGGGCCGCCCGGAGGGGCGCGGCGGAGCGGCAGGAGGGACCCAAGTTCCCATGAACCACCCGGACCTGTAGATTTGGGGGCAGCAAACGGCTCTTGCGGGATTCTGTGTCCCACTCACCCCGCTTTGCGGGTCCTGTGCGACCGCGGCGAGGTCCACCCCCCTCTCCGCTCCCCACATCGCGGATTCAGGCGCTGCCGGGCCGGGTCGGCAGGGCTCCCCCCTCACCTGAGGAGTGAGCGTGGAGAACCCTCTGAACAGCGCTTCCCTCAACGGAACCCCCCGAGCCGCGCCGCTTCCCGGGGCCGGGGTGTCAGCGGCCGCCGCCGCCGGTAGAGCCGGAGCCGCCGGGCAGCGGCAGCCGGGACTCGGGATGCCGCCGGGGCAGTGCCCCCCGCACAGTATGTGCGTGCGTGTCTGTGTGCGTGTGTCCTGTCCCCGATCCCACACACACACACACACACATACCCACCCTCCAGCGAACGCAGGGGGAGAAGTTGCAACAAACTCCGAGTACCGGCGGGTGATGCTCGGCCGGCCCCGCTCCCGCCACCCTCCCCGGGCAGCCCCTCGGGCTCGGCCCCCCCCGCCCGCACCTACCTGCAGCCGCTCCGTGGCCGGCTGCCACATGGTGCCGCGGCGGCGGGAGGCGCTGCCGGGCGGGCGCCGAGCGCGGCTCTCTGCGGGCGCGCTCCCCCCCGCACCGCCCCCCGCGCCGCTCCCAGCCCCGCCCGCCGCTCCGCCCACGCGTGTCGGGCGCGGGTCGGTGGGGGCCACGTGCGGAGCCGTTTGGCGGCGCCCGTGGTGCTGCATCTACCCTCTGGGGAGCCGCGGTTCGACACCTGCGGGGTGCCCCCAGGGGACGCGCAGGGGCCCCGGTGGTCCCCGTCCTACTCCCGGGCTGAGGTGAACCCTCCCCGCTGGCGCTCAGTGTGCGCTGCCCGGGAGGGTGGAGGGGTCCCTGAGGGGAGGCCGCCTTGGGGCCTCCCTCTCACAGCAGCTGGAACTTTTTCCTCCTGTTCTGCAAAAGGTTTAAACCCTGCCCCGCAAGACCCTGCCAGCGCGCAGGTTGCTTCAGGCACTGAAGGGGTGCGGAGGGCAGGGAGCAACGCTTTGGGTCCAGGATTCCTTATGCCCTGTCAGCGCCGGTGTGAATGTGGGGCCTACGCTAAGCTGGCGTCAAGGCTATGCTCAGCTGTTTCACAGGACAGGACAAGGACAGGCTTTGGGATCCACCTCGTCCTGTTACGAGGCAGTAAAATACCTGTGGAGCATCTCAACCACCTTTCCCCACAAACAACCTGAACCTTTGGTGCTATGTTTGGGGTGCAGATGGAGCAGTGGGGTCACAGCACGGTGGGGAGCTGCCCCAGCCCTGCTGAACCTACGCCAAGCAGCATGGCACTTGCCCTCACATTAGCAGCAGCCCAGCCCAGGCCCCAGCTGCACTTCTGAGTTCCTCATGCCTGAGCCACAAAGTGACAAAAAAACCATGCCCGCCACCTAAATCTCACAGAGAAGGGAGCAGCAGATTAAGGCAGAGCACTTGCAGTCAACCCTGTTTCCAAACGCTGAGGTGCAAAAGCTCATTTCCTCCTGTCCTACAGCACGTCCCACAGCACATACCCACCCACATCCCCCCCAAACCTGCTGACATACACCCACACTGCAGCTTACCTGAGCCACACTATGGCGGAGCTGGTCTCAGCTCCAGCCACCACAGGGATGTATAAGGAAAATTGTTGTCAGTGTTATTAAAATATTGTATTTATCTCATATACTGTATTTATCTCAACGTTCACATCACCCCACAATAATCTCACCTTATGTCCCATCTATTTAGATGGATCCAATATGCAATGCCTGACAGGCAGGAGAGAGCAATGCTGTTACTGGCACCAAACAAGCCTTCTGCTAACAGCACCCTCCACCAGCATACGACATCCCTTTCATCAGTAAAAGGCAAAACCCCAGACCTGAGTCCTCTTTTGTATCCAAGAGGTTAAAGGCAAAACCTCCAGAAGTACCTAAATTACTTGCATTGCCTGGGCCACATTTTAAGACATGGCAGAGCTGCATCCCGGCTGCCACACACAATGGAGGGAGCAGTGCCAGGAGCACGGTGCAGCCACTGACCCTGAGGGAAGCAGTGGTGTGAGGACTCTCCCATGGGTCTGCACCAGCGCTCACAAGGACATGCACATGCTCTGCCCCTAGCTTATGCAGGGACATGCAGGCATTTCTCTCCCCTGTGGAGATCAAAAATGCCACAGAAAAGAGACAGTCTCTGCAGGCTCTTGAACTGCACCAAAGAACATTTTTCCAGGCACAAAAGCCACCCCAGCCCTCCCTGCTGACCCAGGGCCCCCTGAGCAGAGCCTCACGCCCGGCTGCCAGGAATATTTGTTAAAAAAAAACAGAGGAGCATGTGTCATGCTTGTCCTGAGCATTAGCCACCACACCCCGCAGTCTGCAAGGCCAGGCTCCCAAACCCGCTGTGGGTGCATAAGGGCAAGTGTGATATCATTTCAGTGTTTTAAATAGAAAAGTAAGGCAATATTTAAGGACATCTTCTCAAAAAGCCAGGCATCACGTGCAAAGAAGGCATGACCATTGCACAGCAGCTCTGCCACGTGGCCAGTCTCAAGGACCAACACCCTGAGAGGCATTGCAGGATCTGTACAAAGCTGCATCCGGTCAGTGAACATCAACTTTAAAACTGTTTTGAGAGAAATTAACCTGTACATCCCTTAGCAGTGGTGGCCTAATTAGAGCAATTCAAGCCCTGCAGCTTCATTACTGATGCAACAGCCTCCTGTCTCCTGGAAAGGAAGCACTAATCCTGCACCAGCTCCTGACCAAGACCCACCAGAGCTCTCCCCTTCCCATTCACCGAGCAAACACCATGTCCTTGTCACCCTCTTTGTTTCTTTGACTGATGCTTATATTCCTGCACAAGGGCATTTTCTAAAACCCTTGTTCTTCCTCAAGTGAACTCAAAGAGTATTGGTCTTTCCTGTATGGATAAATCCACCACCCATCACTGCTTGAACTAGCTGGGAACAGGCACAGCCTGGGCTGTCATCTGCAGCTGGGCACAAAGGAAGTTCAGGATCTGCAATTAGCAAAAGGAGACCAGCCCTACAACTGGAGGCTGCTTCTCTCTTAGTTTACATGACTTTTATACAAACCAAAACAATTGGTGGAGAAATCTGCATTTATGGCTAAATGGGTGGTGTTCTATTAGAACAAACAAGCAGAAACTTAGTCAATTTCCAAACGGATATGAAAATGAAGAAAAGGAATGCTATAAGGCTTCAGGCTGAGGCTGCATGACAGGAAGGTAGGAATATGCTTATAGATGGAGAGGAACAGCTTGATCGCAAATTTCTGAAATCAAACCGGTTCATTAAAAAGCTCTATGAGCCCCCCAGTGGGATAAGGCATCTTCCCCAAGCCTTACCCCTTCCCAAGACAGCAAGCAGCACTGTAGGGACAAGACAGCTGTAGAACCACTCTGCTTGGGTTTATTTAGTCTCCAGGCATACTTGAGCATTGCAGGGGTTGTGCCCATGCCAGGAAATTCAGCCCTGGTTTTGCTCTTTCGAGTGTGCCCCGCAACACCTCTGAGGGAATCTCTCTTTTCAGCTGGACCAGGCACTGCTGGGGTGGCCAGGGCACCAGCCAGAGCCCAGATCAGGAAATGATCAATTAAACTTGGGTGACTTCATGTCAAAATCTCACTAAGATGAGGTAATTTTTACCTAGACTTTCTAATATTTTAATCCAAGCATAATTTTTTATTTGGTATCTAAGATGTTCTGCATTAGGTAAATCCTGCTCCCAGCCAGAGATCTTTTGCTTTTGCTTAAATAAATAGTGTGAACTTGTATTTCCAGGATGTATTGCGTTCCAGAATGTGCCTGTAAGAAGATATGGATTTTTTTTTCTATTAGTTTTCCTTTTACTGTGCCAAATTTTGGAGTTTCTCTTCTTGTAATGAGTTCATATTAAGACAATTCTTTCCGAAGACTGCAATACATTATGCAGGTTGGTCCCACTTCTCTCAGTCTCCTTCATTTTTGTGCTCACAGCATGGAAATACTGGACCCAATGGAGTTCTTGCATTTCAAAAGGGAGTATTTGATGCAATAGTACCAATTTCGCTTTTATTCACATAGTAAATTTAAAGTGTTTCCAGTGACTTCAGGATATTTTCTCTCTTTAATAGCTCCTAGTTATTGAGTTTGTCTTCCTTTTGCACTATCTCATACCCTAATGTAAGGTGTTTATAGCAACATGGCTCCTCTGCATTTGAAAAATAAACTACTTTTTTTAACTGTAGACATTGCCTTTTTAATTAACCAAAATTGTCTAATTGCTGGTTCCAATGAATTATTTGGCTTCAGAAGCTCCATTTAGCTGTGGGAGCAGTGTTACTTCTCACTGAAACATGACTAAAAGAGTCATTCAGTTATTTAAGTGCTGCTTCCTCAAATATTGTGCAGACTTTGCAAGTCCTGTTTCCAAGATCCTCTTTCTGATTACGCAAGTTTACAAAGCATACACAAGTCATTAAACACATCTTTTTTATTCTGTGAGAATTCAGGTTACCTTGGATTTGCTTTTGCAGAGCAAGTTTGCTTAATTAATAAATTAAATGTTCTGTAAAGTGCTGTAATTAATAACATAATTTCAAAATCTAAATATGTTTGTTACTTTAAATATGTTGTCAATTCACTCCAAGCAAATGCACCATCTTTGCTTAGATGAAAGACACCAGGTACACTGTATGAGTTTTGTGATATCTTTCTGAAAAAAATGATTTGTGCCTAAGCAACACAAAATACACTATCCAGGTAATTGAAACTGTGTTATTTGACAACTATCGTAACATTCAAGTTAGCAATAAATATACTTTTATGTAGAACTTCATCTCTTGTGGTTGGCAAAGCTAGATAGGATGGCATGATCTCAACTTTATGTCCTATAAACATGGCAGAATCAATACCCAAGTTAAAGATTTCCAGCTCCCATGGCAGGGTGTGTGCTTTGGAGACTTGTGGGGAAGCTATGGTGTAGGCATTGCTTGGGGAGGACATGGCCAGGCTGGGCCTCCAGCACCACACCTGGCTATGGGATGCAGGCAAGGGGTAGTTAGGAACAGCATCAGAGCATTGGCAGTTTGCAAATGCTGACAAGAGAGATCCAGATTTTGAGGGGCCTCAGTGATCTGCCAGGTTCAAGGGTACTGAGAAGCAGCTTAAATTACAGTTGCATCTAAATGGCAGATAAACGCCCTTGGGTAGGTACAGCAGCAACTAAAGTACTGGGTCTATATTCCTTACCTGGGAGCTGCCTAAAGCATGGTTGTTAAAGTAGCAGCAATGCAACAGCAAAGTTGTTTCATTCAAATACTGGCAAAACACAGGCCACATATCGCCAAAGGTCCTTGATTCCCTTTCAGTGTTGTGTTTTGGTAAATTGAAGGGCAAATTTATTTACATACGTGCTTACTGTATAATCCCAGCAGTGCAGTACTGTTATTTAGGTAGTCATTTTTATTCTGATTATGTAGGTGCACTGAGATGAATGTGAAGACATGGGTGCAGCTCCACCAAAGATAGTTCAGCTGAGGCTACTTCTGCTCTCAGTGCAACTGTCTCATTATCCCCTTCACAAGTATTTTAAAATGGCATCATGAAATGCAATAAACCTGAAGCAATGCAGTGTTAATGATTTGTGAAACTGAGGCAGCAGTAAATATCCCAGAGAAGAGAGATGAGGTAGGTTTGGATACCATATTCTCCCACCCATCCAGGCTGAGCTTGCCAAGTATAAAGTAGTACTGATTTCCCATTTGTTTGAGAAGCTTTTGCTGGGGTTTCCATAGTAACCAGGTGTCTTTTATGAGCTGTGTTGGTGCCTGAAAAGGTTATGTTTATTCAGCCGTAACTACCCCACTGCCTTCTGGAGTACCAGGATAGCTACTTCTCTTCCTCTACCAAAAATAATGTGGAGGATGATTTTGAAGGTGCTTGGATTAAGTAGTGACCTACGTGGCCATAAGTATATGATATCTCTTTTGTCTTCTTACCTTTTGGCCTCATCTTTAGAAAGGCAGATACTTGGTCTCACTTCTCCTTCACGTTGTCACTGTACCAGTCCTACTCACAGCAGCAGGGAAAATAAACTACCAAAGCCATGGTAGATCAACAAGTGCAGAAGAGAAGTTGCTTCAAAGGTCTTACATGGATTTAGAAGTCTGCATCGGTTCTGTGCAGAGCAAAATGTATGATAATGAAGGGACAAGCAAGTTTTATTCTTAGAATTTCCATCACCTCTGCTGGGCAGCGCCTCCATCGCAACTGGCAGGAGCCCCCTCTCAGTAAGCGAAGCAGGGGTGTCAGCCTCCCAGCAAACACAGTTGCTCTTTTGGAACTGCCAGCCCCCTCAGATCAGTACCGACCATGCTCCTTTTTTCTTAACCAGCATCAGGAAAGAAAGGATAAATCTGTGGATTTTGGCAGCAGCCGTGCTGCGGGGGGGGTAGGGCTTGGGGCAGTGGCTGCACCAGCTACCCTGGCGAAGGCGGCCTCCTGGCTCCGTGCCCCAGCAGCCTCACAGCAGCAGTCAGGAAGCACGGGGCTGCAGGGAATTCAGGCCATCTGAATCTGGGCCACGGGGGCGGCGAGAAAAGTGCCTGGAGAAAGCAGGAGGCGGCGGATGGGGCTTGGAGGCTGCAGGCTGGGCACCAGCCTCCGGGCAGGAGACAAGGGGCACACGAGTGTCGGGACGGGGAAAAGGCAGGGCAGGCACTGGGGGTAATTTTAGCAGTTACCAGTCTCCCTGCGCTGCTAGCTAAGGCTGAGATATCCAGGGCACAGGGAGTCCAAGTGAGTGTAGTATATGTTCCAAGGGATCCCCACCGACAAAGTGGGACTGGGAGGAGAGAGACAGCAAGGATGTGAAAGGGGGAAAACCCAAGGCTCAGAACCTGAGGAAGCTAAAGGACAGAGGGTTTCGGGAGTGGTGATGACACACGGGGCAGAATAAAGGCCAGGAAGACAGGGCAGGAAGAGAAGTCCTCACCTCCCCCGGGAGTGCTCCCAAGCAAAACCAGTGACACAGCTGGTGACCAGACACCTCTTTGCAGGGACAATAACGTTTCTCAGACAGCCTCTAGCAGCAAATCTTGTATTAGCATACCCAAAGAAACTCAAGTCCAGCTGTTAATGCACGGATTATTTCTGTAAGCAGTAAAAACTGAACAGCATAAAATGTTAGGACATGCCAGATACTTATGTCTTCATTGTCTCCTGGACCCAGAAGAACTTGAAACAAGACCTGTTAAGACCACTGTCAGCTCTGTACACCTTTGACTGTATTGTCATTATTTGTGAATTACCCTGATGATCATTAAACTCTTACTTGTCTGTGATAAACAGAAGTGTGTACATCCACAATTCTATACAGAGATCACAATCATTCTACACCAGTTTTACAACAAGCTAAATCCATGGCACCTTCACAGCTTTTGTCCTGAGTTGCACGGATGAGACTCTGGTTACTTCTGATTTTTAACAAAATAAGTGAGGGGAAAATCATGTATGTATAGATAAGCTGGTTTTAGAGAAAGCGCTGAAGTCAATGTAATTATAAAAAAGAATGAGGAATCACAAGTGATAAATAAATATTTAGACAATTTTATATGCACTGGATATTCCCTCAGAATAAGAAAATTTACCAAGAGGAGAGACTTTTGACAGTCTCCAGTCAAAAGTTTTGTTTGCAGAGCATCCCTATAACAAGAAAAAGGTTTGGCAATCTGTCATCTAGATTTCACAATTTCCAACTACTCAAGTTTATCCATTAAAATAGGAAGTTTGCTAGAAGCCACACTTCCTATTTCAGTAACATGTACCCACTAGTTATTCATAGGCATAAGGAGACTGGTCAGCTATGTGGCAATCTGGGACATATTTCTCCTTTCCCCACTTAAATATGGGGGTGTAAAGAGCCACTGTTATAACAACGCAAATTCTCCTGGAAATGCTTGTGCATATAAAGGCTCTTTCTCAGCTAAACCCAGATAATTTTCACATTACACTGCTGAGATGTCCATGGCAGAGAGCATAACAGGATGTGTAATGGTAGAAGTTTATGCAGAAGTTAATGCACTCACTGCAATAAACAGCTGGTACCGATAAAACACTAATATCTGAGTATGTTAAAGCACATCAAGAAGCAGAAAATCAAAAGCGCTGTAGGGCATGGGGCACATGTTCCCTCCTCTGCAGTGGTTCTAGGCTACAGAAATGCAAGAGACAGGAAATAGAGCAGAGCTCGGGAATGAAACCATGTTCCAAATCACCCAAGTCCTAATTAAGAAAAGGCTGATGGGTAAGTGGTCTGTGGAGGGCCTCTTCTTGGTCCATAACCTGGGCACTACACTGATTATTGGGAAGAATTTTAACACGTGTTGCTGAGTGGATGTGGGAGTGATTTGCTGGTAAATACCTATTCAGATTGTAAATACAGATTTACAAATCATACAGAGAAGCCAAAGAACCAGCCTCTTGTGTACCAGAATTTAATGTGTCTCAAGTGCCTTCTAAGCTTTCAGAAACCAGAGTGAATGCAGAGCCTTCACTGAAGGTATAAGGCTGATGCCATCAACATTTCACGTAAGATTTTACCAAGTTTTGCAGCTTAAAGAAGGATTCTATTAACATAAAATGTGTTTAACCCTAGAAGAGGCAAAAATACATAACATAAAATTAACAAACCTCAGAAGTCCTTCGTTAAACTCATGCTTAAATTTTGGGATAAGCAGTCCCCAGTACCTCAATGCAGCTGTAATCACATGCTTTGCTGAGAGCCATGTAAGAACTTGTTTCAAGCTAAAAGCAAGAGATTGGTTAAACAGACTGATCTGTGGCAGTCGGAGGAGCTCTTGATGGATCCATCGTGTAATGGATGTATGTATGCCATGTAGCCAGATCAGTTTTTTACAAGTAACGTAACCATGTATAATTATGAGATAGGTTATTATTAGATGGGATTTGGATTTTTCCATTCAAAAAGCTTTTTAAACATTGTCTTTTAAAAGAAATTTAAGGGTTGTGTGCCTCTTCCGTGTGTAACAAAGAAGAACACACCCCCATGCTGAGGGAAGGGACTTGCCAACTATAGCTGCGGAATATTACACAGAAAATTACACTCATAAATCACCCCTGACACTGAAGTTTGAAGAAGAGGGATGTAAATCAGAGACGACACATAAACGGAAAAGAGAGAGACAATGAATTCTGAGAAATCTCAAGGCTGAGCTGCTTTTGAATGAAAGGCACATTTAACTGTTAATCTGAAGTCTGATATTATTTCTCTGCCTGCAGTTTCTGCCCTTCTTGTACTGCCAGATGGAGGAAGAGAAGACAACTATATTGCTTATGCAAAATCAGGGCTTCTTGAAAAGCAATTTTAAAAAACATGGGTAATGCCAGCCCTGCTGCCTGGGTACAGTAGCGGCTTTGTTGGAAGATTTCAGTTTTCTCTGAAGACAGGCATCACCTAAAGTGGAGCAAAATCAGATAATATTAACTGATTTGTACAGAAATTTTGTAACGTATTGCGTGAAACCTAAAAATATCATCAAAGCATCACCATATTTACCATTCAGTAATCTAGTCCAAATGAAATCTTTCAAAACTCAGCAACATATATCACTAAGTAAATCACAGCTGTGAGACATTTTGATTTAAACCCAACATGTCTGTCAATACTGCTAGCTTACTACCTTATTTTTAATCTTGCATGTATTAAAATATAATAACTCTTCAAGGCTATCAGGAATTCATTCCCCATGGAATTGTAAAATATTCTCCCTGTGGAAATTAAATGTGTGAAAGACAGAGGAAAACTGATAAACTCTGCACCTCATTCAGCACTCTGAAAATCTCCTCCAGCCTTTGTCCTTATCGCATGCAGGACAACCCAGGGCACAGGGAAAGAGAGGAAGCTGTGTGCTGAGTACTGGAGATAAAAATAACTGCTCATCATATTTTATACATAGAACAATCTCAATTTCAAATTTATGGCAAGATGAAAGTGGAATGGCGTAAGAGGCACATGCAAAAGCAGATCCGTTCTTATTTACATGGTATTTTCCCAGTTTTGTTTTGACAGACCATTCTAGCAAATGACATATAAAAGGAAAACAACATTCAAATTAATAGGGGGTACTGGTGTAATATAAAGATCACAAATAAGATATTATGAATAGCATAAACTTAGGTACAAAATCCTTGAAAGTAATTATTTTTCATCATGACAGTTATTGTCTGGTTGCCTTCTTCACGTTACAGACAGCATAGTGAGTCAAACAGCCACAGGCTGCTGTGTAGGATAAATATCAATGCCATACAATGGGGTCTACAGACACAGAGATTTCAGCAAATTAATACCAATTTCAGCTCTCTGTAACCTATCCGTGTGTTGCACTGTGTTCTTGGAGAAAGAATCAGAACAGGAACTTGTTGTACGTGCTCTGTCTCAATGCAGCAAATAAGCTGACTTCTAAGAGACCAAAGAAAATGTACGCTTGAGTGATTATTTTTCAAAGAAAGAAGCTAAAAGCCAATCTTCTTGGAGTTGACTGAGGTAAATAAAACTTCATCAAACACAAAATTGCCTTCATGGCCCTCATACTCATTACAAAAGAGTTTTCTTGAAGCCTGTAGTGGTCAGATGTGCAGATGAAAAGGAGGAGGAACTATGTCTTTGTTCCATAAGTCAAACCCCTGTGATCTGATTGTCATCGGAAGCACCTTGTGCTGGTATTTTGACATGCACATGTCCTATGTTTACTATTATTAAAAGTTGTAGATACTTTCCTCCCAGGAAGAGTTCCAAGCAATCTTGACTCTATGTTTGTATGCCAAACACCCCAAAAGGGGAAAAAATGCAACTATGCCAAAACACTGACACTCTGAAACAAGGAAACAATAGGAAGCCATTTGGCTTACATGGCTTGAGGACAAGTGAGGGCATTTGCATAGACTACAGACTACTATCTTTAATGATGCATCACTTAGGTGCTAAACACTACATTGCTGTTTGAACAATGTCATGCTGAAATATTGCTGTCCTGATACAAGACCAGATGCAGTCTTTCATCTACCAGTGCATTTATGGGAAGGGAGGAAGAAGAGATTTAATGATCAAGGACTTACAGAGAATGATGAGTCAAGAGTGTCATAAGTTCATCCTGGTCTGGCTTGCCAAAGGGATTCACAGCTGAGAACTCTTCATTGACCAATTTTCAGTTTTTTTTACTTGCATGTCTACATCTATGATGCTAAAGGCTAAATTTCTCCATAAGATGCTAATGTACTGGAGTGGCAAGGCAAAAGATATAGCATAAGCAAAGGAAGAAAGTAAAGAATGGTAGCATACATTACAGCAATGATCATGCCTCAAGCCAGTACAAATGGAGGTGAGAACTAAGTCTGCTGATAAACTAATTGGAATTGCTGTTGCTACATGCCAAAAATCATCCAAATTGCGTTAAGGTATTTTCTCTTTCCACAGCAGCTACACACATTTTTGTTAACTTGTACAACTTGTACCTGGTTTATAGGCTCATATTCCAGGCAAATTAATGTCAGATTACTTAAAATCCACGTACGTCAATAAAAACCTGTGGTGAAGATCAGGACAGTCACATTCTGATTTCTTTGAGCAAAGGCGGACTGACGTCCATGTTGTGATCACACGGATACACATGTGAACTTGATCATATAGAAACATGGAGTACAAAGTTTAAGACACTGCAAATTCAGGTTATTGTCCATGTGCATACTACTTCCAGGAGGTAGAAGAGAAGTCACGGCTAGCTTTGTAAATTTCTGTTCTGTTGCAAGGAGCTACCTCTGAAGGGAAGTAGACAAGTCCACAGGAAAAGAAACAGATAAAAAATCCAGGCTGAAGGACATTTCCTTGAGAAGATTACATTGCTTCCAGAGTAATAAACATGATCTCTCCTGGTTTGTGGGACATCAAAAAGTTCAGGGTCAGCAAACTAGAACAGATTGTTTCCCTTAGACTCTTCCTCGTCTGTTATTGAAGAAAGCACAGCAGACCAGCTTATTTTCCTAAATGATTAACTTTGCTGCCTTTTCTGCTCAGCACGTCAGATAAAGAAGTTTATTCAGTTAGCTTATTTATTTACATTCCTTTGCTAAAGATCTCACCAAACAAAGCCTATGTGATGATTTATTCTTTGCTAAAGGGGAAGCTTATTTACCATAATCGTCTTATCATAAAAGGAGTATTTGAAACTGGAATTCATCATAACAGGGAAATCTGACTTTTTCAGAGAGGTCATTTTTGTTATCCATTTTGCACTGTAGAAGAAATGAAGCCAGCCGAGCCCAGATAAGTCTGGATGTGGCATAACCATTCTGTTTGTTTTCACTGGTTGCCCCACCTTCCCTCAGAAGGAATCACCTTCACCTAATTGGAGCTATTCCAAAATATGAAGGGGGAAAGGATTCAGATGATGGGTCCCGCAGAGGGTGCTCTGCAGCACAGAATTTGCACAAGAGGGATTATCTCTAGTGCAAGCAGAAAGGAAAGAGTCAAGAAGTACAAACAAAAATTCTGAGCAAGGCCTCTCCAGTGACCAGCATGTTAGACTGAGAAAGAGCTGGTGGGAGCTAGGAGCTCATTGCACTCTGCCCATATTTGCAACAATCCCCAGCTGTTTCAGGGGGTAGCAGTATTCCAGTTGTTCTGATGTCAGACTTGGGCCAGCCCCATCTCCCTGATGAGATGTTTAAGACAGACAAAAAGGTGGCGCAGAGTCAAATTCGCCTTATGCCATCTCTGCTGACCCCACACATTTGGCAGATGCTCAGCCAAAGTCTCAGGGAATGGAGGACAACAAAGGAGAGATAAAGCAGACCAGCTCCATCTCTCTCATTCAGCACTGATTAAGTCCTTTGCCCTTCTCTCACTGCTCAACTGCTTGTACAGAGCATTTCACAGGGGTAATAGGCTCCAACAGATAAACTATATTTTAAACAAACAAATAAACCATCGCCCAAACAAAGCACTTTTTTTGTTATAAAGCGAAAGGTGCCTGAAGACCATAACCCAGTAAATCTCTCTTTCAGTAGCCAACAGGTTTGAAGAAAGGGTTTTGGGCACACATTGGACTGCCCTGACATTCCCATTTCTTATGTTAGGAACATGTCTGAACTCATTAGCTCTTGATAATACTCAACACTAATTATTTTAGCAGGGAATGGCTTGAGAGATTAAAGCCTCTCCTGAGTTAAACTGGTTTTCATCTGCCTTCCATGTCTAAACAGAAAGAAGAGGTCCAAGGAAGGCCTATACTTCCACACCCCTTCTGAGGTCAGGAGTAGGAGAACAGAGTAACGTACAAATAGCAGTCTCAGCCCAGCCAGTACTGAGCAACACGTGAACCTTAGAAACATGGCACTAGGGAAAGTAAAAGAGGTTCCCAAAGCTGGTCAAGCAACAAACAGCTCACACAGAAACTGGGCTGGAGGCACACAAAGGGAGAATGGGTTTTGTTTGCTCAGCTGTAAGGGTAGGGCATGGCTCTGTCTCATAGTTTGCTGGTATGCTCTGCAAAATCTGAGTAGTTGTGGGCAAAATGAGAAGGGGATCTCAGAGAAATTTCGAACACAGAGGGGTTTAGGCACATGAAGGGTCAAAGGAGTTCCCTGAAGGCGTAACTCTGGCAGAACAAGTGGGGAGGGGCTGATTAATTCCTTTTAGCCATCCACACAGAGAATAATATTCAGAGCTGTTGAATTTATTCCTCATCAGTTGTCTATTGCTGTCACAAGAGAAACTATACATCTTCAGAAATGTCATAACTGCTCAGGCATTTCTCAACAAAGCCCTGCTGGAGAAAAGCCAAACCATTTCCAGAAATGAAGCCGAGGTAGGATGAAAACATCAATGCTGTGATTAACGTTTCACCGCATGAGACTTCACTGAAGTAAATAATGTTTACTGTAGCGCTGTACACTATGGTCAGATGTTTTATGTTTTTAGATGCAGACAGACACCAAACTAGTTTCCCCCCAAACATCCCAAATATCACCTTCAAACTCCCATTGTTTTCAAAGGAATTAACCACATAAAGAATTCTGCCATTTGAAGATGCACTTTACTGAGCTTAAATCACTTCTCTGTTCTCATTTCCCTCACACCAGTGAGTAGTTAACTACATTGGCAGTGGAGGGAGCAACAACAAAATCAGACGAATGTTTTTGGTGCAGGGTGTTGCCCAGCCTGGATTGGCAGCATGCAGGGTTATTCATAGCACAGGCTGCCTCAGGTCTCGTTGTAACTACTCATAGAATGAGCCCCCATAATGGGACACAAGCCTTCATCTCTGGCAGGAAACCTTGTCTCCTTCACAAGCTACCTGCACCCCTCAACAACATAATTTTTCATCATGTATTTGGAAAAAGATCAAGTGTGTTAGAGTTAGGGAGGGTCAAGAGCCAGCTTCTTCCAAAGTGCAAGGTCTACTAGTGAAGGCTGGTCCTGGTGGGGGACCAAGGCTTCTTACCCAAAGGTTCAGGTATGTGTCACTTCTGGAGCCCACACAGGTGGCATGCTAATTCCAAAAGCACCTCCCTAGAGACAAGATGCAAAGAGAGGCCGAAGCTGGGGCAATAGCCTAATTTTTCTCAGCTAAACATAGCATCATATCTGTAGATTTTAGTGGGAATAATTTGTATGGTTTTACTCAGCATGTGTTTCCTAGTTGTTGTGCTCGACTCTTCCTTTGGGCCTTGTGTTTATCATACTGTAATTAGCCCAAACACAGGCTAGGATCACTGTCTTCATAATTTTGAGCTGAGTCCATCAGAATCCATGTAAATCATAACATTTTCCTGTTAGCACATGTATCACAACTCTGAGCTGTAACCACAAGTTTCAAACCACCCTAAGAAGCATGCAAAAATAGATCTCCATGCTGCTGGGGGGAAACCACTCAGGGGTGTTCTCCTGTTTCCAGAGAGAAGAGGAAGAAAAAAGAACCAAACCTGGAGTGTGCCCAAGTACTGGAGGTTAATGACAAGCCCAGAGACTTGCCCCCATCTCCAGAAGGAGCTGGGGGCTGTTAACCCATTTCAGGGGGGAAAAGCACATACAGTCACCCCTTTCTGCACCCAGATGATTTACAGAACAAAAAAATGGATGTGGAGTAGATTAACAGCAGGTGGTATTTGCTATACATCTATAAATGCACCCTATATAGAACAAACTTTCTTGGGTTTGGCAAAAGGATATGGAATATCCTGTGTCCTTTGTCCATATGTCTGTATACTCTCAGAATGACATGATCTGGCATATAAAGACAGCAATCAACTTGTTCTAGCTGCTTCAGAGCTGGGCTAAAAACTCAGGGTGGATTTGGTCTCCCCAGATCTGAAGGCTGCTCCATCTGCCAGTCAGTGCAGTGCCTCACAAATATCTCAGAAGCACACAGATTCAGGCATAGTGCATGCATAACGTGTCACCAGAGTTCAATAAAATAAATTGAAAGAAGCAGAAGTAATTTTCAGAGCACAATTCACAGGAAGCCTAGGATGATTTACAGAAGCTAGAGGCTGCAAGCTGACAGGAAAATAGCTCCTCACAAATTACTTATCTTTCAGGTCAGTCACTTGAGAGAAATACAGGATGGTCAAGAATCAGTACCAAGGTTTGATTTGTATGCAGAAGGGCTGCTGTTCATTGCAACAACTCTTGTAAAATATGGACTATGAATATGTGTGTTCCCCAGAACAATAGAGTTGCTTGTTTCCCTACTTTGTATAAATTTCAAGTTCTTCAAAGATAAGCCAATATTTTACAGCTGAAAAATCAAAAAACCTTGCAGAATTAGTCTTTCATTTCTATCTGATTAACAGCTCTATTATAACAACACTGTATTTGCCCTTGTTCCACAGAAGTTACAAAAATGGCATAGGGTATTGCTTGTTCTTGACCCTTCTTTCCAAGGGGTTCTTAAAACATTCCTAGAAGTCACCATAAACAAGTTTCCATACCTAGCATAAAGCAGCAGCAGCAGCAAACTGTACCAAGAAAAAAGCTAGTCTGACAGCCACCACTTGCAAATGCACCACCTTTATGATAGAAAACAGTGCTTGAAGAATAAAAGAGAGGCTTTAATTTTGTTCCTTTAGGTCTCTTCCTAGTAATTATTGTTGTGGGTCAACATCATCAAAAGCTCATTGTAGCAGATACAAGATGTCAGGAAAGGTATTCTGGATTACTGAGATGCATTTGGCATTTCCATAATTCAAACACAACACAGTGTTACTAATCTGCATATCCACCATCCAGCCATTCCAAACAGTAAGACAATCCTCTGAGCTTCCCTTTAACAGTTAACAGTTCTACTAAAATATGTTTTCGTTTGCTTTCCTTTACATTTCAAAGTTGGCCCATACCTGCTGCATTTACTTTATTTTTTGTTTTTTAGTGGTGAGCTAGAATACAAGCTCACAATAAAAATTACATTTTAGCAACTCTAACAGCTTGATTTGCAATAATTTGTCTGCCTCTTTTCAGCACTAACTATGCAAGATTCAATTACTATGACTGCAACCAGAAGCTGAAATAATAATGAAGTTCAAAATTAAAAGTAACATACCAGATGTGCTTTGCTCACCCAAACAAAAGAATTAAAACCAGTGGCAGCTTTTTTATCTTTACAATTCTTAAATTACGTTTGTCTTTAGTGGCTGATCTGGGGCCTGGAGATGTCAGTGGTTGCAAGGAAAGGGAATGGTTGCCTGAGACAACTGCTATCCTCATACAGAGATGATCAGAGAGCCTGGCAACATCTTTTTTCTGTCTGGTAATGTTATTTATGTGAAATATGAAGATTTTGAATGCATTCCAAGATTTCCTAAGATTAAGAGGCCAACCAGAGCTTGGCCTTTCAGTGCTTATCAGCCTGTAACATAACAGTACTAACTGGATGCGGTATAGCACCATGCAGCAGGATTTACAGGTAGCTACAGTGTTATTTCCCTCCATACCACGCAGCCTTGGCTTCCCTGGTAGCAGGCCTCTTTGAAACACAAAGTCAGATCAAGCCTACTCACATAAACAGGTTGCTCTGTGACAAAATGTCACTCTTGCTATAATTTAGAGCCCAGATTTGCAGTCAGATCTACTCAGAGAACAGGTTGTAGTGCATATAGCCTGGACTGCCTCTTTACTCTGGTTCTGTATTTGTCTAACTTCTGAGAGATTACCTTGATATAAAGGCCGTTTTTTTCCTTTTCAAATTAATAGCTGGAATATCTTCTTTTGGCATTATTTATAGGACATTATATGCTCATGTCATTTCAAATTTATAGATAACAATGCACTTCCAAATGAAGAAAAACAAAGAAACAATCTTCACTTGATAACATTTATTCAATATTTTCTGAAATAAGCAAGAATCTTAAGAAGCCCAGAAGCCATCAATTACAGCCACAAAACCCCCATACTGATCCTAAATAAGAAGCACTATGAGAAATACACAACATTTCATGAAACAAGACTGTACATCAACAACCTTTAGGAAACAAACAATTCAAACCATATGATTATTTTACTCACAATATAAAAAACTTTAACCTTTAAAGAAAAATATAGATTCAGTCCAATTGTAAGATCCAATCCCATGCCCACTGAAGTCAATGGAAGTTCTTTCATTGATTCCAATGTTTAAAGGATCATACCCTTACTTTGCCTCAAGAGGCACTTTAATTATTATACAAGGCCTAGCCTGAATACTATTACAAAAATGTCAGACATCAACTGAAGAGTATGTTTCAGCAACTTTCAGGAAATAATGGAGGAATAGGGTATCTATCCATGCATGGAATAAGGCAAAAGCTAATTCATTCAGATTAGGAATAATAATTTTTACTATTTTCTTTTTCACAACACAAACATTTTAGACTTTTTTAAGTAATGGATATATTATATATCATATTATGCTTCACATTTTTCCTACCTCTACTGAGAAAGCTGGCACTGACATGTCATAAAGAACTCCTCATTAATTACTGTTTTCTGTTCTGTAACAACCACAAGAAACTCATCTGGGTTTAGTAATAGTGTCTACCAAGAAAAAAGCACACACTATCATAAGCTTATAATTTATAGAGCTCAAGGTACATTAAAATGTAATTCATGAAGTTCACAACTTCTTTTTTAAAATATTTGTCCAAACTAAAAGCTGCAGAAAATTGGTTCTTAAATATTCTACAGAAAATTCTGAAGCATCTAATGGTTTAAATTACTTATGCTTTCTTAAAAATATTTAAATTAGGTTAGTAGCCCATTCTTTTGAAAAATAATCCAAAAAAGATACACTAGATTACAAATCTTTTGTCTTAATCAGTGTAACCAAAGGTTTGTCATCTGGGCTGTAATCTTCATAAGCAATGGGGGTTGCATCATACATTGCAGGTCGGGATTTCTTGCCAAACCTGGAAACAAAAGAAAGCTTTTGGTGACAAACAGAAGTATGAATGACTTAATGATAACAACCCACTGAGTTATGGTATGCAGTTTATCAGAGATCATAGATAAATTTTAAATTGTATTGCAACATGCCAGTAGTACAAAGGTTTAAATATCTGAACTGTCACTTTTTAAATATATGTGTCAAATAAAATAAAAAATAAAAAATATTCTTGCGAACAAGAAACAGATTCCATATCAAAGGCTACAGGAATTCTGCTGTGGGGTTCAGCAGTATCAGAATATGGGAAGACTGTGGAAGGCAAGAGTGAAACTGATACAGTTTCAGGAAGGCCAGAATTTTATTTTAAAGCCTGCTGTAACAGGCAATATTAAGGTCAGGTCATACATATTTACATAAAGTAAATAATGGACAGCTATGTGGTATTTGCATCTGGAAATGCAATATCTGTGCACTGAACTGAGTTAGACGCTAGAGCAAAAATTTAAGTCTTTGCTTACCTGACATCCACTTGAAAAGCATATTTATATTATCAGCATGCTGCACTATGCAGCATCGGCAAAGTTAATGGTAGTTAGGATACTGCAATGCCATACAGTTTTAGTAAAGGTTCACAAGCAACAGAATCACATCAGCAGCATTTTCCTCCTGGGCAACCATCACTGCTAACAACCAGGCTGTATCTGCCCACACAGAGACCCCCACTGCAGCTGTATGATTGTACTGCAGTGCTGGCGTACCTGGAATTTCTTTAGGTGCTTTCACACTGCATAGACTGTCTATCACCCTTCTGATAACTTTTTAAGATACAAAAGTAGTGCTAAAAGTACAACTTGAAAGTGGAAAAATTACTAAAGCATTCTTACTACAATTACAAGAGCTTTTAAATAACAAAAAGGATCACATGAAAATAAGGTAAAAAATGGTCTAAGTCTGCTTTCCTTATGAACTTGATGCAGAGAAAATATTAACACAGAAACAGAAATACTTATTTATGTAGTCATCCACTCTATGTACCATATCCCCTTCTTATGTACCATATTAAGTCTATATTAAACTTGTGCACAATGGAAGATGAGATTCAGAAAATTTAGATTTTGAGGATATTTGGACCAAACCAAAATTAGCTTGATTTTCTTCCAAGTTTCTTATGCAACTTCCTGACTCTTCCAATTTATTTCTTGGCTTTTTCAGTGATCTAGAATTGCTGACAAAATTAAAATAGCTGGAAGAATTATAATCAATATGGTAGAAATTTCATATTTCAAAATACTTCAGCTGTCAGTAAGGCCACACTAGATACATTTCCATGATAGAACGTCTGCTTTCTTCTATAGTTCTCTTTAATAAATACAGACAGGCCATCTTTGCTCATCAGCGTTATGATGGATAAACCTGGTTTCCTTTAAATGAGATAAAACTCCAATAATTGAAGGAAGGAATTAAATTATGGTATCTTACTAAATCAGAAGCAGCAATGAATTCTGAATCACCCTTATTTTCCATCACTCTCAAGGGTTTAAAGGAAATAGAGCTTTGCATAAATACAAATGACGGTGAATACTCTCAAGTGATTTAAGTAAAATTTCTTCATTTCTGACAGAGAGAGAACACATGGCTTGTTGCACACAGTGAAGCAGTACAAAATCTGTTCTCTTGTGTAGGTCAGGGTTAACATGTGGCTCTGATTAGAAAATGCTGAGAAAAGACCACAGGCACATGTGCTAGTTGTTTGTGGCCTGGTTGAGCCATCTAGCTGGTAAACCACATTGCTTTGATCAAGCAGTTCAGAAGCCAGTCCCTGCTCGTAACAGTCAACAGAGTTAACACAAACCTCAGAGGTCTCGATACAGAATTGTTGAATGGGTAGCCTTAGTTCAAGGGGCGTGTATCTGGTAGGATTGCACAAGGATGCTATTTTATCGTTTAATTGATGACATAAAAGAAAACATAAACCAATTACCAATACAATCTGCAAGACACAACAATTCAAGGGGTAATAAATAGTGAAAAGATTCAGAGCCCTGCTACAGAGCGTACTGGATCAATTAATAAACTGCTTACAACAGAAGCACAAACAAATGAATAAAGATTTCTTCAATGCAACCAAATACAGGTTATTCACCTAATAAAGAGCATACAGTCCTGGGAAGCACCAAATCTGGAAGACTGGAGGGACATGATGGATAATCAGTTTAACATTAGCTTTAATGCCATACTATGTTTGATGAAAAATTATGTGCTTAGATCAGTAAAAACAGTGTATCAGTAGGTCTAGGGAAGTTTTACAGCCTCTACATTTAGCATTGATGTGTCCATGCATGAGTGATGATTGTTTTCCAGTGTGAACTTACCAGTGGCATAGGGATCATCACAAATGAAGTAAATTACAATGATAATTAGTATGTTTTGCAATGAAACACTGAATAAGAGTGACCTGTGCAACCTGACAAAGAGAGACTGAGGGTTCTGTGACTGAGGGTTGCCCCTCCGCTTCCTTAGAAGAACATTTCAAAAGATGGGTAACCGTAGAGAGTCATTAATCTCAACAATTCCATTTGCATAGAAGATTTTAAAGAACATTGGATGGCTGAACCCTAAGGAAATGGTATTCTCCAAGTTCTGTGGGATAGGCTGCGGTTTCAGAGTTTGCCCAGAAGCAGAAGAAAGAAACCATGTGTTGCTACTTTGTGCAAAACCATCAACTAGTAAAAGGAGCCCACAAATAATGTTTAAACAAGAGAGACCAGAATTTTCTTTTATTATTTTTTTATTTTAAAGCCTCCACAGGAGGAGATTGAGAATATTAATTTCCTCTGCATTATTCAGAGAAAAGGCCATGTGCACAAGTAGTATTTTGAGTTCCTTATTATAACTGAACTATGATGCTAGAGTTCTCACAAAGTTGAGACTCTGGCAGAGGGTGTATATAAGCAACTGGCACATGCTGTGGAGAGCAGAATACTATGCTTGTGATCATACTTTCACAAAGAGGTAGCAGACTGAAACTCATCACTGAAATCTCTGTCAGGTAATGGTGAGAATCAAGCATGTGCTGAAGCTCATCAGATTCAGGAAGCTGATGAGGAAGCTGCAGTGTAACGCAGCCAATTTGAACACAGGAACATGGAGAATGTGCAGTGGAAAGAGCTGTCACCTGTTGTCACCTGAAAGAACTTTTTTCACCTGTTGTGACAAAAATCAGAGTCTGATGAATCAGACTCCAACCCACACACAGACAGATCAAGAGCCAGCACATGAAAGTAAAACTTGAAACTACACTGTAAGTAGTGCCTGAAGTCTACTGCTAACACTATCTGGACACACAAAAAGTTTATAGAAGTATAGTTCCTGTAACCAAGTATTTTGTGAAATCAGTGTGGATGCGTTTCTAAAGTGAACAATCCAGTTTCAACAGCAGATCCTGGTACCAATTTAATGAAGCCTTATGGCTGCAGTAGCCAGTGGTCAACTATTTCACTACAGTGTGCTCTGCTGGCTTTAAAATATATAGGCTTTAACATAAAAGGAGTACTTATTTACTGTCTGCATAATGAATACTAAAGAGACCTGTGATTCACCTGGTTAAAAACCTATTTAGTTCTAAACTGCTAATCCTTAAGAACATTCACTAGAAGTAGACATTTATTGGTGATAATCCTTGAGCATATCCATTTTCTCTCACAGCAAGTACCTTGACTAGTAATGTCAAATTATAAAAAATGATTAAGAAAAAGACCTGCTAAGAAACATGAACAAGTAATTTTAACATAATTCACTGGACATGCAACAGGCTTTCACACTCCCTGGACACCTACTGACTTTAACAGAAAACTACATTTAAAGAAAATAGTCTACTCACTATTACTTAGGCCTCCATTTTCCAAAATTACTAATAAATTTGGTTATCTAACTGGGAAAAGAAATGATTTTCAGAAAATACGAAGAATCTATTATTTGAAAGCATACCTCTTAGGTATAGAAATTCTGAAAATTAAGATCTTAGTATTTTTTATATGCAGACGTAAGAGTTTACTCAAAAAATAACTATAAAAGTTGTGCTCTTTTTCCTGGATTAAAATGACCAAAGCAGTGTTTAATATCCTTCTGAAACCAAAATAAACACAATAATCTTAACAGTAAACCTCTGTGAATTATCTGACTTTGCAGCTCTATCTTGGATTTTTATAAGGCATCCATTCTCTGAGAGGCACAGGGAATTATTTGGAATGAAAACATTTCTTTTCATTTACATTAAGGAGAAACACCTTTCCCAAGATATGGAAACCCTTTACTGACTGGATCCAATAATGTAATTTTTAATTAGTATGGATCTGAAAAATCATAATGAATATATCCCATCCTAAGAACGTCTTTGAAATGTTAAGTTAATGTTGATGAAAATATGCTTTTCTAAATTCTGCCTTCAGTAATAAACAGAGATTAATTCAGAATAATACAGATGGTAATGATAAAGGCCTCAACTAGCCCAGCTTCCAAGATTTGAAAGAATTCATACGGGAAATTTTTTACCATTTCTATTATCTGCCAGTGAAAGTGCAAAAGCCAGGGAAAGCTCAGATTAAGAAGATCCTGCCTTGCTTATATGCTTTTAGTTGGTACCCTTGGATAGAAAGCTGCCTAATTTGCTTTAAGAAATAATTAAGAAAACCCAGGTGTTCCACACTGATCCTTCAGAAGACCAGTTCCAGTCCTTCAGGAAATGCAAAGTACCACTTCAGTGAGTAGTAACTGAGAAGGACTGACACATTCGTCACTGCTGCAGTAGTAGGAGGGAGATGTTTAATTCGAACACTATCATTTTGCACCTTGCTCTCCACCCTTGGAGATATGTAGTAGACATTCAGAATGACAAATAATAAAAAACTATAAAGCTTTTTATGGGCCATAAAGCAACAACCTCCTCTCCCAGTACACTACTAAAGGCAAAAGGAGTTCTCGGGGTGTGTATGAGGTGGAGAGGCTGAGCTCCTTCTGGAAGAGATGTAACGGTAAGCGGCAAAGGAGAATTCAAGGGAAGGCTTAAAAGAACACTGATTTTATTGCTATGTTAAATCAACTATACACACCTTTCTTTTTAAAATGTTTACTAATATATTTTGACAATTGTCCTGGGTTCAGCAGTAGCAGTCATGTTTCTTACATGTTTTATTGCAAGTCTAGTCAAAATAGTTTAAAGAGATAAAGCTTAAAGCTGCAACATGATTAACTGAGTCTGTGGGAACTCCTCACCCATTTCATATAACTTTGATGACTTCAACAGTGGTACAAGTTAACCTAATCAAACTAAAACAGAACTGGAGCATTCAAAAAATTAATTACTAGCAATCACCAACCAAAATGCTTGCATTTCTCCATGTCAATGAGCAAGAATGTGTCTTCCTCCATTCTTTCAAAAGCATTTTAATGGTAGCATACATGAACCCTCTTGTTGGAATTTGAAGTGATCTTGACAAATTTAAGATATGGGAAAAAGAAATAACAAAATTGAAAGTTCTATCCTATTAAGAGATATACAGAATACAGAATAAACAGTATTGGCTAGGAAGCAAAATGGCACAGAGGATCTTGGGATGAGGAAAAGGTCTAACAGGTCACAAAATTGAGTCATCACTTGCTGGTGTAATACAAATTAAAAAAAAAAAAAAGAATAAAAGAAAAAAAAAAACAAGCAGGTTTTAATTCCAGGTGTCTAAACAGGAATGCTATGAACAAGATGCAGGAGGTGGTAAGTCAAGCCATTTGATACGGGTGAAGATTTAGCTGGAGAACTATTTCCAGCTTTAGGAAACACCCTTCAAAAAGAAAAAGAGAGTGTGTCCCAGGGAGACAATAAAGAAGCTGATATGATATCCCTGGCAGTGTTCAAGGCCAGGTTGGACAGTGCCTTGGGTGAGGCTGTCCAGTGTGAGGCACCCCTGCCCGTGGCAGGGGGGGTTGGAACTAGATGACCTTAAGGTCCTTTCCAACCATTCTATGATTCTGTGATTCTGTGATCCAGAAGGAGATACTGGAAGAATGCGTTAGTAGTTAGGGAAGAAGGAGGTTCTGCTTTGCTTATTTTTATGATAAAAAAAGGGGGGTCAGATACAACACCTGTTGTACATAATTACTATAAAGGGAAGAGTGACAGATTATTCTTTGTGATAACCTGAAAAACAGTAAGAAAGGAGCAGCTTAATTCACAGAAAAGAAAATTTAGGTTGGATTTTAGAAAAGCCCTTTCTAACTTTATTCAACTCTTTTGAAGGTTTTTAAACACAGTTGTTGCCAGGAAACTAGGTATAATTAATGTTATATCAGTGCAATAGCTATGCATGAGCTCTTGAATCCCTTCCAGACCTACTTTGTATTATTCTGACACCCAATGCCTTGGTTTGCAAGTGCTCCATTTCTAGGAAAGAAAGTAAGAAATTTTGAGGCAAACAGGAGCATAAAAATGAGGATTCAAAGTCTTACTAAATAACCTGGTAAATTAGCCACAAAAAATCAATGTGCCTTTGCAATGTAATCAAATTACTTATGTGTACCAGTTAAGGAGTATTTACAACACAAACAGGTCTTACAGGCTAAGAACTCTGTCTTTCTTCACCAGTTACATCAAATAAATTCAGAATAACTCCCTGAATAACTCCCTCCGTTTTTAAGGAGTTATGCTGGATTATCACACTTCAGATGAGAATTGAATAGGGATGAAAAAAATACAATGAGCAATGCCTCAAAAGACAGTGGTCCTGTCTTTTCACGGTGAAGAAGCTCGTTCCCTGCCAATAGCAGTTAGATGTACTGTGCATGGACTGAAATTACATAGTGTAACAGATTTCCTTTAAATTACTATCCCCAGAACAAACCTGGCATGTCGGATAGAAGCAATTGCACTACTGAATTCACTGTCAATGCTTCTACAGTTGTAAAATTCTTCATAGGCTGGTCTGGAAGAGCCTTGATATTCAATGCGGCTGATACGACATATTCCCACAATCAGAATGATCAGCATCAGGACAAACGCCACACAAAGAGCCCCAATTATGATGTAGAGGGAGTGACGAGGCATATTCGTTAGGCTCTCTGCCATATGCCCAGACTTCCACTGCAGATCTGCCGATAAGAAATAAAAGGTTATCATTAATTAGCAATTTATATCCTTCCTGCTGAATAGAATTCTTTTATGATATTCGTATATTTTATTATATTTATGGTATTTCTGTGGAGACTTTTGAAGCTAGGGGGACATGTAATTTGAACCTTTCCGGGCTCTGTTATGGATATGTCACCATGCAACAAATTTGAATAGCACTATCTCGATCCTTCACCTATCTTTTTTCACAAATTTTTAAGATCTCATAGAAACACTTACCTAGTTTCACCTCCTGTATAATCCAAGTCATAGAAAGTCATGCAGTTAGTCTTGTGTTATAATATATTATAGGCTCTCTAAAGGCAGGTAGGTTTTACATAAAAGCTTCAAATAATCCACCGATTCTCTGTGCAGTTTGTTCTAGTAGTTGGTGAACCCTTCCACTAAAATGTGGGATTTAATATGTATGAAGCATGCTTGGTTTTTAATTTGAAGCACAGGCTTTTGTTATGCCTGTATCCACCAGAATACAGAGACTTCAAAACCAGCATTTCAAGAACAAAAAGAGCATCTCATAAAGTGCTACAGTTCTGAGCTTACTGGAGTCCTCTCTCAAGCATAATTCCTTTGAGAGGCCTCAAAGCAGACCTTAAAATAAAGCAAATCTGGAAGAGGATTTTTGCATTTATGTATTCCAGACCTTTATAAATATTCTTGATGCCCAAACTATTGTCTATGAATTCCAAACAGATTGTCTATCAATTGCTTGTGTCCTCAGATCTATTTTTCTCTAGGATAGGTCAGAGTATTTCTATTAACCTGTACTTCCCTCTAGAGTTCATTTTTGGCAGTCTTTTAAGCCTATGGTCTCGTACATTATTTCAAACCAGGAACAAGCTTGAATCATTCTGACTACAGAAATCTGACAGACTGCAAAAGTTATTTCTAGCAGGTGACTGTTCCTTTTTCAAGTGGACTTCTGCTTTGCAGTGGTGTAGAAACTTCCTTCATTTAATAACAAACATTCCGGGAACAGGCCTATCATGCATGTGCTTTGAGAATGCTAAGATATTCTTAGATGCCACTTCTCGGGGATGCTTGATGATGGCAGAGAACTGATTCAAGCACCTGAGCTGCAATCACAAGTAGTGGCATCTGTGGATATAATCTCCATCTATGGTAGAAATACAAGGGAACATATAAGTACAGAAAACAAAAAAGACAAAACCCAAACCTAAACAAAAAAAATCCATCTTAGAGGAAGGCAGGGAGAAAGATTGCAGCTGTTACATGTGGGATTCAGCTGGGCAGAGTTTGAAGAACTGGTTGCTCTTTGTTTACAATACTAAAGATTGTCTCAGAGCACCTCTGAGCTTGGGCTTGCTTAGACTTATTGCCCACAGATGTGAACTGAGTTTAAAGGGCTGACTGCTTGTTGGTGTTATGTTCTATCAGTAAAGATTTGATCATTCAGTGCTTTAATGTTTCTGAAGTGATGTTACTGCAATATGCTCAGTTAGGATGTGGGAGAAAGAATATAACTGTGCGCTGTTCCATTTTGGGATGGGTTTCTATTTCTGTTCTGCAGCACATTCGTCACACATGGTGATTTCTGTCAAGTTGTCAGACTAGGTCAAATTCAGCTCTACTGTGCACAGATATATGGTAAGACGGTTCTTATTTAGATTCTGTGTCTTCTAACTCTGGATGATAAAAGGGTAAGAGAAAGGTCTTCCTTTCTTCCTCACCAGATAAAAATATGAAGACTAACAGCTTATACTCCAAAGGTCAGAAATAATATATGACAGCTCAAAATCACAGTATTCTCCGGTGTCATAGTAATGTTTGTAAAATTAATTGCAATATTAGTTTTCAGTGTCATATACACAGTCTGTACCAGAAATTCTTCATAATGTTAGTTTTCAAGTAACCACATGGTTTGGCCTACCTCGGTAACTACATTAATAATTACAAAATTGGCAAAGTTAATGATATTAGCAAATAACCAGCAGGCATTAGAGAATTCATATGAGACATTTTGTAAGCATTTTTACAGTGAATGCTCCATTAACTTTTTAGGAAAATACATTTCATTTTGAAAGGAATACAGTCCTCTTTATAATTAAGACCAATTTAATCCTATATAACTGGAATTGCTAACATTGGTAAGGACCATAAAATGATATAATAAATATCACAGTTCATCCAGGCAACATAAATCTCGCCTAGTTTTTTGTATATAGAACATTTGAAAATTAAAGAGTACAGTTTCACAAGATAAACCAGAAATCCTGCTATGGTAGTCATTGGTGAAAAAAAGGGGAACCATTAAAATAGTAAATAGAGAGTTGTTCTACAAAAAAAGGCTAAGTTTTAACAACCTCCTTAATGGCTAGTAATAGAAAATCATGAAAGATAAAACGTGATCTATTTAATCAAAAGACTCCTGAGCACCAGTTTGTCTCCCTCTTGAGAAACCTGAAGTCTCACTTCATTATGTCATTTTCTAGCATTCAGAGGGACAGTCCAATACAAAGGAAGTCAGTATGCAGTGTTAAAATTTAATTTCCAATACATCATTAACCATTATGTGCAAATTGCTGAAACAACATGATAAATATGACAAGGAGATACGAAAAGCTCAACTGCAGCAGACTCAACCTTTACAACTGAACAGAAATCCACTGCACCATTGACTCAACTCCAGTGAGATCAGAAGTGCTGCACCTATTTATAAAAGAGTTGGGTATTGCCTTTCTAGACATGAATAGAATTGGGTTTATGTCAGTTGGTCAACCCGTAGCTTAGGGAAAGTCAGTGAGTGCAAAGATATTCCCATGGACCCATAGTTCTGTAGAAAAAAATGTGCAGATCTAAATGCTTTTAAATCCTTTCTGCAAACTGATTTCTTCAAAACTCAATTCCTCTCTGCATAATCCTTTATATACCTGTTAAGATCCAAGCAATTTAGGAAAGTTTCTACAGCTTTGTGTATACACCCTTGCATCGGTTAGCAAGGCTGCATATCCACACTTATATCTGACTACTGTGAAGTATCATGGTGTCCCATAACAACACATCATTTTACTCTGATCCTGTGTCAAAGTGACATTTGCAGATGTTAAGCTTATTGAAGAAACTATTGTTAGCCTTCAAATTTTAAGCTTAATTGTACTTTAAAATGTATCTTTATGTGACTACACAAACATTTTCTTTTTCTGTTTTCATTCAAGACCAATCCAAATCAGAATTTTCTAGATTTTTTTTTATATCTCTTATGCTATTACATATATGCACTCTATTAGCTATCCTGATTTGTTGAATAAATAAAACTCCAACACAGTAATTTCAACCTCTTCAACTAGGAACAATTGCCATGAAATATACTATTTATTCTTCAGATATTGAGCTGGAAAGAAAAGGTCTAATGTTTCTGGTTGAGAATCAGCCTTGCAGTGTTATCAATGCCAGTTAACACTCAGATAGTTCTCTGCTTCCTGTCATAGCAGTCACAAGATAAAAGAACAAATCAGTCGGTAAAAGCAACAAACAGTTGTCAGTGAGAGAATAAATCAATCAGTAAAAGCAACAAAAAAGTGCTGTTCCTTCTTCCCATCATTTTAACTTACACAGCTTGCAAATGCATACTACAAGCAGAAAATCCAAGTTCTTGAGCAGCAGGCAAGGTCACTGCAGTTCAGCTATAAACAGATGCTATGTGTAGAGAAATAAGCACTAAGCAGAGACAATCCCCTTGCTCAAGAGAACACAGTTTAAGCAGAGTTTTTTATCCACTATCTCTCTCATACACTTGCAAAAGTGTACAAGGTCTGAAATAAGTTTATATTGACTAACTACAGATGTTGACAGCTTGAACCTGCTGTCGTATATAGTGCTTAGGGGCAGACATCCCTCATAGGGGGAAACAGGAATAATTGAATAGCTGGACAGTAGAAAAGGGTCCTTCCACTATCTGCTCTGCTTCCCTCATTTTTCCATATATTTATATGCACCACCCTGTGTGTCTGTGGTGCAAACAACCAAACTCTTAGTAAGTAGAGCGTGCCAGCCAAAGGAGAACTCCAGAACAAGCATCACTGAGCCCTGCAGATGGGCTATATGAAATCAGAAAGCACACAACCCTGTCTGTTTCTCTCTGGCATCTATTCATTCCATAATATAGCAGGAATGTGATTGTTACTACATTGAGGTACTCCAGGAAGTATATTTCCAGGACGATTACTGCTTTCTCCAATAACTGTACTCACCTCTGTCATCAGCCCACTACTTATTAACTAAGGCAGACAGAATTGCATTGACTCGGACATCCATGTTTCAGGTATTGCTAACAACAGCATTGGCAGTAAAAGCTCATCTGAACATATTTTAGCATGAGCAATATGGCATACAGGCAGCACTCAAAATCACACTCCCAACATTCCAATGGCTCTGTACTGCGCAGGGAAGCGTGTGTGCCATTCACAGGGCAGCAAAACATCAGAGCTGCCACCATTTTTGGATTAGCTAGCAATGCTCCTCTACAGTCTTTGCTTTCAAAAGAAGGCACTGAAACTGAATTCAAAGCAAACAATTACAGGGAGAGGAGGTCATAAACCTGTCAAGATAAAACTTTTGCATCAGCCCAGGTGTGAACAGAGTTGTCTCCTGGATTAAAGTTCCACAGTTGGGCTTCATACTTTCTTCCTCTCATGGACCTTCTGCTGCTCCATAAGGGTGAATTAACAGTGAAGCTTTTCTCTATTCTAAGAAGCAAGATAACTAGACTGCCTAGTGTCCAGCTGTGAGATAGCATCTCTGACAATCTAGTCCAATGTATTCCAAAGCAGGGTACCCAGAAAAATAATTTTCTAACTTTCATAGCCACTTTTGAAATGTTATGGCCTAAAATAAAATTCATTTAACAGAATTTTGGTATCCTACAGATGATTCAGAGTATTTGTGCAGGCATTTATTCACAGTCAAATACAATTTCACTATTATAATATATCATTTTTAGAAATATTTAGAAAAATACTAAACTTACGTATTTCGCAGTTTGCACCGACCCATCCATGTGGACAATGGCAGGTGTAACCACCAGGCTGATCTATGCAAGTTCCAGCATGGTGACATGGGTTGCTGTCACAATCATTTACATCAATTTCACAATCTTCACCTTAGAAAAAAACAACAAAACCCAAATTTCTGTATAGTGGGTGCCTCACGTAGCAGGTACATTGTCAGTCATTTGATTTCTCTCTAGCTGCAAAACACCTTAGAGCTCAATATTATCTTTTTTTCTCAGAGCTTCAAGTGTTCTATAACTGTTTCAAGAAAAGAGTCTCATATAGCCTCTGAGAAGGAAGCATTATCCTCATTCTTCCAGGTGAGGGCTAAGTGACTGGACTAACATCAACAAGACTGCATGTCTCATTTCTTTAATATAAGCCCCATTCCAAGAAAATGTGGTATAACAATTTAGCACATATATTCTGAAGTGTTATACAATAATCTATCACACTATACAATAATGTACTGCTGAGAAACAGCCACTGTACAGTGGAAAGCTAATTCTTTTTTAAAAAATGCCCATTAATTAGCATAGATCAAAAAGCATTATTTGATCTGCAAAACAGCTATGAATGGGTTTATCTTTTGCTGTCACATTTGATATTACCTTACATGACTAACAGAGCATCAGGTTGTAAATTACCTTGACAGCAGATATTTGGATTACACTAACCATGTCAGTTTAAATACAAGGCCAAAGGATGAAATGGGCTGCTTACCATTACTCTGGAAGTGTAAACTGATCCATAACGAGCACATTGGCTTTTTAGCAATTGGATATTGAGGTCATGAGCAAGTAGTTTCTTCAGCTCACAGTAATTAAGGTCAATGTGAAAACATTTCCCAGTTTCAACAGTGTCCAATTAGTATATTGACTTACCTGGAAATCTTCAAAATGCTACGTTTAAAATGGAATCTAGTCTCAAGCAGTAAGGCCATGAGGTATGTCAAATAGTTGTTAGCTTAATGAATTATCTTTATTTTGCTTCAAATTTTTTCAAGTTTAAAGCAGTTGCAAGTAATATCAAGAACTTTTCATTCTCACTAGCCTGATTACAATTCAGCAAAGTCCAAATTCATTTCTTTCCTTGAAGAAACAGTCTTAACTTGGTATGCATCTTCTCTTGGACACAATGAACACTGCCAACTAGACATTCTGTGTAATGTAACAAATTACTTGCCTGCATATCCAGGTGCACAGATACATGTAGCATTTAGGCCTTCACTGTCACAAGTGCCACCGTTCTGACAGTTGATGTTAAGACAAGGATCTTTGTACAATTCGCAGTGCCTTCCTGAAAAGGTGAAATTAGTAATTGCCATTAACATGACCTACACTGACAGCAAAAAATCAGTACATGTGAAAACTTAATTTCACCTGGATGAGCACAGTGGAGTGCAGCCTCCAAACCTGTCCTATTAGGTGAATGCCATAAGATTAAAGCCATATATTTTACGGTGCTTAAATTTTTTACATACATGCCTCTGTTCTTCTGACACACTGAGGCTTTGGGATAAGAAAGGTAGGATAATTTCTGCTTATAAGAACTGCAGGAGTGTGTATGAAAAAACAATGGCATAATAAAACATAATCTGATCAGCTATCTAATATTCTTAAATAAAATGTGAACAATAATAGTCTTCAGTAGAATCGTATGTAATAACTTTTTTAATAATACACATAAGCATTCTGACGTCTCTCACTGACTTTTGCAGGAAACTTAGTATAAGAAAGCAATAAAGAGAGAAATTAATTTGTTCAAATGTATAGCTAAAACTAAATAATTGGGTGGCTCAACTTCATGCCACTACCTTTGCTCTTTCATTCTCAGGTGTAGTCTATGTGAATTCAGTGGCTTTGCCTTGCAGAAGACAGTGCAAGCTATATGTGGCATACAGAACATAAAGCACAGGAAACTCCCACCTGGAAATGGGACAGAGGCTCTACTGCCATTGATACCTGCATCATTTTCTCTGGAGCTACTTTTCAGATAAAACCAGAAAAACAAATGCATGACTGACCTGACCAATGCATGAATGGCATTTCATACACAAAACTAAATATACATATGTGACTAATGAATGATCGGTGAGACTTTGTTCATAATGTATCTAGTACAGTGAAATTAGTTTGCATTTAACATACCTGCTTAAATTAATCCATTAATGTAAGTTTTAAGTCTAAATCTAAGTCTTACTACAATTCTTTGCTTGGGAATGAATCCAAAATGACCACTTAGCTGATATCTTAAATTGTCTCCCAAGTTTCCCATTATACTTTTTACAAGAATATCAACAAACAGAAGAGCAGGACAGAATTTTAAATACTTCCATGTGATAACACTTAAAAATTGCAAACACATTTTTCACCTTTTAAGGTGGCTTACATTTCTAAATCCTTACTGGCCTGCAAACTGTAAAGATGCAGTTAACAGAAACATAAACTCATATTGTTTATTAAGTGCAAAAACTGCAGTGCAGCTTTGGCATCAGGAAAATGTTTCTAGTCATGAGGTAGTGAATGACAGTCAAGGAATTATGTTGCTCGTGGAGGTTACAGAAGCCATAATGACAGAGGACGAGAATAGGTTAGACAAATACATGTGAAAAGTAGACATGCATCTGATCCTGCCATATTCCTGCCCAACCTCTTTCATGAATACAACTGTGTTCCACTGGAATTGGGTATTTTGTGAATTTGTATTTGGAGAGTATGAGACACAGAACTATAGAGAGGTAAAATTAATGAGAAAACAGTCTCTAGAGAAAAGAATATGAGAAAGAAAATCAACACCAAAAAAGGAAGAAATTGGACACTTCAGACGTGTACAAAAAATTTATTTTATGAGTGAATGATTAAAAGGAATTAATTCTCTAGTGTTCAACACTGCAGTTATGCACAGCAATGCAAGCTTACTTGAGTTATATTTTTTAAATCCTATTTAAAAAATTCTGTAAGTTAATTGTAATAATTAAAAAATATATAAAAGCAATTTATTTGAAATGCATGTAGATTTACATATATATATACACACACACATACTCACTCACTACAGACCTACTGAAATCATCTGGTCAGTCTGTCAGCAGCAAAAAGCCAGAGCACTCTACTTTGAGCATCCTGCCGCTAAGCAGCAGAAGCCAGCAGAGCCAAAAGCACGCAGGTACATGCTGGCATACACTTCAGTCCAGAGAAGTGATAACAGCTCTTGTCTATTTGCCAGCCAGGGGTATGGAGGCAGAAAGGGGTACTGCAGATTGGGGGGGCTGGGCTGGTGGTAGCAAAATTGAGGCCTCTAATGGCCCACGTTATCTTCAGCCGAATACCTCAGGTCTATTAATGCCACTGAATACCTTAAGTGATAGATTGAAGAAAGTTCAATAATCCGCAAAAACTGCTTATGGGACCAGGTCCCCTGCTTTCATTTAAAGCAAAATGTGCTGCATACGGAGTGCTTTCAGCTGCTTGTACAGGTTAGATGAGAACAGAACATGAAGTCATACCATTATGGTTAAGTGATCTTTAAACTGCCATGAAAAGCTGAGAGTCATTTCCTCACTAAGCCTCTAAAGTTATTAATTCTGTATCTATTGTCAAACATCAGTGAATTCACCAACATGAAATACATATTTAGCCTCAAGCAGCTGTTAAGTGAGCATTACTTATCAACATAGGTAAGGACTGGTACACTTAATGAGAAAATGGGGTAATGTTCCTTAAAACAGTCATTGTATCTAAAAATATATATATTAATACTAGTACCATATAAAATTACATTCAGTGTGCTCTCTCAGCATGATTCAAAACACAATACACAAAAAGTATAGGTTTAGCCCTCCACAGAAGGACATATCACAGACAGCGGATATGTGCTACTCTGTGTAAAGCTGAAATCCACTGCGAGATAAAAGATTTTGTGTATCAAAACACATACTTTTCTCCTCTATTTTATAAATTACTTGAGAAATGCCAGAGACCAATTCCACTTGGATGCATCTAGGAATAGCTGTAGGTAACATGGGAAAGCAGTCACAAACCTACTACTGTCTCTTGGCTTTATGGTCTTCTAAATGAACAATCAACATAAAGCTTACATTTTTACTCCTTTGTGCTAATCTGTTTCAGACACTAACATTTTATTACTGAGCTTTTTAATTCATTTCACCAGAGAAAATAAATAAAAATGGAATTTTGAAAGGCTTCCATGTAATGGCTCCTAACAATAACTGATGAAAAAAATGTATTTACAATAACTGATGAAAAATCGTATTTACCTGTTATGTTTCCTTTTAAAAACTCCTCACTTTCTAACATATCTTAAAAACAGCAGAAAGAAACAGTACATAAGAAGAACAGAGAGAAGACATTTGTCCCCAGACAAGGAGATGGATTCCTCACAGACCTGCTAAATATGAACTACTCATTTGAATAAAGATTACAGGATCAGGATCTACATTGAGGTTTCTTTCTGTTAATTTTAGAAGTGGGATTTATTTCTGCTCAGTGAAGGATATTATATACCTCTGCCTGTAACAGAACCTACTATGGAAAAATACATAGAACCATTCGAAAAACAAGACACAAACCCCATCCTACCTTCATATTCAGCAAGGCACACACACTCATAGCTGTTGACGAGGTCTCTGCAGGTGGCTCCGTTCTGACAGGGTGCAGAAAGACATTCGTTATATTCCTCTTCGCAGTAAAGGCCATGGTAACCTAAATCACATGAAGAGGAAATAAAACAAGCTATGAAACACTTCCTAGTAAAAATTAACAATTAGGCAGCTACAGACTGTGGGCAGATGCTTGCTGATTGAAATACACTGCACAGACAAGTGCATGTTAAAATACTGATTTTTTTGGACATCTCCCCAAGTGAAAATTACTAAAAAGGAAAAAACCCTGGAAGCACAATGTTCTGAGATAAGCCCCAGTTGTTGTCTCTGCACTAAACCACAGTGAGGCCATGAGCATGGAGACTGGTGACCAAGGCCACCAGAAACAATGAGAATACCCACTGTCTAATTGTAAAAAGCAATAGACTAATATAGACATATCACCTGGCTTTCCTGGATCCTTGCATCAAAGCTGCTTTTCATCAAAGTGTAGATAATTGTATAACAGTAGTTAGAATGATAACATATTTGAACTTTAATGATGTAAAATGTCAAAACACTGTAGAAGCACTAAGATACTTAATTTTTTGCAGTATTCCTGAGCCATAGGCAGGTATTATGGCCTGGTTATGCAGACATAGAAAGTAGGAACACAGGAAAGCTACAAGACCTGTTAATGGCCACTGAGTCATTTGTATCATTAGGTTAAGAATGACACTTGACATAGCACTTTTCTCATTATTTAGTCTGCCATACAATCATTAGTCTTAACAGTAGTTGAACGCTTCCAGACATGGTATATCAGGTCGAAGTAGTACCTACTCATATGAATAACAGCATTAATTAGTATAGCACAACAGAGGAGATAAATGGCTGTAATACTAAAACACGTTTGCCTGATAATATTGGTTATTTGGTATTAAATATGAAGAATCATAAGCCTTGTCATTTTGAAGACTATTATATTTGATACCAAGAAGCTTAAATTCCTCTTCAACAGTCCCAAGTATATACTTCTGTTAATCAAAAGCTCCGTCTTTTTTATTGTTACTTTTTTCTTCTCTTTTTTCTTTTTTTTTTCATTTATCTTTCTTAAGGTATCTTTCCATCTTATCTTTCCATCTCCAGAAGCAATGTCTAAATTTATAAACAATTAATACATCAACAATAAAAAAAAAAGAAAATAGATTGGTCTTACTGCTTAGTAAGTACAAATAATGCATTTAAATGCAACATGAACACTGCTTTCTTCCTGACATACAATCACAGAAGAATTGTAAAACTGCTAGCGTGTTTGACCAGTGAAAAGAGTACCAGGCAATTTGCTTGAGTCTTTCTAAGTAGTTGTTTCTCCCTCTTTTGGGATACGGTGTGCTTCATAATTAGCCCAATTAAATTCTGAACCTTCCCCTAAAGGGATAGATTAAACAAAATATGTTCTTATCTTTTTGAAAGTAGAAATAGTACAAATATTTCTACTAAACCATGCGTCTTTCAGAATGTTTACCCCCTTCCTGGAAATTACAGCAAACAACTGAGTGACCAGACTTCTGCATTTTCTGCATCTCTTCAGCTGTTAGCTACTTGCTGTTATTAACTGCAAATCCTAGAATCAGATTGGGGCATCACACAGGCTACCTCCCTCTCAAGCAAGTCAAAGACCACACAGTTAACATCACCTGAATTGAGTAGATAATTAGAATCATAGAATCATAGAATAGTTAGGGTTGGAAAGGACCTTAAGATCATCTTGTTCCAACCCCCCTGCCATGGACAGGGACACCTCACACTAAACCATCTCACCCAAGGCCGCGTCCAACCTGGCTTTGAACACTGCCAGGGATGGATCATTCACAACCTCCCTGGGTAACCCATTCCAGTGCCTCACCACCCTCACAGGAAAGAATTTCTTTCTTATATCCAATCTAAACCCCCCCTGTTTAAGTTTGAACCCGTTACAACTCGTCCTGTCACTACAGTCCCTAATTAAAACAAATTAGTGGTTTAGATGTTTTAGGAAATGGTTTGGCTTCATAAAACCACAGCATCATCTCTTCTTTACCAGTCCATGGAAAGGTGAAGATGGAAATTCTAGCGCATATAACTTTCCATAGGATAATACCAGAGACACTTAATACATAGTGGTTACTGTACACTCTTTCCTGTTGGGCTGTTATTTTATATTTGCCTTCTACTGAAAAAAAACAAAAAACAACCAAACCCACAGACTGGGAATTTTTTTTATTTGTTTCAAACATCTTGTCTCTATTTGTCAAATTTGCTCAATGTGCTTGAAATTTCATTCTGATGAACAGTTTCAAATATGCTTTCATATTAAAAACACAGGATTACGAAGAATAGACCAAGAAGATACGTATGCTAACATGTACGCTAACAGTAGCTAAGGACATTTATCCTGCCCATACCATGATTAATTTTCTTTAAATCTGTTAAACATTTAACCTTCTTGACTCATCATAGCCAATATTCCCCTTTACCTCCTGCTATTGTGATATAATACACTTAATATGTGCTTTTAATCTGTAATATAGTACTATACACTGGAACAGTTTCTATATACTTTTAAAAATCTTAATTTACTCATTGCATATAGCTATAAAAGCAATAGGTAAATGAGCATACAATGAATGAAGATGCAATGGGCATGAATGAAGATGCCAAGGAAAAGGCCTGTAACACAGATGTAGATTCTGCAGTGTGATTTTACTACTTCAGACAATCGCCAGTTAGTAGCAAAACTTACAGAAATGAAATTAGGACATCTTACATGAACAAAGAACCGAAGTGAGGGGCAGATTCTCAGTAATAATCTATATTCACTTTGCTGGTCTAAATTTCCCCCCAGATTTTCACAGAACCATTGGAAATCCAACAAATGCCACCTCCACTCACCATTTTCTTCCCCCTTCCCCTCCATTATGTATAATTTACCCTAAAACTGTATGAAAACGCATGTTAGTATTGCACAAGATGTATATGCAATTTTACCCATTTGATTCCCCACAAAATTGTCTTTTCATATGAAATAGTTGAATGCAGCTTATTAAGAAACACCTCTGAACCACTTTCTCTAAGGCTGTTGGCCAGCCAATGCAGAATTAATTATGCTAGATGTTATGGGTATTCTTATTAGCGTATGATGAAGTTTATCTAGTTTATGATGAAGGGAATTATCCTTATGTAGTGACAGCTGTAGCCAACATACAAAATCAGAAAGCTTAAAAGAAAAACATATGGGAATTCCCTGTGGTGACCAGAGACGTAATTAGATGTTTTCAGAAGAAAAGTTTTCCACTTCTCACCTTTCAAAGGGAAGAGGAGGAACCGTGTGACTGAACAGTTGTGTGGTTTCCAAAATCAATATCAACCACCGTATCACCTCCTAATCCTAAAATTAGGACAGACACTGCACACAGTGAGGGAAAGATACTTTCTCTCTCCACGAGAGGGCAGATCTCGCCCACACACGATTTCACCCTCGCCGTCCTCACCCTGGCGCCAGCAACTTCCTTCTGCTGTAACTGCTGTGATGGAGAAAGTTCTGCTGTGGGACCAGGCACTAGAGGGAAAGGCGTGTTCCTTCTCATGGAGCTGAGAGGCACCATATCATTCATAACAAGTATTTCTTTTTGTATTTCTGCTTTTAAATAGTATTGATATATAAACCATGTATTATACTGGATTCATACATTTATATTTTAAAAGACTACATAAATAATGTGTTTATTTTTGTTAAAGGATTTAGATGGTAACAGGAGAATTCTTCATAGATAACTTCAAAATCACACATTCTAGTATAGTACCTTCCTCTCTTTCTACTACTAACATTATGATTCTGCTGCTTTTACGTCCACAAGCAATGCCAAACAGAGCTGTTTGCATTTTTTTTTTGCAGTGCTTAACACTTCTGTGGACATATTCATAAAAAAAGAAATAATACCTACATTAACAACACTTCTGTCTTGTGTTCCAGCTGCTGTGTCCTAAGCAGTGAAAAAAAAAAAAGCCACTCTGGGCATTGCAGCTTCAAAAAGCTTCAACTGATATTAATAGACATTTTGTTTTCCAGGTCACTAGAAATTGGATATGCCTTCAAAAACAGCACCTTCATGAACTCAGGCAGAACTTGCTAGTGATGCTCCTATTCTGATGTTCCCTCTTCAGAGGCTGGGGAATGGACAAAAAATCCTTAAAATAAACGATGTCCCTATGTTACCTCTTCTCCCTGTACATGACTGTTCCTCTTCTGCTGGTCTTTACAAAGCAGAAGCAGATCTGTTGCCACAGTCCTCTGGATTCCTAAATCCTTATTTCTGTTTCTTAAGCAACAGGGAGGCTGCCCTGGAGAGACCAGGACATTTGCCTGATGCTGCCTGGCATGGTCCTCAGATAGCTACATGCCGAGGCATGTCTTTGTACTTGGCCATGTTAAAAACTGAAACAGGAGAAAATGTGAAAGGGATTATAATCTGTGTCATACAGGTTGATGAGGAGAAGCTACGGGTTTTCTCAAAGCCTTCAAGAGCAGTTGACAGAGCAAAAGGTGTAGCAGTCCAACCTCCTGAGAGTATCTGCACTATCAGATTAACAAAAGAGAAAAGGAGAAGCTTACTCTCCCCTTTATAAATCAATATAGAACAAAGTTGAAAGCTTTCAAGGTTTTCTTAGATCACTGCTCCTCAGCAGTGATACCCTAACTTATCCACACTTAACACCACCAAATCAAGGCAGCAAGAAAAAAAAACCCTCTTTATGGGGATGAAATTCAACACAAGAGAACTCTGTTTTGAACAGCATCAGTTCATATATATGGCCACTCACTAACAGAGAATTGCATGTTATAAAGTCAAGAAATAAATGTGTTCACTTAAACTCTGCTTATACAACAATTACATAAAAGAAAGAGAGAAGAGTTGCTCTAGATGGCAGGAAGGTAGGAAGGAACATTTACCAGCCATGGCCAGATTGCATGAAGGGTTGTTTCAATGTAGAAGTGGAAACAAGGAAACAGAAAAACAAAGGGCTCCCAGACAGTCTTGAACTGGGATTAACCTAAAGTCACTTCTGCCAGAGCTTGCATTCCTGCCCCAGTTCCAAACTGTGGGAAGGGAAAACACAGAGAGAAAAAAAATGGCTACTGCTGCAGAGAAAAGTTGCACCTGCCTCTGCAAAGGCACCAAGATAGATCTATGCTCCTATAACCATCTATAAAGCTGCATGAGCCAAAAAATCTCCATAGCACTATTTCTCAAGTTGGCACCATTCTTAATACCTTGTGGAATTTTTTCCGACACGCCTCTTTTTTCTTTTTTCTACACACACACACACACACCCCCCCCCCCCAATGTCCTCTATGCGTTATCATGTATATTTTGAAAGTTGAGGGCAGGTGTTAAATGTCTGTACATGTGTACTGCAGTTTCAAACTGCATACCCCTGTGTCTTTAAGAAAGCCAAATGCAAAACTTTTCTGTCACATTTAGTTATTCAATTTCAGGACAAATTTCTTTGCTTTTGGCCAGATAAAATTAAAAAGAATATATTAAATATGTGCATTGGAAATTGATAACAGCTGCTCTATTAAAATAATGGAGTATAAAGAGAAAAAAGGCTTAAGAAGAAAGGTTTAAGAGAAGGAAGAAATCACATTGGGATTCAGGGACTAAAGAAACAGACACAATGGAGTCCCATAAGTTAGGTTTGAGATGGGAAATACAGCAAATGAGCACAAGAATTTTTATCAGGATTAGTTCTTTAACATGAGCTAAGCACAAAAGCACATGATACAAACTATGCGTCGCTTTGCTGCCTGTAAAGGGCCAGGTGATAATTGGGGTGTGGAAGAATATAATTGAAGACATAATGTTTCATGTCCAGTTTAAAAATCACACACATAATACAAAAGTAGGTATTTAAGTATAAGGTAGTAAGTGTATTCAGCTTGGAAATAACTTACACATTTCCCCACCATGCTGGAAATAGGAACATTCATAAGTATTAGACTGCTTTCCAAGTTAACTTATACAAATTAGCTTTTCTATACAAGCTGATGATGCAGGTTATCTATAACAATGCCCGCAGTGAAAGCCGACACATAAAAAAAATCAGTAGTAAATGTCTGGTTGTGCATGTTCTGCAAATTGTGCAGATATGCAAGTTTAACTGTTATCATTTATCATTCTTCGAATCTTAACACTTGCCAAAAAACCATGGTGTCCTGGATTCAGCAGAGGCAGTCATTTTTCTCCTTCTTGGTAGCTGGTGCAGTGCTGTGTTTTGACTTTTGGCCTGGGAACAGAGCTGATAACACTGACGTTTTGGTCTGGCCAAATGTAATGTAATGGATGTAATTGGGAGTTACTCGGAAGGACTAGTGTACTGCGGGGTTGGAGGAGGTATCGGTGCGTGCTCAGTCTGGTGGGGTGGGGCGAGTTATCAGTCGGCTGGTGCTGAGGTGTTGTATTCTCTTCCCTTGTTATTTCCTTTATCATTATTATTATTGGTGGTAGCAGTAGTGATTTGTTACTAAACTGTTCTTATCTCAACCCGTGGGAGTTGCATTTTTTTTGATTCTCTTCTCTGTCCTTCCAGGAGTAGGGGGAGGGAAAGAAGGGGGGGAGTGAGTGAATGAGTTGCCTGACTGGGTTTAAACCACGGCACATGGAAACCAAACTGCCTACAGAGCAAGGAGATTTTCATAGCCCTTAGGCTAATTGGAACTGTTTTAAATTCCTCTTTTAATTTTTGAGGCAGAAGTAACACAGATGAAAATCTAGCTGACACTATGCCTGATGGTAGAAACAGTGCATAAAGGAAGGATGGCATTCAGGTCACACATATGAACAAAACACTGCAGCACTTTGCTTCTCTAATAAGAAATTATATTCTCTGTGAAATACCTAAAAAGAAACCAACAAAAAAAAAAGCCCAAAAAAGCCCAACAACCAAACCATTATGGCATCCTAGAGGTGAACACAAAAATAAGTGGCAGGTTCTAAAGTTTTTAAAACAGTATGTTTCAGGTATACCATATAACCAAGTTAGGAGAAGGTTCTAAAACATCATTTTATAAACTTACTGTTAATATATCTCAAAACCAAATAGGAAGTCAGTGACATGTCTGAAAGTGAAAGACTCCTGTACAAAGAAGTCAGTAGTCTAGGAGCTGGCCCACCAATGCTGAGAGCCTGCAAGCCAGAAAGCCACAGGGTCAAGAGGCAGACATAATTTCTTTCCTCCTTATGTATAGTAATATCTTTCTGTAGTTCAGTATGTTTCTTATTAACCTATTAATCTTTGATAATGCTACTAAACTGCACAAAAATTTTATTAATCTACTTTACAAGTAATACAACAGAGACCATCAAAGTCTCTACAGGCAAAACTGCAACTAGAATCTATCTTTTTAATATACCCATACGTAACTCACCTACTTTATCAAATTGCTTTTTGATAGCAATACTAGGAATTCCCAAGTTTAATTTCGCTTATCCACATTACATGTAATAAAACAACACTGGCAAAGTGTGCATTATGATGCATCCTAAATGCTGATCTACACAGAAGTTGACTCCCATTTATCTACTATCCCTTTAACTCAGGGAAATCTCTGAAGATAATTGGTCCAAATCCTGCTGGTATGACTTAAAAAAACTGAAAACAAACATAATGGTATGTTCATAACAATTCAAAGGCGTAAAAGAAGGAAACAAACTATTCTGGTTGGACCTATCTTGCTAACAGGTTCAGTTCTTTAACAATATTCTGAAATGTTATCCAAGTTTTAAAATTATTGCAGGTTAATGACAAGCTCACACAACCTGGCTTTTTGTTTCATCTCTATATGAAAGAAGTAATCATATACGTAGAGGGAATTCTTTCTGAAACAAATTGTCATTCTTAAAAGTGAAGTTTACAGCAGTCTACAAAAGGTTTGGAAAGAAATAATAGATATACACATATATATTTCCCATGAAACTTCACACATGGAGCAACACAAAAAAGTTCAACTACAGGTGTGCCATATATGGTCTTGGATGCAACTTCTACAGCTTCTCATCTGGCTAGCTTTTAAATACACAAATATTATTTTAATAAAAGCAAGTTTCCATAACATGAGAGGTCTGTGACTACTTTTAAGTCCTGAGAGACACGGGATTAGTTTGAACAAAAATATCAACAACTTATAATCAGGCTTAGGTGACAAATTTCAGAAAAGAAACCCCAACTTTTATTTGTCCAAGAATATTCAACTAGCTTGCTTTTTTTGATTGTTTGTTTGTTTGAACCAGAGGCAAAGAACAGAGTGAAGATAAAAGCCTCCTTGTTTTACTTGGAAAAAGAAATACCTAATTTTTTCTACTATGGATGACTTGAGAAAGGTCACTGGTGCTGGACAGCTCCAAATACTCCAGTTAGAAAATCAAACCCCTTTTTATAACAGAAAGTTGGAAGAAAAATTTCTTGCACTAATTGGGAAATCCAGGTTTCTGATGACTTGAATTATCTTCCAGTCCCAAGGTAGAATATCTCTTCTTGTGTTTTGATTTCTACAATTCAACTCATTTAAATTGTGACAAATCTTTTCACAGCTTCACAAGAGTATACAGGCACAGCACTGGTAGTCTTAAAAATGTGCTTTTTCAGTCCCTGTGTTTTTTTCAGTCAACTGTTGTTGCATTCATATATTAAAACCCACTTAAATATTAAAATATATTGACACACTTTGATCACTTTCTTTGGTGTCCAGAGTGAGGCAGTTCCTCATCTCAGTAGTTTCTCCACCCTCTGTAGAGATTTTTCTTGGCCATGCCTTAAATGCTTGTACCTTTCAACATCTAGAAAAACAGCAGTTTTCTGATATGAATACAAACCAGTTAACAAAATACTTGCTATCCAATCAAGGAATGGGTTGATATTATCAAGTCACTTTCATAGCCCTACCCACTGACATCTTTTTTTCTCCATCTTTATGTTTTTTATACTTCAAACTTTTTTTTCCTGTTTACTCCCTCTGCTATTTAGTCCTTTTGGCAGCTGCATGAGAAGAATAATACCCAAAATGAAGGGGACAACATTAAACTATTAAATTCTCAGTTCTAAAAATGAATTTAGGAAAACAGCACCTGGCAATTTCAGCTACCTACAATAAGAAAGATGCTTGGTCAGACATAGAACTTATTACCAATTGATGAATTCTAGTTTGTGCTCTCAATAAGACAGGGTTTGCTAGCTCTATTTAAATATGATTATGTCTGTTACTCTTCATCTCAGTACCAATTGTTTTCTCTAAGGATTTCTCTGTTATGCAAATGAGAAGCAAAACATTTAAACACTTCAAAAAGAAAGACTGAAAATTTGTAATAAAAGAATTATCATCTTCACCTCCTGAAATATATAAAACTAAATACATGTTAGGAAATACTCTTCTGCATTACATAATGACATTCTTTTGTTCAAATGAAAACTGTCCACACCATTCACAGAAACATCTGGACTGAAAACATTTGAGGTCACTTAACCATCAGGACCTATCTTGCCACAAAAATCTACCTACCCACTGGTTTCCAAAAAGTCACAAGCAGAAGAATTGAGGATGCTTCCTAAAACATTCTATAAAATGGAGGCCTTTTTTGTTGTTATTGTCAAATAAGTGAATACATCTCAATGGTTAAAGCTCTTACATGAGATTCTTATAATCCTGTAGGTCTAAATTTACTTCTGCTAGACAACAAACAAATTATGAGATAACACTACTATGTATTGTTTCCATTTCACCTTCATAATTTTCTCCTTTATAAAAAAGTAATTTAATTATTAATCTGTCAAATCCAAACTATAAATTTCCATTGGCTTCTGTTCACTTGTGAGTAACTCTCCAAAACCAACTTCTAATGGTCCTTTTCATGTCTCTAAATAGCAGTGATTAATTCTGACACCTTCTAAAGATGCTGCATACTATTTCATTACAAAGTCCACAAATCCAAAAATACCCACAAATATGAGATTTGGTAGGGTACCTGCACATCCTGCTAACTGAGAAGGAGGGGAAAAGAGCTGAAGAATTGTGGCTGGTTTCCCACAAGACAAGACAAAGCAGCAGAGAAAAGGTATTCCTCTGAAAGGAAGTTTGTAGAACACACATGTCAGAGCATCATGTATATGTAGAGCTACTAACTATCCAATCCCACTCTTTAGTTATCCTGGTAAACTGGGAATTTATTTTCCTCTGAATCTCTGCAGTTTTCAAGCTTACAGCTTAAAAAAAAGTGCCAAAATGATTACAATTATTCATACGAAAACAAATATCATTGGTTTTCACTCTGTGAGTGCTTAAGCAGTAGTGGATATGCAGTATACGGTATCATTCATTCTAACTGCTACTTAACCTATTAATTATCATTTCCAAAATGCATAAAGGAAGCTGTAAATATCCCAATATTCTGTTAATTTGGTACAATTAAGAAAAAATCCCAAGAGCTAAGCAAAATGTGACCCAGACGCTATGCACTGTTAGGGTATATTGTCAAACAGTTACTAGCTGAATCTGGCTATACTCATCTATATACTGAATCTGTCCTAGCTATACTCATCTAAGATTTATCACTGAAACTTCTGAAGAGAGATAATTTGTGTAAACACAGATGGCAGAACTGAACCCTTTGCAGTAGCCAGTTTTTTTTCCTTCTCTGCCTTTGTTAAACTACCTCATTTCCACTCCTTCCACAATGATCAGTGTCATATTTTCCCTGTGACATGGAAACCATATTTGTAATTACCAATGGCACTGATACCTCGCTTTAAAAAGATTTATCCTGTAGACTGTGGTTTTATAATACAGCTGTATATATCAACTAAGCCATATGGATCTCAGTGGGTATTTTCAGTGCTCAGTCTACAATTTTTAATTTTCCAAATGGAATATGTAGATTCATAACATTGCTTTAAACAGACAGAACATCTGCTCAAGGTATTTTATAAACCAAAAAGAAAAAAGTAATTTTAAATTATATATGGAATATGCATTTAAAAATACTAGAAGTTTTACAAAACAGATAACTGTTTGGTACAAACCAGGGATACAGAGGCATCTGTAGCTGGTTCCAACACTGCGACAAATGCCATGTGCACAAGGATTCAGAGCACAGAAGTCAATAAGCTGAGCACACGTAGGTCCTGTAAATCCAGGACTACAACTGCAGGAGAAGGTAAGTCTGTCTGCATAACAGGTTCCATTGTTCTGGCAGGGAGACGACGCACAAGGGTCTACTTTTTCTTCACACAATGTTCCTAAAAACCCTAAAAGAAATAAATGGTTTTTATAAGTAAGCATTCTGCTATGCATAAAATTTTAATAACCAAATCAAGTTAAAAGTCATTGATATAGCTATATTTCTACTTTTTTAGTGCTGTGAAATTGCAAAATTACAGACTTCCTATATATATTAAATTCTAATTTTACCCATTAACATGGTATGATAAAATACCATTTTATCCATTTATACCATTAACATGGTATGATAAAATGCTTCAGGTAGAAACATACTATCATATGATTAAGGCAGTGAATTGCAAAAATATATGTTAAATCACACAGTGCTTATCCACTTTACAAAGTACATCTGGCTAGAAAAGCAGAAGAAATTTTCTAAAGATCAGGAACAGGCTTGACCGGAAAAAAAAAAGAAAAGCCAAAACTGATCCCTTTGTTTCATTACTGTTAATGTGTATGTTAACAACCTCTAAAACAGCACATGAATTTACTTGAGCTTCAATAATTTAGAAGAGTACCTTTTACTAGAACATCCTTCTCATTAGCAGGAGAGACAATGATTTATTGAAGCAAAAGCATGTAAAAATTAGACCTAAAGAAAAGGATATTCTTGCAAAGGAGTTTTTTTAAATCAGATGTAGAAAAGAATAATATTTGAACAAACAACAGTATACTAACTATAGTTTGTATCTACACATACACATACGCCATATATATACATAGCAACATGATGTGTAGTTATTGCACGCAAAAGCTAGTCAAGAGAAGTATATTCAAATTCCAGTACTCTTCTAAATAAAAGAGAAAATTGTCCTTTCTATTCAATTCTAATTTTTTTTTTTGATAATTATTTGGTCAACTTGCACAGACCATCAGTTTTCAGGCTTAAAGTTTCCTGGAATATCTTACACTGTAGAACAGTGTTTAACATTACACTACATTAATCACTGGGAATGAGAAATTAGGAGCAAATCAGGCCAGCCTCCACTCAAGAAACAGCAAGCCAGCTTTACCTACACTTTATTAAAGTGTAAACCACAGTGTAAAAGGGAAAGAACAGACTACCTTGCCACTGCTACCCAGAAGACTGTAGCAACATTTCAGACACCAAAGAAAATAGGTAAATGCATTAAAAAGTACTCTAGGATCTGAAAAATATTTAATCATAAACAGGGAAAAAATAAGTTTAAACAATCTACACAAGAAAAAAACCACCAAAACAACCTCAAAGCAAAAAACCCACACAAAATGTGTCTGATGGCGAGAGAAAGGATCAAGATGGAGGAGATGACTCTTCTAGAGCATCCTGCCGATGACTCAGAACATGAAAACCATGACAGGTGACACTTTGAATCAACACTCAATATTGAAATGTTATCCCTGATGGAATGAAGCAAATTTTTGACCTTATGCATATAGTTTTGCATCTGTACAGTCTCACAGATGGATTAAAAGTACTTTACTAGAACTGAACACCTATATTGTATAAAGCTTATGATGAATACCAAAAGTGAGACGGAATACCACATTCAATACATAGTTCATAGCATCTCATTATCTTTTACTGATTCAGTATATATTTTTGTTCTAAATAACGTCATTTGTCCTGGGTTCAGCAGTAGCAGTCATTTTTCCCCTTCTTGGTAGCTGGTGCAGTGCAGTGTTTTGACTTTCAGCTCGGGAACAGAGCTGATAACAAGCGATGTTTTGGTTTGGCCAAGGACTTTGTGAGCCTCATGCTCTGCCAGGGAGGAGGGGAAGCCGGGAGGAAGCAGAGACAGGACACCTGACCCAAACTGACCAAAGAGGTATTCTATACCACAGCATGTCATGCCCAGGATGTAACTGGGAGTTAGCCGGAAGGGCTGGGAGACTGCAGGGTTGGGAGACTGCGGGGTTGGAGGAGGTATCGGTCGGAGCTTGGTCGGGCTGAGGGGGGGCAAGTTATCGGTCGGCTGGTGCTGAGGTGTTGTATTCTCTTCCCTTGTTACTTCCTTTATCATTATTATCATTGGTGGTAGCAGTAGTGATTTGTGTTATACCTTAGTTACTAAACTGTTCTTATCTCAACCCGTGGGAGTTGCATTCTTTTTGATTCTCCTCTCCGTCCCTCCGAGAGCAGGGGGAGGGCAAGAAAGGGGGGAAGTGAGCGAACGAATTACCTGACTGGGTTTAAACCACGACAGTTCTTTTAACGTGGGGCCCGAAGGGTTGAGATAACGACAGATCTGACTGGATTAATAGTCACTCGTCACAATGCTGATTTATTGGCTCTCAGAGTTGTTTTGCTTGATCTCACAGCTTCAGAATGTTGTAACTTACGTAGAGCCGGTATTTGCTGTGATAGTGTTTATCAAGTATGGGGCCTGGGCTAAGGTTCTTGTCTCACTGTGCTTTATGGCAATGGCTTGTAACACGGGTGGGCTCCAGCAGCAGGGCGGGACGGACGTGGCCGTGGACTTGTACCTGGCCCTCCGGCTGCTCTTCACCGGCCTGGCCCTCACCCTACTCTCCATCTTCGTGAGGCTGCGGGGAGCCGAGGGGGAGCGGCCCCGGGAGCCGGCGGCAGCCGAAGCGGCCCGGGAGAGCGGCCCCGGGGACCAAGCGGCGGCGGGAGCGGGGCCGGAGGCCGCGAGGGGACGGCTGCCGGTGGAGGAGGTCGGGGCGGTCGAGGAGCAGAAGGAAGCGGCTACCGAGCAGCGGGAGAAGGCGGCGGAGGAGCCGAGCCCCGCGGAAGAGCCGAGCCCCGCGGCCGAGCCGAGCCCCGCGGCCGAGCCGAGCCCCGCGGAGGAGCCCAGCCCCGCGGAAGAGCCGAGCCCCGCGGAGGAGCCGAGCCCCGCGGAGGAGCCCAGCCCTGAGACGGCCGAGAGCATTTCCCGGAAGCCGCCCTCCGAGCCCCAGGAGGATGCAGGAGACCACGCAGCATTTCCCAGCAAGGCAGAGGAGGAAGAGCTGGACTCAGGAAAAGAGAAGCTGGCGGTGGGAGAGCCGGCAAGCACAGCAGCTGCACCAGCCCCAGTGACAAGTACAGCAGCATCAACTGAGAGTTCTGAAGGTTTTGAATGGCCTTTGGGCATCCTTGGGACCTGCCTGCTGATTGTGATGGGGATCAGCATGTTGGCACACACACAGACTGTGTTCTACCCAAAACCATTTTGTCTGATCTCAAAAGTTAAGCAGAGTCAGGTCTGGGTCTTGTCTGGGGTTATACAACAATATAGGGGGACCAAGAGGTTTTCTCCAAGGCTGGACAGCCAGGAGTGGCAGGGTGTGTGGGACAGTATGAGCAAGTATCTGGTCCACTGGGCCCCTCCAGTGCTTTGGAAGCATTGGAGATGGAAGGCAGCTTTATGGAGTCCCCAGCAACAAGCTGCAGAAACTGCTGAAGGGGACAGTGAATTATTTTGAGCCTGGTGGGCCCAATGCACTTCAGGCCATCAGAGCAGAGATGCAACACAGAGATGGACTCATGATCGAGGGGTGGACTTAGCAATGGACACTATTGCCCAGGTTATTCACGAGTGTGAACACTGCACACAGTCTCTCCTGCTCTGGAAGACTGTTACAAGAGATGGAGCCTGACATCATGGACCAGATGGACTCAGCAGCTTTATAGGGACTGGTCCATGCACTAAGATAAGAGTGCACTGAGATAAGAGTGATGGTATATTGAAAATGTGGGATCTGAGCATGACGTGAATGGTATGGAATAAGGGGTGGATAATGTCCTGGGTTCAGCAGTAGCAGTCATTTTTCCCCTTCTTGGTAGCTGGTGCAGTGCAGTGTTTTGACTTTCAGCTCGGGAACAGAGCTGATAACAAGCGATGTTTTGGTTTGGCCAAGGACTTTGTGAGCCTCATGCTCTGCCAGGGAGGAGGGGAAGCCAGGAGGAAGCAGAGACAGGACACCTGACCCAAACTGACCAAAGAGGTATTCTATACCACAGCATGTCATGCCCAGGATGTAACTGGGAGTTAGCCGGAAGGGCTGGGAGACTGCAGGGTTGGGAGACTGCACGGAGCTTGGTCGGGCTGAGGGGGGGCAAGTTATCGGTCGGCTGGTGCTGAGGTGTTGTATTCTCTTCCCTTGTTATTTCCTTTATCATTATTATCATTGGTGGTAGCAGTAGTGATTTGTGTTATACCTTAGTTACTAAACTGTTCTTATCTCAACCCGTGGGAGTTGCATTCTTTTTGATTCTCCTCTCCGTCCCTCCGAGAGCAGGGGGAGGGCAAGAAAGGGGGGGAAGTGAGCGAACGAATTACCTGACTGGGTTTAAACCACGACAAACGTCATTCCATATTTCAAGCAAGGTAAAAGTCACCAGGAAATAGTTTTCAGTTAATTTTGATAGATGATTACTTTTGGGGCATTTTGATTTTTTTTTTAATTTTCTAATTATTCATTATTCACATTCAAGTGAGTTGAATTTTGTTTAACTGTAATTCTAGCACAGTAATCATGGATAACAAGTCAGAAGTTGACATTTCTGAAAACAAGCACATAAGAAATTCATTTACATTTTAAAGCATAACAAAAAAAATCCCAAACATTTACTAAGAAATTTGAATTCTATAGTTTGTTCTTTATGATTAATTTGTTGCAAGTTTTTGGCCAGAAAGGTCTAGTAAACTGGGAATAATCTCTCAACTTGACTGAGCTCCAAGACTTGAAGAGTGAGGGAGGGCTGAGATAATCAGCCTAAAGACGTTAATTTGCCAGCACACAACATAAAAAAAAAAGGAAGACTGGCAATTCATTTAAAATATCCTGATGGCTTCCTCAAGGAAACACACTCCATGGCACCACAAACGCTTAGTGAACTGCATTAGAAAGAGGGGGAAATTGATATTAAGCAAAGGTGAGTAACGCACACAGTGTTTTACAGGGATCTACTCAGAGAATTAACAAAACTAAGTAAAAGATAGAAAGGCCAGAACTACCCTGTGAGATTCAGACAAAACTAGGAGATTCTTGGGCACTGTTGGCAGCAGGATTTTAGAAGCATCCTCAAAATGTTAAGTCCTGGACAAATGACTTAAAAATCCACATTTCCCTCATATGTTCATAAAACTTACACCAGAACTATGGAATGAAAAACAAAGAAAAAATAATCCAACTAAACACCCCCCCCCCCCGAAAGAGTAATTAAAAAAAAAAAAGAAAAAAAAAACCAAAACACAACAAAGAAACAACTCTCGGATTGAATCTTTAAGAGTTTAGTGGTAACTCATTCAGCAGCAGACCAGGAAAGAAAACCAGGTCTGGCAAGGCACAGGCAAAGAATGATCAAGAGCTTTCTGCCTTCTCAATTTTGCTATCTTATAGCTCAGATTGCATTATGGGCTTTATCAGGACCACCTGCACAGCAGTGCTGAAAAGGGAGAGCTTAAAAACAGATACTGTGGAATCTTATATTAGAGGTCCCTCCTGTAGATGATAACTGCACAATCATCAGAAGCTGAAAAGAATGAAAATCCTAAAATCGAGAGTCTAATCACAGCAACAGTATGCTAGCATAAATAAAAAAAAAAAAAAAAAAATAAAATCCTGGACAGATTAAAAGGAATCTCCAAGGACTTTATTACCAGGAAGAGATCAGCCAATAAGTCCAGTGAAATCTCTGCACTAACTCTGAAACCGGATTAAAAAGGATCAAAGAGATCTGAGGTCACACAATGACATTAATGCTGTTTCACTACAACCTTTGCAATTATTTTTGCTACAAAGAGAAGCTTACTGGCAGATGGCTAATGTTTCAAGTGACAAAGCACTTCAAGAACACAGGCAGGTTTAAAATACACTAAAACATGTTGCCCTTGTGCTATCTTTGACTGCACTGTGAAATGTGTTTAGTTGATTCCGGAAGTTTAAATCTTGTGTACGAGTTAAATATCCAAAAATACTCAAAGCAGCAGCAATTATAAATCTGAATTGATGATCTATTATTCTGGCATTTCTGAATGCACATTTGAATCCATATCAATAAAATTGTTGAAAACAAATAATGCAAATAATAAATTTGAAAATCAAATTCAGAGGTGTATTGATTGACAACAGAATAAAATGCTAAAGGAAAAAAATCCCAACCCTGCATCTACGTCATTACTGGTGCAAGAGGGACATGACTGAAATATAGACTACTAGTGATTTGAAAGATCTGAATGCAAAGTTTACTAGAGGAATAACACAGGTGAAGAGGAAAGGCAATATTTGTGCTTACACAGTTCAGACCATTTGGCTAGTTGTCAAGAAGAATAAAGTATTAAGTGATATGTTTTATATATAGCTACAGACCTGCTGGGCAGTGATAGAAAATTTTTCAGACATAGAAGACCTCTGGATAAAAGTCAATTTTCTCCTCATGGTGGGATTTTAATTACTTGGCTATTGAAAGCAGAAGAGCTATGCATAAATCAAGGAAGTTAAACATTTTCTGAATACAATTGCTTTTTATACATTCTGCAGAGCAACGAACTTGCCTGATTGTTATGTTAAACCTAATTCCAAGAATTACACAAACATGAAAAAAGTAAGCCTGTGAATTGCTAGGGCTCAGGATTACAAAACTGTTAAATTCTAAATACAGTGATAAATATTAAAAGAAATGCAGGCAATTTATTATTTTCCCTATAGAAAATTGTTTTGTGAGGAAATGCAAGATATCTGGTAGTATTTCACAAGAATTCTGTAAATGGAAAAAAACAGAAAAGATACTCATCATAAGGAAACAAGAAATCATTAAAATATAATTGTAAGATTTTGATTAAAATTCACACTAGCTAAGTCTTTACAGGTAAAGATGAACAGAAGCTCAGCCCGTTAAAGCATTAAGAAGTGTATTAAAAATAAGAGCAATTTGGGAAGATGCCAGGTAAAAATATTAGATTAGCAGAAAGTACCAGAAACTAAACAGCCATAAAAAATTTTAATTAACAACAAAATGTTCTCCAGGTAAATTAAACTCTCTTATGGTATTCTCTAATGACCAGTAACCTTGGGAATTCTTCCATATGCAACAGCTGTGTGACCTAGTTTCCTGAAATCAAGATAATAAATAGGTTTATTGTATGCAAACCTAAAGATGTTAGAATCACATCTGCAAGATATAATATAGAAAAAAGGCTTTTAGATGAACAACAAAGCTCAGAAAAAGTGAAGACCTTGAAACTTCAACTATTCTTAATCTAGGCAAATAACTTCTATTTCCCAATTAAAATTCATGGTGACAAATGTGCATTTTATAGCTGCTACTGCAAATCAGCACATATGAATCACAACTTAGCATCTTCTATAGCTGTCAACCTCTTTCAAACCACAGAAACCACAATAAGAACATTCATAAATTTGCCACTTTACAGTATTTGCAGAAATACCTGCAGGTATTCAGGTTTTTTCAGTATGTTGCCTAGCTGTAATTCAGTAATGTTACTGTCAATACGGTAGGACATTATACATGGAAAAAAATCAGAGGAGATATGTAAAAAGTGATATGGAGTTTTATGGAATCATTCTGAATCTAAATTTCAAATATCTGTGTTCAGGTCAACAGATGTTTACTACGTGTAGATATTTAGATTTTCTAGAAATTTCTTTGCATAATCATTTGAAGGTAATGCTTGCTAAATGTATGTTTATTATCATGAAACTTTAAAGGTGATCAAAGATCCCTATCCCATTTTAAGTACAACATCCCAAACATCCTTTTCACAATAATAGAGACTCAAAATTTTTAACAAATTCTTCAGTCCTTGTTTCTTAAGCATCTTCACTATGACTTTGATTATAAAATCCAATTTTCCCTTCAGTAAGGGTGACTCAACATTAGATAGCAGTTTATTTTTTTACACATTTTGGACATTAAAATTGACAAGGCATCCCACAGAAAACTGAATCTGCAAGCATAAAGAAATATTCCTTTCTTTCTAAAGGACTCTTAAAAGTGTAAAATTTTCTAAAGACAATTAAATGTTCATATCTAATCTAGGCTGCTTTTTCAGTGCCTCAGATTTCACCTTCTGTAAGCTATCACATGCTTCTTTCATGAACACATCTCATTTGTAAAAGAAATGGACACTTTCAACATTATTCCTCATAGTCTCCATCGCATTCCTTTATCTGCCGTTTTTTCCTTTTCTGTTTGTGAGATACTTTCCCCATCATCTCTGTCTAACCACATTTTATCTCCAGGAGGCTGTTAATCCGGGAAGTTGGAAGCTAGTAACAAAAAAAAAAAACAAAAAAAACAAAAACCCAAACAAACAAAAAAAAAAACAACAACAAAAAAAAACCGGAAGAGGACAATTAAAAGCAAGGGGCTTCCTTTAAAATCCGACTGAGGCAGCAGTGAAATGGATTACTATGACTGCTTCCAGGAAAAAGCAGCAGGTCATAGTAGTGAGTGACTCTACTTTGAAAGACACAGAGGCACCCATCTGTCAGCCTGACCCAGTCTCAAGGGAGACATATTGCCTACCAGGGGTTCAGATGAGGGATGTTGCAGAGAGGCTGCCTGGTCTAGTAAGCCCCACTAACGATTACCCTCTTCTAGTCCTCCATGTGGGTGCCAGTGATATAGACAGCAGTAACCTGGTAATCATCAAGAAGGACTGCAGAGCCCTGCAAGAGGTGGTTAGGGGCTCTAGAGCTCTGATAGTTTTTTCATCAATCCTCCAGGTCAAAGGGGAGGACCTTGAAAAGTCCAGGCAGATTTGGCAGGTTAATAAATGCTTAGAACAGTGGTGCCATAGTCAGGGTCTGGTTATTTAGAACATGCGACTCAATTTGGGAGGCCAAGTCTACTGGAGGTGGTGGAGCTGGTTTGCCTGACTGGTCAAGAAAGCTTTAAACTAGATGTGTTGGGAGAGGGGGGCATCATTCCATCCCAACACACCCAGTCAGTTGCCAGCACCTATAATAAATGCTTGGAGCAATGCAGAGATATTCCAGCCGCTCCAGCCAATGAGCCGGCTTCAGTTGGAGCTCAGCTCAGATGCCTCTACACAAACACCCTCAGTATGGGAAATAAACAAGAGGAATTAGAGATGTGTGCATGTTTACCGGGATATGATATCATTGACATCACGGAAACCTGGTGGGATGGCTCCTACGACTGGAGTGTTGGAATGGAAGGTTACAGGCTCTTTAGGAAGGACAGGCCTGGCAGGCAGGGAGGGGGAGTTGCCCTTTATGTTAGGGATAGGCTGGAGAGTATGGAACTGTGTCTGGGGACAGGTGAGCAGTCCACAGAGAGTTTGTGGGTCAGGGTTAAAGGGAGAACAGCAATGGGGGACATTACTGTGAGGATCTGTTACAAGCCACCCTATCAGGAGGGCTCTAGATGAAGCGCAAGCAAGAGGGACTCTTCATTAGGGACTGTAGTGATAGGACAAGGGGTAATGGGTTCAAACTTAAACAGGGGAGGTTTAGGTTAGATCTAAGGAAGAAGTTCTTTACTGTGAGGATGGTGAGGCACTGGAATAGGTTTCCCAGGGAGGTTGTGAATGCTCCATCCCTGGCAGTGTTCAAGGCCAGGTTGGACAGACCCTTGGGTGACATGGTTTAGTGTGTGGTGTCCTTGCACATGGCAGGGGGTTGGAACTAGATGACCTTAAGGTCTTTTCCAACCCTAACTATTCTATGATTCTATAACACAGAGATAGTCAAACAGGAATAAAACCAGAAAAGAGAAGCACAAGCAAGTAACCTGGTTCTCCTGCAGTGGGAAAGCTGCTATCAAAAGGAACACTACACATCAAGCAGTGCCCCATCAGATAACATCTACATTACTCTCTTTGCGGAGAACAGCTCTGGAGGGAGATGAAGGGAAGGTTTTTCTCTCCTGTGCTCCAGGCCTCCCACATGGCACAGGGGAATGGCACGGGGCCTTTGGCACAGTCAGCTAGTGCACTTGCAGGAGCAGCATTGCTGCCCATGGCTATGTCAGGGCCTATGGGCCAGGAGGAGCTGGCAGCCTGCCCCACTCCCATTCACAGGCTAATTGCAGCTGGCATGAGCTCCCTGAGCATGAGCAGCCTCAACCCCCCACAGTTATCAAGGCATAAATGCCTTTTAGCAGTGCACTCAAGAGCTATGCTACAAGCACCATGTCCCAGTCAAAGCACCCCAACACACCTGTAGCAGGAGATGGGAGAGGTGACCACCCAGGGACCTCAACCTACCAGTAGCCATGTCCCATGGTCAGCATATCAAATGGCTATAGGAGACAAGTTGGGACACAACCAGCATATTCATTGATAGGTCATCAGGAGCAAGCAATTAAGGTATGGCACACACAGAAACAAATATAGCAGTTCTAAACCAACCAAAAATCCCAGTAGCTATTTTTCCAAGCATTTATTATGGGAAAGACCCTTTCCTGCAAAGGATCCTTAAAGATCCTTGAACAGATTTCCTAAGAAAAATGAAAATAAATTATCGACCAAGTCTAACATCTAATAATTTTCTCCTTGATTTTTGCTACTAGTTATAAGGCAAACAATTTTCAAAAGTCTTCCAAATGCAAGACCTGCACTGTTGTCAAAATGTCAGTGTCTGTGTTTCAACACAGCTGTTAAGTGGGTCATTCATTAAGGGATGACACTTCAGAAAAGCAAGGAATCAGCCTAAAGAAATTACATATAATCTTCAAGTATATGTTACCAGAGCAGTTATCAAAGACTTGTACCCTTAGCGCATACACAAGGTGCTGTCAGAATAAAAACAACTTCCACAGATCAAGAACAGAAATATAATTAGTTCAAGGTTCTAATCTTAATTATAAATAACTAATAGAAGGCTTTATAATTGAGAGCTTTCACTCCTGATAATTTTTTTTTGTGAGCGATTTAAGCATCTGCCATTTCAGTCAGCAAACTGTTATGAAAGCATGCATTTTAGCATTATGATATCCTCATTTCACACAGAGTGTTTACCAATGAGAATCACTGAAAGGCTTTCATGTAACGAAATAAGAAGTCCAAGTAGAAAGGAGAATTAATTAAAAATTTGGGTGATTGAAATCATTCCTTCAGTTTTGAATTACTGCTCTTACACACATTTTAGCCAACTGATCCATATGCAGAACTATGCAAAGGGAGGCATCTTTTTCTCACACATTTACTGGAAAACATAAAAATCAGACCACATCCTGGGTCTCCTACGATTCACCTTTCTCATAGTCCTGGAGGCTGATTTCTACTTTAGAGGTGCCAGAGAATGAGAGAACATTTCTGTGCCACATATACACCGAAACATTAAGCTCCTAACATACTTTATATACTAATTACAATTATAGAGCAATTTCTCATCTCTTTTCCAACTATGGCCTAAAGCAGAATTTTACAAATATTTAAATATATATAGGAGGAAATTTAGACTAAGCACACCCTGCAAAACACCAGTTTTTATGAGGTATTAGGCAAGTCTTTGTTGTTTACCTTCCGGGCACTGACAACTGAATCCATTGATGTTGGATGAGCAGGTGCCTCCATTTTGGCATGGTTCCTGGACACAATGATCAATCTCTGACTGGCACAGCTTTCCTGTATAACCTACAAAACAGCACAGAACATTCAGAAAATATAGCAAAAAATGAGGCTTTATCACTAAATGGTGATAAAGGTAGGTCATTCAAACAGACCATTACTTTTCTCAGTGTAAAATTAACCAAAGTAAGAAATAGAATCCAGGTCACTCTTCTAATTTCTTATAAAATGAGATTTTTAATTAAATCTTGTACTTCACTGAAGAAACATAAGTAAATAGTGAAAATCTAGAGATTATATCAATTGTATTTTACCAGCAACAATATTCTGACAGCACAAATATAATGGAGGTTGGTGCTGGGTCCTCATTATCACCCATATAAAAAAAGAAAAAAAAAAAGTCATTTTTGAATGGATTTCAAACACGTCTTAAATATAAAATCAATAATCTTTATCAAGACTTTAAATAAGACTTGACATTATGAATTATTTGTGCATATGCTGAATGACTGTCATTTGCTCCTACTGCTGGGCTTCAAGCAGAGTGTTTATTTTAAGTGGGAACTGTGAAGAACTGCTCAGCACAGTTGCAAACTCTTCCAAATAAGCTCCTTTAAGTTCACAAGCTACAGATTGTGTGTAGTGTACTATTTGACCATAAGTTTGCTTTGTTCCATATGTCTGATGTCTCTAACATGTCCCTAAAAAAATAAACAAACTTATAAAATACAATCTAAATGATTCAACACTCCAAACAATCTTCTTAACAAATGCTACACATTGCCCTTTTTAATTGTTATTTACCCCAAAGAAACTATCTTGAATGCATGACTGAAGAAGAAACTACACACTATACACAGAGGCATTTTATTTCTTAAAAGGAACCCTACATAAAATCGTAAATATCTCCCATAGAAGCACGTTTAACACAATGGCTAGTGGCAAAGAACAGTAAGCTATGACTAGGTGACACTGTTAATACAATCTGTCAGTATAAACAGGTACCTGAGACAAAGACCCCAAAGTAAGATAGAGGACACGACTGAACTCTGCTTATAGGGATGGGGGATTTATTTTGATTAACTAACTATTTTAAGGCAATCAAAATGAACATTTAAGTGTCTTTCAGGCAGCCTAATACCTACACATGTTCAGTTCTACTGATGTCACCATAAAATAGCTCTCAACATAGATTGTTATATTTGGAGTTGCTAAAGCACTACAACAGAAAAGGATTTATAAGAGCTTCCTGTATGTGTACCTTACCGCTTTAATATGCTACAGAGAGCTGAATTAGGATCTTATTTTCTGGAATGAAAAACCTGGAAAAAGAAATTGTTGTATGTTGTATCTGTATTAATGCTCATAAAACACCTAAACTAGAGAAAAATAATGAGGTTGAAAATCAGAACTGTGCTCTCATGAGGCAGCTCCTCTGGACCAAATTGAGGCATTTGGAGGGATGTCAGCCTCACTCCAGATATCTAGTGATTTTCTGTAATTGGTCTTGAATTAACAAAAAATTTACTAAAACAGCAATGAAGTATTATAGAAGACTACATCAACTGATTTCTTTCATCTACAGTCTTCATAGTTTTTCAAGTTCTCACATTCGGCTGATTAATTTTATGTATCATAACACAGAATTGAATATGCTTAACTCATTAAACATTTTTCTATCTTCAAACTATTACCAAGTTTGTGAAAGCTCAGAATTACCCTGGAATTCAATGTGTATAAAAAGGAATGTTGGCACAGAAACGCAAAAATTATAGTGTTGCTCTGAAGCTTGCTACAAAAACCTGATTTCCTATAATTGTCAGCATAGCTTGTGGGAAAACTCAGTAGAGATAATATTTTATGTCAGCCTTATGAAAAGAAGTATGTCCCATCTTCTTATTATCTCTAGGGCATATCTTGTCCATCTGAAAGAGTATACGATTTGGGAATTTCCTAGCAAATGTGTTGCAAGTGCTACATATTAAAAGGTTCTAAGCAATCAGCATAGTAAGGAAAAAAGCAGTTTTCTGGTGAGTTACACTTTAATAATCATTACACCTATTTGTTTTGTGCTGACATTTATCTTCATAAAGTTTCCTTCTGTCAAGATTTGGTAAACATGATCCTATACACATACAAATGTTTCTGAAATTTTTAGATGGAGACATTGTAATTAAACTCTTATTTACCACTTTTTTTAGTATTTTCCGTATGCAATGAGTATTTTTTTAGAAATTCATAATTATATGAAATCAACTAGTTTTTTTCTGGCTATTTTTTATCTGAGGGCACAAATATGAGGAAAAAAAATATGGGTAGAGCACAAGCCTCAGAAGTTAACAATGATTAAGCCAACATCCAAACAACATTAGGAATCTGTTCTTAAAAAAAAATCAGAAAAATAATTTTAAAAAACTTAAAACTATAACCTAAAAGTAATGTGTGGAGGCAATGGAGCACAGCCTTTCAAATTCCAGAATGCAATACACAAAGTTAACTATGTTTGCCTTACTGAGGATTTACGGAGGGACTTGATCACACTATCATTCAAAGGGAAGCCTTCACACATGGAAACCACGTAACTTCATTCCATTTATTGTAAGCTTTGTTTTTTACCATAAGAAGTAGGAGGGGGTTTGTAGAAGGAAATATTCAGAACTTTAATATTAGCTTTTTCTCCAGTAGGAGCTAACAATTTTTCTAGAGATTAGGAGAAGAAACTATTATGAAAATAACAAGGCATAAATTATAGAGAAATAGGATTTAAATGGAAATGATAAAAACCAAAGTTAAAAGTAAAGACATCAATGGAAATATATCTCCAAAATATGTAACATAAATACATTTTCTTCTCGAAAATTGTCATGGTCTTAGTCATTGTTCTCTGGCATCTCATGGTATCAGTCTTTCTACAGTTTTGTTCACACTTTCTGAAGCAAGCAAATGAAATGCCTGCCCCTAATAGTGACTACATCTTTAACTTATCAAGACCTTTTAAAAATATGGAGAGGCCAAATAAAAAAACAAATTAAAATATTACTTGATGCACGTATCTGTGATCATAGTAACAACAACAACAAAAAAAACAAACAAGAAAAGCAAACCAACCAAACAAACAGAAACAAAAAAAAACACAAAAGTTCTAGGATTTTATATCAGGATACAGATAAAATAAATAACATTTACTTTATTAGGGCACTATAACTTGGAAGCAGGAACTAAGACGCATTGGATCTAAGTGTAACAACAATTGATACCTTCAAAGTCTTGTACATAAGTTGGAAGTATATTTATGTTGCTCTGCAAAACTTAACTGTACAGCTTGAAAATGTTCAGTTTTTGTAGTGGAAACACTGTTAGGATTACAATAACCACATCAGAATTATATTAAATATTCCCTGAAAGCTTTTTTTTACACAACTAAATCCAATAAAAAAAATTTATTTCATGGAATTTGAGCAGGGTTTTTTTGCAACCATTTTTTCATTTCTTCTGAGATAGGGAAATTGCAAAAGGAAATTTAGCCTATAGTACTTGATGCAGAACAATTTCCAATATATCTATCTCAATAAAAGCAAACAACAAAAACGTAACAAATATTTTTTTTCTTTTCTAATTGGAAACTACTTGTCACAATCCAAAAGAATTCTGAATCAAACATATTCAACATGACAGTAGTGATAGGAGTTGCTCAAACATTGAAAGTTTGTCTCACTCTGCTCTTTCTCTTCTCATATTTAAATCATTATTCAACTGTATTTACATATCATGTTAAAGTGACAGTTGATCCTTTGGCAAATTTATGAAATAGAACAGAGTACACCTGCATAATAACTTCACATCTTAGTTTCAGAGCAATATAAATCCAGGTCATTAGAAAAAATATACAGATATAGATCTCTTTCTGACTGCACTTTTGCTAGTGACTTTAAGCAAAGCGAGAAAAAGTGGGAGTCCTAGAAGCAGAAAAAGTATGAACTAAAGCAAACATCTTGGTCTTTGGAGAGATTGTAGAGCCCTTAATAATTTGCCGTTGCTGATTTTCTGAACTGCAAAGTTCACAAAACAGTTTGGAGGATAGTATGTGACATCCACATTAAAACATCATTTGCATCCATGTGCTTATGGCTCAGTCATATTTCAGGCTGGTATTTATATATAATCTAATGCAGCTGGAAGTTTCTCTAGTCTGTACGACATGTGTGAGAGTAAAAAATAAGAATATTTCTATCTTTAAATGAATATCAGAAAACCCACTCCAGGACCCTGCTTTGGGGCAGAATAAAGTATTGCTACATGTACCTTATATACATATTTCATGCACACAAACACCCACCGAGTGTGAAATCCAGTCAACCATTTAGACATGATCACTAGAAACCTGACCAAATAATTCATTTTTCCACCTGCTTAGCTTCTATAATCTGCAGGTCTTAAGGATTATTCTGGAAGCATCTTCCCCTTTTTTCAGTTTTTCCCTTGTTAAGTTCTCTTTCTCTCTGACCAGTATTACAGATATGAAAGTACAAAGTAATGTTTATAGGAAAGAAAATAAGTTACCTGCTACTGATTCTAATCTTAGCCAACTTTTATTTTTAAATAATATTAGAAAACAGATTGAAATAACTTCAATTATGATAATTGAGTTTTGTTTGCTAAATTTCAGATAGAGTTTTCTGTAATAGCTATTAAGAGTTTTTTCCATCAGCATGTATCTTTAATTTATCCTCCAGCATATGACCATCATATTTAGTTTAATTTTTATTTCAATTAACATGTCAATATTCACTTAATTGAATTTTTTAAACAAATGTTCTTAAAATAACTTCAGAGAACTCAGACATTTGTTCAGTAATCAAACCCACAAAGTACACAGTTTCATTTATAAATTTTTAAAACATTTTCAGGACTTAAGTTAAATCTGAGGAACAATCCAACAACTGCATAGCTAGGATGAAACTTTCTTCCATTTGAGTGGTGTAACTGAAGAAAAGAGTTTGCTAGTTAGAATGAAAGGATGCTTATTGAAAGTTTAGTTGTAATGTATACTTAAAATCTATATTGAATATTTTAAAAAAGAAAAAAGATTAAGAAAAAGCTGATGTACACTGAATTTTGTTTTTTTTCTTCTGAGTAGGTAAAGTTCTATTGTTATGAATAATTCACTCATTAGGCTATGGTTCAGATGTGTGTTTTTAATGTCATTTTTCACAGATGAATCTTCCTTTTAAAAACTACCTTTACACTGTTGCTGTATTTTCCTTCTTTCCTAGTATTTGAAGTTGCAGTTCATTGCTCTGCATAAGAGATGCATTGAATGATAAAACAAAAATGCATTATTCAAAGGGTAATACAAAACCTACCAGCCAGGCAGGTGCAGGTGAAATTATTCCTGTCATGTTTCTGTGCTACATCAGTGCAGGTTGCGTTGTTCTGACAGGGCTGGCTATGACAAGCATCAAATTCTTCACACAGGGAACCCCGATACTCATCCTCACATTCACAGTAAAAGGTTGCCTAAAACCAAACAGAATTTGCACTTTACAATAAATTTTCAAATACTATATTTTCATTGAGTACTCCACTGAACAAAGATAGGGCTTCATTTCTTGTTCATAACAAGAGTTGCTGCCATAAACACATTAACTGCACAAAGTTGCTTTATGAAATCCTAAACCTGCACCAATTCTTCAGCTAAAATCTGTAATCATGCCAAGTAATTTCATCTAGACAAGGAGGCTGAGATCAGATCCATCATGTCGAAATCACTATACATTTTTTCTTCCAGAAATTACACCTACAGGGAGGAATAACTGTCAGAATAAGTAACACACAACCTTTTCCTGCAACAACATCCTACTACAAAGATGCACTCTTTATGCATCTTTGTGCCTGTGAAGGGCAGAGCTGAGGTCTCAGAGGCTCACTTCAATGGTATTTCAGTAATGACACATCCCTTCAATTCTGTTAAAACAGGTCTTCTTCTGAACGTACTTGTTACTTTTTCCAAATCCTGTTAATTAATGAAAGATCAAAAGCATTACACACATGTTAAAAACTTAAAATACCTGTAGTAGGCATGATAGGGCACATCCTTGTGAACAATAAGATAATTAAAATTAGATTTAAAAATTCTTTAGAACACAAAGAAATCTCAAGGAATCAAAGCAAGAAAGCTCTCTCATCTGTAGCACACATTCAATCAAACCCTACTATTTTTGTTCATCAGACACTAGATGGCAATATCACTTATTCTCATACATATCGAAGCCAAATCACTGTGGCTGAAATGAAGCTGTCCCATGCACAAATGTCACGCAAAGTACAGAATGTGCATGGAACTAGAAACAAAGAGACTGGATTAGTATTTTGCCTTCTATTTTTACTTGTGTTTACTTCATCATCTGTGACCTAAGTAGAAAATAATCTTCATGCAAATTAAAAAAACTTTATTCAGTAAAATCTGGACTTGGTTCTTCCCTACAAATATTACACTGGTAGTGTTTAAACAAGGATTAATACTATATAGCTCCAAAACTCAAATCATGGGCATGTTAATTATCAGGAGTGCTGGAAGTTCTTGCTAAGTGCAGTCTATACATTTTCTGGTATTACCCAAGCCTTTTCATAAACCAGCTCTGAGTATCTCACACATTAGCAATGACAGGCTTCCACATAAGGCTGTAGTTTAACAGAAAGGAAAAAGAGGCAAGCAAAACAGTCAAAATTATTAAAAACACATAGAACAGTAACTTAGTCTGAAGAGAATTCACAAGAGCTACATAGGAAAGGGGCTAACAGAGTGAAAGAGATGATCACTTTTGAGTAAGCAATTAGTCAAATGCACAGTAAGTATTTCCACATTTCCATATAGTATTAGTGGGAAACACATCAGCACAGGGATCACTTTGGTCCTCCAAAATTAGTGTTGTCAACATCTCATGTCACTGGCATCGTGCAATACCATTGTGCATATATAGGATCAGGACGCAGGCTGAGTCAGAACAGAGCTGCATCCTTTGCACCTGTTCTAACTCTTACTGATACTAAATATTGACTTAAAGTGCTTGTTATTGTTGATGGAATGGAGTGTTGAGTTTAGACTTAATACAAAATGAAGGTTGCTGCCTGTTTAAATGACTCACCTGTTCCGGATGAACAAAGTGAAATACCATACTAGGCAAAAAAAATGGCATTTTTTCTTAAAATTTACATGAGTAGAGCATCTGGAAAGATACAGGCACTGCACATAGACTCTGTGCCATTCAAAGAGATCAGATCCTTGATCTCATTTAAATGGGTTACTGGAAATGAGAACAGGCTTGCCTACATCTATCTGAAGCTTAAGACATTCCTAAGCAAGAGATCCAAGAAATATATCAAAGTTAACTGCCTGAACAGAGAGGTACCATGTTTATTAGGTAGGTTCAGGTTCACAGTTGCTGCATGCTAGATCCAAGGTGCAAAGTACATCATCAACTGAACCATTCATTGGAGAGGAAGGGAATGTCTGTACTGTTCACGGACACAAACAGCATGGCTCTGCCTGTACTAAAATCTCATTTCAAAGTAATGGAAGCTGATTATTATAAGTATTAATTTGTTTAAACAGTGCAACAGTCAGTCATTGCCTAAACAATATTAATGAAATAGGAATTTACAAAAAGCTCAGATAATATTGATATCTAGGAGTATGATATAGAGATCTTCACACATGAAGTGTAGTTAAAAAAATGGGTTTTGAAAGCAGCAAATAAAAGCATTGTAACACTTCAGACTGAAATGTCTAATGACAGACAACAGTTCTGAGCTGTAGACAAGCAATTCTGTAGAGGAGATTTGATGTCATCTTTGCTTTTCACAAATTACACTATTAATTTTTAACCTGAACAGATGGCATGTACTAGCATATTTGAGGAAAACTAAGTTAAGAAGCAGCTACGCACTAGAATAATGTTAGTATTTAAGTCACTAACTAAGAATTCCAAAACAAGCTACTATCACTAGATTGTTCATCTGGGTATTTTATTTGATTATGGGAGTGCAAATCTACCGTATGTAATTTTAGGCGGCAATAAAATACATTCTTTAAAATAATTTGCTATTATCCAGTCTGCAATTATCATATGACAATTATAGTTGGAATATAGTACTTTTTTCCTATTTTAGGTAAGCCTAGTAATAAAGCGCTTATAAGATGTTAAACTTCAGACTAGAGATACTATAAATGCCATTTATAGTATAGATGCCATTTATATATTTTTAACTATAGTAAAGAAGCTGTTAAGATGACCAGCACAAAATGAATGCCTACTCTTCCTCTTGCTGAGAAAGAGTTTCAGTATTCATTGCAACTCACAGTGAGCTGCTATAATATTTGAGTAAAACATTGCTGTATGACGGTTATATATTCCGCATTTAGAAATATATTCTATTTAGGAACCTAAGTCCATATGTAGGAGAACACGCCTTTAGATATAAAGGGGGCTCTTTTATAATTGGCCTTTCTACAAGTATAGTTAAGTGGATCTAACCCAAAGCTTCTAACCCATACAGGTGGCATGGAAATCATTGCTATTCGGTTCAATACATTATTTCTCAGTACAGGCAGAGGCCAGTTATTTTTGTGTAAATCTCAAGGGTTCTAAATCAAGCAATAACATTTCGCATATACACAGTCAGCTCTTTGGGAGAACCGAAGTTATGGAACAGAGCAATTTGTGAACTAAATCGCTTTATCCCCATATGTCAGCAAAATTGCGGCACTTAAATCCAATAGATGGCCAAAGTTCTCTTTAAAATTCTACATGGAATTAGAAAATGACACCAAACAAATCTCTTTTGGTTAATACCAAAATTTTTCTCTTCCATTCACAGCAAACTGGTTTGAGGACAGCTTATTCTGGTGTAAAGCTGAGTACATGAATGTGAAAGTGGCATTTATATTTGGATCATGCCAAGACCAGTATTATCCTTCTGACACATTAACACTTCCATTGTGGAAGAATGGCAAGCATGGCAGCAAAGCAGAGGTACAAACTTTGCACATAGGAAGGAAAAGGCATCACTTTGACTCAACATCACTTCACAGAACTTTGTTCAAAATACTCCTTTCAAAAGTAACAATAACCGAAAAGAATTCCGCCATTAAAAGCTTTCCTCTCCATATTAACAATCCATAAAAAGCACTAGCTGAGTAGAAGCTAAGTTATGTATAAGTAATAAACGAATAAAATCTGGATGAGACTTCCAAGTTAGACCAGAATTTGTTTATAGTTTTATGCACTCTGTAGCTGACAGTATGCCACTGCACTTATATCACTGCAGATTGTTAATCACATTTAACTTTCCCATTAAGCAGACGTGCTACTACATTCTTTTACATTAAACTAGATTTCGAATGAAATTATGAAGTACATAAAACCACAAAGACAATGATTAATCTTCTTGGCACTGGAAGCAATCACTACAGCCAGCAGAGCTCTTAGTTTGTTCATCGTATTAGGCCTTTTATGCATTCTTCTAAGGAATTACTCTGCAATCTGCAAGACTAGATTGTGCAAAACAGAATGAATTATAGACAAAAACAAACAGCAAATCACAAAGGGCATGTTGTAAACCTAGAGAAGATTAGTGTTTCAATTCTGCAAAAAGAAGTGCAGAAGATGCAACTTGCAGGAAACTGACACAGAAGTCAGTACATGTAATTTTGGCAGTTGTTTGCTCCATCATTAGGGAAATCACCAAGATATTTTAGAGCATATCGTACCTAAGACGAGTTGAACAATAGCAAAATACCCTGCTTAATGAATTATGCACCTTCTATTTTGACCTATGTGGCTTATGCTGGGCCTGAATCAGTTTTATTCTCCCTGGAGCAGGAAACTGGACATAAATTATGTATATTTCAGAAAACTGTATCAGAGATTTTAGTGAGCTACTCCAGCCCAGCAGGCTACCTCAAACCACTGTTTGAGGATCACTGGTATGTTTTCCTCATTTGTTCAAGTTCTAGAAAATTCAGGAGCAGTTTGTGACAGTGAAAATAAATTACATTTCAGAGGTTTTGTTTGAAGATAAGATATATTATTATTATTAGAATCCTAATTCTAGTTCTCTGACTACTATGAATTGGTAGATGCCTTTTCGTAATCAGATTTCAGCATTATTTCTATGTCCCACATTTTCAGCCACAGGGGTGTCAGCCAACTGCAACCTAGCGCATGCTACATCAGAAACACCACTTAATAAATTTTTCTCTTATCACTCTTAGGTTCAAAGAAAACATAGGTGGAAAAGTATGAAAATCCTTCAATCTCTTTCTTTTTTTTTTTTCCAGGGAAAGCAACACACTTACCTGTGAGTAAGGGCAATTCTTTTATCAGCTCTAGTTTTAACACATAAAATGTGTTAAATGTGACTCCGATGACAAGAGTACAGGTGAGGACATAGAGGTCCTGATTTGTTTCCTTTGTTTTTTGAGTGACATACTAGCTCCTCTTTCTTGCCATGAAGCAAATTGTCTTCCTTTTCAAAAGTGTATTTTATTTTACTTGCCATGTCACAAAGATTTGCAAAACATGAATAATTATTAAAGGCTAATACATTCATTAATATAGAAAATTTTTCTGTGTTCCCTTCCCTGCATAGATACAGGAAGTAATTTATTGTTATTTGTGAGATATGACAGGCAACAAGAGAAAGCAATTAAATTCATGAAAATGGACAAATACCACAAAAACATAGAAAACAACTATTTATGAAAGGCTTTAACTCTTATCTGAGAAAAAAATGGAAAAATGAGACGTTTTGATATGCTGTTATATACAGTAAATTTGAATGCGAGTAAACATAAACCAAATTCAAGATAATGAATTTGTAAACTAAAATTGTGAAATATATTAAAGCAGAAAAACAAAACTGAAATAAGACATTATATCTGAATTAGTGGTTTGTTTGGGTACCAGCCAGCTGGTATGGTAGAGTAGCACTTCTAAACACATCTTGCAATAACTGTGTTCACACATTACCTCAAGCATTTTAAATTTTCATTTTTGAGAAATTAGATGCTTAATTATTCCAGCTGTTAGCACTACCGTGCATATATAGATTACAATAGCAGTTTTATTATTATTGTTCAAAAGGTCATTTTTCTATCAAACATGTTTATTGAGAATTTAAATCAGAAATTGGTAGCAGATGAACTAACAGTGAATTCCCTAAGTATGCCAAATTTTCTGTGCTAACGGCAGGCTCACAGCTGTTAATATTTACTCAACAGTTACTATTGCTTTTATCTCCCGAATGAATATTAATAAAACCAAAGATTAACTGTGCATATTTGGGCTGTAAATTACTTTTAATCCACTAAATAAAACAACACATATAGAAAGTAACAAGAGAATACAGGATCTTATTCACAGAAGGCCAGACTGGTTCTGTAAAAGCAGTAATACAGGCTGCAGATCTGACGCGTTTGGTTGTTTTCATGTTACTAGATAGCACAAAAATATCACAGTGGCCAGTGGAATTTTTGTCACTATTGCAATCTCTCAGCATAGTATCTTGTAAAGGAGAAAACTGCAGAGGAAGACTTCCAAACATTACCAAATTACTCCATTTTGTTTCCAAGTGAGAAGTTATTGAGACACGGAGAGATAAATACTAGATTAAATCAGACCTAAAACTGAAAGAAGGTTGAAGACTGAACAAACCGGAACACACTGTTCTGAAGATTGAAGATCCCAACTGCCCACCATCTCATAAAGATGTTCTTCCTCTCGTAAAGAAATATTCTCCTATAGTGACAGTAAGATGCAGTAGACATTACCTTATACCTGATTTGAATAATTATTTTTATTGCCAGGGTATGAATCTTTTTATCTCATCTTAGTTATTTTCTTGCTTTAAGTGCTTGAGTTTTAGGAATAACAAATAAATATACTGTTATAATTTAGTAACATCTGTGAGATTTAGAAGCCTGTTACGCAGCAGCAAGGCATGCACACACTCAGAGGACCAAGAAAAACTTACATTGTGTTTATATTATTATGGAATTTCCACACTACATGAAATTCACCTTACCTCATCTGGTTTGGTGATACATTTTCCTTTCCCCGAACACTGGAAGTAATCTGAATGGCTTCCCACAGGCATGCAGGTACTGACTTTCACTATCACAGTCAAGCGTAGAGCCACAATGCACTTAGTAACTGAATCATTCAGGAAACCTTGCAAATAAATAAATAAATAAATAAATAAATCTTACTATAGAAGAAAATACACCAGCATATATTACTGCTGTACCACTGGACAAACAAATAAAACTGAATTGAAAGAATCTGGCAACTAAGAACAACATTGCTCATATTTCATACACATCTAAATTTAATGCATGTAAATAAAAACAAGAATATAGTTTGGAAACAATCACTCATCATATTGATTAACAAAGGGAGGCAGGCTGGTGAAATAGATCTACGTCCAAATCCCTAATTTGGTGTCTTTTTTCAGGTCCCAAATAAGCAAATGCTTTTGCTTGCAGCTTTCTGGTAAGTTAAACTATAGTTCTTTAAGGCTTTTAATGACAGGCAATATCAAAATCAAATTCAGTAGAGAAAATGTTCAAATGAATTTTCTAAATGTTATGTCAGAGCTAAAAAGCACACAGATCACAAACTGCATTACACGGGTAACAGATGGCTGTATTTTTATGAAGTTTGCAAGAACATATATACACAGCTTGACAGCATTTCTCTTTATGCTTGCAATACAAGTACTATTGAACGTCTGATCTGATTATTCTATAAGGTGATATACCAGGTATAGACAAAACATGAAAATGAGAACATTTGACAAGGAAGAGGAAAATCCATTAATCTCTGGCTAGCACTTCAAATTGCATGGAATTCAAATATAGCTGGTTAGAAGATATTAAAACACACTGGAGCATAATGACATCCCTATTGCCCATATTTCTAACAGATATACCTAGAAAATAAAATAAAAGCCATCATAATAGATAAAATAAGGTACATACAAAGCCCATGACATACACAATTAAGTCAGAGTTCAAATCAAAATACATATACTGCTCCTATACTTCACTTGTGCTCAAACTGCATTGTTCCACCCAGGTTACAGCCCTTCCATGTGTGGCATCAGTTGGCTGTTTTGTTCTAGAGGCTTGTAGCAGAATAAATGCGCTGTGACATAAAAATTGTGGGTTTGATATAGTGCATCTACTGTATGCAGAATATATTCATTGGAAAAAAACCTCAACAAACAAACAACAGAACAAAGATTGTTCCATAAATGGTCAAACTTTAATTTAACTTCACTTTTCTTAATGTGGATAGACTCCTAAGTGTCTAAGACTGTTTCTAATATCAGAATGGGAAGTTACAGACACAGAACCATTGTAGGATCATACTTTTCTTATAGAAATTAGAGAATTTAGTTAAAAACTGATGGTTTTGGTTTTTTTTTAAATCTAAATATCCTTAATTTTAAAAATAATGACAGTAAATAGATGCAGGAATGAATGACATAGAAAGTTTTCTCTAATATTTTTCACTTTGAATTCTAGAATCCATTTATAGCCTAAACCTCAAAAGAAGTTCAAAGATGCAATGTAGCTTCCTGCATTATAGACTGGAAATAGCAATACTTGAATACTTACATAGTCAAGCAGAAAAAAAAATAGTATGAGATAATATTTATAATGAACAGTAATAAACCTAAGTTTCATGAAACTCTCTGAATTTCAGATGAATTCTCTTTCCAGAACAGCTGCTAAACATTACTTTGATTTGGCATATCAGAGTGTCAGGCATGACTAATTTTACAAATTCCATTAAGAAAATCATATAGAAGACTTCCATTCTTTGTTCCTTAATTTTAGGTTTCACTTTTTAAATCCTGCATCCTTCCAACAAATAGCGGTCTATGCTAGAAACAATGATCCCTAAACCATATCTTCAAAGCAGGAAAACCTCATGTCCAGTATAGATGTCATCAGCTTGAATATTGCCTCCACAAGCTAGCTAAGTATTCTAAAAGATCAGATTAAAAATATATATATATATGTGTACTGGGTATCGTTCCAAATGTCTAATGGTCTGTTTTGGCTAGTAAACATTGCTGTAATCTGCTGACCTCTTCAATGCAAGCCAATTTATTCTGGCCTTAATACACACCCCATTTTTAACCATCTGTTCAAAGATGCAGCCAGAACTATTTCCTTTAACAATTGAATGAGATTGTCACTGGCAACCATGCAATTATATGTGGATGCTTGAAAGAATGTGGTATTTAGAAAATGTCTTTGGGTTCACATTTGCTTGTCTGAAGCAGATTGTTACATATTCTTCAGGACAGTTCCCTAAAGGAATATTAAATCAACCTGCTTTGTACTTTCAATCTTGTTACTATTTTGGTATGAAAAGCCCTTAGGCAAAACTCTGGGAAAAAAATCATTATTCACATTGGAATGCCACATATTTTCCTGCAATTCCTAATTATTTTGCCTCATTTCCAAAGACAAGAAAAATAAAAACATGGCTATTTATTTTCACTCTATAGAAGTTGCATACAATTTTCTGAGATCTCCAGCTTTTAAGGCTAGAATGAGCTTGACTGATCACCTATATATGGCATCCTGCTTAACTCGGATCACAGCATTTCAATTAATTCCGTCTTCAATTCTTATAACAGCAACTGAACTAAAGTGAGTTTTAAGTTCTATTTTTAACTTCCAGGTAGGAGAATAATTTCAGAAGCATTCTTACAGCTCCCTTCGTCTAAGGTCTGGGGAGAAACATTACAGCTGTTTATACCAGAAAGTAATTTTGTTCAGTTTAATCTGCCTGGTTTTCTAGAGCTAGTTAAAACATAATGACATCAGAGTATTTTAAACTGAAGAATTGAGGATAGAGCTATTTATAGTAACGCTACGGAAACAATTTTAAAGCCTAATAAATCATAATATGATCTGAGAAGTCATTTGGATTGCAGAGGAGGCATTTTTGAGCTTTGTGCACACACATTTGGTAGCCTGAGAAATGCCTGCATGATTTCCTTGCCAATATGCTTGGTAACATAAACTGCAGCTCATTCCACTCTGGTAGTTTCACCTGCTTACACCTAGGAGCACAAAGTACATATGCTCCTGTTTCTCTCACATTAAGAATGAAAAATAAGGAATAAAGTCAAAATAAAAGGTGACAGGTGTCATCATGTCTAGGGGCATTCAGCAAGGTCATATCATGCCATTAGATTACCACTACTCAAACATTCATTGATTGATTGTAGATTTTCTAGGATACACAAACTGATTTGCTTCCTTTGCAATTCCCATTTCTGAACAATACCTTCTTTCTATGCACAGCAGGCTGAGGTCAGCAAGCTGGTCCATGGTAGACTGCCAAAATAAGGGAGAGGAGCTAATAGGCCACCAACTTCGAACATTATCTGATTGCATATTATGTTAATGGAAGACACAAATTGAAGCTAGCACTCGGTATGCACCCAATGCTATTACACACTCTTGCCCACTGCAATTGGCTCAAGAGTATTCTTCAGAGTGACTGTATGTATTCCAACATATATTCATCTATGGCTGAAACAATCCTATGAGGGCGGTGAGGTACTGGAACACATTGCTCAGAGAAGCTGTGGATGCTCCATCCCTGGAAGTGTTCAAGACCAGACTGGACAGGGGTTTGAGCAACCTGATCTAATGGAAGGTGTCCCTGCCTGTGGCAGGACATTTTACTGTATGTAAAATCATACAATGGAATTGTATGACTTTAAGTTTCCTTCCAATCTGTCCTGGGTTCAGCAGTAGCAGTCATTTTTCTCCTCCTTAGTAGCTGGTGCAGTGCTGTTTTCAACTTCAATCTGAGAAAACTGCTGACAACACAGAAATGTTTTAGTTGTTGCTAACTAATGCTTATGCCAATCAAGGACTTTTCAGTCTCTCATGCTCTGCCAGTGAGGAGGGGCACAAGAAGCCAGGAAGGAGCAGAGATAGGACGCCTGACTCAAACTAGCCAAAGGGATATCCAATACCACAGTATGTCATGCCCAGTATCTAAACTGAGGGGAGTTACCCAGAAGAGACTGATCGCCGCTCAGGTCAGGCTGGGTATCAGTGGGCAGGTGGTGAGCAATTGTATTGTGCATCAGTTATGTTTATTGTTGGGTTTTTTCCCCTTCCCTTTCTAAGTTTTATATTCTCTCCCCTTGTTATTTCCTTTATCATTATTGTTAGTAGTAGTTTTGTATTATTCTTTAGTTACTGGACTGTTCTTATCTCAACCTGTGGGGTTTACATTCTTTCAATTCTCCTTCCCATTCTGCCAGAAGCAAGGGGGAAGAAAGAGGAAAGTGGTAGAACAGCTGCATGGTTCTGAGTTACCAGCTGGACTTAAACTATGACACAACCCAAACCATTTTATGGTTCCGTATTTTTACAGCAGAAATACAGTAATGGCTCTCTACATTAAAGTTCCAGTTTATAAAAAATATAGCTCTATGAGTCCTCCTAAAGGTTTCTTAGATGAGAGGGTATGACTGCCAAGGCAGTTGGACACTCACAATGAAGCATCAGTCCCCAAGTTCTCAACTTATTTTTAGCCTGGTTTCCCAAGGAAATGAGACAGCAGTGAGATGTCTACCAGTTTCCATCTGTTCTGTTTTCCTTTCTTAACACTTTCCCACACCAAAAGCTTTTGGGGTCAGTAGCCAACTTCAACATCTTGCAAAGCAGTGGAGTTCTCAAAGACACTGTGTGCCTACAGCTTCCCTGGGCTGTATACAGCCTTAGCACTACGGGCATTTCTAAGTCAAAGTGGGCAGGAAAAGACTAAGGTCCCCAGAACAAGGTTGTCTCATTTCTCCACTCCATTCCTGGTGTACAGTACTTATTCACAATTTGGAAAAAGGGAAATTGGCATACATACAGTTGTAAGAAAAACAGTATCGGTCCTTCAGGAGCAAAGCGGTGGTATTGGGTGTGCCTGCACCACATCATCAGTTCATGTCATGTAGTAACATAATGAAGCTATAATACTTCTAGACCTGATTTCAGCTTCTAGAAACAATATGGCTGCTGTCAGAACATATTGAACCATAGTTTAGAAGCCTTAGTGATGCAGAATAGAAGCTACATAAGTACATCTGCTAGCTCATCCACAGATAATGGAAAGTTACAGAATTAACCTAAAGTGTAAGAGATCAAAGAGGAATTTGCTGTTTGACCACAACTCTCACACCACAGGAGAAAATGTTATCCAGCAGGCTAAATAGGAGTGATCAATATGCTCAGCCTTTTCTTTTGTGGCCAATGAAATTTGCAGGCATAAGAATAATTTAAAGAAAGGAAGCTGGGGGAAGGGGATTGATTGCAGTACTCTACAAAAAAACTACAAAGGGAAGGAGATGTAAATTCTAGTCCTTCCTCCTAAAATTTTATGTCCAAATTTTATTCAAAGAATATTCATGTCCATAAGACTTACAGTATCCATATATCATATGATATAGCTAACATTCAAGACTATGAAACCCACCATAGAAGTCTATACTAATCACTGCCATGCTTAAGTATCTTTTTGGATCTAGGCATGAAGTAGTAAATTCAATTTAACTTGCAAACCAATTTCCCTCTCTTATGGCATTGTGCATCACAATCTCAAATAGTGGTTATTCATCTAGCAAATCCAGGAGGGCTCAGTCCTTCTTACTCATTCATGGAAGTGATGTTCAGCTCATTTTAGAGACCTAACAAATGAAAAAGCGTAACAAGATGTCCTCATGATAACACTTGATTGTGAAAATTTGCATTTACATGTTGAAATATTGTGAATTGATTCACAAATAACACAGTCATTTATCTTTTTTTTTCCATGACTCTAATGGTCAAGGTCATTAAGGCCTATCAATACTCTCAGGGCACTGACACTAACACTGTTCTACAGATTCTGAAAAAATGGGTCAGGAATCTTTTCCTAGTTTGCCTTAGGATTATTTTCATACATAAGCATAAAACAGTAAGTGAGAAACAGGTAGTCGATGACATTAGCAATCTCTGATGCAGTGCTTCTGTGCTATCAGTGCCTTAGGATATTTGCACAGAACATCTGAGATCACTCTGTAATGATACTGCTAGGCAACATAGCATCTGGGAATACAAAAATACAGCTGCAATCACAAAACTGCTATTTTGCTCAGAAATAGCATTTTTGATAAGTGGTACAGCTCTCCCAAATTTTATACAGATCAGAATGCTTACTGTGCTTTGTCACAGAAGCCTTGGTCAGATACTACTTTTGAAAGTAGATACAGATTTTAGTGAGAATCAGTTCAAGAACTGTTTGAAATACTTTATTTTTCAAAAATTTGAATGAAACAGCAATTCAAATAGTTTTTTGTTGTGCTGGAAAGTGACTGTAAAACTTCTCTTGTATTTTTTTTTTCTTCTCCAAACTGATGTCATAGTCACATTCAGTTTAAAAATAGACATACTTGCTTCTTTCATTACCAGTACCAAAAACTCATCCTGGGCTCTGAAAAATCAAACGTATGCTTTCTTCTTAGATGTAATCACCATTACAGTGATAAAGATAAATGTGCTGCTGGTCAAGTTATATTCTCAGTAACATTACTGGAATTCTGTCAGGGACAGATTGACAAATACAGTGTTACACAAGTGTAACAGAGAGCAAAAAAAAAATTGGATATCAGGAAATTATTACCAAAACTTTGGGAAGAAATAGCACACAGCTTGACTTTCAAGCCAGAGCTCAGTTTTGCAGGACTCGCAGTTAAAATACATTTATGAACTAAGCAAACCAGTTGGATTCACTTAGCATAGAGAAATCCCCAACCACATGTTCCATTACATTTTCTCTAAAGCAAATGCCAACTTCTGAATTTCAATGTTACTAAACAATTACCCAACTTAATACCTTGACTGGACCAAAACCCATGGTAGGATTATGAAATAGTCAGCTAACAAGAGTATACTTACACTTATGAAACCGCTTGCATACAGCTTATTAAGGAGATGTGACAGTAGCTTAGAGTGTGACCTTCTGTCACGGCTTCAAGGACTCTGCTTACTGTTCAAAATAATGGTGAAAGCCCAGTGAAGGGTGACAAGACTAATTTTCTAATAGATTTCCTATATTGCAATTCCCCTGTTGTGTGCTTATTTATCAGCATCTCAACAATGTTGCCAAGCTGGCAGCAAAACATTTTGGGCACAAATGTAGACCACCAGAATCTCTGATACCACACTTTCCCAAAGTAGTTAAGTGTGGTGGAATACAAATGGAATAGCTGATAAGGGGAGCTGCGGTAGAGGGGATGGCAAGGTTGGCCAGGATTTACCTAGAGTGACTGGTTCACATTAAAGACTTATGAGTAGCTACCCTACTTTTAAATACACTGTTCAGCATGTTACACTACTAGCTGAAGATCTCAAATCATGTTACAAGCATTATTAAAATGTGCCTCACATTTCCCTTTAAGTTATGCATTACCATCCTTATTTTACATATCACTTAAGCAGTTTGCCCAAGATCTCACAGTGCAACAACCATGTGATCGACTGAATGTAAATACCTTGAGTGTGAATTGGTCTGAAAAGTCCTATAGGAAGAAAGAGAAATCTTAAACAAACAAAAGGTATCTTGCCAAGCATTACATGTTTGAGCAAATGCGTTTCCAAAGAAAATAATTTCCCACTGTTACTTGCTAGAAGTGGAAGTGAATAAAATTAATTATATTACTTCAAGATTACTCTAAAGAGTAAATTATTTAGATGCTATCTTAAAACAATACAATGTATTAAAAAAGTAAATAGTCAAATGTTTACATCTGTTTACATGTGAGATGAGGTCCACGTAATTTGATCATAAAGGACAGTGCAGGATATTGATTTTTATCTTATTTATAAAGATACCCTTTCTTACATAGCCTAACAGCATTCTTCAGAATTATTTGGATATCAGATAAATGCTTAACTTTTTGCCTTATAGGATGATCTTTTAAAAAAGTAACTGAAATTAACACTTGACTGAACTTTTTATGCTCTTCACACTTCTGCTGCTGCTATTATTTATCAAACAGCCACTTTCTGCAAGGTTAGCTCTCATGCCCAGAACCCCAGGGAAATGTTCACAGCTGAGCACAATACTCAATACTGCCTATAGCAGGGCCCTTCCAAGCAAATTGCACATATAAAAATGAAAACCCCATTAACTGGAGCACTTGTCACCGTATTCCCCCAGCAGCAAGGCTGACTTGCACAGAAGTAACTAAATAGTCATACACGCGCATTACTGCACAACAGCAGAGCAGCAGAGCTGCATGAACACTCTAGCTATGGCATGTGCAAGGTGTGATTATTGTGACTGCGCATACACCATGGGCTAAGAGCTCACACAGATGCTCAGCTGACACATGGTAACTTGTTAAAGCTAGAGTAACTTGATTATGTGGCTTTCCATGAATTCAATTCACACATCTCCTACTATGAAATAAAATTGTCCTATTTTATTTTTGCTTAAGTAAAAACAATTTCAACATGCAGCAAACTGCTTTCTTTTGATGAAAATATGTCTCTGTTTTAAAGATGTGTAACAACACAAAATACAGCATCCAAAAGACAGTTACAACCTGTTTCCTAATCTGAAATTCTATAGCTAGATAAAAAGAGCAAGATCAGACTCAGTTTTTTCAAAATATCTCTCTAGATTGCTTTTAATATAGTTTTTTGGACACTAAGTTTCATTTTCCCTATTCGATATGCCTGCAACCATATTAGTGGTGATCACTTGTTAGTGTATGAAGAGACATTGCAAAGAGATTCATTAAATAACCCAAGGAGCATCAAGAGAGCAAATAACTGCTCAGAGCAGAGATAACAAAGAAAATACTTTGATGCACTAGAAAGCCAGGAAAGGGAAATATTCCCAGGAAAGGGAAATATTATCCTTTCTGATGCCATATGTACGTACGGTTCACACACTTTTTAAAATGCAACTGATCTCTTGTGCTTGAAGAGCCAAGCATTAATTTGAAAAGCAAATGAAAAGCAAATGAAAATGAAAGCAAAACTTCAGAAAGTTTTGTGGAATTCAAGCAAGCTGGTAGGTGATGGCATTTGAATAGCATCAGTATTCCTCATAAAGATTCTACAGCATCCATTTCCAAATGTGTTCATACAGCTACCAAGTTTACTTAAAGAAATACTTTTAAAATACTTTATAATTATGGTTTAAACTGATTAGTTGAATTGTATTGATCTAAAAGGCCAGGCATTTTGCAGAAAACCATGTTACACACCTGGTTTATACTAGTTTTTCTTTGCTGTGATGAAAACAAAGATATTAAAGATTGTACTGGAGGATTTATTTTCTATTCAGATAAAAATATTCATTCATATTAAATGTTAAACTTTCTGCTTTATTATCTGCAAGGTCTTATCTGAGAAATAGCAGATTTCCGTATATATTTCTTCTTTTTATAAGTAGATAAAAAATCTAAATGTAGCAATATCTCACGAAAGCTGCTTTTCAAGCTGCATCATGGAAGTAATAAATTAAGCACAAAGATCAAAAAGCAAGAAATTTCAAGACATTTACAAGCATTTTTTCAATGTAGGTATACAGGTCTTTCTATCATATTACCTATGGAGGCAAAATAACAGCACCCAGCTGTTTGGTTTACTATTTTTCTGAAACAGCTCCCATCATTGCAGCTTCAACAGCAGGCACACCAATGCAGAAAAGCAATTTTCCCAACATTTTGTCATAAAAGCTGATAAGAAGCAGGTTATGTCAAAAGAGTTAATATCCTAATAACCATGGTACAGACCTGAAAACATAATTGCATTTTTTTAATGTCATTGGGAGAAAGGAAAGAAATAGGTTGCATGCACACAGACAGCACTTCCAACTCCATGCTCTGCATTACATCCAAAATCTCTAAATAAGCAATAATCATACAATGTCTAATTTTATTACCCAATTTCCAGAAAAAAAAAAAAAGTTATAATGGTATAAAGATTTTAATTAAAAGTTTTAGCATATGTTGGGTTTGGGATTTTTATTATTTTAATAGCAGACTGTGTTTTAGAATAAATGTTCCAGTTTTCAATCAGAGTGTGATTGCAGGTTTTAATAAAGAAAGATGCATGCAACAAATCATAGGAGATTTTTGAGACAGTTGCCATACAAGTTGAAAATGTCCTTCAAGATCCTTCACCAAGGCCTTCTTATTTTCTAAAAGAAAATATAAATGCATTTTTTTCTTGAGAGATATTTAATCAATTTAGTAAATATTACACACTTGCAACGAGTCTGTATAGAAAATTTACATGTTCCTGCACATGTTCCCAAACTTTTATTCCATGAAAGAAGTGCTCAGTGTTGAGTGGATTAGATTCCAACCAAAACACCCTTTATTAATAAGCAGCACTTTCAACTCACCACAGGGATTCTTTGCTGTAACCTATTATCATTCATGAGTACTTGAGTCTGAAAGACATGCACAAACTGACAGGTTATCAGGGCACTCTTACCTTTTTTTTTCAGACTTGAAAAATGTATTTAATTTGATTTCAATTTTTCAAGATATTTTGCAATGAAGAATAGGTGTGTGTGACAGTAACGAGATAACGTTTTACAATTCTTTTCAAATATTCTAGTACTATTATTGTTACCATGATTGTATGAAAATTCTGAATTAAAGCACATATTGATAGGACATTTTACAAATCTTATAAATAATATATGCAAGAATAACTTATTAACTTCAAAGAATATTGGGAAGCTATACCTCTATTGAAGTAAAAGGCAGACTTTCCATGAATTAATGTTTTAAGTGTCAAATTCCTTGAGTGCCACCTCATTAAAAATATGTTCAACTCCCTCCTGCTTCACTTCCCAACTATCTCTTTGGGAAATCTTGACATCCACCCATAGCAATCCAAAGAATACAAGACTTTTTGACTTCTTAACATCAAATGAATCATTTTTGTTGCAAACGGTGAGCAGAAATCAACAATTCATGTGTCTTGTGCTACAGATCAACCACTTAGTGATTGCCTTTGTCTAGTAGTAACTTGACATTAAAAGCCATCAGCACCTTGCGATATGCTCTGTGCTTCACCCTACACATAATCAATAAGCAAATCAGTAATTTCGGAGGCTTTTTCATTTCAAAAACATGAACCATATTGGTCCTTTTTTCCATTGGCTAATAAGTATATTTTCTAATAAAACATAGTAATTTATTTTAGAAGACTGGCATGTCTGTAGTACCAAATCTTAGAAACTCATTACAGAAGGTGCAAGCCAGTCTTCAAGTTAGTACTTTTACCCATCTACTGGGACTTATTCTAATGGGGTAAATGCTGTAATTAACAACATAATCATGCTGCATTAATCACAGCATCATAACTCTTTTTCTGCACTACAAAAGCCTGTTTGCAAAAGCAGCAACCATTTTATAAACCACATTATAGAAAACAGACTGCTCTTTTTTATTTAGTCGTATTACACTCTTCTCCTTCCCTTAAACCCTTCATTCTCATACAGTGCAGGTACTGTCTCTGGGGCACTACGATCAAGGTGCCTATTTTTAGATCTTAGAGACAGCATTCTTTCCATCCTCTAGACATTATGCCCTGAATCACATGATCAGCAAATCAGTACATTACTGCTGACTTTTCAATCTTGTCTAAACAACTTTAAACTTGTGTCACCATGAGGTAACACAAAACAAATAATATTTCCCTAAATATTTTAACTTTGACATAGCCATCTGATTCAGAAAGATTTGCAAGAGGTAATTAAAGTACCTTGCTGAGTAACAAAACATGGAGGCAACACAGTCAGAAGTGACTCAAATAAGATGCAGACCAAAAGACACACACACAAAACCAAACAAATTCCCATGCTCAATCTATCTTCCCCATTTTTATTTTAGACTATTTAGAATATTTTTAAAACGTAAAGGAAACGTATTTTACAGAATTCAAAAATTATAAGGAAAATAATCCTTTAAAAACTCATTTGAATAAACAGAAAAATTGTGAGGGGAAAAAGGGGAAAATATAGAAAGTAACTTATAAGCTGGCATGGTCCACAGCCTTATTGTGTGATTCTGTACTTACAGCATCCTACACCATCCTGTGGCCTTGTGATTGTTCTACGTTAAGTACCTTCAATAAAAGCACATGCTACATTATTGCTCTTTTATAAAAAGTCATCAAATGTGACTCATTGTACCTTAGAATACGTTTGACACGTATATCAAGAATCATACAGGAAGTGCTGAAACTGGCAGTTTCCCTATTCCTTTAGTATTTCACCCTTCTTCTACTCAAGTGTTTTAATAAAAGTAATTTATTCTGGGAAAAGCTATAACTAAATTAAGGCCACATAGAAGAATTTACTCCAGAAAATTGTTGAGTTATCTCATTACTTTTTTATATCATAGTACAGAGTTGCAGTGCCGCAGGAGTAAAAGATATGCAGAGGGAATGCTTCATACTCATTTTTCTCTGAAAAGCACTATAGATAATCCATCCATTTGCTAAAATAAATAGGATTTCTAAAAATTCAAATGCACTATAGCTGCACTCATCTTTACTAAGCACTCAAATGCTCCTATTCACGAATGCATCACTGTACTATGGGAGTCTCCCTGCTGCTCCATGCATATGCATTTATGATTCATGATCTTTACATAAATTACACTACAACTGGAAAATTCTACAGAGAATTTCACTATCAGGAAATTAAGAAGAAAGACCAAAGAAAGTGTCAAAAAAAAACCCAGATGGAAGTAAAATTAGAGGTCTGAGAATATTTGTAATCCATGAAAGAAGCAAGATCATTAGTACAATTTTAATGAACTAAACCTTAGTTTGTATTCATCAAGGAAAAGATATATTTTCCCCTCATGTTACCTAAAACATGGTAAATTCAAAATAAAAATCTCAGTGACAGGAAGACAGCTACAGAGAGACAAGTAGGACAAGAAAAGCTATGAAAGAGTAAGAAAATATTCATTTTAGTTATCTAAATTAGTAGCTTTTGCTTTATGTCATGTCATGTACAGTCAAGTGCAGCCACCACAGAGCAACTTAAGCCTTCCGTTTGGGAGCTTATAGGTTAACCTAAAGGCATAAACTGGTCTATAAGCAGCATACCATGAGGCAAATGCATAAAATAGGGAGTTTTAACTGTCATAATTTAAACAAAAAAAATAAACTAAAGAAAAATATCTGAAAGTAACTGTCTTGGAAGGAAGTAAATAATAAAGAAAATAAAAGGAACTGGAAAATTATTTTATAAATAAATATAAGAAAACACCACTGATCATAATTGAATTATTATACCAACAACCTTCAAGCAATATCTTTGCTTTGTGACAGCTCAAAAAGGAGAGAGCATGGCATTACTTCTGCATTTGTGGGCTGGGTTTGAATTTGGCCCAATGTTTCTGCATCAGGATGCTTTTAATTTTACATTTATAAGCATGATAGGTTGCTGAATAACAATTTGTGGCAGCTTACTCTTCATTATAAGATATACAGAACTCAAGAATATTGCAATAAATGCTGTTATCACAATGACTTCAGTTTTCATGTCATTGCTGTAATAATCTATCTGCTCAAAGCTCAATTTAATTAAGTCTATTGTGTCTATGAAAAAAGAGTGTATTAAATCAGTGTTATTTCCCGTATAGTTACAAATAACATATCAGCCTATTTTCATTACATCCCTTCTGCAAAGATACTTAACATTTATTTGGCCAATGAAACATATATTTCTAAGATTTCATACTCAGAGACAAAACTAGAAGAGAAAAAGTAATGCGAGTAAACAACACTGTTAGAAGATTAGATTTTCTGTTATATTTTAATATAATTTTTCAAGTTTACTTGAAAAGTAAAAGCTCTTTACAAAGTATCCCATGATAAAATAACTGAGAAAGAAACCCCGAAACATTCAGAGCTATTTACTGTAGCATTTACCAAAAGCTTTATGGTTGTTTAAAATACAACGTATAAAATACCTTCTGTTATCTGAAGGTATCAGGCAAAAATCACCATATACATTTTAAACTGAATTGTGACACCTCTGTAAAAATTTAGCATACCTCTTGTGTGCGTTGAATGAACCAAGGTCCCAACATCTGGATCTTTCAGCAGCACTTAAATTAAAGGAATTACCTCTTTGTTTCTCTAAATTTGGGTAAACTATCAGCTGTCACATAAAGGTGATAAACAAAACATCAGCATGTTACTCACCAATAAAGTAGTTGTTTCCTAATGCAAGCATTTCTTCAGAAAGAACAAGTCCACCCAGTGCCTGGAGAAGAGTGACACTTCTGCCATCAATAAGTGAACACTGTTTAAATCCAGTGGTTGTGACCTTCCATAGCAGGATAAGAGAAGCAGTAGCATCTTGCCTTATTCTGGCAAAAGAAATTATAAGAATATTTACACTAAGGGAAATTGATGTTATTAAGAATTACATCACTGCAGGACAAAAGTTTATCCACAAAGTAGAAAAAATTACATGTAGCACACATGGAATCAAGAAAAGGCCTGGAGTTTTTTAGCATGTCCACAAAAAAAAAATGCTTCAAGAGTAATATTTAATATTAGAGTCTCAATTTTTAATACTTGAAGGGCATAATCTTATTGGCCATGAAGAGTTTTACATGATTACATAAAAGCATTCCTTCTGAGTTTTTCTATTTATGCCTTTTTGAATAGTTCCTCTGTTCTGTATCTACATCATTTTCTGCAGCTGAACTACATCCAGCCCTCTTGTTTACTGAAGAACATTAAATATTCGTTCAATACAGGGAGACAGATCCTGGTAGAAATCTTCATGTTTGACATACCAGATTGAAGGTTCAGAACAGTTTATTCTTGTAAATCAAATGAGTCATGTAATGGTCCCAAGGTCACTGAGTACATCGTACGCTCCTAAATACCGACAGACTGGGTAAGTATTCACAACTGCGTATGTACTGTCGGCTCCACTAGGGAGCACTGCATCTATGTCAGTGTTTCTTTCCTCTCAGGATACTTTTTTCCTTACTCAACCCCACAAAGAAGAAATAAAATCCTGTCGTGTTTCTGGCAAGTGCCCAAACACTGGCATTAATTTCCTCCAAAGGAGCCCCAATATGTTTGAAAGATACTCCAAAAATTCAAATGCAACTACATCCAACTTCTGAAAACTGGTAATTCTCTCTTGGTGAAAAGAGGCCTAGAAATACCCAGAGATGAAGTTCTGGTCCACAGTTTCCTGTACTGAAATTGTTTCAATCCTGCTAAAAACACAAGGCAGTTTTTCTCTTGTTACTTCTTATTTGCATCTAAAACAAGAAATGAAAAATTTTGTAACCATGTTTGATACAAGTTGAAAAAAAAAAATTCAACTAGACATCATTAGAAGCAAAATTTTGGACAGCATTTTGAGTCCTCTTTAAGAACAACAGAACAACCCTCATCGCTACTCCTAAAGCTGACCATCTCACTATGAGAACAGGACAGCAGCCTGTTTTACAGTTTAGGTCATGCCTGACAATCAAAGCAAAATAAAATTATTAAACTGAAATTGTTTTCCTTTCAGAGATAACAGTTGAACCAGTGATGTTACTTGGAACTGTAAAGGAAATAATAGAATGAGCTAAAGATAGATACTGACCTGCACTAATCTACCTAGATACAAATCACTGCTAAAGATATATAGTGTGAAAAAATAACTGCACTCTGCAACCTCCTTTAAGATGGGGTCCCTCCAACAAGGGTCCTAAATACAGCTGTAGCATCCAAAACCACCAGCTTATTCCTGAGTTCATTAAAAGACACTTGTTTGCTTACAGATTCCACCCAACCAGAGCATCCGTACTTAGGACTTAGGCTTAACACTCATGAATGGGCATGATGTGGGAAGAGTAGGACAGCTCCCACGTTTAACAGTTACTGCTCCAAACTGTCTGCAGCTTGTCTGCTTGCATCAGTTTGTTTTTTCCTGTGAGCATGGCCTTTTTTAACTGAAAGCTGGGATTCTGAAAGATGAAATGACAGTATGATAAAAGTAGGCTATTTGGGGAAATGTGAGTCTAAAATTGCAGCAAAACTGTGAGCCAGAGAACTACGTTGGCAGATTTTTATTTTAAATAAAATTTGCTATAAGAAAATGTCTCATCCCAGCTGACAGAATCAGATCTTTCCAGGAAATCGTGTTCTGTTAATTAAAATAACAAAGCAAGTATTCAATAGAAAATATGTGAGTTTGAAAAGTGAGTAATATAGAATCAATTAGAATGTTTGAGAAGTGTGTTTGCAGGGCATGCACAAAGATTTCACAGCTGACGATGACACCCAGATCAAATGCAAGTGCACAAAATACATGCATTTAGATAGTCAATAATAATACTTTCTACCAGCAAGTGCATTTTAAGATTAAAGGGGGAAATAAGTGTTCACTGCATGAAGGAGAAAGGAAACGCTGTATATGCCCCAAACTGACATCTTCAACACATCTGCCCTAATTTCTAATGCATTCTGATAGCCCAGAGACAGTTTACATGCTTACATCTTCTAAAACATTAAATATGTGGGAAAAATTATGTCAAGCAAAGAGCTGACATGGCACTGCTAGATGCCTGAAGTCTGTCTGAAGTTCTTTCATATACTTCTAGTCATTTGACAAACCTGCCTATCTGAATAACCTTTATCTAAAATATGCAGGCAAATTAAATTAAAAGCATTTTTATATTTCATCGTCTATGAAAAATATTCTTACTTTATTGACGTATTCTGTGGAACTTCAAAAGAGATAAGCCGGCCTCCAGCAGAGTTATTGGAACTGGCATTTCCACAAGCTACATCTGGGGTTATCTGAAAATGAAAATAGTTTTAAATAACACTAAACCAGAAAATCCGGCCATGAAAGATTTTTTAGAAAGTAACACATGGAGTCCAGCAGTCTTCTTTTAAAAGTCATCAGGATAAACCAAAACAGTCACCAAGATTTTGATGCTATCAACAAATATTCCGAGAATTCATATAACCATCCTTTAGGTTTCTGTTTTAATAAAAATGTCCTGCAAATAATTGTGAATGTCTAAAAGCATCTTCCTTTAAAAGAGATCATGTTTAGTAAATTAATAGGCTTCTGGTCTTTTAAAATAATAAATAAAGCTCTAACTTTTGCCACTTCCAAGAAATGTTGTGTCATTAATGTAGGTAATCTTGGAGGATTTATAAAACAAATAATGATATTTTCATTCTACTATATTGAAATATATCTTTTTCCAAGCATAAATTAAAAAACTACTGGCCCACTTGCCAATTTTTGTTATTTCCAGGTAAAAGTTAGGAACACAGTTGAAAGTGGAAGGATATATTTGCCAAATCTGTGGTGCTTAGTAGGTATTTCATAAAGCCATCTTGAAAACCATTAGCGTTACTAGTGACACTTTTATTTCAAAGAAATAACATTTTATGTGGCATAAATGAGTCTATCACCTAAATTACCAGTAATTTTAATGAAATAGTTTCCAGGTATTTTCATCAGCTTGCCTATGAAATATCGCACTCTAAAAAAAATCAGTTCAAATTATTAGGCGGTTTTTGCAATGTTATTTTTTCAGTGCTCTAGAATACTCACTGGCAACGCAAAAATGCAACCTGATGCACTTCCTGAATTAATCAAAGAAAATTGTAAATTTGCAAAATTAAGTAAAATACAAACCTATATTTCAACTTTACTATGAAATGTCTGTGAAAACATGAACAACAGAAGTCTAGAACACGATGCAAGTAGTAATTTTTAAAAGACTTAAAGCTGATTTTGACTCAGGCAAGACAAATTAACATTTTCCAAAAACATCTAGATTACTTGATTCATTGTTAAATTCTCTGGCACATAGAATATATACATGTAGTTTCTGAAAATTAAGTGAGACGCAATTCTATTGTATTTGTTCAAATATTATATCCATTACAAATTTTTCAATTTTGGAAGTCAGAATTACGGAGCTAACATCCAAAGCACAATGAATCCAAAATCATTTTGGCTAACACTCTTCCTTTCATATTTGCCAACATTTAAACTTATAATTTTACAATTTCATGCATCTATTACCCTGGAACACAAGGGGGAAAGAAATGTAATTTAAGCCTTTCATTTAGCTTACTATTCAATATTAGAAGTTTGTAAAAGAAATTGATCTCTTTGAAACTAGAATTAAAAAATGATAAAAAAAAAGTAAAGAGGACAGAGATGAACAAAGTGTCTTCACAACAAGAGCTGAGATTTAAACTTTGAAAATGAAAAAAAAAACCAAAACCCAAAACAGAAAAACTGCTTTGCATACACATCAGAATTAAGCATTACTCAGCATGAAAAGCACACATGGGCAATATTTCAACAGGAATTAGGAGACTGAAATGCAAAATTCATGATTTTGACTTTTCTGTTAAGACATCTGTAATGTTCGATGTCTTTCTCTAGGAACTCCATTTGTAATTGACCCTGATTTCATGATTCAAGGGTCAAAATAATCATTTTAACCAGTAGGACACCAAAATAAAATTTTACAACAGCTTAATTTATTTTTTTTAATATTAAAAATCCCAGTAATTGGATCAGAAAAAAAGCCAAAAATACAACTAAAGCATCACAGTAAGAAGCAGCAGCTCTCATAAGGAATAAAACCAAGTTCTAGCAGTTTTTTATTTCAGACAAATATTAGGGAGACAAAAATTACAGCTTTGACACCTGAATTAGGAAATAAATTACACTCAGTTTTTCTAAACCTATGGGAAATAGTAATAAGGATTTTAAGTGTCTCTTTCCTGTCTGAACAGAGCTCCCTGCAAAATTGAAAGATTGAAGAATGAGGGTAAAAACCACCATGGAATTAAAATAAGAAAGAACATTTAGAAGATTCAAACAATCTGCAAGTCTTTCTCCCAAAGAAAAAAAATTTTAAAAAAGTTTAAAAAATTAGAAATTAATTAAAAAAAAAAAACAAAACAACAAACCAACAAACAAACACCACAAAACCTTCCAGAACTGGTAGGAGATATTTAAAACAGAACTCACTGGAAAAATATACTTAAATAATTTTTAAAAGGTAAAACAAAGAGCATTTCTATCCTATACTCATGGAGCACCTCTCATAGAAACTGTGAGTAGTGAGGCACTTGAACAGGTTGCCCAGAGAAGCTGTGGATACCCATACTTGGAAGTCATTATGGCCAGGTTGGACCCCTATTGATTTGAGCAACCTGGTCTAGTGGAAGATGTCCCTGCCCATGGCAGGGGGGTTGGAACTAGGTGGTCTTGAGGTCCTATCCAACCCAAACCATTCTAAGATTCTAAAAAAAGCGATAGTGAAATCTCCATAAGAATAAGCTCCCTGGATCTTAACAAGACAGCAGTGACTTGACTAGATTACCTTACCAGGCCATAGCAGTAGTGCAGATGAGATTGCAAAAGAAATCAGGTGTTACCTAAGAAGAGCGCAGCAGAGTGTTCTTCCATATTACAACTTCTCTGAAAAAAACTGTGTGCATTGTACAGATACTGTCATGCCCTACACACCAAACAGAAAAATGAGATAGACACTCAATTCAACAAGTGCTGAAATACATACATAAATCTCAAGACAATATTTTTACATGAGTGCTTTTACTACTTTGATAAATTAAGTGTACTAGCCTTTAATTCAATGAGGCTAAGAAAAGTAATATAAAAACTCTAAGTCTATATTTATGCTAGGACACACAAACACAACCTCCCACTACTGAAAGTAGTTCTCTGAAGATTTTTATTGTATATGCATATGAAACGTCATAGTATGTTTCTTGGAAATTGGACTAGACATATGTAGCTCTACAAGGCCTTATCATCACGGGCAGACTAATCCTGTATAGTGAAAAAAAACGTTGTTTATGTTAATAGAAGAGTATGAAAGCTGTTTCATTTTGAGAAAAACAGGGCTATGTTCTGGGTGGTCTCCCATGAAAACTGACGCAGTCATTAAGAAAGATAATCTTTCATTACTTCTGTAGGACAGAAATTGCCATAATGAATGCATTATGAAGGATGCTCTTGCAAATACCAATTCTTCCAAATTTTCTTCTAAGTATTTACTTATTAACTTTCAATTCAATAACACAAGTTTCATAGCATGAAATTTTGCCTTTTCTGAGTATGCAACTACCTTTCCGTTAGGATAAGGCCTGCAGGATTTTTTTTCTTCTCCAGCCCTCTAAGGGTAGCAAGAGGTATCTCCTTTTTTCTAAGAAATAAAACATATTTGTCAGCTTTCCTTATGTAAGGGAAAAACACTACATGAAAGAAAAAAAAAAAAACAGGAGACTACAAGATCTTGAACATCTGTCTGCAAATAATTAAAAAGTAGGAAAATAAAAAGCAATATAACAGAGCCATGAGAGAGGGATCGATTACTATCTTCTTGTAGTCAAGGCACCAAGCAATAAATGAGGATCATTTCTGGCACAGAAATGCTATTTAGACAGAACAAAATCCAACAAGAAAAAAAAAGCAATTCCCTTGCCCTGTAGCATGGAAAAACTACCTCTGCTGAAAACTAGAGTCACACAGCTCAGCCTCCACATATTTGTTTCTACCTTCCAGTGTTTCATATGGGACAACATTTGAAAGAAAACCAGAATAGAAAGAAAATATAGGATTACTTCTAACATATCTCACCAGCGGGAGAGAAAATCAGAAGTGTTTGGAGTAGGAGTAGTGCCTCTCTGAAGAACACCAAGGGAAGACTGACAGACTGCATCCAAAAACAGTACCAAATGAAGAAAGCTTTCCAGTTATTATAGCACTGAAATGTGATCTGAGGAAGGCTGCATATCCACCCAGAGAATTCTATAGCTGACAGTCTGTTTTTCTTGGCTCATCTGAGCAAAAGACACTTTGTGGAGTCAGCAATCAACAGCCATGAGGATCCAGTGCATTCTAGCACTGGCAGTCCTCTAGATGACACTATTAAAACTGTATTTCTGTCACAGGTTAACAATGCCAATATTGCATCAAGAGGTAAATGCTTCATCAGGCCCAGTAAGTTACCTTAAAAAATGATACTTTTTCAGGCAGATACCCTGGGTAATCATATAAGCCAGATGCCTTCCTGTCTAAAGCTGGCCAACAAAGTCAATATTAACTTCCTAAAATCTAACAGTCTGTACTGATTTGGGCTGGGATAGAGTTAATTTCTGCACAGTGGCTTTCCACAGTGCTATTTTTTTGTGTTTGTGATTAAAACAATGTTAACAATGACTGTTAATAAAACACTCAGGGCGTGTTTTAGCTTTTACTGAACAGTGTATCAGTGTATCTGATACTGAACACAGCATCAAGGCTTTTTCTGCTTCTCAGACTGCCTTGCCAGCAAGTACGCCAGGGGTGCACAGGTTTGGGGAACAGAGTGAGACAGGTGACCCCAGCTGACCAAAGGGACATCCCATACCATATGATGTCATTTGCAGCAATAAAAATTGGATGAAAGTTGACCAGGGCTGCTGTTGCTCGAAGACCAACTGGGCATCAGCTTTTGTTTTGTTTGGGGTTTTGCTTTGTCGTTTTCTTTCTCTTTCTTTTTTAAATTATTAAAAGGTCTAACTCAACCCATGAGTTTTCACTTTTTTGCCCTTTCAATTCTCTGCCCCATCCCACTAAGTAGGGGAGTGAGCAAGTGGCTGTGTGGGGCTCAGCTCCCTACTCCTTGGCTAAACCTCAACACAGTCATTCAATAAATATTACTTCCTTGAACAAATAAAGGTCTTTTCTTCTTCCAGAGTGTATGGAGCTGTTCTAAATAATAAAGGTAAACACTGTGGGAACAAGCTCATTGAGCAAAAATTCCATATAGTCAAAACTTTACACACAGCGTTTCAGTTCAGGTCACTGGAGAATAAGCTAGGACATAAACTTCAACCAAAGCCCATCAAGTCAGCCATAGATACTTCTACAGCAAAACACTGAAAGGCAGTAAAGCCATCAGGGTTTGGTTTGGGTTTTGTTTGTGTGGTTTTTTTTTTTATTGTTTGGTACTTTGTTTTTTGTTTTGTTTATTTTGTTTTATTTTTGGGGGGATTTTGCTTTTGTTTTTTCTCAGACTTTCAAAGACTTCAAGACAGGATGATTCCTGAAGGAGGAGTTAAAGAATCCAGATACTTGTAAAAGACAGCAACCAAAAGTCCTGTATATACCCACCATAACAGATTCAGACAAGCAGGGCTTCAGTATCTTGACATATATCTTGCACTCACTAAACTTTCTATAGCATAATTCTGTCCCTAAAGAGGATACAAGAGTTTTGATTTTTAAGAAAGCTAACATTTATAACAATTCATTAAACGTCTTTTAGCAATGGAACATACTGAAGTAAGGTTTCTGTGAACTTCACGTAAGTTTTGTTTGAGCATATTGAGCCTTTAGAGACATTTTGCTTAGTGCTTTGAAAATAAATATGATGAAGGGTATCACCTATCCAGAGATGCTTACAAGTTTTCTATCAGAATGGCATTTGCACAGTAAGTTACATACACAAATACTGTAGAGGAGAGATTTAGTTAATTTACATATTTATGCTAGAAGAAAGATAAGATTATTCTAGCAAAATCTGTTTTCTTCAGTCTCCCTATTTGCTTGTATGATACCTTTTTTTATAAGCAAATGAAAAATAATTGTTTCCAAAACAAATATTATACACAGTTATTAGAACAGCTGTCCTAAGTCAAACCCAAAGTATATATCTTTCATTACTTTACTTAACTCCACCAGCAATCATAGGAGGGAATGCCAAGAAAATAACATAAGGGCAAGCCTACTTCCTGCAACCTCCACTCATTTTCATAACGTCTTAGGAAAATTTTTGTCATTTTGAAGGATAGCATTTCTATGTATTTAGCAACTTCAAATGGATTCTCAGCCTCCTTCTGCACCTATAGCATACTTTGGCAAAAACGTGCAAGCATTTAGCAACACACAAAGCAGTCAAAGATTCAAAGGCCTCTGTTTCAGGCCAAATTATTCCTTAAGCACATGCCACTGCTGCAGAGCACAAGCACTCTCAGAATTTTCCACCAGACCCAGCCATTCTCCTTGTAAAGGCTTACAATTTACTAAGAAAACATAAAACAAATGTTTTCCCCATTGCAAGGGAAATTACAAGTTTATTGTAGCCTTTAATCACTAGTTCCAAAAGCTTGAATCTGAGTAGTAGTGTTGCAGTATAAATAAAAGGTTAGACTAGGACTCACATGTTTAGCAGTCTAACTCCTGACTGTACAACTGGTAAATCACTTTGCTGCTCTGTACCTCAGCATCTCCATTTGTAAAATGTGAACAATACTACTGATTTTCTTTGGAAAAGAAAAAAAAAAAAAGAGAGCTATTAGGGGAAAGTATTATATAAGAGTACACTACTTCTATTCTTACAGTTAATTTTGTACACAGAAACCTTTGTTTCTTCTGTTAGTTGAGCAGGATTAATGAGATGGTTTCTTTTTCTTCTATTATTGGTTATTAGAAATCTTTTCTACACTAAGACAAAAGATCACTGAACTAGGAAAATGCGGATTGCTAGTCATATCTCTTGCAAGTGGAACAAGTTAGTTGCCTCAAGTAGGAAGAAAAGTTCTTTTTCAACAGGTGAGCACAAAGATAAATTCCAAAGATAAATTCCTTAAAGAAACTGACAGACAATATTTGTCTCTCAGCGATCTGTGTTTGTAGCCCTTAATCTGCATCTCAGGAAAAAACTCATTTGTAACAAGTGATCTCCAAGAAATGAAACCATCTAAAGACATCTCTATGTTGTCTACTGGTACAGATATTCCTGAGAACACTCAGTCAAGCAAGCGCTTGCAAGTATATCCCTAATATTTAAGAAATACAGAAAAAAAAAAAATGTCTGACTGTAACCATACATCATGCCTCTCTTTGTTTACTTTCTCAGGTGTTCATTTTTCGAGTTCCCAAAACTTCGTGGAAAAGCTTTTGTGGAAACTTCATCTTTGCAAGATACTGAGAGCGTTCATTTGGAGAGATTCTTCAAAATTTCTCACTGAGCAGACAGGTTAAAGAATATGAAGAACATCAGTTTACTTGCAGTATCAGCATTTTATAAAGTTGAACAGGCTGGCTTGGAAGATTAATAAAAAAATAATAACAGCAGCCTAATTGTTACCCCCAGATCTCAAGGAAGATCAAAACAGTAGATGTTTTGTCATATAAAACCTAGCTATTTAATTTTTTCCCTTTTAAGAGTGCAAGAAAGGATTAAGCTCTGCAAAGCTTTTAAAGCTATGAGAAAAAGTAGTATTTTCCTGCTTAATACATTTTAGTCTTGAAACCTCCACCAGAGAGGTTTTGGAATACAGACATTCAGGCAAATCAATTGTCTTTAATACAGATCAAAGACAATGTCTTGAATTAGTAACTGAAACCTTTCTTTTGGATAAGCACCTCATTGTGAATTCTAAAGAACAGAAGGTCATTATGCTACACTAGAAAGTGTGAAAAAGACCCATCACAATATATTAAAAACATATCAACACAAGTAATTTCATAATAGGGTAAGAAGTAATTTCCACATTTAAGTTAATAATGCAATTGATAACCTGTATCTATTTCTCAGGTAACAGAAGACATGCAGAAGGGTGAGTTTCAGCTACTAAAATACCCACTTGTGAATGATCTGCTTGGCCAAAATGCTTAGTGAATCTACCTAAAATGCAAACCAGGCAGAAATGTTATTTACACAATACCAGAGCACAGATTGAGAAAGACACGAGGGAAATCCGGTACAGAGAAGAGCATACCCTTAATTGATCAGGACATATGGAGCACCCATGCAGAGACAACCCTGAGCTGAAACTAAGTAACAAAAGCAGATCATTTTTTCTGCTTCAGTGCTTTCTCCAAACTCCATACTTTGTGCCCAACATATGCTCTACTGTAAAATAATAGGTACAGGAAATGGAATTCCAAGAAACAAAGCTCTGTTCTCCAGACACTGCCCACCAGAAGTCCCACTCAAATGGGAAACAGCTCTATAACTGCTCTTGCCTCAGATATAACTTGTGAATCATAACATGAAACAAATATTTTACATAGTTGTTTTTTTTTTACTTTCAAAATTTGTTTTAGATGTTTCACTAAAAACATGACCAAATTTGGACTAGCAAAGAATTATGAAAAAATATACTTTTTCCAGGATTAAACTCCTTTCGCATTATCTGGTGTGTGCAAACACCTCAGAAGAATCACACTCCTTGAAACACTGCATACACAGATACAACAGACATTTTGCCTAGTTATTCCTGAAGAAACTGAAATGGAATTATTTTACAATGCATTTTTCCTGAAGAAAAAGACATCGCAAAGATTTTAATTCTTTGCCTACTGAAATTATATTTCTTCGGCACAGTAGTTTGGTACTGAGTTGATCCAAACAAAAACAAAGACAAAAAAAATTATTTGATATTTGGAGATATGTTGTCATGCAAATGACTAGAAGAATATTATCTCATTCCAAAAAAAATACCTAATACAACATGTTGGCCAACTTTACTCTATTGCTCTTAACAAGTATCAAATTTGTTTGCATTTAATTTTACTAGCATATTAACTCAGGGCAGGTATCATATCTTCAGTCCTCTCATGTAAATATCAGTGAAGTCATGCACAATGACATCCAACAATGATAACAAAAGTTCTTTCCTGTGCATTTTTATTTAGACAGAATGTTCTCACCTCTGTTTCATCCCATTTCAGATCTACAACTTTTTGTCCGGCTTTTGGCTGCCACGTAGGTAACGTCACAGTTGCTTTTGAACGAGGAAGAACAATGTCAGGTTCCAGCGTGGATGAGACTACTCTGCTGTGTTCTGGTGATGTCAGCTCTGTCCGTTCAGAGACTGGAAGGCTGTGGATTAAGTGTTCACAGTTTGTTCCCTCATAGCCTTCACTACAAAGACAGAGGTAGCCATCACCGTTAGTGCTGCAGTTACCATGGTGACAGGGGTTGCTGGCACAAGGATCTGAAACAAACTGGGAAAAACATATGTAGGTCAGTTATTGCATATAAGGGATTTATGTCTAACCTTTACAAAGATGATAAAAAAAAGATTCTTTCCCCTCCTATATTTGTCTTCTAAACGTATTTATGAACCAAGCTCATCTTTGATGTATTTTGAAGGAATTTCAAAGGATTAGAGAAGAATATTAATCCATATTACTCACTTTTCTCAGACCATTTAATGCTAATTCACTGTTGACACATCCAAGCAAAGGGATAAACACAAAGAAGGAACACCGACACTGTTGATAATCAGTAATTTTCAGAAACAGTACTAAAAGAGTAACCTATCCAGGGAAAACAATAAGCATCTAGAAATATAATGCAGTAACAGAGATAAGGACGTGGCACAGAACACCTACAGATCATTGGGTCATGGAGCAGCTCTGTGTTGTCATCATGCAATCTTATTTGTGGACTCACTGTCCATTTTGAAACAGCTTGGCCTTTCACCCACACTTTCTTCAGTGGACATCAGTTTCAGAATCTGATTCATTCTAATGCTGAAAACTTTCTAGGAAAGTTAGGAAATTGGGGCAAAAATGTGTTTATTTTTAAAACAGCATTTGTAATAGCATATGACAAGACTGAGCTCAGTGATGTAGGAAAAATCCTGTCCTAGGTTTGCTTGCCTTTTTCCAGTTTCTGGCTTAAATTATTCTACAGCTATTTTGTACTCAGTTTCTTATGTTATCATTTATTTTCATATTAAATGTTTTTTCCCTCTTTTGTGCTGATATCTATAATGTACTTACAGACTACATCTACAAACTCCTCGCAAGTTTCTTCTCATAGACTAGATAAGTCATGCTTTCTCCTTATAGAGGATAAGCCCTCCATTCATGTGCTCATTTTTGCACCCTGAACTCCAAAGTTTAGCACTGACTTTTGTAAATGCATCTAGGACAAACTTTTGTTTGTCCTAGAAATAGCTTCCTTGATATTACTTAAGATATGTTTGCCTTAGTCAGAGCTAGATCACACTGCTGACTCACTGTTGCCATTTGACCAACTGAGACAGCCAGGCAGTTCCCTTGATTTGTCTTCACATCAAAGTGAGAACCCATAACTGGAAACAGACATTTTCTCAGTCTTTAAACACAAATTTCACCCAAGTGCTGCACTCCTAAAGGTTACTAGTTCTCCCCTGTACAATATTCCAGGCCTTCCCTTCATAAGCAATGCTTCTTATTATATTTCTCTGGAAGACAGCACAGTTTTTTATTATTAAACATTTGTTTCAATTATCATAGAATTACATAAGCACTGGCCCTACACTATAAATTTTACCTTTCCATCAGTTCAAAAGCCTGGTGTCAGTAATACCCAAATCCTATTATTACACTTTCTTATGTAAAACAGTACCATTATTGACCTCAGCCAGAACTCTTTCTTTGGCTGAATTTTTGTATACCCAAACCTCTGTAACATTTTTTGACAGAAACAGAAGAAACATTATTATGAAAGTTAACTTCGGAGACAGTTAATGCTGAATGTCTCTTCCTCCTGCAAATCAGCAGAATATGTAAGTTCTCTAAAAACAATTTCTAAGTTGATTATCCACAAAATAATACTGAAGTGACACAAAAGAAAATAAACATTTCTAGGAAGGAACAAAACCCAGTTCTGTTCTGTGGTTTGTCAATTGCATTTTAAGCTTGCTCCCACTGCAAGGCAGCCAAGATTTGGACAGAAATTCTGCTTCTAAAAGTGTTGAAGATAAAAAGTGTTGATGTGTAAACAAAGCCCAGTTCAAAAAATTTTTGCAACAGCTTTTCATGTTCTTGCTGCTTGGATTAGATCTGAGTTTCAAAGACATGCAACTATCCTATTTTGGGATAAGCTCTTTATTCACTCCTTCACAATTAATCCAAATTCATGTAACTCATTTTTGTTAATAAATCAGCATTTATTCTATTGGGAGGAAATATAATTGTTCTCCTCACACCTAAAATGTGAAGCTTATTCTTTTCAAAAATAAAGAGCGTTTTTTCCCTTTAGTGAATACAACCATTCACTTTACAAGCAAGATAATAAAAAGTGTTCTGTGGTACATGTTACTTGCTGTAAACTGTTTTGAGCTCATTTGATTGGAAAAAGATGTGTTTTGTGAAAAGCACTGCTTACTGCTCCCCATGAATCACCGCTAACCTTCCACACACAGTGGAAGTGAAAATAATTAAGGCTGTTTGATTTAGATGAAGAATAAAAAAAAAGATGAGTGTAGATGCAGAACTTCAGTGATGCACTCAGAATTTTGTTTTATGCAGTACCTCACAGGATTTTAACTTATCATTCCCTTTTCTTAGTTACTATTAATTCTAAAGCTCATTTTTCTTTCAGTAAGCCTATCAAAACAATGCAATGTCCTTTGTGCATGAAAGTTTTCTGTTGAACTACAGAAAGTTCACTTTAATTAGCAGCTAAAAAGAGACGAGGAAATAAAATTGATTAATCTCTGTTGGTTGTGATGTTTCTGTGGTTCTTCTAGTCCTCTCCGAGGTAAGACGGAATTGTTAGCAAGGGCTCTGCGAAACATCTTGACAAACACAATATTTTTATTACTAAAAAAGTCTAGATTATATTTAGGCGTAGAATTTCAATAATCTTGATTAAGAAAGTATATACAGTATCTAGGTCTCATGTTTTCATCACCATGTCTCCATTTAATAGCTGGTGTTTTCCTAATACATTCAGTGACTAAATAGGTACAGTCAGCAGTTTCAGCTGACAAAGCTGAGCTAAAAATCATAATATATTTGCATACAGTTACTATTCCAGATGCCTGGACAGTTGTAATCTTTGGAGCATTTTTCCAATAAGATCCTAAAATAGATTCATTCTAAGGTGCACTTCATATTGCAGTTAATTTTCCAAAGGTGGACTAAATTTGGTATAAACACTAGGCTTGATTAAGAATCACACTCACAAACATGGATTGTTTGCCAGGAAGTCCAAATGTTTTTAAATTTTTAGTTTAAGATAAAATATAGCAAGATGTAAATCTGCCAGACTTCTGCAAGTGGAAAGACAATCTTTCTGCTGGTACTCCTTGTGGTGACGCTAATTTGTCATATTTTATGTTCATTCAGCATCTCTTCAGAGTGGTTCTACTTGTTCAACCTGGAGACAGTCCAAATAGATTCCCCCAGAGAGCTTCAAAAAATAGAATGGCAAGCCTAGATAGAAGGCTATAGATAAGCTCTTAAACACTGTGCAAAACCTGTTGTCCACCTATGGCTCTCCTCTTAAGTGTGTTAGTACAAAACTAACTTTTGGGTCAGATTTATTGCTGTTGCCTACAGTCACAGACAGCATTATACCAGCTTTGGACTTTGTTAAAATACAGAAAAAAAAAACAGAGTAAAGCCAGTCCTCATATTAGGAATTCAGCAGATTGTTTAAATCCATTCTACATAGTGAATGTCAACCAGTTAACAAAGAGAAGCTTCCTCAAAAAATTTGAAGGCTCTGGTATTTTACATATGTAGGGTATCACTCAAAACCTCTGAAGTAGCCTTCATTAAAAGCTGACATAGTCCAAAAGTTTTGAATGGCTCCTCAGTGGCTCCCTGAAATAATTTTTCCAGTTACAGGGTAAAATGTTGTGGTTTTCAAATATAGAATCATAGAATAGTTAGGATTGGAAAGGACCTTAAGGTCATCTGTGAAGTGTCATGTGAAGTTTCTTTAGCTGATTGCTATTTAGACAACTAGTTCCTTCATGTGTTTTGGTAAAAACAGATCTTAGGAGAAATTTAAATCAATAACACTGGCTTTCCACCTACATTTCTGAAGAAATTTCCCAATACAAAAGCAGACAACTATGATCATCAGAGAGAAAGGAGCAGACACACCAGTTTCAAGTTATGAACAATACACCAAAAATTATCAATTTCTGAATACTTTAGAAATAAAATAATTAAAATCTACAGTCTAAAATATTATCAGTTTGGTTTTAATACAGTAAGTAGAAAATAAAGTTTTTTCTTATAAGCACATCTGAAATGTATTATCTTTGCACATGCATTACTTTATGACAAAGAGATAGATTTAAATCTTTTACATAGCAATGGCAATAAAGATTATCTAGAAATGTAAGAATGGTTTAACTATGTTCAAATTATTAAATTCAGCCTTGCTCAATCCCTCACACTGTGAAATTTTAAATCCGATTCAATCACACACTAAATATTAACGCAAACTAGGAAATGAATGACAGGAAAACAAGATGAATTTAAATAGAAAAAAAGCAAACAGATGTTCTATAAAGCATCCACAGAAAAAGCACTGAGATGAGTATATGGAATAAACGCATTTTCTTCTATTTTGGGAAAAGACTGTCTTGTGACGCAGTGGGACTTAAGCAACATATGAGGTCCTGGAAACCATAGCAATCAGGGCTTTCTTTTCCATCCCTCAAAACAATCTAAGCAGGACAAAACATTTTTATATTACATAAAACATTCATACGGCAGCTACACGAGTTTCAGTTCTGAGAAACTAACTACAAGCTGCAACAAAGAATTGGAATTAATCAAGGTTCAGAGGGTAATGCCAAGAACTTGTTATACCAAAACTACAATGTAAGCAACTTTTTTCTAGAAGTAAACATCTACTGTTTTCCTTTAGCAATTCCATTCAAAGCCCCCAGCCCATCAAAAATGACATCAATAAATCTAATAAAGAAGTGCAACTTTTATCAGATAATTCAGAGAATGATTGAAACACCATTAACCACAAGTATTTTGGATTGCTTCCATGCTGCTATTCTCACTGTATGAGTTTTGAATAATCAGAGTAATGAAACTGCCAGTGAATGTAATAAATGGATAGAGAGCATTTTCCTTACTTCAGTGAAGCAGCAAAAAAATGCCTAAAGAAATTGTCTGTTTAATTGAGAACAAAAGCATGGCTGCCCAAATCTGTTTGAAAAACCAGCAAAAATAACAATTCAAATTTTGAAAAGCAGGATATATTTTAAAAACCGAGCTCTGGCAAATGGCTAAGTTATCCTTGCATAATAAGTTACCACACATCTGCTTTGCTCTGCCTATCCTCAGGCACATTCTTACCTCAAGGCATACTGAAATAACTACAAAATAAATGGATATCACTTTTCCCTCAACAAAAGTTAAATATCTATTTCATACTAACCACAGATTATTGCTATGTATAAGCATGTACATGAATAATTATTGAGAATCACTTTACAGGTTTTTTTCAGCTTTTCTCATTGGTTTTGGGGTATTATTATTATTATTATTTTCCTTTATCCTGTTGGGAATAGCCATTCAGACTGTTTGCTATTTGTCTAGATATAGTGGATTTAATATCACATTTCAAGTAGACAAGTCAACTTACTGTGTTTCTCAGCAATACCCGTACTCTAGCAAAAATGCTTTTAAAAAACAAAATGAAGTCAGAATATCCATCCTGAAGACAGGTCAACTACATATCAAAGAGGATCTAAAAAGATTAGAATTGAGGTTTTTTACCAGAACATCATCTTATATTGCTCTCAGCAAGGGCTGGCAACCAACATTACAACTGTTAAATGGGACCCCAGTGTCACTCTGATTACTGCTGGTAAAGCTAGGGGATAATTTCGAAGACAAACCATTAAATTTGTTACAGTAACACAATATATCTGTTCAGATCATATCCTATTATTTCAGTATGAAAATATCACACAGAGAAAGAATTGCCAACAGTGTCTTTATTCTTAATATTGTTTTCCCTTTTTAGAAGTATTTTTTCTTGAGTAACAGTAGGGTGCACAAAATATTTTTATGATAGGACATTAAGATATGTAATGATAGGAAAATTCATAATATTTTTATTTCTAGAATGAACTTCTGCTACTTTCTAACACACACTTGTGCAAAACTGAAATGAAGTAAATAAACTCCCTTATTTTATTCTAGAAGTCATTAACTGACCTAAGAATAATCACAGGTAGCATTCTATTAAAAAGAGAAAAAAAAAAAACAAAGGCAAATGTTTCAACTCACATGCAAAGGATTTTAAAATCTTTTTAAACAAAAGATTAAGTAACTCGAATTCAAATTTTAAATTAAGCATTTGGGTCACACTCTGATCCAAGGCTAAAAATATTACTTCAAAATCTTAAAGTTCTGCCATGAATGCTCTGAGTTATGGTGAGATCATGACTCGCCTAGGGAGAGAAATACAGTTGAAATGTCTTTGATCTGAACAAAAAATCCCAAATAATCCACTACTGGGATTTTCTAAACTGACTAAAGAAATTACTTATTCTACTGAAATTAGGAATATCTTGAATTCCTAAATTTTCATCTGTTTATAAATCAACAGCACACTATAGCCTCTATTCACGTATACCGAGTATTACACAGTCTGTGTGTCTGTTCACCCTTACAAATACTGACTGCAGTGAATGAACCATTTTTGGTATTTTTCCAGAGATCTCAAAAATAATTAAGCTTCTTTCACTTCCACTGCATGAACAAGCAACCAGATAGAGGATCAAGCCTGTATAACTGCTCTAACGGGCAAAAAGACCACAGCGAAGTTCACGCATTATTATATAGCAAGCTAGTTACAAGACATAGTGGTTGTAGAAAAGTTCAACAGCAACAACAGCAGCATTTTCACATTCTTTAGCGTCAACATCAATCAACCTCAAGACACAAATTCATATAAAACAAGACTTCATTAGTTCAAGTACTCATGACATTTCTTGATTTAGAAGTCTGAGGCTTCAGATATTTTCTAGATAAGATACAGCAAAACAGACACACAGATCTTGTAACAAGGACTGAATAACTCAGTGAGTTGTGCAATAAAACTATGCAGTTGAACCATCAACACCACATGAAAACCTGAAAAACTCGATAGATGTGACAATTGGCTACTCTCATATCTGTTTGCCCACAAGAGGCTTTGAAAACAGGAAAAGATAATAAACACAACCACAAGGTATCTAGACAATATGATATACTCAGCGCACCACTGATGTCACATCTTCCAAATCAAATACCAAAAAAACCACCAGTTAAAGTTTGGGGAGTTTGGAAAGAAGTCATTATAATTTCAAGCCACAAAACATCAGAAAGGAGACTTTTCACCAGCTGAGACATTCAGGAATCAATAAAATGCTTATGCACCTGCCCAAATAGACAACCATTTACACAGGTCCTCTAGTACTTTCAAATGGTCAGCATTACAACCAACATCACTGCACTCTGTGCAGTACTACTGACACCACAGTAAACCACAGATATGTATACCCGTGATATTTTCTTATTTCTCATACTTAAACATCCTGCCATATCAACAGTTAAAATATTGGTCAGTTGGAGAAATACTGAAAGATGAAAAAAACTGTGAACACACGAATGCGTTCTCTCACTAGGTCTTCTCTGTATTGCTGTGTTGGATTAAGCTACACCCCTCAATCTCTATTTTAAAAACACTTCCCTGTATTTATTAATATATACTTAATTTTAATAATTTAGGCTCAGGATTAGAATTCCAAGACTCACCTACATTTTTCATGGGGTTATTGGGGGTTACACGTCAGGTACTTAACACACGGAGCAGAACTGACATCTAAAGAGATCCAGTGAAAAGGGATGCCAGTGTGAAGTAGTTGCCTTCATTTCTCTAGTTCTTACAGCAGACAAGGACTCACAGCCTTCCTGTGTGGATTAGGAACCTAAACAGATTTCTTGTCACAAATGATTTTTTCTTTTAAGACACAGTCAGAGACAGTATAGAAGCCTTTATCTCATAACAAAGCACCTGCCTGCACATAAAAAGCAATGTTCAAAGAGTTTCAAATCAACATCCAGTTCCTAATCCTGAAGAATATCATTTTACTGCAAGAAATAATTGGATTAAATATTTGAACAATGCTGGAAACAGAGATAAAAGCCCAAATTTTCTCTGCTTCTCCTTGCTTAAACATCATCACTCACGCGTGTTGACACTCGTTCCCGTCGTCACGCTTTCTGCCCCTGTGATTTTTGCTCTGTGAAAGCAGTTCAAACTACGCTTTATCTCACATTTTATGACAGGCTAAGAGCGAACTCAGTTACTTCATGGCAGCTAACACGCTAACTTGTTAAGGTATGATAACAGCAACATATGCCTATAACTAGAGAATGAGCCAGTCTTCAGATGCATAAAATAGGTCTTTTTATTCAGTGGTTAGAGGCAATTTTTCTTTTAACCTCATCTGAAATAGCTGGTTTGCCCAGTCAGTAGAAAAACCTATAGGGGACTATTTTTAAAATTTATCTTGTGACCCAAAAGACCTTCTAAGATTTGTCTTAAAATAAGCTGGATGATCATTTTTTCATGTCAGATACAATAATAATTGTTCAGGGTTTTATCTTTCTAGCTTCTATAAATACAATATTTCTAATATCAGGTTTTGATAATTTTCTTCTAATTTCAGCTTCTCAATCATTTTCACAACTTCTAGTTATATACACAAACTTTTAATTTCTTTAGTGCAGAGAACTGTGCCTTCATGATAGGACAATTCAAAGAGGAAACTACCTCAAAAATCTCTAGGTCTAGGGAAATAGAAATGTGGTGTTTAACCAACCTCTCTGGGACAGTGGCATGCAGTCTCAGCTGCCCTGCACCAAGTTACACGGAGTCTGTCACTACAAATAGGATAATTAATCCTCAGTATGTTTACTATTTTTTTTGTATTCTGTCACATCAAAGATAACAAGCAGAAAGTTGTTTATCGTAAGATCTTACTGATGTCTCCAGGATGCCATGCATATTCATTGCTCAACATGATGAAAGGCACATGTAGAAATAAATGGTAAGATTATTCAAGTTTCAGTAAACTAGTGCCCAGCAATAAACACATCATCTGTAATTTTAAATCTGCCCTAAAGATCACAATTGTTACCAAATGCATTACAACATTAATGAACAGTTCCTGAAATGCATTACAGGATTTGTGCCAGCTCTAGATGAAATGGTACAAATGAAGGGGCCCTGACCTTTTAGGGTATAAATGATTATAAGGGTGTTTTTGCCTAAGTTTCTTTTTCCATTGGCCTAAACACTGGCATTTACAAAATCAGATACAAAACTTTACAGCCCATTTTTCTAGCACTGTAGAAAGTAGGGCTGTGACCTAAATAAGCAATCCTATTAATTGTGCATGAGGTCAGATATCGAATGGCCTTATACCTGTCAAACTACACTGTATGCATGCTGTCATTTTGCTGTCCCATATAAACTCTAGAAATAAGAGTATTTTTTGAAGCAATACCATTCTACAGTTTCTCTCAATCTTACAAATTTCCCTTTTCATGGTTTACCCTCATGAATAAGTCTGTATCCAGAAAACTTGAAGCTTATGTCAGTGGTCATCGCCCATATTTTTTACTTCTCTAAATGCTTTATTACTGTCTTTGAATGACTTCCAACCCACTGTTTTAGCTAATAATTCCAAAACTAATTTATGTTTATTGGCCAGGTCCCTTCATGTTTTGATGCTATGAATTAGAGTTACCATTTTCTGAACTCAGCAATACTTCATGGCATCTAAAAAATTTCTGTGACAACAACTAAGCTGTAGAATTTCTGTGCTGAATGAGGAAATATTCTTTTAACCTGATTTAAATTTTCTGTTCAGTAATCTTATTATGTCCTTACTCCTTATCCTGTGATAAACTCTCTTCTTCACATCATTCATGATAATTGAGACTACAGTCACAGCTGTGTTTGGAAAAGAGGTGAACAAGAAAAGTCATAGATATTAAGAAGTTCTTATCTATGGCTTGTTATCATTCAGTAATTTTGAGGTGGAGAGAGAGTACTGGAGATGTGGGAATATCGTGGATTTATACACTGGTATAGTGACAATACCCGCTTTTTTCTCTGGTCCATTCATCACACTGATCAAAATATTAAAACAAATTCTTACAATGATCCTCATTTGTTTTGTCACTATATGGCATTTCCTATTTTTATGACACATTACTTTATTCAAGGACAAAATTGATTGCTTTTATTGGTTTAGAAACAGACCCTCAGAGGTTCTGCACATCTCCTGCACACATGTACAATACACAATGGCAGTTACCCACACAAATCAGGAGGGTAAAGATTTGCAGATCTGATCACAGTCATGCTGGGAAGCTTTGTATTGAATACAAAGGCAATAGCAGCAGAATTCTATTTCCTGCAGACAGCTTCAGCAGCCTTTCATTAGTTAAGAGTCCCATATGCATCCTTGTATATTTAATCTTTTTTTTTTTTTTTGCAAGAGTCCATTAAGTCTTAAAACATTCTTTTTTGGTGACAAACGTCAGGGCTTCTGAAAGGTACTCTCCCATACTGATTAGTGATATCATGGGTAGAAAGACACAAGAGTGATAGCACTCCAGAAGTAAGAAGTGTTTATTTATGGATATTCTTTTCCTCCAGATTATCAGGGTTTTAGAAGCTGAAGCACTTTCCTTCTTTTGAAACAGCTACAAGAATTCAAGGGAATACTTCCTGCTACTATAAAAGAATTCTAGGTTATTTCTGGGGTTAGCATATTGCCTCAGGTCACACGCATTAGTGAGGCACTTGCATAGTGTTGTTCATGGTGCTTAGCTCTGATAATAAGCATTAGTCACAATATTAAAGATGCTACTTTTCCTATTGAAACTGTACTGAAAGATGGTGACGCAGGAAACATTTGAACATGCAGCCAAACAGTCTACAAATAGCAAAACAGTATAGTACATTTTGCACAAAAGTGTATCTCTGGGGACCCATTGCACTCAACATAAAATTCCATTTGCGCATGCATCTATTTCCTTAATGCGATTAGACAGTAACTTTTGATAAAACTCAGATATTTTTAAAATTATTGAAAACTACGAAAACACATCTTGCACCAATATTTTGCCCTTGACCTTCAGCAAATATGCTTATACTAAAACAAACTTCTAAAATAATATAGGAAAAATGGGAGAATAAATATAAGAATTTCAAACCCTGCTATGGATATGCCTTGAAGGAAGTTTCTGGTGATGGACAAAAAAAATGGCTCATTAAATCCCTGCTGTGCCATATCCTACATATCTTATTCTGTCAGGTTACATGATATCTTAAGACACTACACAACTGCTATTCCCTCTGAGGATAGAAAGTGCAAGAGAAGAGGATAAGATTCTTGATGCTATGTTTGCAAAATGGTGAAACACAACCTCACTTCGTTGTGGTATAAATTCTGTCTTTATCCTCTGTTCCCTCACTGTTAGTTGGTTCAAAAATTGTTTTAATTGAGATAAGTAGTTAAAAAGATAACAAAAATATGGACAGTGAAAAGAAAAGTGATAAATATTTTTCTCCTCATTTCTCTTTTTTCCATTTTTTTCCCCTTACCTGTTTTTCTTTCCTTATTCCCAGGAAACCTTTCAGACGTACAGTGTTCCTTCAAGATTCCACTGCAAGTCAAGAATATTTTAAAACCACGATGTGATTAACCAAAAGTCCCTGCAAACCTCTTCCCATTCATATGCCTTTTGTCTTACAGAAATTATAATTATTTTTTACTTAAAGGCACAATTAAAATATTTTTCTGAGTAATAATATTTTAATTAATTTTAATTATAATATAGGAAATAAATACCAGGGGAGAAAGTCTAGAGCAAGATCAAAAGAAGCCAAGAGAAGCTGACCAGGAGAGACAAAAACATATTTTTACAATACAAGTGAAAGAAGTATTAATTAATCAAAACATCTCTTCACAGAATCAGTCGAATTTACTAATATTAAAGATAATGAACAGAGGGTTCACAATTCTTTTTTTTATCATAACAAGACATTGAGTTACAGATAAAATAGAGGGGTCATATCACTAGTGCTATAGTGTTTAAGAAATAGATTTGTACTGCAAGGAGAGAAGAATGCAAGTATTTTGCATAAGATTATACAAACATTTCAAAAAAATGAGTCAGCACTAACCACTTGCTAAACTTGGTACTGTACCTTTAACCCAAAATCTCTACCTACAGATGTGTTCTTGCAGCATTCAGCTGCAAAATACTCCTTGAATCTCAAATGTTTGCTTTAAAAACAAGCAAAGTACCACAAGCACTACTTTCCAAAATGTTAGCCCAAAGAGACAAAGAGGAAAAAGAATTCTCAAGTATTAAAAAAAAATGTTATTTATCCACATATGCCATATATGCTTTTCATTATTACTTTTACTTACAAGATAAATATGTAGGAAGAATACCAAAAAAAACACCTGTTGCAGGGCACAGAGCAGAAAAGTTTTAGAACTATTGAAAACTAGTTTGCAAGAGGAACAATCTGATAACAATATAGTCCCATTTCTCTCCTGTTCTGCGAAAATCAGTCTCTCGCCTTCCAAAAAGCTTTCTTAGAAATTGTCCAGCACTACTACTGCTTCTTATCCAAATCTTCCATAAGTTCTCTATGATTGCTAAAATACATATCATAACTACAGTTCCATCACGGGACATCTATTCCAATTACAGCCTTTAAAGACTACAGATTTTTTAGACCCTCCTGTTTTTATCATTTTTCATCCAACTGATGATCTGACATACATTGGAACAGAGCCACTAATGAGCAATGGGCATTTACTTATATTTGCATCCCTGAGTAAAGGGGTGTAAGATGCAAAATGAAACTAAGCCTCAGAATCAGAGGATAAATAAATATCCTAGAAAATACTGTTACCCTGCCTAATAGGTATTGGGGATTAATCTGCCAACAGCTCTGATATCTTCCATACAGTTATGACGGATATTCACAAACATGCTGAACTGCCTGGTTTTCTGTAGCATTTGATTTGCTAGGTCCAGTTTTGATACTGTCTCTCTGAGTCCAAATCCTTGAACACACATTCAAATGTACCCCAAACCTCTCTTGATTCTCTTATTCGAAAGACGCCACCATACAAATGTTCATACACTTGTTTCAGGAGAAACTCTCTCATATGTCCTCACTGTCAGCTTCTTTAACTCATGGTTTACTTCTGACAATGAAAGGACAATGAAGTCAATTAACACTCAGACACTGAAATTTCATACGTGCACCCACTTTACTAGGTGTAAAGAAAAGATGTGCAGTTGGTTGGAAATACAACATGTGACCAAAATCACTTTTCCATTGCGCAGGCTACACTAAGATTCTTAGGTTACAAGTCAGTCCTGAAGCTTTCTTACTATATTTAGGTTTACAAAACCCACTCTCCTCCCTAAAAATGGCTGAAGGTAAAGCATCCTTCCTTTCCAACCTTAAAGTCTGCTTTGCAAGTCTACAAAATCCATATAATTTTCTCGCCCTGCTCAAATGATCTGCTGCTTAATTACAAGCTCATCAGGAAGGATCAATATCTCTTGGATGCAACCAACTCATTATCCCAACATTCTGCATTAGACTAAGAGAAACTCCAGAATTTTATTCTTTTTTAATTGTTCAAGTTTCAAGCATCGTCTTTAAATACCTCCTGGAATTCCACAACCAAATACACATTTAAAAAGGTTAAAATAGAAATTGTGACTTTTTGAAGATGGTATGGAAATGGTGCTTAAAACCTCAAGAATGGAGAAATACAGGAGCACATGAAGTTACTTTTATTTTTATGCTCTCGTTACCAGAACGCTGACTTTCTGTGACAGCAAAACTAAAAAAGAGTAAATGAAACATTAAATTCCCACTTTAATCAGATAGACTATTTTGCTCATTACTGCTTTTGCCATATCAAAGGGAGCAAAGGAACAGATGACTAGAAAGCCTAACACAAAGCATGCAGTAAAATGTACTGCTTTGAATCAAAGTGCCAACACCTGCACAAATAATTGTAGAATCATAGAATAGTTAGGGTTGGAAAGGACCTTAAGATCATCTAGTTCCAACCCCCTTTCCACGGGCAGGGACACCTCACACTAAACGATCTCACCCAAGGCTTTGTCCAGCCTGGCCTTGAACACTGCCAGGGATGGAGCATTCACAGCTTCCCTGGACAACCCATTCCAGTGCCTCACCACCCTAACAGGAAAGAATTTCCTCCTTATATCCAATCTAAACTTCCCCTGTTTAAGTTTTAACCTGTTACCCCTTGTCTTGTCACTACAGTCCCTAATGAACAGTCCCTCCCCAGCATCCCTATAGGCCCCCTTCAGATACTGGAAGGCTGCTATGAGGTCTCCACGCAGCCTTCTCTTCTCCAGGCTGAACAGCCACAACTTCCTCAGCCTGTCTTCATACGGGAGGTGCTCCAGTCCCCTGATCATCCTCATAGCCCTTCTCTGGACTTGTTCCAACAGTTCCATGTCCTTTTTATGTTGAGGACACCAGAACTGCACACAATACTCCACGTGAGGTCTCACAAGAGCAGACTAGAGGACAGGATCACCTCCTTCGACCTGCTGGTCACGCTCCTTTTGATGCAGTCCAGGATACGGTTGGCTTTCTGGGCTGCAAGTGCACACTGCCGGCTCATGTTCATTTTCTCATCAACCAGAACAAACATATTTAAAACATGAATATGCAAAACATATTTAATTACACCCAAAGTTGTAATTTCTCCAACAGAGAGATAGGCCCTCAATGGATTCAGAAAGTAAAGAGAAGCCTGCAAACTACAAATCAGAATAATGTTAGGGAATCACTGCCCTCCTGGGATTGTAGATTAGTATTAAATTTGGAAAAAGCAAAAGACTGAAAGGTAAGAAAAAGCAGGTGGTTCTTGCACAAGCTTTGCCACATTGCTCTGCCAATATATTTCTGGCTTGATTTGTCACACTTTTGCTACTTTTCTATTAGCCTTTACTAGAACAGACTGCATATTTTATGAAGACATTCAGGAACAACTTCTTGCACACAAAAATGTCAAGGACAAAATAATTAGTAATTTCATTTTAATTTATGATCTCAAACAGGATTTGAATCTTGATAAAGCATGGACTAGTTCTCCTAAAAAGGAAAACATTTAGACTGCTTGAATTAGGGCTTCCTCACATTATGATGTTAGTCTTATGTGGAACATAATGTTATTTATGTTTAAAATGCAACAAAATCTGACTGTCAATCAACTGAACAACTAACCATGGAAACCTCCTGCACCATAGGCCAGTGGAATTACAGCAAGTAATGCTGTAGGTGTGCCTGGAACTCCTTGCTGTGGCATCTACCACATAAAAAAATAAAATAAAACCACCATGCAATATTCCACCACAAACATGTACAGAGATGTGCCAAATAAAGACTTTGAAACTAGAAGGCCTGTATTACAAGCAGATTGAAGCATGGCACTATCTCATCCTAAACTTCATTATACATTCCTTTTGTCTACACTTAGATTGCAAAGTCAGAAAAATAAAATCAAAGCAAACCAGTTTTTAGATGACAAATGATCTGGCAAAATGCCTAAAATATTTACTCTGTTTCCTTTAGAATAGCTATCCATATGTTGGTAATGATCGATATTTTCTTGTCCCATGATACAATCAGCTTGGAACTAGAAATGAACTCCAGAGCACTGAAATTAGAATTATATTCACAATTTAGTATATTTCCTACTGCAACTGTGTTGTTCTTTCATTTAATGTAGAAAATTCTGCCTGCCGATTTATTATTGCTTTTAAACACCAATACCGATTAGATTTCAAATTGCAATGACCTTGCAAAAGAAAGCACTGATCATCATACTGGGGCTGGATTCATCCTTTTTTTTTTTGTCTTTCTTTTCATTACTTTTTTTTTATTTATTAATAAAAAATACCAGATCTCTTCCACCTATTCAGCCTGCTCTGCTTATTCTAGAAATATTTCCAAAAATAGAATTATCTTTTCCACCCCAGTGGACACATTCTGTATCTTCATTACTCTTGCTATGGCCAAGCTATATTACGCCAGATTAAAAAATTCAGTACATTGACTGCTTCTTTACTAAGTTTATAACTCCCTATTCTACTCACAAAGATGACTGCAATCTTTTCTTCTTTTATTTTTTATTTGTCATAAAGACCTCTTGCCAAGTAACAATGGAGGGGAAAAGAATGTATATTACTCCATATGACATGTAATGAACTATATAATTTATCCTTTCAATGATAACAATTAGATGCACTAACTAGCTTGCCTGGATTTTCCAACTACATCAATGCACCAATTTGTATTATTTTATTTACAATCCCCATCCTATTATAAATATTTTTATATTGAAGGAATACTGAACTAAAATGTCCAGTTAAAAATTATGTAAAAAATAAGTCAAGCCCTGAGACGCTATGAGTTATTCATTAACAAAAGCAATTAAGAAGATAATTAATGATGTGACATGACAGCAGAGTTTATATTCTTTAAGGAATACTGACACCCTTCAACTGAAGCATTGCATGACACCTACATTCTTAACATACAAGCATCTGTATAACTAGATAAAATAAATTCTCTTGATTTAGCATCAAAAGTGTTTTCTCCACCACTTTTTAGTAAAGAATAACGAGTTCTGGGTGAAAACTTTGAAAAAACTTTAATTAATTACTTTAATTTATTCATACATACATACACAAGAATGTTTAAACAGCAGGTATTAGTTAGATTGCCTAGCTCTTTCTCTCAGTTTTATTACTTTTAATATGGCAGTCTAAACACTTCTGACACTGACAGACCATTAGTACATACTCAGAAATAAACAGCAGTGTTTCAGAAGCATCAATAACATGACAAGATACACCCCCTAGCAGCTAGCAGTACAGAAATGACATAATAATGCAAGCACCTCCCCCAGGGCTGTGAAAACTCCTAGTAAATTCATTTCACGTTCTTTAAATGCAGTTAACAGTCTCACAAAATTGATATGAAAAAGTCAAACACTTCATAAATCACAGAATCACAGAAATTTTCATTTAGAATGTATTGGTTTGCACACTACTTAGCTAATACTATAGATTCTCTAATCCCTGCAGTGAAAAACTTAATCAAACAGGACATCATCCACAATTTTTCTTACAATCAATATTTACCCACAGGCAATAGCCAAGCACCAGATAGTGTGCATAGGCATCATGAAATTGCATTAGGGATGGAAAGGCTAGGATTAAGCAAACTGAAAGATGATGGTTATGGGTTTTTTTCAAAAAATATAGGAGAGGAAAAAGCAAAATTTGAAAGAGAAACAGCAAAAAATATGAATTATTTGTATAAATACCAAATACTTGAATAGCCTTGAATAGAACCAAAAAGACTGCACTTTCTACCAAAGAAACTATTCCATAGATCACTTTGTTCACTGTTTATTACTGTCATCTGCCTTAAAAATTGGAAGCATTTTCAAAATTGCATCAGAAATTTCCCTGTTTGTTTCATACACATTTTTGTTATTTCTTACAGCAATGTATTTTAGTCACAGAACCACCACTCCAATTAATTTCTAGCATAATAACATAGGATATAGCAAGTTTGGGTTTTTCTTTTTTAAATTAGAGAATAGCTTATGTTTGTTCAATGGTGCAAGAGCCCCTCTGCTTTATATAACACAAAATAAAAAAATCTTCTCTTTATATACATGGCATTCAAAAAAGAACTCCTCAACCTGAGACTGTCAGAAATGGGCCACATTTCTATGATTTAGAGTGTAGGCACACTCTATAAAGGCTATCACACACAGTGGAAACCTGTTTAACTGTTTCAGAAATGCAGATTTATCTTCATGCAACAGGGGGGTGAATCACATAAATGTCAGATATACTTTCTCTACCGATCCAGGGTCAAGAGTAGTTGAGACTTGTCTTCAGGATGAGGTGGCTCTGTCTTGCAGATTGCCTTTTACTGCATCTGCTCCATTCATCGTTCCAGCACCTCTCTTCTCTTGTTGCATTCACAGTCCCTTCCCACCTTGATCTAATGGGAGAAGGTCACATTTCACTCTGGTGCTTGTTTAACTAACTAGGAATTTACTCCATTCACAGTCCTTTGATATCAATGAAATACATTTTAGTGTGTTTTGGTAATGAGGGAACAGGTCACTGTTAGGCAAAGGCTTCTGTAACTCATTCTTAAATTCATAAATTTGCACTTGGAGAGCTTCCACTGGCAGCTCACTGTACAACTGTACTTGAGTCAAAGAAAAAAACTCCCCACTTTCCTCCTCCACTGCCACCCAAAGCTAAAATCTTTGTCTTAGCAGAAACACATACTTTTCTACACACTTGATACACACAAACTCTGCAACTAAATATTGACAAATTTTGATTGTGTATAACATCATTTAGACACATTTTTACTTCATCATGTTAATTCTTGAAATGTAAAGCTTACATTCGTCATTTTTCTTTTAAGGAAAATGCAGCCTGAATTTTATGAGCATTTTCTTAGAGATAAAATGGAGCAGTAGTATATCCTACTGTTTAAGACAATTATAATCGAGGTTTTACTAATCAAACTTTGAGAATATAAAAGTTTAAGACAAGTAGTTCCCTGTTAAAATATATAGTTACTGAATTTTCACATTTTCTTTTCTGTTATCTGATTTCTTCTCTTGGGTCCTTCTGCTGACCTATATAAAATGGCGAAGTCTTATTAACAGAATTTCGCAGCACCCAGAACTGGCTGTAACTGATGAACTGAAGTCACAGCCATTGCAACAACCTGTAGTTCTAAAGCCAAGCAGGAAATCTTTACTTTAAAATAAAACAGAAATAGGTTGTCCTCACCAGGGCTTTGAAAACAGGGGTTGGTAAAAATGTGAAGTTCTCTTATACAGAAATAAGGAGGATTTAGGGGGAAAAAATCTCAAATTGATGCTTTTATCCTCCTAACCACTGCTGCCCATACAAATGTGGAAAAATCGTTAAAAGTCCATCAGTCTTTCAAAAGCATCATTCCACACAGAACTCACATGCTTACAAAGGAGGGAGGGGGGAGAAGTAACTTCTGCTCGCATTGTTTGTGAATACAGCAGGGGATACATCATACAATATATAAAAACATTATGAGTAAGTCTAGGCATGGAAAATCCACGGAATTCCTAGAATTCTAGAGAGGACATAAACAGACATCATCAAAAAAATAGCTAAGAAATTATCTTACTTCACATATCTTCTAACAAGATGTTCCATTCTAATGGCCCAACATTGATTAGCAGAACAAGGAAAGCACAACACAACGTTTTCAGTCTGAAAGCACAGAAAATTTCAGTAAGACTGAAAACTGTGAGCATTGCTTTCATCTTATTAATGGAATGAAAGGTTGGAGAATAGTTCAGTCATCCTGTCTCATTCTCTTGAAATCTGAAGTACCTTTGGGACCTGCAGTGTGCATAAACCATTTGCTTGGATGCATCTAACACATTGATGTTCAAGAGTTTATGCTACCACAACCACCCAGCCTTGCTGCCTACATTTTCCTCTCCATCCAGATAGAACTTCTGCATAAACAGTTCTGTAACAGGCCACTCTGAAAATAATTTTCCCCCATGTACAATTCAGTGAAGGAAGCTCAACTTCTAGGAAGTTCCTGGAACTTCAAGTTCTTAGGAACTTATTCCACTCTACTCATCACCTGGTCCCCATTATACAAAAAAGCTGTGGACAGGCTGGAGACTGTCCAGAGAAGGGCCACATGAGGAAAGGCTGACAGAACTGGATTTGTTCAGCCTTGAGAAAAGGCAGCTCTGGGGAGACCCATTCACTATGTTCCAGTATTTAAAGGGTGACTCCTTTCTTACAGGGAGTCACATGGAAAAGACAACGGGTAATGGGTACAGTTACTCTCAGGGATATTCCAACTACACACAAGAGGAAAATTTTTCACAATGAGATCAATCAGCCATTGGGAATAATCTCCCCAGAGAAGTGGTGGATTCCCCAGCATTCAGTTGGACAGGGCACTGGGACATACTGTCCAAGTCATGCTTTTGCCAAGAAAGGTTGGACCAGGTGATCCTTGAGGTCCCTTCCAACATGGTATTTTATGATTTTATGATTGATTCTGATGAAACCTCTCCAAACTTCTTGTTTTTAAGCATACCTGAGGCAAAGAGAAACGGATCAATACATGTCTTCCTACTCTTATTTCCAGTTTATTTGGTTTAGCCCTACCTCAGTTTAAAGAATACTTCACTTTCAATATTAATTTCTCTTCAAATCTGAATTTCTAGGCTGAGCTTTGTGTAAAAGACACTAGAAGTTGCACTTCTTTGACAGCTCTAGGGTAAGTGAAACCATGTCCCCTATATACGCTTCCTGGTACTTTTGTGTTAACATGGGAACAGTAACACAACTTTATCACAGAAACAAATATCACAGCTTTAAGAGATTTGTTCAGTCTCTTTTTGTAATTGACTTTTGCAGTTTCAAAGTCTGTGTACTCCTAGCAATTCTAGTGGACCCCCAGGGCTTTGGTTAGCTACAGCAGTGACCAATTTGTCAGAATTTCTTAGATTACGTACCATTATTTTAACTGTCTACACACACGAGACTTATGCGTGTATCCTATGAACTGACCACACCAGCAAACAAAATCCCCAGCTACATGCATCTTCATGCAGAAATCATCACAAAGCTCTCCCATGTCAAAACACATGGGTTTATCAGTAAGTAAAGTAAAATAGCAGGATTTTTGAGAGGTAGAACTCTTAGCCTTATCTATAATCTATGCTTAAGGACCACATTACAGCTTATAGAAGCATATGAAATACATGGTTCATATCTTTGCCATTTTTTCTAAATAGTATATCCAAGAAAATAACATAGGCTAAAAGAAACAAAAATTACTTGAAGGATATTTTAACATGTTCACTGTTTCAGAACAAAACATGAGTGACAGCAACACCCTCAAAATATCAAACTTCAGTCAAAACAGGCACATGACATGTATTGCTTCATAACCTTACACCATATAATACAAATGTCATCTACATGTGTGCTGTCATAAAACATTGAAAATCAAGCTTTTGTGCCTCAAAAAAATACATCAAATTAGATTAATTTTATCTATATTTTACCATGTAAAACCTGTTTCTTATAAAATTTTAATAAACTGGCCTACAAAACAAAACCTGATCAGTTCAAATTGCATGTCATGTGGAAGCAAAGGTTTCATAACACACTCTCTGATTTTTTTCTAGAAAAAAAAAAACAAGAAGAATTGTTCTAGGTATAAACAATACTTGTAACTGACAGACATAAAAATTTGGTCCAGAAAAATGGCTTTCCAAAAATTTCGTCTTAACAACGCAATATAATTTTTACTCTGTGATTAGGAAGTGATTTTTTCCTTAATAATGTTCTTCAAAGTATAAAACCCTTCAAAACATTTGGACTACAATGACTCAGTAGTTCCAGAGTAAGAAGAGAAGGCTTAAACAAGACAGTGGTATCTCTGCATCTAATTAGCAAATACCTAATAGCTATAAATATTCTTAAAGACCATACTAAAAACTACTTGGTGAGCATCCCGGATTTCAGCATTTAACCTTGGCTAATTCATTAACTTGATCCTGAAATCTGTTTGTTCCTTACTTTTGCTGCAATCACAACAAAAACACCCGTCATAACTCTACTGACTGTTTAAAAAAAACAGAAGTAAAATAAACAAATAAATAAATAGAAATCACGTGGGAAGAATCTTTCCTTGTTCCTTAGAACAAATGTATCCATACGAATGTATCCAACTAATCATAGGACAGGGTATATATGTTGTATAAATAATGTAATTAGAGCTGTAATCCTTCCATCTCTGTATATAATTCTCAGAAATACATCATTTCCTGAAGAAAGATACTTGCCAATATATTTATACACCACTGTCTCCAAGTTCATCTGCAGACATAAAAGTATAATATGTTAGTGTAATGCAAAAAGAAATTTTTCAGGACGGGGGCATGCACCACCAGTACACACACACACACACACACACACCTGTTTTTTCTTTTGGTTTTGGGTTTGGATTGGGGTTTTGTTCCAATTCAAAATGCCCTGTTTAGCAACAATCATCAAAGCCCTAATTCAGGACAAAAATTGCACACACCTTTTTTTGATACACATTCCAGTTCCACTGATTTCAGAAGTAAATACATTCATGGCTACTTTTTCTAACAAGGCCTAAACCATATTCCAACAGAAATTGTTGTATCCTTAGAAGTCATTCAAACATATTCTTGTTTTCCGGATATGAACTGCTCATTTCCATGTTGCCTTGTAATATTATACTGAACATGAGGCTGTCTTATATTATAAACATGAGCTACTTATAAATACATATACTTATCATGAGAAATTAATATTCCTAAAATTTAATGAGCAATACTGGTGTTTGTATGCAGTTCATTAGGTTCACATGTGGAAAGAGGAAAAACACAACCACTCAAAATTAAATCAGTGGTTGTAAATTCATTCTTTTACTCCTCCTCATCTTTTAACTGACAGCAGGAAACAGATGTGAGACAGCAGATGCTCTAAATTCAGTTCATTACTGTCAACCATGCACTATTTCCCAACCTTACTGACAGCATGCTGATTGATTCCTACTCTGTAAGCCATATTCCTCTAGATGCATTTGGATTTGAACAAAGATTTTCTCTGCCATATTTCAGGAATTTTATTTTTTTTTAATTTTTTCTCCCATTTTCTTGTGTTCATGGTATAGTTTGGAGATCACTTGTCTCAACATACTCTCATATAGTAATGGAACAAAAATCATTAGTAATCTTTATTGTACTGTGTCTCATCTACAAAGCAGAAAAAATATATTTCATACTGGAAGAGAGGTGTGCCAAGAGTACTGCACTTCCCAGAAAAGACATACATTAACTCGAGAACAGCTGCCAAAACAAAGGTGCTATCATGATCCAAAACCAGGAATGATTTGCACCAAAAGTGTGTGTAAGGAGTAAAGATGAGAAAAGCACTCAAGTTACAAAAGGTGGGCAATATGAAGAGTTCTACAAACTACAAAATTCAAACTACAGCTGTCCTCTTTAGCGAACAACTTGTTTTCAGTAATACATGAAAGTTTGGGCCATTTAAAAATAATTTCCCTAAATTTTTACTGAAAAATTTAGGAAAGTTTACCAAGTTAATAACATCATCTATCACATAAGGAAACTCGGGGCTGGGGGAAGAAAAAGAAAAAATGGATTCCAGGTTTTTAAGATTTACACTCCTAGGGCAGAAATAAGTGTCTTGGATTATTTTGAGGCTATGTAATTCACTTCCTTACCTCATGTCCCCATAAGAATTTACATATATCTGAATTGCTGTAACTAACCAATGTAGTAGTACCTCTCTCTACACTTTGTAAAAGCAGAGAAGAAAAATCATATGGGTATTTTAAAATAACACAGGTATTTCAACTGAAGTTTTTAATCAGATACTTTCAAAAGGTTTCATTTGAGGATACAAACTGAAGGAAAGAATAAGGAAATAATGAAAGAGGATTCCCATTTACAATGGGCTGGCTACTTTGCCCTGTATTTTACAAGTCAAAACATGGACAATAATGCCAATAAATGCATTTACATAAAAACTTTGAGGTACACAACTTTTGATGTAGTCGCACTTGAAGAAAGCAATTCAAGGGAACTACAAAATAAAAAATGACCAAACAACAAGAAATTAAACTCTCATAAAACTTAAGACAAGTGCTCATTCAAGATTTGTTTAGCGGTCTATACCAACTTGGATTAACCTTGTCAATTAAGAGCTTATTCTACCTGTAAAAAGTCCTTTTTCCCCATATGATGTCTCCAATGCTTTAAATAAAGAACTGTGCTCAGTACCATTTGTATTTCCGCAACCCATTCATTATTACAAATAAGATAGCCCTGCACCATACTCATATTACTAGCTGGAGTACTAAGTATTCAGAAAAAGAGACTGCACTCTTCCTGAAGCCCAACATTCCATGACTCTGGGTAGAGTATACATACAATGACCTGAAAAAAATCCTTCCTTGACAGTTAAAAGCAAACTTTTGTATCTTTTTCTCCCTGGATAGCAACAGGTTTTTCCCTTCACAAACTTGGATCAGTCTTCACATCATAACATAAAAAGTGGGATTGTAAGGTTAAATTGCATATAGTTGGAGCAATATACAGTAGATGAACTTTTAATAACTTTGTTATTAAATAACTTTTAATAACTGTTATTAAAATAGCTGATCTAACATATTGTACTGTACATGTAAAGTATGGACCAAAAACCTCTCCAACAAGGAAAACAAGTAGAAAATAGTGCTCATTGACAATGGAAAGCCTCCCTCTGTCATGCTTTCTTAACACACAATCACACATTCACTCTTGCATTTTAGTAGTTGTCCTGGGTTCAGCAGTAGCAGTCATTTTTTCTCCTTCTTAGTAGCTGGTGCAGTGCTGTCTTTTTGACTTTCAGCCTGGGAACAGAGCTGATAACACTGATGTTTTTAGTTGTTGCTCAGTAATGTTTACTCTGACCAAGGACTTTCTGAGTCTCATGCTCTGCCAGGGAGGAGGGGAAGCCAGGAGGAAGCAGAGACAGGACACCTGACCCAAACTAGCCAAAGAGGTATTCCATACCACAGCACATCACGCCCAGGATATAAACTGGGGGCAGTTACCTGGAAAGGCTAGATCGCTGCCCGGGTCAGGCTGGGCATCGATCACAGAGTGGTGAGCGGTTGTATTCTCTTCCCTTGTTATTTCCCTTATTATTATTATTATTATTAGTGGTACCAGCAGTGATTTGTGTTATACCTTAGTTACTGGACTGTTCTTATCTCAACCCATGGGAGTTACATTCTTTCAATTCTCCTCCCCATCACTCCCGGAGCAGGGGGCGGGAGGAATGGTGGGGGAGTGAGCGAGCAGCTGTGTGGTTCTGGATTGCCAGCCGGGCTTAAACCACGACAGTAATAAATCAGACTGTTATTCTTTTGGAAGAATGCAGATTAAACAGGCCACCTGGGACACTGCATCCTTTGATTCTTCTTTAGGATAAATTATAGATTCCAAATAAAACCTGGAACATATCAAGTACTATGTATCTGGGAACATATAGAATCATAGAATCATTAGGTTGGAAAAAAAAACCTTAAGATCGAGTCCAGCCATTTACCTAACACTGCCAAGTCCACCATCAAACCACCATCTACACATCTACACATCATCCCCCAGAGATGGTGACTCTACCCCTTACCTGGCCATCCTGTTCCAATGTTTTTCCAATGCTTGACAACCGTACCAGTGAAGACATTTTTCCTAATATCCAAACTAAATCTCCCCTGTTGCAGTTTGAGGCTGCAACAATGAGGCTGCCCATCCTACCCTATCAACGTGGGAGAAGAAAACAACACCCACCTCACTACAAACCTCTTCAGGTAGTTATAGAGAGGTAGTGTTGTAGGCCAGGTATCAGATCAGATAAGGCAATAAAGAGCAGACACGAAGGAAGTAAGAGTCACACTTAAATTAGTAAGTGGAATAAATTTAACAACCAAGTCCTATTTCACTTCAGTAAAAGAGTAAAAAGAGAAAGCACCAGCAAAGGGCTCCTGACACACCTATGTGAGGATGTCAGACAGGAATAAACATAAGCCTCAGTGTTTAGCAAGACCAAAACCAGCAACTTGAACTCTAGGAACCTGAGAAGCAAAACTACACTAACTAGAAAACAATGTTTGGACAGCAACCATGAATCATTGACACAAGATCAGCAGAATGCATGAAATTCCCATGGACTATGGTTATCGGCCATACCCAGAAGTCATGCCAGGTTAACTGAAATAGGTTTTGTTAAACTAGTACATCCTTTGTGCATGGACTCTTCAAATATTTCAATAGGTTTTCAAATAGTTATTTCCACTTAAATTGCACCTGCAAAGTTGTGCCATTCTTGGTGCACAAGAATTCTACTAAAGCCTACTAAAGAGAACTTTTGACTTCAAATTCCTATGGTTTTATTGCTGGGAGAAGACAGGGAGAGTGGAGATAGTGGAAGAGGATTATTAGTCTGGATACAGTCTAATTTTGGAAATCAGCCCAAAATATTTCATGTTCATGTCATGTTAACAAAGCTTTTAATTGTATTTTTTCTCCACTGCCATGATAAACCAGCCATGAAGCAAACACTGCGAGGTCTCCTTGTCACTCCATTTTTTTCTTTTGTGACAAACTGGAATCACACAAGAATCATTCTTTCCTTCTATATTTATAGAAGTACAGCAAAATCCTTGATCATGCCTTATTTTCTGGATGTTGCAAAACCATATATGTACTATTACATGCAGAATTACCAGCAAATTATGGTCTTGGATGATACCATAGCTACAAGTTCAGAATCTTTTTGGGGAGGTTATTGCAGTGAGCTCACATGACCCAAATTTGACAGGCTATGCAAACTCCATCCCCCTTCACAATATGAATCAGCTTGAACAGCTGCCAGCATGAGCATGAGTTTTAGAGCATATTTTATATTGTCTGACTAAAACTATCTGGGCCAAGAAGGATATACTTCACTGATAATGGTTATCTGGAAGAGAGTCTGCATCCAAAATAAATCGTTTAATAATTCAAAAGTTGTACCTGAAGGTAACTTAGGAAAAATAACATTTTGCTTTTCAGCTATTATACCTGAGAGTATCTACCATCAAAAAGCCTAAATGCAAGAGCTTTTTATGTTACCTTACATGCTTAAAGACTGCTAAAAATTTAACGAGGTGGAATCCAAAACATGTGACCCTAAATTGAGCAGCTGTTAAATAAAACATGTAGGAACATGCTCAAAGCTTTCATTTGGAATTCTATTGTGGCCATTCTATATTTGGAGCTTAAATGTCTCAAGGAGTACCTCAGGTAACCTATGAAAAATCTGCAGGGGAAAAAAAAATAGTCAGTGGCTGAGGAGGCAAAAGGAAAATAAACCTTATTTTGAAATCATATATTCCTGCAGCCTACATGAATTGCAAAAGTAACCAAGTGGTGAAAAGCATGCTTTGATACAGCCAACAGTTTACCTAAATTTATTGTTCTTATTACATCAACAGTGTTTAACTGTTAAATAGATACCCAGAATGAACAGCCAACTGACAGAAAGAGACAAAGATAGAGATGAATATAAAGGCGTAGGGGGAAAAAAACATCCAAAAGTTTTGCTACCACATTTAGTTCTTATACATAAGAACTTATGCTTCCCCTTTTTGAGGGATGAAAATTCACAAAATAACCCCTCCTTTTACTACTTTTCAACTACTATGACGTTACAAGACAACTCTAGCCAACATTAGCTAGAGGGCTTTGTTTTCCATGATTAGACCATTCAGTTAACTAGTAGATTCAGATATATGAACCCATACATGTAGGAGAAATCAGATCCTGATAGTCTGATAGAGGGAGTAACTGAAGACACGCTTTTCCTAATGGAATCTGCAAGCTCTGTGAGCAGGAACAAAACAACACTGCATTTAACAGCCCCTGGCCATGAGCTTACCAGCTTCAGAAATTTCTCATTAACTTTCCCCTCTGGTAAAACTTAGTTCTTCAGAAAATATGCAATGTTACAAGATGCTATTTTATTCAATTTAGAAAGAAATAAAATGTTCATATGCCTTCTGAAGCAATAAAAATGAAAATTAATTTGTTATGACAGCATATAACAAGATTTTGGAAAATAATATCTTCTGGAGATTTTTCATATAAATAATTCCTCTCAGCTTCCTCAGTCCTGTCCCCCACTGGTCTGCAGTATCAATACTATGTAGAACTCCTATTCAAACATTTGACATTGTTAATCACCACAATGTTGATTAGATTTTCTCAATTTAATTTTCACCAGTGCAAAATTAGTACATTATCTGTAAGCTGCTTGGTATTTTATAGGGTTTATCCATTAAACCAAATAAGTTTTTTCAGTGCCACTTGCTTGAGTTGGAATCGGGACACTATTTACAGTTCCTACCCAAAAAAAGGTTGCATAAAAGGTTACTTTAGAAGTTGTTTTAACAGGTGTGGAACTATGTGCAAAAAGCAACATAAAAATCTCTGGGTGAAAGTGGTTTTAGTTTCTTGCTGGGAGATTATGATTTATAGAATAAAAATATTTGAGAAATATCTTTCTATATGCACTTGTTTCCACACTCTATCAAGCACAGATCTTCTAGTAAACAAAGCAACTCAGAAGGTTGCCTTTTTAAATCCTTTACTAAAATTACCATCCCATAAGGTTTTCTTAGAAATATAAAGGCCCCACACCAAAGATTAAAAAAATTATACAATTTATGCTATACAGCATTTATTATGAATTCTCCAATAGACCTACACTGAAATTTTCCCATAAACCAGTGTGTCATCTACAGGATGATAGTCAAATTAAGGAACGAAAAAAATGAATCTGAATTTTCTCATTTACATCCTAACAATAAAATTATTTCTCTTTTTGCTAGTTCACACAACTTTGTCTATTCAGCTGCTGTTATATTATGCAAAGTAAACATTTGTTGGTTTTTAAGAATATGAAAAAAATGTATGAAATCTGGATAATTTCAATGGCAATGTAAAACAATGCTCACTGGTAAAAAATACCAGCGAAGAAGCAAAAATCACCCAACATGCAGCATTCATGTCAGCACAAAGTTTCTTTTTGGTAATAAACTCTCAATCAGGCATAAAAAAGTAGAGAGTTTTTTTTTCTTCTTTTCTTTAACTGCAAATAATTAAGGGTAACTACTCACAATTTACTGAACAAAGTACAAGCTAGTCATGATTGACATATATTTGGATTAATTTTCTTCATAATGCATAACGTCAGACTTCTCTATTTCTATTCAAATTACAGCCCATAACTAAGTATTCATTATCTATTGAATCTTATGTGTAGGATCATTTACTTTTTAATGAAGTACCAAATTACCAAAACAAAACTCCACAACAGAAAATGTTCCCTAGCTTACAAACATACCTTCATTAAGCTTCCACTTTTAATTAGAAATATGATATTAAAATCAGGTCTAATATAACTGGCAAGATCTCAAATCACATGTAAATACCTTGTTAAAAAGTTATTAATGGCATTTGTTACTATCTCATTAATTTCTGTGCTTGTCAAACTTGTCTATTAAAGAATATTCATATTTATGCCTACCTGTTAAAAAGAAAAAAAAAAAAGTAAGATTAATATTATTACTAAAAGTCTGAAGCAATCAGGACACTGATAGTCATCCAGAATGGGAGGTAGAGAAAGTGGGAAGATAAGGACATAGTAAAAATTGCCTTTTTGAGGCATATATTACAAAACAGAGAGTCTAATACTTCTGTGGGCAGAAAGATGAGTAAAATAATATACTTCCAGAATTACGAGAAGTACCATCATTAATACTAAACAAGGAATGTTTCTTAGCATTTTATTTGCTACATAACATAGAGCGAGACTGACAATTATTATCTAAGTGGATAAGGAAATCCACAAATAAACTGAGACCAAACAGGAATTACCACCAAACAGCATCTTAGATACGGAAAAAAACAAAATATCATTCAAGGTAGGAGATATCAGAGGTGACAACCACACTGGCACAAAAGAGACAGAATTTCCTTTAACATCTTGAAACAACAACACAACTCCTTCCTGCTCCCCTTTCTCACCCCCCAGCTTCCTATGTTTATGTCATTTCTTAATTGGTAATGTTATTTATTACTAAGAATAATTTCTCATCTGAACTGTGCGTCATCCCACTTTAGAATGCCTCATCTATGTTCAGTGAGTAAAGTTCCAAAAAGTTACTGCTCAGCCCTCCAGTCACGAGGTAAGGGAACCAAAGAGCACATAACTGCCAGATGGGCAAACAAGAACTCTCCACAGAGTTGATGTTAAAGGAGGAATAAATCATTTAAATTTAAGAAAGAGCACAGTAGTACATACACTTTTGGCTGCAGTTAAAAGTAAAGCTGTAAGTTGCCAACTAAGTAAAGGCTGAAACCCTTAATTAGACTTCAAGATAGAAGAGCACATTTCAGGACTAGAAAAACCTTAACACTAGGTTTCAAAATCAGAAAAATTGGCTTTCCTGTAACTCAGGGAGGGTGGGGGAAAGAGCTATTTGCTTTTAGAAACATAATCCTGTTCCATATAGGTGTAAACCCTTTAAAATACCTTACATATAAACCTGCTCCACAAGAAATGGAATGGAATAGGAAAGAAATTGTGTCACTGTGTATGCTGCTGACAATTCCATTTAATATTTTTTTTATCACACAAGTCATTAAGCACTGCAGCTTTCTGGTCAAAAGCAACCTTGAATTTTTACTTACAACTCTGGTGAAACTTCAAACGTTTCATATTTTTGGAAATATCTGTGCAACACATGCTTGGTTTATTACAACATCAATGAACGAGTTCATTGACATATCTGTATCCAGGCAAGACCAAGCATTCGTGAAAGAAATGCAAGCCAGAAAACTTATTTCCTGATAATGGACACTATAACCCAGAGTGACTGAAAACTGTCAACACAAGCTACCACTATTACTTGAAATTGTGCAATCCAGCAAAATATCTCACACTTATTGGCAGCAGAGAATCCAGGTAACATGGCAGTGAAGCTGGACAGCTAACCTAGCATTCTAGCCCAAAGCAGACTCTGGTGTCCATTTGCCAAAATTGTTTATCTCATTTCATATTCAAGTCTGAATATAAAGTCATAAACAGCTTTTACCCTGTCTGAAGAAAGATGCAGAGACACATGCAAGCTACTGTTGCATAATTAATGGCTTGAGTTTTAGCATCTAACTTGACTGTTATCATCCATTGCAGTAATACTATGGTAAGCAAGGTAAGCTCTTCATGTAAGCGAACTTCCCTCTCTCTTACTCCTTCCATTTCACCTTCCTTTCTCTGCTGCGAGACCACCAGATGCATCAAAGATTGAAACAAACTATCTCTGTGCAGAATTAAGCATAAGCCAAGAACTTCTGCCATTGCTGAAATCAGCAGATTGAACATTAATGGTTAAAGGTTTGAAATGTCAATCATTCACCCATTAGTAAAAGGAAATTTTTTTTTCTTTCCCTTCATCCAGCAATATCAGAATGGCCTATTGATACTGCTTTTACAAATAAATATATTTGGCAAAACACACTTCTTTCCTCCTACTCATAACAGACAAGTTAGAAAACCCCCAGGTCTAACTCCGTATTTATACACATTTTTCCATTTTAGTATAACATAAGAGGTCACATTAAATTTGCTTTGCTAGCTGTACACACCTCAAACCGCTGTAAAATACAAATAACGTGGCAGGGAGATTGCAGGAGAAAAGAAAGGGTGCAGATGGCATTGCTATGAGATGAGAATTTGTGCCTACAGATGAAAATACTTCCTAGACTGAAACCTTTTGCTAATCATTGAATTATTGCAATCAGCGAGGTATTTTTATCTCCACTGATTCTCCAGCTCCCCCGGGACAGTCGCTGTGTAGCAGCAGCAGCAGGCAGCCAAGGTTAGAGGACTTCACCCACCGTAGCTTAGCAACGAGCAGCCTTGCCTGGGCTGAAGGACGCAAGGAGCAGAGCAGGGCAGCCCAGCTGCCCTTAGAACCCACCATAGCTGTAGAATCCATAGAGTGCTCTTAATGTCCTAATCCTCTCCTGAGGACTGGAAGGGTTCATTTTCCAGCTATTACAGGTGGGATTTTTGTCATGAATCCTCTTTGCTGACAGATAACGGATTCAACCATGGAAATTACTTAGCTTTTGAAGCAACTACAGGTCCACAGCTAACCAGCCTGGTAAGTTTTACTTCAGAGAGCTTAGGCAGGACTCATGCTCCTGCCATACCACAGGAGCATCAAGGACCACAACCTAACTAAATTTTGAGTAAAGCTGATAAAGTGATAGGATACAGTATTATTAGTAGTAGTTAGTACTTAGCAGTTATCTTATGCAATACCAAGAGATCTGTGTGCAGTTTGGGAATCCCTCTTTGTAAATAATATTCCACATTATTAAGTCTTTTAATTATAGGTTCTCTATTATTAGATTTTACTATTCTAAGTGCTTCTCTGGATCTTACAACAAATCTGTACAAGCAGACTTCATGCTGATAGCATTTAATTGCTTTGCATGTGCATCAGTTAATGCATGGATGATTCAAACAATTAAGACCTAGAGGTGCTGATTAATTTCCATTCATTCAGAACCCAGGAAAATCTACTGAAATAAAGTCATGATTCTCAGCTGAACTCATGCGGTTTGAAATCATGCAGTCTGTCTTCTGAAATAAAGAAAGCATGTAAAACTTAATTTTTAACATTCCTTTGATCTGAGGTTTAAAATACACCTACAAACAAGGTTTCACATTTATACTTTTGGACTATCAATATGAAATTAATGCTTTTTAAAGCATACCCTAATACAGAAAGAACAGTTACTTTATGGATGGCTATATAAGCAGTAATTCTTCCAAATGATGGATTACAACCAATAAAGTTTATTTCATTCTTAAAAAATAAAAATCAACTAAGCATTCAATCACTCAGTTGAGACAGTGCCAATAATTTCCCAAAAGAAAACCAATGTAAGGCAAAAAAATACAGTGTCCATTATTTATTTGTCTAGTGCAGATGGATTTCTTTGGAGAAATCCTATTAGCTCTGTCATTTCTTATCATCAGATGGATCTATTTCAAACAGCAAAAGAAATACTTTGTTTTCAGAACTACATATACACACAAAATGGATAAAATAGCACACTTTTTACAGGAATAAGATGATTCTGAATTTCTAAGAGTTGAAGTATGATTCAAGATAAACTGAACAATGCTTGTCATTCAGTGTCTTTCACTGTGATGCAAGTACAGTTTTATTTAACACTGTCATTTAAATTTTAGAAGCTAGATAAACAGAAGTACTTGTAAATAATCAGCTACTCATATTCAGAATGAATCCTAATTTTTTAGATTCATTTTAAGGAGACAGAGACCTTCAATGAGTAGGGCATTCCTTAACACAAACTCACAGACTTAAAGTTACTGAAATGTGAGGGTAATTTTGCAAGATGGACACCTAAAAGTTAAAGAAAAACAACACAAAAAAAAAAGAAAACAAAATAAAAAATAGGCAAAAAGGGATTTTACTGGGGCCTTTTTTTTACTGGGCACTTTTACGGGCCTTACCAGTGGGACAAAGGACTGAACTCACACAGAAAGTGAAGTAGGAGTCCCTGTCGAAGTAGTCTAAGACACATTACCATGACAGTGACTGATGTATAAATCAAAAGACATCAATTGCAAAACTCTACAATTATGAAACCATTTTTGAAATGTGCTGACTTGCACTTTTAACTTCAAGATTCAATACGTTTTCACAAAGAAGAGGTTACATTCAGTGGCTGATAACGATTAAGAATAATTTTTTATTACTGCAGCTTATACATCAAGTTCAAAACCTTTGTTATCAAGGCAGACGCATTATACCTACACAAAGTTGTTTGTCTAATCAGTTACATCTTACATATACATATTCTGGTTCCTTAAGTCTGGACGTTTTGCTTAAATGCGGTGAGGTGTTTCTAATTTGTTGACTAATGTTAAGATACACTTTGTGAATCTACATGATAGCATTCATGGATCATTCAAATTTCTTGTTCCAAAATACTTCAACAATCCAGATGCCTGCAGCAAGTTTAATTGCAGAGGAATGGAGAATTGAGCAAAGTCTACTTTTTCCACAAACACTGTGTTTCTCATCCACCAACAGTGAAGCTCTTAGAGCAGTCATACACCAACACTGACTTCTTTTCAGAAGATGCACAGGTGACCTGTAAGGAGATTCCCCTGGAGAAGGTTCATTCTGCGTAGCAGACCATGTTACAGAAGTCAGTGACTACATGGGATCCAGGGGGACTAAAAGAAAAAGACACAAATACGGATTCTTACTTCCAAAAATGCCATTTACCCAACTCCAAAAAAAAAATTCTTTACTTCAGCCAAGTCCAGAAATAGTGTTTTGCTAACAATCAAATATTGACTTCAGTAAACAATCAGCTGGTAGAAAGCTGGATGCGCATCAAACTTTACAGTCAGCTGACTTGGCAGGCAGGGTACAACGAGCAGAAAAAGATTTCTGCATCTGTAAGCTACTTTAATTAGGAAAGAGCATTCTGTGAAATATTACAGAACACAAAATTAGAACTGGTTCATATTCATACAAAATAGAGGAATTTTATGTTGACAATTTGATGACTACATTCAGCTTTCGGTTTTAGCAGATTTTTTAGCATGGAAAATAAGCAGAATACAGATGGGGAAAATATTGGAGCTGGCTCAGCAGGGTTAATTCTGGCATGATGCTGCATTACGAGTCAGCTGCAGTGCCTCAGCACCACACTCCAGGGACCAGAGTAATTGGGTATGGAGCTGGCAGGGAGTCAGAAACATTGTTAGCTCCTGATCAGCATTAACCATTCTAAATAAAGCTCAACTCTACAGACAAATGTAGGTGATTCCACATGGTCCTTATCAGTATCCTGGAGTTTTCTTTCACGAGAAGTATGCTATTTCCTCAACAATAAAAATAATGGAAAGTGATTACTACCAGGAGAAACATTTTTACCAAAGATGTTCCATTCCAGTTTCATTCCTTCTGTACACACTTCCCTTTTCCCAGAGCACATACAAGCAAAGGAGGTTAAAAAAAATAACATGTAGAAGAAAGCAGACCCCTTGCATTGTTGCAGGTGCACAACTAAAAACCCATGATAAAATAAAAATTAAAATGTGCATTTGGTGTGTTTGTTACTACAGAGGGAAAAATGTTTCATTATAATGAGAAGACCTTTAAACATTGCTGAGTATTCCAGAAGTTTCTAGTCTACACAAGAGCATGTTTCCAGAGGCACAGAACCACTCTGCAGAAATTAAGACAAACTAGATCAACAGTTCAGTAAGCTAACGTCCTGTGACAACATAAAGTGGGAAAAACAAAAGGGAGATCCAATTAGGACCTTGACACAACTAAATACAAGACCAAAATCAACCAGGTCAATTGAACATATACTAAAAACCTTCTAGAAAAAATCTGAAATGAAAGTAAATTGGTATCAGCAGGTGAAAAACTACAGAACTTATCAGCTGTGAAGAGCACCTCTGAGTTCTAAAAGGCCACCATATTGTTAGACTGTACAAGAAAGTTTGTACTACATTTGAAATAACATTTTTGTGAAGATCTACATTTTTCTCATAAGATCAAGAGATTTGCAGGGTGAAGAGGGAATGTTTTGAGCTAGGTTGTGGGTTTTTTCCAACATCATAAAAATATATAAACTTTTAGCATTGAAGAAAATTTTTTAGAACATTTCTAGGGACAGATTATAAATCAAGGCTTTTAATACCAACTTTCTAAACCTTTAGATCAAAAAGACAATATTAACAGATCAGGCAGGAGACAAGGAAGAAAAAGAAGGGCAGGAGCATGATTTTTTCCTACATCTATCAATTATTTATGGCCAGTATTATTTTATATTAATTGACCAGTCATGCAGATATTGATCACTACTGCAGACTACTGACTCAGTACACAGTAGCTGAAAGCAATGGAAACAGTCTTTATTATGAATTGTCTGCAGAATTATGAATATGTGTGCAGAACAGACTCATTTCTTTCTTCACTCATTCATCTTGACTCACATAAAATCTTCTATCTTCACATAGAATCAGACATAGAACCCAACCTATATGCACAGTGAAAACATAGAAGACAAGGGTAGCTAGGACAAACTGTGCTTACCACATTTATACAGCGCAGAATATAACTCAAGGTTTCAGAGCAAGGCATCTGAGCAGCACTGCTGAAATCACTTAATTTCAAAATACCTGAACAATCTGGACATAACTGATTGTTAATGAGAAATAAGCTTCTTTTAGAATGTCACAGCACCACTACACACTGTCAAAACAATTAAATCCAGTTGGCTCACCATTTTTAGTGCATTTGTGTATACAGTATCATTGTAGATATCTACTTGAAATATTGCTAGGAAAAAGTTACATTTACACAGCTTCAACAACAGATTTTTCAAAATTTGTTTCAAAAACCATACAAAAACTGCACCTCAGATTTTACTTACACTACCAAGGTGTACTGAGTTATCTCAAGTATGCAAAGAGAAGAAAGTTGCTATATGGTCTAGTTGGTTAAAGCAGAGCAAGAAGCAGAATTGTGACACCAGTAAAAGATGCACAATATAGTTTTCATCTGATTTTTTCTCTAAACTATCTGCTTCTCATGTATTCTGATTCATATTCTGAAGCCAAAAATGAGTTCTTACTATTTCTATTCTTGTGAAATCCTACAGTAGATGTCTAACTATGTCTGCTTCTGTATTATAGAGCAATGCTGTTTTAAGAGAAAGTAAAATTTAGAAACCCATACAGATGACTAAAAATAATTTGGGTTGATGAATCCAATTGGACAATGGTACATAACGTAATAGGAATACAGAAACTCATAATCCTTTCATACCCCAAGAGTCAGAAAGACACCTGGAACACTATGCAGCATCATTAATGCATTTATTTGGACCTGGAATACAGGCAGGTACTGAAGAAAAAGCCAAGCCAAATGCTCTGAGATACATTACATGAATTCACCTATCCAAGACATAGAAAATTCAAACCAGCTATCATTTTGCTTATACCTAAAGAATTGTCAATAATGAAGTGAAAATTCCACATCCCCATTGAAATACAATTCAAGAAAGAAAAGAAGCCATCAGGCCTTTTCAGCATCTGAACCCTCTTTTTCTAAAAAGAAAATAAAAATTCTTTTTAGAAGTTAACTTTATTTATGCAACTCAGAGTTAAAAGGCATCAACAGAAGCTATAGAAATCACACCCCTGCCAACTATAGTGAAAAAATCAGAGGCACTGAACAGATGCCTAAGCATCAAATAAACTGGGAATTGAACAGATGTTTTTCTTATAAAGGTGGAACAAAACCAGGAAAACATAGATTGCTTTCTAATGGTCACTTGTTGTATCCATTTACTCACCTAGCTACTATTTTCAAAATTATTTCAACCCTGCAAAGGTCAAAGGCAAGGGCAGCTTAGTGGTTCAGGAGCAGCACTGCTGTAGATGTGAATGACAGACTAGGATCCCAGCCCAGTTCTTCTTTTCCAAACTAGCAAACACAGCAATGCACACATCCCCTGCCCTGAGTGTATTTTGTACATTAAATCAAAGTTTCTATAACTGCCAAATTCCAGAACACAAGCCACAAGTGCTCTGTGATAAAGCCTGAATGTACTGATTTCCTCATTCTATTATGAATATCCATGGCAAATATTTCAGTTTAGATGTTATACTAGCTTAATATTTAACCCACAGTTTAACTTCTGTCCTTTTCTCCTGATGCTGCCTATATTTCAGGCCTTAAGAAACGCAAACATACAATATCATGTTCTATACTCTTCTTCATCCCACTTATTTCAGGAGAATTTATTATTCTACTCATCCCTCAAGTCAATGACTGCAACCAAACCAGTTTCTGCACTGAAACGTCCCTACATCAGCTTTTGTTTCCTCTTGGTTTGACACGATTGTCTTCAGAAAGAAAGCAAATTCTCCTAAAGTAATGCATACAAGATCCATCAGCAACTTTCCCATGAGACTTTTCTTGTTAATACACTGGGAAGACCAAAAAAAATGAGAAAAGTGAAGGTCAGTAATGGAAAACCAGCTGGATTATGAAGGTAGCTTGAGATTTATAGGACAAAGAGTTCAGTGCAATGAAAAAGGAAGATGCTTTGGATACAGAGAAAGTATGGAAAAAGGTAACTAAATATTTTATTTAGCAATGTAAACCACAGGTTCTAGAATAAGAAATGCACAAAATCTACACCATCTCAGCTCTGCCAAAAAGATGATTTTTTGTTCATCCCACTTCCAATTGGCAGCATTTTCAGATCTTAGTTATTAGTTTCATTGATGTTTATTTCCATAAATAGGCACGTTACTACAAGATAAAACAGGAGATGAGCTTCCCTGCATCAGTTACTTTAAGACAAATACTTATGTGCACGTACTCGCACAGCTGTGGCCTACAGGAAACTCACATACACCATCTCAATCCATCTTTAGTTAGTGTAGCATTAACACTAATAGCATAAACATAACAATACAGGTAGCAAATTTGCACACAGATCTTTGAAGTCTTGGTGTCATGCATCCATATATTAAAGTTTTCCAAAATCAGCCTAACACCTTTAAAATTCCCTTGAAAAACATCAAAAGTCTCATCTGTGTTATTATAAAAAGAGAAAAATCAACTGTGCGGATCAACAACTGATGCTCTAAAGTTTTACAATTTTTCTCCAAAATTAGATTAGGTAATGGCAACTTTAACATCTAAATCAACACACACTTAGGAACTTTTTCCATTAGATACCACTGTACCACACTTCTTACAGTTGGTAGAAACTTCTGGGTGAACACAGGGGTTATCAGAAAGTGACAACTCATTGAATAAAGAGAGGTTTGCGCTGACATCTCTGATGAGGAGACCAAATCACAGATACGTCTCTGATGGAAGCTTTCTGGTGAAGCCACACTCTCGCTGTAGCACTAGTGCTCTGCTCAAAGATCTGGGAACACAGCACCTTGAAGCCCTGAGCTGCAGCCCTGCTCTCAAATCTAAAGAGGAGAATGTCAAAGCCATAAGATTGCCAAGGTAACTTGAAGTTCTCAAGAATTCTTAGCTTTACAGAACTTCCTCACTTACTGTCAAGGAGCTTGGAAGAGCTCCTACCAGCCAGCAGCTCTCATGTCTCTATAGCTGCCTGCATTAAAGGCCCAACCTCTGAGTGGTGTCTACTATCACTCCCTAGCCAAGGAGCTCAGAAAATCTGAGAATACAGAGTAGAAATGGATGTAAGCCTATTTTGAAAAAGAAAAATTACACCCTCAGAACTAGAAATCCCAAGTTGGAAGCTGCTGCAGTACTGATTGCAAAGTGAAAAGCATATACATCATGTAGAAATCAATGAAGATGCTACCTTTGCGTTTGTTCTAAGTCACTTACGCAATAAGGTTTGCTAGCACATTTGTCATTCCAGAGTATCCTTCAATTGACTATCTCATATAAACATTAAAAAAAAGGTTAAATCTCTCACTAATATGTTATAGTAACAGAAATTCCCCCATATTCTCAAACCAAATATAGTGAGGTTTTGGTCCATACCCCAGTTTGCTAAATGCTAGCAGGACTTGATGACCAGAGGGTATACCTGTAATTGATACATCTATCATGTTGTTCTTAAGCAGGCCTTTGTGAAAAGGCATATCTATGGCACAGCTATAAGAGGCATAACTGCTGTTGTGTCCTTTCTCACTCACCTGCAGAAAGAGTTAAAAATTGGTGTTGCAAAGGAAGCTGTTTAACTGGGGAGAAAGATGTTTTAGAAGCAAGTGGTACAGCTGGCTTTGCTCCTGCATTCATTCACCTTAGAGAGTTTCTTTGCTACATATCAGGAGCACCAAGAAACCCAAGCTCAAATGGTTACTCAAATGTAAGTTTATGAGTAGTTATTTATTATTTTTATAAAAAAAAAAAGAAACAACTGAGTTTACTTCACCTTGAAGAGATATCAGTTTCCCACAGCTCTTTAAGGATGTTCAACATTTTTGTTATGCTCCATTCGAGCCAGATCCCCCTGCACCCTTAGACAGATTATCAAGAATTTCTGTAACATCAACCCAATACCTTTCCATTACTTTTAAGAGGCAATAGTTAGCCAAATTTTAACATTAGAATCCTATTACAGTTATGTAAATTAAGTCAATTTGTCCTTCCTTCAATTAAACATGTTAATTTCCCAGGGGACCCAACACCATTTTTTTCAGTTGTCACACATGCCATCAACACAGTATGCTGTAGACTTAAAGAGAATTTATCAAGTATCTGGTCTTGCAGAACCTACCTCAACTCACTGAAATTCAAAGGCATTCTAGAATGAGAAAGTTACTCAGATCTGTACATACAAGAACATGACCTTTGTGCTCCATAGTGACAATACACACCAGAAAACAATTCTCCTGCAACCAGACATCAGAATTAGCACTCTCAACACAAAAAGCACTTAGCCCAGAAATAGTTCAACTTCTGCATGGCCACCTCTGCTTCCTTCTGTTCAACAATATTCAGTTATATTTGCCTGAAGATTAGATTACAATAGAATTACACGTATATAGTTAATCACAAGTTATTAATGACTGTCCAGTCTGTAAGAAAACAAAGCCATATATTTTGATTTGCCTTTAATGAGATTCATTCATTAATTTGATTTTGATAAAAGGTACTGAGCAATTTGCTCAATTTCTTCAGCAGAAGAAATCATATATGTGTTAAAAGTTTAAGAACAAAAATACAAATAAAATTCACATGATTTGCTGAATTAAAAGCAGAAATCATTAGGGCTGAAAAAGAAGCATAAGAATTGCCATATAGTTCATGTTGAGAGTTGTTGTTCTTATTAACAAATGCCCCTACCAAATACTTCAAAGGGAGATCAAAACAGCACACCAAGTCTGGAAAACTACAGAAATTGTCCATATCTTTTTTCCTTAGCCACATTGATTGATTATTAGCTGACGTCCAGAAGAATTTAGCTGTCTCATTCCTTTTGTTTGTTAGGCTTATTTTAAAGCACTGTCCTTCTTACAAGATTACCTTTTATTCAGACTTTTCTTGTTTGTCTCTCTGTAAAAGTGAATAAGTTACTTCTCCCAGGTTATTCAAATCTTTCCACATCTACTAATCATATCTGATGTCCTTTCTGTAGACTATATCTATTTCTGCCCTCACTATCTTGTAAGTAAAGTTACCTCAACTTGATTTCAGGGGATTAGGTACTACTTATTCATAGAAGGGAACAGAATTCTAAAACAGCTTCTGTTCTCTTGTGATATTATCTGCACATCTTTAAATTATTTACACTTTGAGTACTCAGGCTCAATGAGGATTATTCAACATACTACCACCAAAACGTATGGGTCCTCCTCCCAGATAATTACAGCTTGCTCAGAATATGCATGGTTAGCTGAAATTATTCCTAAAGCTCCAGCTTTATTAGGTCCAGTACAAAGGACCACATAAAGGCAACCTAGGCTGAAAATGAGGCTTGTTGTAAAGAGAAGAAATCGTATCTTGTTACTCTTTTTACAGCTACTGTTCCTGAAGATACTCAACTCAACAGTACTGTTGCTGTTCTAACTAATACATGAAGTACAACAAAGTTCCTAAAAACATTAACATTCAGTGACCTTATCTCAGTACAAAAAACCTACTTTCACAGTCAAACTGAATCGTATTCTTACCTTATTCAGGAGGACCTTGTTCACAAACACCTTTGTTTCTGAAATCTTTGAAATACTAAGCATTGATCTATTGCCTCTGCTTTCAGTGGGAAAGAACAGTATAAAACTAATCTGTAGACTGCTAGCCTGAATATTTGGCAGACAAAGAAATAGTCTAAATGATTGATTTTTTGTATTTTTTTTTAATAAAAGGCTTTTTTCCATTTGATTTAAATATATTCTGATAGGCCACCGACATATAATTCAGAATCTGGCATTTTAATACTATGCTTCCTTATAAAGTGCTTTTCACTCTACATTCTTAAAGCCTTCATACACATTTGCAAATTAACCTTTTGAACACCCAGAATTATCTGAGTTTATAGAGGAGAAATCTAAGGAAGAAGGTGGTAAGAGTTTTGCCCAGAGTGACTCAGCAAAGCAGTGAGAATCCTGAGCACGAAGCCCTGATATTCCCATTCCTAGTCACAATGTGTCACTTTCAGACTTTTCTAGAGTTTACAGCTTTTGTTTTTTTCCAGGTTTACAGCAGAACATAATACTAAATAACACACGATAATTGTTACACGCACTACAGCCTGTATAATTATAAAACAAGCCTTGGCAAACTTGAAAATTAATATAGGATGGTAATATGTATTACTAAAATCAAACAGGTTACGTATGTGGCACACAAATCAGCTTTTGAACGCAGGAGTGCTTCTTTCTAAGAGAGCACACTCGATCAGGAGAGCAAAGTAGAGTTTTCTTATCAAGAAACATCACTTTCCTCTATGCGTATCCCCATGTGCATTTCCACCATTACAAAATCATTGGAAAATTGCACCAACTGCATTGCAGTTCAAGATATTTTTCCTAATTAACAAAAAACATATAATCTGTTTTGCGCAGCTCACATTGATGATTGACAATTTTCTCTCCAGAGAACATTGATTTCAGTGTTTTTACACTATTCTCATAAAACATAAATTGACAAACACATTGAGAAACAAAGAGTTAAACAAAACAGTTTTTATTTAAAAATCAGAGACCTAATTAAAGACTCCTACAAATTATGATCTACATCAAATGCATATACTAGACTACTTTTGCCTTCAGATTTTGACCTAAATGCCATCAAGAAATTTTTAATTACATTAGCCTTACTCTTGCCAACCACCATGCTTTCAATTGACATGGATGCAGTTTAAATGTGGATGCTTTCATTTGGGAATCACCGCACCGCGATCAGACACCTCCAGGGAGGTTTCTGAGCTCAGTTCACCAAAACTTACGAATAAAATAAAAATAAAAATAAAAATAAAAATCTGTGGATATTATTGAAGACTTCCCACTAATGCAGTTGTCAAAAAACAGGTAACCTCTCAAGATACATAAAAATTGTGATTTGACACTGTACAAAACAGGCTATGTTATATTAACTAGCAACCAACAGGAATACTGTTATTAGCGCGATCTATTCAGCTCAGAAAGAATGCTGAAGAGAAGAAAAATATTCAGTATATGCACAGGGAGGGAAGACTGGAATAACTCACTTTTAAAAGGGAAAAAATACAATGGGGAAATTGAATTGAAAGACAGAAGATAATAACTAATAAAATTATGTTTTCCATGCAATTAATCTGTTGGATTAATTGGAACACAAATGTATCACAGCCAAAGAGAGTTGATATGAATAAATGAGGGACTTGATATTTAACAAGAACAGAGTGAGCTATGAGAGCAAGTACCAGAAAAAGAAAACCCGCCAACCTATGTTTAGGATCAAGTGGACACCATTTCCAGCAGACTCATATCTGCCTATTAAAATGGAATTTCTTGCATCATCTAAGATTTCTGGTCTCATGATCCCGCAATTAAGCTGAAATCTTGCTACATGCCACTTCTAAAATTATTGATCTCAAGCAATAATTTCCTTCTCAGAAAGGCAATAAGTAGAACATGCTATGGGAGCCCTCAAAAAGAGGGGAGCATTTTGATCTCTTTTAAGATGGGATAAAGTTATATAACTCCAGTATATAAAGCAATATTCTTTCTTATCTCTTTTCCCATCCATTTTCTGTTGTTTCTTCTCTTGTGTTCAAGATAAGGTATTCTCCTAGTACATTGGGAACCTACTCCAATAAAGAGGACTTCCAAAGCTACATAATATCAAGTTAGATATTTCAAAGGAAAGTAAAATAACATTGTTTTTTAAACAGGTATATTGCTACATGATTCTCTTGGATCAAAGAATGTATACTGCAATGCAAAATGACTTATGTGAAAGGTGAAGCATCTTAGTATAGCATATCTTCTACTATTATTCAGCTACTTTATAGCTGATCCATCTCTCAGCAGTCTTTAACCGCACAAAAATATATTAAAACCAACACTTGAAACTTTCGGTTATATGATGGAATTTTTCAGAACCAAATTATTTGCACTATGTAATGACCAGACTAGCATTTAAAAAGAACTATTTTGACCAGATTTAAAGGGAGTATTTCAAGACATTGAGAGAGAGAATACAAAGATTCACAAAGGTTATTGTGCAGACAATACCATGGTAATAACCACTTACATAACTGAGACAGTTTGGGCTATTACATTATTCCAGTTTTATTCTACAGAAATGTATAATACATTTGTTTAAAGCACATAGCAACTATCACAGCACAATTCTTTATCGATTGCTTTGGAAATTGCTTAATTATAGGTCTCTTGCACACATATTTTCACATGATATGCTTCAAGGCAAGGTGCTAATTTGAAAAGCTTAATTTTCTGACTGGAAATATATTTCTACCACATTTAGAGAAAACAGATGTTATAACAGCGAAAATAAATTGCATGGCAAAACTATTTTTCACGTTCATTTATTCTGTCCTGATGTTCCCCATATTCAATACCTTACATCGCCACACTGCAGAACTTCATCAGTTCCATGGCAACCATAGAGAGTTCATGAGGTACCTGAACAACACTTCACTTACAGATCAGAAGAACTCACAGAAAACAAATAATATCCGTCAGTCCTGTGTGACATACAACTGTTGCTTGAAGAAAAAGTTCAGGAATGACTATGAAACATGAGTATACTCATCTGTGACCAAAGGAGCTGTAAACTAAGTGGCTTGAAATTAACAGTAAAGATTTTTCATATAGCTAATAGTAATACTGCCATCTTTGAACTCCTTGAACACAAGTTTGTCAGCGTCCAGATACAGTCTAGACTTGATATAAAACATACATGTATAATAACAAATAATTTCAATATCCAGCAAAGGGGAGGCAGGTACAGGACAAAAGTAGTAGGAAAATGTAAAATCGGGAGGGTAAATAGAGGTGTGTATATATACAGAATCACAGAACAGAATCATACAATGGTTTCGGCTGGAAGGGAATTGAGGAAGTTCTCTGGTCCAGCCTGTGCTCAAGTCAAGGCTAATAATAGGCTGAGGTGCTTGGGGTCTTGGGCACTCAAGACTCAAATCTCCAAGGATGGAGCTACCACAACTGCTTTAAGTGCCTGTCCCAGTATTTCACCTCCCTTATTTTGAGGAATGATGGCAGATTTTTTCCTTAGATTTAATAGGAACTTCCACTACTATAACATGTATGTCACCTCTTGTCCTTTCACTGAACATGTCTGAGAAAAGTCTTGCTCCATCTTTATGACCACCCATTAGGTAGGTGAGAATGGCACTTAGCTTCTCCTTAGCCTCCTCTAAGAAAAACAAACCAAGCTCTCCCAACCTCTTCTCACACGCACTATTTGCATCAACGCAAATATTTAAATTCTGCAACTTGAAAGCACTGCAAGAGTTAGCAGAGTTAGTCAGCAGGAAATGACATGGCACATCAGAAGTCAAGCTAAACTACATTCAAATAATCCAAGAAAACTCCAAGGCATCTAACAACTATGCAATTTACTTATATCCAAGACAAAAAAGTCAACAAAATGGCCATATAACAAAACATGTGCATCACAATAACCACATAATTTAAGTATATACCCTTCATTAATGAGTGCAGAAGGGGAAAAAAAAAAAAAAAGCATTTTGAATTTGAGGGTTATTTAGAGATCTTTCAGGAGGGATGTCATAACTTAATAGAAAACAGAATCTTGCGAAAAATCAATCAGGATACAGACGTGAAGGCAATTTAGCAGTGAGATTAAAGGATGTCCTTTTACACAGCACTATCCAATGCAACCTGAAATAACCTGGCCAATGAAATTTTGTACCACTTATTCTGAAGTATTAGACCAGTAAGTCAAGAAACAATAATCGTTCTTTCTGCAGCAATTTGCTAACCCTGGATTTCTGCATTCAACATTAAACAGCACATTATCACCAATGTACTGAGAACAGAAGTAAATTCAAAGAAAAATAAAAACTTTACACAGGATAAAAATAGGAGGTGGCACAGAGAAGAAAAATAATAAAAATCACTGCAGTGTAGTCTATGAACATTCAAAGACAAGAATAAATTCACCTGGCATTCAAAAGTATGAAAAAAGGATAGAATGAAGAAAAACAGAATCACAAAGAAATGCAGGAGGGAAAATAAATAAATAAATTATCTTTTAAATTTAGTTCTTAGAATGATTTATCTTAAAGTCTCTCAGTGTAAAGCTCAGAATTAGTCCATTTCAAATTCCTGCAGAAAAAAAGTTAAATTCGCTATAATTTTGTACTGTGTCCTTTGGAATACTCGTGATTTCTTTGCCCAAATTAAAGTTCAAAATACTTCAACACATAGAAATCTGGTAAAGAGAAGCGGGGAAAAAATTCACATCCATGAAAAGAAATTGAGTTAAAGCAATGTCGCACAATGTGAAACAATCCATAACAAAATAAACATGAATTTTGCAAAAGAAAGTATAGTCAAACTCTTAAGTAATGTGAGAAACATACACATGCATAATTCATGGGAATGGCATGGGAATATTAAGAGGACCTGTAATTTCTGTTGTTAAATAAATAATGAGTTACTAGAGCAATTATAAGACCATGCAATTGGCTTAAGTCCAAGTTAAACTCACTACTTGGGGTTAGGAAAGCTGTGGACTTTTAGAAGCATCTCGTGTATGCGATGTCAATTTCTTTCTTTTCCCACACCAGCACCAGCACTATCAATTCCATCAAACCCAAATCTTCAGTAACAAAATCTGTGGGAAATGTCCAACTTTGACTGTTAGTAGTCCTTCTACATTATCAACTTCACTGTGCCCAGTTGACTTGAAGGCACATTTAGTACACTTTTTTCTTCATTCTCCGTCTCAAGACATCTGAGCAGAATGAGCAAAATTTTGCCTTCGCTACAAGTAGTAACCTGAAAGTAATTCTACATTTTTGGTGAAGTGGGGTTCCCAAACATCTCCAGTCCCATCAAAAATTACAAAAATGCAAACTTACCTCCTATGATCTTGGTACGTAAGCGTAATATTTCCTGTTCTTTTTCTCCCCCCTCTTGGCATTCCCTTCTGTGAATCCAACTGTTCAATAACAGCCCCAGAAGAAAAACGAATGCCCCCTGTCTAAATATATCTTAATGGTCCCCTGATTTAGCCCATAGATGAAAAAAATCATCATTATTTTAAAATCCTTATAGTTATTTACTGTCATTGAATTAGGAAACATGACTGAGTTTACATTTCTTTGTAGAAGTTTAAGCTGTTAGGCATCTGTTAAGCTGTTAGGCATCTGAACAAAAAAGCAGTACAAGAATTCATGCATTTGTACAATATTTATTTCCTATTACAATAAAATGAGGAAAAAAATCAACTGTGGATATATTTTGTTTTATTTTTAAAGGGGTCATATAAACACAAACAAAAAAAAAAAAACCCAACTGTCTGTTTTCTACTTAATTAAAGTTACATTTCAAAACCATATTAACTTTTTAGAGGTAACTGGCACCCATACTTCCACTGCTTACACAATCGCTCGAAGTAGCGTTCATTTGTTTCTCAGTTTTCCTTGTAAGGGTCATTGCTTACTATTTTATGAAAAAAAAAAAACACAATGTGCAACACTTTAAGCCTCCTCTTATCAGTTAATGAAAAGCATAACTGCTATGAAAATATTGCCTTTCTATTTTATTAGAAACACAATTAAATCCAGTTCACCAGGCACAACACTTCACAGGAGGTGTGCTGCCTCCTGCATTACATTTTACTAAGTCAGTAAAAGGGTCATTAATCTTTTAGTTACAGATCTCGGACTTTTAAGTCTAACAGCAACAAGCAGAAGCAAACACCCAGCACTCTCCTTCTCTCTCTCTGTTGATAGAAAGATAGTAAACGCTTAAGACAAGACCCACAATTAGCCAGAAAGAAGTCTATTTAATCCACTTTCATCTCTCTGGTTCACAGAATCTCATTAGAGTAAATACTTTTGCTTTCATTGTTAGGCTGAATCAGCTGAGACATTTCAAGGCAAGCATAGAACTGTGCATAGTGCTCCTACTTTACAAAGACTTTTACACTCACCTACACATTAAGTCTTCAGTGAATGCATTATCCCTTTCATCTATTCAACAGTACAGTTCAGATACTATGCAACCAAGGAAAATTTAAGAAAGGAAAAAAAAAAACAAACAGACTGAATTTACTTGAATTCATTTGCTTCTGTGTCAAATCCACCTAAAACAGAGAGCACTGGTGAGAAATGGTAGCCAATCCATAGAGCCTTTTGTACACTGCTGTCACAGAAAGTAACCCGTGATATACATATATACAGAAAACAAACCTCTTTGTCCCTGTGCCTGCTTTCCCTTATCTGAAGATATGGAAGATTAAGTTTGTGTGAATTTCTGAACGTGACAACAAGGATGTCCATCCTTAATACTAGAGACAAGAACAAAAATATCTTCACTTGACAAAAACTAAATTTGATTGCATTATTACATCAAATCCCTGTACTACCAAGCATGTTAGAAAGATTCTGCCTACTGCCTCTCCATATTTAAATCCTTATCCCTCCTCTGAACATTTTGACCTTCCAGAATTCAAAACCAATCCAAGAAGCATCCGAAACATGCGAGAAAGTGCTTCTAGCCTATGCAAATGACAACTGGAGATGCGATTTAACAATTCGTATTCAGTGCAATACACTATCCACTTCCAAAGAGCATACTTTTCACCTTAAAATAAGCCAGTACTAAGCAAATTGCCAGGACCGGACAGCGGGGACTGACAACAGCGCTGAGATTAACCTGGAAGGCGCTGGCCGAGCTCAGCCCCATCCTCATTCACCTCTAACCGAGCCTTACAAGCCGCCTGTCCGGTCCTTGCCCGGGGCTCTTCGCTCGGCCCCGAACGCGCTGCTCGCAGCACCGGCACCCTCTTTACGCGTCCACCTGCACGAAGAGCCGCCGGCGCCCGGAAACCCCGGGAGAGGACAGGGCTGCCCGCGGCGGCCGTTAACGGCACCGGCGGCTACCGCGCCAGGAGCCGGCGAGAGGGAGCGGCCGCGGGCGGGGAGGGGACAGCGGCCCCAGGGGAACGGGCACCGGCCGCCGCTCCCCGCAAACAGGTACCGCAACGGGTCAGTGCGGAGCGGAGCGGGGCAGGGACGCCCGCAGAAGTGTTAGGGGCGAGGCGGACCGAGAACGGGAGGGAGCCAGCCGGAGCCCGAGCGGGGACACCCAAGGGCAGGGACGAACACAAGGACGCAGGGAGGGAGGAAGGGAGGTGCCTTGGCGGGGGGCACGCAGGGCGCTCTGGGCGCGGCCCTTACCTGGCAGGAGGTGCCGGTGAACCCCGCGGGGCAGGCGCAGCTGTAGGCGGCCGGAGGCTGGGGCAGGAGCAGCTGGAGGCGGCGGGTCGCGGCGGGGCTCCCGGCCGGCACCGGCGAGCAGGTGCCGTTGTTGCGGCAGGGCTGGCTGAGGCAGGGGTCCCGGTCGGGGGGCGCGGCGGTGGCTGGCCCGGGAAGGCAGGCACGGCGCTGGGCCAGAGCGAGCAGCAGCAGCAGCAGGAGCGGAGCGGCTCGGGGCATGGCGGCGGGGCGTGCTGGTGCGGGTGCCGCTCCGCTGCGGGCACCAGCGGGGAAGGAAGAGAGAGAAGGAGAGGATGGAGGCAGCGGCTACCCGGCTGCTCCCTACCCCCGTTCCCCGGGCAACGGGCGGGCGGGGACTGGGCGGGGACGAGCCGGCAGCCGCGCCGTCGTGTACCCAGCAGGGGGCAGCCGCGCGTCAGCCCGCAGCGCGTCCGGGCTCCGGCCCCGGCAGGCGGCGGTGAGCGGCCCTGCCTCGGGCGCGGTACGGGAGCGCACAGCCCGGCCTTATTTCGTCCCTGCAGCCCAGGCGGAGCTCGGCTCGGGCCGGAATGGCCTGCGCCAGCGCCCCATGTGCCGTGGGCGGGGGAACGGCGACCGGGCTGCGCCAGGCTGCTGGGGCCCGGGTACCGGCCCTGCGCGCCCAGCCCGCTGGTTTACCACGGGATCAGCGCGCTAATAAACCGCCCGACAGGCATTGCTGCTCTGCCACTGCCTCCAGTTGGCTTGGCGGCTGTAAACGTTAGCGCATCCGGGACCGAGCCCTGTCCCGGGACCGGCAAACCCCTGGAAGGGAAACTCCGTGTTCAGGACCATTCACTGTTTGCTTCTCATTTACTGTTTCATAAGTGTAACCTGCGGACAGTTACTTTGAAGCTCCTTTAAAACCCAAGCAGGGGGAGGCGGAAAGCATAAAATGAATCCTGTCATTTCCCATACTGCAGAAAAGCTGTGGCTTTCATTCATTCTACAGCTGAATTTTAAAAGTCGATTTGTATTTTGCTAAGCGTTCGGATTTTTTTGCTGCCTCTGGTTAGAAGCAAGATACATGGTCTGTAAATCAGGTAACAGATAGGAGAAAGGTAATCCACAGTCTGGCCTTCTCTTCATTTGCTTCTGCAAAAATGAAGTATTTAAATCTCTCGTAACTAACGACTTCTCATATATCTGCCATACAAAACGAGGGCATTGCTGGCAGCAGCATGCTACAGCTTTCATAAACCCCCACACTTCGCATAGAGCTTAAACCCATATCCCGTGTAGAAACGACAGGTGATGCTAATTGAACTGAAAGTTCATCAGGGGTTCCAGCAGCCTGACTGTGGTACTCTGTTCCCACATGTGGCTGACATGAACCACCCCTTCTCTGCTGCTGTCCTGCCAGACCCCTTGTCCCTCTGGTTCCTCCCTTCATCCCTCCCGATGCCGCCCCGGCTCGCACCACCACGCCCCTGGAACGACTCCGTCGTTCAACGGGATCCAACTGTCTTCCCCCTATTCCCGACACTGGTGGGTTCCAATGATGACTACAGCCTGTAGGCACTGTGGTAATACAAATATATGTTGAATTGTTTGCTTATTTTACAACTCTCTTCTGCTTAAGGTTGCTTTTTTTAACCGATCCTTGCTCACCAGAGCCCATCACATGCTGTAACCAAACAAACCTGCTGCACCCACCAGACCAGTTCTTCTTTTCGGTACTGATCATTATCAAATGGTGTATCTCAGTGGAACAAGGGAACATGGAAAACATCCTTACAATTTGAAACTACAGTACTACTCACTGTTCTTCAAGACTTTTTTTCCCCCAGCCAATAACTATTCTTACTAATTTGCTCAGCCCGTGCCTAAAAATGTCATGGAAACCAATGCCAAAGGCGTTGCCTCTGTCAAGTTATAATAACCATTATATTCCACTCACAAAATTTGTGGCCTTGCTCTACAAGAAAATAATCTGATTTGACACGGTCTGTTCTTGATAAGTTCACAGAGGCTGCAACTTGTCTCCTTGTTATCTTCCAAGTGCTCTGAAATAACTTGTATATATATCCCAGGGTGCTGTGGCAATTGCTGTCAAAGCAGCTAGGCTGTAATCCTGTCCCCCTCAATAGAAATGTTTGTCCTTTTCCAATCTCCTAGGGCTTCACCCTTCCACACAGGCTGCCAAAGATAGTCATTAATAACTAGCTTCAGCCAGTTCTCTAAACATCTTTTAGAACAAATCATCAAAACCAGCCAATTTGAAAGTTGTTCTACTCCCTAACCTGACCAAGCTCTCCTTTTGCTCAAGCTCTTCTCCTGGCTGATGCTAACCATGCTGACCAGCTGAGTGACCTTCATGAGAAACAGGATGCCTGAAGAGGCTGTATTGACCCTATTTTTTAATCATTCTTGGTACCCCAAAAGTGTTCAATAATTCTGGTGAAAGTCTGGTCTGTATCTGAGCCTTTTAGTAGTAAGACAATATAGGTAAGGATTCGTAAAGATGTTTTCAAGGCTGAGAGTTAGATAATGAATTCTGTTGATGCAATAGCATGGCATTTGCAGAAGAGAACAACTTTAAAAATAAGCTAGTAAACCAACAGGGCAGTATATAACATGGTGTTCTGAGTCAGACGGGACATAACTGTATGAGTGTCCTTAGCATTTTACAGAATATATAAGCAATGTTTGCAGTACAATTGCCATTTCTATAAGGAAATATTAAACCATACAACAGAAAATATTATGCTTACTTAGCTAGCTAGTGATTTTCCAAAATGTTGTATCTTTTTATGCACAATAATGTTCCAGTAAGCATAGTTTAAATAATTTTATAGTCGGCTTTCCATAAACAAGCTACTAATCTTAGTATTCAGTAAGGATTTGAGCTGCCTGCCTCAGTTACACTTGCTAGAATTTGAATTGTATTATCAGTCTGATAGCTTATTAGTGTGGCTTAGATAAGCTACATTACAGCTTAACTCTTTATTTTGATGGAAAAGTACTCATCCTCTAGTGGCTTGGAGATTTTTATTTTTTTTTATCTGTTCTGATTAAATATTTAGGGAGGAACAAAAATCTCTGCGATTTCCTGAGAGGAATTTGTACACTTTAATGTCTCCCAAAACAACAACAATGATCTTTTTTGATTAATTATTGTAAAACCACGATTAGTTACATTTTTCTTTACTATAGGAGTTAATTTAGATGAGACGGTTACTGTGCTGAGACTTTTCTGAGCAGTGATTCTTTTCTGTTTCATGCTTCGGGTCAATGCTATCATGCCTTTATTATAGTGTTTGCAGAGTGCAGAACTGACGTTTCCCTCTTCTCTCCCTCAGCTTGTGCCTGCTTTAAAGTACCTCAGGAATTTCACTGTCTACCAAAAGGACTGGGGTATTAATTTTGTCTGAGAAACTTCAGAAGGGTTTCAGTCATGCAACTGGAGTCAAATTTCCAATATTGCTCATGGTGTTCCTAATCTCATATCCAATACCTGCCAAAATTAAAGCTACAGCCATTTGAAAGTCATTGCTGCAATCACTGAAACTATTACTGTTGAACATTAAAATGCATTTATTCAAAAGGTTTTCTACAAGTATTTATCTTTCTTTTTCCAAGCTGCAGCAAGCTCTATTAATATAAGTGCCTGAATGATCCACATCTGAGTTTATCAAAATATTGAAGTACACATTTAAACATGTAATTAGCCCACAGAATTCAGTTAGAATACTCACCTCAAAATAAGGATGTTCAGGTGCTTCATATTGGAACTTTTTGCCTGACGTTTGTGGGTTTGTGAGGGAAGGTTTTGGCCACAGGAAGTTAGTTTAAGACTCTAGACAAAGTTTTAAAACTTATAGTTCACTGCTATAGGTGGATGAGAGGGAAATGTTGCTTTATCTTCATACGCACCTGAATAATTGGTATTTTATTTTTGTCTTGATACAGACTGGCAAACACCCTGCTCCCTGACAATGTGCAGGGATTTGTCTGCTTTCCTCCCTAGCTCTTGCATTTCTATTAACTTTATTTTTCTCCACTTTATTAAGCTGTTTGAAGACTGCATATTTTCTTCCTTTTGTTCACTAACTTTGACATAGGAAATTGGTGGCAATCATGCTGATTTGTTTACTGCTGCCAACAGTGAAAGGATATGTTGTTAGTTAATGTCTGCTGTTCAGGGGATCAGCAGTACAAGTAGAGGTGCTGATACAGCTAGCATCAAGAGAGAGCTGCCAGCCCAGGTACATACTTCATTGTGCAAATTATAAAATCTTGAGAATCATAGATCATGTTTTAAGACAACATCCATAGAGAAGTTAAACTCTTACATCAGGGAGCACAAAACCAGCTTGCTGTGAAAATTATGATGCCTGTTTCATCAGTGGCAGACAGACAATGCCGGAGTAGCAGTATTTCCCACACCTCCACCTGTTTGTTTGGCTCACAGGAACTTCCATCATATTTTTAGAACAATAAAATCAGTCCGTACTTCTACACAGAATAGATACTAAACAAACAAAATGACTGCCAGATATTTGAGAAAGATCTTTCTCTGAGAGCTGCCTGAAAATTTGTCTCAATAGCTACTGCACCCATCAGTAAAGAGCTGTACACATAATTTGAAAAGAGACGCTTCTGCAGCAAAGATGCACTTTCAATACTTTAATAATGTTTTCTATCACTATGCTGTGTGACACTACAGCAAATATTACTGTACTTCATGAAATGAGAAGTTAATCTTACTGAAAGATTGATCAGAACCCACCATTACACAAATAAGACTATACTGGGTAAAATCCTGCGTATTTATATCAAGTAAGAATCAGCTTCTAAGGAGCTTGTTTGAAAAGTCTCTCAGAAAATACCACTACAAAACAAATGTTGCAACTGACACAGCTGTAGCTTGAGGTATTTAAATCCTGTTTTGTAGGTACAAAAAAATAATTCAGAAATAATAGGTTTTGCCATTTGCAGTCTTCTGCTCTATTCTTAAGACATAACCTAGGTTTTCAAACAACAACCTGATTATCAAATAATAATTACAGTATTTTCTTTTACATTAATACTTTCTAATTCAGTAGAAATAAAAAAAAATAATGTAGAATGTGTCATTCATGCAGACAGTAATTTTTAGTCAAAGAAACAGAGCAAGTATAAAGCACAGAATCTTCAATAATGTCAGAATTGTCTTTAAACTTTGTCTTAGAATTTACATAGCTATTTTGGTAATTCAAATGATGTGCTTAATACGACAGCTATCAGAACAACTATGTGACAATGAGAACTTGGAGGAAGTACTATATCTGAAGAAGAGCTATTTTTGTATCCAGTAAGTAAATGACTTCATATTTCTATGAATTTCAAGGTGCAAGTGGCAGAGGACATGATGTCTAGATTTTGGTTGGCTGGAAAACCTTACACATTAGAAGCTGTACAGAGGAGAAGGATAAATAAAATTCTGTAATTCTGTAAAAATATCAATAGACATTATATTTAGAAAGAAAATAAAACAAACAAAAACTAAGTGAGAAGGTAACCCAGCCAGAGGTTGTAAGACTTTGTGTTTCTTTTTGTTACTCTTCCTGAACAGTAAACAAAAAGGTGAGGCTTTTGCTTGGTTTGTGATCAAACAAGGCTGGCACCTGGGATTCTCAAGGCAGCAGCCAGCAGTAAAAATATCCTAAGCAGAGAACCGCATTTATTGTTTTAATTTAAACACAGAATTTCACAGCAAATACAAAACCAATTTTGTTTAGTTTCTGTTGTTGTGCTTTGTCTGTTTTTTCCCCTCATGCCGTTATTCTTTAAAACCTTCTTTTTCAGCTTTTTTCTCTTCAAGCTTTTCAATTTATTGTTGCTCAGTGATATCACCCTCCCTAGATTTAAAATTTATAGATAAATGCATCCTTTTTTATATCTGTGTTCTCTTACACCTCTTTTATAAGTAACAAATTATGGCTTATATGAAGACTGCAAGCAATGAATGCTCTAGGCATATTTTCCTCAAAAATTTAAATCATGATTTGAATTAGTCTAGTTTTATCAGTCACCCACTGGATCTACTTTTACAGTTTTCTCACAGATTAAGAAGCTACATGCTAGCAGTCATTTACATAGCATTTTTACTTCTGTAGGTGATTCTACACAAAGATCAAGCCATTTGTGAGCATGCTTTTAGATGAACTGAACATCTTTTGGTCAACTATTTATTAAGACTAAGGTGCTATAGCTCACATGGACATTTCATGGCAATAGAAGTTGAACAATCACCATTTCTCCTTGTATAACCACTGCAAATACACATTCTTCATGCAGTTATCTCCCGTTAACAACTATTGGCTTCCAAGGAAACAGGCAATATGTTTAGCTTACTGTGGGCCTGTAAATACTTCATAAGGAATAGGCTAGAAATTACACGGGCTTTTCCTTATACCATAAAAGTCTTCAGAAATAACTGCCAAATGGCACATGTGTACAAGTTACAATAAACAAATAAATACAATACCTGATGTGAAATATATTCTTAATGCATAAATTATTAATATAAAGATTCTTAATTGCTTTCAGTAATCCTAGCAGGATAGATACTGTCTGGTAGGTGTTCACTAGGTCAGTGGCAGTATTATGTCAACATGGGTGTATCACTTAAATCCTGAATGTCTTTTGGAACTTAAGAACATGAAATATAGGCACCCTTAATCTGTGCCTTAGTACTAGAATTATTCAGTCTTCAAGATGATCAGAAAGAAAGTTATTTAGGCTGCATCGTACCTCAGCTCAAAAAAATCTGAGGAAGTGACTCGAATATGCCAACCCAGCTTTGTCAGGCTGATCCTATATAACACAGTAGTGAGTGGAATTTCTCCTTTTAGTTCTGGGTGAATTACTATTTTGTTCCTGAAACTACTACAAAATTATAGAAACTTACAATACTAAAAGCATTAAAGAGTTTACTATCATCTTTATGACTACACCCAGATGCAGTGTGTCACCAGTAGTGACAACTATTTGTGCTATCCCACAGTCTAGGATAAAAACATAGCAAAATCAAATTGCTTATTTTTTCTTAACTTCTTCTTGCTTAGCTCTGTAAGTGGCTACAAAGGTCATGTTCTTGCATGGTTTAACAAGTCAAAATAGGACACACAGGATCACTTATTTGTATTCCAGATTCAGCTTTGCCTCTTTTTTCCTTTTTTTCTTTTTTTTTTGGATTTAAAGTGCCTATGTGTCTGTTACCTTCAAGGAAAGAAAACGTGCTTGCAGGGTTCTCCAGAGTAGAGGGGCCTTAGCGCACAGGGATTTTGTTCAAGTAATGAGAAACCAAGGTCATAAAGAGTTGGCATGCTACCTCAAAAGATAGATATCTAGTTTTCTCAACATCCAGCACACACTCTTTTAGTGTGTGCTACAGTCTTACACTTACACTCTTAGTGCTTACAGACCTTTATCAGGCAGGTAGGTATTTTCACATTGAGTGGTACCTCTGCAAAATAAGCTCTTGGGACAATGGGATGGCTGAGTTTGCAGAAGACAGTGTCGAGGTGTTAATCACTGTAATGCAAAGTGTTCTGCGCCTTTCACCAGAGATGATCAATTCTGGGGAAATAAAATAAATAAATAAATAGAAAGTGTAAGCATGAAAAAACAACAAACAAAAACAGAGGAACAAAGTTACTGATACTAGCAAGTTTACTAAGGATTTTTAAATGAAGATGCATAAACTGTGAATTTGAAAATCAAAGTGCTATCTTTAATGCATATAGAGCAAGGGATAAATCTCATGGTGTCCAGTTTTCCATTGTCACATGAATTTTCTTCCACACTCCATAGCGAAAAAAAAAAGATACAAAGTGCTTATTACAAAAAAAGCTTGTGGCAGAAATAATCTGTGTCATCTATATGATAGCTTCAGCTACATGCATAGGTGTCATTGCTCAGTCTCCCTGGCAAATGACACATTGCTTAGAAAAGCAGCAACACAGCATGCATCCATGCTGTGTACCATCTAGCAGCAACTGAAAAATATCTAATCCCTGTTGCTCTGAAGGGGAAAGTCATACACTTAAACAAAGCTCCATGAAATGAAAAAAAAAAAAAGGTAAGCTCTGTCGAAGGGTGCTTAACTTGAATTTGCCAATAAATCTCATAAATAGCATTAGGCAAGTAAAAAGACTACATTGCACCAAGAGTGATTTTACTGAATGAAAGGTGTGGATTTGCCCTTTCAAAAGCTGTTTTGCTGATATTGTGTAACACAAAGCAAATATAGTCAAGATTCCTTAACACCTCTTAAAGCTATATGAAGTGTAAAAGACATTGTTACATAGAATTATATATTATTCTGATCTTCACATCAATTCAGGTGTGAACAGATGCATTTTCATCATTAAGAATCAAATAGGTAGGGTCCCTAGAAGAAATAACAGAAGGAGCCATAATACCTTTGATAAAAACATTTATATTAACCATTGTCTAGAACTGCCTAATTTCATTTGAAAATTATTATAAAGCTAAAAGTATTGCTATTAGATTATTTCTTTTAGGTAACAATCAAACTAAAGTTCAATAATTAGATTTTTTTTTCTCTCACAAAAGATTAGAAAGCAAATCCTTAGCAGCTAGTAATTTTTTGCTTCTATTTCCAAACTGAGTAACAGTTCTGAGATACTCTACTTGCAAGCACGTTCTGTTTGATGCTGTACATAGAAAGGACAAAAAAAGCTTCCCACTGCAGAAAACTTACATGAAATCACAAGAGGGGGCAAAGCCAGGCATTACAGAAAGACAACGCAGCATGAAGGACACAATGAGACAACACCAACCATCACAACAAGCCATAAGCATAAATAGCAATTGTCACTTAGCATGATTGTGGCAAAGAACCTGAGAATACATACATGTGCAAGATGAAGAACAAGAGAGAGAACAAAGGCTCTTTCTTTGAGCATTGAAAGACAAGGACTTTATATTTAATGTGGTGTAAAGGACTTGTTAACAGAAAGCTCCAGCATATTCAGATCCAGTACGGATGCAAGAATTCATTTTTGAGGCCAAACTGACAGGAAGGATGGCTGTATTAAAAATTAAATAAATAAAAGTAAAGCTCTTGGAAGGATGATTAAAGATATTAAATATGTGGATATCAGTAGTGTTACGTCAATACTATCAACTGTCAAGACTGGATTTTTCGTCAGAAATAGTCAGCCCCAGCATAGAAGGATAAAACCTTTAAATCATTAGTATGAAGGTAGCAGGAGAACATGTCCAAGATTACTGAAGCAGAAAAAACAAGAAGCCAAGAACTGGGACGGTAATTGTAACATACAATGTACGCAGCAACAAGAACCACAGAAGATACAAATAATGTATCTTATGTTTATCTATAGAAAGTTGGTACTGTACAGTCTCCCCCTATTTTATTTCTAATGCCACTTCCAGATTCAAGTTGAAGGATTTGTTGTAAAGCTGTCACTCTGCCCACATAATGCAACTTCTCTTGTACATTACTGTAACTTTACTTTTGAAAGAGGTAGATATATCTAACAGATCAATACTGCTGGAGAAGAGGCAGATAGCTATTGAATTAGTGTCAACTTTGTCAGGTTGGAACACGTATGTTCCTCCTGTAGCATGCTGTCTTTCTAGCTTTAACTCCCATTGTTGTTTTTTCACTGTCATTTCCTCCTGTAGCATGCTGTCTTTCTAGCTTTAACTCCCATTGTTGTTTTTTCACTGTCATTCTAAAGACAAACACTTTTCTATGAAACAGCATTAACAAAGAATGCTTGGTGAATCCAAAAATACCTCTAACCAAACAATTGATACACAAAATGAGATCCTTTTTGATCTCAACTAATTGGTAGCATCTTCCTACACCTTTTTCTGTTCACATTGCTATGGATATGCAGGATTTATGTCAACTTAAAATCAGGCATTCCACAGCTGTCAAAAACAATAACAAATTTTCCTGTACAATAGTCTCAAAAACAGGCATCTGATACCAAGCAGCATCTTATTCTCTCTTCCTTTGCCCATACATACCGTGTATACTTACACACATACTGTGTGCAGTTCTGATGTCTTCAACATAAAAAGGACATGGAGCTGTTGGAACAAGTCCAGAGGAGGGCCACGAGGATGATCAGGGGACTGGAGCACCTCCCATATGAAGACAGGCTGAGGAAGTTGGGGCTGTTCAGCCTGGAGAAGAGAAGGCTGCGTGGAGACCTCATAGCAGCCTTCCAGTATCTGAAGGGGGCCTATAGGGATGCTGGGGAGGTACTGTTCATTAGGGACTGTAGTGACAGGACAAGGGGTAATGGGTTAAAACTTAAACAGGGGAAGTTTATTGAATATAAGGAAGAAGTTCTTTACTGTGAGGGTGGTGAGGCACTGGAACAGGCTGCCCAGCAAAGCAGTAAATGCTCCATCCTTCATGGTGCTCAAGGCCAGGGTGGACAGAGCCTTGGTCGACATGGTCTAGTGGGAGGCATCCCTGCCCATGGCAAGGGGTTTGGAACCAGATGATCTTAAGGTCCTTTCTAACCCAAACCATTCTATGATTTCATGGGATTAAGGGTAAATTAATCTGTTTGTAAACTGCACAGGGAGCTTTTTGTAGACCACGTATTTTGTAGGTACGTATCAGTGAATATTTGCACGAACAGAATAAGGCAGAATTATGTAACATGATCATAAATACCTTGAGCACTTGAACTTTTCCCTGAAGCACTTCACATTCCTAATTCTACCTAATCTTTCAATTTTCAGGCAGTTTTCAGGATGTTATTTTTGGTTAATACTTGTGAGAGCTGCTCTTTCTAGAAAATCCTGTACATGGAATTACATTTCTCCATAATTCCTGTCAAATCATGTTAACTACTTACTCTGGAAAAAAATGGAAACAACCAGCTACCTGCTGTATAGAAGTGAACACAGAGATGTAGCAGCTCCTGAATGCAGGGAAATACTACTTCTCTCAATATTAAAACCAGAAATAGGATGCCAGAAAAACTTTCTAAAGTTGAAACCCTCTTAAGAGAAGCAGAAGTAATGAAGGCCTGTAATTTTCAGTCAGTTGAAGCAGAGTTCTCTAAAGTGGAGATTACTCACAATCTGCAGCTGCAACAAAGACTCTGGTAATTTCCATTCATTTTGTAGGATAATTTAGAAAACCTTTCTCTCTGCATATAAATTTCTCCAACTGAATTTAAATTAATAGGACTGATATAGCACAAACCAGTGCAAAGCTATTCAAGATGCATACTAACTTTTTTTGATTCCAAGTCATCTCTAAGTGCCTGCATGCAGTTTTGATTTTAAATTCTAAAGAGAGCTGATTTTAGAATTGGAACATATTTTAGTACAACAAACAGATTTATACAGTTAGGCCTTGAAAAACCCAGAGAGATTGCACCACCTTTCCTCTGGGGAGATGAAGCAAATGGCATTAATCCCTTCCCTCGATCTCCCAGCTCTGCTCCTGGTAATGCACCATGGGATGCTGTTGCCATCTATTGCTGCCATGCCATACTGCTGACATGTGTTCAGACCTTTCCTGCAGAGCTGCTCTCAAAGTCAGTTTCTCCCTTTACCTCCAATTTCTGGTCTAGCAGAAGTAGCTGATACTGCTGGCGGTAAGAAGAAAAATACCAATCTTAGACTGTTATTAAATGTGAAAAAAATTTGCTTTTTAGTAACCATTTTAATGAAACTTTTCCCTCCCTTTTTGAATAGCATTTACACTTTTAGTGGCCCAGAACAAGGCTTGCACCTTTGCTTACCAAAGAAGTACCAAAACTGTGGGAAACCTTTCTTGAATGATTAGTAACATCAATACTTCCACAGTAAATTAAGCATACCGGGCTACAAGGTAAAGGCATAAAGATTAAATACTGCCATTTGTTTGGGAAGCCTTGCACAGATTATGGGAAACAGTGGCCTCAGGGGAAAAAAAGAAAATATCCAGTGAGAAATTTTCATTGTTTGGCCAATGTCTCCACAACTTCAATAGGTGAAAATAATAACCTGTGAAAAAAGGTTGGAAGAAAAGGCTGGGAGATAAAGTGCCAGCTCCTAGACTAGCAAATTTTCTGGATCACTTCTTCAATCACCTGCCAGCCAGAGGCCTTTGCATACACAAAGTCTTAAGGACAGAACTGTACACCTCAGATAGTAGCAAAAGGGAGAATAAAGCCACATATGTGATATTTGCCCTAAATATTCTATTTCCCATCAAGTAGTTCTGGGGCTTCTAAACCAGGCAGAATTTCACTGAATTCTGTTTTAAGTCTGATGACCCATTTCACTAACTCACTACAAAGCATCAGCGGAGGTTGCTTTCTTCCCTGAAAGTACAGGATCTACTTTACCAAAGATCTATGAAATACACCCCAATTCTACAGAAATGATTACACTAAATATTCTCCCTCTCAATATTTAACCTCATCCACCATATGAAGCAGACAAGAGACCACAGGAACAGAAGGAAATCAAGGAATGGGAGGAAAGGTACAGCAATGAAGCAGGAATCAACAATGCCTAGCTCGAGTTAAATGCCACAAAAACAGTTGAATACAATTAGCTATTTGCCACAACTGCTGCTGCTGTTCTGTTGTAGTTTTTCCTCCTGAGGCAAAGGTCTAAAAAACTCCTTGGTCTTCTTTTCCTGCAGGATCCCACCATCCAGGGTAGTTAAAAGAAGGTAGTAGCTATGAGTACTCTATAGACAGTTCATGAAATTTCATCTTTTCTGTCTACCTTTCAGTTGTATACTTAAGGAAATAATGCAGGAAATAGCTATTGAGATATAATAACATTATTTTTAAGTATCTCCACATCACCCACCTGCCTTGGCTTTCAGTATGTAAGAATATATTGTTTAAGCTTACCCTTACAAAAATAACACTCCTTCCACCCCTTTCTGCTCCCATTTTCCCCCAAGCTTATCTACATCTTTCATGAATGGGGTCCTAGCAACAGCCACAGCCTAAGAGTAAAGTGAGACTGGGGGGGGGGGGGGGGGGGGGGTAAACAGGACAGAGACAGACAAGACAAACTAAAAAAAAACAAAACCCAACCAAAAACCTTACAACATGCTTGTTGCTTTACCCCAACATGCTGCTTATGGACTGAACTGGGCAGTTTCCTTCTTGACTACAGAAGTCACAGGAGTCAGGAATTCCAGCCTCGGGGGGGCGGAGGGGGGGGGAGTGCAGTGCACTTTCACCTCTATTACTCCTTTTAGGGTTGTTTGGGGGTTTTGGGTTTGTTCATGTAGTTTTATTTTCCTGTTTGATTCAAGTTTCCAGATGTTGCTGCCAAACCAAACCTAGAGCTATCAGGAATTTTTATTGAGTGCCTTGAAGATACTGGATCTATCTTCACTGTTTCCCCTCCACTTAGTTCTCCCGTCAAGATTTCATGATTCCCGATATACACAGCAAAGGAAAGAGGCTCACGTCCTGCTCCCCCTGGACCCCCAAAGCAACTCGATGACTGATCAATGCAAGCACATTTCAGTACCAGGAAACAAGATCATAGTATTCATATCTTCTACCCCAGTCCACTGAAGCAGTTTTTCCTTGAGCCATTCACTGTTAGGCTATGACGGAATTTGTTTCCTATCCACTGTACAAACCTGCATTAACGTTCTGTTAAAATACATGTGACAGTGCAGTTTATGCTGGTGCCCTGGGGTGGGATGACTCCTACTCCTGGGGCTATCAACTATAGTCACCTGAGAAAGCTATTAAAAACACTATGCAGTAGGAGAGACAGAGCAAGTCAAGAGCACACAGCTGTGAAATTCCTGCAATATCACAGGAAGAGATCACATGGCAGAGGTTTTGCAGTTCAAGCTATCAAGAGACTAGGAACATAAAGTACAAGAAAAACAGGACAAGTCCTGAAAAGGCACAACTACAAGGAAGATTTTGCCCCCCTTCCAAGCATTTTTTTATAATCCATCTTAGCCAAGTTTTTTATTTCTCTCCATTCTGCCAACAGTTTTAGCTATAGAGAAGTATTTTTGGCTAGGGGGAGGCAGGTTCACACTAAAAACAAGGCATTATCCCTAAAGTCAGGTAGACTAACATCTTGTTAAAGTCCTCTACAGAGGTACAGGTTTATCTGACAATGGGAACTTTAATACCAGTGTATTTGAAGACAGGTTGATGAAACAGGTGGGACAGGGCCCAGAAACTCTACAGATGACAGTCCCACCTCCAGCAGTCGCCAAAAAAGAGGGCACTAGTGATACAGGCCTTTGGAATTTCATCAGTCACTGCCCTTAAGCACCCATCTTCTTAGCAGAGGATTGCTCAGTAAGGGAAACAAGATAGACAAAAATACCACCACCAAGCCATAAGGTTGAAGGGAAAGGACAAAGAATCTCAGCAATTCAATCATGCAAATAGCCTGCATATGAAAACTGAAATAGCCAGTTAGAAGCATGCCAATGGGCATGGGGATTTCACACAGAATTTATTCTTGTACATCTTCCTACAGAAGAAGCATTACAAATTACTAATTTATGTCAGATGCGATACTAAAGTGTTCCTGATACAGGAGATTCCTTTATAAAACAAAAACCTAAAAAAATCACTACACAAATTCAGTAGCAGCTCTCAGTGCTTGGATGGCACTTCTTTCCAGAGTTTCCTGCTGCTCTTGTTAATTTAGAAGGACATAAAACCAAAATAGTAACTGATAGCTGGTGTTCTCTAAAACCAGGTGAACTTACCATGTTAAAATAAGCCTCTGCTTTCAAAAATAGGACTTCCTGTACCTTCGTCTACTTTATAGGGTATAATAAAAGTAGTTCAGTGCTAAGACAACTATACATTCTTCTAAAGGCTACAGTCTTGAACAGACTTTTGCACACACCCATGATGGGTTTTAATAAGATTTTCCCTTAATCCAAAGTTACTGAAAAGGAGGAATACCCAAGGTCTTACCCCACCCCTCCACTTGTTCTCAACTACTCTTAGATACCACATTTCTGGTTTTAGTGAAGTACTGCAGTCATGCGAACTGTGACTCTTCAATTTATTCTTACTATTACCTTTTAAGACAGACTGCTCTTCTAATACATTAAAAGCTTGGTAGGAAAAAAAACAAAGTGCCACCTAAAAGGGTTTCATTCACTTTTCAGGCCAACTACATCCTTAGTCTGTGCTTAATATGACAGCCAGCACAGCAAAAATTGTCACCACACCACAAACTGCTTTTTCTTTCCTTTTTAAACAGGCAACCAGCAACTTATTTTCCCACTGGATCAGTTACACAATGTCTCTATACCAAATTTGAAAGCTCCTCAAAATTTCAAAGTCGATCAAAGCCAGATTCTAGAGGGAGACAACATGGGTAAAAAGAAATATCAATACACATGATATTTTAATACAAAATATTAGCTTTTTTCTTTTCTTTTTTACACAAGTCAGGTTTTCTTTAAAATATAGAACCTTAAAAAAATGAACAAATTGCTATCCACACACTATAAACACTTTTTTGTGCTCAGTTCGATCAAGTTATCAGAACAATTTAAACACCAGTCCATAGTTTAAACACTGCCTTGAAGTTTTATGAAAACTATGCCGCACTGTGCACTACCATTATTATATGTACAGTGTGAAGCGCCTTCTTTCAGTTTTAATACGGTAGTAGAAACTGTTCAGTTATCAGGTTCTTTGTGCAAGGATTTCACATTCTACTCATGCTCACGACAGGTTTGCATTACATTTCAGTGGCACTGGTACAAGCAACCACATGTAATTCTGTGAATGTTCTCTGGAAGAATGTCCGTTACATATTCTGGAAGTTCAAGTTCTTCAGCTAGATAAAAGAAAACTTGTTAGTTTAGGGGAAATACTAGCCTGATCTGCCAGAGTTTAACAATTTCTAAGCACTGACATGAATTTTGATTTCTCAAAGTTGAATAAAAGTAATTAACTATCATATTTTCATAGAGATTAACTAGACAGACGGTACATCTCAGGAATATTTGTAATAGCCTGTTTTTTGAGCCCATAGAAAGGAAAAAATTTCCCTCTGAGTTGGAGGTCTTAAAAGGTCTTGTTTTAGTAGTAAATCATCCACAAGTTGCAGGCTGTTAGCCAAGTAGATTTAGGATGATTTACTTGCATTACAGTAATTTACACAATTGAACTTTATGCATACAGTACAAAACTATGAACAAAAAGGTGAAGCAAACTTTTTTATTTATATTCAGGTAAAAACATTAACCTGATGAAGTAAATTATTGCAGATTTGAGAAATCAGCACATAAAACAATTGGACAGAGAACTGCTTACAGGTGCTTTATCTGTGTCAAAAGACAAAGGCTGAACTGTTTGTTCCAAGCTAGCGGGGGGGAGGGGGGTGTGAAGAAAAACAAACAAAAAAAAAAAAACAAGAAAAAAACACCCTACAAAAGTAACCAGGAACTTGGATCAAGAACAAGAAAACTGTTTACTCGAAGAGGGAATGAAACAACTAATCTGTCTTTTAAAAAACTTTCCATCAATTCGAAATGCTCTGGCCCTTACCACAATACACACTGGCCAGCCCAAGCTGTTGGACTTCAACTACACAAAAGAAATAATTCTTCCTAGCCTCTAGTAAGAGGCTTCTGATGCGTGAATCACTGTGTAAACAGCTCTAGAGTGTCAACTCGTAAAGACTGTTGCCATTATATCCTACCACTACAGTAAAACTATGCTATAAGAAAGGTTCTACCTAGTTACAAAGGCTGAATTATATTGACAATATATATTTGATTTCAGTAAAATTTAAATTATCTTAATCAGAGAAAGAGGCATGGAGCAGTTGAATGCCCATGCTAACCAAAACATAACAATTGTTGAATGTTGCACACAAAAAGAACCAAGTGAATTGCACATCAGACAATACATGAGGATGGGCAAAATTAGAGGCAGGTGAGGATACACAGAACTAGTCTACTAAACTAGATTCATCAAATACATGGTGTATTTAATTTCTGTACTTATGTACAAAAGTTGTCTTTGGAGAAAAAAAACTTCAGACTTAGCTAGATGGATACACACAGCCCAGTATTAAACTGCACAGCGACATTTATTGTTCCAGCCTGGAAAAACATCCCTTTTTAAATTTCACACAGCAAAGCAAGTTAAAAACTTCACTCATCAAATAAATGATAATTTAAACAAGAACTTGCTAAAGAAACCTTGTCACAACAACTTTTAGGGCCGGATCACTTTAAGTCCATAGGGGCCTTTAATGAATATCAACCAAGTGTCTTTGCTTATAATCTGCAAGCCGTTTTTCTACAACAAGAAGGCGTAACACGTTTCCTTGACTCAGGTGATATATTTAGAAAAGAATCATGAGTTTTTCTTTTGCTGTAACAGGCAGACATTGTATTTTTATTGTGATCAGGAAAGATGGAATGACTGCTGCCCTTCTCTTGCAGCTATCAAGAGTTTTTCACGCATTATCTCAATAGTTGAATAGTCCGGCAATTTGAGATAGTTCACACAAGTCATTACTGAGGGTAAGAAATCATCTGGATTCTCTGTAGACTCAAATGTCTTGCGTACAATTGTCAATGGAGGATTCAAACTTCGAAAGCCTGTCAATGAGAAAAGACATTCAGAATAAGGTTGCTCCTCTTGAAATCACACAGAAACACTGTACACATCTACCAGTGACAGAAGCATGCATCTCATAACTGACAGCTCCATTTTTCAAGTTCAGAATATGGCTTTATAAGGCCATGTAGAAAGGTAAAAAAAATACCTTAAGTCCTGCCTAGTTTTCCAAGAGGAATTAAAAATACCCCAAACAAATCAGTGAGGTTTTTACTCTTGTATTCTATGTGTAAAAAAACCTATTCTAAAAGCAGCCTTTTTAAAAGTTTGTTGGATTCAAACACATTTTTCCAAGATTCCCAGAAGTTATCTATGACTGGTACCTTATTTATTTTACTCCAGACCCTCAGCTCTGTCTACACCATGTGTCCCCCACTCCAAAAGAAAAAAAAATTATAATTTTTTTTCAGCTTTTTCTCCCAAACCCCAAGGAACACAAGTAGTGGATCATATGCATAAATTCTGGGTTTACTTGCAAAGTATTTAGCTGCGCTTACAGCAAAATGTGTAATCTATAACAGTCCCTAGCAAAGATAGCAAATTCCTCAGTTTTCTCACTTCATTTCACCTAATTTCTGAAATTCAGAAGGGAGAGAAATTAAAAGTTTATCATTACACTAGTATAGTCTCCTTTCTAGAAAGGAGATTGTTTCTGGGTAGCAATGCAACATTTTGTTTGTTGTCATAACTTGATGAACCTCTAGCCAATGAATACCATATTATAGGGTTGTTTTTTTGTTTGGGGTTTTTGTTTTGTTTGGAGGGGGGGAAGAGGGGGAAGGGGTTGGGTTTTGTTTTGCTGTTGTTGGGGGTTTATTTTTTTAAATTTTGAACTATGTTTTGCCCTTCAATAGGTTATACGGTAACATAAATTAAACCTGGAAAGTCAGCTGAAGTGTCATATGAATAATGCAAAGTTGATGAGAATTCTACCTGAAGTCTACCCAACCACGTCTGAAACTAGAAACGTCAAGCAAGTACGAACATCTAGAATACACAAGTAATTGTTTCCTATACTAAAATAATCCACTTGTTCTGAAATGCATTAATAGTACTTATTTCATATATAGTAGTATGTAATAAAACCTACCTCCTACAGGCAGTCTGGGGCTACCTGTCACAAACTGAAGAAACAGTCTCTGCTGCTCACTATCAAAGCTACTCAGAATTTCAAAGAGATACTTCACTGCTCGACTAAAGAGGAGAAAAAGGTAAGCTATTATTATTTTGTTTATGGTGAAGATAATTGTATCAGATTAATATTCATTGCAGAATGAATATTTTCAAATGAATGTCATAATTCCTTTAACCTGAATAACAGTATATCAGTATTATTTAAACATGTATTATCTATTGCTAATACTTATGTTTTAACAAGATCAACACCATATTACCTGTCATGTGTATAACCGTGATCTGGCCTGCAACACTCCATTAAAGTCTTTGCATCCCAAGTGTCTGTTTTACTGCCACACAGAAGCTGCTCCAACTATAAAGTTAAAAAACATGGAATTAAGTTTTCCCTTTTCGAACTTGAGACAGAAAAAGTATTGTCTGTTCTGACTACTAGTACAGCATTCAAGACCAGGTTGGACGAGGCCTTGGGTGATATAATTTAGCGTAAGGTGTCCCTACCCATGGCAGGGGGGTTGGAACTAGATGATCTTAAGGTCCTTTCCAACCCTAACTATTCTATGATCCTATGACTCTGCTTCCTGGAATCACCTACTGCAAAATAACCTTAGTCACCCCAACCAATCCTCTCAAATTCTTTGAATGCAATCGCTTCATCCCAGTAACAACCTCATTTGCTGAATTTGTCTTTGCATACACATTTAGCATCTCACATGGTAGAGCAATAACAAATATTTATCAAGGAAAAGATATAAATATGCTGCTGCTATGCCTTAATTCTGATTAACCACATTAGCAGACTAGCAATAGACTAGTGTCCATATTTTTAGATTTCCAAGTAGAAGCAAGCATCAAATCATACCAAACAACAAGTTGACAGAAAAACAGCACCACTGTCCTGGGTTTGTTTGGGTTTGTTTTGTTTTGGATTTTTTCAATAGCTATTAAGAAGTACTGCAAAACAAGGAATTAAAGTATCCGCACCAATATAAAGAACCTGAATATATACATTTCAGCACTTTGCTCAGAAAAGCTGAATACACTCAATTTTAAAGAAAATGGAGCTGTTCATAATAAAAGCATCACATAAATGATCACCACTGAAAACTTTAACATGTAAGTATGTGATTTAAAGGACACCAACATTTTGCTAATGCGCATCAGAAACGTTATGTAATTGGACTGTCACAAATGCACTGCATCCAGTACACACCTAGGTTCAGGCTGTCCCTACATATACGGTTATAAAAGCATCAGTAAAGATACATTTACCAACCTCCTCTGGATAGAAGTACTGAAGATGACTGAGGGGAAAGACTGATTCAAATCCATCTCTGAATGAGTCAAACTGCCTGGCAACACCTTCATTTAGTGCCCAAAATATAACCAACTGCAGGGAATGGAAAAAAAAAAATTAGTCATTCTAATGAAGTGTGTAATGATCACCTCTGTTTAAAAAACTACAGCTGCAAAAGAAAACTCTACAGAAGCCTACCCATATGCCCACTGTAGTTGTGGCAGAGTTTGAACTTTGATTCATGGAGGTGTTCTATGGCATTGCCTCACTCTGCCTTAATTCATAACCTCATACTACTGTGTGCAAGTGCTGTGCTGCTGTAATGCAACAGACATAGAATTTGCCAAGTTTCTTCTTTACAACTTTCTCATGTAGTTGTTACAACTTTCTCACTGAAAATTAGTACAACATATTTACAATACCCTAAGCATGCAATTACTGCAGAATTTAAACAACATATTTGTCTTGATTTTTGACAAACCAAGGGTTAATATATGGAGTTCAGAATAGCTGGTTAAATTGAACCTATTTATCAAGATATTTTAAAACAAATCCAAACATTTCATAGATATTTTTAGAAGCCTAAGCTAAATGTTCTTTCTGTACAGACATTTATTTGAAACAGAAATCCTTATAACATCATTACCAGTATTGTATTAGTTTCCCCCATAGAAACATACAGGTCCCTTTTCTAATATACAGTTACAAAAACTAACTTTAGTCTTTTTGCTTTATTAAGCAGCTTAATATGGGGGGGGAATAAATAACTTCATTTCATGTTTCTAGAATTCACCTTCCAAAGTGGACAGCACATACTGAAACATTAATCACTGCAGGTGTGGAGAGGGAAGAAGGAGACATGACAAAAACAAGACTAAATTTATTTTAGAACTCCTGCAGCCAGTATTTCTCCACTATATTAAGAAATGTATTATCCATGGCAAATGCATCTTGTCAGTTAGTGCTACTGATAATTACACTTGGCTTGAATGCCCTCAACTCTGGCAAGAAAGTAATGCTGATGTGTTGTCAACACGACTAGTAGTTTTTAAATGTATTAAAAGCTCTTTTCAGCATTCCAGGCAAGATTCTAAGAATGCATCTGAGTATGATTAAAAACCTCACTGATGCTGAATTCCTGAAGCAAGTCTTTAACCCTGCCCCAATAACTGAAGGGTTAATTGTTCCCGAAAGCTCTGTGTTTGGAAAGCCTACTAGGATCCGTTGACAACCTTTCCTAGAAAAAGGTCAGGCATTGAATTTCAGGTGAAGTACATACCCCTACTTTCACACATCAGGTTGCAATACTGAAAAGGAAGCTAGTAAGAATCAGCAGCACAGAAGGCTGTTCTGTAGCGTAGAATATTCTATGGCTATTGTAACAGCCGAGTTGCTTACTTCAAATTGTGATTACTTTTTATGACCAGGAGCATATGCAAAATTAAGCTGCACTGTATTCTTGTGGATTCAAAGAGGAGATCAAATTTACTAGGCAAAAAGCTGCACTCCAGAAACTTTTTGTCCACAAATTCAGAACACGCAAGTTGGCCTCTTTCTTTAGTACAGGGGAAAAACAGCAGGGGGAGGTGGTGTGTGTGAAGAATAAAGTCTTTCACTATACTGGTAGCTGAAGTAGTTCTACTTTCTGATAAAGGCAGCTCCTGTGGGAACTGTCCTTGGGGCAGTGAGGGGCAGTAAGGGAAGTGGAAGGTACAACGACACGACTGCAGGAGAGGCATGAAGTACCAGTAGGATATTCTAACTACTTAAACTACTTTCAGTGGTAACCCACACACAAGATTTTAGCGAAAATGGTATTTTCAAGAGCAGGGCAGCTAACCCACAGGGAGCTGTACAGGCTAGCTGATAAACTAAATATACTGTTTCTAAATCACAATTTATCATACTTAAGAGACAGATGACACTAATTTTATCTCTGAAATCTTTTCTATTTCCTTGACATCAAGTCTGTAGTGCTAATTACTGGGATGTGGATTCCTCTATAAGGTGAAATATAAAGATGAAACACCTCACAAGTGTCCTTTCAAGAAAATAGTTCCTAAAGCTGTTTAGAAAGAAGCAGAGAATAAATTTTCTGTAGTGATCTGCTTTTCCTTTAAAATGCTAAAGGTCTGTGACAGGACAACTACAGGACACCAAAGACGTCTGCAAGCCTTTCCCTGAATATCAGATACCAGATATGTGTTATCTAGATGAAAAAAATACCCTGATTTTCATGCAGCTTGCTCTCAGACCTGAAAGCAACCTTGCTCAGCTTTCCCCAGACTGCAAATGCTGTTTCTAACAAGGTATGGTCATTAGCACCACCCTTCTGCAAGTATGCAAATAGCTTTATACCCAAATATGTTTAATTAAGTAATTCTGGACTAGCAGAATTTGCATTCAACAAATAAAAGATATGAAAACTGATTATGTGGCATATGGAAGATCAACTGTAACTGCTAAATTTTCAGCTGTAAGGATTATGGAAATAATTTTGCAAAGTTCTCAGTTTATATGCAGGAGCTTATATGCCTCTTAATGATTCATTTCTACCAAAGCATCAGATCTGTGTCTTATCAGTACTTGAAAATCTTAACAGTCCTCAGAATGACATTGGCAGCAGACTAACTTGTCAGAAAATGCATTATTTAGGATTTGGAATAACAGCTTTTTCATGATGCAATCGTTCTTACCTCTACCCCACTCACAACTCCATGTGATAATATTTCTTTCTTCCTGCCATTCCCCATCTCTCTTCCAGGCTGTTTTTTACCTATTCCCTTTAACGCTTCATTATGCGGAAACAGTTTCCTACCTTAGTCCAGCAGTATCATCCTTCTCCTTTTCTATGCTTTATGTCCCTTCTGACATCAGAAGATATCAATACACGTGTGTACTGTCAACTTACTACAGCACCATTTTGTTAACTGCTCCTTTACCCTTTTTTAATGGTTTGGGGTTTTGTTTGTGTGTGGGGTTTGTGTTGTGTTTGGGTTTAAAAAACAGAACAAAACAAGAACAAACAAAAACGAACAACTACTGCTCTCTGTCTCACAACCAAGCTGATGCTTTCTAGCCAACAAATTTCAGTATAACAGTTCAAAGCCCACTGAAGCATGAGTAGCAGGTGCTAAATCACTATTGCAAACACATTCATTATCATACCCAGATGTGTCAACTTGTTAAAAGATTCTGAAAGTCCACAGCCCACAGCTCAAATTACTTCAGTTACTACAACGCTTTTTATCCACAATAAACCAAGAAAGCACTATCCATCCTTCTGATTACTTACTTCATTGTGTATATACCAACTTTTTTGTACTATAAAATTTTCAAGTCACATGCACTGACTAGGATTCAAACAGTTTTTTTTCATAATAATGAACTAGTACAGAAGAGGAGGAGTCAGTAGGAAAACTATTGCTGTGCCCAGCTCGCAAGAATGAACTGAAATATAGACAGAAACAAACTACTGGGGAGTAGTCTGAGGAAGAATAAAGAAATTTTAGTCCTAGCTTTGCTGTAACATACTCTAAGATACTCCTCTAAATTGTGGATAGTGACAGGTGTATCTTTTCCCCCTTTCTTCAGTTCTATATTAGGGAACCCAGGAAGCGTGAAGTCCAGCCCCAGATCTTCCACCGAGCAGCCGTTCATAGTCAGAGCCTCCAATGCATACTGTAGACTTTCTTTGGTCTAAAAAATTGGAAATGAAAACCAGTGAGAACAATTCATTTACACTGACTTTTTCAAAAGTTATGACTTTAAGCAGTTTGGATTAAGTAAAAATTAAAATTAAAAAAATTACTATTAATTATTTTTTTTTTTACTGTTACAGTACTCCTTGCTTTTCTTCTACATTTTTCATACCAGTAAACCAAGACAAACTATCTTAATGGATAAAGTTTAAAGAACGTAAGAGTACACTTTTTTCCTTTCAGAATTACTTCTGGCATACTGCTGATTTAGAAAATACTACTGCAAGAGAAGATGTGTGATACACTAAGGCTTTTGGCTGTGTTTTTAATTTAGAGTAGTTAATTGCATTCATATTTGGCATGCATACTGACATTTTTTAGCTTTCATCCACCAGGTTTCAGGTTTTTCAAACTCTTTTGGGGAAATTAAAAGGGGTGACCAACAAGAAAGAGACAGTGAGGTAAAGAAGAACAAGGGTCCACACACTTGGAATAGCTTCACTAGTAACAAAGATGTGTTAAAAGTATAAATCAGGTTATTGCTACCTACTACTTATTAAGGGATCATAGCAAGAACATGCATGCCAAAGACCTTTTATCGCTACTCTGCAACAGTCAGCAATACTATTTAAGGCTATGAGTGAAACCTTGAAAAATTAGGACTTCTCTGTATAGAAGAACCTGCATGCTCACATATGAAGTCAGCTTTACATCAGTTCTGCATACAGCTCTTCAGTGGGGGTGGCGGTTAGGTGGATGGGAAAAAACAAAAACCACAACACAAAAGCCACTTTTAAGAATACCTGGAAGTTTGTCTAAACCAACAAATAAAAAAGTAAAGCCTTTCGAATGTAAAAAAAAAAAAAGAAGAAATCAAGGATAGATTTTTTCCTCTGATCAGTTTGGTTAGCTTTTCAAAGTGAACCAAAAAGAAGTTACCTTCAGCAAACATCTGGCAGTTTTAGACATTTCTAGTCTGTGTTTAATCACACAGAAGAATCTCATAATAAGTTTCCATTGTTAGAGTCTACATTACAAAAAGACAATATTGTAATTACTAACCAATGATTTAATAACATTAAAACTACTCCTTTATTAGAATGAAGTCATTATCACTATTATTATCAGTATTAAGCACTATTGCACACTTAATTATGGCTACTTTATAAAATCCAAATGTGTGTGTAGAAATACTCGTCCATTTCTAGGGTTACTTTCCCACCTGTGTTTTGTCCTGTTCAAGTCTTTTCTTTTGTCTTACAATATCTTCAAGGTGATATATTGATTTGGCTACTACTGGATCAATACTGAACAAGTCATGTGATGTCAAGGAAGTTTCCTGTCGTAGCATCCATTTATAAAAAGGGAGCCCGAGAGGAAGGTCCACCTGGAAATTCAAATGTAAACACTGTTTAGTATTGAACTGTCTTCCAAAACTGTATCTTTAGCTATTTTCTCTCTTGACTAAGTCTAGAATTTATTTACCAATTCATAGTTCTGACACATAACAGAACCACATGTCTGAGTTCTTTTACCCGAGAAATTTGCAGTCGAGAAAACCCTAGTGCATATAGCTTAGAGCAACCAGTAAGCTAGCAGCCGGAATAATATGTCCAAGACAATCTTGAAAGAAGATTGGAGAAATATTGCAACACATGGCAGGCAATGGTTCTTTCTTTTTTCACTATGATTTCATAAGCCACTGTAACAAATCTTCAACATGTACTATCTTTTCCCCCTCAAAACTTCAGCTGCATTCCCCCTCTCCCCCAAGCTGCTAGAGCCAAAAATAACTCCATGCCCATCTTAATGTTTTTTTCCTCAGACCTAGCATTTTCATTTAACCCTTCAGAAATACATTTTCCATTTTATTCTCACCAGTCTAAAATCCATGATTGCCTTGGCCATTAGTTTCCCCAGAAAGCGGAACTTCATTTTAACTTTTGCAATGTGAGCTGGCTTTGCTGTTCTACCAAAAGGAAGTGCAAAAAGGCCTTGAAGGTTATGGATGTACTTGGTACCTTCCTGGCTTCCTGTTGAGGAAAAAATGAAAAAAGTTAAATACATACACAAAGATAATTAAACACTGTCATGAGGCATATTACCTGACCACAAATTGCTCTTTCAAAGCCACTCACATAATTAATGTCAACTTAAAATCAGTTCAGTATTAGATCACTATTGATAGTTTAGGTAGTAAAACATTTACCTTTTGGATTGGCTAAAGTCACTTCTTCTCCCCTCCAAAGGCCTAAGTCTGCTCTCTGTAGTTCCTGAGATACAAGTGCATAGAACTCTAGTGTGGGGCCTAGGCCTGTGCCAACCTTCAGGGGGAAGGAGAATGGATGTGGGGAAGAGGAGAGGGAACAAGATAAATGAAGAGCCCATTAGGTCAATTTGAATTATCATAATCTTTACTCAGTCTGAGAAATACAATACAACATTGGCTATTAAGAAGATTGTTAAAAGCATCTAGAAAACCTAACTATGCCAACATTTACAATATGGCTGAGACAACTTGGAAATACCACGTAAGAGAGGGAATAATAGTGGAATAAAAAGTATTAACCACCTAATGATCATATTATAGAGGAAATGCACACAGATGTTTGCTTAGAGGTAGAAAAAAATCTGCTCTGCAGAATAAGACTGACTGTGAAATATAGATCAGAAAGAGCTTCTCCTAGCAACTAAAAATCACAACCAAGTGAATTAATAGACAAAACTGTGTGGCACCAGAAATTTGAAGGACCAAGTGTTTGACCAAGTCATTCTAGGAAAGGTGTAGCATTTTTCTATTAATCTTCAACAAAAGGGACTTAGACTGCACTGATATCACTTACTTCATTCTCATACTGGATTTCCAACATGGCTCTTGAACTGCCCAGATCTTGCATCACAGATTCTGCCTGTTTCAACAGCTCATCTCTGTTCACAGTGCGCTACACATTAGAGAAGTTTTAAGTAGTGAAATTATGTCTGTAAGCTCCCAAGGCAGTTACAACAGGAAAAAAATCAGTTATGCAAGTTTCTCCACCTGTGCTAACAGTTCCACAGTTAAAACAAATTGTAAGCTTATACTTTGATAAAATAATTATTGTTTCTACATGAAAACATGATAGAATTAGAACGTTCAATAAAAAAAAAACCAATGCTTTATATTTATATAATTATTAGGTACTACTCTTGCCAAGAATCTGGCAGTGGGACTGTAACACATAGCACATAACGGAAATGTTATCATGTGATGTTACATACTGTACATGGAGAAGAAAACACAGATTAAAGATGCCAAACTTCAGCAACCTAAATGAATATTCTTATACCCTGCCCTTGCAGATTCTCTAGTAGGGAAAATGGCAGGTTTCAAAAACTCCAAAACAATACCCCCCCCCCCCCCCCCCACGCACCCAAAAGAAAAAAAAAAAAAAAAACACAGACCAAACCGAAACACACACATGCAAAAAACTCACAATAGCACTGGGATTCCTTCATGTTGGAAGCTATATTCTAGTTGAATTAGATTCTCATGTCTCCTGTCTTCCCCTATCTCCCCCCAAGGTATTCAAGACTATGCAGCAGATTTTAGTTTAAGATAACATCCCTCCACACTCCAGGCAGACACCCGAGACTCCCTCAATTTAAAACAGTCACAGCTTAGTTTTATTATGTTGTGACAGGAAGTTTAATACTCTTCCAGAACACAAGAACAATGTTTTTGTTTAGTCAGCTAACACTTAATGGTCTAAATCCTATTACTTGAATTCCTCTGAAACTCTAAAAGCAAAACAGATTTACAAGATAATACGTGGAAATATTATTAGTATTACCTAAAGCTTAGAAGTTCATTCTCTGAATATAGTTTCAGAAATTATGTAAAGACTCCAAAATTAAGCAGACTATGAGAAAGCAGTGTAGTACATTCTTTAGCTCCGTCTGCCACCTTGTGGCAGACACCGGGAAGACAATGTGCTTTCTACTCCCAGGATTTTAAATAAAAAAAAATAAATAAATAAATAAACTTCCCCTTCATCAGTATACTACCAAAACCTGAGTATTCATTATGTTCAGCTTTCACATGAATCTTCCCTCAGTTATATTCGTAAAGACAAAACAAAAATAAAAAGATCATTCATTCAGTTTTTAAACAAGATATACCTACTTTTTTCCTGTCCAGTCGCGGTGCCACTCTGCTATCCTGAGAATCTGATTGATTGATTTCTGGATTAGTATCCAGTAGTCTTTGCATGGCTCGATCACGATCAAAAGCAGTTACATAAAACAGCATTTGACGGGTATCAAATGGAAAGAAAAATGGGCTGTAAAGACCATTGGATTAGTTAGCTAGGTTCCAACTTGCATCTGTGACTATAGTTCAGCTTAGACAAAGTAGAGATGTAGTATGCCCGAAATGAATATTTTATTAAACAGTGGTGAAAGCAGCCTCCAACGGAAGACTTTCAGAACACATTTTAGTTTAGTTACAATGTTTACAAGCAAAGAGTCTAGAGATGAAATTTAATATAAGAAGAAACCACAAAAAAAAAAATCCAGACCAAAATGCCATTAAGAAGTTTAAGGGGGGAAAAAAAAAAAAATACTGAGTAATCAAGTACTAGGATTTCAGTAAGGAAACCTCAAATTTGCCAGAAACTCCTGTGAGAAGCAGACCAAACTTTGTATCTAGTCTATCCCTTTGTATTTTGCTTAAAGTATGCAATGTATGTGTAAACATTCATTCAAGTGTTACTATGTAAGTTAGCAAGACTTCTGGGACTACATTTTAATCTCCCCTAGCACTTTCAAAAGCCTTAGAGCATATGATGCACCTGAGCTGCATAGCCAGGAGGCCTACTGAAGTCAAGTTAGAAATACCATACAGTAAGTCATTCATACCATGTTTTCCCAAGTTCTGTCAGCCACGTTGGTATGTTTCCTGTCATAATTACCAAAGGATCCTGAAGCTGCCTGTTCGCTTTTGCTGTCAGTTTACTGTTGATAAACTCTGAGGTTGGAATTATCTCCTTGCAGATTGCATTCTGTATTATTACATAAAAACAATGTATTTCTAGTTAAACAAATGCTGGAAGAAATAGCAAGTCTTTGTTAAGAGGAGTTTCTTAATGCTTCTAATTTGCTTATAACAAGAAAAAGAAACTAGTGTTGTCAATTTGGCCAGAGTCTAAGCCTTGAAAGAAAGACTTGAGTAGATTTTTACTACTTTCTTTCCTGGAATAATGCTGCTCTTTGAACTTAAGTAAGGAAAAAGCATGGAAAATTTGTTTAACACACTACAGAGGAAACATGATTGACTGGAAGAATTAATAGCCTTCAGCTTACCAGAATTTAGAGAAATAGGTAGGGGAATATAATAGTATTTGCATTATTCTGTCTTGGTGGAGGCAGTAGACAGGGGAAGAAAGCTATTTTTAAGGTGTTTCAGGACAGAGTTGTCTATCAATATGAAAATTATTTTAAAAGTGCTTTACTCACATCATACAAGTAATACCAGTATCGACTGATAGCATGTAAAACTCTCAAAAGAAGAATAACATCTAATGAGGGATCTTCAAACGTTATGTTTTCAGGTGGAGTAGATACGAGGTAAACTTCGAGGGGATTTAATACCGAAGGGCACACACCATCTAGTAGGAAATGAAAAAAAAAGAGTATTTTATCAAAACAAATCAACTAGAAGTCTTCCCAAGATTTAATTATCAAGAGCCTAGGTAGTCATAGCATTTACTTAACTACCACACCTTAAGACAATTCAAGTAAGTATCTTTTTAGCTTTAATACACATTATATAGACAGATATATATGCTTACTTTTCTTACACTGTGCTTACTTTAAAAGAAACACTAACATCTCTAAACATTCCTTCTCCCCATCCAACACACTCACCATGCCACAATTCATCATGTTTTTTAGAATTTCTAGGGGAGGTTTTCGTGGGAGCAGTCTGTGCTCTTCCTCTTTTACCACCAACACAGTCCTTATTACCATCTTCATCCTCCCGCACAGGTTTATACCTAAGAAGTAATTAAAAGTTAAAAACATATTTGTGAAATACTCACATGGAAACAAAAGCAGTTATAAAAGTGTTAGTTCTTTTATTACCAGATTTTTACTTGAATGACAGTTAAAAGCAGAAAGACAAGAACAATGCATTTAGGTATGATCCAGCCTTTGCCCTCAGAAGCAAAGCATGTCATGGGGGAGAAAAAATGGGGACCCTCCGGCTCCATGAACTGGAAGAGAAGCAGAAGGTATAGAGAAGAAAAAAAAAAAAAAAAGAAAAAAAAAGTGGTTTGTTCTTGGTTTTGCTTTTGAATAACACATTTAAATATTAGCAAGAAAAAGACACTGCTGGAACATTAAAACATTTGGCCCAGTCATAGGTCAATACTGCTCCTTCCAAAATATGGTCACAGAATGCATATACCTGCACAGCAATCAACTACAAAAACCAGTATGAAGTTTACCACTATTTGTAGACTGCAGACAATGTCTCTATGGTTTGTAGTTAGTTACCTAACTCTAAAAACAATTTGCCTCCATCTAGCAGGTGCTATTTAAAACTCATCATTTCTTGTTCACCAGCTTCACTCATGAGCTAAAAAGAACATCAGTAGCTAGAAATGAATTCTTACTAAGATTCAAGTATCTCAAGCACATCAGGAAACTCAAAGCTACAGTGTGGTGGTTTGTTGTTTTGGGGGTTATTTTTTTTGTTGTTGTTGGTTGCTTTTTTTGTTTGTTTTGGGTTTTTTTTGGAGTTGTTTTGTGGGGTTTTTTTCCTGGGGGGCAGAGGCAGGGAGACAGCTATATTCCAGTTTCCTTTAGATACACACATCTAGGGAACTAGAGAAGTTGCCCCCTGATTTCTCTAGCCAACTTACCAAATAGTATGTGTTTTTGTCCAAATCCCAGCTCTTCCTAATGGGTTGCTTTCATCATCTGTAGACTCTCTTTCCTCCTCAGCTTGCAAACTGTACTGCCTCACTGCTTGATACACAGTCATATTGTATGGCAGCAAGTGATCTCCGATGTAAAATTGCAGTCTGTGTCTCACATTCCCTGAATTTAAGAATTGAGCAGCCTGAATAAAAAAAAGCCACACTAGTTAGGAAACTCGTTGCTAGCTTTTCTTTAATCCTCTCCTCACACTGGTCCCTCCTCTTACACTCACAGCAAAAGCTTACCAAAGATTCATCTATTTCTTCATCTGATCCATCATCATCACTATCTTCATCATCTTCTCTTACTCTTCCATAGCCTGAGGCAAGAGAGGAGAAAGATATCCTCATCTGTTTTCACATAAAATGTAGCAATAGTTTTGTACTTTGAATTTTATAAACTCCACTGTTTCACACAGTTCCAAAATACATCAGTAAAAAAAAAGTTCAGATGTGTTAGTACAAATTTCAGTATCTGGCATCAAAAATGGCAAGTTATAGCCAATCTGACAAAAAAGAGATAATACTTCTGTTGGTATTTACATTAAACTGTTTACAACAGGAAAAAAAGTTTGGATCAGAAAAGGGAAGATCTCCCCACCTGTGAGCAAGATACACTTAAAGGCATCTCCTATGTGTCTTCAGTAGAATCCTCAGGTTTTTGGTTTGGGGGCTTTTGTGTTTTTTTCTTTTTGGTTGGTTGTTTTTTTTTGCTGGGATTTGGGGGGATTTTGTTTGTTTTTGTTGTTGTTTGGTTTGTTGTGTGGTTTTTTTGTGTTTTTTTTTTGTTTGTTGTTTTTTGTTGTTTTTTTTTTTTTAAAAACAGACTCTACACTACTGACAGTACTGACTTTCCCAAGAAGCAAAACACATGCGACTGGAGGGGAAACAAAATAATATAGATATATACCTCTAACTACAAGGTATCTTTCAATGGCTTGTACCAAAGCCAGCGGATCAATCTTCACAGGTCCACCTTTCCACTGTTTCACATTAGCACAGTCTGGATGTCTTTGCAGTTGGCATTTTAATTGGTGTGTATTGAAGAACTTTAAAGCTTGCGATCCTCTGTTGAGAGAAAAACTCAAAATAATTTGTGAAAAAAGTTGCTACTCAAAGAATCTAACAAAAATGCATTAATAGGTTTATATGTGCATTGGCAAATTCACTTGCTCAGGTTATGATCATTTCTCAGTCTATTTCTTTAAGATTTGGATAAACAGATTAAAAATTTTATTCTAACAAGACCACCAGAACCCAAGTTGGACAAAATCTGTTTCCAATGGAAACTACATGGATTAAGAGAAAATTTAGTCTGAGATCTGAATACAGTATGGCCTATACTGACCATCTTTGAGGTCTGATGAGATTTACAGCTATGACTACGTGCAGTGCAATAAGGATCAGAATCGGGGGTGGAAAATGCAAGTATCTGTTTATATGCATTTTTAATAAAGACAATGCAAAAGCTCCTAACTTTTCTTGCAAAGTATAGTTTACACACATGTTCCATCTCACTAATCAATACTCAAGATAGCTATTTTCATACACAAATGACTTATCTTAGGCTGCTTCTATTTCCAGGTGCTAGTGAAAGACTACCAAATCTTAACACCTCAAAATCCTCATTGACATAATCTACAGTAAAACTAGCAGTCCAACTACTGTGGCATTTCAAACTTTAAAGAGTATTTTTCAACAACTCTTTTTTTAATGTTCCTTCCCTCCTAATTTCTAAGTAGTCACAAAAATGTCTACAGTCAAATTCAGCTTTTAGCCAGCACCATGAAGTACTTTCAATGCTTACTGCGACATACTGAATGAAAAACAGAGCTGATTTATTAAAGAGGAATACAGAGAATAGATTGTAGAAATAGTCTTCAGTCACCCAAATTTGTTACTTAAAATGCAAGTAACATACTGGATTCCAAATTTAATCTATTTTAAGACACAGGGCAGGTCTACACTTAAACTATGTTGACAGCCAACACCTACCACTCAACCCACTATCATCCTAGAGAATAGAACCAACCTGAATAACAAAATATACCACTATAATACAAGCTCTTAGTAGTTTAATTACTTCCATAATAAATAAAAAAAATTACCAACAACAGTACATTTGTTGCAAAGATGTTATTTTTTTTCCCTGTGTTTGTTACATGGGTGCAAAGGCAACATTTGAATTTTTCACGTCTGAATTTAGATTGCATTTAAAATTACACTTCCACCCCTAACTGAAGTGAGAGAAGTTTCAGGATGGTAAGCAAACTTTTGGTTAAATATTCTATATTCCACTGAATTTAAAAAATTGCAAACTGTGTAACTGCTTTTGTCTTTAATAGGTCAGAAGTTTCCATTACCTCTTGGAACATTTAGGGTTGAAACAAGTTTTTGAAAACAAAAGCTTCCAACAAAACTGTTACCTGAGCATTAATCCTTACCTGCTCCCAGTTCCATTTCCACTAGGGAAGTCATGCACTTTGACAGGAAACTGTTCCATCTGACTGAGGCAATTGTTCATTTTATGGACTAATGCCAACAAAGGTGCATTTTCTAATGGCTCTAATCTTCCAAGGGGTTCTTCTCCCGGAAGCTGAAATATATTCCAGTCTTTCAGTTATGTGCTTAAATTAAGCCATCTTAAACAATTCATACCATAAAAAAAAAAAAAATTAAGATTCACTACTCTCAGTTAAGTAGCAGCAGAATCAGTATGACCAGATGACAAATTTATGTCATAAAAAATGACCTGTTTCAAAGAATGCACTTTTCTCTCCTGGTTTCTACCTAATAGCCCTAGAGATTTTAAACATTTACCCTTAACCTTAAGCTATAGTTATCTACTTCCCTCCCCTCCACTTCAAATTTCTTCCTTTACAAACAGGACAATCTGGTTTGTTGCAGTACTTAGGACTAAGGGAACAAATGGCAAGATTACTATCTAAACTCCCTCCGTATCAACTTCTCACCAGGCAGAAACAACTTCCAAGTTGTTCAAGACTCACACAATTGGCCCTTTTGGAATTTATTTCCACTGTTGTGTGGAATCTCCTGTATTGTAAACTTAAGAAGGGGAAATTCAGGTTAGATATAAGGAAGAAATTCTTACTGCAGGGGTGATGCACTGGAACAGGTGGTCCAAAGAAGCGGTAAATGCTCCATCCCTGGCAGTGTTGTACACAGCCTTGGGCAACAGGGCGAGGCATCCCTGCCCATTGCAGAGGGGTTGGAACTAGATGATCTCAAGGTCTTTTCCAACCCTAACCACTGTATGATTTTGTGATTCTAATTAGAGGTTATTCTAAAGAGTTTATGACCTATAAAGACACAGGGCCATGTGAATATCATAGTGTTACACAGCTTAGGCATAAAAAAAGTCCTTCCATACTCCATCTTTTTAAGTCAAGGTAACTGCCAAACCTCTCAGATGGTCAGATAAGTACAATGTGAGAGAAAAACTATTAAGAACGACAAAATACAAATCAAGAAAACTTACTGGAGAAGAAAAAAATACATGAAGAAATCTTTTCAATCTGATATCCCTGCTTACAGCATCTTTCTCACATTTAGATGTCAAATAATGCAGCAGTTGTTTAACAAACCCACTATGCTGGATTTCAAATGAGGAGACGTCAGACTCCGAGACAATGCTACGGATTTCTACAAGGCACTCTGTTCCACCATCCACCTGGAAAGTATGAAGATAGTATTTTACCACCCAGAACAGCTTAAAAGGGAGGAATAAAAAGGGAAAGTCTGGAGTGTACAGTAACTCAATACAAGCAATGCCAGGGCAAATAATAGGATAAAGGATAAACAATTTCTCTATTCAGAAAGAGACGTTACAGGCAACATTCTTATTTCCCCCCTTTTATGAGAAATGCAAGGTCCCATTTCTGCCTCATGCAGAATAAAAATGAGCTCCAAACGGAGGGATTATTTTTTAAAATAAAAAATAAATTAAAAAAAAACAGAAAACATACAACTCAGATTGGCATATATTTTACATGGCATCTGTGTGGGAGAAAGAAGAGAAGTTTCATATTTTAACAACTGCTCAGATCAAAGCACAGAACATAAGTCAGCCGTTTAGCTATTTTAGATGTTACAGGTTTAGACCACCTATCAAGTATCACAATTGTCTGAGAAGCAAGGCTCAAGTTCTTCAAATGCTAGTAGATTCCTCCCAATCTGTATTTCTATTCTTCCACCAAAATGCTACTTCTCTCTTGTTCGCCCCTGTCCTCAAAGTTATTACAAACTGTGTTCTTAACGTGAGTCCCTAACATTTAAAATGCTAACTGACATACTTCTAGGAACCAATAATACCCTTGTTAATACTAGCCATTTATCATGAGTTTTCTCTCTCATTTGTCATGAATGCCCTGTGTCAGAGCTTATATGCTTAAAAAAAAAAAGAAAAGGGAAAAAAACCAAACCCATAGCAAGCATCATTGTAATGTAGCATCATTTAAGATAATGGAAAAACTATGCTTAAAATATTGGCCATACTGTCCAAAATGGTCAGCGCTTCTCTAGTTTCTTCCTAATATTTCTACTGCTTCCATTCCCACCCCCACTGCAAGCAATTTGCCATTTCTAACCTGGAGGTTGAGTTGTTCAGTTGCAGTGCAAAGTCTCTGTAATACATTTAGTGCAGGATTGCTTCCATCCATATTTTCAGAACTAAAATAACGTTCTACAAATTTATGGGCTTGCTCCTTAATCCAGCCCTTAATTTTTTCTCTGTAAAGAAGCACAGAAAAGGCATTTGGCTACATTTAGCATTTGAGTACTCCAATAGTACAAGTAAACTCCGCCAGAGTATCATCTTCCCCATGCTTATTAGCCATCAGACAAAACCCCTTCCCCTCTTGCTCCAACACAGTAAAGGCCTATATTCTCTACAGATTACTTGCACTGTTTTTTCCAATTCTTCATTTTTTCTCCATCATGCTACTTTACACCATTAAGAGATTATTTTCTCTACCTTAATCTCTTGATTCTTCTTCCAGTTATTTTAACAGTGGTTAAACTCAAACTTCTTTGATATAGGTTACATAACCACCCAATACTTTACTGTAAGAAAAGTAGCTGCACCTCAAAGTCAACACCATATTTACAAGTATTTTGATGTTTTTTGTGTGTACCTGTTATTGGAAATGGTATCCTTGGAAGCAGCCCTTGCAAGACCACTTACTCCTGCTGTTCGTGCTGGTTCAATATTATTACTGTTGGACTGTGTGCTTAATCTTCCCCATGTTTTAGGATTTAAGCTTGCCAAGAAAGAAGATTTAGGAGACTGAGTGGTTGTAGGGCTTTTAGCTGGATGAGGCACAGACAAAATTAGTAGAATTAACAACTGTATTACAGCTAGCACTTCTGACATGTTATAAGCTTACTTTTATAAATAAAAGTGATAAAGTAGCATATTTTAAGATTTATTTACCTTGATTGTCTACTTTATCATCATCTCTTGGAGGAGAGTATTTTGGTCTCCGGGGCCCTCGTTTTGGCAGTCTTTTTCTTTTTAGAACATCACTCAGTCGTCTGTCAAATTTAAAAATAAAGCAGCATGTTTCCATCTACCATATTCATATTCACAACCACCCATCTGCTTAAGATGCATTTGCCACCTATTTCCTCAAGAATTAGAAAGATTATTCCATCCCATAACAAGGAGGGCTCTAGGGAAGAATGAGCTCTGGGGGGAGAGGCCTCAATTCTGTTTCAATTGGAAAGACAAAGTAACTATCCAGAAAAAACAGGTTTTGCTTGCTGTCACCTTTCTACTACAAGGAGCCAAACACAGCAAGTGCCACTAAATAAAACGTTTCACATTACTTTCATACTTCTATTTGTATAACAATAAGATTACACATTTATTTTAACATACTTAACATTAAAAAAAAAAACCACAAATCTCTACTGAACAAACACCAAGAGACACTGGAAAGTTGACCTGTTTCCCCTGAAAAAAAAAAATAAAGCCCAGAAAACACTTTTTCCAACAATTTACAGTTTGTTCTCAGCAAGCCCTACACTTTCCAAGTTCAGGTATTTCAATTCTGGTTTGAAGTGAGCTTCCTTCTTATACCAATATATTTAGACAAATATTCTACCTGTAAAATAAATGCAAACTGTGTAACTCTGAAGTAATTTATTACCAGAAAAGATTTTAATTCTACGAAGTGTTCAAAATGACTGTATTCCAATAAAATAACTTGAGGATGGCTTCTTTTTTATCCTGTTTCTAGCAGAAAGGAACCATGCACCCTAGCTGTCATTTCTCTGAAAGATTCACTACATGACAGTACAGCTGTTGCTCTTGGCATTCTCCAGTCTATCCCAAACAGCAGATTGTTACATAGCATTACGTCATAATTATCAGATCAGTAGTCTTTTTCTTTTCCTTAACACTTCATATAAAATGAGTAAAAACTGCCCATTGATGGCTCCAATACCACTCCATTTCAGCTCCTTAGAGGCAATTACCGTAGCAAAATGCAAATTATACTGTTGCAGCCTCAATCAGACAAGACTTAAAAAAAATCCACTCAAAAATGAAAACACCCAAAAAACACCCCACACCAACCACCACCACCACCCCAAACAAAAACAAACAAACAAACAAACAAAAAAACAAACAACAAACCACAAAACACCAGAACAACCATCCCAACAGACTGTCTTTCCACAACAAAAAGTGTACTTACCCTTGTGGGCTCAGATCCAAAGAATCCTCCCTGCTGTGTTGTAAACTAGGAGAGCCCAAATCTGCAGCTGCATTACTGGCAGCAGTGGCTGTTCCAGTACTTATTGTTGTAGTGGTACTCAGTGTTCCTGATCCATTAGTGCATACTTTCGGTGGGCTTGTTAGCAAAGCCTCAGACTCTGCCAAGTTTTTCACTTGGTGCATCACCCCTTTGCAAAAGAAATGTTTGTTTGGTGGGTTAGTTTGGTTGGGGGGGAGGGGTGGCTGGTTAGTTGCTTGGGGCTTGCTTGATTAGGTTTTGGTTATTTGTTTGGGGGTTTGGGGGGGCAGGGGGTGGTTTTTGTTTTGTTTTGGGGAGGAAGGTGTGTGTCAGCAAGGACAAAGAAAGGTGCTTGGAAAGGCAGAAGTTTGTTACTCAAACCTCTGTTTTGACTATGGCAGCAGTGGCTCACCCCACTCATCAATACTAAGTTTTAAAAGCAGTTCAATCATTTCTTAAAAAAGTTAACCCGCAAAGTTTCATTAAAAAAAAACAAAAACAAAAACCCACGAACAACCCAAAACCCACACACCTACCAAAACTAAAAACAAACATCAAAAAAAACCCAAACCCAAACAAAAAAACCCAAACCCACACACATGACAGCAGCACAAACAGTAGCTAAAGAAACCCAAAAATCCCCAGTAGATTAGAACACTTTCTGACAGAGATTTGTCCATTTTGTCCAGTACAACTACCCGTGTAATTTCAGCAAGCCATCTTCCACGCATTTAGGAAACTTGTACAAACTTGCTTTAGAATCAGAAAAAACTCAAGCTTGCCTCCTTCAGAATCTTGGCCAGCTCCTCCCCAGTCATATGAGGGAGGACAGCTTGCATGTATTTGCCTTTATCACTGAAGTACGATATTAATTTTTTACAGCTTGTGGTGGGGGGAAATAAAGCAGTAGATTAAGGATACAGATTCTACACACACATGCTTTTAAAATAGCAAGAAAGTGGGAAGAGGGGAAAAAGATTTACCTTCTCTTCTGAAGTAAACACTAAAAATGTCAGGTAACTTTTGCATTAAAATCTCTGCCATCTGCAGGGCTCCAACTACTATCTTAAGGTCTTGACTTGACAGCATGGAGGCAATATGACTAAAACAAATAATTTATTAGAATTAGATTGGTCTTTTCATTTTTTGCCCCCCCTTTTTTTTTTAAAATCAAGCCTGTTATTCTTGCATACATAGTAATGGAAACTGAATATGAACACATTTCATTGTGCTTTTGCAAAAGCTATAAATACAGGGACTTCAAAAGTCCTCTTCCTGCCTAAATCACCTTTGCCAAGTTTTACATGTGACAAAGGTGAGTTTTCTTCCTGTAAAGTACATGGCGTTATGTAACTTGGTATTTAAATTAGTCAGTTTATTTTCTAGCTGCATCCTTTTATCTAGGTCCCCAATTTTATGGTTTAACATGTAGAAGAGGTTCATGAACAGAACTTACCAGCTGAATGCCATGAGAGTCTGTTATTGTTCACATTCTATTACCTCAAAAGTCATCTTGCTCACAGAGAAGTTTATAGTCAAGTTTTAGAAATCAGTAAAACAGTCAATGGTAAAGTTAGACATTGCTAATGCATACAGCCATATAGACAATTTAAGTTTCTAGTAATTACGCCTCCAGTCAGAACCTACTGAAAAGTCAAAGATGCAAAATATTCCATAATAAAGAGCTAGCAGCCTCAGCTTTTGGAAAATAAGGAAGAATTTAAAAGTATGATTTTCCTTGACATAAAAACAAAAAGTTCAAAAATAGTAAGCACAAGTTTGAGTTGTAAATTCAGAATTAGTTTCATTCTCAATGGTTAATGAACCAACCTTGAAACAGCATGGTTTTTCAGCACATCCTTCAGAAGTTCAGCATCAGCAAAATAAATTATCCTAAGAATTGCTCTAAGGCACTTGTGTCTAACAGCAGGTCCAGCTGAAGAACTATATACTTCATAAAGAACACCAAACAGTGTTTTGATAAAGGATTTTGCCAGTTCTGGGTCTTCTTTCATTAGCTGTGCTCGGGCATCATCCTTCTTCATTTCTGAATGTCCACCTGTAAGAAATTGTGCAACAAATCATTGTGTGGTTCTTTGCATCTCTGCCCTGATGATTACTGTCTTTTGTTAAAACTGAATTAGTTTAGCTCTTGACTTGAAAAGATGTAATTTAGGAATCAGAAGTGAAACTGACGGCAAGAATGCAGGTACAAATCATCCTCTTTCAAGGAGTCAATTTTTTTTTTCTTCAATCTTCTTGTATGTTTCTGTACAAAAGTAAGAAGTCCTCACACAGTCTTTGTGAAATAAAAGACCTGTATGTACTAAACTGTTTCAGAAAATCCCAAAGCCAGGAATACCTCCAGCTCCCCCCACAATTTAATGCATTTTCAGTTCCCAGGAAAGGAGTTTACATCTTAAAAAGAATACATTTCAACAGTTGTTTTGTTGTAAAGCTGTCTTCAAAAATGTAAATATGAACAGTTTGATTTTCCACAGAAACCATAAGAAACACATGTGAAATAGTAGACTGCTGCATAACCCAGCATAAATTAACCACAGCTATACACCAGGTGTCTCCTAAACTGTACTTACTAGTGTTTGTATTGGCTAAAGGGTTTGGTTTTCGCTGAATGGCACGTGCTGTTCCAGTATCCTCATTTATTTGCTGCATAGAATTAAAATCAATAGTGTAGACACGCCCAAGTGTAGATAGGCTTATCTCATCTTCACCAACCTGATGAGCTGCCTAAAATAAAGGAAGAGTTTAAAGTTAAAACAAAAAACCCAACAAATAGGAACCTATACGAAGAGAGGGGCAACACAGTAGGAAAAACAATGCCTGACAAAAATACAAGAACAGTGATTAAGCTATTCAGGTATTACTGAATGCTGAAATACTGCCATATTACAACAGGAGGTTTGAAGAAACTTGTGTTTCTTATTCAGAAAGAACAAGGTTGATATTTTCAGAACCATAAAGAACACAATTCCCTATACAACCACATGCATATTCTGAAAAATGTTACCGCAAAAGTGTGTGGAATTATTACCTCTATTATTCGACTATCAATCCTGTTATAGGGATGCCAGAGGCCCCTGTCATCTCGCCACTGCCATATTGCACCATCTGTATTTTGTGCATTTCCTTTCTTCAGCATAGTATCAACTGCAAAGATGCCCTCTTTTGGCAGGCAAGGCATCAGTTCACTGCAAAGAACATTAAAACAGTATTTTACTAGAAGTATTAATAAGTCTACCTAAGCTGAAACATGTTTACCTACATTTCAGAAAAATCAGGGATTTTAACATATCAACCAGACCCAAAACCCAGGGCTGCATAACTTACCAGATAAGAGAAGTAAGCTCATAAAGTTCTTGAGGACTTCGTGGAACAAGGTCAATTTGTTCTTGACAACTCCCATTTGAGGCTCCACAAAGGAGGAAATGAAGCGTTTCTGCAATGTCTATAGAAATTATTACTCATGAGACTGCCCATATCAGAATATAGACTCCATTTTGTGCTGGACACTGTGAAGTCACAGTGAAGAGATAGACACTGCCCGAAGCAAACAAACAGTAAGACAAAAGACATCTGTTTGAATGTTAAGAAGTGTGTTTGTTTTCAGGTCCGGGGTATGTGGGGTTTTGTTTTGTTGGTTGCTTTGGGGTTTGTTTGGTGTTGGGTTGGGTTTTTTGGTTGGGTTTTTTTTTTGTTAGTTTTTTTTTTTCTGACAGGAGTTGGTTAGTGGCTTGTTTTTTTTAGTTTTTTTTTTGTTTTGTTTTGTTGTTTGCTTTCCTTTAAGGGACATCTAAGGAGGAAATATCACTCAATATACAGGGCACTGAAGAAAACAGAGGAACATATATGGCAGTTGAAGTAACAAGTCAAAATTTATGACACTAAAAGAAGAAAATGAACGAGAACTAAGACAGCTACACAACAGTTACTTTTCTTAATGTTTTATCTTAGAAAAAGTTCTTAAAAATCACAAGTTTCGCCCACCTAGTAAAGACTACAAAAAGAATTATTCAACTTGTGTTGGAAGGAGAGTAAATTGTACAGCTAAGGCTGAAAGTTAGGCAAACACTCCACTGACAACAGCTAGAGACAGGAAAGGGGAGAAAAAACCCTTACAAAGTGAAAAAAAAGAAAAATTTCAATGAGATTAACGGAATTTTTTATCTCAGGGAGGCATAGTAAAAGTGAAGAACACTAAGAATGCAACATTTGTCTAATCAAGTGTACAGGGTTTCATATTGGCTGTAGACATTAACTTAAATAGGTCCCCAAGAATATGGAAGAGTAAGAACTCACTCTGCTTCATAAGTTGGACTGCAAGCGTAGGGCAATTGGAGCACATTAAGGAAAACATGCGCACCACCATGATGAACATTCCGGAGCTCAGGATAGGAGGTGTCACTACCAGGAGTTGCTGGATATTTGTTAACAAGTCCTTGGAAGCAACCTGCTGGAGCAAGTTCTTCAGGAGGGAACAGCAAAATTGAAAACATTAGTATTTGAAAGGTAAGCCCTTAGGAGAAACTGAAGGAGGGAAGAAGGAAACAAAAACCCACACCCTTACCTCCTCATGCTGGAAGTTGTCCACTAGCCTTGCGAAACACAGACAAGTGCTTTCAACAGACTTTTTGTCCTATTATAAAAATACATACATATATATATTTGCTCAAATTAAAATGTCTGAATTTCCATCAGATTACCCTGTCATTTTGAGGCATTCATAATTTTTTCCAAAAAGGTCAGCTGAATCACATTTTACAGAATATTATGGCTCTGAATTTTAAATTCATTGATACAGTCTAAACTGACCTCCTGATATGGCCATGCTCCTGCATATTCCCTGGGAAACACCTCACACTTGCAATACAAATACCTTTAGGGACCTTTAGAGATGAATAAATGGATTTATAATATCATTTTTGGATTCTAAAAGGAGGAAACAAAATGGAAGAGAACTACAAAGCCAAAGCAACAGGAAATATAGGTAAATGAATGATGGCTTGACTTCACACATGAAGCAGGAGTAATGTGATAAGCAGGAGTGACAATAAGCATAATAAGCAGGAGTGAAGGCTACTGTTCTACAGACTACATGAAGCCTGACTTTTATAAACATGAGGTGCAGCCAAGACAGCAAAACAAATACACCAAGATAGCAAACATTCCTCTAAAAATAGTTCTAATTAAAAGTTCACTGAAACTATCAATAAAAGTCCCCCAGAACATAATAAAGCACTTTTACTGTAAGGGTGGCTGAATTCTGGAAGAGGGTGCCTGGAAAGGTTAAGTCAACTGAACATGCTCCTGGGCACTCTGTGCTAGTTGACCATGCTGAAGCAGATAACTGAGAGGTCCTTTCCAACCTCAATTATCCTTTAAAGAGCTAACTCAAGATTGTATTTTTCCTGCCAGAAAAATTCCACTTCAAAATTTCTAGACATCTTACTTTTGTGGGCTGTAGCTTCTCTTCAGAGAGCAGGAGTCAGTACTTGTCGCTACTACTGTTGAGAATGGTGCTTCCCATTTCCAAAGCACCATCTGAAGCCAACATTTGACTTCTGTGAAGATGCCTCAGAGACTCAAGTAGTCTCTCAGCAAAAAGATGTTGGCAAAATTAAGAACAGCACAAGAAAACAAAAACATTACCTGGAATCTTCCATTTAGTTGCATTTGTAAAGAAACAAAATATTTTCTCCTTTTTCCCATTTATAACAGGGATCTGTTAACCAAGGAGTATGTCCAAATCTCTTTTGGTGCCACAGCCATTATGAGTGCTCATTTATGTAGCTGCATTGCAGGACAGGTAGATCTTAGGAGCCCCATGATTTTGGATTCATCACTTAAAACTACTGTGCAAGAGTAGGAATTTCCTTTTCATAAAAGCCACAAGCTCTCCCAAAAAGTCATGAGTGAAGGGGAAGGGTGTGTGAAAGGACTGAAACTGAAGCTTTTATGAGTTTGAACAGGAAGGGAACCTTGTAATCCCTTTGTTAAAGAAACAGAACAGTAACACTACTGGATTTCCTCTTACAGGGCAACAAGGATTACAAACCCGTTATTCTTCATGCCCTAAATTAATTTATCTCATTTTTCAAAATTAATAGGGATGTCATGAATCCTTACAGTACATTTACAAAACACAAGAAGTCCATATGAATGTTAGACTATCACAACTTGACAGTATAGAAACTCTTAAGGCAATTACCACATTGCAAAGCAAAATGATACCCAACAAAGAACTAGATACCTGTAAGCAACTTTATACTACTTTCAGGTCAAAAATCACAACTTTTCATTTTATAATAGAGTCTTACCTGATGGGTTAACCTTTGTGTAAGCAGTGGCAAAGAGTCTGCCACAAAGTGAAACTCATCAGGTGTTATACTCTGGCAGCAGTTGGCAGCAATAGCTAGTGCATTCCTCTGTGCATTTATACTGAAGAATTCCAGATACAGCAAACAGTCTGCCAACCCACCCTATAATAAAACAAACAAACATTATTACTCTCAGTACTGCTAAGAATCACAGAAACTTGTTTTCCTATTTCATCTTCACAGAAGATCAACAAGATGTAGAACTACTAGAGGTAAAAGTGCTTTCTTTTTTTACTTACTGCCTGCAGAATGGCTTTACTATGCCTGCGTGATAACATCTCCAAAGCTGTAAGCGCCTGCTCTGCCACATCAATGCACTGAATAACTTGCAGCTACAAGAAAACAAGAAAGCATGTAGATCAATTTCTAAACCAGTATGTAAGAATAACAATCTTCATTAACACATGGACAATTAGCCTGTACTAAGACACATGCACTAATGCAGCTGCACTACTGGATGTAATCAAGCTAGCCAATAAAAAGCTAGATCAACTATGTAGCTACTCAAAGAGTTACCAGTTTTTATAATTACACAGTATCTTTGTGATACCAGACAAAGTTCTCAGAGAATCAGATATGTTTACTCTTTAAGACCCTCATTGAAAAGCACTGTTTTTAAAAGCTTCTCATGCATTATCTTATAAACTATGGAGACATTTTCTTAATGGTATGTGCTAAAATAAAACAAAAGATAAAAACCCCTCAGGTAAGTTTAACACCGTTTTGATTTCATTTTACCTTTTCCAAGAAGACAGGAATTGCATCTACCACTACAGCAGATGACCTGGGAAGTGCTTCCATCATGTATGTTAAGGCCCGACATGCATGATTCATCTATTAAGCATACAGATATTTGTTTTAAAATACAGATGATACTCTTTTGTATTTAAAAAAAAAATCTCTTAAATATTACAGATCACTTACAATGTCAAAGTTGTGCTCCATCTGCAACAGCGTTATCTGTTAAAAAAAAAAAAAATTGTTAGTTTTGTAAAAAGTACCTAAACATCTACATAACAAGGGCACAAATCAGCATTGTAACTTTTGACTCAGGACTTGGAATTTTCAAAAGACCTAGTACCACTTCTTGAGCCAATTAAAAGAATTAATAGGAGTATCAAAATTTAGCAAAACATGCCCTCAAAAACCAGGTAAGATACACATATAATTGAGAATATATAATAAATAATATTTAAGCAAGGTATTGAGTAAAATATATCCTCCAATAGAAATATGATATTTAATTTTTACCAAAGCTGGTACAACACTCTTGACTGGAAATCCTCCTAATGTTTCTTCATTTCCCATTACCAACAGCTGGCACATCTCAATCACTGCCTGGAGTTGCTGACTTTCATCAGTGGCTTGAAGACCTTGTAAAAGCTGTTGGGCTTTAGAACCTAGATAGCCAGGAAAAAAAAAAAAAAACAGTAGAAAAGAAGATATTAGAAAACATAAGTGTTCAAGGGAATTGTTATGTTATACTTCTGCCAGAGTGGAAGACCAGAGACAGTTTGTTTTCCTCTGTACTTGTAGTTTCACTTCCTTTCCCTGTCATAAGAAGGGGGGATAGGAAAGGGAGACAAAAATCTCACTCTTGGCTGTCTTTCCAGTGCAGACTGATCAGCACAAGGAGTCCACCACGCTGCTCACCACAGCCATCTTGCCAACCTATAGCAGGTACCAGAACTCACACCACTCCACCTTCATTAAAGCAAAGGACTTTTCAACACACCCCCTGGATATTAAAGCACATGGAGTATCCGTGAGACCCCATCCTTCTCTTGGCAGGCAGTGTAACAGGGCGCCTTCGGCTCTCCTCAGAAGCCAGACTTGAACTAGAAGGTACAAATGCACCTGCATAATGCAGGTGTGGTAGAACAAGACTAAGGACCCATGTTCTCTCACTGACTTGCCTGGAGTCAGTTATTTATCTGAAACTTAAAAACACTTTTGAAACTATGAACAACATACCTTAGAACTGACATCTCCTAGAAGTTTAAGCTAAATTAAGCATTTGTTTAAAGCTAGCAAAAACCCAAGGTTATTGGACAGATCTTTTGTTAAGCAGCCCATCATGCAAAAGAAAAACATATGGAAGGGGTGAAAAGACAAGAATCCTCCCTTCCCCACCTAGAAAGAATATTAAGATACTCCCCCCACCCAACAAAAAAAAAAAAAAAGGAAAGAAATATAGCTAAAGCAAAGTCCTCTTCCTTATAGGAAGACAAGCAAATTAATATTGTTGACCAGAGGTCTAGCACTAACATAACATACACATGTCCAACACATAAAATAGGTTAAACTATGAAGCTAATACAAATATTAGCATTTACTAGTGGCTGAATTCTACTAGTCTGGAAGTGGAAAGAATCAAGTCAAATTAGACAAACTTTGCTTACTAGCTCCACTTCCAATTGTCCTGTGGAAGAGCTGCGACATCCGAGGACCAAGAGGGCCAAACAGGTGAGGAGGAAGACCCCTAGCCTCTAATAGAGCTAAAAGCAAACAGAGGATAACAGCCATTGTCAAAGCTTCTATGTATATTTTTAAAAGTTTAAATTCCATGATGTTATAATTTAAGACTACCAGAATTTTGATACTTTAAAAGAGTCAGAATTAGATGACTGCAGCTATGTCGATTTCTTAAAAACATCAAATAGATGACCTTTAAGGAACAAATGACTCTTTTGTATGCATCAGAGCATGAAGGTCCTTTAAGAAGTCACCCACTGAGTTTCCAGTCACACATTTCGCACAACAAACCTGGTCTATTAGATCATTGTAAGTCTAGAGCTAAGTCTAGCAAATACACCAGACTAATTTCAAATCTGAGCTACACAAAACAATAAGCATATAGCTACATTTTCAGGACCTGAATGGCACTGTAAGTCTGGAAAAAAGTGACACTGAAAAAACCCTTTACTTGCTGATAAGCAGAAGAGTGGAAAAACTCTGCTAGATATTAGGGTTTCCTGGTTTTGTTCTTGAACACTTTTCAGTAGTGTTGCTTAGAGGTAGACTAGACTGAGTGATTCTGATTTTTGATGTAGCAACCATGACTACTGCTGATCAATACAATAATGATTAATAGTATAAAACAATTTAGCTCAATATTCCCAATGCATACCTATGTTTACTGAGGATTACAAGCAAGTGAACTAGTAGTGACACAGCGCTCATATCCAGATTAACTGAAAAATGTCATTTGCAAGACAAATCCTGATTTCAGAACTCCTTGCAAGGTAGTTGCAAAATCATTTAAAACAGTTGCAAACTGGACATGCAAACTGAATTTATACCTGTCTCTCAGGTTTTGAGACACCTCAATCCTTTAGCTCAAGCACAAAAGCAAGCATTTTAAGAACATTTATATTTTGTCTGGTCAAAGCTTACAGCAACATGGGTATCAACGACAAGCACAAAAAAATGTTATCCAGAAGCAGGCAGAGTAACAGTAGGCCTAATCTGGCCTGTCAACTTAAAACATTCCTGCAAAGACTTATTTTCATGTTTGAGCTCACACACTTAATAGGACTGAGTTCAGTTCTCTCCCCCCCACCTCCTCCTGAAAAGTCATGAATAGTGTAATACACCATGTAAGTGAAGGACACCTGGCTACCCCCTCCAGACATCATTTCCAAATTCTTGCATCTTCAGCAAATTAAGGCTTGTAAGCCCATACTTCAGAACTACCATAACAAAGAAAATACAGCCCTTTCATTACATATAATACAGAAATTTCCTCACTACATATACTACAGATTTTTGGGTAGGTACCACTATTTATAGGCTGCAAAGAAAATAAAAAAAATAAACAAAAGAATAGTAAATTAGCAACTTGTATACCTTGTAGTCTTCCCATCTCAGAATCATCTGACTCACTTTCTCCAGAGGTTGTCATACCTACAGCTCCAGCAACAGAACTAGAAGCTAAAGAAAGAAAAAGATTAATGCAAGTTACATTGCCTTTAAAGCTACAAAATCCATATCAATTCCACCATCAAGGAAAATGTTCACCATCTCTGCATTTAATACTGCCACCACCATACTCTTGTACAATTGTCACTTTAAATAGATCAGTCTACAGGTCTAATACTTCCCAAAGGCTGAAGAGAGAGGTTATATCGACACAAGACAAGGGAAAAAAGGAAAAAAAAAAAAACAGCTACATCATCAAATTGTCTTTCAAAGACATTTACATGTATCCTTGGTAAATCTACACTTTTCTTACTTGAGTGCAATGCTGCACTTAGTTTACATTAATTCTGAGGTTTTGTACTGCTGTAGCTAGCTTTAAGCAGAGCATAATTGCTGGAAAGTAACTTTGAACTCACTATTGATTAGGACCAGACGATAAAATGAAGTACCACACAATCAGACTGTGCAAGTAATAATATTTAACTTGGTTACAAATTTCTCCAGTACAGACATGTTTGCAATTTCAACAGAAAACTTGCAGAAAATTTATGAGTGTAAATGAAAGAACTTTTACAAGTAAATGCATGCTTTCTGTATTCTGAGCAGTTTGGTGTCTCTTCAGTTGGCAGTAATTTACTTAGCACGAGCTGAAGTTACTTTTAAGAAAAACCAACTGTAGATGCTGAAAACTAAAGTGTAGTTTATCAGATGTAGTCTGGAGACTACAAAAAATTTGTAACTGAAACACATACCAGATATCCAAGAAATCAGATTCAAAAGTAAAGGCCCCTCTCACTCAAAAACCTTCAAGAATTATTTACCAGCTGTACCAGCTTAAAGAATTTCTACCCACAATTTAATTTATTTAATTATTTTTTAAAAGTGATAAAAATTTTCTATCAGCATCTGTACTAGAAGTGCTTCAGCTGGAATTTCTTCTTACCTGCAGCACCCTGGGGAGCCTCATCTGTACGCGCAGCTGAAGAGTTAACTCCATCCTGGTTGTTGTCAGGATCAGCCATCTTCTCCTGTCGGCGAGCTTCAGCTGCTCCTCTTTTGCCCAGGCCAGAGCCTCGCCGACTAAAGATTCAAAAAACAAATTTTCAGACCTTATTAAGTAAGACAAGAGATTTATTAATGTGAGACTACTCAGAACCACATAACATTTATGTAGACCACTACCACAAAGCTGCACAAACTATCAGGTTTACATATGAATCAGTCTTCACAAAATTATCCATCTGTTCTTTACCCTCACTGGCCTGCACCACGGTGTTGATTTGTTTACATCCATTACAGCTAGGACCTTACATTATTCTAGTAGACTGCTTTGTCTTGAAGGGTATATAACTGTAAAAATGAGCAAGGACTAAAATGATGGCTAGTTACAAATCACATACACATTTAGGTCTGATGACAGAGTGACTATCTTTAAAGGAAGTTCTGAACTACTGAAAGCACAAAGAACTGTGATGATAAACCTGATTTTCAGTGCCAAAAAAAGTTTGAGGGAACAAGCCTTTTTAAATTTGGTGGGGTTTTTTTAAAACACTACTGTCATCATCACTACAAATATATATGCCTACAAAGTAGATAGTCAAATTCAAATGTACACTTGACAACAGAATCAGACTTCAGAACCTTTTCTTATGGCATGGAAAAGGAAAAAGTTGTGCAGAGATTATTAAATGTAGTTTAGGCTTAAGAAAAAAAGAAAACTTGTTAAGGCGTCATAAGTCTAGCTTCACAATACATGCAACTACAAGAATTTTTTGCATCACAGGACTTTCCCTTCCAATTTAATCTACCAGCTGTTTAAAATTATTAATTCAGAGCTATTTTTTCCCTGTATCAGAAAGTACTTAGACATTTGTAGTGTTGTTCAGATACAGTTGCTGACAAGCTTAGTCAGCTTAACTATGTACACTACTGAAACAGACTCCTGCACGGTACTATGAAATCTTTATTTTTCAGAATAGTCATCTATTTTATTATCCATGATGGACAGCAGTTTAGCACTCTGTTTACTGTCTTTTTAAAAACACTTCCCTAAGAAAGGAGTACTTAAATCTGTGGTACTGTCTCTGGATGTTTCCTAGCCTCCACCCTACCAACTGAGATGATGGCTCTCCATGACACTGCTGTACAGAGTAAACCAGAAGGCCTGAAAAAGCTACAGCTACTTCTAACAATAGCAAAGAAAGAGATAGACGGGCCTGTTTTCATGCCTGAAATTGACATTAATATCAATCCACTGCAGTCATCACATTTCATTATGTAAAGTTTTACCTGGTGCTAGCACAGGAGCCCGTGGTCTTTTGCCGTGTGCTCCGCCGCAAACTGGGGAGCTCAGCAGGTGGTGATTCACTGCGCTTCTTTGTAGATTTTCTCAGACCTATGTAATATGTAAAAGAATTGAGAGTAAATCAGTCTTTCAATACACAGCAGTTCTACGAAGAAATGAAACTTCTGTGTACAGGAAACTTTAATGCAGAGGAACAGCTTCTATGTAAGAAGCACAATAAGCCCATCAGCTTTTAGTTGCCTTACACCAAGCTGCTCTACCAGTAAAGAAAGGTTCAGATATTTACTTTTACTCCTTAAGTAATATTAGACATACTGAACTCAAACTTGTTACCTAGACACTTTTTCTTAACCTACACATTATAGTTACAGAACAGCTTCTAAGTTTCTCATGATACACAGTTTTCACATTACAAAATACAAGTTTATTATTCCCACACATCAACAGTCAAAACACTTAATATGCATTACCTTCATCTATAGAAAGGATAAAAAAAAATACACTGCAGGAGAAGGCAGCTGTGGTTGCATCTGTTTTCCCCCATCACAAAGTAAGTCCGTGCACATAAACTCACCACTAGCTGAATCATATTATTTTAAGTCAGTTTCATTCAGATTAGTATGGCTTTACAATAACTGCCTTAACCCAAAACCATGCTCCCCTCCAGGAGTCAAGCACTGCCAGTGCCGAGATCTGTCATATGTAGTATTTGCATTATTCTTTTACCTACATCCCTTCAGCCCCTATCACTGTCATAAGGTCTTCCTTGATGCAAATAATCAAGCATATCTTCACAGCGTTGGAAAAGGAGTTCAAGTTTTTTATTTTGGAATTATTTGCATTGTTGAAGACTGACTTAACTGGTATTAATTCACTCTAGGTTATGAAGCCATTTTTCTGATTACATCCCACTGCAGAACCAGGTAAATCTTAAACACACAATAAACCTACACAGGACATTTTCAGATGATGAACAAGCTTACTATCGGGTGAAATATCCCATAACATCTTCTGAACAAGAAGGCTGATAATGAAAGCGTCAAAAAAAATAAAATCCTTGAGGCTCAGCTTGGCATTTTAGTCATGTGTCTCCCCACCCCACATCTGCAATAAATAAATGAGAACCCCATAGCATTCAATTTAGGCATACTATTACTAGAACAGATGTAATTAATTTCAAGAAGATGAGAAAGTTAGATCACTGCTCCCTCTTCTGACAACAGTTCAGAAATAAAACCTATTTAAATGGGCAATGGTTTTGAGAACAGTACATATCAAACTGGCTCCTGTCTATCTCCTTAATCCTAAAGCATTCCAGGAATGCTGAGTTGTGATATCAAGGGATGAAATGGTAACTATGCAGCTTCTGACTGGATATTTAACAGAAAAGGGAAAGTGATCTGAAAAGCCATTACTGACTATCCTGGGTTCAGCAGCAGCAGTCATTTTTTTCTCCTTCTTGGCAGCTGGTGCAGCACTGTGTTTTTGGGTTGGACCAGGTATCAGTTGGTGCTTGGTTGGGCGGGGGGGGGGCAAGTTATAGGCTGGTGCTGAGGTGTTGTATTCTCTTCCCTTGTTATTTCCTTTATCATTATTATTATTGGTGGTACCAGCAGTGGTTTGCGTTATACCTTAGTTACTGGACTGTTCTTATCCCAAACCATAGGAGTTACATTCTTTCAATTCTCTCCATCCCTCCAAGAGCGGGGAGGGAGGATAGGGAAGGGAAGAAAGAGGGCAGGGGGAATAGAAACTGCATGGCTGACTGGGTTTAAATCATGACACTGACCTAACCATTAGTCTGTCCTTTCAAACACAATACTGTATTTGACCCAGTAACACAATGCTGCGTGCAGCTCAGTTCCATGCAGGTAAAGGTTAATCTGATATTCACGCATTTACTACATACCTGGCTTACTAACTGAAGAAATTTGGCAACCTTAAGAAAATATGGTTCTGTATTTAATAGCCACCAAGCAATGAAGCAAAGCAGACCAACCAGTTGAATTTTCAGATGGTCTGTCCATATGGAAGAAAATACATAACTTTTTCAAATATTAAAAAAACAGTGGCATTTTTACTACATATGTTTTCAAACCAAAAGATTTAAGTTGAAGTTTCTACAACATAAATATACAACGACCCCAACCCTATTTACCTACAGTAAGATATTTTCAGTGGCAGAGGGGAGGGGAAGGAGTGTGTCATAAGGTATATACAAAACAAGCCTGAAACAGTTGCAGCAGTATTTCATGCCATAAGCTTCCTAAGTACAAGATACAACAGAACACCCCTCTTAGCTGATTGTATTCCACACTAGAAAGCACATGCTTAAACTGGCACTGGGTACAGCACTATTTCACTCCACAGGTAACATGTTACCACTGAGTTCACCTTACATACATGGAAAAAGTAAGCTACCCCGAACTTGTAACAGCCATGGTGAAATTCTAAGCGAGATGTACTTTAGCTTGACATTTAGAATAATAAGTTAATCACCCTATTATAGAAGAGTTCACTGGAAAAATACACAAATGTTTTAATTCTTTATGTCAGCACACCACTTACCACTTCGAATCTGTGGGTACTCATTTTCAAGTAGTTAGACCTAAATATTAAATAACTCCATACCAGCTTAGCAATAGTGTATCAATGAGACACCACACAAGCATTCAAATGAAGTAAGATGGCCTTAACTTGTATCAAAATCAGATTTCTCTTAAGGGCAAAGGTTTCACAAAGCAGCAGAGCTTACTGTTGTTTAACAATATGAAACACTAGCTCATGACTTACCCCAAACCAATTCTAAAATGCACAAAGTGCACACCCAATACACACTTTCCTGTTCCGTAAGTATTCTGTCAGTTTGTTGAGCTGAGCTTGCTTAACACAGGTCAGATGAGCACAGATACCATGAACCAGTAAGGCAATGAAGCTGTGAAATGGGTTGTCCTTTCCTTTAAATAATTAAATTAGCTGAGCCATCTCTTCAAACTGAATTCATAGAATTATAGAATGGTTTGGGCTGAAGGGGACCTTACACACCATCCAGTTCCAACCCCCCTGCCACGGGTAGGGACACTTTCCATTAGACCAAGTTGCTCAAAGCCCCATTCAACCCGGCCTTGAACACTACCAGGGATGGGACAGCCACAGCTTCTTTGGGTAACCTCTGCCAGTGCCTCACCATGCTCAAGGTAAAGAATTACCTCACTAAGAGGGTTTTAGAGAATTTAGAGATGCCCATTTACACCTTGGTGGACAAACTGCATAATACATCACAGCTTGAGCACCCAGAAAAATCAATCTCATTTTCTCCTGCTGCTCAGAAGAATGTTCTGCTTCTCAGATCTTTTTGCACGTTTCTCTTTTCCCAAGTCTTCACTTCTCTACCTCTGCATATGCCCTAACATCATCCTATTTGCATGCTAAACACTCACATTAATGACTCAGAAGGAAAACAGACCCAAACAGGCTAAACCTGAAACAGTGCAACCTAACAGAAATCAAACAACAACAACAAAAAAGTCTTAAGAACATATTCACACTAAAGTGTGTTTACTGGTCAGCTTCTTTTTTTAAAGGCATTTTTCAGCTGTGTGACAGGACCAAGTTCTGAATGCAGCCATACTGCACTCACTTACTTCAAGTATTACCCAAGCCAAAACAAAGTTAGTCAAACTTTCACAGTCCATAACCTGGAAAGCCCTTTATTTGCAGTTCAAAAAGATAATCAGTAGAGATGAACTTGCTAGGACTGGAAGTTTAGACTTCAGATTGTCAGTATTGGGCCACTCTCCTGCAATAAAGATGGTGAAAATAGCTGCAGCAGGGGAAGGCAAGACAGTCTCCTGTTATTTTAATGCTCCACTATTCCCCTCCCTCAGTACCAGCCCAGACATCCCCAGCTCTTGATTATAGCCCTACAGAGCCCATCACTGCAATTAAACCAAGTATCTCCAAGCTAGTAATCTATTTCCTCCACCCTAAATCCACAATTCTAAGGCTCAAACTACCATCACACAGACAGCACTCTTGCCCACAGTCCCAAATAGATTAATTTAGACCTATTTTCAGATTCTTTTCTCCCTCACCTCTGCCAAATCCCTTGAAGCCAGAAGTTACACCATTCCTGCTCTGTGTTCACCTTCAGGTGGCTTTTCTGTGTATCCCAATAAACTTTCCTGCTAGACCCCCCCCAAATCGTAAAGTGTTAGGTAGAGGCTTCTCAGTCAGGAGCAGCTACCCTAAGCTACATTGCTCTCAGCACTGTCTCAGCCATCACTGTCAACTTCCCTCCATTTAAGGGCCACAAGAAACTACACAAAGGGCAGCAGAGATTTCCCTAATCAAGGTTGGGTTTTTATCGTTACATAATGAGTAAGCTGACCTGATCTGTAATATTTTAAAAGCCCCTACAAAATATAGGGCTTGAAAGGGATGTAAAAATAGTCACATCAAGAGAGCAAAACAAGAAACTTGCTTCCTCCCCATCCCTGTCAAGAAATACTCAGCTACAAAAAAAAAAAAAAAACAACTTTGTTCTAGTCTGGTTTTATTCTTCCAATAAATTCTATAGCTGTTTTTCAGTGATGTCACTGCTCAGTTAGACTGCTGTGTAGCTGAGGACTCCCAAGAGTCACCTTGGCTGCATATAACACCTATTAATTATCCAGTGAGGACTGCATAAGAAACCTCAAGGTGTACCCCTACAACATTTGAGGCAACCCCATCTCTCCTCATTCTTCTCATCAGCAGAGCAAGCCAGCTCAGCTCTTCAAGTTCTTCCTTCAGAGATCACAACTACTAATCACTCTTGTACTTCTGAACTGCAATACCCAAAAGTGAACAGCATTCTATTCCTACACATAAGTCTAGTGGAAAGTGTCCCTACCAATTGCAGGGGAGTTGGAACTACATGATCTTTAAGGTTCCTTCCAACCCAAACCATTCTATGATTCTATGTTCATCAGAATCATCTTCCCTCTTCTCCCACTTTCCTTCCTAGAACCACTCCCCCACACGCATTTTTTTCCCCAAAATTTTTTACAGCTCCTTACAGAACTATGTTTGTATGTTTATTTATCTTTCACTAATTCTATATTTCAAACTTCTTCAAACATCTCTTTCATACCATACCACTACACAAGCCTACAGAGTTTTAGCTTTCACCTTCTACACTGGATTACTATGATTTCTAAGGACATGTTTCCAGGCAGAGGGGTGTACACCTCAGCAATTTAATCTAAACCACTGTTTCCCTTACTGCTTCAGAAAGCCTCAGTGTGTTAATACTTGTGTGAAAAATTACCTACTTGTGCTCCCTAATCCTCTAAGGGTACTAGTGTGCTACAGAAAATAAATTTTAACTTACTCATTCTTCCTTAAAAACCTACCCTGGACATATTTTCTTGACAGTTCTCAGTGTTATCCAAAATTGTTACCATATTTCAAATTTGCCTCAGTATTTTGGAGTTAGTGACACTGCATGGCAGACAAGTGGGTTGTTTTTTTTTTTAAAAAGGGGCTAGAGCTAACAGTAGTCACTATTAATCCCAAAATCACTTCAATCTGTTGTCACAGAGCTCTAACACACTATTTGAAACACTGACACTATTTTTAAATATCAGTTTAACACTTTTCTTCTACTCCAAGTTCTTACTCTTACTGCTATTCAGTACAATCACTTACTCTGATCTAAGATTTTCAATATAAAAAAACACTGTAATAAATTTTGCTGTAATTTACAGTAAAATAAAGAGGCATTAGACATTTTAGGCATCTTAGCATCACCTGTTAGTACCTTCCTCCCCAAACTGGGATGCCAGCTAAAGTAACTTTAACCTCTACCAAGTCTGGAATGTCTCACACCATGCTTTATGCCCCTTACCAGGGACACATATACATACACACACTCCCATTCAAATCCATAACATCTTGGTTACGTGACATATACTCAAATGTATTAGTTCAACTCAAGTTTATCTTTTTGCAAAAGATGACTTTCAGGTCCTGGAAGAGATAAAGCTAGTCAGGCTGGCTTTCCCAGTACATTCTTTGTAGAGACAGATTAGGCTCATATTCCTAATGCTGTTTTTTAAGCTACTCAACACACACTCCCCTTACATTATGCCATCCCACCCTTCCCGTTCTCACCCCTTGGTGAAGTTTTGTAACTTGTCAAAAATTACTCTGCCTTCACCTTCTTGCTGTTCACTTGTTGGAAACAAATTTTCTCTCCTCCCTGTTGTTTTTCATCATTGCCAAGAAGTTGCCTATAACAAGGACAGTCCCAGCTAATAACTTGCTGGTCGATACCATTCTTGTGTGATTCCTTCCCACTTCCCCCTCAGTCCATCCTAAGCCAATTCAGTGGGCTTTTGTCTGGACTTCATCACCCAAAAAGTCTTGAACCATGGAGCAAGTAGATAAAGCCTTACTATAAAGAAAGTAACTTCTCCCCCCTTCCCCAATGCCATTCTTCATCAATTGTGTTGGATCATTACAGAATTAATACTCCAGTCCATAACAAGCTTGCTAGGTCAATTAAACTTATTTTGATTATACAGGAAGGCATCCAGTTGCTCTTGTTTATTTCCTGCATTAGTACTTGCTATAGACACGCCACAGTTGTTAGAGGCTACTCCTGTTCATGTCTGGTTAAAGGAAAAACCACAGGCAAGCTTAGGAATCCAACTTTTTAAATGAAGTTTTAGAGAACACATGATATAAATAAATCACAGTACACAAAGGCAGAATAATGATTTCAAAGAAATTTTGTTCAAGGCAACATTGCTACAAGCATATCTGCACACTACAAAACAAATGCTCTGCTTGGAAGCAGCCTGTACTTCTCAGTGACAACGTCCAAGAACTGCAATTGCTATTCAAATTCAGCATCAGAGGACATATTTTGTAAGAACAATTTAAAAGATAAATTTACTAACATTCCAGGCACTAGGTACACTAGGTTTAGAAGGCTGCTTTTCTTAAAGTAAAATCACAAGATATTCTCACAGTAAGGAAAAACTAGGAAAGTGGACTTGCAACAAGAAACTGCATTATCTACTTGTTTTCCAGCATTTATCATTCCCACTACATGACAGAAAGCTTAAGAAAATAAGAAAAAGAAAAATCTAACAGAAGGAATACACTCAAAGTTTTACAATGTGTGTCCCCACCACAACATGCAATTATTTTGCATATTTTTAATTGATTTGCAAGACAGAGAAGCAACTTGAACTTATAGAACACTAACTGTACTAAAATAATTTTCTTTAGCTGTGAATAGTTTCAGTCACAGCTTTACTTAAAAGCTCAGCAGAACACGCAATTTGAGTTTCTCTATGAAGACCCCAAGAAGCCCAAAAAGAATAGAAATACTTGTTCAGAAGACTTGGGCTTAAAACATATGTACTTATTCTTTTACAGAAGATCAACTTACTTGCTAGCTTTGCCTGTAGTCCTGAAGGTCCAGGTTTTGATGTCTCTGACTTGGAAGAGCCTGGTAGAGACAGTTTTGTTTTAGGGAGACTGACTTTTGGGCTGAATCGAGCAGCCCAGTCAAACTTTGAAGAGCCACCTGTTTTACTCTGCTCTTTGTCCCTGCTACTCCTTCTTGGACTGGGGCTGGATGCAGAACGGGAACGTCTAGCTTTATTCTGGTCCTTTCCCTGTTTCACTCTGGCACCCTGAGGAACAGTAGAAGCAGAGGCCACAGCAGAAGAGGAGGAGGATGTGGAAGCTGAAGAAGAAGAATCAGTGATGGTGCTACACCCAGCTTTGGCTGAGGTCACCGATTTTGAAGCCAGCTTGGAGAGTTTTGCTGACTTCTCTTCAGCACCAGTTGATTCAACCGCTGAACCACTCTTTATACAAGACAGATCCTCTGTCCTTTTCCTTTTCTGACTTCGGGAGCTACCAGCAGCTCCACCCTTCCTGGTGTGAGCCTTGCTTGTTGATGGCAATTGTGCAGACTTTGGCTGTTCTTGGTCTAAGTGCCTTCTCTTAGACTTAGTATGCGGCTTGTTAGTTTCCAAGGAAGTTTCACTGTGTTGAAGTGCTTTGGGTTTTTTAGCAGAGCTAGGAGAATTGGTCCTCCTGTAATCTGGACTAGCACTGCGTTTAACCCCTCGAGAATTGTCTTTCTTAGGCACTTGCCCCGTTTTTTGCTTTTCTGAAGTACTGACTCTCTCCGGATCTTCTTGCTGTGGTATTAGGCCAGCAGATGAACTACAGCCTCTGTAGAAGTAAGCAGGAACAGTGTTAGTGTTGAACTCAAAAAAAACCTCAGTTGCAACAGTTTTGCAAGATAAATGTTAACACTCTCTAATAATCACGGAAAGCACAGATAAGAAACACTGTTGATTAAGCTTACACTGAAACAAAAAAAAAAACCAACCAACAAACCATGCTTATAAAGAACAGCCACACAGCAAATCTTTGCTAGCATGAGAACTAAAATAAACTGCAACATAAAAACATAGCACACTTTTTTTCAAGAGACAGGTACAAGGTAACTCGGACAGATTTTACTCTATTTTTATAGATACATCAAACGAATTAGAAAGAAAAAATAAAAGCCATGAAGCTATTAGCTGAAAGTTTGAGAATGCAAGTTCCACAAGAGAGTAAGGAGCATTCAGTAATGCATAACTAGTCATAACTATTCTAGTTCAAGAAGTCTCTTAATGAAAGGATAGTATCTCATCAATCTTGAAACTGAGGTAATGAATCACACAGAAAAATGGCAAAAGTCTCTTTGATAGAAAACTATTCCAGTGTGTATATAGGAGTGCACTAAGAGCGCACAAAGCACAACCAAGTTGATTATCCTGAACACAGGCATACTTCTGATTATCCTATGTTTCAATTTATATTGGACATTGCTCAAATTCCTTAAGCAATCTTCTCCAACATGAAGCAGGAAAAGGGGAGAAAGACCTTGAAAGTATTCCAAGACTAGTTATGCAGAAATTGTTTCCTCCCCATCACTGATGGAATGCTTAGTTGCTGAATAAGAAAAACAAAGCACAAACAGAATGTGAAACACTGAAACATATCCACTGAATGCAACACCTAAATTAGGTAAAATCTATTAGTCATACATTTTACAAGAACTCTGTATGACTAGATATATTATGCACAGTTGTGAAGCGCAAGTAACACTGGTTAACATACGAATATGAAACACAATTACCTTTTAGAAAAGTGTCCCTTGGACTGCTCAGAAGGAGTGTTAGACTGCACTTTGGGTGTCTTTGAAATAGATTTTCTACTCTCAGGAGGGCTATGTGCCTTATGTTTTGCCTGCCCTAAATGTGACCTGTCAGCAGAAAGTCAAAACAGAAATCTATCAGGATTTCAAGATACAAACCTGTAGGTGGAATTATTTATTTCTCTGGACCACTTAAAAATGTTAGTTTACAGCTGCAACCCTTTCCATATCAACCCTTAATATTAACGACATTTCAAAAGAATCACCTGGTGCAGTTAAAAATCACTACCAGTGCAACTGTTTCGTAAAGCACACAATTATTTAGTCATTTTAAATCAATAAAACATCATCTCACACCCAACCTGTGTAGGTAAATTTGACATTTTCTGGTGTGCAAGATTACCAAATTATTCGCTTGAGCATTAAGTTAGCACAATAAGGCACAAGACTAGAGCACCTGTCAAAGACGTTTTCTCAGAAACACCCATCAACCTCAAGATTCCATACATCAAGACTATCCAGTGAGTGTTTACAAGTATCTTTGTTCTTCAGTTTAAGAAAGTCAAATGCTCAGAACAGGAATGCAACCATTTACTCAGTAGGAAAGCTCAACCCTGCCAGTTATTTTCTGGCTGCAGATCCAACTAGTTCAAAAGATAAAGAGCTCTTCCATAACAGAGGAATGAAGAAACGCATTCTACCAATGAAGGCAGTCAGATGAGAGGAAACCTGTCATGTCAGAGAAAGGAATGATTTTCATACAGGTAAGCTACGAAAGGTCTTCCAAGCAGCTTTCAGCTGTATGAAAAAAAAATGGTTTATTGCATAAGCTGTTACTGGAGGACAAAGATCATAATATGCCATAGATAAAATTTAAGACTTAAGTTACATCCTCACATATTCCACATCTACTTTCAAACCCAATCAGAATTACCACCTGCAAGACTCAGAAAAGACAGCTCTCATCAGCATTTGAAACAGCATAGCATAAATAACTGCTACAGCAAAAAACATGTCATTTGCACTTTCCCAGATATAACACACTTTTGACTGACTCAGCTGTCCTCAGAACTCTAATGCTCAAATCCCACTAACCTTCATGAGACCTCCAACCAACCTAGTATTAATGCTGAAAGCAATATTTCAAAAAAAATGTTGCTTACACACTATTAACCTAGGCTATCTAGTCCTTCGAGTTAAGCTATACAAGTATCTTTGAATCATATGGGAGGAGAAATGCAGACTTCAGATTTAATTGTCTTCTCCAACCCATGCCTCCTAACATCAAAAAGTTACAAGAGTACACCTTTACAGGAAGATACAAATTTTCACAAGCTTTCAATACCTTCTTCCAACCAAATGACAAATCTAGCAGAAAAGGTAGAGCTAAGCCTGCTACTTGACCAGAAAGTTTCATCATCCTCTTAAAGATTTTAACACAAACTTTAGTAGGAAAAAAGTACCACATCTAACCTAAGTGACGACCACATGATAATATCCTTAAGAGTCAAAACAGTAAAAGTTCAGTAATATGACTGGTTTTCTTTACAGCTTTCCGTCCTCTGTTTTCTTTCAAAGTATTCTTATTTAGTCAGTTGCTCAAAGATACAAAATGCACCTAGACAAGGTGTTTTCCTGGTTTCAGCTGGGATAGTTAATTTTCTTCCTAGTAGCTGGTACAGTGCTGTGTTTTGGCTTTAGTCTAAGAATAATGCTGATAACACACCTACATTTTAGTTGCAGCTCAGCAGCACTTACCCTGATCAAGGACTCTCACGCTCTGCCAGTGAGGAAGGGCACAAGAAAGCAGGAAGGAGCACAGCCTGACCCAGAGTAGCCAAAGAGTTACTCCAAACCACACAGCACTATTCCCAGTATATAAACTGGGGGGAGTTACTCAGAAGGCCCAGATCACTACTCAGATCAGTTTAGGTTATCAGTCAGCAGGCACTAAGCAATTGTACTATGCATCACTTGTGTTTATAGGGTTGGCTTTTTCTCCCTCCTTTCCCCTTTTAGTTTTATATTCTCCCCCCCCCTTGTTATTTCCCTTATTATTAGTAGTAGTAATAGTATTGTACTTCAGTTATTAAGCTGTTCTTATCTCAACCCACAGGTTTTACATTTTTACAATTCTCCCCCTCCCACCCAGGGAAAGGGTGTGAGTGATCAGCTGCGTGATTCCGAGTTACCAGCTGGGCTGGTAACTATGAAAAAATAAATCTAAGAGGGTAACAGTCTGAAAAAATTAACAGCATCTTCTGCAAATTACTCCAGTAATTTGTTTTTATTTCTTATAATAGAAGAAATCACTTTTAATATCAAAAGCAAGTGAAACAAAACAGATCTCTAGCTCATAATAGCAAACTCCAAGATAACCTTGGGAACCTTTCACCTAATCCCGAGTGTTTGGATTTCCCTTTTCCCAACAAAAGACTAAAGCGTGAAATTTAATTTTCCCACTGAAATGTTTTTATTATGGGAGTAACAGAAATTGTTACATAATTTACACTTGGCAGGAACTTCATTTTTCATGTAAGCTAATCGATCAGGGTTCCTTTATTATGAAGCATATTTTTAAAGGTTATCACTTAAAGATATTTTGTTTGCTTTAATTAGAACTGTATTCAATTTTGTGCTTTAAGCATTCACACAATTTAAGATCTTTTCAACTAAAATATGACTAAAGGAATACATCAAAACATCAAGTATTTAAATCATGCACTGAAGAGTTTCCACTTGTTTCAGGCTTTCCCCCTTCCAGTTTTATTACCTTCAGGGTCTTACAAGCTTTACAAACATGATTTCATACCATTGTCCAACTTATGCAGACCAAAACAGCTACAACCATACCCTAGGGATTGTAAATACTGTATCATGCAGGCTATTTGCATTTGCTTTATTTTATTTATCCATCAAACCAACCATAGAAATAACACTCATAGCCAGAGCAGAAAGGTTATACTGGAAATAAATATAACAGGGAGTCAAAGTGATAAGTATTTTTTTCGTTTTATTATTAAAGACCTATTGTGCTCTCACTTCTCTTTAGTTTAATGATTCACTTGCATGTGTTGCAAAAAGAAGATATAGAAGACAACAGCAACTCTGCACACAGTAGCATATCAGTTAAAAGGAGCATGACATTAACTCCCCTTCTCCAAGATCAACATGCCTGACAGCAAGCAAACTGACAATTTGGAGAGACTGCAGGATTAAATTAAAAGAACTTTAACCAAGTATCATTGTCCCAGTTTATATTAAGGCTGTGACAGCTTGCCTAAGGTTTTGTTAAAAGTTAACTTATATACAAAGGTATGTTGGAATACTTGAGCGAGAAAGAGTAATGCTTAGAGAACTAAGCGCTATGAAAGGTACAAGGGCAGTTAGAAGACTGATTCTTGTTAAAGGTCGTAATCTACTTGTGCCTTTGGCCATAATTTGAGACTTTTACGTTGTAACTTACCTAGTTACAAGCTCTTTATTCTTTCCATTAATGTATCATTCACTCAGAAGCTTTACTTAAACCAATATTCCAGCACCAAGCATTTTGAGAGCCTGCTCCTCATTAATGATGAAAAATGATAAGTATTTATGAGCTCGAGTTTGTCCATTTCAACTTGCAGTGGCAGGTCCAAGAAGACTCAGCGCTTGCTGCACCTTCACTTGTTGCCTTGGGGTTTCTTGGTGGTTTTTTTTGCCCTCTTTTTCCCCCCCCCCCCCCTTTCTTTATGCTTTGGTTTGGTTGTTTTGCTTGGGTTTTTTTCCCCAACTTAAACACAGTTTCATAACCCACCCCAAGGCTTCACTCAACCAGGCAAAGCTGTCTGCTGACATATAATTTAATTCACAGTCAGTTTAGAATAACACATAGGTAAGTTGACAAGTGATCCACCATTTAGTTTGCAGTGTTTATATAAACAGCCCTTAGCCTTCCTTAGAAAACCATAATAAAGAACCAACTAGAACCTGTCCTCAAAGAGTTACTCAATGCATATAAAAAAAACATACCTTTTGAAGTTAGTTAATAAACAAAGTGTTTCATCTAAATCATGCTCCTCAGCAGCTGAGGTATTAAATATTTCCAAACATGAAGTCTACAAAACTAAACACCCTTTACTTCTGTCAAAAGATGATTTAAAAAAAAAAAAAAGCAATAGCAGTAGGCTGTGTAAAAAAAACTATTTTCTCTCCTCAGAAATACATCACTTGTCTTACCCATAGACTCAAACATTAAATTTAGTTTATGCACAAGTCTCAGGATGTTAACATTTAATATATTATCAAGACTGGTCCAAAACCAAATCTTGTTTAGAAGGTAAGTGGTGTAAGTGACAAAAACATTCTTGTTGTTTTATTATTTGGAAAAGCCCAGTCCAAACTGTTTGAGATACTACTTATAACTTATGTTCTCTATGAAATTAAAGATTTCGTCTTCAATCTCAAAGGCACAAAACTGAAAATCTGAAAACTTACTTTTATAGAGTATCATACTTTCATACACAACTGCAACAGCATAGCAGTCAATCAAACTGATATCCTACTGAGATACTGTTCCTAAAGATTTCAGAAGAATGACAATATGCATATTAAAAAAATAAGTGCCACTGTCATTTCATGAAACTAAAATATTTGAAATGTTCTACTACATAGGACCACTTCCATTACTCCATACCAATACACTGAAACATTGCTCACAACTGAAAGGAGCAGTCAAATGCATCTCTTTCAGAAAAGAAGTTACTGTGTGCTTCACAAGATAGCTTCCAAATTGCTCCCATTCAAAGTAAATAATATGGCATCACTGGGAACTTAAGCCACAAATGCAACAATTCCTCAGCACACATGGTGACTATGTAGACAGTTAAAGTGACAGCAAGTACCTCCTCCTGTGCCCCCCATGAAAAGGGTGCTCTCATTAATGCAACTGCTTCCCACTCCTCTTTGGTTTACTGCTGCAAAGGGAAGCTTTAGCATCATTACTGCTTCCTTACAAACCTGCAGTCATCCTTCAGTGGAAAGTGCTGAAAGATAGTTCAGACAAGAGTTTATGCTGTACAGTTAGAAAGGTGCCATCATAACTGTAATTGCAATTAGAATGGTAACACTAAACATTTTGCAAACTGTTAGTACTGCCATTAAGAACTATAATATCCACAAGAGCAGAAAGTCATCCAAAGCACAAAGTTATTTCAACTTCAGTACTGATAACAGAAGAATCGCATTAGTCCAACTTCACAAAGGCCAGTTTGGTTATAGAATCATAGAATAGTTAGGGTTGGAAAGGACCTTAAGATCATCTAGTTCCAACCTCCCTGCCATCAGCCAGAACACCCCATACTAAACCATGTCACCCAAGGCTCTGTCCAACCTGGCTTTGAACACCGCCAGGGATGGAGCGTTCACAACCTCCCTGGGAAACCCATTCCAGTGCCTCACCACCCTTACAGTAAAGGGCTTCTTCCTTACATCCAATCTAAACTTCCCCTGTTTAACCCGTTACCCCTTGTCCTATCACTTACAGTCCACCCCAGCATCCTTATAGGCCCTCTTCAGATACCAGAAGGTTGCTATGAGGTCTCCATGCCACCTTCTCTTCTCCAGGCTGAACAGCCCCAACTTTCTCAGCCTATCTTCATATGGGAGTATGTGCATATATGGGGAAGAAAACAGTTCATCAGTTATAAGTCTGTTTTCAAATACATCCTCTGCTTCCACTAGAGAAAAGCACACATAACATATGCCAAGCTCCCTTACAATTTGTGCTGCGACAGTCATCTTACACTATCTGTGATACTGTGTTGAATGTTAAATTGCTAGTAAAACTCCAGCAGAAAACACATCATGGGCTTGGCTTCCCCCACTCATTTTGACTGCAAGTATTGATGTTATTAGGGTGACAGCAAATAAGCCCAGTCTAGACAAAAAAGGGTTTGCACTGTTGCTTCCAGGTTAAGAGAAATCTGCCAGTATAATATGTCACAGGAGGAAGATTAAAAGCATTTATGCTTTATGTACTAGACCAGAGAGGAGTTTGGAGTTTCCCAAGTCCTCAAGCAAGAGAACAGTAGCTGTTCAGCAAGTTAAACTGATAAAGTTTTAACAGAAGACCTTTAAGCTGCAAAACGGTCAAAGACTATATACAGAAGGACATGCACTAGCATTTCAGCTTGGAAGTGATGATACCATTCTCCAGCCTCTCTGCTTACTTTTTAACACCTTATTCAACCCAAGCCTATTGTAGTGTTCACTCCATTCGGAACGTAAGAGAGGCAAAGCTAAGGCTATTGCAAAGCCATTTGGCTATACAACCACACACTGACATTCGAATAGGTGACTTCACATCAAAGTCTGAAATTGCAGTACAAGTGACAAACTGCACAAATACTCTAAGTTTTTGTCATTTATTCTGTATTTTGAAAGTATGTGCACCTCAGCCACAAGAAAGCTTCAAGAAAAAAGCATTTCCAGCATTTAGAAAGCTATTTATACAAAGAAAAAATGTAATCAACTACACAAGTTCAGACAGTATTGAAACTTGTCCTTGCTCGAAGGCGTATGACTGCATATCTGTGACCAAAGTGAAGTAACCTTCAACACTTCAGAAGGCGTGGCCCTTAAGTTGCTTATAAACTTTGTGGCTAATTTTAAGCATGAAGCAACAACCCCCTACAGACTCACATTACTGCTTAATTCCCTATACTGTACTAAGTTTTGGGGGGTTTTTTGTAGGGTTGGGTGTTTTTCTGTTTTTTTTTTTCTTTTTTTGTTGTTGTTTGTTTTTTTTTACATTTGTGCATGGGGTTTGGTTTGGGTTAAGAAACACATGGATCTAATAAAGTGACTGAATAAAATCTCATACTGTCTCTACAACCACATTAATAAGTAGTGCAGATCAACAGACAAAACCATAAAGCAAGATAGCTGTCATTAAGGACCAACGTCCAACAGTTACGCATTTCAATAATTTCTACTTCAAAGGAGAGCAGACTACAACCACAGGTGACCAGGAGGCAAGAGCTGCTTTCACAGAGCACAACTCCCAGTCTGCCTTGATCCAGAAAGATTCCAATTCAAAGTACTCCAAGACTATCTTCACTATGTTAGCCAAAACGCAGTAGGTAAGGATGACACATTTGCTTCAAAAGAACATTCTCAACTCCAGCTAAAATACTAACATGCATCCTAAGTCCACAAGTTTTTTTTGCACAATATAAGCATATCATTGAAGCTGCTCTTGCCACAGTTTCTTCATTCTATTTAAATGAATTTACAGCTGAAATTGAAGAGTTGCATTTTATGGATGACAAATGTCAAAAAGACTAGAAGTTAGTGTTCCAAGTGTTTAAAAAAAAAAAACAAAAACCAAATAACTAATGTATGAAAAGGTGTGTTTGGCTGCAGGGGAGGGAGGAGAAAGGGGGGCACTGGGTTGGTGGGTTTGTTTGTTTTGGGGTTCCCCCCCCTTTTTTTTAAAAAAATAGAAGCCAAAGTAGTATGAATTACCATGGTACAGAACGGCTTAATGAAGAAGGTACATCAAGCTGTGAACTCTAAACCCTCCTAATGTACTGTTCAATAGCAGAACTAGAAGATACTATGCCACCTCATGCGTGGAAGGATTAGTCCTGAAGTTTGTGTCTAAAGCCAGGCAACCAGGGATAGAGCGACTGTTATCAAGAACCTCTGCCTCCATTTAATCTACAAAATTTTCAAGGACCCGATAGATCTGTCTTGCATTGTTCCTTGCACAATAGCCTTTTCTGCCCAGCAGCTTACTAAAGAGGAAACACAGAAGACAGTAAAAGAAATCAAGTTCATTATAAAGTTTATATTAACCAGCATGCTTTATGCAAGCCTTTTATATTCTTTGCCAGCCAGAAATGCTTGTTCAGAGATAGAACAGGACCTGCCCTGACTTTCTACAGAGCCTGTATTTTCAAAGAGACTTGTAATCTTTCATCCTCTTCACTTAAGCAAAGAGCTTTGGTTCTGATAAAGGTCACAGTTGAGGAGTACAATACACTCTTGCTCATGGAAGTCTGATACACACAGATTTGAGGAGGTCCAGTCATTTAAGATAAGCTGCATCTTGAACCATTGTGTGATAGCTTAAGTAACAGATCACAGTAAAAAACAGCAGATGAATAACTTTCTTGCAAGAAAAAAGTGCTACCCCTAAAATTCTTCAATTTGTCTGATTCACTGTAGAAGTCTCCCCGGCATTCTGCTATTAAATCTGAATAAACAGTAGATACCTGAAAAATCCCCACCCCATGCCCAAATAACTGGGCTCTAGTCTTTTACTCTAGGAAGAGGATTATTAATTCCAGGTCAAATTCAGTGGAAGGAAAGAGCTCGTAGGGAAATATCCTACTTAAACATCCATTCAGATGTCGAGATAAGACAGAATGGACAGAATGGAATGAAGGGTTCACCATGTCAACATGTCTCAGTTAAAGGAGTATTCTATACAGACAATTCTAGCTTGCAAAATAATCAGCTACATAGGGCAGCAACTTCCTCCTCATTATGCTACAGAAGCCCAAGAGAGAAGTCCTGCGTTTATCGCCTGGTTTTCCACTTGTGCAGTAGATTAGTTTAGAAAAAGTGAAGCTGCCTTTTGCAGATTGAATTAATCCCTGCAAGGTTCTTTGGAAGAACAGCTAGCTTCCTTCACCCATTCCACAGTGATCTCATTCTCAGACTTCGTATTAGTTAAGAAATACACCTTATCTTCATTTTCATTACAGCCTGATTTCTTAATGGTAAAAGAAAAAACAAAAAAACACCCTATTTTGCGCCACTGACCTGCAGTACTTTAATACTCTTATAACCCCCTCCCCCAAAAAAAGCCCAAGATACACATATTCAAACAACTGCACCAGTAACACCTCTGAAGAAGCAGAATATAAACAGATGCTTCCTACCATGGTACTATAACCATTTTTCATAAGATTAATAATGTAACAAAATTAAAGCAGCACCTATCCATACGAGCTCCAGCCAGACGAAGACTCTTAATTCTTTAAAGAGCACAACAATAACTATACAGTCAGCTTCCACAGAAAAGTTTCAAGGATCATCTTTGTTCTGCATTGTAGAGGCATCGCTTACAGAAAAAATACAATTTGGTCCACTTGGTCACTAGGGCAAGTATATTAAAAGGATGGCAAATCTTTTGTTCCTGAATTATTCTAAAACTGTACTGGATTAATATAAAGTGCAAGGGAACAGAGAGGTGGCAGTTATTCAGTCTTCTCTAACAGGGACACAACTTTTTCCTCAGATTACACATATCAGACTTTCACTCCCCCCCCCCCCCTTTATTTTTTTGTTATCAGGAAAGGAAGAGGAGAAAGGAATTTACTGCTACCTGTGATCTGTGGAATGTAGCTCAGTTACACTTTTTCTCCACAGATCTGCTACTGCTATTCTAGCTAAACATGCATGATTGAAAGTTTTTTATGTCTTCAACTCATGCAATGACAGTACAGATAGCATTTCAGGGGCAAGAAGTTTTTAAACAAGTTTCAGTGCTTGGAATAGAGGATAGAAAACATTCTCTAATTAAATCACATCAACCTTGCTTTTACACATTAAAACACACAGACAATAGCCATACCTTCCTCCTACTGCGTCGTCTTGTGGCTGGGCCCCAGCAGTGTTCCTCTGTGAACGTCGCAGTGACCCCCCTGGATTGTTATTAGGCCGGTTGGACATTGGCACCTCTCTCCTGAAGGGACATACCCTTTCTAGACACTATCATTCACTGAAAGACAAGAGAGAGATAATCATAAGAGACATGGCATGAAGCTCACAGCCATGCCTCAAGAGGCAAATGTAAAATGCTATTAAGACAAAAAAAAACTTTGAACAATTTTTAGTTAAAAGACAAATAGATCAAGATCCTTCTCAAGAATCTTCAGACCCTTAATACAGAGCAACCAGTTCTCAATATATATACACCATACAGATGACCCCTTGGACTAGATGACCTTTAAACGTCCCTTCCAACCCAAACTATTCTATAATGACATGCTTCTTTTCTGACAGGCTTTTATAATTATTTGAAGGAAACAAGACAAATGCAATTTAAGATGACCTGTATTTGTCAACACTAAGTAAAAACACACCAAGTAATAAAACTCAATGCCTGATAGAAAACAATAGTATTTAAGCATTTTATTGTGGGAGATTACAATGCCAGTTTTGAGAATAAACAGCAGTATGCAGAAGATAACACAAGTAACTTAACTAATTTGCTTTTAAAGCAGCTTCTTTCTGTAGGCAGATTTATGCAACTTCCATTTGTGTAAAAATATATAGTTAAATTCAGGAAAAGAGATCTAGCTATATAAGCAAGTTCTTGCTCACCAGAGCTTCGTTAGTGTGAAGAGGTATTTGAGACAGAAGAATTAATGAGTGAACATATTTAAAAATAAAAAATAAAAAAATTCCATGTGATGGTTTTGCATTGCTAATTGTGGAATTTCTTTGTGACTGCTATGGATCTACACAGTATTTTGGTAGCTATTTGTAGAAGACTACCATAACACCGAGCTGCAGGCCTCAGAAACAGAGGTCTTTCAGGATCAAGCCTCACTTGGATCTTCAGTGGAAAGATAACTTTTGTATACTATTCTAAATTGCAATTTCTATACAGAGAGCATAGCAACAGGACCACACAATTGTCTATATGCTGATTCATTATATCTATAGCACAGTAAACAAAGAGTCTGCCAGGAAAAAGTTTAAAACATTTCAGCTGCAGATAACTAAGGCTCAGTTCAAATTTAAATGCCTCCAATAAAATAATTCTGAAGATCTGGTATTGTCAGGAAAGCCAGACAACACTTCACTATATTTATTCCTCTCAAAAAGCCTTATGGAACTGAACATAAGGGAGTGGTGGGGGAGGAGAGGCATCCTGAATTATTCTGTTTTACTGTAGGCCATAAGAAATCAGGACATAAACTGGTATTACACAGAACATTACCTCACATACCTAGTACAATGCCAAAAGGAACATACATACAATCAAGACACCTGCACAGCACACATGGCTAGTAATCAGGATTCTGCTAGCTAGATCCAGTCTTGTTACACTGTAAAAATGCAGCCCAGTACCGAAAGCTCCCAGTTAGCATGCCAGAAATATTTTAAATAAACTCCATGAATCAAAGAACAGAATATAGGCAGAACTGCTCCCCATCCTAATCCTAGGAGTCAAAAGCATCTTTTGACAGTTCTTACATTCTTCCTACTGAGAGGTCCAACACAGAAGTAGACAGCAAAAGCCAGAAGTAGGACTGATTAGCAAATCGCTGTATTTACCTTATGCTTAGAAGCTTGGAAGAATGTAAGTGGAGCACAAAATACACAATCCCACAAAACATTGTTCAATGAACCTCACAACTAAAAAGTCTTGATGACTGGGAAGTTGAGAAGGCTGTAAACGCTACTCTTCAAAAGCTGAGCTTTTCTTCTTCATGACTATTTTTCTTATTGTAGTTCCTAACTCCTAGCAAATATTCCCACCAGCTTTCCAGTAACACAACACCTTCAGTCTACAACTTCTGATGCTTTAGAGCACAAAGATTTACAGTAGAACAGAAAAAGCCTCCTATAGCTGGAAACTATGACAGCTTGCTGGTGCAGGCAGATCAGTCAGGCTGAGGAGAGCACAAATAGTGGCATTCTCTTCAGAGTATGCTACAGATGGCAAGACAAGAAGCCTAGCATTAACCAGGCTGAAAGTTGACCAAGGTTCCAACACTACCTAGGGGGTCTAGCTGAAGTCAGTCACAGACACTGTCAAATGCCATTATGCATTCTCTAGTTTTTTATATTCAAACAGAAAAATGAAAATAAAAAACCAAACACACCCCCCCCCCAAAAAAAAAACACCAACAAACCATCTCTTCATAAGCACCAGCAAGCAGGCACATTCTGTGCCTTTCCTGAAATGAGGGAGTAGTGCCCCCTACAAAGGCCAACTGAAGCTGAAATTGGGTACTCTTGTCAAACTATGGTATGGTTGCCATTATCTATTGCATCACCCTGTATTGACTGTAGGAACGTGCCTTCCAGCAGGTTTCATTCTGCAAAAGAATCAACGCTCACTCTGAAGCTCTGCTAGATCAGCCACATGCCTTTCTACCTAGGGCCAGCACAGGGACTCCTCCACCAAACACGAGAAGAGTTAGGTTGAAGAAAACATCACACAAGCAACCCTGGTGCTGTCTAAAGAAGCTTCAGTTTAATGTTTACCTCTCTGCATCAGCCAGCCATTTTAAGTGGTCTGTGCTTAGAAGTTATTCAGCACAGTGTGTTGTCATATTTTCAGCTGTGTAGAAGAATGAAATGGCAAATGGTTTATCCTGTAAGGCATCTGTCAAGTCAAGATGATGTCCAGAGTTACCTTCTTTATTCAAAACTCTCAACTCTGCTTCTTATTGTGTAGTGTGTAACCATGACTCCCAGTTTGCCTTTAAATATAATGCTGCTTCATGATTCAGCTATGACCTTTAACATCAAAATATTAACTGACGTCTCACTGCAAGTATATAAAGCCACACAATACCATGTGTCCAGTTAGTCTAGTACAGAAAACATCTTTTCAGTGGGTCACAACTGTCTTCCACATTCTACAACAAGAGCTCCAAGGATCCTAAATTTGAGCTGTTCTCTTTCAGACCTGTCCCTCCACCTATAGGCCTTACTACCAGCACCTGGCTTCTTCCCCCATTTAGAAACCTCAGTTCAAAGTAGATGCGTAACCCAGTAGATTAGCTGAATGTGCCAGTGCAGTCCTGTCACATTTTAAGACAGTTTTCTCAACTATAGTGAGCATTTTTCCCCACTCCCCCAACCAAAAAAGCACTACAACTGTACATCAGACCTCCATGCTTCAGTTGACAGACTTTGCAGTTTGCAAATTTTAAGTTCAGGTCCTCTTCTAGCGTAAAGTTTTGTAAACAAGCCATTACAGTCCCAGCTGTAATGATGCTAAAGCACTGGCCCAAAGATGCTCTCTTCATAAGCAGACTCTTTAGACTGAGGATAAATTCTAAAAGCCAGCATTTCAAATAAATCCACAACACATCTTCTGAAGATATCTAACAGCACTGGCATGTAACTGTTATTTTGTTGCATAGCATTCATGAGTTTTAGTAAATGCTTCAACTACCATTAACAGTGAGTGCCCTTTGCTACGGTACCAGAAAGGAACTAGAGCTCCTTTCTGTAGACCTATTACAAACACTATAGCCAATGTATAGCTAACTACTTAGGTTCCACAGGAACACAAGATACAAAAAACACTTGATAACTTGCCATGAAGCCTTTACCTTTCTTCTCATGGGAAAGCCAATATGAAAAGACTGACACTTTTCCACACCTTTAAAGCAAAAAGATGAACTAGACAACTACAGAACAAGCCTGTATTGGCTTTTACCTAACTGAAATCACTACAGTTCACAGGGAATTCCTTCAAGGGAAGGTAGCCTGTTGCTATGTAGCCTACAGTGAGGAAAAGAGTAAGTAAACTGAAGCACTCCAATAGGCTCTAAGGCCACTAACAGTGTAACAAGGCACACCAGTAACAGCACCTGTAAAAATGGATTTGAACCTTTTCACAAGAAAGGGCATTCCGCACCCTCTATGTGGATGAGCTCTAGAATTTGTCTGGGGGGTGTGTTTGGAAGGGTTTTTTAAGTTCTTAGCAAGAGTCTTGGTAGTACAGGAAACACTTAGGCATTTACACTCCAATTTCCTGTATATTTAAGGATATGCCTAGCACCTCTGCCTGTAACACTTCTTAATACCCATTAGCAGCTTACAGCTGAGCTAAGTGCACTGGTCAGTATACTCCTCTTTTGTACCTTGGCCCCAAAACCAGTGCCTTACTTCATGCTGCTCCAGTAATCCAGCTTCTCAAAATTGCAAAGACTTACTACTCTGCAGTCAGTATTAGGCAAAAGGGAGGGAGAAGGAAAAGATGAGGATGTTTATATGCCTTGTAAGTTCAGATCATTTCTTCCAGAAAGTTGCATATCTTGACAGTCGGAACCCAGAGTTTAGCATACTCAACAGAAAACATTAAGTCTAAGACTTCAAATTTACATTCCTTCAATATAAACAACAGTGATTTACTTGATCAACTGTATCTGTGATAAACCTAGTCAGTTAAGAAGCAGCATTCTAAACACATAAGCATACAATATATTTGACACTATAATTGCAACTGAACAACTTAGTGCATATGGTTTAGTAACTATTGAATTGGTTTGGACCCTTATTACTTAATTTTAAATTGATCTCACAGCTACACCTCATTTTTGCTCACTGCTCACAAGGTTCTCATTTACCTGCAAACATACACACCTATTTTCCTGCCTTGCAAGCAAGCACTTGCAACCATTCAGTTACTTCTACTACACTACCTTGACTCAAATATATTAGGATGACTTTTTGGACCAGTTAGTTGCTCTAAACTGAGTCTCGTGCAGCTGACTTTGACAAAACATTCTTCCTCACTGTACTCTCCAAATTCAGCAGTTATTCACCTGCCCACTTTTACCACTGCAGTCCTCATCCCCAAACATAAATTTCATGTCAAAGCTCCATGCAGGCAGAAGCTTGTATTTTCAGTGTAGCTACCTCATGCCCCTTCTGCTTGTAGAAATAGTTCATGGAATAATTTAGGGTAGAACATCATACTGAAGATTTCTGAGAAAACTTTTCTGTGACATCTCTCAAATTATCATCCCTCCCTTCTTACTGACAGCAAATTTCTACACACAAACAAGGGGAAAAGATATTGTCCCATGAGCTGCAAGGTGCTGTACAGTAAGATATATGGATTTTGGCTGTGTTCATGCAAATCCTGGATTACTCAGCTGAATGAAAGCACTGAGCCTTAAGGAATTAAAAATGCTTCTTCAAAAACAAACACACACAACAAAAAAAACCACCTCAACACAACACACCAACCAAACCATACACACACAAATACATACACAGACAAACTAACTAGAACAAATTTAGTACATACAGAAAGTCTTCAGGACAAATAAGATTTTACAGCCTTCTAGTATTGTAACATCACCTCACTGCTGGGAAGACAGACAAGTATCAAGGAAGCTGCTTCTTAAAACAAGCATGTCAAGTGGTAAGGAAACAGATTTCTATATCTTTTGCAGCACAAACTTAAACAATTCTACATGCACCACATTTGTCAGTTCTCTTAGAAGACATTAGTAAGATATAGATAAGACAACAAGCAGAATTTGACAGCGCATAGAGGCAAACTCCTCTTCAGACCAGATGCCTTCTTGATTTAGGGTTCAACTGGAGTAACAAGAGTTAAAATCATTAAAAAAGCCATGGCTGGAAAGGATCTCGAGATCATTTGGTCCAACCTCTTGTTGAAAGTAGGACCTCAGATTAAAGATCTTTCACTCTGCTGAGAAATTATGATTTCCAACCATGATGACAAGATATAATCCGAGTTCTGAGCAAGAGCACAAAGGCAAAAGGTGAATCATGAGTGATACCCTGAAGAAAGGGGAAAGGAAAAAAAAACACCTATTAAAAAAAAAACAAGTAAGATATCGAAACATCATACCAGGTACAAAGGCATGCAAAGAAGACACTAACAGACTATCAGAAAACAGTATTTTCAACAGAAACATTTGATAAGTAGTTATGTGATATCAGTCAAAGTAACCAAATACCTCGGATCTGTGTAGATCTAAAGGTGTGCAGACACATTCCCCATCACTCCCAAGGACAACCTTTCCGAGAGGAAAAGAAACACTCTAAAAAACTGCTATACCATATAGCTCAGAAAGCACTCCCTTCCCTTCAGTTCCTCAAAAATACAACCCAGTAACCTGGACCAAGGTGAGGAAGTGAGCAAAATGGGCATGTAAGCTGTAAATATCAACAAGTCCAGTCACTGAAGACGTTATAGACTCAGGGCTAGCTCACATGTCCATTTTTACACTGGGTAACTTCACACCAAAAACAAAAAAAAACTCACAATAAAAAAAAAAAAACACAGTAAAAGAAAAACACAGACACACACCACCAAACTTTAGCACAATGGAAGCTCTTTTTAATTAGCTACTCTGAATCATTAGAGTGGAAGCATTTCTTGACCATTTCAGAAACATCCTGTATATTAAAAGAGGTATGGATAACGGATACTGCAGACAACTACTTCTCAATTACCAGTAAGGCTATAAATACACTCAAGCGATGAGCTCCACAGGGGCAGAGGAAGGGGGCGATTATGAGGACAGGAATCGCAGAATCAACTATGTTGGAAAAGACCTTTAAGACCATCAAGTCCAATCATTACCCCAGGACTGCCAAGTCCACCACTAAACCATGCTTGCTTCAGCTATGCTTTTTTATTTTTGACACCATTTCCAGGGACTGTGATTCCACCACTTCCCTAGGAAATGGTAAATTAGTAAAGGAAGCACAGTTACCCCCTATTCAACTCACTGACTTTACAACAAACAGTCATCAGAAGATTATGGCAACCTTTGGGCCTTGCATTAGGAAGAAGTCAACTTTCCTCTGCAGTCTTTCAAGAGCTTAGACCTTACCCAGCCTTCCAGCTGAGAGTGGCAATGCAGAAGGCTGCCTTCACAGAATCAGCAAAACCAATGGGTAGGAACTTGAAAGGATATTAAGTGCCATGTTAAGGTTCTCTAGACTGCATCTATACATACATGTCTACAATGACAAAGAATGGGAAGAGAAAGTTCTGGCATGGAAGAGAAAAAGGAAAGAGCTAAAAATACCTTAATTTGTGATCTCATGGTTCAGAATTCAAGGAAGCTGTACTGCAAATTGGCAGTTAGATTATCACTGCCTCAAACTGAAGATTCTCAAGTTCTCACAGTATATTCTCAAACTGAAAATGCCTCTTTAAAGATGCACAACACTACTCACTAGAGGAATGCCCAGGTTGTTAGGCCTGTGTGATTCAACGGGTTATACATGCCATGACCCCAAGCCAAAAAATAGCACCCTTACCTACTGACTTCTACCTGGTGAAAGGACTGTAAGACAGTTGTGCAAAAGATACCATAGCTTGAAAACACATCGTCAGGGGAAGAGGTCAAGTACTGTTCAAGGAAAAAGTCTAAACACATGCTATCACATGCTCCACTGTTGATAATAGTTCTGTGACAGTGGGAAGACATTCTGAGTTGCAAAAGCTGAAGAGCCTCCCCTGCTTCAAGGAGGTCAGTTGAAGTCTGAGACTGCAGAGACTTTGCTGGGCCTGATATGGAAAAGCAAACTGAAGACTTATTCTGCAACCTGGAGAAGCTTAAAACCTTGCTTCATAATGATTACCAAGACCTGGAACCCATCACTGATTTAGAAAGAAAACAGTGGATTGGCCTACACACCACAGCCAGAACCTCAGCAAATCCTTTTGGACTTTATCAAAAAATTAAATATCACACACGGCACTAATTCAAACTACAGACAAGAATAGGCACCACTGGCAGACTGCTTTATAACCAGCTACCAGTACAACTGACTGTATAAGAACCTAAACATCTCAAGAACCAAGAGAAACCTATGCGGGGGGGGCACAAATCAGCAAAAAAAAATAAAATGCACATGGGGTAAGTTACACAGCAGAATATTCCTGTTCATCTGGACAGCTTAAAGGAACAAAAAAAAACACTAATCATGGTCTGGTTTGCATATGGTTATATCGGATTCAAAGTTGAGCTCAGGTGTCTCAGGTCTGTTTGTATGACCACTGTGCCCAGCTCATGGCACTCAGGAATCCAGTTTTCAGTACTGAAGAAAGAATCACCCTTTTAGTGCACTGAGAAATTAAACCAGGACTAAAGTTTAACTGAATTCTTGAGAGCTGGTTAAGGGGCCTACCTAACATTAAGACTATAAAAGCCTTTACCTCCTACACTCCTTTCCTCTGGAAGACCTGAAGCTGCAGTTTGAGAAGAAAAAGTAGTTGCATGGAATAAATAAAATACAACTTTGTTTTCAGGGCATCCCCCTTCAGTTCTGCCACCACACTGTGTTTGGTTGGGGTTTTGTTACCTTTTCATGTCATTGTAACATGCTCAAACTAGTTCAGTATAAGTTTTCCATCAGTGTATGGTTTGACTTGAATTCATTAATAGAGAGAATGCTCTCTTGGTGGCAGAACACCATAATTTAATCCTTGAAGAATATATTTTCATGTTTACAACACATGTAGTTTCTTGGTCTTCAGTGCTCTGTTTTGGTTTGGTTTTTTAACCAGTCAAGCATTAAATTCTGTTGCAATACAGACAAATCTGCAGCAGTTACATTTTCTCAGCACTCAAATATAAAGACTACAAAACGTCTAAAATCCAGAAACTTCTAAATTAATCTATATTCAGTAAAAGAATAATCTGAACTGGAGAGCTGCAAGTCAGCCAGTGACAGCTCAGTTTAAGAAGCAGCCCAGAAATATTTAAGCCATCTCAGTAACACAAAAGATTTGTTACACCACATAGAGAGCTAGCATACATAAACATAGCAAACATTAGCTGCAGAACACTGAACCACCTTTTGCTTCTGTTGACAGCTCCTTTTCCCTTTTAGCACAGCAATGGTAAAGGGAAGAGTGCAAAAAGGAGCAAAATTTATCTGCCAAATCAGACCCTCTAGCAAGAGCTTGACTTCATCTCTACAAGAACTTTAAGATTACTGTTACTGACAGATGGCTGGATGAACAAATTTACACTAGGAGAGTCTCATGTAATTCTCCTAACTGCTGCTAATACAATTGTGGTTCCAACTTGCTAGCAACAACAGAAATAACATTTTTTCCTTTTTTTTTTAATTAAACAAAAGCAACTGGTATCTCTTCAAGGGAAAGGGCATTTTTTAGCAGCCAAATTCTAAACAAAACTCTATTTGTAGTGAGTGCTACAGAGTGAATTGATGAGAGTTCTTTGTTTTAGCAGACTCCCAAAAAAGACATCACAAGCAGCACAAGTAAAAATCTCCTCTGTCCTTCCTTTTCAGCTTCACTAGAAACTTTGGTTTAGTAGGAGCCAAAATTCACTATCTGTGCAATAGTGGCTTAAGCTTTCACTAATGGCATAAAAACCAAACATGCCACCTTGGCAAGTGCAAGGAAGAACATTCTCTTCAGAAGAGGGGAACAAACTTGAATGAGGAGTTTTTCCCTTCTGTGAGACAACACAAATGAGAACAGAACTCTTCATGCAGTACACATGACTGAAACCACCATGAACAAAGACAGTAAGGTGTAGGTAGATGGTCAAATTAAGACCAAGTAAACAGGCATGGCAAAGCTGGGGGCAGGGGGGCACTTATTACCGTGAAGAAAAAAAGTCAGTTGAGCAGTGAGTGAAAATTTTAATTTAGAAGCTCTATTTCAGTATTGGCATGCACGTGAACAGAGAAGTACCCGAAATCATCACCCACTCCAAGTCTGCCCTGCCCAATGCTTAATGCCCAGCTGCTTTTGAGCTGCATAGCTCTGTTTACTTCAACATTGTGAGTCTGAATGCAGAATCTATTGCTACAACACCAAGCCTCTTCCCCATTCTAACCCCACACACCAGATGGTGCCTTAGTTGCAGTCTGCTGTTCACCTGCATCTGGCACACGCAGCCCTTAAGTAAAATCAAAGTGCAATAGCATAAGACAAACACTGATACGGTACATACCCATGTCCTACCTGCAGAGCCTGTTAGACAATATATGCCCCACATTGCAGCCAAGTTCCTTATCAGCTTCTGCCAAGCTGTCTTACATTACAGAGAGAACTAGTGAGCTCAGTGGCTAGTAAAACACAGCTTGGCCTCTCAAAGTCTAAATCAGCAAAACCACTTTAATTAGCCACTAGAACTAAGAAAAGACTAGACCTTACAGAAGTTACTGGATTTGACAAGTACCAGACAAACCCAAGTTTATAGGGCATTATGTAGATGTATCCTGAAAACAAGGTACAGGGAAGAGATCGAGTCTTTGTTTTTATAATATTCAGCTTCAGCTTGAAACTAGTTTACATACAGAAATGCCCAAAGTAGAGAAGCCCAATCACTCATACTAGCATGGCTTAAAGAGAAACACTTTAAAGATAAAAACAAATTTAATAAAAATAATAAAAAAAAAAATCCTATGTTTCCAGGGGAAGGGGAGGACACAGCTATTTTCAGCTTTACTAGAACAGGTCTCAAGTTTTTGTACCTTCAGAATATCATTTAGAAGTCTGGACAAATAAGGAGGATCTCAGGAGCTTCTCTTGTTTTTTTAATCACTTGTATTTAGCACTGACTCAAACTGATGTCTGTTAAGGCTTCCTTTCCTACATTGTCTCAAGCAGGTTATGCTATCCTGAATGAAGTCTTCTATCCAAAAAAGGTCATAGGCCTACTGCGTAACAAGATTCCTATGCCACATGATACAATCTGGAAAATGGTTTAATTGTAGCTGCTGAGGAAGAAATCCAATTAAAACAGGTTAAGTTTCCGGCTTCCTTAGCACTGGATCTGCATACAGATCTTTAACTATCACAAGGATACTGCAACACCAAACAAAGGGATTAAAACATATTTAAGGTTTCTAAACTGGGTAGGTGCTCAATTCCAAGATGCCACTGGCTCATGTGCCACAGGTACATCTTCTCAACCTAAGAAAAATTTAGACATTGACATTATTTAGACATTGATGTAGTAAGAGCAAGCTCCAATACATATACCAAATCACTGACACAGGCACAATCAAAGGTATTTACCTTGTATGAAATCACATACCAAACTACCTACCAAATATCAGTTTAAAGAAACAGAAGTTCTCTGTAAAGCTGAATAAAAGGAAGTCACACCTAAAGAAGTACCTGTTAAACACTAAGGATTAATCTGTCTTTAAGCTGATCCTATCATTGATAGAATCAGAACTCCATAGTACTCAGAGCTATTCTTTCATGGTAACTACACAGAAGAACACACAATATTGGTTTCCAGAACTGCATGTCAGGAAGGTTCCAACCCTTACAGTCATGGAAGAAGCTGTCAAAAGCCTGAAGGAATTAAACTTTATGCCATACTTTGAGGAGATTGTCTACTACACACATACGCATGTTTTCAGTACTCTACAAATAAAACAAGTCTGTAAGAATGAGGCATTGTACAGGGAGATTACCAAGTATGTGATCAGTAAATGAATGCTCCAAGAACCTGAATGCAGAGCATAAGATACTGAACTTAAGCAAATCTAAGTATTAGAGGTCTTTCAACTGCTTTTTAGGATACCAGACTTAGCTTTAATTTAAACTAGACAAGAACTCACCATCACCAAACCTTAGTACTGACAAAAAAAAGTGTCTACTACAAACTCCTCTCTCCCTTCCCATACGTGCAAGTACCACTAGCCTGTTCCTCACCAATGATTTTTACCTCCTCTCTCCCAGGCTACCCATACATTTTCTTTGCATAAGGAACAACTGTAACTATACACATCTTTTATAGTTCACTAGATGAACATATTTATGCTAATAAGGTACTTTTGCTCAGGGTCACAGCATGTCCCAGTTGTCCTAAAACCCTTGCTGATAGCCAATTACTTCCTGGCAAGATGTTCCAATAGATGCTGCCTAAACCTGTTACCTCCCAGCTAAACTGCTGCTCCTTAATACACTGCAAGGATTCACAGACTACCAGTAATACAGAAAACTAATCAGAAGAAAAAGTTTTGCCACAGTTCCAAGATAAAGAACAAGCAGAGCTTGAAGCTTTCTACAGCTTGACCTTCGGACCAAAATTATTATTTAAGAACTAGATATTATAACAGCTGATTTGATAAGCCTTTGCTCTTGCAATTTGCTCTGTGATCCAATCAGAATACTCAAAGGTTGCCTCCAAGTACAGGTGACCTTTTATCCTACACTAATGCGTACCTATGCCTCACAAGTAAACCTACAACCTACTGCCCCCAAACAACACATACTGATTCTGGCCTTGCCTAGGATTGCAACAGAACATGACAAGGAACAGGGGAAAGGGAAAGAGTTTCTTTTAGGTGCTTCATGCACAATCAGCAACAGTATATCCTGGAGTAAGGCTATGCATCCATCTCCCTACACTCCTGAAAGCAAATTTTTACAAACAAGAAAATAATCCCATACCATTAAGACAACAATGGAAATGGAAGTAAACTTCATTTAACTCCCATGCAGGATATCATTTTGTCTTTCTGGTGTTTGGGTTTTGGTTTGTTTTTTTTTTGTTTGGTTTGTTTTTTTCCCTTTAGAAAACATCCACAAGACTTTTTTGTATCTTCAGAACTATTCCAGATGTCATCCTCTTTACTATTTCTTTTAAGCCATTTCATAAAATGCATAAGTAAAAGAGACAAAACAAACAAAAGAATATTTAACTGAAAAAGGCATATTCATCATGATGCAGGACAGAACAACTCTCTTTACAACACTTTAGTAAAAACCATACAGGGAATGGAGTGGCTTCAGGGAAAGATTAAAGAAAGAATATGACGTAGACAGGCTTGTGAAGGAAGATGGAAAAGAACTGTAGGCCCATAAATGAGCACAGTTTCTTCCTTCCCTCTCCTCTGTACAATATCTTACCATATTAAATGCAAAATTTAGGTACTTCAGAAAGACTGGAGCCTCTCTTAATCCTACATTTGTTTTGCTAATGAAAGATACTCAGCTAGGAGCATGCACACAAAATCATAGAATCGTTAGGGCTGGAAAGGACCTTAAGATCATCTAGTTCAAACCCCCCTGCCATGGGAAGGGACACCTCACACTAAATCATATCGCCCAAGGCCTCATCCAACCTGGCCTTGAACACTGCCAGGGATGGAGCATTCACAACCTCCCTGGGAAACCTATTCCAGTGCTTCACTACCCTAACAGGAAAGAATTTCCTTCTTATATCCAACCTAAACTTTCCCTGTTTAAGTTTTAACCAGTTACCCCTTGTCCTATCACTACAGTCCCTAATGAAGAGTCCCTCTCCAGCATCCCTATAGGCCCCCTTCAGATACTGGAAGGCTGCTATGAGGTCTCCACGCAGCCTTCTCTTCTCCAGGCTGAACAGCCCCAACTTTCCTCAGCCTGTCTTCATACGGGAGGTGCTCCAGTCCCCTGATCGTCCTCGTGGCCCTTCTCTGGACTTGTTCCAACAGTTCCATGTCCTTTTTATGTTGAGGACACCAGAACTGCACACAATACTCCAGGTGAGGTCTCACAAGAGCAGAGTAGAGGAGCAGGATCACCTCCTTCGACCTGCTGGTCACACTCCTTTTGATGCAGCCCAGGATACGGTTCGCTTTCTGGGCTGCAAGCACACACTGACTGCTCATGTTCATTTTCTCATCAACCAACACCCCCAAGTCCTTCTCCACAGGGCTGCTCTGAATCTCTTCTCTGCCCAACCTGTAGCTGTGCCTGGGATTGCTCTGACCCAGCTGTAGGACCTTGCACTTGGCATGGTTAAACTTCATGAGGTTGGCATCAGCCCACCTCACAAGCATGTCAAGGTCCCTCTGGATGGCATTCCTTCCCTCCAGGGTATCAACCGAACCACACAGCTTGGTGTCATCGGCAAACTTGCTGAGGGCACACTCAATCCCACTGTCCATGTCAATGATGAAGATGTTAAACAAGACCGGTCCCAACACCGATCCCTGAGAGACACCACTCGTTACTGGTCTCCAGCCGGACATTGAGCCGTTGACCACAACTCTTTGTGTGCGGCCATCCAGCCAGTTCTTTATCCACCGAGTGGTCCATCCATCAAATTGATGTCTCTCCAATTTAGAGACAAGGATGTCGTGTGGGACAGTGTCGAACGCTTTACACAAGTCCAGGTGGATGACATCAACTGCTCTACCCCTGTCCATCAGTTCTGTAGCCCCATCATAGAAGGCCACCAAATTGGTCAGGCAGGATTTCCCCTTAGTGAAGCCATGCTGGCTGTCACCAAGCACCTTGTTGATTTTCATGTGCCTTAGCATGCCTTCCAGGGGAATCTGCTCCAAGATTTTGCCAGGCACAGAGGTGAGGCTGACTGGTCTGTAATTCCCCGGGTCATCCATTTTCCCCTTCTTGAAAATGGGGGGTTATATTTCCCTTTTTCCAGTCATCGGGAACTTCACCTGACTGCCATGATCTCTCAAATATGATAGCCAGTGGCTTCCCAACTTCATTTGCCAGCTCCTTCAGGACCTGAGGACTTGTGCACGTTCAGATTTTTGAGATGGTCTCAAACCAGTTCCTCTCCTACAGTGGGCGCAAGGTCTTCATTCTCACAGTCCCTGCATCTGCCTTTCAAGACTTGGGTGGTTTGGTCAGAGCTTTGCCAGTGAAGACTGAGGCAAAGAAGTCATTCAGAACCTCAGCCGTCTCCAAATCCTGTGTAGCCAGTTCTCCCAAGAGCTTCCTGAGGGGGCCTACGTTCTCCCTAGTCTGTTTTTTATTTGCTATGTACGTGTACAATCCCTTCCTGTTACCCTTAATACCCCTAGCTAAGTTTAATTCTAGCTGAGCCTTAGCTTTCCTAACCTGGTCCCTAGCTTCCCAGACAACATCCCTGTACTCTTCCCAGGCCACCTGTCCTTGCTTCCACTTACTATAAGCCTCTTTTTTCATTTGAATTTTCCTCAGGAGCTCCTTATCCATCCAAGGAGGTCTCCTGGCCCTCCTGCTGCACTTCCTGCTGGTTGGGATGCAACACTCCTGAGCTTGCAGCAGATGATCCTTGAATATCAACGAACAGTCTTGGGGCCCCTCTGCCCTCTAGGGCTGTATCCCATGGAACCTTCTGAAGCAGGTTCCTGAAGAGGCCAAAGTCTGCTCTTTTGAAGTCCAGGGCAGTGAGCTTGCTGCACGCCCTTCTCACTGTCCTGAGGATCTCAAATTCGAGCATCTCATGATCGCTGCATCCAAGGCTGCCCTGGAGCGTCACATTTCCAACGAGCCCTTCCCTGTTGGTGAGCACGAGGTCAAGCACGGCCCCTCTCCATGTTGGCTCCTCTATTACTTGCAGAAGGAAGTTGTCTTCTACACAATCGAGGAACCTCTTGGATTGCTTGTGCCGCGCCCTACCGTCCTTCCAACAGATGTCAGGGTGCTTGAAGTCACCCATGAGAACAAGGGCCTGCGAGCGTGAGGCTTTTCCTGTCTATGGAGTGCTTCATCCGCAGGTTCTCCTTGATCAGGCGGTCTGTAACAGATCCCCACAGTAATGTCTCCCATAGCTATATTCCCTTTAACCCTGACCCACAAACTCTCTGTGGACAGCTCACCTGTCCCCAGACACAGTTCCATACTCTCCAGCCTATCCCTAACATAAAGGGCAACTTCCCCTCCCTGCCTGCCAGGCCTGTCTTTCCTAAAGAGCCTGTAACCTTCCATTCCAACACTCCAGTCATAGGAGCCATCCCACCATGTTTCTGCGATGCCTATTATATCATACCCCCGTAGATGTGCACGCATCTCTAATTGCTCGTTTGTTCCCCATGCTACGGGCATTTGTATAGAGGCATCTGAGCTGAGCTCCAACTGAAGCCAGCTCATTGGCTGGAGCAGCTGGAATATCTCTGCATTGCTCCAAGCATTTATTATAGGTGCTGGCAACTGACTGGGTGTGTTGGAATGGAATGATGCCCCCCTCCCCCAACACATCTAGTTTAAAGCCTCCTTGACCAGTCTGGCAAGCCTCCTACCAAAACTGCTCTTTCCCTTCTTTATCAGACCAGCTCCACCAGCCCCCACTAGACCCTAGCTTGGGTCCCATGTTCAAGACACCAAAACCCCTGACTATGACACCACCCTTTTAACCATTTATTAACCTGGCTAATCCTCCTAGTTTTTTTTAGGTCCTCCCCTGTATCCTGGAGAATTGATGGAAAGACCACCTGAGCTCCAGAGCCCCTAACCACCTCCCCCAGGGCTCTGTAGTCTTTATGTTCCCCAATCTACTACTATCCGTATCCCTAGCACCCACATGTATCACCAGGAGTGGGTAATAGTCCAGGCAGCCTCTCTGCCACATCCCTGATCCGTGCCCCCGGTAGGCAACACACCTCCCTTGAGACGGGGTCTGGACAGCAGAAAAGTGCTTCTGTCCCTTCCAGTGTAGGGTCCCCTACTACTATGACCCACCGCTTTTTCCTAGCAGCACCAGTAGAGATCTTCTTTAGCAGTGTATCAGCCAGCTGTTTCTGGCTCAAGTGTGCTTCCTCATTAGCCCCCTGTAGGACAGCAAAGCGGTTCTGCGTGGGGACAGGGGATTTAGGGGGAAGCCCCTTGCTTTTGGTTGTCCTTTTCCTTCTTTTTTGTTGTTTTTTTTTTTTGTCACTAATTCCCAGCTTCCCAGGTTAACGGCCTCCTTCTTTCCCTCATGAGGTAGAGGTGAAGCTCTGCACTGCAGCCTCCCCTCTCATCGGCTCTGTCTGGGTGCCTACGCTGGCCACCGCCGGGGCAGCCAGAGCAGAGCTCCCAGACCGGGCCCTGATCATAGGAGGAGTGCTCACCATCCCGCCCGCCTGCCCGCGCAAACTGCATCCACGCGCTACCCGGTCCCTCGCGCTCCCTGGGGCAGGTTTTTAACCAGTCAGCTCTGTTGCCGCTGCTTCAGGCTCCGCCCCGTGTGAGTCAGCTGCTCGCTCTCGTCAGCTGAGCTTCCGGCTCCTGGGCAGGTCCTGTCGAGGACTTGAGGCTCCCTCGGTGGCTCTTGTCGCTCTGAGTTGAGGCTCCTGCACGCTGAACCCCCGCTCCGGTGTTGAAGGCATCCTCTCTCGAGCTACTCACCTCAGCAATTGACCTCTCACCTCAGCAACTGACCCAATCTCCATCCCACATAGGATTAATGAGCAATGAAGTGTTTGAGTAGTATCTTTACTATTTCTACTTCCTCACATCAGGTCTTTGACATCTTTTCTCCCATAAATTATTTCCTAGCACCTCCAAACTCCATCAGCTACAAAAAATGCCAAATTAATTGTACTAACTTTGGGTCTTTCTTCTATGCTTTTCAATCTTTATTTGTATGTTTTCTTTGTATTTAAAGGCTCCTCTGGCAGAACAGTTTGGGGACAGATACTGTGTACTGCAATTTGAAAACAGCCTGATCTGTCCCGCAATTTCCTCCACAGATCTCAATGGTAATGAAACCGCTGCTCACCAAACTGGCACTATTAAGAAATAGCTTCAACTATTTCCTATTAAATGTCTATTTTGACTAATTAGAAAGTAGAGAGTACAAAGCTTCTAACATTGGACTTTCAAATGAACAGTCTCACCCTACCAAGTACAGCATGTGCCAGTGGCATACACTAATATAAAAATATTTATTATATTGAAGCTGCATGATGAGAGTCTACACATTTCAGTGGTGCTTTTTTCACTTTCAAGAAAAACATTCTGGATGCAGTATAGTAGTGTGCATTTCATAATGGATACTTTCCTAATTTAAAAGTCAGCATAAATATTCTGCACATATTCAAGTATGACAGACATTGAGCCAAACACTTTTTTCTTTAATAACTCCATTAACTCTAAGCTTAATAGCGATTACACTTCCTTTTACTCTTCGACAGGATTTAACTTACACTACAGTTACACTGCAGACTAAGGACAGAAAACCTGAACAAGACAGACTTGGAGGCATTAGAGCTATTAGCCTGCACTAGTTTTTCATCTGAACTCCACCCTATCTTTCAAAGGGTGCCACAACACTGATGTATGCTAAAAAACCAGCTACATTTCTCGAGAGACTTCCTAGCGAGTGTGGTCATCTAAATAAATTAGAAAGGAAATTTAGGTCCTCTAATCCATAAACTAAGTAGAAATATTGTGTACTTCATAGTAGTTGGAAGCTACCTTCTATAAATATTTATCCAAAGTTCCTACCTTTGAGTATGTCATTATTTCAAATCCCTCTACTTACACAAAAACCTCAGAAAGTACAGGAATAGAGTACAATTTTAGTTTTACTCTAATGCCTGGGCAGATCATTTTTGCTTAAGAAGTCAGCACACTGAACATCAGGAGTTAGTAAAAAAAAAAAACAGATTGCACCCGTACAAGCTCATACAGACAATTTAAAACCGGATACTTTAAGCTACCACCATCACCAGTAAAAGCCTTCAAATTCTGCTGAAGCAACCAGAAATTACATCAGCTTCTCCACCACAAATGATAATCTCATCTATGCAAGCATAAAGAACAAAGCAGCTTAGATGATAGCCAGCCAGTCACAAATATATATTTTTAAATTATTCCCACCTCAAAGATGGGCCACCAACCTTCCCAGCCACAGAGCAAACACGCCAAAAGTACACACAACTCTAGTTTGTAGCCATAACCTGGAATCCTGTTAAGTAATGACAAACTAACTTGATTCTGGATGCACCTTAACTAAACTGAGACATTTAAATCACTATATCCTGCTATAGATTGAGCTTCGGCTTCTAGCTAGCACAGGTCTGGATTTCCACAGGTTACCTTCTTATTTTGATATTGTCAACAGAAAGACCAAACCCTTCTGAAGTAAGCTTTTTAAACAAGTTAAATAATACACATAAAGCAAAGGTAGTGGCTTACAAGCCCCAATTCAGCTATGTTTCACACAAACTATCTGAAAATCAGAGGAAATACAGTAGTTTCTCATCTTTTGTACTTGTCACACTCTTATTTCTGAACAGCTTTCATGATTCAATGGGCACAAAACTCCAGGTCCTTAAATTTCCTTCCCTGAGATGCTCTAAGCTTAAGCAGCAGGTTAACATCTTTAGAACACCTTCATTTAAGAGAACTAAGCACAGAGATCCCCATAGGAGCAACTACCTTTCATGGTATAGCTACAACATTCATGACAATACAGCTAGAGTCAGTGGTATAAAAACCTTCTATATACTTGCGAGCTTTGTTTTTTCTCCTCCTGTTAGCCTTTAGCTAGCAACTAGATATTTGGGGCTAAAAGCCTGGCATTTAAACTACTCCAATCTAAAATGACCCCAAAACACAGTAAGGAACCACTGCCCTTCTGCTTTACCAAAAAAAAAAACCAAACAATTAAAAAACAAACTACTATTTAAAAAAGAGATCCCATTAGTGTTGACAGCATTTCCAGGAATATGCCCTTTCCTGACAAACTAATATTAAAGATTGGTTCTTTCAAACACTTCTCACAGGACAGACTACTTTCTTTCACCATGTCAGTAGTGCCATGAAATTATATTTATTTACTTTATGAACTTCTGTAGATAGATATTCTCACTGAACTGGAGTTTCACAAAAGAACTCAAGTACTCTTTGGTGAGGACTATTAAATTACAGCCTTCTACCTGTCAGTTTCAAAGCTGTGCTACAGCGAACAACTACAGCAAGAATATTTTTGTCTAAAACACTTCTATTTTTTAGACATAGCTGGACTTAAAACATACACAGCTACAGTGAATGTGCAATCAGAGGCCCAGTGTTGAGAAAAATGGTTGGAAATGACAGTTCTGTAAGCTATGGGCACTTAACCCCTATACATTTGTAACACCTGAAGACAGGCAGTATTAAACTTGGAATTAAATCTTGAAATCGTCATTCAGTAAACAACAGAACATCAGTACAGGACAGCAAAACTAGACACTTGGTACTATTTCCAGGTTTACAGAAGAGACGGCATTCATTATTTTGTTTCTGTTTTGTTAAATCCAAAACTACTTAAACAACCAACTTCTGTTAAGTAGCATTCAAATAGAATACATCATTGTATGAGTGTAGCAGAAAGTATTCATAATGATAAACACACTGTTACCCATAGAAGGAAACTATGAAATTTACTGTTGTTAGAGCTTTATTGTTTATTACAGCATTGCTTATTTCAATATAACTACACAGGTAATATGGTTACCTAAAGCCAGAGCTGTTCCCTCAAAATTCCCTTTTTTTTTTCCCAAAACTATCAAAACTTGCAAGTTACCTTTTCTCTCCTCCTTCCCTCTCCCAACATAAAAAATATGCATTCAAAATACAGAACAGTGAATTATTCCAATGAGACACTTGCAATGCTATAAAGTACAATAATACCAAGCATCATGGAAATCCTATCCCTCAGCACTAAATCCAAGTTTTACTATAAGCCAAGCTTGTGAGCTGACATAAGCATTAGTCACTCACTACGTGCTCCAGTTACTCACAGAATGATACTGGATGGGAAAAGAGTGGGGGAAGGGTGGAGTGAGGGGGAGCGGAAAAGGAACCAATGCTCATGTAGATGTACCATTACAGAGTAAATAAGAACTCTCCAGTGCTTTTGTACAAAAAGCATTTATCTGGAATACTCTACCCCATCACAGTTGGCCTTGGTCAAGAGAGATGAATTCCAGTTGAAAGTACGTAAGAGTGCTCTTACAGGAGGTGACTAACAAAACCTGTATTATTTAGCCTGGCAACAAGGTTATAAATGCTTTAATTGCCAATGATAAAATACCAAGAAAAGTACTTCAAATAAGAGGATAGCATTGATACAGTTAGCAGGCAAAACGGTTATGACAAACTTTCAGGCTGGAAATTAGATGATCCCAAATTTCAAGAAACAACATGCTGAAAAAATCTCTCAGGAGGACTGCAGAATCAAAACGCAAGTATGAGACTAAAACCAAAGCACTTAGCTCCTTTTTAGACAGCTGCAAGTTAGATATATCAAGGGATATACCAACAATATTAACAAGATTACACTTTTGAAATTATAAGGTCTTACTAATCTTATTCCTAGACAGTAGTTCTTCACTGATCTCACAGAGAACTGACAAATAACAAGTTCTGTTGTTCTACTCGGCCAGTCACAGAGATAAGATGCTCACGACTGAGACACTTGAGTATCAAAAGCATTTTAAAGGCTCAGCTCCTAGAAAAAGCTAGTACATCCACTTTGTTCTTTTTGAAAAGGGAGTAACCAGAACACCATTCTTATTATCATAACACCCATTCTTTCCCAGAATGGTAAACTCAGAGAAAACACTGCAAAGAAGCAAACCAGTATTATCTGCAGTTTGTTAAACTGTTCTTATCCTGTCCCATGGTACCTACCACTGAAACTTTACTGTGACTAAGGAAACAAAACTTGTCCCCACACATTCTGCTGAGGAGGAGGGGTGGAGGCAGAAGATAGCTCTCCTCAAAGCAAGTTATTGCAATACGCAGTGAGTTCTAGGATTTAAAAATAAAAAAAACACAAACCACACACCACTCTTTTGGACAGCGTTATTCCATGCAGAGGTTGTTTATCCAGCTTGATCCTTCTATTGCTGTGTCACTCTGTCCATATGTTCATGTTTGATATCTCACAAGGCGGGGGGGGGGAAGGGAGGGATATGCCAGTTAATACATTCAGGAAACCAAACCAGTTACGCGATTTTTTTTTTTTTTTTAAATAGCTCCATGTAGAACTAGCAAACAAAATACAGGAACTCTACAAAAGTACAACACCGAGATTCTATAATTCAGTTATTAACAACTTTCAAAGATGGATTACAGAACATAGAAAGTCAAACTACTACTCTATGCTGACAGGTCAACTAATAATATCACCTGCTATCGTTTTGATGTACCATCTTACCAAGCAGACTTTCCAAACAGCCCAACATAACTTTTGTCGAATAAAAAAACACTGAAAATCTAAAAAAAAACTCTAAGGAAGAAACCACTTCCTACCTGAAGATTTACAGCTTTTAGAAGCAAACACATAAGCAATTTTGTGATGCACAGCAGCCTACTACTTGGCTTACTTTTGATTAAGTTTTTAAAATGCTCCCACACCACTAAAAAGAAAAAAATAAATAAAACAATGAATTTAATTGCATTAGTAGTACAAGTGAGATCTAAGCTGCCTTGAAATGGCAACAATGAAACAGACCACAAACAGAAGTAACAATACTTTAGAACAGACGGCTGCAGAACAGGTTGAAGGATTTGACAAAGTATTTCTGGTGACACTACAGCTGTTGACAGCAGGAAACACAGTTAGAATTTAAATGCGAGATCTCAATCCAATAGAGATCTGTCAGATAGAAACTCAGACTTCATCTGAACATTATATAAAAGTAAAGAGTTTTGTAAACCAGATGATAGAACTACATCACATTTTTTTCTACTGACATAAATTACCCAACAGGAATCTATTTAAAACCACAATAATAGTTTTTGCAGGTTTTGACTAAGTCTGTGACAGAGGAAAAAGCCTGATGCTCCCAGGGAATTTACTTTACTCTAGACAACCTCTGGGAGCAATGAAGTATAGCAAGAAGTATGTTCATTGATTTATATTTTTAAAGTGACAGATTGAGATTACTTTGAATGCCACTTCAGTGAAGTCTCATAGGCAACTTTACATTTACTTTAAGTGTGCTCTCAAAACTTAACTCATCACTACATTTGTATTTACCTCAAGTTTCCAAATACAGTTCTCAGGATCTATCTTACTTGAGCTCCTCTGCATACAGCACAGTTAAATCAAAATCTTCAGCGCCCTTTCTGTTCTGACTCCAGTTCAGTTTTAGCAGTATTTCATAAACCCCTAAACTACTAAGGAAAAAAAAAAAATCTTTAACACTGTGACCATAGTGCTCAAGAATCTAAACATTAGTGGAAGGCATTTGAGTTTGGATATAAGGAGGAAGTTCATTACTGTAAGGGTGGTGAGGCACTGGAATGGGTTTCCCAAGGAAGTTGTGAAGGCTCCATCCCTGACAGTGTTCGAGGCCACACTGGACAGAGCCCTGGGTGACATGGTTTAGTGTGAGGTGTTCCTGCCCATGGCAGGAGGGTTGGAACTAGATGATCTTAAGGTCTTTTCCAACCCTAACTATTCTATGATTCAAGCAGTACTGTTTCTTCACACACTAAATTCCACAAAATCCATCTTTCCTCTTCACAGTTAACCTGAAGAATGCTCAGTTTCCACTCTCACTATGAAGTACTTCAACATGCATATTGAGGCGTGCAACAGCATTTCTCTTAACAATGCTTCTTCCAATTGTAGTTACAAAGCTCTGATGAAAGTTTTCAGCTGGAGCCCTGTTGACAGTCTAGTATAAAACACAGCTACATTCAGTTGCAAGACTACAAACATGCAGCAGAACTGTATCAACTTAAAAGCTGTCATACAAGAAATTTGAAGAAAGCATATTTGCTATGTTTATTTTTGACATAGAAACACATCTGTTCTTCTGCCAAGCTTTTTGTAACTGAGTGTGGGAATGAAGCTTCTTTAATCCATAATTTTATGGCATAACGCAGGTCTTCATTTTTATTAACAGTGTTTTATTGCAGAAAGTTATCCACTAAATAAATCAGACAGAATAGTACCAGAGTAATATGTGGCAGCATGTACTGTTATTACATAAACACGAAAAACATTGTTGGATAGACTAAGCACAACTTTTTAACCCTTGGAATCCTGGCTTAAAGTCTGCCAAAATTATGCTGTTTCCATCACTGTCCAAGGTTCAGTTGAAATGGCATTTTCTCCACAAGTTTTTTTACTAACTTCAACTGAAGTTGCATTTTTACATATACCGACAGTGTTCTTGCACTTTCCATTACTTGAACTCATTTATTTTGATTACTGGTATTACCTTAAAGATATGAAACCTAGCTACAAGAGCTTCTTCTCAGTTGCTATTCACTCAGGCTTAATTCACACAGACTATGACTGTCTGAGTGCCCTAATTCAAGTTATCCATTTCCCACCTTCCCCTAATCCTTAGGATGGATGAATTCATCAAGCTATTATACCTGAAACAACTGCAAAAGTCAAAACACATGAAGTTTTGAAGAGAAATTACAGCTCCCAGTCAGTTACTTTATTAAAACTGAGTATATCCTCAAAATAAAGAGGAAGAAAACATTCACTCTCTAATGAAGGCAGAGTTCCAAGTCCACATTCAGATTACAGCCTATTAATATGCACATTCAGTTACTTTCTTCATTAGTTCTCTTTAAATGCATAGCCACATCTCACCCGTGATCAGAGGGTTCAGTTACACAGCACACACCTTCCAGGAAGGGATACTTTCGATACTAAATAAACTAATTTCATAACGGATTTGACATTAGAAGACACAGAACATTATTAACATGGATAAGACGTCTATTTTTGGATAAGATGATTTTTTTAAGATGTGGTTAACATCAGGGCTAGAAGATGACATCTACCACAGATTCATAACTCACAAAGATATATAATGTAAAAACAGCTTCTTTCTCACTAACTCCAGAAGTTACAGCAAGCATCAAGGACATTGAATTAAAGTTCTCTTATAGTTGGTGGTGGGCCACATGTGTGCAGTTTTTCTCTTCTTTTGAAGGGGGCGGAGAGGAGAGAGAAGGGGTATGGAGAATGTTGAAGTCCACCATCACCAGTGTTATAATGCATTGTTTAGATCTTTCTTTTTCTGGTGCCTCAACTCATTCATATTGCTCCTAAACAAAAATAATTTAAGAGTGGTCTTTTGATTTCCATATTTATTTACCTGTACTTCTACTTTTACACGTAAGCAGTCCTGGACCAAGGCAGGATGTACAGAACAGACTTTAAGCACACAAGCCCCTGCAGTATAAAGAGATAATTTCATCTACTCAAGAGTGGGTAAGACAAAGCACAACAAGCTCGTAGGAAGGCAAAAAAGGCAGAAGTTAGACATGGAGAAATATGACGGAGAACAAGACAGCACGCATGCTTTCTAAAGGCAACAACAGCATAAGACAGGACCTAGTTATCTTGGAAAGTATGTACCAGATGACCTGTGACAGTTTGTCCCAGGCTCTTTTTCCTAATGGTTTTGCCCTTAGCAGCTATCCCTAAAAATTCTTCATTGCAGTTATTCTCTGCATTAGTAACAATTGATATTAACCATGCTTTACACATACATGTCAGTCACAAATATGAAGGAGATGCACATTGCTGATATTGAGCCTAATGCCCTTTTCACTACTTAACAATCTTCCGGAAGTTTAACAACTTTATCCCCAAATAACACCTACATCAGAAAACAAACATATCTGTAGTCTTTCATTTCCACCTTTACAACAGTCTAGCAAGTAGTTGCCCTTCTTTACGCTAAGTTTATTTATCTGGATGTTATGCAATAAAAGAAGGCTTGTCAGTAACAAGTTGCTCTGAAAGCAGAATAAACATGAACGTATCTTTTCTGTCTGATCTTAAAAAAGCCTTCCTGTTCAACAAGTACCAGGGACCTCAGCTTCCATTTTGAAACCAAATTGCTCTCTATAACTCTAGGTTCACATTCCAAGAGATGACTCAGAACCTTTCATACCTTTTAAGAAGGTCAAATCTTTGCAGTTCAGCATGCACACTTTATTGTGGACACCATCAAAAAGCAGACCAATCCATCCAGAACAGTGAATTCCCCCAGCTTCTTGAGACAGCATTGTACTGCTACACATTGTAGAATCCTTCCAGTTTCCTCTCCATACACACCCACATACCTTTTCAGGTTTGTTGTTGCCTTTTTTTTGGTGGTGGTGGTTTTGTTTTGGGGTTCTTTTTTTGGTTTTGGGTGTGTTTTTTTTTTTTGGTTTGGGTTTTGGTTTTCTTCCTTTCTTATCACTCAAGCAGATGGAGCTGTTTTATCAGTTCAGTGAGCAATGAAAAACTATTTAAGAGTAGATAAAGTCAAGTAGTGAAGGGGTCACATGACCTCCAGGGTCCTTTCTAAACCAGCTTACTCTATGAATCACAATAACAATGGCTTTTTTTAAGTAACTGAAGGCAACTATGGCTTGAACACCATTGCTAGTACTTCTCAAACTTACTCAGTATTGAAGTCCAGTATTAGATCATTGTGATTAACACTTCTGATATACACCTAACTTTTTCAGTTTTCCAATATAAAAGTCTTTACTTCAAAAGTTGGTTATCTACTGCTGTTATACATGGCAGTTTTCTACCATATTTGTACTGAGTGTGCTCATGAGTCAAGTAAGACTGGCAACAGTCAGTATATTGCAAGACAAGCCTTACTATAAACAGTGAGAATAAACAGAGTGGTTATATGCGTGCTCAAACCCTGGCTGCCAGACAGAATTGAAAGAGAGTAAGACTGAGTATTTACACAGTTTCTACCAACTTGATGAAAAACATTTAATCATGTGGCAGGATTAGGAGAACAATTGCTCCTCAAAACTAACCTTCACACTGAAGCAACCATCACTGGTATCTGAAAGCATGCAGTGAGAAGCTAGCTGACTTACCACTATCTTTCACTGACTGTATGCTTGATACCATGTGTAGCTAGGAATTTTTTATTTACAGAAATTAATTCATGTTTTAAACTTAATCATAAAAAAAACAAGACACCCTGAAACAAACAGCTACATATAAGCTTTTGCCATGCTTGATAACCAGTAAGAAGTCTGAAAATAGGTTTGCTTCTTGAGAAACACATTCTTTTCCTCCTGCTATTTTTTCTAATTACATAAAGTTAATATGACTTAGTTGTGCAGTTATCAACCTCATGTTCTGAATTAAATATTCACTATGAAAACACTCTGCAAGGAGTTTATTCGTATACTGCTGTAAAACTGCTATGATACTATATATAGATTAAAATATTAAGAGCAGTTTCAAAGTATTACTTCTTCAAAAGAAAAAAAAAAAAACAAAACACAAAACACCTCACTGACTCAAAGGTAATCTGTTGTCCTACCAAAAATTCAGATGTACTTCTTTCTTCAGTCAGTACTGAATGGGGCAGTGACAGCTTTATGAAAAGTTTCCACTATTAGGAGTGTCACAGAGTCCACAAAGTGCTTTATAGAGAATGTTATTAATTTGACAGGTGATAAACAAGACACAGATGATCGAACAGGGCAATGGGAGATCCCAGAAACATTCAGCTTTCAGTTTTTGACAACGTGATAGTACACCATGTTGTACAACTTCAGGATTTGATTGTACTTTGTCAAAATAATTTAGTCTCAGTGTGACAGAAGACAGACCTGTGATCAGAAGTGTTCTACATGATGCTTACTAATTAGCTTGTTAGAAAATACAGCATGGCCTATAAGATTAACACAGATACTTCCGAGATTTGCTTATGCAGCAAATTAAGAATAAACATGTAGGTTAGTCAAACAATAACTTTCCTACTCATGCTTCAGTTTCATTGCTTAGGAACAAAAGGAATTCAGTCAGGTTATCCTCCTGGATTGTCTCTAAGTAACTGTACTTATCAGCGATGCAAAGACACATAAATTCATCTCTTTTTTCATTACATTAAAGTCAACTGCATTACATTTTTGCTAAGCAGCTACAGAAAGAATACAGTCTTTGTTGCCTGTAGCTTTGAGCCTCAAGTTTACAAATGGTTTATTAGAACAAGTTTTGATCATAATTTTCCTATAATATTTACATTCTGAGTTTGAATAGTCAAAAAGCAATATAAAATAGGAAACACTAAAAATTAATTTGTGCATCATTCCCAATTGAGAATGACAGTTCTGATTATTCATTTACTGGGAAGACACAGGTTGTTTCCCTAATGGTCACTTTGGCCTAAAGAACTTTTGCAACACATCAAAAGACTCCATTTTCATAAGCCTCTTACTCAACAGGTCGGCACTCCTACTGAATTAGATTTGCTATATTAGTAAGTAGTAATGTCACACTGTGGGTGACCTACAATTTTTCTACTAACAGCTAAGACCTGGTTAGGCTTCTACCTATGAAGCCATCTGGAGACTGAAGAACATTCAAAATTAAAAGTTACCAATTCAAGCTTAGTATTCCCAATTTTTTTAGACATCCTCAGAGAGAGCAGCAGGGGAGAACCCCACACATTACCTGTAATTCTAACACAGTCACCAGATACACCAAACAGCAAAAACTAAAAATACCCTTCCATTTTAAGATCAAAACCAGTGTATATGCAGAGCCAAGCCATTCATAATCAGCCACATTTTACAAATTTATAAACTATTACAAATTTAAAACACATGCCTGAAAACCTGAAGTATTTACAGTATTTACTCACCAAAACACTGCTTTTAAACATCTTAGTTTAAATACAACATTGTTAAAACTATTACCTTCAAGAACTGAAATACTAATATTTTCACAAATATATTTCATTCCTATCAATACTTAGTAAATAAGCTACCAAACAATAGAAAGGTACATATAGCTATTTTTTCAAATGCTTCTTCCATGTTAGTTATGCATATTTTTAAATGTAGAAAAAAAAAGTTAAAACTTCTATCTTAATGAAAAAAAAATTAAAAATTCAGAAATCTGAGCAGAAATCAAATACCAAAAGCCAGCCCTATACAATCAGAAATCTAGACTTGGTGGGGGTGAGAGAGAACTGGAGAGAATATACCAGAGATAAACACAAGTAATCACAGCAATTCTTGCTTTTAGGATCTTACAAATTAAGCATACCTTCAGTGACAGTTCCCTACACAAAGCTTGTGAAATTAAGTGTTCAGAATTCCTCTTCTCATTACAAAGGATGTACTTCATATTTGTCAGGTGGTAACTACTCAACTCCTTTTTCTGACTGCCTTTAAAGCACCAGGAAACTCAAATTCATAATACACACAATACATAAACTGTGGAAGTTACCCTGTTTGAGTAAAGTTTTGTGTTACTGTGTTAGAACTTCTGGATCAATATTATTTTTGCTGAACAAGGCAGGAATTTAAAAAAAAAATCTTTTGGAAAAAAATAAAAATTATTGGATTGCTACACATAATAAAAACGCCCTCAAAACAAACCACACACACTCTAAAAATGTTCCCGAGTTGCATGCCAGACTTACAGAATAAATTTAGGCCAGTACCAAGCACTCATTTCTTCCCCATGTGTAAATGCGACACAATCAGGCCTCACATGCAGGCCTCTCTCTCCAATACAGGCAGGACCTTTGTTCGATACGTCGATGTTTTTCCCCCAAAGCCCTTGACATAACTTTCCATTCTTTCCCCTATTATTTTCCGGTTCACAGTCTAGACTTTCGGACTCCCGTTCTGTGAAAACCCCTGGCTGTCGAGAAAGCCAGTGCACTCGGAAGGGGGGGGGAAGGGGGAACAATAAAAAAGTTGAACAGCAGGAAGACAGGCCTACAGGTCTGGCGAAAGCCCCGGTATCGGTTTGTTTCCTAGCCCCAGAGAACCAGAGCATTTACCAGGAGGCAGCTGGCGTCGGTACTAACGGCACCTCAAACTTCTCGCGCTCCCCAGCCCCCCGGGGAAGGGGGAAGGAGGAAGAGCCAGGCAGGAAAGGGAGAACCCAGCGTTTGATCAGCCTCCAAGTACGACGCATTATGCAAGCAAACGCGAGGACCAGGCAACTTGCTTTTTGATGAAAAGCAACAAAAACATCAGTTCTAAAACGTTAACGGCGAAACCAACCCCTTTCGTGGGCAGCCGACACTAACTCCGACCCCACAGGCGCCTCCATTCTCTTCCCACCTTCTTCCTCCACCTCCCCACCACCACCACCACAGGCTTGTGAAATATGGACGTCGGCCGATTATTTGGCATTTTTATCGAGCTGGGCAGGGGGGAAGGAAAGAGAAGTTGCTATTTATTTTTCTTCCTTTAAGATATTCAATAGCTCCTTCGCGACACCCCCCCCCCCAAAAAAAAAAAAAAATAAAAAAAGAGCCATTAGGGAAAAGGGGGCCAAGCGGAGTGGGGGAGAGAGAAGACGGGGAAGGGCATACAAATCGGTACGGCAGTATCAACATCGACACTGCCCTTTTGTATCAGCAGCTACACAGGGCTTCGAACGGGGAGGCCGCGCTCCCCCCACCGCCAGGCAGCCCAAGCGAGGCGAGGCGATGCGGTGCGCAGCGAAACGGGATGTCCCTCGAACGGGCCCCGGTGACTGCCTGGCCATTTTGTCAGCACCATTTCCACCCCTTCCCTCCTCCGCGAGGGCTCTCTCCCCTCGCCCCATTACACACCCCAGGCCCCACACACACACACTCACCAGCGCGACGTTGTGTCGTCCCCGTCTCCCTCCCGCCTCCCCATCCGCAACAATGCTCCGGGATGGCGCTACTCCCCTCCCCCTGCCCCGGGCCGCCAGGAAGGGCAGCTCGGCTAACGCCGGGGATGACACAACAGGCCCGGCCCGGAGGCTGCCGAGGAACCAAGCACCGCACTACACCACCCCCACAACGCCCCCTGAAACAGCAGACGGGCCCCGGGTACCTAGTTTGTCCCGATACGGCCTCCGCACACTCGCTGTGCCGTGCCTCCCCTCCTCCCGGCAGCAACCGCCTCTCTTCCCTTCAATTATCAGCTGAAGCCGCAGCACCGAGCAGCGCCGCCTCCGCCGCCGAACCCCTTCCAACAGCGCGAGGGGGAGGCTAGGGGACTACTTTTTCCCAGCGCTGGGGCCCCACCGGGGCCCGAGAGCCCTCTGACCCGGCAGGCGGTCCAACCCCAGCTGCCACCCCCCACGTAGCCCCCACTGCGGCCGCGTGCGAGCCCCGCTCCTTGCGTCCGGCGGAGTCGGTGCCCAGCGGTCAGTATCCCTCCGCCGGGGTCGTCACCCCTGGGTCCGCGCGTGTGCCTCCCCTCGGGTGAGGGCGGGGGGCGAGAGTAGAGGGCGGAGCCGGTGGCGGAGTGAGGCTCTGCCGGTGGCAGGGCCGAAGACCCTGCCAGGCCACCACGATAACACCGGCCCTGCGCCTTTAAGAGGGGGCTGGGCTCCCGGTGACCCCGCGTGATGTCCGCCTCTTCCTGGTTGCTATAGATACCGCTTTCCAGCGTCCAAAAATGGCGTCGATGCTAAGAGAGGAAGTGCTCGGGACGCGCGGACAGGCCCCAGTCCTCTCATCAAGTCGTTCGTCATCTGTATTGGGCTGGTGGGGAGCGTTCTCTGCCCCGCCGGTCTCCTCACCTTATGGTTGCCGCTTCTTCTCTACCCGGGAAGGAAGAAAGGAAGTAGGGACCTGTCACCGGCTATTGAGGCAGTAGTGGCTTTAGTAAGGGCCTGTCCTGGGGGAAGGACTGGCGAGGAGCAAAGGGGCTCGTAGCGCCATGCTGGGGGAAGGCGGGATCGCTTCTCAGTGCCACCAGATAGCGACCCGGGAGGCGTAATCAGTGAGTGCTGCTGATTCGGCCTGTCCAGGGTTGAGAACGCCTTGTTGCTGCCTTGTGATGAGGTGGTGGTAAGTACCTGGGAAGAGTAAGGGCTTGCTACCGAAAAGGTTTTTTCCTAGCATAGGTGAAAGTGTGTGTGGGCTAGGAGGTTCTCTGTGGGGGGGGATTCCTTCTACCTAGAGTATCCCAAGCCTGTGGGAAGGGGCTCTGGGTGAGGACCAGAGGAAGGGGAGGGGAGGAAGATCCATCAAAATGGTGAGTTTGTAGTCTTGCAGAGAAGTATATATACATCTGTGATTTTGTAATCTTAATGCAAATTTAAGTCTAGTCTCAGAAATACCTCATAAATAAATGAGTTACAAACATTTAAAGTAAATATAAGTAACAAATCCGTAAGTAACAACGCAGTATTTCTCATAAGGAAAGACAAGTTTAGCTGCACTTTCAGAGTAACTAGACTTAAGGCAGGGGGAAACAATAGCCAAACATCTCATTCAAGAAAAATAAAATTAAACTGCCTAACTGGGAAGACTGTGTATATCTTCCATAAGGTACCTGAAGATGTTTAGGTGACCTGCCTTTTGCCTGTGTAGATGACTGGTTTTCCAGTCAATGAAAGAAACACTGCTTAGACATCCTGGAAGAAAGGGGATTTTTTTAAACTTTTTAAAAATATTTTGCAAAATTGCTGTATGGAATGTTTAACAGTAAATGAATGAATTTTAACAAATCTGATTATGAGTTATGAAATAATAATGAAAATCATTTTTATTTCAACCTATTTTTGACTGGGTTAACTATATGTGTAAGATACAAAATTAAAAGAAATTTCCAATAAAGTTTTTAAAATATCTCACTGGAACAAAAAAAAAGTCCACATTTTGAAACTAGAGGAAAGGTTTGGTTTTGTTTTCCAAGAGTAAACCAAAATAGTGAACATATTTTCTTCTAGAGGTGGGAGAATTGTCAAGTTTGTAATTGAGAAATTAGAGGGAGGGAAAGCTGATAACCTGAAGTTCAGCTGCAATTCCGAATGATCTATGCTCTGTATGTTATATGCTCCTTCTTTTGTCTGCCTGGTGCCAAGACTTTACTTTTTAAATCACCAGTTCCCAAAGGAGTTTTGGTTTCATTTTTCCTCAGTATCTTTTTTTTTAAGGTAGAACCACATTCCACCAAAGCTGCGAGTAATTGCAGTGCTGCACAGTAGCTGAGGAATACATGCTTTTCTGTAGCTGAAGTCTTGTAATGGGCCTGTCCCATTAGCTTTTTCCCCTGCGTACTAGGGAACTGGCATTTATATTCCATCATGTAGCCTGATACGTTAGCGATGTTGTCCAGAAAGTGTTTCAAAGTCTGATACTGCCTCAAGATCAGTACAGTAGGCCCAAGCTATTGTATATTATTGTCGTGGTTTAAACCCAGTCAGCCATAAATCAGCCACAGTTTCTCTCTCACTCCCCCCCTTCTTGCCCTCCACCTACTCCCGGAGGGATGGGGAAGAGAATCTAGAAGAATGTAACTCCCACAGGTTGAGATAGGAACAGTCCAGTAACTAAGGTATAACACAAATCACTACTGCTACCACCATTAATAATGATAAAGGAAATAACAAGGGAAGAGAATACAACACCTCACCACCCGCTGACCGGTAACTTGCTCCACCCTGCCCGACCAAGCACCAACCGATACCTAGTCCAACCTCACAGTACACAACCCTTGCGGGTAATTCTCAGTTACATCCTGGGCATGACGTGCTGTGGTATGGAATACTTCTTTGGTCAGTTTGGGTCAGGTGTCCTATCTCTGCTTCCTCCCGGCTTCCCCTCCTCCCTGGCAGAGCATGAGGCTCACAAAGTCCTTGATCAGACTAAACATTTGAGCAGTAACTAAAAACATCAGTGTTATCAGCTCTGTTCCCAGGCCAAAAATCAAAACTACAGCACTACACCAGCTACTAAGGAGAAAAATGACTGCTGCTGCTGAACCCAAGACAATTATACAACTTAAAATTAATTGGAATTGCCAAAAAGTGAAACAAGGGACATTTCTGAGAGCAGAGTTAAGCATACACTAGGAAGTTTGAAGCTAACTATGGCTCAAAGAGGACAAGACAGAAAAAAAAGAGTATCCACAGTGTGATCACACAGGAGCACACATCCTCAGCTGTAAGCATGTGAATTATTTTATTACTACATTAATGAATTGGAAAACATTTATTGCTTTCAATATTGTCAGTTGTGATAATAGCAAGGTGTACTTAAGCATGCTTGCTTGTATTTAACTTCAATCTACAGAAACCAGGACACCTGGAAAAAGGAAGCAGGGCCTGCTGTGGGCAAGCAAGGTATTGAAAGGAGACAAAAGCAGAGGCTACTTTGAGCATTTCTAACCAACCAAATACAACGGGGCGGGGAAGAGTTAGAAAGACACCCACTTGTCTGTGTGGGTGTATTTGTGTCCAAAATGGGACAGGGAGACCCTGATGGTCACTTCCTGTTTTGCAGGGAAGGACAGCTTCTATCCCAACTACAAATTCAATTTCCATTATATTTCAAAATTAGAGCCATTAATCAGGGCTCCATAAACAATGGTATTGACTACTCAGTAGCAAACATGCAATTCCTTTGAAAAGTTAGGGAGGGAAGATTAACAACTATTTCCTACATAAGCTACTTCAAGAAGGAAGCATAAGCAGAATGTGAGAGACATGTAACTCATTGCAAATAACTCTTCTAAAAGTAGAGGTACAGATGCATAACTGAATATTCACAGAATACAGTTCAACCAGTTGGATTGTGTAGAAGGAGAGATCTTCTGAACCATCAGTGAATTACTGCAATGAGAACTTTACAAATGCAGGGAAACTATCCCACATATTTCCCTTGTGTGGACATTTACCAGTCCCAATGCAGAAAAGGAAAATTGAAAGAGATGACTTCAGGTCATCAAAGTCTAGTCCCCGCTGTTTTTTCCTGCCACATAATAGATCTTCATATGATGTATGGGACTTGATGTCTTTCAAAGGTAGTGAGGCTTTTTTTTGGGTGCTACTTAATGCAGAGCAACTGCTCCAGATCATCATTTCTCTGATGGTTAGAAATGCAGTTATACAGGCTAATTTACAGCTTATTTGTGTGTGAATATCTTGTAGCTTGAATACTGCCTTCTGTGTATGTAACAATGTTCTATATGTTTGTATATGTATGTATGTGTAGAATGTTACATATTTAATAAATATGTCCTCTTGATAGGGTTTGTTTTGTTTTTTCTGTCTCCAGTTGAGAAACAGAGTCTCTGCTTCCTGGTCACTTTAGTATCTTTTTGCTGCATTTCGTCCTATTAGAATCTTTGTTCTTTATAATAATAAGTATTACAAGTGCCTTGTGCTATTGTTACTGCCTTGCATCTCCTGGAAAATTGTGTGATTTATATTTTAGGTTTATATTTAACTGTTTCTACCAAAATCACATTAGTGAACTTGATCACCCTCTGGTAAGTTACTATTCCAATGTCTTTCTACTCTGTCAACTTTCAATTTATAGCTTTTTGGTTTATGACAGAAATTATTTCTAAATGAATTACTTTGCCCCTTGTACTTTTCAATTTCTCTTTTTTCCTTTTTCAATTTTTCTTTCTTTTTTCAACTTTTCTTTCTTTTTTCAATTTTTCTTTTTTTTCTCTCTCTCTTCAGGAGTGCTTTCAGTTGTTATAAAGGAGAAGTTAGTGTACATGTCAAGATAATCATACTAAGTAGAAAAACATGCTGTCGTGGTTTAAAACCAGCCAGACAGCTCGTTCACTCACTTCCCCCCCTTCTTGCCCTCCCCCTACTCCCAGAGGGACGGAGAGGAGAATCGAAAAGAATGCAACTCCCCTGGGTTGAGATAAGAACAGTTTCGTAACTAAGGTATAACACAAATCACTACTGCTACCACCAATAATAATAATGATAAAGGAAATAACAAGGGAAGAGAATACAGCATCTCACCAGCAGCTGACCCATAACTTGCCCCCCCAGCCTGACCAAGCACTGACCGATACCTCCTCCAGCCCTCCAGTCCTAGCCCTTCCAGCTAACTCCCAGTTACATCCTGGGCATGACGTGCTGTGGTATGGAATACCTCTTTGGTCAGTTTGGGTCAGGTGTCCTGTCTCTGCTTCCTCCCAGCTTCCCCTCCTCCCTGGCAGAACATGAGGCTCACAAAGTCCTTGGCCAAACCAAAACATCAGTGTTATCAGCTCTGTTCCCAGGCCGAAAGTCAAGACACAGCACTGCACCAGCTACCAAGAAAGAGAAAAATGACTGCTACAGCTGAACCCAGGACACACGCTTGGCATAAAATGTTTGCTAGGAATCCTGTTAAAATTCATGGAAACAATGGATAGTATTGTTTTGTGTGACTGCATCTAATATTACATAGAATGGGAGAACATTTGTGTCTCAACACTGACATCAAGGATGGCAACTTGTTTAAGATATGCATTTACCTTGCTCTGCACATGTTTTTAAAGCACTCTTGAAATACTAAATTAGTGTTTGATGTGCCAAGTATAATTTGGTGAGCTTTGTCACAGCAGCAGTAGGCATTATCTGTTTGTACAAAGTAAGCAATAAATCATATGGTTTCCAACAGTAAATATAAGATTACTTGAGATAGCCACACAAATAACCTTGCAAAATAATTTTTTTTTATAAATTGTGTAACAAACAATAAGTACAGGTTTTGAAAAGTACAAGGGAGGAATCCAGATGGTGGGGTAGTGTAGAAAATGTCAGTTGCTCATTTTGGTCAAACAAGGAATATAGACACACACCACAACCCCCTCCAAAAAAAAGGTCTGGTGCTTAATCTGGGTATAGGATAGGCTGATAACTAGAAAGAGGAGGCTGGTAACAAAAGAATATAATGGGAAAATGATCTACTCAACGTGTAATTAATACTAGCATCTGTCACCATTTAATGAATGCTGCACTAATCAGAGGATTTTGTCATGCTAGTAAAATGTTTAGCTACTTATCCGTAAAAAGCAGGCATCATATGTATACAAAACTCATGCTGTTCTGTGCAATATTCCATGTGTGATCTGTTCATATAACAAGACAACTGAATTTTATCAAATACATAACTGCAGAATCGCATGTTTAGTCAGAGATTGGCAACTAGATCCTCTTAACAAATATAGCAGGACATCTAGATGAACAAATAGTGTAACTAGGCAAACAGTTCTGATGACTGTTCTTGTTCTTTACACATCACTGTTCCTATTGTTTAGTGTACACTTCTACATCTTCAATCAGCTTTTGATTAAATCGATTTATACTGGTTACAGGGTATTATTTTGAATACTGAGAACTACAGTATTTTCTTAGAAGATCCTGTAGTTGTTTTAATTGTTTTAATTTCAAAAATTAATTAATTAAAAATTACAAAAAAAAGGCAAACCTGCCTTTTCAATAAACTACCAAATTCCATGTCAGATCACTATAAACCCTAAATAATTAAAAAAAAAAAACCCCTTAGTTTCAATAAAATTTCAATTTTAGGAGACGATAATAAGTTACCGTTTTATTATTTGTGAGCTGGTTGGTTTTCAGTTGTGAGTACCTTCAGGCTCTACTGAAACCTGCAAGGATAGTTGCTCCATTTTGAAAAATGGTATTATACATTTAACTAAGTATTACCTTTGTATCTTGGGCTTGTTTTCAAGTCTTAATAATGACACTTGATATATAACCTATTTGATTGACAGAAGATGCCATTTGAAGTGCTTAAGCCAGATGGATGGGGGGAGGGGAAATTAACAGATATTATAGTAATTAAGCTGAAATTAACTTCATGTTTTAAGAAACAATTTTTTGCAAAAGAAGTCCGATTTTAAGTAAAGATCTGTGGGAGATGAACCTTTTCCAAAGTCATACACTTTTATTTGCATTTGAAACCTGAAGGATGCCGTAACAGTTATTGCCTAGCTGGACCAATTCTTTTCAAGTCTCTTCTTTGACATGTCAAAAGGTTTGAGTTCTGAACAAACAAGAGTGTAGAAATTTCACTATCAGGGGTTTAAAAATGATAGTTTTGTTGTGAGCTATTTGTATAAAGGACTTTAATTGCATAAAACTAGCAACTTTTTGTTGTCTTAAATTAATATCATTTTAAGCATAGATTGATTACTTCAGGAGAAGGAAGCCTTTTTGTTCCAGCTCAAGAAATTATCTATGCTGAAAAAGTGTATTTCCAAAATAACTGAACACTTTCATGGTAGTGATATCGCACAGTATTAAGCAATTATTATCATGAGAATGTTTGTTAAGCCTAAAAAAAACAGAGAAATCTCCTTTGCTTTTTTGCTGTCTTTAGTTCAGATATATAAATAAACAATAGGCCTGCTTGGAAAATGGAAACATTTTCTCTGGGGAAATAATGCTGTATTGGAAAAACATGAATATTATTGTCAAGTGTTTCTGTGCAAAGCTAAAATATGTTGGTTTAGCAATGTTGTGATACTGTGTCATAGTCTGAATGCGTGATAGTGTATCTCACTTCTTCCATAATGCACCACCGCTGGATGTATGCAGTTGCTAGATCTTATTTATACATAAGGTTTTGGGGAAGATTTGTTCATGCTGCAATTTTGAAGTTGTAATCCAGAACAAGAACCCAATTGACAGAGGAAAATTTGGACTTTTAGAAACTGAAGTACAATTTTTTATGTGTTGTAGTAGCAATGTTGGCATTTCAGGGCCTTCATTATTGGTGGATCAAGGTTTCCCTACAGAAGACATCAGATAAAGCAATGTAAGTGGTTGGGTTTTTTCTTCCCCAGAGAATTCTCTTGGGTTTTGGGTTGCAGGATTGTTTGGGTTTTTTTCCTTATAAACATTACTAAGTGCTTAACCCTGTGAAAAATTCATTTATTGAATTTGAATTTAGAGATATAATTTATATTGATCCCTTAAGTGGTTATTACTTGTGAGGTTCAGTACATACAGGCTTATAAATTTCATTTTTCAATAGTGGTTGAGCTGTTACTTAAAGATGCAATGGAGTATTTTCATATAAATTTCAACTGAGGTATGTTAAAGATAATTTTAGGTAAGTCTCTGTTACCATTATTTGCTATTATTTCTGTATCACTGGTAGCCTACAGATAATTTTTTCTTTTGTTTAGGTTCGTTTTTGTTTACTTATAACCATCTTTAGTATACATACAACAGTATCACACTGAATTGTAATGTTTAATCTCCCATTTAAGTTTTATGGATGGCTTTATTATTTGTGGCTTTCTTCAAAGGTGTCATGCTCAATCTAGTTCTACATGGCAAGAATGCTTTTCAGGTCATGAAGGTGTAATAGTTTATCAAGGTAAGCAATCACCACTATCTTCTGCTTAATGAAGTAGATGTTTTGTACTATACCTGAGTACGTTCATTATTGTCATAGAAAGATTTAGTTATATTCTCTACTTACCTTATTTTAGGTAGTACATCCCTTATCCCTGTTGCTCTTTGTCTTGGGAAACCTCAGGAATAATTCTATTTTTGTGTTACCAAAACTATGTTTATGTTTCTGTCTGGTGTCTTGTTTCCAGTCTTCCTGCTTCAATTTAGGAAAATAATTATGTCATGTTTTCTATTGCCTTTATTAACCAAGAGCAATTTTCCTTATTTCATTTTTGGCATACCCAGCAGCATTTATCATGAAGAACCACCAGATATATTTACTTGACTAGGTGTACCGTATATTTCTACTTTGTTCATTTATCAAAAATTAATTATGTGCACTCAGTAATGTGTTCAAGAGAAGGAAAAAGGAAAGAAGGGTAGAAGGCAAAGCTAAAAAAGGATCAGGATTTTTATATCAATGTGTGCTAGACTATGAAATGTCTTATCTAAAGATGTTCCAGTGTAATTTAATTTTTTTTTTTTAAACAAACTTGCTAAAGCTGGTTTAAACTGCTCTATGGATACTTGTTTTAAAGATTTACTTGATTTTGGTTGGGTATAAACTACATCAATTTGTGTTAAACTGAAATAAGTGTAAATTAAACCAAAGTAAAAGTGCGTGCAGCTTTTGGAAGGACTTCACTAAATTAGATTAAAATTGTGCATTTGGGTGCAACCAGTGTAAATGTCATTTGTTGGATGAAACGTGAAGTGTAGTAACTACAAGAAAGAATGCTACACAGTAAAATGAGAAAAATCACTTGTGAAAGAAGGCAAAATGATAGAAGCAGAAGCCCAGGAGAGTGTCTGAAGCTGGAGTTCTAAATAACATAATAGGATGATGGTGAACAATAGAGTGAAAGGAATGATAGCAGATGGGGATTGTAGGCAAGAGAAGCTGTGTGACTGGAAAGCATCAAAACAGCAGGCAGATACTTGTGATGGAAAATGCAGTGTATGTTTTTAATATACATGCACATCAAATTATCCTGACAGCTGATAATGGAAGGATAGATTTCAGCATTTGCTAAGTTGGTGCTGCATCTGAATTGTGCAGTTGTTCCCTCCTGTGCAGTTTACAATGAGACCGAAACCTACAGGTAATGAGTGTTAAGTTTAATGTAAAGTAATTAAAGTTGGACTGGAGCAAACAATGTTTGAAGAAACAGAAAGGAAAAAGTCTTTTCAGAGAGCATGTTACCTATAGTACTGAGTTGATAACTGATTAAAGAAAAGGCATACTTGTTACCATGGCTTTTTCTGGAAACTGGAGAGATGGGTAGAAATCGAGTATATCTGAATGCCTGCACAATGTGATGGATTCTTTAGTATTCCTGTAATTTGATCAGGTAGAATTAAAGCTCTAAATACAGCAAGGGAACTTTGAAAAGCACACTGAGATTATTAGTCTGTTTTTTAAAAGTGTGATGAGGTTTAGGGGCCAGTGCAATAGATGTTTTTTAAAATTGTCATGGTTTAAACCCAGTCTGCCACACAGTTTCTGCACCCCCAGGACAAAAATTTAGAGTAAGAGACGGAAGTGAGGGGACCACAAAAGAATATCGGAAAACAGTTTTCAACTGGTGTTAGATTAGACTGATTGCAGATACATACAAATCAGGATGATAATTACCCAAGAAGAAAGCAGTGCATCATTGAACTAAGATTCATCTTAAGGATTCATCAAGGATTGCCAATTGCATGCACATACCCTGCTAAAGGAGATTTAAGGCATAAACTAGAGCTGAAATTGTAACAAGGAGACCTTGAAACAAGTGAAGAGGACAAAACTGAAAGAAATGGTTTTAAATGAAATGCGTCAGTGTCTTATCTGTCTAGAAAGGAATGTATGTCTTGCACTTAGCTAGCATCCTTTGTTCTGTTAAACACTAGAATAATCTCTTTGTGGCAGTCATATCTAGGTCTGTCTGTTTAATTGCATTAATAAATGGCAAGTATCATGCTCGTAATTGAAGACTTTGATCCTCAAGAGCAATTTCTTTATTCCCTCTGATAGTGTTGCTTTCCCCTTATTACATACCCCCCTCCCTTCTGCATTGTCTGTCACTCTTATGCTCTTGTAGTGTTTCCTCTGTTCTTGCGCATAAGCCTGTACAAAAGTTAGCCTCCAAAGCACCTGTGGTGTAAGCATCTGTGAATAAGATCTTTAGCTTTTTTTGTTTGCTTGGTTTTGCTTATTTTCATGCTTTTTTTTTCCTTTTTTCCTTTTTTCCATAAGCTCTGAGGAAAGACACAAAGACAGAAATAAACCAGGTATTAACTGAGAGGAAGGGGAGAGTCCATGGTAAGGCAGCAGATTTCTTGCTCAACCATAACTACTGCACTCCCCAAGGGAAAAGACAGTTATTTTTCCCAAGCTTTTTATTTCACCTTCCTTCTGTATTTTACTAAAATGTTTTTTAGGTAAGTGAAGCCTTTGATATTCGTGCACACACATGCATGCAGAGCTAATCCCTTAGTTTAAATGGGCTGATGTTTCTGAGTAAGAGTGAAATGTGGAAAAAATTAATAGCTTTATACTTGCTATGTATGAAATTTTGAAATTGTGACATTTCTCTTTTTCTCCATGCACTTGAAATATGAACAGTTTGCATTGATGCCAGGAAGTCATCTTTCTTTCCATATGCCATTGTCTTTACAGTTGTACCCTACTGGATTCACTGTTTTATTTTTGTTTGCTAACGAATGTGTAATGACTATTGTGATCCTGAGAAAAATCTGTATAAACTTTCAGGTACACACTATTGTCCAAAACTTCAACCTGATGGTCTGAGAGAACTTTTTCCTTTCTTGTAGAACAGTTTCTTTGCACAGCATATGAGGTTTTGCTCTTTAGACTCTTTAGTTACCTGAACTGGACATCCAGTAGAAAGACTGAAAGATTGACTATGTCTAATAAGTACCAGAGACCCCTATGTTTTCTTCCCTCATAAATGCACAGAAGAAGGAAAAACCTATCCTGTACAGATGTGATCCTATCAGTGTAGACAAAATAGTAATTTGTATAACTTCCTCTACTGTAGCAAATGCAAACTTAGAATTTTATAGCAATTGTCAAATGAAGCACAGGTGTTATAAGCCCTACTTTAAATTTGAATAAAGATTATAATTTGCCAAAAGAAGAGCAAAAAGCATCAGATTTCACAGACACAGCATGCAGCAGCTAGTACCTATTTGATTTCACATTATGCATGCCAGAAATGTGGAATGACATCAGTGCATGGGTAGTTTAATTTCCATTTGATGAACTCTTCCACTTTTCTTCTACCCAGATGTAGTTCAGTTTTTGTTCCTGCTCCTAGAAAGTTTTTCTTCAAAGGCTTCTGGGAACCCAAAATAAATAGAGGCTTCATTAACTGCAACCTGTTGATAATGAATTTTACTACGTTATACAATGAAGCAGCTCAAAACCTGCCAGCCACTTAGAGGTACACACTCCCAGCCCAAACACAGTATAGTTCCTTTGGCCAGACTACATTTGCTGGTGAACATTTTTCACATTCTTGCTCATTAACTAAATCAAGACTCAATCTCCTTTGGCCAATCACAGAAAAGAAACATGTTTTAATTAGAAATATTCAAAATCAAGCAGAAAAATAAAATCTTTATTTAAAAAGGGAAAAAAAAAAGAAAGGTCAAAGCAATCATAACAATCAACTCTGATTTCTTCTGTACTTCTGTCTCTCTGATTAAGAACTTCAAAGTAAATTCAAACCCTTCCTGAATCCCTCTTTCTCCGAGACAGTAGGAAATATGCTATCTATTGTTGTAGTTATGAAATAGTTTGTGGAGTTTGTAATTAAGGCCACTGGATATTGTTAAAGAAAACAGTTGCAATGGAAGTAGCATTGCTGGTTTGTTATATTTGCTGTAAAGGCTAGAGAGGCAGTATCGTATTCTAAATATTTCCAAAGAAACATGCAGGTCTGCAGTTCATACATGTTGTACTTTAACATCATTGCAGGACTATTCTTCACTGCCTTGAGATTTACTCTAAAAGTAATTTAAGTAGGTCTTAAGTTTTAAGTGCATTATAAATGTTCTAATTTTAACTCGCACGTCTTCTATATATTTCAATCAACTGAAGAGTTTTATTACATGTGAATTTTAGTATATCAAGAAGAAGAAATAATGGTGAACTGTGAAGGCAGTATCTTACTACAGATAAACCAGTCTTCTCTTTAAATTGCTGATAGTTTACAGGAACCATTTTTCTTATGCACATATTAACATCCGTATTTATGTACACATGTGTTTATTGATTACTTTAGATTTGAAAGATTTGAAAACTTTAGAGTGCTGATTTATCTTTTTTTATATTTTTCTATTATATATAGATATAAAATATATTTATAAACCTGTTATAAATAGCAGGGGGCACAAATATATACAAGTAACAGTACTGATACTACTTAATTAGTCAGAGGACAGGTGGGACATTGTCCCTGAGCAGCCAGTCCGAAAGTAAAAGAATGTTTAAGAAGTGTCTGTGTAGCAGCAATAAAAGCTTGCCCACCTGCTAGCCTTAGCACAGTTGGAGACCTACTGTAATTGGTGAACCTATTAAGTCTTTCTGTTGATGTAGTGTAATTAGGAGGGAGAGCGGTCTTGCTGGTTAGGTTGTTCAGCTTCAGTTACAACTATTTACACAACACTGTCCATTGGGAAAAGCAGTGTTAAATGTTACTGTATTAATTTGCTCTTTTTCATAGTGTCCTTCTACCTGTCTCATACAGTATTGGTTTTTTCATTCTGATTATCCTACAAGACTCACCAATATGTCCATTCATTTTATAAATGCTGAAATAGCAGGATGATCAGGTTAAGGAGATGGATCTAAAGCCACAGTATGTTACAAGGAGTCTTCTATTCTGTTTTTCATTGGTAAATTAACAAATTATTTGATAACATACGAGTGTTAATCATTTTTGCTATAGTACTGGCGAAGTTGTATGATATGGAGCTAATAGTTTAGTGCAAACAGTACTGCTGTATGTAAAACATTTAGGTAATTATTTTAGCAGTAGTTTTGGAGTATTTTGTCTTCTATTGAGCTATTCATGTTTATGATCTTAAAGCCCGATTATAAAATTAAGCTGGTTTTCAGTTCTTTAGAAGATAAAGATGGAAGTTAACCATTTTCAATAGCAATGAGTGGTCACAACTGCTTTTCAGCTTTGATGTTTATTGCAGCAACCCAAAATCCCCAAAATAAAGCAGAGTAAAAAATATACAGAGTTTTGTTTGAGTTTTGTTTTTAAAATCTCACTCTTACATGGAATAGGGAAGCTGGAAATAACTTTCTCTGTATGAATCTTTTTTTACAATCTAGGTCAAGCTAAACCCTGTGAGGTAATGATGCTGTGCAGTAGGCCATCCATGATCATTCTTTGCTGGCTTTTCTCCATATTCTTATATTTTCAAAGAACTGAAATAGCCAGCTGAGCATTTACCTTATATCAATACATATTATAAAAGCATGATTATGCAAAAGTTCATATTTTCAGGTGAGTGTCCTCAGGTGATCATACTTGCCAAAAATTTCTGTACAACATAAATCAAGAAGTAGGCCACAAAAGAGAAATCTCAGTGTTCACAGATTGAGATGCTAATGGAATATCATAAAACTGACTAAAGATGCCTCTTTGATTGCAGGACTTAGGTCCTCCTACAAAAAAAAATAAAGGAAACTTACTTCAAGCAATGGATGTGAAAGAGTTTAATTTTTGCCGGATTTTTGTGTAGCCATCGTTAGCTGACTTAAACATGAGAGTAACGGCTATTTTCTTTTACAGAGAGATTGTGAGGAAATTAGTAGAAAAAAGTCGCTATGTAACTCTGCCAAGATCATGGTATAAATACTGCGTAATATTTGTTAAATGTCCTCTGTAACTATCAATTTCTCTGTTTCACAACATTTTGTGACATACCTATTTGTTGCTTGTTATGCTCTGTGAAGGCACAGTGGAAATACTTTTTTAAAAAAAAGGGTATCTTTTCACACTGGTTTTGGAGGCAGAAGGAAAAAAAAACAGACTTAACAGATTCTTCAGTTCCATAAGATCTCCATTGCCCCTTCTAAGTTAATCAAAATATGCCTTTAGTAGCCTAACATGAAACAATTGACCATGTTACAGTTCTTCAACAACTTATCCCACAGGGATCAAAATAGCCTTTGCATTAGTTGCACTGGTGTCAATGCATAAGGATAGCCTCACCCTAGCTCTTTATAAAGTTATTTAACATTTTGGTTTTGTTCTTTTGCAAGTGCCTGTGCATTGTTGGTGCTACTTGATTCCAATTTTTAGATTGATTCCAGTACTTTACAATACATGGTTGCCTCTTGGTGAAAAGTGAGTAAAATTTTAAGGTATTTTTCCATTTTTTAAAGTGATGTAGACGCCTAAGCTTCATTCACTTGCAAAATGAGCATAGCTTTGTCAAAGCCTGAAGATTTCTATTGTCATATTCAGATTCTCCCATATTACTTATGCAGTCAAAGCTGTAGTATGGCTGTAGCTGCAACTACGTGGAAAAACTTTACAATACTACAGTACCCACTTCTCAATTAGATGCAGCTATGTTAGAATAAGAATAGAAAAATCTATAACAGTAGGAGTGCTTTTTCATAAGTAAAATTGTATCTACACTAATAGGAATGGGAAAGGTGAAGGAAGCAGGTAAGCTGTGCTAAGTTCAGAATTTAAAAAAATGTTTGGTGAAGGTATTTGACCTTGGCTTGGAAACTGAGCTTAGGTTTACAAACTCTTAGCCAACAGATGAGCTGATACTGCCTTCAAGAAACGAATTAACTGAAAGATATTTAGTTATACATATCATAGCCTTAGAAACCTCTATCTTTTAGTTATCTTCTTGAAGATGTTTCAGTAATGCTGGTATTTATTTCACTTTTATTTTGTAAAGATTTCTGTGAGGGTAAAATGGGTGATTTCTATACTGAGGTGCATGAAAAGGCTATGCTTTAAAACAATAGATTTATCTGAAATTGCAGAAAAAAGGCAACAATATTCTGCAAGAGAAAATGAAATAAAATGAGGGACAGAAGCATTTGGATACTCTAATTTTGAAATCAAATAGTAAGGCAACATAATTTTTTATGGTCTCCTCCAACCCACAAAACCCAGGCAAAAGCAGATCTTTATTTTTCTTTTTTTTTTTTTTTGAAAAGTAATAAAATATGGGATAAAACAAAATGGGAGAAGAGATTTAGCAGAGGTAAAGTCTCTGAGACTAGAGGAGAAGGTGACTGTTTTTCTCAGTGGAAGACAAAATGGCTCCTTTGCTGCACAGAGGAATGAGAGCTTGGACTGCAGTAGCAAATCCAAGGTCAAAAAGAAAGACTGTCAGTTTAGGCTGTTCACCTGGGACAGAGGAAAACATTTGAATTTAGATCTCCTAAATCTTAGGAAGCACTATTTTCTAAACTCTGGAGTTGCCTTCCTCCTTCAGTGAATGTTGAACTACTTAAAGAAGAACAATTTAAGAAAAAAAAAAAACGGGAAAATTACTCTCCAAATAACCTGTAATCTGAGAAATTATATTCTGAGTTACTAATTTTAAGCAAGGCAGAAGCTGAGTCTGGAGAAATTTGAAATCCTAAAAATGTGTATTGGAGGAGGAAACAGTTTCTCATATGTGCATTTCTAACAGGGCTTTGAAATTCACATCATCTTTCTTCAGCTTCCCCTGGAGGTTTCTCATTATACGGTATGAGTTTGTCATGTGAAACTTGTCTGTAGTTCTGTAACTTCCAAAATAGATTAAATTAAGGGAAGGCTGAGCCCAGCATCCACAAAAGATGGCTCACCATGACAAACTTCAAATATTCTTTTCTCATAAAATGTAATTAGTACTATGCTTCTGGTAAGCTAGAATTCAGAACATTTTTGACAACAAATACTAAACTAAATATTTTTGTTCTTAATTTTCACTTAAATATTTTAGTTGTTTAACCAATTGCTGTGACTTTTAGTTGTTTAACCAATTGCTATGACTTCTTATCATCTGAAGCCATGGCCACTTGCTGCTGTTTAGATTTGGTTCTGTTCATCCTTTTCTCTTTATTTTTTTTCATGAAGAAATGACAATGGAGTAAGCAGTGTAGTAGGGAATTGCTTTAACTCTCGAACCTCCAAGTAATGTTGAGAATGAAATATGTCCATGGTAATCAGGATGCACTTACCATACTTTCCATTCTTCTGCAAAAAGTATAAAATGTATGTATATATTTTTCTTGGAAATAACCACATGCAAAGGAATTGACAAGGTAACTGTAGTTTGTCCTGGGTATTTGTACATAAGGAAGTTTTTAAATGGAATAGTGTTATCATCATTTTTCCACAGTAAATCAAAGAATAATCTCTAGAAAATACACAATGGAGTGGTGTTTAATGGAGTTGAATATTTTACTTTTCCTGTGCCTCTGCCTGTTGGCCTGATGTTCCCGTTCTGGCAGATAGCTCTGGTCAGTGTGCTTCCTTGTGTAAATATTAAGAAAAGGAAAGATTATTGAAATACACATGTCTGTAATTTTTTTAAGTTGGTATTAAAATGCTTTGGCGTTTATAATTGTACAATACCACAACAACAGTACAAGATTTTTTATAACCAAGTCAAAACATCTATTGTAATTTCTTTAAAAATAGGACAGAGGTATTTAATTTGTAGGCTATTGACTTAGTGTTCCATTTTAGGGTTAATTGGAATGTATAAAGGTACAATCTTATTCTGTATACACATATGAGCACTCAGTGTTTGAATTAAATATCTACACCCATGTATACATAAACTTACAGATAAATACAGTCATACCCACAAAATACTAAAGAAAAATATATAGAATTCTTACTATGAAAAGTTCATCTTGATTACACCAGTACAGAATTTGGGCAAGCATCTGCTCTCTACACTTAATTTTACTGTACTGTATATCCTAGACTGAAAAGTATATATTAATGTAATTTGTAACAGATCACAACACATTGCAATCTGTTGTGCAACATAGTTCTGCTTTTTTAAGAGTTGGACTTCTAGATTTGTGTATAGTTAAATCTGTAAGATTATGCAGAAAATTGATCTGAAGATTAGTTAGCTGTTAGGCATTGAAAATTAGTTAGCTGTTAGGCATCAAAGTTCAGAAGTTGAAAAGCAACAGCCATCGTTAATTTTTGGTAAGTGGTTTTGGGGGCAGGTGGATGTTTTCTTTTTCAGTTATACTTGGGTTTTCCATGCTGAGAAATGGGGGGTTTTCCTGGCAGTTTTGGGGGGGGGGGGGGGTGGGTTTGTTTTTTGGGGGGTTGTTTGTTTGGGTTTTTTTGTGTTTTTTTTTTTTTTGTCTTTGGTTTGTGGTTTTCTTAAGAAATGCCACTTCCAACAGAGACATGAGAAGGCTGAGAGCATATTAACCACGTTTCTCCTTTAACAATGATTTTTTTTCCCTATATTCTTGCATACCATTTTGAAGGGTATGCAGCCTGAGGAACATGTAGAAATACATCTTTTCTTTCACCATTTGCATATCAGTTTTGTTCTGACCTTATTCTCACCTCTTGTTTCCCACAGATAAGAATGGAAGCAGCCTTACATGCTGATTCTCCCTACATTGCTAGAGATAAAAAGAACTTTCGGATGTACAGTACAGTGCAGCATTCACTGTCCTGTTATCCCTGTAGTGGGCTGCAAACAGACTACTTCTAAAGCTCTCCCACGTAGGAAGATTGTCCCTGAAACAGAATGACATGTGGTTCATAACCTCTTTTGCATTGAATCCTCATATTACCAGTGGTGTTATTTTAGCAACATGGCAGTGTATACTGTGTGTGTACATTACAGAAATGTTCATTCTGTTATTATAAAATGTTTCAATGGTGTAATTTACTTTTCATATATTAAATTCTAGAATGCAGGTTGGAGGAATGTGGGGGGGGGGGGTTGCCTTTAAAGAGGCAACTGCTTCACTGCAAAGGAATAAAGATTGTGTATGTCACTAATTTAGGATGAACTTGCACAACTGAGTAGGATGGGTTTCCTTTTAGTCACATAATAAGGGTTATTTTCCAGAGTATTGTGGATATGTTTGAGAGTTAAAGCTATTTTGTATGTATGCTATCAGAAATATGATTTAGTAATTCCAATTACACCCTATAATGATATATTAGCCACAATAAACATCAAAATGATGTAATTTGGTTGCGGTTGCCTACAATTGACATTCAAATGTAGTTTTTATTCAAACTTATTTACTGTTACTGCTACTTATTTACTGTATATGAGATATCAGCAGTATACAAACAAGACTTGAAAAAATATAGAACTGATTGGTGTGGGCCTGCATTAGGTTGTCTGGAATCTGAGCTTTAATTTGAAAATCAATTATCAAAGTGAATGCAACTCACTGGGAGTTACAAATCATAGAATCATAGAATAGTTAGGGTTGGAAAGGACCTTAAAATCATCTAGTTCCACCCCCCCTGTCATAGGCAGGGACATCTCCCACTAGACCATGCCTCCCAAGCCTCTGTCCAACCTCACCTTGAACACTGCCAGGGATGGAGTATTTACCACTTCTTTGGGCAGCCTCTTCCAGTGCCTCACCACCTTTACAGTAAAGAATTTCCTCCTTATATCTGATCTAAACTTCCCGTTTAAGTTTTAACCCGTTACCCCTTGTGTTATTGCTACAGTCCCTGATGAAGAGTCCCTCTCCGGCATCCTTGTAGGCACTCTTCAGGTACTGGAAGGCTGCTATGAGGTTTCCACACAGCCTTCTCTCCAGGTTGAACAGCCCCAACTTTCTTAGCCAGTCTTCAAATGGGAGGTGCTCCAGGCACCTGATCATCCTGTCAAATTTAAAATATGCATTTAGACATAAAAATACTGGAGAGATGTAAAGTAAAACTCATGTTTAGCTATGTAAACCGCTGTTGTCAGATCTAAGATTTGTAATAGTAACTTTAAGTGTCTGTTCTTCAGCCAGTATATGCAAGTAGTCTTCTGTGGCTTATTGACAGTTAACTCAAGGCTTGCTTTCCATTTTCCTTTTCTACATGCCAGTAGAAAAAATAAGTCTCTGTGGAGTGTAATTTTTTATATGCACTTGTGTTTATAAATGTACTAATCTCGTTTGTCAGTTTTATCAGTGTGTCGGGAATCCTCCTATACATACAACAATGTAAAATCCTCAGTTTTCTCAATGAAATGGCAGATTAATATTACTAAAATTACAAGATTATTTTTTCAACGTTGCCAACAACAGCAAATGAATCCTACTTTTGGCTTGAAGTGTTATCTTTGCTAACAACTTCTGTGAAGGAAGAGAAATGATTATGATTCACTGTCCTGTAGACCCAGCTGTGACGGCAACAAAATGAAAGTCAGTATTAAAAGCTGACACATTGTTCAAGCACAGATTTAAGGGAACTCTGAGAAAATGACTGATAGTCAGTGCCACTTGTTCTCCATCATTTCATAGCTACGTAATTTATTGTTCATATAAAGCATTTGTTTCAGTTGCATGCTTTGTAACGCAGGCTTTCTTTTCCTGACTCTGAAAATGTGAGTTGAATGTGTAATTCTGGAGAGCTTTTTCCAGAGTTTTCAGGCAGTCTAAGTGCTGAGCTTTGAACTGTCCTATAAATTTTGATGTTAACAAAATGATAAAATGACAGTTTAATTTCTAATAGGGCCACTTTTGAATACCTGAGCTGTTGAATGGGTATTTCTACTTAAACACAATTCCTGATGAGCTGCATTTCTGTGACTAACTGAAAAAACAAAAGAGAATGTTTATGGGTATGCAGGTTGAAGTGTCATTAATCGTGCTTTAATTTCCATGAGCAATTTGCACACAGGGGTGGGGAACATTTTCTTTGTCTGTAAAAACATTTCACATTTGTCTAGGTGCATTATGGGATGCTTATTGTTTTCTGAAGCGTGTAGTAAGGCCGCTGGTAATGTAACCGTTGTCTGATCTCTTATGATAACTTTGTTTTGGGAATGTAGTAATATTTACACAACTGGAGTCCTGAATCTTAGCCATGTATTTATCTCATGGTACTCAATTTCTTTTTCATTTTTTCTTTTTAATTCTTCCACAATTGTAGGTAAAAAAGGTGGAAAATCTCACTTAGGAATGAATTTAGTGAATTAAGACCTTGAGAAATTAAAGAATCCCAGGAGGACTTTTTGGATGATTCATCTCTTCATAGTAAGATGACAATAGCAATTACATATTTGCTATGGCACATAATGGAATAATCTAGCAATATTGATCTGTAATAACTTTCACAAAAGATATGATTGTTTTGCTAATAGTCACTTTTTTGTATGAATTTACTAATATAAATTAACATATGAATACTGGAAAAACAAAAAGACATGACAGTAAATGTAGGATAAATCCCAGCAACATTGATAGGTTCATCATAAGACAGGGACAGAGGTATTAGCAACAAAAATAAGACAGTAGTATTTTTATTGCTAATAACTCAGTTCTTAAAATGCTCTGAACCAGCACATTTGTTTATATGGCCATGTCATGTGTCACCTGGATTCCCAATCTAATTCAACATGACACCAAGTGCAACAAATACTTGGGATTATAGAAGTGCAACATGACTGTAGCAGCATACAGCCAGAAAAAGAAAGTCATTAGGGACACCACTAAAAAAACCCCTGAAAATGTAGATTTATAGAGCTGGTTTCCAACCTGTTCCTGAAAGACTGGCCACTGAGAACATCTGAAATAGTTCCGCTTTTTCCCTTTCCCCAAAGTTCCATGAGGCTACATATCACAAGTAGTTACTGCTCTGCATCTTATGATCTTGGTTCTCAAAAATGGGTTAGTTTTTAAGAGATTTCATGTCACAAGGTATGGTTGGTTGTGGCTCCTGAAAATAATAAGCCGAAGACACATTCATTCAGCAACTGCAGTGAATAACTAAGGTCTGAGCTATGACCTCTCTGAAAATGGAGAAAATTCATAAATGCACCTGCAGGGACTAGATTGAGACCTGAAGCTTTTGTCGCCCAAAAGAGCAGGTAGCACTCAAGACACCTTGCATTGGTGAGATTTTCTTTTTTTAAAATTTTAAATAAGCTGCTCTTGTATTCTGATTATGTACAGACATAAAAAAAAATAATTACAGATTGTCGTGGTTTAAACCCAGTCAGGCAACTCATTCACTCACTCTCCCCCTTCTTTCCCTCCCCCTACTCCCAGAGGGACAGAGAGGAGAATGGAAAAGAATGCAACTCCCACGGGTTGAGATAAGAACAGTTTAGTAACTAAGGTATAACACAAATCACTGCTGCTACCACCAATAATAATAATGATAAAGGAAATAACAAGGGAAGAGAATACAATATCTCACCACCAGCTGACCGATAACTCGCCCCTCCAGCCCGACCAAGCTCTGCCCGATGATACCTCCTCCAACCCTGCAGTCTCCCAGCCCTTCTGGGTAACTCCCAGTTACATCCTGGGCATGATGTGCTGAGTTATGGAATACCTCTTTTGTCAGTTTGGGTCAGGTGTCCTGTCTCTGCTTCGTCCCGGCTTCCCCTCCTCTCTGGTGGAGCACGAGGCTCACAAAGTCCTTGGCCAGACCAAAACATCAGGCCAAAAGCCAAAACACAGCACTGCACCAGCTACCAAGAAGGAGAAAAATGACTGCTACTGCTGAACCCAGGACACAGATGTGACTTCATATTTATCCTATTTTTATTATGAACTTGAAAGATGTAATTTCTAATTGAAGTCCTGTTTCCTTTATCAACAGCTCTGGTAGACACCATCTCATTTACACCTAGGCAGAGAAGGTCTGCTTTCCCAAGAAGTGTATGAATCTCAGGTGACAGGGGAGAGGGTAGAACTTTCCTCAAGAGCATATACCTGTTTTCAAGAGTAAACGTCATTTAGGGTCAGAAATAAGACCAACACGTGTTTCCTATGGTTTGTGTATTAAAATCTAGCACTTCCTACAGCACAATCAAGAGATTGTGAGTCCTGGTAAGTTAATATGGTCTGCATCTCTACGTTTATCCTTGTGTTTCTGATCCCTATTCTAACTTTTGTAATAGACCAATTACAAGTGAATTTGATTGAAATAAAACTTCTTAGGCAGTTGGGTGGAGAGCTGCTGTTAGTGCTCTGTTGATGGAAAGATTGCACATTCTCAGCTCTAGTGACTGGATTTATGCACAAACCGTGGGAAATGTTTCAATCAGCACTCAGAGTCCATAATAAAACAAATCTTTAATTCAAAATTATTACTACTTCTTTTGACTAAAAGGGGTTAGCTTGGGGAATTTTCCTTATTACTTATATAAGATTTTCCTGTGGTATTTGCTATTAATATAATGTCACAATAAAACATCTGGTTTATATTACCTGAGTGCAATGATTCAAATAGTTAAATAATTGTTAACATACAGTTCTCTACTGGTATCCTGTGTATTTTCAATACATTACAAATAAGATCTGCCCACTTTATCTTGAAAAGTGTTAGTTCAGTTTTCCTATCCCATAGGAAGTATCGAAAGCCGCAGTTGCCATTCTTTCCTAGCATTTAGTCATTTCTTCCTCCTAAAATTATCTTTAAAATTATACATGGGGCTTTCCCTTTTGTTTTTAGAAAAATTTTAATGTAAAAGTGGTTTGTTTTCATAAAAAAATGCTAGCATAAATAGAAGCATTACAACTATAAATTACTGTGTTTGTGAGAAGTTGTACTGTTATATTGATATTATTTCTGTCCATAGCTCTTGCTGTTCCACGCAGTCAGACGTTTTTACACCTCTTTCTCATCTCTGGTTAAGAGAAGCTTTGCTGCTGTTCCCATAAGTATTCACAGATTTTTTTTTCTATAATTCTCTACTATATATATATATATATATATATATATGCGCACACTGAAATGATTTTCAAGTTGTCCTTACTGAATTTTTTGGCAAATGGGGGTTCAGACAAAAGACTTCACTAGATCCATGGTTAGCTGCTAAATATTTGGCACACCCCTATCAGCAAAATGTTTATCATCTGTTGTTAAGAATTAATGTTTCCTGTTGTTATCTCCTAGCTCTCATTTGGGAGATTTTATCTGTTTTCACCTGGTCTGGTCAGAGACTTTTAGAGACAATTTGGGGAGGTTTATTAAAAAAAAAAAAAAAATAAAAAATGGAAAAATGAGTGGGGCTGGGTTATTTCCAGTGATCATAGGGAAAATTAGTCCCCCCACAGATGAAATGTTTTATCAATATGCCATACAGGTATTTGAAGCATCCAGCAAAAAACTAAAGAAGTTTTATAATAAACATTATCATTTTATTAAATTTATATGAACTACCATAAAGCCATGAAGATCTGTGTTTGTTTTGAGATATTTTCTTTTCCTTTTTTTGGACAGTGAAGTAAAGTATTGTTAGTTTCTTTTCATAATCTTGATAGAGCAAAGACAGAAGAGCAAGATTTTATATATGGTTAGATTTTTGTTACGGTTTTGTAAAGATGGAAAATTAATTGATGATAGTATAAAGCAAGAGAGGTCTATTTCAATTTTCAGATGAATGAGCAAACAGGCAGTCATCAAGTAGTATCCAGCACTTGTAGGAAAAATATTTCACAGAAAACCTGAAGTTCAGTATACTTTCAAAGTTAGTTCATCATAAGCTGCAGATACATTTATAAAGCAAGATAAATACAGATAAATACATATTTTTAAATAGCCAAACCAGGTCACATTATTATTTCTAGAAATAATTTTCAATGAAAACTCGAGCTACAAATATTCATGTAGTAGCCTGCTTAATCATTCAACATTAAATAGATGCACACTACAGACATTATAATTGTCATTCTTAGGATGTGAAGATTTGGATCATTCTGATGTATCAGCTTGAATTAGATCAGGCAGACAATTTTAGTTGACTGTGTAGATCATTTTTGCTCTTGTGTAAGGAGTTTGAGAAGAATTACTGCATAGAGCTGAGATGGCATGGAAAGTAAAAAGGCAAATGACAACCAACAGCAAATTGTTTGCACTTGCAGCATGATATAGCAACAAAAAGAAAGTTTGAACACTATTGGGCCATCTACCCAAAGACGTGAAGGAAGATAAGGTTATAGCTTCCTTCTACATAATTACCTTAGAGATATTTGGAACAGAAAGAGAAAAAAGTCTTAATATCTTAACTGTAAAATCTCATTGTTTGGAAAGCTCTTTCAAATGTTTCACATAAGCTTGAGATTTGTCGCTAATCTTACAATATATCTCGGAAGGAAATTTGCCGCATCAAAACTGGATGCACATACTTCCTGTAGTCAGTATAGTTTCAACTTCCAAAATTCTGATTCTCCTTTTATGACTTTAACATACACGAGAAGATAGACTCTAGTTAGTTAAAACGAAACAAAAAACAGTAATTCTACTTTAAATTTAAAATCTGATCCCCACTGTGTCCCTGTAAGAGGAAAAAAGTCCTTTAGAAATCTGGATGACTGCATTCATGTCATCAGATCTTAGGGAACAGCATGCAGCTCCAAAATTTACCACTGATCATTCGTTAGAAGTGTAGCAAATTGAATTCAGGATCACATTCTATAATGAGCTAGTGTTTTTTATTAGAGCTCTTTAATAAAATGGATAAATGATCTGAAAAAACAGTGGTAAATTCGAAAGACCAGGTTGGCCACTGAAGCAGAAGTAACTGACTGTATGAATGCAGAATCAGGAGCAGCTCACTTAAGTAGATCTATAGAGAAAAAATTGGCATTGTATTGGATCACAAAGTGAATGAGTCAAAAAACGTCATATCACTGCAGAAGATAACTGTCTTCAATTATATTTTAGAGGTTTGACTGTACCTCTGTGAGATAAGAAGCAGAACTGCAGGGACTCTTAATGTCAGAGCCACCATTACTTTCCCCAAAACATACAACTGAGGAGGTATTCTTTTACGGTTGTTTTACTAACCTCCTCCTGAGTAAATAGCACACTCTTTATGTAAATAAATGTATATGTATGTGGAAAAGTGAACAAAATGGATCTGGACAAGTTTCAGTTCAGCTTTGCTGCTGTTTTAATGTTCTTGAGCTGAGACTAGTTTTTTCTGTACACTGGACAACGTACAGTCTTTTAACTAAAGCCCTGTTTTACTGCACAGGCTTCCTTGATGCCACTAGCAGCTCTTAAGATGAATTGGAATACTATGTATTACTGGTGTTCAATATAAGGTATGTTATTTTCTCTAGAAAACATAAATTCTGATTTTTGTAAGATATATCTGAACAATCTGGGATTATTGTCAAAAAAATTCAGGCTTTTAAATTCTGTTGTCCATTGGGTTTCTTTGTGGGTTGTTGTTTGTTTTATCACAGTTCAGGTTGCTATAGTGTTTGGTGCCAAAGTTCTGGAGCGTGTCCTCAATCTCTGCCGAGGTAACTGACTTCCCGGAACAGTTTCCTGTCCCATTGCTCCTGTAACATCATTTCACTTCTGGAGCTTGAACATATTGCCAGGCTTTCTTAAGTTTCAAGCAGATTTGAAATGGTAAAAAAAATTAAAAACGAAAAAATATCTATATATAATTTCTTTTCAAATTGTTAGGTCTTCTGTGCAGCATGGTGGGTTTGATTCATCTCATGTTAAATGTAATCATCAATAGTCTGCTTTACTTAAAGTTTGAGACAATAAATTGATCATCTGTATACAAACAAGTGAATGGGTGTAGTAAAACTAGAAAGGCAATTAGAGAGACTGTACAAAATTTTATTGCATATAATAACACAATGATCCAGGTAATTCCATTGTAACCCATGGTTGGGTGTTATGCACTACTTCCAGGATTAAGTATTTGAAATGTAAAATCTATGGTTTGCATTATGATTTGTATTATTGTAATGTCAGAAACTTCAACCACAGACCAAGATCCCCTTATGCTAGAGTCATTAACAAACAAAAAATCATTGCCATTCCTGGAGAGCTTGTATTTTAAGTACTTTACAAAAGACAGGAGCACAAGGAAAGGGATTTTTTTTCAAGGGTTTTTAGATCTCACAGCGAGAAACTGTAAGAAACAGAGGAGGCTGATTGGAGCTAAGGGCAGCTTCTCAGTACTCAATGAGGGGTAAAAAAATGGGAGGGATAGCCAGGAAGTTCCAGGAGAATGAGGGCCAGTCTGTTGATACAAAAAGAGAAAAGTCATAGGATAGCTTAGGCTGTGCTGAAATACCATCTATTCCAGCTCCCTAGTCTGTGCAGGGTCAGGTAATCAAAAGGATGGTAAGACAGTATGGTCAAAGCTGTGATCTAGGAAGTTAATTTTTGTGGGGCTGAATACCTCAAAATTGTATTTTCTGTCCCACTCAGAGCCTGACAAAAGGCTGGTGCAGTAATTCTGGTAGGGGGAGAAAAGGGTTTTAAGTTATGAAAATAGGAAGAGAAGCATATTAAAAATAACTTGATGTTTGTCCCCAGGGCTGCTGTAGGAGCCTAGAATGAAGCCTGTCAAGTTAGGGGTTGTATGGTTACTGAAACTGTTAGTAATGGTGAGACCTCAGGAGGAAGATAAAAACAGGTTTAGTAATCTTCAGTCTGATCTGACAGCTAGATACTCTATGAAAGACTTCAAAGAGACAGATTAACCTGTTATTTTGGAGAACAGGACATGTTCTGGTATAGAGCGCATCTCCAAATTGTCTCAGGATGAGATTACTAGCAGGGTTTGTATTATTTTGAGGCCATGTGGCCCAATATTTCAAGAAAAGTTCTGTGGAGGACTATTGACAGTTCAAGACGACATGGCTGTACTGTTCCCGTGGTGTAGCTACAAAGACATTACAGACGCTTTCGGGAGAGCAAGTTCAAGTAAGCACAGTCAATAGGAGATGGTGCAAAGAAAGCACAGGAGAAAATGGCAAGATAGCAAAATAGTGCATGTCGTGAATTTAGAGATGAAGGGCAGATAGAAGCAGACAAACTTGCTGAGTTCTGGGCTTTATTTCAGTTTGAAGATAAAACAGTTGATATTGTGACTGGGAAACAATTGGTAGAGGATGAGAGAATAAAAAGACTAAAGGAGAGCAAGAGAATGAATAGAAAGAGATCAGGAAATGATTTATTAGTGTATTTGAAAGCAACCTGTCATTTGTAGAGTGCAAGCTCCGTAGGATGAGGTACTGTGGAAAGCAGTAAACCTTCCATCATTTTAGCACAAAGACTTGGATATTCTGGAATCTAAGGAAGTTCTAGAAAGAATTAGTTGCATAATAAAAAAGATAAGGTTTTAGCACAGTGAAATAACCAATTGCAACTAGCAATGCCATATTCTCTTTCATTTCAGCAGCTTTTTAAGGAATTAAAAATTTGCCCCAATACTATAAGTTTTAATTTCCAGATTAATTGACATGTAGGCCAGAATAATGCTCTCTGTGGAGTTATAGCATATTCAGATTTTCAAATAGGGAAAAATAGAACAGCCTCTGCACTCAGGATTGAAAAGAGGAGTGTGAGAGGCTCTGTACATACCTCCTTTCAATGCATCTCTCATACTCTGAACTAAAGAAGTATCTCCATTTGTTATCCAAAGCATGGCATTTCTCTGACTGTGTAGTTCTGAACATAAAGGCTGCTTTCCAGAGCATTCTGATGCTTTCAATATGCATTTCAGAGTACTTCAGATTGTTGCTAGGTGTTATTTTTAAGGGTTGTAAAAGAAGCTCCATCTCAAAAGAAAGTACAGAAGTCCTAACGCAGACACCACCGTTGGAGCACTGCGTGCACTTTCCAAACATTTTTCCCGCTAACTGCTGTCCTGCGATGTGTCCCGATACAAGCTCGGGGTTAGGTTTCGTTCAGCTAGCCAGGGTAAGCAAAACGCCGGCTCTGCCCGAGCTCGGGATGCGCTTCCCGCCAGAGGGAGCCGGGCGCGCAGCGCACGGCCAGAGCCGCAGCTCGCTCCCGTTGGAGGAAGAGAAGTTCCCATTGTTATTACGCAATCCAGAAGCCGCTGGCAGGGAAAGAAAACCGCAATAATGGCAGTGATCATGCCTTTTTTTTTTTTCTCTTTCTGTATATTTTTTTTAAACAGAGCACCGTATTTGGAAGTCTAAATCCATGACACTAAATCCCAGCCTCCGCTACTTTTAACTTAATGGTGTCCATTTTTCATGGGAGCTGCAGGATGGTGAGACAGAGAACAAGCAGAAATATAACAAAAACTTTAAAAATGCATATATTATCATTTCAGGCCTTCTACAGCAATCTTTCCCCAATAACCCCTGCTTTTCCTTTGCTAAAATATACCAGCATGTTGTATGGGCTTGCAGTCTGATCACTCTCCCAATTCAAGAACAACAGTACCACGCATAGTGTGATACAGCTTTGCTGTAGTTAAGTGAATACAGTAGTTTAAGGTATCCAGCCACATCAGCAGTATGTAACAGAAGTTATACCAGGACTTTTGCTTGACTCTTTCTGTTACTACTTGTGATGGACAGACCAGCCACTTGCATTGCAGTAATCCAGTAGGACTCCTTGCAATTACAGGTTTAGAAAAATGGAATGTTTGGGGGAAGAATCAATGTTATTAGGCTCTGGTATAACTTAAAATAGAGAGATAATATACAATTACACAGTATCTTCCTAATTATTTTTTATGATGGCTCTGTCACCTAACAAATTGTGTGACTTTTTCTTCCTGTTTATAATGTAGTACTTCCACCTGATTCTGTTTATGGAGTCATTCTGAAAGAGGAAGGTATCTCCTGAGAAACAGTCTTAATTCTACATTGCTTTGGAAAGCTTCCTAGGATTGCATTTCCAGTTGTAAGTCCAAAGGCAATTTGCTGCTTTTACTTACCTTGAAAACAGATTTGTGATTGTGATGTGATTTCTAAACCCTGACAAGTTGTTTGGCATAATCATACACAGTTTCATTGATTCAGTGGGCCTGTATGAATTACATGCAAGGAGAGTATGTTCATTACAGCTCCTTCTAGTGTGGCAGAAAGGCCTTTGATACCATATGAAAAGAAGTTCCTCAGATTTTCCACAGAACATGTGGTATCTTGCACTGGCAAAACTTCCACTGATGTCATTGTGCATTTTAACTAATACTGTGTCTTTCAAGATAGGTGGTCAGTTTGCACTACGAGTGACCTTCATACAAGGCACCTGCGTTGTCTAAATGCTTTTTGTGGAGTGAAATAATCAGCAATGAGTAAGCCACTCGGCAATGATTTTAAGCCTCTACTTTTAAGCCAAATTATGATTCCAAGTCTCTGAGTAGAGATTTGAAACAGTAATGCGTTCTGGGAAAAATACTGTGGGGAACTTGTGTAGCACAATTACACCTGAAATGAAAGAACTCGCACAGGAAATGGCCTGGAATCGATTCTTCACGGTCTTCAGCTACAGCTGCAGCTTAGAAGGAAGAGGCAGCAGCAAAACACTCAGAACGAAAACCAACTGAATAAAGACCCAAGTATTAAAACCAGTCATCGCAGTATTTGGATATACTAGCATAATGTTCAAAGATTGTATTATGCCTACAATTTTTGAACATGGCAAGTATTAAACTTGAATTTTATAAACTGATTAAAAACTATGAATACAGGGTTCTTAAATCATTGTTTCTTTATAAAGTGTTATTTTAATCCTTCGACGATATTTGTTAATTTAGATTAAGAATATTTTGTTCTACAACTATATACCAATATTCTTGAAGCATTTGGTGACTGTAGATCTTTAGATAGAAGAAGCTGTTAAGTATATTCTTTCCTCTTTGTGACTATTTCCTTTTAGGACAATGACATAAATATCATGATGTGCATAAAATACTGTATTCATAAAATTTCTGTTCTGTTTAATAAAACACTGTAAAATGTAATTTTGCTTTAGAGAGGTGATTTTAAGAACTACAGTATGTGAGCAGAGCTACTAAACAACAGACCCTCTTTTCTCACTTTCTGTCAATTTACCAGCAAGTAATTTTTTCTTAGCTTGTGCTCTCATAACAGATTTAGGCAGTTTCAGGTTAGGAAACTAGAACCCATGGAGTCAATATGGACTGATTGAATATTAGTTTTCAATCCTAATTTAACTTGATTTTGACAGGCCACCTTCTCTTCTCCTTGATCAGCCATGTACCTGTCCCTTTTTCTAGAAGAAATAAGAATTATTTTCCAGGAAAATCTTCATTTTTAAGTTTAAAAAAATAATTACTAAACAAACAGAAAGTGAAATTTTGGGTAATGTCAGTTTATTCCATTATACGGCCCAGTAAGGACTTCTATAGAAAGGTATATTGCAGATACCATAAATGAATGACATATGCATTACAGTAATATGCAAATAAAGTTGATCTTGACAAAAGACAAAGTGAAGATCTAAGTATAAAGGGTACATATCTTCCAAAAAGAAAAAAAAAAAAAAAAAAGGAAATTGGGGGAAGTCATCACTTCAATATATATTACACCAATATAAAATAGCTCAGTTAAAATAAGCCAGCAGCAGCATTCATACCAAGAAGACATTAAACCTGTAACAAAAGAACTGATGTGGAAGTGTAGTTTACATGACCATTTCCTCCAACAAAAAGGCTGATTTTAAGACATGGTCGACTGCATGTTCACACCATGTGTTGCAGTTTGCTGTCACCTCAGTTGTTTTAACATCAGTTTTAAAGGCCATACATAACTATCCTGTATGATTGAACGGATCTAAGTCTTCAAGTAGTTTGGGGGTTTCCTAAGGTTTTCTTTTTTAATCTGGCACATTTCAGTGACACATTTTAAAGTATGACCCTGCCAACAGTTTTACAAGTGTGAAACTACGAAGCAGGTGAATTGCAGTACAGAACAATATAAAATATGTTTCAGAACTTTTTGTTAACCAACCTTGCAGCTATGAAAAAGATTCGTATAATGATATTGTTACATACTGAACTGTTTCCCAATATTTGTTCAATATAATTAAATAGTATTAATTGCCCCTAAAGATTTCTAGCAGCATGTATCAGTGTTAAACTATGTACTTGATTTGTTACAATAAGCTTTCAAAAAGCTAGCAGGAAAAAAACCCACAGTGACCTTTATTTGATAGGAAAGTTAACACCAGACTCAGCTCTCAAAGCTGAAAAAAAGTGTGTCCTGCACCACCATACAAAACATTCTGCATTGATTACCAGATATTTCATGTTAAAAATATTAATTTGAATATTTTAAATGGTCTTTAGTTCTGCCATGCTCTGCATTATCTAATTTTCTAGTGAATAAACATCTCAAAGGTGATCAGTCTTAGCTCACGGTGTGCATTATAAGCAGCAATACAACCGTTCATAACATAACAGGTTTTGTTATTAATCTTACTGCAACAAAATTTAGCGTGCTGTAGTCCTGCTCTTTCTTAAAAGTACGTTTGTTCAGTTTTGCCTAGCTCTCTTTCTTTAGTAGCTTACTTGACAAGTTCCATGGGAGGAGTCAATTGCAATGTTATGAAGTTCTACAATACCTCTAATTTGGTAAAGCAACCAGAAACTTCCAACTGTTTCTGGAAACATTTTCCCCTCTGTGAATAACAGTAGTATTTTTCATATGTTGCCTGTTTCTGCTTTTATGTTTTACTTCAGCAGCATTAAGTGTTACAGCATTTATAATGCAGCCTATGTATTGAGGATGGCTACTTTATTATGCAGCTGATAATTTAAAAATCCTTGAAGAAGAGAGTAATTTCAGAAAAAATATAAGTACTTTCCTTCAGTTTTGCACCACAGAAATAGTAACTTCAGTGCACTGAATTAATTGAATTATTGTACTAGCATTTCAACAGTACTTGACTAGCCAGGTAAGAAATATAGTCATTTTCTCATACTCAATAACTAATTTTTTATCAGACAGAATAGATAGCAAGAAGGGCTTTTAGAAATCATTCATATCATGATCAAATTCTCTTATAAGACCAGTGTAAAACAGAAGTAACTGCACTGCAGTCAATGGAGTTTCACCTGTGTGTAGTGGTGAGCAGTAAAAAGAGAAGCAAGGGTAAAGGCTTCTAGAATTGTTTCAAATTTAAAAGACTAGCAGGGTGCTTTTAATCACTTATTTGTTAGTTCTAAAGTAAAATATCTTAACTCACTTAAAAAACATGTTTCTAATAATTTACTAGCATTTTGGTGCACATTTGCTTTTCACTGAAGTATACTTCAATGTGGTTGGTTCCATAAGAAAAACAGCTTCATAATGTCATACAATAGAAATGTGAAAACAAAGAAAATTCTGTAAAAAACCTTATGGAATTTGTTCTATACTTGTGCTTCTTCCGTAGATTTTTCTTTTGGTTGTTTCTTTTGAATACAAGGTTGTATAAGTAAAAATACTATTCCCACCATGTATAGCAAGCCAGATATGTAAAAAGAGTAGTCATATTTCTGTGTGATGTCATAGATCCAACCTGCAAAATAAGGACAAAGCATGTTTGTTACAAAGCTTGACAACAACGTACGTTGCATGGGAAAACATGAAAAATACTGCACATTTCTTTCATGACATTTCTGTCAAATCTATAGAGGGGTTTTGTGGAAAAAAAAAAAGAGGTGGCAACTGTCCCCTCCTCTAGATGCTACAAATGGAAACGTATTTACAAAATCCCTTGTTCATTCACCAGAACCCCAAACTAGTGCAAATCCTATTCCCTTCATTTAAGTATCATGGAGGACTTAAAATGGGACCCTAGGTATGTGCCACCCTAAGAAGACAAGCAGCCTTCTCTCTAAAACTGTACATTTTTCAAACAAGTTGTCACAAGCCTGACTTTAAAATAGACATTTTGGAATCCCAAACCAATTAGTTCTTCCACCATGCTACTGTTTCTGTAAAATGTCCAGTACTGCAGTTCAAATGCTGTGCTTTGTGCAAGCAAATGCATTCCCAATAGCTTTCTCAAAGACTTGTATACCAATAAAAGACTTTTCAAAAGATACAGTCTCCATACTCTCATGCCAACCTTAATTCATCCACAAAAAATACATTAAAGTTACTTCAAAAAGGTTTGAGGGCCCAACTAGCAAAATTCCCTCATGTCATGCTGGCTGCATTGCAATGTAACCTCAAGTTTAGAAGCTTCTTTTACATCAACTAATTTGCTTTGTTACTAATGCCAAATACAAAGACATGTTCAGCACAGACTGAGAGGTGCTGAAAGAATATATGGTAGAAAAAGTGTTGCTTTTTAATGGGAGTGAGTGAGCTTTCTTATAAATCATGTCAGTTCACTCAAAGGTGAAGAGAGAAGGTGAGAGCATTCTCGCTTTTCTTGGTTGCTTGTGTTTCTATTAGCTTCAGTTCAGCCTCCTGGCATCCCTGGTTGACCATGGCCATTACTCACAAGGTCTCTTACTGCTTTCTTCTGATTTGCATCTCTGTGAAAGATAGCTGAAGTCTGGCTATAGTATTGACAATCAGTACCTGCATCTCTTCTGTACTTCTCCGCCTCTTTCTATGAGAAAATTTAAGAATGTTTGTTTAAGCCTAAGAAACTTAACGGACAACATATATACACTTCTACCCTCTGCTGTGCATGGCAGTAAAGAGATTATGAGCAACACCGTCCCCAAAGGAGATATTTCTGGATGAAGGAAGGCAAAGCTAAAAGTTAGTTAAATCGACACATCCATTGGCAGCTTAGAGTGGTGACACCCAAACACACTTTATAGTTCTTAGGGGTAATACTATGGTACAGACACCTGCCTACCTTGAAAACCATTCGTCATGTTTTCATCTAGAGGCATGAGTATGTACAGTGCCTACACAGCACAAAACGCATTTAAATAGGTTGAACGTTTCTCATTGTAAAGAAGGTGTATGATAATATTTTAAGGAAACATACCATTGAAAACATAGATTGTAATAGATTTGAGGCTATTTGCAAGGACTGTAATTTGTACTATGTGAATAGTGAGATGATACCCAGCAGATGTGACCTGTTCATCTGCGCAATGTAAAGCTGGATGCTACCACCCATTCTGGAGCAGCTGCAATTCTGTTAACTACACATGCTCATAACATATGAAAGCTTAATAATATAATGAGTCACATGGTGATTATACAAACATCTGTTGGTCAGCAATTTGAACTTTTTACCTGCAAAGGGTGGTCCAAACAATGCAGATATTCCATTGGCACAAATGATGATGCCGTAAGCATTTGCAAGGTGTTTAGTTCCAACTAAATCTTCAGTCACAACAGGCATTAGAGAAAAATAGCCGCTAGAGAATCCTATTAGAGCACAAACCACAGCCAGGCTAACATACGTTTGCATTAGTGGCAAAGTAAGAATGCAAGTGACCAGAGTAGAGTTAGCCATGAGGAAGACATTCCATGTGCTGACGCATGGGAGATCAGAGATAATTCCAAGGATCACTTTACCAAAAATATGAACAATGGCTATAATGGATGTCAAAGGAAATATATTGTTCTGACTAGACAAGTTGTACTGCTTGACTATTTCTGGAAGATGAATAAAGGGAATGACAAAGCTGCTATAGGCAAACAAAGCCCAAATTATAAAGGCCACAAATACTCTATTCGTAAACAGTGATGCAGCTCCAAAGTAGCTGGAGTACCATATTGCAAAGCCCTTCCTGACTGTAACTGTCAGCTGGCTCACTGTCTTAAGAATGCGCAGTCCATACATGCTCCTTCCACCTCTGGATTTACCTCCAGATTCTATGTGCTGACCACTGTCAAGCACTTCTTCATTTGTTGCCTCTTCTTTTTTTTCTGGTTCTTCACCGCGGACTCCGTTAGATTTTATAGTCTCTGCAGAATGGGACAGAGCTTTTGCTTGGTTATCTTCACTGTTACTTCTCACAACATACTTTTCACTAACTATGTCTTTGGGAAAGAGTGGTCTCATAAGCGCCCCGCAGACACAAAGGTTCAGGGAGATGGCACCCTGGATGAACATGGCGCTCCTCCACCCAAACTCGATGCAGAGGTACTTCAGTAACGCAGTCATTAGGAAAGCTCCAAACCCCGTTCCTGTGGTACTGAGTCCTTGTGCAAGCGCTCTTCTCTTCTGAAAATACTGCCCTACCATGACCACTGCAGGCAGATAAACCATGCCACTTCCAACGCCTATGGAAACAAAACCCAAATCAATCTGAATTTTTTGCTAACAGGATAAAAAGCAGTGAAAAACACATCTGTTTTATTCCCAACTTGTGCACAAGCACAGTGGCGAAAGTGAGAATAAATATTCAATTCTCATGTTAGCTTTCATTTCCCTCTTACAATATTTTCCAAAGTCTGCAATACTCATGCCAGTGAGAACACAATACTGCTATTTAACTGCTGGAAAAACTGAAACAGATGGAAAATAAAACCTTTACCTCAGGTCAGCATTACACTGCTGGAAAGTCCCAAACATCCCACAATAGGTCAGTGACAGTTAATGTAGGGGACAATCATAAAACCCTATTTTGAAGTATCTGTACTTGTAATACCTGCATCTGGCTGTATCAGCAACCAGAAATCGCTTAGTGGGCACATCTTGTGCTTTTGCCCAGGTTCACCGGCAATGAAGACCCAAACTGAGTTTTTGTTCTTGCTTTGTAACTGTGGAGCCACAGGGACCATGAGGTGTTTCAGTAGGCACAGGCGGGTTAGCCCAGTGCTGGGACCTTGGGTGTCTTCAGGGTTTCTCTCTGGGCTCTCCAGGGAAGTGCAGGCAGGGCGACGCAGTAGCTACACATTCTTAAAAGGCAGATCTCTAATTCTGCAGAAAATCCCTCACTTGTAGTTTAAAAACAGGATATTGATAGTACCCATTTCAAGCAGAAAGTGTTGAGAGTTGTGCAAATACATCATTAAAGGTAAGAGTTGCCCAGTTTTTTTCACAGCAAAGTCCTGACAGAGAGGATTTGGACATGAATGGGTGGTAGGCAGAAGGATTTGGACTGGAAGGGGCTTATGCAGAAGATGCTTCCAAAATCACTGTGATCATAATTTAGAAGTGTTTTGGGTTTAAAAGTTTCCCTAAAATAGCTGGTAACGTAGCTGTGTGCATCTACATTGGAGAAAGAGCTGTTTATTCCAGCAAAGCCTGAAAAAAACCCACCTCAACATCACAGCAATGTACAATGGTCAGAGCTGACCTGTTTTGCCTGTTAGAAGTATATACTTCTTTGCTATGTATAGACATGATCAGGTTGAAATAAGCTGTTTTTTAAATGACCTTTTCATTCTGTGGACTACAAAGCAAAACATACTCCTACTCCATGCAAAGACATGCCCTCTCCACACGTAGACACAGGGCCACAGGCCTCCCCACTTCTTTTCCTCACAGATTCGTGACCCTTCATCGTCATGGCAGCCTCATGGCTGGCTCTGCTCTCCCTGCCTTGCCCCACACAGGGCCTCAGTGGACATTTTGCCCCCCACTCCACAGGGATTCCCTGCTGCCAGGTTCTCCAGCACCCGCCCGGGGGCTCCCCTGGAAGGGTGATGGGGAAGAAGGCCTCTCTGCCCTCCTGCTGCTGCAAGGAAGTAAGCCGATGGAGGTGGATGAAGCAGCTGACCAGCAGGTAAGGGGACAAGGCTGTGAGGAGATGGGGGTGGGGAGCCATGCTGAGGTGAGAGGCACATTGGGAATGGGAGCTGAGGCAGCAGGATGGCTGCTGTTGGGAGACAAAGCTGGGGTCATAGGGACATACTGTGTGAGGGCATCTGGCACAGTGTGTCACCACCAAAGAGAACAGGAGCCATGAGTAAGCCCACGAGCACCTGCATAGAGACCCAGAAGTCATGGAAGCAGAAGGTGGCCACCATAAGTGAAGAGCAGCCTTACATCTAGCAACCGGGAGAACACGCAAGACGCTTCCCTGAGGTGGTGGTGAGTGAGGTGACCGTGAGCAAGGGGATAGGAGTGAGTGGGCAGGGACTAAGACAGTGAGTGAGTGAGGAGATCATAAGTGCAGGGATGATGAGTGAGGGGATGGAAAGCAAGGATGTGGTGAATGAAGGTCTCCTGGAGCTGGAAGAAACATCTCAGGCATCTCTACACTGGTTTTATTCCTGCAGCAGCATCTCAAATCTACACCTCATCAAAAAATTTGCATCCGCTTTTTTTCTGAAAATCAGGTTTTCACCCCTCTTTAAGTCCACTGTACAATCTCTGCCTTTTTGTCTGGTATTTTGTGTATGATCCTTCTGAAAAGCAGCAAGGCCTGAGAGAAAGAGTGTAGATTCCTGTCTGCTTGATTATATCCTATATATATGGAAGCAGAAATTGCAGACAGAGCAGAACCCTGCCTGTAATTATTGTTCTTTGCTCAGGAATTTACATTACTGAAATCTCTGGTATGGTGGTATGAAAAGTCACCACAACAATCCTTGCTAGTTTCATTATTTTATTTTTTTCCATCCAGAGAGCTAGATAAAAAATTATGTAAAGAAATTCTGCAGATACCTATGAAATTCTGTGAAAGGATAGTCTGAGGGAGTGGAGGGTACTTAAGCTATTATTAGTATTGCAAACAATTTGTCTTTTTCACCATGCATCTGTGCGTCGCACACAACATAGATACAATGCTTCATTTGCAAACATAACTGGCCATGTTATACGTGGAGTAAAGAGTACCTCAAAGCCCCTTAAATGGCTCTGTGTTGCTCAGATTACAATCAAAGGCCAAATTTTGTATTTCTTACTTGGATCACTTTAACAGTTTCCTTTTCTATTAACAGTATAACTTTCCAGTAATGAACAGCGAATAACATTGTGTTTTAAGTAGATACTACTGGGTTCTTCTACATGCCCTGCCAGTGACTGGGCTGGGGGTGCACAAGAAGCTGGGAAGGGACACAGCTGGGACAGCTGACCCCAACTGAAGGGACTGCAGGGATATCCCCTACCAGATGGTGTCATGATCAGCAATAAAACTGGGGAAAGGAGGAGAAATGGAGGACATTCCGCATTGTGGTGTTTCTCTTCTCAAGTAACAGTTACAGATGTTGAAGCTCTTCTTTACTGGAAATGGCTAAACATCTGCCTGCTGATGAGAAGTAGTGAATTAATTCCTTGTTTTGCTTTGCTTGTGCATTCTGCTTTTGCTTTACCAATTATTATTTATTTATTATTATGGGGGTTGGAACTAGATAATCTTAAGGTCTTTCCAACCCTAAGTATTCTATGATTCTACCATTCTATGATGCTATCATTCTATGATTAAATTGTTTTTATCTCACTTTTACCCCTCTGAATCTCTGCTCCATCCCACTGCAGGAGAGTGAGTGAGCAGCTCTTTGAGGCTTAGCTGCCCACCAGCAGTAACCCACAACTCCCTTTAAAATGGGGTTTGAAGCAGTGCATAGTTAGCATAATCTGGTATTTTATTAATGTGGAGCAACTTCTGTAGAAAACATTTGCAGTTTCTTCCTGTGAAGAAGAGGGGAGTTAGCTATATTCAACACTGCTTCAACATCTTTAAATTCCACTTCTTAGAGTTTGGGTTACATTAAAACTTCTAATTAAAAATGTCCTCAAATATAATCGCTTGGAAGAAACTGATAATACCATCTTTACATTGCAGATTTAAATGACAGCAGAAGTCACTGGCTCCAATCAAGTGAGTAAATAATAAGTTTTTTGAGGCTGTAAAGAGTGTGAAAGAAAAGTTGGACTAACTTTGCATGTAACTTCCCTCTTTATGCACCCAGATAACCTTCAAAGGGACAAAAAAAATGAAAGAACTTTCAAACACTAGTTCAGCTCTTACCGGCTGTCACTCCAAATGTAAGGAAGAGGTAGTGCACATCTGAGGCACAGGCGCTCAGTATCCAACCTAGGGCATTCAGTATCCCTCCAATTATAGCTGTCTTGCGGCACCCACACATGCTGATGAATAAACCAATGAAAGGACCTGTTAAAAGACATGGGAAAATATCATAATTATTTAATTCTCTATAATGTTTAATAATTTTTTCACAGAAAGACTTGATGTTTTAAACAAAATGTTAAACATCATGCTGCTCATGCAATTCATTTTTGTTCCCATTATTATTTAAAATTGTGGGAAGAGAAATTCAACCAACCAGCCAACCAAATACTTAGAAAATACCCACAAGACCTAAAATTACAGTTGCCCTACAAAGAAGGGAAGACAGAGATATGTATATGCATGTATGCACAAACATACCCCTCCAGGTATTATTTTGGGTTGATACAACTATAACTTAAAACATAAATTTTAGTTCCGCTGCCAAACTGAAATATAAACTGACCAATCTCAATATCCTCCCAGATAATAGCACAGGGAGGACCACAGCCTTCACTGATCATCTGTTTTCTTAATTCTAGTGAGACCTTGAAGTCATAGCCATCCTTTCCTGCTCATGATGTCTCCTGGTGTAATTGCCTTCTCTATCATCTTCCCTCTTGTTCCCTTACTCTCCCTAACTTGTAAAATTTGTCCTGTTGACATTAAAAAGGCAACTTGGGCAGCTCTGCAAATAACATGGAAAACTGTAAGAAAACACTTGAGGGATGAGTGGCAAACATATTCTAAAAATCTTACGTAGTTTTGAAATAAATTAGTCTGGAACATACCTACAATAAGTGTAATGCCCATGCTGAGAGAACTAACCCATGCTGTTAAGCCACGACTTTGATTAAACTCTTCAAGCCATTCCATGTTGAGTATTCCAAGGGCCATTTGGGACCCCATGATAAGTATGTGCACAAGGAAAGAAGAAAGCACAATCATCCAAGCCCATCCTCCATCGATGTTTGGATTAGGCTTAATTGGCTTACTTCCAACTTTTGAGTCATCTCCAAAATCATATCCAATATCCTCTCGACTAGCATACATTTTTTCCAAGGTATTCTGAAACAAATGCAGTAAATACCTTCAAAATACATACAAAATGCTCAGATTTTGTTGTTTGGTTATATTGAATAGCATAAATCACTAACATATTTCACCGTTGTGGTTTAGTGCAGTTGTAAAGCGAATACTGTGTTTTCATTGATTAAACGTAAAATGCTTAGAAAACTCTGCAACTAATGGTTTTTTTTTTGTGTACTTAGTATCATGGCTGCCTATGCAGGATTATTAACAGGATGACAACAGGCTGCATTATTTCCATTCTATATACTTAACTTACTTTTAGGGGTCTGAGAGCACTCACTCTTCATGGGTTGACAGGTCACAAAGAAGACTGGTCTCTGTCTGTATATTCCTCTTCTGTATTACTTTCTGTTGTCTCAGTAAGATTTGTATTCAAGTTCGTAAAGCTTGGGAAAAAAAAAAAAGAAATCCTGAAGAGGCAGATAGGTGAAGTTATCACCTCTTTTCAGAGGAAACCAGTTTTGAGATGTATTTCTTTCTTAGTAATGGAAGAGCAACAGTGAAGACAGAGAAAGATAAAGATTTAAGGTTCTTGATTTTCAAAATGCTTTGCTTACATAAGTTGTAACACGGGGATTGTTACCACCTCTCTGGCAAGCTTTTCATTAGAGTCAGCTTGACAGTTTGCTACTATGCTTTCAGTTCCATAGTTTTAATCCATATAATCCTACTAAAACCAAAGAATTCTTCCAAATCAATGTCAATGCCTATCAGAATCAAACTGAGCAGCAGTTATGTGCATAGATGGGTGTAGGATCAGGCTGTAACAACTTAATTTGATTACTTTGATTTCTTCCATTGTTACTGTAAGTGAAGACTGCAACACAATGTGAAAATAATTTCAAAACCATTTTATTTGATTAACAGGCAAGGTGCAGAACCCAGTCTTCCCTCCATGCTATTCCTGCTGCAACACATTGAAATTTTACCCAACTGTGGAACACCAAATAGGTTTCCATGGATACTAGAAATGTAACAATACAAATTACCAGAGATGGTAATTTTTTGTCTTCTTTTTTTCTCCAGAGAAATAAAAAGAGCCATCAGCTTCACAACTCTCAAAAGAGAGAAGAAAGTTGTCCAAAACTGACTAAAAAAGCTCTTTATGTCTTTTGTGAGCCCTCAGAAGGTATGGCTAGTTCCTCACTATTGAAAACTGGCAGTGAATGGAGCAATTCAGATTTTGTACTGACTGAAAATCTGGGCTGTTCTCTTTAAATACATTAACATATTTTGCTTCTCAAGTTACTACCTTTCCAAACCATTCTACTTTTTTCTTACTGCTAGGTAAACACACAGAGAATGCCTTGAAGTATTTCATACTAATACATCAATGGAGTCAGAGCTGATTGGTCAAAGCTACCATTTCTTCCACAGAAAACGGTGAAAACCTGCCAATATATGTAACCTTTCCAGGCTGGCTGCTGCGTAAGTTAACTTCGTAGTTAAGTGACACATATATCTTACAGTACAGGTAATTACGTGTAACTAAGGGCAGCTTGAAGATGTAGGTTCCTCCAAGAGCAAACTGGTTTGCCTCATACTGTGGATTGGAGTTAAAATATGTTGTACTCCTGGTATGACATTTTCACAGATGGATACTGCTTTCAAACTAAGGTGTCAGTACTAACTCAGCCATGGAAGGTATCGGTGACAGTGAGGAAGAACAAGAACTGTGCACATTTAACATTTGCTGCATGAGCAGATAAACTGGGAGCAACTGTTGAGTCCACACCTCAGTGACAGCAGAAACACACACTGAAATGACTTACTGGCTTTATTTTTCCAAATCAAGAGGCAGAGAGAAGGGGGCTTATATTTAAAGGACTTTATGGAGCTCCCACAGGGTGTTTGAGGCAGGAGAGGTAGGAGGGCAACAAGCCAGAGCCATGCAGTGGGTACAGGGTTTTTTTGAACATAAGAGGCTGGCCTGGGACAACCTTAGTTAAAATCATACTTCATCCTTCTCATATGTAGGTCTTAAAGGCGACATCTCAACTCTTTCCTATTAATGTACTTGCAGCTAGATTGCCCATTGATGTTGTTCAAATGGCTACTTATGGAGGATTCAGCCAACTCACAAGAGAGAGAAATACTAACTGCATAAAGGTAATAAAGATAGTGAATAACCATGCTAATGGGAAGGAATGAGAAGCAGCAGAATGAAGACAAACTGCAACCTGTTAAACATGCTCTGTGCAAGATTAATGAAAATGTATGATGGATATTACAGTACATCTTAGATAATGGAAAACAAAATTATGTAACTGAAGATTCAGTGTCAGGATTAAATGTGGAGCTTCACCTTTCTCTTTCATGCTTTTGACTGGTTTTGTGTGCACTTGAATACTAATACTGGATACAAAAGTTTCTTTTTTGAACAGGAAATATATATACCTTTAATATATTTTACATTATTTAAAGCAAAAACAATTGAGATGCAAACATGTGACACTCATCTTTGCAATAGTACTGACAGAACAGGCTTAGATTGAGTAGATGCAAGTTAATGTCAAGCTTGTATCAACCCCCACAAATCTTCAGAAAATGTATGTATTTTCCTTTTGAACTGGATTCCTACTTATTACTACTTTTATACTACTAACTTTCCACTAACATCACAAGTTCAGAGCACTACACTCAAAAGCAGGGGACGTCATCCCCAACAATTGCTCAAACTCTCAGGCTCTGGAAGAAGCAAGGACTGCATATCTGGATCCTCTCTCCGGTGTTGACTCATCACTCTGTGGCCCATCACACCTAGGAGAAATGCACTTTATCTGCCCTCAGCCTTCTTCCCACACCACACTGGCATTACAGTGCCAAGAACAAAGCATCACAGCAAGCAAAGAAGCCTAAGGGGCTCTTTGCAACTGTGAAATCCTTCAGAAACTGCAATGAAAACCACAGCAGCTGGTTTGTGAAGCCAGCCACATTTCCCTAGTGAGCAAGGCGGTGAAGACCCGCTTGAAGCAACAGTGGCTGAATACAGCCCCTCTCAAGGGACTGTGTTTAAAGGCAGGGGAACCCAAATTCTTGTTTGGTCATCTGGACAAGGACTAGGGGTTGGGTGGGGATTTTCTTTTCAGAAGGTCCTATTATATTGTATGCACACACAATACGCAGAGCTCTTTGAAAACTGGACCAAACACTAGTGGCCACGAAGATGCTGAGCTTTCTTGAAACCCTGACTCATGAGCTATTTTAGGGCCAAATGCAGGTGCTGTAATAAAACCAAAGTTAGCAGCAAAACACCCAAGTTTGCTGTAGCATCGCTGTAGTGAAACTATGGCTCCCTGACTTGTAGTTGAAACGGATCAATGAAAAACATCCAATCTTGATGTAAAAAGTCCACATGATGAACAATAATATACATATACTTGGCTGACTGCTTCCAGTACCTGACTGGCTCAACTATAACATAAAATCATAGTTTAAAGGCACTTACAATGGATAACTCCTAAATGCATTATAAATAGTAATGGGTTTTGCTTCACAGTGTTCCCAGTAGACATGCCACATGTAACTATTTGTCTTTTGAAGACATAAAAAAAAAAAAAAACAAATTATTAAAAAGGTAGTTTATTTGGGGTGTTGGAAGTGTTGGCAGTCTAACTTCAGCTTCCTAATACACCTAGCACTTCAGTTGTCAGTGGCTTCACTGGAGGTGTGGACACAAGCAACTTCTGCAGATCCCAGCACGTAACTGTGCATGCTCAGGAAGGAAGAGAAAAACAGAGAAATTAAATGCTTAAAACGCTAATCTAATTGCCAGGGTCACAAGTTCGCATGAAGTCATCGCCTGCTCCTTTCTCAGACTCGGCTCTCCCGGAGGCCGTGTCTCAGGCCCCGTTCAGACCTCTCTGGGAGACCCTTCGGTACTGCCGTGCCCCGGTGAAACCCACCAGCGGAGCGGTGCCGCGTCCCCCGGGATAGCTCTAGTAGGCTCACAGAGTAATTTTTTCTCCCGGTGGTGCCAATGGAATAGGCAGCTTGCATCCAGGCGCTCTACCTCTACTCCGTAAACCGTGACAGGATGCTACAGGAGCAGCACCAAGGCAGAGGACGTTCTTCCCCCCACCCCACAAGATAATAAATGCGGGAGCTGTACACGTTACGCGCTCCCCACCACTCATGCTCATGTATGCAGAACGCTGCTCAGAAAGGGGCTGCGGGAGCAGCTCCTGTCGCCCAGAGGCTGTGGCGGGGGCCCGGGCTGGGCCGCAGCGGCCTCCCCGGCCCACGGGTGCTGCGGTGGGGCCGGGCGGCGGGGCGGTGTTGGGAGGCCGGCGCGGCTGCAGGCACCGCCCGCCGCAGCACAAAGGATGACCGGTAGTTACCCCGCGGCGGCGGCGCTCCCAGCACAGCACAGCGCAGCGCGGAGGGGCCGCCGCTGCTTTTCGCTGCCCTCGGCCAGACCCGCGGTCCCGCCGCACCGCACCGCACCGCGCCAGGCCAGCCCAGCTCAGCCCAGCCCGCCTCTGCCGCAGGCGGCGCGGCTGCTGCGGCTTCTCCCGCCCGCACCCGTGCCGGTGCCGTGCGGCGGGTCCCGGCTCCTCCCCAGCTACTCACCACTCCGGGCGCCGCAGCCCCGGCCCCCCACGGCGCTGAGCCCCGTCGTCAGGCAAACCCGCGGCGCTGCTCCGCGCCCCGAGAGCTGCTGCAGGCTCCGATGTCCACCTGCGCCCGGCTCGGCGCAGGGTGCCCCACCAACTCAGCCTCGCCCCTGCCCGCTGCCCCGGGGCTTATTCTCTGCAGAAGTGTGGCACCGGCCGCGGGCCTCTTGTCCCCCGGGCAGCTCGTCTGCTGCACCGCCTTGTCTCCATTCCCTGCAATTTCAAATCTCCACGCTCTTTCATTCCTGCGATACCGGCTAATTCTGGTTTGGCAGAGGAGATTGGCAATCCTCTCACAGGCACACTCTTGTGGCTGAATGAAGTTTATTGCTGCACAGGTTATCGCTGGAAATCTACATCTGAGAGAGAGGATATAGTCCAATACAATCAGCCAGTATCAAGATTTTAATGCCCTTTGGATTGTATTTACTTCAGAGAGGCTGGTTGAGTTTATGTAGTCAAACCACCCTAAGAATGAAGCTTGAAAGCTTTATGGTATAGTACCTTATTTGTGCAAGAAATAAGCTTCAAAAATATTCCCCCTTTAGGAGCAGAGTTGCAGAAACATGCTCCTACCTTTTCCAAAGCAGCATCCAGACCCCAGTTGTATATTTCTGAACAATCTGACATTAATGAGGTACACATTTTGCAATACATTCTTTTGACTATTTGCAGATAATTTACCAAGCTAAAGTGATTGGATGCCACTGTACAAAACTTTCATCACCAGAGAATCTGTGTCCTACAGCACGACACTGAGTAGCATAAATAAAGGCTGTTGAAGGAGATGTAAGAGGTAGTTTGAGAGAAGATAAAATGAGGAGAGACCAACTGGAATGTTATTATGGTATTATGCATGCTGTCTATGTGCATAACTTGGTGGTTCACAATCTGTTAAAAGAGAATTGGGGGTTTTAAAAGGACTTGTTTGGGGGTCTTTATGTTTTTTTCTAGATTTCTGTTTGACCATACTCTTTGGCCTCTCTGCCATTTACACAAGCAAATCTCATCTGTTTTTCAGAAATGTTTAATGTTCCATCATATATCTAGTCCGTCACATTTATCAAAACACTTTTATCTGGTTTTGGTTCAAGTGTGTGGAAGACCATGGTCTATTGCTATGTCTTCAGTTTTTACTTAAATCTTATACTACTTTGCATTGTAGTCTTAAAAAGATATTCCTTTTCCAGAATAAATAACTAGTCTAGTGTCAGAGACTTGTGATTGGGTCCATTTACTTCTCTCTAAACAAAACCAGATTTCCCATTTGAAAAGACTATGGTGTTCTGAAGTATACATATTCCTCAGCTACTTTGTGTTTTACAACACTTTGCCCAAGTGTATGAGCATTTTTATCCCAGATTTCAACTTTGGCATTAGCTTTTTTGGCTGGAGTCATGTTTCTTAGAAGTTTTAATGCTAGGGACTTGTAATTTGCTGTTCACTGGTTAGTGGTATTGCCCAGGTTTGAGACACATGCATTTTGATTTGTGAATCATCTTACGTGCTAACATACTTTCTTAAACCTACCACAGAAACATATTTACTGTTGTGGATTGTGGGATGATTGGTCACAAAATTATTTGTTTAACTGGCTCTTAACCCCAGTTTCCTCTTGCACATGAGATGCCACCTGCGTGCTTAAATCCCTGTGGTAACAGAGGTTCTGTTTCTACAGTTTGGTCTGATGGAGAATTCACTTAGCTGTGTCATACTGCATCAGCAGTTCTGGTTCCTATGTCATTGTGGCTGTGGGGTAAAATTTTGGCTTTATGTTATCTCTTGGGAAGATGAGTATGTATGGATCTACTTGAATTTTAACCATTAAATTGTGCAGATACAGCAGCGAGGGTACAAATCATGCTCAATAAGTGTAAAAGTCTGTTTTGTAAGAATGGGAAGGACAATTCTGCAATATCAGAAACAGTCTGGAGTTTTTAGCAAGGACGTATAAAGTGCCTAATCCACTAAAATAAGATATAAACCAAGTCTGACAAGCCTCCCATTATAAGACAGCCTTTCTGGGCAGTATGTTTCTGTGCAGCACCACCTATGCACAATCACATGCATCCAGTCACCACTCCAGTGGCTCAGTTTGTGGCATTTGCTCCTTGTTTTCCTATTTGCTATGAAGAATAATTCAGGGCAATGATTTTTGCCTTCAGGTAGTTTTAGATTGTTATCACATCTGCCCTTATTTTCTTCATTGCCAGGCTTTGCCAAGCCCAACTTCTTCAATATCTCTTCACAAGTCATATGCTTTAGGCTGCTTATCATCTCAACAGCCCTCTGCAGGCCCCTGTCCTGTTTCTTAACATCCTTCTTGAACTGGTACTTGAACTGAACCCTGAACAGGACCATTATTTCAGGTGTGGACTCACTAGCACCGACTAAGGAGGGATAATAATTTCTATTCATCTGCTGTCCATGCTCCCTTCTTAATGTAGCTCACTCTGTGGCTCACTCGATTCACAATGAAAACACCCTGTTGGCTCATATTCAACTTAGTGTCCACTGTGACAGCCACATGCTTTTCAGCTGGGCTGCTGCTCAAGCATCCTGTACTGGTGCCTGGCACTATTCAACCCCATGTGCACAATTTTGTACTCTTTGTTAAACTTCATCAGGTTTCTGTTGAACCAATTTTTAAGTTTCTCAAAGTCCTCTCAACTGAAGAGTCCACTGTTTGGTTTGAGAACCACCCCTTCTAAGTCAGTATTGTCTGAAAATCTGCTGCAGGTTCATCCTGTGTCACCATCCAAGTTCCAGTGAAGTTAATGAACATTAACACATTGATTGCAACCATTAAACCCAGCAGTCCATCCAGTTTCAACCTATCCAGCAGTTCATTCATCCAGACCATACTTCTCAGCTTTTTCTCCACCTTGAGATTTAGTCACTTGCTTAATCTCCATTGCTCAAACTGACAGCTGTGCTGGAGATCTTACAGACTGTTCAGCCCTTTGAAAATGTGTATTGATGAAAATATAAAGTGCTGATTTAGCTTCCCAGTGCCTTCTCCTCTACTAAGGCTGCAGTGCTGATTACTCTCCTCCCTAAAGTTCTCACTAAGTATCCACCCTACTTCCCATTAAATGGTAATACCGAAGTGATTGATATGGAAATAAAAAATTGAAATAGCAGCTTGCTTCCTGCAGCATCAAAATACATCTTTCTCCCAGCTTTATTTGATCCCTGAACTATTAACCAGTGCAAAGTATCACCAAGTAATCTGGTCAGTTCTTGCTAAACAGTTATTGTTGAAAAGAAACATAATTTATGGTACTTACAGATTTCATCTCCTCTTTCTTTCAGTAAACACTTTGTCTTGCTGAAGGATTCTCTCTATTTAGAAGGGAATGTTACCTTGGGCCTGGGTTAAAGAGGTATAAAGAAAAAAAAAAAAAGAAAAGGAAAACAAGCCAAACAATATTTTAATTTGGCATAGAGATTGCACAGTAGTACAGCTTTCATATGACACCCTAAAAGCCTGTGTTTCCTCTTCATTTTGGCAACTTCAGACTGCCAAACAGAAATAATGCATATTTTCTTGGTTTTCCCACTGCTTTTCTGAAGAGAATCCTTGGTATCTTTGGTGGGTTTACTACAAAACAACATCCTCAAAGAATACTCTGAGCAAGTATGAACATTTTCAGCAATTCTCTTGTCTCCTTCAATGATAGCTTCAGAGTCTTACCCAAGTAAGAAACAACTAACTTGATATCTTCAAATTCACCCAAGACTGAGGATAGACCATGGCAATGGAATTAGAAAGTGGAAGAAAAAGCAACATTTTTATCATTGCTGGTATGGAGGTTTCCATTCAGACAATAAATACTTGTCTTTTCTCCTTCTTCCCTCTCCAAGACCTGATGCATTATAGCAGCCATAGACACAGGAGGGATTGGGAGGTCCTGTCCAATTTTCCCAGATCCAACATCAATACCAGCAATACCATGTCCAAAATAGTATTTTGTGTATCCTGTGAGAGACGTGAAAGTCTCCTGGAGTGCATTAGAAGGACAAAAGGATGATCCTCAGCATATGGGGATGCTGAAGAGGTTAATAGTCTTGCCTCAGAGTGGAGTGGCTATTTCATCAGTGCCTTGTCAAAATTCACACTGGAGATTCCCCCAGAAAACCTGAATATAGCTACTCCACACACAAGGGATTGGGGCCAGGTTCTTCCTGCCAGAAGTGCAGCAAGAATGAAGGGGAAGAGTGAATAGCAAAAGGACACTGAGCTGGAGAAGAAGCCTAGAGTGCTGGTAGGGTACATTGGATAGGCAAGAGTATACATAGTGGCTTCTTCTTCTGAACTGAACTGAATGGCCGCCACCCACATACTTTTAAGTTGTTCAGGGGCAGCAGCAAACTTGGGCTTCCAGGTTGTAAATGAAGAGGCCAAGGGTTTTATGGCTCCTTCTAGTTATTTCCCTGCTTTAGAAAGTCACAGGAGAAATGGCACTTCCTCACAAAACAAAGGAAGATGTGACAAAATTTCAGCCTTGTGCATTAGCAATCTAAGCTGCATATTGAGAAGGTAAACTATCTTATCAAAAAATCCTATTAGGCGTGAAGTGCTATTGTAACACTAACATGTTTTGCACATGGAGATATTTTTCTGGTTTAAAACCTGTGAGCATAAGGGTGTGGTTGCAGCTGGTTAAACATCAGAAGTACAGTGCTGAGAGAAAGAACTCAGGGGCCCTCTGATATGACTCACAGTTGCGCTGCAGCTTCCACTGGGTCAAACCTGTGCACGTAAGAGATCCCAGAGAAGTACAGAGGGCTGTATGACTTGGTCATGGGTTGTACCTATAGCAAATATACCAAGTTAATTGCAAATTCCAGTAACGTCAAATTAGCACCCATCTAGTTAATATAGTTTATTGATAATGATTTATTTCAGTGGCACCAGCATTAAGTCCTTCAGTCCATGGCATTCAAAGTATTAATCTGTGTGCAGCAGCTTTCTAAATTTTCACTCTCGAAATAATTTACTCCAATAGGTACAAAGTAAATGTATTGCATATGTCTTGTCTAAACCATTAAGTTTGTTTCTACTGCAGATAAACCATAGTGTTTTAAATAAATTGCTAGCTTTGTTCTGTAATTTCCTTTATGCTTACCTTGACAGGCACTTAGGTCAAAAGAACCTCCTGATCTGTAAACATTTTGAGAGTATTAAAGTATTACATGAAACACATGCTTGTAAAGTACATATGCTTGTAAACTTTAAGTTCATCTGACATAGATTTGAAATGTGTGATTTTCTTTTCTGTTTCTCTTTTTATTCTCTGTAGCACCACTGCCAAAGTACTGCAATTTTTTAATAAAAAACTGAAATATCATAGTTTTTGTGAAATACTAACATCAAAATTTTACCAACTTTATATATATGCAATTCCAAAGCAGTATCTTTTCAGAAAAGGTTGTTTGTTTTTTTTTAACACAAGAACTGCAATAATATTATGATTCATGAGAACAGAGCAAGTAGACAATGATTACAGAAGGAGAGATATACACTGTCCCTGACTGGAGCGAGAGCTGTAAATATTTTAGCCAAGTTACTGTAGATAACTGTGTTCACAGCTAAATTGCACTGTGTGATTAGTGGGTCAGATCTCATAAGGTTGTCTGGAACAGTAATCAAAACAGGTATTTTCTTGTTGCAGGAAGCTGCTGGGGTGTTCTCTCCCACTGTTCCTGGACTTTACTGCTGTTACACTCCCCAAAGCTGCACAGGCCGTTCTGAAGCGTCAGAGTGTGACCGATCTGCATTAGGCCATCAAAACCCTGAGATGCTGCAACAGAGATCTCTGTGTGAGTTCAGCCAGAACTATTTGTACAAAAGCTGACATGACATGTCCAAAATACAGTCATTCCTTCCTTCTCAGTAGCTGTTCCCATGTCTCTTGCTTGTTGTGTTAGGGGTTTTCCAATCTCTGTCTACATAGCACTCATTTTAAATGGCCACAGTTTCCCTAAACAGATAGGGAAAAGGAATGTAATCCTTGGACCATAATTTTCCAATCTTTATCAAACTGCCTTAAGTTCTTCAGGAAATTTAAATACATATAAACAGGAGCGCAGAACAGAAATATATTTTATGGTTCTTTGTGACAATTTTGTAAACTTCAAAAATAAATTAGAACATTTATATTAAGGCCTGGGTTATGTTTCCTCGGTAAATTTTCATTCTTGAGCAGTAAACAGAGAGCTTCCTTTGAAATCAATGAAAGCCCAAACTAACTAATTGTTGCCTTCTTCTTAGTTTGTCTGTGTCTCAGTATGTAACAAAATATTTGCAACCCTTCAAGCTCCATTAAACTTTCAGTGCTACACATGGACCCCTCCCACAACACTTCTTTACCCTTTCTGCAGTACAGGTCTCCACGGAGTTCCAAGTCAACATTTCAACCTTTGATTATATGCCATCCATGGCAGTCCTGTAGGTACTGGGCATCCTGTGCCCGCTTTCCAAAAGACATTACATGCATCAGAAACTTGGTCTTGTTCAGTAGTCTCTGAACCTAGACCACGTCTCATGCTTTTGTGTGCTGGAGCAGTTCCCATGGGCTGCATGGGCACACAGAACACTATTGCTTGTTTCCTTACCATATGACAAGCTGCAAACCAACAGAGTCCATAGTACTAAAAGGGATAGATCATTTGTGTGGATATCATGGTCTGGATCATGAGGAGATTTATATGAAAAGAAAGCATCCACAAGTTCTGAGCAGTTACTGTCTAATTGTCTTTGGGGAGGTAAGAGCGAGTTTGTGAGATAGAGGGTGACTGTTGGGTGGAAGAAATCATGCTGATTTCTAAACAAGCAGTGAAAACCATGCAGTACCTGTAAGAACGTTTTCTGGTCAATACAGAATGGAAATTACAATATCAGTCACAATATAGTTTCATTATCAAATTAGTAGCTATTTTTTTCAATGTTGCAATTTCTGCTATTTTTGCTATTTCAGATTTTATATATATATATATGTTAACACCTGTGTCTAAAAAAAAATCAACATGGTGTAGTAAATAGAAGTAAAAATATATGAATAATAAATTCATTGATCTGTGGTCCACTGTTCATATTAAATTCAATTATCTGTTCATCATGCACTCCTAATCACGGCAAAAAGTAACCTGCCAGCAGTGAAATTTTAGATTTCAGGGATTTAGCATTTTAGAAATTAATTCGTATTTCGTAATATAGTGGGCCAAATTGTTCTCTTTCTCTCCCCTCCCCACTCCCAATTTGTCATTGTTGCTTTAAATGATGTAGAATGAAACTGTTTTCAGAATCTGCCTAGCAACAAAAGATGCTCTTTCTCCCTCTAGTGGAGGAAACTAAAACAGTTTTCTTTCCGGTTTTGCATGAGTAAACGATGTAATAATGCTACCAGAGGTTGGAAGCTTTTCTGAACAAGAATATATAATAATTTGTGTTTAATGTGCACCATAATTGAATACCAGTGTAATAAGAGCTATTTTCATATTAATATTCTTCTGCAAGTGCACAGTTTTTAAAGTGGTCCTTAATTATATGAATTTTAAAACATTTACGTGTAAATATTTACAGATATCTAGACACATTTCAAAACAACAATAAAGGCCCAGCAGTTAAGATTAAAAATAACACCTAATCTCAGAAGTAAAACACAGTGTGCTTAGTGTTGAACACAGGAGCAGTTTGCATATTGTTATTTGCCAGATTGATCCTCAGCATGTTCCTAAATGCTGAAGTTCATGTTTTAATCCAAATGTTTACAGCATTTATGGGCTTCAGCTTGAGAAGGAGACTGTCACAACGCTTGGATGCAATGCGTATCTTTCTCTTTTTCAAAATTAGACGTTACAACCTACTCATTTATTTCAGTCTCCTAATAAAAAAAGAAAATTTGAAGAGCAGCATAATATCTTCCAAGCACTTAGTTTTCATTGTAAGTGCAAAATGCTTATGTAAGTAATGATTTACAGGACTAAGTCCATAATGAGGGTAAGGAGAAAATACTTCCTACGTATTGCTGATTAAACAAGATGTTCCTATAACTACTCCGCTTCTAGTTTCCAAACTATAACAAGACTGTTGTGCCTTGGTTAGATTCCTGTTAATGTTTTCAGTGGAAAGTTTGTTTTCTTATTCTGCTGCTGAGCTTCTTTTGAGCATATTTTTCTATTTTATGTTTTTATTATCTCACTTTCTCTATTAGTAATTTTTCTTCCCCTTCCTTGTTGCCATGCAGAACTTCACACAGGTAGGTGGAGAAAGCTGCAAGGCCAAGGGCATCTGAAAGCCAATGTGTACATGGGTAACTGCACAGTCTTCAGCTTTCAGGAGAAGGGGCTTTCTGCACATGCAAGTGGAGGAAGTTCCTTGCACTATGTGTGTCACTGTGAGCATTTTAGTAAAAAGGAATTTGAGTTTGTGTATTTGTTGTTCTTACCAAGTCACTAAAGTGTAACAAAGCTACTTAACAAGAAGTGCTGGATGAGAGTTCTGGGTTGCTATTGTCTCGCTCAAGTACCAGTGGTAAGTGGATCTCTTAGCAAGGAGGAAAAGCTTTTATCTTCCTGTACGGGGAGTGACTCCAAGGACTGCGGTGCAATGAGTCACTCGAGTTGTAATTGCTACAGAAAAAGAGTGGGGTGAAACAATGCACTATGAGATAACACAGAGAAGATGGAGGAAAGCTCTTCAGAAATGCCAGTATGGCCTCCTAACTAATGTGTACTTCAAAATGTCCTCCAGCGTGGAGAGGTAATGGTAGGCCAGAAGGATGTTAAGAGATTCTGCTTTTGTGGCTGGCAGGGCAGCTCTGCACTTATGTCCCACAGAGACAGGCTGGTGTAAACGCATCCCAGGCTCTGCAGTTTTACAAACTATTTACAGCTCGTTTCGTTTAAGCGGTGTTTAAGGGTGGGTGACAGAGAACAAAAAGCAGAGGAGCAAAGTGTGAAAGGGACATTTGTCCACTCGTTCATATGAATGAGGAGAGAGCAGTAATGGATTGCTGGCCAGGATAACAGTAACGCCGTCACACACAGCCTGTATTTGTTGGTTGTTTTCCCAAATGCGGTCCTCCTTTCCCTTTAGTATATATAAGAATGTAATAAAGGTTATTATTTGAGAGAGAAGGAGAGTGCCGTCCCCCCGGGCATTCATGGTTAGTTGTGAACCTTTCCCTGGTTTCAAAATAGAGTCTGGAGCTGTGGTAGTTTCCAAGGATCTGGCAGATGTTTGGAGATGCCCTCTGATGCACGGAATCAGACTCTACAATTCAAGAAGAGTTATAAAGCAGGTATGTAGACAAGGAGTTTCTGAAGCTAGCAGATGTTCGGGGGGCACTGTCTCCAAACTAACTGATAAATAGAAGGAAGGGGAGAAATAATTCACTCGTGTTAGTAGGGGCACTAAATTCTGTTATCTCACCATAGACTTACAGCACAAACATTGTTCTCTATTTTAAACCTAAGCTGGGCTAAAAGTATTTTAACCCTACCTTTTCCAGGCACTTGCTTTCCTTATATCACCTCCACCGCTGTGACAGATACAGCTGAAGTGGCACAAAACACACAAAATAGGAAAGGGAAAAAAGCCTAATAAATATACTGTAATATAAATCAGTTGATCATCTGTGGAGCTGCATTAATGAGGAATGCAAATATGATTTTAATAAGACTTCATTTGTGTTAAGGAAGGCAGTGACTGTTAACCTTTGTAAGCTTCGCTTTGGAAACGCTTTGTGTTCATGTTCTGAAATGTTTTTTCCCCCACTGCTATTTCACTACTGTTCCTAACTTTGAGATGATGATTATTTCAGCCTCTTAGTAGCAGCATTTTCAGGTGCACTCTGTTTCCAAGATTAAATATTGCAAAATCTCAAGATTTTCTGTAAAATCGCGCTTGCTTTATTCAGCTCATTTCATTACTGACCTGACAGCTCCCCCAGTTTGTATTTTTCTAATTTATTTCTTAACAGAAATGTAATGAGACTGTAATGAGAAGCTATAATTAGTATTAATGAGGCTTCCTGGAACGAGCAGTCACCAAAACACTTTTCTGTCAGTACAACATTTTACCGTCCCTAAAAATAACAACGTTTCTGCTCCTCCGGCTGCCTCCTTCCCCCCATACCCATGCGGAGGGCTGGCTGCTGAAGGCAGCCGCTCCCCTTCACAGCGGCTGTGCCGAGCCGGGGCTTCCCTGCCGCTTCCAGCACCCTCCGGCCCCACAGGACTTCCATGGGGAGAGCGACACGAGGCTTGGATGGCGCCCGCCCGCCACGCCAGGGGGCGCTGTTGGCGCAGGCGGTCCGGCCCGGCCCGGCCCGGCCCGGCTGGGCGCTGGCTCCTGAGCGGGGAGGCTGGTGCTGCGGAGCCCCGTGGTTACAGGCTCTGACCTCGGCAGCGCCTTGCTTTGGGTGTACAAACTAGGATCTGGCACATCTTAAACCTTACTCTGTCACGAATAGGAGCAGCAGCTCGTCGTGTGCAGATGTGGCACACCAGGCTCTTCGGTCGGGGGTGAATCGGGAATAATGCCAGTTAAATCAGTGGAGTGACAGCGGGTCACGCTGGGATCAGACACGGTATGGTTTAATGTTGAATTATTTGGCAAGGACACACTTCTTTAATACTTACTTTAACCAAAATCCATCTGAAAATGCTGCTACTTTGGATGTAGCAAAATAGATTAAAAATATTTTTTAATTCCTACATTATCTTACGCTATTGCCAATTTATTGAAGTTTTGATAGGTGATTTAACTAAGGCCATTATAGGAAAAGGGGGGTGTACTGTTCAACAAATAATGAGTCGATATCCTTGGAATTTTATAAAAGCACTGAATAACAGCTGTTAATGCTTGTTGAGTATCTTTAGTATGCACAATTCATAGTGCTTTGCAAATCATTATAAGCATTATATTGTTTCACAAACAATGCCATTTACGTCACAGAGAATTCAAGAGACACACTGAGCAGACTGCTGAGAAGACTGGAAATAATGAGCTCATCCTCCAACCCCATTTTGATGAATCTTTGACCCAAAAAGCGGGTAGTGCTTGATAGGCAGGTAAGGCTGGTAACCCTGGCCTTCTGAGGAGGTTACAAATTGCATGCAGTAAACCTTAGAATCTCTGGTGTTCAGATCCGGCTCAGAAAACTACCCCTGGTTTCAGTATTTATGGAAATACACCTGACATCTGTTGGAAATGAGGGCTCCTTGCTGTCAGCTGCAGTATTCTGAGGGTATAGAATATAGTAAGGAAAGCGTATGTCTGACCTCCATGTCAAAGTTAAATTACCCTGGTGTTTCTCCCTGCAGTTCTTCTGGGGAGGTCGGGAAGCCTTTGGGTATCAACACTGACCTTATCCTTAGTCTCTGAGAACAGAGTGTTGTGGACTAACTAGTAACACTACTAAATGATGAGGTCTTCGTTTTACGTAGTTACCTGAGTTTTAGGGAACCAAATCTAATCTTACTCGGTGAACAGCCAACTGCAAACCTTCATTACCTTTTGTAGAGTTAGCATCAAGTCCCTTGGCCTGATTCTTCCAGAGACCTCCAGGCAATTTTAGATAACTGTTCTCATAATATCATTTGTCAGACCAAGGTTTTGACTTACAGGAGACCGGAAGAGAAGAACAGTCATCACCCCATTGCCAAGTCATGGTTTCAATGGGAGAGCATAGGGAAAGAAAACTGTTACTAGATCTTTCAACCATTAAATTATTTTAACTGATTTCACCCCTGGCTTAATTCACCACTTATTAAAGTTCCTTTATAAACAGAAGAAGAAATAGTCCTATCCACTGATAAAAAATGGTTTATGAAATATAAATCATGAAATAAATTGAAAAGAAGACTTGATTATGTAAATGTGTACTGTGACTACAAAAATTGCCAATAAGTCTTTTATACATGGAGTCTCATGAAAGACATAGGTTTCATTTCCTATTACACAGGACCAAGTCCATAACAAGCTATGACATATGACACTTATCCTGCAGTGTGCACAACTGGGGGCCTAAACAATACGGAATATTCTTCAGCGTTTTTGTTTAACTTATGTTTAGAGAGCTAGGTTTGCATTGCAAATTGCTGTCTATTTTAAGTCTCTTGTTTTGGGGAGTTACTAGTTTGGGGGGGGGGTATATTTTAGAAGTCATCTGCTGTTCCTTCTGAACTTCTGGCCTCTTCAAGATGTTTCAAATTTGACACCTAAAAATCAAGATGCTTGTGACTTCTGATGCTTTGATAGCTGTACAGAGTGGATTACTGTTAAATGTATCTTAAGACAGTGCAGTTCATAACTTCTTTGTCTAGAGTTAGCTGGAGTGGCCTGCAGCTGCTCCACTGAAATCTGTGGGTGTTTTTTAGCTTTGACACTGAAATCTGTGGGTGTTTTTTAGCTTGGACACCCCATGAACCTGGCTGTGCTCTCACCTCGAGGCTATGCAGCTGGTATTGGTGGTACTTAGCTGGCTATGATAACATCATATTAGTCAGAACAATGAGGAGGCAAAAGCAGAGCTAAAACAGAAGCTTTAAGGATCTGACTCATTCGGTTTCTGGCACAAGAAGGTGCAAATTGCACTTCCTGGGTTTGCAGCACACCTCGCAAACCTCAATTATGGCACACCACAAATGCCCTATTCTGTGAGAAGGCCTGCTCGCTGCCCCAGCAGACATCTAACTTGCATGTTGTTGCTTCTCATTACTAATTTGATGTTGGTAGCAGTTTCTTCTAGGATGTTAGCTGAATGAAGGCTTTGTGTTGCTGCAATTCTCCTTACCCGTTTTGGAGTCTCTGCTCCCTGTCACCTAGAGAGGACAACTTGTAGTAACAGTATCATAAGCTTCAGTTGGACAGTATCTTGACAGATGTAGGGCCCCATCTTCTTTGCCTTTACCTTTTGATATTGATAGGTGGAGTACTAGTAACTGCAGTATCACTCATGGTGGTAATAACCAGAAAATTGCCTAGTGTTTCTTTTCTCAGAAATAGCAATAAACCTACTTCCCAGATGTGTTCTATCTGCTCCATCAATCAGAATAATTTTGTGACCCCATTTCCATATAATTCTATCCAAAAAAAGCCCAGAGCTGGCAAGTATGATGGCATCTAGCTGAAAGTATATTGCAGCCCCTTTCAAGTCACAAGCCCTGTCTGAGAAGTATCAATAAAATGTACTGCATTGTAGTCATGCAAGTCAGACTCAGCACATACTGTGCATTGAAATAGCTATAAGGCATGCTGAGCATGAGGAACCAGCAAAAGGAAATTTGGTCTGCTAATCTGTGATGGCTATTACAAAGGAGGAGCTTTGGAGGGCAAATCGGACAAGATGGTAAACACATTTTACCCAAAGCCATTGTCATTACACAAAATATTCTGGTGCAGATACCCCTGCTTGCTCCTGTTTTCTACACAGGATACCAGCTTGAAAGTCAATAGATGTAGCACTCATAAGAGTATAAGATGAGTTACAGTAGTAATCTGATTTTAATTTCCTTTAAATCTTTCAGAATTTATTTATCAGTACAATATCAGTGTAATGCCAATTACTAGTGTCTGGAATAATACAACTAACATATATCATGGGTTTATTATTTTGTGTAAGTCCCAAAATGGATGAGTTTTACTACTATAGAAAGTCTAATTAAAAACTCTAAATGAAATCTTTGATGCTCTTGAAATGAAGCTTTAGTTTCACACATAAATGTTGGTGATGCGTAAATGTGTTTCATTTCCTATCAATCAAGTTCAGTATCAACATTTTAAAAAAATTTTGTAATATTGGAAAATCTGCAAGGTAAAGACTTCTCTTCTATACCAGGAAATTCCTTCAACTATGGCAGAGGGCTACGGAAAATTTCCTAGAAAACAGAAATGTTCCTAGAAGAAAATTCCTAGAATATCCTAGAACGGTATCAGTGCGGCACTGAGTGATACACGATCTAGACCTTACAAGATGTCCTGGAATTGTGATGAAGCCCATGAAACGTTTAACTGTTAAATTAAGGCATTCTATCTCTCAGTGTCTGCTAAGATGATCCCAGCCCTGCTCTTGGTTACTTTGATAGTTGAACAATCTACCAAATTTGGACAGTTCAAAGGTGGCATAAAACTTTGGCATCTCAGAAATCCTGTTTCTTCAGCCAGACAAGTAAAACCTGTGGGGCTTTGTTTCAGTATTTCTTTCCCACATGTAATTACTATTAAGCTGATGTAGTCACAGTAGTGTAAACCCAGTCCAATATAAATAAGAGCAAAAGACAGTGATTTCCTTTGTGGCAGATAAAAACAAAATCTTGTTTCCATGCCAGTGCCTCAGTTCTCAAGTTTCCAGTGAAAATACCAAGGAAGCTCTGATATGCTGAGTCACAGAAGGCTCTGCCATCCCAGACCATGCGATTAATCTTGCATTAAAAAAAAAAAAAATTAAAATAAGTCACTTTTTCAAAGAGTGACATATATCATAGGTGAAAGTACTCTCTGAATTTCTAACCAGACAGGTAGTGTAAGGTTATGTGGCAGGTGAAAGTTTTGTTGTGAAATGATAATGCTGAGTGTCTGTATTCAATCAGTTTGTGTCATTCACAAAAGATTCACTGTGGTAAGACACACTGATATTCATCATCCCCTGTTTAAGAGCCTTCTGATTTTGAAGACTATCTCTTACTAGCCACCTGTACATCTAAGCGCAGAGCTGAGGTTCCTGTAAAATTGCAATTAGCACAGAGTTGCTCCCCACACTGGTTGTGAAGCCATGTTTGAGTCTGTGGTGGGTAAAGACTTGCATGAACAGGCCCATGATTTGTTACAGGAGCTGTGAAAATTCATACACTGAAATTTTATGATATGCCTGCATACTGATCTAAATCAGCATGCAGATCTAAACTGCAGAGAAGACCTTAAGCTACTCTGTCCTTTTGCCCACACATAGGAAATGACCATCTGATAGATGATGACTAAGCAAAACATTAGTTATGTATGCACATATAAAGCTGCCTTTCTAGGGCCCCTGACAACCACAGGAGACAGTGGTTTAATTTTACTATGTCTATTCTGCATATTCTAGCAAAAACAATAGCAGTTTTCTGCTTATTTAGTGTATGCTTTCAGTGAGTTCATCCTTCTACACAATAAACAGAAGATAGAGTGCCTACTATATATGTATATGTATATATATATTTATTTATGGCTGAAGTAGCTAAATGCTCCACTTGCTAAACAGGTTATCCTAGGAGACCAGAAGGCGGATTTGTGACAATGCAGTGCATTTTTAAAAACAGCTCCAGACGCCAGTATTGACATTGTTGAACTGAAGCTGTATGACTGCACAGAGCCCCAGTAAGAACAGAAGCTGGCCTGTGTGGAGCAGTTTGAAGCTTTGGAGCTATAACTCTGATATGATGTGGTAGTGTGAGCAGGTTGACAGGAAGAGGTGACTCTGTGTCCTGTCAGGGAAGCTGTAGTTGCTGGCCACTGTTTTCCCTTTTGCTTAAATAAAAGAAAAAATGTTAATGTTTCTCTTTACGTGAAAATCAAGTACACTTTTTGCAGCACATATAAATCATCTTAAGGCACGCTCATCTCTTCTCCATGTGCTCAGAGGCCTCATGTACCCGTGGAGGCTACATGTCACTTTTTTGAACCACGCAGACTCGGTCAGGAGATGCTGGCTTTGCCCCATCCGTATACTGTCTGTCTTCAGAAGTATTCTTGAAGATTAACTATGGGTGAATTATGTAAACTCCAACTATACAGTTTTGTTAAGTCAGAAACTAGATGTAGTACCGGTGTCTATGGCTTACTGTTAGATAAATCTAACACCCAACCACAGGCTGGTCTTTGATGTAGTAAAATTTAGGCCACTGTGTTCTCAGAAGCAGCCATATTAGGCTGGAAATCTGCTCAGCTGTAGTAAGCCAATGGGTAAGAGCTGAGTGACAGCTAGCCATGAGCAAAATGAAAGCTTGCATCAAAGTTATTACACGACTTCTGAAACAGAACTTACGCTCTGAAATTAGTTAGCTGCTTCAGAAATGGTTAAACTGTAGTGTTTGTGTGCGTATGTACTTTCTTAACTGATGGTCACACGGAAAAATCTGAGACTCCTCAGATCATTTACAGTATGCTCCTTGCCTCTGAAATGCCTCTTTTAAGTGCTTGTCTATTCTCAAAAGTTAAAGTCAGTCTTCTCAGTAATGCATACTTCAGTTAAACACAGGGAGCATCTATTAAAGATGCCTGAAAATTTAACACAAAAGAAATTGCAACTTATCTCAAGGAAGCCCAGCATTTAACTGCATTTTAAAGATTCTGCATTTAAATAAAATCAAGAAAATATTAGAGGTTGGGGAGCATTGAAATACCAAAAATACAAGACCCTGAGATAGCTGAACTTCAGTGGAGGAGCAATGCTTACAACTGAATAGTTTCAAGGATGTTGTGCACATAACATTTTTAGTTACATGTATTCTTACATGTGGGTTTGGTTGGGTTTTTTTAAAGTTGGCAAGTAAAGCCAATTGCTAGTGACAGCTGGCAAAGCCAGTTTCTCTTTAAATGAAAAATCTTATCTTGCTGACTAAAATTTCATCTCAAATACTGCTCAGAACCCTCATCTATTTGGATATTAGAAAGCAAACATTCAGAGCAGATTATATTATACTAAGTGCCAGATAGATACTATAATGAATGTAACCTTATTTTTCTAGTAAATGTAGTACTTGTGAAAGATTCTAAAGGTATGGTTTTGGAGGCTGAAATATTTTAGCCATCAGGGTTATTGCACTGCAAGTTTATTTCCCCGTACTACCCATCTGTCAACTGAGGAACCATCAAGAAAGCTCAGAAAGCAGCTTAATCTCTTTGTTTACTCATCGCTTTGTCCTATGAAATAGCCTCAAATGAGCCAATTTATCAAAAATGGTGTTTTTTTGGAGGCTTAAATATTTGTATAATATTTGGAGAAAACCAATATATCACATGTAAAGGTTACAGTAAAATAAGCTAAAAACGTATGAAGGCAAATCGCTCTTATTGTGGATAGCTGCTAACAGTGCTTGCAGTTGTGGGGAAAAAGCTCATTGCACAAATCATGATATCTTTGGGATTGTTTCTGGTTTTCATTTTTTACAGGACCTGGGAGCTGGCTTTAAAGATCATAAACATGTTCAGTAATTCATCAGATGGAAAATGCTCAGTGTCCCAGCATACAGCAAATGTAGTAAACCCCATGTCTTTATACAGTTGATTTCTTTTTATTACTTCATTCAGGTTGCTAATACAAAAAATAGTTTGAGAATGCATTCAAATGAAGAAAGAAGTTCTGTATTTTCTCCTGTGCCATCACTTCCTCTGTTGTTCTCTCTTCTGTGACCTCAGTACCATCTGCTACACAGCACAGGTACTTGTGAGAACTCCACAGTTTCTACTTTGGATAATCTTCGGAGTACAAGGAGCAAGTGGCAGAAGAATTTTTACTTTGATGGCACTTAACCAGTGTCTTGCTGTATATGCTGTCCTTTCCAATATTTACCACTGGTGCACTCAGTGAAATTCCAAGTCATCATTTATGTCTGGATTATAACAAAGCTTAAGGCTATCTGCCTATTACTAATAGAAGGCATAAAAGAAAGACTGGAAGATACATTCAAAACGGGACCTCCTTGGAGAACTGTGTTTGGAGCTACTTTTGCAAGAACAGCTTTTTAATTATATTCTTACAGTCATCACTGTAATTAGCTACTGCCTTTTCTTGCAGAGATGGAAAACATGCTGGCCATTTAAATAGCTCAAGTAAAAAGGCCAGAAAAAGTATCATTAGTCATGGACTGCAAATGAGTTTGCATCTTCTGCTACTTCTGATAACAGCTGTTGGAAGACACCCTGAAAACACTATTTTACATTTAGCAGCCTTTCTTGTTTAGTTGTTTGCTCTGTACCTCAACCCTGTGGTTTATGGTCAGCAAAACAAAGAGCTGCAAACCAAGATACTCAACAGGCAAAGACTAGATGCACTTATTCATCACAGAGCCCACAGTAATGACATTGCAGCTATTTAGTTTACTGTTAAGTGACTGATTCTAGATGTAAAACTCTAGCTCTGCCACCTTCTAAGAAAGTGCAGCCATCAGCGCTGTAAAATAGAACCACAGAATCATAGAATGTAAAGAAGAAAGCCTCAGATACCCCTGCACAAAGTGTTTTTATGACACTGGTTGGAACTTAAAGGAATTTGAAGTGTTTGACTTTAACAATTTTCATATCCATGTTATTACAACCATACTACTACTAAGCTTGTTATGAAACATGGTCAAGCAGAAGACAAGTATGAGTTGGCATGTGAAAATGCTATAGGTTAGCCAAGCGAGATCTACACCAGGATTATTTTTTAAAGAAATGAAAGCCTACTTTCACTGAGCTGTACTAAAAATGATTATAAAGAATACAATAGAATCCAGCTGTACGTAACTATTGTCAGATACAAAAGTAAAACTAGTACATTAAGCTGGGATCATAGCCTTTCTAAATGCAAAATCAACTTGCAGAATCAAGTATCAGAATTGGGTTTAATACTTGGAAAGATGTATGCTGTTTACTCATTACCTTTAGAACAATTAAGATGTTAGTGAACTACCGCTTTTTGGTGGATTTGTCCCTTGTACTGTTTAATTCTGAGGTACGTCAAAGTTAGGAGACAAATCTTATTTATTTATTTAAAGCAATGAGTTCTTGACCTAACAAGGCTGATACACTGTTGTTGTGGGAATTCTAAAAGTGCTGTGCTTGAGGGAAAGACAAGCATATCTTTTACCTCTTGCTTCTCCACATTGACTGTATTCCCTGTATTCCCTGGAAAGCTTAGAGGTTGCCTTTTGGAGTAAGGTAAAGCTAATAAAATCTTGGGGTTTTTATCTGTAGATCGGCTACCTAGACATAGACATTTGCAATAAATAGACTAATTTTTCTGGGAAATTTTTCTGGTATTGTCAATCACACAAGCCCTGTTCATGAGTATTTACACCAGAAAACGAATTGTAGCTTTTAAATGATTATAAAACTGAATCTGGCGTTCACTTGCCTTTTAAAATTTAAGCTTTTAGGGTATGCTTGATTTAGTTTTGATATGCACCTGTGAAATAAAAATTATTTTAAAATAAACATAATTAAAAAAAAAAGCTAATATTCTTCCTAATAATAGGATGCCAGAATCCTATCCCATGATTCTCTGAGGAGGAAAAATGTTACACTGTCCTTCAGGATAAAATTTCAATAACCTCTGTGTTACTGTATGATTCACTACACACTTACATGCTCAACTTGTGACATTTAAATTTGAAAGCAGTGGCCTTGTGTATGTGACCTTACTTCTGCAGCTCTAACAAGCAGATGAAAAAAGAGAAGAAGAAAACTGCTTATTTAGCAGTGAGTTTACATGAGCCAATGAGATTCTCCACTGAAACCTAAAGAACAAAAAAAAAAAAGAGGAAGTATGAGCCAAATCACTTGCCAAACTCTTCTGTGACTGGGCAGCAGCTAAGCTGTTTTCAGCTTGGCATTTATTTTAGCTTAATATTATCATAAGTGCAGTACAATTTGTGCAGGATCTGAAAATTAAAGCCAGCTGACAATAAGCCCCACTTTGCTATTTGGAATGAGCCCCGAACTTTAGGTATGATCATGGAATCATGGAATAGTTTGGGTTGGAAGGGACCTTAAAGCTCATCTAGTTCCAACCTCCCTGCCATGGGCAGGGACACCTTCCACTAGATCAGGTTGCTCAAAGCCCCATCCAGCCTGGCCTTGAACACTTCTCTGGAGCATCCACAACTTCTCTGGGCAACCTTTTGCCAGTGCCTCGCCACCCTCACTGTAAAGAATTTTCTTCTAATGTCTAATCTAAATCTACCCTCTTTCAATTTAAAATTGTTCTCCCACATGACATGGAGCTGTTGGAGCAAGTCCAGAGGAAAGCCATGAGGATGACTGGGGGCTTGAGCACCTTCCATATGAAAACAGGCCAAGAAAATTGGGGCTGTTCAGACTGGAGAAGAGAAGGCTGCATGGAGACCTCACAGCAGCTTTCCAGTATCTGAAGGAGGCCTGTAAGGATGCCAGAGATAGCTCTTCAGCAGACGCTGTAGCGACAGGACAAGGGGTAATGTGTTCAAACTTATCAGGCAAGATTTAGGTTAGATATAAGGAGGAAGTTCTTTAGTGTAAGGGTGTTTAGGCTCTGGAAGAGGTTGACTGAAGAAGTGGTAAATGCTCCATCCCTGGCAGTGTTTAAGGCCAGGTTGGATGAGCCTTGGGCAACATGGTCTAGTGTGAGGCGTCCCTGCCCATGGCAGGGGGGTTGGAACTAGATGATCTTAAGGTCCTTTCCAACCCAAACCATTCTATGATTCTGTGATGGGGAAAAAAATGTTTCCTGCCTTGCAGTATAATGTAAACCCAGAGAATGATATCCAAGTAATGACTTAGGACAAAATGGCCTAAGGTTTGGGTGAAGGCTGGGCCCTGTTTGGAGGCTAGCGCTGCCTGGTGCAAGGCAGGCAGCTGCCTGGAGCTGCCAGCTCTGTGCTGCTCACTGCTGCCCTTGTACAGCCACCACAGAAGGCCGTGGGCTGGGCTCCTCTGTGAGGCCTTTCAGGCTACTCTGGGACTGCTCTTTGCTGAGTGCTTGTTTAAGCCTAGAGTTCAGTGAAGAAAACACCACAGCATGTCAGGAACAACACATGAACTGTAAAGTGTGCATTCACACCTACTGATATGTCTTCCAGAGATGTATGCATTTCATCATTACTGAAATGCTCTGTAAAAATATGAAAACAAACTATATAATGGTATCATAGGTCCATATTCACAATGGAAGTTAAAAATTATGTCAGACATACTGAAAAATAAAAGAACAAAGATGTGGGTTTTAATTATTAATATTTCTTTTACCATAAGAAGATTGCAATTCTGCTGCTTTTCTTATTTCATCCTGTTATGCACAGTGTTGAAGCAGGGGAGGGGAGAGAAGATGAGGAGTCCTGCTACAGGGAGGTGGGGAAAGTCCAAACTGATAGATGGAAAATAGCGCTGTCTGTTTGAAGAGTAACGCAGTATGAAGCCATCCATTCTGAGTGTCACTTAACAGCATTGCAAATACAGTACCAGATTTAGAATAACCGCAAATTGAAACCTTAATAGTGGTGGAAACTGTCATCTCTACAGAATTTTGGTAACATGAGTAGAGTGATTGAGAGGGGGTCTCTTCTGAGTGTCGTGTTCACAAGTGCTTGTTGCTGTGGCAAAGTCTTATGTCCTAGATATCAGGAAGCAGTTTTCAATTTTCCTCTTCTATGGCTTCTTTGGGATTACAGCCTTAGGATCATATGGTCCTAAGTTCAGTCACTACTGCAGGTTTATGGTGACTGTTGTAACCGTAGTAATTTCGGTGTCTTTTAAAGGCAGAGTTTACAGTTAAATTAAATTCCAGTTGATAAACTTTTAGGTAATACCAGATTTTTTTCTTGGTTTAATCGTTACCGAGGTGATTATAGACCACAAGCTAAGGCAACCACAGACTTTTTCAAACATATATGCTCAGCAAGTTATGCTGAGCAAGATGCTCAACATTCCAGAAGCATCAAATCCTTTTTTTTTCCAATAAAGCTCCTCCTACTGAAAGCAAGGGGTAAAGCCAGTGGATTTTTTGTCAAGTAGGCAAAAGCTAATGAGGGGTGTAACTCATTTCTGACTGTTTTCCCTTACCCTTATGAGAGTTTTAAAACTGCTGCTCTTGCTTTGTTGTGTTTTTATGCTTCAACTATTTTGTCCTTGCTCTTCCTCTGCATTTGTCCAGACATTGGTCCATTTTATAGCAGCAGAGAAGCTCAAACAGCAGAAGCAGACAACCTGCTTTCCCACAGCAAGGTAACCACAGGATTGAAATGGATGACAACTACATGCAGTATAGAAAAAAGCAACATAAAAGACAGGTTGTCTGCATTCTAATCCTTTTCCTTTTGGTGGATTATGATTGCTATTGCTGCTTATGATATTCATATATTTTCCACTGTTAATGGAGAGGATACCCTCTGATGATTTATACAGAAGATTTCAGAGTGATGAGGGCTCTTGATGGGTTATCATTTCAAATAATACAAGTTCAAACACCTTGAAGTGTATCTTCAAGCTTGCCCTCACTACAGATGTTCCACTGTCCTGCAACAACACGAGTTCCAGGAAGCTCTCTCAGGCAATGTGGTTTTGCCCACACATAAAGATAGGGTGGGAGATTTTACGCATGCTGACAGGGTCTAACTAGAGTGGAAGCTAGACAGAATAGACCAGCAAATATATTCTCTTCCATAGACTTTTCTGGGGATTAGTTTTCTTAATTTTAGATATTTCAGGAAAAATACTGCTTTTATATATAATTTTGCCTTTTGGTATTTATACTCTGAAGTAAAGCCGGCGTGATGCATATCATGACTATCCTCTCTAGTGTCTTCAAGTCGTAAGGTTATAGGTTTTGGTGATACGCTTTGTTTTCTATATTCACAAGCACAGCAAGTAGTGTGGTCTCTGACAGTGAAGCACTGTGATTTTTAGTGTACTTCTCATTGACAGAGATCCTGGAAATCAGCTTAAGCCCTTACTGGTGTATGTTCAGCCTGGTGTCCTAGGCCTAGAGCTTCAGTAGCACTTAGAGTAGGACTATAGTGACCTCACTGAATGTGCAGTGATGTAACAGATTGAAATTCAGCTTGAAAAAGAAGCAAATAGATTCTCAGCTGCGTAAAGAGAAGTTGAATTTATGTGATTACTTTCCAAAACAGATTCACTCACAGCGTTAGATGTTTCCAACAAAACTGGTTAGCGCATTGCTGGCAAAAGATTTTGTGAGCATGCTTTGCTTGGATCGTTCTGCTTTGTCAGTGTGGTTTGGAACACAAAGGCTATTGTTTAAAAAAAACATGAATGCTAATTTGCATTCCATTGCTGGATTACTGCACAGGGTGTGGAAAGAAAAAGCAAGCTCTGATATTTAAAAATAAATACATTGTTTTCTTTTCCCTTTCTTCTTCCTCATGCCTGGTTCTCCTTTATTGTAGTATTTCTTCTGCAGACTATGCTCTTTGAGACACTTGGGTGTCCTCTAGCACTTTTAAGCAAATGTAAGTACATCCACAGCTGTGTCTGTAGAATAGAACACAACAGAACATTTCAACTGGAAGGAGCCTACAGAAATAATCTAGTCCAGCTGCCTGTAGATCATCTAGCAGAACTATATAAATTAAAAAGTGAACTTAACCTACAGAATGAATTCACTGTCTATGAGCAGCGACACCTGCAATATACCTACTCTGAAATTAAAAGGTAATTACAGTCTGAAAATCCATATCCAAGCTATTCCAGAAAACTCTGGATGCAGTCTACAACACGCTACCACCATCTATTGATTGTCAACCCCAAACCACATGTTCCAGCTGCTTCCATAGCCCTGGGTCTAGCTTTCACACAGCAAGCAATGTGGTGAAATGGGTGAACTGACTAATATAACCAGAAATAACCTTACCAAAAGAGGTTTAGTTTTCAGTTGAAATGGTGATCTGATCTGACTCAACATGCAACCTCATTAGCACTAAGGCTACCACAAGGAGGGTGGGAGGAACAGGACACAAGAAAAGGAAAAGAGTGAGACTCTTAGGGACCTGAACACATGAATAAGCCTCTATTGGCCTCACCTGGGTCCTCCCCACCTTGGCCCATGAGCCCAGGGGCTCTATTTAAATTCAGGTGGACTTATTTCTATTGCAGTCATGTTTGTGTGTAGGTCCTGTTGGTCTGGGTCATTTCAGGTTGTACTGATTGCAGATCTGTTGAGTGACTTTCCAGCCTGACTGGCTCTCTCTTGTTATTGTAGACCTGCCTGGTGATCATAAGGCTGGGTCTCATCCTGATGGGTAGATTGGCTTCTTGGTTTGATCTCAGCCCTGCTCTGGTACTACAGACCTGCCTGGAAATCACAGGGCTGTGTCTGACTCTGCCCTGCAGCCATCAAGGTATCAATGTTGGAAGATAAGCCTAAGGATTATTTTTGTCTGGAATAGGGTCCCTGATGTTTGGTAAAGATGAGACTGTTGTGTGTCTTGTTGGGGCCTATATTAAATCAGATGAAGATTAACGAGTGTTGGATTAAGTGTTTTCCAGGATGTTCAGTAAGGAAAATACACCAACACAGCTGTTAAATGGTTTTGGGATTTTTGTTGTTGTTGTGTTGCTTTGAAAAAATGTTGGAAGTGTTGAAGGACATTGAAATGGTACTTTGAGAGGCAAAGTTTTGCCTTCTACATCCAGCTTGATGTTTTGAAGAAAAGTAGGATACGGTCAAGCTGTCCTTTTATTTGAAGGCATAAGTAATAAGAGTAATACAGATGATTGGCTGAGGCCTAATGGTCATTACTTAAAATATTGTTTGCTTTTAGACTTGCACCTGAGTGAACTAACCTAACCTAGTTATAGGAGATATATATCTACATAAGTACCAGTTCTTGGTGCTTATGAATGATCCTGTGAAGGTCAGTGAGAATTACAAAATAAAAGAACAAGTGAAAGAAACTTACTTGGTATTAGTCCCCACCAACACTATCTTCTTGACTGGTGAGCACTTTCTCAGACTAATTATGAAAGACTTCCAAAACCATGATATGATGGTTGTACCTGACATTCCACTTCCATTTTTCTGACAACTCCTCTTGTTTGGGAAAATCCACTTGCGCATGTCGTTCTGGGTTCTGTTCCTGAGCAGATCACTTAACCTCTCCATCTTTTTCTCTTTCCATCAATGAAATTAGCATAATAATGCTAATTTATTACAGGCGATAGTTAGGCTCAATTAAGGCTTGTAATGATCTCTGAGACTGTTGGATAAAACATGCTGTAAAAGTGTACTATTGTTGTTAATAGAGTCTTTTGTACAACCGTACTCTAACAAAGCACTACTACTGCTCACTTGTTTTAGTCCTAAAATTTAATTTTAATTCATAAGGATTTAATGGGATACAACTTTGTGCTGGTGCATCTATTTCTCTTCCTGACTCATTCATACCATCAGAAGAACAGCTTCAGTTCTGAAACATGGAACAGCTGTGGAGTTTATACGAAGAGAAATGATGTAATGTCATAAGTGACTTAGAACTGAAAACTTTTTAAACAGGCCCTCATTTACACTGACCTCAGTCCTGGATGAACTAGGTCAGACCTCAGGGACTGATTTGTAGAACAGGTCTCTTAAAATGAGGTGCCTGGCTAGCTGGGAATATAAGTACTCCTTAACCATGGAAATGATGGCAGTGTAAGAGTGGTAGTAGATGAATCTTGTTGTATACCATTGGAGGAAAAAGATCAGTAGTCTAGGATTCATAGCTGATGGTCTTGGGTTTTGGTTACATATGCCAGGTTAACACTTGGAAGATGAAGGCTTAGAATTCCCCTCCTATTTGTCACGAGCAGATGAAAAATGAGGGAACAAGCTTCACAAGTGGACATGCTGGGAGAAATGGCTTGAGCAGGTCTACTGGCCTCAAAGAGCAGCCCACACTTAGCAGCATAACGGGTAGTTGAGCTTGAGCAAGTAAACTTAAAATGGATTTTTTTTGTTGCATTGGTTCTATATTTGTTAGACTGGAGCTATGAGACAGCAACCTATACATATGGGGTTTAGGAAGTGAGATTTCTCTGTCCTATCATGTGACATTTGATTTTATCAAATGCTGAGCAGTTTTCTTGGAATTTCCAGAATATTTTCTCTTCTGTTGACATACTTCAGCTTCATAACCCTGCTTGTTCTGGGACTCATATTATTCAAAACTGATTTCTCAGTATTTTTAATGAGAAATGTGTGTTGTTCCTATCTTGTCTGTTCTTCAAAATAGCTGAATAGTCCCAAATCAAACCTTATGGTGTGGGGGGAAATCAATAACTGAGAGAGACCACATCCACAAAACTGATCCTGCTTCAAGTCATATGTTTGAGAAGTAATTTTCATCAGGAATTGATAAAAGCAAATTTTCTGGTGATATGAGGATATGATTAACTTCCTTGTGCAAATAATAGATTTTTTTGTTGTTGTTGTTGTCTGCTCTGAAAAACTTTTCTTCCTCTCCCCACTCCCCCCTCCAATTTTTGTTGCCCTATTTGTCTACTGTCTAGTATTAATACGAATGATTTGGCAAAAATGTCTGAACCTCTCTCCAGGATTTCATGTGACAAAGTGAAGCTTCTTTCCATATGAAGTCTTTGAGTTTGTTGTTCTCTAAATGAAAAGTCTGGCCCTCAAAACTAGAGGAGGAGAAATAATAGGTGATGTGAACATGAAAGTGCTGATCAACACAAGGGAAGCACAGAAAAAGTGTAGGTATGAGTGTCAGGCAAGTTGTGCCATTTAGTACAGAGAAAAATAGAATTGATAAGAACAGAGTAAAAATAGAACACGTAAATTCACCTATCAAGTAAATCAGCTAGGAGTGATAGGAGATAGAAATCTGAAACCTTTGGCATAGTGTCTGGCAGCAGTTTAGAAAGTAAATAGGGCCTTAGGAGGTATAATTAGAGGGAGTGACCAGGCTCATCAGTAAGTGAAGCATTAATCAGGGAAAAAACAAGACAAAGCCACTTTTTGTCACTAACTATATTGGCTGTCATGTTACACAAAAAATACAGATATAGAACCTGTAAAGGTGAGTGCAAGTATCTATAAAGGCAACACTTTATCAGTTCCTATGGATGGATTTACAGTTTTTAAAGAAATTCTCTTTGCCAGTTTTTGCAGTCAATCCCAGGTGTTCTAATCCTTAAAGATTTTATAGTTTATAGACTGCTAGACTGTAAGCAGCTGCTAAAAGTGTTTCATGAAAAAGCATATACAGCACCTCAATATATATTAATACATGACTTCTCTGTGATCCTTCAGTTTAGGCAAGCCCATGCTTTTTCATAATCTATATATCTATATAGATATATATAGATAGCAGATTTATAACACATTGGTACAATGCAGTATATCAGTATACATTTCATAACACGCAGGTATTTGCTACTATTGTAGAATCTCAGTACTTGCCTTTTGTAAGAGGAACTGCTTTTAAATGCTGCTCTGCTTTTAATTCTGTAGTGCTGAAAACATCCCCATCTAACAAGAATCTTAGACCACTTAGATATTATTTCTGATGGCCTGTTTCTGTGAGTGTGGCAATTAAGAATGAAGATGTGTAAATCACATACAGGAATAACTCAGAACTGTTTTCTGTCCCAGCAAATAACTGAAGAATTTGTCTAGCCATAGAGACACAGAAGGAATTCTGGAAAAGCCTGGGAAAGCACTTAGCACTTAACCGATTTAGTCTTATCCTTGGGGCAACTTGAGCTAGATGCATACAGAAATGGAAGTCCACGGCATGTTAGCTGGATCAGGTATAAAAGCGCTTTACTTTGGCTCTAGAAAGGCAAACTGTTGAGGTTCTATCACCAGTTCTTTTCTCCTTCTCTCTCCACATATTTTTTCTACAACCCAACAACAATTAGCTGAGGTTTCAGTACTGAAGGAAGTAGCTTCTGCGTCATGTGGTAAGCAGTAGGATTCCCAACTGAAACCAGGGCAGAAGTCATTTGACCAGCGAGTTCATTGCTAGCCTGAATGTCTGGGTGTACGGATGCTTTACTGAACATGAGTGTCAGAGAATTTAGGTCATGATCAAGGGTTTGTGTGTTCTTTTCCAAAGGGACTCTAATTTCAAACTGAGTATTTGTGAACAATGTGGTTTTTAGCAACGGCACTAGTGGAATGAAGAGACAAATAAAATTGATGCAGCTAAATTCAGAGGCTGAAACAGTCATTCCAGGAGCAGGTTTGTTGAAAGGCTGTAGCTGATTCTGGAATGCACTTTTGGAAACACCCACCCTGGATTCCCAGCTGTGTTTCATGTCCCCTCGTCATTGGTTTGCAGGGGTGGCCTCATAGAACAGCCAACCACAGTTCTTGTGGGCTGGGATCGACTGTTGTTTTCTGTATATTGCTCGTTTACTTGGCAAACAGTTAAAAAAAAAGTTTGGCTTTTTTAAAAATATGTAACTAAGCATAATTCACACATCCTGGGTATCTTCTATAGCTCGAGAGACAATTGATGCTCTTGGTCCAGCTTGGGCCTGTGTTGAATAAAGGCAAGTGAGCTAATCCATGTAAAACTGAATGTCACTTTTTTCCTCAGTCCGACAGTCGTCTTTTTCAGATATTTACTGCTGTGAGGTTGGCAACTGGCAGAGTTCCCAGTCTATCAGACTGCCCTCACATGTTTCCTCCTTAGGAGGACAAGGTATGGCAATGCTTTCAGACAAAAATTAGTACAGTTTTAGGGACTTTATGCGAGTCTTTCTTTCCACAACCTATCTCCTTTTGCTTCATCTCTCCAAATGATAAATCTGGAGGTCTAGGACTTTTCCCCTAAGGAACCACATACTGCAAGATGGAGACTCTAATGCCAAGTGACACTGGGACTCCTCATTCCTTACTGATTTTTGACAAGCTATAGTATGTGAGGAGAGATTAGATGTTGAGTGGTGATAAACAGAGGAAGAAGCATCTTTGCAAATAGGAAGCTTGAAAGTGGGAAAGGCTACAGCACAAACGACCTGTGATATCCAGTGAGGATATCTGAAATAGCTTTGCTTCAGGCTGATTGAATGAAGAACTGACATAAACTCATAGCATGTGCTGAAATTGTCCTGACCTAGCAGAGTCAGGGAATGTTGAAGTCAAAAATCAAGAGAGCCAGTGCCTTGGGACTTGACAGTTTTGGCATAAATCAGGTTAGAACTTAAATCCAAGTTTCTGACTAAGAAATAACATATAAATATACCTCTACCTTGAAAACTCGAGCCTACATTGTGAAACCTGCAATTGCAATTTTTAGCATTTATTTATTTACCATGCTATATATTATGCATCTGTAGAAGGGCCTAAAATTTGATTTCTGAACTGAAATTGTATTGAGTCTGAAGGAAAATCATTGCAAATCTAAGCTCAGAAAATTATTACTGATCACTGAAAATGGTTCATTAAAGAAAGGGCATAAAGATTTAACAAGCTCACTTCCCTGTTCACTGAGAGATGTTTATTCCTCTGCTGCATTCACTGACAGAAGGCTTTTAATATTTCGTAATATTGCTAAAATCTTAACTTATTTTGTAATCATGTATTGGAATAGCAGTTGTTTTTCCTGGTCTGGTCTGCCTTTTTGCTGGCTGGGTTCCTTTCTGTGTGACAGATGTGCTATTTATGGAAGGGGATTCTGAATATTTTAAAGCACTGACTGTTAGGATCATCTCATTCCCAGCCTTTAAAGTGAAGAGAACAAAATGCCAAATAACTTTCCAAAGAAAAACCTCAAAATGACATAGATACCTATTTAATCATTAAAAAAGGAGGACAAAAAAAAATCAAAATCAGATTATTTTCTTACAAGTGAATACGTACGTACAGCAGTCTGGTTGCTGCTGTGCAACATTTTCTGATTTAACGCAATACTTGTTTTTAAAATTGAAAACTAATACCAAGTGCTCTTTTAGCTAAAAAGAAAAAACAAAAAAAATCATAGCGTATACAGGTTCCTAGAGAGAATATGTGGGAGAAGAGTTGGCTGCTTTATTTCTGAGCTCTATTGGCAGGTCAAATGAAAGATAGTGCTTCTCTTTACAAAATCTGGCCTCTCAAAGATCAATTTCAGCAGCTGGCCAGAAACCAGTTATATTCAGTTACACATATAATGAACAGTGTTTACCTAAAGAAACCTTTCAGTGCAATATTTTGAGATCTAACACGTTAATCTTCACAATTCTGTTCGTGTGTTGAGTATCAGCTTGCGGATTCTGCAGGTAGAGAGATGGGGAGCTGTGATAAGTCACTAAGATAGCGTGTGTGGGATTCTGCTCTCGGAACAGGTACATCGTGTGGTTTGTTTTACCTCACCTGATGGGTTAGCCTTCCAGGAAGGTAATTCAGGTTGTAGTCAACTGCGGCACGGTTGTCTTATTCTTCCCTTGGAGACACAGGGACAATGAAAATACAACCAGTTTTGCTTATTAGGCATTAAAAATCCAGTTAACAGTTTTTAATCCCCCCACCCACTCCCCTACCCCCCCGACCCCCCCTCCACCCAGTATCTTTTTCTTTATGTTTGCAAAATATTGTATTTTTGAGTTTTCCAGAAAAGCAGCTTTTAAAAAACATTTATAAAAATCTAATTCCCACAATTACTCTTGCAGTCTCTGCAGAGGGTGATACCAATTTAACATATGCGGCTGAACAATATGGATGCTATTAATCTCGGAAGGGAACAGGAAGAAGTTAAGTAGGTGACGTGAAATTGTTAATTATGATTATTATTATTTTCTGCAGCTGTGGTTCAATATTACAAGATTATATTTTTTTTTAAAAGACTACAGCCCTTTAGTATCTGCATTGACCTCCATGATGTCAGAATGTCATTGTGCAACCGTAGCTAAGAAAAGCCTCCGAGGAGAGAGAGAGAGGGGAGAAAAAAAAAAACAAAGGAGCTTTGCATCTTCCAATAACATGAGATGTGCATATACAGTACGCAGCATTTTGGAGTTCATACTGTGGTACTGAGTTGTTGCTTTCAGTTTGATTAGACGATCATTGTTTCGTTTTCCTTGCTTTGACAGTGAGTATGCTTGTATGCTGCTTAAGTCTTCTTAGTGCTATCTAGGTCAGTATACTTAGGATAGCTTTTATGTTCTGTAAGTCTGACAGATACCGTGCCTGACAAAGATCAGCACCAAATATTTTAGTTTTTAATTTGTTATATCTGAGGCTGGAAAAAACCTTATAATTAATCAGAATTGTATACCACATAGCACCTACTGTTTCTGCATTGCAGATATATTTAGCTCTAACACTGCTTGTGGTTAACAGGGTGTAGCGTAGACACAGACAGCTGATCATGCAGTCGGGAGACCCTGTGTTCGTGTGGTTTGTCGATACTACTCAGGATTTTGATGAACTGTAAAAGAGAGAAAACAGAAAGAAAAAATATTTTATTTGCATGAAAATTAGACATTTAGTTATGTTTTTTTGCTATCATTGTCTTTTTATTTTAATTTTGAGACTTAAAAATTAGGAAAGCACAGCAAATGTATCCAGGATTTAATATGAGCGACATGAAATCTTCCTGCATCGAGAGGATGTTGCTGTAGTCAATCTAGCGTTTCTCCAATAGGCAAGAAGATTGTTTTGTTTTCCTCGGCAGGCGGATTCAGCCATTGCACAGGCAGATTTTGATAAGAGTTTGAAATGCCTACTACCGTATCATTGTAGAATTTGGAGTTTGCTAACAGTATTAGAGACTGGAGCTCATCTTGCATCACCAGTTGATGACAATTTTCTTTGTTCCCTCCCACCCAGTTGAACCAAGACTCTGTAGCTGATACGCAATGTCACTTACAACATTAATCAGATACTGCATTTAAGGTGAGCTGTCCCTTGCCTCCTCCCTTACCAGAGCTGTGCTGCAGTATGTATCTTACTTCTGCAAGCCTAAAATGGCAGGCAGGATTAACGTTGCTTGTGCTGTGTGCATGCTGTGTATTGAATTCATTATACTGTGCCTAGTATCTCAAATGTGAGTATGTAAATGGTCTGTGTGCCATGTCATGCAGTAGGGAAGACTGGTATGTGCTTCATTACAGGCTTAGATATTTGAGCATCACCTTAAGAATTCTTTTTTCATTTGCAATGTGGTGAGCTGTTAGCTTGTCATCACATTCAAAACTACATTATTAGCCCTTCGAAAGGGAGAAAGAAAAAGCAAACTGTGCTTCCAGATGGTGTCACCCTTTTTCTTCTTGCATTTACTGTAGTTTAAATAATGTATATTGTATTGTTAATTAATGTGAATATCGAATTAAAGCACTTGCAACTTACATATTTATTATGCAGGTAGGAGGCACGTCGAATCTATTTTTAACTCTTACGCAGTCCACGTTGTGCAATGGGCTTTGGTTGTTGAGTTTATATTTTCAGCTGTGATATCAATAGGCTGATTTTCAGCAAATGTGACAAGTGGCCTTTGCAGTGGTCAGCTCCAAGCTTTGAACCCTCTGAGGAGGAGGAAAAAAAACCAAACAACCTTGTGTTGCAGTTTCGGGAAACCTTGGATCGAGGACGTTGGTGTTTTGTTTTTTTTTTTTTTTCCCCACTCCTGCTTTCCCTATTGATAAACTCAGCTCTCCTGATCATGGTCTATTTGAGCTGCTTCCTATCTGATTTTTCACAACTGCTTCAAAAAAATTACCAAGACGACCAAGAATAGAACTTATCTCCATTGCTTTACATAAAAATGGCTGGGTGCACTGCCATGCTAACACTGCTCTAAGTGATACATGCAGGTAGGTTGAGTTTTGCATGTTTTACTGATTTCTTCGTCAGTGTTGCAAGAACATGAAATGGGCTTTGGAATGTAGATTTTGGTAAAAAAAAACCGTATTAAGCTGGTATTGAAAACAACCTAATATTGAATTGTTGGCTTTGCATATTGGCATGACAGTTGGTCTTATCTGCTTTAAAAAAAAAATCTATTGTGAAAGTAGAGCAGTCATGTCTGTTAAAATAATCATATGTACTAAGGGCGTGGCAACGCTTATGCAACAAAAGAATTTTTGAAAACCCTATTGATTCAGGTACATTTTTGAGCTGGCTCTAAGCACTACTGAGCTAGCAGTTAAAATACACAAACAAAAACTGAGGCAGGTTAGAGAAATGAAAAATATTTAAATTCTGGCGTAAGCGGTTTTGTGTTTTGTGCGAAATATGAAATAAAGAAGAATATGCTTTAATGCTCATATTTTAACTATTGGGTACAAGCATAAGCCTGCTATTTCTTTTTATTTTAAGGTAGAAGGACTTTAAAGAGAGAGATTGATGTAGATGGCCCTGTCAGCTTAAACTGAATATCAGATCACTGAAGTATGTTTTACTTCACACAAAAAAGGTTATGAAGTAAAAATTTAACAGCCTTAGGTACAAAAACCTGATTTAGAGCATTAAGAATAAAACAGAGTATTGCACTACTTACACCAACTTTTGTAATATATTCATTTCAGATTAATACTGGGCCAGAACCAGTTTCCTTGGCAACCAAATCCTTTTAAAAGGTGCAATAGTAGACATGTAGAAAGATGTTTTCCTCTTTAATAGCAATATCACAATGCAAATGGAAAATTTTGTTGTTTTCTTTCAGTTCTAAGTGAGAATCTCATCTCATTTTATGTTCCCATGCAACTATCATTTCTTAAATGATGCCATGTTTTTAAAGCTGTGCACAACAAAAACTGTTCTATTCCTGTTCTGCATTGGTTGTTTCCAGAAACGTACCCTGGTTTCTTTTTTAAATTTAGCCTAGTCTTGCATACAGGTCAAGGTTTGTACTGTGTGCATATAAAGCGATAGTTTCACTATCAAAAGTATCACTGAAATATATAGCAGCTGAGAAATTTAGGGAATCAGCAGTATGTTTAAACCTTCTTTCACCTTTGTTGAATTCAGCCATAGTAATGCTTAATAAACCTTTCTTTAAATAGTACATCCATTCTGAAGTTCAGGTAAAGAACTGTGTTTTAGCATATTGGAAAAGAACTTCTGTCAGATCCTAAACAAGCCTTTAGAGAATAAGCTCGCTTGTGGTCTGCAGTATCTGCAGACTTTATAGATTTTGCCAAATTTAAGTATTATAATTCCTTATTTCTATTTTTAGCTACTATTTTTAACAGTATCAGTAAAGTGAAATCTTATGTGTACCACAGGTAACTGTTTACACAGAATCAGACGTTACTAAATGTCTCTACTGAGCTTATAACGTAGTGTCTCCTTGTGTACCTCCTTTGTACCTGACTTGAGAAATTCTCACTACTGCAATGAGACTTTTGCAGCAGGGTAGCCATTTTCCTTTCATGTCCTTGACTTTAAAATGACTAAGAATATTTTGTGTGGATGAGGACCCAGCACTGAAAATTAATGCAGAGGAGGTATTTACAAGCACAGCCAATTATCAGTAATAGCCTTGACAGTGTCGGTAATATCAAACTAATTCTCATTTATTTCTAAATATATCACTTCACTGCATTCAAAATACACAGAGTAACTGTTCAGGAATATGACTTGTCTATCTTGATAGGCTAATGTTTGACAATAAAACCATTGCTTCATTATGATGAGATTAGGTTGACACAGTGCAATATTCCTGTTCCACCTAAAGAAGCAGAACTGAAAATGTAATAAACAGCATCTCTCAAGTGATATGTTAAAGTCTGCATTTTTCTGTAATTTGATTTATCTCCAGTAGCTTGCTTCTGCTGATTTTTTTTTTTGTTTGTTTTTTTTGTCTGAAATGCTAATATGGAGTGTGCCATTACATGTAGCTATCAAAATTGCTTTTCTTGTTTATTTCTTGTGTGGTTATTTTTAAAGGAAGTTGATGAGCAAATGCTATGTCGAAGCTATCTATTTATTGCTGCTGATATTTATCTTTAGAAAAGACAGGGCACTTAGTGATAAACTGTTTTTAGTATGTCTTTGTGTTCAAACATACCCACTCAAGGCATTAAAAAAAAACAATGTGCCGCTCAGTTACATGAGCATGCTTCACTATGGTGGGTTTAAATCCATTTGCAAATTTGCCCTTTTATTAGGGGGTACAAGTCCTCTTGCATTTAATATGACTGAACTCAAGTGCTTTCGTGAGTCTGGAAAAACTCGCTGGCAGCCTGTGAATGATAATTTCTTCTAGCTAAAGAAAGTGATGTATTTATTAGGGGAAGAGTCCAGTAATTAACAAGCTGTGTTCGGTTTGCCTATTATATGTAGGCTGCTATATGTATTTTAATGGTAGTTACATCTAGCTAATGCAGAGTGTCAGGATGTTATAGCCAGAGATGCCATAAGAAATCCTCTGTAAACTTGATCCATTTTATTTTCTTTGGCTAAGGGGGCTAACTGGAGCACACAGGAGCAGGTGCAGTTTTTCACACCTCCAGCACAGGCTGCAAATGTTACTGTTAGGGGGGCTCGGTGGTTTGTTGTGGGGTTTGGGTTTTGGAATTTTTGTTTGGGGGATTTTTTTTCCTGTTTATCGTAGAAGCCTTATTGTTGATACAGAGTCCTCCCTTTTTTAATTGAAATGTGGTTTTATCCATGCAAATACCATTTCTGCCTAACAGAAAATCTGTACAGAGCATGACTGAAAATGAAATCAAACTAAAAATCATTGTCAGATGCTATTTGACTTGCTTTTCAATGACCTTTCTGATTAAGATTACTTCTGCCTCTAAACTTCATTTTGATTTGAAACTGCAGGTGTCTCAGTGTGAAACTATCTGTGTTCAGATAATATTTGTCAGCCTTTTAGACTCTGGTAGTAATGAATAGGTACCAGTTAACCCTTTGGGGGTATCTAGTGTCTGATGCACTTTATCGTGTGAGTTGCTTTATTATGTTTTAAAAGGTGTGATTATGTTTAACACTACACTTGAATTATTATTAAATTTAGAAATTCTTTAGCTTTGATAAAATATTTTACCTCCAAGTATTCCTCCAAATGCAATGCTTAAGCTTCTCACTCACAGTAATAGTTCACAGTCATTTGTGAATATGACATTATTAGTATCTGAAAGAGTAATAATAGCTTAATGGAATTTTCTTTCATTCTGGTCTTCGTTATGGGCAGATGCAAGCTATAGAATACCTACTCAAATCAAGATATGCTAAAAATGTACTTGGCTAAGCCACTACCAAAAAGAAAAAATGAGCTCGCCTTCTTAGATTTTAAAGCCAAAATAATGGATTTCCTCTCCCTGTATAATGTTATTTATAAAAGTATGTGGCAGATTTGCAAATGGAAGATGATCTATGTGTTCTTAATTGCTGCTATATAAATGCCCATCAGCTGAGTCATAAGGCCTTATCCGTAAGATTCTGCAGTTGCTTTATGGAACAATTTAATTTTGTTTAATATCTTTGGAACAAGCCCTGTAATGAGTAATTTTTACACTATGACACGAAAACCTTTTTGTAATGTTTGATACATAATAACACAAAATCAGGATGTCTGACAATGGTGAATAATCATTTAAGCAGAGAGATACAGGAAGTGTATTCCAAAGAATAGTTGCCTAGAAATGTCATTAGCACAGATACCGTGATGGTACCTGTGACAGAAAGAGACTAGAAGAGAAGTGGCAGAATGAGAAAAGGAGAAAGGACAGGCCTTTGAAAGAGGGGAAAAAACAACCCCATGGAGGCTTTGAAAATAAAGAATAACTTATAATTGGTTTCCGCAGTTTATGTGCAGTCAAGGGAGCTGGTTAGTAATGACAACAGTTTTTCTCTGTACCATGATTTGTTTTCTAAACTGGTGAACTGTGAAGCTACTCTTAGAACACACTTATCTTCCACTGACTTTACCTTGTGTAACTCAGGGCCAGACTAACTGAGGAACCTGTGAAGCCTCCGTTATTTGAGGTCTTATTAGGTAAATGTGTGAGGAATAATGTGGATACAGTTGAGATGGGGGAAGGGAAGTAAAGCTAAGGATTGGTTTTAGTATAATTTTTCCAGTGACCCCAATGAAAAATTATTTTGAAATTGAAAATATCCTTATACTCGTCTTGAACATATTATGAAACATTATGTCCAGTTTGCACTATTATGGGTTAAACGATAATAAAACAATGCAGGCAGAAGCAGTATTCACAATAGTATGGTCAATGGAACTGTTTTATTGCTGGTGTGTTGTAAGCCTCCCAGATACAGATTTGGAGTCCTATAGTGCTCCAGGGAAAATGATGGATTATACAGTGTATCTGGGAATTAGTACTTGTCTAATAATTTAGTCATTAAATTTGGATTTTCTCCTTTGCAGGCTGGTACACAGTAGCCACATGGTTCACAAAATCACGGAGATGGTTTTGCTGAAAATACCTGTCAATACTACTTTTTGAAGACTATAACACAAGAACAACCTGATTTTGGGTGAGTAAATTTATGGGTTGATTATAGCAAGCTGAAATCTCTTTAAATTCATAGAGAAAAAATGCTAAAATATTTAACATTTTTAATCCACTGTATTACAATATTGTTGTTTTTCAGTTGGAAGTTCTACCTTTTGCATAATCATTTAGGAGCTGTTCTCGCTATGGTACTGCATTACTCTATTCTCACATGAATGCTGTTGGGTTTTTCCAGCTCCTGCTGGATTTTTATTGCCATAGAGGTTGGAAAACCAAAATAAGTTAGAATAGATCTTTGCAACAGCTTGTAATAGGCTCCAGTGACCTGTAAAAACCAAATGTACTGGCAGGCAAGCAAACCTCCTGAGTTTTGCCAGAATGCTAACTCTTGACCGCAGTCACTGATGTTCATTATAAATCTGTGCCATACAATAAAGGTAGAGGAGCTCCCTCAGTGCCAATGCCCGTTTCTAGTATTGTTGTTCTAACTAAGCCACATATAGTTAATCTCTAACATTATAAATTAATCGGGTAGTAAAAAGAACTCTTGAACCATAATCTGAAATAGATTCAAGTATAGTATTGTGATAAATAATCAGGATGTTTCAAAACAAGAATTTCCCATTTTGCATTGCTTCTCCAAATATTAGCAGTTTCCTTCTTATCGTGAATGTGCAATAATAATCTCTGTTAAAATAAGTATGTCTGGTACCTTCTTGGTTAAAACAAGCGTCTGGTATCTGTGCTTTGTATTTCAGATGAGTATGTATTGAATGAAAGAATTAGTGTCGTCTTGATTAACTTACTAATTTTGAACTATTCTTTGTGCTACGATTTGTGTTATAGAAAGGCAGTGGTTTTATTCATTTCAGTAGCACTATTTCCACAAATTCTGTAGGAAAGTTTGATGCATCAGTCATTAGTGTTGTGCTATCTCAAGTAAAAATAATTCATTAAGGGTACCAGACAAAATGTAAGCTAAGGAACCGAATTAAAACAAACAAAAAAACCTACTCCAACACAAAACCCCAAAACTAAACAAAAACCTTCCTCAATTCTTAGAATATTTCAATGCTTTCTGTATCTAAGTTTCCTTTTAATACAGAATGTTGTATGATGCAGAAAACTGTAATGAATTTTCAGAGACAATAAGATGGCATTGGTGGCTTACACTAATCAGTGAAACATTATCAGCGATAAATTCAGGTTACCTGGACTTACAGAAGCAATGGGCTATAAAATCTGAGTGGTACCTATTTTAAGTAAATTACTATAGAATACTTGCTCAGTATATTTTAGGTAGAATACTGGGCCATAACCTGTTTCCTTGGCAACCACATACGAATAAAAGGTACATTAGCAAAGCTGCAGATGTGTGTCAGTGAATGCTTATTAAGCAGCCCAATGCATTTACATACCATGTGCTCGCAATAATGCATGCATCTTGAAAATCACCATATAAAAAGATTTCTGGGCATGGCCCAATGTGGATCTTTAATACTCAAAGGTTTTGACCTAACCCCCCGTCTTTTCAATGCAAATATCTCTTGTGATTTTTTTCTTTAAATTGGACTTGCAATAACTGGACAAAATCAGCATGGTAGACTAAGTCGGCAAATTGAAACCTTCCTCCAAGAGTCTGAATACTTACAGCGCTACTTTAAGACAACAGAATATGGATTGAAATGAGGGGTAGGGCTTGGTCTGGGCCACTTAGGTAAGCACAAAATGGAGCACAAGAATATTTAAGAGCATACAGCTGAAGTTGTGTGTCCAGTCAGTTGCCAAAATAAATGGCCATACTAGAGTGATTCAGAGTAACAGCTATCACTTGTGCATTGTTTTTGGCATGCTGAAGTTTACTAATCTTACAGCTATGGCATAAATGTTTTGAAATATTTTAAGGAATACTGCAGATCAGTGACAGCCAGCTGAAGGCTTCAACACCAATTCTAGCTTTCAAAATGTCTGTGTCCAGTCATCCAGCAGACCAACTAAAGCAGGTGTTCCCAGGGGAATGGACTTAGCTCTACTTTCAGTCTAGCATAATTTGCTACATCAGCTGTAGCAAAGGGCAAGAAGGGCTGCACTGGCCCAGCCCCCAGCACACCACATGGAGAAAAACAGTGCCCCCTAAACATGCCACTTCGCTGCTGCTCTTGTGGATGGTGGCTCAGATGTTCAAAGGATGTTTCCTCTGAAGCCTGGAACATGGGAGGCTGGGTTTGACTACTTTTTTTTTTTTTCTTTCTTTCTGGTAACCTAATGGGCAATGGAATACCACCTAGTAATTTGTCAGAAGATGAACAAAAATCACGTTTAATTTGCTAGTTTTGTCTAAAGCTATTTGAATATATAAATTAGTACTTTTGACAAGTCAACAACAGAAAAATATCTGCTGTTGTCACTCTGTAAACATAGCTTCATGATTGCAATTGATCTGTGCTTGCAGTGGACTCTGGTTAAGTCCTAGAAGGATAGGAGGCTGGAAAATGGCTTGTCAGCAGCACAGAAAAAGAACAAAAAAACTTAAATGGCAAATAATACTGACATTGTTCAGAGATAACAAGATGTAAAGTCAGCTACTTCTTAGTAGCAGTACAATGTAAGCTTTTATGTTTTGTGCAAGAGTTTGGATTTGTGTCAGTCATTGCTGTTGCTTCATTTTCTTTTTTAGACTGGTGGAGAGACAATGTTATAGTTATACCTTAAAAAATTCCTTGTATGTGTTCTGTTTAGTGTTAATGGGACTCAGATTAGGCCACACCTTAACGGTAACAAGGCAACATACTTTGGCGAAAGACTTCTTGGTGCACATGCACAGCTTGTAGTTTGAGACAAACAGGTTCTCCTGGGCTCCTATTAAGCAAACCTGGAGGACTAGGCAAGTGCTGCAGGTCTCCATAATTGTCCTTCCTCTCCCTTCCTCTCCCTTCCTCTCCCTTCCTCTCCCTTCCTCTCCCTTCCTCTCCCTTCCTCTCCCTTCCTCTCCCTTCCTCTCCCTTCCTCTCCCTTCCTCTCCCTTCCTCTCCCTTCCTCTCCCTTCCTCTCCCTTCCTCTCCCTTCCTCTCCCTTCCTCTCCCTTCCTCTCCCTTCCTCTCCCTTCCTCTCCCTTCCTCTCCCTTCCTCTCCCTTCCTCTCCCTTCCTCTCCCTTCCTCTCCCTTCCTCTCCCTTCCTCTCCCTTCCTCTCCCTTCACTTAATGCTTGAGAAAGAGGAGGAGGATTACAGAAAGGAGCTTTGCCTTGCTTATGTAACAGAAAGGGGAGTGAAGACACTTTGGGCTGCTGGGTCCTTCTTGTGCCCCACTTTGAAGTGTTGTTGGTCTGCCTGATGGGTGAAGAGCTGGTTTCCTCCTCAGCAGCATCACTGGTTGCTTTGACCTCAGCAGTGAGAGCAGTGAAGAAGATAGTCCATCCAAACGTTTTTCTTGTGGATAGGCTGGCCTGCTCTAGGCGCTGAGAAGCAAACCAGTCAAGCCCTGGTGAAAATAGTGTCACCCATTAGGAATTTGCAAGAGCAGGTAATGCTATATACATTTTTTCCTGCTGTTGTTCAAGAACTGAAATTGCTTCACTAGAAAGGAAGTTTGGAACTTTTTTTTTCCTAGATAGTGTGAAACACTCTAAAGGAAAGAATGCCTTGTGCCCTAAATTGCAGAAGTGAGAAAAGACTTCAGCAAAGCATCCAAACACCACTACCTCAGTAACCCTGGAACTAGTTTATACATTTTAAAGAAGTAAGTTTGCTGACAGTTTTCTCTATGCTTTGCAATTTTACTGCATAAGAAATAATCCACTGCTAAACTGCTTGTACTTCTGTTTAATAGGAACATATTTGTGTGATGTTATGTGCAATCATTTAGATGTTTAATGAGAACTGGTACATATACACTAGCAAGATGGCTAAATTTAAAGTATGTAATGTGCATTGTGGCTTACACCCTTACATCAGCACTGCAGATGCAGATGTATGTGTGATTTCTCACAGAGACCACTGTAGTCCATTGACATAGCTCTAACTGCAGCACCAGTTCCTCCATTTTCTTTGTGTGCAATGGTTTCACATAAAACACTATGAGAACGTAAAATCTTGGGTGCAACCAGGATGGCTTTAAAAATGAATTTCTCCTGATGAATGTTTTTAATACACAAGGAGCTGTGAATTCCAAATAGCTCAAATTACATACACATATATATATGGAAATTAGTAACTTCAGTTACAGTACTAGTCACAAAAAGGTGATTCTTTTTCTAAGAAAACACCCTGTAAATTAAAAGGAAAAAAAAAAGTGAGCTTTACCCAAATCTGTTATATTGTCTAGATATTAAGACTACCAGAGCATCAAATGGTCAAGTACAAATAAATGTCTTTAGAGGGGATCTGCTATACAAATGATGGTTATGCATCTGTTTTTCAAAGCAATTTAAAGTAATTGATTTTAAGATTTAGGGGAAATTCATAACCTAATCTTCCTTAGATTTGTTTCATGTGGTCTAAGAACATGGTTATATTTATTGCTATTCAATACTGTATTTCTTTCTTTTAAAAGCTTACAACAGGCTTAATTTAGTCCATGTTATTGTTACTGACAACACATTTATCAGAAATAGTACTTACGGTACTTGTGTCAGTAATCTTAATACATATTAATACCTATATGTGCATGTAAAACAATAGTAAAGAAGCAATAGTAAATAAAAAATAGATGAAACTCCAAAATCAAAAGTAACCTATATGTGAGTACGAAATTGTTATGTAGGTTGGAATAAAAAAGACGGTTGTGAAAATTCTGACGTGCACTTTGCTTCTGCAGTCAGTGCCACTGTGTTCAACTGTTTGTTCCACCTCCCATAGCTGTTGGTAAACGGCTACTTGTAGGAACAGCTCAGTCTGAAAACACAAAACTTTATTTTGTTAGCAGAAAGCCCTAAGTTAAAAAGACACTCACTGCCCCAGTGGGTGAACGTATTTACAGGAATTTGAGTGATCCAGAAGCAGTAATTAATTTCTCCACAAAGATGTTCAGCATTTCCAAGGTGATCTTTTACTGCAGATTGTGTAAAATAAGAACAGGAATGTATAGGTCAGTCACTGAAATCACAATTCCTGACAAGAACAAATTTATTTCTGTATCTTTCAAAGAACCAGGAAAGCATATGATAGTTGCAAGGCAGAATGCTGGAAAAAAGACTTCCTCTCCATATACTAGATTGTGTATTTTATGTTGGTATTAAATAGCTTCCTCAGATGGTAAGGCACATTTATCATGAAGGGGCTTTAGCAAATGTCTAACTTCCAGACCCATCAAGTGTGACACTGATGAAACAGTTCATGCTTATGGATTTTATTTTTTTCTAAAATGAATCTGTTCCTACTATTTAGTGCTTTTAATGCATAGGCCTAAGATTTGAAAACAAGTAACTGTCCAATAAAATCTTGTAATACACAGCAGCTTGTAAAAATAGACACAGGTTAGCCTTGGGAAAAATTAAAATCTTCCATCAAGCTTTAAAACAAAAGCAAATTGTCTTTTTTTTTCAAACAAAATGTCTTCTACCTGTCTCAAAGGCCAATTTTTCCTCTCTGCTTCATGACTCCACATACTGGGAAAGCAGGTTGTGCTAACTGCTTATGTGAGGGCAGAGAGAATGACAATGTATAGGAAGCCTGTACCAAATATACTGGAGCATATGGCTAAATAAAATCCACTATTTCCTTTTTTATCTATGGAAGCATTTGTTAGTGCTTATGAAGCACTAATAGCACCGTTGCACTTGTTTCCTGAGGCAGTAAATCCATGCAAACCAAAATTATAGAGACTAAGACTAGTATGTAAAACAAACATCTTCATGATACTGTGAGAGTTTCTGTATATGCTTACCAAAAAAAAAAAAAAATCATAATCGGGTAAGGAAAATAAGATAAATGTGACTATATTTCACTAACTAAATGGAATTAATTACAGATGTTATTTTTACAATATTTAATCTTTTTTTTTTAGTGGGCAGTTGCAATAGTTACACTGAGAGCTATCTGTCTCTGTAAATGTTTTCTTCTCCTTATGGTAAACGCTGTGAAGGACACTAAAACATTTCAAGTCCTCTGGCTTAAAAGGATTTCTAAATGATTGCCGGGGAGCAAGAGTCTGGATGTCGGCAACGCTGCATTTCCCTGCGTTTCTAAATTTACGGCCCTTACGTGTAAACAACTTGGCTGAGACGCCGAATATCCCAGCAGGCCGTGTTAAATAAGCACAGAACGTCTGCCGTGCGATAAAACGCACGGGAAATAGCGTCGCTGTCAGTACGGGCCGCGGGGAGGCCGGGGCACCGGGCCCGGGCCGCTGCGATCACCGGGGATTACCACAGCAAAATGGCGGCCGCGCCGTGCTGCCGCCCTCCGCGGGCCCCGCGCTGCGGCGCGCCTCCTGGGCGCCACGGGCCGCGCGCCGCCGGGAAGATGGCACCTGTCACGTCACAGCGCGCCCGGGCACCCAGCGCGCCGTCCCGCTGAGCCGCTGCTTCCTCCTCCTCCTCCTCCTCCTCCGCCCGGCCAGAGGAAACCCCAGGGGCATGGTTTTAGCCGCCAGGTAGCTCAGAAACAGTGAGTTGTGCTGCATTCGAGCGCGCAGTTGCGTAAGCGTGTTTGTTACTGCTGGGGAAAAATCGTGCTGCAGGTTAATACGCGTTGCTTCCTCGGCTAGAGATTTTAATTTAGTCCAGAGTGCAGTTACTGCCCATAAACAGGAAGTGTCTTCACGTTATCTGCCGCTGACGCGTTGCCAAATGTTTCATGTCTCGAGGGGCTCCGTGTTAAGACAGACAAGTGTCCTGACGTTAACATGTCGCACCAGAAGCTTGTGTTCTATGTAACTTGAGCAGGGCTGCCGGACAGTGGCGTTTGAGCCCTGCAGGGGCAGTTCACGTTTAATGTCGTTGTAAGAGCTTTCATGTCGTATCTTGATTTAATAAGAAAAGGGGATGGGGCTTCTGCTGCGCGCGTCCAGCTCCACCGTGTGGGCGAACGGTGCGAGGGAGCCCCTGCCTGCTTCTGACACCTCCTGCAGCTCCCGGCCTACTCCTGCCCGTGCCAGCCTCCCCCTGCCCATCTCCTGCCTGCCCTCGGGCAGGGTCACTGCCAGACAGGAGGTGGACAAAAGGACGAAACGTTTTGATATCGGAAAGAACCGGATGTGCAGTGGGAAATGTTATGGGGGTTTGCAATTATTTTTAGAGCCAGATCAGTTACGGAGTGCCTTGTCTTTGGGCTGAGATAGGACTTGCTTTGGTTTTTCGAAGTGGAAAACGCTGCGTAAGAAAAAGCACTAGCCTGCTCTAAGTGCCAGTAGGATTTTAAAGGCTGTTTTTCATGTGATGAGAAATGATCACAGTGTAAAACTAGGAAGTGGGAGAAGGAGTTAGGGATGCTAATAATAGGAAAGAATTACAACTCAGAAAGAATGGTTCATCTGGTGGCTTCAGAGGTCTGCTAATATGAACATAGTTGTTAAATTTCACCACCAGCTGTCTCAATTAAAAGTTAGAGGAAACCGTGTGAGGCTAAAAAAAATGCTTTAAAGTCTGTTATGCTTATGAGGCTATAACAAATAGAAAAGGTACGTGTCCTCCATTAACAGGGAAGAATGTGAGCAGTGAGAGTCTAGAAGAGAAAAAATGTAAGTGTACTTGTAGAATCAACATGTCGCTACTAAGGCTGGAGCACTAACCTACATGCCACTGCAAGCTATTAATTGTTAAAACTTCCCTACATGCCCAAGGTTATAAGGAGACTGACAGGAGGCTGGTCGAGGCGCTCCTGTTTAACGATAGTGCCCAGATAGGACTGTGGAAGTGATTCCATAAAAAAACCTGAGCTACCATAGTAAAAATGATGATAGGACGGTAGGTTTCTGGGTGGGCAAGAATTGGGATAGTAGAGCTGGGGGGGATGTGTGTGGAGTGTGTGTACTTGATTTTGTTTGGTTTCTGTTTTGTTTCAGATGTCTAGCCCTTTTTTTGCTCTAGAACAAAATAATGCTCTGCAGGAAGGGGCACTATAGGGCCAGAAACAAAACGGAGATATCCTTCAAAGTATGTTATTAGAGCAGAATGAAACTGAAAAGGTATGAATCTGATACTATAAAAACTATGGAGTGAACATGTTTCCATAGTGTAATGCTCTAAGTACCAGAAAGTATTAGTATCTTTAAAGTCCTAGTAAAAGCAAATTGAATAAGAGAACAGGGAGAACTGTGATTACAGTTTATTAAGTATCTCGCTGGTTTTTATTTTGCCTGGGTACTAGTAACTGGCCCTAAGGGTTCTGGTTTTTTTGTCTGTTAGTGCCACTAGCTTGTATTTAAAATTTAGGTGACTGAAGTGGAATAAAGGAATCTCTTCTCATATGTAAGGGGGTACGCTTGCCTGGCAGTGCATTTCAGGAGTTTAGCAGAAGTTAAAAACAGTATTCCAGTATTCCTAGATTGTAGTGATTATATTTGGTAGTAAAAAAAAAATTGTATTTGTTATATTTGATAGTCATTGACTGGCAAAACTTCCTGTAATCTGTTTACTTCAAAAGAATATTAATATAAAAAATAATAGTAGCTTCATCTGCAGTATCCAAATAGAGTTGGCTGCTATAATATTTACAATTAGTGGTGTCATCTGTGAGGTATTAAGTAGTTGAATTTGTGTTTGGATACATCAGTCTCTGATATTTCCACTAAATTTTAATGTTACTTATTTTCACTTGGCCTGGAGCAGTATTCTGTTGATGTCAGCAGAGGTAACATTATAGTTTAATCAGCCTACTTACCATTCCACTTAAGTTTCATATGAATGTTTAAATCTTATTTCCCAAAGTGATTCAACAAGTTGTCATTAAAAGCTAAGTCTGTTACAGCTTTCATGGAATACCTCCAAATAGTAAGGTAACTCCCAATCAAAAGTTCTGCTGTTCAGAAGCTGATTATTTATAGGTGCACCAAAGACTATTAAGTTATACTACAAAAGTGCTGCTCAGATTCTTAAGAAATTATTTATGTCTTGATTGAGAGTTAAAAGTATCAAAATAACTCACTTTGCGTCCAAAAGGATGGCTTACTAGACTGAAGAGTTTAATGTTTGACCATTAACAGATCAAATGGTATTTACATATGTTTTTGGCAACATTTATAAATAATACTACAATTGCTTCCATAAGTATATTATAAAAAAAAACATACAGAAGAACAGTAACATTCCAATGTACTTTTCAGTGTTTTAATTAAAAAATATGTAATGGTAATGCTAATAATAATACATCTGTAAAATTTGATCTCTGTATCTTGGTCTTAGTAGAGCTCCCTTGGAAACTGAAGAGCAGGTTTTCCTTTTGCAGCATGAACTGCAAATGGAATGTAAAGTATTCCTAAAATATTTCATTTATCTGTATTCTAGGTAGAGCATTTTGATTCTATAGAATTTTAGAGGCATATTTTTCATGAATGCAAGAAACAAGTAAAATAAAAGGTAGTAGAGAATCATTAGACTTATGAATAAATGGACTATTTGGGGAATGCATACATTGAGATAGAGAAGCAAAAAGTGTTGGCTCTGAAAATCAATTTGGTCTGGAATTTTTCTGTATAACTTTCCAATTAGATATATAGCAGATGTTTAGCACACGTAAAAAAAAAAAAAAAATCCAAATAGCAAATGATAGCTTTTGGTACTTTTACACAACGCATCTAGTTTGATGTTTTACAGAGCTTGTCCAAATAACCAGGACTACAAAAACTGGCTATCTATGTACATGCAAGTAGAAACTGAAAATTCACTTTTCCTCTCAGGAGGATAAATTTTGAAATAACTAGTTGAATAAGATGATTTCTACTAAAAACACTTGGGTTTGTAGGCCTTGCTTATAAATGCCTGTTAGTATAGTAGTAGTCTGATACAGTTAGCAAATAGTATGTCAGATGATGTGTCCTTGAACTAAAACCAGCTGTCTCCAATAAAGAAACAGAAAAAACAGAGGAAAGTTCCTGTGGGGCAGTTCACTGGGAGGTAGAGTTGACATAATTTATTTCCTATACTCAGGAAATAACTGTCAATAGCTCCTGTTGTGAAATGTTTTGAAGTCTGACAGTTGGTTTCTAGTACATCACATGAGCAAGTCAGATGTAATCTCAGACATTGTCAGTGAGAAAAAAGAATCAATTATGGGATAGTGGCTGCTTGCCTGAAGAGAAGTGTTCTTTTCAGTATTCTTTCTGTGGAAGACTTGATGTGCTAGAAACTCTACAATTACATATGTGTTTTCAGATACCAAACCTAAATGAGTAACTGTTCCTAATTTCTGTGAATTTCAGGTTATTATTCCAAATTAATATGTCTTATTTTAAGCTAAATAAGTGTAATAAATGATAAACTATAGTAGTAAGATTTAAAGGCACAAAACAATGCAGCTAGATTTACAGCTGCTGTGAGTGACCAGATCATCAAAATAATGCATGTCAGCATTTCTATTGCAGTTATACTGATGAATTAATTTCTTGACATCCATGGTATGTATAAGCATCAGGGGTGTTTTCCATTTTTTGCTTTTTTTTTGTTTGTTAGTTTGTTTTTTGAAACACAGTTTTGATTTTTCTGAATTCTGTGCGTTGGAAAATTTCAGCCATTAAACTGTGTTAGAAATTTTGGCTATTTGCATAGACAAGACCTTCCTGATAGAACTGGTGGCCATGCTGCAAGATACAAATTTTACCTCCAAGATTAATCCATAATGTAACAAATTATGATCTTTTTTTATAGTACATTGTGTTTGTCTTCACAGTAAGGTTGTCAGTTTTTTGTATAATTTGCAGTGAAGTACTTGGTGGATTTGTGGTAAATGTCCAAAATGTAACTAGATTAGCTAGAGCAAGGGTGCATGTCCCAGATTGTTTACTTGGTGATAAAAACCCTCTTTTCAGGAACAGATTACTTCCAAATAGCTTGGAAGGGTGAGAGAGCCAGCATGTTCTAAATGGCCATTGCTGCTTGCTTAGTGAAACCTTTATTTCACCACCAAACCCATCTTCATAAATATATTGGCATTTTTCAGTGGAAATTATTTGAGGATAAAGGTCATCATCAAAATTTTCAAGACTAACACTGAAGTTTGTAGCAGTAGGTGGAATGTTTAGAATGTATTTCTAATTTAGTGGAGCTATGCTGTGGTACTATTTTTACCTGCCTTACAAAGAATCTGTAGTTGGTAATTTTCTTTTAAGTGCGTTTTGATTCCACAGGTTGAAAGAAAAGCGTCTTAAATATGCAGATTTTTTTTAATGTAGTGACTGGTAATTGTCAGTAGGACAACTATGTCTTCCTTATTTAAAGTCAGAAATGGGCAGTAGTAGTTGAAAACATTACTCAGAGATGGGGAAAAAAAGGAACAAACCTCATTATATGGATTACATGGTGCAGTTCTGAATTTGAACAAAAAAAAATCAGCTGGTTAAGTCAGACATTTCCTCCAGATACATATTGTTAAATTCATCCTTTTTTCAGTCTATTTTTCATTCATATTTTACATATTTTATCTCAATTTAAAAAGAAGCTGTATATTCATATAGTAACAGCCCGGCTAATCTAAACATTTTTTTGTCCGCGTTAAACCTCATTATTATAAATTGGCAGGTTTTTTAATGGTATTTACTATTGCAATTAAATCTTATTATTTAGGTAGAAATTAGGAGCACACTATCAAATAACAAAGCATGAGCGCTATAAATCTAAACTATAAGAAAAAACATTCTATTACTTTCTACTTCTTTTACAGAATTTATAAATTGTTACTTACAAATTTTCAAAGTGTAAACTATGTGATGAAATCTAATCACTATTTAAAAATAATATACTGTTTACATTAATTGTGTTATATGTACTCCACTCTTTCTTACAAAATGGTGTTGCTTGTACATTGGTTTGTTTACAGAGCCTTATCCTGTACCAAACTTAATTGCATGGGATCTGTGATCCCTGTTTTAAATATCAGCTTAATAATGAGATTAAATGCAATTGTGTTGTAAAATCATCGTCTGACAAACAGCGCCAGAAAACAAAGTCCTCAGTATCCACAGAACCACAGCAATTCAGCTTTCCTCATAATGTCTTCCAAATAACCTCAACTACATGCTGGGGTAACTACCTCAAGGGTTCAGTGAGTCATTCACTGTGAACCTGAGCAGATGCGCCTGCTGGCACAACAGAAGGAAAGCTGGTGGCAACAGTCCCTAGTGAAAGGCACCAATGGGTGACAGACCCATGTGGGAGCAGAGAAGATCCTCTGCCACCTGCTGAGGAGATACTGGTGTTCCTACATCCTTGATCTGTATATAATTACCTTTAGTATTATTGGCATGAGTGAACCTAAGATGACTTCAAGCTGAAATGCTGTGGTAAATTTTACTCAGAATTTAGTGGTTAATAGATTAAATATATACACAAAATAACAACATAACTATAAACTTCATCTGTAACTGAAATGGTGAAGTACTGAGGCCTAAACAATAGGCCCCGAACCAAAGCTGACCTCTAGGTGAGTGTTACAACCCAGCAATATATATATATAATATGCATAGTATTGATCACATATGCAATGCATTATCTGTCTATTTTAGTATGAATATATATATTTTGAAGGCAATATATAAAAGCTTTGTTGTAATGCTTATTGTGTAATAGTAACCAGCAGAATGATCCTCCTTTATTTAGAGACACGTTGCAAGCCTGTGAAATCAGATGTCTGGCCTTGTTGAGAAATATGTGGTCAAAGCTAAAATAGATGGATACACTCCCTTGGCTCCTCCTCGAGCCGTGGCCTGGCTTGGGCGGAATCCAATGGGGAGGGTGACACCAGATGTTTCCGCACTTGATGTTTTGCAAGATGTTTATTCAACTATATAAAAGCTGGACCCTCTTGCAGGGACTTTGGAGACCTCACCTACGAGTGAATGCAGTGCATAGGACCTCCCACTTCCCGGGACAGGTTCTCCAAATCCTCACTGCAACTGGGGCTCTCCAGTGATTGCGAATCTGGATGATGGTAAAATATAAGGGCAACTGGTGATGTATCTTTCTTAATCACTATAGTTAACCTTATGGAGTAATGATTAGGTGCATTACCCTGCTTATTTTCTTTGCTGCTTAAAACTAGAGTATAATAAGCTTACTGTTTAAGCTGAATGCATTGCTTCATTCCTGTACTGCCTTGACAGAGACAGTGAAGTGGGCCTGCTCCTTTGTTGGCGTCTGTGTCCTTTCTGTTGACCCTGTCAATTGGTAAAACAAATGGATAAAAAATGCCATTTAAATATATATTCCTTGTTTTCTTTGTCTTGTAGATGACAGTCATGTCCCATTCTAAGGATCTCAAGGACGACTTCCACAGTGACACTGTGCTTTCCATTTTAAATGAACAGCGCATTCGGGGCATTTTATGTGATGTCACCATCATTGTGGAAGATACCAAATTTAAAGCCCATAGTAATGTGCTGGCGGCTTCAAGCCTTTACTTTAAAAACATTTTCTGGAGTCGTACTATCTGTATTTCAGGTCATGTTCTGGAGTTAGATGATCTCAAAGCTGAAGTGTTTACAGAAATACTGAATTACATCTACAGTTCCACAGTAGTTGTCAAGAGGCAGGAGACTGTAACAGACCTTGCAGCTGCAGGGAAAAAACTGGGAATATCATTCCTAGAAGATCTTACAGATGTTAATTTTTCAAGCTCCCCATGCCCCTACGCATACTGTGTTAATGAAAAAGGGACTGTCAAAGAGGAAAAACATGAAAAGAGACATGAAGACTCCTCTGTGACAAATGGACCACGCATTACAAATGCATTCTCAATCTTTGAAACAGAAAACAGTTTGTTTTCTCCGCTTGATTTGAGGGCAAGCTTTAAAAAGGCATCTGAGACAATACAAGCTCCCAGCATCAGCCTTGACAGAAGCGATGTCTGCAAAGATGCTGAGCCAGCCAGTACACTGGCTGAACACTCCTATGCAGTTTCTTCTGGGGGAGACACTTTTCAAGGACCACCCTTTCTTGAGCAGGACAGGAGCCCTTCGTACAATGTGGGTGAAGACCACTATGAAAATGTCCAAGCCACACCACTTGTTCAGCCGGGAAAACAAGCATGTAATACTCCTAAAACAGCTTCTAAGCCCCAAGGTACTGCTTTGGCTATAGCAAAAGTACCTGCCTCTACAGTAACCACTACAGAAGCTCAACAAGAAGCAGTTACTGATCAGACAATTACTTCCCTTCCAAAACCTCAGAATAAAGCAGGAGATTTGCATTTATCAAGAGAAGAGGAAAACAATTCTGCTAACGCCTCTGGATCTGTGGCGACTGTCGTTCCGCCCGTTTACAATTGTAACTCTTGTGCAGAATCATTCAATGACAGGGCGTTACTGACTACTCATCTTCAACTCCATTCAGAGCATCAGGAAACTTTAATATGCAAATACTGCAGCAAACAATTTGCAAATCTAAATATACTGGAAAGCCATGAGCAAGTCTGCATGAGATCAAGTGGCTTACCAGTTCATAATGGAAACGAACAAAATTTAGAGGATAACTATACTGCTTCGGATGGAAGGAATGGGAGTTCATATGCAAATGCAGAGCCTCTATTGTCTGAGAACAGCATCACTGATTATTCTAATGCAAACCGCACTTTACCAGAAACAGATCATTTGGTTAAAGTCGTTGATGGGCAGATATTATATACTTGCGTTGTCTGCAAGCGTAGCTATGTAACATTGTCTAGCCTTCGAAGACACGCAAATGTGCATTCATGGAGAAGAACATATCCTTGTCACTACTGCAATAAAGTATTCGCATTAGCTGAGTATCGCACCAGACATGAGATCTGGCACACAGGAGAAAGACGGTATCAGTGCATTTTCTGTCTGGAGACTTTTATGACTTACTATATACTAAAAAATCATCAGAAGTCTTTCCATGCAATTGATCATCGCCTCTCAGTTAATAAAAAGACAGCCAATGGAGGCTTGAAACCAAGTATGTACCCATACAAACTTTATCGACTCTTACCTATGAAATGCAGGCGACTACCTTATAAGTCTTACCGAAATTCTTCATATGAAAATGTTCAAACAAGTAGCCAAGTTAATGAAACTGCTTCTACTAACTGTTTTATTCAGAGTTCTCTTAGCTCTGAGCTACCACCACTGAATTTTCAACATAATATAATAGCAACAAACAGAACTCTTGCCTTGGATACATCTTCATGTAATGATGCAGCAGCTTCCACGAACACTCAGAATTCTTCCTCTTGGGGAGTAGGGATCTTAAATTCTGACCTGCAAAGGGACTTTTTCACAGCTGAAAAAAGAGTTTCCACTGCAGCAAGTGACTCTGCTACTCAGGAGTGTGATTCCTCAGTTGTGTCTTTAACTAATGTGACTGAAAACTCAACCTCTGTCATCAGTTACAGCAGTTCTGCCCCCTCTGTTATAATGCACAGTAGCAGAGTTTCATCAGTTATAATGCACAGTAAAACAATTACTTCTGTAGAAAACAATAAGACACAATCTTCAAATAATCTGCCTAGTCAGTCTGTAAATGATGATTGTAAATATGGGACAGATAATTATGGTAAGTGCATTACAAAATCAAAAACTATTAAGGATAAAAAGAAAACACTGCTGTACAACAGAGCAGAAGCAACTGAGGATTCACAGCACATCACAGGATCTGGAGGGTCATCTAGCAAAACAATAAATACCGTCCAAGAATCAAGTAAGACTGAAACATACATTGCAAAGCCTGCCCTACCTGGAACATCTACTGACAGCAATGTTGCACCTCTTTGCCAAATAACGGTAAAAATTGGTAATGAGGCTATTGTAAAAAGACATATATTAGGATCTAAGCTGTTTTGTAAAAGGGGCCGAAAATCTAAACATGAGTCCAAACAGGACAATCTAAATGAGGAATCAGAAATGGAGGTGAAAGAAAGAAGCCCATCTAGGCTTTATAGCTCAGAATGCCTGGAGCCAACAGAAATGTGTGATGACGTAAGTGACCAGGACTCCAGCGATAAACCCTGGAGACCCTATTATAATTACAAACCAAAAAAGAAATCCAAACAGCTAAGAAAAATGAAAAAGACCAAATGGAGGAAAAAGCATGGAAGCAAGAACACAATTGTGGAAAGCCACAACACAAGCAGTAGAGAATACGCACTCAGGAATGCTCCTGAGGAAAAGGCAGTCAGTCAAGAAGAGAACACAGAAATGCCTAATCTTCCTTGTGAGCTCTGTGAGAGAGATCAGTCTTCCACTGCAGAAAGTCAAGAGCACGTACACTGGCATGGAGCTGCCTCAAAGCCTTACGTTTGTGAATTATGCCAAAAGCAATTTCAAAGTCCATCCACTTTAAAAATGCATATGAGGTGTCACACTGGGGAAAAGCCCTACACTTGCAAAACCTGTGGTAAATGTTTCTCAGTCCTTGGAAATCTACAGAAACATGAACGCATTCACCTGGGTGTCAAAGACTTTGTCTGCCAATACTGTAATAAGGCATTCACTTTAAATGAAACGCTCAAAATACATGAAAGAATTCATACTGGAGAAAAACGCTATCACTGTCAGTTCTGCTTTCAGAGTTTCTTGTACCTTTCTACCAAAAGGAACCATGAGCAAAGGCATGTACGTGAGCATAATGGCAAAGGATATGCTTGCTTTCAGTGCCCCAAAATTTGCAAGACAGCAGCTGCTCTGGGAATGCACCAGAAGAAGCATCTATTCAAAAGTCCAGGTCCACAAGACAGAAAGGAACAGTTTTGCAATGAAAGCACTAAACTTTTGGAAAATCCTCATTTCCTTGGTTCAGAAGGAAGTGAGGTAAAAAATACACAAAATGTAACTCCAGAAGTTATACTCTGAGTGACAGTTGTGAAGAAGAGAAATTCAAAACTATATACTGGAGAAAATATGGATGCATTGAATGGGGAAACATCTCCAGTCAAATTAGTACCATTTACTAAGGTCAAATACTTATCTAAACGTGTCAGTATATGCAAAAGAAAGAAAAATAACAGAAAAGAAAAACTAGTATTTGCAATAATACAAACTTAATATGAAAGGCCCCAAATTCTTTTGCCACAATCAACTTCTAATATATATATATAGAGAAAGAAAATACGACCAACCACAATCCTGCTGCTTAGCATTACAGGACGCTAGTCACGGAACTATTTTACAGTGTTCTTTTTGGGTCAGAATTGTTCTAGGCAAAATAAATATGTAGGTTCACAGTGTACTCTGTAGAAGGAGTTATTGCTGCAGAAACCATATATTGCATTTTTAAACAAAAATTAATATGTTTATAAACAAAGTAATTGTAATCTAGTGTATTCTAAAGTGAACGTGGGAAATGTTTCATGAACTTGGGTATGCTGAAGTACAGTTGAGTTCTGGCGTGCTTTTCTGTAGCTCAACCTTTACAAAACATATTCAGGGGTTTAAACCTCTTTTCCTTTCATTTTTGTATTTACCATAATAACCATTAAGTCTTGAGTGCTTGTGTAGAAAGTATTCCGGATTTATGATATCTCTCAGACATGTAATAAAGATTAAGTAAAACTCACAATAGCCAGTCTTCCAAACTGCATAAATCCCAATATCAGTGGCCTGGTAGAGCTATTCAGGTGCACCTGTCTGAAGAAAATTGCTCTCATGAAACAACCTAGTGAAAAGAAATCCTGTATGTAAGCATCCACCTCCTGGTGGGTCTGCAACTCCTGTCTTTTACAAATGTCATTATTCTTGGCAGAAGAGGAGATTTAGACATTGGACTTCCTCCTCATCCTGGAATAATGCCTGGATAACAAACAACAGAGCAACTCACCATAAATACTTTTATTTTTGGGAAGGGTAGATAGATACTCAGATTCTTGCTTCCATATATATCCCTGAAGCAAACTCTGCGTACGAAAAGGGATAGGGCCAGTTTATGGGGCTTCCTGTCATTCCCATGCCTTAAATACAACATCTCTCTTTCACACATCCTTTCCTGGTTAAATCCCAAACCATGCCTGCACCTGGCTGCAGGCAGGCTCCCTGTCACTGTATCCCTTTGCTCAACAGAGTGGGTGAATAGCGCAGAGGTGCCTGGCATGGGTTGATGGAGGAAGAGAGAGATGTTGGTTCTTCATCCTTCCTCATCCTGCCACACCAAAGGGTTAGCTTCAGAGTTTGCTAAGAATCCAGAGGGTAGGCTTCTGAAAGACATCACTGAAATACTGCAAGTAGTAGTATTTTGTGAAAATGTGATTAACTGCGATTAAAAGATTAAACAAAAAACAACAAAGGGTGTATGTCTAGAAATTGCATTTTATATGATAGGGCTCTGTTGTAATGTACCTGCATTTCCAGTTAGTCATGTATGTTCATCTCTGTGAAGTGTTAAAAAATTAAGTCAGAACAAAGGTTAGTGATCCTCGAATTCATTCTACATGCAGATATGGTACACAGTTTGTTTACTTACTTTGTCTTCTTGAATATTTTAAAAGAAACTATAGGGGTACAATAAAACTACAATTGAAATGGTAATACAGTATTGATTGAAGTAATAATATAGTCCACTTATTTATTCTGTCATTGGTGAATGCTGTGAACCCCGTGAGAAATTCTGGGTTCATGGCAGCTTTGGTTCCATTTAAATAAGGATAATAGAAGAATAAACACAGGAAAGTATGACGATCTTTTAAAGAAAGTACACAGAGATATCTGCAAAGTGGACTTGTATGATGATAATTATAGACCAAAGCAAATAAGGTAGAATATTTATAAATATAAAGATAATTTTACAAATATTTTATATAACTGTATAGTTCATAAGAAAAATATTGATAGCTTGTGTTAGGTTTGGGGGGTTTGTATATTTTGATAAAACCACAATGACTTTGTAACTCTGTATATTCTCTACAGTTTATAGCAAAGGAGTTTTAAGATGGCAATGTCATGTTTATAGTTCAATTGTGGCACTTTTATTACAAGTAACATGTTGCAGTAATGAGTCAAGTATTAATGACCAAATTAGAATTAAAGTAAGCGTAGGAGAAGGTAAACTATATGTTGTCAAAGACTGTCATTTGCTACATAATCACATCTGTATTTTTGTTTAGAAGAAAATATTAAATGCAGATGTTAAGGATTGATAAAGAGTCTAATTTTATTTTTAGAAAGAGTGATTATAACTCTGTTTTTGCTTAATTAAAATAACATCTTCCTCTTTTTCTGCAAGTCTCTCAATTTTTTAAATTGTTAATACTTACATAATCTGTAAGACCCAGAGATATGTATCTCCTAATAGTTATTTCGTTATAAGATTAAGCAACACAGTTACAAAACGCTCCCTTTATTAAGGTTCAAAACAGTGAGTCGAGAACACGCCAAAGCTCAAAGGAAGTGATGGTATCTCTTGGCATCGTACCATTAAAGGTGAATGCAATGCTGAGGTGAACAGAATCTACTGCTGACTTGGAAGACGCATGAACTACGTTTAATACCATACAACATCTTAAATGTGTTTTCATTAGGAACTGAAACTTGCAAAATTCTTTTCTTCTTAATTCTGATAGTAACCTTGCGGTATATATGGTGTATTTTACACACTGTACTTCAGATCTTTTTGGGCTACTGTCAAGAAACAGAGTTCAAAATGCAAACATCTGATTGTAGATGGAAATAGGGAGATAACGTATAAAATAAGAGCTTATACATATTTACGGTACTTCCCCCTTCAGGTAGGTGTCACTACTCTGTAACTTGCATTAAAAAAGAAATGTAAGCTAAATTACACAGATCATTTTGAGGTGGTCTTCAGGAGAGATGTAGAACTAACAAAAAAAATCAGAAGTTTGCTACATTTTTCTCTATTTAAATGATAATTAAAAAGACAGGTGGATCATCTCAGTGTTTGTTCACCTAAACAAAATGTTAGCCAATGGAATGAAAGAACACAACTAAACTACAGGCAGAAGCATCTGAAGTAAGCCACTAAGTGTCATCATCTCTTTTATTTGTTCTAAACTTCCTTAATACAGCAGTTATTACTGATAGTCCAAGACTAGCTGACATAAATGGTTATCTCACAAGAACAAAGACCCCTCTACTTACATCCTTGTTACATAAATCTTTCCACTAAGTTTCCAAGTTAGCACACCAGTGTTTGTCGTACCTGTGTCCTTGGACAGATGTACCTGTCAAGCAGATGCTCTTAAGAGAGCCTGAAAACGAATATTATGCAGTTGGAATGGTATTCTGGATATAGTATGTTAGATTAAGACAAGGCACTTATAAAATGGAAAAAATATGGAGTGTCAGGAACTGGACAACAACTAAACTGAAAGTTGCATTGATAACATTTAGAGGAGGTCTGTGCTTCAAAGGAAGCTGATGCTAAGTTTAAATGGTAAGCTCCAACTGTAACTGTAGCTCTTGAGAGAGTATAGAAGGACTAGAGTCACACCATACAACTTTTAAAATGTTGCAGCCTGCAGTTTAAGCACTCCATTCTCAGAGTGCTGCTCTGCTAAATTTCCTCAGATCAAAGCTTTGACTTGGCCTGGTCAGATTCACCAGCCACTGGTCAGATGGGGGGGGCAGCCAGCCTAGACAGCCAGATGTAGATAATTAAATCCTCAATTTGTCCTGCAGAGGAACCTCTCATTTCCAACAGGTTAAAATTCAGCTAATGCAAACTCATGTCTTTGTACAGATTTGGGTTTGCATGCAAATACACCCATTACTGGTGTTGCAAAGGAGCTTATTCCCCATCAACGCACTGCCCGCCACCTTCAGACATCCCCCAGCCAGTATGTGAAGCATGGGGATGAGGAAGGAGCCTCACCCTTGCTGAAGGAGCACTAAGGGGAGAAGTTGAATGCAGGGAGATGCACCAGTGCCTGACTGTTAGATTATATGGCTTGATGCCATATCATAGTAGCAATAGCAAATTTGTGCAGAGAAATACAAAATGGTCAGAGCATAGGATTTCAGTTAGAGACAAATGACAGGTTCTGGCCTGAAACTTTAAAAGCTTCCCTTCAACAGAAGGACAGACTGAAGAGGGCTTTCTAAGTATAAAGAATCCAGTTCCTCTGCTGCTTTCTAAAACAGCTTTAGCACTACCAGTGGTTTAGGATAGGTCAATCATTAAAGGCTTTCACCAGACTTGTGCCTAGAGGGCCTGGTGGCTGATGCACCCTCAGCATGCACCTGAGTGTCACTGAGATGGATGTGCCACCTGCAGCTGATGGCTGGGGGGATTATGCAGATCTAGGAAAGACCCGCCACTGATGTGGGACTGGGGCAAACTCCACATGTAGGCAAGATCCCCTAGAGTTTCACATTAAGATCTTCAGGAAATGTTGATATAAAATATGATGCAAAAGCCCTTTAATGAAGGCCGTCTGCTGATGCTTAATCTATGTCACCTTTGGGTGTCTCCGCACTGCCCGCTGTGCTGCAGAGGCAGCTTTGGAAGCTGAACCACTTAGTTGTTTTATGGCATTTCTTGTGTGGCTGAGCAGACAACCCGAACGAGGGACAGCACGGAGGTTCATTAGAAGCCATGGAGTGCCTTTCACAGAGACAGGCACTCAGCATGCCAGAAATCAAAGCAACCGGCCCTGTCATTTCAGCCGTTTAATGCAATGAATAGGGTAAATACAAGCTTTTGTCGTGCCCCGCAGCCAGAGCCCTTCTACCCTGCAAAAGGCTCATACAGAACAGGGCAGTCAGGGTTAGCTGCGGAAGCGGCCGAGCGCACTAGGAACGCAGTGAACCGGTGACGGAACACCAACACCCCTCAGCCCCGCCGAGGCTGGCCTCAGAACGCCGCCACGGCAAGGAAGGAACGGCAGCGCAAAGGCCTGCTGGCAGCCGGGCGCCACTGCGCATGCGCACCAGCGCCCCGCGCCCCGCTCCGGTGCTGTGGTGCCCCCCGAGGGCGGCGGCCGGCGGGGGCGGAGCGGCAGCGCGGGGTGGCTCCCGGGCGTGTGGCGGGGCCAAGCCGTTCCCTTCCCCCCGCGGCGCGTTGTACTGCGCAGGCGGCGGCACTGGCGCGATGGCGGCCGGGGACGGCGGCGACGAGGTGCGGGTGCTGCAGAATCTTCGAGGGAAGATCTGTAAGTGCGGTGCCGCGGCCGGGGCTGGCTGTGTTAGAGTTGGGCTGGGCTGGGCAAGCGCTAGGGGCTGCCGCGCTCAGATGCCCGCTCCTGCTGTGGCTCCGCGGCGCGGGCCGCCGCCGCTCCCTCTCCCTTCCTGCGGTGAGGCGGGCGCCTGAGGCCCTGGGGGCGCGGAGGGGGCGGTAGCTCCTCACGGCGGTGCTCCTCGGGCCAGACGATGAGGAGAAGGAACCTCGCGGAGGCCCCGGCCGCGCTCTGGCGGCGCCGGGATGGGGCTTTGTGGCGGGCGCGGCCGGCACGTGCTAGAGGGGCCGGGCCGGGGTCTGCGCGGCGCCGCACCGGGCGGGCGGGAGGGAGGTGTGGAGCAGGGATGAGGGAGGGATGAAGGGATGTGGCGGGGCCGTTGGAGCCCCGGAGTGGCCGGGAAGCATCCGTTGCTCCGAGGTTTTCCTTGAGCGAGCAGAAATGCCCCCTCCCGCCCGAACCTCGGGCCTCGGAGTGTGTTTGTCAAGCAGAAATTGCAAAATTATTGATGTGCAGGAAGTTGGTGGTAGAGGGCTGTTCTGGAAACGGTCATTAATGCTTCTGTTTCTTTGTGTAGCGTGTGTGCGAGTGAGAGAGAGGCTGATGACTTTATTTTGGTGGTTAGGAAGTGCTGACTAAAAATGCCTATGCGTTCAGTAACGTGGGAAACCGAAGGATGAGCTGGGGAGGAGAGGCCGGGGAGGAAAACAGATAGCGTGGTGCGGCTCAGCTCGGGAGGACTTCAAAGCGAGTAGGAGAAACAGGATGTGCAGTGGCTTCCTGAAGGGGTATCGAAATACATTCATACAATTCAGATGCAACCCATATATTTCCTTTCTCACACAGCCGATCGACTTTTTTGAGAATGAAGTGAGGCATCTTGAATTGGGCATGGTGCTGTGATTAAGAACCGGTTGTGAAAATCTGATGAAGGTTTGGTGGAGGAATGGAATCACGTTCACTTAAACATCATCATGCAGTATAGACTTGAATATGTCTTCAGTAAATAGAAGACTAGGTCATGAGAACAGGAGACATAAGGTATAGCTGGAGGTGCTCTCTCTCCATAGCCGTAGAGTTATTGCTGGCTGAGTACACAAGGCTAAGCATACGGAGATCTTGTGTTGTTAGCAATTATCACAGAAATAGTATGTCAGCTTACCGTTAAAAGGGATACAGTTAGTTTTGGGGCTGAGGCATTAATTCCTGAAACTGATTTATTTGACGCCATTCTGCTTCCTTTTATCAGAAGGTGTTTTTTTTTGTTTGCTTGTTGTTTTTTTTTCAACACTGGACAACACAGCTTTCCAGAAGTTCTGCATTTTGTCGTACTTGAACCTGATAAAAGTTTTCCATTAAACATTAAAAAACAATCCAAAATGTCTCGAGACTTAAGTAGAAAATAGTTTTATTGTCCCGTTTAAGTGGTCTGCATTGAGTCTGAAGTTGTATCATAACTTCAAATATTTGGTTACCTGCAAAAGTAATTCCTAGGGAATACATAAAAGGTTGGTTGCCAAAGATGGACCTGTAAGAACTGCAGGAGCCTGTTTGGAAATTGAGTGGAAGTAATAGCTGCAATAAAAGATGTGTCTTGAAACAGTGTGAAAATCGCTTTGTAAACCTATTTGTTTCTTCTAACAAAACAATAACACTGTTTACAAAAAAAAGATGCAAGTTAAATATGCTGTGGAAGTTTGTGAACCCTCCAATCCCTAGATGCTCTTTTGGCTTCTTTGCACAGCTAATACTGTTTTAAGTTTCGCTTCTTGCTATTATTTTACTAAAGCATTTTTTTAGGAGAAAGCACTGTGAATGAGCAATATAAATGAATTTAATAATGTAATCCCTCTAGATCTGGAAGGAGTGACAGTAACAGACCTCATTTTGGAAAGTTGATGTTCATAGTCTGTAAGAATTCCTTGTAACATGTATCTTAAAAGAGGGAATACATTTTGGTGCCAAAGCTTTGCTTCCATTTAAACTATTACAAGACTTTGGACACTGACAATTTTGTATATGTTGCATGACAGTGTGGTAGTTTTAACTAAGTAATGTCAGTTCTGTAATTCTACGACACCATCTGCAGCGAGTTCTTTTTTATACTGTTTTTTTACAATACACAAATAGATGGTATAATCTAAAGTTAGCGATATTATACAGATCATCACAACAGATACAGAATTGAGGCATATATTTAAAGGTGGTGAAAAAACAGAGCAGGGACATCTTTGTAATCCATGGCACTCTGTTTTGTGAGGTATGAGTGTTTGCAGCCAGTCTCCTGCATCCGATTTTCAAGCAAGAGGTAAGGTGAACTAGTCTTAACAGTTTAAGACCGTATAATTCTATTTAAAAAAAAAATTAAATTTTAAAATTTAAAATTTAAATTTAAATGCAGTATTACACTTTAGCAGGTTTCCACTGCTTTCCACTGAAGGTCTGTCTGTAATTAGTAACAGCTGTCTTGTATAGGTGGCTCTGTATTTTGCATCATAGTAATGACAGAAGCACTTTACAAAGGTACGTGAATATCACGTAGTTTTAGGCATAGGTTATAGTGTAGCTCTTTAAACTGTGTAATTATCATTTCATGATATCCAGTAGTACAGTTTTAGGTGATGTTAATTGCTTTGATTTTTGGTGTGTTAACTGAAACTTGTTTTAGTGGAGCACTTTGAAAATGTCTCTCTTGTGTCCTAGAACTCATTTGGCAAAATTCAGGATGTGTTCCTTTCCACACTTCTTGCACTGAGTTGTTAATGCTGCTTGGTTCTGATTATGCTGCATTCCTGGAGTGGCTTTAATTGTTGCTGTATAATGTTTAGTCCTGTGAAGTTAATACTTTGTGTGCATAAACATCTTCTAAATTTCTTTGTTCTGGGTACCTATCAGAGGATGTACGCTAATTGTGCACTTTGACTTGACAGAGCATATTGTGAATAGTATTTCTCTATCCCACCACCTGCTTTTAGCTTATGCACTGTTTAACAGTGAACAAGCTTGAACTTGATGTTTTTATGTGGTATCTACATTTAACAGATGCTGTGCAGGCAAGGGAATTTTACAGAGCTGTTGAATTTGGTAGGTTGCTCCATTGCTGTTTATAACAGCTCTGTTATAATATTTAATTTGGAGAGTTTGAATTTAATAGATGTTGTACAGCTAAATTCCTGTTGCTGTAACACTTGAGATTTTTAGCACTGAGCTTTTCCCTTTTGCTCAGGTTTGATCTAACCTTGTTTTGAAGTGAGGATATGCATAGAGAACCTAAACAATATTTTCTAAATATTTTAAAATCCAAACATATACATATCATTGGCCAAAGTGAAGGTTTGTTTTTTTTTTAATTAGATTTTTTTTTTCTGTTTTCCCTGAGTAGCTGAGTGGCAATAAAGAAAGCTTAAAAGTCAAGTAACTAACAGCAATTGTAAACTTCTGTCTTTAAAAAATAAAAAGGTTAATGTTTGTTTAGTGATGCGTTTCAGGGTTCCCTGATGAATTAGGCTACTACACATGTCATGTGAAAATAATTTCTGGTTTAAGTTAGTCCCATGACAGAAAATGGTGAATTTATATGGTCAGTACATAATAGATAAATCTTTTATTGCTGCTGTTTCATCACTTGCACATTTCGCCATTTGAACTGCAGGTTTGGGCATTACACTGTATGGTTTTAAATGACAGCCACTGTGAAGAGGCTTGAAATATAGGTCCACAGTTAGATCTGAAATTGGTTTAATTTCTCCCCAAAATAGTATTATTTGCTTTATAGGTCATACTACCTACACTTTCTAAACAAACCCTTGGAAAACACTGGTATACATTTTCTAATATGTTTCTCGTACTTCTTACCTTTTTCCTTTGCATCCTTTGGGCAGTGAAACGTCTTCAGAATTGCATACTTGATAAATGCACTGAAAATCTAAACATTCCAGCAGATACCTTGTGTTCATACTTCATTTTTGTGTGGGCATTGTAGCCATAGTTTTTTGAGAAAAAGTAACCAAAGTGTAACCAAAGACTTGTAAGTTATATCTGGGAGTTGCTTCCTGCCCCTTTTTTTAATTTTTAAGGAAATAATCTTGAAAGAGTTGGAGCAGTGTATGGCTGAAAAGTCCCACAATCACAGGTATCAAGAGGTGTTTGAAAGGATGTTAAATCTCATGATCTGTACTTCACCTGATAAGTGCCCTGAGGTTATTTTTAACACAACTTTGGGAATCATCCCCCCCAACTCTCAAAAACGTCAATAAATTTGTCTGTGCCTTAAACACTTGGGCTACAAAATAAAGGTTTTTATCTGATTAGGAAACCAAAACTTCTATTTTTTTACTATTTCTTTGGGTGGAAAGTTTCTTTTAATACTGTAGGATTTCAGTGTAGTAGACTTCAAAATTGTGAATTATGTAGGAATATTTAATTTTTACTCTTAAGAAAACATGAAATGACCATAATTATAATTTCCTTTCAAAGTCCACTTTACAGTGCCAACTACGTAATGTTGTATCTTGAATATTTTATGTAAAAAATAGGATGGTGAAGCTACAGAGTATTAGCTAAAAATAAGGATTCTTATCAGGAACAACTGACCTACAGTTCATGCTTGTTAAATACAAACTACAGTATATCAGAAGCTCTCTGAGGGTTACTAGCCTCTTTCATGAATTTATTTTTGTATTTTCTTTCATAGGTTTTATTAAAATAGCTGCCTTTTTATAATTTTTTTTCTTAAGGCAGTGCTCAGTCATTGATGCTGTTCTTGGTTCTTCTGCAGTATCTCATTTAAGGGAACTTTGAGTTTAGTCTCTTTTTGGAGTCTAGTGGCATTAAAAACTGGTTCTGTTCATGACTCTCAGTCTGTCAACATTAAGTGTGGTATTTAAGAAGTAATATGTGTACTTCCTCCTCTCCCACACCCAAGTTGATGAAAAGCTCATTGATGCTTCTGAGAGCACAAGTTTTAACTGTGGAAGTTACTGAAGAGTCTGTTCACGCTTTCCATCACTGTATGTATCCCTGACCTGGAAAACATTATGCATGAAGTTCAGTCTCTCTTCCTGTTAAACTGTCACACTTGCAGCTCTGATACCATTATGGTAGCCTTTCCCATACCAGATATTACTTATTTAACTTTCAAGGCTGTAATAATCTATTTGCCAGAGGGGGAGAAAACAAAGTTCTGGTTTTACATGTTAACAGAACAGACAATAAAGCTTATTCCTCAGTCAGTTCTTCGTATTGGCAATTTTTAAAAAAGAATCTTGTGTATGATGCTTCGCATCTAGTTTCAGGCTGTGGTCTTTGAAAGTTGAGGCGATACATTATTCAGACATGGTAAGTAATTAAAACTCAATACTTTGATGTAGTCTTCATCCTGTTACTTCTAATACCTTATGTAAAGTTTAGATTCCCATTTCATTGGGAAAGGTATTTCTACTAACAAGTAATAATGAATGCTACTGTAAAGGGCCCTGGTTAAGACCTAATAGATAATACAATTCTGATTGCCTGTGTTTAAGATAACAAAGTGCAACAGGGGCAGAGAGTGACTACTCAGTGATTAGGATCCTCTCATGAGAGAGTGCCAGAAAAAGCTTGCCTTGTTTCTTTTAGCAGAATAAAAGGTGAAGAGGGTCTATCTGCTCTCAAGAGAAATTCATAGGGGAAGGAAACACCCAGAGGTGGGGGACAGGGGATGGACACACGACTAACTGTTTAGGCTGAAGGACAGTGTTGCCATAAATAAATACAGGTGTCTGTGGCATTCAGGTTTTGGAAGACCTTTTCAATTTGAGCACTGGGAACTGTTTTTTGCTGTATCTACACAGAAGTAACCATTTCCGGAAAGGGCTGCCTGATATCTGATGTGTGTTATTACAGTGGTCTAGACCCAATACCCAGCAGATCTTTGTACTCCTGTGTTGACAGTCATCCTGTCTCATTAGAAACTTCCTTTTCCACTTCTTATCCATGTTGCATTTAGTCAGTGGGTGATTTTTTTTTTAAATTTTTTTTTTCCCCTCTTCCTACTATGCAATAAAGACTTTATGGGTAAGTTCTTATTAATCAGCTTCCTTTAGCTAAAGTATTTGCAGAGAAAATACCAAGTGAACAATAGCTTAGCTAGATCATGTCTTGGTATTATGACCTAATGCCGTATTACCTCAGGCTGCGAGCTTCTTGGATTTAGCAAGCTACACAGGGTCAAGCCCAGATGAGACCTCTCAAGGGAAAGTGCAGGTGCTGCAGGAAGTGGTGTTCATGAGTCAGTGTGCTGTCCTCTTCCTGTCTACTCTCCTTCCACGTGAGGTTGGGTGTAGCAATTTCTGTACGCTGTTGGATCTTAGGAATTGAAAGTTAATGTGGAAATGCATGCTAATTGAATGGGAAAGTTAATTTTGGACACACTGTAAAATTCTTGTGGCTAATACTGTGTGGGTTCCCCCCTCCCCAAAATATTTACAGTAAATTTTTTATTTACAGATGACGCCAAACACTTGGTACCCAACAAAATGAGAGACTTTTTCTGTACCATAAACTTGGACCAAGAAGAAGTTTTCCGTACACAAGTAGTTGAAAAATCTTTAAGGTAAGCTTAACTTCTAAATGGAGATGATAAGCAAGGCTGCCTCAGTTCAAAATAAAATTAAGATATGTATCAACATGCATGAGCTTTTGCTTGTATCACAAAAGAATGAGAGCTGACTTGTGGCAACTACTCAGCAACGTTACAGCAAGTGTAAATCATGACAGTAGTTGAAAGGAGACAAAACTGAGGCTTGTGAGTAGTACAGTGCTTATAAAATGAAGCATGCTTATTTCACTATTGATATATTCTGTTCTACTGAGCAGTGTAACATTCTTTTTCTTGCCAAGTTGTTTTCAAGGGAAAGATACTTGGTTGCTCTTCATGCCATTTCCTACTTCTGACATGCACTTGGTCTACATTGGTGGAATTCTGCTTCTAGTGTCTGTCTTGTAAAACCTGTTTCTAGAATAAAGGAACCAGATCTTTTCCATGTATTACAGTTGTGTGTGCTGTGGGATTTCCCTCTGAATAGGCCTCATTCTCTCCTGAAATTCTTGTTTTGGGAACTGTAACCAGTACTGACACAGAATGGCTTGCTTTGTCTTCCTGAGCTGCACTTAGCTGTAGGTTCTGCTGCTATCTTACAGCCTTACAAGTGGTCAAAGAAGTCATAACATAGCTGCAGTGTGTGGTTTCATGTCTCAGAATTCTTCAGTTCACTGGTGACCCACGCTGAAACATTGTTGTAACTGCATTGTTCAGAATATCCGAGTGACAGTTTCAGTTATTGGGAAGAGACATTAAACCTTCCTCTTTAAATCCAGAAAGCCTGTTCAAACTCTTAAAAAGTTTTCGTTTCCAGGGGTTTTCTTAGTGTTTGTTCTTTGAGCTGTCTCACTAGATGTTTCCAGGTGAGGAGCAGCATACTGCTCATGTAGCACATTCAAATAGGGAATTTTTCTTTTTCAGAACGTTGTTTTAGATGCCTTCTTAGGCTTCTGTATGAAAAGCAAGCACCATGTACATGCAATCAGGAGCAGCTACTTGCTCATACTCCCAATTTGTAATTGCTGTAGTCAGATCCAAAAATCTAATGCAAAAATCAGATGCAAAAATCTAACTGGCTGCAGTTAAGATTGAGTTTGTTTTGGTAATCAACTGAGTAATCCTTCAGAGAAAAATGTTAAAAAGACTGTATTGATAAAGCAGATACTTAACATTTCCCCTTTGAGTAGACAGTAGTTGGATGGGTATAAGGGAGCCCAGTGTATCATTTAAAAAGGACTTTGCCATCATTTTTTTGACATGTTAATAATTGAAACCCTAAAAGTTACTACTGTGCTTGGAAGCAATACCTGTTACATTTAATGTTTATTCTGTGTTTATGCAGACATTATTATGTTCTGTTTAAGAGTTGTATACTTCAATCACCTGATAATAGAAGTATCAATTGCATAGTAAAACATTTGATATCATAACATTGATATTTGATTTGACATCAAAACATTTAAAAATAGTACCTAAGTTTTAACTGAAATTTAATTAAATGAAAACAATGCCATTAATACTTTACAGAGGAAGAAAAATTTCACTATAAAAAACCCAGCAGTTTTGGGGGGGATGCCTCAAGTGACACACATACGTCAGCCTCAAATAGAAAATTTTTCAGGTGGTATGAAATTAATATTTCTAAGTTGAAAACATTTTATTAGGAGTCAGAAGTCAGTGTTCTGGATCACTCCTTGCTTGTAGATGCCTTGCTGTCTCCACTCACTGCATAGGGAGCTCCATCGTCTGAATTATGTCTCCATTAAGTTAGATTCACAGCATGCATAGGGTTCCATACAAACTGATGAAATGAAATGTAATAAAACAAGTTATCCTCTATTAGCAGCAACCAGATTGGGTGCTTACATTTGATTACTAGTGTGTATGCAGTTATGAAGGCTGGCACTTGTTCCAGAAACTTAATTATACCATCTTGTTGCTTATTAATGTGTTCAACTGGAATACTGTACTAACCTACAGGTACTGGAAGGGAAGATGAAAGCTATAATCTCTTATTAGTTTGAGAACTTGGTAAATTGCTTTTCAGCAAGATACAGTACAGTATAATTTTAGTCATAAATACAACTTTGAATTTGTTTTGTCTTATATTATTTGCTTACATTTTCTTACACACATAATCACAGTCTGGTTTTGTCAGTGCATTCTGGGTTGCAAATTTATACTAGCTGTAATCTAAGTTGTATCCTATGAATATCCATTAGATAAACATCTGTGGAAGTAACTATCACTAGAATTAAAATAGTGTTTGTCTACAGTGACTTAAAATTAATGAAGAAATGAATTTTTAAAATGTGCAAGTAGGATTTGGCTTCTGCCAGCACTGTGACTATTTCAGTGCGGATGCGAAGCAAATGTCTTTTCGAAGTTTGAAAAACATGAATCAATACTGAAGTGAAAGAAGGATATTTTGACTAATGGCTCAATAAATATTTCCTGACACAGTGTGGGATTTCTGTGGGTTCTGAAGAAAGAAATTTTTTTTTCACCCTTGGAAAATTTAAAGAACAGCTGTGAGGCTCCTGAAATTTCCATGGTCAGATATGAGGAACTGGGGAGGGGTTGTGGTGTGTGTGTTTCATTTATTATTATTATTATTATTATAACTAAATTCAGTTTCTTTTCTTTTTTTCTTTTTTTTTTTTCCAAATGACTTTGTGTGAAAGAAAGGTCATAGCAAACTTCTTTTGTTGATGTAACTGTTGCATTTATCAAATGACAGATCTAGGGTCATTGTTCAGTTTCTGTTATAGAAGTGCCAGTTTAACAAGGAAAGGAAGAACAGTGTGTCACACATTTAAATTTAATCTCCTGTATTACTGTAATCCAGTTCTTCCTGAATGACAATCTGGTTTTCCTTTGAATTAGCACTATCTTCTAATTTTGTATCCGTCAGTCTTTAAAATTCTTACATCAAAGTCACAAATGAAGGTACTAAACTAACTGAATCCCTGAGGAACAGGTTGAATAAGTTCTCCATTTTAATTATTCCTCGTTGGTATAACATATTGTACCCCTTCATCCAGTTCTGTATCCACCTTAAAATTTTCTTATAAATTGTTTGTATTTTCCACCTTAAATTTTATCTCTGCCTGGTATTTGCTAAAGAATAATCAACAACTGATTCATAAGGCAGTGGTGTTAATCTAGATAAGGAAAAACGTGTCAATGTGAATAAAGCAATGCATTATATTCTGGTTATACTTGTGCTACTGACCTGCTCCTTGTTGCCAAATCTGAGACTTCGTGTGATGTTGAGGTTAAAATGATTGCTAGTGGCCGATCACTCTTTCGGGGGGGGGGGGGGGGGGGGCGGGGTGGGAATATAGTGGTGAAAGTAGCTCACTTCAGCAGTAGATCTAGCTGCTAAATAGGTTTTTGGAAGTCTCTGCTAGTAGTCTCCAACCCAGACTATATATCTGATTATAATAAGATAAACAGTTACATAGATACAACAAGAATAGGGACTTAACACTGAGCAATACACAATTGCTGATGTACGTTGTAGCCTAGTGTTCTTCTTAGGATGTCTGACAGGCTGAATTAGTAGCAGTATCTCCTTGATACCAGTGCCAGTAAGTTCACCCACAGTTCACTCTTTTTGCTGTAGTATCCGTTTACACTGGTGCAACAAATACTGTAGCTATTAGAGGATCCATATCACGGAATTGACCTAAGTTTAAAATAATCCTTTGTTTCATCTTTTTTGGTCCAAGTTGTTGTGTCAGTACAATTAAAATGAGTGGCAGAGGTAATAAGGAAATTAAGGCTGCTTAGGGTTGCAGTGCTGCTAAAGGTAGCGCTCATGAATTTATACCTTTAGCACTGATGCTGGCAAGAACGCAGCTCTCGAAATCAAAGCTGAATTTGTCAGCTTTGAAATAATTAAAAAAAAAGCAAGGAGCTGAAAAAACAAATTTTTCATCTGAGAATTCTTGAACTATTTCACGGTGTAGTGCAAAAGCTGATTTGTCTGCTTTGAAACCTAAGGTAAAAGGTCTGTTTGAACAAAGGAACAATTTCACTTGTGAAATTCCTCATAACGAATTCCTGCAGTTTAAACTTCCTGTTTCTCAGTATCAGTTCCAGAAATTTGGAATAACAGATTTTTCACCTGTGTCCTTGCCCACTTTTAAAGCTAGTTATCAGCTCCTCCCTTATTTTTAACTTAATACCATTGGTCCTTAAGCATTTGGTGCTTTTTCTGTAACTGTTTGGAGGGAAAAGATTAGGAATGATATCTTATTTGTCCCGATATCCGTTTAGGTAGGCAGTAATATGAACTGATTGTTCCAAACGTAAGCATGTTTGTATTAGTTTAATAAAGTATTATAACAATACAGTGTCAGAAAGGGAATTTACTGGGAAAGAAAAAAAAAAAAAACCCCAAACCTAAGCCCCAAATCTGTGTCTGGGTTTGGTAGAACTGTCATCACAATACTTTTCTGTAGAAAGAAAGTGGAGGTTAAAATTAGTTTTGTGAAGCTGAACACCTTTTCCTGATGATGTTAACGCATTGTCATTGAAAGTATTGTAAATCTTTAAGAATCCAGTAGTTCCAAAATAACAGTGTTGGTGTATTTTTTTGTGGATGCATTTGATTTTCAGAATTCACAGCTTGCAGTCACAGAAATAACAGTGGCTTTGTTTGAAATGCAGCATTCTGGCTATTGCCTATGATCACATCAATAAGTATTCCTTAAGTTTAATGAAAACATAAATTCCTTGAGTGAAAATACTAACCTATTGTGTGAAATATGTCTAACATAGACATATTTTGGGGTCTAAAAAGATCCAGAGTCTTTTTTATGTAAAGGGCTTTGCAGATGGAGATTAATATTTATTTTTTCCACTTTTCTGTTTTATAGTTCCTGATGCTTCTTTTTGCAGGTCTGAATCTTTGGCATCAAATTTGACACAGAAGTTACAGCTAAACAAATGTCAGTTAGTGAAGTAATTAATAAGTCATGTTTCAAAGTAACTTAATCATGTACTGAATGAAAAGGAAACCCAAAACTTGTGAGAGTCTCAGGAAGTCATTTGGGGTGGTAGAGAACCAAATAGAAAAAATTCAAGGCAGAAAAATAGAACTGAAATTTCAGAGGAAATGGCACTTTCTTTGTATGTGCTCTGATTTTTTTTTTTTTAATTCTTTTTTTCCTCTGTTTTGAATATATGTAAGGCATTCTCAGGAACTTTTAACTTGTGGTGCTATTTTATGTTATTGTAATGAAATGGTTGTGGATGCCTTTGATGATAGGTAGAGTATACCGATGAAGGCCAGAGTCTAGGATTGCAGCAAAAATGCAGCATTTTAATGTTCGTCTTCTGTGTAAATTGCATAAAGTGTTTTTCTATTTTAACTTTCAGTCTTTCTTTTCAGCCCATATTTTGGGGAAGAGTTTTACTTTGAGATTCCAAGAACATTCCAGTGGTTGTCCTTCTACATTTATGATAAAAGTGTTTTACAAAAAGACCTGCGTATAGGTAAGTTCTGGAATAGTGCCAACATATTTTGTGACATTTTCTTATTTTCAGTATCATTATCTATAGTATTAAGGATACAGTTATTGAAGCGATGCATTTTTCAAAGCAGTTTATGGTGCTCTTAAACTAAATGTTCCTTTAAAGTTTGAAAAGCAGGATTTTTTTGTTTCCTTGTTTTATTATACTGAAATATATTTATTTTTTTAGGCTAATCAGACATTTTATATTCTTAAAATTATACTCTCAATACATTTTTTTAAATATATATTTTTTTCCTTTGCTTCTGTTTCAGTGGAATATTTGCATGATTGTCACTACTTGTAGGACTTTAGAGAGTAAATTGTGGAATGATTCCACAGTAATTGCAATTGTGGAGAAATTCTATTTATAGATTTTACTCTTATTCTCTCAAAGCATTTTGCAGCAACTTACGTAGCTTAAGTGAAAAATTACAGGAGGTGGATTTCCCCTCTTCTCCCCCACCCCAGCATAATGGGTCTGTTGCAGCTGCTGTGTGGATATTGTTGCTGTTAAAGTCTAACAGTCTGCTGTGGAAGTCGTCTTCATATTACTTGAATTGAGGAAGGAAATAATTTGCACCAGGATGCCAGATAATTTAGTATAATGATAGCTTTCCAAATAGCAATCAGAAGCGTAAAAGGCATCTACTTCCAGTTTTCTATTTAAACATTCTTCAGCAGGATTACTGTTCTCTCACATCTTCATTGTGTTATTTCCAGCTACAAGCATGCTCTTTATTTTACCTAATCCTGTTATTAGTGATGTCCAAATAACACATGGTAATTACTTTAATTGGGCTCTATATAAAGTATTTTTATGCTTTACTTATGCTTCATGTTTCTTAAGCTTTTCATGTGGCAGTAGTAGCTTAAAAAAGTTTAAAATAAAAAATCAGACTTCAAATCCATTTAAATATTTGTCCTATTCAGGTGAATGTGATGTTTATGCTTATCTCTCCCCTCCCCTAGGAAAGGTGTCAATCAAAAAAGAAGATTTATGCAAATACACAGGAAAAGAGAACTGGTTTATGCTTCAACCTGTTGATTCTAATTCAGAAGTTCAGGTAAGTATTAAATAGCACATTTATATTTTAAAAAATTAGAGAAGTGCGTGTAAAGGTAGAAGTTTCTCATGAGCTGTAGCAGATAGATGTTAGCATTTGTGTAATTCTCATGAGACAGTTGTGTTTTTCAGCTTGATTAGAGAATGATGCATATTCTACACTTCTAAACTGGCTGTATTGTTCCTTATGATACTTAAAACTGGCAGAAGACTTGAAGCAACTGTTGAGGAAATGACATAACAGTATTTTGATGTCTAAAATCTTTGCAAGAGGAGCTATTTACTTGAGACAGGTGAATAATTTAGGAAACTACTGACTCTTTTGGCAGTTGTTAGTTAGTTTGGTGTTATGTGAAATAATGACAGATTATATGACTTAAAATGCTTAAGGTCACCAAAAATGGAGGTACTTGTGCTCATTTCATTTTGAAATACTTTCTGTGTTCATTATCAAATAACTTGCACTTGGGAGTTTTAATTTGGTCTGTGGCTCAAGTCCTTCTGACAGGATTGTTCCAATAATACATAAAAGTGAGATGGCTCTAGAAGTTGCAGTATTCTTTTTGGTTTGAGGAAGAAAACAGAATACAATATTATTGAGAAACTCTCTGAATATTCTAGAAAGTCCATTCCACATATAAACTGAGGTGCAGTTCCTGCTTTGACTTAAATATTGTCATGCTTGCTATGTTTTTTTTTCTGTTATAAAAATGTATTGAATGATACTTTATGTCATAATACTATGCAAGTATGCTTGAAAATTCAATTATAATCTTCCATTAATAGAATTCAGCTATTTCTTACATATTAGAAATAAGTTCTTTATATTCCATGGCCTTGTAGCTCTCAGTGGAAGGTTAACTCTTACTGATACTTTTCTATGGCTGTGACATGTGTAAGGCACTCTCCTGCATGACACTTCCATTAAAAGATGACTTTTTCTGCTAAGGTGTGTGGTCCTCATGTTAGTCTTCTTTGACTTAGGGCGTTTGGGTAGGTTTCTGCTCTGTCCTGCTTCCTTTTTTCCATGAAATTTGTAACAGCAGAGCTGAGACCACTTCCCATCTGCCAGATGTTGCTGAAATCAAGTTGGTTTCAACGTTTGGTCTCATGTACCATACCATACTGAAAGGTATTCCTAGGAGATTGCCAAGGTTATTGGTGGACATAGCTGAAAATAGATGGCTTTTTCACAGAAAAGCTGCACAAGAGTTTATAAAGCTAGGTAATAGTTTTGGGAAAAAAACATGGGGAAAAAATAGTTTTCAGATGTGCTCTTCTCCTTATCATGCCATACATATAATTGACATTTTTTCCTCCAGTTCCCTTCATATGAGTATTTTCCAGACTTTATAATGGGTGCAAGGCAAGAGGATGGCTTCTATACATATTTTGTGTTCTTTGACTATATGCTGGACACACTGCAGTTTGCTTGGTTTGGGTTTTGGTTTTTTGTTTGTTTATTTTTCTTAAATCTTCATTTGTTTCAAGAAAACTGTACTTTCTGTGTACTGGTGATTTGTTTTTATACAGGCTGCCTTTGGTATAATGAACAGCCTGTATATCAAGTACATTGATGGTAGAGGTGCATATTGAATATTGTGGCTTGTAGTTGTACAAAATCCATACCAAGCTGTAAGTGTATGAGAATGGCTGATTTCTCCTCATGCTTTTAACAAAAACCAGACTGTACAACCATGTTTATAACCTGGTTGCATTTTATGTCAAAAGTTGTGATACAGATCTGCAGATCAGCCGCTTCTGGAAATAATCGTACTGCTCTCAACAAACAATACAACAGAAATGTACCTCAAACTCTTCATATGTGTCAGGCAAATACTTACTTAGAGCCGTGTTACTGTAGTCAGCATGGTGCTGAATTTTGAACAAACTCCATCTACAAATATTTTTCGAGAGCAGTAAAATAGCTATTTTACTCCTACTGATCAGTGTAGAACACCCAATTTGTGTTTTATTTGTTTTGGTTTTTTTTTTAAAGCAAAAAGTTGCTGTTTAGGCCATTCATGAGGTCTGACTACTAAAAGTAGTTAAGTCAGCTATTACAATAAATACTACTTATGTCTTTTCATTTGTCATTCAAGAACTTTGCCTTGTAAGGCTGTTGGCATGCTTCTCAGTATCCTGTTTTTATCCTGTAAATCTATTTTTGTAATTGAGTTTCTCTACTTGACAAATACTTTCTTAATGTATCTGTGTTCCAATCCATGTAGTAACAGTTTGCAAAACACTTGGCAGGCGTCCCAAAATAGTTACGTTTAAAACTTCCTTATAAAAGAAACTTGATTTCTCCTCCCATGTGACATACAGAGAAAGAAACACAGCCCTTGCCCCAGGGGATTTACAATAAAAACATTGCAGTTTTATGTCAAAATGTAGGTGCTATAGAAATGTGTGCAAGGTCAGCTAAGTTTTACTTCCATTTTAGTGCTGTACAGCAAAACTGCAGTTCAGATTGTAGCTTGCTTCCTTTGCCACATACTAAAATTACCTTCCAGGTCCATTTCCTAAGAATCATAATAGTGGTCAGACCAGTGTCATTCGATGTTCCCTTTAGTAAACAGACAAACGGACAGATTACAAGAATATGAAAGAGAACATGGTTTAGAGGAAAGACTTTGTCAGTGTCTGGTTACCTTAATTGTGAAAGCTAGCACAAATTGCCATGCACTGAAATGAGCAACAGTATTGTTCAGACAGTATATGTTTGTTGTAAGGGTATGGTACCTAATTTTGGTAATTTCAAGAAAATTCCATATCATGATTTGGAATTTGTGAATCATTTTATCGTGAGGGTACAATAGGCTGGCTCTTGCTGAGTTCTGAAGCTGATCCATGCTGTGCTATCATTTATGGGTTCTTTTTCTTACTACTTCTTCCTATATCAGAAAAAGAGAAGGAGGAAGCCTGGTTTACCAATTACTGCCACCTCTTCCTTTCCTATGTGATTTCTGTTCCACGAAGCAGACTTTGTGAGATAGTTGAAAGCTGCACTGGGATCCATAGTAAATTTCTAAATAATCTTCAGTCTGGTGCAGTGGACAGGATTTTACACCTGGATATTAAATATTAGTTGTTATGGCTACTGCATACTGTTGTGCTTTCCTGAATAACTCTTAACTGCCTTCAGAGCCCAAGGTCATATTAGAGTTTTCTCCTGAAATGCTCATAAATCCACTCACTATTTGCTCAAGTGTTCATCCCATGCTTGGAGCAAAAAGTAAGAGGGTCTTTTGCTCTTGTGCTTTCTCATGCTGGAAGAAACTTTTTGTGTGTGTGTGTGTGTTAAATCCATGGAGGCTTGTCCAACTCATGCTCTGTCTGCAGCTGAGGATAATGCTTCTCTTTAATTATTATCTCTCAAAGTTCAAATGCATTCATCTTACTCTTATTGCAGGATATGTGCTTTAGGTATTTGCTTGAAGCGGTTATATCGGAATTACCCTAAATAGCTTCTAACTGTTAACTACATTATTGCTCTAATTACTACTTTTAAAATAAAGGCTTTTAAAACTGCTTGTGTATCTTTTTTTTTTTTTCAGGGAAAAGTTCACCTTGAATTAAAACTGAATGAACTGATAACAGATAATGGATCTGTGTGCCAGCAACTAGTAGTACAGTAAGAAAATACATTAATCCTCGAATATTTAGTTGTTTATTTATTAGAACATTGTGTAATTTGTCTCCTAGGACTAATATAATTTTTCTTTTTATGACTTTCCTTGGAGCCTACCTTGCTGAGGGAATGGCTATATATTTACAAAACTTATGCAGAAGTTGTTCACAACTGTGCATCTCTCTTCCTCCCAAAGCACTCACTTTTATTAGAACTCAGTGTGACTATCTATTGTCATTAGTTGGGTGTCTTGTAGTTCCAGTTAAATTTGGTCTGCTGCAAAAACTATGAATACCCACTGCAGCTGGCAGCCGGAACTTCCAGTACTGTGCTTGCTGACGTAATTAAGCTGGTGATGGTGATGTTTGGAACAATGTGAAACTTTTCAAAGTAATGTTTTGGTTTGGTATGTGAAAATCCAGTTTTAGTTTTGCTTCAGGGAGTTAACCATGATAAAGAATGTTTATTGAAAAAGAAAGTATAGGAGTTGCTGTTCTAGAGAGGTGTAAGGTTGCCACATTTCAGTAAAATTTCTTAGCAGCAAGCTGGGGAGTTTTCACTACCAAACTTAATTTTGAATCCAAAGTGTAAAGGAATTATGCCATATCAGAGCCTCATAGAAACAGTAAATTTTTTTTTGTGTATGTTTTTTCAAAAAAAAGACAAATTTTGCCAATATTAAAGAAAAAGCTTGGAATGACACATATCAGAATCTACTAACCAGTCTGTTCTCTTGTATTATTATTCTTAGAGCTGTGTTTGATAATGATCCTATGTGATGGCTTTGGGAATCTGAATATACAGGTTATATGTTGACGTGGGAGTCACAGACAAGGCAGAGACAATCAATGTGATCAAGTGATTGCCAAATTTATTACAAAGCCTTAACTCCTTATATACTATTTCTTACATGCCCTTACAGTGATTTGGCATATTATGATTGGATACATGTCTTGAAGACCCTTAGTGACTGACATGTAATTGGTTAAGCACAGGTGTGAGAACTTGACCTCGAAAGCTTGCCAACAGTCCACAGTTCTCATTAACTCAGTGAATTCCAGCTTCTTCTTATCTTGCCTGCTTAAGCTTCTTTGGGCCTCTCATGGCCTTGCTGTATCTTTCAGGATTATTCAGAGTTTATGTACTAATTATGTATTCTCCTGTGAGAACACTGTCTCTACATCTCCCCCTTTTTGTTTTATATATGTTTTGGGTGACCCTACTTGAGCAGGGGAATTGGGCTAGATTATATCTCCAACATATGCCAACTACAGGCTGCTGGGCCTGCCCCTTTTTTCTGTTGTATGGCTCTCTGGTAACAGGCTGTATAGCTCTCTGATCCTTCACATCAAGGTCTGACATGGCATGTGTCCCCACCGCTCCATGCCTGCCGGGTTACAGCCAACAGCGGAGCTAAAGGTTCTTCTTGGTGGCAAACACGGAGGCCAACCCAATCATGCCCTTGACTGTGGTAGCAGGCATTTTGTCAGCCTCAGTCCTTGCACCTTGTTGTCAATGCAGAGTTTCACCTGCTTCATCCAGTAACAAGTCGCTACTACAGCAAGGCACACACACAAATTTACATTAGCAGAGTAGCTATTACAGGGTGCAGCAGCATGTTGAAGATGCTGATGGCAGCGAGGGACTAGCCAAAGAAATTTCTTACCACTGGAATTCTCCCACCTCTTAATTTGTTCCATCACCTGCTTTATAACACTACCATTGTATTAGAATCTTTCCAGCTTTTGCCTTAGCATTTTCTAGCAGCTACTGCAAATTTCCATACTCTAACATCTCTTTTACAAGTGACAAATCTATACAATACAAGGTGTAGTTCCTCATTAGCAACTGGCTAGTAAATACAGGTGGTTTTATACACAAAATCAGAGCTTCTAATAATAGCTACTTTACAGGCACACATATTCAGGATGTTACTTTTCAGTAGCCCCCAAGTGATGTTTTGCAATCATTAGATTTTCTCTTCCTCTATGTCATTCTGCTTGGGGTATTCACAGTCAGCTCCTGTAGCTGAGGCATCAGGTTTTTCCATTCGTCTGTCCAGCTCACGGCAAGGCTTGCCAAACTTAGCAGGCAGTCGCCATGGACCTGTAGGCAGGAGGACACAAATATAGCTCCTCCTCCAGGTTATCAGTTCTTGAGAAGCAGACAGGTTAAACTGCACATTGTTAACAGTCGAGGAGTTTGCTGCATCATTGCCTCTTTTCTTCTTTTTTTTTTTTTTTCTGCCACCCTGATGCTGCTTAGGTGATGGCTCATAAAGCTTGTGGTTGCACTACCCCTCTCGCTTTTTTAGTTAGCAGTTCTTATTTCAACCGATCTATCTATTCCTCCAAGTCTTGGATTCACCCCCAGGTTACCTTAAACATACTAAGCAAGGCTCCTACCATGCACCCACTGTGTTGCAGGTGCTCTTTAGGCTTTGTCTGTGGTGTCTCTACAAACTGCCTCAATACCTGAATAGATTGAGAGGTTATTTTTTTTTTGTTTTGGTTGTTTTTGTGTTTGTTTTTTTGTTTGTTTTGGTTGTTTGCTTGTTTTGTTTTGTTTTGTTTTTTTCCCGAAGTCTCCCTTTGCGGGCCTGCTCAGCAGCAACCATAAATACCTGCCAGCAACTGCACTTTTGCATTAACCCTTTCTTGCCCGAAATGTTAAACTGTTACCCGTTAAAAACTTTTACATGAACCCAACAACAAAAAATACACAGAACACTGTCTGCCCTCAACACACACACACACACACACACACACACACACACACACACACACACACGTATGGGATCCCACAAGCACACTCCACACAACTACAATATTTGAAGCACAAAATCCAGACAATCATTACTCCCACTACACAATCCCACGTACAGAACATGGCACAAGGACCCTGTGGAGACTAACAGGAAACCAGCTCCGAGAAGCATCATTGCAGTGCGCGGTGGCAGGCTCAACCTTAGCGGACGTCCCCGCAGAGGCTTTGCCTCCCCCACATCATATGAGGCTTGGGCTTTTATACTGACCAAAATGCACACTCATTCCGATGCAGGTGGCCAGCCTATGTTGAAAGAAGTGGCCAGCAATATCTTTAAAGGTCTCCAAAGGTCAATAGAAACCTGGACATACTTATATTTACCAACTTCTAGTACATGAGTATGACAGAGAAACTGTATTAAATGAGTTTTACATGGGCTCCCAAGTCCACGGTCCGTCACAGTATGCCCAATACCCCTGATAAGAGCATATGAGAGACCTTCCCACCACCAGAAAATCACACAATACGTCTGTATCCCGCGCTGGTCTCGATTCCCTGGAGGTTCGGGGGAGGGGGGGGTGGGGGGTTGGGTGTTTTTTGTTTTTTTTGTGTTTTTTTTTTTTTGTTTATTTGTTTGTTTTGTTTAACATAAAAAAAGTTGCTCCCTTCACTTTAAGAAGGACTGAAAACATCCATAAAACTGATGTCTTAAGCTCAAATTTCAATTCATTCAATCACTGACAAGGGGGTTGTCCTGGAGCAGTACTGACTCTTTCCAGGGTTTTACCCATCGAGCTGGCACCCACCACGAACTGGAATCTGTAATTTACACACATATGACCTCAACCAGTTAGTTTTACTTTCATAGGACCTTTCCAAATGCCGGTTTCCAAATCCTTGTACTGGACCAGAATACTCGGGGTTTTAGTCATATAACCTGAACCTAATGCCTGACCATTTATTATAGCAGGGGGATCATTAAAGTCTCCTGTCAATCGCAAAAAAAATCATAACATGTATAGCTTAAGAGGATTTTAACCCATATGTGGTCACCACTTGTTGGGCCTCCTTAACTATTTTGAGATCAAAAGCTTCCCACTCTTTACCCCCCTGCTGTGTAGTAAACACAGGATATGCAGAGAGGCCCACTGCAGAAAATTCACCAGTAATAATCGCATCTTTGATTAACCCGTGCCAACAGCGCGCAGGATTTGTGCCCCCTGATACCTCTCCCACCCCCTCCCCCTGTTTGCCTTCTTTAAGGAAGTGATTTTGCAGAGGATAAGGTGGTGACACCGATAGAGATGTGTCAGTCCGAGTCTCGAGGGCTTCAAGCTTTTTCATCAGTTGTTGCAGCTAAGTGTCTCCAAGGCAAGTGAGTAGTTGCTGATAAGCCGAGCAGACCGACCCGGGAGACAAAGAGTCGGAGTCTGGAAGCAGAGGATATAAATCTGGCTCGGATTCAGGGGACTCTGAGTCCGATCCTGGGTCGAACTCGGGGTCTCCATTGTTCGCAGCTATGTCTTTCTTGTCAGGTGTCTCTTGTTCGGTACGTGGCCATCTGTGGACCTGGCTCTTGCTTGCATCGGCTCGGGGCGTTGATTTTTCGGCGCCGTTCCAGGTACCACAGGAGGTGCAAAAGTCATAGCCAGAGCACTATGATGGGGGTTAGGGGAGACAGCCCCTTCTGGAGCTGTGGCGGCAAATACAGAAGCTACCGCCGCCCTTTCCAATTTCATCTCTTTCAAAGTCTCAAACACCAATCTCCAAAGTGTAGAGTGTTTCTCTGCATCTTTGGTCCCTTTACTAACCTTGCGATCATGGGACCACTTTAACAGCCTCTGTAAGGTGGCACTATAATATTGCAGTCCTCTCTTAGAGAGAAATGTGATGGAAGAGCTCCATCACTGCCTGTTCCTCTTTGGATAGCGAGTGTCCCATCTCCTCCCCCGCCGCTCACCTGATCGGGGCGAGATTCCCAAAGTTTTGCAAACGTCTGACTTCCCAGCACCAGGGCAGCTCTGAATTTCGTCCGGCTCTCCGCCCCCCTCCTTTTGTCGGACCTTCAAATTTGTCTTCTTCGAGTTACCGATCGGAGGGTCCCTGTTCAGGCACCACTTGTTGACGCGGGAGTCAGGGACAAGGCAGAGACGATCAATGTGATCAAGCGATTGCCAAATTTATTACAAAGCCTTAACTCCTTATATACTATTTCTTACATGCCCTTACAGTGATTTGGCATATTATGATTGGATACATGTCTTGAAGACCCTTAGTGACTAACATATAATTGGTTAAGCACAGGTGTGAGAACTTTACCTCGAAAGTTTGCCAGCAGTCCACAGTTCTCATTAACTCAGTGAATTCCAGCTTCTTCTTATCTTGCTTGCTTAAGCTTCTTCGGGCCTCTCATGGCCTGCTGTATCTTTCAGGATTATTCAGAGTTTATGTACTAATTATGCATTCTCCTGTGAGAACACTGTCTCCACAGTTATAGATGGTAGTCACAGAAGACCAGAATTCCACATGTACTGGTCATTCTTTTAATTCATTATCAGACAATGTATTTAAGGCCAGAAATTGGTAAGAAGGTAATGCAAATACAGCTGTACAAAAATGTTTTGACATTCTCATTAAAAGCTTGTCTGATAAGGGAATACTATAGGATACCAGCCTCTCTAGAGGCTAATCGTATCCTTTGTTCTTGAAAAAGTCTGACAGCCTGCTAAGTCACTTGCTTCTGGGAGTCTCTTTGCTTTGCTATCATTTGAGGAGACCAGTGGAAACCAATGACTTGCAGAGACTCGGTGAGATTGACAGCATTCTCTTGTGACTCTTCTTTACATTCTCAGCATGAGTAAGGTTCAGGAGAACAAGCCAGTCTTACTGCATTTTTTTATTTGTAGTGTTTCAGAAGGACACAGAGATGTTTCTGCACTTGTCTCCAAAGAGGTTGTGGGATAGATCCTGTGAAGGGTATGGACAAGGGGGTTATAATGACTTAAGGGAAAATTAAGATTAAAAACTCTAAAGGTACTAAGATTCTTTAATTTTGCTTTCCAGCAGTGTTCGTTAACTTGTATTTATTCAGAAAGTGAGGATTTATTGTTTTTTAAATCTTCTCTGAGAATTTAGTGTGAAAGAATGGGCTGTATTGTGAAACTCAGAGGGGAAACGGTGTGTGGTCTTCCATTTCTCTCAGTGACTTCATGTTCAGATCAGCTCCAGGGAGCAGGGGTAGACCATTACACATTAAATTTTGCTAATGTAATTTTTGTTACGAAGTTTGCAGTAAGTTTTTTCTGTTTTAGTCAGCTATCTAAACCAAGATGAGTAGCTTAGTTGGAGCAAAACCTAGCAAAATAATCTTTCTGCTTTTCTGTTACTTTGCATGAAAAGGGAAGCCAGTTCTGTGATAGAGCTAAGCCAGTGAAACTGGTAGTGCTTTAGTGGCTGTTGTAGGCTGATAATTCAGTTAAAATGTAGAAATGTGCTTGAAGTCAATGTGTATTTGTAACTTAAAGATAGTTCTGAAAGTGTTTCCACTTGTATAGCAGGTGGCAGTTTGGTTCATTGTGAGTCCTGCTGCTCTTATTTTTGTATCCAACTTATTTTGTATCCAACAGAATGAGAAGAGCTTTTCTCTTGTGCTACCAAAAGCTGACTGGAGCTTTATGATTTTGTGATTTATTTCCAACATAACTTTCTGATAGGTATGTTAGGGTTTTTTTTCTACTTTATATAGTCATGCACTCTAGTCCAAGTTATTTTTAATTTTTTTAACTTATTTTTAAAACATGTTTAGGTTTTTCATAGGATGGAGAAAAGTTGCTTTAGAAAGTTACTGTTGCAGACAGCAGTTTTGAGTAGGAAGTGGGTTACTCACCGTGCCCTCTCAGGATCTCTTCTCATGATGGAGATAAATGATCAGAAGGAAGCCAGGGTTCTCTCGTGATTGCTATGCTCACCCACTCACTGCCACATGGGAGAGGATTGTGCGTTAAATGCTGCAGTATTACATCAGTACCTTTGTCTTCATCTGAGATTATGAAATGCACTAAAGTTCTTCAGACTGAAAGTGTTTAGTAGTATTTATCACACATGCTGATAAGCCTCAAAATGATTCACTGTGTAAGTAATATATTGTATATAAATACAGTTTTGGATGTACATGTGAGTATGAGAAATAAGAAATCTCTCACTGCTATAGTATTGTAGAAATGGATGTGAGGGGATTTTTAAGACCCTTTTGATCTTAAAAAATGAGGAATTTACAGAATATATAGGTGAGGTTCTTTAGTAGAAAATTTAAGCTTTTTAGGAGTCTGCTTATTTTGAAGATTTCTAAGGGTAACTAGTAAGCAATGCATTCACTGATGTGTTGTTGGTCACCAGGCCCTGAGAATTAGTTGTACCAGTAACCCTTTTAACAAAGCTGAAAGATAGGAAGTTGCAGAGCTGTGACTGAGTAAAGAAAGACAAACAGTAGGCATAGATGTATATTTCTGTCCCTGCCTCTTCTCAGTCTATCCCAAACTGAAAAAGTACTGTACAAAGAAAAAAAAATAGTGAAAAAAATAAAATTCTTCACATGGGCTGTAATACTTCCCTTTCAGAGATGTGTTTTACTTCATGTCCAAATTAATAATGTCTCAATGGAATGAGGCAGGGAGACTTTTAAACCTTCACCAGTTAAGTTTTATGTAGGATAAGAAATTTCTAGATACCTGTGCTGGCTTCCATGGATAAGTAAGTTTCTAATGGATTTCCACAATATGTATTCCCTGAGAGTACAGAAATTCTACAAAGATTAAATACAGTAGCTGTAACTTTCACAACACAAGATTAAGTGACCAGTTTCCTGAAGTTTGGACTTTGTGAAGCCAGCTAGGTCTTTCAGGTTGTGTGAGAGCTCTGAAAACATGATACTGAAGAACATTTTTCCATGGAGAAAAGTCAGCTTCAAGGCTTACACTTTTTTTTTAAATACAAGGGTAAAGTTAATCTTCCTTTGGTGAGGTGCTGTTTTAGAGACTACTTACAGTGGGCTAAACCCTGTTTTTACACATAATTTTTTATTAATTGGAAACCTGCTGTTAAATTTCCTGCAGATGCACTCGCATACTGTTTGTGAATTACAGTGTTGTCTCTGGAGCTAGTTGTTTCCCTTTCTAATGTGTGAATGAGGAGGGGAAAGAGATAATGCAAGAGATTAACTGCTGAGTCAGTGTGGGCTCTTTTGTTCAAAACCACAGCAGCATGTATAGTAGCACATTTCAAAAATAGATGCTTAAAGCTTTTCTTTGTGGGAATCGGTAAAAACAAGTTTGCGTGACTGTTGTTTGCATATTTGCTGCTGCTGAAGCAGATGATACTTGAATGGTTTCTTGCCAAATTAGGCTGTTAGATAGTACTACTTGCCTGCTCTGTGTTTAACACGACTTCAGCTCTTAAACAAAGAGTTTTATGTATTTACGGTGGAAATACTTGAAAGCCAGAAATGGCTTACTGCAGCTAGATCTTGTCTCTTCCTTTTTTTACTTACTTTTCTAAAAATTATACACTGTAGTATCTTAAATTGACCTGTCAGTTTGTTACTGTTCTGTTTATACTTCATCTTCTCACATGAAGTGACAAATCCTAATGGTCGCAGTTACTTAGTTTCTGCACTTGGAGGCCTGATTTGACTGGTAGAGGTCAAGTCCCTCAGTCATCGAGGGGGTTTATTGCAGGCTGTGTCAGTTTAAGGACTTACTTCCATCTTACGAGCTGAATATATGCCAGTTGTATGTGAAAGGCTCATATTTCCTGTATGAAACCCCTCTTGCAGAACAAACTACTGAGTTGTGAAGCAAGAATTAATGTAAACTGAAGGGTCCCTTACACTGCACAGTAAATGATCAGTAGATTGAGAAATAGAAGTCCTTCTCTTAGCTGTTGCTTACACTTTACATAAAGATGTAGTAGTTTAAAATACAGGCAGCTTTTAAGTTCCTGCCTGCTTCTTTAAACTCTATGCATTTATGCTTTTTCAATGAAAATTGCTTGTGCCAGCCTAGATATGTGAAACCATTTGTCAAAGCTGAAACATTTACCATATGGTAGAAATATATGTATTATGGTTGTCAGAATAGGAAAGTATATTTAGTGTTGGTTGGTTCGTTGCTTTTTTTTTTTTTTTTTTAATTGATCAAAGTGTTTTGAGGGTTTTTTTGCTGGTTTTGGTGGATTTTTTTTGTCTGTGTTTCCTTTTGCTGTTGCGGAAGATTGCAGTTCTAGCACTTTGCCTGATTCTTCAGGGAAGGGCAGCATTCCCCAAGATTTGCTAGCTGGTAGCTTGCTTAGGTGGCACTTTCCCACTTCTGTTAAGTCTCATCTAATTGAGCTACTTCATACATCTTAAAATTTTAAACGTGTTTGCTGGAGGCTGCCTGTTCAGTAGCCTAAAACTATCTGCAGTGATTCAGTCTTGTGTATTGAGCCCCTAGGGAGTAGCAATTCAGTTTGATAGTGCTGAGTTGATTTAATGGTATCCTACCTTTAATGGCTACTTGCTTTGCACAGCCTTTGGAGCTTGTGTGATCTTGTGCACAACTAGGTTAATTCAGGTTGCCAAACTGACTGAAAACTGCCTCAAAACCTAAATAGCTTTCCGTAATGTTATTAAACAGAATCACTCTAGGTCACATATACAAGTCAGGAGTTATAAGAGGAGGAGAATCAACCATTTCAGTGCAGTTCAGTTGATTTAGCTGTGCTGTCAGGTAATATGTCTCCAGACAGTAACTGGAGTTAAGGGATAACTGGCTAGCTTAGAGTGAGAGGTAGAAGGGGAGGAGGTGAGAGAAATTTGGAACAAATTCTTGATCCTGATGGGTCTGAAAAAGAAAGATTTGGGAACGTTCAGAGTTGATGGCCAGGGGAACTGGAGTATTGTTTGTGTTTTGAGATTTTGGAGAAAGTAGGCTGTCTAAGATAGGTAGACCTTACTTGCTGGCAGCAGAAGTGGGGCTTGAGCAGGAAATGAAAAGGGAATGCTAGAGCTGCCTACACAGGGAGACCGACTGGAGTGTGAAATCAGCTTTAAACAACAGATCTGTATGAGCAATCTGGAGATTCTAATTCTGCTGCAAGGCTGTGTAGTTGTAAGTAAGATGTTTTTCAGCTTGCAGAAAATCACAAGTGTTTGTTTGGTGTGTGTTGCAGTTAAGCTGTAAGAAGACAGGGAGGCTGGGACAAGCTGTTTCTGTAAGCAAAAGTAGGGCAACGTGATCAGTTTTTGTTGATACGACAATAAACGTTTTCCCACAGGATCATTATGTCAAGTATGGAGGTCATTCATACAGTGATGAGGGAAGGAATGAGAAACTTCCTACATCAGAAAAGAAACTGCTTTCTGTAGGACTTAAATCTGCTTGCTATAGAGAAATTCAGGAGCTTGGGGAACGTGGGTCTGTAGGGAGAAAAATTGTGTTGTTCTTGTTAAAATAGTTGAATTCTGTGGAGGTAAGTTTGACTTGATCTATCTGCTATGAATTTCCTAGGAAATTCAGTTTGAGGCTGGCTTAAAGGTATCTTTAGCATTCACACCTGAAACCCAAAAGCTCTGGGAGCTGCAGAGGTAGTATGTTTAGTGACACAAAATGCCTCAAATCAGATACCCCAAAGGACTGAAAAGTTGAGACAGTTTAATTTTGTTGCCACTCTTCTATGTCATGTGTGTGTTGGAGGAATCGATTAATGCTGATGAAACTGGGCATTTCAAAAACCCATTTAAATGGTGGGTTTGAAATCACTGTAGGATTCATTGTGATTCAAAAATTATTGAAATGCTGAAGGCCATGTGCTTGAAAACTGGAAGAAAAATAACAAATGATTGTGCAGTGGTTCAGCACAAAATGTTCCCTGAACTGGCTAAGACAAAGGGACTTTTTTTGGGGGGGGGAAATACCATCTGGTTTATAATCATGCATACTCCAAAGAGGGTGGAGTTCTGAGGCAGCACAGGACTGTTAATGTCTCTTGTTTCCCCACTTGTGTTAAGGGTTTGCAGCTCTTGTTATTCTTTTAATGCTATTTTTCTACAGCATAGAAAGCATTTACTTAACAACAGTGTGTAGCTACTGTTGCTGCTGTGTAACTTTATCTGCACAACTTCATAGTCCATGTGTTAGCATTAGAACACTTATTTGATTACTTATCTAAACTTAGATCAGAAAACTCCATTCTCTCCTTAAGTTACATGTTATTCAGGCTGGCTAATTATGGCAACCAAACCTTACTTGCATTAATTTGGTTCAATTCCTGCAATACATTATTAAAAATAGACAATTTTTAAAAGAGAGAACAGGAATATAATATTCAGATCTTGTTTTGTTTATGAAATTTTGTAATCTGCTGAATATTTCTGGACTTGATAACCACCATAGTGTGCATGGCTGCATTAGCACATTATTTTAGTAGAATGTCTGGTTTGTGCTGTGTAATTTTACAAAATGCTTTGCTTTTGTTTTTCCAGTTGGTTTTAGTTAATGCTCAGATGTGGGCAGAATCTGAAGGTTTGTCAGCTTGCTGACCCAGCTCTGTGTTACTCTTGTGGTGATCCAAACTGTTTGCAAGCTTTCAAAAAAGGTCTAGAAGATGTGTCTTTTCCTCTGTGAGCATTACTTTCTAACCATCCCATGTATCTGTTAAACACCAGCTTACAACCTATTGTGTGAATTATGGAGAAAACAGTATTTTTAAAAAGGGATGGTTAACCCTGATAATGCACTATTGTGAAAAGAGTTTGAAAATAAACTTTAAACACTATTTCAAAGGTAAACTGATTTTCTCTTTGTGGCTGGACAGTATGGATGGAACCTAGATGTGCTAGGAATATGAACTAATAGTTTTGGATGTTTGATTTTAAATATAATTTCAGGATATGACTTTGCATTTCTCAGCTTCTTCAACTCAGAATGGAGTTTATCCAAAACAAAATACTTGAATACAAGTTCCAGTAGCTTTCTGTGTGCCTTGAGAAATCAAATTTGTAAGTCTGCAGTTTCCCCTAACGTAGCAGTTCATTTTACTTAGGATTTTGCCATGCATGTATGATACTGGAATGTCTTTTGTCAAGCAGTTCCAAGAATTTAGTCTCACAGGGCCCCCTAAGTCTGGTACATTTGAGTATTACCTTTTATTACCATCCAGAGAGCTGTAGTTACATTCTATTTGCTGTACATACATTAAGCTGGATCAATGTATATAACTGTGTAATACAGCAGGACTTAAAAAGATCTTCTTTTTGGAAAGGATTTTAGGAAGGGTTTTGCTTTTCTAAGCCAAAGCCATTACTTCACTGATCTATTGATTCCATTTTCCTTTTAGTATAAAGGAGTGCCATGGGTTGCCTCTTATAAATGGACAGAATTGTGACCCTTATGCAACAGTCTCTCTTGTGGGGCCTTCCAGGTAACATTTTAGAATAAAACTAATAAATCTAAAATGCTATGATCTTAAACTGGAAAAGAAAATCATAGATTTTAAGCAAAAACTTTAAAATACAAAAGGAAATCTTAAAATGCTTTCTGCATACGTTACATTTTCCTTTGTTATTGTATTCTCCCCTTCCCTGGCATATTCTCAAGATTGTGAAGATGTTTAGTCTCTCTGAATGGCCTGCACTAGTCAAGAACCACTTGTCACTCAGTTCTTTCTACTCAGGTTTTGCCCTGGATTCTTGATGTCTACACTGTGCTTCCTGTTAATTTTTGTCAAATTTCTGTATGGGATGATACAGTCAGTTGCTCACTCACCTTCATCCATTGCATGTTTTCCTTGATGGGTGAGTTTCTTTGCAGCAAATGTTTAGCAACTGGGAGGAAGCAAGAGCAGGGATTCTGCTGAGACCTACCTGTGCCAGCACCTTCAGGATTCTACATTCAAACTCCCCACAGTCTAAATGTCTCCTTTGTTTGGATCAGTAATCCTGAATAACTGTTGGGGTTTTCCAATTAAGAAAAATCCCATATCCCACACATTTACTACCTGCAACTCCATGTTCAATAACATCTAAAATAAGCTAGGTTTCAGTTGTTTCTTTCTTGCAGCATCAAACCAAAGTCCATTTACTGTCTCTGGTATTTAAGATAGTACCAGAACATCTAGCAAACTTCAGTGTTTTAAACACTTCAGAGGGATTGTTCCTGAGTAATCTATAAGTAAATGGGACGTGTTTTTATCTCCTTGGTAATACATGATCACATTTTTTTTTTAGGTTGTTTTTTTTGGTGGTGGGTCCTTTTTTTTTTTGTTTGTTTGTTTTGTTTTGGCTGGTTTTTTTTTAGGAGAACTAGGGTTTTAACCATTATACCTAGGAAGCATGGTGCTGATTGCCAAAGAAGGTAAATTGACATATATTTCCTGTTTCGGTCCTGTGATACAGATGGGACTGAGTGAATGTTCATCCCACAGAATATTTACCCTGTTGGTAGGGGAATATATGTGCAAATCTGACAGAAGTGCCTGGTTAAGATTTTCCCATCTCATGCATGTGTGATTCATGTATCATCACTGGAATATTTATATGGCCAGCACCTGAAAACAGTTGATGTTTAGGTTGATTTTTCTTTTCCCGCATCTGTTTCCCCCGTTTTATATTTGTTTCTTTTAGAAAGTATTTTATGCTATCATAGCCTTTTACTGTAGTCTTTCATAAAACATGTGAAAGAAAAATGTGTGTGTGTGTGTATATATGTGTGTGTGTATATATATATATACACACATATCTCACAAGGGAGAGAGGAGCAATTGTTTTGTTTAACCCTGTGCTATTTAGCATTAGCAGTGATTGCTCCCAAACAAAATGTTCAGTGGCTTGGTGTAAGCGTCTGTCTGTAAAGAGGTAGTGGGTATTTCCCCAACAAAAGAGGGTGGGTGGGAAAACAGAAATTGGCAGTTGAACAAGACAAGGAAATCTGTGTTAGTAGCCTGCAAGCAGTGTTAAAGAAATTGTCTGCAGGCTGAAGTTTGAAATGCTTTAGAAATTGTTGATATATTTTACTAGATATATGTAAGTTATACTCATCTGTGAAATGAAATAGAAACTTTTTGCTGGGCAGCTGCACAATTAACTACATACACCACTTGAAATTTTAACTTTTCAAACTATATTGTGAAGATTAACTCATTTTAAGATTTTCTTCATTGATCAAAGTGATCTCTAAAATGACAAAAATGTTTTAACTTTAATGCATGGATTTTCTTGACAATAGAATGTTTTTATAATTGTGTGTTTAAGTTGTCTATGGTAAAAAATTTTACCACATTGGAACAGGAATGACCAAAAGAAGACCAAAGTAAAGAAGAAAACAAGCAATCCGCAGTTTAACGAAACATTTTATTTTGAGGTAACTTTTTTTGTGGTATTCTGCCTGTTTACTTTATGTATTCCTTCAAATATTTTTAAGCAAGCTACACAGCAGTACCTAGCACAGAAAGAAAGCTCTCTTTAGCCAATTTGAAGAGCTTTCACTAGCCTCTCAAATATAAGTAAATTTCTGGGGGTTGCCAGACAATAGCTTTCCCTTTAGATTTTGTGTGAAAAATAGCTTCCTCATAGGCACATGTGAAGACTATCCTGAATCAATTTATACAGCATCTGTTGCCATTATGAGTTTTGAGGGAACTTTAACCTATCCTGTGGAATTCAAATATTTTCAAGAACACTGAGCTAAAAACCCCTCCAACTTACTACTTCAATAAAACAATGAATTGATTGTACCCAATAAAGGCTAATTGTATTATTTTATTTTAAAAATGACTTTTTTTTGTTATTTTTTATTTGATTTTAATTCTATGTGAGTTACCAAGTTACAGAAACCAAGTTACAAGTTTGAATTTTCCTCTGATTTGTCTCTGTAATAAAAACTACGTTTGCATGTAAGCATACTATACTGTTTGGCTAAGAGTTGGAAGTAGTGCAGCTGTTATGTGCCTCACCTGCATTATAATTTATTGTGTTTATATAGATCCTGGTCCTGCTGAGGGACTTCAGAAATTGTTTCATACTTACGCATAGAGTGCCAACATATGGCATGTGTTTCAGTTGGCCTTCTCAAGATACTGAATGTAATTTCTTAGGACATATGATACTAGGGTAAAAACATGACCCAAACCACTCTAATAACTTGATAACTTATGATTTGTTTGAGTTAAACTGAGAATGTAATCAGTCCAGAAATGATGAAAATTAAAATAAGAAGTTACACTGATGGTATAGGGCAAGAAGAGTGAGCTTCTTATTTGTTGTTTCCTTAAAACATCTCAGAACTAACTTTAATGCATTCTTGGGGCTGATGTTGAAACCAAAGAACTTATTGCCAGTTTTATGTCATATTTGCTTCTTGGGTTTTTTTGTTTTGTTTCTTTGTTGTGTTGATTTTTGTTTGCTCCTTCCCCCTCCCCCCAGTAGATCTATAGATTGCTGCTCCACCACTCCAGGCTCCACCATAAATATTTTTTAACCCATTTTTCACCTGCTTTTTAGTCAAAAGGCTGTTTGGTGAACTGAACTTTTTTCTTTTTAGAAGGAACAGTAGTGATTTACCAGTGTTCAAGAAGGAGGGTTTTCTTTGTTTTTTGATATCCATGATATAACAGTAAAAAGTTAGTTAAAAAGAAGAATTTACTTGCAGGTAACCAGGTCCAGCAGTTACACCAAGAAGTCCCAGTTTCAGGTGGAAGAAGAAGATATTGAGAAATTAGAAGTCAGGTAAGTCACATAGATTAGAAAGTGCTTAATTATTAATAAATCCTAGTAGTTTGTCATCAAGACAACAAATGTATTTTATTGTAACTACAGAAAATTGCTGATCAGACTTGTAGATCAGATGCTTTCTAACATGTAAAATTACTCAATCTTTTAGTGTGCCTCTTACTGAATAAAAGGTGTTTTGTTTGTTTTTTGAAATAAATAGTGATAGAGTGTATCTAGCAGCCTAAACTTGTTTCCTGTGCCTGCGAGTAAAAGAGGTGTGAGGACCACCTGTTAATATGTATTAGTTTGGTCAGAACTGGTAATACAACTTGTACTGGAGGATGACAACATACATGGTGCTAGTCCATGGTTTCAAATGTAGTTGCCTGGTTTAGTAAAAAGAGAGGGAAAAGCCCCCCCCCCTTTTTTTTCATGGGATTGTTACAATTTTGTGTTGCTTTTTGGAGAAACATTTGTGTTGGATCTTTGAACCCTTTTCTGCCACTTTACACTTAAGAGTGGCTCTGTATTTATACTGTGTAGCTAGAACTGCTGAGAGCCCCTGGGCTCTAATTTATTTTCTTTATTGTGCTCACACATATATATGCACCGTATCTGCTGAATGACACGTAGTCTTCAAGGCTAGCACGTTTCCTAGCAGGCATCAGAAGAAGAATTTAGTGCTTATAGCTGCTTAGTTTTAATAGCCATTGTAGAACTAACTTGGTATGTGCATTTTTAACTATTAGCTCCCTGAAAATCTTAATTAGAATTGTATATTTCATTATAGATGCAAATATATTTAGAAAAATAGTCATGCCCCAACAAATCTAGTTTTGTTTTTTGTTTTTTCTTTTGTTGTTTTTTGTTTTGTTTTTATTCTTCTTAACAACTGCTGTCTGTCAGAAATGTCAGAGAGGTAAGAAGTAATAGAAAAAACCCAAGGTGCATGTCTGGAGTCTGTGATTCCTTTTGAGGTCATAAGCATATGAGCTGCTGTTTGGAAAAAAAAAGCGCATGTGTTGATGTGGCATTGCAGTGTGCCAAATTCTAGCGACTGGATAGGGATATGTAAATACATCTGGTAAAAAGTTACCTGAGAAGAAATGTGCACAGTTTTGTGGGTGGAGACTGCTTAGAATACATATATGTTGCCAGTATCACTTGTATTTACTGATGCAAGGTCTGCGAGTCTAACTATCACTGTTTTCCTTTCTGTTCTGTATGGGATAATAAGCCACTTGTTTGATTCTTCTTGATTTACTTAGAATGGACTGAGATTTCTAACTTTTTCTGCCTGTATGCATGTGGATTAGTGCTGTAAGGCAGTTATTATTAACTTGAAGGTTTTTATTTCTCTTTGGCAGAAAAAACTAAACAGTATTCTTATTTTCAGGGTTGACCTTTGGAATAATGGAAATTTGGTACAAGATGTCTTTCTAGGAGAAATCAAAGTTCCCGTGAAGGTGTTAAGAAATGATTCCTTTCAAGCATGGTGAGAAATGGTGTCTCAGAAGTGAATTTGCTGCTGTCCTACAGATCTTGTCTTGCAAAGGATAATGTTTTATTCTGACTATAAGTTGAAGTATGTCTTCCTGTTCTAGTCTAGGTAAAACATCTTTCTAAAGAGCTTCCCTGCTCAGTAAGTCAACCTTGACAGAGGGTACATTTAGCTCTTCTCTTCCCCCAGTCTGCCCACTCCCACAAAATAGAAGTGATGTTTGAGGGAAAGCATGGAGAGTGAAGAAAGGGAAGACTGAGTGTAACTATCCTTCACTAAGCTTCCTGGATTTTTTTGATCTCTATATGCTTTTCAGCCTAACCAGCAAACCAGAAACTTCTCAGAATTGCACCACTTGCAAGTAAATTCCAGAATGATAGATGAAGAGTTTATTTTAAAGTAATTGAGTATGACTTTCCTTTTTTTCTTCCTTGGGGAGGTTCAGAAACTGATCTGGAACTAACCTGAAGTTGTTTCAGGGGAGCAGGCTTGGAATTTTAAAAGCTGCAAGGGTAAGGCATGAAGGGAACTGGGGAAAGAAATACCTCTCCCTTCTGAAGTTCTTGCAAGCAGGAACCAGTCTCTAGCTCCTTTGCTGTCCCTGATGCCAGCAGCAGGAAATGATGAGGGCAACAGATTCAAATGCCTAAAAGAGTGTAGAATATTCTGCTTTTAGTGAACCTTTAGGTGCAGAGAAGAGTGGAGGAAGCCCCTGCATATCTGTGTAGAAAATGCATAGGGAGTAGGCAGATAGGAGCTAAATGGGATATGTCTTGGCCAGAAACCGTTTCAGCTCTGCAAAATGTACCCACCTCAGGTTCCAAATGTCTTGCATGTGTCAAATTTGAGCTCTGGGTCTTGTTCTCACTGCTTGAATGTGATCCTAAACATAATAAATGTTTATGTGATTGTTTTCTATTTTATACATGGTGTATTGCAGACACAGACTTGTTCTGCCAGTGCTCTGAACTAAGAAAAAGCTGTATGACCATATTAACATAATGGCATTTCTCCATTTACCTACTAAGAGAAAGTTTGTATAAGCATGGATGCATTACTAGTGTATTGTGTTCATATAGCTTTTTGAATTGCTTTTTAATTCAGCTGAAGTACAGCAGATAGAACAGTGTCACTAGTATTAAATCTTGGGAAAATAAGATTAAGACTTATGCTGTCAAATAGAAGTTCTTGTAAATCAGTTTTACTTTGTGTTAGCATGGCCTCATGGGCAATGCACTGATTATTAAAAAAACATCTGAGCTCCTTATTGCAGAAGTACAAATATAAATGTTTGTAAAAAAAAAAATCAAGATTATTTCAATTTGTTAAAACTGCTTAAAAGTTGTTAAAATTTTTGTAGAGTTGCACCTCCTGTTGGAATGCAGTTGAACTACAGCAAAAGCCAATGAAGAAATGCTTAATATAGTTTGAATTGAGAATAGGGGAAAAAAGCACTTATTTTTCTCTCTTTTAATCTTACTTGTTTCTCAGGAATGCAGCCTGTTAATGTTATGTATTTTTAGTGGCTTCAAACTAGACTGTTTAAATACTTGACACTAGCTGTTCCATCTGCAATGTCCCAACACCCTAAATATAACCTAGACGTAAAATGAGAAGGTCCATATTTTCTAAACATAATTTCTAACTGTTCCTGCTATCCCGGTGGAGCTACAGGAAGTATATCCTATTTCACTGTTGGGAAAGATAGGAGGAAATACATGCTTCATTTTGTGGTAAAGGTGCAACAAGTGCCGCTGCTTTTCTTCCTTTTGTGTCTCAAGGTTTTTTTTTTAATGTGGATTCCATTGCCAGTTTTCAGACTCAGTTAATATATACTAAATTAAATGTGATACTTTGCTTTATTGTAGAATTAGTCAAATTAATGAAATGTGAATCTAATATTTTGGAATTGTCCTGTTGCTTTCAGGTACTTACTTCAACCAAGAGAAAATGGAAACAAGTCTTCTAAAACTGATGATTTGGGGTCACTTAGATTAAATATCTGTTACACTGAAGACTGTGTGCTTCCATCTGAATACTACGGTTCTCTAAGAAACTTGCTGCTAAAATCATCAGATGTTCAGGTACTGTGTTGAAAATTTCTTTTAAAATGAAAACTTAAAGTGAGTTGTGCAGTCCTATATGAGATATTGTGAATTATGCATATCTAGGTATGTTTCTTTTGTGCCTTTGCATGAATTACTTCTGTCACAACCAGAGGAGCAGCTTGTAGAGCTCCAAACTGCCAAGATTTTCTTTTTATGTCAGAAGAACCAGCAGAGATAGTGAAATAACCTGTGCTGTGTGACTGGAAGGGATATAATACTTGCTTCTGATTGGCTGCTCTTTTCAACGTTTTCTCACTGGCTGCTGTTGGCCCCATGGATTTAGTGGTTTTCCAGGAACATTGATCCATTATTGACTCTGAAGGGGTAGCTAATCACTTTTACCAAAAATGGTCTGCTTCAGAATTGATTTCTAATTCCACTTCAGAATGGCTTCTGTCTTCCCCAGCATGCTAATTGGCATGACTGGGTTTCTCACATGGACATTGTGTCAAAGAGCATATTGTGAGACAGGAATCAAATCATAGTAAGCAGGCTTTATATTCCTACCTCTTTTATAACCTTACGTCACATCAGTATTGATGAAGTACTGGCAGAGGGGAAGAAAGGTGAAGAGGAAGGAGATTGTAACTAAAATTTTTACTAGCCGATATTCAAATAATATTCTACTGGAATTGAGGAAGAGCTAAGTAGCTAGTGGCAGTTAAAGGCAATCTTATTTGCTTAGATGATATCACTTGATCATTTTTTAAACTGAAATTACCAACTGTAGAATGGCAACAGGCACTTCAGAACTGAGAACTGTATTTTAATGTGCTCTGATTGTAGTTGGCATAGTCCTGTGAAGATATATGCCATTATAGTAAAGTGATTGTTTACTGCTTCTTACTTGGATTTGTGACAAAACCATATTCTGATTTTTTAGGGAGAGTTAGAAAGGTGAGTAAATGCCAAATGTTATTATTAAATGTCAAGCATAGAGTAAATAATACAAATTTTCAATTAGTATTTCTGTAGAATGGAAAGTCTTAATTGCCATGTTATGCAACAAATGCTGGAACTTTCTGTTAAGCAGCTGTGTCTAGATTGTTAGATTTGAGCTGTAATTTGGTAAATACATGAAGAATATTTAACTACTTCACTAATGATTTGATACTCTTTCTCACAGCCGATTTCTGCATCTGCTGCCTATATACTGAGTGAAGTTTGTCGAGACAAGTATGATGCTGTTCTGCCTCTTGTTCGATTGTTGCTACACCACCATAAGCTAGTTCCATTTGTTGCTGCAGTGGCAGAACTAGATCTGAAAGACACCCAGTATGTATTACATGTCTGGTGATCTCAAGCCTGTTTAAGTTATTTATAGAGTTTCAATGTTTTGAGTTTGAGTTTTCAATGTTATAGAGTTTTAAGTTATTTATAGAGTTTCAATGATACAGCATTGTTAAGTGAACATGTCAATTTCTTTGTCTCATTATGTAAACCTGACTAAATACATTTGGGTTTGAATGCTAGATTCTAAAAAGCATTAATTAAAATGACATTGAAGCTGGGAGTCAGAGTTAATGATTTTGTGCTGTCTGGAAAAATTTTCTTGGAGCTAGAGTACAGTTGAATATAACAAGGTAGCAGTCTGGAATTGTATCTAAGAGTACACAGTTGTTAGTTTAAAATGTTTGGCCACTCTTCAGAGTTTACTGATCCTCAGATTGGTACTTAGCATTTTTCAAATAGCCAAGAATTTTATCCTGTTTCCTTTAGTATGTGATTGAAATGAGGGGTATTTTTTTAATTCTGCAAATATGCCTTGCAAATACATAAGTACATATCCTCCTGCATGCCTTGAAAGTAGCAAGCACAGGAGTTTTTCCAAGTAGTACTGTATGGCCTGTGAATTTACATCTCTGTGGTTAGGGCAGAAATGAAGTAAACCCAAGTAGTGGCCACTGAGGTGCCAAGTAATGTCCTCTGGAGGTGTGGAAGGGGTTTTGTCACCACAGGATGGTTCATTTCAAAGCTGACTTTCTCCAGATCTAAATAAGGTGAGACAATTTAATGGTGTAGAAAGAGGAAAATAATTTTCTGAACTGCATTTTAGTGCACACATTCCTTTCTATTATAATTGAACTGTAACAAAGAAAGATTAAATCTCTCAGACTAGAAAGATTTACTTTGGAGAGCTGGCTCTGTTTTCTTCAAGAGCTATAATGAGTAAAAAAAAAGCATAAACCTTGATTAAATAACTTTTGGTTAAAGTGTCTGAGTTTATCAGTTAGTGTAGCAGCATCCTACTTAGTGTAGCTGTGAGATTGCCTTTCACCAGCCTGCTGGAGGAAGAATTGTATATTGGTGAGGTACAAGTCTCCATTATTTGTTAATTTTCTCCAGTTGCTCTTTCTCACACTCAGCACTGGATTATAACTTCCTTTGTCTAAAATTTTTTAGGCTTTTCCTTATGGTTTTATTTCTGTTTCTGGTTTTGCTAATAGCTATAATAATATTCTTTTTATTTTTTTTTCCCGCTCCTGAGTGCTGTTGCAACTTGGATATCTTTATTTCCTTACTGAAATATATGGAAATATGTTTTAAAAACCCCCAAAACTATTTAATGGCAAGCTAAAGTATTAATTGGATTTTGTAACTGAGCTGCTTATTTTTTTGCTGTTCAAGTAAAATCAATTATTTTCTTACAGAGAAGCAAACACAGTCTTCAGAGGCAACTCATTAGCAACTCGGTGTGTAGATGAAATGATGAAAATAGTGGGGAAGCACTATCTGAAGGTTACTTTGAAACCTGTTATTGATGAGGTAGGTTAATCTACTGAAACTGTTTTCCAGACACTTAGCCCTCTGGGGTATCTTGTCTATTTGATAGGCATTCTTCTTCCAGCTCCCTCTGTAGCAGTAATCATTCAGGTAGGGGAATTCCAGAAAAAAGTTAAATTGAGCAATAATTGGTTAAGTGGGAGAAGCTGCTTTTTGTTATATATGCTGCAGATGCTTGAAAATAAAATGGTCAGTGACAGTTGCTCCAGCCTCTAACACATTGCAGAATTTACCAACATGATACATTATGTAACTGATCCATATAAAAAGGCACACACAAAAGTGGGTATGATTATTGCATGCTGTTATGGATAGTTAGAACCTATTCACAGTTTTAACCCCAAATCTAGGAGAGAATATGGTTTTAAATAGGTGCATTTCCATGCTTTCTGTCTGAAAAATTGAATTCCTGTAGTTTTGTTTGTTTCAGATATGCGAGTCTCCTAAGCCCTGTGAAATAGATCCCATCAAAATAAGAGAAGGCGATAATGTAGAAATAAATATGGTGAGTGTCCCAATCTGTTTTTCCTAATTTAAACTTTCTCAAGTTCTGAGAAAAAAGCATTTTAAAGAGCAGCTCTCTGTAATGGAAAAATGAATAATTTGCAGCTCTCTGTAATGGAAAAATGAGTAATTTAAAGGTAGCAGTATAATTCTCTGATTCCCGAGTAAACAAAGGGAAAGCTGTATTTCTTGTCCATGTTTATGAATACAGCAAAGGAAAAGTCCAACAGAGAATATGTCAGGGAGGAGAAACTAAACAGAGGAGTACAGTCTTCTGAGCCAATTTGTTGGCTGTTGTGATTCCTGATGTTCTGTACTTAGTGTCTAGATGATGATGTACTTAATCAGGATTGCTTTAACACTTTGCATCGAAGTTTTGCATGCTGCTTGTCTGTTGCCAGAGAATGACATTTAAGGCAATAGTTGCTGTAACAAACTAAGTTAACATTCACCAGATATGCATGGGAAGTGCTCCTTCTTTGTAACATGTTGCTGTCAAATGATAAAACCAGGTTTCGATAGATAGTTGTATATTGCGAGACACTGCCTGTATACTTCAGTGTGAGTATCATTAAACTGTGTTTCAACACTAATAATCCCTTACAAATATTATGAAGCTTTTTAAATATGGGCTGTACTAAAATACATAATCGAATAAGCAGGCAGTGCTTTGAAAAAGTGTTTTTCAAAAAAGTGCTTTGAAAAAGTGCTTTGTAGTGTTATGTTTACGTTCAGGGAAATAAATACAGATGTTCACGGTCTGAAAAAATACCTTTTTTCATAATTGCAGGAAAATCTACGCTATTATGTAGACAAAGTATTCCGTGAAATTGTGCGGTCAAGTATAAGTTGTCCTACCCTAATGTGTGATGTTTTTTATTGTTTGAGGCATCTGGCTGCCAAAAGATTTCCAAGTAAGTGTTCTCTAAAAACTTCTGAAAACAGTGTTCAGAGTGAAATACTTAACTTCTGCAGTTACCTTATGGGGATTGTTAAAATTCTTGCCTTGTCCAAAGCTGTGTCCTGAAGTTCTTGACAATCAGGCACTTTATTCTGTCAGTCTGTAAGTCGTAGTAAAGCCTTGCGGTCAGTCAGAAAGAATTTTGTGTTTTCTGATACAAAAATGTAGCAGGTCAGGAACGCTGCAAGACAGCAGCAAGAAAGAAGTTACTAACAGAAATCTGAGATACTAAAAGAAAAGTGCAAGTAAATCAGGATTTAGTTGAAAAAAGAGTAAAATTTGGAAAAGCTGATCTCTACTGCTTCTGAAGAAGCGAGATGTAAGCTTGAAAATAAATTTGGTGTTTACATCTTAACTGCATGAACTGCAACTGTTAATTGTGACTAGCACATTGATAACTTAGATGAGGTTAGCTTTACTACTGCCATTGCGTCATTGCATTACTGCTTATGGGTAGTTTTGAGGAGGGTGGATAGTTTAATGTTTGTAATGTGACCAGTATTAGAACAGCTTTATTCTTTCAGAGTGGTTTTAATATAGGAATAATGTGGTGCATCTGAAATACTCTTATACTTCAGTCAGTTAAAATCCAGAATGTCATATAATAAGCTACAGATGAAGAATATACTTCTCACAATCTGGAGCCTTTCTCTAATTCATATTTGTCACTGGAACTGGTGTCATATATTCCTCTAGTTTAGACAGTCCTTTCAGAATAGCTAACTTCCCAGACAGATCAGATCAAAGTGGTCATTAGAGTAAGAATGGGATCCCACTGTATTTAGCAGTGTAAAAATGTAAACATACCTGAAATATTAGATGATAAAATCTTCATTTACAGTATCAAAATTGTATAACACCACCGGTTGATGCTGCAACTCAAAATTGAAGTTGTTCATATGGGTTGACTGCATTTGTTGCACAGAATTAATGTATTTGCATTGATTAATGAGCAATTAGCTTTATTGGGTGAACAAACCCAATAGTCCTAGCATGTAAGGGCAACTGCTACAGTATTTTCTCTTCTGGTTCAATATACATGCAGCCATACCTAATGAACATGGGCCGTGTGTGTAAATGCTTACAATACTCTCATCGTTTGTAGTAGTAGAGCTGATGAGCCATTTTTATGAGAACAAAACTTTCTTAGATAATTAAACCCTCCATTATAAGTAGAACATTTCTTACCATGTTCACCTTTCTCATTTCATGCGCTTCATTGATTTTTCTATTCTTTTTTTAAATATAAATGTCTCCTTTGATGTTACCTTCTTGAAGATTTTTATGTTGACTGTCTTCATTATTTCCTGTTAAGTTTAGTGCATGTTACATTTCATGGTTTTTCTCTGCAGATGACCCTCATGTGCAGTATTCTGCAGTGAGCAGCTTTGTGTTTCTTCGTTTCTTTGCTGTAGCCGTAGTCTCACCTCATACTTTTCATTTACGACCTCACCATCCAGTAAGTTTTGTGAAGCTTTGTTCTGTTTTATTTATAATAGTGAAATCTGTTTATCTGGGAAGTCATAAGTTACTTTGAGTGGGTCTGTAGCTGGGAAGTAAGATTACTAAATGTATCTAGGTTGAGTTTTCAGTTTTATACCTCACCAAAGGAACTAAGGCATTTGCAGCAAATTTCTCAGTCTTTATGAGGTGTTCTCAGATGATGTAGAAGTGCTTTTGATATTAAAGATACTATGCCTTTTCTGGGAACATGCTGCTTTGTTAAAATAGCCACATGACTGAGGGGTTTGAGATGTTTTTATAGGTAAAATTGTTTATCCAACTACTAATACTAAAGTCTAGTGGTAGTGAGTAAAATACTAGACACACTGAGTAGCTTACAAAATACATTCACAAAGCACAAATACTAGTAGGGGACAATACTATATATGCATTTCTCTCTGTGTGTGGGGAAAAAAAAGGAATGGAGATATGTCTGATTACTGCATTGTGTAATTTTTGTGACATTTTAATTTTTTAATCAAAATTTTACTCAAAATTATGAAAAAAGGTGACTTCTGAATTTTGTTTCTTTATTTTAGGATGCACAGACTTCTAGAACATTAACTCTGATATCAAAAGCCATCCAGACTTTGGGAAGCTGGGGAAGTTTGACCAAAAGCAAACTTGTAAGATTACTAAAATTCCTTCTCATTTCATAGACAACATTCTTTGAAAGATTTTATTAATGTCAATGTACCTTTTCTTTCAGTCAAGTTTCAAGGAGACATTTATGTGCGAGTTCTTCAAAACATTTCAAGAAGAAAAATTTACTGAATCAGTTAAAAAGGTACCTTCAACTAAATTGTTTTTACATATTTGATCAGCCTTAATTATTAGAAGGTTGTGTTACTGCTCAGTTTAATACTAGAGGGAAAAACTGTGATTCATTTCGGACTCTTTTATTAAACAAACCCCAAACAAAATCTACACATTTGAAACACAAGAGTTATACCTAGTGAACTAAGTTAACTTAGTTAAAAAAAAAAGAAGCAAAAGTTATTAGAGCTGCTTATGGGCATCCCTTGTTACATCATTTCTAGTCCCTGCAATGTATTTTCCTTCTACCTGTTGCATAAAGTAATTACTTTGTTCCAGGAGAGACTGTACATACATATTTTCAAAACAGCTTTTGGTTGTGATTCTGAATAGTATTTTTAATTAAGTTCCTAGATGATGTTTCCTCTACTGAAAGCAAAGAGCCCAGTGGTCTGAGCGAGCCAGTACATCTAAAGGAAGGGTAAATACATGTTTAATCTATGTCAGGCAGAACAGAATTGACTTAATTGGTTTTTTTATTAATGCTGTCAGATTAATGCTCATTAAAATGCTTGGTATACTGCATAAATTGTGATGTTTGTAACTTGTGGTAATTCTGTGTCAGCTTGACGAAATACTTTAACCAACTTAACTCTTTTAGATACATCGGAAAAAAGTAATTAAAAGCAGCATAAAACCTATTAAAGTCTGTCTGCATTTCTGTTACAGTTCAGTTTGTGCTCTGTGGTGGTTTATTCAGGACTGTGAAATTGTTCTTTAAAAGAATATACTAATTTAATTTAGAATTACTTCTCATTCTGTTGGAGCCCAGCCAGCTAAATGTTCTGCCTTTAAAGTAGGTGGAAAAATTACCCTTTAATTGGAATATTTAACTGTAAATGATAGAATGCTTTTATAAAAAAATGAGGTTAAAGTAATTCTTTCCAAAAAATCCCCCCCCCCCTTTTTTTAAAATGTCGATCAGGAATAGCTGATTACTTAATTCAAACAGCATTTATGGGGAAAATTTATTATTATTCCTTTAATTTACCTGAGAAGCAGATTATTAGGAGGTAAAGATTTTTCTGTGAAAGAAGCATCCAGATTTCAAACAAGGAAGAAATATTCCTCTAACTAAAATACTAAATAGAAATGAAGGTTGTAGTAGCGGCTCAGCACTTAGTTGTAGCAATTTGGAAGCTAATCTTGATTAAACTGATGGTTGTCACTCAAAAAAAAGTTGTTTTCAGTGAGTATACTTGAAGTGTACTGAATACATTTTATGCCTTCCCATGCTGTGTTCAGCATAATTTCATTTATATTCAGTTTCTGATCCAGATAAGGCCCATGTAGAAAGTAGCAGGAAAAAGAAAACCTTGTAGTTGGGTACACCTTAATCCGTTTTGGGAAATTTTGGAGTTCTGGACCTAAATAAATAAGTACCCACTCCAAAGTTACTGCTATGAACAAGAGTGTGGTTTGCATATTTTTCAAACTCCTTTCCTGTTTACAGAACCCTGCACACCAACACCATGTTGGGAAGTAATCTTGAGGATCTATTTTGAATAATTAGTAGATTATTCTTTTAATCTACAGAGAAGCAGATTTTTATATTGATGCATGATGAACAATAATATGTTTTTTCAATAAATGGTTTTGAATGCTTTTCAGAAGTTTAATGGTTGCATTTCATTTGATTCTGCCTTGACAGAGAAATGTACAAAAGAGCTCAGGGAAGGACTCGGATTGGTAAAAAGAATTTCAAGAAGCGGTGGTTCTGTCTAACAAGTAGAGAATTCACCTACCACAAACAGCAAGGTACATTATGTTTTCTTTACAATTATTTTTATTTCCTCAATATTTTCAAAGTGTTTGCATCTGATTTATGCTTTTTAAAATGGATAATTGTTTTTCTTTTCCTGAGGTACATAGAACACATTTTACTTACCTTTGCCTTGATTACCAAATGCTTCTGCCTATGACTCACATACATTTCCTCAGTAATAAAACTGAACGTTTTGAGAACTTAACCTCAGGGCACTGATACCATAAGTTATAAAAGCTTGTTAAAAATAGTTTCACTCATCTGTTTACAATTTTTTACAGATAAAGAACCAATTTTCACTATTCCAATCAAAAACATCCTTGCAGTGGAGAAACTTGATGAGAACTCCTTCAACAAGAAAAATGTAAGTCAAAAGAATTTATACACAATTTTTGATGTATTCTTTAAAGAAGTTTGTAATTAACTTAGAATTACTAAAACCCTGTTACTAAACACTTCAGAAAAAAATCTGGTTTGGATCTGGGATAAAAAGCTGTATGCAGTATTTCCAAGTACTGTGAACATGGATCTCTGCACCAGTTGTTGTGACTAATTTTATGACTTCTGCCCTGTTTTTAAATATCTGGAATGAAAGTTAAAACTTCTGTGACATTTTTTCGAAGCACTTTTATGTAAGATATTAGTAGTATGGATTGTAGTATGTTCTACTAGAAATGGGGTATTACTGAACTCATATTTATTCATTTTGATAAGAACTTCTTGTAATACCTTCCTCAGCTGAGACAGTTTGTCTGTGCTCACAGACTTATTCTGGACCTGTAACACATCAGTATTTCTACTATTACTTCAGTCCAAAATTCTGAGGCAGTGATAAAAGTACAGCTGTTACTTAGGCTGTGAATGGTAGGAGAGAATTCTGAAAACCTTCAGTCACTCTAACGATATGAAGCATAAAGTCTGAGGTCACATTTTAAAGATATGTGAATGAAAAGGACAGAAAATGCATTATGTTCTAATTGTTTAAGGGTTATTTGTTGGATGAGGAAATGGTGTAGGTGGAACACAGGTTTCTGTTTTGCTTGGTGTGTTTGGGCAGCGTTTTTTGTTGGTTTGTGCGTGTGCTTGTTAGTTTTTTGTTTGGTTTTGCTTGGTATTTTCCTAGGGCTTTGTAGTGAATTGAAAGAGGTGAAGTCTTCTTTCCTTTCTCCCATGTCTTGCTTTCTGTCTTTATTTGGCCTTGTTGAATTCCTTGAGCTTTGAAATACATTTTTGCCTTTAAATAACCAGATTTTTTTTTACTGAGTAGAATAATCTTGTGTTTCTTCTACAGATGTTTCAAATACTACATGGAGAAAAGCCTCTCTATATCCAAGCAAATAACTGTGTAGAAGCTAGTGAATGGATAGAAGCTCTTTGCCGGGTAACGAGGTCAAACCAGAAGCGGCTTAGTTTTTACCATCCTTCTGCTTTCCTGAATGGGAACTGGCTTTGCTGCAAGGCTACAATAGAGAACACAGTTGGCTGTGCTCCTTGCACTGCGTAAGTTGCTTCTCAAACGAAAATATACATGTTTTGTAGGACAAATAATGTATGATTCACTATACAACTTGAAAATCTGAAGGCAAAGCTTTTCCTGTTTACTTTAGCAAGTTCTGCTACTAAAAACAGCTATTAGTAATAGGCACATCCTACTGGATTTTACTAAGTCAATTGCTTCATCAGTCACCATATGAAAAGAAGGTAACCAATTCAGCATGTAAATCAGAAATATTGAATATTGGTTTCTTTTCATGCAGAATGATAGATTTAGTAGTCGAAGTATTCAGATGCCAAGTTGAATGCAGAAATATGACACGCCTAGATCATCTGCATAAAATAATTGAAATACCTTGCTGCAGAGGGGTCAGCCTGGAAGTATCTCTCTTTCCTTAATGATATTGTCTGGTCTATGCAGTCACTTTTTATTTTAACCTTACATATTTTAAAACATAATGTACTAAGAAAATTGACTAAATCTTAGATGTAGATTCTGACAAAATCATTTGGGTTTTGTAGGTATGTCAGGAAAATGAATAATGTCTTACAAGGAATAATGCCTTTTAAACTGTTGATTTCTGAAAACAAACAAATAATCTGATATTTAAATAAATTTACCCTTCACTGGATAGTTTGCATAAATTACAGACTGAAGATCTCAATCGTCTAAGTTTCAGTCTAGATGACTTTCAGAGAACTTTTATAATACTTTTTCCATGTTACTCAGTTCATTCTTTTATTACATTTCTCAACAGTTCAAAAGATTCACATTACTAAATAACTTTTGGTTAGGTTTTTTTTTCTGTTTTTTTTTTTTGGTAGGTTGGTTGGGTTTTTGTTTTTTTTTATTTAGCTATTCTGGTTTAGGAATGTATCTTGTCCTTCTGATATAGTAGATTTTTTTTTTAAGTGTTTAGTTGTAATTTAATGGCCATTAACCTTACTTTGATATTTCTGAGCTATTTTTATCTCAACATATGGAATAATGAATTATGTTGGTTAAAAAGTGACTTTTAGTATTGCTGTATTCATTGCTCTCAAAACTGTATGTGCCTGTTCTTATAGAACACTTGCAATGAATGCTGTTTTGTGTAGCTATTGTGAAGCTGTCTCTGAGTGACAGACTTATTAAAAGGCTAAGTATATTGACACAGAATTAGTTTTCATTTGCTTTCAGGAGTAACTTATATTGACTACTTGCCTCTTTTTTTTGCCTTTTAGAGATGTTCCTGCTGATACTCAGATTGAGATTGATGGCGACAGAGAGACAGAAAGAATTTACTCACTTTTTACTATCAACATGTCTAAACTACAGAAGCTGGAAGGTACTCAAATAGTAATTCAGAAGAATTAATACTGATGCTGCTCAGCTCTTATTCTTTAGGCCTATAACATCAATTTGATGTCTTAACAACTTACCTGAAAATAATAGAGAGTAGAGACACAGATTATATTTCTGTTATTTTATTGCTCTGGTATCAGACATTGGTCAGTCATTTCTTTACAGTAGACATAAGGTACGCACATTGTTTTAATTGAATTTGTATATATGAAATATATCTAATAGCCTAAGCAGGGAGGCTGCAACTGTAGGTAGTTGCTCTTCTGTCTTTGCTCTCCTTTTTCTGACTATGGAGTGAATTCTGTTGAATGTGGTTGAGTTTCAAGAAAACATTAGTCTTCTGTTAATGTGAACAGGAGAGAACTGGATGCTCAAGATGCTGAATGCAACCAGCAGAGAATAAGCCACAGCACTGTAAATACATCTAGTTGACACTGTCTCCTGCTTTTGTCTTAACCCATTTTATGCATAAGTTAGAGTAAGTTTATATATTAGAATTCTAGAATCACCATTTACGTAACAGATTTGTTTGTTAATTATCAAAATTCTAACTGCGATAATTGTGGTAATTTTTGTAGAGGCTTGCGGAAGTATAGCAGTCTATCAGGGTCCACGGAAAGAACCGGATGATTATTCTAACTTCACAATTGAAGATTCTGTAGCAACTTTTCACACACTTAAACAGATAATAGATATCATAGAAAAGCTGAGTGAATCACATGAAAAATACCGAAAGAAGAGATCGTCTAGTGCTAAATATGGGAGTGAGTAAGTATCTTGTGTGATTTGATGTACATAAATGTGGGTTTTTTTAAAAAAAAAAAAGAAAAATTCACACAACAAATCCAGGCTTGCTTAGATAAAGATAATTAAGCTAACAGTACATTTAGACAACACAAAGACATGGAGAAAATAGGGTACATAATTTTTAGTAACGCAAATATTTTAGCAATTATTAGAAGATAAAAGAAGTTCCTCTGGTATAGGATTCACCTGTGTTCCTGTTGAGATTCCCATAAGCTGATACAATGATTATGTTGTTCCCTTGCAACTTAATATTTGAAGTGCACATAAAATTTACCCCTGTCTTCCTGTCCTCTGGGTTTGGTTTTGTTTTTCTTCTTTCCAAAATTTCAAATTTCAGCTAAGAAACAGTTAAAATACCAAGTTACATAAAACTGCAAAAATTACACTGCAGGAACATATCTTTAATGCAGTATATTAACTAATACATTAATTGTAATTCACTTGCCATTCTCAATGATAAATAATATTTCTGGTGAAGTTGGAAGGAAGAAAACCCAAACCAACCAAAAACCACCAACAAAAAAATTAACTGGTTCTTTCAAGTGCATTGTTGTTCCAAAGCAGTTTCTGATTTTTTGTTGCATCAGTAAGGCTTGATTCACCTGAAAAAAAAAAAAAACAAACAAAGAATGATTTGGTTTTGCCTAATTTAGTATCAACTCAAGTTGGTAAGGAGAGTTAACTGATTTAGAGGTCTCACATGAAAGTACATGGTTTTCCACAAAACCTAAAATTTCTTAAGTAGTGGTAAAACTTACGCAAAAAACATACAGTTTTTATTAATAAATTAAAATTATATGATGAGAACTTAAAAGCTAGTGTTAACCTTAAAATATTTAAATATAGTATTTTATTTTTTCCAGAGAAAATCCGATTGTTGGAAAAGTTTCCTAACCAGAACAAACTGCAGCACACTTGGATGAAAAAAGAAACTGGAAATATTCTTGGTTGTTTTGTTTTGTTTGTTTGTTTTTTTAATCATTATATGCCTTTTTACAAAGTATTTAAGAATGAACATAAATGTTAGTTGTGTTGACAATCTATTTAATATTTAATAGAAAAATGTCTACTTGGAAATTTGGTCTTAAGTTTATTTTCCTTTTGCTGAAGAACTTGGAAGTTCCAGGTTCTTGGATTAACAGGTGTGAATAAATCTAAATATTGTTTTGCCATTGTTGTCTTATCGGGAAGAACTTCTAAACAAATAAGCTTTGTAATGGAAGAAAATCCACATGGCACTTGTTGGTTGGATGACATCTCTCAATACATACACTTCAAACTTGCATGAGTTTACCATGAGTGCCTGCCCTGCAGATACAGATCTTGAAATAGAAATCCCAAGATACTATGATATGGGAAAGATTTGAAGCTTCACACTCAATTCATTTGACTTTTTTTCTTGTATTAGGTGGTGTCATGACTTCATTTATCTATATCTGAAGTCTTACAAAATTGTGCAGTATGCTGCAAATAATCTGGACAGCAGATACCAGTGTTAGTAATGTTTTTAAGTACTAAAGAAGAAATCAGGGAATTTATGTTGTACCTCTTGTTTACATTTGGGGTGAGTATAGTATATGGAGTGACATTAGACCACTATCTATTTTCCTTAGGATTTTTAAGGTACATAGTTTTTCTTAATCTAAAAAGAAATGCAGGGTAGCAACATTCTTTTTAAACAAGTTTGCCTACAAACAGAAAAATTTAAATGTGATCTGATTGTGGTTAAGTACTGATCAATTTACATCATCCCATGTATAATCTTACCTTTTTAAATAAAAAGTAATAACTAGGTCCAGCTCACCTTTTGACTACAAATCTAATAAATAATCTCTTATAATCACTCAAAGCACTTTAGATATCTGGACTATCCCAGATTATTTTTAGATACTTTGTAGTATCTGCTTGTTATGATCAGTTGAATGATCAACATTGTTTTGTCTTAAAGCAATGCTTCATTGAGTGTTTTTGTATCTTTAGTTACATGAATTTGTATTTGCCACTTAACACAATTTCAAACTGGCATTCTTGACTTTAATAAGATTAATTTTTGCTCGTGTCATCTGAGAAGCTAGATTTACGCTGAAAGAACAGATATGTATATAACCAGGAAGAAGCAAAGATATTACTGTGGCAACTTTGCTTCATCAGTATTAAATACAGTGGTACTCCTTGAAATACTATTTTTTAATAATAACTGTATGTGGTACATTTATTTTTGGAGCATTTGCTATGGAGTCTTTTGTTGTTGAGTGTGTTTTTGGGAGGTTTATTGTTCTTTTACAATCATGATTTGGCCAAATTAATTAGGAATGTAACTTACAAATAGAATAGAAATCCACCATGCTTGAAACTGTAAGCTGTTTAAATTACTATACATCTATTATACTGTTGTAGGGAGACTTTCTGTAGTAAGAGTAAGTTAGCAAGACAGGATTGAATATCCGTTGGAATGAATGTAACTGATTAGGATAACTATTTTGGTTTAATACCAGACAAACCATTTTAGAATATCCAGGATTCAGTTCTAGTATGTGCAACGTCACAATCATTTATTCATGTCCACTGTTTTTGCCTTTTCCTTTTTTACACATTTGATGTATTCTAAGGGACAACTGGGGAGTGGAGAGGAGCGAATACAGTAATGCCAAGAAATGTGTTTTGCCAAGGTAGAGTGGGTCTGATTGTCATTCATAAAACGCTCCATTAACAAAAAACTGCCATTAAACAAAGTTGAATGTGGCTGAGTGTCAAAATTAGATTTTGCTGTATATAGATAAACCCTGTGGCAATGTATCTGTTCCTTGGAGCCATTTTCTGTTTTCAAAGTCAAATTTAAAAAAAAAAAAAAAATTATATGCTCTTGAAACAATTTTTTATTATTTTATTTTTTAAATATGCACTTTTTTTTTTTTTGCTTTGATACTGGAATATCTAGGTGGAAAAAAAGGACATTGAATATTTGTGACCATTAAGATTTGATATCTCATTTTATGATGTTTTAAAATGCAGTAGATGTTCTAGAATTTAATTAGGTACGAGTAGAATGATTAATAATAAAAATTGCCTTCATTTTGATTAGTCTTGAAAGATGATGTTAATCAGTAATTCTGTTAGGATTGTAAATTATCATTAGTTTTAATTTGTATTATGATGATGTATTGTTGAATGTATTTTTATTTAAATTTTATTTTCTTATCAAGACATTAAAATGTTTTGTAACATTGCTTGAGAATAACTCACAAATAAATTACCACAAACTTGAGATACACTGTGTTTATTCGAGGCTTTGCTTTTTAATGTGTAAACATTTACCTGAAGACTGAATTAATTGGTCTTACTTACAGGAGTTGGGTATAAAGAGAAAAACCTAGTTGAAAGGGAAAAGAAAACCAACCCCATGATGTCAAGCTGAGGTATCTAGCTGTTCATGTACTGCATTATTAGGTTCTAGCTAAGGCTGACGGTTGGAAAGAGAAGCGATAGTTAAATCATTTGTCATAACAGCATGCATGGAAACCTTAGTAATGTGACACATTTTTTAAAGCTTGCAATGACTGATGTACTGAAGGATATCTAGTACTGTGTTATTAGTGTTATATCACTGTTCTTTTTTAATGCTTATTTATTTGTCTTTCACTACCTGTCCTGTGTACTAGGGCCAGCTGACAAATACAATTTGTCAGACCCATCTTAAATATATTGCATGTGGAGAAAAACAGTTTCTCAATCTTTCCTTATGTAATCTGGGCACCTTTTCTGCCACCTGCTCTCCCTTCCTAAGCTTCTGTGCATTTTTAGAAGATGATTTTGTACAAGCTTGTTTTGATGTATTAAGAGACCTTGTTTCCTTGTACAGAGAGCTGACCTGTTGTCCTTTATTGCTGGTATGGAAGCTCCTATTAGGAGTTACAGTGCAAGCCTTCCAGTCATTTCAGAATTTATTTTGATTCATTCCAAGGTAGGCTGTATTAAGACCCAGTCTGCGTGGTCACTGCATTCATTTGCAGAGATCATAGGGCAAAGTAAGTTAAAGATGAAATTGGAAGTACAGGAGAATTTTTTTTTTAATTAAGAATTATTTTTTTTTAAGGATTCTGTGATGGTAATAGCAGAGTGATCTGCTCTTTTCACTGCTGATATGCTACCTTCTCTAACTATTCTATTAAACCGTGTTTTCTCCAAACCATGACATGAAAAGGTCATTCCCATCTAAGATCTGTAACTTCTGTGTTCTTCACGTTTTTAAGTTCTGGGCTAGGCTGGCGATCATAGATGTATAGGGCCTTTGTAGCTAGAAAGTAATTCCTAGGACTCTGGATTCCTTGGAAATCTTACACAGTTCTGTACATCTTTGTACCCCATCATATATGCAGATAACTATAGTGAGAAAATGCATCTTTACAGCCTATAGGTAGACAAAAATATGTATTCATACAGTCTACCTATAGACTATATATAAAGGTAACAATTAGTAATACGTGGAAAATTACAAGACGTTATCTTTAATCTCTGCTCACATGTATTTTAAAGTACAAAGTTTACAACATCAACTCACATGTGATAAAGAATGATTGTATGGTTTTTAAAAGAGCATGCATATGGAATAAAAATTTGGCCAATAAGCAACATCTCCCCGTAACAAAGGCAACTTCCAGTAGAATAGGCAAATGTATACAATTAAGGTTCTTACAAATAGTTGCAGAAGCATATTTAATGTTTATGTAATTCATGTAGATTAAATAAACCAGAAGGCCTTTAATAGCAGTAAGTAGACTATATCGGTTTTACTGTGTTCAGCTGTGATAATACTGCTGCTGATACACTTTTCTCTGTTTGTGGGATTTAGCAATATAGGCAGCTGTTTGAATACCTGAGTTTGGGGCCAGAGCTGTAAGAACTGGGAATGTAGACGCTAATTTAGTTAAATTAGGTAAAATAAAATTTAAGTTTTAAAAGTCACTTTGTGTACCTAAATCAAAGACAAAAAGTTAGATAATCAGCTCTACAGTCAGAATAAGGTTTAAAAAGACCCTGTGGCTGCAGTGTTCAGGACTTCCATGTGCTTTGTAAGAATGGGGAGTTTTGTGTGTGGGTTTTTTGTTGGTTTGTTTTTAAATAGAACTGATTAGACAACCTTGCTGAATTGCCTTTAAAATATTCTTCACATTGATAAATGCTTATGGAAAAATAACAAAATAATCCATATATAATCCATATATAAATCTTAATTGGATGTTCCATAAAATTATACGACCAAGATTTTTAAGTGTTTGAGGTTATAATTATTTTAGTAGGATTACTATTGCAAAGGCTATAGCAGTTCTATATGAAGTCTAGTTAAGAGTTTCACAAAAAGAGGATACAAATCTATTCTAAGTTTAGAAATATTAATTATATCTGGTTTTAAATCAAATTAGACAGTTTAGTTTGCTTTAAGGGGTTGTGATTTTGTTCCCCACTTTCATTCTCTCTGTTTGGTCATCTTACTCAGGGAAGAAAACAGAGAATCTTAGAACAGCCGAAGTACATCTGTGTGACTTGAAGTCAAGACATAAAGGTAAAAATCTCTTACCTGGCCCCTCTGAAATAGTAGTGCAGAAGATTTTGGCTGTGGTTTCTCAAAAAAATGCAGGATATCCCCTACTTTGCTCCAGGTTGGTGTTTCAGGGACAAACTCCAATGTGTCAGGGAGCAGAGAGAGAAAATTCAAAGTTCTGCAGGATGTGTGTGTGGGTCTGTATATATATATAACAAAAGAAGGCTTCAAAGCTAGCCAGGCTTGTGTTCAGTGTGCAGACTCCCTGCTTACTGAAGGATTACTTCAGTAGCTGGCTAAGAAGCTGAGGGGTGGGAGCTCCCAAGGGTTTAACACTACCTCAGTTGCTCAGCCTTCGCTTTTCCTGGTCTCTGTGACATTGTTGCTAGGTGATACAGAAACAAGCCTTCATCAGATGGCAAAAAGCAAGCAAAAGAGATAAAATTAGTAACAGGGCAACTCCCCTATAAAATCCAAGTGATCTACAGTAATACTCAGACCTGGCATTTCTGTTGTGTGTTTCATCCATAAACCTTAAAAGTACTTCTTAATGAAAGAAGAGTAAGTATTCTGTCTGTCCTTGTTGAGGGGTGGCAAGGTGCTATGTGTTGTGTAGCAACACAAATTTTAAAAGTCCTAGAGGAAGGAATATTTCCCTGTAGTTTCTGTTGCTAACAAGTATTTAAATGGTGCAACATGCAGGCAAAATGCGTTGTCTAATATTTGGTCATTTTAATCATCTTGAATCATAAGCTGACGGCCTAGAGGGTGACAGTGTAAACTGAGAGGCTTGTACAAGCATTTTTTTCTTATGATAATGATGCAGTACACCTTATAATTTACCTCACAAGTTGTGTTTAGCCCCATACCTTTTTCTTACCTTTTCTCCTAATCTTGCTGATCTACCCAAGTCAAAATAAGACCAAATATGTTACAGGTTACCTGATGGATTTTACAAGTATATTAAAGCTGAAACAGAAATAATCCTAGTCCTAGGTATGAGATCTTAAAGGAAGCATCAAGCTGTACAAACAGAAAAATACAAGGATGAGTTCCAGTGCTGCTGGAAAACTCTATTAAAGATCTAATATTTTTAAACATATGATGATTTCTGTAACAACTGAAATAACTCACCTGGCTTTCTCCTGAATAGTTGATCCAGATTCTTGTCTTGTGTGGCATTTAAATGGTTTTGGGTTTGGGGTTTTTTTTGCAATTTATGCGTATACTTAAGTTTTATATGCATATATTCTGGCACTATGTTGACCAAAATCTTGAAGTAGAAAGGTGGATCTAAGTCAAAAAAATGTGACATGGTACACAGGGTATAATGTCTGCAAGCGTGAATGATGAGAGGATGAATGTTGCCTATGCAATTCCTTCCAGAAGTTTAAACGTGTCATGGGAGTTTCCATAAGGCAAGTTTCTATGTGACTTCTCTTGCTGGTGTTTTGGGGGTTTGGTGGAGGGTTTTTTTGTTTGTTTAGTTGGGGTTTTGCTGATGCTGTTTTGGGGGAGGGATGTTATTTTTTAGAGTTCTTTGGTTGGTTTGGTGTGGGGTGTTTTTGTGTTTGAGTGGAGGGCAGGATTTGCTAACTGGCTTTGAGGATCTGACCTGATACCAGGCAGGATCCAAATATCTCTGGAATGTTAAAAATATTAAACTACAGTACCTCACAAAAAAGGAAGTGGTAATATTTTAAAATGGAGGGAGGGGCGTCCCCTGATAACAGCAAACCTACATAGCTTGATCTTCAGTTTTCTACTCAAAATGCAGTTTCATTCTTAAACAGCTAACCTCAGTTAAAATATGTATCATTTTGTCTTCACAGTTAATTTTTTAATAAATATGAGACAAGCTTCTAACTTGAAAATCCATGCTGTCCGGGGGGAATAGTAATAGCCGAGTTTTACACCAAAGAGTAAAACCATTGGTGAACCAGAACCTAGTGTAGAATTTGATAAAGTTGGGGTCTTCGCATCATTGGCTTTAAATCTCTGCTTCAGAAGGAGAGATGGGTAAGCCTGGGTGTTGCATGAAGAGTGGAGAAGTTCCAAGGGTTTAGACTTGGTTAAAGAAGCACAGCAAAGTCAGGAGCTATTTAGTCTCATTTGAGGCAGGGTTTTCTCATTACAGCAGAAAGGTTCTCATGCATAGGTAAGTTATTTTTTCTTAAAACTTCTTTAAGGATTTCCTCTCTATATATTAGGTGTCATGATGTTTATTTGTTTTACTTAAAGAGTAATGCACTTAAGAATCTCGATTACTGGTACTTCTCTGTCTTTGAACTCATTCCTGGACTTCTATAAAGTTCATGCCAAATCACGCGCATAAGCAGCAATACAGGGAAAATGGTGGGGATGTAGTTTCTTTAACTGCATTTGCTACTCTGCATTGCAATATATTTCTCTCATTTCTTCAGTCTCTCTTCCAGTGAGAGCTTTCCAGTGTAAAAGTGGTATGCAATTTATTCTAAAAATATAGTATGTTTCCCTAATTCCTGGTTTGTTTTTTTATTTCTGGATGCCCACTTCATGCTTCTCTTTCACAGAAGCTCTACATATTAACATTGAAATGTATTTTCCGTTTTGGCAATTGATTCAAGCAGCTTCAGTAAAGCCTTAAGAGCTACCACAAGTGGTTTTGTTACAAGTGATAACTAGTGTGCTGGTACACTGCTGTCTTCTTCCCTTGCAGCCCCGCTCTCTCAGCTATAACCACCACAATATTATGAGTACTGACCATTAATAGCCCTGTTTAGCATATTGCTATTGGCAAAATGGCACAGATAGGCACAGATGATTAAAAGTTTAAAATTATGTTTATAGTTAAAGAAAAAGCTTAAGATTATTAGCGTTTAAAAACTAGTTTTGACACAGAAGTGAGCTTAAATTCTTTCTTTGGCAGATAAATGGACAAAGTACTCAAGCATTCTGATATATGTTAGTCTATTGACAGAGCAAACAGTAGGTGCAATAATACAATTCAGCATGTGCATTAGTTGGCCAAGATACTCACATGCTTACATAACTGTTCTTTGCATTATTATAAAAATTACATTTCCCTTACAGTTCTGTTATTAGTAAAAATAATATTCAGTTGTGTGTTTCAGAGTAAGCGAGATGTGGGGAAAAATAAAAATCTCAAAAAGTTGTTAGAGGAAAGAAGAGAGGAAAAAAAAATTCAGGTCATTTCCAGGGATCTCCATTCTTAAAAGATTGATGAAAATATGTGAAAGGCACTGTACATGCTTCCAAACCAGTGTCTGTGCAATGTTCAGCTTAAAAAATATGTAGGGAATGAAAGTGTTTTTACAAGGCAAAGATGCATCTGTATATTCATCTAAAATGGGACTAGGAGTATGAAAAGAAAACTATTATGATAATCGTGTAAGTTGGGTGTCAAACACTCGGATCTTTGCATGAATACTATTTGACATGGAGACAATTAGAATCCAGAATCAATCCTTAATAATGTACACAGCATTCTTACTGTGAAATTATTGCAGAAAGTTAATTGATTATAAATTGCATAAGATAAAACAATATTCCAAATGTGGATACCTACTGTTATGCTTGGTCCCCATTTACAGTTGTCAAAACAAGTTATTTTTTTCCCATTCTATAGCACACAAGTGGCTGAGCAGCAACAATTCCAGTTGAAAAATAATTTGATGGCGTGAAAGGAACTTGGTTCACAGAATCACAGAATCCTAAGGGTTGGAAGGGACCTCAAAAGATCATCTAGTCCAACCCTCCTGCAAGAGCAGGGTAACCTAGAGTACATCACACAGGAACTTGTCCAGGCGTGCCTTGAATATCTCCAACGTAGGAGACTCCACAACCCCCCTGGGCAACCTGTTCCAGTGCTCTGTCACTCTCACAGTAAAGAAATTTTTCCTGATGTTCACATGGAACCTCCTATGCTCCAGTTTACACCCACTGCCCCATGTCCTATCACTGGACATCACCGAAAAAAACCTAGCTCCATCATCCTGACACTCACTCTTTACATATTTGTAAACACTGATGAGGTCACCCCTCAGTCTCATCTTCTCCAAGCTAAAGAGTCCCAGCTCCCTCAGCCTCTCGAGTGCCTATATTTAGATACTCAATTTAGAACATTTTCAGGGAAGTCTGTATGAGACAAGCAAATGCAGGCATCCTCTGCCTTACCTGAAATAATGAGGTTTTATTTATAGTTAAATCCAGTGACAAAGTACATAGGGAAGATTCACTGAATGAGCCTCGTGTTCTGTGCCACTTTCCCATGTGTGATCTCCTTAATGTCATGTGTGTCAGTGAATACATGAACTCCAGAGAGCCAAGACAGTTTATCTCTGAAAGGACTTGATTTTTTTTTTTTCTTCTCACAGGTCTTTAGATGATGAAATAGCAAAGAAAATAATTACTAGTTGGGGAGCTATTTTCTCTTTTTTTTTTTTTTCTCCTAGAGTTAAAGGAATGTGTATCATAATTGCTTTACAACTTCCACTGCTTATCTAAGTACTGGCATTGCACAGTGAAAATGGAGCAAAGGAGACAAGATGGAGCAAAGGTATACCAAATCAAAAGTTACCTCCTTTCTAGTTTGAAAAAATAGTTTTCAAAACATCTCTTTCATCCTAATGCTGAAAACTGTTTCATGTTGGCAATCTCTCTTCTATTAAAGGATATCCCAGTATTTTGGAGTAAGTTTAAAGCTGCGTCTCATTTGAACTGAAATGCTTGGTAAAAGGACTGGTTATGGCTGATGGCTTCTTACGTGAGAAGAGACTTTTAAAGGAAGGGATCATAATTGTTTTAATAACTATGTTTGATATTTTACTGACTTTTTTTTTCTATCCATAAGCATCTAGTGCAGTTCTGTATACCTGAGCTGCTTGTTTTGCTGCTCCTCCTCCAGCTGTGCAGGAAAAATTGCTTTATAGCGTCATGAAGCAATTCAGTGGAGGAAATGGTTACAGATTAAAACTAGCATTGTCAAATTATTGAAGTCATGTGGCTCTTAGTTGCAAGGTTTTTTGGCAGGACCCAAACATGATTATGATCTGTGTCATAGTTTGCTCTTATGAGCTCTTAGATTTGGATCATTGCATCCAGTTTCCAGATAATCCCTGTTGAGAAAAATTAGAGTTGACAAGACAAACTGTAAATTAAAGGGAAAAGAGTGACTACAGCAGGCAGGCAAAGATAATTAAAGTGAGTTAACTATTTTTATATTTTATTACCAAAAGCCAGATTTTTGTGACCATGGTGCATAACATGTAAGCCATTGCCGAAGCGTATGGCTTACTCTGTTAGCAGTCTTAGGAGACATGGAGAATTGGATTTGTAGGAGGATTTGGTCATCCTCTCTGTCCCCTTAATGAAGGTAGTGCAGTCCATTGAGGGGAAGCTGTGATTCACAACTGGAGAAACTTGCACTAAAACTGCTCATGATACTGTGTGCAGAGAATATCCTTCATGAGGAATGTCAGTTTAGCACCTGCAACACACGTGATTGTAGCCATTTGGCTTTGCCAACTGATGCTCCAAGTTCAGCCCAACCACCAAAACCAATGTGGACATACTGAGACTTCAGCAGTGTGGTAAGAGACTTGATAAGCTGCAATGAACTGGGGCGGAGTATGCGTGCACGTGCTATTCAGGGATAGAGAAGACTTTTGCCTTTAGCATCTCGCTTTGTGGATAAGCTAAGGTGAAGTAGTCTGTTCCATGCATGTCTGTAATGACTTGCTGTTGATCCTTCCTGTTCAAGGAGTATGATGGTTACACTTTAGGGTGTACCTCCATAGAAATGTCTGAAACTACATACAAAAATAAGTGCTGCATGTGTATCTAAAGCTGCCAAGAGAAAGATACATTGGGTGCAATCAGATACTGTGAATGCAGTTGATCTATTTGGCAACATGACTGACAGGAGATCTTCAGTGTGGATTAAGTTAAGACAAGAAGAGGCTGTTTCTAACGTTAGTACTTATAACTTCCATTAATTTTCTTAACTTTAAATAGAACTTTGTAGATTTTAATTTGTACATGAGTAACATTATTCAACACTTTTATCTTAAAGTACGCTTAAAGAGACAGGGCACTGTATTGGAAAAGTAAAATTTGTGTACTTTTATTTGGTAAAGATTAAAAAGAAATGCAAGTTTCTATTGTCTTTTAAAATAATGTATATTTTTTAGCTTTGCTCTTATCCAGACTTTGAAGCTCCACTTTTTAAGATGTATATAGTTATATAACTATTTTTTTTAATGTAATCAGCCACTTTAAAATTCCCTTTCTGGTTTTTAGTTCTCTAGCACTTCACAACTCTCATCTGTTTTCAGCTGATTTTTCTTTTTCTATCCAGTTCACAAATTCAAGCTGATACATTGGCAAGTATATTCAGACTCTCCTACTTTGACATCATAAAGTAGACATGCTTAACTGATCATTTCCATGAAGGATTACTGCTCTCTAACAAGGCTTAACTTTCAGCTACTACGGGCTGTAGACTGAGAATTTGGAATATTGAGATAGTTGCATTTTCACAAGAGGGATTCAGGAGGAATTTTCATACTGTGTCTCTTATAATGTGGATGAAAGTTATAACCTTCAGCACTGCATTTTTAGGCTCCCTTTAGCCTAAACCTATACCTTGTATTTTTAGGCTCCAGGGGTGTCACCTCCCCTCACCGTGCAGCGCCCCTTTTGGCGGGGCAGCGCCTGCCCACGCTCAGCCTCACCGTTACCGCCGGCGGCCTACAGGCCGGGAGGGGGCAGCGCCTGCGGCCTCGCTGCCGCCGCGAGGTGGCGCTGCAGGCCAGCGCTGGCGGCCGCCGGCGCCGCGTCCCCGCCCCTCCGCCATGGCCGATGTAGAGGACGGGGACGAGCCGGGTGTTCCCCTCTCACACCCAGGTTCGGCGGGCTCCAAGGCGGGCGGTCCCGACAAGATGTTCTCGCTGAAGAAGTGGAACGCGGTGGCCATGTGGAGCTGGGATGTGGAGTGCGACACCTGCGCCATTTGCCGGGTGCAGGTCATGGGTAAGCGCCAGCCCGCAGGCCCCGGCGGCAATGGCGGCCGCCCCCGCTGCGGGGCAGGGGTCGCCCAGTCGGTGGGGCAGGGGCTGCACTGCCGCCCTACGCTGCCCCGCCCTCATGGCGGGCGGAGGAGACAAGTACGGCTTACGGCAGAAGGGGGGCGGCTCCGCCGCGCCTCCTCTCTCTCCTCCGCACCCTCTCCTTAAGGAGGGCGCTGCGGCCCTCAGCACCCGGTGCCCGTCTCCTCGGGGGTCTGCCCCACAGCGCCCGAGGGTGCGACACGCGGGTGCGGGCCCGGGCGGTCACCTCAGGCTGCATGCAGTTGCCGGGGGAGCGTCTCCCCGGAGCCCCCTCCCTTGACGGCAGCGGGCAGCCCTTCCCGCGCCACCCTCCTGCCGGGGGAGGCCGGAGCGCCCGCTGGGCTTCTGCCCGGGGCCTGTCAGCGTGAGGAGAGCGGCACTCGGGGAGTGTGTGCCAGGCCCGGAGGCGTGCTGCTGGCCTGCCGCCCCGCGCTGTGCAGGAGTGCGTGCAGCGTGGAGGCCGCCGTTTCCTGCGCGTTGGCAAGCTCCTCCAGCGCTGAGTTAAAGCCGAGCTGACCAGAGTGCTAGATGTGTGGTGTTGCTGGTGGTGGGTGGCTGTTAAAGCAGTTGCGGATGTGGATGCAAATTAACTTCCAAAATCTGTTAATCCAGGCTCTCTGTCGCTTCTACCCAAGCCTCCTAATTACTGGTGCAGTTTAACGCATGTGAATGCACCAAAAAATTTATTGAAAAGGTGTTAGTTTATCTGGTTTTGAAATCTGGAGAATCACTTTGAGAGCAGCCTTATTGTTGAGTGGCATTACTGTTTTCTGACATCTTTTACGAATATGATATTTATCCTGGATCTTTGTATAATTTTTGAATTCTTACTCTATTATGTATCTAATCCAGTTTTTACTGTTGTGTCAAGTTGTCATGGACATAACTGTCCTCTCACTTGGGCTTGGTACAGTCTGACAGGAAAAAAGACCCAGGATTCCCTCCAGCAGCTTGCTTTTGTAGGTCCAGGAGCCATGATATTGCAAATCAAGCCAGGCTTAACAGAATTGAGACACAGTATGTAATGCTGTCATTTTTCATACATGCTTTACTGAGAGCGTTCTTTGGAATGGAAAAAGCAGAAAGGTGTGTTAGGAAAAAAAAAGCCCAGACTGAAGTGGTGGGAGATTCCCATCTTTTATAAGCATGTTTTGGAGATTGTCTGCTTTTATGTGGTGAACAAAGACCCAGAGACCACCCTGGAAATAGGAAATTGGCTTCATCTGCCATATAAACCATAATATTCTGTTCTAGCCAACCTATAACAGGGCACTATAAAAAAAGTCTTAAATGAACAAAATCTTACCCAGAGCTTTTATAAAAGTATAAAATAAAAAAGCATGTTTATAATTTTTCATATCTAGACCAAGGGAATACTTTTCATCTGAAACTAGCAGAAAAATCTGGTAACCGTTTTTTCTGAGAACAAACCACATTGTTAGAATGTGAAACTTGATTATTACTTACTTCAGTTTAGCAATTTCACATTGACCCTGCTAGACCCACTCTGGCTCCTGTAGAGCCACTGCGTCTGCAGGAGCCTTAGGTTGGAGGCAATGCCAGATTTCAGCTGGCACTCGATTGAAAGCTAGTTTGATTTTTACAAGGGAGGAAAGTGTTAGCTATCTTAATTTCCTGCTGGTTTAACTTGAACCAGTGTGGTCTTCAAGGATCACAGAAGCACAAGGGAAAGAAGCAATAATGCAGGTGTTAGCTGGGAAGGGCTGGATTACAGCAGTAGTGACTTAGCTTTGCTCAACCCTTCAGACATCTTTGTGGTTATGATGCAGGAGTGGTGACAGCTTACCTTGGTGTGGTGGATAGTGATTTCTGTCTTTAGCTATCTGTACTGCTTCTCTGTCTGAAACTGCAAATCTAGGGCTTAGGAAAGCTGATGTTATGGTGACTACTAGTCTGCCACAGCTTGCTAGTGAAGTGACCCTTCAGTTTGCTTCGATGTACCATGGTACAAGTTGAATCAATTTGAATGAATCTTCCCAGCATCTTGGCCCTTAAATGGCACAGAAAAAAACCTGACGGGAACAATCAGGAACCTCTATTTCCTGTCTTACTTTTATCTCACTGAGGAAAGGGCAACTGTTTCAGAGTTTCTGTCTTCTTTGTTCTTTATTACCTGCAAAACTGAGGAGTATCTGGGCAGATGAAACCTAAAATAGACATACCATATGTGGCAGAGAAAGCAAAAATATTCAAATCTAAATTCCTGTAGCATATCATGTTCCTGGCATGTAGGAAAATATGGTCTGACTAATGACATGTAGGCCAGGTCCAATCTGTGGGACACTTGTTAGTACTATCACCTTTTCTTTGGAGGAGATGAAGATGTGTTTACTCTCATAATAGTTGAACACTTTCTGTTGTGTGTGGTATGTGCACATAAGTCTGCAGCCACCAGTGCAGGGCAAAGGAGAAACACAAGCATTTTTCCACTGGATGTTTGTGGCACAGTGCTAAGCCTGCAAGTTGTAACTTCTGTATCTTACTGAGTCCTGAACCTGCCATCCAGTCCTATAGGCACACACTGGAATGCATAAAGATGATAAATATTTTTAATTAGCTACTGTTTGATGTTTATCTGTTTATGATTCTATGATTTATATTATTAAATTGACCAGTATGTTTGCACATGTATGTGACTCTTGTGAAAATTGCATGCAGGTACTTACTAAGGAAAGCCACTATATGAAAAGCAGGAGGAGGTGGGGGTTATGGTGAGAGATGTACAGCCAAAAAGAAAAAAAAATAATTTTGTGAATGATTTCCTTAAAAGGAGATGCTGACATCTGGAAAACAAAGTCCTGTAATTAGGGTTTGGCTTTGTGCTTACTCTGGTCTTAGTATGCCTGAGTGCCTTGGCACAGATCTGCTGCTTGTTATATCTACAAAATGGAGAAGGGTTTTTTTTTTTTGGGGGGGGGGGGGGGTTGGTTTTCTTGTTGTTTTTTTTTTTTCCCATCAAAAGTTATGAAAATACTAAAGTCATGGAAAATAGACAAAACTTGTTGGACAGTTTATAGTCTTTCTGATCTCTGTCAGGTATATATTTCTTTGTCATGTGTCCTGTTTTAAAATTTAAGGGGTAATTTAATGTTAAAGGGCTGAACTAGGCATCAGAGTTGGGATTTTTACCTTTGTAAATTGGTTTTAGAGTTTTTATTTTCCTCTGACAAACCTATTCTTAAGATGGAATCCTGAGAATCAAATTGAGTCTTGTTCTTGTTTACTTTTAGATGCCTGTCTTAGATGTCAAGCTGAAAACAAACAAGAAGATTGTGTTGGTATGTAGTGATTTCATTCGCTTGTTTTTCAGTTGAAGCTTCTCTCAGTAGGGAGCACTTTAAAGTTTGAAGGGAATACTGATTTTGTTAATGCTCTAAAGTAAATGTGTTTCATTCTGTGTTGTGTCATCTTTTTACGTTAGTAATACTTTATACTTTGAGCACTAATAGAATTAGTTTTCATGTCAGGCATGCAGTAGAACAAAACTTCAAATTTGCAGTCAACACAAACACAACTGAGAAGTTTTAAGTTTCTGTCACCCTGAGTGTAGTTGGGGCGATCATAATGTACACTTTTGAAGTGGTTAGGAACAGGCTGCTTCTTTTTTTTTTTTTTTTTTTTTTTCTGAGATGCATGCCAGAAGACACAATGGTAATACCAATAAAAATCCTCTGTTCTGAAATCAAGTGTGTCTGGGTTAGGGGGTTAGAAAGTGGTATTTTTTGCAGTCTTAATTCAGACATAGTGGAGACAATTGCTTGTTTGTTCATTCTTCATTTCAAAAAGTGGAATCACTTGAGTTTTCCATAATGCTCTTTAATCATAAATATACTTTCAGTTGCATACCAATATATGCAAAAGCAAATCTTTATTGTGGTGTATTTAAATCTGAAATAGTGAAAATTGTCTCAGTTTGCTTTAAATCTTTAAGTCAACTTTTAAACCAGTGGTTAAGCCTTGCTTATTCTTTCTGTCTTGAAGTATATTCTCTCAAACTTAATCCACTGTTGGTTTTGATGATTGTTTTAATGAGAAAAGGGATTTGCTGTGCCATGTATCTTAATTGGCTTGCTGAGTGTCCTATTTAAGATAGTCAGAGAGGAAAACAAACCCAGAACATAATTTACAACACTCATTTGAGTAGTACCCTTGTATTGTAGTAAGAAGAATATGAACTAATAAGGTGAAAACAAAGTAACTAATACTGTTCAGGAGTAGATGGACACTTCTTGTTGTGTTGAAAGAGTTGTAGCCTATGAATAACTTCTGGTCTAAGATCCCATTTTGAGGCTATATATTGTATGAAATGTGCTTCCTTGATGTCATACATTTAAGTTTAAACACAGCATTTCAGGTCAGAATTTGGTGATATGGTCTTTCATGATAATAGTGCCTTGGCTATAGTTTGGTACTGGGGAAGATAAAGTGAAGAACTTGGATAGTTGAACTTACTTCCTGGGCAGAACTGATAAATGTGTTTATACATTCACAAAACTGTGTTGCTTTGTACAAGAAAGTGAGAATATATGCATTTCTTTGTTGGTAATTGGAAATAAGTAAAAGGATTGATGATAGAGAACTGACTAGTATCCTAATGATCATAATAAGCCAGTCTCAGTGGGTAAATCAGTGATGACCCGTTTTGTCTCTGCAGCTTGCAGTGGTTATAAACATCTGAGAATGATAGTTTGGACCTTGCAGTAGGTGTTAATTGGACAGCTGAGTGTGACTGGAATGTGTTCTTTCTTCTTTTTCAGTGGTTTGGGGAGAATGCAATCATTCCTTCCACAATTGCTGCATGTCCCTGTGGGTGAAACAGAATAATCGCTGTCCCCTCTGCCAGCAGGACTGGGTAGTCCAGAGAATAGGCAAATAAAAACACTGGAAGTTGGTGGTTTTTTTTTGTGTCAAACTTATTGAAGCAGTGTATGTCTGACACCTTATGCTCCTGCAGAAGAATGGAACATGTCAATCGTGGCATGATTTATTTAGTTTTATCTGCTAGAAGATAGGTGTGGCTTTGTCGTATGCTGATTGCTGTACCAGGAGGGAATGGTCAGTCTTACTGCGGATGTTTCCACAATAAAAAAGCCAAGAGACACTACGTTAACAAATGTATCTGTTATGATTTGAGTGTTAACTGTATCAGAGCATAGAAGTGTGGTAGTGCAGATTATACCCTAAATACAGTTTATTTAATGTTTTTGTTCAGGTAAATGAATTAACTTGCAAGGGTGACCTTACGTGTAAGTCTGAAACACTGCATAGTTTACTGTCAGGATCAAGAAATTGTTTTCTGAGTAATACTGTATACAAAAACAGTCAGTGAGAGTTTTTTAGGAAGTATTCTGGGTTTTAATCTAAATATTGTGTAAAGCATTTGCTATATGCTTTTTCTATCACACTATACTAAACATTTCTAATTTAGCTTTTATGACTTCAGAAAATTTTGTTTTCTTGTATCTCTGTCGCTACATTATATTCTATGCATGATTTTCACAACTATAGCATTAAAATTTAACTCCATTCATAATTCTTTAATTTCTATTTCTGTTAAAGATAATTGAGACATGTATATTTAATCCAGAGACTTTTGGTACAAAGACATGTATTTGATATCAGTTGTCTGGGGGCATAAACAATCCTGCTGGTTAGCTGACTAATATAGAAGGCCAACAAAACTAGTAATTTAATAATCCCAAGGAAAGCAGGTATTAATTAAATCGAGGGAAAAATGTTTAATTGTTTTCCGTGAAAATTCAGTTAATAGAAATTTATCATCATTTTGTTGGTTACAATGTTTTGGAAGTGGGAGAAAGCATGTAATTTTTGTGGAAATTCTCAATACAGCATTTTTTATATATATATGAATCATGTTTTTTTTCTTACAAATATTTAAGTGCTTGCCTCTGACTTTGATTTTCCCTAAATATCCAAAGTAATTACTATTAATCTGACCATATGATGTGGGATTATTTTTTTAAATATATATAATGGGTTGGATTATTGCTTTAAATCTGTAACAAATTCAGGCTTGTTAAAATGGATAATAAACCTGGGTGAAATTGAAAAAATATTATATGCATATCAAGTTTACTTTAAAGTTATCATCTTAAATGTTTAATGCATCTCTTAGCAGATGTATTTCTGTCTAGTTCTGTTTATTTAAAGGGGTTTATCTTCTCTGTATAAAAAAGTTCCAATGTCAGTCTGTGTCATCAAGCATACATGTAGAGTTTACTGTGGTTTTGTTTAATACTTGTAATCTTGTTTTTAAAATATTTTGATTTTTTAAAATATAACTTCTGTTTCATTACAAACTGAGATCAAAGAATTTTCTCTGTCACTGTTACATTGTATGACATTGGTTGTTATTGTCGCAGATGATGTCTGTCTTAAAATTGAAAACAACTATAAAATAGGTTAACAGTAGTAATGAAGTGCCTTTAGCCCTTATGTTGTTGAGGAGTATTTGTGTAAAATGATTCTTCCTAAAATGACTGAGAAAAAATCTGATGGGATGTGGAAATAGGTTTTATCTGTCAAAGTGAAGCTATATCTATTTACCACCTATTTTCTGTGCCAAAATGGTCCCAGGCTCAATCTTCTAACCTCTGTTAATTCCATCTAGTCCCATCAGAGGGCTTCTTTCTTCATTTTGCTTTGGTTTGTAGGTGAATATGGAAAGTACCAGAGTAATTTTCACTCTGCTTTCTGTTCACATCACCTGCGTGACAAGAGCAGCAAATAATTGTAGAAGAGCTTTCCAAAGTGTCGGCTCAAATAGGCGTTTACGCAGATGAGGATGGTTAATGTTGAAATCAAAGCAGCTGATAGTTGTGTATCTTTTTGAGTAGTAACTAGAGGTTCACCTAGAACAAAAGGTAATAAATTATGTCTTGCATATTTTTTCTGAGATTAGCTGAAGTCCCAGTCTTTCTACAAGCTCTGGATCAGAGAAATTTTCTTCCGTTCCAAAACATTCCCTGACATTCCATTAGTGTAGTTCTTATTAAGTACCATTTTTAGTCCTGAATTTGTTCACCTCTTGTCCATGCAAACCAGATCAATTTTGCTTCTCACCCAAATATACTGTTTTATTAGTAGGTAACATGAACTTAAATAGTCATTATTGACCGGTAGATTAATGCTGATCTGCTTTTATCTGTTGTTTAATAAATGATGGGCATATCTTGCTAGAGTCTTCTCAGAAATGATTGGAGTTATGAATATGCATCCAAAGAGCATACTTTTTCACTTTGCTTTTTATGAAGCTATGTTCTTTTAGAGAAAGTTTATGTTCCATACGAATTGGGATTCTCATTAACACAGCAGAATGATTTTTAGAGCTCTGAATGTGTCTTTCTTGCACAGGTACTATAAACATCAGGTGTTTTCTTGATTTGCTTAGACGTGAATATATCAGCAGCTGGTGTAAGCTTGAGTTCACCCTCAGGTCCCCATCTACCAGCGATTTGTACTGCTGTTCGAGCTCTGATAGCATTCTTGTTAACTGCAAAATAGGCTTTGATGAATTTTTATTGCCTCCGTTCTTGCTCTTCTGTACCCAGGATGTTATGGGAATATGTTGCTGTAGGCACTTATTTCAGGAAAACCACCAGAAGAATTCCACAGTTCTTCCTCTGAATTTTTCCAGTTTTGCTTTCTCTGCTCGTACTAGCTGCATTGTTTAGTCATTTATGTAATCCCCTGCATGGTGCTTGCATTCACCTGGTAGAATTAATGACTGCTGTACCAGCAAGACTTTGAAGTACTCAGCTTTAGAGTACACTGTGTTCTGCACACATAGCAGTTTGTGATGGATGGCTCTCTCAATCACAGCTAGAAAAACACGCTGCTAATGTAATTTTTGTAGAGAATAAGCATGAGTTTTATGCCAAATCTATTCAATGCAGGCAGGGTTAAGCATGGAAAACCAAAATACTACATAGAGTGACAAAAAGCAGCAAAGAAGGGCTTAGCACTTACTGTTGGGAGTCTTAGAGGTGCCTGTTGTTACTCCTGATGTTAGTATTTGTGATTCAGCTCTTCAGTGTGCTCTAAGAGTGAAAAAAGAGAAGAAAAAAGAGAAAAGGGAACTTGACCTTGACCTCAGGAGTGTGGCTTGACCTCATTGCTACTGGAAGAATCATGGAACTGCTTTTCCTGATGCCGTAAATACCTTCCTTATATCCAAAGAAAGCTTTAGCAGCAAAATTGCATGACACATGACAGAAGGGGGCTTAGCCCCGTAAATGCAACACATAATTTTTCTTTTGGGGAAAAAATGGGGCACAGGCTTCCTGGTAGTCAGGTGGAATTTGCCTTCACTTGATTATAATCAGCTTTGTTCTTTTGTTGATGTCACCTCAACCATACACTGTTGCTATCTGCCACTTACTGTCATAAAGCTCAGCAGGGAAAATAAACTGAGGCCACAGTTGCATCTGGCAGTGTCTTGGCAAGATTTGGCTGGTCATTTGAAGTGTTCTTTTTTTCTGTGAGTAGGATATGAAGTCAGAACTATGTTTTGTATATAGGGATCATTATTTTTAGAACAGCAGCAGGTCTTAGCCTCTGCATGTAATCCGCTCAGACAGAGCCACATGAGGCATCAAGGTTTGCGTGAGGTATCTGTGGAGCTCAGTCATTGATGTTGAGTGTAATTTGAGTTGTGGAAGCATGGATGCTCAAAGCACTGAATTGTGTGATAATTTTAAGTTCAGTGCCTCATGATGTCCCTGCCTGTGGCAGCGGGGTTGGAACTAGGTGATCTTTAAAGTCACTTCCAACCCAAGCCATTCTATGATTCTGTCTTCATCTGTGTCAACTTCTGTTTCAGACATGGCGGATATGTGATAAAAGCTTTTTATGAAATCAGATCCAAACTTAAATAATTCTTAGTACATTGGTGTTCTGTGTATTGAGCAAAGTTGATGCAAGACTGTCCTGTTAACTGCAGCCAGTGTGCCACTAAGTTTGGAGTGTGCACATATTGCAAACATGAATCTGCATGTTCTCAGCAGCCAGGGACAGTGCATATAGAGGATATCTTCATACACATAAAGGTTATCGGGGCCCATTCGAAAAAACACCAGCTGAACAGCATGCATTTGATGCTGCCAATGAAAAGGCTTGCCTAGGATGTCATCCCTCAGCTATACATAGCAAACTCAAAGCTCCTTACAGAGAAACCTCTTACCAGTCACTTTCCACAAATGGTGCATGCACCTAAAAGTACTTAGTCAAAATCCTTCAGAGGTATTTAATGCAAAAGCAGTTAGTCTGTGGTGTTGTTTAGAAGCCTGCACGCACCACCAGCAAGGAGGAAGTGCAGGGCAGCTGTAGCACAGCACTTGGGCTAGTTTCTCATTTTATTTCAACCAGGCTCTGCCACCCCAAGAGCTTGTCAAGATGTGTGACATGGGGGGGCTTGACAACCTGATTGCCAACACAGCCTATCTGCAGGCAAGGAAGAGTGGAGATGGAGACACAAAGGAGATGCAAAAGAGACGTAGGAGCCTCTCGCTGCCCAAGGTTGATCAGTGCAGAGATGTTAGACAGTCCATTGTTGCTGATTATGACAACATCTGTGAGCAGCAGCCCATTGGCAAGAGATTCTTCAGAGATTTCTTAGAGACAGTGCCAGAGTATTTGGTAGCTAAGGACTTCCTGGATGAGGTGTCAAACTGGGAGTTGGCAGAGGACAATGTCAAGAGCAGTACCATGGAGAGTATGATCACCAATTTTCTTAAGACAGGCTCCAAAAACTATCTGGCTTTCATGAGCTCTGACTTGGCCAGCAAATGCCTGGCAGCTACTGCAAATGACTATGAGAATGTTGTGCAGATGGCCAAGGAGGAAACCAAGCTCTTCCTTAAAGGCAAGCCGTTCCAGGACTTCCAGACCAGCCCCTTCTATGACAAATTCCTCCAATGGAAAGTTTTTGAGAAGCAGCCAGTAACTGAAAAATACTTCTATGAGTACCGAGTGCTGGGCAAAGGTGGCTTTGGAGAGGTAAGAGCTATACTTTTACAGATGTGGGTCATTCCTTCCCTTTCAAGAGCAGCAGTTGGGTTTGCAAAGAGGAGCTTGCAATGGGTTAAGTAGTTATCTAAGGTTTTGCAAAACTTGCTCCTTCAGATTGTCCATTTCACAAAACTTAGCCTGAGTTTATCTGCGATACAGGGTCCAGATACCTGTTAGTGAAGAGCTACTCTAGAACTTTTATGTTCTGTCTATGCTAGTAAAAAAGCAAGTTTCTTTACAAAAGCTTGTGTGACTGTTCATATATTTAATCATTAGTATTCTCCTTAGCACCTTCTTAGCCTGTGCTAGCATGCACTCCCAGATAATTCTAGATGTGGTTTAGGGAATAGCACAGATTAGGATCTGTTCCCAAACACAGTATGAATGAAGCTACTTTTGTCCAGATGGAAGACTAGCTATACAGGTGCAAGCTATATATGCCACATATCCTTATGGACAGAGAATTGTTCCTTTTATTTGCTAATACAAGTCTCTTAATGGTATCCTCAAGAACTTTGCGTGAGGTGCACCATACACTGATCCTGAACAAAGCAGATTGTACACTTGGTTTTATGCTGATTTTCTCTGCTAATATGCTCCACCATAGAAGTTAGCTTCAGCAGCTACTAATAGGTATCTGTGATTCCCCAGTTCCTGTCTTGATGCTCTATAGTCTGTATGTATAAAATTCCTTCATTACCTTTCTGCCTGCATCTTGCTTGTCTAGGTTTGTGCCATCCAGGTGAAAAATACTGGCAAGATGTATGCCTGCAAGAAACTGGATAAGAAGAGGTTGAAAAAGAAAGGTGGAGAGAAGATGGCATTACTGGAGAAAGAGATCCTGGAGAAGGTCAACAGCCCTTTCATAGTCACACTAGCTTATGCTTATGAGAGCAAAAGCCATCTATGTCTTGTTATGAGCCTCATGAATGGAGGGGATTTGAAGTACCACATCTACAATGTAGGAGAAAGGGGTTTGGAAATGAAGAGGGTCATCTATTACTCAGCTCAGATCACTTGCGGGATTCTACATCTCCATTCTATCAAGATTGTGTACCGGGACATGAAACCAGAAAATGTCCTCCTGGATGATAATGGCAATTGCAGACTGTCTGATCTTGGATTGGCAGTGCAAGTCAAAGAGGGAAAAAGCATCACTCAGAGGGTGAGTATAAATTCATTGAACATGGGTGGTGGGAAAGGAAGCTGTTCTATTTCTAATGCATCCAGGTCCAAGACTTAATTCCCCAGGATTTGTTCTTTACTAAAGACCTTAGGTGGTCATTTCAATCTAAGAGACAGGTGGTAAGAAGATTTGGTTGATTAACTCTCTAGATGCTGCTGTGTAGTAAAATAACTTCTCTTACTCAGAAATGGTAGAATCATGTTTACTTGTTTCTCTTAGATAAACTCTTGAACCGATCATTTTAGAGAGGCTAACACAGGTTCCTGGAGCAATAGTGCGTAGTCAGGGATTTAACCGATTACTTGGTTGTTTAATGAGCAGCAGTCAAAAATATGACTTCTCCTGTATTCCATTTCTGCTTTTAGAAGAATACAGTTTCTTGTAGATTACTCTGAAGTAATGCTGCTGATTTTATTGCAAGTGTTCATGGTGCTGCACAATAAACCACTGCCATCTTTCCCTCAGTAATTAATTCCTAAAAAAGTCGATAGACTTGATCACAGTTTGCAGATGTGTGTAGGAAGAAAGAGATGGATGATTAGCTGGTTTCTGCTGTTTGAATCAGATATGCAGCCTGGAGTCATCCCAAACTAACCTAGATTTGTAATAATGTCATGAGGTTTCCACAAGAAAGGTGTGTTCAGGTAGCTTAACTATGAAAAAAGCGTATTTATCCCGAGGAGTCTGGAGCTTAAAGATGTATATAATGAGGGAATGTGTCAGAAATATGTATATGAGAATATGAAGAAATGAAAGCAATGTTGTGAACTGGTCTGACTGCTTTATGTTAAACTCCAAGTCTTTCAAGTTCCTCTTTAGGAATTCAGTAGAAGAGAGATGACCTGCTGGTAGCCTTTTGGATCATTGAGGTACACACATCTTTTGATGCTATTTCTTAATACAGTGATTTGTAGTTTGATGGATATTTTTTTTCCTGGCCATGTAAAAAGTTAGTATTATGAATAGTTTTAGTTCTCAGTGAAAGAAATTCTGGAAACTTACGTAGTTTAGATAGGAAGTAATTTTTTAATGAGACTACATTGTTTTAGATGTGAAAATACAGTTTCTGTGAAAGCTAAGGCAGGCTTTTAAATAGACCTTGTGTGAAATGGGAGTGTTTTGTTTGTGAAGATGGAATTTTGATCTGTGAACCCAAAGCTTTGCAAGTTACAGATGTATGCAATTGCTATGATATAAAAAGAAATAAAAATTGTTTTGTCCAAGGGCAGTTTTTCTGCTTGTAACTCTGTAGGGATTGGCAAAAGAAACAAACAAAAAAATAAAATCAAATGAAAGTGTATTTAGAAATGTCTAACCACTTCTATTGGTCGTAGGGTAGAATCTCAAAACAGTAGTGGACAAAGTTGTTGTTCCTCCTCATTTTCTGTGACAGTCATGAAGTTGTATAATGATTTTTCTTCTCTTGTTGTTCACTGGTTCTAGGAGTGCTATTCACTCTTATATGGGTCCTTTTATTAGAGAAAAAACTGCATTGGATAATACACTACATGATTGTAGTGTGTTAAAAGGGATTTCTGCTAAAGGCAGTTCTCTTTGTGCAAGAAATTGAAATAGAAGGAAGAAAAGTACAAATATCTTTTTTTCTCATATTATAACTATGAGGGCTATAAATGAATAATAATTCCCAGTATTATTTTGCATTTCTGTAAAGTTGACCTTATTTGAGTCATTTGAAACCAACTACTACAAACATTTATATAGTGTTAGATGTTACTACTATTTTATAGTAATATCTTACACAGGAAGACCTAAAAACACCTTTACAAAATTCATTGCATTGAGCTTCACCATGTATCCCTGTAATAAAATTGGTACAGTTAATTTTTATTTACTAATCACAATTATATTGTGACTTAAAATTGGCAGAAAGTTTATATCATAGCATGCTTTTTGAGTATGACTACCAAATTGTTATCACTTTTATACAGTCTTGAGAGAAGGTAGTTGTATACGCTTGGGTTTTTTAACCAAAAAGATACATGGCTGAAAGACAGATCCATTAAATTAAATGTAATCGGTTGCACCATTTTGTGGACACATAAGGGCAATTTTATAAGCTAAAGCAGAAAATCTGTTCTTCTAGGTCAAATTTGTACTGTACTGTATATCTGAGTGAAGTGCTTGTTTCTGGATTTTGAATGATGGTCCCTGAACTTAAAATTTTCAGTCACTAACTATAGGGAAAATATTACTGATTATAACATAGAATCTTTTCATTTCAGCTTATTTAACCATATACAAAGAATCCTTCTGGTTTTATGGATGTTGTAATACAATGAACTTCGTAACTCCAGGAGTTCTGAATTTAAAGCCTTGTAACGCTCTTTTATGACTTGGATCTTCAATATCATGCTTAAAATACTTTTCTATTGCACTGCAAGAGTAATGCCTAACTTTGCTTTAATTGTGTTCATAACTCATTCTATTGCCTGAAAGTAATTAACTAATATCCATAGTACTAGATGAAACCATGGTTTAACTGTCTTGTACAGTCATTTATTTGACCTGTTAAGATAAGTTTTGCTTAGCCAGTCTTACACATATTATGAAGAATTAAGATAGTTTATTTGTTAAATGTAAAGTGGAAAGGATTTTTAAAATTGCATCTACTGTGATCTTTCTGTAAGGTGATGTATTTAAAAAATTGGCTTTTTTTTTCTGCTGTCTACTGCAAGCTTGTCAGCTTCAGTTGTTCAATTGTTTGTTTTTTTTCGTTTTATTTCATGTTTTTCATCTTAGAAACCAGTAGCAGCAACTGTTGAATTTCTTGTTTTGATGAAGTACTGTTTCAGAGGGGGGGAAAAGTAATGTGCTTTTCTCAGTTGTATTGTAACATTTTACTTTCATTGAACAGATTTCTACAATGCAAGCTACCCTTGCATTCAGTAAAGCTATTCACATTATGCGATTGTGGTCATGCTAAGTATGGACATCCTGTTTCAGTCGCATGCTCTGAAATAAAGAAGCAGAATGCCTTTTTGAAAACAGAGCACTTTCCTCCAAATTGTTTTCTTCAGGTGTGAACTAAATGAATATTAAAGATGAAGTAAAATAGTTAAAGATTTTTCAACAACTGGCTAAAAATACCTCTCAGCAATTTAGGTTTTTCTTCCTGAGTACTGATCTTTTCATGATCTCTCAAGTTCTTCAGGTGTTAAGTGGATTTTCCTTGTGAGTAAGCAAAATAACATAGAAAATTCTTCCCTACTTTCTATTTATCAGGAGGAGCCATTTTTTTAAACGCCTACTTAAAAATATATTCATCTGCATGTGTTTAACTGTAACTATGCTGGTATGAAAATATCTCTTAATACGCTGGAAACAAAACAGCGGGTTTTCCACCTTTTTTTCTATGTCTTTATTTTTTGCTGCATATTATAAGTAGAAACATCATGTGATGACTTTGATCATTCCTTATACAAGGTTGAATAATATATCCTATATGGATTTGTGTGTATTTATTTAATGATATTGCAAAAAATAGAGTATTTTGATGCATTCTGCAGGTTTTGCACACCTCTAATGAGTCACTGAAGATAAATTTCTTCTGCTTTCAAAGCATCAAAAAAAATCCTAGCCCCTCATGTATGAATAAATGCACATCACCCATAGATCAGCTGGAGGATCCATAAATCCCTTTTGTAAATCTTGTTAGGGATTAGGTTATCACATGGCACAAGTGATAAGCTAGTTAACAAGTTCCAGTTCTAGACATTTTCCAAGTTTTCAGTAAAGATTTCTATGAAACTGTAATGTTTATGAGCTGTTTACCAGCCCAAGATTATTTTCTTCGTGAGGGAAAGGTTTTATGAATTTTAGAGGGGTGACTTCAGTGTGGTCTTCTTATAATACGTGTTTATACTGCAGAAAAAGCACTGTGCAACTCATGATTTAATACTTATGTAATTGAACAAGTAGCCTTGGTACCATTTATCGTTACATACACTCCTTTTGAAATATGTGTGCTTTATATCAATTGTTTGTAATTATAAATAAAAATACGCTACTTACAAAAACAATGCTTCTTGCAAAGGTCTAGAAAGAGTTGGATACGCAGCCTTAGTTTTCTTCTCAATTGCTAAAGCAGCAAGTGGAAACATCTGCTTTTCTATGTGAATGTTATTTTGAACATACATAGGCAGTTGTAATCGGTACAGTGATAATTATGGAGTGGTGTGCTGATTGGTCTTTGTGAAGTGCTAGCCGGCTTTAGAATGGAGAAATCATAGAAAACCTTCCTGTAAGTCTGAGCAATAACAGTAGGAGGCAATTGAAAGCTGCTTACAGTGTATTTTTTCTTCATGAAACAAACATGGATGAGATGGGATTTTCTTACGGTATGTACATGTACCTGTGCAATCTACTTAGAAATGTATATATGCACCGTTAGGCAGAGTTCTTACTGACATCTCTGGAAACAGAAATAAACTCTTTGCCAGTGATAATTATTCAGGACTTTAGCAAATATCATGACTTTTCATATAAAATGCCTGTAGGATCTGTTCTGATGTGTTGATCATACCATGCATAAACTAGATAGTGTTTTAAAATTGTGCCTTTTTAAATGTTGACATTCTCTTGGGCTTATACAGTTGAAATGGGCAACAAGGAGAAACTGAGAGCCTGCAAAGATGGTCTTTGTGCAAGCAAAATGTTTTGTATAGTTACATACTCGCTTGGTTGATTCTGGAACTAGTTCTTTGTGCATGTGACAGAAATGAGGAGTGTGCATTCCAAGTTTATTCACTTGAACAGTGTAACCTGGCATCCTTTTTCTTGAAGTCTCTGTCACTTTTTCACATACAACTCAAAATTCACTTTTTGTATGAGTCAAACGCTCCTTCCCATATCCTGAAGAGTAATACTACTCAGTTTCCTGAGAATGGTTGTGAGAAAAGTGAGCATGTTCTGTTTACTACTACCCTCATATCCTCCCCATATCAAAACATAGAGGACTTAAGTCCATTTTTCCAGAAGTCAGTGTGTATTTGCTGTTTATTTCAGGAAGAACTTTTTGCCCTTTCTGGGTATGGCTTTTCTGCAAAGCAACTGTTGCATGTAAATTGTAAAGTACTTTTGTGCAGATGCATGTGAGCCAAAGAGCTTAAATATTGACATAATAACAGTGAAAAATAAAACAAATATTTTTGTAGTATTTATAAAAGTGCATTCATATCTTCAGAGGTTTCAAGCTTCTTCACAGTTTTCCTGTGGTATGTTTTATATATTTCAAGGACGTAATAATATTTTTATAGGAAAAACATGTTTTGGTTAAAATCTTACTCAGAATGTCCTTTTGCCCTCCTGTATGTTTGTTTATTGTAAGATTCTATTTCTTAGGAAAACAGAAGGAAATCTATTTAGATGTTCCTGAAACTTGCAGTGTAATTTCAAGGCAGTAGAGAAGTGGGAGGAGGGTTTAGACTTGTAAAATAAAAAATAACTCGTCAAGCTATTCTACAGTTGACCTTTAGCCACTGTCACATGCCATTCTTATTGGATAAGAGTCTATAAAAGTTTATTCTTCCTTTGCATTTTAAAAAATTACAGCCCTTCACTTGTTCAGGATTAGTGACTGCTTTTTTACAGCTTCAAAACCACCATTCTGCTTATGTATCTTTAAGTATGACGTGTAACACTGACTATATTTTACCAGCAGAACCTTGTTCTTAAAAGTGTTGATAATCACAGTTGTTATAAAATATGTCATCATGATAAGTATTTCAGGGTTTTTTAATCTCTGAAACATATAATTTACAGAATGCAACCTTGTCTGCTATGAATGCCGTGATCACGAGGGGAGCAAAAATTATCTTGTAGGACCATTCTGCCTCCTGCACTTTTGGAGGTGGCAGAAAGGGTAGCAGAAAGGGCAGTCATCTAAAATTCTGAGACTGCAGCGTGTCTCATGAAATGCTTTTCTTGCACACGGCGTGCCACCCATGAGACATGTTTTTCTGTCTAGGAAAAGACATTGGGGCCATTTAAATTATCAGCTCTCTCTGCGTGACTTTTAACCTTGTTCTTCATTCAGTTTAATCTGACAGTTAACAAATGCTATATCATGTTCATAAGAAAGCAAGAGGTAAGATTCCTTATCAAGTTCTTAGAGCTGCTAGAAAACTTAATTAAACTCTTTGAACTTTGAACGCTATGTAAATACGACTCTTTAGTCCCTTTGTCTCTTTAGGCTCATTATTTATTATAAAAAATAATATACATTGTGGAATGATCTCTTTGGTAAATTATCTAGTGGGCCACTTGTTGGTTCAACATTGTCAAAGAGGTTTTTATTTTGTTGGGTAGGAAATGCAATATTTAGCTGATAACTGTTGATTTGACAGCTTTGACCAGAAGCAGTATTGCAGGAACTGTAAGCTATGGGATGGTGAGGAATGTGGTGCATCTGTTCTTCTTGGACCGCATGTGATATTCCATTTACTGTAATGAGCAATGACTTTTTTATGAAGACGAAATAGAACTCTGAAATTACACAAGCAAGGGAAAACTGTGTGGGCTTGGTTTTGTGCATTGTTCAAGTTTATAACCTGATAGTGAAAGACAGCAGGTTCAAAATACATAGAGGTGGTTCTTAACACAAGGGGTAGTTAAGCTGCAGGACTCTTTTGCAAGAAAGAATTTATGTGGATTCAGGGGGAGAGTGGACAGTTGAGGGAAGACAACTTTATTGAGCAAAACCATTTCTGTCTCTGGAAACCCTTGAACTGCAAACAGTCTGAGTCTGGAGAGAAGTATCGATGTGCATGCAAGGTTCTTATTGTCTTCTCTTGGAATCCATTTTTTTTTGCCAATTCACAGACTATAAAAACCTTGCATATACATTGATGTTATAAATCCAGTAAGATAGGTACTGGCCATGTGGGCCTTTAGTCTGATGCAGCCATTATCCATCTTCCTGGATTTACAATTTTGAAGAATTGTACCTTCAATGTTAGTCATAATCCTAAAAGATAAAGTGGATGAAATCCCATGGATTTCCATGACAGACAGTAAACAGCCAGGCCTCACTGTCATTTGCACTGCTTGACCTACAGGGGCTGTACCTACACTGGAGGGCCAAGACCCTTAAGGGGGCACCTTGCAGTTTTGTTCTGTTGGTCACACTGGCACTGAATCCAGAATTTCTCTTTGTCCTGTTTTAGAGAAAGCCACCTACATGCGGTGCTATGATACTACATTTGCATTCAATATAAAGAGCTTCATAAAATATATACAGAGCTAAGTAGATGGATAATTTTCTCCCCTATTAATACTGTTTATGGCATATTCTGTGGTCATTAAATAACCCATAAACATCTCTGAAATGAAATATAATTATTCCCGCATTATAGATGGGAGATGGTCAGGAGAAATTTGAAGTGAAATTAAAAGGAAAATTATGTTACAGGAAGATTAGAGAACCTGACAGTTCTTGGATTCTAATTGTGTGGTTATGAGTCTGTGCCAAGTGTTCTGCTTGTCCTATATGCTCTCTCCCTACAATGTCTGTTTACTTCACTGACTCTGAATGCATATTTCTTCTGATGATACTTCACCAAGGTGAGTATGTTAGCAGGTTCTATCTCTGATGGGGATCAGAGGAAGAAAACAAGGAGGTACTCTAGAGTCCAAAGTTAAAATTGGTGCCCAGTTACTGGTTTGTCCTTCCTCAAGCTGTTTATCCCTTTACTTTTCATACAGTGTGAATCTAAACTGAAAACCATGCTGTAACTGTGTCTGTTTATCTTCCCAATTGTGAGCACAGACGCAGCCTGCCCTTACTGTCCAGAAGTGGCTTTCTCTTTCATTTGTGCATCTTTCTTGATTTCAGACTACATATGTCCAAGCTTAAAAGAGTAAAAACAGATGGTAGATTTTATTACTACTCCAGTTTGAACCCAGAGGCAATCTTGTTTCCTTAGTTGTTTTTTTTTTCTTTCCTAATATAGCAGAAATTTGTTTTGTCCCTTTTGTGCTTTTATCTGTGCAGGGTTTTTAAGGCAGACAGGCTTTCCTCTTAGAATTATGTCCCCGTGTGAAAAAAACTTTTGTCTTGAATTTTATGTAAGCATGTGGGATTCAATAGCTCCTGACTTATAGTCTTTCTCATTATCTTTTCTAGTACTCTGAACAGGCCTTCTTGTGTTCCTCTGATTCAGTAGCCCATCAGTTTATGATGGGCTGTCCCATCATAAGGTCCTTCCCTTTCCTAAGCATTAACAAGATGCCAAAATCTTTGTTCTGTGAGACTTTACAAGAGTGCCTTTTCTCCTAGTTGGATTTGATTTTATTTTCTTTTAAGATAGTTGCCTATTCATTTGATCAACTGGCTTCTTGTTGCTGTATGAACACGTGGTGAGAACGTGTGGAGGAGCTGCAGTTATGTGTGATTCATTTAAATTATGCTCCGTTCCTCTTCACGGTGGCTCTTGGGAGAAAAAATTAAGATTCTAAAGTGAGTGACAGAGGAAGATCAGTTCTTCTCTACATCTAGGGCCTATTAGCTTGTGTGCAGAGAAGAGTTCTCTGTGGTCTATTCCTGCATTCCTGCAGGGTCTGTTAAGGCCATTGCTGAAGGAGGGGAGGAACAGCTGGACAACAGAACAAAGCAGGCAGTGGCACCCCTTGGAGGAAGGAAGGACCAAGCCCCAGGAAACAGCTGATAGAGCTAAACTGAGCTTGTTTTTTTTCCCGTGTTCAACAGTTCTTGTGCCATGGCAAACAAAAGATAGACATTCTGATTTGCTTTACTGTTTGGTTTTTAGTATCTATTGAGTTTGTTTTGCAGAGATCTGTGGGAAAAGGTAGAGACAGATCTAAATGCCATTTCTCCTCATTTGCCTGTTTCTGTTCTGATGAAAGTGCTTCAGAGAGTTCTGTTTCTTTCCCCCCTGCCTCTGCTAGAAGCTGGGATAATGCTGGTGTTTAAGGGACTTTCCCTTCTCAGGACAGCAATCTGAATAGGATGTCTGAGCATAATTATGCTATGGGCCTCAGTCTGCCCAGAGCTGTGGTGTGCCAAGTACCCGTTGACTGTACTGGGTACTAAGTGCACTTAGTGCTTCTCAGGATCACATCTTGTATTATTGAAAGATTATAGTTATATGACCTTTTAAAAATTTATGCAGGATCTCATCTCACAAAAGAAACATTTGTGTACTTTCAGATGAGTCATTTCTACTATGCCCTGTCAAACCCACTCAAAGCACTTAATGGAACTTCTTCACTAATGTATATGAGGATAACATTTGGTCATTACATTTTAGAGGATTATTGAAAAATTGTATTTTGGGTTGTTCTCAAGGTAGAGAAAGGGAGAAGTAGATCTTTAACTGTTTTCAAAAGCAGGTAAATGAAAATTTAATTGACTGAAATTTAATTACTATTTTTGTATTTCAGACAGCACATGCAAGTTAAGGCATCCTGCTCATTATCACAAAAGACAGTACGAGATGGAAAGCAAACAAGAAAAAGCTAGTATTACTCTTAACTACAGAGTTATGTGACTCTGTGGGGCATATGATTTCTGCCTTCTGTAAAAAATGTTTGGATAATACCATATTCTTTGGCTCCTTTGTGATATTCTTTTGTGGTGTCCCATTAGACGCTTCCAGGTAAATGAAGATGTAATTCCATGTGTATTTGTGTCTCTGAGATCTCTTGAGTCATCAACACATATGTTAAATGGTTCCTGGTCTTAGCAGGAATCCTAGAGGAAAAAAGAAGATAATGTGCTTGTTCTTAGCATCAGTCAAAACCTAATGCACATCCTAGTGTAAAGCTGACAAGAAAGGAATTCAATTTCTGAGTGTGGGGTTTTTTGTATTTCCCTGTTGCCATTAATAGAGTGAAATTTACCCATGTAAAATAAGATCCAGTAAGAAAGGGTTTTTCAGTTAATACACTTCTAAATTTACTTATAAATTGTATTGAGTGAAAACAACTATCAAATCATACAAACCTAGTGATTTTTTTTGTGTTAAACACACCTGTAACCCATAATTAGGGGCATCCATTCCGAGGCATGATCAGGTAACTCTGACTGAATTAAATCTTCAATACCAGCCCATGAAAAATAGAGTCCTTTTCAAAAATAATGTGTTTATCTTTTTTGTGATATCTTTTAATTCCTTTGCTTTCTGTTTTTAGGTATTTTCCCCTTTTACATTGGAGTATAATTTACAGTATATTAATCTACTCCTTGGGCTGCTGGGAGTAACCTATTACTTTGATTCATTTTTGCTTTAGGAATCAGTGGATACATTTTCTACCTAATGAAATATTTTTTTGCTGCTCAAATCTCACTACTGCTAGTGAGAGTTGGATAGTTTAAAAATGCCTTTCACTAAGTTCTCCTTACCTGTTTATATAAACCTTTGAGTCAGCGAGGCTGCCTTTCATGTTGCCACGGTATCTTTTTTTCTTTGAAAGATGATCTGATTTTTGACATTTTGTTTGGTATAATGATTAGTGCAGGGATGTTAGGTTTTAGCTTTCCTCTAATACTATCTCCTTCCCAAGAAACAGAATTAAATCTTCATTTGAAAGATGTATGTTCTTCCAGTTCCAGGGGTTTGAATAATTACTTTGTGTTCCTGAATACAGAAAATGCTTATGGTTTTGTCATCTTTCTTCCCAAATAAATTTGGCAAAGCTCCACATATGTATAAATAGTGGAAAAGACTAAAATTTAAGCTCTTTTCTTCCTTTCTTCAAATTCTGATTTTGATAAAGGTTGCAGAGATCTGTATGTTTCTTCCCCCTGTTTGTTTATGTGTTTCTTTCCCCCTAAACATCAGTGCAGAGTACTTGCAAAATGTGTTTGTTTCTGCTATGAAATGGTAATATGTCAGTGGGTTTTGAGCCTTGGGGGTTATGAGATCAGGTTTAGATTCCTGCTTCTCAGCCGTGTTCCTTCATTATGATTATAGGAAAGCTTTAGGATTGGTAGTGATTTTTTCGAAGATTAGGTGTAAGTTTTGATGAAGTTCCATGAGAAAAACATCTCTCATAAAATTCTGAATTGGAAAGGTTTGACGTATCAGAGGAACGAGATAAGTTTCTAGACTTTTCTCAGATTGAGCTGGATCAGCTCAATAACAAGCCAGAAGATTTCAGTGCTACCGATTTAGAATTTTGACTCTTAATTCTTGTTTACAGTAGCCCCAATCACACTCTCTTACCATGTTGGTCCATCTCTACTTTCTATTAAACTGTAGTCATGAAGTCGTCTTGGTCTGTGATTATGGTCTTGTTTTCTCTTGTGTTGAGTACCATGTCAAAGCACAGAGTTCTTCTAGATGGGGTGACTTGTTGAAGGTTATGTGGAAAATGCACATGGGAGAGACTGAAGTTACCTGGCAACTACTTCTTATGAAAAAGTGAAAGGAAAGAGAGGCAGTCTGAAAGGAGCTGCCTTGAGACACAATTACAACCAGAGAATTCTGACTTTTCCAAGTCAGATTTATCCAGTTCCTGTATAATGATGCTATTGCAGCTAAGTTATGTCTTATCAGAAAGACCATACTGTGCTCTCAGGGTACGTTTTGATGATGATATGACTCATCAGTTCTTCAAGGCATTAGTGCCCCAGCTTCATCTCAGTAAAAATGTTTATTGCTTCCCAGAAGGGGAAAGTAAAAAGAAAAAAAAACCAAAAAATATTGAGAAGCCTATTTAGTGTCTGTGTTCACTAACCTGCAGTGAGCTCTGTGTGTCCCCTTTTGTACCAGACTTTCCCTACTGCTTTCAACCTCTCCTCTCCCTTCCAGGTTTCATGACCTTCTGAGGCCATATGAATTGCGGTTCTGTGGTCTGTATTTGAGCAGTTGACCCCCTTTCTGAACAGAGCAATAATTGTACATAAAAATGTAATGCTATCAGGGTTTCTCTCAGTATTAACTTTTGCTTAGAGAAATTCAATGCAAACAGTGCAAATTACCTGTGGAATTATGTCAGCTGCTGCAGTGCCCTTATGATTCTTCCTTACTTTTGTGGCTTTAGCGAGAAAGGGAATGGTTCACTTTTTTTTTATCTTGCTTTCAGCCTGGCTGATATTTATGTTGTTCTCACCTCAACCAAATGGATAGTTTTTCTCTATATCCCTAAAAGTGGGGAAAGAAAAACCCTCCAAACCCAACCAAACACAAAAACACAAAGAAGGAAAACAAACTGAATTTAATTTTCTGTCCATTAAGTTTATGCTGTAATTGGTGCTATGATATTCCCTCGCACACATTGTTTACAGTAGAGTATATGCCATAATGTGTAGTGGTATGACTCAGAAATACTGAGCCTGAAGTTGCAAAAGTTAGAGGAGTTACACAGACCACATAAAGGAAAATTAATCTGTTGAGCTGTGCTTTTTAAAAACATAATTTGCCCAAATAAGCTCTAGTTTTAGTTACCTTTTTCTGACTGTCTTGCTTTGGAAAGAATCTCTGTCATTACTTGTGTTCTGGTAGCAATAAAAATGACCATCTTGAATAAACTTTGGTGGGATTTGCACAAACATATTTTTTTAATTGTAAATTGTAATATTATTTGAACATCAGTCCCAGTATTTCAAAAAGGTAAAAGAGAGTCAAGCAACTTCTGAAATAATTATCACTGTTAACTGCATCTGGGAAATATGTAAAATAAGATACAGCATCAGATGTGGAGGGAAGTGTTGGGTCAGCTGTGGAAATGCTATTCCAATGGAAATATCAGACCCTCAGTCATGTAACAGTGCAGCAGAAAGCATATAGAGAGTTTGTTGTCCTCCTCTCTTCCCTCCCAGGTGAATCAGCTCCCTGGAGAGAGGCAGCAGGAGCTGTTTTGAACACTGTGCAGGCTGACCCCAAGGGGAATGTGCCAGGCCTGGCCTGGGAAGGAAGCAGGCAGATTCCTCTCTCAAAGAGCAGCCACCCCTCTTGAGGAGGGGTCTGTTAGTGCTGTATACAAGTAGTACTCTTTATTCAGAGAGCTTTTTTCAGTTAGGAAATATGAACTTGTTCTTTCACCTGAATGCATATAATTTACTAATTATAATTTTCATAAGTTTACTTTCTTACAATGGTTTTACAAGGTTTTTCTTGGCCCTTGATGGTAATATTTCCTTCCAGAAATCAACAGGGAGTGAGGGTGAGAAGTTCCTCATGCAGCTCAGCTACTGTCTTGATGAGAATTTTCTCATGGGCCAGTTCTAACTACTGCATAGGGTGGGAATCAGTGATTGTTTGTCTGATTTTTGTCCTGGTTTTCATTTTTTCAAATTGATTGCTAATTGTGTTTACAGAAAAAGCTGGCAACACTGTCTTCAATGGGAAAAAAATAACGTGGAAGAATAAAGCAATTTAAACATAAATTTAATAAAAAAAACCTTCAAGGTAGAAACTGCACAGACATTTCACCTTTGAAGAGCAGATTTAAAACAGTTTCCCCATATGCTAAGATGTTTAAAGACAGGTATAGTCCCTATGCTAAAACAGTTACATCTCAGAGATCATAATACAAAATATATCAATTGCATTACTAATGTTTTGGAAGAATTGTAGACTAGTTTGTTTAATTGTATGCATTTCATTACTGACATTATACAATAAACTGGTCTGTATGTTTGATAGGCTGGGACAAATGGTTACATGGCTCCGGAAATCCTGAAGGAAGAAGATTACAGCTATCCTGTGGACTGGTTTGCAATGGGGTGTAGTATTTACGAGATGGTCGCTGGGCGAACACCATTCAAGGATTTCAAAGAAAAGGTCGATAAGGATGAGATTAAAAGAAGAACTCTGGAAGATGAAGTGAAATTTGAACATGCCAACTTTACAGAGGAAACGAAAGATATTTGCCGGCTGTTTTTGGCTAAGAAAACGGAGAGTCGTTTAGGAAGCAGGTATGCATTACTTCTCCAAGTCTGTAGAAGCCAGATTAAGGCTGCAATCATTATTATTTTGCATATTACTCAAAATGAGGTTAGATCTTTACTTTCTGTAAAGTACTGAATTTTCCCTTTCTCTTCTAGGAAGAGAGAGTTGGAAAGTTGTGAAGGTAATATGGAAATAAACAATTTTGTTGTGATTCTTTCTCTATCCTCAAACTAGTCATAGGAGCTCCCTTTTGGGATTTTGTGGGGTTAGACTCGGAGAAGGGAGCAGTCTATTCTACCTTCATTTCCTAAAGGTAATGGGTATTCAAGTAGATACCTGCATCTCTGCTAACGCAGACTGAATGCAGAATCTTAAACTGTATCACTTACTGGAATGATGTGGGCAAAAATCCAGATCTGCAATGTGGATTCTCTTCCCTGCAGATATCTAACTTAGAAGGCTGCGTCATTGGCTTCTTACTGAGGAGACCTTAACCCCTCTGCATGACTCAAGTGCTTTAAAAAAAAATGCAGTAGAGTTCCTGATCATCCTGACTCATCCCAGGGAAAAAAGAGAGGAAAATAATATTGGGCATGATTTCTTACAAAGCAGAACATTTTGGGGGGCTTCAGGGATGGCTTTGGGTTGATGAGGGGCATATCCATGATTTAGCTATTTCAAGTAACTGTTCAGTAAGAAAAAAATTGGAAGGTTAAGCATTGTAATAGTTAGCTTGTCACGTCTCTGATCCCGTGTGTGTATAAAAAAAATCATTTACTGCGTTTCTAATGAGACAGATGTGGGATCTGCATTTGCAATATAGACAAAATAAAAGAAATATAGTAAAAATGTAAAAAAAAAACCAAAAACCAAATCCAAAACATATAGGAAACTGATAGTACCTGTTTTGACAATACACCATTATTTGGATTGCCTGTAAATACAAATGTATGTATGAGGTGCTTTTCCAATCTAAAGGTGGAATAGACACAGGGACATAATGAAAATACACAGTCTTCTAAATCTATATTTCATAAGAATGTGGAACAGTTTTGCAAAATGTTAGTCATATATTTGCCTGAAATAGTTAACTTTAATGAAAGGTAACATATAATTAATATATGAATTCTTATTATTCAAGTGCTAAATGAAGACAGCTGCTCTTTGTGCCTGGTGAGTTTTCCTAACAACTCTGCAAGGCTGCAGGAAAACAAAAAACTTACAAAAGCACATGGAGTGTGTTTGATACAAGGCCTGTATTATTTTTAATGAATTTAAGAATTACCTGAAAAGGAATTTAATACTAAACCAGTCAGCATGCTTTGCAGATATTTAGTCTTGCAGCATTTTGTGAAGTGAGTAGAAGAAAATGAAATTTAGAGATTCTTAGTGACTTGGTTCATTCAGCAAGTCTGAAGCAAAACCAGCAACAGACTGTTCACTTACTGTAACCACATTCTCTTTGCCAAGGGAATCATTTACAGTCATTCTGTCTGCTTAATGTTGCGTTATTTCTCAGCAGTGGGAGAAATATGCACAGAAAAATAATTGTGCAGATTATTTTTAATTTTCTGCTATTTAAGATACTCTTATATGCTGTACATAGAGAAGGAAGGCAATATGATGTATACGGTGCTTGGGCACAATACAGAATAAAAGCCTGCATGTACCTTTTAAAGAGGGTGATACTATTCAGGACAGCTCATCCTTATGTAAAGATTAGCACTGTAATTCTACTAAGGACAAGAAGACCTTGAGTTAGCCACATAAGTGCCTGTTGCATAAGTTAAAGCTGCTCAAGGACTGCTTTACTTTGCACACCTGACCTTTTAAAATTCTCCATTTTTATTGAAGACAATGTCACTGGCTAACTCAGGAATGATATAAACCTTTTTCTCCACTCAAGCTTTTTGGCATCTCAAATCCCAAAATCCCAATTCTGTAAAGTGATTTTTTAAAAATTATTTTGTATCTTTAATGGAGGAATAAAAAAATGACAGAGTTCAGAAAAGTTAAATTTGCTTTTCCTGTTTAAGTTACATAAACGTGCAGTTCACATTGGAAGAGCTCGAGTTCATCTCCAGCTAGTTGGAAGATGCCTCAGTTGGTTCCAGTAGATGGCGTTCCTGTAGCTTTATGGTTTTAAATGTTTTATGGCTTTGGTGGTGTCAGGAAATGCATCAGAAGGATAAATACTGCTACAATCCATTCTGGAGCCTTCACCAGCTTCTTTGGCTTATGTAACAGAAAGGAAAAGCAAAATAAAGTGAAACTTTTGTGGGTGCATCTGCCCAGTAGGTGTATCAGCACTACGAGCTCTCTAGTGTCCCAGGACACTTGTTAATTTGAATAGCAACTCTAATGCATTTCAAGCTAACAGTGAATGTAAATAAATCACACCAGGCTCAAGGGCTGCTCAAGTACTTGGTTATCACTAGCTAGTTAAGTTAGGAGAAGATTTTGCAAGACTATATGCAGAAGTCATGATTCCTGTTGGCTTAATCTGTACATTCATAATCATGTTCATACGGCTCTTTTGGATTGAAAACAGCATATTTTCATAGGCCAGGGTGCCCACATGGCAGCATCTATTGTTCTTCAGGATGTAATTTAGCATCCTCGTCATTGTGCTGTAGAGTGGTTAGTGGCTGGTAAAGAAGAACCAGGCAGCAGAAGCATAAAATGATAGTTCTGTACCAAGGGAGCTGAAAAGTACAGCTGGTCGTTTCATCTCAGCTGTGCCTGGGTAGCAGCAAGGCAGGGTAGAGGCACAGCAGGACAGCAAATGAGGAACTGGCAAGACTAGCAAGCTAGAGGAGCTGTTCTGCATACATAGTCTTAAAAAATTGAGATTTTTCTATAGTCACACAAATGTACTAATTCTTTATGGTGCTTCTGCACATCTGCAAAGATAAAAAGACTTGCCAGAGGTTTGCATTACATTTTGTTCACCTCAAACATTGTCTAGAAACACATGAGGTCTTACACTTTGCTAAGTGTATGATTTTGCAAGGAATTGAGAAAAGAAAAAAGCAACATGTTGGTTGGTAACTACCATTTTCTGGGGCCAAAAACCACGCAATTTTTTTTCCTTTGCTTCCATTTTCAAGACCACTGCATACATAAAAAAAAAAAAAAAAAGAGTGCATAGGTGTAGAAAACAGTGGCCCTCTCTTCTCTTATCACTAGAATTCAAAACTCAAACTTTGTATGCCATGATGCTAGAGGCACCATTCAAAAACTGTGATCATTGGTCATGGTTTCACAAACACATATTTGAGGCTGAGACTGTTCTTATAACCAGAATATCCTACAAGTTTCTTCCTGGGTCTACAATGAAACAATTTACTGTTTCTTTTACAGCAAAAGTTCTCCCTGAGCTCTGCAGTTGTTTTTCAGAAGATACACTTAAAATATGTTTTTACAATTATTTTAGTCATTTCTGGATTTTATTATTGGGTTATAATAGTATTAATGATTATGTTTGTGACAGTGGTACACATACTTTTGCTATTATTGTGATTTGTGAACCATGCTTAAAATGTTTGTTAATTTATAATAGTTCATTTGAATAAGAAGACTCACTAAAACTGGAAGTGCTTATTAGAGCAACAGAACCGAGTTTTATGTTGTAAATACCTAGCTGCTTTGAATTAAGATAAAACCAGAAATGTCATCTGCACCAGTTCCCTGTTCAGACTGTTGTTCCCCAGAGTCAGTCCCTAGATGTATTAAACTCAAGACTGGATACATTGGGTTAATAGATATTCTGATCTTAGTTAATATAGAGCTTTAATATGAACTTTCATTGTTGGGCATTAAATCCAATGGCTTGCCTCCCCATCCTGCAGTATCTTCAGTTATGGTTAAAGTGTATCTTTGGTTATGGGTATCTCAGTGCACTGGCAAAAGCAGCACTGCAACCCTTACATGGCACCTTGCCCGGACTGATTTACCCTGAGAGGCAGAGTAATGAATAATGGGCTCAGGATATTTTCTTCTTCTCAGCTTTGCTTATATTATGCAATGAAGTGTTCTTTCATTATGAAGAAAAGAATTGTTTTGCATGAGATATATATCTTTATCTCCTTACAATACTGTCACATATACAACACAGACACACCTCTATCTGTCCAGAGCAGAACATCATACTGATTAATACACTTTTGCTTTATTGCAGAAATGAAGATGATGACCCAAGAAAACATAGTTTCTTCAAAACGATAAATTTTCACAGGCTAGAGGCAAACCTTATTGACCCTCCATTTGTGCCAGATCCATCAGTTGTCTATGCCAAAGATGTTACAGACATTGCTGACTTCTCTGAAATACGAGGAGTTGAGTTTGATGACAAAGATAAGCAGTTCTTCAAAAAGTTTGCAACAGGTGCTGTCCCTGTAGCCTGGCAGGAAGAAATTATTGAAACAGGACTGTTTGAAGAACTGAATGATCCTAACAGAGTAGATTCTGGGGGTTACGCAAATGGAGGCGAAGCTAAGTCAGGAGTTTGTTTGTTGTTGTAAATACCACATTGTTAACAAAAAAGAGTAGCACCCACGTCAGAACTTTCCATGTTCTGGCATTGTTTCAGAAACTCAGTGCATCTGTTTAAGAAGAACCAATCAGTGTAATATAACATTGGCACGCTTTGTAGGACCACCAGCTGTATAGACTATATTATTTTCCTTTGCTGTAACAAAAAAGATTGTATTTTTTGTTTTATTGGAGATTTACCAAGATGAAGCACAATATTTCTCCAAGAAACTTAGAATAATAGAAATTCAGGAATACAAAAAGCAATCATAAAGTGAAGAGGCAACACCTTTTGAAAATTACTGACTACCATTTTGGATACAACGATTTGCTGGTTTTCTTTGTATTTTCTTGTTATTTCTACTAACATTTCCTCTTTCTTCCACAGTTTTCAGAAAAGATTTTTAATTTTTGAGTAATATTCACAGTTAGACAATGGAGCTCATATACCATGTCAAATGTGGAATCTTACTGGTTAGCCAGACTGTCTGTTGTTTTCTTGATTTCTGTTAGTTTTTGGATGATTTGTTTGTAATATGTTCAAATTGTCATAAAATGTAACAGAAGGCTCTACATATCACTAGGAAATAAAACTGACAGGATCAAACTGTTGAAAGTTGATTTTAACAGTGACGATAAGATTGTACCAATTTAATTGAATAAAGAATTTATTTATTATTAAGTCTATTCTTTTAAGTTGTAATACCATATACAAAGAAAATGTGTTTATAAGTAAATACACATTATTTTTGACAATCAATTTTAAACTTTTATTAGGTTTCCTGGTAATTTTTGATGATATTTTCATCATAAATTAAGCTATAAACAGACAAAAACAATTTTTAACTGGCTTTTACAAGACATGTATTTCAGTGCAATATAAATTTTAATTCAGTAGTTGCAAAATGTGTTAAGTGCTGTAGTGGTGGAAAGGTTATGTGTGCAAATTGACACTATCTTTAAATGTTTATTGATTCTTATGAAAATGTTGATGTGTTTTATTTTTCAATTTCATGGCAACCTAAATTGAGTTAATTGGAAACATTTCTGCAAGTACTTGCTGCTGCTGAAGTGTATTACTCATAAGATGCATCCTGCTGATTTTCTACGATAAGAAAATTGGTGGTAGTTGTTTGCAACAACTTTTAAAACTGATTCTGCATGCTGTTTACTGTAGTCTATGTAGCCATCATTTCCATTGCCCAAAGTGGAAGCTGAAACTGCTCCAAAAGAACACACATCTGCCCTCCATTACAGCTTGGTGAGACCAGTTAGTGCTAGTGGCATCAAATTTATGTCCCAAATTGGTACACCTCAAATCCATAGAAATGCCATTTTAAGTCCTCCAGAGCCATAAAGCATTGCTGTGAAATAGCTGTACGTTTTCCAGTGTATAACTGATTTTCAGTGTATACATGTTCCCATATGGAAAAAGGTTATATAGACAGAAACGGAATTTAATGTCATGTCAGAATCATATATGCCATATGATACCAGGTTTTGCAAGTCTGGGTTTTTCCAAATGTATTGCAATACTGAGATCTCTGATTTCAGGACATCATATGCACAGAACATTAGGTTATTTAGTTTTAGAACCCAAAGTCCTGTTGGGATTTATTGACACTGTATATCAGTGAGATACTGTAATGTTAAGTGTTCCATTAATCATTCAGAGAAACACATCACAAGTCTGATAATGCAGTTTGGCACAGTGTATGACAAAGAAGAATGTATTAGTTTGAAATCATTTTAATTTTCAGAAATTCTCTATTTCAGAGCATGGACAACTGCTGTTTGCACTATGAAGAGAGAGAGCAGAGCAAAGATTATGTCTGTATTTCTGTTAGCATTTTGAGTGTGTCTCTTAAACATTCTTTTCAACTTTTAAGGAATATGTTCGGTTCAGAATGGTCGACTTGTTCTTCCTGTCTCTGTAAAGTTCTTTGTTAAATTTTCAGGAAGATATTTTAACATCCTGCTTCACTTTAACAAAACAATGCCAGCGATCCTAAAAGATGTACGCATTTGCTGAATTGTCCTATTGCAGTATATGATGCTCCTCAATGTGAGTAAATTTAAATATATATGCAAGTGTTCAAGATCAGAGCCCAAGTGAAAAGTATTGACCAAGTCATTAGATGTTCATGATGAAAAATGAGGGATGAAGTTGTGGGAGAATAACCTTGTGGTTGTGGCATACTTAGTTCTCCTGGCAAAAGAAAAACGTGTAATTTGAAACTGTTATTTTTTTCTTCTGGCTGTCTCCTTCTCCTTTGCCAGCTTTGTGGTGTCTCACTTGCCTGCCTCTTTTTCAGGCAGCTAAAATGCATTCAAGTGTTAATGTAATCTAAAAAACTAAATTGTGAACTCTATTGCATTAAATGTCATCTGTGAAACGTTACTGAGTGCCCTGGCCATTCTGTAGTGATTGTACTAACAGTGCTGTCTTTCCTACTCTGTTTTACTTAGTACTGCTGTTAGAACTACTTGGTAATTTTAATTGTAGAAGGCTGAAATGTAACATTCATAAGGGCTTGAAATCTGTTCTTACAAGAACACCATTTAAAGTACCCTAGACAACACTGAAGAAAGGCTGCTGGCACTGAGAGTGTATGAAAGGAGAAGCTTTCCAATATATCTCGAGTCCAAATTTTATTTGATACCGTCCCTGTTACCCTTACCAATACCCCTCCAATTCTAATGAGCATAAAGAAACAAAATGAGGTTTAATATTAACCTGGTGAAGTCATTGTTCACAAAGATTATCAGTGGCAATAAAGCTGTAGCTGTTTTACCTTCACTTGTATCATGGCAAAGGCTTATTTAGTCAATAAACACCTTGTGTTGCAGCAATTAGTTTGCTTTTCTATTCCAGTACAAAATAGAGATAGTAATTAGAACCTGTGTGCAATTTCCAGGCTATCAAGTAGCATCTGTATGGCAACTTTACATTAATTTAAGAGCCTCTTAGCAAACATAATACTTGAGACAGTTATTTCTTCAGCCATAAACAAATGAGAATACAGGAAGCAAAATAGAACTAGGACAAGATCTCCAGTTAGAGCATGTAATTGCCTGTAATTGTGCAGTCTAGCTATAAAGTGATGTGTGGGTTTATATGCTTTTAATATCAGCATTGGTTTTTACTAATAAAATGTTCATAATACTGTAATTAAACATTATTGCTTTTACAGCTTCTAATGGTACATATGTAACATTTTTCTGACCTGAACATCCACATCTATGATTAAGGCAAGTAAGTATGCTCATGTCATTTACCTTAAAAAGTATAAATTGCTTCTTTTAGGCTATGATAGTAATTTTTATCTTTTTATCATAAGATTTTTAATAACAAAAGATTTAAATTCCTTCAATCTATTTATGAAGTAATGAAATGCAGAAAAATATTTTATATGTAGTGTTTTTCTTTACAATAGGATTTAAATTAAGATCTTAGCAGCTATGGCTCATAGCAATACAGAAGCACTGAAAATCCTGCCAGTTCTGGGACTTATCCTAAAAGCCAAGCAAACACATCAATTTTGAAATCTATGGATAGCAGAAATTACTTGCTTTCTGTAGATGAGACCTGACACTTGTAATGCTATGGATAAGGGTCACCTCTGATCATTGTGGCTTAGGGGAGTACATTTGAAACATTGCATTATGATAGCCCTAGGGAGTTTTACAGACACATTAAGGAATATATGGACAGAAGGTGAAAACAAATGCAATTAAGCATACAACTTTTTATCAGGCACTGCATTATTACAGCAAGTAACACAAATCTAGTATTTCATTTTAAAAAGATTAGTGTTATAAACCCATTGTTTGATATTTCTCTGACTTCATTTATATAACTGAGCAGAGGTAGTGTAAAATTCTTACCAGTTAGCCCTCTGCATGTGCAAAAATGTGAATAAATACTTAGTGTTTATAAGGGAGTGGAAATCTTTTAGGCATCTCTTGCCTGGAGAAGAGGAAGACCAAGAACACAGAGGGGTGTTACTGTGTCTCTTGCAGTGAAAGTATCTACGCCCATGGGAAAATACAGCTGGTGACACCTGTAGGTAGCATCATTCACACTGTTCTCTTGAATTAATTTCCTTTTTATGATGCAGTATGTTGTTCTTGCATTCATTCCACATCTGTACCCTCCTGTCGCCTCCAGAAGGCTAGCACAATTCTCAGTGAAGCAACTTTAGCCTTTAGGGAAGCAATGTTAATTCTGTAGCTTGGACAGAAAAGTTGCCATAAAGAATAGCTGTCAGCACCGTTTTCAGCCAAGAGTTACTCCAAGTGTTGAAATGCTTTTTCAGGGCGAACATGGGAAAAAAACCATGAGTCTCTTTGAAAGGGCTTTGGATTTGTTAGTTCTGGTTACTTTTCCTCTGACAACTTTGGGGCAGCTTCAGTGGTTAATTTCTCCCTTTCTTGTTGACCAAGTGCAAGTGCAGTCTGTTTTAGTAGTTATTTTATACTGTTTGTGCTCTTTGTCCATGCTTTTCAATGTCTGAGCTTTGTCAGTGAACCACTTTCTTCCAAGTGTTTTGTTTTCTGATTACACCAACATGGTGCTATTGCAATGTGTGGTAGAATGACTTCTGAAAAAAAGAAATTTTTTTGTTTTCTTCTGTACACAATCATTACTTGAAGCTAAACATAAGTAATTAATTTTGACGTGTGTTTTATCAGAGTTCTTCTTCACCAAACCTACATGTTGGTCTATATGATTCATTCAAGTTGTTCTGACAGTTACATTTTACAGAGTGGAAAGATACAGTGAGACTGAATGAGGCACTGTATACATGCCCTTATGATGGGAGTTCCTAATGATGAATGTTTCCGTGATTCATGTTTTTATAAAGAATGCCAAAGGGATGACTATGGATATCTCAGTTGTCATAACTTGTAGTTCAGTTAACAATAGTGGAGTGACTGTTTAAAAAAACAGCTATTGTACAGGAATGTTCAGTTATGTTTGCTTTGCAAGACTTCATGTAAGCATGACATGGGATGTGCTAGACATGTCTCGTGACTTGAATCACTGTGGTAAAAGGTCTGCTGCAAGTAAGAACAGATTTGTTAATCAGTCCTGCCTGAAAGCATTCCTACAGTAATATATACTAGTCTGACTGAACACCTTTTGAACAGCAGTGAAAGCTTTCTTTAATCTGCATTGCTAGTCTGCAGTGCCTGCTTACATGTCAGTCTATGGAAGTGAATTGATGGAATTACAGAGAGAGAAATTGTTCCGATATCCTGGACTTCTCAGGAGAATGTAGAGCAGAGCCTATTGCCATAGTGGTTGCTTCTGAGGGCTTGAGCTCATTTCTGACATCAGCATGTAAATCAGAAGTGGCTTTAGTAATATGAAAGTGGAGAAAAGTCATGTTATATGATGCATTAAGTCAGTTCAGTCAAACAAAAGTTCCTAACGGGAACTTTCTCTCTAGGTCAAATGACAGTAGAGCTATTTCTTGATATAAAGGGATGATCAGAGTGGAACTGGTGAGAAAGTGTCTGCCACAATATCAATCAGGGCGGTTCCTAAAGGAATCCTGTTTGTGCACTTCCTTGTATGAAGGAATTAAATTTGTAGTAAGAGGGATGGCCAATTTTTGTCATTATTGGTAACAACAACATCGTGGTCATAAAGAGGAATCACTGGTACCAGTTACCAGTTTAGCCTGTTGCTCTGTAATAAACTGGAGAGAGACGCCTGATTTACAAACAAGCCCAAAAGAATTTTGCTTCTGTTTCCAAAACATAATACCAACAGGATATCATGAACAACAGGAGGAAACTGTTGAACTCATACAGAAGGCCAGTTGACAGAAGAGTAATCTCAAACATGGTTTCTGGAAGCTAGCATCAAACTAAAGAGCTATCAGAGGACACGTGCATTAAAAAAAAATAAGGAATTGCATTAAGAAGGATGAACTCTCTGAGATTCCATAGCTGTATTGCACAACTGCATCTTTTCATCCTGTATAGAGGAAGAAATTAGAAAGTGTGCTCTGTACTAAATGGTAAGGATACTTCATATGCTGCTTAAAATAATCAGATAATGGTATATTGTCTGATACAACCTAGGAGTCAGTAGTTTCTCATGCTTTCATCTTAGTATAAGATGAAATTCTCTCCTAATGAGAATCCTTCTCTGTTAAATGAAACAATGGATACTGGTTTTCCTGAGTTCCCACCCCTTTCCTCCCCAGGTGATTTTTCTAATTTCTTCCGCTCACATTTTTGCTTCTCTCCCCATCTTTCTGTGTCAATGCTAAATCAAAATGTTACATTCTTTTTGATGTGAATGAAAATGTGGTGACAGATGCTGGATGAAAAGTCCTGTAACTCATGAATTCATAATCCACCATCTACTACACAGCAGAACTAAACCCAAATACATACTCTTATATTCAGTCCTTCTAAATACTCTTATGTTAGTTACACTAGTTCCAGGCAGGGAAAATAATACTGGTCCCAGGCAGGGAAAGGAATAAAGATGTCTTTAGAATTTTCCATATGCCTTGTGCAGAGAATAGTGGATCAAGTGTTTTAAACAAAGGAGGGAAGGAAACTTTGATTTCTTGCCAAGAGATTGAAACCTCCTGATCTCTTACCAAGCTAGTTTATTTTGTTGCCAACAGTTTCCTCACCTTAAAAAGCTTCTTTTCCTCTGTGAAACTAACAGCAGTGAAAGAAACAGTCTCTGCAGAATGGCAACATGGTAAATATCTGCTCCACTTAATATGAAGACAGATTCACATTCAAATTTAGATACAGGACCAGAAAACACACACAGTAGCAGGTGCAAGGCTGTCCTCGAATAGTTCCTGACCAAATTTTACTTTTTTTTTTCCTATTAAGTACATGAAAGTTGCTGTCTTTGGGAATGTTGATCTCCTACTGCACAAAAATTATTTAACTGCCTTTGCTATTTAATAAATCCTGATTTTCAGGATTTCATATATTCTGTTCAGTTTTTTGTTTGTTTTTATAATGTTGAGATACACTGAATTTAAGAAACTGAACTCCTTTGAAGTGACTTGAATGCATCAGTTGTGAAACTTGGCCTCCCTCAAAACTGGTGAATTAGTTATGATGCAGTTTACACCATATTCTCAGTGTTATTACTAGTCATTTCAGAGAAAATCTCTAAGCAGCTGTGGAGCACAAGTTCTTAGATATTCCATGTGTCTTTTTTTTCAGGAGAAAGAGAAAATGAAGATGTTTGGTAAAAGTCTGAAGTCAAAGGCTGGCCTTGGGTACTATAGGGGCAGAATATTTAGTTTTATTATGCTGATAAACCCAAGAGTAGATACATGTGATGAAATTATCTTCTGTGTAGCAATAGAGCATAAATCCTGCATAGCCCTTCAGCCTGTTGTCCCAATCACATTTGTACAAGGCTGATTAATTGGGGGATTAATCAGCTACAGGGATCTGTTTAGTCCTTAGTTCAGAACTAAAATAGGGGAAAGTTTTTAATTTGAAAAAATTATAAATTAAACCAATAATGGAAATGATACATTTTAAGGGGAGGAAGTTGTAATTAGTGAGCTGTATTAGCAAACATGTTCCAGTTTTTGTCTGGATGGACACAGGGATAACTTGTTATTGTGAGATCCGTGGAACAGCCACTGCTCCAGACTGCAAACCGTTGTTCTGAAATGACCATGATCTTGACGTTATCTGAAAAATAAACATTTTAAAATCAGTCTAAGACAGGATATACAGGGCTTTAACTTTTCATTTTAATCAGGAATGGCAGCAAATGCATTAATTGTGTTTTGTTCCTGTAACCTTCCGGTAAGGGAAAAAACCAGACTCGTTCTATAAAAGCTATTATTTTAAATGAACAATATATTTTTTTTAAATTTTGTTTTTAAACAATAGCAAGAGAGGATATGCTCTCTGGATCTCTTTTTTTTGCCCTTGCAAATACACTTAATTCATAGTAAACCAGGTGAATGATCTTCTATTAATTTATTTTTTCCTTTGTATAGCTAGCAGACTGCACTTAATGCTTCTACCATCAGAACTGATAAATAAGAGAATGAAGAAATAGTGTTTCAGACTTCGATGTATATCTTTGGGTCACTTAGATATGAAAATATTTGGACTGTTTAGAATAAATTTATTTTCCAACAGTGAGTGAAAAACACTTATGTAGCCTACAAGCAGCAAGCGAGAACTACACCATCTAATTTAACCAGGCATACTAAGCTGACCACAATGAAGTTTTTTGTCTTCATCTCTAGAGGAATGGTTTACCTACCAATTTCTCAGTTGCTCAGTGTATGGTTTAAAGATTACTGCATAGCCATTTGTATAATTTTCTCTTTCTAGTGAAAACATAAATGGTTTTGTCAACTTAAAGGGCTTTTATTTCTTTAAAGAAGTAAATCAATGAGGAGAGAAACACAGGAGAAGACACTTGAACAGCTTGAGAGCACAGTGTATGTGCTCAGTAGAACTCGGTTTAAAAAATCTTTTTATTACAAGAATCTGTGTGGTCACAGATGCTTATCTGTGCAATTCTAAGTGGTCCCCTAAGGATTTTTTGAAGGCTGTTCTGCTGCTTCAAGTTCAGACAGCGGTGTTTTGATTTTACTTTGTGCTTAATGTCAACCCTTTTAGAGCAGGGAAAGTCTTATGAAAGTCAGAAAAAATATTTTCAACTATATGGTAGGAAAAGTCCTTAGGATTGTGCATGGCCTTATGAAAAACCATAGTCCCTTTTTTCTTATTTGAGCAACAGCCATAAACTCTAGTGAAAGGATAATTCAGATTACCAGATGCCAAAAGGATTTAGTCTGAAATGAGTTGTTTAAAAACAAGAAAAAAAAGTGTACCGAACCCAGAACTGCTTGACTCAAACTGCTCACAAACTTAAGAGAGGGTGAAAGAAGGATGTTTTCTTTAGTTAATAGGGATCTTAATCAGCTAGTTGTCTCAAGAAAGTGATTTATTATGTATGACTTGACCCAAAAGAAGGGGAAATCTTATTTCTAGGAAACAGAAGAGTATATATGTCACAGTGGGATTTTATCTCTCTTGGTATTACAGAAATGAAGTTAGAAGATGCTCTTTTATTTTTTTTTTCCAGAGTTTACAATTCTAGCATTAAATATGGAAATTTTCTATATGATTAATAATGGCGATCATATTTTGACTATTCAAGATATCCATTGTTGGGAATTTATATCCTGGGCTTAGATTTTAAATGAGCCTTGTGGCATTTTCCCCCTACTACTAAACTGCTGTTGAAGAGCAACTCAAGTTAATAGAGGACATGCTAAAATAGAAAAGAAAGAACTGCAGCTGAAGAATTATGTCTAAATTAATTTTAGGAATTAAATTTGCTCTTGCCAGGAATATGTGTCATAGTACATCTCGCATATAATTTTTAGCTTATTTTAATATTTACATGTATATATAATTTTCATATAATGTATCATCTATGTATTTATCACTTTTAGCTGACAGCCCCCTTAGTCACCAAAGGCTTTAAAAAGAGACTGAGTAGGTCTGCTTTCAAGTGAATATGCTAAAAGAAACCAAAACCTTTCTGTCTTTAAAGTATGATGGTATTAGCACACAAAATTTCAAACTAAAGCAGGACAGTTCTCTGCAGAGAATGCTGAGGCTTATCAATGGACCCTGATTAAAAGGTTTGCAAATAATCTCCTGTGCAGTGTGCCTTACAGGGTGAATTCCTTAATTTTGCCTTCCATTTGGGCAACTTTAGCAGCCTTCTAATCTGAATGTAATTGACATTGCTCCCCACTAGGTTCCTACAGAAACACTCTTTATTTCTAGGTCTGGTTCTGAGCCTTTTCCCTGCTGCAAGTAAACCCTTTTGTTCATTTCCACCTTCTTGCCTGCTGTTCCCTGCTGGCTGTGGGTCTGCCCACCCTCTGCTTTAGAGCTGCTCCTCCAGAAAGGTCAGTGCTTCTCCAGGAAGCTCCCCTCTCCTCACAGCAGGCTGCAGCCAAAATAAGGGAAAGCATAGTCTACCACTCTGCTCTCTATACCGTATAGATAGTAATACCCCATGAATAGAATCTCTGCGTAAACCAGAAGCAAATTAGAAAAAGAAATACAGTCTTAGTCCCATCATTGCCTCTTCAGTGTTATTTTTCCACCTGTATGTTTAATCACAGGGTGAGAAATCTGCTGCAAATGTAATTAAAATGGAAATACAACAATGGTAATGATAAGACTACTCACAGCTTTGTACATAAATGCAGTGCAGGAAATTCCAATTAAATGATGATTCTTGCACAAAGATAGAAACTTTTTCAAAGTCAGTGGTTGAGGATTGCAAATGAAGTTCTGTCTTTCCACTATAGAAATGGCACTAATGGAAAAATGTGAATACCCACTGGCTTCCCCTAAATTAGAATTTCTTAGGTCTGTGTTCAAGAACACTGTTTAACAATAACTGCTGGCAGTTCCTTATGCAACATAAACAAATCTTCCTCCCATCTAAATAGAGTTTCCAATTTATGACTTATCTCCCATGTTTACTTAAGGACATGTACATGTAAATTGGCATAGGTAGATAAGATAAATTGGGTTTGTATCTTGGTAATTTGAATTCTTAATGATTAAGAGGCCTAATTTATTATAAGAAATTTAAATTAAGCCTTCTTCTAAGAATGTATTTAAATACAGAATGCATATTTACAAGACGTGTATTATAGCTGCCCTACCTAGAATTCACTGTGGGTTTTGATGCAATGACTAACAGAAAAATCTGCTCTCACTGAGATCATCTCAACCATTTTGAGAATTACCAGAGGGGAGGGAACAGATATAATTGTATTTCTCAGGCAGAGTTAAGGCAGATGCTTAGTATTTTCTGGTGCAGTATTTCAACACTGTTCTGGGCAGTATTTAATGGATTTGAGAAATCTGCTGTATAGCATACATTGTGTTAATACGAATTCATTGCCTGCTGTTTTCTGAAGCAATCTATGCAAATAACTATTTCCTCTTTGGTGATTTCAGTGTTTTAAATGTGTTTCTCTATTTTTCTGCTGATTACACAGGGCAACAGCAATCATTCTTCACAAGTCTTGGTTGATAACCTTTAATAACCTTGTTAATAACCTTTTTCTATGTGCCAAATTTCAGTAGTCCCACTTGACATGGAGTGGAAGGATAGATAGTAGCACTACAGCAGCCTTAACACTGTAAGTGTCTTCACCTATAGACAGTGACCAACTAAGCATTTAAACACATACTAAGCAAAGAACATACAGCTCTAGTCTTCATTAGCACATATGAAGTATGGTTCCTTCGTCAGCTTCATACATCATCTTCCACAAAGGGAAACTGAACTCTGATTTCTACTGGAAATCACAACCAGATTTGCTCCTTAGGATGTTTGTAAGCACTTTGTTTTATTTGGATTATAGAATTACTGGGAGGGGGGAGGAAATCAATCCATTTCTGTGGCCCTAAATTTGTTAACGAATAGGTCTCTTGGATATAATCAATATGTCTTCAGACCGAATGTTAGAATGTGCAGTTACGTTTTCACAAATCTATGCAGATGGGTTTTTATATATAAATCATCTTCTGTTTCTTCTGATAGCAAACAATTTAGCAAATAAATAAAAAATGAAGATTGGCATCATAACAACAAAGTACCCATTACAATTAAAGCATCAGAGAACTGCAATAAAAAGGATGCAGAAATTTTCAGTCTGTTTTTAATACTCAGGTTTCTCTGTAGTTTAAGATTTTCTCATAGGCTCTGTGATCATAACAGACCACATTTTGACAGTTTTCTTTATTTTTTTTAGTCTTCCTCTTAGTCAGATACTTCCATTCCTGTATGGGAAGTATCCATTCCTATATGGGTAGTATCTCCCCCTGCTCAGGGGAGCAGCATGGAGAGAAGACACAGCAGTTTTACTTACTACATGAGCACTTGAGTGCTCACTTGGCTTTTTGTTGGCTTTACCTGCAGTATGAATCTGAAAAATACCTTCCCTGAGCCACTATGTATTTAAAAATGTGTATTTTACCACCATGTGGTAGAAACTGTTGTTGCCTTTAAAGTATATAGAGATCAGTTGAATATACTGGTTTAAGTACGGTTTTCTTTCAAAGGATTGCATCTGGCAGTAGGAGGTAGAATGAACATTTTTAGATTGTATTATGATTAGGGAGCAGTGGAGAGGGAGGCCTGTTGCATGTGCTTGTTGCAACATGGGAGAAATTGGAACCCACAATTTAAAAATAATTCTGAACTTTTATTGGTGGCACTTTTGGGGAAATCCAGTAGTATTTACTGGGAATGAAACCTGCAGGAGCATGCAGAAACAAATGAAATGGGCATACGAATCATGTGATCCTCTTTTATATTATTCCTACAGTATTTGTTCATAAAACTATATTTTAGACTACAAAGTGTATTTACTGCTCTTTTAAAACCACAGATAGTTAAAAATCAACAAAAATCAGTTGCAAAGAGGTTCTAATTTTGTTGAAAATGATTTAATAACTTGCTGTAAGGCAAGTTAGTAAAAACTTATGAAAAAAAAAATCCGTAACAAGTCAGTCTGAAAATAACGTTGGAATTTCCCACACATTGGGACCAGAAAAAAATGCTGACTGCCATTTTCCATTTTCAAAAGTTCTCTTTTTTTTCCAACTTCCTCTTTAGAAATCAGATAAATAAACAGATTGCGTAACATAAAAAGTTGACATTATCTCAATTTGTGAGCTTTGTGAGGGCATTCCACAATTGTGCTTACTGTAGGGATGCTCCCTACAAATGAATCTGTTAAGAACAGATGGACATAGGACTCCATGAAAAAATCCTGAACATCTTCAATATCATTTGTGTTAATGAGAGATGAAGGTGGTTAGCTCTTACGGTGTGGCAGGAATATTGATAAAGAGTTAGTAAATAACATCAGATGAATATATTACTCAAGCGCTGTTCCTGTATACCAGCTGGTTAAGTATAACTTCAGTTTGATGCCACAGTTACTAAAGTGTATGTATGTAACACACACTATTTGGATTAGGAAGTAAATAAAATATATCCTAAAGAAGTAGGTTACAATGTATTTTTTAACAGCTAAAGGAGGTCCACATGGCAATGGTTTATATAATACAGTGGACTTTGTGCTAAATAGTACATAAAAGCTAGCTCACTGTAATTTTTTTTTAGGTAATGTATGCCCAGAAGGACTAATAATAGGCCTTATGAGTCACAAGCATTCATAAAGTAAGCCACCAGAGTTTTAAAAGCATAACAGTTGGGATCAAGTTTATTTGAAGTGAAGAAGTAAATTAATATGTTTTAAAAAATAGTGACTCTTAAAAACACTATGATAATATGCTTCTAAATTTTTAAGATCCTTTATTCTATGCAAAACCAGCATGTTAATTATTGGATTAGCAAAAATGCCTTTCAAGACCAAACTTGAACCCATCTTCTTGGTTTTGAAACACATTTGGAATGCTTGATTCCCTCACAGTGGTCCCAAGGGAAAATGTGTTAGCCTCACCAGTGTTTGTTTACTCAAGAAGGCATAGTTTAGGCATAGCATTTGGTTTTTAGTGAAGAGCTGCTTTTTACTTTAGTTATCCAGCTGGCTTGCTACACATACAATTAAATGATTTGTTCAAGATCACGAAGGGAATCAGTGGCTCAAGTGGGAGAAGAAAGTTGGACGGGGAAAAATGAAAATACTAGTTCCCATCATGGCACAATTTCTCAGTAGTATTTAAGTAAATTAGAGGGGCAGCTTATTGTATTTCACAGTCATCTGCACAACTCCCAGCATTGTATAGACTAAATTTACATCAGTAGGGAAATGTAGATGCAGACAGAAAACTGAAGGGGGGGTGGGGGGAGGGGAAACAAACAAAACCCAACCAAAACCTCAAAACAAACAATACCCCCCCAAACTAAACACCCCCTCCCCAAAAAAGACTCAAAACAACGACAAAAAACAAACGAAAAACAAAACAAAAATACAACACACCACCCCAAGAAAAGCCCCACCTGCTTTCATGACAGGTATCTAAGCAGACATTCCAGATAAAGAACAGAAAAAATTAAATGAAAATTTGTCTTCCAAAGCTTTTTTGTTTTGTAGGTATCACTTTTAGGGGAAGAGTTGAGCTGTGTAACGAGTCTGTCATGCTTGTCTTTAGCCATTTATTAACCAGCCTATATGAATAGTAAATCTAGGATTTTTCTGATTTACAAAGTTCCTTTGTCTTCTTTTTTTTTCCCCTTAATTATCTTTCCCTTTTCCCATGTCAGTATTGTCATGAGACCCGTCGTGTTGGTATGATACTCTTTCTTTCATCAATAAGATTAGATTACTGCAAATGACTTTTGTCTGTTGCATGCATTGATTACTGATAAAAGTCATAAATTGTTGACATCTATGATAACAGAAGGTAATGATATGGACATTGGCTCAAAATTGGCAGCACAAAATTTGGTGGTTAAAGGAGTAGTGACATTTAGCATTTTCCAGTGTAGTTTTGGGGCAGGACATGCTGTTCCAGCAAGGACAAAGACTCCTGTGATTGCTTTCTACTCTCCTTCCAAACCTACCTCACTTCTCCAGGCCTTTAATTCCCTCCAACATAAATTTTTCAACAGTTTTCTATCCTTGTAGGCTCTTCATTTCAGCCTCAGTCTCCTGGCTTAGCCAGTGCTGGCTTTCTCCTTGGCTTGCTGCCCGAGTCCCCTGCTGAACTCAGGATGTGGTTCTGCCAATCTAATTGTGGGCTGCTACTGAAAGGGGTAGTCCCATTCCTCCTACTGTCTGCCTTGGTCTCCCTTGTGAGCTGAGTGAAGAGAACTAAAGTTGTACGATTTGTTTCCTTTCCGTTCAGCTCTCTGAATCAGGTCATCCTGGGGTAAAATGAACACCAATGCAAAAAATCACAGCCAGGGTTGGAAAGGATAGTGGAATAGGGAGGGGAGACACCATCTCTTCCAGCAGCACTTCACAGTTAATGTGAGTTTTATCAGTAAACTTCATTTTCAGCTCCAAACTGCTCACTCTGCCTTTTCCTGTTCTTCATCTTCCCCCTTTAGCCCCTCTTTCTAATGGCTTCCTATTTGCTCCCACCCGTACCAGTTTAATAATAACCCCATCCCAGTTACCCGTCAGCTGATGCCAGCTGTCTTGCCCAGCTCCTTTTTTAGTTTAAGTCCTTGCACTTCACTTGTCTTTTGTAGACAGACCTAGTCAGTAGCAGTGCCTGTGGTCCCTTGCTCAATTGCTGTTTACTAAGTATTAGCTTGAAATGGGAGAAAAATACTTCAGCAGTTAAGACAGATACCTTAGTTTTACAAACTCTTCTCAAAACAGCTTTATTTAAGAATCTCTTGTCATTGAAAAACATCTGAAACTTTACTCTGACTGCATGTTGTTAGAAAAATGGATACAACCCCTAAGAGTTATGAAGTGAAAGTCCTACAAACTGAGCTTTCCTCACTTCAAGTCCTTTGTATTAAAAGTAAGCAGTGAAACAGTTTTCAACAATAGGTAGAGGCTCTTTTTCCTACTGTAAACAAATGCTGAATATCTGGACAAAAGTCTCCTCTGCATAATGCAAGTCAGATCCCATTGACTTAACAGGAGTTGTCATGCTATATATGAGAGCAGAATCTTGTCTCTGTGAATAAAGGAGTTTTTTCAAGAGTGAGGGGGCTCTGCACAATGAATGCATTTTTAGCAGCCCTTTCTGATTCACTGGCAAACTACCAAACACGAGAACTGTTTCTGTAGTCTTTCTCCTCTCACAATGACAGACATTTTCTTTTTCATTTTTAATGGGAAGTCTTTTGTATTTTTTTTTCTTATGCAAATGTGTCTTATGTTTCTTGGTATTTTGTACAATGCAGCAGAAAGTATTTCTCAGTCATAATATTTGTGAAGTTGGTCCTTCCTGAGTTTATTGTGTATCTTCTAATACCAGTTTAAAACTTAGCTGAGGATAAAGAAGCAGATTTGAGTCTAACTTACACATACATCTCTCACAATTCAAAAGCTCCTTTTAAACTAGACTGGGCAAACCCCTGTGGAAGTTACAGCAGCCCCAGGAAGCTACCCAGCTGGTGCCAAAATTGTATCTTGCTGTGATCCACCCTAGACCCAAACTAGAAAAGAAGGGAGTGGCTTTCTAGTCTTCAGGAATCCTCCAATGGGCCAAAATGAGATTCCCTTTAGCCACACAGAAGAAATACAGCTTGGGCTAAAGAACTGCCCTCTTTAGAGCTTCTGTACTGGAAACTACAGCAATCTTGCCTCCTATCTTACTTTATTTTTCTCCCCAAGAGTCCTGCATGACAATTTTTAAAAGGAATTTAGCAGATATGCAGTTACCATATTAAAAGTTTGGGGGGGGAGGGGGGTGTTGTGTGGTTTACATTTTTATCAACGTCATACAGTATTTTCTTTATAGTAAGTCAAGGTTATTTTCTTCCTGTTGTGTTTTGGAAAACACATATTACCACTAACACCACTACAAAGATCAGCTGTGCAGATAGAAATGCATTTCCAGAGAAACAGGAAATTGTAAACTGAGGACCATTCCCGGTGCTCAAAGTCTGTAAGGTGATGAGCCCAACCTGACAACCATCAGACATCCATATTCAGAACCACCAGTGTCACTCGTTCATTTCTCTGAGTGGAACCAACTGAAGTATTTCAGCAACCATCTGACCAAACATGGGCAAAGTCCCTGTGGATGGCAGAAACAATTGTTCTTGCTTTTTGGATGGTGTCAGTAAGTGGAGAATATTGCTTCTGACCCAGAATGTCACACTGCAATGTTATTTGAGGGTAAGCAAAGTCTTGCTGTCTACCTGCATGTAATTGGATTTCATCCAAAGAGGAATCAAAACCCATCTTAAAAGGTGTTTCTAATCTCATGTTTAAAACCCTAGCAGAGGTGTATTCACTATCTCTCCTCATATAAACTATTTAAATATTTAATTGCCCTCACAGTCAGGGAATGTCAACATTAGGTTTGTCTAGCTACAGTTTCCAGCAAATGGATACCACTGCCTTTGTCAATGAGGTAGAAAAGGTCATGCTATCAAGATCTCTCTTCTATACTTCAGTACCTATTCAAAGTAATACAGTCTCTTGTAAGTTTTTCTTTTTTCTTTCAGAAGCTGAAATGTAGAAGCTTCATATTGGAAGATAGCTTGTTTTCTGCTCCCTGGATCATTTTTCAGTACTCTTATGAACTATCACTAATATTTATATGTTCCCGCTAGTGTAAACATCAAAAGTGGATGCAGAGTTTTTTGTAGCGTTTCTTCACCAGTGTGCACACAGAGACCTTCTTTGTAGAAGAGCAGTTCTTATGCACACTGGATTGAATTAGTTCTTTTTGCCATAGCATTGTGTATGCTTTGCTGAACAAATGAACACATCAGTCATTCTATCGTTTCTAAATATCACCACCAAAGACTTTATACAACCCCCTAGACTGCCAACACAAAATACCTTCAGCTTAGGAATCAGCATCTTGAAGGATGCCACTGGAAACACATTGACTCACTGACATCTTGCCACTGACAATTACATTTTGAAATGTCATGGGGCCAGTTTTTAGGCAAGTTATTTCTGTGTTCATCAGGTGTTTTGAATCAAAACGTCTTGTGGCACTAAATCAATAGCTTAGAGAAATCCAAGTTTCTAATGGAACTGTGATTAGTTTTATCAGCCAAACATTTAATTATTTAAAAATGTGAAGATGTTTGTTCCTGCTCATGAGGGCCCTGAGTGCACTAAATCGGCATTAATTGCCCTGACCAGTCTGACTGCGCTCTTGCCCTGCATGGTCCTGGAGCCCCATTTTGCTTGACTGGGCATCACCAGATATGTGTCTCCAGCCCTGGCTATGCCTACGCCTGGACATGGTTCCTGCCGATTTGGACCCTGGCTCCAGGGCTCAGGTCCAGGCATGGGCTCTTGTCTGCCCCCCAGGCCTGCCCCATTCCCTAGCTGGGGGCAGTGGGATGGGCTCTGCTGGCCATGTCCTGCTGCACTCACCCTGAGGGATCCCTGTGGATCCCAGTCCCAAGGGAGCTGCTGGCCTGCACTGTGTACTGACAACGTCCTGCGTTAAAAGGAATGCAGGTTGGGAAGGGATGTTGGCTGTCAAATACTGCACTGTAATTGCAGCTAATCCTATAGCAGATCATGCTGTTGGCATTCATTGCTCTTTATTAACTGAATATGGATGGACCTTTCCATTTTTTTACCTGTGAGCAGTGTCTAGCCAATGGTTTTCTATGTTCATGAGTTAAAATATTTACTCTTTTGCAACCTGGAAATGTTTGATTTTCAGTGGGGATGATGATCCACACTCTATCAAAGTCAGGCTCAGCTGTCTGAAATCACTGATTTTGGAAACTAGTGTAACAGTTACGGTAGTCAAACTGAGCCTCTGGACTCACTAAAGCCGAGCACAAAAAGATTCCTGTGTTTTATGATGAGCAGACTGAAGAGTTACAGTGGTTGCTGAATAATACTAGTTCGTCTAATACTTTGATTGACATCTCCTTTGATGTTTTAAAAATATGAATATGTTTAAATGTTGACATTTCATTGCATAACATAGGGAATGGTTGTTCCTTGGAGGCAATCTGATTTTTTTATCTGTATTAACTCTTGCATCTAGTAAACTTTAATGTTGAATCAGTATGGCGCCCCATCCAAAAAGATGGCTATAGGCACATTTTGCTGACCTATTACTCCTTAACTGTGGAGGGAACCTATTTGGATAAACTGGGAAAAATAATTCAGCAAAGCAGTTGCTAGAAATGAGTGACATGCAGTGTTTTTCTTGGTGACATTTAGAAGAATAAAGAAACATGGAGATAGCTTATTTTAGGCCTGAAATGGAATATATTAGCTGACTGATGTGACACAGTAATGAGCGAGTGACATTTTCTGATGTAATTTTAGAGAAAATAGAATGATTTAAAAGATGCACTGTAACAGAAGAGGCTATTGGAATCAGACATTCAGGAGGAAAATAGGTTTATTCTATTTTATGCTTCACATTTACTGCTGTCTGGCATGAATAATGCTGCAACCATCATAAAGATTTAAACTAACCATGCTGATAAATAGTTAATTCCTCTTGTTTGAAATATCCCTTGTATTGTTGCTTTTATGTTTTTAAGATGTAGATTGTTTTAGCTTTTTCACTCAGGTTTGGTCTCGGGCTTATTTAGTGGCTATTTTAAGAACTGCTTTGATGTAGTAGCTGTTACACTTGAGTTTTGCAAAGTCCCTAATTAATGGTTCATTTTTTACATTGGCTGAGCAATATATGACGGTGAATACGTCAGAGCTGACCCACAAGGGCTGCTGATGTGCAGAGGCTGGCGCTGCTCTGTTTAGTGTTGGAGAGAGGGGCTTTAAGGGAATAAGCTCTTGATCCATACCAGAGAATAAATGGAGACTGTTCCTCTCTGTCAGACCGACAGATGGAGAATGATGTGGTCTTTTTGGTCTTACTTTGACCTCTGCAAGTGTGATAGAAAATGAGTTTTTCAGGTCTTATGCTCAAACAAGTCATGTTCTCAATACCCTTACGGAACTGTTACCCATGCGTGTTACCAGGGGCTTCAGCACGGTGGCACAATTACAGGGAGTTCCGAGATGGGAATTAACACTTGCTAACCATTCTGTCTTCTGGTGCGCTTTTAATACGGTTGTGCTTCAGTCACAGCTGCTGCGGGGCATCACCTCCCCGACTGCGCCGGCACCCCCCGGTCAGCGCGGCAAGCGCGCAACGGTATCGCAGACTAACTATTGCAGTGCTGGGGGCACTCAGCCGGTAGGCTCCCGCCGCACTGAGGCGAGACCCCCGGGCCGAGCTGTGCTCAGGCCGGACCGGCGGATCGGGGGCGTAGAGGGGGGAGCGCAGGTGCCATTTAGGGGGCGATGTGCGCAGCGGCACCTCTCCTCTCCCTCCCTCTCTCTCTCCAGAGATGGCGATGTCTCGCCTCCGCCGGCCGCAGGCGCACGCTGCCGGCTCCAAGCATTTCAGAAACGCCGTCAAGGCGCCGGAGCCGTTCCCCTGTGCCCTGCTCCCACCCCCAACCGCCGCTTCCCCGCGTGGGGGGGGCAGTGAGACCGGCGGGTGCCCGCAGCCCCTGCGCTCCCCCAGCCACAACCACCGCCGCGCGCAGGGCCGCGTGCCAGCAGGCCCCCGCTTCGCAGTGGCGCGACCGCTGTCCGCCAGGGGGCAGGCGCGCGGCGGGCCGGGATTGGCTGGCGAGGGCGGAATGATGTCGCGGAGGGTCCCGCCTCGCGCGGAGGTGGGGAGGCTAGGTCCCTGCGCGAGCGCTACCCCGCCGGCGGCTACTTAGCAGTTGGGAGCGGGCGGTCGGCGCGGCTCTGTGTGCCTGGGAGGCTCTGCCGCCGCGGAGTGCGACGCAGCCGCTTCTCGCCTCGTCATGTCTAAGGAAACGAAGAAGCCCTTCCGCCAGAGCATGACCGAGTGGCGGCAGTTCATCTACAACCCCAACAGCGGCGAGTTTCTGGGGCGCACGGCGAAGAGCTGGGGTAAGGGCTCTCGCGGGCAGGAAAGGGCGCGCGGCGAGCCGCCCCGGGGCCGCCGGCGAAGGCGAGGGGAAGCAGCGGACGGAGGCGAGGCCCGGGTCGGGGGACGGGCAGCTGCAGCAGCAGGGCCCACGGGGGATGCGGGGGCCGCGGCGGCCAGGTGAGGCAGCTCGCGAGGCCGCGGCGCACGCGCCCCGGCAACGCTTGCAACCGCCGCCGCCCGCCAGTCTAAAAATAGCTCGGTGCTGTGGCAGCGGGAGGGCGGCAGCGCCGCGCGGAGCAGGTGGGGACCGGGGGAGGAAAAGCAGTTTGCGGGAGCGCGTCCCGAGCTGACTCACCCTCCCGCCTCAGTACGCAAATGCAGCGCGCTGGGCCGCAGGCTCCTCCTCCGCGATCCGCCGAGGGATGGGGGGGAGGGGGGCTCTCCGGGGGGGGACTCCGGGGCCGCCGCGGTGACGGGCTTCCGCCGTGGAGGTGTGGGGCAGGCGCCCGCGCCGCGCTTATCTCTGCCGGTCGATGGCAGCCTGCGTGCGTATCAGTGCAGCTCCTCTTCTCCATCCGTTTCGTACCCCCACCCCCCGCGCTTCCCAGCATCGCAGGAAATCGAGAATGAATGAGCGCGAATTGCCTTTGTACTTCTAGACGGTAGCGGCGGATCAGAGAAGGAAAGCAAAAAAACCCCACCCAAAACAACCAAAAAACCCCGAAAGTTTGAGCCCCAGTTCCAGATAATCTACAAGACTGATCATTGTGTGTCGTCGTGCGTCATCGTGCTAAATTTATTCCAATGAAAGGCTTCTGGGCCTTCTGTTTTTCTGAAGTGAAGCTTGTAAGTGAAGGTTCTCCAGTAAAGCTTGTGAAGGCAGTGTTTGTTTTCCTATTTTCAGGTAGTCTTCCCATTGCTTTCCTCTGAGCTGTAAAGCATGTTATCATAATCTTGTTGCTTCCAATAAAAATATTTGGATTTTTCTGAGTATGTTTTCTTATATTAAACAGTTGTATAAATGCTTAATATTAGGATGTTTCTTCAGTCCTCGTGAGACATATTTACTGACTTCAGAAAATGTAGCGTCTCCTCCCAAAACTTGGATGTAGTTGGGATACTTAACAGTTGTGCTTACAAAACCAACAAGAATCTCAGCGTGGCATAAAGGAACAAGCCGATACATCCTTGGCCCTGACACAATCTCAATGAATACTAATGTTGAAATAGGAGGAGCCTTAAGCAGACTATGCATGGGGTGTGCTTTCTTCACTGTGCCAATGTCTCCCGGCCTGTCAAGAGAGGGCCCTAGCTCTGACATGAGTTCTTCTCCATTCAGATGGAAATAGGAGCTTGTGAGCTACTCTGCCAGTTGAATAGCAAAGGAGAGGAAATTTCCACTGTGCTGTTCTCCAGTGATTTTCTGTAGAGACAGGTTTCCTCAAGTGCGTGGGCTGGGTGAATGGGTGTATGGATTGCAGAAGTCTGTTTGTCATGAATCTGATGAGTGCAGAGACTGTGGGCATGTTAGAAATAGCTTTTCACTTCTTTTAAAATGTGGAGATGAAACAACCTTCTCTGTTTTAAACCTATCTAGTAGGATATGTCACCTTACAATGTTACCAGTCTGTGCTAGTCCAGAGCCAATACTTGGAACTGATAGGACTTAGTTGGTAACTGAGTTTCAACAGCCAGCTCCCTTGATGATGTTTTTCCATATTGGGAAAATTTGTGCTCTCCAACCCTAATGATTCTGTGATTCTGTGTACAGGCTTAGATAGCAGTTTGAGTAGTTCTACTTCATTAATAAGTTTTCTTAAGTGGTTTAGCTAGTTGTAATGTAGTTGGTGCTATATACCTTTTCCTTAGGCTGGACATAAAAAGATAACTGTTCAGCAGCACTGTAAGTTGTCAGTGTGTTTTTTTGACAGTATTTATCATGGCATTTTGTGATTAACATATTTGGCTTATTTAGTTTAACTAAAGTAAATTATGGTCTCCGACTGTTCTGGGAGGTGGTGTGTTGCTTTCTGTTTGATTTTTATTTTTTTTGATTGCAGAACACTTATTGAGTGTCTCTGTTGGCATAGAAGAATATGCAGGGTTTGGTCTCACTTCTGCAGTACTGCTGTGGGATTAGAGCAGTCTCAATGACTATTCCTCTTCTGTTGCCAGTCTCCCCACTGAAAGGTGGGGAGGTAGAGAGGAGAGCTCTGGTTGCGAGTCTGCTGGGCTATGGTGTCTCCAGGGGCAGCATGATAAGAATTCGATTGGCTCTGATTCTTCCATGCATATTTCTCTTGTCTCAAGACAGCTTCTTCACAGAAATAGGACAGAAGCAGTAGAGGAGCTGTTAAATAATTAGTCACAGTATATGCATGTTTTGCTTTAGACTGAGACGGTCCTGGGGGCTTATGTAAATTATAACTGCAAGGCAGTGATTCTCTGTGAATATGAGTGCTGTCACACTGGAGTACTCATCTGCCATTCCTACATTAGGATTAGGTATGTTACCTTTTAGAATTTGGTAAAACCCCTTGTACCAAGACTCCTCTTGCTGTAAAAAAAATGAGGGATTTTTACTTTACTTTTCACAGACTTGAGGGATAATTCAGTTTGCATCTCTCATAAATCAGAACACCTTCCCCATCCAAAATGAACACCCTTCCCCAACCACTGTATATTTTTAATTAACTGCCATAATCATTAGTTGTATTAAAGAGGAGATACTGGAAAAAACGATGACTTTTGTTGGTGGTGTTCTCAGCAACAAGGCATAAAGGGTGCTAATAGTCTTCCCAGAGGTGGTGGGAAGGAGGATCAGTCCTGGGGTACTGATAAACACAGGGTTTATCAGGTAGGGAAAAGAAAAGAGTACTTGGAAGGCTGCCATGTGGTGCCTTCCTATAATTAAAAGGATTAGTGTTTGGCTCTACCTGTAATGGCAAGGTGCTGTGTCTGCCTAGAATTATAGCAAGAACAGAGCGAGATCATCATGAAAGTATTTTTATGGGATGCTCACTGTACACTCAAAAGCATGCAAAATCTTACAAGATAGACAGTAAGATTATAGAAAAATAATATGTGCCAAAAAAAACCAATAGGCAATACAGAATCTAGTAGTACTTCATTTGTGATCACACCAGGTGTCATGTCAAGCCTGTTTAAGCCCTTCTGTAAAGCTAGTTGTGTTAACGTGTTCAAGGTAGATAGAGGTGGAATTGTCTTGAAGTACGCAGGATTTCAGACCTACTGAATATTCTTTTGAATGCTCAGATGTATCCAATGCACAAATATGTGCTGGAATTTAAACAAATGAGCAAACAAACAAAGGCAAAAAAACCCAAAACAAACAACAGACCAAAAAAAAAAACCCACAAAAAAAAGCCAACAAAACAAAGCCAAGCAACATCAACAAAGCCTGACACCTTGTTTTTAGGAGAGTTTTTCATAAGTCAGTAAATATATGGTCTTGTCAGTCATTGTAACAAAAGATCCAGTTTTGCTTCTGTTTCTTCTCCACTGAGTTGTTGCTGGGACCATAAAGTGCTGTGAAAGTTTTAACTGCTTTTCTGGCTTGGTTCTTCTGTGTTTGTTATCAGTGTTTTAAGCAGGGTTTTGTAGTCATTTAGCTTTCTTCACAAGCAGTGTAATATTAAACATTCTGACATCGCTGTCTGTGACTGCAGTAGAAGTACTTACATATCCAGGTTGTGAATTGGAGAGAGACAGTGCTCTTTTCTTTTTTTTTTTTTTTTTATTGTGGCAGATGGACATTCCTGCACAGCCAGGAATTTGACTGCAGTCAAAATCTTACTAAACTTTTCCATTATACTGCCTATCAGCAGAAATGAATATTTGAGAAATCGGTAGAATATTTTATGTTCCATGGCACAGATCTGTGAAGAAAGCAAGCTTGCCTTCTCTTGTTGCTCTGGTGGTACAGTAAGGATATATAGGGGATTTGTTGGGTTGGGGTTTTTTGTATGTTGTAAGTGCTTCGTCATGACATTAAGCACTGGCTTTTGTGATTCTTTGGAAGTGTTGCACTAGACAATTTTCATTGTCTCCTGAAGTGTTCAGCATGTTACATGTGGATCCCTGGCTTTCTGTGAAATAAACTGTAACATAGGACCAAAGTTTTATTTATTTTTTCCTGATGTCTTCCTTCCCTCTTTCTTCCTCTCCCTTCCCGTAACATCCCCCAAATTTGGAAAACAATAATTCTTAAGTGGCTAGGGAATAAAGTTGAAATGTTGGCGATTCTCTAACACGCATAGTTATATTAGCTTAAGGCAAGGAAATCCATCTGCAGGTGAACCAAAAGTCCTTGGTGTTGCTGGCATTAGTGGTAGCCTCTAGTAACATTACTTAAGTGTTTAAATCCCCCTAGTTAAAGGTGCTGAAGAATGATCATGTAGATGATAGGATCCATGCAGGAACCATAGTTTTCATTGTTGCAGGTAGTGTTGAACAGTTACTTCCATGTCTGCTGTGAGAATGTTTATGTTCATACTTGTGTATATCTACCTATGTATTACATATAGGTATATACGCCAATCTGGTTTATGCCAGATTGACATGCTTTTTTGTCACTTTTATCATGTAAAGTCTGGAAAGCTTGTATTCATCGTGGAAGTAATGGCTAGGTATGTGATATCTTGCATTCACCGGAGTCAGAAATTCTAATTTTCATAGTGGAGAAGTGTTTAATCCCTGTAAATTAATGGCAGACTAATGATGGCACCAACATGTTGGTTCAGAAATAGCAGTTTTCCAGATTTGACTGTTGGTTTTCTGTGTGGTTAGGATATGAAGGGGCTTTGGTACTGTGATGCCTTGGGGAAAAAAAAAAACAACAAAAACAACCAACGAAAACCCCAGAAAAACCCAATGAAAAAGAAACCTGCAAACCAAAGCAAAACAAAAAAATCGACTTGGTAAATTGTAATGCAGAATTTTGGTTTTGGCAGTTTTCTTTTTTAGTGTCAAAGGCTGAGAGACTTCAAGGGTTTGGTGTAGCAAGGTCATCTGCAGCAACTGAATTGAATTGTATACTGGATGTGGTAGCTGTACTTTCCTTGGAGAAACTGTGAAGGATAGTTTTCCACTGTTATTTGAGTACATCTTGTTTCCTCACAAGAAATACAGTGTTATGTGAAATTATTTTGGCAGACCTTCTTGACAGGTTATGGCTTGTCCACTGTGATTAGCTTAGGATAATTGATACTAATAGGCTCACAAAGAGCAGCTTACTCAGCTTGGAGCTGTTGGAAATTGCAGAGGAGGGTTTTTTTTTGTTGTTGGGTTTTTTTTTTTGTTTTTTTCCTTTTTAGTGTGGCAAAGGAGTATAAATCGGGTAGGTTAATAGTCGGTGTTCTTCAGTGCATTTACAAACATAGTTAAAATGAAAAGTAAAAATAACCTCTGTGTGTATGTATGCACATGCACACTTTGCTGGACTGGGAGATGTTAATGGGGTTTCAGGACTGTGAATAGAAAAAGTCTTCCGTGTTACTGCTGCAGCCCTGGTGGATAGGATGTTGCTGGGAGGGAGAGGGGGTTGGACTAGATGATTGCCAGAAGTCCATTTTAACCCTAGCAGTTCTGTGATTCTGTGACTCCATAAGGGGCTGTTCACAGGGCAGTCTCCACCAGACATTGGGGTCCCTTTTGTTTTCCCCAGCGACATTGGAGTCCCTCTTGTTTTCCCCTCTACTGGCATTTCCTCTGGTCATGAGGCCTCCCCAGGTTCTGCCACCCTGCAGCTCTTGGCAGGAGAGGAGGAGCCCCGGAGCCCACTTCTCTGCTGGGGTAGAGAGGCTGTGTAGGTAGGTAGCCACATCTCCTTGATTTGGGGAGTAAAGGAACAGAGGTGCAGCAGGCTCAGATTAGCTCTTCAAAATGAGGTCCAAGGCCAATATTGCAGATGTTACAGTAATATTAGCCCAAAGCAGTACTATATCTAGGGCCATGTCTGCTTAGAAGTGCACCACTGTGGGGCTGTGATGCCCATCAGCAGGCAGGGATTTTTTTTATTTTTTTATTTTTACCTGGTAAGTCAACATCGTATTTTTGTACTTAAAATACAGATGCATTCTCAAATAGCTAAATGAAAAAGTTTTCCCTTTGTTTTTATGCTAATTGCCACAGAAGGTGCTTGTCCTGTTTTACATGTCAAACTCTTTTGTTCCATTGCAACTGATCAATGCATGTCTTGGTCACTTGATAGAAAGTGTACTTTTAAAATAGCTTCATGAAAGTGTAGACAATAATTGATTAACTTGTAGGGATCAAGGTGAGAGCTGACCGTAAGTTTTGTAAGGGAGTTCATTTGTTTCTGTGATACCTTCTGATTAACACCCATTGTATTTTGGATCATTGTTCCTTTTTGCATCTGATTTGCAATTTGCAAATGGCTGGTATGCCAAATACAAATGCAACTTCTGCAGTGGCTTTTTTGATGAGGATTTCTACTGTTTGTTTTTATTTGCTTTTTCAGCTTCTAAATAGCTTCTAAATAACCTTAGAAATAGTTTATAATAGAGGTCTAGCTGTCTTGTTTATTATATACTAAGCTTGTTCTTGTGTTCAGGTACTTTGCTACTTCTAATCACCATTTTGTATCTTACATCTCAGTGGTTCCCAAATGTATTTTAAATAGCTGAGTGCTTTCAAATTGTTGCATATTCATAAGTAACTTTCTCAACATGTGAAACAAAGCTAAAATGCAACCAAATCCAGTAACATTCAGCTGGTTGCTGCAGAGAGCTTATGGTAAAGATAATTTGGGTACCATCTCATTATTTTAATACTTATACACTGAATTCTTCTGGGAGAAGTAATACAGGTACTTGACTCTAGCAGTTGTGGATTACTGGGGGTTGTAGTACACTAGGAAATATTTCAGAGCAAAATATGAGCATAGTTTCTGGGACAGGAGCCAGAGGTCAGGCTTCCTCCTGTCATCTTGCAGTGAACTGTCCACATCACTGGGGTACAATCATTTTTGCTTTTGATTTTTCCTTTCCTATGTAAGGATGAAAAACACTGTACTTGGCTCTCTTATATAATCAAGTGTCAGTGGTAGAATGTTGCATAATGGTTTTGATGTGCTTTTCTTGACCTGAGTTACATCTCTTTGGCTTCCTGATAGCAGCCTTATAGTTAGAATGTTTCATAAAACTTGAATTTGCATCATTGTTCAATGCTTTTGAATTAGAAAGGTTTTGAATATGCCTTTCTCACATTCTTTTTGACAATGTCTGAGCATGTGTACTTAAGTCTCAAGTGTTCAGCTTTAAAAGAGAATCACATGCTTTTTTTTATATTAGTACTGTATACTTGATCATTAAAACAATTGCCATTGTACCTTATATGTCTTTTAGGCTTCCATCCATATAGTACATATGTTTCATCTTTAGTTGTGAACTGGCTTCAGGTAAACATAATTTTTAAAATGTACTCTAATAGTAATCATCAATACATAACCTCAGAAGTTCTGAAAACAGGAAACAGTATGCTGTTAATTTTTTGTTTTAATGAAATACACTAACATGGGTCCATGAGGGTCAAAAAAACCCCCAAATAATACAAGAATGCAAAACCTTGTTTGAAAACTTAGTTACTAAATTAGTTGAGCTGTCCCAGATTCTAAAAAGCTTTAAAATTAGGGTTATGCATCATACCTCTGCAGCTGAGTTCTAGTACTGTCATCTCCAAAGTAAGATTTTAACTTTGGCCTGTCTGTTACCTTGTCTTTTCAGTAAAACAACTGATCTGTATCTCCAGAGTGCAAGTCTATGCATGCATCATGAAAAGAGGGGTGAGGAGTAGGGAGAGAACAGGGAAAAAATAGACAATCACAGGAAGTTTCCAAGCTGTTTTCTGAAGTAGCCTTCCTCCGTAGCAATTTGTTGCAGATAAGTGAGAGGTACAGTGTCGCAATAGGCTGTTCCTTTGAGGCAATTTCCTCAGATTTTGAAGGTCTCTTCTTTAGGTAACTTTCAAGTTGAAGCTAGTACCATCTGTGTAGTTGGTAAATTCCAGAAATGTATCCAGGTCCTTGAGGTAGATTGATAAAACAGGTGGTTGTGTTAGGCAAAGTCTTCCGCTAAGTCTGAACAGAAGGATTAGTCTACTTTAAAAACTATGCAGCAGAAAACATTTTCAGGTTGAGAAGTCTCTTGTAGGAGGACGTATGTGTGAATGAATGCTCTGTGTGGAGCTCTGTCAAATATCAACTATGTTATTAAAGCACCAATCACTTCTGACCTGTTACGGATCCAGCGTAATAATTTCATCTTTTCACTCCATTCTTTTGTCTTCCCTATGACCCCTTCTTTTCCAGATACAAAACTATAATTCCATTAAACAAAGGAAACTCTTCTTTCTCTAATGGGCTGTGGAGTCATCTTTGTCAACTTTCCTGTATAGCTCAAAGACAGTTTTTAATGCTTTTCACTTAAAGATTTCAAAATGCCTTCTAAATTTTAAGAGCCAAAAAGTATGAATAAAATAGTTTTGAATGCATTATTTGTTACTGTGCAATACATATGTGTGCTAGAGGCATATTGATTTACAGCTACCATTAGGAGTGGGAAGGGGCTGGGAGGGCAGGAAGGCAAAACCAAACGTATTGCTTATTTCCCATTTTGATTTTCAAAATAGGTAATGGAATTAGCTGAAACTAAAATAGTAATTTTAGCTTTTTGTTTACAGGTTTGATCTTGCTGTTCTATCTGGTATTTTATGGCTTCCTAGCAGCACTCTTCACATTCACGATGTGGGTTATGCTTCAGACACTGAGCAATGATATACCAAAATACCGTGACCGGATTTCCAGTCCAGGTAAGAGTGTATTTATTTTTTCAAAAAATCCTGTCTTGTTTAACAGCTAAGTTTCAGCTGAGAGTTTGCTTAAATTATGAACTGCCTGTGATTATTATTAACTACTTACAGGCTTCAAAGAGTAAAACTTGTCATTCAGTCAGCAGCTTTTTATGCATATGTGCTAACGTTTGCTGTTTTTTCTCTTAAGTTCTTTTTCAGTTGAACGTGTCATATATGTAGACTGTAATTTTACCTGTGCATCCACACAACATGCTGTTGTATAAGTGGGATTATCATTTAATCATACTGCTTTAAAGAAAATATAAACCAGTTGTCTTGGATCAGGTGGAAGGCCACTTATGATTAGTTTTACATACTTTGAAGGAAGTGCAGGAAGGCTGTACTATGAGGGTGATAGGCTCAAGAGTGTGTAAGGGCTATGATGTGAAGTCATTTCCAGAGTTTTCATTATAGTATTGGATAGCTTTCAACCAATGTGAAATGGCTGTGGATTCTGCGGGTTGATGACGTATTATGTAGGAATCCACTGAAGGGAGAGAGTCCTGTGGTGGGGCTTCTGATGAAGCTAAGTCCACGTAACACGTAGCTGCCACTAAAAGTTGTGTCTTGTTTCCTGGAACTGGTGCTCCTTTGTGTACATGCCCATCTAGCCCCACTGTTGGCTGCTGGTTCAAGGAGCTATATGTGACAGGAAAAAAAACACTTCATAAATAAGAATGAATAATAAGGTACTGGGTTTGATTCCCCCCTCCTCTCCTTAATTTTTTCCCCTTTTTTTTTCCTTTTTTATTTTTTTTTAGATATGAGTTTAAATATATCAAAAAAGTCTGCCATTATAGGCGCTATTTTGCTGTATCTTCATACTGGAAAAAAATAAAGATTTTGACTCCGAAAGATTTGAAAGATGCTTCTCATAGTTCAACTACACCAAAAAGATAACTGTTTTCTAGTTACTGTTTCTGGAAAATGTGTTAGTATTTGACCTGTATGTGCAACTTCAATGATTGGGCCACCTGAAAATCTGGTATCTCAAATTTTAGAACAACTTGGCTTAGGGACCAAATTTATGTTTAAAACACAACAAAACTAGATGGCTATGCAACATTAATGTTTTGGTAGAAGTTAGAGGACAGTATTTTTTAAAATGCTTTTCCTTTTTTTTCAACTTCAGACTCTTAAAATTGACCAGCATCTTGCAGCTGCATCAACACATGATATATGTTCTTAACATGAGCAAGATGCAGTTGGGCCAATATGATAAATGTCTCTAGATTCGGAACAGAATTTATTCTGATGTAGTGTTCAGACCTTAAGCAAATGTCCTCTTATAAGGGATTTTTGAGGATTTATGCTGTTGTTTTTGGTTTTTTTTTTTTATGGCTAAGAATGGGCTAAAGGTTGGAAATGATAATAATTATTGTTAATAATATCATCATCATAATTGACAATCTGCTTTATGTAAAAAAAAAAAGGGGTGAAAATGAAGGTGGCTTAGTTGGCCATTTCTCCCCATTTTCTTTGTGGTAGTCAGAACCTTGGTAGTGGAGGGTGCCATGGGTAACTGCCTTAATACTGGGCTTGAGTGACATGTTTTTCTCTTGTGCCTCTTGTAGTTCAGGGGATAACTGCTTTTAAATAAGTCATAAAGGATGTTTGCTTAAAAAAGTACGTATGCCACAATTAGTTTTTAATGTAAGAATTCCCATAACATTTCTGAATGATTTTTTTTAGTTGTCTTTAATACTCATACATGAACGTTAATAAAATTGCCTATTTGTGTTTTAATGTTTCTCTTTAACTCTGTCGTTTTTCACTTGCAGTGAAACATGTCATGTTCCTGGCTGTAAAACTTTAAATTATAAAAAAAAATTATCCACACACAACCTGGATGGCGTAGGTCAAAGGCTTTACTCTGGTGTTAAGCATACTTGGAAATCTCACACTTGATTTCATAATTGATATTTGACTTGCATTTTTCACTGGGATATAATATTACCAATCAAATCCAGTTGATTTTAAAATGTGGGTTTTTTTTTTAAATCCTTCTTGGAATTGTAGGAATATGTAATCTGTTAAAATCCTAGGTGTGATCCTGTGTTGAGGCTGCTAATTTTCTTACTCTAGAAGAGCTCAAATCCTTTGTCTCACAGTCTATGCATCAGTCCTTCAAGTAGCTTTTTCTGTAGAATTTACACCATAGTCTCTAGGCGTACTGTGATCTACTGGAATTGGAGTAGTTCCTTCCTCTTAGGATGTTTGTGAAGTTTCCCTGAAGCAATAAGTCCCTTAAAAATAATGTTTTGTTCATTGATGGCTAGTTTAGGTACTAGTTTAGGTCGTCATATTTACTTTGAAAAATGGCATTTAAATCTTTCATTTACAGTATAATTCTATAGATAATAACAATCTCTTCTCCCTCAAGCTACCTTAGTGTGTAAAACCCCTTCAGCATTTTTTCAGCCCTGTTACTAATTATCTTTCATTTTGTTGAATGCCAGTTCAGCATGGAGCTCAGATGATGACTGTAATGGTGCAAAGTAATTTGCAATCAGAAATGTTATTTGTAGTTTTATATGGACTCTCAGTCATAAAGGCATTTAGTTATGGCTTGCCTGGAAATAATTTAACTGCTGCTAACGCAGAAAGGAGGCTTTATGATATATTTGCAATCCTATAAAAAAGGTAGAGTAAAAAAGGCATTAAATGATATCAGTTTTCTTTAGAATTTAAAAAGATATTTGTCTGTGATAAATTTCTGGTATTATTATTTCCAAATTTCAAGTCTTTGTAATAGTTTCTGCCTTTGGATGAGAAGCTTGGCCATTTCTGTAGGTGAATTCTTAATAGATCTGGGCTGCTTAATTGTACTTTTTATATGCTTTCCAAAAGCTTACTGCGATTGACTAACTACAGTAATGACTTAAGAATCTGATATCAAGAGAACTCTTCCCACTGTGGTCTTATCTTCTCAAATATTTCTTTTGTATAAACAAGGCCTAATTTTATTTATTTATTTATAATTCTGGGAGATGAGTTTTGTTTTGTTCCTTAAATTTTATTAATTTGGGAGTCTAGGTTTTAATTGGTTTTGCCAGAGGATGGGAAGCTACGTGGCAGCCTAAGCTGCTGCTGTAATTGCAGCTTCTTCCCTTATGCCAAATTTGACATAGTTCAAACCATTTTAATATTCTAACTTAGAAGAAAACTAATCTGGTAAAAAATACGTTGTTGGTTATCAGTTCTCAGCTATACTTGAAGAGACAGATGCATGGCTATTCACCCGTTAATCACAACTGCAGGGGTTTTATCTATTCTAATTATTTGTACTAAGAGTTACCCTAAGGTAGTGTGAATGAAGCAATCATAATGCCCTTTTTTGAAGATTCAGTCTCTTCTGCAGTATCTGGTGGTGTAGTGCTGTTTCATCTGTTACTGAAGCTGTGGTGAATAACAGAAGCATTGGGTATCCCTGTTAGTGACAACTCCTGATGGTACAGGGCTGAATTTCTTAGTAGAGTATGCCTTTTGCTTTCACCTACTACTACTACAAAAAAAAAAAAAGCCTAAGATTTAACTTCGTACTTTTCTTTACCGATATCCTGGGAAGAACAGTTCAGCTCTATCAAGGACCCATACTCCATGTCAGTGTCTGCATTTTTCATCCTTCAACACAAGGCTGGACTTGAGCATTTAGTTATCTATGTCTTTGTTTCTCCTCTTTGTCCTGGCTCCCTGGCTGTAGGTAGTTCCTGTTGCTATACCTGCAGCCAGCAGCTGGATAAAGCCAGCCAGAGGCCAGCACTGAGCACATGTGGGAACCCTGACTGTTGCAGTGTCAGGTCATAGCAGTCTGGAAGGCAGCTCAAGTGTTCATAGTTACCACAGCCTGACTAAGGCATACCCTTAATAAAGTTTCTTGTATTTTCCATTAACAGATGGCATCTAAACTTTCTGTTCGAGGAGAAGGAGGAAAGGACTAGCAGCTAACCTGGCTTGTCTGTTTTGATTGAGCAATCGTTCAAGCCATCTTTATGTATTATGAATTTTTAAAAAATAGTTTGTTTCTTGCGGGTTTCTGAGATAAATACAATCGCAGCCTCACTGTATATTACCTAAATCTTTGAAGGATAGCTTTAACTGGAGGTTTTCTGGGTGTGGTGTGGGGTATTTTTTCAATTATTAAGTTCATTTGCTAAATATGGAAATTGGGACATGAATCAGTGTAATTCTTTGATTGAAAGTGATTAAGTTGCTGATTTTGCTATTTCTAATCAGTTGGGTTTGGTTTGTGAATTACAGTTATGTGGATTGAATTTAAGTATTCATGTAATGATGATTTTGATAACTGGCTTCAAACACAAACTCTCTTACAGTACTGTGGAATATAGGGGTAGCCTTGATGGTTTTTTACAGATAGGTATTTTCCAATTTATGGATATGATTTTTTTAGTTGATTAAAGTGGTGGAGGGAAGAGAGGTTGTTCAGTTCTTTACTTTCACTTTTTCTTTTTAAGGACTTATGATTTCACCAAAGCCAGACACTGCACTGGAATTTTACTTTAACAAGAGTGACGCCCAGTCATACGCAGAATACGTTGCTACACTTAGAAAATTCCTTGAATGTAAGTAAATTACTGCAACTGCCCAAGTAATTCAGGAGTCTTAATGTTGAGTGCATTAGTTTCCTTTTTTGCTTGTAGTTACCAGTTGCTAATGGAGGCTGGTTCAAGTTCAAACTTACTCTAGACATGTGAGTTATTAAAGTATACACATTACAGAAAAAGGTAGGTATAAATACCAGTATTAGACAGGAAGCCTGGGCATGAGGAATAGCGGAGAATTTTGGGTCCTTATACAGTGTTTCGGCAACATGGTTATTTAAATGCTACAAGATACAGAAATTACATATGCTAAAAGAATTCAGTGTAAAATTACACAGGTCATTTATTTGGAGGCAATGTTTATCAAGACTTAACTGATCTTAGTCTTCATCTAATTGGTTTAGTAACTAAGTGAGAATCGTTTATTCGTAAGAACTTGTTTGCCTGTTTAAAAAATGAGGCACACAAAGATTAAATTAATTGCAATTTATTAACTTTCACCCTGGCACACAGTATTTACAAGCAAAAGTATTAAAACATTGAATTTAGAATACGGAGAGAAGGTGACACAGGCCAAGACTGAAGGATGGCAAAATCACTAGTTTAAGTCATAGGTTATTTTATATATGTGCCTATATGTACACTTAATCTAGTAATACACAAATCAGTCTAAAGTGAGGAGGTGCTGTAAATTGAGGAGGTGCTGTAAAATCTCACCTGTGCTCATGAGTTGCTCTGTTAGCTACACAAGCTACATACTTAAATCTGTCTGTATTTGGAGTTCTGGTGCCTACTAAAAGCTTCCATGAGCAGGCTTTTCTTTCAGAGCTCTGCCAAGGGTTCCTGGGAGGGATGCTGCATTTCATGATTACTTGCCTCTCCTGCAGTTCAGTGGGTTTTGGACTCTCCCTTTAAGGATGAATTTTCCCATTTTACTGTGTTTATGCTTAACTGGGGGCAGAGCGTAAGAGAGGGGAACAAAATCACAGAACATGTTAAATGTGAATAGCTGGGCGTTTGTGATGATGTGATCTGTGTACTTCTACTGTGTACACAAGGAAGTGAGAAACAATTTGGGGTCTTAGTATAATGTAAGTTGTACAACCTGATGTATATGTAGAAACAGTTTATTATTAGTCCTTGAAATACTTGAAGTTTTCCCTTATAAAGGAAACGTGCAAAGGGAAAACTGGTTTTGTTTCCAGGTAAAAAATGGAATGTTTATATTTTAATACATTATTAGCTTAGAATACATAATTAGAGTTAGTTTATGTACAGAAATCAATAAAGTTTTGATTAATTATATGATTTGAAAAGCAGGACAGCATTATTTCTTCTGTAGTGCTCTATTTATTCTTCCATTGAGTGCCACTTCTTGATGGGCTTTGAAAAAGTGTTTGTTAAGATGGATACGAGACATAGTGATCTGAAAATAGTCCTTTGAGAAAATTCCTAGATAAGTAACAACTATAAATTACATGCTTAAATAGTCTTTTGCAGGTTTTGGTGACTTGTATGCTTTATACCACTGATTCACAAGCTGTTTCTGTTTCATAGCATATGATGATTCAAAGCAATCCCAAAACATAAACTGTACACCAGGAAGGATTTTTGATCAGAATGATGTTGCTGTTAAAAAGGCATGTCGATTTAACCTCTCTGAGCTTGGCCAGTGCTCTGGAAAGGAAGATAAGACCTTTGGCTATTCTAAAGGAACTCCCTGCGTGCTTGTGAAAGTAAATAGAGTAAGTGCCTACTTACTTATTATATATTCTTATACAAGTGCTCTCAACTACCACTGTATGAAAAATGACTGTAGAAAAGGACTGAAATATGTGCTTAGTTTGCTTCTCAAGATATTTACACTGGAAGAGTGTAATTTATGGAAATAGCTAGCAATTCATGTGTTTCAGAGAGTAAAATGGAATGAACTTTTTAAGCATTCTAATACTTACAAGTATTTATTTTTATTTGCATCAAAATATCCAAACCCCCCGTTTTAAGGAGTACAACTCAAGTTTTTGCCTCCTGTTCTGTGTAACAGATTCTAAACCACTGTGCAGGTACATTGTGTTTTACTTTGTTCTTGAAATGTAATTAGAATGTAATACATTCTGTAACTCCTAAACTACATAAGATGATGAAAACTTTACTGAGTAAGTGTTTTACTTTTCAGTGATACAACACATTACTTGAACTGCTAACTGGTTTTAGCTGTTAATATTACATGCAGAATATAAAATAAGAAAATAATCCTTTCTGTAGCCACTGTAACTATTTGAGCTTATAACTTAACAGTGTTTTAGATCATAGTCCTAGTCTGAAATTGTGCTTCATTAGACGGATTTGTGCCCTGTATGAACTCTCTCATATTAAGTGGGGGGAAAATTCAAATTCTGTATGTAAAACTGGAAAGGGAAAGAGACTGTAACTATTTTAACTCTCTTTTAGATAATTGGGTTAAAGCCTGAAGGAGAACCACGTATACAGTGTGCATCTAAGGTCAGTTCTGAATGCAAGAAGTAAGCGTGTAGTTAATTTTCCTTGTAATTAGGATGAAAAGTAATTTGTTTCACTCTTTTCCTTTCTTGTTAGACTTTGTATTTTATTTTCCTTGTTTTCAACTTGATGTATGTCTAGTTTAGTGTCTTTAATTTCTTCAGTGTGTTACAAAAATACTTTGTTGTTGTTCTTTCATCTTTAGATGGATTTGAACTACCTGGCTTGCTTTAGAGTTGAGAAAAAAGCATACATGTTATTTGTGATCATATTTATTTATTTGTTTGTTTATTGTGAGTTGCATTTTGTTTTCCCATTTCATAACCTGTATTTTTATTTTTTCTCCATGCTGCAAGTGCACCTTAGACAATTTTATAAATGATGGGTAAGACACAGTGTGGAAACTGTTGCTGTTCAAGTAAAAGCTGCCTTCAAATCAAGTGTAAACTACTTATAATGACTAACCTATTTGTTGTGTACCAATGGATTTACACAAACTGTTTTATGGCAACTATAATGATTACTTTGACTTCTGCATATTTTTCCTAGACTGCTTGGGGAGCAGTGAAAGCCTTGGTAAGTTAGTAGCTTGAGCAAGGGATGGAGTCATGGCTCTTAGCTTGAGATGGCTGATAAAAATGTAGGCTGGGAAATTTCAGCAATTAATGAGACAAATACTGTAAGTGTTCCTGCCTTCATCCTAGGTACCTGTAGTAGGCATAAGTTTTAATACTTGATTTTGGTGGAGTCTTTTGAAAATTTTGATCTCCCCATGACAGTCTGTTGCCAGTAAAGGTGATTCTTTCTCTTATTTGGTATTGATTTATGTCCACTCTTAAAATTGTTGTTCCACTGGAGGAGTTATTTGTTTCTTTAGAATAAAGCAAGTTCCTTCTACTTTTATTAGTACTCTTTCTTCTTTGACTTCTCTAGTTTATAATTTTTCATAATGTGGCATCCCAGGCTGGTCAGAAGTTTGCCTCTAGCTGACTTGTTAATGACAAGGTTTTTCTATCTGTCATCATATTGAAAGTAGTAATGTTTCTTGAGGTGAATTTGCCATCTGTAATACAATGTGTCTTTATTTTACTGATTTTACTATTTAGGTCTGTCTTTAGGTTGTTTCCCAGTCTGTATCTGTAGATGTGATTTCTTGAAGTTCAGGGCTTTCAATTTCATGTTGCTATTTTTGCTGTCCACCCCATAGTTTTTTGTGATCATTTCAATGGGATCCAGGTGTCTGAAGCGTTCTGAACTACTTACAGCTTGGTGCCATCAGTGTAAGAACATTATTTTACATCTCACAAGTCCTTGTTGAGAACACTGAATAGAGCCCAGGACAGTCTTCTTCATTCCTAACTAAGCTTCCTTGGGATGTGTTGAAAACTAACGTTCAAGTCATTTAGAAAATATTGGTAATAATCCTGTTTTATGATGATTCTATTTCTTCAGCTTTCTTATATGGATGAGACAGTCTCTATGTGACAGTGGTAAAAGCTATACTAAGCAAATCAGAGATGATGCTTTTTCTTATCCTCTTAGTTGATTTCACTAGGAAACGAATAAGTTTGATAACAATTTAGTTGATCTTGGTGGGGTCTTTTGCTACTTTTTTATCCTTAAGATACTTGCCAATAGACTGTATTGCATGTTATGGTACATATTTTCTTGCATCCTCTTTCTTTAAATACAAGGTACTGCTTTTTTCCATATACAATTAAAATTCTCTGATCTACATAGATGTGGTGGTTTTAAATTTTGAGATTATTAATCTTAGTAGTTCTTCAGTGACTTCCAGGGAAGATATTTGTTGGGCTTTGCTACTTTGGATGCATCTATTTTATCTAATTAGCCAGTTCTTGTCCTCGCTCATCATGATTTAACTGCTTTGGAAAGCTTAAGTCTTGGTTACAATTCCTCCATCTCTGTAGACCACAAAGCAGCAGCATCAACAACTTTCATTTTCTCCTTTTGTCTGTGATTTATCTTTACACTTCTTTCTGTTATGCCCCTTGCTTATTGAAACTCTTTACTTAAAGGATTACACTATTCTTTACATCAGCTTGGGAGGCCCTGTTTCCAATTCCATTTTTATTTCTTTGACTCCACAGGATATGAGTGCTGAGTAATGGTCTCTTCTTCTCTAGTGGATAAGGTGGATGCTTACCTGGAAATTATATGTTGTGACTGTTCTGGATCTTGATGCCAGGATGTCCACTGTGACCCTCTTTGTGTGTGCACTGGAAAGGTGGAGAAGGATAGCCCACAGGCTTTTGTGCATTTTGCAGACAAATTTATAACTGCATTGTGTCTGCCACTGTATTTGAATGTTGCCTACATACTGGCTTATAACAGAAGTTGAAGTTTACTGGTCATTTGTACTGTATTGATTCTCTTTTTCAGGGTGTTTACCATATCTTTAAGTAACTGATGTGTTCTGTTGTGGTGTTTTGGCTTTGTTTTTTTTTTTTTTTGTGGTTGTAGGTTGTTTTGTTGGGATTTCTTGTTTGGTTGTTTTGGTTTGGTTTTTTTTGTGTGTGTTTTTTCCTTTTTCCTTCTGTGTTGCTGTCAGCAACTGTGGATTGAAAGAATTCAGGATGGACTGCACTGGATGTTTCCTTCATGGAATATATGATCATAATTGTGCAGTTCATAGTACAAATACAACTTACTAGTAATTTTAAATATTACATCAGAAATCTTTAATGTCTGAGTGACAAAGATGGATTTTGCTTGAAAGGTAATTTAATTGAGCAGAGCAAAAATCCTACTATCAAGTTTGCTTCATCTTAGAGCAGATTTTTTTTAACCTGCAGATTTGCTCTTCAGCAATTTTTCTTCCCCCTTATTTGTGTTTTTAAATATTTTTTGTTGTTTATAGTTAGCTTGACATATACTGAGAGCAGTTTGGAGAAGTGTCTGCCTGGACTTAATGCACTCTGACTGTTAAATGGGGAAAAAAAATAAAAATGAAGAGGCCAAGCCTCATACAAAATGAGGCCAAGAGCTTCTGTCCATGCATCCTGCCAGTCTTTGTCATCTGAAACATCATTCAAGTTTTTCACTTGGAAATTCCTGTTCTTCAGGCATTCTTCTCTGAGGCAATTCTTCTTTCCTCTCCTTGCACTTTTCCTATGGGATTTTTTTTTAATGTAAAAAATTTAAGTAGATCTAGTATTTCTAAGTCAACAGGCTTGATACTTGGGGATGCTTTTCTCTCTGCTCCCACACAGTGCTAGTTGTCATCACTGTAATTTCTGTAGATTAGAAAAGTTATGTTTGCACTGTCAGACACTAATTACAGCTGGATTTTCCTCCTGCACCCTGGAGGAACTGAGCTTCTGTAGGCTTGAGATCTCCACAAAGAGAAACAAGCCAAAAAAAGGATTGTGTTTCCAAGAAGTTTGGAGATCAGTGGTTGTTTAGGTCTTTAGTTTGGAGCCGGAAGTGTACAGTTTCATGTATGCCAGAACATCTTGCAGCAGTATTCTTTCAAGTTAAAATTACCTTTACTGAAAACCAGCAGAGATATATATATTTTTAAATTGTGTAGAGATATTAATTAGGATTAATTAATTATGAAAGAAAACATCAAACCCCACAGCAGTTGCATGAATCAGGCAATTGCATGTCCCAGATCCTTTCTGCTATTGCACTGATAGCCTAATGCGTATATATTTATGACTGCGTGCATGCCTTGTGTTTAGCTGCTCCAAAAACTCCTATTTATCTTCCTTATGTTATCCTGTATTCCAATTTCAGATATGTATTCGAAAAATTAGTATTTTCCAGCTGCATGAGCTTTAAATAAAATAATAATGGTGAAAAGCAACACATTTCTACTTAGTACTTACTTTTACTAGCTCAAGGTCTAAAATACTTAATAAACAAATGGTAGTAGAATGGTAGTAATTTAGACTGCAAAGGAACAAGAACATCTTATACAACATACTGTATGTTCTTTTGAGGAGATGAGAAGGTATTCTTGACCTGTGGTTTACTATTTTTTTCTCTTTTTGCTCCTTTTTTGCTTAGTTATATTAGTGCAGCCATCTTTTAAACTTTGAACTGTTGTCTTTTTAAAACTGTAGTGGGTGTATATTGTAATACAGAAAAAACAATGAAAGTTAATAAAGTACTTTGAATTTTTGAATTACACTGAACAAGCAGTGTTCTGAAGATACATTTAGCATTTTGGGGGCTGCTCTAGTGGCATTTCCATTTATTGTGGTTATATGTTTACCTTGTTATACAAAGGAGCCCAGAAAGCCAGCCTGGGTTGCATCAAAAAGATCATGGCCAGCAGGTCAAGGGAGGTGACTCTCCCCCTCTATTCTGCCCTTGTGAGACCCCTGCCACCTGGAATACTTTGTTCAGCTCTGAGGCCTCCAACATAAGAGGGATGTGGACCTTCCTGGGCGAGTCCAGAGGAGGGCCACAAAGATGATCAGAGGGCTGGAGCATCTCTCCTATGGAGACAGGCTGAGAGAGTTTGGGTTGTTCAGCCTGGAGAAGAGAAGGCTCCAGGGAGACCTGTATTGTCTTCCAAATACATGTGATTAAAAGGGGAAAGCTGGAGAGGGACTTTTTACAAGGGCATGTAGTGACAGGACAAGGGGTAATGGTTTTAAACTGAAAGAGAGTAGATTTATATTAGATGTTAAGAAAAGAAATTCATTATGAGAGTGGTGAGGCACTGGAATAGGTTTCCAAGAGAACTTGTGGATGCCCCATCCCTGGAAGTGTCCAGTGCCAGACTGGATGGGGCCTTGAGCAACCTGGTCTAGAGGAAGGTGGTAGGGGGTGGAACTAGACGTCCTTTAAGGTCCCTTCCAACCCAAACCATTCTATGATTCTGTGATGATACATGTGGGCACTTCCCAGTGGTCTGAACTTGCAGTAGTTTGATGTCCTGCCAGGATACACAGTCCTGAGGAATACTGTGTATAGGTAGATGTGTCTGTGCATTGCTGTACCGATAGCCTGTGTCTTGGACAGCTTAATCATATATAGGTATTTTGTGTATCTTACACGTTGGGTGTCTCTTTAGTCGGAAATCATGCACTAACTTTATAGGTAGCTTAATCCCAATCTTTTTACAAAATTTTGGATTATAGGTGAAATTCTACCAATAAAGCATCATGTGCATATTGTTATTCTAAGGTGGTGATGACACATAGAAACTCTAGTAACATCATCATTTTAAACTTGGGTTTCATTTTAGATAGCCTGTATGCCAAGGCTATCTGAACATGTTAGGAACAGTACACCATTACAGGGAGGTAATAGGTTTTTGTGAATTATTTTATTTTTCAAATTTCAGAGGCTTAAAAACGTGGCTTTAAACAGAAATTAATATTTAACTTTAATACAGATGTGCTCTTGCTTCACCAAAATTTACAAGCTGGCTTGTGGATTTTGGGGATTTTAAATTATGTATGGGGTTTTTTTTTTGGTTGCTATTAAATTATCCATTGCAATGAATATCCTCTTCCTCCCTCCCCTTTTCTTTGACTCATAAGGGAAACATGAAGGCAAGCTGTCTTGTCTTGATTACTAAGTGCTACTGTTAATAATCCAGACGTGTGCAGCATGTAACTATTTGCCAAAAATAGTTCTATTTTGGAAGTTATTCTAAGAGTTTGTAGCTCAGTTGCCTGTCTTTAGGAATCGTGCATTTTATCAGTGTGTTATAATTCTAATTTTGTATTAATTTTTATGCAAGCAGATGTTAATTTTTAATTTTGTTGCTGTCTCTAATCACAGGAAGCGGGCATGGTTGAGATAAATTATTTTCCCCCTGAAGGCTTGATTGACTTAATGTACTTTCCATACTATGGGAAAAGCTTGCATGTAAGTATGCCTGAATGATGGTCTTAATTTGTAAATGTTTTGTTTCTGTTTACATTTGCAGTTCCTAATATCAGATTGATACTGTGTAATGAAGTACTCATAAGGAATATTACGTATGCAGAGATGTCACAGATTAGAGGTGTACTTCAGCAGATAAAAGCAAATATGCTGGGCATTGTCCTAATGAAAAAGAGGCTGTATACTAGCAGTATTAAGAGCATCTGCTGCTTTTTGGTCACTGATATCTTTTCTAATCTTTTTGCATGCAGGGAAAGGCAGGAAAAGTAAACTGTTTTTTCAGATTACAATACAGTTTCTAATGGTTATAATTCTTGGCTTTATGTGTAGGGTAGTAAGTTTATAAATCATTATGGTATTGTTGATTATATTTCTTTGTGGCTCTATGGTTGTTTTTTCTATTTGCTGTTTTATGCAGAAGCACTTCAAGGTAGCAGATAATAATTTATTTTTTTTTAGTATTTTATTTTTTTCTTTGTTTGCCTCATCTACCTGTATTGTATTCTGAGATAAATTTTGTTTATCTAATTGAATAACACTTTTAGATTGCCTCTTATTGACCAAATTATTTAGTCTAATAAACATCTTCAATGTTCAAGATAAAAGTACTTTTTAAACATAAGTCTATTACATCTGTAGTATACCACAGTGGCTGGTTGTAATTTCCCCAAAATGATTTTTGCACTAAATTATTCCTTTGTCAGTTATTTTTCCAGTGTATCCTATACTTACTTGCAGCAGTTTACATAACTATTTTTTTTTATCCTCACATGGCTTTTACTAATGAGGAAGGAGTTCATTTTTCTTCAACATTTGCTTTCATGTTATTTACGGTAGTTCTGTGTTTTCCATTTTCTTGCCAGACTTTTTGAATTGGTAAACTATTTTCTTAGACATGCACAATAAGAAAAGACTGTCAACTTGTGCTTCCAATAGGCAGTCAGTGCATACTTGGAATGAAAGAATAGGGAAAGAGAGAACTGCTTCCCTAAGAAATGCAAAATACAGCATCAGTAGACCTTGAGATTTCAGATGCTAGTTTATACCAAAGACAGGATGAACTTTTCTGACATAACTCCTGTCTTGCTGCTATGCTGATGGAAGAGGAAAGATTAAGAGACTTATGAGGTCAGGCAAAACTCAGTGCTATTCTTTGCATGATACAGGGATTATGAAAAACTTGACTTTACTTTTTTTTTTTTTAGTTATTGTTTCAGCATCCTTTGAAGTTCACTTTGTCATGTAGACCAGAGGCTGTGGTTTGAGCCAGTCTTGCTTATGTAGGGCTCAATTTTCATAACATTAGTGTATTGTAAAAGAAGAGGCAGTAAGAAGAGTTGTGAGAGGTTGAGATATTTAACGTGGTCTCAAGAGACTGGATTGATTTCTTGGCTGTAGAATAGAATTTTTATATTAGTGTGGAATTGTTGAATTGCTTTATTCTGTAAAGGGGTTAAGAGGTTTCAACTAATCCTGCTGCTCCTGTGCTAAGGTAGAAGCCATAAAAGTACTAATAGCTACAGTTTCATGGTCGAGAAAATGCTTGCCTTGTGCTGCCTCAGCACAAGGAGCCTAACTCCCTGACCTTGGGGAATGTTACCCGTTTTTGATGATCTGTTGTGCTCAATGAGGATGTAGATTCACCCAAATTGTGTATGGAGTAACAGTCCATTCTGGTACCATCTGTCTTCAAAACATCGCAGAAATGTCTGTACCTCTTTGAAAAATCTTGGTGATGAGAAGACTCCTCTGAGGAAATGAGGGAACTGTATTTGTGGTTTTTAGGAAACTTAAATCCAATGTGGTATCGCCCTTACAACCAGAGAATTATGAGGATGCCTTGCTTAGCTGCATTTCACCTCCCAGTTTGATGTATATAGGAGCACAAAAAAAATTGTGATTCTGTAAAATCACCATCCAAGGAAAGCAGTTACATCAGTCTACCTCATGCTACTGCTTAAAATGGAAGATTTTAGCGCATCAACTTCTGTGCCATCATTCCTTGTAAATGAGACTTTGAGTACTCTGTAGTGCTTTCTCTGATAGTGAAGTAGGGATGATAGACTCCTTAATACATTTGTGTTATTTTTAGGTTAAGTTAATGAGCAGGGAAACAAAAAAATCTAATGCAAATTTTTGTGCAATTAAAATTTAAGGCTTATATTTGTATAATAGTGTATATTATACATAGTGTCATTTAGTCCACTGGCTTACATGAATTTTTACAAGGAAAATAACTAATTTTGCTTATCAGCAGTCAGCAGTATCGACCTAAAAATACAAATAAATTATGGAAATACTTTATGAATATTGGATGAAATGCTGCTTTAACTGTAAAATAAATAAGCTCTTATTTAATTTGTAGGCACTCTACAAGAGAATTTAAGTTGTCCTAATTGAATTAGACTTGAGAAATAATATTGGGTTGACAAAAACTGAAATTCTGCATTCATTCTTAAATTTGAATTTTCATTATAAGGAATGAAGGCAAGAATTGTAATTGTTCCACTAAATATGACTGAATATAAGATATTGTCAGCATGTTCACGGAAAGATTTCTGTGTAAAGCTATTAAATAAATAACACAGTTTAGAAGGGATTGTTGCTGAAAAAATAAATGGGTTAGGGTGGAGAGGAAGCTGGTTTACTAGTATTTGTTGAATCATGGTTTTGGCATGCCAAAAACCACTGAAAACTTCAGGAAAAGTTATGTTCTATAGCAGATTAAAAAAAAAAAATAACAAACCCAACCCCAAAAGATGAGACAATGGAATGGATAAGGAAGGAAGACTGTCATTTCAGAGGCTGTTTCAAGTAGAGGTTTCCAGAAAAAAAATGGACTTAATATAATAGGGGTAAAATCATATGCCTCTTGAAGATACTGTCTGTGACTTAAATGATGTGGAATGTATTAGTTAAGAAATAGTGTAATAATGTACACCTGATTGTTGAACTAGGGGAATAAAGAAGTCTTCCACGAGTCAGACTGGGCTTTGAAAAGCTGGGTTCTTAATTAGCTTTTATCTTAACTGTTCTGATGGATTAAATATTAATTTAAATGCTAACTTAACTGTGGTATCTCAAATATTTTCCCCATCTTTCTGTTTACTAGGCTCACTATTTACAGCCTCTAGTGGCTGTTCAACTAGCAATTAACTCCAACAGTACCAAAGAAGAAATAGCAATTGAGTGTAAGATCCTGGGCTCACCTAATTTAAAAAATGAAGATGACCGTGACAAGTTTCTGGGACGAATTGCCTTCAAAATTCAGATGACTGAATAGCTGGAGTAAAAAATTCCCACAGAGTAAACATTGTGTTGTCTGTTTTGTATCATCTGGACATGCCATTTTAGGATATGAGACCGCCTTGGAGAATGTTAAGGTGGTTTATGGCATTCAGGGTAGCATTATAATCTGCTTCCAAATTGTATGTTTAAAATCCTTCAAAATAAATGCCTATCCTGCTTCTGCCTGCCCCCTTGGAACAATGTACAGACTATAGTTATGTCATAGGGACCTGTAAATAGCTGTTTTCAAACACATAATAATGGTGACCTTTGTCCTGTTCTAAAATGTGGTTTTATCCCCCAAGTGAGTGTCTCAAGCTTAATGTGCTGTGCTATGTAAATATTGTATTGATTTAACACTGGTTTAACTGTCATATCTCAATGCTGACACAGTTATAGGGATAAATAATAAATGGTACCTGATTGACATAGTGATTTTTTTGTAAGAGTAAACACCTCCAGCGTAATTTGTATGGAAGTGGGTGGGTGGCTGGCTGTGTGGAGTTGCCTTAAATTGTAGACTGGGTGGCATGAGAGAATTGAAATTGATTTTATGAATTGGTATGGATTTCTGAAAGTAAGTGCTAAACTAGTACTTTCTTGTGCTTGTCACTGTGCAAGTATTGTGTACATGTAATACTTGGTATAGAGTTTGGTATTCTAGCTGAGGAATTGAGTCTTCGTGCTGTTAATTGCTTGCGATGCGTGGAGCACAAATAAAATCTATACAATATTTTCAAACTTTTTAGTTCAGAAATATCAATAGAGAACAACGTAAATTGTTTAGGGTCCTGATAACAGTTGTACAATACAGCTGCTTGAAAGAAACAGCCTCACTGTTGTGGAATAGGCTTTCATTTTCCAATTAAAAAATTTCCTGAAGAATCTCTGCTTAAAAAAAAAAAAAAAGGAAAAGAAAAAAATTGTCTTGATTAAACATTCCTGTTTGATTTATATACTCTGTTTTGTTGCATCATTTTAACATGCTTCACATCTTCATCTGCTCTTTCATCTTGGATTTTCTGTGTATTTCCTCATCATCCATTTAGAAAATTGGTGTCATCAGCTGCTTGATAGAAGTACCCTATATTAACTTTGAGTAGGTTACTTGCAGTTTAACTTAAAACAGAGTTGCTAAAATTACTACAGACTGGTTCATTTGTGACTGCTCCTCACATTAAACCAAGTTGACCCATTATATTGGGTTATAACTAATGCAGTTGTGCTGACACGGGATTTATGTTGCTCTTCCCCAAGGTTTTTGTTTGTTTTGGTCTTGGGTTTTTTTGAGCATGTGGTCCACATTCTAATGTCTTCTCAATTCTGAAGACCATAGCAGATCAGCATTTGTGTAAATACCTGTATGTTCTGCTAGTTAGGCCTAAATTTGTTACTTAACATGTTTTTATGCCTAATTCTTACAGTGGTTTTTAATATTTTATTTAAACAAATTATATGAATGATTACTAAAGTTTAAGATCTAGTCTTAATGTCCTGCTTTGAAAATGTTTGAGGCCAGTCTAAGCCATGTTAGTGCAAAACCTTTTTAGCACGTGGGCAAGGCTACCCTGGTACACAGTTGGAAGAAGCTATTCTTAATGGGACTTGAACAATATCTTGAGCCTCATTAAAAATAGATTTATACTGATCTGATACCATTCTGCATGCTTTTTTTGTTGTCTATAAAAGAAAAATTGTTGTTCCTACAATATGCAATGGATACTTTTGTAATAATAGCATGCTTTAATACTGAATAAGAATGTTCTTTCAAAAGATTCCATTACTAATGTTTTAAATCATGCACTTTTAGAGCTGGATACCTGGGTTCTTGAAGATATGACTAATTGCTTCTCTGTATATTAATACTGCCTGAAAGTATTTTAATAGTCTTGAGGGAACTTAAAGTATAGATGTTGCATTTGAAAATGACCAGCTTGATGTAAAACAATTTCACATTTGTCACTTAGGAATGATAAGAAGTTCTGGGCACAGAGTTTTCAAATGAACTGACTTTTGCAACAGTTTCTCTTTTGACTTCTCTATATAGACAACGCATGAACTGGCAACTCTTCACCAGCACTTTTCAGACAGGTAGAACTCAATAAACTCCTGTTCTCCCTAGATTTTGTAGAAGTGTTTTGTTTTTGCCTTTTTTTTTTTTTTTTAATTTAATCACATAAGGATTATCGGGGGGGAGGGAGTGAAGAAAAAAAACTTGTGAAAGGATTCAGCTATCAATGTTAGCATGTAAAATGTATGTAGGCCATAAGGCTAGTGTTAAACTATTAAAATCTGCACTACTTTCTCATTTTTACTTCAGTGGTTTAAGAATTTGAGTAAGTAAATGATCTAGGAGTTATTTATAAACAGGTATATTGACTGTTGGGACATGATAAAGTTACTAAGTTTCATGAAAAATTTACAGTAAAGGTTCCTTGGATTCAATTTTAAATTATGATTAAAGTTTTACATTTACTATCTTGTTACCAGAAACCTGAAATGTTTGACTATTATTCTGCTGTTTGTCTACTTGGGTAACTTTCAGTGCCTTTGAGCCTGGAACAAGTGCCTTTAAACATTATGAAATTGCCAGTTGTTACAGGTGCTGTTTCATACCACTGTGAAAACCTACTTATGTCCAATTCAGATGAGGTACCTTCTTCTCTTTACCCTGCCCCACTTCCCCTGCCACTGTACACATGAACATAGACATGCAGGATTAGAGGGGAGGCTGATGAGAAGATTGAGACAAAATTAGCTGAAGGTTTTATTTACATTGATAATGCAGTAGATGAGATAATTCCTTGAGGACAGATGACATTTAGCACTGACCTGCAGTTACTTCCTGCTGGGGATGCTGCTGCTTCTAGGACACTAGTAATGAAAACAAGGACACCCTTTTGTACTGAAATGTCATCTTTAGTAGTTCCCAGGCATTAGAGAGAAAAGGAAGAAATCCTTCATAGAAGAAAGAGTTGTAGACTGAAGGAGTTGTGAATCAGTATAGAGACAAAGGCAAGAGTCAGGACAGTGTCGGTTCTTGTTTCCGTGCACTCTGCATCTCTCAGTATTAGATTTGGAAAGGAAAAATATATTTCTCTGCACCAAACCCTGCTGACTGATTTCCTATAGTGTTTTAAATGCAGTGCTGTTGCGAGCCTGGCACTGAACATGGATTTTGACTATTTAAGGATTTTTTCTACCTCAGTATGAAGGTTATTCATTGTAACTTTTGGACAGTATGAGTCAAACAGAGCTTAAAACTGAACATGAACTTTTGCACAATTAAACAGAGAGTACAATTTGGTCTTCTTCCAAAATGAGATGGGTCTTCTGTGACGGAGAAAAATGTCCTACCTGTGTAATTTAAGGCTTAACTGAATAATACTAGATTTAGACACTGAGAGTATGTTGGCAGCTCTGAGTATGGATTTCCAAACCTCAGAATGCTTGAAGTTTCAATCTTTTTGCAGTTATTCAGAGTTTTGACTTCCCTGGTAATGGAATTTTCATCTTCTTGCTACTTAGGCACTTAGTTAAAACTCGTCAGCATTCATGCTAATTCATTTTACTGTCAAATTACTGAAGCCTTTTAATGGATTTATGTTAATATGTTTATAGTCAATATACCTGATAAGTGGCACTTTTTCTCATATGGAAGAACTTACTCTATTAATACCAGCTACCGTGAAAAATCTTTCATTTTGACTTTTTTTTTTTTGCATTGTATTAATAGAGTAGAGTATTCAAGTCATAAATGTGTTCAGAAACAGCTGCTCAGTTTTGCCCTTAGGTCAGATCTGTGCTTGTTGACAGTAGAGGAAACTTGACCTACAACAGACAGAATGCTGGTCTTCATTTGCTACAAGCTGTTGCAAAGTTGGATATGGTATGAGGTCATTGTGCTTTCTTACTGTGCTGTATACTGGAAGAATAGATTTAGTTCAGTCCACCCTCATCAGTGCTGAGTTGTTTTTCTGGTTTGTTATTAATTTTTTGTATTGGGTAAGAATAAAGAATACATGTGGGGTTTCCTTCCAGTCTGCTGCTAAAAAATATCCCTTCTGTATCAGAAATTTTACATGTATATTAGCTATGCTGGGTGGATAAATAGTTGAACTTTAAACCTCAGCTGTTTCACATCATGAATCTTTGACCTGATGCTTGCTTGGTTACAGGTGTTGGGCCATACACTAAAAACGTGACTCCTCTTTTACCTTAGAAGTTACCTGACTCTGAATTCAGTGTTGCTGTAGCCAGATTCCGTCATAGAGACTAGATGTTTCAGTAGTGTTCATTGTCCCTCAGTTAAATTAAATACAGTACTGTCACTGTCTTGTTAGAATATAAGTATATAAAAATATAAACGTAAAATTTTTATACAAAAGATCAGAGTAAGTTCCTCTATAGGACACTTTCTACAGTTTTTCTCCTGTATAATTGAAGGAAGGAAAATCAGGGAAAAGCTGAAAATTCAGGTCTTTGCAGTTTGAAGTCTGTTAATTGGGTGACTGTGATTGTTAACATAAAGTCAGTGCAACATGAGCGTTATCAGAAACTTGCATGTCAATGTGTAGTTTGGATCAAACAGCTCTAATAATTCATGACTAAAAGTAAGACTTTTTTTGTCTCTCTAAATCTCAGGCAAGCACCTAAAGGAGCCAATAAAGGAAATTTCAGTTATGTTCACTAGCATGTACTTAAGTCTTTTTATGGGGTGCAGCTCTCAACAGTGAGTATTGCATGTAGTTGTGAAAGCACTGCCTCATTTTGATTTTGCAATAACTGAGGGGAATTGCCAAGAGTTTAATCTGGATTTGGCAACAATTCCTTAAAAGGTCTGATAGGTATCAATGTATTTGAAACAAAATATGTAATTCCATATTTTATTTTAGAAAGTATACTTTTAGATATGTCTGTCAAGTGTTACAGAGGATTAGAATATTTTGAATTTGCTTTACAGTTGTATGGAATAAAAATGTGTCCTTCGAGTACCCAAATATTATGTCACTTGTGAGCATATAATGCTATTTCTATTCTGACGTGAGAGCCCCTACAGTGATAATTCCTCCGGGGTTTATTGTCCCTAGCAAAGTATCTCTTAAACTTGCTGTGGTTGCAGATTCTAACTTCAGAAACTGCTGCTTCACTCCTTATTTCAAATGGGACAGATGCACTTAATGCTTTAAGCATCTTAATGGCTTTTACTTTATCCCAACTTGTGTGAACGTTTTAAGTGTACTTGTGAATAAGAAAAAGCATAATGCATCAGAGCTTGGGTAAGTTTTAGTGTAAGGAATGGATTTGGTTGACTACTGACTTATTTTTACTTCTTTTGCCTTTTAAGTTTAGGTACAGTTAGCATAGAATTAGCACAGCATCTGTAATTCTGTAAGTTCCTCTATAAATTTGGGTTTAGAAATTGCTTAATTTAAACACTATTTAATAGTACATTACTAGCAGCCCAATTGGTTTAAATGTTAGTTTAAAATAAATTGACACACACATAAGTTTATAAATCTTCATCTACTCTTAAGAAAAGCTACATGTGTGGCAGGCATAGTAGCAGCTCATTTTGTTCTCTTGTTCACTACTAAATCGCTCCGCAAACTTCTCAATAATTCATTGAACTATTCACTTAAGACCAACTACAGCCACAGGTATAATGTTAGGAGCTTACTGAGGCTTTTCTCCTGCTTCCTTGCCCTCAGCATTTCAAGTTGCTGAAGGCCAGCAGAGTGAGCCTATAAGGAGTTTAGCTGCTAAAGAAGGTTAAATGCAATTCTTGATCTGAATCTGGTTGTTGATTTTCTAAGAGAACAAGGGAAAATAAATCCCCTCTGAAAAAGTAAGGATGAATTAAGATAAATTCCTCCAGATGGTAGGGAGTGTCTCAGTTACTTCACTTGATGTTTTATACGTATGTCTTTTCAGTGGATGGTACCCGGATACACATTGCATGCAAGAGCAAGTGCTATCTCTAGAGGCCTGCTGTACAGCTTGCACTGGAGGAGCTTGTGCTCATGTTGATAAGACTTGCAGGTTCACTGTAGTGCAGTCTCATCTTGGGGGTTACAACCCTTGTGCTTTGGAAGAGAAAGGAAATTGCATGGCAGGAGGACGTAAGGTTTTAGAGAGCGGAAATGTTCCTATAGGTAGTTACCTCAGTCTAAATTAATAGCTCTGTATGCTTGTGACTGAGGAGACTTTTCCCAAAGGTAACACAACAGCTGTGAAGTAGGATGTAAAATGGACTGTTTGGGTACTTGCTGGGTGTCGGGCGCAGGTCAGCAAAGGTTTGTGATGCTTCTGTGGATTGTATAGTAATTTCCTTGTTGGGTATAAGGAAGCTTCTTGAAAGCATTAAGAGATTGTCTGGAAGATCTGAAGTGAATTATATGCAAACCAACAGCATTTTGGATAGGAGAAAAAGTAAAATATAATTTGTTGGGTTTAGGGATTTTTAGATAGCTATATGGTCAAATATTAGCCTTTTCATGTAATATACCACTTAGTTTAGAAATTATATAGAAGAAAAAGAGAATAAATTTAGGAAAACTGGAGAAAACTTACGGAACAAAAGGAATATATTTTCCCAGTGTAAATTCCAGCCAGAACAGAACTGATCTAGGTTTCTATCACTGAAACAATTTCCAAATGAAAGATGAGAGTGAAGCTTATAGACATACAAAGGTTTGCAGTGAGGTTCAAGGTGATGCATTAACCTACAGGAGAAGTCTGAAACGCCTCTTAATTTTATTAATTACCTTAAAGGGTACAAAACCAGAACACAGCAAAGACCAACCATCATTACATAAAATTCCCTTAACGTGACAGAGAAGTAGCTGCCCCCAAATTAAACATATCAATATGCTTGTAGTTTTAAGGGTTTACCTGTTACAGTAATATCCACACCTAAAGCCGAGGCATTTCAGAAACATAGTAAAATCAAGATCATTAGGGGCACAGTGGTAGTAAGGTACAAATTACACTGCAATGACAGGATAAGATGACTGTATTAAAGAAACAAGGTAAAATAGCTGTTGGTGAAAAATACCGCATGTTGTTTGGATTTAATTATTTTGTCTGCAGGGGAAAAGTGCTATAGGGTTAAGTTAGTAATCAGTTATCAAGATCATACAGTGATCTTGAAATATACATGAAATTCTAATGTCAGAATCCTATCTAAGCCTTTATAGATTTTTAAAGTGAGAGAGCATTATTCCATTAAAGCAGGATGTGGAATGACCAAAGAAGATACAAGAAGTGATAAAAGCAGTAGGTCAGAATAGAGATTTGTTCTGAGCACTGACACAGATTACACATGTATAGCACAGTGTGTGGTGTTTGCTTCAGTCATGTTTAAAACTTTCCTGGTGTCTTAATAACAGAACTAAGAGAAGAAGAAAAACAAAAAACAAAACCAACACCCAAACACCTTTCCAGGATTGTTCTGGGAAGAAAAAAAAAAACAAACCCAAAACAAACCCTGTTCTGTAGATATTGAACTTCAACATTGTTTGCACTGACAAGTTTCTGTGGGTACAGTCAAACTGTGGTCAGACATTTAATCTGTACACGCTGTGGAACATGTAATAACTTTTAAAATCACTATATCTGAGTCCTGTTCCTCATGTGAGAGAACAAAGATGGAGGGATAGTTGTCCCAATTTTTTCATGCTGATTAATAGTGGGATTAATATTCCCACTATTATTTTTTATTAATTTATTTATTAATTCCCAATATTACTATTCTCGTTCAAAGATTAGTGCTGATTAATAGTGGGAATACTTCTGTCTCCTTTAGTAGTTGTGTTTAGCTCCCCAGCTATTCACATTTGGTAGTGGAATAAATAATAGAAGAATATCAAATATCCTCTTTGATAAGACCATTAGTGTTCCTCAGAGACCTTCTGTTCATTGCTAGAGTTCAGGAGGATGTCTAGAAGAGGACATCTTTCTTCTCTGACATAGCTATCTAGTGGGGCAAAAGGAAAGGTCTATGTATCGCTGACCCCGTAGTGTTTCATCACACACAAGCCCTGATTTAAGGTGTTCTTCGAGAAATTGTAGCCTAGAAAGGTCAGTGTATATGTAACAGCTTACTGAATTTGACCATTCGCACTTTCTGAAATGTGTATGTTCTCTAGCTGAAAACAGGTACAAGGACTGACCTGGGTGCTCCTAATGGTGTGACAAGTATCTTGAAAATTAATGTCTGTTTTTCTGTCACCTGTATTTTAGTGGATCAGTCTGTTTGTCTAAAGACATGCTTCCTGCTGCAATGTAACACGCAAGCAGAAAGCTGCTGCAGTGGATCTCGTGTTTCTAAGTGCCCCAATGTGTTAAAGTAGGTCAGAAATTGCATAAGATGCCCTTACTGGGAACTGCTGTAGGCTGATTTGCATGTAAAAACTCAGCAACTAGCAAATGCATTCTGACAAACAGAAATGCAGCCATGACTTAAAACATGACAACAGAGCTCTCTGAAATCTCCCGAGGACATGAATGGCTGCTGGAATTGTGAGATGTCTTTGCCCTTTGAGTTCATGTTCCCGCTATCTGCTGAGCCAGTTGCCTGCTTGGCTTGTCAGAAGTTTCACATTGTCGTTGTCCGCAGGGAGCTCAGGCACAAGGCTCCTTAACTCTTTCTGGATTGCAAAAGATGTATTCTGTATCTCCTGCGTGCCAAGCTCCTCTTGAGAACAAACATACGTAGCACACTGAAAATAATATGAAGTCAAGAATCTATAATAGCTCTTCCATGAAGTTGCTGGTCATTAGTAATAACCAATGGGATTTTGTGGAGATGAGTGCAAAAGTCTTGGCATTTTCTGCATGCAGGAGCAGCCATGCTGTTCAGTTTAACACTCATATGCCCTGTGGAGCACTAAGCGGAGCACAGTGCTTGTGTTTTCCCCTTCAAAGCACTATTTCACAGCTTCAGCACAAAGAGGGCAATATCCTAGGTATCCAACTTACGTAGTATTTACCTTCTTTGTAGAGATACAAAATTGTGTAAATGGAAAAGGCAAAAACTAGTTCTGGAAATCCATAGTATCACTTTCAAAAGCTCATCATTGTGCTTTTTTTTTTTTCTGGTGTGTGGGCATCCTGTACCCACAAAACCAGCCTCACTTGGTTAGCAATGTCTTGTTGGCTCTTGTACTTCCTCACTACATTGGGCAGCACCAAGAACAGTGCATAGGCCACTTACCTTCAGGCTTTGTATCTTTTTAAGAGTGTGACCACTGTAAGGGCAGTCTTCTGTACTTTTTTTCCCTCTTTCACTCTTCTTACTACTGATATTTTCATATTGTCTTTTTCTAACATTAACTAGTTGAATAGAAACAAAAAAACTCCCAGTGTGAGGGATTATCTCCATTAGCAATCAGAGCGCAGGGTATGTTTGGCTGCAATTATCTTTTAGTGCAGTATATTAGTTTTAACTGTGAATAGTTTATTAGTCACAAAATATATCACTTGATGGAAGCATTTTTCCAAAGGTTTGAAATAGGGCTACTCCTCTATGAGAAGAATTAATGAGACCTGTGCCGGAGCCTGGCAAGAATTCTTTGGACTCTGCAGTTCTTAATGAAGAATCTTCAGTAAACAGTACTGCTTTAATTCCTGGAATTGTTGTGTCTATGGTGTTATCATGCCAATCACACATTCCTATATTTAAATAGGTAAATTCATGTTTCAATACCAGTCATCTCAGAACACACGCAACTGCAGTTACATGGCTTGGAACCCGATCAGGTCTCTGCCAGTGCAAAAGTTTCTGCCCTTTCTTTGCTGCTCAGGGGCCAACAAATACTGATGGATGTTCTGATACAGCTGACTAAGTCATTTGGTGGTGGACCCAAGACAGAATAGACCTGTCACATTCGGTCTTAATTTAATGGGCTTAATATATTGCCTGATGTCACAAAGCTCTAGGTAGGAGCTTGGCAGAACATGAATAAAGTTTCCAACTTGGCTTTAGTCATGCTAACTATTTGATGAGAAAATATCGAAGGTTCTAAAGTAATAACAACCAATAAAAGTCCTGGGCTTACATCAGGACAGCTAACCTGACTGCAACCAGCCAACAGCTGTATTGATTTACATCTCATACAAGTTATCTTACTAGCAATAGGCATAGCAGCTTCTTCTACAGTTTTGTTAATTTACAGTTAATAATGCTTAATTACTTTGTTATGGTAATGTGAAATGTTATCTTAGTGTAAGAGGATAATTAAAAAGTCTCCCTCAAGGGGTGTTTTGCAAGCACTGAACCCTTTGCTGCCTTGAAGTTTTTGTCTGCAGATTCTCCAGAGCTGTTTGTATTTAAATTGGAGAGTTTAGGTTTTCCACCTTCAGAGATTTGCCACCCATTAGTGTTGAATCACTTATTTTTTCCCCAATTAACACTATATAGATTCACACACTTCATATGAATGTATTCTCCCAGCCATGATTCCCCATTGTATGTTCAGAATTTTGAAGTAACAATCTTTCCTCCTTATGGTGAGAGGCCACTTTTTGTGGGAGTGCCTCCCTGAATTTCATAAATCCAGTCAGGAAATCCATACAAGGACTAACAGTTGGAGAAGTCCCAGGCACTGCTGTGGAAGGCTTTAAAAGGAGAATAGTTCAAAGCTTTATGAGAAACTGTCGGGTTTCGGCTGCCTTTTCTTAATTATTTTTTAATAAAAATAGACTTTCCAATTCTAGCAGCTGAACAGTGCTGACCTGCAGCATGCTTCAATCTCTTCAATTTCCTATGGAATTTCTAAAACAGTTCTCATGGAGGCTTGCGGTGGGGTTTGTTTCAAGGGTGGATCATGTCAGCCAGCGCTGTGGTGTGGCTGATGAGCCCTACTGCGGGCAGCAAGGCGAGCGGGCTCTGAGGGGAAGGGTTCTCCTCATCCTCCTGCTCCCCGTCAGCGCCAGCCGGAATCACCCAGTGAAGGACATGTGTGTTAATCCATTGTCAGACTCGTAGTGCATTGCCACGTAACCGGAGTCTCTTGTTTCAGGCAGCCATGAACCGGGGGGACAGTAGGAGGTTCTGTTAGGTGAGGAGGTGTTTCCAGGCAGCCTTTGCCAATTCCAAACTCTTTAAGGATCAAGTCAATAAAAAGGTTGATTTAGCTTTCGTTCACCTTCTGGTTCTGATTCTGTTTAAATCCTGTGTAGGGACGGTTCCATGCAAGTTAAGGCCTTTTTTGTTCTTTCACTGCACAACCGGGCACGGCGGTGGCAGCACCCCTGGGCAGACCGGAGGCCGCACCGTAGCCTGCCCCACTGCCTCCTTGGTGCTGATTTTTAATAGAGATTAAACCGGACTTCAAAACCCTGTAAAACAACGGCCGAGAAACGCCCTGCTCCGTGCGGGTGCCGCGGCCTGACGGACCACGCGCACCTGGCAGGGCCGGAGGGCGGTGCTGGTGCGCGCGGCGACCGTTAACCGTTGGGTGGGGGGAGAGGGTGCGAGGGGTTTTCCACAGCGGACGGGCAGGTCGCCACCTCCAGACGCACGTACCGCAGGTAACTGTGGCGGGTGGTGCGGGGAGCTGGGCCCGGCGTCAGGCGGGGAAAGGGAGACCTGCCTTCGGCGGGTCGGTGCCTCGGGAAGGATGGGAGGGCACCCCCGCGGTCAGCGCGTTGCGACCGGCGGTTACGGGCTTCAACGCTGCCGCAGGTGAAGCTGGGCCTGGGGAACGAGCGGCCTCGGTCATACGGAGGGGCTGAGCAGGTCACAGCCTGCCAGTGTGTGGTGGGGCGGCCCAGAGGGCAAGGTGGGGAGGAGGGAGTGGATTGCTGTGTGCAGGCCTGGGGAAGGTCTGCAAAATGAGTACCGCTGGGGGGTACCGCAGGTGTGACACCAACCGTGGCTCTGCTCCCTGCGAAATGGGTGCAAAACCAGTTCTGGAGTTGTGGGTGGCATTACGCTGTGTCGTGTTTGGCACAGAGGATATAGGATGAATTTGTTACATGTGTATGTTTGCTGTACAGGGTAGTTCTGAAGGGAGTGATAGACTTTTTTGGAAAGGAGAATAATACCCCTTTCCTGATCATAAATTGGCGTTGTGCCACAGTAGTGTCTGTGTACAAGAACTGCCTCTTAACAAAGCACATGAACATACAAGCACCTCTTTTTTTTTTTTGTTTTTTTTTTGGATGCTTAACTAAGGTGTGGCCTTAAAACATGCTGGCAACTGAGGAAGCTCCACTTCCCACCCTTCCTCTTCAAAAAAATCTTTACCACAGAGAAGCTTTCTGTGGGGTACAGTGTGGGCCATTGCAGTGTGTGAGCTACCGGTGGCGAGTTCCCACCCTTCCTTACCGTGTGGTGACTTGTTCTTGTCCATGCCTGCAACCTCCTCCTGTTACAGAGAGCTCTGAATACTGTTTAATTTCATTCTGGAAGGCTGGAGGCCTAAATTGCACACAGCTAAATGCTAGGGCATTTTCCCATCGTCAGTGTGGTTTATTCATTTGAAATTTTCTGTAACTCCCAAATGTGCCAAGAAATTTGTGTCATCGTGGTGCTTATTTATTAAAAATAACTATCTTGGTTATGCCAGCAGCTGCTGTGAAAATGCAGTCTGCTGCTTTTCACATCATATGGTGTTAAATGTATTTTTTATTCTTTAGTATTTGAAAAATAACTTGGGTTAGCACAGGTCATTTGAACCAAAGGAGATGATTGGTTTCATGTGTTGTAGAACAATGGTGATTAGATGATTTTGCCACATTGTAACTCTGTTTGCTGCCTTTGCTGGCAGAACATGAGCCCTGGTTTGTCAGTGCTCGTGTTTGATGGCATCTCGTTGCAGGTTTCTCTGTTACTTCCTGTTCGGCTGTGCCTGGAACAGTGAGTTTCAGTTATGGTTGGTGGATTTGTGAGTTCTGTGGATGGCTGGTGGGGGATTCTCAAAATGCAACAATCGAGCCTGCAGTCAGTTGTCTAGGCAGCAGCTGTGAGAACCAGGAGGCAGGAACGCAAATCCTTCCACAACTTGTGGGTTTTTCAGTATGAGAGACTTGTTTTAACCATTGTGGCAGATGAGAAGTACTGTTTATCCTGTCAAATACATAGGATCAGTTTCTTGTGTTTTGTTACCCCTGATCAGTGGTTTCAGCAAGGAGGCAATCCTGGTGCTGTTATTTTTGTCAGCCTTTTGAATGATCTACAGTAGGAGTAACAGAATAGGAATTTGGTATTATGTAGGACATCAGGAGCCAAGATATGTTAGTTTTCAGGCAGAGGAGGGGCAAGCGTGCTGCAGTAAAGCTATGCCGTGTTCAGGAGCAACCTACACGCAGTCAGGGACATTACTCGTGACAGAGGACTTTCCACAATAGAGTACTGTTAAAATTTATCTCCTATCCTACACTTTTGAGACAAAGTTTAATGAATAATAAACCTACACAGATTTGGTGGTTTTCTTTTTCTGTTTTCCCAGAATATTTTGAGATCTTTTTGCTGTCTGACAGAATGTGAATGTGTGTAATTCAGCAAAACACATTCTTGGAGGCACTTTTTTTTTTTTTTTTTTACCAAGGAAAAGATTTGTTGTCTTAATATTTCTGTTGTTACTGCTAGCATAGAGCACCTTAATGCTGCAGCAGTTACCATTGCTTGATTCCCTTTTTGGAAAACATACAGATTTATGTGGAGAAAATACAAACCAGTTTTTTTGATGGTATCTTATTGGGCAGTCCAATTGTAACCAAAAGCATTTGTAATTTCAGAGAGAGCTGTTTGCAGGCTTCTCCATTTATAAAGAACTGTGTTGAGTACTTCTTTCTTAGAAGATAAAGAATAAAAGGGTTTTTGTACTTTAACATATTCTCAATCTGTTTTGGGTTCTTGGGAGGCAGATCCCCACATTAAAACGTGGCATAAAGAGACAAACTAGTTTACAACAAACACCTGTCCTTTTAGATTGTTTACAGGAGAGTATTTATTCTAGCCAGCTTCACCATTACCTTAATGTTCCAGAATCCTTCTGGTAGCAACTTCCTTAGCACTGACCTGAAAGGCAGTCAGATTCACAAATTTTGTTTTTTAATAAGCAGTGTATTTGTTACTGAGCTAAAGGCTGTACCCTCTTATTTCTTCAGTTGTTTCTTACCCATAAAAATCACATGATGAGTTTTTAGATAGTTATTTGGGGCTAACTGGAGTCTGCCGAATCTGTTCATGAAAATGCCTTCCTAAATATGCCAGCACATTTTAAATGAAAGGGGCCTGTGCTTGACTTTCCATTTACTACACAAGAATGAATTTACAGTTTTGCAAGTCTTTTCCTATTGTCTTTTAACCTTTGCTTTCAGCTGGTTTGAGATGAAGAATATTAAGTCATAGGACTTCTGTCCATATGGGGAGGAAAAAGCACTGTGTAATTACTTGGTGAGTTTATATTTGGTTGGAAAATCAACACAGATGAAGAGGGACTGCTCCCCAAGTCCCTAAATTCGTATTGTTTGGATTCTTGCTACCAAAATATGGGTAAAGAGTTGGAAGGATGTATGTTGAGAGCCTATAGTTGTTTGAAGGGTGTCCACAGGATTTGATTTAGCATGAGAGACAGGGGTAGCACACACAGTACTGGAATACAGCATGCTGAGGAGAATGCTGTGAACTCCTCCTCAGAGACTTGACTGTTGAATCGGAAGACCTGATACTTTCAGGAAACCAATAAAAAAGCTGTTTCTGAGGCCTTCTCTTAGGTGTAGCTGGGGTGCATGTCTTGTTGAGATGGGGACAGTAGTAAGCTACTTTGTTAAAATGGAACAATTTCAGAAGTCTAGCATCTTTCACTGGATAATGGCATGTTCAGTTTCCCTGGATGGTAACTGGATCAGTTGCTAAGTTTTTGTATGCATTTTTAAAACACCAAAGGATGCAGTATTTCCTGGACTATAAACTGTAAAGTAGGGCATGAGGTACACATACTGCCAACATGAATGTTGAGCAATCTTTTCCCACAGTGTGGTTTTTTGTTGTTTGTTTTTTTTTTTCAAAAACAAGCCTAATCACATTGCCTTGAAATTCTTTTATTCAGTTCCTCTACAGTTACGCTTTATGTTCCTGTTCACAGACAACTGGATGTGTTTCTTCAAAGCATACATAGCTTTCACTTCAGTCAGGCATACCTGCTCCCGACCCCCGGTTTGCAATGGTCCCACTTGCAGCATTTTCAGTAAACATGGGATAAATTGAGTATACAGAAATAGCTTCTTCTATAAAATTTCCATTAAAAAAATAACAAGTTTTTATTTACAAAGTGTTTGCTACTACAAAGTAACATTTCCTAGAGGTTCAAATATACTATTTGTTAATGCCAGTGTTCCTATTAGGAAAGTAAAACTTTGTGTATGCATTTTTCTTTATAGCTTTGTCAGTGTTTAAAGCACATATAATACTACCGCGTTCTTTTTTTATACTACTCCTAGCCATGTACAATGTGGTAGTAGAAATTGATACTATTTGATCAGGACAAAAAAAAAAAAAAGGCAGTCTTTCTGCAAGAAACAAAACTTCAGTTTATAATTTAAAGGTAAAGAAAGAGATCTATGGAGAGTTCAAAAATACCCAGCAAATTATTTAAAAGATGAATGGGCAACTTGGACTTTCTGAAAGAGAAGTTTAGCACAAGAAAAGGGGGAGAAGTTCCTGCCAAAGTGTTTGTGTGACACTTGATGCAAATACATGTTCTGGGGGAGGAAGGGAGTAAAATGAGTGGATTAAAAAAAATCCTCAGGAATTGGATTTGTCAGTGCTGCTCTTCTTTCCCACCCATTATGTTTACAAACAGTCCTTTGAACTCAGCAGTGAAGGTCATAAAATAGCTTTGTCCATGACTGGCCTCAGTCTTTTTTTTTTCTTTTTTTAAAAGTTGATGGACTTTCAAGGGGTTCCTGCATTTTAAACAGAAAATGGGAGTGTCTCTAACTTACTTTAATGCAGAATATAGTGGGTATTAAAAAGTGCTACTGTAACAGGGGGACAGATGGACCTGCCCTTTTTATCACATACTGCACGTTGCAGCGGCTCTGTTAACACTGGTTGACATCAGGGTTAACTTGCTGCCAAGGGACTGATCTGTTGCCAGGTCACGTAAGAAGTGCCAACAGACATGTACTGTTGTAAAAACTGTGCCTGTACTTGCTGGCTTTGTTACTCCTGATGCAGAGTAGGATATGCAAATACAGAGGCTGGTGCCTTGGTCCTAGGGCATTGTATGCAGTTAGGACCTGAGGAACGAGGGCGAATGAACTCATACGCTAGTTCTTACAGGCTTGTTCAAAGTAGGATTACTTTTTCACAGTAGGTGCTTGTGAGATGCAGTGTTTTGTAACATTTGCATATACTTCTCTGAAGTATTTTTCATATACACAGCCTGGCTTTAGAGACAAGGGAATGTGCCAGAAACTTGTGTGATGGGCTGTGATTCAGCCAGTGTTTTCCTATGGAAATTCTAGATCCACTTAATGCCTGCATTAGTACAATCAAATCTGCCCATTGTTAAAAGTTACATTCGAGATTTAACAAACCCACCAAAAAAAAAATGGAGATTGATTTTGTGGACTTAACTTTTTTTTTTTCTAAGTCAGTGTTTTTTGTGGCCATTCAGAATAATTGTATGTGACCTAAAACTGTCACTGGGAAGGGCTCTTTGGCATGCCTTATTTTAAAGGCATGCCATTGCTGCTTCATGGAAGGCACAGAACCAGATAGTGCTAGGGATTAATTTATGTTTCCCTCAGCCTGGATAATGCAAATAGGCTAAAACCACTCCACTGTTAAAGACTCATTTTGTCTTAGAAAAACCTTCCGTAGAGATGACTTTGACTTAGATTTACAATTGGATTCAATTCCTACATAGCTGTATCCTGCTATGCCATGTTGTTCATATATCTAAAGCACCTATGCCTGGAAAGCATCAAGTATTTAAGAATGGCATTTAGAGAAGTCAGAAGATTTAAGTGGTTGCCACTTATTCTAGCCCATACCAAATACTAAGAAGAGAGGCAAGTCTGGGCTACTGGAAAGTTCCTGTATCTGCTTGGAGTTATCATGGCCCTCCACAGGTACTGATCCAGGTCAGCCTGCTTTGCTTTTTGGAGAATGGAAAAAATTAGGTTATTAATTTGCACCACATATTCCCTAAGTGGGAGGCTTTCTCCTGTCATTTGGATGGTTAGATCTCGGGTATTTCTTGTGCCCAGTTTTGAGCAAGGATTTTTGGTGTCCTTCAGCTTAGGTGGATATTCTGAATGTTTTTTAAAGTATTGTCAAAAAGATATAAATGGGGAAAAAACATTTTGTTTTTGGCTGATCCTTGTGATAGGTCAGACAAGGCAGGAGTATTAAAGATGTGGAATGAACATGCACTCTCTAAATAGCTGCGATAAACAGCCCCTTCAGTTGTTACTGTCAGGCTGCTTTTATGAGCATTCCCTCACCTAGCTGTCAGTATCAGCTGGGTTAGGTACCAGGGATGCCAACTCAAGTAATTAGATTGAATGAGATAAGAAGTACTTGTATGAGCAGCTCTACAGTGACTTGAAAGAATGCTTAATACTTAGGAGAAAGAATGAACAACTTAAGAGTAATGCTGGTTGTGGGGAATTTTTTGGCAATATACCTGGGTCCAGGGGAAAACAGTTACAGTCTCTTAAAAACACTCACCAGGCTAAATTCTGTAACAGCTAAATAAGAAAGAGATAATCTGATCTCAGAACTTGGTTAAGTCTAAGGAATGAGAGTTGCAGAAAGTTTCATGGTGTCAGGATTTGGTTATGTGAACGGCTGCCAGGAGAAAGCTGAGTATTTAGAGCTGTTAAGATGCTTGCAAGGGCAGGTGTGTGATAATCAAAAGTTACAAATGACTTGGTGCCTTACAGACATAGGTGAAAATTCAAGAAGTGGCATATTTTAAAACCCAAAACCTCGAGAAACAGCACAAGGATGCTTAGCCTCTTCTTTGCTCATCAGTAACACTACAAGAGGAACCGTTTCCCAGTGCGGAAGGTTGAGATGCCTTCAGCTATACAATATGCCAGGCCTTGGAGTAACTGACCTGCAGCATTTCCTAATTTAAAATCAAGCCAGCTTGTATTAAGCAGAAGGATATCACCTCAAAGTCTTGACTATAACTAGAATTTTTAAAATCAAAAGTTTAAAAAGCTCCTATAGTCTTTTCCCAGCTTCATTCTATCTTAGTTATTCCTGAGAGACTTTCTGTAATGAAAAGATATAAATTAGGTGGGTCAGTCAAGAGATAACTTGTTTTGGTTTGTTTACTATATACTATACCCTGTGGTTATTGCTTTGTTTTTAAATGAATCCAAAACCCAAGTATCTTTCAACTTACTAAAAGGAAAGTAAATCTTCTCAATAAACTACCTGGAATATTTTCAGCTAAAAAGAGCCAGTTAATTATAAAAATGAGCACTACCCAGTGTTTGAGTGTAATTAAGTTTCAACAATGCTCTTGAATTAAACTGGTGGCTGTAGTCAGAAGCAAGAGCACTTGACATTTGAAACCTTCAGTGTGGAATTCTAAATTCCAGCATTGTTTTATGTCTGAGCTTGAGGGCTTTGTTTTTCTTAAATAAAAAAAAAGGGAAAAGTAAAAGGGAGGGGGGGAATGATCAAAATTTGATTAGGCCTTTTTACATAATGTTAATTCAGGCTGACCTAGTTGATCAGATCCTTCTGTGGGTATTCTGCATACTCAGCAATTTCCAACTGCTCAAAAGGATTAGGAGTATTTGCAAGTTATAGTTTAAAAGAACTAAACAAAACCCTTAACCAAGATGGACATATCTACAGTGTGGCTGGTACTAGGTTTAATGAAGTTAGTTAGTTAAAATCATACCTTCAGTTAAACTAGTATAATTCGCTTTAGTCTTTACTTAAATACACACACTTTCTTAGATTAGGTGGGTTGCTGCCTGCAAATCCAGTGTTCAAATGAAAAGAGTGACACACTTTAATAACAATGAAAAAATCCAGAATGCACAAACATTATGTCAGATTTCCATATGATAGAAAAAAGCTGTATCCCACTCAGATTATTTTCATCTAGCTTGTGGTGCTGACAAGTCAAATTAAGTTTTTTTTTTTTTTTTTAAGCACCATAAAGTATGTCCAGAAATAAAGCTGTTTACTGCAACATATAAAAGAGCATTTACACATAGCATTCTATTGCTTGCAACCAAGTGCTTTCTGAATGTATAACCAAGAAACAGTGTTTCAAGACACAAAAACATGTCACTTAAAATTTACATTAAATAGAATTAGTATGAAAATTTAAATGTTAACCTCGTCTTGCAAGAGATACCATTTAGTACCATTTGCTCCTTGTTTCTTATCAGTGAATGTCAGGGGTATTGCACGAGACAGGAGAAGATGATAACAACTGAATGGAAAAAATGGGAAGCCCAGTCTTGCTAATAACTGTTTTACTCTGGAAAATATCCACTGCTGGCTTTCAAAAGAAGGAATGGCTGGCGTGTTGAAGCAACTGAGCACAACTCCTGCCATTAGCTTGGTGGGAGCTGTGTGGTTACTTAATATTCTCAATCCCCTTGTTACTCATAATGCTCAGAGCTCATTTCAGATGCAACACCTTCATTTTGTGAGGTCCTGCAGTTACCTGTGGTGTTCTGGGGTGGTTAGGTTTTTTACTTTTTTTTTATCAGGCAAGATCAACTGGAATGATTGAAGGGCTTGCCTAAGATCATACACAAGTGATTATGGCGGGAGAACACCCAAAATTCTAGTTCCCAGACTTCAGTGTAACCACAAGACCGCAGTGCTGTAGTTGAACTTCATCCTCAACTTGGCACAATGAATTCCAAGGAAATAATTTCCTTTTGAAGTCTTCTAAATGTTCTAACTTGTTTTGTCCTTTGTATTCAATTAGTTCAGGAAAAATAACTTTTAAAGACTTGGTTCAACTGTCTAAATAAATGTAGCATGCTCCTAGATGTCTTTAGGTTTCTTTTTCAAGTTGATAGCTTGAAGTTTGCCAGAAAGCAAGCAGCTGTGCAGTCTGCTGCTTTGAAGGGAATGGACAGCAATGGAAGCAAGGTATCACTGAAGATCCTCCTATAAAGCAGAAGGCACACTGACTGCTAACAGAACACATTAAGTTTCTGGGCCGGAAGCCTTTTTTGCCAGGTTCTTACAGTTCGAAGTGCTCCTCTTTAGCAATTGTTTAGTGGTTTGCTGTTTTGTTGTTTTTTTTTTTTTTTTTTCACACAGATCTTGAGTGGGAAATGTGAAGAGATCATAAAGTTAAATGTGTCCCTATTGTATTGCTGGGGGGGGATAACTTCAGAAAATGTTTCCCTCTTAAAAAGTTCCTATGTCAGGTATCTTTGGTCTGCCCTCTTCAATGAAAGCTGATTGAAAGGATGGTTTTTGAAAAACCAATGGGTTTTCAAGAATAAAAACAATTATCTGTTTAAGTGAAGTATCATTCATAGAGCTGACAATTCCATAGTAATGTACGTGGAGTATGTTACGTTCTCTTATTTCAAAAGTGAGCCACTTCAGTTAAGTATATTGACTCTCTCAGCAAGAATATTTTTTATTTGTAAAGCTTTTCTTCATATAGAGGTAGAGTTACAGATTTGGTTGAAGTGAGGTGTTGTAAATCCCTTAGTCTGGTGTTGCCTGTGAGCCATGAGCACAGGACAGTCTTAACAGTCTTGCCCAGAGAGTAATGTGGTAGGCATGTAAGAATTCTTTTAGTTTGTGTGTTTGCAACTCATTTGTGTAAGCTGGACAGCTCTGCTTGCTCAGTCAAGAGGTAGACCGAATTAATGGTGCCACCCAGACTGTACCTCAGATGCAGGAGTTTGACTACCTGTGAAAAGTTTCTATCTGGATGCTTTAATTTTTATTGTAAACATGCAGGGGTGCTTGTCTGGTCCTTGCAGTTTTACCTGTCCTCTATGTAGCTAGGCCTGTGTTAGCTCTTCTGTCTGATAGCCAGGTAGCTTTTTAGCTGCAGCCTCCATTTACCCCACTTGCTCAGGCTTGGTGCTTCTAGATACGGCTGGCTTGAGTGCATGTTTGTCTGTGGACATGACCATGTTGTGCTAAGAGTATTGGTCACAGCAGTCCACGGGTAACAGTTTGCTGCCATTGCTCAAGCAACAGTATGACAAGCTGCCTAATCTCAACTAAATACCAGAGCCAACCCTGTTGAGCTCTGACAGCTAATAGAGTGGTACTTAGAAACAGGTCAGCTATTTCCATACAGGATAAAAACTAAAAAGAAGTAACACTATTTTAACCTAATTAAAAATGGTTAACTTCAAGACTAGTTAAAATACTGGATGTTAGAAAACCATAGGAGAAGTACATGTACAGTGTATTCTGCTCTGTTTCTGAAGCTTTTTTTAAAATAAGGTCTTGACGGTTGGATGTGATGTTAACTTTAGAACACTGAGTGTCCTGCTACAAATCTAAATAACAGCTGAAATGGGATTCATGTTGTGTATGATGTTGAGCTACACATTATTTTGAGAAGTGGTACTTTGATACTGTTTTCAGAGGCGCATCAAGGTGAGTGCAACAGAAGTTAATGGTAAGAAAGTCAGTCTGTCCTAATCTAAGCTGACTAGAATAAAAAACAAGAAATGATGTAGTGTTGAAATTTAACTTTTTTCCTATGAACCTCAACATACAGCTTTAACAGCTATGTGACATGCCCATCCTGAATTTGAAAACACTGCCTTGAGAACATCCTGCCTGAGATCCTCTTTTAAAAAAACCAATGTGCTATAAAATCAAAGGGATTATAAAGTTAGAACAGTAAAGTAGAAGCTCTACAGGATACACTATAATCTAGAAATACAATTCTTTTCCTTGAAAAAAGCTGGTGCAGAGAATACTGCTGTTTTTATCCTGACTGTTTAATAATGGCTAAGAATAATCACTTATAATAAATTAGGTCTGCAGTATAAATGAACATATGAACCTTTCAAAAGAGACATACTAATGTTAATTTTAGAGTATCTAAAACGGATTTAAACTATTTCAAGATTCATTTTATCGCAATTTATATTACTTTAGGAATCTTCTATACAGCAAGTTGAACAGAAAAAAGCAAACATTCTAACAGCCCCCTTTCCCTAGAACAATTTTCGTATAGGATAGTTTTAAATAGCTATTTCAGCACACCTATGTGTGCTCTCGCTCCCCCTTTTCCTAAAGGTAGCACAGCCAAAAGACAATGTGAGAACCGACATTTGTTGACTGACGCTGTTTTCCTTTCCATCTGGTAAAGACAGAGATTTGAGTATGTCCCAAAATGGAAAATGTGAATTTCGTGTTTACTTTGCCAAATCTCCAGGGGACTTTGTTCTTTTCCTTGGTTATAGTTGATAAACCCCACATCACTCTGTGTCTGCATGTCACTCTGTGTTCAGGTACAAAAAGTTTTCAGTTTCAGCTGTGGCTGAAACTTCAGTGAAATCCAAACAGGAGCTCCCATTAGGAATCTTTGAGCAGCATTTTGTATATTCCATTTTCTACTGTCCTTATTCTGGGGAGGAAGAATCGTCATCTTCATCCTCTTCATCCTCATCATTGAATGAGCATGGAGTTTCTCCCCGTGATTCTGAGTAGCGTGATGTTGCACTGCTGGACTGTTGACTGCTCGGGGCAAGAAGCTGCCCAGTTGCTAAGGCCACTTCAGCATCCAAACATAACCCTGGATTCTCACTATTAAAACAACAGAAATGGTGAAGTTTAGAGGATTTCAGATGAAGTTTAAAGCTTTTTGACCTCAGCTTTTCCTTTAGTTAAAGAAATGCTACCAACATTAAACACAGCTAATAGTTATGGAAACAGCTGAAGTGTTGAAGTAACATAAAAGATTGTTGGGTGGTTTGTTGTTGTTTTTTATTTTTTTCATAACTAACTAGTAGAGTTGCTCAGGCTGAATAAAGTTAAAAAATAAATCCCTCACAGTTTTTCCAATACACAGAAATGTTTGGAATATGAAATTAAACTGTTAAATGCCATGAGGAAGAACCTGTTTCAGAATGATCTCTCTTTCTGCTTTTTAAGGTACAGGTAACTTCCAAGCAAAGCACAGTTGTTACAGTGTTTTTGCATTGGATTGTTATTGTTGGTGGTGTTTTGTGCTTGGTTTTTAATTTATGATTAGACTGTGTAGATTAAATTTCTTTCATGATAGTTTAAGCAGTAGTGCATTTAGACACCAAACATCCTCCTGCGTTCTTCAGAAGTATTATCAGGCTTTGTTCTATGTGTAATAAACTATTTGTAGTCCATGCCCAGGCAGGTATTCAAGGTTAATCAGGAGAACTCTGTCATTATAGTAAGGGCTTGAAAGTGATTCGATTCTTTTGAAACATAGATACAATATAGGTAATATGTTCAAAATTCAAAACATGTTGATTTGACCTTTCAAATGTAATTATAAAAGAAGACAGAATAAGGCTCATTTAAAATGAAAGATCAACCATACAGAAGACATTTCATTACCTGCATATAAATAATATGAAATAGTGAGCTTATTGAAGTATCACAAGCATATACCATAATCTTTGACTTAATTTTATTTACCTTGATTTAGCATCAGAAGTGCCTCCTGCTACCTCTAAATGTGAACCTGCTTGTGCTGAACTTGAAAGTAACCCTTGATTTATCCACGAAAATCCTGATGACATATCTAGAAGAAAAGTATCATTGTATTTATGACAGCTACTTGATATTTTCTTCCTTTTATTATCTTAAACTTCACATTCTCTTTGCAGTTAAGATTCCTTAAACTGTAGATGTGGCCTGTTTAATCAAGATGAAATTATAAATCTGTACATACACCCCCAGTGTTTGTGGATGCACTCAAGCCTTGCACTCCCTCACAATCACAGTTGTGGTTATTTCTATGAAACTCTCACCTCTGCTTGAAGAGGGTTGATGCTGCAGATGACCCTGGCCAGTAGCCATATGCAATCACAGGTACCTGAAATAGTTTTGGAGGTTGTACAGCTTGATCCTATGCCCCAAGAGCTCTAAGTGCCTTTGCTGTTGTGCTTGGTGAAGGTGTAAATGGAATTGTCAGGACTGGAGATACTGCAAGGAAGCCATCATGAAGGCAGTATGTGTTTTTCAGTTGTGTGTGTTCTGATGGCCAAAGGCAGTTTCAATTCAGTGGTCTCACAACTGGCTGCAATGCAGCCTCCTAATCTGTTCTGATGGATCAGCTGTGGATGTGAACACACCATGTCAGAGGTCTTGTGCCAAGAGTACGAAAGAGAGATCCTGTTGTATACTGCATGTGTGAGGTGCAAGTCTCCTCCCCAGGGAAAGCAAATTTTAGGACTAAAACGGCCTTGCAGTACTGTGGAATTCCTTGAGATAGTTTGTTGGAAGCCCTCTGAGGCACGAGTGGGTTACTTACAAACCTCATAGAACCTGTTTTCAAATTCTGTAGCAAGTAATGCCAGTCACCTGTTTCCAGTTATGCACATTTCTGCTAAGAGAATCAGCAAAACTAGGCCATTGACCCAAGTACACATGGGATATTTTTTGGGGGTGTGTATATGTGGTTTTAACTTCTTTCTTAGATAAGATGTTTCTATAGACCTACCCAAATTCCATCTCAACACAGAGTTCAAATTGAAATGAATTATCAGGACTGTCTAGTTCTTCTCCATGGTGCTTGCATGTGGTTCCAGCTGGATGCATTAAACCAGGAGTTACTGTCCTTAGTTAGTTGCTATACCTAACCAAACCTCTGTTCGGTACAGCACGATGGCAATAAAAATCAGATTGCACTATTCATACTGTACCTAGAATTGTTCTGTAACAGCAGACAAGAGGAATAACTTTGTTACATATGCTTTCTAGTTTGTCTGTGTTCTAGTTAAGCTTTGGCTTGAGATTTGCCAGTGTCTGGCTCTAGCATGGGACTGTTCTAAGGAGATTGTCACAACCACAGAAAGTGGCTCACCATCTACTGGGATCCACATGCTACCTTGTTTTGTGCTGTGGAGACCCATTAGCAGTGAGGTATTTAAATGCCCTGGTACAAGGCAAGGCTAGCAAGGTCAATGTTCCTGCCAACAGCCTTTAGAACATGACAGAAAATATTAAGTGGCAGCTTTAGGGTGATCTCTGAGGATGGGATAGATGAGAATAGTTAAACATGGACATAGCTGGATGGCTTTCATTAAGATTGCCATAAATGCAGGTTTGTTTTTACAGAGAACACATTCTACAGTCTCCTCTTGTCTTTGCAGGAAGAGGCTGAACCATTTAGAATGACTGCATTGTATTTAGATTAATAAAGTGGATTAGAGATGTATCACAGCGTTGTTTCCTGGTCTTTTGAAGGGATGTACCTGTATGTACACGTTTAATATTTCAGGAGAATAACAAGTTGCTGCTAGTAATATTGCATTTTATTAACACTGTGGGATAATAGCTAGTTAGCTTTGTGAAAAGCAAGGTGAAGGAAAGTTTGGATTTTACACATAAGGCAGAAAGGAGGTTCATAGATGCCTATCCCTGCCTTGTACTTTCATTGCCTTCTAATTCTACTTTCCAGTGGGCTCCGAGAAGCCAGGGAAAAGAAGTTTTAACGTTTAAGAAGCCACTTCCTGTCTGAAGAGAACTGTTAAAAGAGAATGCTGCCTACAATGAAAAGACTTATTACTTAGAACAGAGAAGTGACTAATAGTACACCTGTGAACCAGGGAAAGCAGCTTGGAAAAACCCTCCCAAGGTGGTACAGGCCAGTCTAAGAGTGGCACCCTTATTATTGACAGACATATCTTGCAGCAGATATCCTTGGCAGAAATTTCTTCTTTATATGAGAAGGAGCAGATATCCTTGGCAGAAATTTGTTCCTCATATGAGAAGGCTCTAAAGAAACATCATCAATAGCCTTAGTAATTAATGCTAAAGTGAAAGTGCTGCATAGGATTATTGCTGATGGCCAAACAAGCTTGTTCATTCAGTAGTACTTTTATCTCTTCAGTTCTAACTCCAGCCCCTTGCCAGTCAAAGCTTGTTATGCAGGTAGATGATAGCAAAGCATTTCTCCATGCAGGGGAGAAGGAAACAAAAAGAAGTGTTGTAATCTAGAGGTCCTAAACTGTACCCCTTTATGTGCTCACTGCCTTAGTGGGATATGTACAAGTGAGGGGTTGTTACCACAAGTAATGTACCTCAAAATATTTATCCGTAGTCTCATTTCTAGGAGTCAGGACTCAGCTGACAAATACCAGCCCTGAATTTACATTAAATACTTCTAGTATATGCATGGCTTAAAAGGTACAAGATAGTTTTCTGGATATGGTTCTACAAGAGTTTATGCTTGTCTCAGTCAGTGGTGTATTTCAGCTCATCCAGCAATCTCACTCCCTTTTTACTTAAACTGTTCTGGTATGAGCCCTTAACTAGCCATTTCGACATGCTGCACTGTCAGAAAGGTCTCTGCCAGATAAAGAACCTGCAGTTTAGTACCCTGAACCAGACCATTAAGAGGACAGAGGAAAGTAACTGTCAAAATTAAGAAATGGGCAGGAATGTGACCCTGGAATAACACTGCTCCTTCCACAGTAAGAAGGCTGTAGTGTAGTCTGCTTTATGTCCATTGCTTTTGCTGGATTACCTACTTAGTTCATCAAGCATATCAAATTAGGGCACTTGAAGAATGGCTAAAACACATGATCCTCTTGCAAAGAGAATACACTAAAAGGCTTTGATATATCAGTTCAGCAGTTCCAAGCAAATTATTTGTCATGTTTAATGTGTCTAGAAGTAACTTTTTTCTTTTAAACCTGAGATGGTCCAAGTTTTGTCAATTTTAGATTTCTTTCATTGAACTAGTTGAGACTTGGATTCTTCCAACCGCTTCGCCAGCCCTGTTAGCAAGAACTACAGGCCAAACTACTGTTAAGTGTTTGGAAGTCAGTAATTATCTGGAAAAAAAAAGAAAAAGATGACGAGGCTACAGTCAAACTAACAACATTGTATAGGAAATGACTTGCCTGCTTACATGTACTAGAACAGGACTGGTTTCTACAGCAGTTCAGTCCACAGATTCAGTTCGTTTAGGAGAACTTTAATCTTGAATGTAATAAATTGACCCAGTGAATAAATAAGAGACCTTGATTTGCTCTTCTTGTATAGCAGTAATTGAAGCCAAGGTACTTAACAGTGCCATCATGACAGCTACAGAAGTACCCATAAAGTCTAGAAACCAGCGATGAGCCTTCTGTTTCACTGTCATTGCAGGGTAAGAAACAACATCTGAAGATTGTCAAAGTTAAAACAGGAAGCGAGACTTAACTGAAAAATTCACAACTGGGTAAATGCTGGGGTTTCAAGTATTGTGCAAAACATTTAAATCAGTTTCCCTTATGTCAGTTACTGCCATTAGAAACATGTACTATGCAATTCACACAATTAAATAGCCAGCAACAGATAGAAGAAACCTTTGAAAATAAATGTATCTACTCTAGTAACACTTGTGGAGTAATTTTTTTCACAAGCTGAAGCTTGTCTGAAGAGTATGTTACTCACCTCAGTGCATTTTAAGTAAAATATAAAAATCAATACATTTCTAATGACCGGGTTTCTGGCTGATGGTCTGCTACTAGAGATATAATCACCATGTTCTTTAACCTATATTCAAATCTGTTCTTCTTGGGTTAGTTTCTTTGAAACAGAGGACTATTTGTTTCTTACTTGCACAGGAACATAATGGTTGTTTTGCCTTTAGTGCTTTCAGTAAAACCCCCACCAGCAGTACTTAGTGTGACTAAATTTTTTTCAAAACAAACTAAAATGACCTACTAAGCACTAGTTTAGACATTCATCACTTTAATCATGAAAGCTGGTTTTATTTGGTATATAGTGTAATGACAGGGTTTTTTGCAAATGTAAAGCAACCCTGTTTTCTGAAGAGAAATTAATGCAGGTTTAAATTGGAACAGAAATCTTAGTTTGTTCCTTGATAGACAGGCACAGTTAAGTAACCTGAACACTGCAACACTGTTAAAAGATGTGGGTTCTGCTCCTTTCCCGTTTTTTTTACATTGGTGGTAAATGTGGTAGGTAATTTTCAGTTGAATGAGCCAGCAAGGAACAAATTAAAATTTCTTTCAACTTCTCTTTTTGACATCAGTGCAGCCTTATAAAGACTTGGGGGGGGCAATTTCAAAATTGACTGAAATTAAAAAATGAAATCTTAGTTTTGAAACCCACAGCACAAGGGGACCAGGAAAATGCAAACAAGCATTGATAAACATAAGCACATTTGATGTAGTTTGGAATGTTAAGCCATTTAGAATGTACTGATCTTAGTGAATGTAACTGACTTCTAATTTATATCCAGCAGTTTTCATATCACAAATTTTAAGCAACTGTTTAATTCTTAGTTCTCTCATATAGTAAAATCAAGGACACAAAAACCCAAACGTTCAGCTTCCTGACTACTTAACTATATTATCCTTAGCAAAACAAAACAGCATTAACATAAAGCCTGCATTTTAAATTATCCTGACATAAGGATTAAGTGTTGCCACCAGAAGGGAATCACCTTTAGTAAAGTTAAAAAGTCAAATGTTTGAAGTGTCCAGCCTAGCTGTGTGAAAGACAGATTTTTCTACTACTGTAGATTAATCAAGATTAAAGCCTCGTTAGTAGAGAAGCCAAGGCAATAGCTTTGCTCCCCCCTTCTTCAAAAATGAAGGTGTGCATACAGTTAATTCCTTGGGTAACACTTCCCTTACAGATGAAGTCCCTCCAGAAACTTGAGAAAATACTGGCCTACTTTTAAGCTTGGGCAGAGCAGGAAGAACGCAGTGTGACAGTAGCTAAAGGACTGATTATAAATTTTAGCAGCTCTAGTCCAACAATTGAAGATTTGAGCCTATTAAGTGTGACCTGTTCAAGCAGCGTGACTAGGGGAGGTAAAAGCCTCACTGTGAGACTCTTGTCCTGGAACTCTTTGGAGCTTTTTGCTTTTATTTAGAGCATCTCTGTTCTCAGGTGGAACCTGCTGGCTTGGGAGTCACTTGTAGATTACATTCACTCACTTTAAGATACTCTTTTTCTTTCCTTTTCCTCCTCAGCTTTGGAGGAGCTGCCTTCCAGTCTGCTCTTTCATTCATCCAGTGTCATGAAAAATTAGTATTAATCCATGAAAATCTGACCTTGGTGTCAGTTCAACTATTTAAGAAATAACTTCTTCATAACACAATTCACGCAGGAGTTTGTTGTTATAGATCAGTGTGAATTAAATTTACAGGACTATTATGATAAACCTTCCAAAATGACCTGTAAAAGAACTGGTTTCTGTACCACCCTACTAGCTCCCACAAAACTTCAATTATTATGTACTTATGTGGGCTAATATCATTAAATTTGCTTTGGTTAACTAATGCTTTGAATTTGATCAGGAATGTAAAAGTCTCATCTATAACTTACCTGTGACGTAGCCTTCTAAAGCTTTGGGCACCAGTGATTTTGCAGTTCTTAGGTCCTCAGCTGAGCATTTGCCTGACTCGAGCCCAAAGGACATTCCCATTCTCTTCAGCACCTCACTGTCATCATGAATCTCAAAAGTGTTATCGAAATTAAAGAGGTATTCAAATCTGCATGTGAAAAGTCAAAGTGAGATGGCTTGAAAAGAGCACAGCTATGTGGGTTTTGCCTGTTCATCCTGCATTGAGGTAAGTATCCCGATCCTTCATTATCTGCAAAGGGTCCTTAAGGGAAAAAAAGTGCAGCAAATGCTTTTTCTCTTCTGCTTCTGTTACTGGCATGCCTATGGGATGTAAAATGGCACTTTCTCAATTAAAGTAACTTTACCACTGCAGGAAGTCTAAAGTTTTCTACCTCATTAAACAGATTCAAAGGGGAAGAGGGAGGCCTTATTGAACATGAACCTTCACTTGTACTAAATCCAGTATTTTTAAAGGTCATCTGCAGCCCTGTCACCAAAATAACTACTTTGTTTTTGCTTCTTGGACATTTCATTTTCTGTTCTAATGTGCAACACTCCTCCTGTGAAGTGACCTATTTACCTTGGTCTAGTTTTGCATTTTTGGATGCAGCTAGCAATGCAGTCTTCAGTCTTTTATGTTCACAACCTACCATTTCTTGCTGCAGGATTCTCAGAATGCTTTTCATTGCCTATAAAAGTGGAAATAGTGATTTAAATTTAAGACAGCTTTAAGAAAAGCTGGGGCACCTGTGGTGACTGGCCTTATGCTCTGATCAGAGGCTATTAAATGCCCAGACAGCCCCAGTGCAGGGATCACGATACAGGCTGGCTCCCAGTGCCTCATTTTCTGCTAACAAATCCTTTATGCCTGGAAAAGCAATCCATCTGTGAGACAGTCTTTAAAAGATAACTCACTGGTGGGTCTTCCATTAGCTCTCCAAGCTCATGTCACATGAGGATTTTTATTTTTTTTTTCTTAAATTTAAATACTAATTTTCTTGGATCCAGTAAGTTTGGAGAAGTTTCACCTTTTGTGCTTAGGCACAACATTTTCATCTAGTAATCTGCATGCTTGGAATGAGGTGTAACTGTCAGTTACAGGCATCATCTCTTTTGTGACTTACACAGTATTACCTGTAAAACCTATTGTTTATGCACCTGTACTTATTTAAGCATAACCACATCAAAAGGGAAAATAAGATATGTCACTTTAAGTGGTGAAATGACATTCCTGCTACCTGGACTGGTGCACCTAAAATCAAGTAATTACGTTTGCACAAACAGGGGATGGGAGAAGTGTCATACCAAGTTTCTACCAGCAAGCTGTGTAGTAACTAAGTTATAACTGAATTCAGCTTTTATGGTACAGGATTAAAGATTGTATTTACTGTTAGCTCTGGCTTTCTCCTCCCAGGTGTTGTGGTCAAATACTAGATGTTAGAAAGGAGCCGAACTCCATTCCATCCCCCTTCAAGTTTCCAAACAAACTTACAGTAGTATTTCCCCAGATATAGTCTCCAGCAACCTGCAGCCCCTGATGCAGGAAGTTCTGCACTTCCTCCACCTCTGCTGTTAAGACCTGTTTGAGGATTTTCTGTCAGGGACTTGACGTAACCCCTTTTAGAACACAGAGAAACTTTTGGCATGAGCAACATCAAATGCTATGATCTGCATAGACTGACTGTTACAAAACCACTTGTATTCCTTATGTCTATAACCTAGCGCCTGGTATCTGCTCTTGTCTCTTAACTTTAATAAGCAACTGTGTCCAGGTATTCTCTGTGCATACACTCCATGTCATCCATGATTTTACAGAAACCTGTGAATCCACTGTCCTCTCTTTTTCTAGGCCACGGAGTCCATCTGTTCCTCCTGTGTCTCTCACCTGGTTATGCTACACTTTTTCCAAGAACAAGAGAGGATACAGTATTCCAGATATGAAAGCACTATACACATCTAATTTTACATTGTATTTCTTACTGGTTTTGCTAATAATTCCCAGCATTGTTTTGGCTGTTCTTGAGAAATCCTTTTTTGTTCTCATAGAATGATCTACTGGGCTGCTATCTTAAAATTCAGTGCTAAAAGATCACTCCAGAGGCCAGTGCTGTGAATGTGAAATTTGGGTGCAGTTCCTGTCCCTTCCCAAGGTAAGTGCAAATTTGATCAACAACTAATTTAATCTGGAGTTTCTGCTCTTGCAGGCAATTCTTTCTCTAAGGGTACATGAGCCTACTTTCTACATGTTTACTTTCACAGATAGTATTGTATGTCCAATAGCAAAATCCTCTGCATTTTCCATTAAAAGCAACATGTTCTTATTTTCCACATTTGTGATACCTCTATTGTGTTTGAATGCTTCTTTAAAACTAGGTATTCTGGTTCTTTTATTTATTTTCTCCTTTTCCCCAAGACCTACAGCATTTATACAGAGGCACCATATACAATAAATACATTTTTTTTTCCTCTTTAAATGGGACTTACTTGCTCAGGTGCCTCATCTTTTCAATATAATTTTTAACTATTTTATCTTCAGACTGCTTTTCTTGACACCAGCTTCAGAAATGCCATTCCCAGCATGCTGCTTGGCACCCGGCTGCCTGCCTTCTCAAACTCTAAACAAAACTCGCCCAGTAACCTCAACCTCTTTGTTTTGCATGTGAGAAATTTCATCCTGTTTTGGCTAGATCAAGCCTGTTCTTGCATAGGAAAAACCTTAGGAGACACAAACCTATGTTCCACATGATGCTAAGTCCCCTTTATATGTACCATTTTTCCAAGCAATTATTTTAGAAGATTCTCTGTAAATACAGTTTTGAGTAGCAAATCCTATGAGGTTATCTGTTCATTGGACTTTCTAACATCACCTGCTGTGGCATTATAAATGTCAACCAACCAGTGTTGATAACATGTATGAATGTTACTTGGGAGAAGGAATGGAAGCCCTTTAAGCAGTGGATTATTAACTGACCTTAAAGGGCCGGCACTCAAGCTGACCAGTTAGGCAACACAAACGCTCTCTAATAAATTACAGAATTAGTTTGGACAAATGTAAGTGAACATTTTTGCCAACTGCCATATTTAGCAGATCAATGTAATAGTGCTTTAAACACAAGCAGTTTCTGCCACTGTTTATCTACACACTGCTGCTGTCACTAATCAGTTGCACAAACAACAACCACAGTGGAAAGCTTGTTTAATTTGGGTTGTACACTTAATGATCTCCAGATGACAGCAATATTGAAGCTGGGTTACATAAAATGAAGTATCAACAGCTTAAATCACGTTGGTGTGTTCATTCTTAGTAGTACTGTTTTCTTACAGTTTGAAACTGGAGGCACATTGTTAACCTTCTCTAAATCCCAAATTCCAGGTTAATCTCTGACAACTTTAAATCAGCAGTTCTGAAGCTTCAGTATGAAACTATTGAACTTTTAAATGAACTCAAACCTAAATGGAAAGCACTGTTTAAAGTGCAGTGAGAACTGCATAGTATGCTAATAAAATAAGGGTACAGTCAAGCTAAACCAATGTAGAATCTAAAATTCCCAACTTGCTGAAATACAGCATAAACTGAAGTATTCCTAAAGTTTTGTTACAGAATATACTGGACTTCAGCCAAATTTTCTACAAAAATTCAACTTTTAATAATATTGCTTTTGCACATTGGTAGTTAGGTTACTAGAGACTATCTATTTTGCCATGTTAATGAAATTCAAGTTCAATAAGGGATTTGAATAGCACCAAGTGAAGTCTGTAATCTTCAGTACTGAGGCAGAGCCAGCTGTTTTCAGCTAATAAACTGTGATCTGATTAAAAGTTAGCATAACAGTACCTCATACTTCCAGCTATATTTTCATGGGATGAAGAGGATAAGCAGCCAGAAGTATGTAAGTGAAAGATTTTCAGATGAATTAGTGCAACTTTATCAATTTGCTTACAAAGGCAGTATTTAAAATTTCTGTATTATATCCTTCCTTTTTTTTCCCCTTCAAAGGGTCACCTACACCTTTCTGCTATTAAAAGACACATTCAAAGTTATTACTATCACCTCTAGGCTTTTATTTTTGTGTTACATGGACCACCTTCTGTTTCTGACTAAATACATTTGCGGCACATTAGAAATATGAACTCAGAAGCACTAACACATACTGGTGCTATCCTAGCATAGAATTTGATTCAGTTATTCCTGTGTAGTGAATGCGTTTTGAAGTGTCAGTCTTAAGTGCCTTTTAGAAACAGTGAAAGTCAGCCTGTTCTAACTAGTGGCTGTAAGGCAATGTTGATAAACGTACTGCATTTTTTATACATATAGTTTACTAGAAGTAATTCAAATTAGCTATTGTCACTTCAGGGAGGTGTTTTGTTTAGGTTTTTTTTGTTGGTTTTGGTTTGGTTTTAGGTATATATAAAATATGTATATATGTGTGTCTATCTAGTATATGTGTAAGGTATATAATACTATTTATATGATATATAATTATATATAATACATATTTCAATATATATTACTATAAGTCACTACATAATATATTCATTAATATATAGTATATATTACATAATTTATTGATATCAATAGATATCAATATATTTATATACTATGTATTACTAAAGAATATGTTATATAGTATACACATTACAAATTTATTAATATAAAAATTAAATATTTCTATTAATATTTACTGGTATCTGTCTCATGTTTATGTAGCTATTATATATTACATTATATTTCAATATTATTCCATATTATATTATAGATATATATTAATATATATTAAATATTATATATAGATATATTTAATAGATATATATTGTATAATAGCTAATAATTGATATATCATATATTAGATTTATTATGTTTTCTATGCTTATATATTAACATTAGATATTATAAATACTTAGTAAATAATATCCTATATAGTATAGCTTTTATATTACATTATATAACATAATATATATTTGTGTTATATTATCTGTCATATATGATTTATATTATGTATATAGGATTGTACAGTATATGTATAATATATATAATATATACATAATTATATTATGTTATGTATAAAATTATGTTTTCTATGCTTATATATTAACATTAGATATTATAAATACTGAGTAAATAATATGGAATAATATTTAAAACATAATGTAATACCATAGTAGATATTATGTAAATATATATTATAGCATAAACTATACTGGAATAGAATATATATTCTATATATGTTATAAACATATATAAAATGTTATACATGTTTATATATAACAAGCATATATATATGTTTGTTATAGGGAGAATATATGTATCATAACGTTATGCTATAGACATACTATAATGAATCTTATATATGTAAAGTTACATAATTACACATAATATACAATATTATATATCAATATATCTGCATCTATTGCTATATTAATATCTTTAATATAGAGAGATTAGAATATATAACTGTTTTAAATAAAATTATAATTACTTACTATAAATTATATATTATACAGTATATATTATGTCATATTTCAATATATCGAATATATTAATACAATCATATGTTTATAGTTATTTACATAGAATCATAGAATAGTTAGGGTTGGAAAGGACCTTAAGATCATCAATTTCCAACCCCCCTGCCATGGGCAGGGACACCTCACATTAAGCCATATCACCCAAGGCCTAGTCCAGCCTGGTCTGGAACACTGCCAGGGATGGAGCACTCACAACCTCCCTGGGCAACCTATTCCAGTGCCTCACCACCCCAATACATACATTAATACATACTATATGTTATATATATTTTATCATATATATTATATCACACATAATAATTTTATGCTATAATATGGTAATATTCTATAATAATAGAATATAATGATAATAAAATATAATTTGTTGCATATATATTAATTTGATACCAATGAAAACTATATATTATAATGTGTGATATATCTATTATACTAGATTCTATAATATATATCACATATTATACATTATAGAATTTAATATCTTTTTAATTTTCATTAGTATTTTAATGTAATATTCATTATATTAGTATTTAGTACTTAGATTATTTATCAATATATTGACTTATTATATTTATATATTACCTATACATTACATTAGGTAATGATATACCTAATATATTACATTATATATTGTATGATATATATACACATATATAAACAAACCAAAACAAAACAAGAAGCTAAAAGAAAACACCCCCCTGAAGTGACAATAGCGTGTTTAATTCACTTCTAGTAAACTAGAGAAGTTCTCTGATTTGTTCTAATAAAAATTCTATTCACAAAGAAAATACAGTTCTAAAAATTGATTCAGTAAACACTCACTTATCACTTGATATGCTGCAGTCTATAACTGTTCTTTTGCTAGTGTTGACTATTAAGAAAGGCAGCTGTATTGTGGAGTTCAAAGCTGGAGGGCCTTGATTTCGTTGTTCATTTTGCTGATTTCTTTGCACCAAGTTTTTGAATGCTATTTGCTGTAAAAAGAAAGAGAAAACGATCACTGACAAAAAAATAGAAGACATCAGTGTGGAACTTCACAAGCTGTTATTTACAAACTCCCAACAGCTCCAGGAATTTTCTGTCAAAAGGTAAGTTGTAGCCTGACTCCCTCTCTGCACTAGAGTGGCTTAGCAGGAACAGAAGTTAAACATTAGCTTCTCACCCAACTCCTAATGGCTATGCCCCCCTCACAGTCCCCAGAGAAGAAACAAGACAGGAGCAATAAAATAAAGCTTGATGAAGAACAGTTCCCCATTCCTTTCAAAAAGGCACTGCAGGCACTGTTACATTATATGCACAACCACCTCACATTGGGAGCTTCTTACACTGAAAAAATAATTACCAGAAATGCCAACATTTCCCACTTCCCAGAACCTGTATTCTCCTTGCCTTCTCATCCATCTCCCTCTTTTCTCTCTCAGAAAAACTGGTTTTGAAATTCTCCTCTAAAAGTTTTTAAACAGGTGCTGTTCATGACACAGCTCCCTTGCTATTATCTCTGACTGCATATGTATGAAAATGTGTAGGTTTGGGAGACATTATTTGAGGGACTGGAAGTCAGTGTGCTTACCCAGTTTGAGGCACTACTTAGTTCACTTAAGGGGAAGATGGACAGACAGAATCCCAAAGCACTTGTAAACCATTTGACAATGAACATAATCAAGGAAATAGTGACAGTTGTAGACAGTAAAGGAGTCCAACTCTGTAATTTTCAGACTAATAGTTAAGAGGGCCGACTAATAGTTAAGAGGGCCTGAGTTGCCTTACTGTCACCAGGACAATTTCATGTTACTGTTATAGAAGCTGCTAATTTATTAGATCAGACAGATAGAATTGTACCCTAAGTAGAGAAACAGTTTTTGGTGACGAAACAAGAAGCATTAGATATTTAAAAGTTTCAGTATATAGCTAATTATATGAAAATTTTATCCATATAGTTGCACCAGGAAAAAAAAAATAGCCTTATTGCCCAAAGCCTCATTAAAAAGCCCAAATGCATTAAATTACAGAAAGTCTTCAAAGACCAAAACTCTTCAGAATGCTTCTAGCTATTTAGAAAATTTCACTTTATAAGCAAAGATGCATTTGAAATAAATTTCTGCAAAGCCAAAATCTAAGTCATCTCAAAGGTGGATGTCAGAAGGTAAGAGTTGGATTTCTCACTCTAAAGATCCAGAAGTGTCCGTCTGTCTCCTCCAAAACAACTCTCTACTTGTTACACACATTGTTGTGTCATAAATTTTGTTGCTTAGAATCAGAGAGAAATTTTCTGCAAGAACTACTCCAAGAAGCAAACTCTGTGGGGGGGACGGGGATGACTCTGAGTCAGTGGAAGCAGTTGCAAGGTGTTCCCATTCCCACTAATGGTGACAGACCTTCAGAATACTAAGAAAACACTTGTAGCACACAGCTGCAGCAGCATGCCTGTTCACTCTAGTAAAACATAGACCAGAGAGTGAAGTTGAGAGGTACCCCTACTAGAAGCCAGGAAGGTCACAGCATGAAACTTTTCTCCACAGTACATCATAGCTGTTAAATAAATCTAGGAGGAACTTCAGAAGTTCTAATATGTCAGATCAGAACTTGGTGATTTCATTTACAGAAAAAATAATTAAGTATACCTGCAGCAGCAGTTCTTGTAGTTGGGCTCGCTTCTGTTTTATCCTTTCAATCCGCTTCTGTTTTTCTATCTTAAAATATAAATGCATCAAGATATTTACTTGGTTACCTTGTTTGTTCCAGTGTGCCAAACTGAAGAGGCTTTACAGCTGCACCTTACAGAAATACACACTTTCTTTAAAAATGGTGGTGGATTCCAGGGCACAGTAAGTGAACTGCAGAAGTCTTTTCAGGCCTACCCATTTGCCATATATTGTGTTATTTTTCAAAACAGACTAATTGTACAGCCACAGGAGTTTCTCCATGGAACAGGTCAATAGATAAACTGGTGTCCTTCCCATTCTTCCTCTTTTGTATTGTGCACTGAATGCCAGTTAGTACCAAACTAAATGCTTGAGGAAAGGGTGCTTTGGGATTAGTTGGTTGGTTCCTTTTTTTCAATCCTGCCCCCCACTCTTTTGGAATTGTGCACATCCCTTCCACTGTTGTTCTGGCTGTAAGCTACTAGATATAAACGTGTGGAGGCTGTGCTCAGGATCATCACCTGCATCTCTCCAGAGAACTTCACTTTTTGTTTGGACTACTTATTTGAGACTTGCGTAAACTAACAAGATTTCAGCAACAAAAAGGGGTGGAGGTAACATTATCTACATGAGCACAGGTTTCACTTCTTGCAAGAGTTCTTTTAATGCTAGTTTGAGGGGCAAAGGTGTATTCAACCTAAATATGCAGTGTTTGGGACAGCAATGGCACCAATGACTACTGACACTGCAGAGACAACTAAGGACACTTTAAATAGTGTCCTGGGGCAACCCTAGTAAACGATGCAGTCTTCAAAACTAAACTCTTCTATTTTATTTACAGTGGTGCTTTGTGGACCCCCACCCCCTCCTTAAAGTTTCCTTCAGAGCACAGTAGATGACTTTCTTTGCTGGGACAAACATGTAACTCTCAAAACCAATACACAGTACAGATTCTAATTTAGACATGGTTTCTGTATAACAGGCTTTTTTGTACTGGTTTCTCATTTTTGTACTGGTAGTCTTATTATGTAAGAACACATGAAAAAGAGTTCGCACTTTACACAGCTTTAAAGAGGAAAATGAATTCAGGTTTTCACACCATGCAAATGCAGCTTTATTTTCTATTTTTTTCAGTTATGCCATAGGAAGCAACATTTTAAAAAACTACGCCTGGCTTCCATTTTGTGCATTTGTAATTGGAGCCTGAAACGGTGAAAAGCGTAAGATCATGGTTGATGAGACAATGAAATTCAAGTTCCAGATGTGTAACAACAACCTATATTTAAAATAATGCATTCACTGGAATGAATATGAAAATGTACATTTAGCTGTAGCTCTTTAAAAAATAGTATCCTGAAGAAAAATGGTTGAGCATCTGCCTACTTGCTGGGTGGATGTATTTTCCAGGTTGCTGCAATGGACAGACAGTAAAAGCTTCTTTGGTACCACATCTAGAATGACACTTGATGTAAATTAACTTGCACAAAAATAATTGTTCTGTACTGCAGAGGCATCCCACCCACCTTTTAAGGTATATGATGCCACAAGTATCACAAATACAATACACATTAAGATGTATTTACAATCAGTGCAGCAGTATGCAGTAAATACAGTAACTTGTGATTTTTATTTATAGAGCATTTGGCCTGAAGGACAAGCAACATTTGTGCATATGAATTCTGGCATCCTTACAAAAAACACAGTAACTCACAGCCTGCTGGAGAAATAATGGAAACCACCAATAAGTAAAACTTCCTTTTTTTTCCCTGTCAGTTTTTAAGTAGCATTTAACATCCTAGCAGGAATTACTTTTCAGCTTCATTTCCTGCGATTGGCATTTCCAAGTACAGACAGGAATATAAAATTGGTCTCCTTTTAAATATATACCATTTTCTAAGCATAGCCACACCATATATTCTTGCGACTTTTCTGCTGGTTAATTCTGGCTACTTTAATCTTAAAAGTATTCCCTGATTTTTGTAAGGTAAACAGGTGGGGTTTTTCCCCAAACTTCATGTTGTATACTACACAAAACTGCACTAAGCATACATAAACATATCCTTTCAGTTTATTCAAATATCAAAGGAGGTATTTTCATAGTGTTCAAGAATGAAAACCAATCTGGTTCAAACTGAGGGAAAAAAAACCCTCTTCTAAAGTCAAGCACCTCCATTATCACAACCTTTGACCTATGCAAAATTTCCCATGTACCTCACCTTACCTCTAGATTCTGACATTCCTGAGCCGAGTTTGTGGGAAGGCCAATCCATCTGATTTCCTTCTTCTCTTTTGAAATTATGTTCATTGCCATCAGGACATTAAGGGCATCATAAACTCTCCGCCTAATGTTTTTCTGATCATAAGCCTGCTAAGAAAACAATACAGAATTAAGTACAATAAAAATTCAAAAAGGAAAAAGATATGGAACATATCCTTTAGAGATACACAGAAGATAAAAAGCTGGAATGGCAGTTCAGAGGGGTATTAAAACATGATGCCTTTATCGGTGCTACTACTTGGGTACCACGTGAGCTCTCTGGTTGCAGACGGAAGCCTCAGGCCTGCTTGAAGCCTCTATGCAGCAGATTCACACCTTGGTAAGTCTGTTCCAGTTGAGAAGCCTAACTACTTTGACATACTTCTCTAATTTGCTTAGAGAAATCTAAGAGGGAAATCTTAGAAATCTAGAGGGATGTCAATTCTTGATTTTAATTCTGTATTTTTAAATTTCAGAGGGTAAAGTCTTTATATTTGGGAAGTAGTTAAGTAATGAAGGAAGATATCTGGTGTGGCAGGACAGTGCAGAAACAGAAGACGCGCAATTCCATGATAAACCAGCCAGTTTTTTGATGGTGTAACACATTTCCAAATGTATTTGCTTACCGAGTCTGTGGCTAGGTGGCTGTTAGAGTTTGTGAATTCCAGTACCAGTTCATCAGCAACTTCATTGTACGAAGTTGTTCCTTTACGTTGAACTTTTTCACATACTTTCATTGAAAAATGCCTCAGACCCTTCCCATTTTTATCTCCTTTTTTGCTTCTCTTACTGGAAGGAAAAAAAAAAAAAGTTTTAATACATCACGTCTTAGTAAGCTACTTTGTAACACAGCAAAAGGCCACTTTTTCCAACAGGAATCAGGACTGATGACATCATGTACTACCTAAATGAAAAATAAAGATGTTCTGCTTTTTTGAATCAGATTCTTGTTTCTTTCATATTGGCAAAAAAAAAGTGCACTGGAATCCTTTCCCCTTTCTCAGCCATTGCTACATGGATAGTGCTTGAACACATGCTGCTGGGCTGATGCTTAGAAAACTACATTTGTAATTCATCTCCAGGTAGTTTCACAAAAGAACAACCAAAAAATGGGGAAAACATTACAAGATGTTTAAGTGTTTGAAGCCAGACTTACAGGCAACTCATGTTTGTGCTTAAAATAGAAAGCAAAGAGTAATGAATTATAACTACAAGGAATAACATACCACAGAGCTTTTAGGTGGAAGTGGGAACATGACTCCCATCTCTGCAGAGCAGATCTGAAGAAGCAAAAGAAAGTCTCAACTGTATGCATCAAATACATGTTTGAGAAAACTCACCTTTCCGAAAAATCGGACTCTATAAATTCTTGGGTCCGCTTTCTGTCCCTAGGCAAAGACAATTCAAAATTAAGATTAAAATCACATTATACATTTCAACCAATAAAATGAACATATTTGGGCCCTAATGTTTATTCTTATTTGTTACTGAAAAGGGGAGAATAGCATACAAAAAGTGAGGGGAGGTGGTCAGGACTTTGGAGTTTTTCTAAGATCACTGCCATAGAACTTCTAATCCCAATTTTACCATGCTTTGCCTGTATAATTTTAGGGAACTTATTGCATCAGAAACCATAGGAAGCGCTGGTGGGAGCTAGATAGATAGATAACCAAATCTCTTCAAAAAGGAGAAGCTGGGCTCCTTTGAAAATTCCTATTTAAAATTTCTCCCTCTGGAAGAAAAATGCATTTAAACATTGCACAACTCTATCCTGTATTTCCAGGACACTAAATGTTTTGGTATCTTTAAACAAAAAACAAGGTAAAATACTAAGCAGTTCATATTAGAGCTGATGCATACAGAGCTGAAAGTGATATGCTGAGGAAGTAGCTGAGTTCTGCACAGGAGCAACAGTCACTGGTCACTGCCAGTTTCCTTAGTAGTTCTGTTCATTAGCTACAGCAAGCAGACTGCAGAAGGTATATTCCAAACTTGTCTTTTATTCTTGCAGGTGATACAGTGCACACAGTGCTGAAGAGCTCGCGGTGTATTACTTCACATTGTTACCTTACCATTTCAAAACCAGGGCTCACAGCAGATACTTTCGCAGCTAAAACCTGGCAATGCTAAAAAACGGAGCTGAACAAAAATTGTGGATTTGAAGCTCCATGCCATGAAAGCCTCATGTGCTGGTTGCACAACCCAGAACCCACCAATAGATGTCTTCCTCAGCACTGCAGGATCTGTGTCTGTGGCAACCCCTGTCCATGGTGCTTAACGTCACAGGCCATGTGGTTTGGGCTGGCTGCAGTTGGCGCAGGGGCTGCTGTGTTCCTGTGCACAACAGGGACCTGGACTGGCAGTAAATGAAAGGAGAACTGCCCCAGGACTGTAAGCCAGGCTGCTGAAGGTAGTATGGAGCCCTGAGAGTGAACATGCTCTTGTCTTATTTGATTTAGGAAACAACTTGGAATCTGTGAAGAGGAGCAAACAATGGGTAAAGCAAGGAGCCTGGGTTTGTGGTCCTCTGGAACTGTCTTCAGCAAGGGGTCACCTCTTAGGCTTGGCAGTACCACAGAGCCTTCCTCAACTCTGATTTTCAGATGAAAATATGACCTGTTGTATGGACTTCTGCAGAGATCAATACTGATCAGCCAGTCTGGAGAGAACATCTTGCTCCTTTTTATGGGTGAAACAATAGTTAGGCTCATTGGAAATACTGTGGATTTTTACAGGATATGAATGAAAGGATGGTGCTCTTCCTTGGTGGTGGTGGTTGACACACTGCAATAGGCTTCCCTCTGGTAATCTCCATCACCAGGTTTTGATGAAGCTTAAGAAAGCTAATGAGTGTTGAGTCTTTGGTTTAGCAGCTGTGAACAAACACTGCTGCTTTTCCCCTCCTCTGGGGACTGAACCAACTTCTGTCTGGCCTCCACATGTCCCAAAATTTGGTGGAACAAAGTAATCTTTGAAAACTTTTCCAAATAAAATCAGAACTAAGAGATTTAAAAGGGATTTATGGAAATAAACACATACTCAGGGAAAAAAAAATCCTAACTTAAAGACATCCCAGCTGGGCATGCAGTTTAACGATTTGGTGCTCAGGATACACTGACTGGGAAGTACAAGCCTAGGACACTCCTTGCTTACAGCACAGAATAAAGAAAGTCAAGGTACAACTACTGTACTCTCCCCTTCAGCTGTTTCTTAGATACTCCATTTTGCCACCTCTGGGGCTGGAAAGGTACCATTGACACTCATGACTGATTACAGAAGTTAACCAAAATGCAGAAATAAATGTTTAATTTTCAGAGACAAAGCACTACATCTGTCTTGAGACAGAAATGCTCAGCAGTACTGGTATTGAAAGAAAAACCAAACCATGAAATACTGTAAGACCAGATTTCCTTAGAGGAGATAAAGACAGTCATGTTACTATGGAGTATCTCAGAACCCCATGAAAACTTGTTGCTACTGTAAAATAGTAGTAGAAGTACAACACTGATTACATTCAACATTTTCCATTAGAGTTAGGTCTTAAACACCTTTGAAAATGTTTCTGAGTGTCTCTCCCTCTGTTGGCACCCTCCAATATGTTCAGTAGCAAAGCTATTTGGATATACCATGAATTAATAAAAAAAAAAAAAAAGGCTTGTTTTAACAGGACTCATGAATTTGTGACTCTTTCTCATATGCTGCCATGGAAAAAAAATTAAGCAGACTGTGAAGTGACCAGTGCTTGCACTTCCATGCTCATGTGCTCCAGACATCAAAAGTGCATAACAGACTGAAGAGCATACTCCTTTATAGTTGTGCAGGAACCAGAAGGTTTGATGCCACATATAGACACAACAGTATAAATAAAGGAAAAGATGAGAACAGATCCTCGAACACCTTTTAATAAAACAAAAATCTTACCCTGGGACCCAGCCAGAAGCTTCTGTTATGTGTGCCTGTGTAACCATTGCTGGAGCTGGGTTATATGGACTCCCAATGAGAACACTCCCCGAATTCGTTAGTCTTTGTGATGTGCTTATGATCTGTGAAATTTAGAAATAAAAACACAGCTCTCTTAAGAAGGCAGAGTTTACCAGAGCCCCAGAGCCTCGCTAAGGGGAAAACCACCAAAAAAAACAACAAAACCCCAACAACTTCTGTACCAGATGCAAGCAGCAATCAAAACATACAGAAGAAATGTCATAAGCAGCTCTTCATACATGAAGGTAATCACAATGCTGTTAAGATTTCTACTAATTGCACCATATTACTGTATTACTCATCTAGACAAGAACTAAACAAGTTCTGGCAGATAAGATCTATGCCCATGCACATCTAACCGTTTCCTCAAAAGTACTCCCAGGCAATTTCTTGATCGCTGCAATCAATAAAACTTCCTTTCCTTTGCCTCTTATAATTATTTGCCTTTTGTACCGGAGACAACCTGAGCTGCAGGCAAAGCATTCCCAGCAGTTTCCAGCATTCACGAGATCTCAAGGCATTCCAGCAAACTAATAACACAACACTGTACCTCTGGAATGACGTGTAAAGTCTATAAAGCATGGACTGAACTTACATGTAGTCAAACCTGGAGAAATTGTACAGTGTTTGTTAACACTAAGACACTTGGTCACAACTCTTAAATCTCATCTAATTCATTCTTTAACGTAGGTCACCAGAAGAATTCAGACAGTACATAAAACCAGAACAGTATTAATTTGTTAAACTTTAAAGGAAAATACATGGTAAATTATTTTTATTCCAGTATGGTAAATTCATACCAAAGCTGCCTAGACAATACTTTTTACTCATATGCCTTATTTCACTTTTTAAAACTTTACTGTACTCCGTTTGTAAGTGACATTTTGAGTACTGACTGTATTAAACTCTGTAGTTTCCTTTACTACTTAACTTACTCAATACCCATATAAGCACACAGCAGATACTTTGGTGTCCATCAGTATTGTTTAAACAAGTACAAAAAATGTTATCTGAAGAATTTTGCATTTCCTTAGCTCATGGCGCATTACTTCACATCCGTCTCAGCACTACATTGTAATTACATATATGTATTTTTTGTCTTAAAGACTTAAAATGACCTTACTTATTTTTGCAAGTGAATAGCTTGACAAAAACAAGTGAAACCAGAAATTCAGGGAAACCACCACACAGGTATGAGTTAGATATTTAGTGGCTGATAGTGGAGAGCAGAATATCCCAGGCTGGCTGCTTTACACACAGTTTTCGACTGAATGATTAATTTGGGAAAGCTTGCTTAGGCTCAGCACTGGTGTAACACAAGGACGTGAGAGTCAGTAATACAACATTTCTATTAAACATCGGTCTAGTCCATTAACTTTTTACACCAGTTTCTTGCAGCACTAAAAGCACGTCTATTTACAGTGAGCGTATAGTTCTGCAGCAAACTGCAGACACGTGACACAGAGATGTTAACTATTTTGCACACTGAAATGCATTTCATCACATTCCACCCTCTCTGAAGTTTCAGATTGCTCTACTGATGCCTTGTAAATCACAGATCAAACGTATTGTAAAGGAGTATTTTATATCCAGCCTCTTCATTTTCGGGTGAGCACTGTAACAGAGGTAGCAAATCACAATGGGACCAACTATGTCCCCTGTCCCTTGGTGCCATCTAGTGTTGAGGGACCCCGGCAGCAGCAGTCCCCCCCCATGGCTGTCACCCCTTTCCCAACAAAAAAAAAATCCAGCCCAGAGCTACCTGTTACAGCCACAGGTATTCACTGCATAGCATAAAACAAAACAGAAGACCTCACCCTGATTTATCAAACAGAGCACCTGTAGGATGTGTTAAATTCCTGTAATTAAACACATTTTATCAGTAACATGCCATTGTATTTATGCCCACAGACCAAATCTAAAGACGCTATAACAAACTCTCATACAGAAGAATCCAGCCTGCAGATTGTGCTGATTCCACTGTTTGCCCAGCCATGCCCCAGGGGATTCATGGTCACCATGCAGCCAACAGCCCCCTCCACTGCCCCTGGGGCTGTGTGCTGGCCTGGAGGGCCTAGAGTGCCCGAAGGGCTGAAGCCTGCAGTAGCTAAATAACACTAGAACCCCCTTGCAGCAGCAGGGTATTGCTAAGGCAGGCAAGAGCAAAGGAGTGCTGACATTCCCTCTGTTATGAACTTGCAAACATTCTCTTTTAATGGTCTAGCAGACAACACACACAGCTCTCCACTGATGTTTTACAAGGCCTGCGTAAATGGCTATTTAATAAAAAAATCTTTTCTGAATAGAGTTCTGTCCTTGCAAAGCAGCAGAGTAAAATAATAATAATAAATTAAATATTATAAAAATACAAACTCCCAAAATACAGCTTCTGTAGCAGAACTACACCAGTGAAATGCCACAGGGCACGGGGCATGTGCTCCAACAGGACATGTACCAGGTATTGAGGCACTGAAGAGGACCGCTCCCTGGCAGACACCCTGTGGGTAGTACTGCAGCTGTAGAGCTCTGCACCATGGAGAACACAGCACAGGGGCTCCTGCAACGCCTGTGCCCCTCTATTCAACTGGGGACGCTGAAGAACAGTGAGTGATGTGAAAAACACCCAACACAACTGTTTATAAAACTCATCAAATGGTAACTGCAGTCAGGATAAGTGCCTGGCAAGCAGGTTACTAGAAAAGGGTTCCCTGTATTGACATCACCTAATTAGTTCTCTGGCCACCAGAACACCCGATTTTTTTCTCAAAGCCAGACTGGCAACACACACACACGGTTATCACTGACAGGAAAAGACAGTTTTAACAAGAGGAGCTTAAATAAGTTATATCTCCAGTGTCACACTCAAGACATTTACTGCTTGGTGCTGCTGGAGATCCAGTGGTGAGAACATGACTCACAATAGTCAAAGAGTTTCAATAAAATTCTTAATGGGATTTTTTGGTCTTTTTTTTTTTTTTCTTACCACACTTCTGAGTTAAAACAGCAGCTGGTGAAGTGTATTCATGTCCATTCAAAGCCAGGAGGACAGGTACCCCCCAGGGTCACATATGCAGGATGGCTGCTGCCAGTGGCAATACCCACACATCATCACCTCTCCACCCAGGCGGGGCACCTGAGCAGCCTTTGCAGCTGAGGCAGGAAGCAGCATGTTCTTAGCACTACTCACATCTTTGCTTTTGATGTTTCCATTTTACACTAGCAGGAAGGCATGTGGCTTGTTACACAAGTTAGAACTTACCATTTGGGGTCCAACATTCACATTGATCGGTCCTAAGGTTTTTGGCAAAATCTTCGTTGGAGAGTTGGTGCTGGAAACTGGCAATGTGATTATTGAAATGTTACCTAAAGAGAGCAGTAAAAAGAGTTCTAAATTACTTCCTTAGTAATCGATGACTAACACTTTGGCAAATTCTCACATCATTTGAACAGTTTGGACTCAGGTTAGCTTTTCTGACTCATCCACTGCAAACACACCTTCACATAAAAGCCTCCAGACCTTTCAGCAGATGTCACAGGAACACCTCACAGAACTACAGCTGCAATACTTTACCTTTAAAATTATGTGTGTTTTATTTCGAAAAACAACTTCTTCTTGCCTAAGAGCACACCGCCTGTCATACCTCAGCACTAACAGTTAACATGAGTGCACTTTTTTCTAGAAGTTGGCATACAAACCCTATTTATAACATAAGCACATGTACAAAGTGTTATTCTATAAACAGAACCACAGAACAGTTTGGGCTGGAAAGGACCTTAAAGATCATCTGCTTTCAACTCCCTGCCATGGGCAGAGACACCAGTGAAGTAAGCCTATTGCAGTTTATCAGTGTAAATGACACCTTTACTACTTACCTGAAGTACCAGTGTGGGCAGCTGGACATCAAGATAAAGCCAGCCAAGTGATCTCTAATCCAGCATGTAATCATCCCAAAATGTTTATCATCTTTATGATCCTGGACTGCTTATGGATCTAGCTCATCCTGCCCTCAGGAAGTGCAGCTCTATGCCAAGAGCCTCAAAAATGGTGCTGCTTCTCCTCTAGGCCAAATCGTATCGTGTTTTCTTGATTACTCAGACTTATTGTCTTAATCAAACTATCATGCAGTACTACCATTAGCCCACGAATGTTCAAACTGGTGCATACAAGCCACTCAAAGCAGTGAATATATTTATCTGTGGGTATGGTGGCAGCAGCAGCTCCTGTCTCTATGACAGTTCCAAAGCAAAAGAGCTGGGAAACGATCAAACAACTCCTCCAACTGTTACACACATGGCGAATGGGTCTGGAGGCAGAATCAGATACAAGGAGGAGTTGGCATTGCCTCGTAATCCAGGGGCACCTTGGACCTGGCTGGGGTCATGGGCTGTAAAGACAAGGATTGGCTCCTGAAGAGCCACTGAGACTCCCCAGCACCAGCAGATGGAAACTGAAGGCACTGGCATTGATTGGTTCATCAGAACAGCGCACACCCAGCCCTCACCAAACCTCCCTGACATAGGAGCTGGCCCATAGCCAGCTGAGCTCAGATGGTCCCAAGGTGACTTGGTGGGGCTGCACATCACTGTTCCCCGGTCTTTTCTCATATAAGCTGTTCCCCTCCACTGCTCACTTTACTATTCTCATGTGGTCCTGAACCATGGTCGTTCAGGTTATTATTTTAGTGCACCTATGTTCTGCCATGAAGTAACTGGAAAATCATACATTCAACAGTGTAGCTTCTCTATAACATGAAACAGAGCAACACAATTGAGAGAAAAAGAAGACTTAAAGGGTCTTCTGTAGGTACAGCACAGAGGTTGAACAGATGTACACAGGCACATCTGCCCCTTACAAAAATGAACACATACAAGAAATATTTACAATTTCAGACAAGAATGCTGTAATGTTCTGTGTAAATTCCTTCAGCATCTGGAGTAACACTACTACTTGATGCTCATTTTCCAAAAGGCAGATCTGTATCTGAGAACATCCGCAGAAGCAGCTTGTTTCTTCTCAACTCAATAAATTGAGTGACCTATGGGTCAACTAAATCACCTAGGAAAAAAGCCCTCTTACAGACCCCACACATTCACAAACCCACCCAATACCTTCCTGCTCTGTTATGAAACGGCTCTTGTGAGGTAGTGCTAGAGTGCACAAGACAACAATAATTCCTGACTTATGTACACTGTGTTCCCATTTTGAGCTCAAAATAGTTGTCTAAACTGGTCAGTCACTTGTCAGTTTTACTTTTGCCACAGGATTTTGCCCAGGATGTGCTAAGATGTGCTGGCATATTCCCATCAAAATGTAACTTCCCCTCCCACTGCAGGCTGCTGTTATCAGTGATGTGCCTGTCACTTCCCAGTACTGCTGTAGAAATCTCTTTGCTGCTGCAGCTGAAACTTGTGGCACCTTTTCCTCTGGGATCAGCTCTCACGCTTTTTCCTTGCCCCTTTTCTGATCAGAGGAAACAAATTACTTTCGCTAGTGCCGACCACATAAGGTCACATGGAAAGTGCAGTTAAACTCTGAGATGTCAGCTCCCACAGGGCTACACCAGAGCCACCTCCAGCCACCCTGCTGGCCTGCAAGAGGCACTGTAACATCACGATTCACAATGCAAGACTGGAACGTGTCAGACTCACTGTACTGTACAACTAGCACAGCTGGTGCACAGTCAAGACTCACTGTACCATACAACTAGCACTGCTGGTGTACAGTACAGTTAGCACTGCTGTTGTCAGATATGCATCTACCCACCACCCCACATCAGTCGCTGTGCATGCAGTGCATTTCCTTCTCAAAACGTGGCAGGTACCTGGAGATCTCTTTGCACATATGTACATATGTACCTTCCCTTGCATGTGCGCGTACACAGACAGACTCTCTGAAAACTGTAGCTTAAAAATACAATACCCACAGCCAAAGCCACACACAACCACCAGATTTACTGCACCAGTCCTGGGAAAAAACCCTAATGCAGAGCTGCTGCTGCACTGAGCTTTCATGCACAAGGCTACCCAGATAAAGGTATACAACCATCATTAAGGCAGCTCTAGTAGAGTCCTTCAAATTACTTCATTTAAAAAAGACAGTTGCTTACATATGACATATGCTTTGAAGTGTTTTTGATTAGAGTTGCTGTAGGTAAGAAACATTTTCATCTTCTAATCCCTACACAAATCCCACATTTAGCAGCAGCTGTGTCAAAATGATCTTAAGAACTGATCAAGCTTCCCTGCCCTTTATCTTCCTTTTTAACTCCTTTATGGGTAAATACAAGTGTGTGACTGTATAGACTTTTAAACACAGGTAGGATGGAAAGGGACCAGTTTATTTTTGTGAGTGAGGTCTCTCTCTTCCAGCACGGACAGAAGGAAAGAGCAACCAAACTTTTCACAATGAGGCCATTCTGTGTATACATCAGCAGTTGAAAAACCAGTAAATAAAAAGTTTTATCACTTATGAATAAAATATTCACTACCTCATGGGTTTCTTTTTGTTTGTTTGGGGCTCCCCCCCCCCTCCCTCCCAGAATAGGGTCATAGTCCAGATAGATACTCATGTGACCTCAACTGCTCCAAATACTTCATGGTGGAAGCACCACCCTCCCATCTCTCCTCACAGCAGAGATGATGTTTGGTTCAGTTATATCACACCAGCACCCCAACCTGAAGAGACAGGTTTTGCAGTTGGTATCACCAATGCCACTACTCTAAACAGAGAAACCCAACTTCCAAGAGCATCCTATCTTGCCTGTGGCCCTTGTGTAGCGGCAGCCCAGGTCTGTGGGACACAGCTGCCACAGAAAGACCTGGAGTTTGCCAGGACAACATCATCACCGCAAACGGAACTGCAGCACAAGTACAATAAACTCTGAGAGGGGGCACTTGCTTGCTAAGGTGACTGGCTGTGTTTTATACCAGACCGTCAAGGCTGTCAAGGCCAGTGCACCTCTGTTTGCTGAAGAGCTGGCAATCTCCAGAGTTCTGAAAGAATGGTAGTGTTACAAAACAGCATTAACAGGAACAATTTCTTCAAGGCTTTTTTATAGAACAGCACAGAAAACTAGGAGGAAGTAGGTGTCACACAGCAGATCATCTAAAAATATTCAACAGACTTCTAAATCATACTCAACAGATTTCTGTATTCAACTTGAAGCAGAAATAACACCAAACAAATTCTCTACACACTTTATCATACAGTAACCGTAAAGGTTTTACACATGATTAGAGTCCAAATAAATACCAAGTCTTAATAGCTCTCATCATCTGGGGACAAAAAAAGACTACACTGGTTTATGTTCCAGTGAAAACCAGCAGTGGGTACACTGATAAGCTGAACACAATGAGACCCATCAGCCTCCTAGTCACGGTCATCTTAACTCATGGATGAAAAAGGCCAGCAGAGATAGATCAAACTAGAATGATTTGTATAATAATACTCAATTCTTAAATAATGTTTCTCAGCAGTTTCAAAGCACAAAAGATGGGTGTCATTATTTCCACTTCACCTATGGAAAGACAAACACATGGGAAAGAGCCCCACTTCAAACTCTCATAGAGGGGCTTTAACTGCAATATATATAACCCTACCACAAACTGAGCATGCTCGTCACTGATGGAAATGCAAATGTAAAAGAAATCCAGTGGGCATACGTATGTTTCTCTTAGAACAAAAGCACTTTGCTTCCACATAATAATTTGTAGAATAATAATAATAATTTGTAGAATAGTAATGTTCTACAAATAATTTTCTGTCCCTCGGTCAGCACTATTAATGTTTCTCATGGAACAAAACCACTGTTGTTATTCTTTCATATTTAGAAAAATCAATCACTGTATAACTATGATCTGCCCTGGCACTTGCAAAATATTTTTACTTGCACACACACAAAAAAAATCAATTTAAATGCTTCTCAGCCTCAAGGAGTCACAGAACAAAGTGGTTTATGTTCATGTATACTCACATGCACACACTAACCAGCCCACAGCACTAAAACATTGTGTGACCTCCTAAATAACTTGACACAAACAACGTGGACTCCCTTACAAATATGAAGCTAAGGAGGTTTTAGAGATTCTCCCCCTCCCCGTATAACTTAATCTGTTGGGTCTGCAGCTTAGTTACAAAAATAATCAGGAACAATGTCAACCAGAATCTATAGCATCTGTCAGAGCCAGTTTCAAGGGAACCATAGCTGATGGAAGCTGGGGCCAGGCAGTTAGGATCATATGCAATGCACACATCGACAAAAAAACGCCTTTGAATTTTTAGACAAAACACCAGGGAAGTGCTGCTAATCTGGATTACATATTCAGATCTCTGAAAAAAAAAAATCCACATTTTTAGAAGTATATCAAGACCAGCCATTGTAAATAATACAGACTATGGCTTGACAGTGATGGCACAAAAACCCAGTTCAGACTTGTGAAATACTGGAAGCCCAATAAAACATTTTGCAATAATGTGTGATATGTCCTCTGAGTCCTCTATAACACTACAGCATGAACTGATCTCCAAGATCAGGACAGAGTAGTATAAAGCATACAGAAAACCTGAACTATTTGCATGTTATTAGTACGCACATATTTTCTTGGTACATTAGTTCATTTGTTTCTCACACAAACTTACTAAGGCTATAAACCCAAGTTTAAAAACCCTAGATAGTCTGTAGAATCCCATACATATCTAGAATCACATGAAATCAAAGAGATCTACAGAAAAAACAAACTGGGGAAGATGGTATTACACTGTACTACAGCCTTACACTGACCAGTACATTTTCAGTCTTTTACTACTCAACTGAGATAACTTTATAGCAGATAACAGTTGCATGAATCTCTGAGTACCAAGAACATGCCTACTGATAAGCAATTCTGTTGTCCTGCTCATTTGAGCAAATCTCTTCAAGCACACAATGAACTCCCAGGGCTCTCCAGGCCTCGAGCCCTGGTCAGATATCCAGCACTGCCACTAAAACTCGTTCATGCAGACCTGTCATCAACCCACATTCCTGCCCACAAGCACAGCCATGGCTATGGCTATGCAGTGAACTTGCCTCATTTTCCTGTGGCAAGGGGGAACACTGGGCGTGTTTCAGCTTAATCTGCCCAGTGAACTGCTCAGCCACCTACACAGTTACACTGGCACCAACTAAGGAAATGCTCAAAAGCAGCTGTGAGCTGACCAGAGACAACTTCACTGTTGCCAGAGAAAATGTCTATCAAAGCAATCTAAAAGATACCTGCCTTACCACTTCCTTCACAGGAGCACAGGCATAAGGCAGTCCTGTGCACTGAGAAGTTTCTGGAACACCAGCTCTATCAGGACGTAATAAAAACTAAATAGTGGGGAAAAAAAAAAAGCCTAATGAAATAAAGTTTATTGTGAAGTTGCATTAAAAGTTATGATTCCCACCCAAAACAATCTGGATTGCAATCTGATCTGATTAAAGGATCATCCTTCCCTCATGAAGGCCGCTGCAAGACAGGTGGTCTAGAGCTGAGCTCCCTTTTCCCTCCCCACCTATAAACAGAGCACCATGTAAATTCACAGATTTTGAGAATATACACTATTAACTAAGGACAGTGCAATTCACCAAAATTATTGTGTTAGTCTACACTGCACTTTTTAAAATGAGAAGTAAATGTCTCTCAACCAGCTGGGAACTGTTGCTTCTTCCTTTCACACCTAGCAACTAGTAATTATCCACTCACTGTTCATAGATCAAAGTGGATCAGTACCCAGTGTCTCCACTCAAATACAGGCACACTGGCTCAGCCAGTAGATTTTTGTTTAGAAGGCAAACAGAACAGTTAAGCTGTGAAATAAATTCAGTTTTTACATTCAAGACCATTCCCTATGAAAGATAACAAATTATGGTTTCAGTAACTTTTGCTGTTTTTTCTCAGGCACTCACAAATTTAGAGTTCTTTAAGTGTTCAGAACATTATCTATTGAAAACTAAAATTCTGTTCCAGGGAACTTCTCAGTGTATTTAATTGATCTGATTTACTTTTGGCAATATCCCTTACCCGCAGGTCATGTATGTTGAGTACTTTTAAAACAAGCTAAAGGCATGATGAAGTAAGATCTTGGAAATACTATCATTAAAAATGCAATCTATCTAATATAAGCTAATCTTTACTAGACTTTTTTCTTTAGCTCAGATGTATTACCTTTTTATTCCTATCAGCAGCTGTGAGTTTTGAATGACACAACCACAGACATCTTTTTTTCAGAGACAAATTCTTAATGGGAGTTTTCTGGCTCCAAGTCTCGCAAAACTTTTTTTCCCCAAAATCAAACCTTCATGATAATTACTACTGATTTCACAGTGATTTTTGCTGTAGTTGTAACTTTTCTGATCAATCCCCCAACTTCTCATTAACTCACGCTAACACCACCTTCCCTCTCCCCCAGCTGAACCGACTGTTCTTGGTAAAATACGTACTTAACAAGCAGTTACAAGAAACTTCAGGCAGAAACAGAGAACAGTTGGGACAAAACTCTGGAGGTCATCTTGTCCAAGCCCTCTGCCCAAGCAGGGCCACCCACAGCAGGCTGCCAAGGGACTCTATCCAGATGGTTTTTGAATATCCCCAAGGATGGAGATCCATAACCTCTCTGTGCCAGTGCTCAGTCTCCCTCATAGTAAAAACTGTTTCATGATATTCAGGGAAAACGCCCTATGTTTCAGGCTGTGCCCGTGCCTCTGATCCTGTCAGCGGTACCACTGAGGAGGCCCTGGCCTCATCCTCTATGCACCCTCCATTACATTAGCAAATTGCCCCTGACCCTTCTCTTCACCAGACTACAGTCCCAGCTCTCTCAGCCTTTCCCCGTTTGAGATGTTAAGTCCCTTCACGACCTTCACTGCCCTTGCCTCAATTCTCTCCACGATGGCTGGCTCCTTCACCGGGAAGCCCCGTAACTCCCAGCAGTGGCTTCACCAGGGCTGAGGTGTGGGGAAGAGTCACCTCCCTCGACCTGCCGGCAGCACTTCTCCCCTCCTCCAGTCTCCACCATCCTGCATCCTCCACTGGCTCAAGCTCAACCTTCTGCCCACCACCTCCACAGGTCCCCTCCGCACCGCTTGGCCCCAGCCTGTACCGCTGCAGGAGCCGTTCCCCCGCCACGGATCCCTCCGGGTTGCCCGGGCTGGCACCCCCCGCCCCTGCGCTACCTCACGCCCCGCGGGCGCTTCCCACAGCGCCCCAAGAACTCGGCGCCTGAGGAGGAGCCGCTTTCCCCGTGTTGGGCGCTTCCCGCCCGCCTCGAGCGGACCCTGCTCCGCCGCGAAGTGCCACCATGTTACGTTTAAACGGGGCGAGCGAGGGGCAGAGGGGGGAGTCCGCCCGAGCCCGCTCCTTTCCACTGCAGATGATGGCGGCACCCGCCCACGCGCCCCTTTGTTACCCGGGGCCTCGTGCGGCGGGTCCAAGCGCGAGCAGTCGCGCGCCGAGCGAGCCCCGGCGAAGGCCGCCCGAGTCCAGGCCGGCCTCGCGCCAGCCCCGACACGACTGCTGCCCTCACGCGGGCCCGCGCCGTCGGAACGCACAGCCCCACGCGCCTGGGAGCCATTCTGCTCGCGCTACAGCGTGGCACAGACACCGCGCCAGCAGCGGGCCCCGCGCGGGGCAGAGCAGGAGCCGCGTGTGCAGCCTCTACCCCACCGCAGCCCGGCTTGCCCTGCACAGGCCAGGCGGAAGGGTTTAAAACCTACAGCGCCTCCCAAATTTGCAGCTCTTCGCTTATCTTGTGCCGTTCAACGGAATCCTGAGAACACATCGTCCCTTCAGCTGTCACTGCAGAAGGCAACAACCCGTGTCAGGTGTGTTCAATTACAGCGCTCACCTCATGGCACCAGTCTCACTGCATTTACAGCTGGGAAGCAGCAGCTTCTTTTGAGTACTGAAATGATTTGCAAGTAGTATCCTATTGCAAATCTTGCTTCATACCTAGCAACTCCAGCACTCAGCAGATCAGATGGCCTAAACAGCAGAAGAGCCCCCAAAGCCCCAGACACCTGTGTAGATGCACAGCGGGCAGGTGAGGTGGAAAAAGGGAAATATAACCCCCATTTTCAAGAAGGGGAAAATGGATGATCCGGGGAATTACAGACCAGTCAGTCTCACCTCTGTGCCTGTAAAATCTTGGAGCAGATTCTCCTGGAAGACATGCTAAGGCACATGAAAAACAACAAGGTGCTTGGTGACAGCCAGCATGGCTTCACTAAGGGGAAATCCTGCCTGACCAATTTGGTGGCCTTCTATGATGGGGCTACAGAACTGATGGACAGGGGTAGAGCAGTTGATGTCATCTACCTGGACTTGTGCAAAGCGTTTGACACTGTCCCACACGACATCCTTGTCTCTAAATTGGAGAGACATCAATTTGACAGATGGACCACTCTGTGGATTATGAACTGGCTGGGTGGCTGCTCACAAAGAGTTGTGGTCAACAGCTCAATGTCCAGCTGGAGACCAGTAACGAGTGGTGTCCCTCAGGGATTGGTGCTGGGACCGGTCTTGTTCAACATCTTTGTTGGTGACATGGACAGTGGGATTGAGTGCGCCCTCAGCAAGTTTGCCACTGACACTAACCTGTGTGATTCGGTTGATAAGCTGGAGGGAAGGAATGCCATCCAGAGGGACCTTGACACGCTTGTGAGGTGGGCTGATGCCAACCTCATGAGGTTTAACCATGACAAGTGCAAGGTCCTACACCTGGGTCAGAGCAATCCCAGGCACAGCGACAGGTTGGGCAGAGAAGAGATTCAGAGCAGCCCTGCAGAGAAGGACCTGGGGTGCTGGTCGATGAGAAACTTAACATGAGCCTGCTTCAGTGTGCACTCGCAGCCCAGAAAGGCAACCGTATCCTGGGCTGCATCAAAAGGAGCATGACCAGCAGGTTGAAGAAGGTGATCCTGCCCCTCTACTCTGCTTTTGTGAGACCTCACCTGGAGTATTGTGTGCAGTTCTGGTGTCCTCAACATAAAAAGGACCTGGAACTGTTGGAACAAGTCCAGAGGAGGGCCACGAGGATGATCAGGGGACTGGAGCACCTCCTGTATGAAGACAGGCTGAGAAAGTTGGGGCTGTTCAGCCTGGAGAAGAGAAGGCTGCGTGGAGACCTCATAGCAGCCTTCCAGTATCTGAAGGGGGCCTACAGGGATGCTGGGGAGGGGCTCTTCACCAGGGACTGTAGTGACAGGACAAGCGGTAACAAGTTAAAACTTAAACAGGGGAAGTTTAGATTAGATATAAGAAGGAAATTCTTTGCTGTTAGGGTGGTGAGGCACTGGAATGGGTTGCCCAGGGAGGTTGTGAATGCTCCATCCCTGGTGGTGTTCAACGCCAGGCTGGACGAAGCTTTGGGTGGTATCGTTTAGTGGAAGCTGTCCCTGCCCACAGCAGGGGGGTTGGAACAAGATGATCTTAAGGTCCTTTCCAACCCTAACTATTCTATGATTCTAGGTGGCTTTATGGGACAAGTGACCGAGACATACAGACATGCCCTCTGCATGGCATCAGCATGAGAAGATTTGATTTTCCACTTTACACTATGTATGACCAGGATTACAAAACTGGAAGCGTTCAACTTCCTGACTGGGAATGCCTCCCAGACAGACTGAATTTTAAATCCTACTGGTTACACATGAACTCTACAGTATGTCTGATTTAATTCATTCATGGCTTGAAGCAATCACCCAAACCCACAACTGAGCTGTCATTATCCAACTCATCCACAAACCCAGTTATACAGGTTTGAGAACTAATTCGAACTACAGTACTTCATAATTTTAACAGAACACGCCAACTCCACAAAGACATCTTGCTACTCAGACTAGGACCTTACCTAAATAATGGAGTACCTTAGTTGTCAACTTTATTAGGCACCAAAGTTCTGCCTGCATCAGGAGTGTGTCAGTCCTGTTGGCATGGCACATACCAGGAGTTTCTCCCAGTGGGCACAATCTATGACAAAACACTGGAAGAATACCTAACACCAACATACATATCTGTCCCCAAGGCTAAGAGCAGCAACAGCCATCTGTTCTCCAAAACACGAGGGGAACCATCAATCCCTTTTGCATTCAGTAACTCAAGAGTACTCATTCACTAAAGAATGAGAACCAGGGCCATTTTTTTGTCTGGGAAAATTAAAATGCAGGTCTTCTACAGCAATAATTTTCATCACTAGTCTCCCAGGTACTTTCAGATAAGGAAATGATGCATAGTCAGCCTGGGCTGACACAGATGAACCATTCTGACTGTAACAGTAAGAATCTACTACTTGAATTATTTCACCCAATGATTGTCCTTGCAACAAGTGGCCCCTAGCATGGGGTGAGAACTCTGACCATTCGTCAAGAGCCAACCACGTGGGCATTCCCTCTCAGATGCAATGAGTATTCATTTCAAGCAGAGGAAACAAGCTCCAAATGCAGATCCTTTAGCTGCAAGAGCCTGTTGCCTGTAAGTTAAAGGCAACAAATGGAGCAAAGTTGAACAAGAATTGTTCACTAAACAAAGCAAAAAACATTCTGAGTTAATGCTCTGCTAAGTACTGTCATGTTTCTTTCTAGGCACACATGGAAAGAAAAATCTCACTTTGGAATTAGGCAGCAAGTCTTTTTACAAGGATTATAAATTTGGATGTGATTTCTGCAATCACCACAAGTAAAACAAATTACTTAGTAAATCTGCATCATATTTAGATATAAATGGTACCTACAGATTCTTCTTTTTCCCAGCCATTATCTATACAAGGAATAAAAAAAATTACTAAAAGTATTCTAAAACCCCCAAACAATACTACTACTAATAGGAAAAAAAAAACCATCAAAAAGATGAGGTAGATCTAGAAGATCACAGCATTCCCTAACAAGCACAGGAAATAAGCAAGTAATAAGAAAACTGAATTCCCAAATATACTAAACCTGTCAACCTTTTTAGGAACAGTAATTCAGATTTAAAAATCAGTACAAGTGACACAGCAGTACTTTAAGACTTAGAGATTACATTGCAATACCTAAGCAGTCTGTGAGCATTAACTTCTCCTGTAGCAAAATAAACCTGGAAAATATCCAGAGGTTGTGCATAGACGCTAAAGGTCACAGTGGGAAAGGTAAATGAAGCCTGATCAAATGCATACAGGAACAGCAGCAACAGTAGCTGCTTCAGATATTCAGGGGAAAAACTCAGGGAGAAAAGAGATTTTGAAAGTTAAGCCTGTAAATGGAAAAAAAAAAGGCAGAGAAGGCAATTTTGGAACACAGGGGTCAAGCAATTGATTGTGCATTTCTAGTGCTTATTCTCCAAGAAGAATAAGCCAGTGTGAACAAGATGTTACATCTCAACAGATATGTCAGTGATCTTTAATTATATTTCTAGGTTAAAAAAAAAAAATCCTTAGAGCATAGCATTTAAAAAAACATAGAAGAATAGTGGTGAATAATATATCTGTCATCCCAGAACCAAAATCTAATGAAGACTGGGATAAGGATCACTGAGATGTTACTACTAGAAGCAATGCCCTCTACTTGATAAGGTTACTCAATTCAGTTATTCTCTGAACAAATTAACTGCTTGTCTCAAATTATCTGAAAATGTTGCTCTTGTTCCCTAGTATCACGACACAGTAAACACAAAATAATGAACCAAAAAGTGCAATTATCACACCAGTGCACAGTAAATTAATTCTCAGAGGCCTAAAACAGCCTGTAATGTTCTGCATTGTTTAGAAAAGGAGGAAGATACCTTAGCTCCAGCCATTTGCTGTTTAGACTATTTCATTTTTTCAGACTCTGAAGCTGTTGTGATGAGCCAAAAATCATTCCTCCAGGTAGTACTTGCATTTGTTTTTCACAGTGGGTAACAGCAAACAAATGTTTACTTAGAAAGGTTGACTGAAGCATTATGTGAACTGTAAATCCCCAAGTTTTCGAATATTCATATGGGGCTGCAGTTTTATTTTACTGGAATCCTATAGCTATTCTGACTGCCAGCACACTATTTTAGAGTCAGAAGTGATGAAACTAGAAATGCTAAGATGAAATAGGATAAGAAAAACATAGTTATTACTGTAAATTGTCCAGAAAGCTTATAAAAGTACCACAAGATATCACTGACCATAAAGTTATGCTTAACCTTCTCTCCTATCTGGACTACATCAAAGTCTGAGAACTTTAAGGTTGGGGTGGAAATGAGGAACTTCAGCACATTAACCACCAAGAAAAAAAAAAAAGGGAAAGGTGGAAAAGGGGAAAGAGGGGGGGAAGGGGAGAAAAGGGGTGGAAGGGGGAAAGCTTATTTTATCTTCTGATTGTTTTTACCACACTCGCCTTTCCCCTTTGAAATCCCATCTTTGTTACTGACACTTGCATATCAGTAATAAAACAGTGTGGATGTGCGAATACATTTTGAACATTTAAATTGTGAGTCTCCCAAAACTGAATCAAACATATGCAGTGAAATCAGCAGAAATACTAATTTACTAAATACAAGACAGAAATAAGTGTTACTGTATGCTTCTTTTCTATGTACACAAACAGAATTCTCTTACCTTTTGTTGGACTCTGGTTCTGATCTATAAATCCTTTCAAGTCTCCATTTGTGGAAGTCACACCAACCTGAACAAAACATTTTTAAGTCTTAAAATACAATAAACCTTTCTATGTTTTCTATAATGCAACTAAAGGTATTATAAAAGTAATCTATCCTGCATTTCTGAAACATCATAATTCTATGGATAGTAAGGTCTAACAAGAGCATGAGATTCAAAGCAAAGGATCAAAGCCATTTACTGTGTATATATGAAGACAACTAATTCTAGCTAAGTTCTTACCCCCCAAAAAACCCTAAATATTCTGATACTGTACTATACATACATGACCCAACCAGCACATTCTGGCTATTATGGTGTAAGTCACTGTCCCCTCAAGACAAGACAGAGCAGCTGCCACCAGTGATACAGCAGAAATCTGCCTGATGTCTAGTATTCCAGTACTAAGCTGCACACTCTACAGGTCTGAGGAGACGTTACGATGCACTTTAAATACAATTCTCTAGTCTTCAGAGATAAACTGATTTACCCTGAGGGTATGCTACATGAGACACAGAGAATTTAAAACATATGGAGAACCGTGCATTTCCGATTTTGACATGTACACACATCATAGAAAGGCAGAGTTTGTATAGAACAACACAAGTTCACTGTTCCTGGATGAGGGAGAGAAGAGCTGAAAAGTCCCTCAGATCTCAGCTAACAAGACACAGGCCGAGCAGCAGCAAGTAATGGTCAGGCATTCTGCAGTTTCAGAGCATCATGCTTGCACAACCTTAATAACTTCCATTTAACAAAGCATTCTGTTTTGCTTCCCAGCCAGAAGCTGTGATAAGTACCGAGGGACTAGCCCCATTGGAGCAGCAGACAAACTAATTATTACAAAATATCTTTTAAAAATATTATAAAATCTGAGTACTTCTGTAAATAATTGGGACAAAGGGTTCAGGTATCCAAGTTAAGAAAAAACAATCATAAAATCAAGGGTCAAATATTTGCTTTGTTTTACAATGTAATAATAATGGAACATAATAATGCTAGGGCCGCTCATCGAATTTTAATAATTTCAAATTAGAGAATTGCAGGCAAATTAAACATAACTCTAAAATAAATTATGCAAGAACAAAAAATACCTAGTACAAGCATTTAAGCCACACAGTTCCACTACACACACTTGTACTCAGCAAGGAATTTTTGAGGGAGAAACTCTGCACACAACAATGTGACAGACGCTTTTGAAACTACTTCTATTATATTTTCACCACCAGAAGCAATGCACAGACATTAACTGTTCCTGCACTATGCTGATCATAACATTCTGCCTAATGAGCTAAGTTATGTGTTTCTGTAAACAAGCCCTTAGAGCTGCTCAATACAGTTCATCAATTTATCTTGAATGTTGTCTGTTTCAGACTTGTTCTTTCCTGTCACACCCAACTAGACAGTCATATACTGCTCCCAACAGGCAGCAAGTGCTTCGTTGTTGCAGACTATGGTATCGCCAGAAGTTGCTTTTGAAACAGAACAAGTCTGTCTCATTCTTTCCTCTCAATTTTCCGTTTTGTCTCCCACCAGGTGGCAGCGGTGCAGAGGCAATGCAGCAAGGCTGGGAAGAAGGGTGTGAACGTGAACGGCTGGATTTGAGCAGAGGAAAGACCACCACCTGAAAACAAATGCAAAACGTCTCCTATAACGTTTTGGTAGCTGGTCCATACAGAAAACAGTAGCATTCTAGTATCCTTCCTTCCCGGGTGCCTGGGTGGCAGGGAAAGCTAATGTAGGAAGAAGTCACTCTGATTCCTTACAGTAAAAATGTATTCTTGAGGAGATATTTAAAATAGAGCTCGGGAAAGGTTAGTAAATTGCACAGCATATGGTACTGAAAGGGCATTACGACTGCAAAGCCAAGATGAAGAGCCAGCACTCTTGGATCATACTACTGCTGCCTTTGCACAATAAATAACAGTATGAGTTTCTCCCTAGGACCCCTGCCTCTGCACAATAAATAACAGTATGAGTTTCTCCCTAGGACCACTGCCTCTGCAAGAAATAGAATGCCACAAACAGGAGATTTTATTTCAGAGAAAGAAAAGGGGAGCCACAGTGATAGAGTATATATAAAGGGCCTTAACCCATTCCAAGGAAAAGGATAAGAATTACTACTCCCGTGAACATCTTCAAAGACAGTACTACCAATTAGTTCACAACTGAACCTTCAACTCTAGATTTACAGCTGTACTTTTCCCTACTGATTTGTATCAGCGCTTCACTTAAATGCTGGAGATTATATTCTTATGAACTGTCAGCCCAAGATGACTCCCCAGCTGTTACAAAAATTCAGACATTTACATTTAATTCTCTGAAAGATTTAGATTATTTAACTGATTCAATATTTAAGGAAATGTAGCAAAGTACTTGAATTCTTTTCTGTATCTTGTACTTCAGTGATCCAAAGGATACAAAATTACAGAAGACTTTCTTAGACATAGAACTATATTTTTTCATGATGATAGTCCTAGTAACACATTTATAAAGAGCATACGATTAACAGCAGCACTTCTCTCAATTTTATAAACTTAATATCTATGTTTAGAAGAGCTTGGAAACAAACCTGAATTTCATAAGAACTTAAATGAGAAACATGGCAGATTTAAAGGAAATTGTTTCTTTTACAGAAGAATTATCATAACTAAGCCTTCAGAAGCAGCAAAGTGTGACATGGTATTACAATCCTGCAGCACAAGAACTTTATGGGATTTCATTTTGATGTTGGAGATGTCCCAGGCCATGTTGCTATCTGGAAGCTGTACCATCCACTACTTCTGGGAATCCTGGCATTTAACCACTCCTAAACCGAAACCAGTAAACAAGCCAACGCTTACATATGTTCATTTTTGCTTTCCATACAACTCATTTCTGCTTTGTAACACTGCCCCAGACTGTCTGCATTACTGGGTATAGCAGGAGTTGGACTCCTACTTCTGTCCATCTACAGTAAGATGAATCCAGCCATGATGAAGTAGGCACTTGGCAGACCTTTGCATCCTATTAAATATTTTCATCAGGTTTTCTTCCCCTTTCCTAGTAGGTAACTAAGAAGTTTCCAAATGGGGTGTGGGGAAAGAAAAGAAGAATCACAATCAAAGTCTGGAATGGAGCAAACTGGCATGAAGCTTATCAGCCTTCTGCTTGGTACATTGTTCAGGTAGCAAGGCTCTGCCTGTGATCCTTCCCTTACTTAACCTGAAGTTTTCATTCTTTCTGTCCTAGAATTAATCTAGATTCTAACACAATGAAGTTGTAAATTAGTAGGGAATCCACTAACTGGCTGTTTCCTTACATGTGTAATCCCTAAGACTCCTTTGTAGACATATTGTAGTAGTATCGCTTACAGTAACTACTTGGGTAGGACCTAAAAAGGGTGCTCCCACCATAATCTAAAAGAAATCTGCGTGGGCTATTAATACAGTACAGCTAGTACTGTACTGTATTAATTGTTTTTGACGAGTGTCCTGTGTGAATTGTTTACATTGTTTTTGAAGAGTGTCTTGTGTAAAACAGGTGTCTTGTTTAAGGCCCTCTTGACTTCAGCAGTTAAACTATTGACATGTGAAAGGAGAACTATTATAGCCATTTAACTGACCTCATCTATGAGAAAACCACTCTCTTAAGAAGCAGTGACAAATAACTTTACAAGCATATGCATACGAATTCAGATCAGACAATAAAAACTGTTATTCAAATAATCCGAGTCACATTATTTATTTTGTCCTAAAAAAATAAGTTTACCATGAATACTTGCTCATTTTTTCACAATTTGTCATTACTGTTTCAGTGCCTTCTTATCTGAAGGACAGAAGAGAATGGAAGTACAAAACAGGCAAGAAAAAAAAACATGATATAAGCAAAGAATAAAATAACCCATCATGACAGGGAGATTTAAATTACATCTGGGTTCAATGTGTATCGTAAGCACATAAACATCTCATCTCCAGGAGAATCTGTAACTTTTATTCATCCTTTCATTATTCACAGCTGTTCTGGTTGGATTTGTTTCCCAAGGAAGGTCAAATTACCCATAAGTAATATTCCACAAGCAGATACTACAAACTGTCCTGCATTTACAGCAGTGAGCCCATTGTAATTTTGATAATTGTCAATCTTGATAATTGTCCCATCACGCACTCAAAATGCTAGCAAGGAAAACTAGTGATGCGCAACGTTATTCATCTTACATACACATTCAACCTATGGAAACAGCTTGTCATGTGCTTGAAGTGCAAGCTTCCTTGAAGGCGAAGTTGCTCAACATAGCTTATGCATGTGAAATGCAAAGACATTTTAGCCTAAGCTCACTGCACTTTTTCTTGAGATGCATTAGGGGAACAAACATCCCCTATGCTTCTGTGTCCCAGTTGAGGGGTACTGATTTCAGAATATAAGAGGTGACAGCTTCCGGATGTGTATATGCTTGACTAAAGATATGACCTTTAAGAACTTCCCAGATGTCCAAATGCCAGTACTTCAAAATTCACAGAATCACAGAATCCTAAGGGTTGGAAGGGACCTCAAAAGATCATCTAGTCCAACCTTCCTGCAAGAGCAGGGCAACCTAGAGTACATCACACAGGAACTTGCCCAGGTGGGCCCTGAATATCTCCAGTGTAGGAGACTCCACACCCCCCCCCGGGCAACTTGTTCCAGTGATCTGTCACTCTCACAGTAAAGAAATTTTTCCTGATGTTCACATGGAACCTCCTATGCTCCAGTTTACACCCATTGCCCCTTGTCCTATCACTGGACATCACTGAAAAAAACCTAGCTCCATCATCCTGACACTCACCCTTTACATATTTGTAAACATTGATGAGGTCACCCCTCAGTCTCCTCTTCTCCAAGCTAAAGAGTCCCAGCTCCCTCAGCCTCTCCTCATAGGAGAGATGTTCCGTTCCCTTAATCATCTTTGTAGCTCTGCGCTGGACTCTTCAAGCAATTCCCTGTCCTTCTTGAACTGAGGGGCCCAGAACTGGACACAATATTCCAGATGCGGCCTCACCAAGGCAGAGTAGAGGGGGAGGAGAACCTCTCTTGATCTACTAACCACACCCTTTCTAATGCACCCTAGGATGCCATTGGCCTTCTTGGCCACAAGGGAACATTGCTGGCTCATGGTCATCCTCCTATCCACCAGGACCCCCTGGTCCCTTTCCCCTTCACTAGTGTCCAGCAGGTCAGCCCCCAACCCGTACTGGTACATGGGGTTGTTCTTCCCCAGATGCAAGACTCTACACTTGCCCTTGTTGAATTTCATCAAGTTCCTCTCCACCCAACTCTCCAACCCGTCCTCGATGTCCTTGAACAGAAAGAAAAAGATGGAAATAGCTCTGCAGAGCTTTCTCCCTCAACTCACTCAGCAGATCATTAAAATATTTCAGACAACAGAACAAACAAACACCAACCTTACACTTGAAATGGGTTTCAGGCTGCAGAAACCCACAGACACGCTAAACCCCGGAACTCTACAAATTCAGAAGCATTCCTGGGACTTCTAACAGCAACAGAGAACACTATTGGCATGAGTGGGCAGTTCTGAGTAACCAAGGTTGGGGAATACTGAAGCAGTGCTACAAATGAGGACAGAAAGCATATGAACACCCTTGTTTTCACACTTCGCAAATCCTCTCAACAGGTATACTTAACATGAAAACTGAAAACAACATGAGCTCTACTTTCATCTGCACCACAAACTAATTTTCTTTTTTAATAAACCCATAAAAGTTAGATAAATAACTAGGTTTGCATTGTTTAATCTGCAAAATTTCAAAGTATGCATACTAATAAAAATATTTATTCTGTAAAGTAACTATAACCTTGTGTTAAACAGCAAAACCATTATTTCTATATTCAGCACAAGCGTAGGTTGCCCAGCCTAAATGTCTCATGTCCATCCTTGAAGGTTTTCAAAGCGCAAAGCTCTGAGCAGTCCTCAACAAAGCACCAAGCAGCTGGGTTCTGAACTGGAGTGTCAGAGCTTCACGAAAAGCACCATAGAGGATGGCCTCCTGAGATCCCTTCCAACTTATGTTACTCTGACTCTGCCACACAACACTCCATGGATTTTATTTGCTTTGGTATTTATCCTTTGACTGCATTGAACAAAAGGTCAAAACAAAAAAGATTTCAATTTGCGCAGCTGTTTCACATACAGCAATAGTATTACCTATTTATACAACAGTTGAACATGGCCTATGAAATAAGTAAATCAAAAGGCCTTGCACATACACACCAATTTATTTTTTGGCTTGATCAGCTCAAATAAACTTTTAGACATAAGACATCCAAAAGCCTTACCTGAAACTGCACACCAAATGAAGCTATTAATAAAGACAACAGAAATTTTTAAGACTTGAGAATTAATTTTACCAAACTATGCCCTTGTCAACAATTCAACCAAATATGCACAAAAGCTTTTGCAGTTACTGAACAGAGTAACATCCTATGGTTACCCACACTTTACTGTGGGGTATTCTTTTAATTATGTTGTGTTCAGATTTAATTAGACTGCAGATGCCCTATCAAAGGCAGTCAACAGGTAAACTGCCCAAGACTGAAAGTCATACTCAGTGACCACAAAGCTTAATTAGAACTGCTCTCTATACAAACTGTACCACAGGAAGCACAGCTAATTAGGCAGAAAATTAAGGTCAGGATGTTAGACATTTCATAAGCTTCCTCAGAACTTAAGACAGGGGAGTCAATATAGAGCCTCTAGACACCATAATACAGGCTTGTTAATGCAGCAGCTGAAGAAACAGGAAGGCCCTGCATCTTGTAGGCACCAAGCGTGCACTGGAATTAGTAAAGAAATACACCATCTTTCTGTTCTTTCTTGAGTTTTTATACTTGGACTCAGAAGAATTTTGGTCTGGTGCAAAGGTGAGATGCTTCAACAAAATGCGAAGCTCCCAAATAACTCTGGAGCAGTGTTAGAGGAATCATAGAATATCTCAAGTTAGAAGGGACCAGTGAGGATCAATAAGGAAATAGGATAAAGCATTGCCCCAGTTATCAACCTGACCTGTAGCTGAGTAAACTCTACATCTCCCTTAACAGCTTCTAACCAGTTTAAATTTATCAAAACACTGCAGAAAATGATGGGGTACGCATTTGTGGCATACAAAATCCAGGCAGGATCTTTTAATTTGAAGATCTTTGTGTTTCATTTCTTGTGTGGACAAATACAAGGAATGAAACACAAAGCCCTTCAAATGCCGAAAGCCAGAAGCGACTGGCAGTGTGCCAAGATAAAATGCAATTTATGTTGTATAATTATACTTACATTTTTTGCCGTCATGTCAGACAGTATTGCTTTATATTCCATAAAACCATAAGATATCCCTTTTCATCTTCACGGGATCTTTAAAATGTACATCCTGTAAGAAAGGCAATAAAATATCTTAGTGAAAAGACATTTTCTGTTCCCTCTCTAGCTGAAACCCTGCATCTCCAGAGGATACTCTGCACAGATACTAAAAACGTACACTGCTTGGAATAGGCAGAGATGTAGTCTTTACATATAAAAGCCCAACTTACCTAGAGGCCTAACTATATTAACATGCTAACAAAGCATGTTATACCATTACTAAAGTCTTATAATTAAAACCATGCAATTGTTTGCATCTAACGCAGCTTGGCTCTAAAAACTGGAAGGGAATGAATTCTCTCCATTGTGCCTACAGTCTCCAACAACAGAAAGAGTCTACTTCCGTCACTGCAGACATCCAAGACCTTGATAAAAAATAGGATATGCTTATATATACAACACACAGCAAACATTAAGTATTTTTAGGAAACATCCAAGAAAAAACATTCCAGTTCAAGCTCATCTTCTTAATATTTTCAGGCTTTATTACTACGTTATTTCATTAATTTATTTATTATATTATTAGACCTATGTAATTAGAGTTACAGAATTAGAGTTCCAGGAAGAGACAAACATTTTGGTACCCTGAAAAATACTTCAAGTAACATCATCTGTAAAATGTAAGCTTCTATCAGTCTTACAGAGAACCAGAAGAAAATTTACAAATCAATGCTGGCAGCACAAACCATTTTAAAGATAAAATTAACTTGACAAAGCATTTTAAAGTACTTTTAAAGTACTAGTTGCTGTTAAAAAAATGGACTACAAAATACATCTGAATTGCATTTGAAAGTGTAAATAATTCTCCCTGTCTTACACATCCAAGTGTGGGATCAATTCAGCAAGATCTTTAGGAAGATGCCTGAACAAGTTACCAGAAATGAGTCACAGCCCTTTACAGCAGAAGTCACTTGCTACAACAGCAGGGTGCAAATCGCTATTTCCTCTGTATTTTAACCTACACAAAGTTTGAGAATGGGCCGCGCCTAAAAGTTGTTCCAGTAGCGTGTGTAGCTAATGGGGAACTCCACCATCACTGCACTAGTGGTTTTGAACAATGCGGAAGAATTTTAAATTCTAGGATTTCTGTAGATTTCTTGCTTTAATCAGATATCGTATCAATTAAAGTGGTATGAGAGTTACTGGAAAAACATTCTTTTCCTCTTAAGAGGTATTCTCCATTTCTTGTCAAGTGAGTTGTATTTATCTTCTTTTGCACCTCAATTTATTGCAGCCACAACTAAGCAGTTACTCGAGCATGTGAACACCACATAATTCTGTCTACTAAGACATTTCTCCATGGAAACTTCAAAGTTTTAGTTTCATAACAGAAAATCTAAGAAAATAAGAAGCTTTTTTTTTTCTGCCTTCAGAGAGGACACTAGAGAGGTATCTATTCACACCCTGAGTAAAGAGGCTACTGGATCTGTGCAGCAATCCTGAAACCTCAAGAGCCACAGAAAATCCATAAAGCTACAGCAGTCATGGCAAAGAGCAAATACCGAATCCTCACATTGCATCTGAAAACTATGATCTGGGTGGCTTCTCCTTTCCCACCTTCCTCCTCCTTCCATACAAACTCTTCAAATACATCATCTGGACCTCTGGCAAAAAGCCATGATGCAGTTTGACCTCCCTCTCTTGCTTTAAGAGCCTTTACAATCAATTGACTCAAATAAAACATAGTTAAGAACACACTTGCTAAGCAGTTTTAACCTGTTTACAGATAAGCAAACTAGTTTCATCTATGACAGGTTATTTGCTGTCAAGCTTAGCGATCAAGAAGGTATTGTCCATAAACTATTACCATCCTCTGCCACAATGCTCTTTAGCCAGTATGAACAGTTGGTATTCTTCCAGCTTTACGAACACATTCTGTCAAGCTCGAGAAGCCAGACTTTGTGACCTCACCATCTGCCATGACCTCTTGTCAGGTTCAGACAAAAGAACTTACACAGATGGCCTCAAAATGGAGATTCTCTTCACTCCCAATTGCTGTTTGTCAGCTTGCACCACACAGATAGAGAAACATAAACCTCAGCCTTTTTGTTCTTTAGCTGGTTTCTAATGAAATGCATCTGCATAAAGACAGGTTTAGAGCCAAAGCACATGAGACACAAAGATTGCTTTATTTGAACTAAGGTTGTCCCCTTCATAATCTAAACCTTGGTTTATAATCCACTCCCACAATTTTGCCTTTTGGTCAAATACCATGAAGCACAGTGAGGCAACCGAACTGTCTGACTTGGTAAATTTTGAGTTGCAGTTTCTTGTATAACATATGTTGCCTTATAACTCTACACCAATGATGTTAAAAAGCCAGTTTGTGCATCACATTTACAAAAACCCAGATAATCAAGCTTTAGTTACAACAAACCACCTGAAGTGCTAGAGTGTTTACCTGAACCTATTCTCACGATGGACCTATTCTGAAGTTTCAGTGATACTGAAGCTGCATCCCAGTACAAGAACCAATGCAGAACAGAAAACAGTTATCTGCAGAAGAGTATTATTTCTATGGTACAAAGTCCTATTTTTAAATCAGACCTTGAAGACCCACATACTGGCTAAAAGCCAACAGAAACTAAAAAAGCCCAGTACCATAACAATTTTATTTTATGACCCTTAAAATTATGCTTTACAAAACTTATCCTGTCTTCCTTTAGCTTTCTCAAATTCTTATCATTACTTCACGTATCGCATCACACACAGATTCTCCCTAGCCCCGGAGGCCACTTCCACTTCACAACAGAAAAGTGTCAGTATTAAACAATTATAAATTAAGACAAATGTTGGGCGGTTAACTAACTTGTTACGATGAAAAGTCATCATGGAACACAGAAAAATATGTAGATATATTCCAGTATATTAGAATTATTTTTATCATCACCGAGTCTTTTCGTTTACTTGATCAAGAGTATTGCAAAGTGAAAATTATTGCAAATAACTGTGTCACCTTAGAGGAAAGAAAGTGTCATCAGTTTCAAGAAAAAAAAAACAACACGATTAATGCCAACCTTTCCACTAGTAATTAGTTTCTGTCCTTCACACTGCTCTCCACAGTACTAACTTTCAAGCTACAGTACTACAAAGCCGATTTCAGAAGACAGCAGTAACAAAAAGATTCCTTATTAATCAGTGCAAGCTCAGTTTTTAGCCATTAATTTATGCACAGCATCTACATGGATTAGACCACCTGTTACACATATGTTGCTTCATTGTCTCAGTTTTCAGACCAGTCAAATTTCAGAGTTATGGAGTACTTATCAGAAATCCACCTGCTCTCAGAAGTGCTTCCCCATCTTTTTTCTAAAATATATTTCAATATCCAACCTCTTTTTGAAGCAATTGAGATAAAAACATAATTTTAGTGAGAATATGTATGTGCTAGTAAGGGTAGTTTCTTGGTACCCCAAGAAACAGAAATATAACTTTGTCATCAAATTTCTGAAATTTAAATTACAGATTCTGCATTTCTGTAAGAAGACTCCATTGATTTGTCAAGTGTCTTTCCAGAGTCCTCTTCAGATGACTTATTTCCAGTTCTATCCCTCATTTACGTAGGCAAGAAATCAACTTGGCCTGCAAACTGCAAAAGACAGGAATACCCGCATCCATTACATGCAGCTTGTCACTTAATGAAGAACTTCCAAAACCCAACCTAGGATGTATTCAACAAGTCACACATGCAGAGTGGGAAATTAATCACCATGTTCAGTTATCACACATTAACTGTTATCTTGAAAATAATATTTAAAAGTAGCTCTTAGGAAACATTTGAAAGGAACCCCCACCACAATGCATTTGATGAAGGTCTCGCAGATACTACAACTTGTTTTTCCAGCTTTTACTGTGAGCAACTGTAGGCCTTGAAAAAACTCTAGTAGATAACAGGTAAGGTGATTAGAGATTGAACAAAGGAAATCTCAGTAACTTGACTCCTAAACAATATTAGGAGTTTTTAACAAAATAAAAGAACATGAAAAGAGTAGCCAGTTTAAAAGCTTCGCTATTTAATTCTTCTCGTGTGACTCAGAAGACTGCAACCTGTGAATCCAAAATGCAGAAATCTTCACTACTAACACAAAACCAAAATGAGCATTACTGCTTTGAACTAAGATGCAAACAGAATATGTAACTAACCTAATCTGAAAGTGAAGATCTCATCTTGTAGTTTGGAGGAACCAGCTGACACACTCAGAAGGAACAAAACCAAGCACCTCAGTTGACCAGGTTCTCCTAAATTGCTGTGATTGAGCAAAATGCCAATGTATCATCAGAACAAACTAACTGACAGCTCCTGACAACAGTAGCCATTATGACTCAAGTTTACACAGTACAAAGAATATGGAAAAACAGACAAGGCCTAAATGCAAGGTCACTTAAGCTATATAATGAACAACCAATGTGACAATGTTTACTGCAGTTTGCTAAAAGCATGTCAGGGAAGCATCCCTTCAAGAACTTCATGCAGAAGGTACTGAGGCAACAAATGAATGGGATTCCTTTCAATACTCTAAGACTTTATCTCAAATGCTACCTTCCCATTACTCTCACTCACTACATTTACTCTCACTGTTGTACATACTATAACATGACTAGTTATGGAGGCTATTGAATGTCCTGAATCCAAGGGACGAAAACAGATATGTGGAAGTACAAGTGACAAGAACAGACAACACAGAAATGATACCCAAAACTGTAATCAAACTCTCCCATAGATGAAAGTGCCCAAAGTCTCCATGCACTTAACTGCACTGCTGAGCCTCAAGTTCTGCTGCTTGTACAGTCCTGATAGTGCTGAAACCCAAACTCCATCGACCTGGAACTAGATATTCCTTCCCTCAAGGGACTCAGTTTCTCAGGCATATTCTTAGACACTCCCATTATCATACTAGTATTGGTGGTAAACTGCATGTATAAGAATAGGAGCAGCACTTATGGCTTATCTCAAAATCAATGAGGTGAAGCATGTCCCTTATTGCTCAAATAAGGAAGACATTATATTAAACATATGGAATAATTCCCAAGTACCTGAACCTTTGAAGGCTCTTTTAAATCCCCAAACCAGCTTACTGTCATTCAAGATAAAGTACGTGGAGCTTGATATCAGAACAGCAAATAGTATTCATGCAGCACTTAAAAAAGTAAGATGATCTAAAATTTCTTTTGGAGTTTTACAGACAACTTTTATCAGCACAGGTACACACAGATATGTTTGGAATTAACAGAAATTTAGCTGCAGCTCTTTTAAGTAGACAATCTATTCCATAAACTCATCTTCTGTTCTCTAATTAGGTTTCTAGCCCAGGGTTTTCTCCATAGCTGGTTACTACGCAGGACACAACATCTGAGAGTCTGCTGCTTCAGTGGAAAAAGGCAGGTACAACTTCCTTACTGAGTAAACAGCACACTGTATTCTCACAAATGTATTCTTGCCTTAGACATTTCATTTTAGCTGTGGATTGACACCCAAAAAAAATTTAGTGATCTATATGTATGACTTTAAAGTATCTTGGTAAGTCAGTTTTGTGCATTGCCAATAATTCATTAGCTCTTCTTTCAATTAAGCTCAACTGGAAAGAGCACTTTTTTTGACTACTGAGACTTCAAACAAACCTCTTGCTACCACCAGCTCATATACTGTATGATACGTCAGAGAGTAATCAAGATATTAATCTGTTCTTGTAAAGAGTTTTAATTTTGAGATTTTAAAATTTCCCGAGTTATCAGTACGTTGACGCATACATGGAACAGTTTAACCATCCTGTTGAGATACCCTTTTATCTACACCCCACAGCTGGAAGGATCTTAACATCCAATGAACTGAAGATAATTTTACATTTGCATTTCATTAAAGATCATCAAGCTATACATGGATAAAGAACTTGATGATGGAGAGAGACTTAGTAACTATTCCGTACATTTTCCTTATAATTTGCTAGAAGCTTTTTTCTACTTTAAAGCCATTATTAATTCTACTTTTGAATGGATTGAAAATTATGACAGCATTCACTGAAGGGTGAAGGTTACAAAAATTTTCATACTTTAGTTATAATTCAGTACAAAGGCAAAAGGATTTTTTTTTTAGTGATGCACAAGCTCTCAAATATCAATTACAGCACACAGAATTACCTAAAGGGTAATATTTCATGTAACAAGTCACACCAATGTGAGATCCTACCCCTGCTATCATTGCTAAAAGGGATCTTCCACTTTTTCCCCTACTTACTCCACTTTCCATTCCTTCCCTATGCTACGTGCTCCCAGCAACTCCCATTTATACCTGATCCCCTTAGTGAGCCAATGTAGTTCTAAAAGTGTCAGAGCACCAACAACGGGGCTGAAAGGAGGAAGAAATTCAGGTGACCACCTGGGCCTGTGCACACGGCAGGACTAACCCTCCAGATTTAGCCAGCTGTCTGCCCAGTTAGTCAGGTTTGCAGAACCACATTATGACAGTTTCTGGGAGAAAAAAAAAAAAAAATCATTTATGATCTCCTGAAAATTTACTGATGGGTTGAAGTGCAACACAGGTTGGACATGCTTTATTTGTATGAAGACTACTCCGTGCTTTTGAAGGGTTCACTGGAGTGTGTGCATAAAAATCCATTAGGAAGAAGTGGGATGTTTTATCTTCAGATCACAGCTTTCCCAAGTTCTTACACAGCAAGAAGCAAGATGAATAATTTTCTTTTGACAGACAGCAGAAGCCTGCTGTTATGCAGAATCAATACACAGCTTGAAATGTTATCAGTTGTATGTATTGATTAAAAAAATTGTTTAAATGTATTTGCAATATTAAGTTGAATTTTAAATAAACTGAAGCTTACAACAATTTGATTGCATATGTAAGAGAACAGAAACATGTTTCCCAAGGTCAAATACATAATGAAGGAAAAAGTTACCTAAATCTTTCCTCACAATAAATGAAGCCCATGCATATGAAGGTTTTTTATTTCACTCTGGAGACATAAGATCACTTTCTCTTGCAGTTCCTAATCTCATTCATAATTCTTGGTAATGTTACCACTGTAATTTCTATTACAGGTCATTTACAGTTATTCTGGTAATTACAACTATTGCTCAGATGGGAAAGGTTTAGTACCTGGATGACCATTAGGGTTCACAAGTGACTTTTAACATGTTAATGCATTGGCATTCACAAGCCTTAATACACAAATACTAATACACTTGCTTTCAGACTTTAATTCTCACAAATATTACTCTAATAGCTGCTACCAAGTTGAAGGAATCATCTATACAACTTTACTAAAAGTTCATAGCCTCAAAGCCAGCGCGTACCTGTAGCAACCTGACAATTTCTTTCTGAACATATGACCTTATTCTTTCTTGATTTTTCACTTATATTGTGGGCTGAAATTCCCAGTAACAAAACAGTGAATGAAAATGGTCACTTACACACACAGAACACATCTGCTAACATGCACCATGGGGAAATGGATTATTCTGGTTCTTACCAAAGCAACCTTTCCATGCACCCTGTCAGATGATACAGTCATTGGACAGAGGTTAGTAAGGGACCCTTGTTGAACAACAGAACACCTGAATTGCTGCCATTCACAACCAAGCATACCAACAAAACTGAATGCTAACCTTTTCCAGCTTGGTTTCAGTATCTATTCCGACAGCCAACATGAAATGTGAGCTGGCCAAAGTGTTATTTTATCACCAAGTTAGTGCTGCAAAAAAATCTAAAAATTTCAACAGGTTTCAGTAAAGATAAATATTCCCCAAGTGACATCAGTAGGCTATGGATTTTGCAAAGTGTGCCCTGAAAGGCAAAGAGTTTCTTCAGCAGTACTGAGTGAACAGCTATATCTAGAAGTTATTTCCAAATACCATCCCTTTACATTTAATTACTATTCTGTATTTCAGTAGAAATAGGATACTCTAGAAAGCTGTGCATTTCATACAGATTACAGTAAGGCATACGTTAGAATATACTAGTATGCACATGATTAGCACATATATTATATTACCATATATTATAATATATAGTAGTCTTGCAAACTGAATTATCAAAAATGAATGGTTTGATTTGCTTGGACTTATTTTTATGCTATTAATACAAAAGTATAAAAGTAAACTAGAACAGTCTGTAAAGACCTTTATTGAAAGCTATGACTGCACACAGGAAATCAAGGTAGCAAAGTTTCATTTAATGAAACTATAAGAATAAGATCACCTGCTAGGGCCTCACATTCTTGCAAAAGAGCTGTAGGCAAGGGGGAGGGGAAGAATTAATTTCACTCTAATATTAGATGTTACAAAAAACACGAAGAACTGAACCAGGAAGTTGTTAGAAACTTGTCACTCCCTACCACACCTGCACCTTTTTAGAGTATTTCCCAGCATATACCTAGTTCTTCAAATCCCACAACAAGCATTTATACCATCAGCTTTCACATGGTATGTGTGCTATTACCACACCAAAACATTTGGATTGTAATCTTATGATAAACCTGTCCAATTCCAGGGTCTTCTTGGCTTTGCACACAAGATCTCCACAAGTGTATTTCCTTGCATCAGACTACACAGTTTATTTCCCTTATTTTAAGATTCCCTGTTGATTTATTAGCAGCCATGTGCTGTGGATGTAATCAGAAAGGTAGAGAAGCTCTTAACCATCACACCAAAATGTATGTAAGAAAAAGCAAACAATTCCAGAAATTGTTTCTTGTTGAACACAACCCTAGGAATACTATTTTAAGGCAGCACATCAGAAGAAATGCAATTCCAAGAACTGAATTAGACTAGCTGTAACTGAAGAACTTGTTCTGCTCGACATTAGTAATATTTAAACTGCTGCATCCTATCCATAACAATAAGGGCTGCAGCTTCCCTCCCCTAACTATATCGGGTCACTATTCTATTGCTTCTAGAGGTTTTCACCAAACTTTCCTACAGGCACAGCAAAAAAGTCTGCACACTTAAGCCGAATAACACAAAAAATTGTTGAAGGGGATGGAAAGTTGGAAATTTAGCTCCTACTTTTTTGCTAAACCTGTAACAATAGTTTAGTCAAATGTGCTGAAAGATCTTAACTCTGAGGGTGCTCACAACTGTCCAGGAAACATGTCCAGATGCACAAGGGGCCCTTGCAGTAGTGGTCAATGTGTGCAAGACCATAGTATTGAGATTCCTTTCAAAGCAACACTGTGCATTTTTCCCAGCTAAATTGTTTGGCTTACCCCCATTACACTGGATAGCTGCTGTCAAGATGCTGTATTGAAAATCGTACCCTACCCCTTTGTAAAGTGAGGTTGCCAGACAGAACCCCCTGCAGCAATAAAGATCATTCCCATCAACGGTGTGGGTTTTTCTGTAAAGTTAATTACATCAATATCATACAAGTCAAACGGTTTGGTTTTGTTGTGTTACAAATGATCTCTGTACAAAAAGGAAGTGGTTAAAAGAAAACCCAATAAATTTACAGTGAAATAAGATCACTCAAATTCACCCATGAGACAATCTTGTTAATTTTCAGGTTTTTCCTCGATATAAGACTACGTCATTTCACCTGTTACTCTTCCCTCTTCTAGAGGCATGAGACTCACTTCACAGCAAAGGTTTTCAACAGAGAATTTGTCCTTTTTTTATTCTTATGGACAACTCTCCTGCCAAATCTATTCTATAATGCAAACTTCTCCTTAATGTTTCATGTTTCTTCAAACTGTAGTTAGCACCCTACACACAAATTCAAACAGAAGTTCCTGAAATTCAGTACTTCACTATGCACAAAACATCCGAGTACACACAGCATTAGCACAAATACAGGCTCTGAAATACAGCTCTGCATTTGTTCTGCAACACTGGTCATCTGTCATGAGTTTTTGCCCCACGGATCACACCTTTTTTTTTGTAAGACAGGATGCAGTATTATCAAGTGAACTAATATGAGAAGGCCAAAGAAATGGAAAAAAAAAAAATTAATTTCGTTTTGAATACCATCAGCATAGACTAGCATAAAATTACTTTTTAACCCAAGATTATAACAAGTTACAACATCACACAACATCCAGTGTTTTGCTCTATTTTCTGTCAGCATAATTAAGCTACAACGATAGAAGCTGACAAATAACTGTTCATTAATGTTTTTATCAGCCTATAGAGTCATGCAAATAATTGAACTGATTTCCGAATTATAAAAACTGACCAAATAATTCCTTTGTTTTTGCATAGTATGTTAAATCACATCACTTTAAACTATTCACTTGCTCTGTCAACTCAAAAAAAATTGAGGAGAAAATGAAAACCAAAGTCCCTTCTGCAGAGAAAAACAGTGCAAATTCTGATACACAGCTCAGCATCATTCCTTTATTCAGCGAGGGAGCACGCTCTCAGATGCGGTTTTCTTCCACATTTCAAGGAAGTTTGCTTATTCCGTATTTTCCTCCTATTGTTTGTACCCTCAATCCCGAAAGACGCTGTTCATATTTGGATCCACCTCTGCCGTTAAACCCTTCACGACCGACGGTCAAGGAAGGCCTGTAACTCAAAGGGCGCAGGAAGAGGCGCTCAATTAAGTTTTGCTGTTGTTGTTGTTGCTGCTGCTGCCGGACTAACCCTCCCCCGACAAAACTCAAGCCCACCACGCTATTAAGTTGAAGCTATACTTGAGCTCCGCCGCTCCCTTTCTGCGCTGTAAGCCCCCTGGGCGGGGGGCGGTCACCTCCCCGCCCGGCCCGCGCCCGCGCACACCCGCCGCGGCGCCGTCCCAGGCCCGCCGCCCTCTGCCGCTCCCCACAATGGAGGAGAGGTGACCCGGCGGCGCGCAGGACGCCTGTCACCCGCCACCCGGGCACGCTGCCGCCCCGCGGGCGCCCGCGAGTGTCAGGCACCGGCTCGGCTCCCTCCCGGGGCGCGAGAGGCGCCCGCCCCGCGTGCGGCTCGGCGACGGGACCGAGCGCCAGACAGAGCGTGGGGGGGAGCGCCGCTCCGGTCCCCCACGAAGAAAGGCGCTACCTCTCCCTCACGGCCCCCACCCCCCCTCGGCTCCCCACTCACCCGCAGGCCCAGCACCGGCGAGGGAAGAGGAGAAGGGGCGGCGGTGGCGCAGTCCGGGCCTAGGCAGCGGCGCTGAAGGGCCGGCGGTCCCTCCGCAGCAGCCGCGACAGGCAGCCAGCCGTTCCGCCCGGCCCCGCGCGCCGACGACGCCTCTCGGCCGGGCCGGCGCCGCGCACTCGCCGCTCGCGAGGAGGCCCCGGAGACGGGGGCCCACCAGGACCAGTCCGCGAGCCCCGGCGCGTGGCGGTGCGAGCGCCCGCAGCGCTTCCAGCCCGGCCGCCACTGCCCCCCTCCCCCCCGCCGCGCGCCCGGCCCCGCTCAGCCCCCTCTCTCCGCCGCCGCTGCGCCGGGCTCTGCCCGGCTCCCTCTCCCCCGCACAAGCTTGGCGGCGTCTGGCAACCGCGTGCGCCTATTGGCCTCCGCGCCGCGTGAGGTCAGACGCCCTCCCCGCACTATTGGCTCGAGGCCGTGTGTGTACACACGCCGCCCGCCAATCCACGGCGCGACAGCGGGAGGGGCGGGGCGGAAGGGCGTGGCCGGCCGAGACCCAAGGCTACCGCCTACTCTCCCGCCTCCGGGCTGGCGGCGGGGCGGAACGGCCGGCGGGGGTTCGCAGTAGCTGACAGCCCCCCCCCCCCCCCCCCATCCCCTCCCACACCGGCGCTGCCCTCCTGAGGCGGGGCGCTGCAGGTCGGTACGAAGTATAAATATTTATAGACACCGAACGGCGCCGCAGCGTCTGCAGACACAGGCCATGCCGGGCCCCGTCTGCTGGTCTGAGGGGAGCTAGCGCGGTTCTGTCCTGGGGACGCGGAGTTCAGCCCTGCCGCGGGGCGGGCCGCCCGAGGTGAAGTAACGTCACTCCACCGTCGGGCTGTGGCGGTCGGGACGATGCCTGGCGTACCTCGGACATGGCTTCCTTGTAAACGTGCCCTGCTCCAGCTCCGTAACTTCCTTCCTGTGACACAAAGGGGCTCTTGGCAAACAAAGAGGTGGGGCGGGGCGGGGCGGGGGGGGGAAGCGGCAGCCCCGGCCCTCCCGGGGAAAGGGGATGCGAAGGGAGCCCGGGAAACCGAGTCCTGTGTGGAGGTGTAGGGGCATTATTTAACAAGTATTTACTTTCAACATACCCTTTTAAAAAAAATAATTTCCACAAAGGAGGATTAAGTATTCTAGAGATAGAATGGTTTGGATTGGAAGGGACCTTAAAGATACCTAGTTCCAACCCCCTGCCATGGGCAGGGACACCTTCCACTAGACCAGGTTGCTCCAAGCCCCATTGAACCTGGCCTTGAACGTTGCCAAGGATGGGGCAGCCACGGCTTCTCCGGGCAACCTGTGCCCAGTCTCACCGCCCTAACAGGGAAGAATTTCCTCTTAATGTATCTGCCTTCTTTCAGTTTAAAGCCATTCCCCCTTGTCCTGTCATTACCTGCCCTTGTGAAAGTCCCTCTCCAGATTTCTTGTAGGCCCCTTTAGGTACTGGAAGGCTGCTCTAAGGCCTCCCTGGAGCTTTCTCCAAGCTGAACAAGCCAAACTCAGCCTATCTTCATAGGAGAGGCCACTCATATATATGTAGGTGTATATATATATATGTAGGTATTTATATAGGTACATATATAATGTTACAGGGAGAATATGAATAGAGAACACTTCTGGGAGTAAATAATCAAATCAGCACTAGTTCCATTCAAAGCAAGGTTGTAACATTTGTTACCAAGTCTTCCTCCTGCACAGCTAGGCACGCATCCAAGCATGCAGTAAACCATTTTTCAAATTTCTATTAAGCAGATTCACCTTAATGCCACTGAACAAGCTGAACAAGGTTTATGTGGATGCAGAAACACTATCTGTATGCCTTAGAAACCTCTAGACCACACACAGAGTATACCATACATGTTAAATTTGCTCTTTTCTTGCTTGACAGACTATTAATGCTGTAGAGAGACATATTTAATCCTGTTTCCTTTACTAAAAAGGGAAGAAACATAAAAAATGAGGTGTTCAGCCTGTAAACCAGATTCTTAAATAAAGGACTAAGGAAAACAGCAAGAACTGTATGTTTACTTCAGTGGGATAGCTCACAACTGAAAATGGAGCATGTGCCTGGGAATTTGCTGACTTCGTGGTTTTAGTTTCTTTTCATCCTCTATAAAATACTTCTATCACAGGCAACAATGCCTTTATCAATATTTGCAGTGTTATGCAAGAAACCTTCGTGAAAGTATTAAAGATATAGAACAAATTACTGTGTAGATCCCTATAGCAGGTACAATCACAGTAACACAAAGGCAACTGAAGCATTCCCTAGCAGAAGCACAGAAAGCACACACTGCCTTAGAAAAGGAAGCAAAATGGAAGCAGACCAGGTTGGCTGGTTTACTGCACTATTCAGTAAGTTACTTGAGCTAAACAAATACTCAAAGCCAGCCTGGATAAAGACAACGCTTCAAATTTCTCTTAGTTCATTGGTTTATTTTTCCGCAAGAAACCCAGATGAGCTGACGTCAAGGTACTGTAAATGATTCTGAACATAAAAAAACAGGTATTTTAACCATTAAGGAGAGAAACGTAAGAAAAGTCACTGCTGTAGTTTGCTTTCAACAACAGACTGCAGAATGAGATGACTGTATATACTGTTGAGTTTGAAGCTGATGAAACAATGATCATTATCAGCTTGCATGAGTATGCTACGGCTTTAACATTCTAGACCAATACATAGTCCTTCAGAACTTACACAAATCCCAAACTTTATCCCAGAATGAGAACTGCACTGAAAAACATCTTGGAATTGTACGTTTACACATGCTAAGGCACAGGTTTAGCAGCTACTCACTGTAAAACCTGCACTGCAGGAAATTCTCATGTTTCCCTCCAGAAACTGTCAGTGGTCTCCCAGCCTTAGAAAAGCCTCTTGGCTCCTGCTGGCTGGTCAGATCCCAAACCTTTCCCTTTCTCAACACATTACTTATCAACATTTGTTAGTTTGATTGCTTTCTTGCCAGCCTACAACCCTTGCCATGATAACCTATACAAACACTAACCCAAAACAGCCTCCTCCACCTCTTTTCTCCAGCTGAACTTGCCCCCACTGCCTATAAAACCTTAAACTAAAATGCTGCCCAATTAATGGGTCTGAGTACTACCATACTCCCAGACTCAATCTGCAGTGCTGCCATACCTGTTTCTTTGAAAAGTACAAATTTGTCTGTACTTTTTAGCTTGGACCAGTAAGAGCACAAAATTCCCATAATTCTATGGCCCACTGACAGGCAAAAGAAAAAAAAGGGTTCTTACCTTTTTTTGACTGCTGAGCCCCTGTGCTGTGCCCTGATCCTGGAAATACTGGGTCTGGGAGAAGGAACTTGCAACAAGAGATTATACCAAAAAGAAGCTAGCAGGCTGAAACAGCAACTCAGTAGTTTCTTTTTTTACTTTCTTCTGACAGGAAAGCAAGTTTAAATGCTCTTGTCAAAACCAGATGAGAGCGACTGAATTAGTTTTAGATAAAATTAACCGTTACATGAGAGAAAAAAAAACCACTGCTTGTATGAAAACAGTACTCAAAAATCTTGGCGAAGTTCATTACAGTGAGATTTTAAACACAGCTGACTTGATTCTTTTCTTAGTTGTGTAAGAAAACTCATACAACTTCTGCTCAGTACTTTCAGCTATCTGAACACTGGTTTATCTGCCATTCCTTTTGACATGCAGTAATTAATTCAGTAGTAGTGAGATTCCTCCAGCATTAGAGGGATTTTTCATGCCATGTAGTTCCCATATACATAATAGGACTATATGTAGTTATGAATGATGAAATTGCCAAACTGGGATGAAATTCTCTACTGTCAGCACCATGTGTATCTGCAAAGGCAGAATGCCCAGAGATCATTAACACCTCTCAACTGAATTTCTAAACTTCATATGTATGATGAGGTGCATCACAGTGCAACATGAAAATTATAATTTATTATTTTCTCTTGAAATTTTATAAAACTACAAACTTGTTAATATTTATCTTTTATATATTTTTCTTGTATTACTATCTTTACTATCAAACTAATTTATTTTTTACTTTTGTATTACCACCTTGACTATCTTTACCAAAGGGCAGCAGGAAAAACTGTGATACTTTAAATAAAGGTTAGTATGAGTGAGTTTCTACAGCAGTCTTAATGTCCTTCTGTTTAGGAAAAACTGAGATGGTGAAGTGCCAGCAAAAGTGTATCTAATTACCTAAATCTCATTTCAAATTCATTATTAAGGTCAATCAATTAAGGGGTCAGCACATAAAAAATTTCCTGGGGAGGTAAAATAATTTACTCTTGTAACAGGTAAGCAAGAGGCTTAATGATCAGTAACCAGATTTCTTCAAGATGCCAATCAGTTTGTTCTCTGGGCAGCTGCACATCACAAGCTGTGGCAGATACTCTAACCTCACCTCCAAAGGCTGCTCCATCTTTGTAGACTTAGACACACCATTCATTTCAGAATGACTTGCTCACTACTTTGAGCCTCTCCACAACAGAACACAGCTCTTCAGGTCATTTGAAAGGCTGGGGTGGTGCCTAGAGTAAGGACTTTTTGCATCTTTAATTTGCAGTAAAGTTTCTCTCCTGTAGATTTGAGGCTACTGAAAGGAAAACAGGTTAAATTTTCTGCTTCAAATTAAACAGCAACAAAAAGTTAACCAGAATAGGTCCTTCTAGGATACTGAGTAAGAAGACTGTATAATGTTTTGGGTATCTTTTGTCTTTCTAGCTGTTCTATGGCCAGGATGAAAACCACCACTATGTAAAGGTACAGAACAAGGCACGTGGCTACTTTCAGAGTTATTTTCAGAGAAGCAATCTGAACGGAATCTGATTCAGCTCCCATAAGAGCTCTGTCTGGGAACAGTGCGAGAACCCTCATCAAGCCCAGAATGCAACAGATTAAGTGAACACACATCAAGCAGACTTCATCAAGAGGGTAATAGGTGGATGTCATCCCTAGGCAGACTGATGAAAATAAACTCCTTCCGTGAGAACAAAGTGTAGAACACCAGTGACTGAGGCACAAACTTCACTCAAAATGCCAGACTAAAAGCCCTTCTTTTCAGCCTAGTAGAACCTTCTTGCCCATGAGCATTTTCTTTAGTAGTGAGGTTGAGATAACAATAAATAATCACAAGCTGAACAGAGGTGTTGAAGCAAAATGAGTGTTCCACCTATCCTGTAACTACAGGTTCTTCTTACCTCAGAGCCAGCAGAGGAGTGGAGTTAACCTCATCAATAGACTAGAGGCTCTTGGCACCTAGACAGCCACATTTTATGGTTCAAAAAGAAAACAAACAAACAAACAAAAAGCCTGCCATATTACCAGAAATCGGCAGACAGACCTGTTTCTGGAATTCAGTTTACAATTCCCATAAAGTAGGTTCAGGAGAGAATGGTCTCTGCAACTTGAAGGACACCCAGATTAAAAAAGAATGTGCCAATATGCAGAACAGGTTGAAGGACAAAGCAACATAATATGAAAAATGGTACATTAAGCTAAGGGTGACAGGGAAATGAGATGTAGTTTGAAGAAGAACACAGCTAGAGTAGATGTTCCAACTCATGGTAGATGGCTGTGTAAGAAACTGAGGGGATGGTGGATGATTTGACCTTCCATGTTTCAGCACAAGAAAAAGTGATGATAGTTTCTCTGCCCTCTTCAATAATGTTGAATCTACAAACAGTTCTTTCCTCCAGTGTCGGTGGAACACAATCACCCACAGCTTGGATTTGGTATTATTCTAAATCGAAAATGTTTAATAATTTTGCATTTTTTATTTACACATACACCTGAAAAAATTAGAGTAATTTACGATTAGTGATAAACAAATACATAAAAATATTTAACTACACATTTCTTATGATTTGTTTTAAAAATGTAAAATAGTTTCAAAAATAGACTTTTACTCCCCTTTAGCTAATAGTATGAAAATACTAATGCTATAGATTTTTACAAGTTAGATAGCATACCTGTAACTACTTTTAATGTCTTTTTATTAGCCATGCCAGATAATGTAGCTGTTGGTCTTTAGCAAATTTAAAAAAAAAGAATTCTGCAAGTTAAATAGGAACCATCAGCTACAAAAATCCTGATTTTCTGTTTTTTTTTTTTTTTTTTAAATGGACTACTGAAAGCCTATTTGCTTTTGTATTTCATCTTAAATTTAAGTACACAAAAATGTCATGACAGAGCTGGGTCAAATGCTTCCTTATGAAGTCAACCAAAAGGTGGTAACAGGCTACTAATCAGAGAATATCTTTGTATCCCATCAAGTTCATCACAACCCAACCCCCAAAAATCATTTAAAGTTTCTTAAAAGTGCCTATTAAGGCACATAAGAGTATATATGCCTTTTACCCTTCCCTGATGATTAACATACCAAAGATTTAAAAATCTGAAGGGAGGTGAGTTCCTCGTAGAAAACCCATCATAGAAAAAAGACTCCCCATCTCTAGTACAGGGGAAGATTCAAGCAGCTGGGCCACCCAGAGGAGGTCACTGAAGGGACACAAATGCTGCAGCTGGAGGACAGCTGTCGTAGGGATGATAGGACGGTTCATTATAATGTGGTAAGTAATCTAGCAGCTGGGGGGGTAACTGGAGTACTGTATAATTTTGTATCTATACCATCACAAATTTCAAATGGGACAGATTTTTACTGTCCCGTTACTGTCAAGATGTTATAAACATGAATTAAACCATTTCAATTCCTTTATCATTAAAATGTCAATTTCTACCAGTGCAGGGAGCATTTCATTGCTTGTAGCCAGGTATCCATAGCGGGTTTGTATTCCTCAGAGTCCTTCTGGGGCTCAAAAACTACTTCTATTCGCCTTAGCTTCTTTAATTGTTCTTTGTCAGTCCAAAATCCTATAAACAGAAAGTTCATTCTCAAGCTCAGCTGCAAATATGTTATTTTGAGTTGTTTTAACCTTTTTCCAAGACATCCAAAGCAGAAACACAGTAAGAAGCCATGACAGCTTTTCTTTACTCAACCAACAACTTTCTCAGAGGGAAGCATATTTTTAACATTGTGAAACTCCTTTCCAATAGCATCCACTTGTTTGGAATCCTTACAACAGTACATCTGCCTAACTGGGATGGCTTCCAAGGAACAGCTCTGGTACACTGAAGTTCCCTTAGGTTTCATCCACACTGTGCTTTTGGCTGCAGATCCCTCTCAATGAAGAAAAGACACAGAAACCAAGACTTTGCTCTAGCTGCTTTCCTACTGTCCCAAAAATTGCATCCATGGCAGAAATCATCTGGTGTTATGTATTCAGATTCATTTTAAGAATCAGATGCATTTTAAGCATTTTTGTCTGACAAGAGCTGCAGCTTTCCTACAATTTTAACTGCTGAGTAAGTCTTACTGAGCATATAGTTTTTACCTTCCAGTTGTGTTACTTACATATCGGAGCAATTTAATGAAGTTAATTGTAATATATTTTGTAGGTGGATATTAAGCAAAACCATTGACAGTATGTAGTTTTAAGTCTGAATAATTATCTAAATATTGTGTGAGTAGAGGTGTTTTTTTTCCCCTGTTGATAATTTATTTTGTATTTCTACTGTGTTTATTTCTGTGAAAACCTTAAGGAATAAAGACTAGGTTCTCAGATGATAGGACAGAGCTTCAGTGGGAATGACAGGGCTGCAGGTTAAATGGAGCAGCTTCCTTGTCACATGATCCATCCCCACTGAGAACTGCTCCAAGTGGGAATCTGGGAAGGGATACGAAGTGTCCAGGTCAAGAAAGTGGGAGGCAGCAAAGACAGGGTTCACCTCCTTCTTCTCCAGTACTACATCCTTCTAAATGTCAACAGATCTTACAGACCTCTATGCAGGCACTTCTCACATTAAACTTGCCATCACTGTTTATGTAAAACTAACCAAGCATAAAATGGCTCAGCAAATCATGACCTTGTGTCAGAAATACAAATAAGGTCCTTGATTTGGTTTATGTTTGACATTATGTGTTTCTTTGGGCCACCAAACACAAATACATGGGTACAAAGCACTGTACAGAGACACACAAAAACTACCTATCTTGAATTCCCACAGAAATGGCTAAAGTAATCCTATGGGAAGTTTTCACAATTATCGGAAATTATGCTTTGTTTTTTTCTGTTTTTCCATATTTACAAATATGTATTATGAAGGGAAAAACAAAACCCCTTTAAGCGTACACATACCTGAAGCAAGGCCTGCTAGAAAAGCTGCGCCAAGACTCGACATGTCTGCATTCACAGGTTTTTCTATTTTCTTATTAATTAAATCTGAAGTCATCTGCATGACAAAACTATTATTGCTGACGCCTCCATCAGCTCTATAGAGAGAAGGGAAGAAGTAGTTAAAAAAAATGCATTTAGTTCAAATGTTTATTGCCAACATTTCAGAAAACACCTTTGGGATTTCACACCTATGCATACATTTTCCTTTCACTCATGCACAAATGCTTTTCCATTTTATGGCAAATTTAGAAGCCAGCACAAGGTGTCTAGGAAAAGAAAAAGAATGCCGATAAAATGGGGGAGGAATGCTAGACAGACAGGGATGCAGGACAGACACATTATCAAAAGCTTTATAAGCTCTGTCTTCTAAAACTATGCATCATCCTGGTTGAAATGTTGGGGTTTATAACAGAACCTTTCCATAGTGATCACCACAACATGACAAAAGTTGTTTTTATTACCTTAAATATCTTAAATAAACCCTTTCAAGTGTTCTCAGATCTGGAAAAGTACTGTTTTCATTACTATCAAATCTTTGTACTAGTTAGCTAAAATTACATCACAGTTGCTTCTTTTCATGAAGAAGATGAGAATGAGGCTTTCACTCACCTATTTTCTTAATTGCATTACATTAGAGACCCTTTAATGGAGAAAACTAGAACTTATCAATGCTGATCTTTAATCATCTCAGAGCGATTACAAGTGGTGCAAAGTAACCAGTCTTGCAAACAAAATATAACTAGAACAAAAAGCAATCTTTGAATTGTCATGGACTGGTTTGTTATACTGTTGGACTCCAATACCAGCCAGGTATGAAGCTGTTGTTCTATCAAATGTAGTCCAGTAAAGACATTTACTGCTGACTACTACAGAAAGCATTTGGTAATAAAACATCACAGTTGCTTAGATATCTTCTATATTACGTGGTGTCTCAGAAAACTGTTGCAGCATAAGTGTTCTGTCTGTTTCTGAAAGTAAAATCAGGACACTGCCCAACTGGCAATGTTACAGGGTTCTGCTTGTTTGTACAAACAGTTAAGCAGGGTTACCACTTCTATATTGTGGCATAAAACCCTTTAACTGGCGAATTCACACTCTTTGTGCCAGTGACATATATTTTCCTTCTGTAAAAATAAGACATTCATTTGATTCAGGTTACAAGGGGAAAAAAGAGATTTTCCAAATGACCAGTTTTACATTTAGCTCAATTTTGCATGAAGATACTTTGAAGATTTAATCCACACATCTTCTAGCTCAAAGTTCCTGTGTTCCATTTGACAGGATGTCTTATTTCTCAGAACAATAGGTGACATTCCAGAACTCCATGAACCACCAGAATCATTCTTGTAAAGGCTGCTGCATACTGCTACAACACAGGACATGAGCACTGAAACTAACAGTTCCTTCTCTGTTCCTTGATGGTGTTGAGACAGTCAAAGAGCAGGAATGTGGAGGACCAATGAAAACAACTTTCTAGGCGCTTGTAGGGGCCAGAGACCAAGAAGAAACCAGGGATACAGCACAATAGGTAGAAAGGGAATAAACATATTTGTGGGATAAAACACAACAACAAAAAAATCAGAAGGACAGATACTGAAGATGTGCAGATAAGAGGATGGGAAGGAAGCCGTTTACAACCTGACTGAAAAAAAACATTACGTGTACTTCATCTTCTAACGCTTAACCCACAAGCTGAACTGCTACTGATGCAGTTAACTATTACTGTCAACTATATGTAACAGCAATTTTATATTAATAAATAAAACAGAATATGATCATACAATTTTAAGTACATTACAATGTAAATGGGACCAGAATTCTCCAGTTCCCTAGGCAGTACTTCCACACATCCCATTTTTCAGTTTGTAGTCCTAATACAACTTCTCAAATTTTGGATGCAATTTGCTATGTAACAAAAACAAAATAAAATAATAAAAAAAAAAATCTAGTACTTTTTATCTTTTCCTCTGCATTAAAACCCCAAGCCTGGCTGTTCCTTCCTCTTTGCCTACTTTGCCCCAGTATCCGATAGAAGACAGAAACATTTACTTCCATCCACGTTGTACTTTCATTTTCCCTTCACCACTCAAAAGTCTGATTTCTCAGCTGTTTACGTGCCTGCCAGGTTATTTCTTCCTTTACATGGGTATGAGGAAAAAAGCCACAAGAGGGACAGGAACGTTTTCCTCACTCTTCTTGACCATGGTATCACAATGACCCCTGGCTGCCAGAAAGCAAAATTTTGGAGAGCTTTCTCAGTTTTAGAGGGATTGATCTTAAGACAACTAATGTGTTCAAACGAAGTAGCTACCTAAATGTGCAACACGGCTTTCCAGCAACATGTAATGCAGGTAATTTTTCCAAGACATGAAAGCATGATCTAGGGATCAAGGCTATGTCACTCATTTTCTTCTTCAAAAATTGAAGCAAAACCAGCATCTTAACAACTGAATTGTAAAAATATCCTGTCTTCCTCACAAACAGGTCCAGCTTTAACTGACATTTAAAAAAACACGTTCAGTCTGTGAGACCACCAGCACAAAAAAATTCAGTCTGAAGGAATGATAACGGGGAGAATCACCTCTGTGGTAGGCAGTGCCATATGCACTGGAGTGCTATCTGAAAACATTAATTTGCCTTTTACTTCTATTTCTTTTTTTTTAGAATAATTAGAACTATTCATTACTCACCCACTGACAATCACCAATTGCAATAGCTTAATTAAGAACCAACCCTTCTGTGGGTTACCTCCACTTAAGTTATATTAACATTTGACTTGGTAATCATTTATTTCTCAGCAGCAGGAGTTTTACAGAAATATAAAATGCACAATAAATGTCATCCTATTTAAAATCAAATTTCCATGTATCAAATTTAAAAGTTGCCCAGAACTTACCGAATTGTTTGAAGAGGAATACGTATCTTCTTCACAATCATATCATAAAGCTGTTTGTTTCTTTAAAAAAATATTTAGTTGAATTAACATTATATATTCCATAAAGTGTTTCCAGTAGCTACATTGTCAGAAAATAAAATACAAGGCAAAAAATGCCTCAGTTGTGTCAGAACTGCTGCAATAGCTAACAGAATTTTCAGAATGCATAAATTAAAGAAAAAAAGAAAAAGACTGAAACTTGGTTTTGTCACACATCATTACAAAGGCACAAGTATGGCTAAACTACAGCTCATTTTATAGCAAGTCACTGTACAAGGTATGTTTTCCCCTGATGGAAATTGTTGATAGGTTTCTATAGAGAAGATGCAATTGTTGATGTAACAAGAGGTTTAGGGTGAGGAAAGTAGGCTGACAGAGTGTTAATCGGAGTTCCTCCAGCTGTTCTTAAAGGGAACATATGAAGGTTGTAAATTTGACTTGTTCTGAAGCCATTTCATTTAATGGGAGAAAATCTAACCACAATCTCTACCCTTTTCTAGTTAGGTATCTGAATGAGATGAGACTCTTAATATCCCTCCCTGTTCAAGAGACCCACGCTTCAGTTCAGGAATGCAGAATTACTGCATCTCACATCGCTCTTGCAGTGCAGAAAATAATGCATTAGAAACCGTTGTACCAATTGAGAATGTTACCTCCCTCCAGACATCCTTTTTTTGCCTCTTTGCTGGAGGTTATTATGCCAAAGCAAAGCTCGTGACTAGATGGAAGGAATCATCTCAGTGCTCCCTAACTGCCCACAGTGCCTTGTGAATCAGGCTCAAACCATATTCAATTTCAGTTCAAGACATACTGGGTGGGTTTGCAAGGCAGAACCAATCTGTTCCACTATGAGCTACTGATGTGGTGTTTTATAAGAACACCTACATTTCAAACTTTAGACAAAGAGCTAGTACAAAACTTCCAGCTTCAGGGATTCTTTAACCACAGCTGGAGTGGGCTACAGCTTCTGGCAAGACACTGTCAGAAGAGTAAAGGCAAACTCCAAACAGAAAACATTTTTAGAACATGCAGAAACTAATATAATTTAAGAATCTCTATATGGTTACTTAATAAAAATTCTGAGCTAATAAATATACATGAGTTTATTTGTAAGGTGTGGAAAAAAAAAAGAAAGGTAAGCAGCTAAGGCTTCTTTTCAGTGTAACAGTAATAGATTATTATCATTTATAGTTTAGAAACTGCACTTGTGTCCATTTAACACTGCTGATCAAAACAAAAGCCAATCTAAGAAAATACAAGCAAGATAATTAAGCAAACAATACCTGAAAGCTACAGATTCCAATATAGCTCGTACAAGATGGTTTCTGGTAGTGGAAGGTTTTAGCCCCATGAAAGAGGCGCATAAATATGGGTCATTCACAGAAACCTGCAAAAAGATTTCACCATGAGTTCAGTGAATCTGTATTTGTAGGCTTTTGAGAAAGGAGTCAAATAGTAAGGAAAAGATAACTTACGACAATTACAGGCAGCATAGTGAAAGAAGAAAATTGAAAACAATATGTAAGAGGTATATAGTGTTATTTTAGCTAACTCAGTGAACAATTTCAATAGTTTCTTTCAACAGCAAAAGGTTTAAGTGGCTTCTTCCAAAACTGACATACTACATTAACACTAACCTGTACGACTTCTCTTGAAAATACATATAGCATACACTTTAAGTGTCTAAGGCAGGGCACAGTGATACTGCTGTTCTCTAGTCAGATTTCACACACACAATGATAAATAGAGTCCAGCTAAAATTCTAATGGTCATTAAGTTGTCTTTTTTTTCAGGGGAACTAGAGGATCAGTTGATGAATCTCTTCTCTACCCTTCCACTCCTCTGAACTTTATCACAAAATACTGGCTTGCTGGTCTGTGACAACTGTTAAATCTCATTTTCACTCTAGACAGTCATTCTTAAATTGAAACAATCCTTTCCAGCTGTATTGTGCTAAAATCAATCATGACAATATTTACCAGAAGTTTGAATTTCATGCTTATAAAATACACACACATGTATTTGCAAAGTAAGTTAAGAAAATGCTATCATATAAAAAAAATATATATATATAAAAAATTTTGTATGTATAGGTACACACAGCCAAACGAGAACTGGCATTTTGCAAAAGTTCCCAAAGAGAAGAAACTACTGTCCTGAAGTCAAAGAATTTTTATTTTTATTTTTTGATATATAAGTACCCTTCCAACTCTAAGAATGGAACCACTTGTCCAGCCCAGTAGCATAATAAGGATTCATGGCTTCCAAGTTTACAGATGTTTGTATACAAAGTAGTAAACTGAAATGTATAGACCATATTCTACATAAGGGTGAGTATCTTGAAAGAATCAATCATTAAAGAAAAAAGTAGCAGTGTATATATATATATATGTGTGTATGCATACACACATATATATATATACATGCATACACTCCAATGAAGAGTCCTAAGTTTCTGCTGTAACTATTAACCACAGCAAATTAAGCCTGCAAAGCCATGTTTCGAGCAGAGTGAGTAAAAGGAAAAACAATTAATGCTCATATTCACTTGATTTCAAAAACACTTTCACAGTGATGCTCCTCTCAGTGTACTGTACCACAGCAGTAGAATCCAGTAAGAAAGAAACTTGTTCTTATTGCCTTAATATGGATGAGTAGAGAAACATTTTACTCTGTGTAGGAAATGAACACGAGTTTCGTAAGTATCCTCCCTAACTACTATCATTCTGAGGTCTAAGAAACATTATAACCAAATCAGTTTGTGTTAGCATCTACCCAGTGAAGCTAAACAGACACATTACAGTCCCAGAAGTGTTCAACTTTGTTCATGTCCCTTTTCATGCAATTTAATCCACTCAGTTTCTAAACTGATATGCATTCTGCTACTGTGAGTCCACTAGCTAAGCATGGTCCACTGGAATAAGCAGGATCTTTTAAAGGCAAAGAAATCCACACTATCCATACTATTAGTGGTCGCGACATGTCATGGTTAGAGAAAGCCATTCAGGTTTAAGTACAGCTTCTAAACTCAGACTGGGAATATTAGACTTAGGAAAAAAGAGACTGAATCAATGTTTACCAAGAAACTGGGTGGGGCTCCTTCTGGAAATAGTGCTAGGAAAGCAAGCGGGAGAAAAACTAACAAAGCCAAACAAAAACTGAATAAAACCAAGTTTTACCAACACCTCTAGAACTTGAATATTAATAGAATTACAGATCCAAAAGAGGATTCATACTAACATTTGCTACCTTGGGATTCTTGTCTGCGAATACTGCAATTTGGAGTGGCACAATTACTCACAGTAAATAGTAAATGGAAACATTTTAGCATAATCAAGCTCTATACCTGAAAATACATCTAATGATTACCACGAGAGAAGGTACCTGGGCTACCTGCAGCACAAATGAAATTTTCTTTACCACCGACATACGGGGCTTACACAAAGGTCAGGTTAAAGATGTTATGTTTCTTTAGAAAAAACACTAGTCCTGGGAACGATCAAACAATGTAGTGCACACCCCCTCCCCCCCAAATTCTAGAAACAGAGATGGGCTGGTTGGTAACATTCAAACTAATGAATTACTAAGCCTTCTAAGAGAAAAGTCTACCGCACTCAATTTGACCATTCCCAGGAAAAGTACCTTGGCTTTTAGTAACATCAGAACTTGGTGTTACTAAATCTTACTACAGAATCTTACTCATATTTTGATAGGTTTGAATACTCTGATAGATTGCAACCTACATCTTTAACTATTTTAGAACAGTGCTTAGACGTACTCTCTCAGTGAAGGCTCTCCATGAGGCAGAAAGAACTATGGGATCAATTTCTGTCTCTGCAGGCACTTCCTGACTCACTATGGGCAATTCTTTTAGTTTATCTGTCCCCCCCAGGTCTCCATCTGCAAAATGGATAAAATTTTCCTATTTTGCAAGGTTTTTCTGATGGGGCAGGATGGTGTTTAAGCATTCTGATACAACAATGCATTATGGTGAGAGAAAACAGGAACTTGAGTAGTACAGAATAAATACTGTGACAAGATGTAAACAGGTAGAGGTTAAAATTTTAGCTAGGTTATTAAAATTATATTCTCCATTATACTAATAGTAAGAATTTTACCTGAAAACCTGGAACAAAACAAACGCCTTGAGAATCAACAATACTCCGTGCCATTTTTGCTGTTTCATCTACACTGGTGAAAAGATCTGTAAAAATGCATAAATCATACTCTTTTATAATTTACTTCCATTTCTTCATATATTAAGAAACAAAAAAAAATGGAGTTAGACTTTTCCTTTTGTAATATTCTCAAACTACATGTTCTAAGGAAAATCATCACTTCTCATATTAAAAACAAAAACCTATTCAGATAAAGACTAAACTCTAATGTCTGCAATCCTCCTATTATGAGGATCCTCTTGTATCTGTTATGCTATAGGCTTTTAATATTCATAACCTGTAAGAGGTCATTAGCTTTCCAAACAGACATAAACAGGAATCGACAATGCTAACAACAGCACCCTAAGTATTTAAAAACCTAGATTTTCAAAACATAGACCATGTTATCCTCCCTCGATATTGTTACTGTAAGCATAAGCACCAAATGACTACAGAGAAAGTCCTTAATATGGTATCAGCACCATTAGTATTTTTACAAGTGACTGACACATAAATATAAATTAGGTCCTAATATTACCTCTTTGAGAGACACAAATTTTTATTCTGTCTAGCCAGATGCCTCCTTTCACAACTCCACAGACATCCTTCTTTAGCTCGTTCTTCCCCCACATGTAATTCTTGTACTAATGCTCATCTTCTGTAGTTTCAACTAATAATGCCCTTATGTGGCCACACAGCTTGTTTGTACAGAAAATTAGAGGTCTCCTGTAAATGAGATCTATTGCTTTTTCTTGTCTAAAAAGTAAATTCTCCTATCAGAAATAAATCAGGTTAATCTAACTTTATTTATCTTTGAAAAACCCATCCTGGTAACTTACCAGGAGTTTCAATTTACCTTTGTAACCTTCATAAATTTATTTGAAAGCTTTGGATTCTGCTGTGCCCAGACTAATAAGCCTTAATCCTTCTTGCTGTATTTGCTATTACTGAACTATATAGAGTGTCTCTGTGCCAGGACAGAAAAAAAAATAAATATTGACTTCACCTTGATATTCCATATCACTTTTTCAAAACTCTTAGAAGGGATCTGATCCCACTATCCCACTAAAGGAAGTGCATTAAACCAGGTTTGTCTCGCTACAGAAATTTTTATTTCCAAACTTTTATCACTATTATATGTCTCATCTTCATCCATGCCGAGCCTCACCTACACAGGCAGGAGGGTCTGAGAGGCAGAGTCTGAAAAGGAGCTGACTCCCTGCAGCAAACACACTCAGCAGAGAATCTACTAACGAGACACATCATTTTCCACTGTCCAAAACACTTAGGCTAGTTTCTTCAATTATAGATACTAAAACCAAGCCCGGTAACATAACTGTGTCCCCATTAAAAGTTTCTTAAATAATAATATATTTTAGCCTCTATAAAATTAAAGAATACTTACTTATATCCTGAGCCCATTTTATGGCAGTGCCAATGTCTGAAATACAGCCTTCAGTTAAGTAAACAACTTCTTCCCCAATCTTCCAACCAATCAGTGGATACAGACCTTAATTATTTTCCATGAAACAAAACACAGTTAAATGTTTCCAGAAAAACATAAACAAGCACATCCCTAAGAAATCCAACAAAAAACTCCAGTTTTTATTCAATTCCTTTGCACAACTCAAGCTTGAAAAATGTCACTGATGGAGGTTAAAAGTATTGCTTAAAAGTTTAGTGATAGGATTACAAGAGACTTGAGCAAGTTATTTAAACCATAGTTACCCTAAAAACCCCTAAAAAACAAAAAACAAACCCAAAACACTATCAAATTAAAAAAACAACCCTCTTTAAGCTAAACAGAAGAGTTATCTGCACTTTTTTATTATAATAAGAGATTGTATATACTTAAAAATTTATCAGTGTTTCCCCATTTGTTTTAAATCCATCTAGTTTTCCCCAATAGTTTCTAAAAAGTTGGAATTACTTCCCCAAAACATAGAACATGAAGACTGGGCTTTCAAATAGGAAGCACAAACACTAAACCAGACAGATAGACACACACACACAAAGGCAGCATGAGCTTTGAACATAGATCTTACTCACAGAAGAGGATAAAAGTGATAACCTTTTCTATTCCTTTTCATTATGCAATGCTTCCTCACACAGAAAGCAAAAAACAAATTTCCCAGTTTGCCCATCCTTGTCCCCAATAAAGGCTACTGCTAATTAACTACATCATTCTACCTGTGTGTTTGTTTGCCTAATAAATAAAAGAAACATTCAAACTCTTTAAAAATATTTGGTGACATGCTTTGTCTATAACTACAAACAAGTAGCACTTCTGTGGTGTACATGATGGGATTTTCAGGAAGTTGGGATTTCCAACTAGAATGGGCTTTGCGGTGACTCAAAAAAAAAACCCAAAACCAAAATAACTTCTTTTTTCTTTTCTCTCAGCAGAAAGGCAGAAATACATAGGGCAAGCACTGTTAGTTTATCTGAAAACACAGTACAGTGTCTTTCATAGAACTGCCTGCTTGAAGATACGATAGGCTAAACCTGACAATCCATTCTCCCCTTTGTTTCCCATGCCAACACTGAAAACTTCGAGACATGCTATTAAAAAACAGTCAGTGTGAACACAGAGACCTTCTTGTTTGATACCTGTACTAGTAAGAACATAGCAGAGTCCTGCAGAGTGCTGCTTTTAATGCTATGCAAAAAGACTTCATTATCTAGTTGAACAGCAGATGTTCTCTGGTAATGCAGCTGGACAAATGGTTTTTCAGGTGACTCGATAAGCATTCAGTGGGCACAGCAATAAAAACTTCACCCAACCCAAGTTCAGTAAGTGCCTGAGTAAAGAGAGCACCCAGACTTTATGGGACTCTGCTCAGGACATAAGAGAACATTGGTAATGCAGCAAAGGTAAACAAGTCCTAATAACTAAAGGTCCAGAAAAGCATCAGAAGGATCTCAGGATTATCTCTGTTTTCTCAGGGTGACTTTGCTGGTACACAAGTGTGCCTCATAGAATCATCTCCAGTTTGCCTGCACGTGCTCAAAAGTGTGGCATGGTAGTACTAGTGCAATTGCAGACACTTGGTTAGTGCTGGAGGCACTCTGGTGCTTACCTGGAAACAATCAGCAGCACCTATTTAAAGTTTGCATTTGTCTCTTGAAAGGAAAACATGATAAATCTCAGATCATTGGTGCAGGGCTCCCTTATAATCTTTATTTTCTACCTAAGGCAAGGCTGCAAGGAAGCAACACCAGCAATTCACCGAGACAGAAGTCCAAGAGAGGAACAACTTATCAGGTACAAAGAAGTCCATCAGGTGGCCTTCCTAAAGATACTCACACCAAGAGTCTCTAGTAGTGTAAAAGAATCCACCTCCAAGGATGGATCAACATAACACTTGGCATGACCAGTTACCTAGAACTATCAGACTGACGGAGACGGATTTCAAATCTATACAACATGCTTTCATCACTGAATTGTGACAAGTGCTGTTCTTGAAGTAACTACTTTATTTTTTTGAAACTGACATATATAGCAACTAAATGTAGATCAGAAACTAGAACAGCAGCTAATGAACAGCTTGCACAAGGATGCTGAGGGAATTCATCTTGCAGTCTTAAATACATATGTCAACTTTAAAGAATGAACACATTACATTTCATGCCCCTGGTGCTGAGCAAAGATAGGTGCTTAACTTGTGTCACTAACCATACCACCCGACAGCCAAAGAACATAGGGAAAATAATTTTAATGTAAAGTAACAGCCTAAAGCAGTAAAAGCTTCACAGCACTGCCTTAAAGATTTCAACTCCTATCACAATAGCTAAATATTTTCTTAGAAGAAAACAAAACAGAAAAACCTTACAGCACGTTATATACAGACTACATATATATGATTTCCTAAGTAGAAGGATCACCAGATCATCATAATTAACCTAAAAAGAATTTGCATTCATAGGGAATTCAGTATCTATGCTATCCAGTTCTGACGTATCTTATGTATTTGCCAAGGTATTTCCAGACTTCAGCTCGTAAAGTCTCCTTAGCACACTGCTGTCCTCAACCCCAAATCTACCCCTCCCATTTTAAATTGCAGGCTTTCCAAAATTAGTAAATATTTAAAAATACGACAGACACACGGAGAGACTGTGCAGGCAAATTTACTTCAGCATTGCCTGTTGACCTCTTGACAAATAGCAATCTATGACAAATTAACAAGCTCGACAGACCACAAATGTCCAAAATAGCAAAGTTTTAAAACCTAGAAACATATTGGGAAGCTCATTTCTAGTATTTTAAAAGAAAACTAAATATTGTTAATCCTGTATTAACCTGCTGCAGGTGCTTCAAAGCATAAGGGCTGAAGAGAAGGAACTTACAGTGACCTGCTGGAACAGTTTGATGTGAGAAGCCAGAGAACTAATCCCCTTTTTCTCCATCTGTACTGTACAACACTAAAATACTGCTATCAAGAAGAACAGGTGAAGAAACAAAAACACAAAACCAAAGAAAGAAAGAAAAATAAACAAGCAAGCAAACAAACAAACAAAAAACCCACAAGAAAACAAACCAAAAAACCCCAAAGAAAATAAACAAGGATGCAGGTAGCAGACATAATTACTAGTGATGCTACTTAAATTCTCTTGAGAAGCGTATTTCAGGGTAACCAAGATCTGTGTTTCTAAAAAAAAATTTCTGGAGTCTTCTGTTCTGAAAACAATTTCAAGCTGTTTTTCTACAGCTAAACACAGAAGGAAAAGCATAGCCCTGTTTTATCCTTTTTCCTACCCTCGTCATTTATAGCTGTTGAATCACATGAAATACTTTAAACCCAAAATTTCACTGTCTTACCTCTGCGTGATGCAAAAAGATGCTCTCCAGTATTCACATTCCAGAAGCCACCTGTTCCCATTGTCAGTTTAACATCTCCTGGGTGAAAGCAGCATTCTCCAAACATAGCTGACTGCTGATCTGCTACCTGCCATACCAACAAGAACAATACAAGTTAGCTATCAACTACAAATCTACAATGCTGCAGGACTTCAAAATATTACTGCAAACATATCAGAGTTCTGAATAAAAATAACCATTCAGAAAGGACTTGAGCATTAAGAGAGGGCTCATATACAATGCAGGCCATTCCAACAGTCACATTTATCACTAGAATCAAATTACAGCAGGTTTGAACACAACACGAATGTATGTAGTATGGGTTGCAACACTAAAAAATATATTATGGAAAAAAAAGAAATACTCTATGGTTTAGTATTTGACAAGGATAAACAGGGCATTTGCAATACCAGGGAGCACAAGAGGGTAGCTTGGTTTGAATTCCTCTTCCCCTGGACAGCAAGTCAAAGTTTTGAGGCTTCACATTCCTTTTATCCTGCTACTCCTCCCTGTACCAAATTATTCCATGCTGATTTTTTTCAGCAATGATGGTTACTAAATGCATTTATGTTATTTCCTTTATCATTATTATCTCTTTGTGCCTAAACTGTTCTTATCTCAACCTGTGGGAAACAGCAAATTGACAGTGAAACAGCAAATTTACAGATAAATTGAGCCTAGAATTCTTTAAAAATAGTAGGAGAAATTCATGTTAGCTAGGTGACATTTTTTTTCATTTACCTCAATCCAAGCAGATTTTTCTACAAGTCATCACTTGACAAAAATAATGGGTTTTTCTTATTGAAACCATAACTACTGAGGCAAGAATATAGTATTCACCATTTATTTTTAGTTGAAAAAAGAAATAGAAGGTACCACAAGTAGATTTATTAGTAAATACTTTTACATCTGTGTACAGTCATACTGAAGTCAAGTCAGAATGGACCCCCCTGCACAACTTCATATAGAATAACTGATTTTAAGTCAGAGAGAGACAGATTACCAGAGTTTATAATAGAAACCAGCTTTGTTAAATCCTAAATTAATGCTTAATCATTTGGTCATCTAATCCTAATGGACCTCAACTTCCAAAAATCCCTTCTCATTCCTCTCTTCTCCTTTTCTCCTAAAGCTGTAAACCAAGTTTTTGAAGAAACTGTCAACAACCAATTCTACTGTAGTTATACAGAAGGAATAGGGAATACTTACTAAGCAAGCATTAAATCAAAGCTAGGTTAAAAGAATATAGGTATAAATATACAGATTTAAGGAAGAAAACTTACCACTGCCATTATTGGGATAGGTACCCCAAATATTTCAGAGTCAGCTGATCCAAAGTTGAAGCTTAAAACAAACATTATGGAGAAACATCACAACACTAAACTGACCTTTTGTTAAAATATAATATAGGTATCTAAGGGCTGGGTCTGCAGCACATATGAAAGGTAATGCTACCAATTTATTGTAAAGAAGGCATTGAAACTATCACTTTTAAGAAATACCAACAGTAAAACTAAAATTCGCATGTAGTGTTAAAAAAAAGTACACCTGCATATAAAAATAATTTTGTTTTTTTGGTGCAGCTATGTGTTACTTTGCTTGTACAAGCATGCAGTGTTTTTCTAAAGGCAATTAATTTAACAGTTATGTTCTTTTCAATATGCCTTCATAGTTACCTTGTGTCTTTCACTGGTGGATAAATAGACATTGGAATGGAAAGTAAATTACACAAAGTGGGGTTCCAACATTTCTGAAATTACATGGAAAAAATAAAAATATCAGCAATTCTCTCAGAAGCACAATAAATAGCAAAAACATTTTTTTTGGAACAGCACATACCGTAAAGGGTTCAAAAACACCTGTAGCACTGGCATTTGAGTAATCTGTAGCATACACAGAACCTACCATAAAGAACAAAACAAAGAACACAGTAAGATTTTAAACATCTAAAAAGTAATTTTAAACATACTTTTCCTTTAAACATCTCAGTGGTTCCCAAGAAATACAAAGTGAGTGCCTACAGGCAAAGTCATAATGATACAATGAGCATACAAACTCTACCTGCCACTCACTAAAACATATACGTATTAACTACCTTATTTAACCCCCGTGAAACTGGCTAGAAGAGAGCTGGTACTTTTAAAAACATGGACAGAACTTGTCCTTCTTCCGCATTTGTAACAATTCTTTGTTCTTTTGCTCTCACAGGTACCTTTCTTCAATTGAGGCAAAGTAATTCTGGGAGCCCTGTTTGAATCTTAAACACCTAAAAGGTTGATTACACTGAATATTTATTTCCCTTTCTGCCTATCCTTCCAGACAGACCCAAAGAATATTTAACTCAGAAGGTTGGGTTTTTTAAACAGTAAACACATTAGAATACTCATCAATTATAAAAACACATTAATTGTCAAAAAAGTATTTGAATTCCAGGATATACCAATGACAGTCATGAACATCATCACTTAGATTCCAGTATGTTTTATTAAGAGGAACTGTAAACATTCACCTTTAGTTAATCTATACAGTAACCACGTGTCAACTGTTCCAAAGCAGCAGTTATTTTTTCTGGCAGCTTCTTCAGCCTGGGAACAAATATATGTAAAAAAGAAAAAAGTACTTACAACTGGGTACAATAAAGAAGAACATATTTCCCACTTTCTTTTCTCATTCTCTTTGTGGTTAACGATAATGTCCCCAGAAAATAAGCCTCCGATTGCCAATTTTTCTTCTAAAAAGGGAGAGTTGACTATTTAATTAATATCATCCTACAATCCATGCTCCTAACAAAGAATAAGCAGGGTTTCTTACAATTGCTGCTAGGGAAATAAAAGCAATTAATCATCTACTGAAGCGACATCAGAGTTTTAAGAAGGGAAACTCTATAGGCACAACTGTAGCAGTGGTGAAGGAGTGGTGGCTAAAGAAAACAAGGTCCAGCATACAGCACCTGAATAAAAAATTAACAGAAATAAAATAAGTGTATATGCTTGACTAAAATAGACAGGGCCCCTGTAACCATTGTTTTCTGGTTTATGACGTCTGCAAAGGGTTCAAAATGTTATTTTCCTTGGGATCTTTTTCCCCTTTAAAATGGGTAATCCAGGTTTCATCTAATTTCTATTAACTGAGAAGTGTAAAACTACAGAATTCATATACAGAACACATGTAACTTCACTCAAAACATGACTGAATACACTATTCTCTGTAATTAACAGCCATGAATTTTTGAGCTTCTTTGTTGGATAGTCATACATTTTAAGTATCAGTGCCTGACAAAATGTGGAAAAACATTCATCTCTCATCAAAACCTCAGCAGCTATGTAACTTTCAATTCCATAATCCTCCAAATTCACACTTCACATTTGCGCCAGGTCCAACCAAAACATGCCAGTAAAAAAATATACTTGAGCTTCTCAGGAGTTAGTTTTGTGACAGAAAATACCAGACAAAACTCAGAAGGTTTGGGGGTTTCTTTATACAGGGTACAAAATGGACAATAACAATTTTCTTAAAGAATAACTTGAAAATTAACACAGGAAAGAAATGACAAAAGTTATAAATATTACAGGAAGAAAAGGGAAAACAGTAAAGATTAAAGCAAATAATACAGCAACAAATAGTGCACGGCTCATTAGTCTTTTAGAATAGTCCAGCACAACTTATTTTATATCTGTTTTCCAATTTACAGTACAATAAAATGCAGAATAAATGGATGACAGTGGTTGATTGTTCGATTTGTCAAACTGCAAACACTGGAATAACGCAGGGTGGAAAGATAAGCATGCCATTTGAAAATAAATGCAACTGTTATGCAAAACTAGACAGCAAGCAACTTTAAAACAAAGTACAGTTACTGACTGTGTAAGTGAAATAAGGTGATTTTATTATGTCTCTTATGTATGAAGAAAACAGTTTATTACTACACATTTCCAGAAGAAGTAGTTATATAAACATGAGTAGATACTTACGTAGACAAGCTTTGAACATTACCACAGATACAAGTCTTTCATTCTGCTTCTTCAGAGGAAAAGAACATGCATGACCAAACTGAAGAAGTTACAACCAACCTAAGTCACTATCCATTATTATGGCTTAAGAAAGCTATTACTTTCCCTTTCCAGCTTACCTCATTTATGTTTTTAAAAACCCATGACAACTTCATAGAAGTTTGTTGTGTTGAAAAAGTAAGAAAACTTGGTGCTAAATACCGATCATTTCCAGTCAAGAAATGAAGCACTGTAAAAATAACATGGATTACCTGTTTGAAAAGAAAACAGTTACATCAGTTTTAATCTCTCCCTTTAAAGGTTTCTGATCAGTTATCTTTAAAGGATGACAACACAGATGAAAGCTGCTGATGTAAGATTAGATTCAGAAGGCCATAATTCTGTTAAGAGAACCCTTACATAGGATTTCAATAAATGGCCTTCTCCCAACAAATACTACAGGAAAGGGTACAGAGCAAGTCTGTTTTACTGACTTCTGCTAGCACGTTCATAGAGACTGGTCTGCGTTACAAAGACGGGTCGCCTACAGGAGCACGCTGCATGGAATTGTTGAAATCAGTGGCAAACCCAAGAATTGAACTTCTTATTGTGAGTGTGCTAGTTATTTTCCACTTACAGGAAAAGTAACTTCAGTTTTTCCACTTGGAGAAAATCTTTCTCTTCTAACAGTATGAAGCACAAGCCATCAGCAACATAAAATATTCTTTCTATAGATAATCTGAGCAAATAATACAGTAAAAACCAAAACCAAAACATACACTGCCAAGAACTATCTACACCTAGAAATTAGGCTGCAGCAGTGTTAGCATGCAACATTTTAGAGACTAACAAAGAGACTAAAAAGTAATAAAATGAGACTAAAAAGACTAAACAACAACAAAGAGACTAAAAAGCAACCAAATACATGCCAGACATTTCCCCATAATTAATTTCCTGCAGGCTATCAGCCCTACCTTTCATGCTAATCTTGCTCAGTTGGTTTTTAGGCCTCAGCATGTCATATTAACAGGACACTTGCAGCATTTCATATATAGCCCTTACTTCTCATAAAAATGAAACAGTTCTAACATGTCCAAGCAGTATTCAGCTTAGCACAGTTTTACCTTCAGCAGAAGGGACTTATTCCATGAATCCACAAGTTCAGCACTTCTTACATCTTGCCAACTTATGAAATTATGAAAAGGCTTCCCTGTCCTCCTGAAAAAGAGCATTTGAACATTCTCATTTAAAACTATAGAACACACACTGCACAAAAATTGCAACATAATTCACCATTTCCAATCAGGACACCTAACACTCAGTGCATATCCTCCTGGTGGATTTGAGGAATTAGGTATGTAGATGTTTTGAGGATAAAACTTCTCACCAGAATTAAAGAATACATATCTCTTCATCTTTTCCACAGTACTAAGAACAAAACAAAAAGGCCATACACTTACAGACTGTTCTCAACTACTGTAAGGAGTGGCTGTGCAAACACAGGAGAACATGAGGAACTGACATTTGTAGCTTGCAGATTGTGACTTGATGGAGTTCAACATTTCTACAGTCTGCTTCCACCCAGTCTATGAATACAAATGAATACAAGTTCATTTTAAGCAACACAGAATATACATACTTGTGCCATGTAATGAAAGTTGCTCTCTGTGTCGAGATGCCAAGACCAGCAACTTGCCTCATGTGAAGTCCTGCAGCTAAAAGATAAAAACAAACCATACTAAAGAAGGATTTACCTGAAGAAACAAAAATAACTTTCAAATGTAACTATAAAACCTATAGAATACTTAGGAAAACAATAATTTAAAAGAATATAAATCTCTACAGAATGCCAAACTAAGTGGCTAAAATATTAGAGAACTCTAAGAGAGGTAACTGATTCCAAAGCACACAAATAAACCTGCATATTTTACAAAAGCAGTTGTAGCACACTGACCCTTTCCTCTTTCTGAAAGGCCTGTTGATACTTTACTTGAACAACCCCAGAGACAGACAGGCAGGCAGGCTACATATGCCTGTATAATCAATTAAAACTTGCATTTCACATGGATGGATGTGAAATGTTAGTATGCCATGATTTTTTACATACTTTGGTAATAACACATCTCACCTTAAGCATGCCTTAAGCAATCTTTCAAATTTCTTAAACCACATACCAGTGAATGAAAAGTATACTTCAAATTCAGAAGTATAAAAAGCGCATCTGGGTATACACCGATTTTACTGTTAAATCTTACCTTCAAATAACTGTTACAGAACATTTTTTTTCTAATGTATATATAGCTGTAAATAATTATACATGTCCACAGCTATTTTCAAAGCAGCTCTGGTTAGCTTCCCACGTACACCCATGTATGCTTCCAGAAGCAAAATTATGTGAAAAAAGTATACACTGAGCAATTGCACTTAAATGACAGACTAAGTATTTTGTCCAAAGTACTGTTACTCTGCAGGGCTCTCAAGCCCCCTACTTGAAGAAATCACAGGTTAAGTACACTTCACAGAATCATAGAATAGTTCGGGTTGGAAAGGACCTTAAGATCATCTATTTCCAACTCCCCTACCACATGATGCCTCACACTTAAGACCATGTAGCCCAAGGCTTTGTCCAACCTGGCCTTGAACACTGCCAGGGATGGAACATTTACCACGTCTTTAGACAACCTGTTCCAGTGCCTCACCACCCTCACAGTAAAGAACTTATTCCTTTTATCTAAACTGAACTTCCTTTAAGTTTAAAACCATTACCCCTTGTCCCTTGCTTATATATTAGTTAATATATGTGTCCCTGTGTTTATTATATATTAAGTTCTTGTCTGAACTTTCATGTGTGAGGTTATTCATCTGTGTAAACATACATACTGCAGACTCTACAGCCAATAGCCTCTAGGTGACAATTACAGATAGGGTTTCATACAGAAACAGCGTGTTCTGCTTTGCTCATCTCTACACATGCTTCAGCACCTTCCCTTATACTGTCTTTGCATTCCTGCAGGCAGCGGTATCAAGGCCCTCAGTCAGCTGAAAATGAAATTGGTGCTTTCGCAAGACTACCTGCTCCAACTGCCTGCACAGGTGCTGCTGGCAGTGGGAGTGTACAGGAGGAGAACCTAGGAGTGGGTGGCTTGAGAACAGAGGTATTTCTTTTTCAGTAGCAGCTGGGTCTAAACTGAAGTCAAAGCCATACCAGTACAACCATAGCTCACTATGTGTTAGTGACTCCTCCCCATCTCCACAACCTGCATCTCCCACTACCTTCCTGTGTCACTATGATGTTCTCTAGACCCCTCGTGAGCAGGACAAACTTCCATTCAAGACTAAAAAAACCCACACAAAGAAGACAAACGTGTATTTTTCAGCTAAGTTGCCTCCTGGAAGGGTTGAAGGGCTGAACCAGTACCAAAGTGAGAGACAGAGGGGTGGGACTGTGCAGCCAGAAGCAGTTTCCACCTTTGGGTATCACTGAACTACAACAGCTCATCCATCTGTGCCTGAAATCACGTATTTTAGCTCCACAAGCCCTGTATACTAAAGTGCTCCTATGCCTTCTTTCTGCTTCCAGTCACTCCTGCCCCTGGTACCACACCCTCTCTCGCACTAGCACAAACACTGGTAAAGCTCTGCTGGCATGAACAACCACACAGTGATTTAACTCAAGAAACTGCCATGGACTTGAAACAAGCCTGCAAAAAGGAGGGCGGGACTCCTTTTGACAGCAGCGTGGGGTTACACTCACTTACATTACACAACCACTTCAAAATAACTTGCCAACAATGTACACAGCTTGGCCACAAGAAAATCCTACCCTCTAAAACCAGGTGAAAAAAAACTTGCTTCCTGGTTTGCCCCACAAAATGGGAACAGAGGAAGCTAGTAAAGTCCTCAGGGGTTGAGTCGGCATTGCTATTCTTGTGACAACAGTTGCGACCGCTGAGAAAACAGACCAAGAGCCCAAAATAACCAGCTGCAGTTTACACCTGGTAATGATTACTTTCCCTATCCCCTAGACTGTCTTCCAAAGGAAAAGAGCAGTTTCGCCTTGACACAGGCTGGAGGCGGAGCAACGCTTGGAGACCAAACTGCACAGGGGATGAACAGAAGGAACTTTAGGCACTGAATGATGATATACTGAATGATGCTGTATGATGCATACACACATGACAAGGAGGCTGGGGCACTGTGAGAAAGTGAGCTGGGTGCAACTGAAAAGTTCACAGCATCAGTGTGGCACAGAAAGCGATCCATGCTGGACTGCAGAACACTGGAGCTGATATAATGGGAAAAGCTACAGGAGTTGTAGAGTAGGTGCATTGTTAGAACGGTATCCAGAAAAGAGGGAAAAATCTCCCTGAACTATTAGCAGTTTGGTAGAAAGGGGAACTGTGCGTGTTTCGTGTGTGGAATACTAGAAAATTTTAGGCTAAAGTACAACTAGAAAAACAACAATACAGAAATTGGATGGTAAGAAATGTTTGTAGTTTGGATGGGAAAAGCAGGAATGTCAGACTAACTGAGCAAGCACAGCTATGCAGCACCCTGCTTTCACTCTCATATGCTCACATTCGTACACACAAAGCACCAGCAGAACAATGGGGACTCTGTACACAGAGGCATCTGGAGAAAGGAAGACAGACACTGGGGAAGGGAACATAAAAAAAGCTGGAGCAACAAGGTACTGGCACTCACATGTAAATCGAGTATGCACACTGCTCCTGGTTCTTTTTCAATCTTCATCTAGCCCCAGTGAAAGAGAAGAACTGTCCTATTTTACATAATGATTGAATAGGCTTTAAAGCATGTTGCAGACCTATGCTCAGTAATGGAACTTTCAGTACTCTGAAAAAAGAATCTCATTATTTAACTAGCTTTACTAATTTTGATGAATAATTAAGTAATTTCCCAAACTTTACAAGCCATTACCTTGTACAGCCTCTTTTATTACACCAACAAACTGGCTCCATAGCACTTCAGGATCTAATTCAACCCATCCAGGACGAGGATAAAGTGATTCCACCTGTTGATGAAAGAAATAGCACTGTTGCAATCCACAGTTCACAGCAAACAGCATTCTTGTGAAAGTTTGTACAAATACATTGGGTTTTGCTTTTTCTTTTTTTTTTTCATTTTTCAGATCGACTGCAAGAGAAGAAACAACAGTTTGTCACTTTTAAAACATGGTTGAACGTGGGTCTTCAGATCAGAAGGAATAAAGAAGCCCAAAGCTCCAGGAACTGGGGAGCCTGTAAATCCCTTTTGGGTCTCAAAACTGGAAACCAGCACAGCACAGCAGGCATAGGATCACCCACCACATGGTCTTCCAGTGAGAGGGGGGTCAGCTCTGCCCGTAACATCCCCTTCCATCTCCAAAAATCCATCAGATTTCTTGCATTTCTTGCTACAACCTTTTTATTGCAATAGCTATTAATAAAAAATTAATTGAGGAGATCATCTTGATCCTACAATCATGAGCCATACAAAACAAAAGCAGCATGAAATTCAAGTTCCAAAGCTAAGGCTTGTTCACACTGCGCTGTTACATAAATGGGACATGTGCAGGTCCTACTCGCGTCTCAGCTGTGCCCTACTAACAAAAGTCGGTTTGTTTGCAGAGAGAGTAGTCAATACGACAGGGACAGGCAGACGGAAACAACAGTTGAGGTAACGGGCCGAGGGGCAACAGTGGCATCCCTGCGGGGCTCCCAACCGGTCGGGGAGGCTCATTTCACCCAGGCTGGCCCTCAGGACGCCGACCCCATCCCACCCAGCCCACTCACGACCAAAACCTGAACGCCTAGTGAACGCTGTCCCCGCCGCGCCGCGCCCCGACCCACGCCGCCTCCCAGGAGGACCTCGCTGCTCAAAGCCGCCCGGCGCTCCGGGAACCGGGCACCTTCGGCCGCTCCTGACTCCGGCGACAGCTCCTGAGGCAAATGCCACCTCGGGCTGCCCGCGCCCGCCGAGTCCCGCCCCTCGACCCGGCGGCGAGGTGCAGGCGCAGTCCCAAAGCACGCCCGCTCCTGCCCACAAGCCCGCTGTCCCCTTCCCCTGCCGCGAATTCACCTTCCGGCTGCTGGAGCCTCTGATCGCTGCCGCCCGGTCATAGACGTGGCACTTCACCACCGTGCTGCCTACGTCCACCCCCACCACGTACCGCGCGGCGTCGGTGCCGCTCTCCCGCTGCCCACACGGCATCACCCCTCGCGGCCCAGCGCGCAAGCAGCGCGGAGTGCGGCCGGGCGGCCGCCGCCTGCGGGAAAACAGCCGCTCCGCTGCGGGGCGGGAGCCCGGGCGACCTATGGGCACGCGGAGCGCGGCAGCAGGAGGCGGGTTGTACCGCGGCGCTGCCGCCGGGCTGGCAGGTGGCGCCCGTCAAAGGAGGGCCTCGGGGCGGCCTGAGCAGGCCGCGGCCCCGCGGAAGCGACCGACGCTGAGGGGCAAATCGACAGCGCAGGGCCCTGCCCCGAGTCTGGAGCGGATGGCGGCACCTGCGCGCCCGCTCCCTCAAAGTGGCGTTGTTCCCGGGGGAGTCGAGCACTCAGCACCAGGATCCCACATACAGAGCAGAAACAGAAACACAGCCCCTATTCCAGACAGTGCAGCTTTATATACGTTTACCAAATGCACCCAAAAGGCTTTTAAACGAACACCTAAGGTTAAAAGGTTTCTAAAAGTCAGAATTCAAAAAGTACCACCGGAATGTTTCTGCATGGTGCTGTCATGTCCGTTTAAGCTGAACCCAGGACCGGTGCTCATACTAAGTGAACATGGTGCCTAAACCCAATTCCCCCTTTCAAGTGTGCCACACGGAAAAATGTTAAGTAGGGGCACGGTGGACAACTAGGCATGGTCGCTTCTGAGATTTGATGCTGAAGGCAGTACGCATCAGTGAACAAACTGTATATAATTACACAAATTCTTCAGCAGCAGTGCTTGTCCTGTGCCGTCCTTTTCTCTCAGAGAAGCAACCACGTTTAAAATTACTGTTGGAACAGAACTGGAGCCAGAAATGTGCCTTTATGGCTCTTAGATGGGGTGGAGCTTTTTAAACGGGAATAACCAGAAATATTCTTAGGTACGCAATAAAATTCAGGATGCTCAACCCCAAACTGGAGTTTAGTTTTTAACCCCAATTTAATTAGAAGAATTAGTCAATGTGTCTTTACTCAGTTAATTAGAGCAGGAAAAGCAAAAATCTTTAAAAAAATATATCCCCTTGCGCTTCTGGGTTTGGCCTCTCTTACAAAATGTTGCACTATGAGCAACAGTCTGATGATATTGGACCTTTAAACCAGGAATACTAAGGACAGTGAAAGCCACGTGAAGGAGAGGCTCCCTGCCTCACATGGCAGTCTCAGAGGTCACTGGGACAAAGGTTTGGATCACAGGGAACTGAAGGCATGTGAAAGCTGAAGCCAAGGAAGGGCTGCTTTACCTCTCCCTGCTAAGCAACAACCCATTAAAAAGTTGTCATCTTTTGACTTTTATATTCTGACTGTAACCTGACAAGTTATTATCTCTTGACATGCACCTAGTACTTGTTAGAGAAAGGCAGTAGGTATTTTGTATCTGATTATTCTTCTTCAAACTCATTTAATTATTCTGTTAATTTCAATAAATAATAATTCTTCAGAACTGCTGAAGAACACTCCCCAAATAAGTTTCAACATGTTCAACTGGTGTAAAAAGCTAAAACCAGTGCAAACATTCAAAAAGTAACAAGCTTAAAGTAAAATTGGGAAAATGCATCCAGACATCTTTTATGTTTTTACAGTATCAATACATCCCATCTCCCTGGAAGGTGAAGCAAAACTTCCAGAAGAAAATGGAAGTGCACATGTTTTTCTTTTACAACCTGTTAATATAATAAATACATACCCCTCTGATTCACTGTATTGCATGGAAGTGCAGATAAGCCAATTTCTTCATGCAATAATAAGAATTTAGATGCATCTTGAAAAGGAACACTGTATATGCACTGGGAGAATATAATATGAACCAGCTTGCACAGTTGCAGTCCATGCGTAGTCTCAGTTATATAGCATGTATTAAATTGCTCAATTTATGAGGCTTACGAAATTTTACATTATTGTTCTGTTTGCAATATAATAAAAACAATGCAATAGAGGAGGCAACGCGTTTTCAGACATGCACAGCTTGTCCATACATGACTTATGTGGCACAAGCTGATGTTACTTTGTCATAAATATCATTCCCACACAGGCACTCTTTGTCTAGGCAAACCTGTCACAGGGATAAAAGCCCAAGTTCATCTCAGCACAAACAATAAATACTCAACTTGAAGTGAAGATGTACAGACATCTTCACAGCTCTTACACAGCACTGCAACACTGATAATGAGCCTGTGTAAGTTCTACTACACCCTAGTCTTCCTGTTTGAGTGAGAACATGTAGGTGCCATTTCCACTGTTCAGAAGACAGAGAATTCACACATCTGGGGACACATACCCATCACCGCAACATTATGTCCCATACTTCTGCATCTTCTCTGCTGAAATCCTCTATTTCTCTGGAAGGCATGACCGGTCTTATCTTTTACTGGAATATCAAACCAAATGAAGGAGTGGAGGCACTCCAGGGACCTGTCCAATGCTGTAGCAAAGGAAGGAGTTATTAAATAAAACTAACCAAATGGCAGAACATCAGAGACAAGATCATAGCTGGTAGCAATGGCAAAACTCGTACCATCAGCAACATATATTGAATACTTGTAAGCAACATCACCATGCACAGCATGTTTCAGTCAGCCACATGTGCATTTTTGAGGATGATGCCGAGCAAAAGGGGTTTGCCCCATTATCCAGGTTAAAATAGGCCTTGAGAGATGGGAGTGCTGCAGATCCAGTAGACCTAGTTACTAGAAGAAAACCATGACATTTTCTAGGACTAGATTATTAATTCAAATTTCCAAATTATTAATTAAATTTTATTTGGAATAGCTGTATTTTTTCTTTTAAATAAATGTATTCTCAGGTGCATTCTGTTGTGTCTGATATATAGGAACCTCTTCACTCACCCCAGCCTTCCAGTCTGAATAAAACTTGCCACTGGCAGTGCTAACAGGAATTCCAGCTACTGAAATCTAGGAGAGCAAGATCCATAACTTGTAAAGAACATTTTTCCTTTAACTTTCCTTCTTAAACTGTATTTTGTCAAGATGCATCTATCCTTCTGTTTCATCAAACTCTTACTTACCATTTTATCCACTTCCTTAGCTGTACCACTGTAACAAGTTTTAACCTTACAAAAGCACTGACCTCTGGGTCCTTTAATCAGTTTGCATTTTAAAAAGAACCCTCTAACGTCTACTGCTCCTTTGGTTGGTGCAGTTCACATATATTATTCAGTAAGCCTTTCCTTGAAACCTAACTGACTGCCCAAAATTGACAAATTTTGTTGCAATAATTTAGCATATGACCATTCTCAGCAGTTCCTCCTGTACTCCTGCCAGAATTTACCACTATCCTTGAAGTCAACAGACAAAAGCACACACAATGACATCAGTTAGTCTAGCCTGTCAGCTTCACGGGTGATCCGAGTTTTAGGCAATGATGGGATGTTTCCTAAGCAGTTCCACTCTTGCTATATCATCCTGCCCTCACACTGTTAACAGTTGCACCAACCCAGTTGCTCTTGTGGCTCCACAGTGAATTAGCAGGCTGAAAAATAACATGGGGAAAGAGTTTCAATCAGATTAATTCCTTTACATAGTTCATAATGTGGTGATACAGTTTGGCATGATCCAGTGGAAACAAGAAGACTGGTTAAGCCAGCATTTTCACTACACAACTGCACATCATAACTGTGCCCACATACACGAGGTTTTGCATCATGTCTGAGGCACAAGAAGTCCTTCCTTTCTGCAAGCTCTGTGAGAGAAGTAACCTTTGACAGAGAATGAGGTGGACTTCAGGACTACCAAGTTTTAAGCCAAGAATTTATCTACCAAAGTGAAGTAGGTATTTACTATGTTAATGTTTCATTATTTGCTTGTGCTTTTAACCCATCCCAAGTAATACCTACATTTGGACATGTGCAGGGAGTATATACAAGATAATGTCTGTCATCCTTTGGATGCTCTTAAGGAATTACTATATGCACTAAAAATGACAAAACTATGAGTAGCTTTAAGAAAATAAGAGACTGAATCCCATATTTGTGTGTGTATATATATATATATATATATATATATATATGCTTGTATATACACATGCAATGAATGACCATTTATACCTAGAAAATCCAGGACTGAACAGCTGTTTAAAAGAACATTGATTTCAAAGTCTGAAAATCAATCTCTAAGAGCAGAGAGAGGGAAATTGCCATCAATGAAACAAGAAGAACAAGAGAATGGATATACTAGAGGCTACAGGGAATAAAGGCACTAAGAATTATAGTTTCAATACGACCTAGCCATTAGGCCCGGGGGTGGGGGAAAGGAGGAAGAAGGAAGGAGAGTTAAAAAATAAAGCAAGGGGAAGGAAACCCACAGAAAAATCTAGAAGAACAAATGATCTCAGCATAGTCTCAGTAAACTCAGAGGCTGTAAACTCTACACCACTCTCCATTTACCCTGCTGAGTTAACTTTCAGCAACTGACAGAGCATTTCAGCTGTTTCAAAGAAATACACACTGGAAGAAACATCAGGATCTAATAGTAGGTATCACATTCTATCACAAATTAGTGCTAAATCTAAACCATGCATAGGTTACTCTAAAAGAGAGCACTTACTTGCACTGGAATCACAGTTCTTGTTTCACCCTGTACCCTCAAAATGAGAGTTGACAACTTCTAATTTTATACATATATAGCAAGTATAGTAATTTATTGCTATTGTTACATGCACAGAAATTACATTTTGACTTTTGATTGCCAGCCTTTTTCTTGCAGTTACACAAAATACAGGACTAAGGGTGATTATCAACTTTCATAAAGCATTGCTGATGCGGTAACGATTACAAAGTTTTACTAGGAAGAAAAAAAAGTAAGTTTTAATGAGAAATGTCTTCTCTGTCCTTTCAGGTTTACTGCTTGCACTTGATGGCACTGCAACTCCTTCATTCTCTTTGATTTGTACCACCTTTCAAAGCAGAAATGAAACAAGAAATTCGTAAATTACAAAAAAATAAGAGTAAACACTGCATCAAAAATTGGCAGCAATAAAGAACTGCTGCTGGAGCCATGGATTCTTTTGGTAATAAACAACAGCTACTTACCTAATGATATCTGATTCTTCAAAATATGTATCAGTTACAGTCTCAAAATTCCTGGGTCCTCATGCACCTGAATTTGGGTTCTTTTGGCCAAGAGTGTATATTCAGACTGTACTTATGCCCTTGGTGTCACTGTGTCCCCTTTCCAGAGACAGAAACAGAAGAGCATAACTGTCTCTCAGTAGTAAGGAAGGCTGATTACTGAAAAGATTTGGAGATCACATCTCAAATAAAAAGAATAATAAAAAAAAACAACCTTTACTGTAAGCAACCATTCATTCTTTGGGATTCCTCACTGTCACAGATCTGATGAACTAAACTAAATTGAACAAAAGTAACTTAATTTTTGAATGTGAGTGTCCATGCAACATTTATTACACACAAATTGATATATTTTAAAGTTATCCCTTAATTTGTTTTAATTTCCTTTTGTGCTATTTACGGAAATGGGAAAAGTAACGAGGCAGAACTTGCCATGCAGGATAACAGCAGTACTTAAGTCTATTGACTAATAATTTGAAGACAGCTTAAGAAATACAAGATTGTATCTTGGTATCTTCATGTTGAGTAATATGACCTGAAAGTATATACCAAGCAGATGTTCTATACGAAATATTGTTACACAAAGTTTCAGCAGCTGGTCATGCTAAGGGTGTACTCCATTCTTTATGCCAGTTGCTTTAAACAAGCTGATTCACACAATAATCTATGAGAATTAAAATAACATCTCTCTACCTGAAAAGATGGTGCTGCAGTTGGCAAAAGACAGAGTTTAGCAAAGTTAAAAACTCACAAAGATACTACAGATTAACTGACATGACTAAAGTGTTCATTATGCTTTAGAAGAGGACAAGTAGAGTTTGAACATAATCTTAGAGATAACTGATTTAAGAGAACAAAATTCAGCACATGGTATACACAATACAAAGGCAAGTTTATTTACCCTGTTTAACATAATCTATCAAAACCAAAAATCTATCAACACTAATTTGGCAATACTGGATTTAAAAAAATCTGCTACTCTTGGGGATAAGGAAATTAATTATGAAATCTAACTTGCCATTTGTCTCAAATTCAAACACATTACACTGGTTTTAGTCAAGTTTGTCATTATGCTTCATTCAGAAGCCTTGTTACGAATGAGGTGACTATTCTTACCCTACTCTAGCAAAAACCTCAGCATAGCGTTATGCTCCAGGTACAGAAAAAGATGTACAAATATTTCCAGGTATCTATGGCTCCTCCTACTTATAAGTCATGAGCTGGTTTTGCACTTACGTTAAGAACCACTAGGACCAAACTTGCTGGAAATTAATCTTCCTGCCCTTCCTACAGCAATTTAATAAATCCAATGGGTAACAGAGGGGAAGAAATTTTGAAAGATCAGTATCTAGTTAAATGCTTTTAACTGCAAAGTAACCAACAACCTTTTCAACAAACTTCGCATCTTTAACTGAAGAGTAGTTGAAAGCCACCAAGAAACAGCTCAGAGGTGGGCAGTTGCTGCTTCTGAGAATCACTGAAACTGGACTTCATGATATTTAATTTCTGTCTTAAAAGTTCTGATTTGGAGCTTACAGAAGGTCCCATATAGTATTTGGAAATAAAGCAGTGAAAATAAATGATGCTTCTTGTTTCAATATTTAATCCAAGCAGACACAGACACAATTTATAAAATTATACTATTGCATTAAAGTTTTATATAGCATTTAACTTTCATGAATGTTTTTCCTTCAGTATATCATATATTCATATTTGAAAATATCTTTGCACAGTCCTTTGTGCAGCTACATGCTAAAAATCTGCAAACGCACACTTAACACTAAACAGCACAAAAAATACATTCTGTATCCATTCATATGCAAATTTAAAACATTTCACTTGGCAGATAAACAATGAAAAGTTATTTTAAAAAAATCAGAAACTACAAAAACGTGCACATAAAAGTCTTCCCTTTTGGATTTTTAGTAAAATACTGCTCTGTATAAGATCTAATGAAAAACTCCAGTGCTTACAAAATACTTTATATCTATGAGAAAAACAAATGCTTAAATTTATATCTGTATGAATTAAACATAGTCACCTTGTTAAAATATAAAACTGAAATCATAGGGGACATGGCATAGATCAATGCAGATGTCACATCTAGCAGGACATGTAAAACTGTAATTAACTGGGCACCAGGCAATCAGCATCATAGAATATATAAAATAAAAACCAGGGACTAATCCAAGATGCAGCAGCTACACAATAAAGTGTTTAATCAGCTATATATAGTAAACATAGCAATTCTACTTGAAGAGGAAGTCTTAGTCAGACGTAATTAGTAATAAAAGTTGCTGTGTTTACCAGTGATGAGTACAGTGTCCTTCATAACTTTGTTTCTAAAAGTTGTGCATAAATTGACTACCCAGATATGTCACAGTTCTGCAATGCTAGAACTTAACATAGTGTCCTCTCCATCATAAAAACTTCTAAACAGATCTTTTCTCTGATGGTCAGATAGCTCACTTAAGATATGGGGGAACAATGTCTGTGTCTCATAACTTCTCATAAACAATTCCAAAATATTGGCATGTATGCATCATGGCAGTCTCGTGTTGCTAATGAAAATAAATCGCTTTCTCTTCACAGAATATGCTTTCAAACCCTCTTGAGACTAGATGGATATAGAGAGAACAAAATATATTTTAAGACTGCATACAGACTATTCTACAAGGTTTGTGATACCAAGTAAAATGAAATAAAATTTCTTAACCTTGTTTTTACCTCTGTGATCCTGCAGCTTGCTGCTATTCTACAAACACTGCTGAGGCAACAACTGTTTCAGAGAAATCAATATTAAAAAAATCCTATACCACAATAACAGTGTGAAACTTGGTACTACACCAAGAAATGGAGGCAAAGCACAAGGTAGGAGAACTGAAAGAAAATCTGCAGGCTTGTAGCTCCAACATGAAACCTGCCTGGAGGAAACAAAATGAATCACTAATTAGATGGAAGATTTCTTCTTAATGTCAGGAAGAAGGGTACCTGTGGGTTAAAAATGGTACAGGCACCTTCGAGCCTTCATTTTTCCTATGTAAACCAAGAATGATGGAGCTACTTTTACAGCAGAACTCCCTCCAAACACACAGGTCAACCTTTTGCCTGAATATTCTTATGGAACATAATAATGATAATTTAATTTTGCTACAGAGAACTTCTATCACGAAACTGAAAAATAAATATTAAAAGTCACTAGTAACAAAAAAATAACCCACCACAGAGAAGTTTTCAGGGTGCAGGCTCTTACAGAGAGAAATGGACACTAAGTAATCATAACTTTGACAGCTATGTACACACACATGGACATCATTAAACTCTGGCCATTTTTCTGCTTTAGAAAAAAAATACCAATCAGGGTATCACTAACATTTTAGGAGGCTCTGTAGATCTGTAGTAAATATCTGTGCTATTTTATCATCAGAAAACAATGACATTGATAATACTGGTAATTAAAAAAAAATAATTAAATGTACGTTACCAAAGCGGTCTCTATTTTACAGATCCGTATTTTTTTTTAATTCATCCTATAAATTCATCTCCTGAAACAGGTTCTGCATCAGCAACCACTTTTTGCCACTCTAATACTAGAGAGACAGTAATACCTACATTTGGAAAGTTGAAAGTTTTTGCCCTGATATAAAACCTATAGTTCACAGTTAAAGCAAATTTGGCAGCTCTACTGTAGTTAGGTTTTAGTCTCCCTGATTCAACTCAGAAGGACCTGGAGAGCCAATATAAAAGCTGCATTTAAATCATTTTTCCTTTCTGTCCTATTACACTATTTAAAAATAAGCTAGAAGATAAGTGTCATACTAAAGCAATGTTAGATGCCCAACTTATTACCGTTCCATATCCCTCCCAAAAAGCACGGCAATTCTGAATTGAGGTTGCCACTGTTATTGCTGCTTACCTGGTATAGTCTGTAAGCCACTGTTTAGAAACCTAGGCACAATTGATGACATGGTAACCTTAACTCAGCATTTCCTAGCTTTTGCTATTCTAAGTCAAAGCAATCAAGGTTCAATATAATTTTTTTATAGTTTTCGTAACAACCTGAAAATCATAGCAAAAAAATGCATTTTTCTCTATATTATACTTAAAGTGGCTGGTCTTTTTAATAGAGCTTTCTGATTTTTTTAAATGACAGAACGTAACAGTGGGGGAAGAGCTGAAAACAGTATACTCCTAGCTACCATATTTATTCGGAAGATTTTGGTGCCCCAAAATTGACAGCCAGCTTTCTTGACTTTCGCTTGCTGGAAGTGTTTGGTGTTGATTTGTTATGAGGAACTCTTGGAGCAGCCACATTGTCTTGAAATGAAACAGTTGATTGAGCAGCTTGAGGAGATTTTAAAGGAGCTGAAGAACTGTCTTGCTGAGTGTGGTCAGAAGACACTGCCTGTTCATTCTTTAGTGGTGCACCTTGAGGGAAACTCTGAAACTCCTTGTGCTCAAAGTTTTTCTTGCTGGCAGCCCTTTTTTTAGTTACCTTTAAATGAAATAAATATTATTTAACAGAATGCATTCTCAGAAACCTGCAAATATTCCACATTTAGAAAACATGCGTACAATTTTAGAAATAATTTTCTAATCCTAAAAAGCGCTTCATAGCCCAGGTATTCTTTCAGTCATCATGTAGGCACATTTTTTTTTTACAGAAACAGAATATTAAAACAAACCCACAAACAATCTTACCTGCAGAGGTATAAACTGGTTGTGAGAACCAACAGGTATAGTTCCTGCAAGAGATACATTTCCCGGGTAGGAGCCAGGATAATAATGTTTAGGCACTGGAGTTCCCCAGGACACTGGACCAAACATGTGAGACGATGAAGGCATTATATTAGCTGTGAAAACAAGTAACTTTTAGCTCGCTCTCCTCAAAAAGAGGATACTAACTCCCAAAGACCCCAAAAGTATACCAACTAAATTTGTCTGCATGTTGTTTCAATAAAGCCACATATTATTCATGTTTACTTGAAAATAGGTATTTATTTATTATCAAATAAAAAAATACCAAACATTTCTGCTTTGACAGGACTACACCTAGATGACAGCACAGTTAAGAGCACTAAGTCGCATCTGCATTTCAGAGTACATGTAACTTAGCATCTTCACATCCTTATCGGAGTGAACTGTATTAGTATACTTACCAGTGGGTTGTGCAAATACTGGAGGAATAGATCCAGGTGGCACAGGAACTCCCAGTGGCTGATAACTTGGAAACACTGGTGGAGCTGGAGGCGAAGGGAAGTTTACTCCTATAGCGCTCTATGAAGGAGGAACCGAAGGATCACAAACAGACACAATGCAACAGAGATACAGATGTTGAAAGATCCTTTGCATACTCACCAAACGCTGTAAAGCAAAAAACGCAGCTTTCTCCTTTGCTTCAGCTTCAGAATGACACTGTGGTCCATGAACCAACAAACCATTCGATAATTTTATGTGACAAACTGTCATTGTCTAGAAAAATGAGATAAGATTTTTGAGGGAATCTGTATTGCTGACAAACAAATTGAGAAACAGAGGATTTGTTTGTTTTGGAAAAAGGCAACAAAAGGAGCTAAGATTTATTTTTAGATGGATTTTCAGTCCAAATGTTTAATACAGAATCACGTAATTATTAGGGTTGGAAGGGACCTTCATAGATCATCTAGTTTGGATAGCTGAAACAAAGTTGAGAACTTTAACTTTTCCAGAAAAATCTTTTTACCTGTGGTGTTTTTAGGAAAGAGAAATCTGGTTGCGACATTCCAACAAGAGAACACATACGGCAAAGTTCAGCAACAGTAGACAGTGCGGGCTGCGGGCAAGCAAAAGGATGACCTCCAGTTTCCAGTGCTGGTGTGTTCTGAGGGCCTCCAGTGCTATGAGGCTTGTTCATATAGGCAGCTGTCAAAAAAAGAAAAAAAAAAAGTAAAAAAAGCTGTAGCACAAACACTGCCTGCACAGAAAGGACAGCAACTTGCTATTAGCAGAAAGTAAAGAAGCATATTTCATTTTTCCTGGTATTTTCATATCTGATGAACAAAAACCAGGACACTATATATAAAGAGATTTTTAGATCTGAATAAAGAAGCAGAACTGAAAAAGATGGGCATTTTATTACTATATTTTGAAAATCAGTACTATACTGTTAGCTACATTCTAAAATGGCACTACAAGGTGAAACTCTGAACTATGAGATGATGTCCAAACATACCCATTTTTTTACTTTGTCTATATTGCAAGGCAGCTCCATGGCAATCTTGTCTGCTAGGGGGAGCAGGAACATCATTAACTTGGGCTTTCACTTCATTCTTTGTTTCCTGGTCAGAGCCATCTATCTTCAAAATCTCTTTGAGCATCTGTGTTCCTTTCTTTAAAAATAAAATAAACCATTCAGGGACATGCTGGCATTCAGGTAACACTACCTTTTTACTTAACTTTGAATATCATAATCGGTAACCCAATCTGAGTTTTTGCTTTCCTAGCAGAGGAAAGATTTTATCAGAGCACAGATAACAGCATCTTAGCATGAACAAATGTGTTTATTTATTTTTAGAATGGATAATTAAAAGCTCATCAATATGTTTAAAAGGCAATATAAGGTTTCACAGAGTTACTTTAAATAGAAGTATTGATGCTAAGATAGCAGATGCTAAATTGCAATGTAATGATCCTGCAGTATACAGACCATAGCAAATGATTGTGGTGACAGATGTTCTTCATTCGTAGCTCTTGCTTCCTTGGAATAAGTCTGCACTTCATTTTCTTTGGAAATTTTCAAAGAAGCTAGAAGGCTTTCAAGTTCATTGTCCTTCTTAAAACAAATACAGAAAAAAGATAGATCAACTTAGGATATTACAAGCAGATGCAAGAGGAGGGGTATACGTTTTTATGCTTATTCAGGACTTTTTTTTTTTTTTCTTTTAGCTTGTCATGTCTGTTCAGAGTGTGAACAGATACCCAAAGACTACATCAAGTTTTGCATACAAAAGATGCAAGTGTTGACCAATACAGGACTAATTTAAAGAATGACCAAGGCTACACAGGTTTGTCTTGTATCTGCTATAAACATGAATTTGCACAGAAGTAACCAAGAATAATTGGAACAAAATGAATTGGAAACTGAAGTTATTCAAAGAGCACAAGAAAACCAAATGTCTAAATACTACCTTTCCACCTGTACAGGGACCATCAACTGCAGCTTTCTGAATTACAGGCATGTTGGGACTTTCATTCCTCTTCAAAAGTTTGACATTGTACTTATTCACACCTGCAAAATTCTGAAATAAACTGCAGCATTTATTATTGAATACTAATACTCCATTACTCATTGTAACACAATCACATTAGAAATGCATCTACAGATAGCTTTCACAAGCTAATATTCGTAGAGGATTTCGGCTTACTAAAAACCTAGCATTTGCATATTGCCATTACAGCACAGCTTTTAGAGTCTAACAGGAATAGGAAAATAATTTGTATTAACATTATACATCTTATGCACTTTCTCTCACTTTCTGTCTATAAAATCTGTAGAGAAAAAAATCTCCAAAATAAAATTTACCTAGTAGAAGAATCAAGATGCCAGTTACAGAGAAAACTGTAAAGTGATGAACCAGATTAGAGTAAAATGAAAAGAAAAGAATACATTTACTCAGTACAGAAGAAATTACCTGTTTGTTTGATATTTTACTATGTGGCTGACTTTCACCTCTTGTAACTTTGGAATCTTCTTTAACTACAAAAGAATGTATTCTTTTGAAATGCTCTTAAAACTGTAATAATCAAGACTCAAAAAATAAATAACTGTACAAGTACACCAAGTTGCACTGATCTGAATGGTTGCATCAAATGTTTAATTCGTACTTTACAGGTAATTCGCTGCATGTTTTTCTTGTAGGATAAAATGAAGCATATGCAATAATATATCTAACTTTATATTCTACAAACATGATCATAAGCAAATTTTCAAAGACGTCATTGGTTTGTTTTGCTGGCTTTTGGTTTTTTGTCTTTTTTTTTTGTTTTTTTTTCCTTTTTTTTTTTTTCATAATCAGATGGGTGGAAAATCATAATAACGCTGAACAGCTTGATTAAAAGGTTCAAGTATGCACACCAGGGCATTATCTGACAATAACAAGTGCAACATAGTGTTTATGTAACTCGTAAACTATTTTCTGTTGATAACCACAAAAACTCAAAAGGATTTCAAAGATGATTACCTAAAGCAAGTAGTTTTCCTAAACAAAGTGTCTAATTATAGTACTTACATTTTTTATATGGCTCCTGCTTTCTCTGTTGACCTTTAAAGCTGCTGTCATTGAATCCTGGCTTGTAGAACTGATTGCCAGTTCCCAGCTTCATTTCCTGAGGTAGAACTGCACCCTAGGATTTCAAACATCAAAGCTTAACCATAAAACTATTTATGTACTATTTACATAGTAGTCCCATATGATTACCTCCTTCCACAGCTATGTGCACCCTGTGTAACAAGACTTTCATACAGAGGATTTATTTATTTGTAGCATTAACTAGAAAGTTTTCTGATGTAATGAACTGACATATAAAATTAAGTACCTTCACATTTTGACTCTGGTGATCTGTTTAAAGTTTATATACTAACCTTCTCAAGCATGTTTTGCTGAATGTGGTGAGACTTCCCAGAATTCTGCAGTGACTGCCATATGCTGCAGAATTCATCATCTTGCTTGCTCTGTGCCTGACAAAACAAGAAACAACACCCCCAACAAGCTCAGCAGCTTTAAACCCAACTTCTGAACAGCTAATCATATATAAAGACATTCTGAAAATTGTCCAAGTCTAACAGTGCTCAGATAGCAGGAATTTTCATACTGATACTAGAACTTAAACGTATATAATTTATGAAATAGGCTATTGTGGTAGGTTGTATTTATGTAACATCTTTTCCTAAGAATGACTATTAAACAGACATGATCTTAGTTTGAGATTGCTTTTGTTTTGTTATTAACTGAAGTTACTACCACAGAGTATAATTAAACTCAGTCAATAATTCAAAATGGTTTTAAAAGCATGCTCTCATATTTGGTTGCATTCTTAAATTATTAGTATACTATTTTGTAAGGCCTTATCAATCAGTCTCAACTGCTTAATAACATTATAGGTATGTTACCACAGAACTGAAGCCCAGCTATGTAAAAAAAAACACTTTTGAAAATCTAGACTCTAAAAAAGTACAACACAGGATATTATACTCATTCAAGAACTGGGACAAGTTCTGCTCCAGTCTGTATCAGGATTAAAACATCTGATGTACAAAGCAAAGCTATCTATTAGTCATGAGAAAAGGGGGCCACTTTAAACAGGGGGCCAAAATATTGAGACATTCGGATCCACTACTAAATGAATCAGAACACTCACTTTGTTTTTCTGATTGCCACATCCTTTCTGGGGTGAGTTAGAGGTGCCCTGATTTTCAGCCCTGAGATTGTAATGCTGTCTTCCATTCATCTGCTAAATCATGCAAGAAAAAAAAACACCAAAAAAAATGAGGCACGTATCATTGTCTTAAATGTTCTTTCGGATGAGACAGTGCTTCTCAAACACACCTATAAGCAACATGAAGCTACCAATTCAGCTGATTTTCTTTAAAGAAATCACTTATTAAAAAGTAAAGCTTAATTAAACTAGTGAGAACCCCAATTCACCTGTAATTCCCCCCTTTTACTGTATTTTCAAACAAAATAAATCATAACCAAGAAGCAAAACCGACAAGGATATCATGTCTTTTCTGTCTGAGCATGGACGAACTTGGCCTAGAGGAAGAATTACTTGGAACAGAGCTTCAACGGAACAATTACATCTCTGCCCAGCAAAGTATTTGTTCACACCAAATATTTGTCTCTTGGAAAGGCAGCTGGAGCTACAATTGTCAATAAGGACATTTAGGTCCTCTTCATTATTTGATTAACTCATTTCATAAAGATTATCCTACTTTTAACATACCAATGTAAAAATTGAATTTTGTTTGTACCAGTGAAGATGATAACCATGGTCATAATTCAGCTTCTAGGAAAAAAACATTTCTGTAAAAACGAAGGAAAAGTCTTACTTGAGTAGGAACAAAAAGGGAGCGAGGAGAATGGTTGAGGCCTCCTAGATGCACTTTTTGTGAGCATGCAGATGACAGATCGGATGCATATGAATTGTAGTTATTCACAGCTGGCTGAGGTTTAACTATGGCTGTCAGTTTTTGATTTCCCATTTCTGACCGACTACCATGAGACAGGTTAATTAAGGCACTTGATGGCAGACGATACCCTCTGGCAGGTGAGCACCTTAAGACAAGCAAATGACACAGCTGTTTCATGTAGTTCAATTATAGACATTTCACTATATTTTAACATTAACAGGCTGAAAACTGTATCCAGTACTGAATTATAGAGTGATAATCCCACTGTTCTCTCCTTTGGCCTCTGGCTGTCAAAACCAGAAAACAAGTCATTACTACTACTCTGAGTTTATATTGTACCTTTCAGCACTGAGCTCAAAGAAAGTTTAAAGATGAGTGAGTTGTTATAGCACAGTTCTGTAGTATTTATGAAAAAATGATGAACCAGGAAACAGTTATTCTTTTTTCCCAAGATAAAAACTGAAGCCAGTAGCAGAATTATAAACTGAACTTATGCAGCATTTAACCAGTTTTATATCTTCCTTTATGATTTTGAATACTGAAGATTTTGTGTGTTACAGGATATGCCCTTGCAAGCGAAAGGGTTGTTATGGTTGCTGAACAGAGGGAATAGGTAAAATTCTCCTCTAATTTCTGTCATTAAAAAACTCAATTTGTCTAAGAACAACAGTAAAATAAAGGCTGCTAGGTAAATGTTTGCACTTAGAAGTTCACCTGATTACTTAAATACAGAAGAGTTATCAAACTTCTTGAAACAAAAGCATTAACCATGCCTCCACCTCCTGAAAGAATATTTAAGGTTTTTAATGGTGATCAGAATTTAGTGACAAAGTATCACTTATTGATAGTTCAGAGTCCCTCCTTCAGAGGAACAGATGATTAATATTTTTCAATCTACATGTTGAAGACATACTGATTACAACCTGTTTTCTACATATTCATTTAGAGAGACATTTGGATTTAGTGCTTTCTTCTGCCGGTTGATATTTGCTTTCTACAAATCACAAGCTTCTATACACACAAAAAAGCCTAAAGAGCAAAATTTATCCGTACTCAGAGGGGAAAACAAAAAAACAAACAAAAGAAACAAAAAAGAAATAAAAACTGACCAACTCTGTTAAGAAAGTTTTAAAAAGAGGTATTAAAAATAGTCACTGAATCCAACAGCAACAATTTCATACTATCTGTACCGACAGCATGAAATGACTATGAAACCCCCTGCACACACCTTATAGTTAGGCCTCCAAGGAATTCTTCATCAAATAGAACTTCAAAGAGCACATCTGTTTCTCTACTGGCTACAGAAAACAAAAAAAAAAGTCATCTTATATACATAACAGCAGCTGTTTTAATCTAAGTGATGTAAATATCCATATTAGCTACGCAGAAAATAATAAAAATATCAAAACCTAACTAATCAGCCACAAAAACATTATTCCTTAAATGAGTTAATTAACAATTCAGAAATGTTTCTCAAAGTCATGTATCTGCCCTTTTAGATTATGTACCATGCATAACAACTTATCAACCTGCATTAATAGAACTGCAATTTATAGCAGTATGTCACAGCTGTCAAACTGCCAGAAAAGAGATACAAGCCATTTTTAGGTTCAGGCAGTTGGAAATTGACAGCTCTAACATTACCTTCTTGAAGAATGATAGACTAACACTCCTTTAAAATTATACTAGTATATGATCATTACAGAAAAAATAACCCTTTTAAAAAGCTGCACTCAAGTCTAGTCTATTCAAGATTCTGTTGAATGCCGACTCAATGAGAAAGCAACTACTTAAATGCCAGGTATGAAAACAATCTATATTACTAGATCTCAAACTGCAATCCCACTGTGATTCTGCAAATCCTTTTGTTTACCTGAAATACATTTATGGATAATCTTGTCAAAGAAGGTATAAAAACCCATGCCATTTAACAGAACTGGAATATCACAGAATAAAAACCAAATTCCAGATAAAACAATCTGAGACAAATCATATTTGATAAAATTTTATGCTTAATGTAAGTATTAAGGCTAACATTTATTATCTCTACTTTTCCTAACTTTGCCCGTATCTTCCCATAACTTCATTTTGTTCCTTTTTTGCAGACTGTCTTCTTTCTCACAGATCTCTACCTTCTTCATATTAAGAAGAAACAATTTCTCATTCAAAGTATAGCACTATAACACATACAATTAAAATAGAATACCTGTAGGTTTAATTCAAAGCAGTAAATATGCCATTAGTGGCTTCAAGTTGCATATGCTTCATAGCTAAGAAACTCCTGTGCGTTCACAACCATTAGACAAAACACTTTTCTGAAGCCTGCTTTCACATCACTAGCTGTGCTGTTATATAGCTATAATGCCATAATTACGAAGAAAATCTTACCTCCTTTAATTCCTATAATGGTACCTCGAAGACCAACTGGAACAGAAAAGTTCTCTCTTACGTTGACAACACGGTCAAACAGCTTATACTCTGCATTGCGATCTGGAACAACCCCATTCTGTTGTTCTAATGGCTGACAATGATGAAAAGACTGTGTTAAGGTTTGCAAAAAAATATAGGGATTACAACCAAAATGCATTTACAACAATACCTGAAACACACTATAAAGTGAACTTTTGTGTGTGTGCTTAAGTTTAAGAACAGAAATTTTTCCTCCCTAGACACAAAGCATTTTTTTTTCTTGCCACTGTCACTTACTGCTGCTGCCTGAGAAAAGTAGTGCCATACATGACCCAAGGCAGACCAATGGGATCGATTTAGATAAAATAAAGCCACCAGGTGTAACCTGCCTGTGTCAGTAACATGGCTATCTCTGAAATACCAAGCAAGATGAGCAATTGGTTCTGTGTCAAGAACTGAACAAAAAAATCAAAACAGGCAAGAAGAAGCTAACAGGAAGTACATTTTATTTTGCCTTCATTGTACAGCCAATAATAACTGTAGAAGCATGAAGGAGTGAAAGTAGAAAAGAACTGAAAGTCAGTGTAATACGTTACGGAGTCTTTAGTAGAAATTCTCTCTTTTTAGAGATGATGTTATCAAATTGATTTTCTAGAAGGCATCACAAAACTTCTTCTTCCATCAATACTGTCATAAAATTCCCCTCTCTGAAAGTTGGTATGCTTAGGCAAAATAAATACCATTTGGACATACTGACTTCAAGAAAAAACAACAACTTTTCATGTCACTTACTCTGTACAGTAAATGGGGTTTCACAGTTACTCGCACCTTCTTGTTGCTCTTTCTTTGCTAAAGGAAAGAAACAAAAAGTTATTACAAACTAGTGTAGGAACCAACAGTGGACTTCAGGTACAACAAAACACCTAAAAAGATTATGGAGAAGTCTTCTGTTTTTTAGATAAAGGTATACAGCTTTGTGAAGTCTTTAGGATGACTACAGTTTTCAAAACATGGGATTTCTTACCAAAGCTTTTGCACTGCTTGGCTAATTTGAGAATTCACAATGATTTTATTAACATGTCCTTGCAAGTAATTTCAAAGAAATAAGCCCATTGTTTCACGTGGCTTTGCCTTTAGCTTTTGCTTTAGTAATTTTCTTGTCCCCTTTTTTGATCTATGGCTTTTCAGGACACAATTTTGTAATTTTCTTCAGACCAAAGAGAAACTGCAAGGGAAAACCAGCTGACATTGCACACAGAAAAACCACTTCAATATTTCAGAATCTATATACTGACACATGTTCCTTTCTAAAGATCACAGTTCAGAGAACAGAGCATGGCCTAATGCTGCTGGATTGCCTGAAAAACAGTCAATTAAAAAGATTAATAATGAGCTCTTCTGAATTTCAAGGACAATTCACATTACAAATTCAGGTCTTACGTTACATTCTGTATTCTTTTTCTTTGGAATGAGAGGTAATCTTCAATCGTCTTATTCTAATTCAAGAACCCACAAAGTAACAAGCAGTTGTTTTTTTGGTTCAGCCCTGCTCACAATGATACCAAGCTGCATACCTTGCATTTTTCTATTTCTTCTTCAATTTTCTCAACGATGGCTGCATCCAAAATTTGCAAGTCACAAGATGCACGAGACAAAGCAGACACAGGGTGTGCCTTTAACCAGGCAACAATTTCTTGAACTTTCTCAGCTCTAAATAAAAAAGACATGAATTAAAACTTTTAACTGTATAAACAAAGCATTTTACCACATTCCTTGATTTAATCATCAGGTATTATGATATAGTAGCAGTGTTTGTATACATTCAGAATGTAACAGAATTTAAGAGTTCTGCATGAGTTTACAATAAGGGTTAAAAAAATAAAAATCAAACTGCATCATGCAATACTGATTCAAAATTATAACCTGATGTTTTGCCAAGAAAAAAAAGAAGTATTCAGTAAATTATGTTTGCATCCCATCAACTAACCATGACCAGCTGTGATTAAAGGCTTTGTGACTAGCTGTGTCTCAGAACACAGTGAGAAAGAACTTCAGGGCATGCCTCTACTAAAATGGAACACAAACCTGAGATTAGTATCCCACAGTGGTATACACACCTGGCAAGAGTTCTGCATCATGCAGACTTACCATCTCAAGCCTGTGAATAGAGCTAATACTAAAAGCCTTTTTTAATGTTTCTGTACTGTGTCTGGAATCAAGGTTGCTCCTTGTCTCCCATGAAACAGACTGAATGCATACTCAAAATCTACAAAGTACCTTAAATTCTTAACATGTTATTTTTCAAATATGAAGTGATCTTAAACAATTGAAATAATTATTGCTTATCTTCCAAAAATGATCTTTCTGCGATTTTAGTGATTATTCATAACTATGCTTATTGAGGGTTACTTTAAAAGCAAGAATCATGAAGTAGCCACTGAAAATTAGCTTTCTCACTTACCAGACTTGAGATAGGAGTCTGACAGCAACTTGAACTCCACAACTACAATGTACAACATTCTGATATTTTTTTCAGAGCCATCACTAAACTCATATTGCTCAAGAAATAGCAAGGTTACAGTTATATAACAGCCACTATTTGATTACCATCAACTTCATAATGTTGTCAGTCTATTCTATTTATTCTAGAGGTGAGGGGGAAATAGGAGAAAGAAGGCTTACCCATTCTCATCCTCTCCAGGCCAAATGTCATCTTCATAGAAGATATCTTCCTGGCTATTCTTGGCTATATAATTAAATAGTTCAGGAACCCTAAAAAATGAATGAACGAAAGATAAATTTAGTTTCACATCAGCACATACCACAAAAAAGCCTAATCAAAACAAACTGTGATGAGCTTCAAAATTTGTGGAGGCCAGACAGATTATTTCTTAGTGTCATACTGTACATTTGTCAAGGGTAAGCTGCTGACAGAATTACTCTATCCCAAAATTTACTTCACCCTGGAGGGAGAGACTGCTGGAGGGAAAACACTGGAACAAAACCAAAAAAAATAAATCAAAAGATAAATCAAGCCATCTCCAAAAGCAAACTCACTGGTTTGCAGAAGATGTGTGTTCAGAAGACAAAATCCAGAGACTGATCCAAAGGTAGATAATTTGGATGAAGTTTGTATCCAATATTTACCTTTCTAAATACTCAGCAAGTAGTTGTTCTACTGCAGAAGAATACGTCCATTCATTTCCAACTTTCTTGGTATAGCCAGGTACTTCTTCATTCTTCTTATTGAACTTCAGGTTTAGTCCCACATTTGCTTTTTGTTCTCCATGAGGGCTGGAAGTAAAAAAAAAGTTTATTAACTTCCAGTAGTAAAAATGTGCATGTATACATTAGAAAACACAAACATATATCCTCAGCCTTAAACCACAGTGAAATTAAAATTAAATTCATTGTATTGTTTACTTGTTAGCATTGTGTCAGTTGTAAATGTTACAGGACACACGCAGTGCTACAGTAACTTTCCACATGCACGCCCGTACCTTAATGCAAAGGAAGGCAGCGAATATTTTACCCATCTTCCTTAATAGAGACCTGATCAACCACAATCTACTTGGCATTTACCAAAATGTAGATGGATGCCCCTGAACAACCAGTGGGGAACAGATGTACACATTAAATCAAAGAAGATGCTCATGCATCAACCACTTCCTTAGTGAGTTGTCATAGGAAACCACAATTCTGACATTCATAAAACTATAGGGATTGTTTCCCTTTTATACATATATACATATATATGTATGTATATGCATATATATATGTGTGTGTGTGTGTCTATATATAAAAAGCAGTTTAGTCTTAGCTACTCCTTAAAAAAAATACAGGTACAATTATAATCCTTTTATACCAACAGTAATGTTAAGTGCAATGAAATTGGTTCCCAATTCCACTTTTCACTCTCAGTGTGGCAAAGTAATTTCTAGTTCTTGCTTTAATTACGCAAATAGCTAACCAGGAAAGTCAATTTATATTTTTCAAAATACTAAAGCCTACAGAACAACTCTCCAGTAAACAAAAATTAGGAAATTTATGATAGGAGAGAAAAACACTGCATATGAATTTAGTTCACAGAAAATCTACTTTAAAGGAAGTTTCACATCACAAACCTGTTACATGTTTGGTATGCACAACACTTAAACATACCAGAAATTAGGTGAAATTGTATTAGAATTCAGAAGCTTTTCTACAGTCAAAATTCACAAATAGAACTTACTTTTTCTTTGATCCTCTTCCAATAAAGATACTCCCTGTAAATCTGGAGACAAGATATCCACTTACTCCAAGACGGCTGGCCAAAACATATGCAGGATTGTATTTCACGGAATATTTCTTTAAAACAAACAAACAAAAAATATTGGCAACTCCCAAAGGATAATGATTTTTATACAAAGGGCAAATGAACGATATGGGAGGAACCCTTAAAGATATTTACCATTGCAAAATATATTTGGCTGATTGTTTAAACTTCTACTAGAAAACCAGAAGTACTTACATGCTGGTTCTGTATTAAAGGATCAAGCTGGGGTTCACACGGAATATTGAAGACGACACGAATTCTACCTTCTGTGATCACATCATGAGAATCTTGAACCTTGGAGAGAAATACAACACATTAAAAATGTTACTTAAAACCAGCAGTCTCTGTATACTTTGTCGATTTTGCTGTAGTAATCACAGAGATACTTTAGGAGTCATCATCTTGCCTTCATCTGTGAAGTGCTTCCTCATAGAAGCAACTTAACAGCATTAAAGGAATCAATGACTAAAACTGGTCCAAAATGGGAACTCTGTGCATTACAAATTATCCCAAATAATTACTAGAAATAATCATGCATTCAAGCTGTGCTACCTTTTTCTTGCTATGTGAGCAACAGTGATAAGGAAAGCAGAACTTCCTCCTCCTCTGACTAAGCCATGAGGGGATCTTTGATTTGGAATTTTAGCTAGCAAGCAACCACTACTACCACAGAACATATTTTTATTATTTTAGGCTTGTGAATAACAAAGTCGGGGGGGGGGGGGGGGAAGGAAAAAGAAATGATTGGAACTAACTTCTCCCATGCAGCCATAGTAAGGAGATCCCAGCATAAAAGCTGTACTTCCAGGAGGAAATAAGTCATCCAAAGTTTTGATGTTTGAAAAATGAGAGTCAAAGGCTTTGATATCCTACATAAAAAGACAAAATTGATAATGTAAGTATCATCAGATTACAGGAGAATAATTAAGAAGTTCATCTAAATATACACATTCTAAAACATCTGAATCTGAAATAATTCAAAGGCAAAGAAGTTTATGCTATATTACAAATGCTGTTACACAAGCAAGTATGCTACTCTAGTAGCATATTTGAGCACCACTAACTGTACTTCATTCAAAATACCATTAGTAAAAACATGACAAAAGGTATTTTTTCAGTAAAATCTCTAAACTGTGCAAATTTTGTCCCAAATTTCATGATGAAATACTTGCCTAAGCATGTTACGCTTTTTAATACAACAAATTACATTAATTTGTTTACTTTTGTCCATTCTTCTGTTTTAAAGGAACATATACTCTTTCCTCTGCTTACTCTCAATGGAGTAAGGTGCTATGTGCACCTTCTGTATTTACCTTGACAACAGTTTGGTAAACAAAAGGAAGAACTTGTTTTGACCACTGCTTCTCCAAATAGACTTCTCCGTTTTGTTTCAGCTGGTATCTATTACCAGTTAGCAGCTGAGCATATACAACTATTGCTGTTTCATGGATAATTATTCCTTTTCTTCTCTGATAGCTGAATACAAAGCAGAATATTTAGTTTGATTACAATAAACAGAACTGAACCAAGAAGACAGAATTGCTTGAAATACACAGAGTACATACACACAGTATGCTAGAGATTGGAAGGGACCTCAAAAGATCATCTAGTCCAATCCCCCTGCTGGAGCAGGAACACCTAGATAATGTTACACAGGAATGTGTCCAGGCGGGTTTTGAATGTCTCCAGGGAAGGAGGCTCCACAACCTCCCTGGGCAGCCTGTTCCAGTGTTCAGTCACCCTCACTGAGAAGAAGTTTCTTCTCAAGTTTAAGTGGAACCTCTTGTGTTCCAGTTTGCACCCATTACCCCTTGTCCTATCATTGCTTGCCACTGAGTAGAGCCTGGCTCCATCCTCGTGACACTGCCCCTTTATATATTTACAGACGCTTATAAGGTCACCCCTCAGTCTCCTCTTCTCTAAACTATAGAGACCCAGCTCCCTCAGTCTTTCCTCATAAGGGAGATGCTCCACTCCCTTAATCATCTTAGTTGCCCTGCGCTGGACTCTCTCCAGCAGGTCCCTGTCCTTCTTGAACTGAGGGGCCCAGAACTGGACACAATATTCCAGATACGGTCTCACCAGGGCAGAGTAGAGGGGAAGGAGGACCTCTCTCGACCTACTAACCACCCCCCTTCTAATACACCCCAGGATGCCATTGGCCTTCTTGGCCACAAGGGCACAGTGTTGGCTCATGGTCATCCTGTCGTCCACTAGGACCCCCAGGTCCCTCCCCCCTACACTGCTCTCTAACAGGTCGTTCCCCAACCTATATTGGAACCTGGGGTTGTTCCTGCCCAGATGCAGGACTCTACACTTTCCCTTGTTATATTTCATCAAGAATAAACAACAACAAAATTATTCCAATAGTTTGCATCCCATTTTATAAAAAAGCCCAGAATAAACAGCTTAACCAACTGCTTATACACGGCAGTTGCACAACCACCATTCCACAGCCAAGTGTGTTAATTTAAACACATCCGTACCTTTACAGTGGGAAGTGTTGGGGTAATTAAGGCAGTTAACTCAAATGGTAGCTAATAAAATAGCAAGTTTCTGTAACTCAGTTGTGTTGTGCACCTACACTCTACAAAAGCAAGAGCTATATTCAAATTTAACAATGCTAAACTGTTAAGTTGTAACTAGATCTTGTATGACTCTATTCTATATACCTTCTGCAACTGAAGATTACTATGACCAGAACAGAAAACTGAATGGGAGAGTAAACACTGAAACTCATTCATTTGAGAATTCTTTTGTAACAGCATCTAACTTTAAATACCTAGGGACTAACCCCATATATTCTGAAATTTCAGCATAAACTGTTTTGTCAGTTTGGTGGGTTTGTGTTTGTGGTGTTTTTTGGTGTTTTTTTGTTTGTTCATTTGTTTTGGTTTGGTGGCTTTTTGGTTTTGGTGTTGTTTTTGTTGTTTGGTTTTTTTTAAATTGCAGCAGCTCTTCTGTGCTACTTATGTCTGTAACACATCAAATAAAACAGCTCTAAGCTATGAAATTCAAAGTTACACTTGATTTGCAAGGTTACACTTGATTTGCAAGGTTACACTTGATTTGCAAAGTTACACTTGATTTGCAAAGTTACTTACTGCTCTGAAATGCCTTGAATGTCCTTGAACCAGGTGCTCTGTTCCTTATCCCCAACATACGCAACTTTAGTTGGGGGCACTGCATTTCCCATGTAAAGCTTCTGTGTGCCGTGTGGTTCTTCTAAATAAAATCTTGAAAATATTATGACAAGTACAAATTTAACCAGGTGAGATTAATCTAGACATAACCAGCTGTGAGCAAAACTTAGCATAGTTAGAAATCACTTGTTAAGGACATGAAAACTTGCAGCACTGTTTTCTCAACTCCTTACAACAGACCACACAGTATATTTTTTATAAAAAAATACCAGTGCATATGCTGAAAAGAAGAATGTGTAGAAATGTTCTCTCTTACATTCATTCTGTGTGGATTTCTGTACATGCATTTTCCTTCTCAAAGTTAAGAAGGTTCTCTCCCAAACTTCCTATGTTAATAGCAAAAGACTGAAGGACTAGACTTCTACAGAGATAACCAAACCTCAGAACAATGTTAAACAAAGGTTCTTCCACCAAGCAACCTTTGATACATCTGGACTAACTAATAGCAAGTATTGCAATAAAACCGAAACTCTTGTGCAGCCTAAGAACTCATTTTGAATAAAATAATAAAGATTACAAATGACAATCTATGAAATGTCTCTTACTTAGTCTCTCCATCTGACACAGCAACAACTCTGGCTTCTTCAAGGTGGGGCCAGTTAACGAAAACACGTTTTCCAAGTACTGAACTGGCAACGTTTTCTACTACCTGAAAAAAATTCAAACAACCAGAAGTTACTAATTGTTTAACATACTAAAAGATTTCTGTTAAAGTATTTTCACACTGTTTTTTCAATAAAAGCCACCCTAGTTAAAGAACAGGTTTTCTTTCAGAATAAAAAGCTCATTTTAGCCTAACACAATCTCTTAGTAGAAATGGAAAATCACATTTCGTTTGTTAGGACAAAGTGTCACATTCCAATCGTAGCTCTTTACATGTAGCATATGTTAGCTATAAGGCCTGGATTGGTTTACATTTCTGGTATAGACTTACTATGTACTTTTTTTGTTAAAACACTGAGAACTATTTGTGTCTGTGGGACACAATGATCAAACTGACAATTTGAAATTAGTGGAATATTTTTATTGTAGATTTTACTTTTGTATTTCACTGAAATAAAGAAACAGCACTTACGTCCTGAATTTAACCAGCGTCTGTAATTTTAGTCTCACATTATGTTAATTTTTTCAATGAGTTTCTACTATTTTTAATGTATTGTTTTGGCTTATTTGATTATCTCTGCCAAGTATTTATAGCCACCCTCCCTAATTTTCTCCTGTAAAATCCTATCTTGTCATTTTCCTCCTCTCTTCTTTCCTGGTTTTATTTATTTATCTCTGAAACTTCTTTCTTTTCCCAGGTTTCCAATTTTTTTTTTGTTTAGTTGTGGGGATTTTTGTGCCAGTTTTTTTGTTTGCTCGCTTTTTTGTTTTGTTTTGTTAGGAGCTGACTGCTTACCTGTTCTTTTGAGTTCCCATTAGCTATGATTTCTAGTATCATGTTCTCTCCATGGCTGCTTTGCTGAAACACCTGTACACCACTTTTTCTAAGATAGAACTGTGTAAAAACAAAACAGCACATAAAACTTGCTGGAACTCTTACATAGCTGTCTATTAAATACAATGGAAAACATGAGAAGAGAGAAATTTTTACCTTATGCTTAATGTGCTTTAAAGTAGGAAATCCACAAAAATATAATGCACTCTTGTTGATTTTAGTTATCTTGTTGTGGGTTATTTCTACGTGCCAAGCATCCAAAGGTATTGTTTTATACCTAAAAAACAAGTCACGCAATGTTTGCTCAAACAGATTGATCTTTGGCTCTAGAAACTCTCATTACTCATTCAAACACTCATTAACTGCCCAATGCTTTGACTTTTCTGTAGGGTGCCAATTAACTTAAATCACTTGGAATCTCTACAAAACATTGTGCTATTGCTGGAAAGAAGCTACTCATTAAGAAAAAGACAAAACATCAAACCACAGTATGTCCCGATCTCACCATCTTAATTCACTGTTACTGTCAAATTCTTAACTGCAATGGTTCCATATGGTATCACTCATTTTCACAACTGTTAATTCTCCACTGAGTGTAATCCTGCAACAGGCATTCCTCCTCTATTATAGTTTGACTATTATCAAGGTTAGGTTTCCATTTAGTCTTAAAACCTCAGCCTGTGTCATATAAAGCTGGCTACTTTCCATGCAAGAAAGGTGAAACACACAGTTGTGTTCAACCCTGCACTGGACACAAATGCTTTCATTTTTTTTACAAATGCTCTGGAATTAGCATGCTGATAGATTGTCACTGTTATCAGGTAGCTGTATCAGTCTTTCATCCTCTGTGTCATACAAAGTTTAGTAATTCTCTTAAGAGTGTTCTTGCTGACTTAGCATTGGTTTGTCTGTTAGGCAAAGTATGTTTGAAGGGACAAACGCTTTTACCAAACAATTTAATTCTAAACTGTGCCATCCACAACAGGTAACATATAATTCAACATTTTACTTTTTTTTCAGTGTATATGCTGGCATATACAAGCTTTGGTTAAAATGCTAATAAAAGTATTCGACCTACTTTTAGTCTACTCTAAACCAGTTATGCCAGTTTTACCTTGTATGACATCTTTCTATTGCAGGGAATTTCTCGGGCCATGGTGACATGTACTGAAATTCTACATCTTTGTCATACCAGTACATTAAGCAAGCACTGTGAGTATTTCTTCGTTTCTCCTCTTCTTTTAGGCACTTATTACACGATTCCATGGCCAGTAGCAGTCGTTTCTAAATTTTAGAGAAATTAGCATACGTGAAACTGGCAACAAAAATTAGCATGGAACATCTACTGTGGGTAAGTGGATACCTGCACTTTTTTGGCTAATATGCTAAATTTCTAATTGCGGCCCCACCCTTCCTTGTGTCCCAGCTCTGTAATAAAAATAGAACAATTCCAATGGAATGGCTTTGGAGAATACAGATTACCTTTTTGCAAACAGGGTTTCCAAAGGCTAGCCATACTTTGCCTTTTACATTTAACATAAAAAGAAATATTAAAAAGATTTTAAATGTTATAATAAAATTCTACAAAATAACTGTTGAAAAGTTTTCAAAAACTTATGTGTCATTCAAGTAGCAACTGCTGCCTTTTGTGAGAAGATTAAGTCATGCCAACTTTTCACTGCAAACTATGGAAACAATTGATAGGCACATGCCACCACCTGTATATGCTCTAACATCTAATCTGCACTTTTATTTTCATCCACTCTTTGATGTGCTCAAATTTAATCTGATAAAAGAAACAACATATATAATATTATTACCCTATAATATTATTATCCTATCTACAAAAGGAAAACCTTGTGTTTTATTCCTCTCCTTTTTACCGTTTGATTTGTACTTAATGTCTTCTACCCATTTACTGGTGTCCATGTGAAGAGATTTTCTGTAAAAAGTCTGGGGTTTATTTCCTCTCCAAGTGTTTCATTTATTTTTTTCTCTTATTTTTCTTTTTATGTATTTATAGATATAACTTTTTTTCCCCTCAGACTATGAAACTAAATATTTGAATAGTTGATTAAAAACATGAATAAACAACAAAAACTCCACAGCCTTTACTTAAGACTTCTGCCACTTGAAGCTAACTTCGCTTGTGGTAACTTACTATCCAGGCAGCAAACATTTATATTTTTCTGTGGTCTTATCAAGTATTAATTTAAACTTCAATTTAATAGCACGTCTAACAGTTGATTAATTAAAAAGTTTAGCACTTTGTTACAAAGCTTTTATAGAGAGCAGGCATTGAAAGAACTTACCTCATCAATAAACGGGATTAATACTACAGCTTCCCATTCTTGCTGTTTTCCATTTAGGTCAGTTTTAAAGTCTGGTGGATAATATTCTATAATAGGAGAGTCTTGACTAATCATCAAATGCTAGGAAAATATAATATTGAAATTAAATACTACCAGAGACAAATTAGCAATAAGGCCAGGAAGAGATAGAGGAAGGCTGGTATTAAAACCAACTCAAGGCTGAGCAGGAATTTAACATTCATCATTTAAATATCCTAGTCTGAAATTGCTTAGCAAATGCAAAACTTTCTATTTATTACTAACTCTAGAATATACTTAAGAATAGTAAGAAGTATTTCACCTTACACCTAAAATTTGGAGGTAGAATGTAATTAAGAGGACACACAAAAATATCCAGCAAAGAGCTACTTCAGAATAAAACAGACAACCAGTAAACAATAGATAAATGCAATTTAATTCTAAATCCTACCTGGTAGCATTTAGGTAGCAGATCTTTGCTAGCTGCTGGAAGTACAGCAAGAAGCTGTTCAAATGGCATGAAAGGTTTTCCCAGTTCAAATTTCATTTTGAGTTCGCCTATGTTGCGAATATCTGACAGATAAGGTGCATAATGATAAGGGTAATACCTGCAGGGGAAAAAAATCTCTTAAGTTACTCAGTTTTAGCACAGCAATGTTCACTGATCAGAAACAAACAGAACTGCATTAAGTGTTCCAAGCATACAAGGTGAAACAATTTCTCATTTGACAATTTTTCTTACCAGCTCCATGACTGAACTCCATGGTAATAATAATGCAAAATCCATTGTATTGCCTGGACGTAACACTCAGCTTGATCAGCCAAGAAGTCACTTAAAAGGAAAAAGAAAGATACTTACTAGTATTCCTCATTTTCATTAGTATATAAAAATTACTTAGCACCCTGTACACAGGAATGAAGATAGAGCATTTGGGGAACCTAATAAGACCATAGTTTTTCAGATTGATAGAATACTAATTGAATTTTTCTCTCTGGTCCTCACATACTTGTTACAGAAAACTTGGCTTGCAGTTCTTACTGCATTAGCCAAAAGCCTCACCAATGCAGTACACTGCCATGTGCTTTCAACATGGATGAAAATTCTGTCTTGTATTAGACATATGTAAAGACTTAGGTGCTTAAAACAGAAAAAGTAAAAAAATAGAAAAAAAGGCAAAAAACACACAAAAATATATACTTACTCAGAAACTACTTCTACACCCATTTTAGTCATGTAGTAAGTTCTTTTGTATTGCCTAAATTCAGTTTCAAAGAGATCATCATCTTCTGGTTCATCTTCTACTACAGCTGAAAAGCAGTCATGACAAGAAAAGAATGAACATTCACTTCCCTACTACAGTAAGGTTGAAGACTTTCAGTTTTGACTTCCTTGCACTGAAGTACCGTAAAACAATCAATCAAAATCTTTACGCAGATCAAGCCTGGAACTTTCTTTCTTTAAAGACTGGCAACCCGTTTTGTAGCCCAATTACAGAACAGAGAAGAAAAGATAAGCTTTCAGAAAATAACACATTAAAATACATTTTAAAATTTAGCCTTTTTCCAGCAACATCTTACACCATGGAGTAGTAGTTATACATTTTTTACATTAAATTTCATAACATTAGCAGAAGACATCTCCTACAAGTGGAATGAGTTTAAAAACAATTCACACAACCAAAAACCCCAAAGCCATACAAAAATCTATTCATTTATCCCCACTTGTATAACAATTTACCTAAGCATACAATTATAAAAAAAACATAATGTTGGAGAGTTGCTCATTCTTTCCTTTAATTCATCATGAAAATACTGATCAGGGAAGAAGCACTTCAAAAGCTTTAGCCCTGTTCCTTCTCACCATAAGCCAGCGATGTACAGTTCCATTTACCAAGAGCTGACTACATTAATTCTGCCATTTAGATTAAGGTTATTTCTGACATAGAATTCTTACAGATCTTTCAAGTCTATACACAAATTAAAAAAGTTCTCTCTTGTAACATGTATATTGAAAAATTACTTGCACTTACTTTTAGGGGTCACTTCACCTTCATTTTTTTCTAAAGCAGCCAAACATATGGAGTTTTCCTGAGCCTATTAAATTAGTATTTGAGATAAAGTAAAAAGACAGAATAAAATACACAAACCTCATTTACAACCACATAATCTGCAACTCAGAATGTTATAATCAAGGTGTTTAAGCATTATTTAGTGTAAACCCCACTACATTTCCTTCTCTTGCAGTTGCCTAGGGAAAATTATTTTATCTCACAAAAGGACAGACCACATAAAGGAGAAGGCTCAAATAAAAATCTCAACTACCTTTATAAAATATCTGAATATTTGTTTTTCAAAATACTACTGTTTCCAGAACTGTGCAGGACATACTTAAGGATTTTTACCTACATTATGCATTGTGCTACAACACCAGTATGCAGTCAAATTTTTCATGAGTAAATTTTTAAGAGCTCAAATGACTGTTGTAGGAAGTAAGGACATAAGAAATCTTGGTTTAGAGTGTCAAACAAGCCAAACATTCACTTCATTCTCACACTGTCTTTTGTGTACAGCACTGAGTAGCTTTCAGTAAGCAAACTCTTCCCTTGCACCTGAGATACGCGAGCTCCTGACCATTGCTGCCATTCAAAGGATCAGCCAAGATAGGTAGCCGATACTATATGACTGCTCCAAACTTCTCAAGTAAATAAGAAAACAACCACAAATAAGATACTTTATTAAAGGAAGAGCTAACATCTTGCTCTTACAAACCACAGACTTCACTAAAGAACAGGATAATGATACACATTGTGTTGTGACTCGTAATATCATCCTTGTACGGAAACCTTTCTTCACAGCTGCCAAGAGCGGCCTCCAAAGGCTGAGGGACTGTTTCTCTTTCGCAATTGCTTTGTCAATTCCCCCTTCCTTAGCAAATGATCCCAGCTGCTTGGCTTCTCTACCTTCTAGTTCACAACCATGGGCCCCATTGTCTCAACATCAGAGCAAACAGGTGATGGTATGCTCCCCTGGTTGATGGGTAAAATCTGTTTGCATATTCTGTAGCTCGGTTGAGGTCCAGGGTCGAGACATCACCTCTTCTTCTTCTTCTTCCTCTGATTCACATAACTTCTGGTCAGATGCTGTCCTGGGTAGCGAGTACATTGTTTCTTCATCTTTCTTGCCTCTTTTTTGCTTTTCCCCTTGCGTACAGGGGCAACAGATATTGGCACGAACTAGCCCTCTGGTTTAGCTGCAGTGATTGGCACTGTGGTTGAAGTGGCTGCAGTATCTGTTGTCGGGGTTTGGGTAGCTGCTGTACTTGTCACTGGGGTTGGTGTAGCTGCTGTGCTTGGAGCTGGTGTAGATGCGCTGCCTGTTGCGGTTGGAATTTGAGTAGCTGCTGTACTTGTCGCTGGGGCTGGTGTAGCTGCTGTACCTGGAGTTGGAGTAGCTGCATTATCTGTTGCAGCCGGAGTCTGAGTAGCTAGGTGCTGTACATGTCACTACAGTTGGTGTATCTGCTGTATTTGGAGTTCGAGTAGCTGCGTCGTCTGTTGCTTTGCCATCAGATCCAGAGACATTTTTTTCCTTTTGAAGGTGCTGGATAGTGTTGAACAGGGCTCTGTAAGCATAGGCCAAGTCCCAGTACGGTGCCATGATTTGTCCCTCTCTGATATGACCAGGATGACAACACACTTCATTTAAGTGTTTTACTAATTTTTCTGGATTTTGCACTTGTTCACTGGTGAAGTTCCAAAGCACTGGAGGGGCCCACTGGCCTACGTACTTGCCCATACTATCCCACACGCCCTGCCACTCATGACTGTCCAGCCTCGGGGAAAATCTCTTGGTCCTCCTATATCGTCGTCTAACCCTAGACAAGACCCAAACCTGACTCTGCTTAACTTTCGAGATCAGACGAAATGATTGTGGGTAAAACACACTCTGTATGTGTGCCAACATGCTGATCCCCATTCACAATCAGCAGGCAGGTCTCAAGGGTACTCAAAGGCCATTCAAAACCTTCAAAACTCTCAAATGATGCTGTACATGGTCTGGTGGGGAGGCTGGGAAGGTAAGGGAATGTCTCTTTCACAGGTTGACCACCCAAATAGGGGGAAAAAGATGTGTAACTGCTAACCACTTCTATTATAAACCTCCCGAAGTATAGAGGTGATGACCACATTGGGAACATAAGCCAGATCAGTTTCATGATCAATGATTCTATTGTATTACAAGTCATTACCATAAAGTACAATGAAACAAGAACCTTAGCCCAAGGCCCCCAGCCAATAAACACTAACACAGCAAATATCGGGTGTAAGTAGAATAGGACATGCTGAAACTCTGAGGTCAAGAGCAACAACTTTGAGAGCCAATAAATCAGCATTGTGACGAGTGACTATTAAAACAAAACAATAAATGCTTATCACAAATATGATTAGACACACTCTGGTCAGATCTGTTGTTATCTCAACCCTTCATGCCCCGCGTTGGGCACCCAAAAGAACCGCCGTGGTTTAAGCCCAGCCAGTAATCCAGAACCACGAAGCCGCTTGCTCACTCCCCCCTTCCTCCCCCTGCTCCCGGAGGGATGGGGAAGAGAATCGAAAGAATGTAACTCCCACAGGTTGAGATAAGAACAGTTCAGTAAATAAGGTATAACACAAAACCACTGCTGCTGCCACCAATAATAATAATGATAAAGGAAATAACAAGAGGAGAGAATACCGCCACTCACCACCCACCAACTGATACCCAGCCTGATCCAGCAGTGATCTAGCCCTTTTGGGTAACTGCCCCCAGTTTATATACTGGGCATGACGTGCTGTGGTATGGAATACTTCTTTGGCTAGTTTGGGTCAGATGTCCTGTCTCTATTTCCTCCTGGCTTCCCCTGCTCCCTGGCAGAGCATGAGACTCAGAAAGTCCTTGGTCAGAGTAAACATTACCGAGCAACAACTAAATATATTGGTGTTATCAGTGCTGTTCCCAGGCTGAAAGTCAAAAACACAGCACTGCACCAGCTACTAAGAAGGAAAAAAATGACTGCTACTGCTTAACCCAGTGACAGATTAATCTTGGAGGCATTTCCTGCTGCTACTCTACACTCTGCTGAAGGCATATACTGAAAGATAGCCAATGGAGGTGGTGGTGAGCAACATGACAGTGGGGCAGAGTCAAGGTACACAGAAAGGTGCTGTTCCTCATTAACTAGCTATAGCTAGAATTACAAGTTTAATCTCAGATAGTTCACACCAATGAAATTCCTATTGATCTATACATTGTCAAATAGTTGCCCAATACCAACACATGCATGAATGGTCTATCAGTGTATCTGAAATATATAAAATGGACAACAGGCTATGTAAAGTAAAATTACAAAGCATAGCAAGTTTGACCATAACTCACTCAAAAGTAAGTTTTGCTGAAGTTGAGAAGAGATAAATTGACATAAAGCATTAAGTAATGGGTTGAGAAGACTTCAAGAAACCTAAGAACCTGACATCGATTTAACCATTTCATCACTCACAACCAGCAATGCATACAGGTAGTTCCTCAGATGTTATATTTTACTATCGTTTCTGATCTCAGAAAAACCTCATCACAGAGGTTTATGACATGTAATTTGTCTAAAATCAAGTTACTGATTTACAATAAGTAACATTCATAGCTCCAAAATTGCACATGCAGAATACTAACCTTTTGTTTCTTTTGTTTCGTTTTTCTGGCTTCCTCTGCTGCAATACCAGCTGCCTCGTTGAGGTATTTATTGCCTACTTTACTTTCAAACCATTTTAGGTCTACAAAGACTTCACTGAAGTGCTCACGATCAAACTGTACAGGAAGATTAAATTAAGTTCAGAAATATCTGAGGGATGCCAAATTTAGAGTGCTAAATTAACAATATTTTCATAGTACATGCATTAGGTTACACCTGGAGGCATTTGTACATGAACAGTTTGGCCTAGAGCTACAATTAAAACAATAGATTAGCATTAAAAATATTTTTTCTTAGTGATACATAACATACACCTAAGCCATATATTTTTTTTTCTTTCAGTAAGGCAGCATTATGTAATAAAAGTAGTTAGATAACTTCCACATTTCACTATTAACTCTAGAAGCAGTAAAACATATATAAGGTTTGGGTGCCACACACCCAACACTTTCATACTTCCATCCAAGAATCAGAAGACAGGGCTGAAACAGCGAAAGCACATAGATGAACTTCCTCCTTCCAAGTTCAGCAGAAGGCCAAGATCTTTCCATTTCTATCTGACCTATATATACCTTTTCTCATCTCTAGGATGAATTACTGCAGTGGCACTTAATAGGTTGCCTCCTGTATGCCAGTGAGTTAACGAAGAATGGTGATGACTGCCTCAGAGATACTAATGCTTCATCACTCTTAACCGATGATCTTCATAAAAAACTTGCAAAAAAATACTGCTCTCCAAGAGCTTACCCCACAAGAAACTGACCAGCAGGGAAGCAAAGAATATTGCTGTCTAGAACACATCTGCACAGTACTGTCCCTCATTACTCAAATGAGGCAAATCCTTGTTTGACTTGCACTACTACAAGATACTAGCTAAAGGACAGATTAAACAATTCAACCTTTTTCCTCTTATAAGTTCAGACAGAAACTGATTGGACCCCATCATTTAAATGATAAAACAGTTGACTGAACCACTTGTAAAACTAATTTAACAGTTACGTTAAATGATGTTAAGTCATTTAACAATTCATTAAAACTACAGCATGGTGTATTTTAGGGCACCACACTGAGGTTAAATTCAACAAACTATACCTATCTATACAGCGCAATTGTGAAGTTACTCACATCTGACAACCTTGTGAGATATTTCTCGAAGCGTTTTAAATTCAGATGTCCATTCTCATTTATGTAACCTATTAAGAAAATAAAGTACGTGTTTTAAATGAACAATTCTAAAATTTCAATTTAAATGCATTTTTTCTGGCTGTCTAAAAAAAGTGTTAGAAACTCTAAACATCCTAACATGGTTAAAAAGGTCAATAAATATTAAGGCAGGAATGTTAATATTTCTACTTTCTACAACTGTGCAAAGTATTCTTACCTCCCAGTTCTGGCAAGATAGTCATGTATGTTCTATAAAGTAGCGGCAGTGCATCATGATTAATGTGTAAATGAGGTAGATGAGGAATAAAATCATTTCCTACAAGGAAACCCATTAAGATCCAATCGTCTATTATCCTTTCAATATCGTATTCAAAGGAAATCTTGTCCTGGGGTGGAGGAAGAAAAGAAAAAAACAAACAAAAAGCTCAAAACACAGCAGTATCATTTTTATTATGATGTTTGCATAAAAAGACCTCACACATTTTTTCAGTCCCAGCTCCATTAAAACTTACTTTTACAGGTGAAAATTCATAATCAATATATTCTCTCATAAGCGATAAGTGCAGCAAATGAAACGTGGTTTCCTCTGGGGCACATGCTCTGTAAATTATTCAAAACATTAAGTTAAATTATTTATAAACACACCTTCAATATGAATATTTAATAAGTCCCAGGTTACCTAAAACCAAGTAAACTTACTGGGGTTAAATCTTTGCAGAAGAAATATATAAACATTTGTTTGAATCTGTTTTAGGATTCATCTGGTTAAATAAAATTGTGCAGAACCTTCTAAACAAATGTGACTGCACTGCATGGAAAACAGCTAGCTTAGAGAAAGCAGGGCAGCTTTGTCAAGTTCCATGTTTCATTAACTATTTCCCAAGTATTTATCACACTGTCCAAAAAGGGACAGCCTAACCTAAATTTGCACCAAAGCAAATAAACTTTAAGGTATATCAGAACTAGTCTGCGTACATACAGAGTATAGAGATTCATGTTTAAATATGCTGCTTACATTTGCAATCATTTGAAATGCTTCTTGTAAGAAAAGAATATGCTCAAATTAAAGACGCTACATATGTATTATCTGGTGGCTTCAACACAGCACCAAAAAAAATTACTAACCTACTGTTTATGGCATAGGTTAGTCAATATATATTCTGTCTTCTTTTCCTCTTCACTAGAATTACTTAATATGTGCTCCAACATTAGGCCAAAATCAGTTAATACCTACACCAAAAGCTTAATGAGCTCAAGACTGATGTATTTTTAATTTCAAAAAGGACTATTTCACCTTGTAGATACTATAACCAGCTGGGACCACCTCCAATGACAAACCAAAAGAAATACCTGTGTATTCACACATACAAAGCAGATTTTTGCCAAAATCCTCTGAGGAAGATGGGTGTGATATACAAGCTTAGATGAAGATTACTAAAATGAACTCTAAACTACAAAGAGGTTTAGGCCCAATTCTGTCACTTTTAGAATATAATTTTCATATTGGTATTCAAGAACATTGCCAAATCCAGGTTGGTGCTCTAAGACTCTAGAAACATTTTGCCCCTTAGTCTTCATTCACTAGACCCGAAAATCCTGAAAAAAACAAGTAATTTCTCCCAATCAAGAAGTTGCTGACAGATATTAATTTCCATGTATTTTTAGCATTTTCAGGTTTCTAATTGGAAGTATTCATACAAGTGACAATACTGACAGAAGCCAATTCCTGTAACTTCCAGAAGTAAATTCCTGTAATGAGCAATATTATCCACAAATTTCAACAGGAGCCAAACCTGGAACAATGTCTGGGGAGGGAGGCAGGGGGGGAAGACAACTTCCCTTTGATTTCATACTTCATTTAATTAACCCCCATTCCTCAGAAAAGTTGTCACACTTTTATATTATTTTTATAAAAAAGAGAAAATTGACATTTTTCTTTGATTACACTCAAGGTCTTTTAAAAACATTACAATGTTACACACCAACACTGCCAAGACAATGAGTATTAGTGAAAAGTTGACTGCAGAAGACTGAATACCTATTTCTGATGTGCATCATCTTGTCCTTCACAAAAAATACCTTATCAGCAAAAATCATGTATTTATCTAAACATTTGTAGATCTTATCCAAAAACTTTTTTTATATGTATCAAAAAGTGTGTTTCTGTCTCTCCCACCTTCTCCCTTTATCCACTAAATACATGTTTATGGTCCTTCAAAGAAGGCACCTAAGTCACAGGAGCAGTTATAAAAGTAATTCTCCTGTAACTCCATGCACATGATCAGTTCGAGAACAAATCACCTTGTTCAGACTGATGATAGCACACAAGTTACTACAAATGGGCAAATCCACAATAAAAACATTCAGGCAACCCCTTTAAGAGAGTTTATTTTAGTAACTGTTCAAGTAATTTACTTATATTCACAAAACCTCAAAGATATAAATACATTTTAAAAAGTTAATATCTGCATAAGACAATTAAGGAAACAATGTTTGTATAGCCTGGGCTTCTCCATTCATAATATGAAGAAAGAAGCGCAGCAGACCAAAGCTGTATGGATTTTGTCATGAGCTGTCCTCACAGCACACACTTTCCCCATGTAAACTCACTGAAGTGCATGATTTAACAAGTTGATTTCATGGATTTTTAGTAACAAAGACTTTATTCAGTATGCAAACAATTAAAAAAAAACAACAAAACAAACCAACAAACCAAACAAATGGTTTAGTCACCCAGTATATTTTAGATTTAAATTCATTATATATAAAAAGTGAAGTTAAATCAGTTACCTTTGAGATTTTTTACCACCAAATCTGACTTCTTCTCTTAAGAGTGCAAAGTGTGCCTCATGACTTGTTAATCCCAGCATAATCTATTATAAAGAAAGATCTTTATTAATTTTTTTTTTTTACTGTTATCCAAGATTCGAGCAGCATAAAGCAATTTTGCTGCTCTGTTTAACTACAAATTTAAAAGTTTGCAAGAGTACGAAGTTACACTCTTGTTTAATAACATTCATTTTAGAACCCTGTGCACTTAGGAAAACATCAAATATACTTTATAAACTTCTGTTGTTTGTATTATTTTATTTTCACATACCAAGTCAGCATCTAAGCCATAGAGACAGTGTCTTGTGTTTGGGTCGTGATGGGGCTTTGCTTTTTCTGATCTGATGAACTCCATAATTTTATGCTCACCTTCCCCTGGAGTCTGCACAAAAACCCCCCCGCAACAACAAATTCATCAGTAAGTATTTTTCTATAAAATAAACATCTATTTAAAATAAAATACTAACAAAATACAGTGACCTCATGGCCTGATAAGTAAACTGTTACTCCTTGCCAGGATTTGTCTGTGGAAATCTTCGTATTTACAAAGTACTTAAGATGCTCATGCAATCTGGCCATGAATTCAGTTCCTGAAAACAAAAATCAAAGTTACACACAAAACTTTTCACTAGTCATTCAAAACTGTATTTACATAAATTACTAATGAAAACACAAAAACCAAACAAAAACCACCAAAACAAGAAAAACATCAAATAAAACCCACCCAAAATCAAACAACCTCCCCCTCCCCACCCCCCCCCGCAACAAAACAAAACCCAAAAAAACTCCCCAAAACCCAAGAAGTAAAAATTCTGCATGGGATGAAGGGAATAGTTGCTTTTTTTCCATAAGAAGATTCATCTTTTCCATTGCAATCTAAAACAAGTTATAGAGTAAGACAGTATTCCAGTCCTATTAGAAATATTTAAACTTCTGTTCTCAACTTGAGTCTGCATCAATTTTGTCCTCCAATTAAAAAAAAAAAAAAAAAAAAAAAGCCTTAGGATAGGGAAATAGATGCAAAGCCATTAATCTAAACATTTAAATTTAAATACTTGACAAATATTCTTACCTGGTGTAATACAGTTGGAGTCAAATCTGGCTTCTGTTGGGAGAGTTTCTCCCTTTTCTAATGCCTTTTTTATTTTGTCCTCTGCCTCTTTTGCTGATCTAAAACAACACAAGGTTGGAAAAGTGGAGTAGAGAAAGAATCATCTTATTCAAACATTAATATCTTAAAGTACAGCTTTACTGACAAAATATACATAGTTGATTTTTTAAAGAGTATTTAGGAAAAGGAGAGAGAGAAATTTGACTCCTAGATAGAGTATGATCTTGTTTCCCACACAACTATAAAACTAATAGGCAACTTTTTTTCCCTAGTAATGATGATAATGTGTCATTACTCAGATACAGTTAATATTTAGATTACCAAAATGATAATTCAGTGGCTGAGCATAGTAAACACAAATTAATGTTGAAACAGTAGAAACACTCAGGATCTAAGTATCTGAAAACACTGTATCGGAACAATAGTTGTACAGTTAATACTAAGAACACTGTTAAACATAGCAGCAAGTCTGGAATATCACAAGAGTAGAAGGGGTGAACGAACAAGTTATCATCACGAGTAATGGAGAAACAAGCAAATATCCTAGACTTTCTTGGCCAAGGATTTCATAAACACTTTTGAACCAGAAAAAGAAAAGCCACCAATACCTTAGATTCTTGTCCTTCTCTCACTTCTCTCACTCTAATTTTCTATTTAGAACTCTTTCTTAATCTCCTCTTCTTCTCAACTTCCTTTTTTTTCCTTTAAAAAACCCAAAACCAAACCCTCAAAAAAAACTCTGCAGCTTGAAAATATTTTCTCCTGCCCGTTCCCCTCAGTTTTCTTCTTTCACTCACCATTCCAGTACTGTCTGACCATGGGCTTGCTTTCCTTATAGCAGTCTTCAAAGAAGATTCCACATCCCCCAAAACATTAATATAAACCTTAACAATGTACAATCTACTTGCAGCTTTGCATCTGAGCTAGCTTGCTAACTGGTATCAAAAGGAAACCAGAGTTTCATTAGAAACTTAATTTCTTCTATGACTGTCAAAGAAAATGGCATATAATAGCAACCATATAGCAACCAAAGCAGCATGTCTAGAATTAGCATTCAAAGATACCAAAGACCCTCACAGGTTATGAAGCCATTGGAGATTTATTTCACAGAAAATTTCATGAAAAAAAGCTTCCCCCAGTCATAGAATCATAGAATAGTTAGGGTTGGAAAAGACCTTAAGATCATCTAGTTTCAACCCCCCTGCCATGGGCAGGGACACCTCACACTAAACCGTACCACCCAAGGCCTCGTCCAACCTGGCCTTGAACACTGCCAGGGATGGAACATTCACAACCTCCCTGGGCAACCTATTCCAGTGCCTCACCACCCTAACAGGAAAGAATTTCTTCCTTATATCCAATCTAAACTTCCCCTGTTTAAGTTTTAACCCGTTACCCCTTGTCCTATCACTACAGTCCCTAATGAACAGTACCTCCCCAGCATCCCTATAGGCCCCTTTCAGACACTGGAAGGCTGCTATGAGGTCTCCACGCAGCCTTCTCTTCTCAAGGCTGAACAGCCCCAACTTTCTCAGCCTGTCTTCATATGGGAGGTGCTCCAGTCCCCTGATCATCCTCGTGGCCCTCCTCTGGACTTGTTCCAACAGTTCCATGTCCTTTTTATGTTGAGGACACCAGAACTGCACACAATACTCCAGGTGAGGTCTCACAAGAGCAGAGTAAAGGGGCAGGATCACGTCCTTCGACCTGCTGGTCACGCTCCTTTTGATGCAGCCCAGGATATGGTTGGCTTTCTGGGCTGCGAGCGCACACTGCCGGCTCATGTTCATTTTCTCATCAACCATTTCATGGCATACCGTTTAGTATTTTTTTTTAAGCATTTACTCTCCTCAAGACAGAGTCAGAACAAATATTCTCACCTAAAACGTCTCCCACGCTGCTGATTCATTTTAGCTCTTGGAGCTACTCCATCAACTGCCATGAAGAAAACCTTCCTTGGTTTAATGATGCGAAACAGTACTTCCAAATAGTGAAAAATGTCAGCAAAAATCTTATCTTCTGAGATTCTGAAGTGAACATCATCATCATTTGGATGGGAACACTGATGTATAATGCCGTTCATGTCCAGGTATAAGTTGTCAAATTCTGGAATCTACAAAAGCCAGAGTTAGTATCTACTTGGTGACAGCTGAAGCAACGTAATCACTGCTCAAGGTGTAGCCAAGAGTAAATGTCCCGGGTTCAGGAGTAGCAGTCATGTTTCTCCTTCTTGGTAGCTGGTGCAGTGCAGTGTTTTGACTTTCGGCCTGGGAACAGAACTGATAACAATGACGTTTTGGTTTGGCCAAGGACTTTGTGAGCCTCATGCTCTGCCAGGGAGGAGGGGAAGCCAGGAGGAAGCAGAGACAGGACACCTGACCCAAACTGACCAAAGAGGTATTCCATACCACAGCACGTCATGCCCAGAAGGTAACTGGGAGTTACCCAGAAGGGCTGGGAGACTGCAGGGTTGGAGGAGGTATCGGTCAGAGCTTGGTCGGGCTGGGGGGGCGAGTTATCGGTCGGCTGGTGGTGAGATGATGTATTCTCTTCCCTTGTTATTTCCTTTATCATTATTATCATTGGTGGTAGCAGTAGTGATTTGTGTTATACCTTAGTTACTAAACTGTTCTTACCTCAACCCGTGGGAGTTGCATTCTTTTCGATTCTCCTCTCCGTCCCTCTGGGAGTAGGGGGAGGGAAAGAAGGGGGGGAGTGAGTGAACGAGTTACCTGACTGGGTTTAAACCACGACAGTTCTTTTTGGCGCCCAACGTGGGCCACGAAGGGTTGAGATAACAACAGATCTGACCAGATTAATAGTCACTCATCACAATGCTGATTTATTGGCTCTCAGAGTTGTTCTTGTTGATCTCACAGCTTCAGAATGTTGTAACTTACTTAGAGCCGGTATTTGCTGTGTTAGTGTTTATCAAGTGTGGGGCCTGGGCTAAGGTTCTTGTCTCACTGTGCTTTATGGCAATGGCTTGTAATACGGGCGGGCTCCAGCAGCACGGCGGGACGGACGTGGCCGTGGACTTGTACCTGGCCGTCCGGCTGCTCTTCACCGCCCTGGCCCTCACCCTCCTTTCCATCTTCGTGAGGCTGCGGGGAGCAGAGGGGGAGCGGCCCCGGGAGCCGGCGGCAGCCGAAGCGGCCCGGGAGAGCGGCCCTGGGGACCAAGCGGCGGCGGGAGCGGGGCCGGAGGCCGCGAGGGGACGGCTGCCGGTGGAGGAGGTCGGGGCGGTCGAGGAGAGGAAGGAGGCGGCTGCCGAGCAGCGGGAGAAGGCGGCGGAGGAGCCGAGCCCCGCGGAAGAGCCGAGCCCCGCAGCCGAGCCCAGCCCCACGACGGCCGAGAGCATTTCCCGGAAGCCGCCCGCCGAGCCCCAGGAGGATGCAGGAGACCACGCAGCATTTCCCAGCAAGGCAGAGGAGGAAGAGCTGGACTCAGGAAAAGAGAAGCTGGCGGTGGGAGAGCCGGCAAGCACAGCAGCTACACCAGCCCCAGTGACAAGTACAGCAGCATCAACTGAGAGTTCTGAAGGTTTTGAATGGCCTTTGGGTGTCCTTGGGACCTGCCTGCTGATTGTGATGGGGATCAGCATGTTGGCACACACACAGGCTGTGTTCTACCCACCACCATTTTGTCTGATCTCAAAAGTTAAGCAGAGTCAGGTTTGGGTCTTGTCTGGGGTTAGACGAGGATATAAGGGGACCAAAAGGTTTTCTCCAAGGCTGGACAGTCATGAGTGGCAGGGTGTGTGGGACAGTATGGGCAAGTATCTAGTCCACTGGGCCCCTCCAGTGCTTTGGAAGCATCGGAGATGGAAGGCAGCTGTATGGAGTCCCCAGCAACAAGCTGCAGAAACTGCTTAAGGGGACAGTGAATTATTTTAAGCCTGGTGGGCCCATGGCACTTCAGGCCATCAGAGCAGAGATGCAACATAGACATGGACTCATGATCGAGGGGTGGACTTAGCAATGGACCCTATTGCCCTAGTTATTCACGAGTGTGAACACTGCACACAGTCTCTCCTACTCTGACTGTTACAAGAGATGGAGCCTGACGTCATGGACCAGATGGACTCAGCAGCTTTATAGGGACTGGTCCATGCACTAAGATAAGAGTATATTGAAAATGGGGGATCTGAGCATGACGTGAATGGTATGGAATAAGGGGTGGATAATGTCCTGGGTTCAGCAGTAGCAGTCATGTTTCTCCTTCTTGGTAGCTGGTGCAGTGCAGTGTTTTGACTTTCGGCCTGGGAACAGAACTGATAGCGATGTTTTGGTTTGGCCAAGGACTTTGTGAGCCTCATGCTCTGCCAGGGAGGAGGGGAAGCCAGGAGGAAGCAGAGACAGGACACCTGACCCAAACTGACCAAAGAGGTATTCCATACCACAGCACGTCATGCCCAGGAGGTAACTGGGAGTTACCCAGAAGGGCTGGGAGACTGCAGGGTTGGAGGAGGTATTGGTCAGAGCTTGGTCGGGCGAGTTATCGGTCAGCTGGTGGTGAGATGATGTATTCTCTTCCCTTGTTATTTCCTTTATCATTATTATTATTGGTGGTAGCAGCAGTGATCTGTGTTATACCTTAGTTACTAAACTGTTCTTATCTCAACCCGTGGGAGTTGCATTCTTTTCGATTCTCCTCTCCGTCCCTCTGGGAGTAGGGGGAGGGAAAGAAGGGGGGGAGTGAGTGAACGAGTTACCTGACTGGGTTTAAACCATGACAGTAATGAAGTCTGGAAACAAGCTGCGGTGGGAAGCACTGGAACCTACTGTACACCAATGGGCTAAGAATATCTTGACTGGTTTGCAATCTGATATTTCTATTTTCCCAGTGAAGCAAGTCAGCTGAACAGATGTACACAAGCAACACATACAGCAGAAACACTGTTAAAAGTATGCAGCAAGAGAGTCATTATTTATCATTTTTTGTTACCAAAATCCCCCCAACATGCACAACAGCAATTTACAATAAGCTAATCTATTCTTTAATCCACCAATATGACTATACATAAAAATCCTCCTGTCATTTCAAGTTGAAAAAGGCACTGCTAACTTTTCATGATTTACTCATGACTTACATAATTTTGAAAGTCTGGACTTGTATTTAAACATCCAGACATAAGAGAAACAACTGTTTCAGAAAGCAGATGAAGAGAAGAAACAACAGGCAGGACTGAGAAGGACCTTAAGTCACATTCAATAACTAGTCTTCTGTTGTGCATAATGATCGCCACTGCAGTCAAATTCAGTATCCAAACTGCTCTCAACATGCTCACACGCCACATCAGCCACAAAGGCACCACTTTCAGATAAGAAGAGAGTGGGGCACTGCACAGGCAACATTCTAAAGAGTTGAAAACTAAAGCTTTTATATGCAACATATATATGGAAAACAGATGAACTTTAAAGAAGCATGGCTACAATATGATTTAAAAATCATTATGTGTTTTACATAGGTATTGCCTTTTATTCTGGGTATTTTTTTCTGTAATAGCAAACAAAGAACCTAATCTAGATGCTGGTTTCTGTCAGTCGGTATATTCAAGTTGTCTGGCAGAGAAAAGGAAGAACAGGGTTTCCAACTAGGCTGGAAAAGACCTTTAAGATTATCAAATTCAACCATTACTCCAAGACTGCCAAGTTCCCCACTAAATAATACCACTGAGGGCCTCATCTACACTGTTTTTGAACACTTCCAAGGATGGTGATCCCACCACTGCCCTGGGCAGCCTGTTCCAATGTCTGACCACTTTTTTTGTGAAGAACTTTTTCCTAATATCCAGTCTAAACCTCCCCTGGCGCAGCTTGAGGCCATTTCCTCTTGTCCTATCACTTGTTACTGGGGAGAAGAGACTGACTTTCCACGTATTTTGTAGAGAGTGATAAAGTCTAGCCTAAGCCTTCCCTTCTCCAGACTAAACAACGCCAGTTCTCTCAGATGCTCCGCATAGGGCTTGTGCTCTAGTGTGCTACTGCTGAAGCTTAGTATCACAGATAACAATCTAGGTGTTTTCTGTTTTAGAGAGCAAGAATTCCATATAAGCTAACATCATTTAGTCTTCAGAAAGACTAACTAGACAATGACATTAGCATGTAAGGTTGAGCTGTGCATTCTGTTTATTCTAGGAGCTCTAACAGCCTCTTTCAGAAAGCATCATGGATACAATCCCCTCGTTAGACTGACTCCTCAGTGGGCCACAATTCCTCAGCACAAGTTTAAAGCTAGCACAAATTTCAGTGAGCAGCCCAGGTTTTTAACAAAACAGTTGAAAAGCCAGCATACACTGCTGCCGCCTTGCTACACAGACAGTATAAGACATAGTTGGGAAATCCAACAAACCATAAACAAAGACCCAAGCTTTGAAAACTACTTTGAAACTAGAAGGGTCAAACATCCAGGTTTGGTATGACTTGAGCAGGACATCTTAGATATATTGATACAACATCTGTTTAATCCTTTAAAATGCTGTTTAGGAACAACATACTAACAATCAAACATGCCTTCAATCACCCAACTCATTTCAGAGCACCCTTATTCAGACTATTAAACAATATCCATAACGCTAACTGAAAATGATTATGAAAAGTTAAGAGCTGACGTCTGACTGATACCAAACATGACTTCTCTGAAAACAAGACTTATTTTCCCCTCTTAAAAGCACTATCTGAGCCTTTCCCTTCTCAGGCTTTAACATACTCCTCTGGTTTTGCTACTAACAGAAAATGTCCCACTCCTACAACAACAAGGAAATGCAGTAGAGCTGTAAAACTTGCCCCTTGTCATTACTCTGCTATTCCTCGTCACCAGCAATAACTTTCCTGAGCCCGGTAACGACGCAACTCCGATCGTCTGGTACAGAGGGGCGTCGGGCCGCCGGGTGCTGAGGAGCCGCGGCAGAGAGCCGACCGGGCCGGGGCCACAGAAGCCGAACCCAGTCGGGTCGATTCTTGGACAAACAGCGCGCTTTCGGGTTCAGGTGCTTCCGAAAACATTACTTGCGTGTAACAAAGAGCGCAAATATCCGCGCCACTGGCCCCCACCGGCAGGCTCCCGACACCGCTGTGCGCTCACGGCGAGTTTAGGGAGGATACTGAGGTTTTCGGGGAGCACCGAAATCCTCGCCCGCTTCCCAGATACCGCCAGTCCGCCGATACCCCGGCGACTTTCGGCCGCTTCGAGATGCGGGTCTCGCTGAGGCGCAGCCGCCCCCCCTACGCTTTCCCACCTCTCGGCGAGCCGGCCTCGGCCTCGGCGCAGTCGCGCCAGCCTGGCCCAGGCAAGCCCGGACGGGGAGACCAGGCGCCCTCCCTCACCCCGTCGAGGGGCCAAGCAGGACCCCCTCCTCCGCCCCGGCGCATGGCAGACAGTGGCGCTCCGCTCACATCTTACCTGATGCTCCTTCAGCACCTGGCTGAGGCAGGGGTACCGCTCCGAGATCCACCGGTAGAACTTGGGGACCCCCATGGCCACCGCTCTGCCGCCCTCGCAGCTCCACCGGACCCAAACAAACGCGGGCCACGCTCCGCCCTCCTTCCGGCGCGCCGCTCTGACAGCCGGGCCGCCCGCGCCACAGAGCGGCGCGCAGAGCGCCCCGCGCCGACCATCGAGAGCGACGCGCAGAGCGGCGCGGCCGTTGGCTACACCCCTTCCTCCCTTTCCCCCTCCCTCCCTGCCTCGCGTCAGCGGCGCTCCGCCCTCAGACCCAACCGCCCCGCCCGCAGGCCTGGTTTAGAAACAAACCCTCACGACTTGGAGAGCGCGATAACGCTTGTGGAAAATTACTCACTGATGGCCCAGAGCAACAAACCCAGGGTAAATACATTCTTTAATTTTACACTCTCCAACGTGGCTGGAGTGCAGCTGAACCAAAACTTACAGCATCACTGTCATCAAAACACTAAAAGAGTCTTCTTTGTCTCTCAGAACAGAAACAAAGATACAGCATAAAGATTCTAATGATAACCGACTGTAAGATAAGAGTGTAATTATTCCCTATTCTGCCCCTCCCCCAGTCGCTTTCCCTACAATTTGGATGCCTAGAGAAGCAAGCATTACTTGTAAGTTAGAACCAGCCTTCTGACCATGCTAAATTAGTCTGTTCTTGTCCATGTCAAAACACTTTTTGTGATATGGAGTCTCAAAAATAGTACCTACAGCCACACTTTTTAGAAGGAGGGAAGGCCCGACCATGTCCAGAACTCAGGCACCTGAATATACGTTAAAGTCACAGATGCTGTAACAGTGGCGTGACACTCATACTCTCAGGATCCTCTAACTCCCAGCTTTGTGTCATTTCCTTCAGGAAGGTAAGTTTCAGTACATTGTAACACTGCATCAGTTTCTTCATGGCAAGATTTAAGATCCAAAAATACAGCATAGATACAGCAAGGCCACATGGAAAAAGAAGTCCAAGTTAAACAAAATTCAAGGTCTAGTGCTGAAACAAAACAGTAATTATTTTTAGAAATACCTGAACTATTGGTAAAATAAGTTGAAAAAATCCTTTATGACGTATCAGTAGAAAACTTTAAGTAAGATAAGAAAAATCTTTCCAAAAATATACAGTACTTTATAGAGTGCATTATGTCAACATTGTGAAAATTTTTCATATAGTCAGGCTAAGAAACTTGCAGAGATTTGCAGTCTAATTTTTAAGCAGTTCCCATGTACTGTTTTCTATATGTATACAAAACATAAGTTGTAACACCTTACACATGTGTGAGTGTATTCTTAACATACTTGCAAGTGTATCATATATTTTACAAAGATTTTGGATTGAGCCTAAGATTGTTCTGCTGCTTAAAATCAGAAATCAACACAAGTAACCAGTTACCACTGATTAATAACTTCAAGAATATTATAGCTACATGGCTTGTGAATAGTTCAATTGCTCCAAAATGAACAATTTTCACATATATGGAGCCCAGCCCATATACATCTGGCAGAGGAGGTTGTCATCACTTGCTTCTTGAATAAGGTAATGAACATGCCCTTCGATAGATAAGGGTAATCCTTTTATTCTGTTTCTAGTCTTAATGACACCTTGCAGTCGTTGTTCTATATCAAGGACATGGGTTTTGGCCTGAAAACAAAGGAAAGGAAAAAAAAAAATGATTTACTAATATCCATGAAGTTCCACTTCTTAAAATAAGTATTTATTGGGATGCATTTGAAATCTATATGTTAATTTAATACAAAACCCAGATGTCTACATCAGTTATTTTGAAAATAAAGGATACCTGCTTTTAAAAATAATTCTTGAAAATGGATAATGTTAGTTAAGTAATAGATATTGCCTTACATTTTTACAGATAAAATTTACCAGAGAAGACTGAAAAAGCTATGCAAACGTATTTGAAAATGTTAGAATGCTTTATTTCATACAATTACTTTCAAATAAATGCAAAAATTTCCCAGCCTTTTTCCTGGAATTCTGGATAAAATCGTGAAAATACCTAGGACTGGAACATTCAGGCCAAATTTATGAGCAACTAAAAATGAAGCTGTCTAAGAACAAGTTGTGTGGGAAACAACTCAAAATGAGCTGTTCTGGGCCCCACTAAAGTAGATAGCTCATACCAGTTATACACACACATTTTCCTTTAAAGCTCAAGCATAATGTTGGCAACTATCCAATATAAAATAGTTAAGGTAAAAACTATGTGGGAGGCCCTGTAACTAAAATAAAAGTTCTGTAGACACAGCCTGGTTAGTAACTGTTTGAAGGCCAGGAGATTTTCTGTGCTCAAACAGCAAGTTCTATCTTGTTATATAGCTTCAGTATCGTAGCTTGCCCTTATCTTAGCTCCCATGTTTTTCAGTACTCCCTAAGTTTTATCTGCTATTACAGATATTTATTTTCACTAAATATTCCCTTTAAAACAAGAAGCAGCAAATCAGAACTTTTGAAAAGGGGAAAGAGAACAAATATTACAGGTTGTGCAAACTGTATTTTGGATGAACAATTTATCAGCAGCTACAAAAGAAGCAGTACATATGTAATCCTACTTTTAACCAAGTCTTCCTTGTCACGTAACAAGGCACACATGAAAAGCACCAAAAAAATGCATGGAAAAGACTCCAGATGTCACAATCACTGTCAATCTGGAGTACAGTGCAACAGTCAGATTGAGGGGGGTAGCAAGAGTCTCACCTATCCCATTGCTTCTGTTGATATTGTCCTTTATTTAGCAGTACTAAAGACATATAGGCTCTATTTTGTTTGGTTCTTTAGCAGCTAAATTACATTTTCTGTCAATATAAATAGTCTCTTTATGGATAAAAATGATGAACACAGAGCTAATCAAGAAACAACCACACGAATTTTTAAATTAAAGAAAAAAACCTCACAAAAAAACCCCAAGCAACAATAAAACAAAAAACCCTGAAACAAGACAGTTAAAGTTGCAATTAGAAAATACGTAACTTGCAGCCATTAGGGACATTTGAATACCTTAATGCTATGCTTGTTTTAAACTAACCTTTTCATTGACAACTTCTCCAGTTTCATTCACCTGGGCTTTTGTGTTCCCTTTAATGGGTTTACTCCATTCCACAAGAGGATCATGGAGAAAAGTCTTTAAGACACTAAATAAAGAAAGTTTAAAAATGATAAGATACACATTTATTTTTCAAAACAAGAACACTGATGGGAGTCTAAAGTAAGCACTGAATATTTATATTTTATATTTAACTAAATGGCATAGTAAGACTGAGCTGCATGACAGGCATGTGCTGGAACTGGCATATTCACTAGGAGTTACTGTTTCAGATGTTTAGACTACAGACAGCTTTTTTAGAGTTTGTAGCAAAACCAGTTGCCCTACCTCATTAGAGGTTCCCTTTGATCACGCATAAGCCTCATTGTGACTTCACAAGCTCTTCGGAAGAGACCTTCTGTTCCCATTGGGCCCATTCCATTAACCATATTGTGAGTGAGACGGAAAGGGACAATTTCCGGAACTTCAAAAGTTTCTCCCTTTACATTGATAAAAGAGGGTATGCTCTAAGTGTTTTAAGCATTATTAAAATAAAGGGTAACATTTTCTTTGTGTTCAGGTTTTTTCCCCCATTATTGTCAGTGGCAGTTTCCTAGCTGCTAAGAGATACTTGCTCAGATCAAGAGTCTGGAGAACTAACAATAACTCTACCCTACTTGAATTTAAAGGGGCACATGTCCAACACGAGAAGTATCTTTCAACAGAAACACCAAAACTCCAAATCCTGCTCTGGCCACAATTTCTGCTGTTTATTTTTACAGAACCGTTGGAATTTTTTGCTGAATTTGTGTGAGAAAAGCTAAGAAACATTTCACAGCAGCAGAATTCTGAATATAGCAATTACAGCTTTGTTTGGAGGGTGGTACTGGAGAGAGGAGAGTTACAAAATATGAATATTCTAAAATCTGGGCTATTTCAGTGTATCCACATAAGCTCGTCTGATATTGGCTAAATCAAAAAGTTGGCTTTCGTTAATGCAGCATATACAACAATCATATACTCCTCACATATCCCAAACTGTTGAATATATGCAAGAAACAGACTCAGAGAGAACACAACAGATATATTCAAGTAAAAGAAGTGGAAAAAAAAACAACCATGCAGCCAGTAGAAATCTGTGAATTCCTTGCATGCAAAAAAAAAAAAAAAAAAAAAAAAGCAAGTTCAGCAAGTGGCATTTCTCACCTTATTGAAAAGGCAGTTGAAATCCACATGCACACATTCACCAGTCAAAGAATCAAACAGGATGTTTTCACCATGACGATCTCCTAGACCAAGTATGTAACCTACCATTGACATAACTGCAACAGAACGGCAATAGGCTGACCTACTATTGTACCTGCAGAAATGAGAACCAGATAGGTCTAAGTCACTTCTTGGGTTATCAGTCTTTACCAGTAGAATCAGCAACATTTAGTGAAAATACACAAAGTATTCTTGAACTAACCCAATTCCAGTCACTCACCATGAAGTAGGATCAGGAAAAGTTCTAAGAAACCATTCATGGAAGAGAGGAGGATGACGAGGCAGAAGGACTTCTTTGAACATTTTCAGCTTTTCAGGCAAAGGTGCTGTCTTTGGAAGCATATGCTGACGCAATTCTTTTCCAGTCATGTAGATACCTGTAATAGACCTCCCCAGTTAGGTAAAAGAAATCCCCAAATATAAAGCCTTATCCATACTACTACAATATGGTATTTTAGAGAAGATAATTATCTCCATAAAGATGAAATAAAAAATTCATCATGTCAACTAAAAGAGAAGACTGGTAAAACCTGTGGCTTGTTTGCCAGACCACAATGGAGTGAGATGGGTAGAACACACATGCACAAAAAGCCCAAATCAAACCAAACCGAAACCACCCTCATAAAGCCATTCATTGTATTCAGAGATATATTCAGATATTGATGAGCTATTTGGAGTTCCAAAGTTGCAGCTTTCTGCATACATACATACAAAGTATGCATGACATTTTGCCCCAAACTTTCTTGCACTGACCAAAAAGTTGCTTTGTTAACAAGAAATAAAAAGAAATCTGATCTCCCTGGAAGTTACTGTACTATCAACCTTGATTTAGTTATGAATTATCTTAATTATCTCACACGAATGTAATGGAAATGAAAAACAGAAAAAGTCCACAGTTTCTTCTGTTATTCAGTTCTGCACATAAACGACAATGCTGTTGGCACTACTGATTAAATTATTTATATCATTGTATAAAATAATATATTAAGATGATAGTGTTATCAGTTCTTGTAAGGAACTTGCTCAATGCAAGCATCAATTCTCTTCCATTTAAGTCTACCACACATATGAATAATAATATACTGCAGATAGTTAAACATACACAACTGCATCTTCCTAGATTTTAGTCTGATCCTTGCTGTCTGTCTCATTACTAATTAAGATACAAGCTCTTTAAAGAAAGTAAGTATCACTACAGTCTAATATATTTCTTTACCTTTCTCCTTATAAAGTTTTATCAGGATATTTCTCAAACCAGCAGTATTGTTCACCCATTCAATTATGCCACATTCATCATTTAATGGAATAACTGCGTAGGTTCTAATATGGAGTTCTCGCCTACGTGACTCAGCATCTTTTCTTAAGCACTATTCCAAAAGGAAAAATGAGATTAGCAGATAACAAACAGGATTAAAACGTATCATTAACATTAACCATCCTATATCTATTTTCTAATTACATGATCCAGAATTTAAAAATCTAAGCTTCACTGTCTGCAGTAGGTCAAATACAAGCAAAATGTTCATCTTCATCTGTTCTCCAGAGAAATTTAAAACAGAATTTTGCAATAGAATTTGTAACTTGCGCAACTTTCACAAGGCTTTAATCCCTTAAGCAGAGTAACTAAAGGAAGTATTTTAGTGTTACGGAGATGCTATCAGAGATGCTTGAACCTCATGGGAAACATGGTACTTTATCCTGAAGTATATTGCTAAGAAGCAAATTGTAACTGAAGAAAGAAGAATGGAAACACTTTTAGCATGGAAATATGAATTTACCTACTTATAGAAAATATTAGAAAATTCTGAATAAGAAATATGAAGTATGACAGCAGAAAGACTGCAGTTACTTATTTAATATAAGTAACCTCTCCTCTATTTTTTTTCTGGAATAAACAATTGTTTTGGCAAAATGTTATGCTTTGTTATTGCTTCCACAAGTCTATAAGAAGTTACACATTACCAATTGCTACCAATTTCTGCTTAAATAAGGTATTTTGCAATAGCTGACTTTTCTTCCAGTAAGCTTTATCTCAAAGTAAGTTAGAATCATAGAATAATTAGGGTTGGAAAGGACCTTAAGATCACCTAGTTCCAACCACCTTGCCATGGGCAGGGACACCACATGCTAAACCATGTCACCGAAGATTCCATCTAATCTAGCCTTGAACACTGCCAGGGATGGCGCAACTTCTTTGGGCAACCTGTTCCAGTGCCTTACCACCCTCAGAGTAGCGAATTTCTTCCTTATATCTAACCTTAACTTCCCCTGTTTAAGTTTGAACCCACTATCCTTTGTCCTACCACTACAGTCCCTAATGAAGCATCCAAGTCGTTTGGTTTGTTTTTTATTTTTTTCATTAGGTAGTTCAGCATTTTGTTGTGGTCAATAAGTATAATGCCTCTGATTATCTAAGTCATCAAACCTTATTAATAAGGGAGTTGAATTCCATGAGCCGACAGTCTTTTCTTAGATCATCTTTTGGCTTACACATCATAATGTAAGATTTCCCATCTGAACCTTTTAAGGTGATCTTTTTTGGCTTTTGAAGCGAGGCAAGAATTTCCACCTAAGGAAATAATTAAATTCTTTATTAAGACCTTTATCAGATCATACAAAATAAAGCATCTAACTGTAATAAACCACTGAAACCAATCATGTTGGCACTTCTATGGTGCTAGAGCACAATAACCTCAGGCCAAAACTTTAATGAAGTATCAAGAGGCTGTATCTGTCTCAGGTTGTTATGACATAAGCCACCCAGTTTCCACAAAAGTAATAATAAAAGTTTCCTACTCATTCCTCCATTACTAGGGAACCAAGACATGCTTGCAGCCACATTTGTTCAACAAGTTGCCAACCAGAGGCTTACCGTATCATCAAAGCCTGCAATGTAGGCCCAGCATCCAGGAAAAGGGTCATGGTTAGCATGTGTACCAGGAATTGAAGGAAGAGTTGGTATCATTACAGATTGTAAGGGAATGAGAATTTCACTGAATGTATGCTCTTCTACTAGTCTCTTAAGTGTTTTGAAATGAATATTCATGCTTAATGTTGAGCTGTTTCCATCAACCTTGTGAAAAAAAAATTGTTCACATATTAAAAATAAACACCTAAAGTTCAGTGCAATTTCGCATTAACTAGTGAATAACATAATAAATGCTTATGGTAATAAGAAAAAATGACAAATTAAATTTCAAATTAAAAGGCAGTGGTCAAAAGAAAACATATCTGGCCATTGTGTCATATGTATTTTTCACACAGAATGTAAACACAGAATAATGAATGAATCTATTTAGTTTTACCTTTATTATCAAGTTAATTTTCTCATAAAGACCACAACTGGCCTCTTTTTACAGTAAAACTCTGTGAATGCTACTGGGCCAGAATGATACATGAAAGCAGAAAACAATATATAGCCTACACACTGTGAAAAGTACCATTATGTACTGAAATACTTTGCTATGTGCTCAATTTAGAGCTATTTTCCACTGTTTTATAATATTTTTATTAAGTAAATAAAAGTAAAAAAAATTACAAGTTAGCGTAGCTTCTGTTAAATTGCTGTAACGTATAGATTTGGCTAATGAAGGCTGTCAGAAGAAGCTTTAGTATAACATCTTTAAATTACCATACTACATGCATTACTTTGGTTATTTTTGTAAGTACCGGTTTGTTGCATAGCTCTAATAGCTTATCTGTAAGGCGTGTTGCATCTCCGATAAATTTTCCTAAAGATTCCTTCATGTGAATAGCTTTGTTTAGAATTTCCTTACATCTATTGACACGCATAGGGTAAGAGGACTGGAATAAAGAGGAAAGATAAAATTTATTAAACAGTCAAATCAATTAAAGAATCCCCAAAACCCCTAACACCCCACAATAATGAATACATTCTTTTTGCTGCTTACTGATTGTCATATTTAATAATTGGAGCAGGATGTTCTCCAACTGAAATTTGGTACCTGAAAAAATACTAACGTGTTACAACTGGGTGAGGTGTAGGGTGTGTGTGTGTGGGGGCTATTACTTTCCGAAATCATTCTTGGGAGTCCCACAACATAAAGGCAAATACTCAAGAATATGCCAGTGTATCCTGACTGTTACTTCAACAGCCTTAAAGAAATAGCATGCACCATGCTTTCCAAATTGCTATGGAATGATCAAGCACCAGGTAATATTAGGTATATCTACCTCATTTTAATCAAGGCAAAGAGTTGATTGTTTTGATTATTAAACTGGAAGCACTACTACAACTACTACAACCAACAAAATCTGTTGTCTATAACTACCCAATTCATCAGCTATTTGTTCAAACTTCCTTTCCTAATATATCATACAAGTCAGGATGCATGTTAGCATTCTAATTTGGAACATTTAAACTGTTATATCTGAACAGTAATCTGAAAACCAGTAATATCTAAACTGTAATATCTGTAATGTCTGACTGCAATATCATCTTTTACAGTCAGCATTGCTATCCTGTTCCATAACACTATGACAGCTACTGCAACTCTTAATTCCTTCTTATCATCTTTAAAATAGGCAATATTAACATTTCTCTCTAGTGAAAGCAGTTTTATAAGCTTAATAAAGCTGTAGCTATATTTATAAAAGTACCTTGGACACAGCAGTCATCATCCACATTGCTTGCTGGGGATAGGCTAAAAACACTTTAGCAATAATCACCATCAGAACTGCGAAGACTTCATCATGAGAATGGCAGATTCGGGAGATCAACTGAGAAAAAGCTGTCAGAAACTGATAAGGTGCCAGGTGATTCGTGTGCTCTGTAATCACCTTATTTATTTTAGCTAAATCATTTTTCATTTGAACACGTTCTGAACGACTAGCTGAAAAACACAAGGGGACAAGATTATTCTCCTTTTTTCCCCCCACTGGAAAGATGAAATTATTTAAATCAAATATGTACAGAAACATATTTAACCAGAATATCAGGAAACAAACAAGCAGAGACAACAAGAACATAGAATAGACAATACTAGAAATGCTCTCGTTTACACTCTTAAAATTTGAGGAATAATAGATGTTTTAAGTGATGCAATGGCACTCAAGACACTCCATTTTTGTGCCCAGTAAAAGGCTTCTTCAGTGGAGAGGAAATGAAGGAATTTTTTACAAAGAATGAAATTAACACCTCTGCTCCTATCTCCACGCCTGCCCCTGAGGGCCCAGCATGAGTAGCAAGCACATCAACAACACAGAAAGCAGCATCTGATGTGCCTGCAGCGAAATTCAGTTGGCCTGTCTATAGAACTCAGTCAAGATCAAGGAGCTAGAACTGTCTGCTTCACTGTAGACCTGCAGGCAATGTTTGCATTTTTCATTTGTACAAAAGACTCTCACCCAAAATGCATCTATGGGAGTAGTTTTATATGCCTTGATGCTGCTCCTCCTCTTTTTGTCTCCCCCCTCCCCATTTAAATTTCAGTAAAACTCCTTAAACAACTGGAACAAAAACAAATAGGAAAAAAAGCCCCAAAGCCTAACACTCTACTGTAGCAAGTGTATACAAAAGCACTATTCATTATTCCTGAGAAAACTCAGATGGCAGGTGACATGCAAGGATTTTTCCTAAATCTGTTTATCAACTTAAGTTACCCAAGGAACAACGCTATCTCATTATATATTTTTAAAGAAATTCTGGAGGGTTTAATTTAAATAAATAACTCTCCTGCATACTAACATCCTGTAGTTTAAAAGAATAATAGTACTTCCTTGTTTCCATATTACCTCAGGTTATAAGTCTAAACAAAGGACTGCAAACATACTTCACTGCTCTCTCAATCATATATTCAAAAGCATGACACAGGAAATATGTACTGGGAAAGAACCTTCTACCTTTATCACATTCATATGCTTTTGCTCCAAAGTCCAGCCATAAAGACAGCATTCGTGGCATTGACTGATAGATGAATTGGTTTCCGTACTGTAGCGACCTGTGATTACATGTTTAAAGCACACCATGTTAATGAAATATATATATTAGAAGCATTACAAATTCTACATCCTAAATTGTTTCACATTCCATTCTGGACTTCAGAAATGTATGTTCAACATTTTAATGCATCTGCAACAACTAAAGCTTAATACTACATAAAGAGTTTGTTTTTATTAATCAAAACTACAGATAAAATAATGAACTGTCTTTCATGAGACAGACAATTGCCTATTCAGAAGGCAAAAGTAAAAATAGGTATGAAAACAAAAAGGAAGCATGCAGCATCTTGTTTTAAAATACTGCATAAAAAACCCGAGTCAGTCTGATTTGTTGTAAGACAATATATTCCTGTCAAAGTTTTTTTGCAGGTTTCTGTTCCCAGGGTAATAGTCAGCTTTCTATAGAAACTAAGCAAAGTTTCCCTAGGGTCTAACCTCCCAAAATGATGAACTATGTATCTAATCAGATCTCCTTGTTTTTCCATCTTGTTGTCAGTTACCATTGGCATTAATTTATCATAGTATTTAGCAAGATAAAAATGTCCATCTTCCCATTCTGGCAAGAATATTGTAACATCCTGCAATAAAAATCAAAAAGAGATAGTTACTTTTGGGAAGATGCTAAATTTAAAATAAAATTAGGTAAAACAATAACAAAAAAAAGCTTCTCAAGAAAGAAGAATCCTGTTTTAATTCCTTTTGTGCAAACTAAGTGCAAAGAACTATTAATTGTAACTTTCACTCCAAAAATTGTAATTTGGCTCCAAGATAAACGCCTGTACAAACTAGAAGTCTGTTCTTAAAATACATTTTGGATTTGGAGAGAGCAAGATAATTTGGAGAGAGCAAGAGAAGATGATGTAGGATTCCTCAACGAGGAAAGATTATAGTTTCATGAAAAATATTAAATTTCTGATCCTGATAGACTCAATACTGGGTTTCCTTTAGTTTGTTTTTTTTTTTAAACAGTAGAATGTTAATGATTGGATTAAATCCTAAAGGTTGTTTCCTACCTAAGTGATTCTGTTTTTTTCACATCTGTTTTCCTTCTAAATCCATACATTAGAAAAGAAACAACTTAGCAAGTGGCACATCCATTCTCTAGTAACACTGGCTTGTTTCTAGTGCCAGTATTTTGTCAGTAGAGAATCCTAAGTATTAGTATTTTAATATAATCCACGAAAAATTCATTAGTTCCCATTATTTTAACCTTCCTTTGATTTGATATATCCATTAGACTTTTCTCTAAATAAGTGTTCCAAAAGCATTTTAATTAGGAAGACAGGAGTAAGTATTAAAAGGATCAAATGCCAAAACTCAGATGGCAGCCATACTACTTTTAAGGATGCACAAAGATCTGCACCTACTACACATTTAGCTGACAATATTAATCCATGCCAACACAGTATTTCACTAGTATAGCAAGATGAAGCAGTGTAGGTCTGTGTTGTTGAAGAAAAACATATCAGTTGCCCCTTTTCCTAGAGGCATCCTAGTTCTTCAGAGATTGCAAACATAAAGTGCAGTTATAAACTGCTACCAGAGAGAGAAGTAACAATGAAGAGTAACGCAACGCATCATCAAGTTCTCACTGTTTATTTAGAGTAGCCCGCATTGTAGTGATGAATTCTAATTTGTGTACTCATAAAAATAGAGCCATGCTCCTGTAATTTGTTTATTATTTTAAAAGAGTTACATTAGGTATTCTTAGCTCCCACGCAGTCTTAGTGAGTTGGGAACTGCAGACTTCCCTCTACTCACATGTTATATTAAAGCTAATTCAGATAGTTAAATCTTTAAAAGAAGTACTAATACCCTCCTACATACTGATACACCATTTAATCCCATTGATGTTATCCTTGGTTGACATCATCATGACCATAATGATACATTACTTATGGGCTATATTATTATTCAAAACTAATGTCTTGTTAACACTAGTGTATCAAATTACCTTATATTTTTTCATAACTGCATTGCTTTCAAAGTTAGCAGTTTCTTCCATAAATCTGCCCACTAGCAGCATTGCCCGACCATGGATGAGCTGAGTTTTACTATTGCATGGAGCTTTATTTTCAGAGAAACATAACTCAACCCCCTTCTGGAGAACAATGAGTGCTTCATGAACCTCACCCTAAGGGAAAGAAGAAAACGTTTTATATACTTTCAGTGAAATGTATACCTTCCATCTTATAATTGTACAAAAGCCAAAGCTATGTCCCTAAGTGTGTGGTACTGTCTTAAAATGCTTCTTATATTCCCTTTTTACCTCAGCATTGTTGTACCTTTGGGTTTACCACAATAACTGCTGTCATGTTTGTTACCTACCTCTATTAGTTAAAAGGATACAGGTTAAGGAAACATCTACTATTAAGATATTCTAAATTTCCATGGGCTGCTTTCACAGAGGCAGGCGATCAACCAGTTTTACACATAGCTGACAGAGAAGTCAATGGATACAGAAAAGGGGTGACTAGCAGTGGGAGGTAAAAACTTAATGTGGCTCAACTACAATCAGAATGTGCCCAAAGTCCGAGGTGACATATTTAATTTACATATACTGTGTGCCTTTTTTTTTCATTGAAGAAAGCTAAAAATATTACTATCTTGCACATAAGAAAGTAAGTTCCATTTTTATTTTCTTTACCTTGGACCAGAGCCACTTTGCTCTTTCAATATAAAGCTCTGAGAGTGTAGATTCCCCCGCATTCAGAAGAGCATTATACGCAGTCTGGTGATGGCCAGCTTTTCTCGCCACTCTAGCGCTCTGGAGCCAACACTGACCAACAAGCTCACTGTAATCCTGGCTGCAGAGATATTTTTGCAGAAAATGAAAACTTTCAATCATTGATGCTACTTTACAATCTGAAGTAAATATCACAATGTGTGAAACACAACATTTTTCAATACAGAATATTACTACTATATAGTGATTATTTCAAATTATTTGTAATACATATCTGTTTCACCCTTATTCCATTTAGGCCTAGAAACAAATACTCTTTCACCTTGTTTCTCCTTTATCTTTCCTATAAAGACCACTTTTCCCTTCTATTTTGAAGGTTTGTAGTACTGGAGAAGAATGCTTACATCTACAACAAATGTCAACAGTTTTATCTTCTCTCTTCTAATATACATACGGAAAACCAGAATATTACTGACAATACAACATAGACAAGAAATAGTCACATTCTCACCTTTTACTTAGACTAAGCAAAGCCCTTCTCAGTGCTAAAATGGGTTCTTTTGCTCTGTAAGAATTTTGGGTCATTTCAATACGAGCACACCAATTCAGGGAATCTCTACCATAGTCCCCGTTTGGTTGCTGAAACATTGGTCCAATACTATGTTCCAATTCACACAGCATATGCAACCTGGGTTAGAAAAATAAAGGAAAAAGAAAATAAATTGCTTGCTGTTCGAGATTGTCCTGGGTTTTGCAGTAGCAGTCAATTTTTCTCCTTCTTGGTAGCTGGTGCATGCAAGTTTTACAAACCTTTTGCCATTTTCTCTCTAAAAGTTGGCCGTGTAATTAATTTCAAATAGTAGGAGGTTTTAAAATGCAAAAACACAGCAAAACCAAACACACAGAAGTTAAGGATTGGCAAACTGATTAGTTATTTCCTCACTATTCCACTGCCAAGCTGCTGAACACAGAAAAAAATTAAGCTTTCTTGGAAAGGAGGTCAATTTTTAGAAAGAGTGTTTCTATCCATTACTTTGAGCAATAACTGTTCACAAAGTCTGATATGTTCAGTAAATACCATTTTAGCAGCAATATACTGTTACTTAAACACCTCCTTTACAATAAAGTTATTCCATTTATTAAAAAAAATACCATTATTATTAGATGTCACTAATTATTAAAAAGCTGCAAATGCTTTTAAATGCTTAAGTTCTCACTGGCAGTCTAAGCATAAGTGGGTATACCTGGCAGAGAAACAGTGGCCAAGGGCTTCCAAGTAGTCAAGATCAATGACTTAATCTAACTATTTTGAAACACCTCTCTCTCAATAATCAAACTCCATTTCCTAAATAAAATAACACTCCAAAAATTACCAACACAAAATAGAATTAAGGAGTACTTGAGAAATACATACTTCAACTGGCTAATTTTACGCAGTATCTTGCCATAAGGATGCATTTACAGTGCAGAGGAAGTATCATGCCTTTTTCATCAAAAAAGGGAATTCACTTTTTAGTCTGCTACAGCTACCTTCAATATTTATTAAAAAAGAAAAAGTAAAAAAAATGAAAGAGATGGGGTTTCAATTCCTACTGCTCTCGGATAGAAGAAGGGAGTGCTTTTAGGCCACCATACAGATGAAAAGCAATGCTCTTAAGCTATTTGAGTTAATGGAATTACTGACCTATATGTACTACTTAATTCCATGCTTAAAACTGTTGTGTTTTATTACCCAATGTTCACATAAACTTGCTTGCCAATTCTGAAAGACTATACCCAACAGTTTTATTGTTAATATTTTTCATGATGGATAAATTCCCAATTAATCAAAGAGTTTCAGCTGGGCGAGTAAAAGAAACAAAAAGGTGACAGAAAATGCACATCAGTACCATTTATTGTGGAAATGGAAAATCCTTGCTGCTGCATAGCTGATTACATGATTTCTGGATTTGAAAATAATGACATGAAGAAGAGAGACCTGATAATGTGTTCATATCCTCGCTGATAGGATCCTCTTTCAAAGCTTGCTGCTGAAAGGGGTACAATCTGTTCTGCTCGAACGACCTTGAGTTTTTCATAAAAAGCTGCTTCATTTTTCTTCTTGGCTGACAATAGTAAGTGTCCTAGTCTGACACTCCACGTGGTAGACTTCTCATCTTTGATGATGAAAAAAAAGCCTCTTAAACTCTTTCTTTAAGCAGCTTAATCTGAACATGCTAATTTGTTTTAACATATTACTGGAAAAGTAAGTTTTTGCAAGAACTCATTAACTGAATTTTAGAAATACTGTGTAATTTCACCTCAAAATCCACGCCCCCAAACAAACCCAGAAGAAAGCTGCCCTCACACTCGCTTTAATTTTCTACTCAAATACTATAAAGTTTACAATCAAATACATTTACAAATTCTAGAAGACTGTCAGAACCAAGCCTCTCCACAGTAAAACCCAAGACTAAAATATAAAAATACCTGCCCCTTGATTCAAGATGATTAGACTAACACATACACTTGTTCAGACATGCAAGGAAGTATTCGTATTTTAGTATCATGATAACTTACCTGAAGCCAAATAATTTTCCAGTAAATCCCATCGTGACAGTTTCCAGGCTGCTTCCACCCTGTAAGTGTTCAACTCGGAAATCCATTCAGGCCTATAAGAGAAAGCAAAGGCAATAAAAGTTTGCCCTGAACTAATTTTTGTTTTTCCTTTCCCCTCTCAGTATGTTTGTCCTACACAACATTTGTAAATATTCTTTATATAAAACTTTTCTTACTTGAAAAGAAACAAGGCAAGCTTGCTTCTAATAAAATTCAATAAAACCAAAGGATATGCAGTGATAACAAACGATAGCTGTACAACACGATCTCACAAATTCAGTTTCCAAGTAGCATACTTAAATTCTATGGCTCTTTTTAAAAACTGCCATCTTCCAATCCATTTATTCTATTAGACTGCAGAATAGCTTTGGAACGAGTAATATGTAAGACAATGAAAGAAAGATTCTGTTTAACGAATTAAGGCACATACCACCACCACACACAGTGCAGACAGGAAGTACTTGAACCAAATAATATACAGACAAAGCACGCTAAGTTCTCCAGCTTTACACTGCTATTTGGCTGTGCTTGATACGCCTCAAATGCTTAACAATAGAAAAAATGGCTACTGACACAAAGGTGTAACACAAAAGTGACATAGTACTCAAATAAACATTGTAATAAATGCCTACAGTACCTGTTTGCAAGGACTCCATTGACCTGAGTGATTACAGTAGATAACTGACCGAGGCCTAACATGGACTTCACTACACCATGATAATGAATAATCTAGAAACAAGGGGAGGAAAAAAAAACCAAACACAAAACCCACAAAAAAAAAAGGGGGGGGGGGAATCACACAGATATATCAGTTCAATTAATGCAGTCTGAATGAGGAAATACATCTATTTGGATGCTTCTCATAATATGAAAATGCATTATCAATTGCATCATAAGCTAAATGAACATTCAAAATTTTAAAGTCTATGATTATCCAAGAACTTAGATCACCATTGGCAATTTCTGAAATGCGCCCCACTTCAAATCCAGTTTGATATTAAATTTATTAATACTCATATCAGAGCAGTGAATAAAAATTTAAATTAAAGAAATGAACCAGAAGAAAGAAAGTCAGGAAGGAAATAACCCCTAAACCCAAAGCAATTTCAGTCTCCATGAAAATGTCCTCCATACCCTGGGAATGAAGTATGGCCAGAGGAATGGGAGATGACTAATTTTTTCTTTAATCAATTTCCAATTGCTCTTATATTATGAATATTTTCCCTGTAAGTTCATAATCAAAACAGTAAGTCAGAATTACTTTGAATACAACCTGTGGTGATTTGCTTTAATAATTCTCTTTGCATGTACCAGGTAGTGATTGATACTTAAGCAATCCAATTCCTGGACATCCCATGCAAAGGCTGAACTTTAATTGGTCCTAGAAAAAATTTGACCTAGCAAAAACCTTGGCATAAGCATCTGGCCATTAACCCAAGCCTACAAAAGACAATATAAACCCAGTCAGAAATTTGTTTCAGGTCATAGACACTTCTACTAGCAGTAATTACTCAGCAACTGCCACAGTAAACTCTTACGTTCTCATTTTAGTTAAATGTTCTGGAAAGGTATTTTTGGCTTAGCCTTGCATTTACTAAGGAAGATTTTTAAAAATAGGAGCAACATATATTTAATTGAAAACTCTTGAACTTACCTGATCCGGTTCCAGCTGGATAGCCCTGTCATAACAGGCTGTGGCATCTCTTAACAAGCCAATACTTTCATGTTCAAGGATTTGTTCTTTGAGAGATGGTTCTGCCTTCCGGATTGCACTTACCCCAGCTACTCCATCTGGCTCATGCATAGCAGCATACAATTTCTTTATTCAAACAGAAATGGAAATTGACATTAAAAACAACTCTAAAACAACAAGAAGATATTTTACATATAACATGCTAAGAATCATGTATTTTCTTGAAGGTGGAGAATAAACTACGCCGTAGGACTTCTTGGCATTCAGCTTTCATGAAAAAAATGTCACTTTTGCTGGGCTACTTCCAACATTGAGCCCTATTTTTGCTTAGCATTCTGTAATACTCATGATCTCGTACTACAGAAAGAGTAAGAATAGCACATCAAGTTACCTGAAACAATCTGTATAAAGGGCAAAATAAAAATGCTATCATTACATGATAAAGTTGCATAATATGAAGGTGCAGATTATTTACAGTGGAAAAGCAACATTCTAAGTTTTTCATATTTAAAATGTTACTGAGGAGTATAAAACATAAGGAACCAGAAAAGGTCCATCTCACAGGTTAAAATACTTCTTGAAAATGGTTTAAATCCTTTTCAACATTAGCTCTTTCTGTACTTAAGGAAAGCTAAGAGATTTATTCTTCAAAGTGTTTTGAGCTTTGTTTTTATTTTTTTCATTACAGTTTATTGTGTTTTCTCTGACAAAAAGCACAGAGTTAACCAAAAGAAATAAATGCTACATTTTCACCAAACCCACATTTAACTATTTCTAGGATTTCTGCAATCTTTCATTATATGTTAGAAAGCTCCTCATTCCTTTGCATACAAGAAGCATGCCAAGGAAGGGGAAGTACTACATATTGCTGAAAGACTGACGATTAAACACTTGTATCCCACAGCAAGAGCCTGACTGTATCTTTTTTTCCTCATCTCAAAGAATAATTTCACAAAGCTTCTTTCATCAGTGTCTATTTCAATTTTAAATTAAAACAAACAAAATCCAAAAGGAACTTCAAAACCTGAAGAAATCCAAGATGCTCCTGAATATTTTGTTTCTTCTCTGTGATGAATGATTCAAAGTGCATCAGAGCCCTTGTGTAAGCCTTAGAGCGGAAGGAAGCCACAGCTAGCGTATCCTGAGGTATGAGGTCCAGAAAACGTGTCACATTTTGATACTCTCCATAGCTCTCACTCGATGCTACAGAAAAGGGACATTTTAAAAAGTCTGTCTAATCATGCTTCATTTAAAGAAATACCTTCTGCATCAAGATTCAGTTATTTTCGTAAATTAGTGACATAATCTGATTAATTTAATAATACAGTTTTCTGTCAACAATAATTTATTTAGAACAATCCAAGTGATCTTCCTACATCTTGCAAGACTGTATAAAATACCTTAAATTGAAACTTTAGGAAACTACCAAGAAATTATTATTTTGTTTTTTTTTTTATTTTGAATCTGTATACAATAAGCATTCAAACAATGGTTTTGAAGTGGGAGAAGGTGGAAATCACAATCTAATAGTAACAAATCATAAAGTAGACTAACATGTTATAGTAACATTGCATTCCTAAACGGCAAATTGAAATACTTAGTTGAAAAAAGTAAATGCCATTATTTAAATAAAATAAGCATCACTCACTTTTTAGATCTCTTCTGTCTTTCCTAGACTGGCCAGTATTTTTCTCAGCATTAAGTATTTGAAACTTATGTCTAGCCCACTGAGTTAGATGATCAAGCATGGAGAACACAGTCTGTGTGCTCAGCTGACTTAGATCAGATGCACTGTCTTCAAGTCTCCTGGTAGACTGGTCATCATGTTTCAGAACAGCCATAATCTCCATGTAAACCTACACAAACATTAATATGACATAAGAATATGCACCATATGGGCATCACAATAGTAGGAAACTGCAGCTAACACAAAAATAAGGCTAAAATACTAGATTGCTTTAATTTTATTTTTTTATAATTTTGATGTTATTTGCAAACTTCGTTCCAATCTTAAAAGGAAGAAATTGTAAACCAAGCAACAGTTGTCAGGAGACTGCATACAGGGAGATAAAAGCCTTTGAAAAACAAACCCTTAGTTTCAGAGTAACCATCGCAATTACTGGAATTTTAGGTTCCAAGACGCAATGAATGCTAGTGCACTTCTGCTGCAAATACAATATTTCAAGGTTTGTTAAGAGTCAAGTTATCTACAGGCTGTCAGATCACAGATCTATTTTTTGCTTATATTTAAGCAAATAACATACTGAAAGACCTGCATCCTGTTTAGTTTAGTCAACAGGACATGAGCTAACATAAATAACAAATGCTTATGTGGATGTGCTCGTTCACCCAAGAAAAAATATCACACACCTCTACAGACCCACAGTCTTTAAATACAGCTATGTTAGCTGTGAAATTTCAAATTAATAGAATATAAGTTACAGTTTTTCAGTCTCTTCAACTTCCATTAAAGCAAAGTGAAGGAAAGCAGACTGGATGATTCTCTTCTCTCCTATCTCTGCTTTGCTGCAAAACATCTTTGAATCCTGCACTGCATAAATCTAGTAGCTAAATAGTTTTCCCACTTAAAATTTAAGAATATACAAGGGAAAGAAAAGAAATTATGGTTCCGAAATCTTGGAATTATAGAAGTTCAATTTAATCCTCTCATGTTACACTCTCTTCTCTTTGTACCACTCCAGCTCTTGACGTTACAGCAGTTACAATTTAAGTGCATAATCTCTTGTTCTAGGCCCTACTAAAGAAATAGATGGAAATCCACAGAAAAGCAGTTCAACACAAACTTGTATGAGAATATTTAAAACTCTGGCAGAAAATTTTTATTATTAATACAGGAAAAGGAGTTCAACACTTACACAACTTGTTCAGGTAGGTCTATGTGTTGAACCGCTCTTAAGAACAGATACTTAGGAAGAAGATTACCAACATCTTACACATCTCACCTCTTGTTGATCCTCTTGACTGCAGCCCAATAAAACATAGACAAGGATGTGTGGAAGCAGATAAATTGTTACTTTATAATCGTTCTTCATCATAATACTGCAGCAATCAAAAACTTTTCGGGCAAGATCATGTCGCACCTACAGAAAACATTATTTCCAGGAAAAGCATCATTAGAGAAGTGCAAATGCCCAAATAATTACTAGAGTTCTTTTTGCTGACAAATACAAATTTTATTCCATCAAATATTTTACAATACTTGTCTCCTACAGAAGATTCAGACTTAAAGGTGCAACAGGGATGCCAGATGACAGCTGCTATTACATGTGTCAGTTGCTGATACCATAGAAAGACTAGCAAACATTGCTTACATGTTCCACTTTTCCATGTTTCCTACACCACTGGAGATCTGCGTTGGACATAAAAAAAAAGCTAAAAGACTAAGAGTCTACTACTTCACTCAGCCTCTCTTCTGCCCCTAAAAGCCTGTAAAAAGTAGGAAGTTATCAAGAAATTCAATTCTTCTCTGTCTGGAATATAAAGAGGACAGTGCAGCTACTGAGCTATTGTGATTACATTCACTTCTTAAAGTGGTTGATTTAGAAATGAAATTTACAGAGGGTCACATGTTGGAAAGGGGAAAGAAAGAGATAAATACTTTTTTATATGCTGGGATTGTGGAGCTATAGGGAAATAAATTTATAGGGAAATCAAAGAAATTTGTCAGAGTCTGAGAAGGTAAATTCAAGGTTTTCCAGAAGTATTTAATATACCTTTCAAAAGCATTTGTCAGTGCCTTCAGCTGTATAATAGTCTTAGGACAAGGGCAAACTTCCTAGATTTCTGGCTTTGACACTACTTGTGAAACCTAGCCAAGAAGCAATAACTCTGGGAAGGGAACAGGCATGGTTACCTTGATGATGCAAGAAGTAGGTATGTGCTTTAACAGGCCTATAGTAAATAGGCACATTCCCCCATCCCCCCCATTCAGAAACCAAAATGTAGTCCAAGAATTGTGTTGTACACAGCAACATAGAGAGCAGATTTATTCTCTTACCTTTGTTATAAGATAACCTGCCCAAGTTGCTGACCATTCTGCAAAATTATCACCTAATTTGCTTAAGTAAATTGGCTTCTTCATCTTAGACCAATCTACAGCCTTTTGATAAGTCTTGTACCTGTAATATTTAAATATCCATTTAGTATAATTTTTTATATAATTAAAAAAGCACACTGTTAATTATGAATCACATTATGTTTCATATACAGAATATTTAAAAAAATCAAAATTAAGTAAACACTTTCAGTAGTCAGCATCTTTTACTCTAGAGCTTTTTAAAATGAAACGTGAAATACAAAAAATTTAACGTTACCAGATTTCAAGTATACTTCAAAGTCCTGTTCAAATCAATTTTAAGCAGTGTAGTTTGATAAATATTTGAGTACTGTGTTTTTGACAGGAAAAAATTAGAACATTTATGAAAGCCAAGAAACGCCAAGAGGTTTGCTGAATAAAATGGAAAATTTATCACAGATTAGCATGACTGTCTTCATGAGAAATAAAAAGGAATTATTGTTCATTATACAAAATTAAGGTGCATACACCACTTGAAATTTTCTTCACATAATTTTTATCATTAATTCAACAAATGACAAGTCAAATTGAAACCCAGTGAGCTCCTCCTACTTCTGTAAAGGGTAGCAATAAATAATTGCTAATGAATTTGAGTGCGAACTCTAACCCTAGTGAGAATTTCCACAGAGAAAAGAAAACAGAAACAAAAGCTTCAATACATCGTATAAGATGATGCTCTGGGGACAAACAGGCAGATCTGGGCAAAGTATGAGTTGATAATTTTACATATTTGATTTATACAGAATTACATTCCAAGAAGTGCTAATTCAGCTTTACATAGAAAGACTTGATTTGAATTTTGTATATACATACATCACTCTTCACAGAAGAGTAACAGTCACAAAACTGAATTAAAAAAAATGTATTGAAAGCTGTTATGAAAACAAATTCCTTAAGTTGTCACATACCGTGTATTTAAGTGAGGCTCCAAGATCTCTTGCACATGCTCAGGAAACCTCCTCCAAAGTCTGGAGCCTGGGCAATCAGTGTTTGTCTCTCTACAGTCATAGACAGACAATAACTCCTGAAAAGGCATGGTTTACATGACTAAGCACTGAAAATATTTCACGGCCACAGTAGCAACAAAAACTGGTGTATATATAGAAATAATAAGATAGAATTACAGAATGCTTAAATCAAATTATAACTGCAAAACATTCATCCAATATTGTTAATCCCCTATTACTATGCAGTGCTGATTTCAGTTAACTACTCATCCTCCAGACTCTCAAGGTCGTGTTTGGACCACATTATCTTGTACTCTGTAAATCTACCAGTGAGCCATGAGTAGAAGTTAGTCTGATTGCTTATTGTGCATAAGCTAATGAAATCTTATTATTCCACTGACTGCATGGAGCCACTTATTTTCTCATCAATTATCCTGATGTTTTCACATAGCTATTAAACAACAAACCCCCTTGAAAAGTAAAAAACAAAACAAAACAAACCAGAAAAAAAACAAAAAAAAAAAAAACAAAAAAAACCCCAACCACCAAATAAGCTCGGAGTTGGCAAACCAGCATAAAAGACTAGATTCTGAAAATAAGGGTAGCCCGCCTTTCAATTCCTTCTTAAAAGTGTAAGAAGAAACCCTACTGTGTGTAAAAGTGTAAGCGGAATACCTACTGCTTTTCATTTCTGCCTATGGAACCCACACCATTTTTAAGTCAGTCTCAGGATTACTCCTTGAATCACTATGTCTGGACTCTTAGTTACGTCTGAAACATCAGATCTCTCCATCAGTATCATGACACAAAAGCAAACAAATACTTTATTTGACAGCTCCCAAGAATTCTAAGTAAGCACTGAGGCATTTAAAAAATAATAAATCAGAATCCCAAATAACATTTTACCTTGTTGTTTAAAGCTGCATAGGATGAAGTTTGAAATACTTAAACATGTACTCCAAAATTTACATTTATATTGTGTAATTCTGAGTTCAGTGTGATAGGAAATAATTTGTGAAGAAAAAAAAAATAGAATATAACCACCTATCTTACCTGAATTGCATATGCTGCAGAATCCTGAGCACGAACATTATCAGCATAAGCTAGGAATGCTCTGGTCAGTTCCATTAATAATCCATAGGCAAAATTTGGATCCTCCACACCAGCCTCAATCACAAACAGAACACCAGTTTTATTAGAACAAACAGAGTACTTTTTATCTTTACTCTCTAAACAGACACTGACTCTAAACTGGTTTAGATGAGAAAGTAAGTATAGATTTTTAAAGCATCTAATAACGAGGTTCCCTACTCTTAAGTACTTTAAAAACACCCCTTAATGCTAAGCAAACACTACAGTAACTCTTCTTACCACAAATGTAAAATCTTTTCCTTGAGTTTCACTTGTTGAAAAATCGAGCCTCCCAGGATCTATGGCTCCGAATTCACCTAAACATTCTCCACAAAGTAGTCGGGCTTGAGAATTTGCATCCTGACAGCCGATCAGAAGTACAGTTACCAACTGGGAGATGACTGGCTCCACAGTTTCACTGTCTGTTACATACTTGATCAATTTTTCCTACAAAGTTGAAAAATAAAGATGAGTTACTCTACAACATTTATCGTAAACAATCTCAATTTTTTCATCTTTAACTCACTGTTACTTCCTATTTCATTTATCCCCAACTTTAGGTTACTGATTCAAATACCACCATTTTGTAACTAAAGCCCAATTGCACTGAATTGCTTGTTACCCTATGAAGAACTAAAAAAAAATAGGGTTTTGGGCCTCAACTAGTAATGCTGTTACAACCAATACTGTATTTCATTATCATACACCACACTACTAACTTCATTTTTTCTCCCTGTCTTATAAAGAAACTCTTTTTTCTGTATTATCCTTTTTACTTTTTCTGTCCCTTTTCTTCATGTGTACCAGTACTTCCTCCAAATTCTTTTCACGCCGCTGTTATCATACATTCCGTTTTTGCTGCCACTTGTATCCTTATTATTTCACATTTGTTGGCCATTTCTTCACTCTCAAGCCTACAAAGGCCAGGGTTTCCAGGCCTTTAATCAACGCCAATCATTTTAAATGGATGTCTTGAATTTTTCACTTTGGCCCAGTTTTTATAACCCAGTTCCACATTTAGTCCAAATTCAGAAAAACAAAAATCAATAATGTGAAGACCTTTGCTTTTGTTATTTTTTTAATGAAACCACAGCCAACATGAGAGAGCAAATAGTTTCCTAAATCATGGCACTAGTTCAGTTTTATTTCCCTCAAATATTTTGCTAGACTTCTAACCAAGCAAGACACAGCAAGATTTTGCTGGCCTGAGCTCCAAGAATTACTGACTGGCCCAGAATACACAGAGCGATTGTTCGCTCTTGTAGCTAGGATATTTCTTTAGATTTCTGACTGAAGCATGTCCCACAGTCTTATATCTAGTAAAGAAACAGATTTATTGTTATATTTTTAATAGGTCACATACACCCCTCTGGACTAACACTCTCAGAGACTTGTAAAAAGCAGTGTCTTCAACTTGAATGTGGCTATAAAGTTCATTTGAATATGATCAATGGATTTTAATGTATTAGTCTCCTGATGCAAAAGCCATACGTGTTCTAACAGAGAACAAGTACACAGTGGATTGCTGAAATGGACTTCCTAGATATCTTTCCTCAGAGTTGAAAAAAAAAGAAAAGATAAAAAACATACTAGTACTGCTGAATCAGCATCACACAGATTTGGAGGGAAAAAAAAGTCCTCTTACACAGAGACGTGGTGAAAAGAACCCCTTCTCCCTCTTATATTAAGAAAAAGTTAGCTTAATAATTTGAGGACAACAACACAGTTCATGTAAACACCCAGTAATGGTAAGGAGTTCTAGACTGCCGATCCAGAGGCAACTTGGGTTTATTTTCAATTCCTCTGAAGGAGACCTTCTATACCTGATTTCTATATAGCGTTTCTTTCAGGCTAGTAAGCGCATGAATACGAACATCCACATTCTCATGCTGAATAGCTCTCATAGACAGCTGCAATGTTGTCTGCAAGTCGGTGCTTTTAGAGGATTCCTGAAGAAGACACAACATAAGAAGTTCAAGTGAAGCGTAACAAGAAAAGGGTTAAGCAGCACCTCAAAAAACACAAGTGAGAATGCATACGAATTTTTTCTTTTCTATGATCTTTCTGCCTATATTCACACCTATATCTATTTACACTGCTTTGCTGCCTATTTTTTAAAACATTTTCCTCAGAAAGATGCTGTATTTATACTCTTATGTAAATATTATGGTGTAAGTAAAAATTATTAAATCAGAGGAAAATGGTTTGGCTTTCGGTACCTCATTATTTAAAAAAACAAATTTATTTTTACTTTTGTTACCTCGTTCTCACTAAAAAATTGCTACTTCATATCTATTTATCTAACAATTCTGAAGGCAAGCAAAACAAATGGACCATGTCCTAAGAACAAAGTTTCTTATCTTTGAAGAGAATAAAGAATAGGCATCCAATTAAAAGTAGCTTTCTTGTAAGAAATCACTGCCATAACTAATACTGCTAGCTTTTATTCTTATCATCTCTTTAGTCTCAAAAAGACGACAAGTCTGTGTTCAGGAGATGCTACAGAAGGAAGCATGTTAAACATGAGCATATTTCTCTCATAAAGAATAATCAAGAGTCTGCTGTCAAGTATTCCTGAAATATACAAATTCCGTTTTGTGGTAGAGGCCAATACATAGCTATTTCAGCCTAACAATAAAACTTACATGTTTTCCTCACTTGCCATGAAACCACTTCATGCATTAAAAATAAATCAATACAAGAAGCTGTACCTTTCTGTATTCCTGAAGGACAACCTGAATTTCTTTTAGTTCTGGAAGGTCAGGCAGAAAATATATTTCATGTAAGAAGTCTCGCACTGCGTCCCTAATAGATAGAAAAAAAGTATTGCGAGGAACACCATGATGTTGGATCTAGAAAACCTTAAAAATCCATCAAAAGAAAGCAATGAAATCTAATGACTAAAGAATCAAAGGCTGCAAAACCAGAAAAAAAAATCCATTAATATCTTTTATCTAATTAAGTATATGCATTAAACAACTTGTTTCTCTTGTTACTGAACTAAGCCATAGATATTTTTGCTCTAATATCTTAAATTACTTTCTCTTTTAAAGAGAGGTATTTCCAAAGCTTTCAAAGTTGCCATTCATCTCTACCAGTATTGGCCAAAAAGTATGAGAATAATCCCATTTGATGTGATTCCAGTTCAAATTTTCCTTATAATAAAACACACAACCAAGAAAAGAATTTTCTGCATTCCTAATATGAAGGAATCTCTTTCAATATTTCTGCTATGGGCTTCTACAAGAGCTGTATTATTCATATTGTTACCTTTTATTTTGAATACTGTTAGTATGATACAGTGCAAGAAAAACAAAAACCCAACAGAAGATTGAAATATCATCATTCCTAAAAATCATAATTTTAACCTACAAAACATAAGATTAAAAAGAATTAACACTCAGTATGGTCTTCAAAAAGGTCAAGTCACAAAATAAGTCTTTTGTATTAGACTTTCATTTTACTTTCAGTTCATGTGACCACTTTTGAAGAGGATGTATGAAACCTGACTCAATATTAAACTCTGTGCACTTCACAATTACAGTTCTAATTATTGAAGGAAACAGATAAATAATTCATTTCTTCCCTTTTTCCAACTCTATACATGTCTCTCTAGTTTAGAGCAAGTATTAGCAATCACTGTTATTCTGACAGTGTGCCCTATAGAGGGAAGTACTTTTCCATACCAGCAGAAAAGACATGGAATCAGAAAACCTGGCAGGGGTGAGTGTCTGAATGGGTTGTAACTATTCCATAGTGTCAAATGTTTTTATAAGGACAACATAAAAGCATCTTTTCCGATGACGCTATCACATGTCAAATTCCAAAATCTCATTGCAATTTAGAGGTGTGGGAACTTAATAGAACAACATACTGTTTTCAGAGAAACAAGTTTTCTCATCTCAGTGCCAGACAACTTTAAGTTAGAGTTATCCTCATTTCTATTACAGGATTTAATCCATATGTCTGAAAATGTTTTGTACGGTACCTGTTCTCAACTATGAGAAAGTAGAATATCGCTGTAGTTTCCTTTGGCTGGATATGTATAAGGGGCAATAACACTACTATCACATGACTAAGCAAAGACCCAAGATACGAATGGTCCAGACTTCGGACAAAACAATCCCAGGCTCTAAACAAGTAAAGACAACAAAGCAACAATTATCAATAAAACTTATCTGCAGAAAGACTTTTCAGGCGAGCCACAAGAAGCATTTTAAGTTATTTCAGCTCTGGGGCTTAGATTATTGTCTAAACCAAAGCAAAACAGTATATTCAGGGACAGAAATAACAGGTTTGTCACTGCATAGGTATATTATCAGTTCACCTGCAACACAGTTCTGGAAAGTCATCCTTGTATCTTAGAGCTGTTCTCAGTGTAGTCATCATCTTCACTCTTACTGAACTGATGTGTTTGGGACCCATGAGCTTCATTAAAGACCTAAGACTGTTTAAAGCCTAGACAGAGAAAAGTCATTTTAGTGTATTAAATACTCAGTAAAACATACACAAGCCATATTTTCTAATAAAACCAGGCTACTCTAGCTTAAGAAATAATACCTTACAAAACATCAAATTTGGTTTGATGCTTCAATAAAGAATTTTGGATTAGAGGAAATGAGTATGAAAAAAATCTGTAATCAAGGTATTATAACAAAAGTCAATCCACTGGCAGACTGATGAAGGAAAACTGCTGACACCAAGGCAGTTAATGGGATAGAAGTCTGTTATAAAATGTGATAATACGTGAAAACTATATGCTCAAAGTTTTAGAAGCTGAAAAGAGCAGGTTTTGGAAATAGAGAAAGCAAACAAACTTGCATCTACAAAAAAAAAAACAACAAAAACAACAACAACAAAAAAAAAAACACCAAACAAAAAATACCCCAACCAAACAAAAAAACAAAACTAAACCCCAACCAACCAAACAAATCAACAAAACACCAGTTCTGACAGAAGTGATTGGTAAGCTTCAGGGAATGAGTAATGCTTAGTTGCCAACACGACTGATGAAAGACAGAAGAGGAATACTGAGATGCAAGAAACAAAGGACATATTTCAGCCACAGTAACACTATGCCAAACCAGGTAGTACAACATCCAGCATGACAGATCAGTAACACAGGAAGAAACCTGAGCTTGAAGAAAGGTCATGGAATGGAAAACTCACCAAGAACAACAGACAAAACAAGAAAAGATAGAAACAATAGCAAGTGCAGCAGAAGAAATTCTAGACAAAATTCAGAACATGTGAAGATAAGTAGCAATGAAAATGAGAGCATCTCAACACGAATATTCAAGAAGCAAAAAGCTTGAAAGAATACCACGGAAAAATGCATTTTATCAAAGCAAAGGTTATATACATTCTAGCACTGATTTCCTTACAGAAGTCACCTGCATGACATCTGCTGGGTGGCTAAAAGTCTTGTGGTTAGAAACACTGCCTCAGCAGAGCAGAAATTTCAGACTTTGTCTCAAGTTATAAGCTCCAATTTCTCTGCATGCTCTCTACTGTAAAGCTGAAGGGAGCTATTCTGTGAGAAGCAACAGCAATAAAGCCCAGTTTCTCTTGGATTTGCATCTTATTTTCTTTAGCTTAGCCTTTTGGTGCCATTATAATCTTGTTTCCTGCAGTAGCTTTAGTTTTCTCCCATATTCCCTCATCCTCCACTTTGCTCCTTTCAAACAAAAATCATACACTTGGATTCCTCCTCTATAATTACTGGCTGACTGACTTGTTACATATACTATGTCTGACAAATATGTAGACTAGCTGACCATTAAAGAAACCAATCATAAACATTCGAGCTTACACAGAAGTCCTACACACACTAAGACCAGTTTTCCAGAATCATGTCAGAACATTAGGATCTTTGAAGACTTCAATGACACTTGTACAACTAAGTCTGGAATATTAAAATATCTCTTGCTTATCTTTGTTTTAATGTTCAAAATTAAGCTTACGCACCATTTTCTTATCCTCAATGCCAACACTGGAACTCAGTAACTGCATGTTAAAAAAAGCCAAGATACCAAGCAATTTAGGTTGTAGATAATCAGCCTGTGGAGGAAGGAAAAGTAAAAAAAGTAAAAAAACCCACACTCAACAAACCAAACCAAACCAAACCCAAATCATCTTACTATTAACACAATCCTAAACTTAAGAAATTATTATAAAGCAAATATGCACTACTAATTCTGAAAGAAAAATTAGAACAATCCCAAATACATGCACTGCTCCTTAGGAGATTGCAGGGTTAATAGAAGACATCCCTATTAAACTGTGGGATTTTCTATTCTGGAAGTATCTGGGAGGTGTACGGCGTTTGTTTGTTTGGTGGCTTTATTGTTTTGGGGTTTTTATGTAGACTATTACAGGAACACTCAATATGAAATGCCAACCTTTGCCTCACTTTGTTTCCCTCAAGTAAGTGATGTTCAGAGATTCTAAAATTGTTTTCACTCTCAGACTGGAGAAAAAGTTACTGGACAAAACTGAACATGACTATTTTCATGTCCTTACCATTTGTTCAGCTGATGTTATTTCTCTAGGTCCCTGATAGGGATCATCATGAGATGCAAATGAAGCCAGTATTGACAAACCATTGAAAACTTGTTGATAGTGCTCTCCTATACGCAGCAATAATTCATTATGCAGCCCCTGGTAGTCCTGTCTTAGCAAGCTGCCCAGTTCTATCTCAGTCTCATTCTGTAATCAAACAGCAAACAGAAACCAAGTCTTAGTCACATCAGAATGCAACTAGCATTGGACTCTGGCTGATTTATCTCTGAAACCAAAGAAAAAGCTTCCAATCAGCTGTCAGATAAACCAAGTTTTTAGAGTTTTTAAGTTTACAAAATATCTTAAAACAGTTCCTCAGAGCCAATAGAACAGATTATAAATGACAAGAAGAACAAAACTGCATATACAACTTCCCAACCTATGCTTTGCAATACCTTAACTTAAACAAAGCAGAAGGCCTACTGTTCATTAACTGTTGCTCCTAACCTGCATGTGTAACAGACCAATTACCAATTTACCTTGAGGTAATGAAGTGCCCGCTCAAGCTCATCCTTGGAGCAGGAACACACCAAATGAGAGAAGATGTACTTGAAGTTGTTGATTAAAATCTCTCTTCGGTTTACATTCAGCTGTTTTGCTATGGTTCGAATAAGTGTGGAGGCTGCAGGACTAGCCTTGGCTGCCAGGTCCGGAAGCAAAACTTGCAGGGTCCGCTGGTAAATTAAGAACACCACTTAATGATAAAAAACAAATAAAACCCCCCTCAAAAACCCTGAGTTTGGCTTTGTTCTATTTGTGTCAGTAAAACAACACCCATCTCCAGATCTACATATGATCATAGGCATGCATAAAGAACTTCAGGATGGAAATACCCAGTGAAAATGCAGATAAACCAAAAATAATTACTTAAGGATGTGCTCCATCTAATCAATACTCAAAAATACGCAAAGAAAAAGTGAGATAGCATTTTTGTGTTTATCCAGATTTTCTATAAAAGAAGAAAAAAACAAAACCAAAAAAAAACATCAACCCCAAGCCCCCCAAAACTCCCAAACAAATCTAAAAACCAAAACTAAACATAAAAAAAAACCAACACCCCCACACAACAACACTCCCCCTACCTACCAGTCAACTGGAACAGTTTACCTAATGATTGTGCATTTCCCATCTACCAACAATCAACATGTGAGTATGAAGCTACTTTTGCTTCAAGTAAAACAGGTCTCTAAACAGATTGAGATTTATCCACAGAACAACAGCTTCCTTCATTTGAAACAAAGAGGCAGGCACCATACAAAAACTGTACCATATACAGAATCCCTCCAAGTGCACTAAGTTGTTAATACATATTCAATGAGTACTCTAGACATTGGTCCATCATCTGTCAACTAGCACTGTTGACATCCCTGTAATTCCTTGTTAAAATTGTTCCTCTGTATTTGAGTTCCCAGTTGCAGCAATCCCAAAATACCCTGTATTACAACAAACAATAGCAACTAGAGTAAAAACATCAGACTTCTGACAATCACAGCAGAACTGGGGACTGAAAGAGAAGTCCACAAGAGACCACATACACAAATCAACGGTGAAAATAAGTGACCAACTTACTGAAAGAAAGCGATTTAGATCTGGAAAATCAAATACACTTGCAATCTCAGATAACATGTCCAGAGCTATTTCCCTCTGGTGAGCAGCTGTTTGCTTCTGTAGCTCGTTACCCTGGCATGGAGCACTCAATACTGCCATCTGGCTGGAGTGCAGCGATTCCACTAGAAACTAAGCAAAAGGAAATCTATATTTAGTCTTATTTCCCCCTTGCTTGCTCTCCCTAAAAATAAACACAAGAGTTTTGCTCCTCTTTCTATGCATCTGTTATTATTACTCATTTATTGCAGATAGATCTATGATTATTACTTTGCAATAGAACTGGATTATCATCCACTTAATACCTGCGTTTAATTTTGCAACCTGGGATTCAGACACTGCATTAAAAAAATATTCAAAATTAGAAAAGTCTGCTTTTGATAATTTTCTTACAAACAGAACTTCTGTTTTTAGGTAGTGGGTATAAGAAAAGAACAAATCAATCATGTCAGTATTATGCTCATAAAACATTGACTTCAATCCCAATTTTAAATCACAATCTCTTTTGGCAATGGTACCACACAATGAAAGAAACTATAAACTATATAGTGCCATTATTTCAGAAGGACAGTAAATAGGGGAAACAAAAAACAAGAAAAGGCAACACTGCTGAGGGGAGAAGATCATGACAAAGTCAAAAATTTCCCATTTCTTCCCAAATGTTTGTGGGTTTGGGTTTTTTTTTTTATCATCTTTTCCTTGTCCTGGAAGATTTCACTTTGTAAAATACTGTAATTTTTACCTTTAACACCATTTTCAAAAGACAAAAATAACCTAAACATATGCCTTTCTAAACCACCAACTCTTTTTTTTACCTGACAGATAGGTTTCTTGTACTGACTGAAAAAAGCTTGCAATTTTACGGACTTCGTGGCTGCCAGGGATCGAATCTCTGTGTATGCTGCTCCAGCCACAGAAGCTGACTTTGACAACAAACAGTGTAACAAATGCAAGAGGGCAAAGGGTACCAAATCTCCTCTTGATGCCCTTACAAAGTAAACAGAAGAAAAACAATTAATAAGGAAAAAGAATCACAGCGTTAATAAAATTACTTAAGAATATACAACTATCCTAATGCAAAGTGACTTATTTTATTTGCACATCTTATCTGTACTTCCTATGACAGGGAAGAAGAATGTTGTTCCATATGAATAAACAGCTTAGGACAGCTGAAAAGGACTCTGAACAAAAGCTGACTTTGGAACAAGTAATTTAATCTTACATTTACACTCAACAAAAGTTACTCTGCATCATAAACTGGCACAACTTTGCAATTTTCAAGATACTATACAAAATACCTTCCAATATCTCCTGTTGTGAGAATCAAGGTATCTTTAAGCTCATTATTTCTTGATATTTTGGCATTTGTATAGGCTTCTTTCATTCTTGAAACAAACAGCTGGAACACACAAACACCAAACCAAAACAAATAACTTCAGGGCATGACACTGGTGAAATAAAACCCATAGTAAGTTAGCAAAAACAACAAAAAAAAGAAAAAATTCACCTCTTTTATGAATCCTTCTTCAGAGTCCAAGGATTCTAGTATGTTCTTTATGCAGCCACTGAAAGCCAGTCTTACATCTTTGTCTGGATCTTCCATTAGATTTAATAAAGACCCAACAAGAACTTTCACACTGGACTCATCAGTGTTAAAATCCAGATGCTTACAAAGATGAGGTATGTTTTCTATAAATGCTAGTAGACAGGAAAAAGTCTTTTTAATGCTTAAAAAAAAGTATTTTTTTTTTGATTCACAAAGCAGTGATGCAAGTAAGCCATAAAGCATCCTGTATTTTTTTTTTCAAAAGAGTAAATATTGTCAAACCAGACAAAATATTTAAAATTCAGATTTTATCAAGTATTATACATTTCTATATATGCACACAGACCAAAATTAAGGCAAAGTAGTTTAAAAATAATATCAATGACTGCATCAACCCTTAGCAGTGATTATCAACTGAAACAGAACATTTCAAGCACCACTACGGGTATAAAAAAAACCTACACAGAAAAAAAAGGAATAGAGAAAGGTACAGAAGAAGTGACTTAGTACCACATGCAGAAGTGCAAAATGTTAATAAAGGTAAAGTTACGTACCTAGCTTTACTGAACTGGATACTTTGTTCTCGAGGAGATTAAGAAATGGCTTGAAAACACTGGCTTGCACGGAACAAGTCTTTCCATGAGCAGAACTCACAGAAAGGCTGCTACATAAAATATCGTAAGTAACCTGCTTTATAGCAGAGTCTACTGAGGAAGGCTGCACACTGAATGTACCAGAAAGACAGCAAGACAATTTCCCAACTATAGCAGCACAAGCCTCCTTGACTAGCTCAGACTCATCTTTAATTTGATTTCTGAAATGGAAACAAAAATGAACCTGTTTTAATAGATCATTTACATAGAAATTTGTATCTCTACATTGTCTGAATTCTCTGACTATACTGAAAGTATTATCAGGCCAATTTAAAGACCTGTCCACTAAATTATATTTTTCCTTATCAGATTACCTTCAAGTTCTATTAAACATCTGAAGTAGCACTGGGCACAGTGAGTCCTGCATGTTATAAAGAAACTGAAGACAAGACACAATATGACAGAAGACACCAAAGCATATATACAAAAGGCAGAGAAATTTGAAAGGTTTTAAGAAACATATTGACAAATATCACATGCATTTAACTAACAAGATACCTCCTTTCCTGTCCTTAATTTAAATTGGGATCTTCACAAGTAGTGAAGTAACTTGTATGCTGACATGGTAAGCAAACACGATTCTACCATACAGACACCATCACTTACAACTATCCTGTTGATATCTTATGATTTCTGAAATTGGTATCTAGCAAATTCTGGATGAAATAAACATTTGTATGCTTATACTACATTCCTCATTTTTCTGCTTTTCTTCTCACATGAAGATGCAAAATCAGCATTAATACATACAAAAGAACTTTAGGAATCATACTGGAGGACTGTACACTTGGTGGATGAAGCAGGAGAGAGAATCCTTTAACACAAGTAGCCCGAATTACTTCATGGGGACTTTGTAATGCCCAGTGATAAATGGATTTTCTCCAATCCAGCCAAATACTTCTTGGGAAGAGAGACAGAAGGAACACACAATGTGACTGAGTTTTGGATGCTAAAGAGAAAAAAACAAAACAAAATAAAACAATCAAAATAAACAGATAATTACTTGATTATAACTTACAATGCCATCAATCACATGAGGGTGAAGAAAATATCTCTCTGGAATGATTGTTCTAAAGGAAAATTAGGGTTTACATACTTTAACATACTTACAGAAACTCTGTGCAGTTTTTTGACTCAAAACTAGAGGATCAAACCCAAAAGTAGATGGTTTAAAAGAACAATCATCAGGATGGCTGTAAATCCAGGGCAGAGACAGCAACCCACATAAATTATCAAGAATCTGATCACTCAGTGGAATTTTCACTACGGGAGGAATAAAAAACATGGTACTTTCACAGCTCTGCATAGATCATAAAACAGATGCCCATTTTATGTTCTTCATTTGCTACACAACGGTTTTGTTTTTTTTTCTATCAACAAAAGTTACTCTTTCTATTCCCACGTTGATATCCTACATTTTACACATACAATGATAAATGAGGCTAAAATGTTATAAATAAATGCTAAAAGTTTGTTTCTTTCTTACACATATCCCTTATTCCCATGATGTCTTTTGTTCTGGCCAGGATCAACAGAAGAACAAAGACTAGTAAATCATGTTCAAAAGGGAATGCAACGGAAGCTTTTAAATGGGGAATAAACGGTTTTTATTATTATTTAATTTTGTACTGGGATTGGAGTTCTAGCACAAGATCTAGAATTTCAGTACCTCTACTACAAACAGACCAATTTAGTCAAATGCTTTTCTAATTCACAAATCCAATAAAAGACACAGTAGTTTAAAGGATTTCTCACCTTGTGCATATAGCAAAGCATCAAAGATTTTCACTATTCTGTCAATCACTTGTTCTAGGTTAGCAATCTGCATAGCAGCCTCTAACAGATTTCCGCAGACTTTCACTACTCTTGCGATAAAATCAGAGGAAATCCATGTGAACTGAATATTCATCACCGAATCTGAGGAGCTCTGAGTATTCTTACATTTGTCAGAGTTACACAGATGACTTACTTTATGATCTACACTGTTAAAAACAGAAATCATATGATCAGTGCAACAGACTATAAACATTTAATGTTGTATTGCTTGTAAGCAAAGTTACTATTAAAATGTATTTCAAAACATACAGGATTTATCCAATACTTGTCCTGATATACATACCAGCATTAAAGTAATCTACACAAGTCGTAACAACAGTTACAAGAAACTATTGGTCTCATGGTTTCATCTTGGTACATTTACCTGGTAGAATTTGTTGGGGGAGAACAATGAACTATGCACAAAGCAGCTAGTCGCAGAATTACAGCAATCCCTTCTACAGTCTGAAGAATATCTGCTGTCGGAATTTCTTTCTCGAGGATAAATATTAAGGATGCAGCTTTCTTCATGACAGCATTCCATAGAGTGCTCTTCAATCTCATGTTTACAGGGCTAAGTCTGTAATTTGACCATATTAATTATTTTCCAACACTTCTTTCTTTTTTCCCCACGTAAAAGATATATTATCATAGCAAACCCAGTGATAATCTATGTTGGATACAGGATTAGGAAAATACCAAACAAAGCTTTAGCTTAAATGTGCTCTTTGGGAGAACGAGATACTAACTCTAAATTAAAGTATGATGCAAATCAGACTTATCTGAAAGGCTACAAAGATACAACTCTACATTCCTTGGAAGATTATGGTGACCAGGGTTGTTTCTGATGACTATAAATAGGCAAACATTGCAGTCATTTCCAGAAAGGCAAAAAAGAGGATCCAAGTAACTATAGGCCTGCCATACTAATCTCAGACCCTAGGAAGGTTATGAAAACAAGTCTTACTTGAACTCATTTCTAGCCACATGAGGAAGAAGAAGGTGACTGGGAACAGCCAGAATATATTTACCAAGGCAAGCCATGCTACACTAACTTCATTTCTTTCTACAAAGACACAGGTAGATAGAAGGAGATAGAAGGAAGACAGGTGGATAGGAGACCTTAGTTGGAGGACCTTAACTGGCTGGAAATCAAGGCTGGCAAGAACCTCACGAAGGTCAACAGAGAAATATGACAAGCCCTGCAACTGGCTCAAGAAAACCCTGTGCAACAGAACAGGTTAAACTGGCTAGCAAGTGGTTTTAGAGAAAATGACCTGGTGGACTTCTGGAATAGTGGAATATAAGAACAGCGTGACCTTGTTGCAGAGAATGTCAACTACATACTGGGCTGAATGCTGACCATGAGCCCACACCTGGAGTACAGCATGCCAGAACCACTTTTGAGTGCCCAGATACAACAAATAGATCAACACACTGGAGTAAGTCCAAGATAATCAGAGAGCTGAAGTACAAGCAGAGGCTGAGAAAACTGGCTTTGTCCATCTGAGAACAACCTGCCTTAACTAGACCTGTGTTAAGCATATTCAGTGCACCAGCACAGCCACATACACAATTATGTATGTATTCTCTAAGCTGTTCTTAGTGGTTAAAAATTAAAGTAATTCGCAGTGAACACATAAAAAATACATTCTCATTAGTGGAAGGTTGGCTTAAAAATAATCTGTAGATTCTGATCCTTTGAAACATAATTTAACTCTTTTCCCAGAAGATCTTTCAATGCAGATGTGAAGAAGAAACTACCTCAAAATAGTTGTTATTTGTTATTCACTAGCTAAATTACTATAAAAGTAGTTACTGAGTAAGTGTCATACATGACTGGTGTAGATGATTTCTTTGGATGTTTTGTTGATAGGCTTAGTCGTCGTCTTTTCTCTGGAACTTCATCACTGCTGCTGCTCCACCCATCAGTATCAGAAGTATCTAGTTGGTTCTGATGCAGCTCCTGAAAAATTTCTTCTGTTTGCGTTTTTAGTGCTGTATAAAGTGGACTGACCAGATACTGGGGTGGACAAACAACAGAGGTATCGTGATGTCTTACTTCCGTGACTTACTTCTTGAAGACATGATATTACTGTTTCTAACTTAAAATATAAAATGGCAAAGTTCATAAAACCTTTCTGTTTAAAAATCTTAATTACAAGACTTAAACTCTCACAAGCCATGCATTTTCCTGCATTCCTACCAGACAGGATGCAGCTTGTTCAGCTATTTGGCTATTCTTTCCATAATACCTTGCTAACAAAGCCATCAAGACAGACATACTAAGCTTAAGACTTAAGAGACAACATATATGATATGCATGTGGACGTACAGGATAGCGAGAATACTCAGCATATCAACATCTCATTACTAACACTTCATTAGGGTTTTTAAATAAAAGAGGGTAGATTTAGATCGGACATAAGGGAAGAAATTTTTTATGATGGTGATGACACACTGGAACAGGTTGCCCAGAGAGGTGGTAGATGACCCCGTTCCTGGAAATATTCAAGGTCAGGTTGGACAGAGCTCTGAGCAACCTGATCTAGTTTAATATGTCCCAGCTCACTGCAGTAGGGTTGGACTATACTTAAAGGTCCCTTCCAGCCCAAACTATTCTATGACTGTTTTAATTCAAACATTTCTTTCTGTCCCCAACAAGTATGACTAAAAGTATATGGCTAGAAAGTAAGAGCGGCTCAGAAAGGAAATGCAAAGCTACCATTATGTGAACATACTCTGTTCCTTACCCCCATTTTATGCTATGATTACAGACAGACCCTTGTGCCTGCACAGCTTCACAATAGTTTGATACACTTGAAAAACAAGGTCCAGGTACATCCAACTCTGTTGGACATTCTGACCTCTGCAAATATGCAAAACAGCTGAGAAACAAAGAGTGTCAATCTAATTCTGCAATTAAAAATAGTATTTCCTAAATTTTTTTCTTGGCACAGATGCAGGGTTTTGCACATGATCTGTTTACACGATAACTACAATTTTAAAAATTAACCTACCTCTTGGTCTTCCTGAGTTCCAAGCACACCCACAAAAATTCTGCATATGGTACTGACACGGACTTTTCTTACTTGCAAGGCCGATTCATAGCCTTTTGGAACGAACTCCAGGAAATATTGCAGTATATGGCAAAAAGCAGCTTTCAGCTTTTCAGACTGAAGGCACCTAAACACATTATCTTCAAACAATGCACAGAGCTTCTCTAGTAACATATTTAAGTAGACAGGTTCAATATTTTTGTAAGAATCTGCTTCAAAAGGCAACAACGTCCTCACCAACAGAAAGAGTGGTTCTCCAAAGAGTTCTGATTTGTCAGCATCCATTTCAAGTGCTGATTGCAGAATTTCAAAAAAGACTGTGAAGAAAACACTAGCCAGCTGTTCTGGAGGTCCTCCTAAGTGAATTAATTTTACTAAGAACTTCACTGCCAAAACTTTAACCTTTGGACTGCCACACTCCAACAGGGAGCAGCCTATTCCCCAGAGAACAGTATCTTGTCTTACAAAAAACACATCTGCAACAATATCTGTCAGAATAGACATTAATATAATTTCCAAACATTCCACATTGGGCATACCCAGCAGCTGTAATGGCGCCAGTCTTAAATATCCCACATTGTCACTTGCATTGCTTGAAAATCTCTTTACAGTCACTGGCCAGACAAGTCCATCTCCCCAGAGGTGTTTCTGTGCATCTCTTTCATGCAAGAAGATCAAGTCTTGGAAAAGCTGCAGCAAGTCTTTTGTTAGTACTTCAAAAATGGAGCAACTTTTCATTTTAAACAGAAAAAGTAAAGAGCAAATGACATCACAAATGTTCTTGTGCAACATGTCACAGTTTGGAGTTGCAGCAATTCGGAGAAGCCTTGTTATGATCCAGTTGCTAAATTCTAGGACAATAAAAAAAGAAACAGTGAACAGAAAATTAGTAAAACAAAATCCCAACCCTCCTATTATAAGGACCTCTCCGAGAGCAGGTTTCTGATAAGTAAAGCAAAAGAAAATTCCTTGAGATAAATGAGTGTAGGTCTAGTAAACAGAGCCTCACTGGGACATTTCTTCAGCAGATCTTATTGAAAAAGAAGAAAATGGGGTGAGATGCAGGGCAGGTGGGGAAAACCAACTAAATAAAAACCCTGGCAGACATTTTATACTGGATAGTTTCAGACATTTTCCTCTGTCAGAAAACCTAACAACTGTGGTCAACAATCGTATGTACAGAATACCTCATCAACATGAACCAGGTAGTTGCACTAAGCAATGGTAATGAATAAGGTCAAACTCTCTCCTGATGAATTTTCATTATCACAAGTGCAAATCATTTCACATATTAAAAGTCTATCATAACATTAACTTACTTATAAATATGTAACGCGGAACTTATGAATCTGCCCCTTTCCCGTTTTTTGTTCTTTTGTATGTTCCTACTATCAGAAAAGCTGAGTCCTGAAAATATCAAGCTTCAACATAAACATTTTCAACAAACTCACCAATGCAACCGCTTTCAGTTTCCTCCTGATTTCCATCCACATTTACAAACATAAGCGGGGAAGATTTCATAATATGTTGAATAAAGTCAAGCAACATTACAGAACTGGGCTGTGAATCTAATTTCTTAATCAGTTCCAAAGCAACTTAAAAAAAAAAACAAAAAAAAAGACATTTCTAAATTAGCATTCCAATAAGTCAACTTCACAAAGTTTGTTCACACCTAAAGAGGAAGAAGACATTTTTAATATAAAATACTATGGTATGGCATCAAACTTGCATAATTATCCATTAGGAGAGTGCCTTATCAATCCATGAGCATGACGTTGCACATACTGTAAGCCTTCTATGCAACACCAAACTGTATGCATATAAATTACTCAGCTTATATCCAACTGTTTGACAAGTGAAGAATAGCAAATAGCATTAAATTTTAATCAATTTTCCCTAGGTTTATGATCTTGGTAGAAAAACACCACCCTAAAGTTGTTCCAAAACTCCAAGAAATACAAATTTTAAAATGGTAAGTTCAGCTTACTCAATCAGAAAGTTTGGTAAAATACTAAGCATGTCTAATGCTGCTGTACAGCTCCATTGAAGCAGGTATCTGAAACACATTTTCCAAATTCCACATGGTTAGTTACCACAACAAGGAAACTATCGCAGATTCAGATAGGAATTAATCAGAGAAGTTCCAAGGTAACGACAAAATACAACACTTACGCATTCAAAAGCAGTATTTAAAGCAGATTGCCTTTTTGTTTTTATAGCCTTCCCTTTCAGTACTATAAGAGAATTAACAAACATCATCTAGAATTAATAAACATCATCTATAGAGTAACTTGTGTGATACTGAAATTGATCAATTCACTAGACAAAACATCTGTCTTACCAAGACAGCTACATAAAATTATATTTGGGAAACAGTTACTCTTACTCTGATTCTCCCTCATGCAAATGTACAGATAACTACAAATGGTAATTTTGTAGTATATGAATTTTATAATTACCAAATTGTTGTTGGTAATAACTGGAACCTTATCATGATTTAAGGAGTACCAATTTGCTAGAATAGTAAAACTGAAAATAAAGCTGTTTACATCAAACTATTTCAATTCTTAAAGACTCTAAGACTCGCAAGCTATACTACTCAATGAACAATCACATTACTCCTGATTTTCAGTGTTGTGAGCACTTATATTCACACAACCCTGTGCTACATATCCCCACTTTTTTTTTTTTTTTTGGCTTAAGTTACTTCACATCTTAATAACAAATTCTTCATCATGGAAGTTATTAAAAGTTAAGTCATAAGTACTATTGCACTCAACTACTAAACCTTTCTTGAAATGAAACTTGTAACTTTTTTTTGGCAGGAGTTACATAAACCATAAAGCAGATTATTATATTAAAAGACAGTGATGTAATGCTTACCAACATCTACATCTGTAAGAATTCTGTCAATGAACTGGCAGAGTATTTGTCTTGGTTTCTGCACAACTGTATTGTATTCTTCTGGACTAGCACTAAAATTAAAAGTACATTATATTGACATTATCCATTTAAAATTACTAAATTACTAAATAACTGAAGCCTACCTCAACCACAAGATGTTAAATGCTGACTTTTTATTCTAGAAGTCTTCAAAAATAAATGCAAATTTGTTTTAATAACCAATGTATTGCCTCCTCCTCCTTATTCTTCAGAAGTACAAAGTTTTATGAAGTGATGAAGACAATTTTATTTTGTTACACAATTATGTTCAATACATATTAAATCCAGAGGGTAGACTATGAGATTTATTTGCATACTACTACAGAGCAACAACCCAGCTCTGGTGCAGAAAGAAACAGAATTAAGAACACCTTTCACTTTTGGAATTAACCGAAATTATTCAACTGCTTAGCTACCAGTACCCTGGACAAGAGGTGTCAATAGCAACTGTTCACGTGCCTAAGATAGCAGCTAGGTCTTGTCAGGTCAGACCTTCAACATGCAATTGTATCTCCAAGTCACCTAGCTGCCTACTACAAAACAACGCTTCAGTCTTGATGTTGCCATTAAAACTTTAGAGCCAGGCATTTGTCAAGCTCTTTTAATCCTCAGTGAAACCACAGTGCAAACACAAGGGAAACCACCAGCAGGCTGGGTGCCATGCAGGCCCACACGCCTCTCCCACCAGGATGTACCAGCATCACTCGTGAGGGAACCACACGTGCCGGTGGCAGGAGAACACGGCGACGAGGATGAGGGAAGACGGCAGACTCAGAAGTTCTCTCACAGCCGTGAGGAAGGAACCTACTTTTCTCATCTCCCTGGGCCACACACTGATGAAGAGGGCGGGGGCGCTTCCCCCAGCACAGCGGAACCCCCCCCCCACCCCACAAGCCCTGCGAAGCGGGAGCTGGGTCCACCCTACCTGGCCAGCTCCCGCAGCGCCGGGATCATGGAAGCCATCTCCAGACCCTGCTCGGCCATGGCTCCCGCTTTGAAACAGGCCGCGCGCCGGTGAGGCGGGAACTGCACGACGGCGTCCGGCGGAACCCAAACCTCCTCCGTTGTCGAGAGGGCGGTGCGCGGATCCGCGGCGCTGATGAGGTTTAACCCCTTCGTCACCACACGAGAGAGCGGTCACGGCGGCTATGTGGTCGGTTTCTAGCGGGCTCCTATGCAGCCCTCGCTGCCGCGGCAGGGATCTCCTCCACGGGGCAGTGCACACACCGGTGGCAAGCCAACAACGGCCAAACACACCCCGCCGAGCCGCGCCACCGAGGGGCAGCCGGGAGCCACAGCCTCAGCACTAGCTACGACTCCGGGGAACTCGTAGCGCATAGCCGGGGGGAAAACTGCCGCAGTTTTCACGATTGCTTAAAGAGAGGGTGGGGAGCGGCCCCGTGTTGAGGGGTGGCGAGGAGAAACTTCGGTGCGGAATAAGAAAGCCCCGCCAGAGGACTCGCTACAGCTCACTGCTCCCCCGGGCCGGACATGGCGACACTCTCGGGGTGCCCCGGCGCCCTGCGACCCCGCAGGGAGCGCACAGCCGCAAGCTCAGCAACATCCGGCTGTATCTGATCCTATACGCGTCCCACCAGCGGCACAGAACGACCCCAAGTGACCCCGTCTGGGCCCTGCCCGCCCCTGCCACCATCCGCCCTGCCATTGGCAGCCGGCGCTTCCCAGCCGCTCGTCCCGCCCCGCCGGTGGCAGGTGGCGGCGGGTCCCAGAGGGTACGGCGGTACTGAAGGAGCCGGCGGCTGGGCAGGTAGGGGTGGATAGAGTGAGTCATTGATCGTTTTGGTTGCTGGTGGCTGGTTCTCGGTGTTACCTCTCCATAGCGCCTGGGGGAGTGGGGTGGAAGGAAGGGACTAGTCTATCTCGCTTAGTTGGCGGGAGGGTGTGAGGTTCCGAGCCCACCGGCTCGACGCTGCTCCTTGTAGGTAATGAATGGCCTATGTTGCTATCTGTTTATGTCCTCTTGAGGATGTGAGCGCCTTTAAGTGCTTAAAGTACCAGAAGTCTTCAGGAAAAGGCTACTTAAACATTATACTGCGTGCGGAGAGTTATGTGCTGCCTTACTCTAGTGCGGAAGATACGTTTTAGTAGCTGTCCTGGGATGTGCTGGTGAGCGTAGGCTGCTGACCCGCGCGTGTGGGACCTACCTGTGTAGTAAGTCTGCAAGAGTTCAGAGTTATGAAAGGGTAAAATAAGAGAGTTGTGTGTAAGTAGAAATATCAGGCAGAGTATGTGAGAGGAAAGGGGAGTTTGAGCTTTTTTTTTCTAATTACGATATATAGCTCTTTCTGTACTTGTTTATGAACTTTGTGTTAGCATTATTCTGAAGGCTAAAATAAAATCCTGTTGGAGGCCTTTAATTCTGTTGCCTGTTTCCACTGTGCTGGGGTTATATCTTTTGGATATAAAACACGGTGGGGGGCATGTGCATTTCAGTTACTGATTCATTTCAGATGGATGCTTTTGGGCAACCTGTTAATAATTTTTCGTGTGTAGGTTGTTGTTTTAATCTGCAAAATAAATGTATGCCATTTCATTAAAAATTCTGCTGACCTTTCAAAGGTTGCTAATGTGGGAAGGACCTGGAATACTTTGAGAAACTTCATAAAGCATAACTTTTATTTTCACTTGTTTTGAAACACGTATTGCAATATTTTCTATCAGCTGATTTTATAAATATTAGTCTTTCAATAATTATTCTTAGAAAGGAAGCAAAAACTGTGTAGCTTTACATGTTTAGCTAAGTAGAACAGTAATGATCCAGGAAGACTAAGTATGTCTGGGGTTTGTTATCAGTGCTATTTGGAACACAATTTTGTACACAGTTTCAGTTAAGTCTCTTTATTGTTGAAGACAGCATTCTGAGTGTAAACTTCCAAGCCTGAGACAACAATCATACTAAGTGTAAATTGCACAACTGGCTAATTTGATGTAGAGTTAAAATTTTTGTGTCATCCCTGTTTAACTTAAGATAGCAAGATAGCTGTTGGGATTTTAAGAGAGTTTGAGAAGGCTGTATTATTCTTTAGCTTTCAGTCCTAAAAGACATGATAAATTTATTGACTCATAGGGTGATTTTTTTCTGTTGTAGTTAAACCATAAGTGGGATAGACAAAGCACTTTTGCCTGAAAGTCTTGTGAGTTAACAGAGAGATCATATTAATATAGGTATTGCAGAACTGCTTTCATTTGTCATAGGTAGAATGCTATATAAATTTGTGGTGCAGTTTCCTTAAGCATTTACCACACGTAGTTGGGAGGGGGGGGCCTCTTTCTTTTTTTTTTTTTTAAAGTATCAATTCACTGAAGACACCTCCTGCTTCTCATTCTTCACTGGTAATGAAGTTAAGAGACTTATTTCCCTTCCCAGTTGCAAAGTCCCATCTGCTGCCTTCTGACCGTGTCATCAAGTCTTGGTCTTATAAAACTGCCCATAATAACAATTTCATTGTACTGCAAGGATGTAAGAAGCCTCATAAATTCTCCCCATAAAAACTTTTTTATGGGCACTCTCAAAACCTACCACTCCCCAAACCCACTAAGGAAATGCCAACTGAAACACCTGAATTTGGTCCTGGCTTTTGTTGAATGCATGATAAGCAGCTCAATAAACTCTTAATTAATCTCCCTGTTTCTTCCTTGTCCCATTATTTTATATTTTTATGTCTCCTGACCCTTCAGGAGGAGGAGCAGGTATATTATCCTGCTAGTGAGAGTGACTCATTACTAGTGGAAATAGTATGCCTTGAGACATTCTGTATATTGTTTTTCTGGTGCAGCATTCGTATTGGTGAAATGAATGTTAGGTGTGCAGAGATTGCAGAACTTGGGGAAGTTCATGCAGATAGGTAGAGCTAAGTATTAAATACAGTATATGTGGCACTGCTAAGGTTTCTGCCAAAGCTGACATTAGTCCTTTCCCACCCGTCTTTTGTTCTTCCCTTATTTTTCCCTGAGTTTTCCCCACTTGAGCAGTCCTCTCACTATGGACTTGCACCATTCTTCTGCACCCGCCCCTGCACGATTCTTCCACACCCAGGCCTCTATCTTCTTTTGCTTTCATTGCTTCTTTACCACATGCCTCTGCAGGGCAATATATTTATTTTAAGACACTGAGTGACTTTGCCTTGTACCAGCAGGTCCCAGGGCACAAGAGTAAGTACATGGATTGCACTTTTATTCCCTCTCTTTCTGTTTATTTCTGAGGTAGAATTACTGTTCTTCTTGGGGCTTATCCGCTCTGTGGATGTATAAGATGTCCTCCCATGTGGTTAGCATGACTGCAGTTAAATCTCAGCTGTCTCTTGCAGGTAGACACAAGTGACTATACTAAGTGCATTTCTTGATGCCTTCATGACCTGTGAAATATGAATGTTGTAGAGGCTGATATGGTGGTCAGAGGAAATGCAGTCTAGATGCATGGAGGTCCTCTGAACTGTACAAATTAGTTTCATGTAGTATCAAGGTGTGCTTATGGCATATCATTTGCATGGTTGCTGTAGTAACACCTGATAGTCTGTATGATTACTTGAAGACTAATTTCCTTATATAGCCATGAAAATGGTGGTTGGAGTAGTTGAACGCATTGTGTGACCTTTGAACGCATTGTGTGATTCCTGTATGCCATAAAAACGTATATTCCAGCAAGCTCGATGCCTGTGTTGCTGTGTGCCCAGCTTGTTTGGGGCACAGATTAAAATTACAGTTCATCCTGGATATTGGTTTGATAATGGGAGAGGGAGGAAGGGGAATGAAAAATTGAAACAATAAGTGGTGGTAAGGAGGGCAAGCCAGAAACCTAAAAGCAGATTCATGTACATCCACCTACTAAGCCAAAACTATCAGGTAAAGGAGGAAAAAGAAGTGAGGGAAGAAAATATGCAACAATACAGTCTGCTTTTCTCATGTCTTATTTCTGTATGTAATACAGAAGTCCTGCAAGCATTTATCCATGATCTTTATATGCATAAATGTGATGAAGTGAAATTAAACAGTTCTGTAATTTTAAGAGACACCTTGTTAAAATGTAATTTCTTTTGGAACCTGTTGTGACTATTCTTTTCTTATCTGCAACTACTACTATTAAAAATAATCGCCTGTATGTTTTCTTTGTTTAATTGTTTCTTGCTTCCCAGTATTTTTAGTTTTATATTTAGTGTTTAGTATTGCCAGTGAGGCTAGTAGCTGTGGAGGAAACTCACAGAAATGTATTTGCTACCAGGATCAGGTTTATAATGTCAAGTCTTTTTGAGTTGAGAACTTTTCAATGAGAGTTAAGATGCCTGAAATCCAGTTCCCTAAGGCCAAATTTGCAGAAGCTTAAATGCTGATTTAAAAATATTAAATAATAATAAAAAACCTGAAGAATGTAACTGTTATAATGATTTAATGGGAAAAACTTTTCCATGGTTTAATTGGTCCTGGAAATTACTTACTTTTTTTTTTTTTTTTAACTTTTTAGCAACAGTGATGCTTAAGAATCCCTTAATAGCAGAACTGTATACTACTCATGTTACGAGAAAATTGTGTAGTGTTTTAATTTGCAATGTTGTTTAAATTGCGGTTGAAAATTCTGGCTGTTGAAAAAAGGTTTGTCTTTAGTTAAAATATTTCTTCAGTGAAAATCTAAATAACTGCACTAGCTACACTTTTCATAGTGGACAGTTGTTTTCTGTGAAAAATTTAATGTTAGGAGAAAAAAATTTCCACCTGTTTTTGTGTTCCATGCTGCTTAAGACTAGAAAGAAGTTTACACAAGGGAATATTTATAAAAGTTCTGCTAAATGTCAGCTTTCCCCGTTGGCTAGTTTACTATAGAAACCAATGCAGTGAGTAAGGAGAAAGGGGATTCATGGGTTTTGTCCTTTAACACCTGTCCCCCCCCTTTTTTTTTTCTCCCAAATAATTTAAACCTCTCTATGCTGGAACAGTATTCATTACACTTTTGAGGAGCATGTGTTCCTTGGTGAATATTTTCCCAGTATTTGAAGCTTTCACAATTCTGTGAGGATTATGTCAATGAAATAGACATCACCTTAACAGCATGCAATGAGAAAATAAATAAACTGAAAAGCTTGTACCCTTACATTTAATGCTTCCCATAAAGTGTGTGGGTAATGGTTAGATGCCACAAAACCTCTCAAAATCTCTGTGTTTACGTAAATAGTTTAAACAGGAGCACCAGCAAGTAAAATCCTAGCAAACAGAATTATTACTGGAGAAGGCTCCTCTGTACTGTGCCAAACAATAAGGAAACAATAAATTTAAAATGTAGTGCTTGGAAAAGATCCCTAGCTAAGCAACTGCGCATGCTTTTCAATTTAAAGCTAGGGTTTAAGATCTGTGTTAGATGATGTCTCACTAGCTTATTTAAGCTCATTTGACGTTCACTATGCTAACAGTTGCCTAATGGTCATGTTGTGATATGCAAAGGGATATTAACAGTGAAAACTCTCATTAGCCAGATTGGTGTGGATCCCGAGTTCCAGGGTATGGTAGAACCAGTTCTGCATTACAGTCATACAGTTCCACTTTAATAAGAGGTTTTTAAGCATCACATTTGCTACACCTTTAAAAAGGGGCTGCAAAATGAAACACTGATTTCTCTGTTCTGCAGTGTATATGTGAGAAAATTGCTAATTACATTATTTCAGCTAGTCGTTTGCAGGGAAGTACTAAATATCAGTCATGGCTTAATTATATACATAGTTATTTGGTTTGGTACTTCTGAATTTAACTTACTTGGTGAATGTCTAGATTTTTATGTGGAGGTGTGTACTTAGTTACTGCTATTACACACTGGCATCCAGAGAGAATAAAGGTAGTGCGTCACAATAGCTCATCAGCAAGACTGGTATTGCTAAGCTTCTGAAATAAATTACGCATAAAGCAGTTGTGTGCTTCTGCGTGCATGCTTTTGGTGGGAAAAGAATTATCAACCCACTTTCAGAGCTCTCTTGCAGATGGCTTCCTAACAATAATAGGCACTAGCAAAAAAGAATGCTGGGTCTAGTATTACCCATTTTAATTCACTTAATGTATTCATCCTTTCATCTTGTTAATAATCATTGGTAGAATGGACTGATTAAAAACATTGACATGTAGAAAAGCTGAAATATTAGGCTGTGTGTTATCAGCAAGATTCCATTTACTTGAATGCTAATTTCAAGGATTTGTCTTGGTGTGAGCTTCAAAGCTAGCTGTTTCTTCTCAAACCAGATGGTCCCTGAGAAGTTTTTCTTTTCCAAAATTTGTATAGTTTGGAATGTTTTTTTCTTGCTGACTTACCAAGCTCTTCTTCCTGCTCCATGTCTTCCTTTCTCCCATTTTGTTTCCACAAGTCCTACAATTTCTCTTTGCACTAATTTATGCCCTTATGACAAAAGGAACCTAGGGTCTGTTCTTTCATATCCTAAAGGTAGGTCAGTATAAGGTAGTATGAAATTCTCCTTTTCCACTGGGCTGAGCATTTTATTTCTGCTGTGTTTCTAGTCCTCTAAGTTTGATTTATAGAATCAAGATATATTAAATTGAAACTAGTGTGGATTTCACCAATGATATAGCTGGCATCAGAACTTGACTCTGATTCTGTTTCCCCCACACATACCCTCCCTTAAGTAACATGATGTATTCAGTGAGGAAACAATTCATTACTAAATATAAAGTTTATTTTGCTTGATTTGTTATCACCTATATTAGCCCCTCAATTGTGTGGGGTAGATTATTTTTCACATCCCAAATTAGTAAAATGTTATAGCACATGAATTCCACTCTTACTGATAATTTCATTGATTTAAAAGAGTTACTGTGTGCTTAGAGTTGTATTCACAAATAACTACTTCCCTAGTTCAAGGCCTATTGGATCAATTCTCCTAAAAGCTGTTATCTTGTTCATTATTGATATCTATATACCTTTGATTTTTCATGATTCTGCTACTAGTGTGTGTTTCCAGGTATATATTGCTAAACATAGACGGAAAATATCTATCCTTGGTAGGATACAACTTCGTATAAAATAAAATATCAGCATTAACTAAAATGCATACGTGGGTACAGCATTGCAAAGTGGAAGTTTCTGTTGTGTATATTGGAATTACTCCAACTTTTTAGTGATTCTAATGAAGTTAAGCCTGGCAAAATTACGGTTGCCTGTTGCAGTTTGTTAATGCTGTATGTGTCAGGGTGATTGAGCTTTTGCATAAGGATGGTATAAAAAAGGAGCAAAACTTTTTTTTTTTTTTAAATAGATTTTAAAAGTTTAAAATTAAAATGTACACTCGCCAGAATTTCCAACATCCTTGAGACTATCCATTCTGCTTCCAACTCAACTTCCCGATTGGCTGCTTCAGTATGGGCAATGTGGTTTGGCCACATTCTACCAAAGCTGCTCCCCAGAGAGGCCTAATAGCAACACGAGACAAGCTGTTTGTCATGCCAGAGCAAATCCCTACTTCTGGCACTCCATTATTTTGCTTTTCATAAGGTGGCTTGCACTCTAAAATGGCAGCCTCCTGTTGTGATGAAACACAGCTACTAGGTTGGCTATGATGGGCATTTTAATAAAGTTCTGTCTGATAGACTGACTGCCTTGGGGAAAGTAGGCACGTATAGTAAATAGAAGCACATATTTCTGTTGCATTCCAAGATTTCTGCATGTTTGCCCTCCTAAAAATAATTTTTGTGGTTGTCAATCCATGGATCAAACTTTTTTTTGCCATATAGTTTATTTTTTAAGCCACAATTCTGCTTTTTACTAAGTAAGTTAAGATCAAGGCATTTAAACTCAATAGGATTAATCCAAATGAGTCCTTCTCAACCAAATAAGCATATGCTGGATGAGTAATTGGGTGCTACTATAGTCTCTGTGCTACCTAAGAAGTGCTTCATTAAGATGTCACTTCAGTTGTATTGTTTTCAGCTACAGTCTACAACCAGGGCGAGATAAACCAGTAACAGTGGGAAAGCTTGTCCCTCATTTTTGAATCAAAGTATGGAAGGTAAGCATAATGTTGGATTGCTAGTTGATAGTAGTAGCACAATAAGTATTTCTGTGGTATGTTTAGATATTTAAAAATGGGTTTAAATATACAGTACTGTTTAATGCTCAAGAGCATTAATTTTTGAGAGTTGGAAATATGAGTTATTTTTCATGAATTGTCACCATGTAAAGTGACAGTAAACAACGTGCTATTGTAAAGGTTAGTGGGAGAGGGATGAGCTTATAGGCACAGACTCATTCCTAACTTAACTAAATAGGCAGACATTTCAAATTTTAAAATATTAGGTGAAAGAAAATGCACATCTTGTGAGATCTTCTGCAGAGACATGTTTTGCCCTTGTAAAAGAACTGATCTGTCAGCAAGCTGATTTATCTGGTATTTGGTCACAGTTGACAATTTTGTCATCAAAGGAAGTTTTTAACTACATATTTCACTTGCTGAACATGTGGAAATTTGCTTTCAAACTCCTAACAAGTGTTATGGCTTTAAAACAATATAAGGAATAGTAATATTTTACTTCAAAAATGTCAGTTTGTAAAGAATTTGTACTGCTATCTGGCAATTTTGGAAGACTGTAGCATTTACTGCAGGCTATGAGAGCAAAAAATTGTCACATTGTGGGACATTTTAAAATGGCTAATGCAAACCAAATGAAAATACATGCTAAATTTAATAATACTAAGAATTCATGTTTAACTAGGCAAAAAGTCTTCTTGCAATGACAATCTGCATGATAAGCTAACAGGATTTTCTGTCTACTAAGTATTGTGCCCTGTAGTTACCAGACCGTAGGTAAGTGTCAAGCATATCTTTTCCATTCATAGGAGTTCAGGTTATTAATTTTAAAGCAACAGGTATCTTTTTAAACTATAATTTTTAGGTTCGTAAGGCTTATTACTAGCCTAGCACTATTTTGTAATTTGAATGGTTTTACAATATTGTAAAAAGGTAACAAAATGTTTAGTTCATAAAATCATACACATCTTTATATACTGTTTTGCAGCAGAATAATAATTTATTAATTTAGCAGAAGCACCTGGCTAGATTTTCTATTTAGACTATTTTTTAAAAGCTAATTATTTTTTTTGCATAGTTGCAATTTATGATTTAAATGCTAAGGGATGTCTGCGCATGTTGCCAGCTCAAACTAATAAAAAGAAAAAAAAAGAAACCAAAAAACACCCCCAAAACCAAACCCAAACCAGAGAATTCGGCAAACCCAAGATTTTTATAAAGTTCTGGGATTTTTCTTTTGTTTGTTTGGGGTTTTCTGCTGGAGTTTTTTTGGGTTTGGTTTGTGGTTTTTTTTTAAATTTATTTTGATTTCTTACGTGTTTAAGAAAGATTGCGAAGCTTTCACCTAAGCATCAGAAACAACTTCATATTCTTAAGTGAAAACTATCTCCTAAATATATGATTCCTAAGGCTTGGATTTTGAATAAGTTGGTTATAAAACATTTGCTCAGCTGTTTGGTTTTTTTTTTATTGTGTGGGGTTGTTTTTTTTTTTCCTTTTAACTCTTAAATATTATTAAAAATGACAGTTGGCAACAACTACTGTAGCTGTTTTCTTCTGGCCTTATTAGTAAGAACTATAGTACCAGCAAATGAACTTCATGTGTGCCCCAGATAGTCTTCTAGTTTAGAAGCTACAAACAATACTCTACTTAGTTTTAGTTACTCAGATTTACTAATGTGTTCCTTTTATCCTAAGCACTTTAGCACATATAACTCTTTAAGGCTATGAATTGGCAAATGGGTAACATTTATGCATCTGTGGACTTAGCAGAGACTGGATGGCTTGGAAATGCTGCCAGTTGCTTTTGCCCTGTATTCTAAAAGACGCTTTTTTTTCCTCTAGTTTGACCAATGAATAAAGAAAAACAAAAATAACCTATGAATTTTCCATGACACAAAATCCTGGCTTGCCTGTAGTATAGTAGCTGATCAGTCTAATCTTCTAATAATCTTTTGAACCATGTAGAGTTGAATAAGGAATTAGCAGGTGACAGAAGGCTGTACTGCCATTTGGTAACTAATAAAAACTGAAAACTAGTCTGGCAACATGCATCTATTTGGTACTGTTTAGTAATTGCAATTAGCTGGAATATGAAGAATATGTGGATGTGAACTGAATTGCTGAGGGCAGGAGAATGAATCTGTGTTTGTATTGTTACTCTTAATGATCTTCACATGATTAACTTCTGGGGTGACCTTAAAACTAAGTTCATTAGTAAGAGTTAGCTTGTGGCTCTGACTGCAGTTTTAGTATTTGTAGCAAGCTGAGGTTTCCTACTTCAGACTACCAGAGAGCAGGCACATGGAAAGGTCAAGACAGTAGTTTTCTGGAGTGTTGCAGTTGTGTGATTTTAAAATCTGCCCTTCTGTCTTTTAGGCTGCTTGTTTACGGACAGCTTTGTTCATAGTTTTGCTTTTTAAGTTATGTGCTAACTATATGGCATTTTCATGCTTGGAGGAAAATGGTTCATAATTTTCCAGTTGGTTTAAGAAACAGATACTTTTCTGAAGTTATGAGTGCTGTAGGAAGATAGATTTCTTAGCAAAGAACACACAGTACAGTATGTCCTGCCTCTCAAGCAGCATTGAATCTGGAAGTAATAGAGGCTTGGGACAAAACCTGACAGCCTTGAAAAAATATCAGTGATATTGTAACAGTTGAAGGTGAGCACACTGACTGCAGTAGATGGAATGCAAAATCCAGCAAACTTTGAGCAACTGTGAAGCTTGTCACATGTGAAATGGTAATTTGCTAACAGCAGCAGCAGAATGTGGTTGTGAAATAGGTAACAACTGCTGTGCTAGAAGCTGGTAGATAGTGAAAAGCTGTGCCATTTGTTGTATTTTAATGTTTCTGATTACTTTTGTTTCCTTACTATAAATACTGAAGTGGAGATAATTTTGCAACTACTTGACTTTTTAATAGCACTATCACTTTTAGAAAAGTACTAATTTAAATTGTCATTTAGAGATAGACCAGAAGATGCTGAGTCAGTAACTTGCACAGTATCATCCGTTCTCATTATGTGACCAACCTTTCCATTAAAATTGAAGATGCTCTCAAAAGTCAGTTTGTGGAGTTGAGAAACTCTATGTGGATCTGTTTAATTTTAAAATAAAGCTTCAGTCCTTCCAGTTATAGAGAAAAGCTCAAAAAGTTGATTTTTATAATAATGTGGAATATCTGAAAACAAGACAGATGTAATTCCATATGAGTAATTTTTAAAACGGACTTTTTTTTGTTAGGGTTTGATTTGTGATTGTTTTTGAAAATTTGGGATTATGACAATTGCTTCCGTTTAGCTTTTCTGTTTAGTAATCAACTGCCAGTGCTATAGTTTAATAATTAAGAATAATTAAAGAATAATTAAAGTATGATCTCCAATTTTATTTGCGAAGTACTGGGACACCCAGAAAGACCCTTTATCAAATGGGGATCATGTCAACATATCGTTAGCTCTGAGCATGATGTTTGCTCTGTCCACAAAGTTCTTATTGATGTGGATATTTCAAATAAGAATTTCAGTATTTGTTTCCCAGTTAAGATATATATCAGAGAATATTTATATGGGACTTTCCTATAAAAATAATGCAATTTTTGTCACTGTAGTTGCATGCTAACGAAAGCTGTGTGTGCATAAACCTAAACAGAGGAAGAAAGAGATTAAGTATCGTTCTTTGTTGTGTCCTTTAACTCGCTCGCTTTTGCTGTTGAAAACTTGGTATGTAATGTCAGCCTAGGTACTAAAGAATGACTTGAGAACGGGGTGCCTGAATGAACTTGATTAGTGTAGCCTTTCCATTTATATTTTAGCATGGTTTGCTTTGATGAGATGTCACAGAGAAACCAAGTTTGGACTTTGGAAAAAAAAAAAAAGTCTCTTCTTCAGACCAGTGACTGGTAATCAGATGGGTTTTACTGTTTTCCAGCTTCTCATCAAATTTTCTATATGTTAATGATTGACTCCATCTGCCATGCATTTGCATGGTAAAACTGCTGTGATGCTCGGACCTTAGGCATTCATCTTGCCACAATTTCTGGGGTTTTCATTCTGTGTTGTGGTGGCTGGTATGTTAGTTCAGCCTGTACTTTTGTCTTGCTTTTGGTGGCAGTATCTGAGGCTCCAGCTTCCAGTACTAACTGGGAGGCATGATCCTTGCATTCCAGAGACAGTGTCTTTGCCTCATCAGTGGGTGGATGAATTCAGAAATAGTACATAAGCAAAGATATTCATATGGGTAAAGATGGGGGCATGGTCATTGAGGCAAGAGATGGGGACAAGGTCATTGAGGCAAGAAGGAAGACCGGAAAAGGTGCTTCGTGTGAGCTTGCAGAAGTTCTCCAGGAAGAAGGGTCTAGCACATTAGTGTTCTGGGAAGCCAAGTGATTAGTCAGCAGAAGACATAGGTTTCAGTATAATAAACTGATTTTTTGGATAATATCAAGTAATCAGTCCAGAGGGCAAATGATATGGTTAGTGAGAAAGGATGAGAAAAGGTCATAGAAAATGAAACAGTGCATTAAGTTGATTGAAGTTGTTGAAAGACAGATACAGTTTCTGTTCAAGGCTTAGACCAGTGTAAGGTTATGGTGTTTACACTTGTGAAGAAGTTTCTACCACCAAGTCACCTTAATCTCTCCTGAGCCCCATTATAACTGTTAATAGCTTGTTAATTAATTTGAATGTAGCTTTGCAATCATGGATTACTTGAATATAGGCATTGTCATGTGTAAAATGGAAAAGCAAGATTTTTGCTTCCAGAACAGTGCTTTTAGATGTTTAATGACGTTCAAAACTCCAACTTGAGATTCTTGGATAAAAAGCTGAGATAATGGGGCTTGCTTCCCTTCTGTTACCATTATTATTTTGAGTTACAGAGGACAGTCTTAGTTGTGTTCTTAAGCTGTCTAAGGAAAGCATGTTCTTGCTTAATGCAAATAATATTTTTCTTTGCAAAAATATGACTTTAATTGTGAATAGAATTAGACCTGATCATAACTATGCTATATACTTGAAGCACAGAAGTGAAAAAATGTGTGTTGTGTAAGCCACACAGCTCTTGGCAATGGGCTTTCATGAGTTTTGTACCAGGACTTGTGAATTTCCTTTGTAAGCACTAGTTTTAACTGTGTCAGTAAAAGATAAAAAATATTCAAGACTCTGGACAGGATAGTGGAAGCTAAAGCAATGCCAAAATGGTTCATATTGGGAAGGTAAGTACCACACCCACTAAGATCACATGTATTACAGTCCTGGTAATTTCTACGAATGTACATCCTCTGATGGGCTAGAGGAGACACTCTAGGGTTTGCTCAACAAAGGGGAGGTTTTCTGCACTATTTCGTTTCTCCCAAGGGAATTCCCTAGTTCCACTTCTCCTGCCACTGTTTTTACCTATTCTTTCCTGTCCTTGTGTGCCTTGTGTGCCATGCCTTGTGTGACATGCAGGTTTTATTTCTGGATGCAAGAGTTTCTTACTGTAAAATCAAAATGTTAGCAAGTATCTCTGTGACTTCCTGTGTGTGAACTGTGGAACTGAGACCTTGAGGAACTTTTCTGTTTACACTGACATTTGTATTTCTGTTTACACTGGCATTTGTATTTCTGTAGCAGCACTAAACAAGAACTGCTTTTATCTCTCTTGGGAGGAGTATCATTGCAGTTGCATTGTACTTGAGTTATATGTTTTCCAAGTTTTTCATTATTTATAGTATGATTATTAGAAATGCTGAAAATCTGCAAAATCAGCTGGCTTCAGTTGAAATTGCTGGAATACAGCTGAAAAATCTGTCTTTAATAACTGTGGTACTTTTGCTGTGATAATGTCTGATAAAGTGCATTTTGAGCCTCTGAAAGATGTTCTCTATCTGAATGCACAAATAACTCTTTTTCTTTAGACCAACTGTAAGGCTTGATTAGAGTGTATCAGAGCTGAATTGCTAAAACTCAGGAACACATTCCTAGATTCTTGTGTTCTTTCTGTCTCCAAGCTGTTTGCCTGCAAGTACTAGGTTCAAAAGCCTTTAAAGGGCATAATAGGGCCATCCTTTTCTGCTGCAGATTGTAGCAACTTTATTCTTGTTTATTCTATTTTATTTCCACGAGAACATAAGCTGCTTCTACTCTCAAGGACCTTTGAAAACACTTCTAAGTGGACACAGTCTCTTATGAGTGGATACTTAGTGTATTTGTTAAACATTAAGTCCTTCTGCCTTTTGTGTTCTTTTTCCTGATTAAATATTTATGTTGTTAAGGAATGATACACATACGTAAATTATTTGAAATCGATCATGAAAGATGTTGAGCTAGCATAAAATGTTATTAAGATTTATGGTTTGAGTGTATTCAAATTCCTACTATGCTTTCATTTTCCTTCTGAGTCTGCACTTCTCTTGACATAGCTTGGGTATCGTGTGTGCTGTTACTGGACCTTCACCAAGGCAAAGGTTGTGGATAATAAAACTGAGAACAAGTGCCACTTTAGTAGATTCACTGTATCCAACCTTTATGCTGGATCAGAGTTCTTTGAATTTAACTTTGTTAGAGATTCTGTTGGGAAACTTTATTTTTGTGTCCCTTAATTTGTTGCTTATTGTGCAGCCCAAAGCATTGGTGTAGCTAAACTGTGAACAGGTGAAGTTTGCAGAATGTTTCAGGAAAGATACTTCTATTAACTCTGCATGCAATAGCATTTTTTCAAAGTTACGTTCCTAGAAGTGGTCATTCTGGCATAGGTAAGGTTTCCATTGATGTTCTTTATTCAGAGTGCTGAATGCAGCAGTACAAAGCACAGGCAGTCTGAGATCCTTCTGAATGATGCATGTGAAGGAAACTACATGAAACTGATACTACTGATGAATTTACATGGCTATTCTGTGTACTCAGCAGCCGAAGGCATTTTGTTAGAATGAAAAGGTATCTTTCTAAAGTAAACATGTATCTGCTCTTCATCCTGTTGTAAGCCTCATGAAATTATTCCATACTTACACCATAGTAAGTGAAGTCAGATCAGGCCTATGACCAGCCTAACAGTTAGGTTCTCAGTTTAATGTTTTACTGTTTATTCTCAAGTCACCCATGTTTATCTTAAAGGCATAGTGGAAAATGTTGATTTTATTATTCACCAGAGTTACTGTACTGTGTTAATAAATTCCTACGGAGTAAATAATTAACTTCAATTTAAATCTTCTAGTCCTCCTTACGTAAGGTATGTATTTCATGGGCACGTAATTTATCACTCTGGCTGGTTTGATAGACTTTCTCTAGCGAAGATCAGTGCATACAGTTTTGGAAGAAGTTTTGTTTTTTTTTTTTAAGGGTAATTTTTTTCCTCTTAAATTGTACCTTGTTCACTGCATAATGCTGTACATAGAAGACTGAGGAAAATTGCGTGACTTAGCAGTTTATATGATGAAGCATAACATTTTGTAATTGTTATCGTCTAACTTCTAGTAATTTTGGTGGTTAGAAATATATCCATCCATATTTATAAGCCCAGGCTGAGAAAGATACTCCCTGACTCTTCCAAGTAGTGAAGCTTTAGACTGTGACTGTGTGATGTTTAAAGAACTTTAATAACTGTACCTGACATAACTATATCCTGTCACTTGTTTTAAAAATTAGCAGTGTGCTTCAGCAGTTGTAGTATCTTTTTTATATACACAGATATATGTATTTATATAGCGAATTACTTTGACTTTTCAGTGCTCTCCTGTTTTAAAGGTTCACAAGCATCCCCTTTGCTGCATTAGGAGTGAATCTGGTTTTGTATCTTTTTTCTTTGTAAGAGCCAGTGCTCATCATTCTGCAGGTGTATTAGGTTCTTTCTGTATTTAGAGGACTGTCTAAATACCTGGAATGCTGTGTTTGGTTTTGGTCCTCACTATACTAAAAAAATGTTGGCAGGCTGGAAAGGGTCCAGAGAAGGGCCACGAACATAATTCAAGACTGGAAAGCATGCCACATGAGGAAAGACAGTGAAAACTGGGTTTGTTCGGCCTTGGGAGTAGAAGGCTCAGGTGGGACCTTATCACCATGTTCCAGTATTTAAAGGTAGTTATGAAGGCGATGGGGGCTGCCTTTTAACAAGGAGTCACATGGAAAAGAGGGAGTAATGGGTACAAGTTATTCCTGGGGACATTCCAGTTGGAGATGAGGGTAATTTGTCCTCGTGAGAACAATCAGGCATTGGAATAATCTCCCCAGGAAAATGGTGGATTCCCCACTGTATTCCATAATTGAGGCTTCTTTTACTTTAGATAACATAAAGTCTATTTCTCTCCTGTTAACGTCTCCTGCAGTTTTTTCACTGACACGGGAAAGATGAGATATCTTTCTGTATCTTATACCAGTGTAAACTATATAAAAAAAATTATGGAGTCATTGAACCCTACTGATTATTCATTTGCTCGTAAAGATTAAGCTGTATCTCACAGCAAGATAACCTCCACTGCTGTGTTATTACAGACCACCAGTGAAATACCTAAAATAACTTGTCCTTTCACGTTATTAAAGGATTGATTTAGTTGGCCCCTAATTATTTTTATATTTGGGGGTCAGGAATAATTTTGGCATAAGTAAAAATATACCACAGTATCAGGGAGAAGGGGACAGGATGCACCAACCCAAACAGCAAACGGAACAAACAAAAAGTGGTGCAGTTATGTCATCTGGAGAAGACATCAGAAGCCTCTGTATGTGTATTCATGTAAAATTAACATTCTGTGTCTCAATGGCAATTAGTTCCATTGCTCAAATTTTTATTATATGCAGGTCTTTTCACTAATGTTTAATTAGCATTTCATCAGTTAAAATACAGCAGCATTTTCTCTTCTTTCTTTACTGACTGAATGCAACATCTGATGCATATCCTTGTTTTAAAGTTCCTCTTAATGTCTTCTACCTAATAATGCCTTCTTGTCACATTGAGACAGGATAGAACTTCTAGTTCAACCTGGCAAGAGCTTAAAAGAGACTACCAGTGCATGAAGGCTAACCTGTTCCCACATTGGCTTAAAGAGTCCAGACAAACTAACACAAGAATGAGACAGGTTAAATTTATGGTTATTTGGTTTTGGGATTTTTTAATTTTTTTTTTCATTAATATCTATAGCCATCTGATTCAAAGGCGAATAAGAGAAGTAGAATTTCCATGTTTTGTGCATGTAGATAGTATATGCTAATAACCAGCTGGTTATTGACATAAAAGCACAACCTGCATTTGCAAATTGTGCTAGTTAGTCTGTCAATAAAACCAACAGATCTAAGGATGATGCAGCAGTCAAGTGGTGTTTGCAGCAGGGACAGAGGAGGTGTGTCTCTAATGCCAGACAAAAAGAACAGTGACAAAAGAAAATAAGCTCTTGATTCAGCATTTGTAATGTCCATTGTTGTTGTGGAAGCAGCTGCATGTGGAAACAAGGCAAATAGAATTTGGAATGAAGAGCTGGAAAAGGAATTACCATTTGCCTGCAGGGATGGAGAAAACTATTAGGCCTGATGCCAGTTAACTGCTCTTTTTTCTGACAGCTTTGGTAACAGGTCAAAAAAGCAGCAGGAACTTCATGGTTGCTCAGCCACAGATAATTCTCTGCATGCAAAGAAGTATGATGATGGTATCAAAAATAGTTTGTAGTTTGTATCTGTATTGATATTGTATTATATTATTGGATATGGATATCCATATTGTATTGTTCGATATGGAACATTTCAAGGATACTCCAGTGAATTGTCTTCAGATAGAAACAGCCTTCCACGTATAGAAGGCAGGCTAGGAATAGATCAATGTTGTTAGTTCATGTTAAGCATATTGGCAAGGACTGAAAAGAGGATCATGAACACTTTCTCATCATAAACCCAGTGTTTATACCTACCTTGTCCTGGGGCAGTAGGAGATGGTTTGATGTAATCATAGACTATAGAAAATCCAAGTGTCGTACAAACACCACCAGAGTAGAGAGAAATGTGTTCTCTGTAAATGAATACATCTTTCAGCAGGTAGTCTTAGTCATATAACAGACATGTACCTTTGCAGACTTAATGTTAAATCTTGTCAGAGTTGCCTGTGAACTGAGCCATCTTGGGCAGTGATAAACGTGTGTAAGGTATTTATTAGCTTAGATAGAAGGTCCCTGTTGGTATATTGAAATAGTCTAAAATGTCTGACTAGTTTAGATATTGTCTCTGCCCAAACTAGATCTCTCCTGAATGCCAGAACCATGATTGCAGCACTTCTGCCATTTAATTGACCAGCTAATTTACCCTGTAATTATATAATAGGGTATTTAAGACTGTCTCTTTAGAGCTTTTTTTAATCTGCTTCATTCAAGAACAGGTGTTTCTACTGTGTTATTGAAATAATCAATGTCTTTGGAAATCGAAGACTGCTATTTTCTGAAAAAGAATATGATGGATTATCTGAATTATGAATCATAAAAAGGAAGGAGTGAAACTAATTATATTGAAAGTTTCTAGAAAATGTTTTTGATAAAATCTGACTCATACGAATTGTAAATAGTTGAAAACATTAACAGTATGACAAGTGGTGTTGCCTTTTGCACCTGCATGTCTAAGTATTTCATGCTTTGACATACTGTGCTGTTTCTGTATTTCAGAGGATTGTATTTTGGGGTTTTATTGCAGCTTCAGAGTCCTTTAAATTTCCTTAGTAATTAAGATTTAAATGTTTATTTGCTTACCCCAATTTTTTCACAGTTCCTTATTTCTTTAATTGCCACATCTGGCTTCCTGCAAAGGTACTTGCACTTCCAGAAACATCTGTATAAAGTGATTTCTTTATATATATATTTTTAATTTTTCTATGAGTATGAAGACTGATACATGCTGCTAGTAAGCTTAGCAAAATGGATGAGTAGGATTTTAATACTTAAATGAGATCTAGTGACATGAAGGAAAAAGACTTAACTCACCACCTACACTCAAGGCCATATCCTGTGTCCAGGAACAGTCCCAGTGAACACACAGTAAATACCCTAATGAAGAAGACAAGACTTCATTAACCCATGGTTGTTTAAGAACTCTTTTTATGTATCATCATGGAAGACAAATAAATCACTATGGAAACTTTATATACCATCATGGAAGAAAAGTGAACTGCCTGAAAAGAAGCAGCAACATTTGCTGAGATGAGAAGTAGATACATAGAGCCTATTACTTATTCTGTCTCTGTTACACAGCAGTGTAAGTGTAGGTAAATAAATGCATATGCTGCAGATAGGGCCCAAATAAATACTTTTACTTTTGTACTTTGAGACAGTAGTCACACACTCTTGAGACAAAAATTTTCCTGTATTTCCTAGAATGGTCTGGCAGTACAGTTGCTATATTAGGAGGTTTCACCACATCTCATGTTATTTATTTTCCTTAAAACCCTGACCCTCAGTTGAAGTTTGTTAAATGAGAAGCTTAACTTTAAAGTAATTTTCTTTTTGAAGGAAATGCCTAACTCTGGTTTCAGATACGCACAAAGGTCAAAACAAACCCCAAAGATTAACCTCTCCACCCCAAAGATTAACCTCTCCACCCCAAAAAGAAAAAAAAAAGAGAAAAAATAGGTATAAAAAATGTGTTTTAAAACCAACTCACTGTATTTTATAGTATGTTGAACAAGTAGTTGCTTTCATTTCAAAATAGTATTTTGAAAAATGTTGGGAGTTAATCATTGCTAGCTCATGAATGCTGCTTGTGTCATTCTGCATAAAGGTTTAGCTACATGTAGGATACCTTGTTCAGCTTTTTTTTTTCCTTTCCTTTTTTTTTAGCTCCACAGACTTTTCCACCATTTCCTGCAGAGTGCTTTTTTCATTACAAACAGATCAAGAATTCTTAGTGAATATTTCACTATGTTTACCCGGGTAATTATAGACCGGTCAGCCTTACCTCCAACCCTGGAAAGGTGATGGAACAACTTATTCTTGACACCATCTCTAGACATATCAAGGATGAGGGGGTCATTAAGAGCAGTCAGCATGGCTTTACCAAGGGGAAGTCATGTTTGACCAACCTTACAGCCTTCTATGTGCAAGTAACCAGGTGGATGGATGATGTTAGAGTGGTAGATGTGGTTTTTCTTGATTTCAGTAAGGCATTTGATACTGCCTCCCACAGCATCCTCATAGATAAGCTAAGGAAGTGTGGGCTTGATGATCAGGTAGTGAGGTGGATCAAGAACTGGTTGGAAGGAAGAAGGCAGAGAGTTGTGGTCAATGGGGCAGAATCTAGCTGGAGGTCTGTGACTAGTGGAGTCCCTTAGGGGTCGGTGCTGGGACCAGTGCTGTTTAATATTTTCATCAAGGACCTGGATGAGGGAACTTGAATGTACCCTCAGCAAGTTCACTGATGGTACTAAACTGGGAGGAGTGGCTGACACACCAGAGGGCTGTGTTGCCATTCAGCGAGACCTGGACAGGCTGGAGAGTTGGGCGGAGAGGAACTTGATGAAATTCAACAGGGGCAATTGTAGAGTCTTGCATCTGGGGAAGAACAACCCCATGTACCAGTACAGGTTGGGGGCTGACCTGCTGGACAGTAGTGAAGGGGAAAGGGACCTGGGGGTCCTGGTGGATAGGAGGATGACCATGAGCCAACACTGTGCCCTTGTGGCCAAGAAGGCCAATGGCATCCTGGGGTGTATTAGAAGGGGGGTGGTTAGTAGGTCAAGAGAGGTTCTCCTCCCCCTCTACTCTGCCTTGGTGAGGCCGCATCTGGAATATTGTGTCCAGTTCTGGGCCCCTCAGTTCAAGAAGGACAGGGAATTGCTTGAAGAGTCCAGCGCAGAGCTACAAAGATGATTAAGGGAATGGAACATCTCTCTTATGAGGAGAGGCTGAGGGAGCTGGGACTCTTTAGCTTGGAGAAGAGGAGACTGAGGGGTGACCTCATCAATGTTTACAAATATGTAAAGGGTGAGTGTCAGGATGATGGAGCTAGGTTTTTTTCGGTGATGTCCAGTGGTAGGACATGGGGCAGTGGGTGTAAACTGGAGCATAGGAGGTTCCATGTGAACATCAGGAAAAATTTCTTTACTGTGAGAGTGACAGAGCACTGGAACAAGTTGCCCAGGGGGGTTGTGGAGTCTCTTACGTTGGAGATATTCAGGGCCCGCCTGGACAAGTTCCTGTGTGATGTACTCTAGGTTACCCTGCTCTTGCAGGAGGGTTGGACTAGATGATCTTTTGAGGTCCCTTCCAACCCTTAGGATTCTGTGATATAAGGTGGTTATTTTGCAACTTTTGGCTTATAAAGTTAAGCCAAGACAAAACTTGTATTTCATGGTAGGCACCGCACCACCTGTAGCAGACTGTGCTCTCCACAGCCAAGCGCTGCTCAGAACTTACTATGTGCAGACATGTGGTGCCGTATGCTGACTATATATGTGCCAATGGTATGTGCACAGTGGGAGATGTCAGATACAAGCTTGTATATTGAGGCATTTGTGTGCGACTTGTTTACAAAATTGCACTTACTAACAAGGGTCCTGCTCTAGTAAAGCTTCGATAGGAGGAAATGGGCAAGGGTCCATTATGGGGGTTTTATCACCCTTGCAAAGGTGCCTTCAGTTCTGTTTTGCCTTTTTATGGAGTTGAGAAAGTAGATTCACAATGAGACTCCAGTATTTGTGCTAAGTAAAAGCTTTTGTTTGGTTCTTTGACAGTGTTATGAAATGAGCTTGTAAGAAGAGCAGAGTAAAGGTCAGGAGGTGATAGCTTCTGCAGCAGAAAGTCTCATCAGTGCTCATGCACTGACTATAAGCAGGTACTTGAAAGTGTCCCACTGAGGTTTACTACTGTGCAAATGCTGAAGTGCTCAGTGCTTTGCATGCCTAGATCCTAGCACTAACCATTCATGGCAATGATACTGCATTGCACTTGGAAATCAATTTTTCTTAAAATTACCTTTCATTTCAACAAACAATTTTTATGTTGGAAAACCACTTAAGCAGTGGAGGTTGATTGCTGGTCAGTGCTTATACTATGTAAATGAAAACATCAAGTGTATGAAAACAGGTGCTGCTATTGTGAATTCTCAGTCACTATAGTGAAACAATTTGCTAGGTGTTTGATGTAATCTGAAGTGTTGTTTGTAATGTTTTAAGTATGCCAGGACTGGAAATGTCATGCAGGTCTGGTACCTTGTATTGAAAAGGTCATTATTTACATTGTCATTACGTACATTAATATGTGCTTGGAATTAAAGCTTTATATATTTCCTGTTTATTATAATTAGGTATAAGCAATTGAAGACAATTCTTCTTGCTGTCCAGAGATGGAAAACAACATAACTACTATCTCTCGTGAAGAGCTTGAAGAACTAAGAGAAGCATTCAGTAAAATAGGTATGCTTTATGTAAAAAAATGAGGATGCAGTTAACATTGCAAAACCATGTAGGGTTTGTGGAAGAAAACTTTATGGATCACTTCGTTTTGATAGGGATGTGTTTTTCTTCTGTGTTGCCAGCAATAGCTAAGAAAACAAGAATGTTTACATAAACACCCTAATTTTCACTGAAACTATGTGTGTTTATTAATATATTTCAATATAAAGTTCATGTCTGCTTTATTTCTTATTTGCTGCAGTTCTGAAGGGATGATGTGTAACTGCAGCTCAGCAAATATAATTAACATATTTATAATAATTCATAATGGGAAAACAGGGTTGCTTTAGGCAAGAAGACTTAAATATTAGGATCCAGTTTGTTAAAGAGACTATTGGGAAGCTGTAGGTTAGAGACCTCTAAGACTGTATGTAGCATAGAAAAGGTGAAGAGGAGATTACTCAGTATCTGTCAATACAGGTATCATGTGATGCCCAGTAGAGACTCAGAAAGCTTAACATGGAAAGAAGCAACTTTTCTTCGTGACAAATAATAAAACCATGAAGCTATTGCATTGGGATGTTGTTCAGACCAAGAGTAGATATGTTAACAGAATAAGATGCAATCACAGAAAACAATTCATGAGTTGCTGTTAAACAATCTTTTTGACAGTCTGTAGCTCAAGAAGTTTATAGCCTGTAGGAGCTGGAAAGACAGACCATGTTAAAGAGCACTGTATGCATGTATTAATCTACTGTGAGGTGTTAGGATTAGTAGTGGTCACTGGTATTGTTGGACAGCTTTTCTATTTGGTTTTCACCATCTGCATTTCATCTTTTTCTCCCTTTCATTTCTGTGTTTTCAAGTTTCTGCTCTCAGAATTGTCTTTACTGCTCCTACTCACTGACAAACGTTTTCCTATTGTATTATGATTTTTGTAAAACAGAAAAATTTAGCATCATTAGTGTTTTTCTTTTTTAATTGTTACACTTCCAGTGTCTTTATGGATAGATTGCTTGCAGCTATGTAGGTAAACTGAGAGAAAAGGCATCTGTTTAACTTTCTGCTTGTCATCATGGAAACTTAGCTTCCGTGAAAGATGAACCAAGAGAAATAAAATAGCTGGTAACTTGAGTGAGCTCGTGAGCATGTCCTCTGCTTTTTAGATTATCCCTGTTATTATGTGTATTGTGACATGTCTGCAAGTCATACAGCAGGTTAATGCATTTGCGGACATGAAGCTTTTCTGTGTAGTGTTTCATGAGTTGTTGGTAATATTGAAAACGGAAAGAGGAATATTTTTCTTTTTAACAGGTGTTGTTAGCCTTTTTGTCAGCAGTGAAATGTGGCTGCCTTATGAAGCTGTGCAGAAACTACTTAATATAGTATAGATTACAGGGAAATGACCGTATAGCAGTCAGTTATGACTAGAGATGAAAGCATGTTTCTCTGCTTGCCCTTCTATAATGTGATGCATACTCACCCACTCTGATAGTGTTGGCTGAGTTTTGATACTAGAGGCAACATGGGGAGATTTTTTTAACTAGTAAACCAAAGAAAGCAAAAATTGGAGCACCTTGACAAGTCAGAAAAGTAGCCACGTAGTCTTGCTTCTGTTTCTGACTCCTTGTGTTACTTGTGGATTTCTTTTAAATTAATTATCTTAGATGCATCATTTGTAGAACTGGGAAAATAATATTTGTATTTTTCAAGAGCTTTAGTATGATCATGAAAGAGACTCAAAGTTTTTGTCAAACTTGGAAAATATTAGCATTAAATATATAAAATTATGGCATTATATCCAGAGCTATTTATGCCAGTTATGATTTCTTGTATTTTATTAAGCTTCACCTGTACGGTGCTTGTCTACTTTGAAAAGTACTCTCCTTTGCATAGATATTGCACTACAGGTACAGGTAAGGCTTTTTTAATGGACATGCTCAAATTCTGCTTGCACAGATATGTGTGTACATATATACGGAAATATGCATAAATATAAAAAATAGGAACAGATAATGAATCAAGCACATATTATCTGTTACATTGGATAAAAACATAGGTTTTTAAAATGATGCTTTAGTATACTAAGACAAGAATTCGAGACAGCTTTCTACATACAGATTGGCCCATAGGGGAAGTATGAAGGGTATTTTCATGATTTCTTCTGTGCTGCTGTCTTAATAATTGTAACACAAATTACACTGAACCTTTTAAAATTTATTTTTTTTCATGTGATACAGCCATTCATTTTTTTCCCTATACCATACCCCTTGTTGAAAAAGGCATTCCTGACTTGGTCTTGGGAGCCAAGTGTAAGTGAAGGTGGTGATACAAATTGCTCCCAACATACCTAGTTAATAAATTAAGGAAGGTCACCTTTAATAAATAGGTACAGATCATCCCCAATTTATTCTTCACAAGTAAGCCTAGCCACATCAAAAGTTCTGAAGAACAGAAAGTGTCTATCAGACAGTAGGATAAGAAACAAAATGCAGAGTCTGGCAGAGTTCTTGTATAAGTAGTTTTTCTTGTAAATGTGCTCTTCTAATAACAAGTTTCATCAGATTTGAGCTTACTGATTACAAACAGTGTAATATCAAAAGTAAGACTATAATAACTTATCTCCATTTTACTTGAAGGTTTATAGAGAGTTTTGGTGGGAGTCTTAAAAAGAAAAAAGGTTAAATTTTGCTCTTTAAAAATTTGCCATCTTGTTATAGCTTTGGTTTGGGATTATAAAGTAGTTCCTGAGAAAACACACAACAAGATGGCACAACTTCTAGCCAGTTGTGCCTCTAATCCACAACTGTTCCTTCATGCTTACTTACTTGTGTCAGAAGAAAAAATACTTGTCTCCTAGAACTCTATTTCTTGTGCTTTTATTCTTGCCAGTTGCTATATTTGCTTCTTTTCATAAGTATAAAAATAACTAGTGCTTTCATTTTACAGATATTGACAACAGTGGGTATGTCAGTGATTATGAGCTTCAAGACCTGTTTAAAGAAGCAAGTGTGCCCTTGCCTGGTTACAAAGTCCGTGAGATTGTAGAAAAAATCATTGCAGTAACAGATACCAACAAGGACGGGAGAATTGACTTTGAAGAATTTGTTTCTGTGAGACATTCCCTTTAGAGTTTCTCTGCTGATATCTGTTGATAACTAGGCTAGAAAACTGAAATAAGTGGTACAACTAAGTAATATTTTGATACAAATAACTAATATTTTGAGAATGGGGAAGAAATATGCTTTAGTCATTGAAAATTTGTGTATCTTTAGTTGTTTTCATTAGTTTACCAAAATATCTGGAAAAAATGTGTAGATTGTTGAATGTAGCACTTGAGGTACTCACTGAGAAATAATATTGGATATCCAGTATACAAGTTTCATGAATGGATTTAAACTGGTTTTACCCATACAGTAAACTTTTTTCCAGAAGTGAATGTAAATGCAAAAGAAAGGCAGTCAGGTTAAGTACTGACTCTAGAGTACTTATAGGAGTTATCATTTGGTTATTTGAAGGCATGACCAATCATAAAATGCTCTCTAATTTATTTTTTTTTATTCCAGATAATTCAGGAATTGAAAAGTAAAGACATTAGCAAATCTTTCCGAAAATCAATAAACAAAAAGCAAGGTATTACCGCAATTGGAGGAACATCAGCAATATCTAGTGAAGGGACACAACACTCTTATTCAGGTAAGAAATAATTAAACATAAGCAACTTTTGCATGGAGGAAGACTTTACATTTGCACTATAGCTGAAGAAAATAAAACAAACCTGGAAAATGTTGCTGTTGAAAGCAAATTAACACAGAGAAGGTATGTGGAGATGGACAAATGTGGGTGGTAGCTTATTAAGACATTGGCTGTTCAATTGTTGCTAGTTTCATTCTGGACTCAGAAGTGAATTAGGCATCTTTTGGAAAAATGAAAAATAAAAGCAAGCACTGACAGCATGTGGCTGAGGGCAGGAGGCCCTTTGGCATACTTCTAGTAAAGCTAGTCAAGTCTTTGGCCAAATCCCACATATCCTTTCTGTATGGGAAGGGGCCTCCTCAAGTCTCTGTACCCTTATAGAGTTGTTCACTCCCAGATGATTTTTTCATAGCCTAACTCATACTTGAGAAGTTGCTTTTAATACTTATCTCTGTTTCTTTCTCCTTCCTACTGCTGCATGTCATTTAAATTGGTAATCGTGCTTAATTGCATTGCAGCTCCCAGTCACGATGTTAACACCCTCCAAGATCATATTGCAGTAAGCAATATTGCAGCTTATTTGATTGACTTGAGTCTGGGATTTGCTGTGTTTCCGGAAGTGGTTTAAGATTCTTTAAATGAGGAAGATTCACTTCAGTTACCTAAAGGTGGTGATACCTTCTGTCTCGGTATTGTTGTTATAGCACCACCTGCACTTGGTGTATGCCCAAAGCAGGGGATCTGTTCCGTATCAAAGGATGTCTCTAGGGGGACACCATCAGAGCTAATTGTTTAGTCTCTTTCATTTTTAGTGGAGAGAAACTGACCCCACTAGAGGTGCAATTCATCTGACCTGGTCTCATCAGCATCTAGACTAGCATGCACTAGAATTTTGCATTTCTTCCCACTAACAATGAAAGAAGTGCAAAGAGTCAGGTGTAGGTACCTGTCCTGTATGTTTCATGTGGTAACTGAGGTGAATACCACCTGCACTGTCTGGGAGTTTGAGTATGGGTATTGCTTGTTGTCCCAATAAGCATTCTTAGTTACATACTAATAAATTCTGCACTAAATATGAAAGAATTTCAAGCTGAGGTACTAAACTTTCAGTTTCTCACAGCTAAATACAGCACAGTAACCCCAATAAAAATACTGCCAGTCTCTTAAGTCCCCGTAGAAGGCAGAACAAAATGCTGGATAGATGTGCACTTAGATCTCAAAGTTCCCTCTCTTTGCTGTAATTGCTGAGAAACTGAATTCAAAGTCAGTCATGATGATACCTTCCCCATTACATCACTATGATTTTATGTTGTCCTTCTGAAAATCACCACTGGTTTAGAGAGAAAGATTAGGAGAGATCTATCTGTGTGTGCTGATTTTTTGCGTTCTTTCCCACTGGTCTGATTCTTTCAATAACTGGCCCCTCTGAAACTAAGAGGATTTGTTGCAGCGGTGCCTCTGACCAAGTCTGATATTTAATAGTATGTGTTAGTGGAAATGACAATAAATCTTTTAATGCTGCTTCTCTTTTCAGAGGAAGAAAAGGTTGCTTTTGTTAATTGGATAAATAAAGCTCTACAAGATGACCCAGACTGTAAGCACCTCCTACCTATGAACCCATCAGATGCCAGTCTTTTTAAATCCCTTGCAGATGGCATCCTCCTTTGGTGAGTCCAGGGCTGTGAGAAAGGACAGAAATTTATCTCAACGGTTAAATGCTGGTCACAGTTGTCTGAATTGGGAAACTTCTGACAGGCTTTAATATCAAGACTTGAGTCTTAAATGATAGTCTTAAGTTTTTCAACCAATATTGATATGGGGAAATTCTATTTGTGAATAGAAATATTATTTTTAGCAAGTTTTTATGTGACCCTGTGCATGCATTATAGGAGTGGGTTTCTACTTCATACCCGTAATTATGCAGGCTCTTTATAAAGGAGATAATTACATAGTTCATATATTCATTAGCTGAAGTAATTAGAAGACTTTGTATTTCAAATATTTTATGCAGTTATTAAATGTAGTTACTAAATCATAGGATGGGAGGAACAGAAATCGAAGTTAAATTTATGACAAAACAGAGGGCATAGAGTAGGTCCCTTAAGTTTAGTCTCCTGCAACTTTCTAGTTACTTGAAGTAAACTAATAGTGCTTATTCATACACTGTGGTAACACGGGATTAGCATATTACTTGTAAATGCAGGATATTATAGAAATGCAAGATACTATCAAAATGTAATCCAGCGATATATTGATTATATCACAGATTTTCACTAGAGATTATTTAACTGACTTTACTTTTTTAATCTTCTCGAGAACCTATTTTGATGGCACAGGCATATCCTCTTGCTTAAGTATCAAACCCTCAATTGCTCAAGTTTCTTGTAATTACATATTATCTGAGGGTTTATGGATGGATGTGCGATTGTTTAGTAGGAAAAGGAGATTTAGAGGATGAGGTTTTGGTATTTTTTCCTCTTGTCAGAAATACTTCCAGCTAATTTAAAGTGTTAGGAGCTTATAATCAAATAATATATTTTCTGAGAAATTGAAGTTTGAATAAACTCTTTACTTTTGTTCCTTAGCAAAATGATCAACTTTTCACAACCAGATACAATTGATGAAAGGGCTGTTAACAAGAAGAAACTCACTCCTTTCACTATTTCTGTAAGTACTGCATAGATAGAAACTTGCTACGAATTAAAAATTAGAATATTGACAGTTTTAGTGGAGGAAAAAAAAAGTCCTATGTGTTAAATTTCATGCTTTGATATATTTTATTTTCTAATAACCTGATGTTAAGAAACCTCCTGTTTCTTAGGTGATATACATGAGAACTTGTTTTTTTTCATGCTTCCCTATTCACTATTCTTGTTCTGCTTTACTAAGTATCTGAAGAAGGTAATTCTAGACTTTTGAGTGTATCCTCAGGTCATATTTTAGGGACCTACATCCATAAGTTACCAGCCTAATGAGGGGAAAAAAGAAAACAAACCCAAAAAGACCAACAAAAAATTCCTTATTAAAAACTTCAGTTAATTGGCAGACATTTCATTTCAGGCTGTGACATTTAAAATATGGCAAGTAAAAACACACCGTGTTGTAAAACCTCTGAGTGAGTTTTGTAAGCTCTGCTTATTAAAAGAAAACATGTCAGCAAAGATGATATTACTTGTGTTCATGTTGTCACCGTAGATAAACTATTACACAAGAAAATAATATTTATAAAAGCTGACAGGCTTTTTTTCTTGGAATATTTTATCTGTGGCAATCATTAGCTTTGCTTTCAATGTCAGGATGTTGAATTGCCATGATTTTCTTGCACTGTTCAATAACAGTTTAACAGTTGCTTGAATAAATGTGTCAGCCTGTGTAAGATCAAGATGCGATGACAGTGATGTCAGCCTTGTGCACAGGGCAGAATTCCGTATGGGCACATTTTTCCACAGGATCAAGCCCCTGATATTTTGAGCAATGTTGAGTAATTTGTATTTGTAATACTTCTGCATTGCAAAAAAATATTTTATTTAGAGTATTCCTCAGCAATCCAAGCTGCAGAAGTTGGTCCACATTTTTTTTGTGGGTCTGTATTAAACACTGTCAATAATGTTTTCCATTAAATTTTTATTAGATACATGGTGGTTCATAAAAAATCTCCAGAGTGCAGTTTTCCACTGGGAACTGTAAAGCATTATTTCTTACAGCTTCTGAATCTTACAAAATGTAATATGAATAAATTTATGAAGAATTACAACCTCATATGTTTTTTGTTTTGTTGTGGTTTTTTTTTAAAATAATTATATTGCAAATAGGAAAACCTAAACCTGGCTCTGAACTCAGCATCTGCTATTGGCTGTACGGTTGTCAATATTGGATCACAAGATTTGCAAGAAGGAAAACCACATTTGGTATTAGGACTCTTGTGGCAGATAATTAAAGTTGGTCTTTTTGCTGATATTGAGATCTCTAGAAACGAAGGTAAGAGGGATGCTGGGTATAGCAATGTTGGCAATTTGAATTAACTGACACCACAATAGCAGTGATTTTGGCTTTCTTTAAAACTTGCTTTTAGCTCTTATCGCCTTGTTAAATGAAGGGGAAGAACTAGATCAGTTAATGAAGCTTTCCCCGGAAGAGCTCTTGCTACGCTGGGTGAACTACCATCTGGCCAATGCAGGGTGGCAGAAAATAAATAACTTCAGCCAAGACATCAAGGTATGTAGTTATCCACTCTGAAAATATGTGATGTTAATTAAGCATACTATGCATGGAAAAAAATTAGTCAGAAGTATTTAGAAAAGTAGTAGTAATCCTGCATTTTTCAACACTGAAAGAGCATTATTCTGATTACTTTTATTCTATTCAGTTGCTCATACACATATTTACCACATCACAGTGAAAGGAAACATTTCTGAGGAGCTTATATTCAGGGAAGTTCTAATGCTCTAAGATTTATTTAGGAGAATTTGCACTATCTTATTACCTTTTTCCTGTCCATCCTTCCCTGCTCTTGGGTCTGCAGAAACCCATCTTTCCTCTTTTTTGTTGTTTTAAAGAATTGGTGTGTAGCATTTAAATCCCATCCAAATGCATATTTGCTAATTGTGATTGCCCTTTGCACCTAGCATTCTGCAGAAGAGTAGGAAACCTCTTGAGGAATGAGCTTTTACAGAGGTCTGTCTGGAGTAACTACTGATTCTTGATCCAAGGAGAGAGTATCTCCCCTGAATCACTGTGCTTTGTTGGTTATGCCAGTTTAGTGACACAAGGGGGCTGAAAGGCATGCTGGTTTCTTGGGACAGGGGGCACATCTGCATAATTCTTCTCTCTTCTTTAGCCATTCTGCATAAGGTGTGCAGAGCAACATAGTTAGTCCACTTGAAGAGAGAAAACTCCAACTTTTTAAAACTAAAAGCGAAGGAGGAAGATTGCCTGAAGTGATAAGAGCTCTTCATTGAAGAAAACCATATCATTAATTACTTGTTTCAACTCTTCAAATGCCATCAAGAAGGCTGTTATTAAAGAAAAACTAACTAGGGTTTTGTATGAAAACTGTCACTATGGTGAAAATATTACATGCTATTTAAGGGAAGCATTAAATACTGCTGAAACTATCAGAGTTTTATTTTCCTAGTTTCTTAGATGGGGTTGCTAATAGAAGCGTACTGAAAACTGCATCAAATAAATTGCTTTTGTCACTATAGATTCATCCTGAATTACCTCATCAATTAAGAAAGAGAAATTTTTATAAAACAGTCTATTAAAAAATGATAGTGAGGGAATAAAATACCAACACTGAAAATAAGATCCATATTGGAGGGATTTTTTTTGTGGGTAACCTATACAAATTTACCTTAAATATCTTCATTATAGCCATCTAGTTCATATCTGGCAAAATAAACTTAACTAAAATTGCACTGAATAATTAGTCACCTGGATAAATAAGTTCCATGTGAAATAGTGTAGTAAAATGGCTGTATGACCTCATCCATATTCATTGGAATTAGGGTGCCATATTTTTTACTTGTATAGCTGTTGAACTGGACTATAAAAGCAGGAAATGATTACTGAAGTCTACATGCGTGCTCTTTTTAATTTTTATATATATGTTATTGCTCATTTTAGGATTCAAGAGCATACTACCATCTGTTAGATCAGATTGCACCCAAAGGAGGTGACCTTGATGAATTGCCCATTAAAATTGACTTTTCAGGATTTCATGTAAGTATCCAGAAACATAAAAATAAAATGCAATTATGTATGTATCCAACAACCTGGTTACAAGGCTGTCCCAGAATTCTCTTTTGTTTTGTAAAGCATACAAAACCAGTCAGATTCCTCAATGTCACAAAAGCTCAAAAGGGTGACTACTAGAGTAAAGTTCTGGAGCACTGCTGAAACAGGATAATGAATCCTACAGTCTAAAATTTGGAGCGATGTGTTACTTAGAGTACTGTCTAACTCTTTTATTTTCAGTTGAGTCTTTCAGTACCAATCTTACAACATCCTGCACAGTTCTGCTCTTCTGGAATTCAGATGAAAAGAGTAGACTTCACAAACCTTGTGATCCTTCCTCAAACCAAATAGCATTCAGAAGTAACATGGGAGGCCTTCCAATAGCCCGCAGGGAATTGTGGCATCCTTCAACCTTTAAGTTGTAGAGGTGTAGATGGTCTAAAAGCAGCTTAGGTAGATATGAAACCACTTTCTCTAAACTGCTACATAATGCTCCTTTGAAGGATTATTCTGACAATGCATTTGATGTAAAATTGAACTCTCTGCCTCTGACATAGATATCTGTATATAAATCAGATTCTTAAGTAGAATCTCATTATTTATTACAGTAATGAAAACCAACATGCAAAATTTTGTTTGCTTACAAGCTTCAGTTCTCTCAAACTCATTCATGAGGAGAGCTCTGTTTTGTTTCTTTGCTTTTGTGTCTTGGGTGGGTTTGGGTTGGGTTTTTGTGGTGGGTTTTTTTGTTTGTTGGGTTGTGTTTTTTTTTTTTTTTTTGAATGAGAAAGGACAGTAGTTACGTTTTTTCCATGTAATTTTCTACAGCTCATATGATCATGTTCTGTAATGGGTTATAAATCAATTATCAATAACATGTACCAGCTTGTTTTAGAGGAAGTTCCTGGTTGGGTGTACCAATACTGAAGTACTGACTGTTACTCAATTCTAATAGTAATTCAATTGCTAACTTACTTACCCATAAATAGTAACTCTTAGTGTTACGGAGATTAGAGGCAAAAAGTACACACTAGACTGTTCTGGGGCAAAAGGTATAGCTAAACTGTTATGGACACTGATTTATTCTATATAGATTAATAATAAAGACAAAATAACACATAAGTCACCAATTTACGATAATTTAGAAGCATAAGTATTAAAAGGAAAGCAGGTGGATTATCGCCAAGCATTCAAACTCTTACTGAGGGTTAGGGGCATGATCTGTAGTTACTGTGCTGCTACAGTATCAGTTTCAAGCAGTCATGATGAACCTTCAACGTATGTAGGAGAATATGGAGTGTGAGAATCAACTTGAATGGAAATGTAAATATCATTAATGCACTTCTAACTGCTGCTGCTGTTGCTGTGATTCCTGAGGAAAGTTGCAGAGGCAGCAATAGAAGCAAAGGACAGAAAGGAAGTGGAAGGAAGATGGGACATGGGGAGTTGTTATGGGCTGAGTGAGCTAGCTCAGGCATTGGGGGAATGACTGAGGAACTGACATGGGTCATTTAAAGATTTGCCAAGCTGAGGATTCAGGTGAAGAATGGAAACATGCTAGTATTCATTACAAATTAATTTTTATTTTTTTCTTTTAGGATAAAAATGACTTGAGGAGGGCTGAATACATGCTCCAACAGGCAGATAAATTGGGCTGCAGACAGTTTGTAACTCCAGCTGATGTGGTTGCAGGCAACCCTAAACTCAATTTGGCTTTTGTTGCAAATCTCTTTAACACATATCCAGCCCTACACAAGCCTGACAATTCATCTTACGATCTCAATTTATTAGAAGGTACTCAATTTACTAAGCATATGGGAGACAAGAATATGAGTGATTTCTATTTAAGTATTCCTTCTAGGTTGTGATATAGGACCCCTGTGCAACGGTCCCTGTGTTAAGACCAGCATATAGAGCTTTCTCACTAGTTGTCAGTATAAGCCTCAGTAGAATTTCCCATTACTGTGACTGTAGTTGCATTAACCTAACCAAAGGCTATTCCTGAATAACCTTCTATTATACATTTGCAGGAGCAAAAACTGTCTTCTTAGTTTCTTTGCGGTTTCCCGCTTCTGTCCATACAGTTCATATTTTAGCTGATGCACAAATTGTAGCTTTCCCTAATTTGCAGTGTTAAGCAACTGTAATAATCTTTTCAAGTACTTTTCACATACTGTTTTTGTGTGTGTATGTGTATCAGTTTGTTGCCTTTTAACATGGGCAACATTAAAAAGGGCTTCTGTATCAGCAACCGATATTGATCTATTGTGTCAGCAACCTACGTAAATCATAGCACATGAGTAAATTTGGACATTAACTGTACAGTTCAGATGCTAGAAATAAAGGCACAATTGGTAGCAATCTTTGGCTGCTACCCTTTCTGTGGACCAGGCAATCTAGGATAATGAAATGGCCCCTGCCAGTGTATTTCACAATTGTTCACTGATCTCAAAGGGATGGTGAGAATCAGGGGTGCCACACTCGGGAGAATCATCAGCAATGTTCACATATTCCTCTGCACTGCCTACTCCTGCCTTCCTCTTACTGTTCCTATCAGATTTCCTTTCCATCTAGGTGAGTCCATCTTCCTTTGCTCCTTATTTTTTCATGATTTGTCTGCTCTGCTGCATCCCTATGTCACAAATCCTGCATCCCTCAGACCACTCCTGTTTCAGGCTTCTGGCCCATCTAGTTTCAGCTGGGTGTCAGCTGTGGTAGAAGTATCAGAGGTAGTTTTCCCTTTTTAGCTGTGATATCCCTAGTCACTGCAGTCCCTGCTGTCTAGGACAAATGATTGCTCTTCCTCTGCTGCAGTCTTGTCAGAAATGTATGCTCTTGGAAGTGTATACAGAAGCTGTGTGGCAGTGGAATATGTTCCGTTCAGCTTACCTGTTCTGAACATAAAGTTGCAGGTATGATTCAAAATACTGAAAGCTTGGTCAAATTTAGAAGCATTCTCATTGGCATGGCAAAACCAGCTGAACTATTTTCTGAACTTTTCCTAAAAAAACGTTAGATGAGATCAAAGCCTCAGTTAAAACAGTTTGTACAAAGTTATAATCACCTGAATACTGGATTACAATTTTGTAATGCAAATACCAGCCAAATTTAACTTAGTGTTTATAGGATGTATTTTAGAGATGGATCATGCCAATATTATCTGTTAAAAGGCAAGTAGATGACTCTCCTTTGCCCCCCCCCCCCCAAAAGAGCTCCTGTGGTGTCATGTAGATCTGAACCATCAGCCAAAAGACAATGTTTTATATTTGATTTTCAATTAATTTGTTTATTTTTTTCCATAAAATCCTGTGGTTTTATTGATATTTTCTGAAGGTATAAAATATGGTGATATAAAATATGAGATTCATTCCTTTATAGTTTCATCATCGATTGTCTGTTGAATTTTGACTCATAATTTATAATGCTTTCCTATTTTGCTTCATGAAATGCAGATTTGACCCCTCCTAATGTAGGTACTGTATTTAGTACTTTTCTGTACTCCATAAAAGTGTTTATTCTGAAATGTTTATTTTTCTTCCTCCTCCCCCTGCCCACACCCCCACCCCCCCCCTTTATTCATCTCTGTCCCTTTCTGGTTGATTTTTTGCATTGTTCTTGTATTTTTCTATTACTTTAATATGCCGTCATAACTATAGGACAAGTAAAAAGAATACCACAGGTCTAATATGATGCATACAAAATTGGGGCAAGACTTGCAGTAAGTCAAATGCCATATAGTTATTTCTGTGGGTTTAGCCAGTAGCTGTTACAAACCTAGATATAAAGCTCTGGACGTGTGTGAGTAGAGCTTTCTGAAAGTCTTCATTTTCCTGCATAAATTCCATCTTTTCAGTGACTGCTCCACCCAGAGAGCATGATGGGGCTGTTCTTTTTGGTTTTAGACAGTGAACACTGTGCATAAATTGGCATCTGCTCTAATGATACTTAAGGAGTCTGGTGATGTGTACTTGTATACAGAGAGCATACCCCTCGGGTATACTGACAGCAAAATGAATGTTTGTTGGGATGGAGCGGGAAGTCCTGACCTTCAGGGAATGCACAAATGTTGCTGTTGCTCTGAGGAGCCTCACATTTGGGGGAAACAGCAGAGAAAGCTGAGCCCTTGGGGGGAGGAAGAGGAGGGACTTCCAATTCTACATTTCCAATGTAGATGTCCTCTGCTGCTGGACTTCAAGGCTGTTAACACAAGAGGGTTAACTACTCCCATTTAGGTCAGCTGAACTTCCAGTGCAAATTGCATCTTGAGCTCTGTTTTCTCAGTTGTAGGTATTTGGAGCCCTTTGGATTCTTGACCCCATCCCTATGGCTTCTCCTCACTCAGTTCCATAGTATAATGGTCTCAAAGAAAGAGATAGTGATAAATACAAAGGATACTACCAAATTTGCTCCTCTCTCTTTTATGTAGCTCTGCCCCCTTTCTGCAGTTTTCCAATGATTTTGGCTATCTGCTGCACCACTCAGCAGAAGATATGCTCCTGATAGGATCACAAGGTATATTTTGAATAAAAGAATAGAGAGAAAAAATTGGTCAGTTTTCAGCCATCTGGAAAACTTAAGAACACTTATATGTTGCATGATAAAGGGATTTATTTAGAGTGGCATATTAAATATAGTATGCTGGGTTTAGTTCTTGGACTTCTGCTGTCAAAAAGGGTGCTGCCCAACTTGCATGCTTTTGCTCCTGCTTTGGATTCTTTCAACAGTGTTATGCATGCATTTTAAAATTGTCAGTCAGAGTGCAATTGCTGAGTATCTGGTTTTGTAGCTACTCTTCGTTTAACAAAAGCTCATTAAATAATCTTGTTACTGTCTTGCAATTAACAAGTGTTCCTAAAACACTTTGCAGTCAGTATTTTAGGTGTTGCAAATCAACTCGAAGCTGAGCAAGCCTAAAAACTTGGGGAGAAAAAAAGAGAAAAAAGAAAAAGGGACTTTGTTCAAAATACAATAACCTCTTAAGTTACTCTAGACTTAAAGTATATATCATGCTTGTATTTTGATTGTATCGATTTTATGGAAAACCTGGTATTTTTAATAGCTTTGTCATAAAATGTGATTCTTTTAAATTTTGTTGTGGGAAGAAATACGTGAAACAAAGCTGACTGCTTGAAGACCTTGCAGAACAGTTGGTTTGGTTGGTTGTTTTTTTTTTTTGCATTAGCATGTATTCATCAGTGACTGATAAATTTTAAAAGTAAATCTTTTGAAACAAATACTAGTTTGAATTGCATATAAAAGACCTCTTAATTTAGAAAAGATATCGGTAAGGTGAATATGATTTATTTCATAGCTGGAAAGGAAAGTAAATGCTAAGCTGGCTGAAACTTTATAAATAAAATTTATTCTGTTGGAAAATGTCAATTACAGCTGACATTACTGAAATTCTTTTTCTTTATTTTTTGTAAATATATTTTGAAGTCCAGAGATTTTGTATAATAGGGGACAGACCTAGATTAAAATTGTAACCCCTATCTAAAAGCTGATGTTATGAGATAGGTCTAATTCATGGAAAAATAATATTAAAATGTTTTTTTCTGTTCTTAATGATAAGTACATATTTATACAATAGCTTAATTTTGCTAAAACACTCATTGTTCTGTAGTCAATGTAGAACAGCAGTACTAAATGAGACAGTTTTCCTGCTACGTAAACCTCATTAGACGAACTTGGTAACCTTGTCCTCTAAGGAACAAACAAAACCAACCAAACAAAAACCACATGAAAACCCAAGCACATACCAAAAAAAAAGAAAAAAAGGATAATCTGATTTTTACATGTTTCAGTCGTGAGAAATCTGCTCCTTTGTTGTTGGGGGAAGTTTTCTCCATCTTTCAGTTTTCTTTCTTAAAACAGTCCTGTTTTCTTAACTGTGTACAGGCCAGGGGAACAAAATGATGAGGGTGTTCTAAGCTCACATAATTAGGCTAAATATTTTCTCAACTGCTCCTCTCTGATGCAAGAGAAAATAAGCTTATCCAGCACTGAGTCACAAGCAGTTGGCCACGGATACATTGTTAAAATTTAGATAATGTTGTATGTAGAAAATTAAAGTATTACTGCAAACTCTATAGAGAAAGTACATTGGCTTAGGGCTCATGATTACAATAGATTAAAAACTATCTAAGTCAGGGAAGAGAAGGTTTAGGGGGGGGTGTTTTGGTTTTTCCTACTCAATTATCTGTATTTCTGATAAGCAGAGTTGCTAGTAAAAATTGCAACAGTAACTAGCCCACTTGGCCTTATAAATAGCTTCACAAATTTAACCAATACAGTGCTGCCTATTTAAGTCTCCAGTGTTAAAAACTAAAAAGGTGAGGTCTATTGCTTTGGGAAGGACCTTCACGAATTAATACTAGGAACTTCTGTGTGGAAAGATATGGAGCTGTAGTTTCTGGAGTTTAATGCTAAGTATGTTAGTACTAACTTTTGATAAGAATATGCCATTTCAAACAGATTTAAAGATACTGTTAAATGCAATTTCCACCGGTTCTGGTTTTAGGAACTCTAAAAAAAACCCCAAAAAACCATCGCTATTTTCTCCCTTATATATTAATTACATAAAATATAACCAACAAATTATTTCTGTATTTTATAAAATTATATTCACACAGAAAAATGTAGTCTAATAGTACTTCGTGTAAGTGCCAGAACTGAGAGACTCTGAATTTGATGCAATTGCCTTGACTTATTGGCCAGTAGAGACTACTGTTAGGGAAAGGATCAAGTCATATGGGGGTTAGGAAGGAGAGGTGGGGGAAGAGTATGAGAGCCATTTAAACATTGCTTATTGAAGTGTGTTTTCCGATAATTTATATAGATTTATATTTGTCATCATAGGAGAAAGTAATGAAGAAAGGACTTTCAGAAACTGGATGAATTCACTGGGTGTAAGCCCATATGTTAATCATTTATACAGGTAAGGCTTTTTTTAAAAACAAGAATTTGATTTCCTTTGGATGACAAGGGAAGAATGATGGGAAGAATCAAGGGAAATTTTCTTTCTGCTTGAACAGTGATTTCCAGGTTTTCACACAGTGTGATAGGAACTTAAGGACTGATCCGTGGAACCATATTAGGCAGTGTCTGACTAAGATATTCTGGTCATGACCTAGAAATCCTAGAAAACCTAAGCACTTTTGATGTGCTCCTCTCACTCACTTATACATTGAATTACATTTTGTCTTAAAAAAGGTTGAGATAATTGTGTTTAATAACGCATGGTTTCTATTTTCTCTCATCACATGACCACAAACCAGTAGTGTAATTCTAAACTGTAAGAGGGGATAAGTGTCTGCTGATCAGACTGTAAGAATCAATGGAGCATTGTATTCCCTCAAAAAGAGCTTTTTAACATGCTTTTTGCATGCTTTTGATTACTTTAAAATTGTGCCAGTATTCTTTCTGTCGTATCAATAAAAGATGGGATAAAGGGAGCAACTGTAAACATAGGTATGCATGTTTACTTGATGTTAGGTTTCATTGTTCCTGTTTTATGATCTCTGTAAAGTGAGTATCGTCTGTAGATAGTTTAACATAGAGAATTTAATTCTGCAATTAGCTGAAGGGAGTTATCAGGAATGAAATTTGTAATGAGAAAATACTTTTTCCAATTTTTTTTTTTCCATAAGATAAATATATTGGTTTTGGTTATTCTTTAGCACAATACATTTGTGGGTGCAGATTAAGCACTCAGGACTTTTTTTGAAAGCCCTAAGGAAACTAAAACTAGATCGATCAATGAAAATTTGTTTTGCTAAATTTTTTGTCTGTGCCCACCCTGTGAAAGCAATTATTTAAATAAAGTTGGTAAAACCAGTACCTGTGTTTGCTTCACTAAAATTTGTGAAAATGATGAAATGAAAAGCACAGTGTAAATAATCGTGGGTTCAAATAATAGGGAATAGGCCAGTTTCTCCACAGAAAGTCACAAATTTTTATTTACGTGATTGGAAATTTTCAGCAACTTAATTACACTTGGAAAAGTCTCAATATTTACTTGCATTGTGAATATGAGCTTTTGTACTTAAAAACATTGTTTTACTCTGGTTTAGTGACCTCTCTGATGCTTTAATAATCTTCCAATTGTATGATATGACTCGTGTGCTGGTTGACTGGAACCGTGTCAACAAACCTCCTTATCCATTACTCGGTGGTAACATGAAAAAGGTGGGCAGATAACTCTGGCATACAGTTGGTTTCACTATCTACTATTGTTATGTTTGTAATGGGTTGTCTGTCTCAGATTTGCATGCTGCTGGGGGCAGAGTGGGAGGAGAGAAAGAGAGAGGGGGGAAAAAAAGGAAAAAGTATCTTTTGCATATTATCCCAGTGAATAAATAGCAGTTAGAGCATATATCACTTCAGTTTCTAAATGCAGATTGCTTTTGGTAATATTTAATTTAGGGTCTAATTAGGGTGTATAAGTAAAAGTTTCAAGCCTGCCAGAGCTATCATTACGTGATGCTCTTGCATTGGGAGGCATTTCATCACAGAACACTTTTATATGCTGCCAGGAGAACTGCAAGACTTGCAGAAATCAGAAGCTTTCAATTAGTTTTATGATCATTATGAGTCAAGAAGAAAGTAGAGGGGAAAAGAAATACTGCCTAAGAATTAACACATTTAAATATTTTTCCAAATTCAGATTTGGTGTAAGTGTATATAAATTCATTAACTTTAGTGGAAGTGAACATGGTTTTCTCAAGTGTGGAAAAAAAGATCATCCTTGGAATTTTGCATACTTGTATTTATAATAAAAGCTGTTATTTTAACAGCAGTATAGAAAGGCTAGAAATCTTTCTTGGCTCCAAATCTCATCAAAGGTAACAGTAAGCCAAATTCAAAATAAATATACATTATAGGTCTGTATTACAGAAATATTAAGACATTTTCATTATTTGCATGCAACATTTATTTTTAGATTGAGAATTGCAATTATGCAGTAGAACTCGGGAAGACAAAAGCCAAATTCTCACTGGTTGGTATTGCTGGACATGATCTAAATGAGGGTAACCCAACTCTGACTTTAGCTTTGGTATGGCAGCTGATGAGAAGGTAAGTTAGGCACAGTATATGATAGATGTGTATATATATGTATCTGTGCATGTGCGTATATGTGTGTGTCTGTATCAAGGCAAATTAAACCCAGTGTTAGTTCACCCAACAGGTATTTTAGAGGGCTATCTCTTTCTCTTTGTTTGTTTTTTTTTTTTTTTTTTGTAGTTTTACATATTGTGTAGTGGTTGAAACCACAATAATATGTATGTGAAAACATACATTTACAGAAAGTATTAAAACCTTATGTACTATGAACTGTGGTTCAAGCTATAAATCCTGAAGCAAGTAAAAAGAGCAGAGATTATTTCATGTTGATTCCATGTACCTTTCTTTAAGTAATTTAAATATCTGTAAAATCAAAAAAGTTAAATAGGAAGAAGTAATGCACTATAGAAGTTAAATGGGAAGAAATTTTTAGGGTATCATAGCTATAGTAATGTAACTACTGTAAAATCAAAATCTAGCTAGTGCACTGAGCAGGAAAAAATATAAATCTATTTTATATAGATAAAGTATAAAAGTATTTTATTGCAGGAATTTTCCACAAGTGTAGTTTTCCTACACCTACCCTTAAACACTCAGTGCTTTTTGTTTGTCAGACTGTTCTGATTCACTTTTCAAGGTGGCTTGGATGGTAGGGAGTCATTTAAAGTAAAATTAGTTATGGTGTGCTTAGTAAAACAAATATAGAAAGATGATGTAATAGTGAATCTTATAAATTTTTATTCGAAAATAAGTATTATTTTATTCTTGCAACAACAACAAAAGTGATTTTAAGTACTAAATAGTTTGTAAGATAAGGGTACATAATGAAGGTGATCATTTGGCGTCATTACTGTGCACAAGTAGTATTTTACTTGTAGTTTTGTACTGTTAGCAGAGTGAACTTCTGCCACTTGCTTCAACTCAGACTTGTTTTCTTTATTAAAGGTATACTTTGAATGTACTATCAGACCTTGGAGAGGGGGAAAAAGTAAATGATGAAATTATTATTAAGTGGGTGAATCAGACACTTGCAAAAGCAAATAAGAAAACTTCAGTTACGAGTTTCAAGGTAAACCAGATTGATATACTTTTTCTTTATATATATAATCAGGTTGGGGATTTTTAATCTAACCTGTTAACAATTTGACTTTAACTATGGCTCTCATCAGTAGTGTAATTGTATAAGGAAATATTTCTGACAGTCTGTGAAACCTCAAAAGTATTTTACATGTTTATTAATAAGAAACAAAACTAAATTACAACTTGTTACTCTGACAAAACAAACCTACCCCAAAACAATTACATCAACAAAGGCTAAACTTTCAAAGGGTTTTTTGGCCAAAATTACCAATGTTTGGGCATGGCATGTCATACCTATTGAATTTTTGGATATAGGCACTCTCGTGCTTGTACAAACATGAAGAATGATTTTGGAAATACAGGGCGGGGGGGAAGTAATCGCCATTTTTAAGAACAGCTGATCAAAAAGATGCACTCTTATGTGACAGAGCCAGGAGAGGGAGCCCAAGTTAAGCAGCAGCATCTTTTGTCTTCATTGGCACTGCTGATGTTCAGCAGACCCTTATGAACCAGCTTTCCCATTCAGCAGATAAAGCAAATGGATAAAGGAAGCTTTCTTTTCACACTTGTCACATGTTAAACACTAAACGTACTATATCTATGTCAGGTGTTCCATGCTGTGTAAATCTCTTTCTTTAGAAAAATGGTAGATAAATAATTGCACTTGCATGCAAATATAACTTATACTCTGAAACAGTTATGTCTGTGGTTCGCAACAGGAACATAAGTACCTAGCAAGTTAAACATTTGAGGTCTTGCGGTGTTATTAATTGAATTAGGTAAGCATTAGGTAAAAGGTAATATCAAATAATTTTATAGAACGAATTATTTCCTTTTTACTCTAGAGGTAACTTAGGTCATCATCTTGAAAAGTATTCCTACTTCTGTTATTTCTACATAAATTGTAATAATGGTGGTATAAATAAGCTGAAAGTATGAAGAGAATCTGTCCCAGCATCTTGCTTTTGGCATGCCCATGTTTTTTTAGGGGGTATTGGTTGTTTTTTTTAAAGGTAATTCAGCTGATTGTACGTCAGTAAAGATAAAGAGCTACTGATGTAAAGTAATGTTATTCATTATAAGTGTTTTTTTTTTTCACTGATTTTTGACAACATCCACTTATGTGTTTTCCTTCACAATTTGATTTTTTTTTTCTGTGTTTTGGGGTTACTGCAACAGGAAGTGTAGCAGAGAAAGCAGAGGTCCCTGATACTTCTTGTGGGCTATGAAAGCAAAGTTCTGTTGAACTGCCATTAGTTCAAACAAGAAAATTACAAAGGTGTGGGTTCTGGCTTATGGTCTTGGGGAGATACTGCATGCATTCAGTGTCTTCAAGTAGACATATATTACTATTTTTAAATGTATAATTAATGTGGTGGTTCTGTGGGACTTCACTGAATTTGAATTCATAGTTCTGGCCTGGTGGTGAAAGAAGCCATGTCATGCACGTGGCTTATGTGCAGCGCCTCACTGCACTGTCTGCTTTCTCTTGGTTTGACGTCATCAGTTGCTTGTCTGCCCTAACAGTTGGGAAGAAATAATTGTAGTAATAGCACTTGCTGTTTTAAGAACAGAATAATACACGTCCATGTATTAAATACAAAACACAGACTGCTTGTACTAGCTCAGAATATCATCTGAGTTAAAAAGTTATAAAAAGAGTGAGCGATAAACTACTTCAGAATATATCATTAGAAGAAAAGGAGAAAAGTAAAAGTAGTTGTGGAATGTAGATACATTTTTGTTGTCTTGAAAGTCTGGTCCTTAGACTTCTTTCAAAATTCCTTTCCTCCCTCAGAGAAGGGGAGGAGTTTGTTTCATTAAACAATTTTAAACCATTTGTATAATATTAATAATATCAACACAGAGTATGGATCTTAACATTTTAATTGTGGAAAAGAACATTAGACCTTTAAAAGAGGGGGGGAAAACCTTCACACAATGAAGTAACAGAACATGCTGCTGTCTTTCAATACAAATATAAAATGTGCTGTAGGGTTTTTTGCATTGTGAAGTCAGAATAATCAAAGCAAAGTCCTTCTTCTAATGTTTTGAGTCTTTTCTTTTAGGACAAATCAATTAGCACTAGTTTACCTGTCCTAGATTTAATAGACGCTATTGCACCAAAAGCCGTTCGTCCAGAAATGGTCAAGAGAGAAGATCTTTCTAATGAAGACAAACTAAATAATGCTAAGTAAGTTTTAAATGGGTACTTTGTATTTTCCTTAAGTGCAGGAAGTGTGTGAATACATGGTGTAATGAAGGATTTACTGATGTATTAACAGATTACACTATTAGTTGATTTGCTTCAAATACAAAATATTATAATTATAGTATTTTAGAGCTATTTTTCTAGCATAGTTAAAATATGAAGTTAAATTCACAGCTGATATGACCTACCACCATGGCACCGCAACTGGTTTATTAATAGCCTGCCATAATACACACTTTGACAAAAACAAATTCTTTGATAACCAGTAGCAAAATATCTGCCACTGAAATTGCTAATACATGCTTTCTTGGCAGTAATGTTAATTTTTTCACAGAGTGTAAGCACTGAACAGGCATATCCTGCTATTAAAATATGTTGTAAATCTTAGCACGCTAGTAGATGCAAGTAAAATAACGCTATGTTTTCTCTTGTTTTCCAAGATACGCTATTTCAGTTGCTCGAAAAATTGGTGCTCGTATCTATGCTCTCCCAGATGATCTGGTTGAAGTGAAGCCAAAAATGGTGATGACAGTGTTTGCATGTTTGATGGGAAGAGGACTCAACAGAATAAAATAATTAAGACATGTAATATAACTTTCTGCCATGTTGAGCACGAAGAATGCCTCACAGTTCAGAATTCTGAAGCTTAGTATAAAATCAGAAAATTTGTATGCACAAATATCCTAATTAATGAAATTTTAATAATGTGTTTATATTAGTTAAAACTATTCCATTTCATAACATATTGATTATTTATGGGTATTACTGTTTTCAGAACATGTTCATTATCAAATTAACATTAAAGATTTGTATTGCTTAACCCCCCCCCCCCCACCACCACCATATTAATGAAGCTTCATTTGTATTATTTTCCATAGTATTATAAGAATCTGCATCATTTTACATATGTCATTTTAGGACTCATTCTGAAACTTTGTTTTTATTATTTTTAGTGGGTGTTACGTATATATATATTGATACAAGTTTCAAGGTGCATTCCAATCCTATTGTATTACTCCTAACTGCACAGAAGTTATCACTGCCTTATTTTTTGTAGAGCTTAACTCCTCTTGAAGCCAATGAGAGTCTTGTCATTGACTTCAGTGAGAGCAAGTGAAGGCCTCTGATAATGTCTGGAAACTAATGTCCGTCGATAAAGCTGATGAAACTGTTCTGTGGGAATAATCTTTAAATGTATGTAGCAATTTATTTCTGTTACTGAGCAGGAAATTAACAGTCTGTAAATTACTAAGCAGGAATGTAATCATGTTATGATTAGGTGTGCAGATGTGCTAGCTTTTGCAATTGGACTAAACATTTGATTTTTTTTTTTTTTCTTTTCTTTTCACTTTTCATAAAATACTGTATAAGAAAACAATAAAAAGCTGGCTACTCCAGTTTGGGGTTTCACATTAATGTACTGCATTTCCTTACGCATGTCATCTTTGATTCCTCTAAAGTGTGTATTGTGTGCAGAGGTCTGTATGCTATCAAGTCAGTGATTATTTTCTTAGGTATTTGTACTCCTTTACCTACAGTTGCAAATTTTCACAAAACATGCTGGAGTTGGACATTTAATAAGGTTGTTACTAAAAGCCAAACACTAGGGAAGAAGGAAATATAAATAAAAATGAAGGTGGGTTTTGGGGGGATTTTTTTCTCTTGCGGTATGAAGCTGCTACTTTGTTTCAGCTCCTGAAAAGCAGTCCTAAGAATCACGGTGAGGGAACAGTTGGACTAAGCTTTGTATCTTCAGTATCTTGCACAAGATATTATCAGAAAGAAGATGCATTCATTTAATTTCTGTTATCGAAGATGATATTGGGAGTTGAGAGAATTAAGTGCTTGGATTTAGTCAGTCTGTTTAATGTTTGTAGTACTTGAAACTAATCAAAGAGCAAGGGGTGCCTACGCTAAGCACCGTCAGTTTGACATACAAGCTGAGCTACCTATTGAAAGGTAAACGACAGGTACCACCATCCGAACAGAACTGTCTTCTCAGACCATCGTTGGTTTCAAAGAGGGCGCTAACCAAACACGACTTTTCTAAAGGAGATTGAAAAAGAGAATTGGACTTTCAGCTTATATTAATCGTTACCGTTTATCTGAACCCCGGGATAAGGCCACCCCTCTTTTGCGGGCTCCGACCCCAATCCCTTAATGTTGTTGGGAGGGAAGGTAAACCGCGGAGCGGCGAAAGCAGAGACGGGTCCCTGTTAAAGGTGCCTCATCGGCCGACCGGTCGCCTCTGCCCTCGGCGGAGCTCCTGCCCACCCTCCTCCCGCTGCCCCTAGCAGGGCGGGAGCCGCCATTGGAGCCTGCGCAGTGCGGTCCAGGAGCCCTGCTCTGCTGTGCTCTGCGCGCCCGCGGGGCTGCCGGCACCGTGCGGGGCTGCCCTGCTCCCTCCGGTGCGGCATCGGGAGTTGCACCTATCCCGCCCGCGCTCTAATGGGCCTGGCGGAGCCGGCGCCATGGCCGCCTTATACCAGAGCGCGGATCCCTCCGCCTCGGCCTCGCCGAACAAGCTGCTGGCGCTGAAGGATGTGCGACAGGTGAAGGAAGAGACCACCCTGGACGAGAAGCTCTTCTTGCTGGCCTGCGATAAAGGTACCGGCCCCCCTGCCCAGTCTGGCCCCGCCCGCCTGCCGCACCGTCGGCGATCGAAGGCCGCGGCCGCTCTCCCTGACGGCCCGAGCCGGCGCCAGACCCCCCTTGGGGGAGACTGGGAGCAAATCCTGCGGGTGCCCGGCCGGGTACCGGGGAAGGCGGCGGGTCCTCGCCGTGCGCTGCAGGGCTGCTGCTGGGGGCACCGCGGCGGCTGAGCCCGGCCGCGCCTCGCCTTAGCGCCCGGCTTAGCCTCGGCTCTTCGTGCTGAACCCGGAGCCTGCGGCACCGGGGGAAAGGAGGCGTTGGGCCATGTACTCCTGTGTTTGTGAGGGACCTCGCTCTGTGTCGCAGGAGTTCATACTTGCTGCACTCAGTGTTAAAAGTGTGCCTGACTATATAGTTGTAGGTAAAACTTGCTTATCTAGACATCCCCACGATGAGTGAGACAGTTTTACTGTGATTTGCACCCAAGGTACTGGATGGGAAAATGTTTTCTCTTATAAAATGTTTGTAGTTAGTCTTGAGTAGAAATAGAGTCTTAAACTGATCTTAACATGTCCAAAATGCTGGGCTCTGATGAAAGCTTTTTAATAACGTGCTGGATTATTACGGGTGCTTTAAGACATATGCAGGGTTGTGGAAGCTGGTGTGTTTATACGTAGAGCTGCCTGCTACCCGTTTGTTTAGGTTAGTTGACAGTGGTAGTATTTCTGCAGTGACGTTAGCCAGCGGGCTTTAGGAAGTTTGTTCTGGTGCTCTTTATGGCTCGGCTGCCTGCAGCCATGCTCCTAGTGCATGTCTGTCCTGAAGATCAGGACGAGCCTCAGCTTCCTCTCCAATAAAAACAGAGGCTGAGGGAGCTAAACGGGTGCACAACAAAAAATGTTAAAAATAAAAAATTACTTCTATAACAGCAGGTTAGTACTCTTGCAGACTGTACGTGGAAGTAGTCTGCGTATAGTTCTGTAAGTATGCTACACTACAGTCTTTGTCATGGTCTTTTATGTTGCAATATACTTTGTTACCGTAGAGACAAAAATAATTAAAAGCTTTTCTCTTTGGCAAGAAGTTTCAATTAAACAGAGTAACACTAAACAGGGCAGCCTGGTATATCTGTGCTTCAGTCAAATAGGAAATTGCAGCTTACATACTGTAAGTCATACTGTCGTTAGATTTAGTTGCTAATCAAACTCGCTAGCTTGAGTTTTATAACATTGTAGCATCATATCACACCTGCTTTGATAATATATACATGAGAATTAGAGTGATGGGGAAAAGGACTGATGTGGCTTCTGCTCAATGAAGATACAGACCTGTTTGTATCATTGTAAAAGGGGCTTCTCTGAGCCTATGGTTCTTTTGAACAGAGAACCCTTCTGTGATGCACTTGATGTTTCCCATGCCCCACAGGTTATGTGTGAGCTATTGCCCTAGCTTTGAAACTACCTGAGCTTTTGTGTGTGTTTGCTTATAAGACTGGAACTAAAAGAGTGGATTGAAGTATATGACTTAGTGCTTTTCTGGAAGAGACATTCTGAAATACCTTCAGTTTCCTCCTTGATGAGAGAATGCTTATCTACCATGACCTCTTAGTTGTATGACTCGATGTCTGTTGTCAGCTATGGAATGTTGTCCATTGGTAGCTGGTACTTACAGTGTTCACATGCTTTTATTACTTTTTAATAATATTAAGTGACATTCATATGTTACTTGTGCAGGTGACTATTACATGGTTAAGAAACTCTTAGAAGAAAACAGCTCAGGCGAAATGAACATAAATTGTGTGGATGTGCTTGGACGAAATGCTGTTACCATAACCATTGAAAATGAAAACTTGGACATACTGCAGCTTCTTTTGGATTATGGCTGCCAGGTATACAACACATAAGTTACTGAAAGCTCTCAATTTAGTTACTGATCTGTGTATTCTATTCTTTGTTAACCTGTCAGAATTTGGAAAGAAATAGAGTCTGTTTTTATAGGCAGTTCAGTTCTTTTTCCGTGTCATAACTGTGAAAGTGTTTTTTCTCAGTAATTTAAGTGGGAATTTTATTAGCATGGCAAATATATAAGTAACATTTTCAATGATATTAACACATCTGAATTTTATTTGAAGTGTTATTCCTGTGGCAGAGATAACATCTGCATTATCTTCAAAATAAACAATTTTCAGTCAGTGCATCATATTAAAAAGTATAGAATACAGACATCTCTTTGGCTGTGGAATATAGTAACTTAAAATGGTAGCAGTTAAAAAACTTTACATTATATTAGATGATTTTTAAGTTAAGGCAAACTTGCATTATAGGGAATTACAGACCAGTCAGTCTCACCTCTGTGCCTGTAAAATCGTGGAGCAGATTCTCCTGGAAGCCATGCTAAGGCACATGAAAAACAACAAGGTGGTTGGTGACAGCCAGCATGGCTTCACTAAGGGGAAATCCTGCCTGACCAATTTGGTGGCTTTCTATGATGGGACTATGGAACTGATGAACAGGGGTAGAGCAATTGATGTCATCTACCTGGACTTGTGCAAAACATTTGACACTGTCCCGCTGGACATCCTTATCTCTAAATTGGAGAGACATCAATTTGATAGGTGGACCACTTGGTGAATAAAGAACTGGCTGGATGGCCGCACACAAAGAGTTGTGGTCAACAGCTCAATGTCCAGCTGGAGACCAGTAACGAGTGGCGTCCCTCAGGGATCAGTGTTGGGACTGGTCTTGTTCAACATCTTTGTTGGTGACATGGACAGTGGGGTTGAGTGCGCCCTCAGCAAGTTTGCCAGTGGCACCAAGCTGTGTGGTTTGGTTGATACGCTGGAGGGAAATAATGCCATCCAGAGGGACCTTGACACGCTTGTGAGGTGGGCAGATGCCAACCTTATGAAGTTTAACCATGCTAAGTGCGAGATCCTACACCTGGGTCAGACCAATCCCAGGCACAGCTACAGGTTGGGAAGAGAAGAGATTCAGAGCAGCCCTGCGGAGGACTTGGGGGTGTTGGTTGATGAGAAAATGAACATGAGCTGGCAGTGTGTGCTGGCAGCCCAGAAAGCCAGCCGTATCCTGGGCTGCATCAAAAGGAGCGTGGCCAACAGGTCGAAGGAGGTGATCCTCCCCTTTACTCTGCTCTTGTGAGACCTCACCTGGAGTATTGTGTGCAGTTCTGGTGTCCTTAACGTAAAAAAGACATGGAACTGTTGGAACAAGTCCAGAGGAGGGCCACGAGGATGATCAGGGGACTGGGGCACCTCCCTTATGAAGATAGGATGAGAAAGTTGGGGCTGTTCAGCCTGGAGAAGAGAAGACTGCGTGGAGACCTCATAGCAGCCTTCCGGTATCTGATGGGAGCTCATAAGGATGCTAGGGAGGGACTCTTCATTAGGGACTGTAGTGACAGGACAAGGGGTAACAGGTTAAAACTTAAAGATTTCAGATTGGATATAAATAAGAAGTTCTTTACTGGTGGTAAAGTTCTTTAGGGTGGTTCTTTAGGGTGGTGAGGCACTGGAATGGGTTGCCCAGGGAAGCTGTGAATGCTCCATCCCTGGCAGTGTTCAAGGCCAGGTTGGACGAGGCCTTGGGTGACATGGTTTAGTGTGAGGTGTCCCTGCCCATGGCAGGGGGGGTTGGAACTAGGTGATCTTAAGGTCCTTTCCAAATCTAACTATTCTATGATTCTATGCATTCTGCAGTACTTTCTTGTTAAGCTTGACCTGTGCTTGATGGCAGAAGCAGTTCTGCAACAGCAATACTTCCTTACTGTATGCAACATCTCTGCTGCTGCTAGAAGAGTTGTAGCTATGATGGTCTAAGTATGTAGGGTAGGGAAAGGCAGTGTCTTTTGTTAGATTGTTTGATATTGGAGAAGGAAAAAACAAGCTTTCCCCTGCCTAGACCTCCTTTTTAGTAGCAAAAATAAAAGCTGTGTCTTTTATTTATAGAGCAAAAATTTGAGTTTTGTAAAGTGAATTAAAAAGAATAATATCAACTGTAGGGAAAATAAAATGAAAAGCTGCTTATCTCACCTTAAGAATTAAGTTTTAGAAGTAGTTACCACCATGGGAAAAAAAACCAACAACTTGTGTTCTTAGCTTTACCAGAGAACTCTGAATACAGGGCTGAAGTATCTCATACATCTGAGTTGTACACTTGCTTTTAATGTATCAGTAACCTGGTAAACTGTCCATTAGAACTGGATTTTTGCAAGTCTCTTATATCATCTTTGTTGTATAGTAATTTTTACAGTTGGTTCTTCTGCTGTTATTGCAATGAAACAAATTGTCAGCAATGCTATGCTAACTCCTGGAATGACAACCTACATTTGTATTCTGATCATACGTGGAGTGATAATACAGAACATTGGTTTAGTGCTTTAGAAATAAATTCAAAAATAAGTAAAAAAAAAAATTAGTTTGGCTTCATATTGACTCTTTATGGTGTTTAAGTTACTGCTAGTTTCATATGCAACTTGTTTTCTTTCCTTAGTCATCAGATGCACTTTTGGTGGCTATTGATTCGGAAGTGGTGGGAGCTGTTGACATTCTACTTAATCACCGACCAAAAAGATCTTCCAGACCAACCATTGTAGTTGAGTGCTGTTATCCCTTAATTTTTGGTTGGAGAGTGTGGGCTATTGTGTTCTGGGTAATTGTGTATTTAAAACAATGTTGTTAAATTAAATTCTACATCTCCAAGTTGATACAGTCAGGACATTTATAGCATCTGTTGTCTTAAAGAATAGAATACATTAATTTGCTCTACGGCATAAGGAATCTAGTGAATTTGTATGTGCCAAATGCTAACAGATGCCTAGTTAGTCCAGAAGAGAGAAAATAAGTGGTTCTAAATCTTTTCTTGTAGACTGTTTGCAAGGTGATTAGCAGCCTTGACCTATAAAGGCTATGTATATAAACTCATGTGTTGAAGTTTCATAGGTGGTGGTTTTTTTTGCAATTCTATAAACATCGTATTTTCACCTTGAAATTGATCAGTTGAAATTTTTCTTGGCAATGCTTAAGTATCAAAGAAAGTTTAAAAGCTCACAAGTAGAGACAGAGGGAGGTATTTATGTAACAGTATAGTACAGTCAGGATAGTTTTCTGGGCTTAGTAAATACACTCTTTTTTTTATTCTTCCAAACTAGAACAAAATAAACTTTTAAATATAATGCATGTATATTGGAGAAGGTAGGCACTGAGTGTCAGGATTTCTATGTAAATAAAGCAAAACATTTCTGTGCCCATTTTTCTTTTTCCAGGATTAATCTGAGAGATGTTTGAGTGTTGTTACAAATTCTTCCTTATTTTTATGTCATTAAACATAGGAAAATATTCTGAAAGAGAGATTAATTGTTGAAAAGTCAAAAAAACCCTGAGATATAAACACTAGTTGATCTGTATGTAGTAAATTTAGATACTTCCTATGTTTTATTCCAGAAATTAATGGAACGCATTCAGAACCCAGAATACTCTACGACCATGGATGTGGCACCTGTCATTTTAGCAGCTCATCGTAACAACTATGAAATTCTCACCATGTTGTTAAAGCAAGATATATCATTACCCAAACCTCATGCTGTAGGCTGTGAATGTACACTGTGTACTGCAAAGAACAAAAAAGATAGTCTGCGACATTCCAGGTAAGACCTACCAGTCATAGACAATTGTGCCATACCAGTCATAAGACATCTTGTCTTAATTCTCTGGTATTCATTGGATCAGATTCGGTGTATTTTCTTTATCTCTCTGGTGAGGTTTATGAGTGTGTTCCTTTTATATATCGTAGCCTTTATTGTGCACGATAGTAGTTCTTGGGGATGGGTTGTGCTTGAAAAGGCTGGTGGGAGGCAGTGGCATTTCTTTCATTTTGGTTTTATACTCCTAGTCACTGTGCATATTAAGCTAAGTGCCTTTGCCTTTCTACAGTTATGCCATAAACCTCCTAGCTATCGTTGGTTTGGGAGTATAAGATCCATGCAAATAAATTTTTTCTTAAGTTGGTTAATGCTTGGGGGTTTTTGTGCCAGAATGAGGAGGTGGATAATTCTGTATCCTTTTTCTAAAAGTGTTCATATACTATGGATTGATGAATGCAGACTTAAGGTATTTTTTTTTCTTCAGTATTTTTGAAAGTAGAAAGCTTTCTAATAAAGATTCAAATGAGGAGAGGGATTTGCCAGTCTTAACAATATTTTGTCTGGGTAACTTGGTAACAAGTTGGATGAAATTTAATATCTGAGAGTTGGGGTGAAAAAATTAGAGCTCAAAGATCATAAGTGTACTGCAGTTACTATATGGAGTTAACTATTACATGATTACTCCAGTATATATTCAGATTACTAAAAAATAAGGGGAGTGAAAGGATAATTGTTACTGATAATCAGCTACTATAGACCATGTTCTGGTATCCGTCTGATACCCCATGTCAGTCACTTCAGTATGAGAAAAGGTGTCAAAGTATCCCAGGCAAACAAACGCTAGAAATGTTCGATATAACAGCTCTTAGTTTAAACTAGAATGGATAATAGACATGGTTTCAGTATTCATGATCCAGTTGTTTTGCAAGAGGAAAATATCCCTTCAGATTCTGTTGCTGTTGTGTTTTTTTTTTTTTGTATTGCACATAAAAGCTCCCCACTGTTTTAAATTTAGTTTGTTAAAATAGAAGATTGCCTTAAATGCTTCACTTCCCTCTTTTATTTCCACTTGAAGAAATATAAGAGCTATTGTATAACCTCAAAAAATGTCAAATTTTATCAGTACCTCTTAACTGATGGCCTTCTGCTGATGTACTGATAACAGTTGAAGTAGTGAGGAAAAGAAGTGGGAACCAGTTTGGCTAATTCTTGATACACTAGAGCAATAGGGATTCTAAGTCTGTGAAGGACAGTGTCTTCCATGATGTATCACATTCAATGTGTGTAGTGTCTGATTTTAAGAAATCCAGTTGTTTTGTCTTTCAGCTGACTGCGTTATGCCAACTTTGAATAGGTTCTGTTTTGATACTACTAATCAAATGAAACATCTGCATTTTGCTTGCTATTCTTTTCTCACAGGTTTCGCCTTGACATTTATCGGTGTTTGGCCAGTCCTGCTTTAATAATGTTGACAGAGGAAGATCCAATCCTGCGAGCTTTTGAACTCAGTGCAGACTTGAAAGAGTTAAGCCTTGTTGAGGTTGAATTCAGGTAGGAATTTAAAACACAAACTATCTAATACCTTTGTGGAATTATGTATATAGAAATGTGTATGCATTAGAAAAGGTTTGTTCTTTTTTCTTTGTAATTGGAGTATTTAAACTGATGATTGACATAGTAACAACTTATATAATTCATGCCTCAGTAGTAGTCACTTTGACAGTTTAATTACTTGAAATCCTTTTAGTGTAGACAGTTCAGCGTGTGTAGTTGCACCAACAGTTCAAATTTCAGCTCTACTCTGGAAAAATAAGTAGAAAACATGCTAAATGTGGACTTACTTCAAGATTACTTACCTATTAATTATAACAATATCTCAGTAGTACTCTGTACTTTTTTTCCCCTGCATCAAGGTAGAAGTATTGTTTATACTGACCTGACTCATGTTAAGAGTTGTTCCAGGTACTCTTTCTTAATTTTGCTCCTTATAAGACTTGGAACAGCACATGTGTGTGCATATGTGTATAAAGTGCATAGATGTATCGAAGACTTCATGTTCACAATGCCTTTCTATTGAATGAATATATGCTCAATTTAGTTTTATGTTTAAACTATACAGGTTTCTACCATTTTGAAACTTAGCAGCACAAAAGCTTTCAAGAACAGTAAACCAAATGTTTGTAGGGGGTAAAATTCTACTTTCCTAAACAATATAGGCATTTTCTGGTTTTATAACCGATTGTCTTTCTATACTGAGTGAGACTAGTAAATCATGTGGTTTCCATAGTTGCGTTTATTAAATTAATAAATAGTATTCAGTGGATTGACTTTGATTTTCAGATACAGGAATAAGCAAAACCAAACTAAAGTCCCTTCCAAGTAGAAATAATGACTTATTAGTGCCGTATTTTGTGACTGCTACACTTTCACATCTCTTGGAAATAATTTCAAGTTTTAACTTTTTCATAAGAATTTGTATACTCTAAGTCTGTTTCCCAATTTTTCTCTGCCAAATGGAGTTGCAGACTAAACTGAAGCGCAATTGTCATGTTATATGGTATCATGTTACAGAGTTGTCTTCAGAATGCTTAGTCTTTGACATATGGCTGTTGGGTTGTGGTTTTTTTTTAAGTTTGTCTTTAGCATAAGATACAATCCAAACCAAAAATGAGTAGTTAATGGTTTAATGGAAAATACGTGAGCAGTATAATAGTATGTACTGTTTCTGTGTCTTTCAGAAATGATTACGAGGAGCTAGCTCAACAGTGCAAAACCTTTGCTAAAGATTTGCTTGCACAAGCACGGAATTCACGGGAGCTAGAAGTTATTCTGAATCACACATCCAGCGATGAACATGTAGACAAGCGAGGATTGTTGGAAGAGAGGATGAATTTAAGCCGTTTAAAACTTGCAATCAAGTATAATCAAAAAGAGGTTTGTCTTTACAGTAATTTGATAAGCTTTGCATCTCATATTTTGCTAGTAATTCATTTCATTTGTTGTTCTGCCTCTAGGCATAGAAGTGTAAATAAATTTGCAAGGTGTGAACATCGAATGTCAAAAAGGGAAATGATATCACAAGATACTGAGTGTTTCTTCAGTATTTACAGTGGAGAAGAATGCATTTTCTGTATTGGAGTATAGACTACTGCTCTTTGATGAACAGTTCTGATAGTGGTAATGATTTGATCAGATCGTCAGTAAATACTTTCCAAAGGAAGCATGGATCCTTAGGGTGCCATACGTGATTTATCACTTTTTTACTTGTCATTAGCTGTTCAGCTTTGGCTCAGGCCTGTCTGTGTTGTTCATTGATTATGTAGCACAGGTTTAACTTATGCTGGTGTAACCGAATAGTACCTCTGTTCCAGAATAGTAGCACCTTTTTATGCCATCAGTATGGAACTTACTTTATGCAGTAGGTTATCATTGTCTTTATCCTTTGACAAATTATAACTGTAGTTTTGCTGTGCCAGAAGGCAAATGGGTATTTGTGCGATTCTAGTATAAGGACCAGGGACAGATAGACATGCAAAATCCATTTTCAGTTAGCATTTGCAGAAGGCATATCTAGGCTTAAACTGTTTATGACACTTTAAAAGCCCATAGTGTTTAAAAGTCATAAGACATAGTTGTGGAATATCCTACAATTACACATTTCTGGTATGCATTAAACAAGCATACTGAAATATTTCAGGTGTTCTTCTGGTTTTGAGCATAGCTTGTTTTTACCACAACAGTGGTTGGAGAATAGTAACATTTTTTGTGTGGTATGAGGAAAATATGTTCGCAGAATATGTTTTATTCCTGGCAGGTTTACAATAGTGTCCTGGGTTCAGCAGTAGCAGTCATTTTTCTCCTTCGTGGTAGCTGGTGCAGTGCTGTGTTTTGACTTCCATCCTGGGAACAGTGCTGATGATACCGATGTTTTTGGTTGTTGCTAAGTGATGTTTACGCTGACCAAGGACTTTGTGAGGCTCATGCTCTGCCAGGGAGGAGGGGAAGCCCGGAGGAAGCAGAGACGGGGCGCCTGACCCAGGCTAGCCAAAGAGGTATTCCATACCACAGCACATCATGCCCCGGTGGGGGGTAACTGGGAGTTACCCGGAAGGACAGGGGCTTCTGGGGCGGACTCGTTTCTTGGCCGGTGGTACTGTATTCTCTTCTCTTGTTATTTTCTCTTATTGTTGTCGTTGATGGTAGCGGTGGTGATTTGTGTTGTACATTGGTTGCTGGACTGTTCTTGTCTCAACCCGTGGGAGTTGCACTCTTTCGATCCTCCTCCCCGTTCCTCTGGGAGCGGGGAAGGGGAGAGCCCCGGTGGGGGGGGGAGGGGGGGGCCTCAATTGTTGTCAGCCCGGCACCACTCACTGGGAGTGAGTGAACAAGTTGCCTGACTGGGTTTAAACCACGACAGTTCTTTTGGCACCCAGCATGGGGCCCGAGGGCTTGAGATAACGACAGGTCTGTCCGGATTAATAGTCACTCGTCACAATGCTGATTTATTGGCTCTCAAGGTTGTTCCTCTTGATCTCACAGTTTCAGTATATCGTATCTTACTTCCATCTGGTATTTGCTGTATTAGTGTTTTTCAAGTGTGGGGCTTGGGCTAAGGTTTTTGTCTCATTGTACTTTATGGTAATGACTTGTAATACAATAGAATCATTGATCATGAAACTGATTTGGCTTATGTTCCCAGTGTGGTCACCACCTTTATACTTTGGGAGGTATATAATAGAAGTGCTTAGCAATTACACATCTTTTTTCTCCTTCTCAGGTGCTCAACCTGTGAAGGAGACATCCTTTTACCCTCCCAGTCCTCCCCCCAGACCATTTACATTTGAGAGTTTTGAAGTTTTTGAATGGTCTTTTAATGCTGTTGAGACTTGTTTGCTGATCGTGATGGGAATCACCATGCTAGCACGCATACAGGGTGTGTTTTTCCCACTACTGATTTCAGGAGTTAAGCAGAGTCAGGTTTGGGTCTTGTCTGGGGTCAAACGATGATGTAGGAGGACCAAGAGATTTTCCCTGAGGTTGGACAGTCATGAGTGGCAGGGTGTGTGGGATAGTATGGGCAAGTATCTAGGTCAGTGGGCCCCTCCAGTACTTTGGAATTTCACCACCGAGCAACTGCAAAATCCAGAAGAATTAGTAAAACACTTAAATGAGGTGTGTGGTCATTCTGGCCATACCAGAGATGGACAAATCATGGCAACGTGCTGGGGCTTGGCCTACGCTTACAGGGCCTTGTTCAACACTATCCAGCACCTTCAAAAGGAAAAGAATGTCAGTGGATCTGAGGGCAAAGCAGCAGTCAGCGCAACTACTCCAGCTCCAAGCACAGCAGCTTCACCACCCCCAGCAACAAGTACAGTTGCTACTCAAACTTTGGCCTCAATGAACTGCGCAGCTACCCCAGTGGCAAATACAGCAGCTGCTCAAACTTCAACTGCAACAGACAGCGCGGTAACCCCAGCTCCAAACACAGCAGCTACACCAGCCCCAGCAACAAGTACAGTTGCTACTCAAACCACAGTGATAATTACTGCAGCCAAACCAGAGGACCAATTCGTACCAATATCGATTGCCCCTGTATGCAAGAGAAAAAGCAAAAAAGAGGCAAGAAGGGTGAAGCAAGATGAAGAAACAATGTATTCACCACCCAGTCTAGCATCTGATCAGGAGTCATCATCACATGACGAAGAAGAAGAAGAAGAGGTAACTTCTCGACCTTGGACCTCAACCGAGCTATGGAATACGCGAAAAGATTTTACCTGTCAACCAGGGGAGCACATCATCACCTGGTTACTCCGATGCTGGGACAATGGGGCCAATGGTCACGAACTAGAAGGTACAGAAGCCAAGCAGCTGGGATCACTTGCTAGAGAAGGGGGAACTGACAAAGCAATTGGAAGAGAGAAGAAGTCCCTCAGTCTTTGGAGGCGGCTCTTGGCAGCTGTGAAAGAAAGGTTTCCATGCAAGGACGATGTTATGAGTCATTCAGCCAAGTGGACTACTATAGACAAAGGCATCCAGTCTCTGAGGGAATCGGCCATCGTAGAGATGATCTATCACATCAAGTCGAATAACAGGGATACACCTATAGATCCAGATGAAGTTGAATGTACACGACCCATGTGGCGAAAACTTACACGGAATGCACCGTCATCATATGCCCATTCATTGTCAACAGTAACCTGGAATGACATAGTACCACTAACAGTGAATGAAATGGTTCATAAACTCCGAGAGTTTGAAGACAATCTCACCCCTTCCATCATCTCAGCTGTGGAAAAACTGTCCCAGGACCTCAAACAATTGGGGGATGATCTGTCTGATTTATCCAGCTCCTCACGTGTACCAACACACGTCTCAGCTATTAACAAAAGGCGTCCTATTGTTCAAGAGAGGAGATACAGGAGGTATATGCCACGGGGTACCCTATGGTTTTACCTGCTGGATCACGGAGAAGACATGACAAAGTGGGATGGAAAACCTACTTCAGCTTTGGAGGAACGGGTGAGTGAACTGAAGAGGGGAGCAAGGGCCAAGACTGATCATCCCATGAGAGCTACGGCTTCAGTCTCTGGTGATCAGTTTCCCAGATGGAGTGGAAGAGCTGATTTTACTCCAGCTCCTGTGATAACGAAGAATAATCCCTTTCATCACGACTTAAGTGTCCAATGCTGTGATGACCATTAGAGGGGCCCTGCCTCCAGCCAGGTGGAGGTAGGGGACAATCGGATTTACTGGACTGTGTGGATCAGATGGCCTGGCACATCAGTCCCACAGAAGTATAAGGCTCTAGTAGATACCGGTGCACAGTGTACCCTGATGCCATCAAGCTGTCAAGGGGTGGAACCCATCTATATTTCTGGAGTGACAGGAGGATCCCAAGAGTTGACTGTGCTGGAGGCTGAAATCAGCCTGACTGGGAGGGAATGGCAAAAGCACCCTGTTGTGACTGGTCCAGAGGCTCCATGCATCCTCGGCATAGACTACCTCAAGAGAGGGTACTTCAAAGACCCAAAAGGGTACTGATGGGCTTTTGGTATTGCTGCTTTGGAGACTGAGGAAACTGAGCAGCTGTCCACCTTGCCTGGTCTCTCAGAGGATCCTTCTGCTGTGGGGTTGCTGAAAGTCACAGTATCACAGTATGCTGGAGATTGGAAGGGACCTCAAAAGATCATCTAGTCCAATCCCCCTGCCAGAGCAGGAACACCTAGATAATGTTACACAGGAATGTGTCCAGGCAAGTTTTGAATGTCTTCAGGGAAGGAGACTCCACAACCTCCCTGGGCAGCCTGTTCCAGTGTTCCATCACCCTCACTGAGAAGAAGTTTCTTCTCAAGTTTTAAGTGGAACCTCTTGTGTTCCAGTTTGTACCCATTACCCCTTGTCCTGTCATTGTTTGCCACTGAGTAGAGCCTGGCTCCATCCTCGTGACACTCCCCCTTTATATATTTATAAACACTAATAAGGTCACCCCTCAGTCTCCTCTAAACTATAGAGACCCAGCTCCCTCAGTCTTTCCTCATAAGGGAGATGCTCCACTCCCTTAATCATCCTAGTTGCCTTGCGCTGGACTCTCTCCAGCAGGTCCCTGTCCCTCTTGAACTGAGGGGCCCAGAACTGGACACAATATTCCAGATGGGGTCTCACCAGGGCAGAGTAGAGGGGAAGGAGGACCTCTCTCGACCTACTAAGCACCCCCCTTCTAATACACCCCAGGATGCCATTGGCCTTCTTGGCCACAAGGGCACAGTGTTGGCTCATGGTCATCCTGTCGTCCACTAGGACCCCCAGGTCCCTCTCCCCTACACTGCTCTCTAACAGGTCGTTCCCCAACCTATACTGGAACCTGGGGTTGTTCCTGCCCAGATGCAGGACTCTACACTTTCCCTTGTTATATTTCATCAAGTTATTCCCTGCCCAACTCTCCAGCCTGTCCAGGTCTCGCTGGATGGCAGCACAGCCTTCTGGCGTGTCAGCCACTCCTCCCAGCTTAGTGTCATCAGCAAACTTGCTGATAGTACACTCAATTCCCTTATCTAAATCATTGATGAATATATTAAATAATACTGGTCCCAGTACTGACCCTTGAGGCACTCCACTAGTTACAGGCCTCCAACTAGACTCAGCCCCATAGACTACAACTCTCTGGCTTCTCTCCTTCAGCCAGTTCGCAGTCCACCTCACTACCTGATCATCCAGACCACACTTCCTCAATTTAGCTGTGAGGATGCTGTGGGAGACTGTGTCAGATGCTTTGCTGAAGTCAAGGTAGACCACATCCGCCACTCTGCCATCATCCATCCACCGTGTTGTTTCCTCATAAAAGGCTATGAGATTGGTCAAGCATGATTTCCCCTTGGTGAAGCCATGTTGACTGCCCCTCATAACCCTGTTATCCTTGATATGCCTTAAGATGGCACCAAGGATAAGGTGCTCCATCACTTTCCCAGGGATGGAGGTGAGGCTGACCGGTCTATAGTTACCCGGGTCCTCCTTCTTGCCCTTTTTGAAGACTGGAGTGACATTTGCTTTCCTCCAGTCCTCAGGCACCTCTCCCATTTCCCAAGACTTGGTAAAGATGATGGAGAGTGGTCTAGCAATGACTTCTGCCAGTTCCCTCGGCACCCGCGGGTGCATCCCATCTGGATCCATGGATTTATGGATGTCCAGATTGCTCAACTGGTCTCTAACCCATTCCTCATCGACTAAGGCAAACCGCTCCGTTGACCTGACTTCATCTAAGGTCTCAGGGGTACGGGGCTCTTCAGGACTGCCTGCAGCAGAGTAGACAGAGACAAAGAAGGCATTCAGTAACTCTGCCATCTCTGTATCTTCTGTCATCAGGGCACCCATCCTGTTCATCAGTGGGCCTACATTGCCTCTGGTGTTAGTTTTATCTGCCATGTATTTGAAAAAGCTCTTTTTGCTGTCCTTAACCCTTCTCACCAGGTTTAATTCTAAGGAGGCCTTAGTCATCCTAGCTGCCTTCCTACATCCTCTAGCAGCAGCCTTATATTCCTCCCAAGTGGCCAGCCCCTCCTTCCATGACCTGTAAACTCTCCTCTTCCACTTGAGCATACCCAGCAATTCCCTATTTAGCCACGCAGGTCTCCTGGACCTCTTCCTTGACTTCCTATGTGTCGGCATGCTCCGATCTTGAGCTCGGAAAAAGCAATCCTTGAATGCCAACCAACTGTCTTGGGCCCCTTTACCTTCAAACAGCTTTGCCCATGGGATTTCCCCTAGCAATTGCTTGAAAAGGCCAAAGTTTGCCCTGCTAAAGTCCAGGGTTGCAATTCTACTTGCTATTCTACTGGTCCTACCACACAAGATCCTGAATTCCACCATCTCGTGGTCGCTGCAACCAAGGGAGCCCTCAACCCTTACTGCTTCAACCCGACCCTCCTTGTTAGTGAGGATGAGATCCAGCAGCACTCCTCTCCTGGTTGGCTTATCCACCATTTGCAGGAGGAAGTTATCATCCACACACTGGAGGAACCTCCTGGACTGTGGCTGGGTTGCCGAGTGGTCCTTCCGGCAAACATCAGGGAAGTTAAAATCCCCCATGATGACCACGGCCTGTGACTGTGGGGCCGCTCTCAGCTGCCTGTAGAAGGCCTCGTCTACGTCCTCACCCTGATCTGGTGGTCTGTAACAGACACCCACAACAGTATCTCCCCTGCCAGCCTGCCCCTTAATTCTCACCCACAGACTCTCAACTCGCTCGTCATCTGTCCCTGGACAGAACTCGGTGCATTGTAGTTCCTCCCGCACATAAAGAGCAACCCCACCACCCCTCCTGGCTGGCCTGTCTTTCCTGAAAAGGACATAGCCCTCCATGACTATATTCCAGTCATGTGAGCTGTCCCACCACGTCTCCGTAATTGCCACCAGATCATAGTCTCCTGACTTAACACAGGTTTCCAACTCCTCCTGTTTATTTCCCATGCTGCGCGCATTGGTGTACAGACATTTCAGGGAGCGAGCTGAGCACACCAATTTCACCCTAGGATTATAGGAGGCCTCCCAGTCTTCATCAGTTCTGGAGTGCTGCCCCAGTGGGGCAAGCCCAGCTACAACCCCATCCCCCTTCGAATCTAGTTTAAAGCTCTCCAAATGAGCCCTGCTAATTCGTGCCCCAGCATCTTTTTGCCTCTGTGAGATAAACCTTTCCCACTTGTCATTGTCCAGACTGGTGCCCTATGAAACCAGCCGTTATCAAAGAATCCAAAGCCCTGCCTGTAGCACCAGTCTCTAAGCCAGTCGTTTATGGACTGAATCTTCCCATTCCTTCCCACATTATCAGTGGAAGATGGAAGGAGGGAGGAGAAGATCACTTGAGCCCCAGACTCTTTCACCATCCGCCCCAAGGCCCTGTAGTCTTTCTTCATTCCCCTCAGACTGTGGGAAGCAGCTTCCCCCTCACCTGTCTGGAAGACCAGCAGCGGGTAGTAGTCTGTCAGGTGCACCAGGTTGAGGAGCGCCCTGGTGATATCCCTGATCCGGGCTCCAGGCAGACTACACACTTCCCTATGATGAGGGTCAGCTCTGCATATCGGGCCCTCTGTTCCTCTCAGAAGGGAATCGCCTACTGCAATGACCCTTCTTTCTTTCTTATCAGAGGCAGTCTTGAGGTGCAAAGCCTTTTCTTATGTGGCCTTGTAGGCTGGCCTTGCACCACATTCTCACCTATCTCTCCTTCAAGATCCAGGGCCTGGAACCTATTACGGAGGGACACCTGGGGAAGCAGGGCAGGAAGGGGGGAGGGTTTCCCACGACGCCGAACTGGAACTTGCTTCCAACCCTCGTCATCTTTTTGGTCCCCTACCTCTGCGCAACAGCTACAGGGCAGGGGGTGTCTCGGGCCATCCGCCTCTGTGTGAGAGGGCAGGGGGTCTTTCCCCTTTTGGGGGGTATCTCCCTGGAACCGCTCCAACTGGCACACTGGGGAGTTACTCCACCAGTCCATCTCCCTTTCACACTCCCTGATGGTCCTCAGCGTCTCAACCTCCTCCTTAAGTTTTGCCACCAGGCTAAGCAGATCTTCTACCTGCTCACACCTCACGCAGGTGGAATGCTGTCCTCCCTCCCCCAGCAGCAGCAGGCTCTGGCACTCCCTGCACCCAGAGACCTGAACAGCCACGGTTTGGGATGGGGTCTCTGTCTGAGTTGCTGCAGTCTTCTTACTGAAAGCTCTCTTTCTGGAGGCGACCATATTGGTCAGCAGTCTGGGACACCAGCAACAGGGTCAGCAACATGACCTGCTTGTTCCTCCCAGCGCCTGGTGGGCAGCAACAGGTCCAGGTCACTGCCCTCTCAGAGGCTCTTTCAAGGCAAGGGGCAGGGGGGTGGTCACCGTCACCGTGGGAACACCCTCCGCCACGTCAGCCTCTCTCTCGCAAGGGCTGCTGGGGCTTCGGGGATCGGGGGATGTCGGGAACCGCGATGTCTCTGCGCTATCCCCTCTGATTTTCCTCATCTCCGTTGACCCTCGCGGTCGCTGAAGTGTGCCTGCTGTGGCTCTAGCTAGGCTAGCTCTGATCAGCTGACTGAAAGTCGAAGAACAACAAGCGCCAGTTGCGACCACAACAGTGTACCGTTGCAATATCACACCAACCGAGACTCCCTGATTCCCATCCATTAGCTGATCCGTAGACTGGAGAGTCAGGGGGTGATCAGCAGGACCCACTCGCCCTTTAATAGCCCCATATGGCCAGTGCGAAAGTCTAATGGAGAATGGAGACTAACAGTAGACTATTGTGGCCTGAATGAAGTCACACCACCATTGAGTGCTGCTGTATCGGACATGCTAGGACTTCAGTATGAACTAGAGTCAAAGGCAGCCAAGTGGTATGCCACGATTGATATTGCCAATGTATTTTTCTCAATTCCTTTGGCAGCAGAGTGCAAGCCACAGTTTGCTTTTACTTGGAGGGGTGTCCAGTTCACTTGGAACCGACTGCCCCAGGAGTGGAAACACAGCCCTACCATTTGCCATGGATGGATCCAGACTGCACTGGAACAGGGGCAAGCTCCAGAACACCTGCAATACATTGATGACATTATTGTGTGGGGCGATACAGCAGAAGAAGTCTTTGAGAAAGGGAGGAAAATAATCCAAATCCTGCTGAAAGCCAGTTTTGCCATAAAACAGAGGAAGGTCAAGGGACCTGCACAGGAGATTCAGTTTTTGGGAATAAAATGGCAAGATGGACATAGACAGATCCCCACAGATGTGATCAACAAGATAACAGTAATGTCTCCACCAACTAATAAGAAAGAAATGCTAGCTGTCTTGGGTGCAGTGGGGTTCTGGAGAATGCACATCCCAAATTACAGTTCGATTGTAAGCCCTCTCTATCATGTGACCCAGAAGAAGAATGATTTTAAATGGGGCCCTGAGCAACAACAAGCCTTTGAGCAAATTAAACGCGAGATAGTTCACGCAGTAGCCCTAGGACCTGTCTGGACTGGGCCAGATGTAAAAAATGTGCTGTACACTGCAGCTGGGGAAAAGGGTCCTACCTGGAGCCTCTGGCAGAAAGCTCCAGGGGAGACTCGAGGTCGACCCCTCGGCTTTTGGAGTCGGGGATACAAAGGATCTGAGGCCAGCTATACCCCAACTGAGAAAGAGATACTGGCAGCCTATGAAGGGGTTCGAGCTGCTTCGGAAGTGATTGGCACTGAAGCACAGCTCCTCCTGGCACCCCGGTTGCCCGTGCTGGGCTGGATGTTCAAAGGCAGGGTCTCCTCTACACATCATGCAACTGATGCTACATGGAGTAAATGGGCTGCACTAATTACACAACGAACTCGAATAGGAAATCTCAATTGTCCAGGCATTCTAGAAGTCATCATGGACTGGCCAGAGGGCAAAGATTTCGGAATGTCACCAGAGGAGGAGGTGATGCATGCTGAAGAGGCCCCACCATATAATAAGCTGTCAGAAAGTGAAAAGCAGTATGCCTTGTTTACTGATGGCTCTTGCCGTATTGTGGGAAAGCATCGGAGATGGAAGGCAGCTGTATGGAGTCCTGGACGACAAGTTGCAGAAACTGCTGACGGAGAGGGTGAATCGAGTCAGTTTGCCGAGGTGAAAGCCATCCAGCTGGCCCTGGACATTGCTGAACGAGAAAAGTGGCCAGTACTTTATCTCTATACTGACTCATGGATGGTGGCAAATGCCCTGTGGGGGTGGTTGAAGCAATGGAAGCAGAGCAACTGGCAACGCAGAGATAAACCCATCTGGGCTGCTGCACTGTGGAAAGATATTGCTGTCCGGATGCAGAACGTGGTGGTGAAGGTACGTCATGTAGATGCCCATGTACCCAAGAGTCGGGCCACTGAGGAACACCAGAACAACCAACAAGTGGATAAAGCGGCTAAGACTGAAGTGGCTCAGATGGACTTAGATTGGCAATATAAAGGTGAATTGTTTTTGGCCCGGTGGGCCCATGACACTTCAGGCCATCAGGGCAGAGATGCAACATACAGATGGGCCCGTGATCGAGGGGTGGACTTAACAATGGACACTATTGCCCAGGTTATTCATGCGTGTGAAACATGTGCTGCAATTAAGCCAAGCGGTTAAAGCGTCTTTGGTATGGAGGACGATGGTTGAAGTATAAATATGGGGAGGCCTGGCAGATTGACTATATCACACTGCCACCAACCCGCCAAGGCAAGCGCCATGTGCTTACCATGGTGGAAGCAACCACCGGGTGGCTGGAAACATACGCCGTGCCCCATGCCACTGCCCGGAACACTATCCTGGGCCTTGAGAAACAGATTTTGTGGCGACACGGCACCCCAGAGAGAATTGAGTCAGACAATGGGACTCATTTCCGGAATAACCTTATAGATATTTGGGCCAAAGAGCATGGCATTGAGTGGGTATATCACATCCCCTACCATGCACCAGCCTCTGGGAAAATCGAACGGTACAAGGGGCTGTTAAAAACTACACTGAGAGCAATGGGTGGGGGAACTTTCAAGCATCGGGATACACACTCACCAAAGGCCACCTGGTTGGTCAACACCAGAGGATCTGCCAACAGGGCCGGCCCACCCCAGTCAGAGCTTTTACATATTGTAAAGGGGGACAAAGCTTCCGTGGTGCATATGAAGAATTTGCTGGGGAAGACAGTCTGGGTTATTCCTGCTTCAGGTAAAGGCAAACCCACTCGTGGGATTGCTTTTGCTCAGGGGCCTAGATATACTTGGTGGGTAATGCGGGAAGATGGGGAAGTCCAATGTATACCTCAAGGGGATTTGATTTTAGGGGAAAACAGCCAATGAACTTAATTGTATGCTGTTGCCTGCTGTGTAATGCTTTTATAGCCCATCAGCTAGATGTCTCCAGGTCATCAGCGACTAGCCCTGACTTCCTTCCACCCATCATCCCAACAGAGAATGAACTTTGATAGAACTGGATGAGTTCTGCAGTAAAGGAATGACCAGCATCAGCAGGCAACGATCCAATAGTGCACACAGCCTTTCCTGCCCTGAAAGATTGTTACAAGAGATGGAACCTGACATCATGGACCGAATGGACTCGGCAGCATTATAGGGATTGGTCCATGCACTAAGAAAATGATCTTTTTCTCTTGGTCTGTGTGTGTATATGGATATATATATGTGGGAGAGCGATGGTGTATTGAAAATGTGGGATCTGAGCATGACGTGAATGGTATGGAATAAGGGGTGGATAATGTTCTAGGTTCAGCAGTAGCAGTCATTTTTCTCCTTCGTGGTAGCTGGTGTAGTGCTGTGTTTTGACTTCCATCCTGGGAACAGTGCTGATGATACCGATGTTTTTGGTTGTTGCTAAGTGATGTTTACGCTGACCAAGGACTTTGTGAGGCTCATGCTCTTCCAGGGAGGAGGGGAAGCCAGGAGGAAGCAGAGACAGGACACCTGACCCAGGCTAGCCAAAGAGGTATTCCATACCACAGCATGTCATGCCCCGGTGGGGGGTAACTAGGAGTTACCCGAAGGACTGGGGCTTCTGGGGCGGACTTGTTTCTTGGCCGGTGGTATTGTATTCTCTTCCCTTGTTATTTTCTCTTATTGTTGGTAGTAGCGGTGGTGATTTGTGTTGTACATTGGTTGCTGGACTGTTCTTGTCTCAACCCGTGGGAGTTGGACTCTTTCGATCCTCCTCCCCGTTCCTCCGGGAGCAGGGAAGGGGAGAGCCCCGGTGCGGGGGGAACCTCGATTGCTCTCAGCCCGGCACCACTCACTGGGAGCGAGTGAACAAGCTGTCTGGCTAGGGTTTAAACCACGACAAATAGAGACAGGTTTTTTGTGAAGCTTACTAAAATGTGATGATACAATCAAGGTTCTTTTTGTTGATATTGTCAATTAAATGACAAACAGTCCTCTCTTGAAATAGATTCTTTTATAACTCCATGCATATAAGCACCTGAAATTTGAAACTACATTTGCATAATCTACATAACTTTCAGGACAAAATACCCTTCTTTGAGGGACTGATACAGCATAGCTTACTCTGATGTAAAATTAACCCTGCTGAATAGAGCCATATTGAGTTTAAGAACTGACAGGTATAAAACTCCTCAGCCACTTCAGGCCTCACTTTACAAGGCATTGCATTTTACAATGTGGATAGAATTTTACAATAACAGTATCTTATTCTTCAGATAAGGTCAATGTATTTTATAATAACAAACAGTGAAACTGAGGTATGATGTTATTTATATGCTGGATTTGTAAATAATTAAAAAATAATTCTTAGGCTGAAAACCATTGAAGGTCTAGTATGTATAATTTATGTTTAGTTGCTGGCTTTAGAAGGAAATTAAAATAATTAGTGTGTATAATCATAGTGGGTGTATAGCACTTTTGTTCTCTTATGAGATTATTAAGCTTAGCATTGTTGACTTCTCCTGTTCACTGGTAACTACACATAGTTTGAAAATTAATTTTAATAATGTAAATTAGTAATATGTATTAAGAAACCCGAGACTGATTTCTTGTTTGTTTCTTTTCCTTCCTCCTCCAGTTTGTTGCTCAGTCTAACTGCCAGCAGTTTCTGAACACTGTATGGTTTGGACAGATGGCAGGATATCGACGCAAGCACACATGCAAGAAAATTTTGACTGTTTTGATGGTTGGCATTTTCTGGCCAGTTCTGTCCCTGTGTTACTTGTTAGCTCCTAAGTCTCGAGTAGGTCGCATAATTCACACTCCTTTTATGAAGTTTATTATTCATGGAGCTTCATATTTCACGTTTCTGCTATTACTTAATTTGTATTCTCTTGTCTACAATGAGAATAAGAAGAATACAATGGGTCCAGCTCTTGAGAGAATAGACTATCTTCTGATAATATGGCTAATTGGTAGGTATGATTTGAGGAGATTGGATAACAATTGCTCATGTTCATAGGCTTGTAGAATGGTTTGGGTTGGAAGGGACCATGAAAATCTCTTTCCCCACCTCCCAGTAGACCAGGTTGCTCAATGCTCCATCCATACTGGCCTTGATTGAACAATAATAATTTGTACTACCTTGTGAAACTGATCATGTTACTCATTGCTTGACTGAAATTTGCTCTCACAAGGGTAAGTGTTACAGGGAAAATAAGCCAAATACATTTTGAGGAAGAGATGACAAGTGTTACAACAATCTGTAGTTATCACATAAAATGAAGTGTAAGACACGGAATATTGTACGATCTAACAGAGGAGATATGTGAATTTTTCTTTAGGACTGGTAGCATTCAGAGTGATGCAAGTGAGATTCAGTTGTGCAATAGCAAATGAATGTAAAAGCTCTGTGTCTTTCTAGACATTTTAAAATTCTGATCTTGATGAGGAGGGGAAAAACATGAAACAAACAAACAAACAAAAAAGTCCTCAACAAAACACAAAACAAAACCCAGCCAACCAAAAAAAAACAAAACCAAAACACCAACAAAAATAACATGAAGGCAAAGCAAGTATGTGTTCTTCAGATGGATAGTTTTGTAAGAGCCTGTCATCAATTAGTTTTTCTAGGTGCTAGATAGTGGAGTAATATTGATTCAGACCCCAGTTTAGGTTTTTTCCAACAACTTTTCATGAATAGGTAGTAGTATTTAGTATGTAGCTGGTTTAAGCACTGCGAGTCAAATCTGGTTTGCTTTTTCATCAGCCAACAATCCATGGAACTTTTAACTTCTTCCAGCTCTCTTTTGCAAGAAGTGTTTGGGTAGCGCTCTTAGAGATATGGTTTAATTTTAGGTTGCCCTGTGTGGCGTCAGTGGTTGGAGTTGATAATCTATGTGGGTCCCTTACAACTCAGGATATTCTATGAAGTCTATAAAAAAAGCAGTAAGAGCTTCTTAATTACTTGTGTCTGTATGATATTCTGAATATTACCAGTAAAATGGTTTCTTTGAAAACCTGAGATCTTTATGTAATTGTAAAGTAGAGGCACAGAGATTCTGGCTTAGAAATATTTTCTTTATACCAGGAAGAAGAGAGATTTTATGTAAGTCTTTTAACAAAGTGTACATACCACACTTTTTCTTATTATGCCTTCCTACATTGCTGTGAAGCTGGCTCAGCAAATAGAGTCACACATAACTGATTTTTTTTTTCTCTATTCACTGGGTCTTGCTCTATTTTATGATTCTGCTGGGTGGAAGTTTAAGAGAAATTGCAAAGATCTAAAAGCTGAGCCAAGTCTTAATAGTTTTGAACTACCATTTATACACATGCTCTTCTCTTGTCTTAAATAAAGTAGTGTACAACTGAAGTGCTCACCCCCCCCCAAACATTAAACAACTGATTACTCATAGAAATCAAAGGTACCATTATATTTAATCTAATGGTCCTTTCAAGTTCTATAAAATGTCAAGTCCATAACAGACATTCAGTTAGTAAAATTCTTAGCAACTGTATTTTTCCATACAGCCAGACATGGTTAACAATGGTAAAATTGAGCTTTCTATAAAGGTCCTGAATATTTAAATGTATGTTGCTCTTAGTTAAACTTCCAGTGTTTGTAGTCTTAAGTCATGGTCTCTGCTAATGTTGTTACCTAGGGTAAGAAAGGTTTCTACTTTTTGGATCTTTTCAGTAGCAGTTACTGAGCTGATTACTCTGAAATTTTTTTTTTTTTGATGTGTGTAGGTATTATAAAGATATTTGGTACTTTACAGAGCACTATAATGCTTTCTATATTGCTTTTGGAAAAAGGTGAATACTTCTCAGTGAGAAGCAGCATTTATATTCTAGCCCTCTGCTTTTATTTGAATTTGACCATTTTCCATCCAGTTTTTCTCCTGTTCCCATTTTTTTCTAGAGAATGTGTTTCTTCATTGGAAGGTAGTCTTGAAAACGTTAAACATCTTGTTGCCTTATGATTAATGTTTGTAATCCAGTACAAAGCTTCTCATAAATTTAGTAGGTTACTCCATTTCTTTCTGTTTGCTAAAATGTCATTTACAAAAGCCAGTCAAAATACTTTGGTTGTAAAAGAATATCTGTTAAGTGCTGTGGCTTGACTTCTCTGGCTTTTTTTTTTTTCCTGCAGGAATGGTGTGGTCAGATGTTAAAAGACTCTGGTATGATGGTTTAGAAGACTTTTTAGAAGAATCCCGTAATCAGCTTAGTTTTGTTATGAATTCCCTGTATTTGGCAACTTTTGCCCTCAAAGTCGTTGCCCATAACAAGGTGGGTACCCGTCTTCATAGTTCCAGAGCTCCTCTGGGACTGCCTTGTCCTATCACTACAGTCCCTAATGAAGAGTGCCTCTACAGGATCCTTGTAGGTGCCTTTCAGATACTGGAAGGCTGCTATGAGGTCTCCACACAGCCTTCTCTTCCCCAGGCTGAACTGCCCCAGTTTTCTCAGCCTGTCTTCACACAGGAGGTGCTTGAGCCTCCTGGACATTGAACTGTTTGACCACAAGTCTTTGCATGCGGCCATCCAGCCAGTTCTTTATCCACTGAGTGGCCCATCTATCAAATTGATGTCTCTCGAGTTTAGAAACAAGGATGTCATGCAAAACAGTGTTGACACTCTACACAAGTCCAGGTAGATGACATCAGCTGCTCTACCCCTGTTCATCAGTTCTGTAGCCCCATCATAGAAGGCCATCAGGATTGGTCAGGCAGGATTTCCCCTTAGTGAAGCCATGTTGGCTGTCACAAACCACCTTGTTGTTTTTCATGTGCCTTCGCATGCATTCCAGGAGAATCTGCTCCAAGATTTTGCCAGGCACAGAGGTGAGACTGACTGGTATTCCTCTTCCTGAAAGTGGGGCTTATATTTCCCTTTTTCCAGTTGTCAGGAATTTCACCTGACTGCCATGATTTTCCAAATATGATGGACAGTGGCTTAGCAACCTCATTTGCCAGCTCCTTGAGGACCCACAGATGGATTTCATCAGGTCCCATGGACTTGTGCACATTCAGGTTCTTAAGATGATCTCGAACCTGATCAGCTGAGCTGCAGGCTCCTAGCCAAATCCTGTCAAGGACTTGAGGCTCCCTTGGTGGCTCTTGCTACTCAGAATTGAGGCTTCTGAATGCTGTGTTTCCCCTTGCTCTGGTGTTAAAAGCATTTTGTCTGAGGCAAATGGGAGTTGGAATATACATCAAGACATGTCTGAGTACTTAAAACCCAAACAGAGCTATAGTCTTCCTGGTAAGAACTGGGTGGTCTTCCAAATGGCTTGATGTTAATTTTGGGAAATCTCAATATACAGCTCTTATGATTTGGCCTTTGGGCTTGCCCGATTCCATGGATCGGTACTATGCAGAAAGCTAATGGTAATCGCTGTGTTTTGCTTGCTTTTTTGTTATGGAAAGTTTCATTCAGCTTTTGATTACATATACTCAAATTTCATAAGTGGCTGTGGGGTTTTTTGTTGTTTTGTTTTTTTTTTTTTAATTTATTTTTGTTTGGTGGTGGTTTTTTTGCTCGGGTTTTGGGCTTGTTGGGTTTTGGTTTGATGGGTTTTTTTAGTAAGGAAAAGGCCCAAGATGATAGAAGAGCCCTGTCTTTTCTGTGTGAAAAGCCATCTGGATTTGATCGAAGACACAAATTTTGAAAATGATCATTCCCATTCTGTTGTTAGAAGCATAGCATATTGCAGAAGTTAGAAGCACAGTCCAATTGAATATGAATATTTTAGCAAAATTCAGGCCACTGCAGTAGCACCATTATTTTGTATAGCAAACTGTGAGTTGACAGCTGTCGGGCAGTTGGGGGGGAAGTAAGCTGGTTCAGTTTTTTCCAGCTTGGTGTTTGGCTCGTTTCCCTATCCTTGCATTGATTCCAGAGGCTGGTAATCATTTGGAAAGGAAAGCTTCATTTCTTGGAGAGAATTCTCTCTCTCTTGGAGATAGAATGCCATGTTGGGCTGCCTTCCCAGCCATTTGTTTTGCAAGCAGCACATGTCTGTAGTAGTAGTAGTTCCTTTGCTGAAGTAAGAGCACTTTGTGGCCAATTTAAGTTGTAATATTTTTTAAGATGCAGGACTCCTGTCCTGTGTAGCAAGCACATAATGGCATTATTTTGGCTATTTTTATATGGAAAAACTATTTTTATAGCTTATTCATTATTTAGAAAACTAAAAAACTGTTTTGTTTACATTTTAGGTCCATATTACAGGCACTGAAGCTGTCAGAAGTAAAGGAAGAGTGTAGCAGAGAGATTTGTACATATAGAATTGCAATGTATAAACCCATGTTTATCCCTGTTTCTTGCCATCTTTGTGCACCACTCTTTTGGGAAAGTAATTTTATAACAGCTTTGAGTACCTTAGTTTTCAAATGTTCATCTTGAGACAGCAGAAGCTGTTAATATAATGCTGAATGTTTTCAGCTAAGCCAAAAGTTACAGATCTGTGGATATTCCATGAATAGTTGAATAGTATCTAATGGATCTACTTTAAGGGTGTGTTTACTCCAACAGTTTACTTGTGACTGCCGTTCTCTGTAGTAATTCATAAAATCCATTGATTGAACCTCAGGTCCTAAATTTTTCCAAATCTTTCTAAAATCGGTTAAGACCAGGTGTCACCACATTGCATGTGTACCTTACTTTGCAGCATTTTGATGCTGGTTTTGACTGAGGCCTATTACACTAGACAGTGTACATGTTTACGAAGTAATGTGCTTTTTCAGCATGCAAAACAGAGTAGAAGGGAAAGCAAAACAGATAAATAAATGGTTTGTAAGCAAGTAAGTGGCAGAATTAAGTGATGAAGTTAAATCATCAGATTTCTGGCTCCTTCTGGAATGGCTTTTTAAAATGCTTATGTCTAAAAAGTGTGGTATCTGAAAGAGGTAAGTCATCTAAGAATCGTATGTGTTTATTTCTTTTAGGTTGTTTCCTGCTTTGAATGCAGAAATAGGGATTGGTGCATGGGTACATTGCTTTATTTATAATGTCAGTGATCCCAGTTTGTCCTTTTTATATTATAGTTTCATGATTACGCTGAAAGGAAGGACTGGGATGCATTTCACCCTACCCTCGTGGCAGAAGGTCTTTTTGCCTTTGCTAATGTTCTCAGTTATCTGCGTCTCTTCTTCATGTACACAACCAGCTCTATTCTGGGACCGCTTCAGGTGAATACCATTACTTGAGAAAATATAAAACTTATTTTTAATTTGCTATAAAATATCTTATTGAAAAGAGAAAAGGAGTGAAAGTAAGAAACTTGGAAAGTTAAAAATATAAGTGATATTGCATTGGAATTTGATTTTTTTTTTAAATCTCTCATAAAACATACTCATTTAGATGGAAAAAGGTAAGGGTAAGAATGCAAAACATAGTGTAATTAACTTTCTTACAGTAACTTTTCCATGATAACTGTACCTATATTTTTGTTTTCATCTGTTGTTAGCTTCACATACTGCATAAATGTCTGCAGTCTGACAACTAAGGATCAGGTTCTTCCTATAAAGTTATATGCAAATGATTATCTTGATTTCTTACCCCTAAAAAGGACAGATGAATGAGGTGTGTAGCAAGGAAGAGTAATCAAAGGCCTTTCTGTTTATGTCTGTGATCTAAGGGTGCACATTGAGTTGCATTGTGCAAATTGCTTTAGTTTGAAAAATACAAATCTCCAAGGGTATTGAAATAGTCATCTATTTCTCACCAGTTATAAGAAGGGGGAACAGGTTTCTTCTTACTTGGAATTTTCTGGATCCTTCCAGTGAGTAATAATGGCAGTAAGAAAACCCAACACATTTTAATTATGTAATACATTCAATTCAGTCATCTGGAGATGGTGGGTTAACAGTCTTGTGTTGTGATACTGGAACAATGGAGATCACAACAGTTTCTACGCAAATTTTTCACTTGAACTTAGAATGTAGCTTGGTTTTGTGCAAAGAGTTAAGTTTTTCTCTTCTTGATTTGAGAGCAGATACGGAGTTTTCTACTGACTTTATGCCATGTACTGTTTTTTTATTAGTTGATTTCTTTTTTTTTTTTAAGCACAGACAGTCTCTTAGTCTTGGTGCTATTCATCAAGGTAAACTGCAGATAAAGCGTGTGGACTGGAGGGTGCAGTATGATGCTATCCAGGAGGTATACCCTTGGGGAGAGGGGAGGGAACATGGACTGTTATTAAGCTGTCGCATGGATAGGAGGCACTTACCTCCCTGAATCCTTTTTAGATTAAAATGAGGAAGAAAGCATCCTTCTAAATAATATTGTGAGTAGAAGTCGCTTCTTACTCCACTAGCAATTTTTTTTCCCTTCTGTGTTTTCTTTTGTTTAGCTTCAGTCGTCAGCACTGACTGATACTGTTTCTTTGCCGGTGAAAAGGCCTTACAGACTAAAGCACTTGTTATTAAAAGCATTGCTTACTGAAAAAAAGCTTTGCATAGGTATACTCCCAGGTTCTCTGGCCCTACTTCCTGGAGACTTATGACAACAAATCAGATCGTAGAATCATAAAATGGTTAGGGTTGGAAAGGACCTTAAGATCATCTAGTTCCAAGCCTTTTGCCATGTGCAAGGACACTTCACACTAGACCATGTCACCCAGGGCCCTGTCCAGCCTGGCCTTGAACGCTGCCAGGGATGGAGCATTTGCTATTTCTTTGGGCAGTCTGTTCCAGTGCCTCACCACCCTCACAGTAAAGAACTTCTTCCTTATGTCTAACCTGGACTTCCCCTGTTTTAGTTTGAACCCATTACCCCTTGTCCTGTCGCTACATTCCCTGATGAAGAGTCTCTCTCCAGCATCCTTGTAGGCCCCCTTTGGATACTGGAGGACTGCAGTGAGGTCTTCATGCAGCTTCTCTTCTCCAGGCTGAACAGCCACAACTTTCTCGGCCTGTCTTTATACGGGAGGTGCTCCAGTCCCCTGATCATCCTTGTGGCCCTCCTCTGAACTTGCTCCAACAGCTCCATGTCCTTCTTATGTTGAGGACACCAGAACTGTACAGAGTACTCCTAAGTGGGGTGTCATGAGAGCAGAATAGAAGGGCAGGATCACCTCCTTCAACCTGCTGGTCATGCTAGCAGACAAGTCACCGTTTTTTTTTGTATCAATAATTATTCCCCCATTATTTATTTATTTCATTTTCCCCTATTAATGATAGGGTTTAATTTATATAGCTGGTTGTCAGCATTGTCACTGAGTTTGCAGGGTCTGTTGAATACAAAGCACTTGGAATAAGCAGGGTAGTCATCCAGTGATTATACTGTTTGAATTTGTCCTAATAGGTCAAATCATTGCTTCATCCTCTTTTCTAATGAGCAGGACTAGTTTTAAGAGCTTTGTGGTAAGGGATGGCTTGTAAGGATGGTACAAGAATCACTATTAAGTGTAAATATTTGGGAGCAGCATTTTTATCTAACTCTTCTTGTGCAACTAGAGCTATACCAAAGGAGGTTCTCAAGTAAATAATTTTGTCTCAGATCACCAGGTCTCATATCAAGGCTTTAGGATCTAGCTGAAAACCTCCAGCTTGAAGGTTCAGCTCATTTTTATGAGTTGGAGTACTTAATCTTGCTGCACAAATATTATCTCTTAGAATATTTTTGATAGAGTAGTCCTTTGAAAAGAAAAAATAATTGGTCTTTCCAAATCATTGTAAAAAGTACTTGAAAATCAGTGTTCATACTTCTTGTAACCAGTTTAATATTATTGGAAGATGCTTGATTCTCCTTTCAGGATTTTCTTTGCTTCACTACTTGTCCTTTTGTCTCTAGCTGTGACTGTATTGCTGTTAATTATTTTTAGGTTTCTTTTATAAATTTTTAAATTGAAATATACTTGCGTACTTTGAAAACATACTGAAGTTTTTATGTTGCAGCAAGCATTAGGCTTGTTACAGAAATTGATTGAACACTGAAGTCCACATTTTAAAGAGATTCACTGTTTAGTGTTCATATTTATTTATGTACTAGATCTCAAAAGTTTTTTATTAGGAGGCTATGTTATGAAATTTTCCAAGTAAATAAAAACAGTCAACAGTCTCCCCATTCAGTGGTACACTGAAGCTTATGTTATTAATGTTGGCCAGTACAGCTTGTGCAACAACTCCTAGAGTTTTTCTGAAAGTAGGTCACAAAGTTCAATAGTGGTAATCAAATATGGCATGGAAGCCCAATGGTAACGGGGGAAGAGGCAGGTACTGTGGTCTGTTGGCTATTTGAGTTATTTTTAATCATTCAGTTACTTACTGATTAATAAAACCTGTTTAAGTGCAGATTTGTAAGTTGAATGTGTGGTGGTTTATTATTGTTAACAAAAGGTAGCATATTATTTCCCTAGACTGGATAATTAGTTTTAAAATCCTTAGAAATTCTAAATACATAGAAAAGAATAGCACGAATATGTGAAGAAAGCAGTTGGTATTTGCTCTGTGTCATTACACTATTCCAAACAAAATAGTTTGGGGTGAGTTGCACTTTTTGTGCATCTCTGTTTCATCTACTTGGTCTCTCTTTTTCACTTGCCTTCAGCCATGTATCAATTAAAAAGTAAATGTATTGTTGTTGGGGTGTTTTTTTTCTTTAAAGGGTTGGACCAAATGGTACAAGTACTGCGTAGCTCTGCCTGCAGTTGCACATTGTCCATGACGGTGGCTAACTGCAAAGAATCAGAGAGGCTCTGCTGTGCAGCAGGGGTACTCCCTGAGCTTGCAGCAGCATGGGAAAGGAGCCAGAGGTGGCACTGCATCTCGCAGTAAACTTGTGCTTGCAAAACCAGACCAGTGATACAGTTCTGAACTGTGATTTGTACAGATTGTGATTCTTACAGGATCAGGCTTTCCACACACTAATTTCTTATACAGGATTAGATTTACCCAACCCCAATTTCTGTATTTACATTCTTTATAATAGTATATTATTCTCTGAAGAAGTTTGTAGGAAGAGTAATTTAAATGATGTAAACAGTTTATGCTGTGTCTATAAAAAAAAATTAAGCTTATGACAAAAGCAAGTCACTGATTTCTCTATGCTGGAAAAATGCACAAGCATAATTTTAATTTTTTTTTAAGATGCTGGGTTTGTTTTTTTTTTTTTTTTGTGGGTGATGGTGTTGTGTTTGGGATATTTTTGTACTGTTGCGAACTTCTGTATAGGATGCTTTGAAATGGAAACTAATGATCTGAATTCAGTGTCCTGTATTTTATACATCCTTCATTTTTTTTATGTGCTTCAAAGCCTACATATTGTATATATTTAAAATCTTACATAAAACATACAGTGAATTAGTTCTGTATTCTGCAGATGGGCTTTGGTATACTCCATTTTGCTTAGTGATGAATTACAATTCCAAATGTTTTGATTGATTCACTGAACTTATTGTTTTCTTAACTTTCTATATTGGTACTTATGTTCAAATGCATTTCATTTAGTGGTTTTATCTACTGACTTGTGAGTTCCTTATTACTACTGGTATTACAAATAATATTGTAGATATCTATGTTGTAGATACTTTTGCTTATGGTTAATTAAAGGAGATGAACTTATTAGGTGATGTTAAAACTACTGAAATTTTCTTTCTGACATCTAGAATTTTTCACTGAAAAATGGTATGAGGGTAGCTCCTGATTTTGAGGTCTGTTTAGCATGTAAATTTTAAGTTAAACATTTAAAATGTAAGTAGATACTTTTTTTTATTGATTAGAGGATGAAGGAGAGATTACAGACAAATAATTACATGTTTTACTAAAACTGGAAATCTATTTCACAGATTTCAATGGGGCAGATGCTGCAAGATTTTGGAAAATTTCTGGGCATGTTTCTTCTTGTCTTGTTCTCATTCACAATTGGATTGACCCAACTTTATGATAAAGGATTTACTGTAAATGAAGAGAAGGATTGTGCGGGTATTTTCTGCGAACAACAGAGCAATGACACATTCCATTCGTGAGTTCAATATTTATGAAATAGCTTTATTGTTCCTAGTAATGAAACAGAACTGGAATTTTTCACTGAACTTAGATTTACGTTCAATAAACTTATTTTTGGCGTTTGCTTTACCTAACCAGATTTTTTTTCTTGTTTTTGTAGGTTTATTGGCACTTGTTTTGCTCTGTTCTGGTATATATTCTCCCTGGCACATGTAGCAATCTTTGTCACACGTTTTAGCTATGGTGAAGAATTGCAGTCTTTCGTGGGTGCTGTTATTGTTGGTACATACAATGTGGTGGTTGTGATAGTATTAACTAAACTCCTTGTGGCAATGCTTCATAAAAGTTTTCAGCTGATAGCAGTAAGTGGTTTCTGATTAATTACCAGTAATTACTAGCTGTATCTTTTGGATTTTGCACAAATTTCTTCCTACAATGTGTAGCCTAATCTACAGACCTCCACGGATGAGCTCTGTCTCTCAGTTCACAAGGGGCATCTTTCCTTGAACTTTTCTGTACTTTATTTTCTTGAACTTTTTCTTTACATTGATCAAAATAGAATGGGTACTTTACATGATGAACATATGCAAGGCTTTGGCCTTCTGTGAATTGAAGGCTTTCTTGATACAATGCCTGTTCAAGTCAAGATGATATTCTTGATAAGGTAGTGTTCGGCATTTGATAGGGGGTTTATACCTTTATAACTGAATTCTGTGTTTAGAATATATAATGAATTGATCTGGTTTTATTTTGATTATTTAATATATATTAAACATTTATTGAAATACTGTATAATGTATTTATTAAAATATTATATAATCAAAGTTGAATAACAAGTTTTATTTTCTCATACTTGAAAAACTATGAAATATCCTGTTAATATTTTTCTTCTGATCTCTGTTAATGTTTCTGATGCTCTAGAATCATGAAGATAAGGAATGGAAGTTTGCTCGTGCCAAGCTGTGGCTTAGCTACTTTGATGACAAATGCACGCTACCTCCGCCTTTCAATGTTATTCCCTCTCCCAAGACTATCTGTTATCTTTTCAACAGTCTTAGTAAATGGATCTGCTCTCATACATCAAGTGGCAAAGTGAAACGTCAGAACAGTCTAAAGGTAAGAAATGATTGTGGGCTTTGAAGCAGGAAAGGTGCTGCTTTCTAAAATGAATCAGCAAACTGCTGCTTGAAGCTGCCTGTCACATGGTGAGTGCTGCTAAGGTAAATAGAGCTGTAGAATAATGCGTGTTGCATCCAAAGTAGAAATAAGTAACTGTTGCCTATTCTATTAACTTTCAGTTCTGTGAATTTCAACCCCCTTATCTCCAACCCTAAATCCCCCAGAAATGATTTGGAAAAAATGCTTTGATTGATTGAAAACTCAGAAACCTCAAGGAAGTATGTGCTAATCTGAAAAATTGTGAGGTTATTCTGGTTATTATTTAGGCTTGGTAATTGTTTTAAACATATGGCAAAAGTGTTAAAACAAAGAACCAAAAAGGATCACTGAACCTCTCATTGTTGGGGAAGGGATTTTTTTTTTTTTTGATTTATTTTATTTAGGTTAAATAAATGTTTTTATTGTACCCTGTAATTTTGCATACTGATTTTGCATCTTCTTGCCAACAAAAATAACATAAAAAAAGTAATTCAAAGACTTCATGAAATGTGCTCTGAGAGACATGGAGGATTATGGACGTCTTAATTGCTCATAGTTCAATTACCAAGTCAGGTAGACTACAATTTTTCACATCTTACATTTACATTTTATAGTCATCTTATATTCATATATAATAATTTAATTTATATTTTGCTGGCAATTTACATGCATTGTATATTTGTGAGTGTCAGGATGCATCTATAAAATAACTTTGCTATTTTGTTCATGTTTACTCTGTATAATTGTGTACAGGCTTTAGATCTCAAAACTCACTTTTCAGTAGTAAATGTATGATGTTTGTTTAAAGGAATGGAGAAATCTGAAGCAGAAGAGAGATGAAAATTATCAAAAGGTGATGTGTTGCTTAGTCCACCGTTACTTGACTTCCATGAGACAGAAGATGCAAAGCATGGATCAGGCAACTGTGGAAAACCTAAATGAACTGCGGCAAGACTTGTCAAAATTTCGAAATGAAATGAGAGACCTGCTTGGTTTTCGAACTTCTAAATATGCCATGTTTTATCCAAGAAACTAAGGCCTGACTTTTAAATGACAGTGTGTACTTTTAGCTACCTGTAGGTGAAAGTGTTGACCTAATTCTATGGACAGACCAAATAGAAGATTACTGTGCAAAAAAATACATCTGAAAATGTGCTTGCGTGAGTTGCACCTAAATGTGGGAGTGGTGGAAATAATTGCAAAACCAGATACAGTAGTTTTCTTAAGCTCTTAATCTTAGCATGTATATAAAATTTGTATATAGGAATTTTTTTAATGTTCATCAGACTGTGGCTGTCAGGTGTCAGAGCTTCATAACTAGCACAGTGTGTTTATTTCTTCTATTTTTGCTGTTTCTTCCTTTTTGATACTTGCTTTTGGAGTTGTGGGAGAAGATAGGCTTTTTAAAAGAAAAATCCAGCCTATGTTTATTTTTAATAGAAAAGTCAGATACAGAATAATAGAAAATTTCCAGCACAGTTGGAAATTATGTTTGACTGTAGGTTACAGTGCATGTGAAGACTGTATGGATCTGAAAGAGGCAGTTCTAGTGCCAAGTTTTGTATGTTAACATTGACTGTATACTAATATTTGTAGAATACAGGAAATCAAATCATCAAGACTCTTCCCTTTTGTGGGAACATTGACATTTTGAACTCAAAATAGACCAACCATTTCTTGAATGTTTATGGCTATATGTAAGACAATCAGTTCCTGCTTGAATTTTTCAGCTGTGCCTCAGAAGTACGTGTTACTATACATGTTAAGATTTGGAACAGAATTTTAAAACTCATAATGTTTAGTATCTTGGGGTTCTAAAATCAGGATGATTAATTATTTGAATTATTAAAACCTGTGATTTAACAAAAATGAGGTGGAGCACACAAGTGCTGATGTTAGCAATGCTGAACAATTCCTTTGAAACACTGTACCCATTTCTGTGAGAACGTACGTTGAACCTGGTCACTGGGCAGATGTAGTTCAGGAAGAACTGCCTTAGACAGGTTTTCTATATCCTACTTTTAAACTTGTATTTCTTTTTTCCTTTGTTTTTACCACAGTTTTTGCCAAGCTAAACATTTTGTGTGTGTGTGTCAGGAATACTAAGTTTTGTGAAAACATGTGATTTGACTTTGCTTACAATGGACAGTAAGGGCTTTGTGGGTTTTCTGTGCTGGAGGGTCCTATATGGCTTTATATGCTTATATTCAAGTTGACAACTTGTAATTGAGAAATGTGAGATTCCTGTATTTTTAATTATGAAATGAGTATATTTATGTCAGCTTAAGGATTGATTGACAATTTTACTGTTACAGTGGTGATCTTCTAAAATGGTCATGTCTGGAAGGCGCAGGTAGCCATAGTGGTCTTTGACTGCAGTTGATTTTGGGAGGTTACATAAGTGGAGGCTTACATGAATGTTTACTTTTTTGAAGGAATTCTTATAAAACTTTCTTGTAAAAGTAATATATTTTCTGTACTATGAAATTACGTATTTCTGAACGAGAGTTTAATACACTGCTTCTGGAAGTCTTATAGAGGGATTCTGATAAGTGTTGGCTCTTCATGTGAATAAGAAGCTAACTTCTTGTGTTCAAAGCAAAGAGGATCACTGAATTTTGTATTTGAACTTAAATCTTATGTTTGAATAATCTTCTGTTTGAATTATACACCAACATAAAAACTGTGTGCTGTGTATGTTACATATATCCAAGAAAGGAAGCAGTCCAATAAAGCTCTTTGAAAAATATTATTGTATTAGTCATATTTGAAACATGTATCAGGTACCGCATCAAAAGTAATTTCGTTGTCATGTTAAGATAATAAGTTTAAGGAATGTAGCTGCTGTTAATGTGTTATTGCCTTTTTTCCATGTGGACCCATCCTGTTGAGTTTATTCAAATACCTTCACACAGTGCCATGAAGTGATAGCTGAGCTAGTCCCAAACCAGCTAGATTGGATTCTAGATGCGTATTAGCTGCTTGCTGTGTTTATCTGTGTGAAGCAGCATGCCAGTGTAGCTGTTTCTAATTACTTTTGGTATGTTGAGCAAAGTCACTCTGAGCTAGCTCAGTCATCGTCAGGTGGGGATGTTTTCTACTGCAGTACAGACATGTCCTTAGGAAGAATTGCCTGCTTCATGGCACTTCAGGATTTGGATTGAAACTGGGGCTTCCAGAGGTTTTATTTGCCCCTGAAATACATAGCTGTAAAGTGACAGATGCTAGAGAGAGAGGTCTGTACTCTGTACTACCTTAGTTGTATGACACTGTATTTCAGCCTTCGTTGAAAGCTGTTCCAGTCTTTCTTGGCTACTGATCAATATGGTGTGCATTGTACTACTTGCTCAATCTTGTCATTTAGAATTTCTTTGTTCACATGAATTAAACATACTATTGCTTTCTCATTTGGCAGTTTTTAAAACTGGCTGTTCCAGAAGCAGTCTGCAGATGTTGGTGTTCCAAGATCTCCCTCATACACACAGAACAGTTCTGGACATGCACAGAGACAAAATCTTGGGTGTCTGTGATATTTCTTTAAACTGGGATGTAAAAAAAAAAAAAGGAGCAAAGGTTGGGGCAGCTGGAGTTTCCTTGGCTGGAGGATTCAAATGTCTTCGCACAGATTTTAGTGCAAGTCATGAGAGGACCAGGTGGGTTTTTTGAGACTACTGAAAACCATTGATTTTTCTTTCCTTTCATGGTAATGTCTGTTTTGTAGCTAACTTTGCCTTGATGAATGAAAGATGGAGATGGAAATTTTCATGCTACCTCCATTTGCAAGAGAAATGTCAAAACCATTTATTAAAGAAAGCTTACTTCACGCTTTTGCTGAACTGTGGTTTAGATTATAATTTCTGTAGAAATCACAGCAGAAATTGCATTGTTAGATAATTTTGATTCTGTTTGGTTGCAGGTTACATTTTAAGTGCCTGAAGTTTACAGTCACTACATCTGCTTTTAAAATCTTCTAATACTTGTTACCTGTGTTTTGTAACCAATTCTGGCCTGAGAAAACTGGCACTGCTCTGTGTTTTTTTAAGTCCTGGCTCCTGTTGTTGTGGGGCTACAGCTGTCGGTGCTTTGATTTGGGAAAGAAACTGTTCTAAAGGGAGTGCTGAGGCAGGAGTTTTCCCTGCCTACCATTTGGGAGACGAGGAGCAGGCTGCCAGACTCTTCTTGCCCTGCTGAAAAAAGCCAGACAGATGGGCATGTCATTATAAATAAAAATAGATTACTGTAGTTCAAGACAGTTCTGAGCATGATTTCCGCATTGCTTCTCTGTAGGCTGCTGCTGAGAAGTGCGGAGAGCACTGTGCATAAAACCCCTTCATCTGCATAGTAATCAATATTGGAAAATTAAAATTTTAATTTTTTTAAATTGCAAAACTACATCTGCTTTGTGAACAAAGCATTGCTGTCAGTTCCACAGAGAAATGCTGTTTGGTTTAGGCAGGCAGGCAGAAGCCTAGCAGTCTGTGAAGTGTAGCTACAGTAGTGAGCTGTGTGATGTGCGCTGCCAGCGCAGCCTTTTTGTATCTTTGTGCCTCCCTCTGATTCTTTTGTCTCCTGCCTAATTACCCATACATCCTCCAAACAGATGTTGCTGTGCTACTGACTTGCAGTGTGGCAGTGCCTTGTGGCATTACATAGCAAAATCAATCATTGAAGAAAAGTGATAATCTGCATTCCACTACAAAAATAAGCAGTAAGTACTTCCAGTAGGGACTGTATTACATTACAGTTTTCTGCCCATGGATAGAAATTACAAAAGGAACTCTGGTATAGTATTTATATATGGGGGAAATAAGTACTTAAAGGGATCTTAGATTCTGTTCCATCCATGCAATTTTTTAATAGTATTCAAGTTTTAGCCAATTTGAAGCATGTTTTTCATATTTGCTTTTGAGCAGAATGTTCTTGAAATTCTTGGCATTAATGTTTACCTGTATCTGCTTCTATTCCTCCGTCTTTGGTTATAGCCTTTCAGCTTCAGAACTGTATACAAGAGGCTCACCTGACAGAGATCCCTTAACATTATAACATTGTCTAACTGCTTCAAGTCTGTTCTTCCCTTCTCAAAATATCTGCTGGTTCAACCTTTTGCATATAGGAATGAAATAAATTAGACATATACGCTATTATTTACACTCCTGGTGCCAGACTGAGCATTGCTGTATTCTCTGTTCTTTCACAGTAGAACCAAAAAGTTTAAACTGTTTGCATGTGTACTTCACTGCCACTAAAAATTCCTACCTTTCTCCTCCCTAATTACCTTATGAAACTTAATAGAGACATTTCCTAACTAAATAACAGTCAATAGTAGAGAAAAGCAAGGAGATGTTTTACAGTTGTCTTGATTCTGTGAAGAGTAAATCCTATTCAAATCAACAACTTGATGGAAACCAACTGACTTCAATAGAAGGAAAACCAGGCCCTTAATGAGCAAGGAAATGTAGTGTCATTCATACTGTGCAAGACTCAAACCATCAAAAGCATGTAAAAGATCAAAAAAGGGTTTCTATGTTTAGTCTGCCCCACTTTATACATAATGAATAACTAGCTGGTTATGATTTAATCCTAAAATATTTTATTAAGCACAGGTAATACTGCAGAAATCCATGTAATAAAATAACTTTAGAGAAAAAGCTAAGATAAAATGAGTTACTATAAATATTGCACTTAGAAACCTTATTTTACATACACAACTCCTTAAAAAATTGGACAATTATAAATTAACAACTTCCAAGTAATTGGAATTTGGTATGTTTCAGATCAGATGGCTGTGCTGCAAATCTTCAGCTTTTAAAACTCAGGAGGATCTGTTCTCGTCTTGTACATGTATGGTTACCGCTTTGTGCCAGAGTGTGCTCAGGTGGGTGGTAGGGAAGAAAGAGCAAGCATGGTCTTAGTATTGACAATCAGTTGTATCTTCATGACTTACACTAAGTGAAAACTGTTTTTCAAGAGAGATGATAGAATGCAGCTGCAGAGTTTAGTTTTAACATGTTTTGTTTTTCAAGGCATTTAGGATCTTTGAGTTCTTAGTCTTAAAACTCATGACAAAGCTGTTGGGAAAGACTTTGCCTCTACCATCTTCTTCTACCTGGCCCATGATGATGTAGTTTAAACCTACAAAGGAGAGAATGCGATTACAAAGCAGAAATCCAAAACATAATTTGGTAACTATAGTTCTTTGCCCGTGGTCTCTATTCCTTTGTGCTCTGACCAGTGCCTTCTCATATACAATTACGTGAAATCAAAGTAGATATATAGCTAGGTATCTACTACATAATTAAATATACAGGAAATATTCGTTAAATGTAGCCTGTCAAATGAGTCTGAAAGACATTAGAAATGCAGAGTAAACACTGGCTCACTTAGCTACTAACACCCCAAGTGGAATGTGTCTCATTCATTTTGAATATTTTCTCATTTGTTCCACTTGTAGGATAATGCACTTAAGTGTTTTATTCTGCTTTTCTCCCTCAGAGACATAAACATTTTATATATATATATGAAGAGGCAGTCAGGCAAGTAGGGTGAACCCTGGCTTTGGAGAAATTGGATGAATTTGCATATTTTTATGGCTTAGAAGGGCTGGGAGTTTGCAAGGCCTTAGGTTGGAAGGAGTAGTAGGTATTATAGGGGTATAAGCAAAAAAGCTTAGATATTAAGTAATGACTATTAAATAATTAATGTTGATATAGGAGAAACAGAAGTGTGTGATTTGGAGCCAGCAGTCTGCCTAAAAGGAGAGAGTTTGTTCCACCAAGGATGATACATCTCCCAGACAAATGTCTAGTTCCCAGAGAACTAAAGGAGCAAAATCTAGTTTCTAAAAAGGATTTTTCTCTTTGATACTGCCCACTTCGAATTAATATGCTTCAATACTAGTAGTATCTTCAGTGTTATCAGGGGGGTTGTGATGCTTATAGTATTATTTTGATTGTTTCCTGTTATGGTTCCATTTATGATCTCCCGCCTCAGGAAGCAGAGCTGAAAACTGATTTTTTTACTTGCTTCGATGAAAAATAGTCTTTGTATTTCTTACAACAGCATATAGGTAGCCTTTGTTACATTTAACTGGAAATAATCTTGATCGACCTCTTTATAGTATTGCTTAAGATAGCTGTAGAAATACTGGCTGTTTGCTGATACAGAGTGGGCTTAACAGTGGTAGTATTTCTACAGTAAAGATGTAAATATATGCAAGAGCAAAGCAACAGGGAAATGTGTTGATTTTTGTCCTTTGCTGTGACATACTGCTCTTCTAGGTTTAGCATGGTGTTGTTTTCCCTTCTAAATAATTGTGTATAAAAACTAGCTCCAAAATCATACATGTAAAAATTAAAAATATGTAACTGAGCTACATTTGAAAGAACCAAATCAGATTTTACTTTGTCATGTGGGTTTAAAAAAAAAGACTTTTTTTTTTTAAACTCCTTGATCTAAGTGAGTCTAATCCTCATAAGTAAAACTGAAGAAAGCAATATAAAGCTGGATAACTATTTTTATACTAAATTGATTATAATATTAGTTGCTGATTATAGAAACAGTTACTGTAATCTTACTGATTTTTGTGGTCATATTTCATGTCGTCTTTTATAAACACACAAGGAGGTTATTCTTGCATACTTACCTCTTCTGATGAGAGGACACTGCTTACATACAACAATAATCTTGGCACTCATACTCTTGCCAGCTTGCTGAATTGCTAAATTTCCCTCCTTATATACATTAATGATGGATATTGTGGCATGCAGACTGCCAGCCCGTGTTATTGTTGTGATTACAGTTCCAGTTATCACTAGAAGAAAAAGCATTTGATACATTTTTATTTAGATAAGAAATATGAGGCATAAGAAAAACTAAGTATATTAGTTCATAGCAAGGAGACAAACAATACTGGAAACACTTACTAAAATCACCTGTAATAGATAACTTCTTACTGACAAATTTTAGTGGCACCCTAATAATAATATTTTGGAATGTATCAGTTTTTTGCAAGCCCAGTTCTGGGGTTTGATAATTTCAATTAAACAGTACAATTTGATACTACTTTCAATGACTAATTTTGAAACACTGGAGAAGTTAGATTGAAAAATTTTTAGCCAAAAGCTGAAATCCCAGCTCTCTGACACTCTCAAATGCCCTAGGAGCTAGATTTTGATCTGTCTGAGGCCTGATATTGATAGGAATTTGCCAATTTCAGCTAAATTTAGATAACAGATTAGATCGCCGTATCTTCCAAAGATCTCTCAGATGAAAATAAACATACCATTTTTATTCCTGGGATGACTAGATTAACCTGTAGGCCCTTTATTTAGCAAGAGGGACTAATTAGTGGTATTACCAGCAGTTTGTTTTGTTTCTCAGATCACCTTTTGTAAATCAGCTATTGTATCCTAGGATGAATTTGATCTTCAGTTATCAGGTATGTGCAGCCAGATTTATTTTATAAATCTGCATACTCCAGAGTTTGCATTAGGCATTTGTAAATTTGCATGTTATCTTCCAGAGCTTTTAATTAAATAGGAATGTTCAAGTTCAATTAAAATAGAATTGTGGATGTTAGAATGCTGGGTACTGCAGTTATATTTCTAGAAACGATAAAAATTAAATGTATCATGAAAGAGAAATGGCTCTTCTAAATTCATGAAGTCAGCAAATAAATTTAGAATAAATTACATACTACAAACAGTACAATTTCTGTTCCTCCCTCAAGATACATTTCCATTCACAGTAGCATACAAAATATTTTTACTCCTATTCCTGCCATGGAAAAGATTAAAAAAATGAAAGTATTTGACAAAAGGCAAGAGAGAATATGGTTTATTATTCTGATGCTAGAGGAAAGGGAACAAGTTTTATATATAGTATCTTTTACCATTGACCACGAGAGCTGAGGTTTGGTCAGTAAAAGTAGACCTAAGTTTGGGGCTTTTTTTTCCCCTCTCTGCTTCTTTTGGCCTTGGGCCAGCCTATACTGGTTGCAAATGAAAACAGGCTGGTGGTCAAGAGTGGTAAGGGGTCACACTGCAGTGACTCCATTCTGCTTTAGGGTACAGCCCAGCCCTCAACTGTTTTTCTAGCAAGATTATGCAACCCTGTGAAATTTCCTCAAATCTCATGTGATTAGCTGTAAAGTTAGATTAAAACAAACAAACAAAAAAAACAACCCCAGTGTGTGTTTGGGAAAATTATCCCATCAAACTTTTAGGCTTGTTATAGGGGACTGAAAAATCTTCAAGTATTAATATCAGAAAATACTCAGACATAACTGAATAAATGAGCAGTGAAAATGCCATCTAAATATGTAGCAGGCATCATTTGCCCGAGTAATGTCTGTCTACAGAAAGCAGTGCTTACAAGCTTTGATGCCTTCTAATTTCTTTTTAAAATATATTGGAAGTCTGTCAATTGAACTGTGGAATAGTCAGCAGGTACAGCATAGATTGTGTATTGGCTGGTTACAGACAGATGAGATGACAGTGCACTAACTGAATCATGTCTCTCCTGCAGGTGGTTGTCTTACATTGTCATTTGTTTTTCAGATTGATGAAGTATGTTTGAAACACACATATATGCAGTGCCCATTTTGGAATATCTCTAAGAATGTATTGAGTGATACACAGATACTAATGTCAGATACACACATAAGATGGTATAGAAAATATAGCCTATGCATTAACAGTAAGTCAGAACTACATCTGGTAAAATTCCTATGAGTCTAACAACACACTGCGAAGTCAATAATTAAAAAGGGACTAATTTGATTCCTTACCAAAGTTGCTTGAACAATAATTGCTTTCAAGAGTCCCGCTCCTCTTGCACTTTTGCTGGCACAGGGCAACTGTAGGTTTCACAACTTTTTGAGGAGCAAAAAGTAAACTGAAGTGAGGTATTTGATACAAATACAAAGGAGTATGGTTAAAAAAAAAAAAAAGAATTAACAATCCTGATATATACATTAACTAGATCTGGTACTGCAAGGGACAAACACCACAATAGCAATATTACTTTTCTCTGCCATCACCTCCAATCACTGCCTTTCTATGTGTGTCCCAGCTCTGTATCTGTTCTAATGACCTTATAAAATGGGATGTTACAGAAAATCCACATTTAATTGCAGTGCAATCTTAAATATGTAACATAGTCTTGTTGTCTGTTGCTATAAAGCCCTAGTGGTCCACTGAAAGTGTCATAATACTACATAATATTATAGTAGCACTTGAGAAGGGAGGAGGTGGCCTTTTATATGAAATTACTGTACTGTGATGGGGAGATGAGAGTTCAAATTCCTGACTTTTCTTTTTTCCTAAATTTCTCACATAGCTCCATGACATCTAGTACTGTATAGTTTTTATTGATAATATTTTGAAATAAAGCATAATGCTTGAAGTATCTCTTTAATATTGGGGACATTTCCTTTCTGAGATTGAATGATTTGTTTATAAACTAGTGAATACTCTTTGTACTTTTATCATTGTTAATAGTCTCTACTTTATGCAACTAACACCTTCTACGTACTGTATCCAGCTGCAGTATTTTTAAGGCTTTTATGTCCCTTTCAAATTTGTTTGGAATTGGTCAATGATATCATAATTATTGGAAACATGGAGCTGGGACTGACAGATTAAAAAAGACCAAACCCCTACAAAACCCTCGTTTCCAAGAAAAACTTGAACAGTTTTGAATAATATGTTTGCAGGTTTTTACTTTCTTTGGAATAGAGAATTTTGCAGAAGTTTTGTTCAGCCTAAAGTTTCTGAAAAAAATCTTCTGACTAATTTTCCAATCAGTAATTTGTACTTTTTCTTTACTTGAACGAATTGATGCTTTTCACAGTTTTCCAAGTTTCTGAGATTCAGCAGAATGGCATTAAAATTACTTTGTCTTCAGTGTTATGCCCATGACTGTTAGATTTGCATACTCTTTGATTAGCCTTTCAAATCCAAAGTTTAAAGATAGGACTCCATATTTTTCATTGATTTTGTGTTGTTTGGGTTAGGTGTTTTTCTAATTGGTCTTCACGTGAATGGTATTCAGTGCAACTGATTAGAAAGGTAACTGCCTCCTACAGGGAGAAGTGTTGAAAGAGCAAGTTCCTATGTCTATGGAGGCATACCTCGTGATACTCTACATGTTGTCACAAAAACTTATTTGGAGTTAATTAATAAAGTATACCTCTTTTGCATGTGCGCACACAAAGAGCTCACAGAGCAAAGCTTAATGGCAAAGCCCTGAATACAAAGACAGCATGAGATAGCTGACAGCCTGGATTACTTGAGACCAAGTGTTTGAACTAACAACTTGGTTAAGAAGTTCTTTATAGTGAAGAAGCACTGAATTATTTATTGTTAGAGAAGCAGTAGCATCAGGATGATTTACAGGTCATTATAATTTCAATTTTATAATGTTTATTTTCATCTATTTTGAAACTCTTTATTAGCAGTATTTAAGCACCACAGCTTCTAGGTTTCCTGCTGACAGACCATTGCTGTCCTGTCTTTTGATGCATTTTATGTACAAATCAGGTTACGTGTTGCAAAACCATCACAAATAAACTGGTTTTCTGCTATGCCTGTTTCTTAAATCTCTCACATTCAGGCTATAGAAACTGTAAGAATTTATCCCTCAGTATCTCAATAATGAGGTAGTTCTGGCAATACCTTCAGAGAAACCCTCCTTTGATCTTTCATATATGCTGTCTAGTCTTAAATATAAAAGGATACTTATTTTTAGCATGACATAATGATTTATAAATTCCAATCCCTTGGTTTCTTTGTTGTCATTGGGGATGGTTTGTTTGTTTTTAAAATAAAAATAAATCTAGGGTAGCATCATATTGAACCTGAAGAAGGCTCAGGTGGCTTCCATACCAATTTGTTTGATCTTAATAACTACCTGAATAAAAATACGGTCAGATCTTTACTTGTGTAGAAGAAAGAGTTCCTTTAAATAAAAGCTATATGTCCTGAAATATTTAGGTCGTCTTATACAAAAGAATTTTGATCATCCATTCTTCCATGGAATTTACTAGTAAACTGTCAAAAAATGAGAAGAGACAGGAAAATTCTCTCAGGTGGGGTTACTGTTACGCTGAACACTCAGCTGGGTAGATTTTCTTTTAGCAATGTTAAGTAGATTGTCCCTTGAGTAGACTAAGATACTCCCTTGAGTATATTAATTCTCATTCCCTCAATATTTGAAATACAATAAAATTTTAATACACTTTCTATTATATTTTTCTGTAACCCTCTCCCTGTCCTAAAATAATTTATATTTTTAAGAATAAAATAAAGCCATAAAACTTACTTGAGGTAGCAGGGACTGTTGTGGTAGTAGGTGGAACTGTAGTTGTGGGTAATTTTTTTGGTCTGAATTTATAATGGCCAATAAACCCATCAGCTGTTAAGCTTAAATCAGACAGAAACTGAATGAGCAATTCATTCCTCTCAGACAGAATAGGCCTGAAATAGAAAAACAAAATATTTCCATCGTTCTGAATGCCAAAGTCAAGAAGTATTAACAGCATTCCTCTTACAAGAAAAAGAGGGAGCACTTCACTTTAATTATTGGTCTGGATGCGATATGTACCCCAGAATAATACTGAAATAGATGTTTGTTTGCTGGCTACCAGTCAGACACTGGTGTTTTGAGTGTGAAACTCATTCTGATGAATCATCTAAACCTCTGGTTACTGAAGGTTATGTCAATATAGGTATCTTTAAATTCCTCTGTGTGACTTCATTGCAGACTTCACTTCCTTGGAATGGAAGGGACTAGATTAACACAGCGGGAAAATATACCAAAGAGATCCTCAGCCTGTAGCAGAGGTAAGTAAATGCTTTTGTTTGGTTGTTGCTGTTTGGTTTTTTTATAATTTGCATTTGTTTAATGCAAAACAAGACATATTTGGACAGCCTTAAGAAAATTAATTCAGTGTTGGATTCTGTAATTCTTTAACAAAAGCACTAAAAATAAATGTTTTGAGTTATTATTTCTGTAGGCTTGGCTTTTGTCATTACCAAGCTCTTGAAGAGCTAATGGAGTTCCTTTCTTAGGATTTGTTTTCTTTCCTTTCTTAAGAAACATCATAAACTAGCACTGTTGAGTGTATCAGTTTTCAGCTCATAAACTGTGTAGTAACTTCTGTGACACTAATACTAACTGTTTCTGGATGTGGATGCAGTGTGATGAGACTTCATTCAAGACTACTGTTAGAGAAAATCATACGGAATGCAGGTTTAGCCAAAGCATCACTTCTCTCATTCTTCTAAGCTTTCCACAGACCTTGTCTCAATATTTATTAATAATTAGTAACAGGGATTTTTCAAGCAAAACCACAGGTTTTGGAAAGGGGAAGAAAAATACAGGGGCAAAAGAATCTTTGTAAAGGACAGAGGAAAACAGAAAGTGGTTTTAGGATGCAGTTTAACTAATGTCTGTGTTGCTCCTTCCCAGGAAGTCCAACGGAGTTCATGAGCAGGATCTTTTCAAAATGCTTAGTCAGGCCTTTGAATTAAAAAGTTGTCTTCATCTCCCAGGTTTTTGGCAGGTGTTTCAGAAATCAGTTTACTCTGATGGCTGAGTCTGACATAAACAAACATATGTGCTTCATTATCTGGAATTCTATAACTTACAGATGCTGCTGTAGTTGCACGGAATATGCATTTCTTGCAGCAGTATTGGCACAAACTATGAACATAGGAGGGCACTGATATCAGCTGCCTGAGAGCTCTGTTCTGCTTCCTGAACACCAAATTGGAGCTCCAAATCAGAAAATCTGACCTAATCTGTGTATCCTGTCTTTTTTAAAAAGGCTTTTTGTTTGAGAGGCAGGGGTTTTTTGAATAATTACTGCTCCTAGTAAATTGTGATTATTATGTTTGCCAGTCATTTATATATCATAGTAATTGTATTTAGGAATCAGGTATGTGGTTACACTGTATGCTTGTTTGGCTGCAGTTGGATCTGAATTAATCTCTGCAACCACCAAATGAGTTCAGGGTATCCACTTTACTCATACTTCTGATGTATACTGTTTCTGTTACAGAATACCATGTTACATTATCTGTGTGCTGGTTAATGAGTTCCACCTCACATAATTACTGTGTCAGACGTAATGAATGCTCTATAGAAGGATTGTTTTGTCATTCAGTTTACACACCGTGATTTCCGGTTCTTTTACAACACTGGTCCTGTCCTTACTGTTTTTCTGAATCCAGCTGATAAATTGTCATGAGAATTCTTCAGAGCTAGTGGAAAATCCCCAAGAGACATACTTTCCCCTCTTTCACTGGATATAGAAGCTGACTATATACAAATCTGCAAGGGACAGTGACTATGTTCAAGCTCTATACTGATCTCTGCTTAGGAAGCAATGCTATTGTAAAATGGACTTCCAGGACACTTATCATTCTGTAACAGGAAATCTCATCTCTAAGCTATGTGACTGGGTCTGAGACCAGTATTATGCCCTTGTTCTCCTGTTTCACAAGTCCATACTAAAATGCCTGTATTTTGAAGCCCACTAGGGTTTGGCAGACCAATTTACGGCTTTGACATACTGTGGAGAAGATGCTGAGCCACAGCTGAGAGTTGGTTTAGGAAGCTTCGTGTGGTTACCTCTCAAGATCTAACTGGCATTTCTCCCTTTTGCACTGCCCTGTCAGCCAAGACCAGATCCTGACAGTGAAAAATGTACTTGCCCCGCTGGGCTAGGTTTTAGCTGGAAAGAGGCAGCTAAATCGCAGGGACTGAAAGCCATCAGCCTCATCTGTAAAGGGTGATGCTCGCTGCTGCCTTCCAAGAACGAAGGGGAGGACAAGATCTTGTGGAGTTTGGTTCTTAGCTCAGTCGGAAAAGATCTGAAATGTCACAACTTGCATTGAGTCAAAATAGATTCTAATCATGCTTCTGGCTTCAATTCTGTTCAACTTGGAAACAAGTCCATTTGCTCCAGTGCTTTGGATCTGACTTATGACCAAAGACTTGCATGTGTATGGCACCTCTTTAAGTGTTTCTAATCAGAGAGTACTAAAGGTAAATACTTGCTATTATGCAGTAAAAGTTGAGTTGTAAGGGAATCTCCTCATGCTATGCTCATCACAGCCTTTGGGTTGAAGGCAATATGGAAAGATAGTTTACTTTTGCTAGATGAAGTTTAATATCACTGAACAACAAAGAAACACAAGTGATTATACATGTAACTACAGCACTGCAAGGAATTTAGCCTCTTGCATCATCTTAGTGAATTACCTAGCGATTAAAGAATAATCTTACCCATAAGACCTCTCTTTACTAACTTTCAAGAACATCTCACAGCCTTTGGGTTGAAGGCAACTTTTTTAGTTTTTCCTGAAAACAAAGAAGTGCTTATACATGTAACTACAGCTAGAATTTAGCCTCTTGCATCATCTTGATTAAATGTAGAAAACTTTTTTAACTTTACTACAAGAAGGGGGCCTGAAAATGTAGAAAGTTTCAAATTGAAGGGGGGGGGCGGAAGGAAGAAAAAAAAAGAAAAAAGTGCAACCCGAGACCAAAAGCCTAAGTTGGCTGAAAGAAACTGATGTTACTGTGTTTCAGGTGCAGCTCTAATCTTAAATTCTTGCCAAATTTCTAATAAATTTCTGTAGGCCTACGCTTACTCTCTTTCTAGCACTGTTATGCTATTACATACCTACTGCATGGAGAAGAAAGATCTTTAAAAGGGCTCTTTAAAAGAGTCCTCAGAATGTTTGCCTTTCTTCTCACCTCCTGAGGGTATACTACATAACCTTAAAAAGCCCAACCAAACAAAAAACACAAAAACCCTCATAGTAAATCTCAGTCTAGCAAGCTATGCTTAGAAACACTGAGGTATGCACCTCACCCCCTGCACCACAATTAGTTGCTCTTGGCAATCAAATTATCTGCCACTTCTGAGACACAAGTCTAGTCACACACCTCCATGTATCTTTTTTTTAATAGCTTGTATTTCTTGAAACAAAATGCATCCTCTTCATCTTCTAAAGCTACTCAGCTTTAAGAAGATTGCTGGAAGAGGAACAACAGGAAAGGAGAGCTAAAAATTATTAGCCTCAGCCAAAAAAACTACTCTTTTGGGGAGAATAATTATGATCTACTATGCTAGACCTGATTATAGTTACAGTGCCATTGGCTGGGTTGGAAATAGTTTCTGGGGGTGGGAGGCTTGGAGGGATGAGTTGGTTTGGGGGTAATAGGTGAGTTGTGGTTTGTGGGTTAATATTGGTATTATACCAATATAAATGGCATTACCATTAGTATTGCTGTTATTAGAGAGTGCCCTAATTATGGACAGGACAGAATATGTGTTGGAGACAGCACTAATAGTGGAGGGAGAGGGAGAAGAGAAAATCCTAGGGGGTGGGAATATATGAAGCAACTCCTAGAAGTTCAGTTTGAGGTAGAAAATGACATAATTAATTTTAAAAAATAAGAAAAATATTCCAGAAGCCTCGTACAAAACTCTTAGCAAAATGGCAAACAGTGGTAGTAAAGTTCATAATTTGAGAAAATTACTTACGCTGGTGGACTGTCTCCGCAGTACTTCCCAATTCTTTTAGCATCATTTATTTCCCCACCATTAAACACTGCAACATAGTCATATCTGCAGTAGTTGTCTCTCTCCACATCAAACTTCTCAAACTTTAACTCTATTAGCTGCAGGGAAAGTTAAATAACTTATTAAGGTTTTGATATACGGAGTTTTTTAGTGCTCTTATAATGACCTCTTCATATGAAGAACTAATCGTTTTTTCTTTCTGTAAAGGAAAAGTCCTTAGTCCACTTAATTGTGGAGCTAAGTATTTTAATCCATGTGACTTCTCTCCAACAATTTTTTCAACATATGACTAACATTCTGTAAGACAGTTTGTTCTCAAATATATGCAAGTAACTTGTGATAAAGTAATTTTTACGTTTGAATGAAAACAGGATAGTAGGTGTCCGGTGTTAGGTTGCTTTTAAAGTAACTGTAGCAAATCTAAACCACAAACAAGGGGCTTTTAGTGTCATTGTATCATTCAAGATACACTATAGAAAAAGTAAGGGCAAAGTTTGTTAAGACCCATTTTACTGACTTCATTAAGAACAGGCCTTGAACCACTGTGGTTGCCAGTGCTGTTTATCTGATGCAGAAATAAAAGGTCAGAAACAAAAATATTGATAGAAAGAAAATCAGTAAAGACTAAAATCAAGAGAAAGTAACTAGTTAAATGAATTGTGTTTCCATACATAATTTCCATAAATGTTGGGCTTTGGAAGTCATAAGTGAGGACTAGTATAGCTCTAATATTTCCAGTACTGATGCCATTACCTCCAACATGACTTGTATTTATGGGCTTTTCTACTTAAGAAAGAAAAACTATGGACAAGAAAACAGATGTGGAATTTAATGCTTTGAAATGGAAGTCCTGCGGTATAACACTGTCACTTGTGTGTAGCAAGGAAGGAGAACACAACATAACTGCACAATTAAAACAGAGGTAATATATGCATTTAGGTTGTGTCTTTATATGAAGCACAACAGTTTTTAAATCACCTTCCCATAAATAGCAGAAATGAGGCTTGAATGACAGCACTGAATTGTGCTGATTATAGCTATGCAGGATTTCTTTTTAAAGTTCTGTCTCAAAGATGATATTAAATCTTTTAAGACTGTACAATGAAAAAAATGAGTAGTTTGTGCATTGCATACACTCTGATTTACTGAAAGAGTAAAAGTGGTCCTGTTCTACATTCATAGTAATGATAGCATGCTATCACCTGATGTCTTAGTTTTGCCTGGATATGCTTTTGCACTGTTCGCAAGTGTAAGGCATCATTTTGTTTCCCATAAAGTATGAGTAGCCTAGGGGGACTTCATTTCAGAGATGAGTAACAGGTTTGTTTCAAAAGCCTTGTGGTTGTGAAGAAAAAAATGCACTTTAAATGGATGTACCCATCTGAATAACATGCTTATGATCAAAAAAGATTGTACAGAAATAACTAATGCAATTGGGAGTGGAAATGCTAAATTTTTCCATAGCAGGCAAAACAACAAGCTGTAATATCTACTTTATTATTGTTCCTAAGTGCACTTTGCACTAATGAAGAAATATTTCATGATAGAATAGAAGCTCTTCACCATCATGAGAAGCTCCTACATCTTCTGTAATAAAAGAAGTAATAGATTTGTATTAGAAGTAAAAGAGTGCCTTGCTTTGTTGCTCACATGCTTGTGAAAGAGACGTAGAGACAACAGCACCTAAACTTTGGCAAATGGAAGACTGAACAGCTTTTCATGTGCACTTGAAGAAAGATTATTATTCACTTTCCTCGGAAATGGCTTTCAACTGTCAAAATTCTGCTTCATTTGCATGCAAACAACCATATTGCAGTACACAAAAAATACGTATTTGGAAACTTGTAGATCTATGGAACAGAATCCTCAAAACGTACAGGATATGATGTCCTTATTTTTGTGCTTACATAGCCTTTCTACAAGCTTAGGAAAAGTTTTTACGCTTATCTAGAGATACTTGGAAAGAACCAAAGTAATCTGCAATTTGCAGATAAGGTTTTAAAAATCACTGCCTATCTGTAGAATTGTTAAATGACCTGTATCTAGCAAACAAGGAATGTGGATTAAAGAGTAGTACAGGAAAGACTAAGCTGAGACACTGCTTCAGTACCAGGGATAAAATATCTTGGTAAATGGAAAAGTGTGAAAGATCTGAAGAATGCATTTATCTAGGGCAGCTTTTTTTTTTTTATTTGGAGGATTATGGTCATGAGCAGAAGATTAAGAGGAAAGTTGTCTTTACATATAGAGGAATTTAAGAAGCTGTACGTGGTTAAGAAAAGCAACCTACCAAACATGCTTGGTGACAAAAACATTCAATTATAGTAGACCTCCTGCCAAAGTACAGAGCATATGGCTCAGCAACAACCAGAAAATGTGAAGCTGGGATTGAGATGAGCCCTACAGTATAGGGAACACGCTTTGCCATGTGTGGCAAATGGTGGCAAATGAGCCCTCTTGGTCTGCTGTCACATCTCTTCAGGGCTTAATGAAATTGTAACATATGATCTGATGTTATTTCCCTAACTAAAGAAGCATATTATGAGATGGTGTTGTCTTCAAAATATAAGATAAAACTTCATGAAACGTACATTGAAAATTCCTGTGCAGGACAAATCTGAATACGTTCCCTGTACTGTAGGCAGAATAAAATTTCTGCTTTTAATAAATTAAATCAGCTCTTCCTGGGTACCTCAATAATAAAGTGCAGCAATACCAATAAATGCCACAAATGTTGTTAGACTTAAATGTAGCATTGGTCATGATCATGTTTGGTCTTGAGATGATCATCTGCCCTAATTCAATTTGCACGGTATTTCGTTAATTAACACAATAAGCTTTAAAAATGCCTGTTTTAAAAAGCCTCACCAGTTACAGATACTTTAAAAAGCTTAATTTAGGAGGTTTTCAACTGAAGGGGTTTAGACAGGATATTAGGAAGAAGTTCTTCACTGTGCGGGTGGTGAGGCACTGGCACAGGTAGCCCAGAGAAGCTGTGGCTGCCCCATCCCTGGCAGTGCTCAAGGCCAGGCTGGATGGGGCTTTGAGCAACCTGGTCTAGTGGAAGGTATCCCTGCACATGGCCCGGGATTGGAACTGGATGAGCTTTAAGGTCCCTTCCAACCCAAACCATTCCATGTATGACATGAATAAGTCGGTGACAGAGGAGGACATGCAGTGTTGAGAAAGCACAGGAGTTACTGGAGTGAGCCAGCCAATACCGGAGAGGAAGGTGGGTACTGCTGGAGCTGGTGTGCCTGTACTCCTTGCACAAGCCCAGCTTCACATGTCAGCCAAACAGCATTTTTATTGTTCCAGTGCAACGCAGGCAGCGTGTTGTGCAAGCAGGCTGTCATGAGGTGTTAGTCCTTGCAAGCAATGGAAGCTGGGCCACGCTGGCAGGGTGATGGCAGCGCCTCACCTGGTTCTTCGGGGCGACAATGTGCCAGGAGCAGGTGACTCCCGCTGGGTAGTCTCGCTCTGGCCAGTTGGGCGTTTGGAAGGACCCCGACGGCTTCTCCAGTCGTCCCCCACAGTACTGATCCCCTGCAAGCACAGCACACCAGGCTGACCCCAGTGCAACAGCATGCAGGTAGCCCCTGTAATGCACTTGTTTTGCTGCAGGTGCCTCGGTGAGGGGGCGTGGCCAGTCCAGTCCTGCCACAGCCCCACCACTGGACATGGCTGAGCCCTTCAGCTCAGCTGGTGGCACCTCTGGGAAAATGTGTTTAATCAAGGGCAGGAAAGGCCAGACGCAGACGAAGAAGGGGGTAAAAAAGAAGAGTGAGAAGCATTCCCGTGCACACCAGGGTTGGAGGAGGAGGAGTCACGGGGGCTGGAGAACTTCACCACAGCTCACAGGGGAAGCTGTGTCGGGGGGCAATACAGGGATACAATTAGAAGGACTTGTAAATTACTCATCACCTGCACTGCGTAGGCCTAACAACCTGTCTATCTGCTATCATATATCTGCTATCTAACAACCTAACAATCTGCTACCATGCCAATAGCAAAAGCCTTGAAAAAGAGTCCCTCAGCAGGCCACTGCCACCACCCTGTAACCTCCCAGCCTCTCTCAGTTCTTGGTCTTCCCAGGCACAAGGCAATGCCTTTATGTTTAATAATACCTAACAATTTTTTCTTTCGTACGTTTTTCTAATTGTTTTTAAACCAGTGAAGAAATTAACAATCCACGATGTTCCCTGGCACAGCAATCCACCACTTAACAGCTCACTGGGAAAAATCACCATCTTTGCAGCCACTTGCTCATCTGGTTTTTGTATGAGAAGAGGCAGTGGTCCCTGTTCAGTTTCTCTGTACCACCAATGCCTTTAGAGCCTTCTCCTACACCCCCCTTGACCTTCTCTTTTCCAGCATGAAGGTGTTCCATTCTTTGCAGCTGGTCTTTGTGCAGAAGATGTTCCATAACTCCTTTGTACTTGTTGACTCTGATTGCTTCTGATGGTTTTATTATAACTTGTTCTGAGATGGGAACATCCAAACGGCACACAGTATTAAAGATGTAAATGCATTATGGGTTTACAGGGGCATAATTTGTTGTTGTTGTTTGGCCTTTATTCCCTTTTCAAAAAATTGTTAAGGTTCTGTTTCTTTTTTGACATCTATTTGCACTGGATTGATGATCAACTATTATTTCCATAAGTTACCTGTTTTAAAACTGAGATATCATTCCTAAGTGGTAATAGTAAATTCACAGCCCATTGTAGTATACATGAAGTTAGGGGTTTCCCCCTTATTTGCAACTTTTATCCGTATTGAATTTCATCTACCATTTTATTGACTAGCCATTACCATATTACTACTAGATGCAGCTCTTTCACAAGTCTTATAATAGTTACCCCTCCTCTTTACTACTTTGACTATGATTAAACAGTTATAATTTGTGATATCCTCAGCAAGATAATTAAAGAATACGTTGAACAGCACAATACCTAATACATCTGGCATCACATCTTTTTAAGCATTTATGTGGCTCTCCGTAGATTTGTACAGTTATATTTCTCTTCAGCACATATGTAATTGTTAATTACCTCTTTCATGTGGTTCTGCTGCAGAAAATTTTGCAATGAATCCACTTCCAGCAGTATTAGCGTCTGAAGTCATCTGCACCAACATTTTATTGCTGTTGGATACAAGAGCACCTGGTTTCACAGTACCACAGAACCTGCCTATGCGTTGTCCATTGGCATGGCCATTGTATATATCCACAAAATCGTATCGGCACAAGTTGTCACTTTCCAGGTCTAAATATCTAAAAGAAAGAACCACCACTTTTCCTTCTGGGACCTGCAGAGAGAGGGAAGGAGGGAGAGATATATCTTGAAGCATGACTGATACCACATATCTATTTGATCCCCCTATTTGCATGAGTATTTTCATATCCTTCACTTCTCATCAGGTAAGCCCTTTTTGTCAAGTATACTTCAGGCAGAAAAGTTTTTAAAATCATATTGTACCAATCATAAAAACAAAGCTCTGGCCATCTGTGTTGCCATTATTTTCTTCCTAATCCACAGTATTGTCTAGCCAGGCTCATATAGTCAATTATACAGCATCACCACCCAGTTCAGCTTGGCATGTTTCTCTTGTTTTCTGCTCTAAGTATGCAATCAGCCATGCGGCTCCCTGTCACCAAGGAAAGTGAGGAGGATGAGAGCAATATGTTAAAAAAAGAAGAAAAAAGAAGCAATTTACAATTTTGAACAGATGAAATGGCCTTATTTAAGTCATAAAATGTCATAGTTCAAAGAATTCTTTTATTTACTAACACATGACTTACATTTATAAATAAAAATTGGAAACTTTACGGCTAATGCTGTACAACCCTAATATTTAGTTATTGAAGTGGTACATTTAGCTGGAAGGCTGCAGTGAAAGAACTGTTTTCGGAAAGAATATGTAAAATTATGAACAGAGAATTCAAAAGAACCATTGGTGGTTGTCCTCAGTACAGAAGAGTTTTGTTTTCTGTAACACCTGAGGGGATGTAAGACAGCAAATCTTCTTACATGCCTGCATCTGTGGACATTGTGAAAGAGGCAAGAGTACGGAGAAGGATGTAAATTGAGAAAGCATAATAGTTTACAAGGAGGAGAACATTTCCTGGGATAGAGTTGCAAGCTTGTAAGAGAATAAGCAGCATAGTGAGAAGTGAAAACTATTCTAACAAAGCACTCAATGCTATGCAACAGGACAGGAAGAAGGGAAACAGTATTTTGCAATATAGAGGGATGCTAGACAGGCAGAGTGTAATTAGCTACATTTAATTCACAGCCCAAAAGAGTGGTAACCTATTAGAATAATTGCATCTGTTCTATTTTACTGAAACACTGCTATTTTCTACTTTTAAATATATAACACACTTAATATATCTGCAGGAAGTTGATACTTAAGCCACTTTATTTAAGAGTGAATTTTTTTTCCTTCCTTAAGAGTGACTCATTTTAAAACACTGGTTTGAGATAAACTGTTCCTATATGAAACTGTCTTAGCTGTTGAAACTCACAGCATTAAAATGCCTTGTCAGGTATAGATGGAGGTGCTATAGATGGAAGAGACCACTTAACCCAGAAGATACTCACGCAGGCAGCAGCTCTAGATGTGCTAAGAAGTGTGATGTAGATATGGTAAGATTACTCATTCATGCAGCTGCTTTTATGTCCAGTGCTAACAGTGATCCTGCAGCAGGACAGACTTATGCATGAGCTGTTTTCAGCTGCCTGGGCCCCATGTACTGACAAGCCCCACTACAGCTCCTGTTGCTGGTTTCAGAGTATGTTCCTTTAAGTTCCAAGTTCTCTCAAAAATGCATTCAGTTCCCCTGTGCTGACGTACGGCACTACTACTACTGCTACTGCATCAAAACCACAAAAACTCATCTGATCTTACCCAGAAATTCCAAACCACAATGACTGTGTTTTAGAAAACTGTGAAGCCAGATATTAGGTTTAAAACTCAGGCTACTGAATTGAGCAAGCCCTATAGCTGGTAACAGAAATTATTCCACATGTATATTTATTCTGTGAAAGCAGTATGACTCCTTGAATCACTGCTCTCATAACTAATTCTCTTTACTATTGCATTCACTTGTCTGCTGGTCTGAATCACTAAGAAGCATTAAGACATGGCCATTTTAATGGAAAAAGAGCTAAGAGGAATTTGGTATTCCTGTCAGAAGGCCCGAATGTTATCTATGGTTATACTACAAACTCTGTGTGACTGGACAAATCAGTTAAAAAATGCTGGCTGGAAAGTTAGTCAGATAAAGCCAGATTTAGGCAGTTAAATTAAAGCAGCCTTTTTTCCAAGAAGTATGTATGTAAAATAACATACAGTCATTTGGGCTGGAACAGTCGTTATTCATCAGTTTGTACAACTGGTAAAACAGGACCCAAATGAGGTGACCTTTAAAGGTCATCATGTTTTAAAACAGACCAAGCTGTTATACCTACAGTTAAGATTGTCCGTCATTTTCCACTGTCTTGAAGTTTTGCTACAACTTGCCCACCTTTAAGAAGTTTCCCCTGTTCCTTCCACTGTTTCTGAAAGTTGAGCAGAAGTTGCTCTATCATATTAAATAGTTTTGTCATTACCTCTGATATTTTTTCCTTACTTCCTCAGCCTGAATTAGTCTTTGAAGACACCTACTCCCTCCCAGAGTTTGAAGAAGGAAGTGGAAATGTGAGAGGTGGCTGCTTCTGGGGTAGGAAAAAGTCTTTTTGCTGTCCTTTTAGAAATGCATTCAGATTCAGCCAAGTGGTTGTCCGTTGATGATGCTGATGGGTGCTCAGTGGCAGCTTTGTTCCATGAGCATACTGAACCAGCACTGCTCTGCTCACACCAGCCTCAAGGCACTAACTCCTACCCCCAGTTATTCCACTCTGTCCTGCTGCCCTAAATGGGGCACAGAGAACCAGAATGAGGGACTGGCCCATGCTTAAGAGGGAGACAATGTTGGCAAAGCAGCGAAACTCTGAACTGCCAGCCAACCATTCACTCAAGTCTTGGGTTTTCTGTTTCATGGTATAAGTAACTCTGTGCAGTGTTGTACCCTTCTCTCCACCAATGTGTTATACTAAACTACATTACATTATCCAATTATACTTCATGATAGCTTTTAATCTCTCTAGCTTCTCCTAGTTCAGTCTACTTGATCTTGGTCAAGAATGTTCCCTATCATGTACTGAGTTTCTAAGTTTTGTTTTGCAACTGTTTGTAAAAAATGTGGAGATAAAACTCAGCCACTCGGTCATGAATGTTTAACAAGAAGCCTCCTCCAGACTTTAGTTGTTACAACAATCCTTGCTCACATTTAGGTGAATGTGGGGAGAGAAGTCATTTACAGAAATGTGTCAACTAAGGCCCTTAATCCCAGTTGCTACTTAGTGCCATTACTTTACAAAATAATGTCACTGCTTATTAAAATAATATTTTTCATTATTTATAAAACCATCAAATTTGTTCCAGTATGTTAAATCATTAAAAGTTTGTGGTCTGACCAGATGACATTCAAGAGTGCAGAGGATGGTGGTTCCACATTCTGGCAGCAGCTGCATCAGTTTGCAGCTACTCCCAAGGAATCCCACCCTAAACATTCGTTCTTGCGAAACAGTGCTTTTCTTTCATTTCTACCATTTCCCTTTTCTTTAAATGTTGAAAGTGAATGTGCTAAAATCTGCCAATGTTTATCCTAGGACATTTAAAACATTGTTCCATTAGAAACACAGGGGAGAAAGCAAAGGCCAGCATGAGTCAGTGCTGTTTACTTTGAGCTGTGTCTGAGTCCGATGCAGTAAGATAATGGGATACCTCAGAGGAAGAATTGGAAGGAATTGCAGCTTTTAATTAAAAAAAAAAAAAGAAAAAAGAAAAAGGAAGATGAGGAGGAGTCAAAGGAAGAATGTGTGATGCTTCCCCTGCAGGGTGTGCCTCACTTTCTGATTTATCCATCCAGCTGGTATCTTACAATGACAGAGGCACTTCAGCTTCTGCTGCTCCTTGTCACACTGAGGGTGACTGACCCATACTTGCCCTCTGTGTCCCTTCTTATTTTAAGTCTATAGACTTCTTTAGGATCAGACATTATGACGCTAAACTCATGTGAAGGATGCCTTACGTCTACTGAAGGCTAAAGTAAAATAGCACTCCCTGAATTTTTAGGAAGTTTTTCTACACCTTAATTCCCTAAAATCATCTGTGTAGACTGTTAACCTCTTCAAAAGGGCATGATTATTTTATATAGACAGCCTACCACAAAATAAGGTCCTTAGGGTTTTTGTTTGTTTGTTGTTTTGTTTTTGGGGGTTTTGTTTGTTTGGTTTTTTTTTTTGATAATTCATTGCTGCCATATCACATAATATTAATCAAAGTTCACTTACATTTAAAGCAGTTATGTTGCTTTTATGTTACTCTGACTGAATGCAAAGCCATCTTCATCATTGTGCCTCTGTTTCTGGGGAGGATTCCCAGACTGTTATGCTTTCCAAAATCACTTGGTTTAGATTATTTGCTTTCAAAATAATCTTTTGATAGGAAAAAACCCTTACATGCCAACTTTCTGGGAAAATATTTTGCCTAGTTTTTTAAACCTATATTGTTGATGGGTTTAATATATTCTGGTGTGTATCTAGTACCAAAATGCTGATTGTAGGTTTTGCCATAGCAGTCCTAGGTAGACTTGAAAAACGCATCAGCTGCCTGCAAGCCAAACATATTATTTCTCTCTACTGAGAGTGAATGTGAAAGTTATTTGGAGTTATATGAGGGAAGAACCGCAGTTCCTGCCCAGTCACTTGCCCAGCTCAACAGCCACTGAGGAGCAGTTCTGTAAAAAAATCCTATTAGCTGCTCTTCCTGACAAAAAGGCACTAGATTCTGTTCAGCTCTTTCTTTTCTGGCAATACAACCATGCGTGAAGATCTCTTCTCTGCTGGAAGGGGCAGTTTCACAGTGATATGGGGAAATGAATGCTTAAAACGTAGAGAAAATGATTTAAAATACTTCACTCCCCCAGGGCAGATTCCCAGTTCCCCTAATAAGCAGCTTTTCCAAACCTTGCTTATTGTCAGCAAACCTGCTGGAACACAGGTTCTGAACCTATAAAAATATAACCTTACATAACTCTGACAGTCTCCAGTATTATTGTTGCACATAAAGTCGTTAGAGTTTTATGGGAACGACACAGCCTGCCAGCAAATAACAGGACAGCAGTCCAGATTCTTGGACTATGTGACACATTTATGCAAGGTGATGGCCAAGAAGGATTACAGAGTATTAAAAGTAAATGTATATGACATATTTTAGATAAAGCTACACACATTACTATAGGAAAGGAAATAGCTGTACAGATGACTTCTCAGCAAAGCCAGCTAAAAGCTGCTGGGTAGTCTGCCAAGGTTGTAATATAACCACAAGCATGTGCTGAACACTTCTTAGAGCTCTCTAGAATAGAGAAGCTGTTTTCTTTAGCCAGCTCAAAAAGTCCCAGTCTCTTGAAATAACAGAACCATAATTGAGTTAGAGAGACTCTTCTAGGTTTAGCAGACCAGTTGGAAAGATTTCAGCTGATACCTGAATGATACATTGCTTTATCTGTATTACCCATAACATTTTCTAGGCATATTTTCTTCTAAAGAATGAAATAGCTGTCACTCTGCCTCTCTGTGGATTTTGTCCATAGACAGAGAGATCCTGTAGTTGAGAAAAAACCAGCTTCATGCTCCTTGTGACGCAGACACAAAGTGAATCAATGTCTTTTCCAGTCTTAAAGACTTGTCAGATCCTGCATTAAGCTGAATGTTTTCAGGAAGGTGTTCACAGCCCTTGGATGGATAAAATGGACAGGCAAAAAGCCTTAGTCACCTTCTAAGATCAGATGCTAAATGAGGAAGCCTAACAGTAACTACAGCATATTTCATCATGGCTGTGTAAGCAGCTTTCTTACTTGGGTGCTATTGCAAGCTATTCTGAGCCTCACCAATATCAGTGAAAGGATTTTATTGCTTAAATTCAGGTTAACCAGACCCTTGAATTTACCACTTTCCCTCAGTTTGGTTAATCATTCTCTTCTTAAAAAGAATGCAGGTTTAGTCTTGAAAGTTTCGTACTCCTTGCTTTCTCTACGTCCATCCTGTGCATCCAAAGGACAGGGCATTCTACACAGTTGATAGAGGAAAAAAATTAACCTGGCTTAGTGAGCAATATTGCCTAATAGAGGTTAAATGAGATGGGGACAAAAGAAAAGCCCAGACTACTGGAGTTGTGCAGCCCTTTGCTGGCTTTGGGCGAGCTATGGAGAATAGGTATGCAGCAGTCAAAGAGCAGGAGGAAATGGCAGCACAGCAGAAAACCGGGAGAGAGGATGGTCACAAAATGCCAGAAGCCATCGAGTTCCTCCCATTGTCAGTAAAGCCTGAGTGCAGACACACAGCTTTGTGGTAACTCTTCTCACAATGTCCAGGCTAACGTGGACACTCACATCTTGGCACAGCCACATGAAGTCTGTAAGAAAACCACTCTCTGTGGACTTTTAAAATACATTCCATTGTTCTTTTCTCCCTCCATCCCCAATATGTGATGAAGGGCAGATCCATGGGATGCTTCAGTAAATGCTTCCCCAGTGCTGCCTCCATTTATAATCTGAATTATTTAATGGTAAAAAATTTAGCTGTTAAAATTATTGTTTCCTCCAGATTAAATTTTGAACTTTTGAAGAGTTAATACTGAGTTACATTGGTAAACTTAAGTTGGGAGGTTTTCCCCCTTTTATTTAAGGCATGTGCGCATGAATCCAAATGCAATTTGCGTCTGCTCTTCAGACTCTGAGAAGGGCTATGCTAATTGCTGTAATCTCAGCCTCTCAATAGCAGGAAGCAAGTTTGTTTATGAGCATACACTGTATTTCACATCATTCTCTTCTGGATAAAGTCAGTCACAGATGAAAGGTAACCTTTAACTTGGCCCTAATAATAATACTGCATAAAGGTACAGAAAGCAACTGTTGCATCCTCACTGCTATCCTTCGGATAAAATTATTAAAATGACATCACTCATTTGGTACAAGAGGCATTTTAACTGAATACTGTAAACAGATCAATGTCTCCTGCTTTTCGTCAGCATCTCTATAGTAGCAGGAGACAATTACACTGACATCCTATTCTACTGCAAGCACCTAGCTTGTAATGCTTTGAACTGAAGTTGTCTTCAGTGATTGTGTCAACATGCAGATTAATCGGGGGGTGTGGGGTGTGTGTGGTGGTGTTATGCTTTCTTATACTTCTGTTCTCTAAAGCCCATATTCTACGCCTGAATGTCATGAAGTTCTTAGTGAACTGTGCCTATGGAATGGAGAGGAAATTTGGTAGACAATTTTGGAGGGCTTAATTTGTGCACATGTGAGGAGAAGTAATCATTCATTCAAATCCCTTTCTCAGAGTCTGTGGATAAAGACACTTCCAAAACTGGAGTGTTTAGTCCTCATTGTTTAATGGCATTTGCTGTCCACAAATATGTCTCTGCCCTACAGTATCATTTCAGCATCAAAATATCAATCTTTCCACATGGTTTTGTATGGTCATTTATAAATGTAACAACACTTCTCTATTGCTTTGGCAGCTTGCTGTATGACATACTCCAGATGTCCTGCCTGGCAGAACACAGTTATTAGCATAGGACAAGCAAACCTGCCTGAATCCTGAATTTTTTTGTTTTGCTTGAAAATTTTTCTAGGTTTTCCTGCCAAAAATTTTGCTTCTAATTATTTACACCCCACTGCTTTACTTTAGTCCATTCAATCTAACCAACTGTTGCTCTCTGCCGTGACTGGAAATGTAGGCGTTTGCTTTCCAGTGGGTTCATTTAAAACAATTAGAGGTGTATCTGTGGAAGTTAACGAAAATTTGCCTCTGACATTAAGCAAGGTCAGTTCTATTTCAGCCACTATTATCATATTACAGCAACCCTAAAAAGCTCCAGATAGCTGAGCTGCTCTGAATTACTGAGTTCATTATGACACATATGTTATCCCATGTAAAACACTGGCATTAACAACAAATAGGTTTTCATTATCTTCAGCACTGATTTTGTGATATTAAAAATTCTTACTGTGATTTTCCAAGTACATTTGCTGTTTGGAGGGTAGACTCCTGGAAATCCTTCACTCCCAATAAACCCTGACTCTCCAGATACAACTCCTCCACATGCAAATGTAGGCCTGAGAATAACAGGAAAAAGTAGTGCTTAATTTTTAAATATATTTAATTTATTCTGTGAATAGTAGTAAAAAGGCATGAACTGTCTTAAAAACACAGCTTAAATACTTAGAAACATTGCTAACTTTAAACATATGCTTCATTACTTACATAATTTCACTGCTAACATAGATGTGCAATTTAATAAACTGAGGTGTAGAGGAAACTAATTCTGGGTTTACACGGGCTGTTATCCTTCCTCCTTTTTTAGTTCATAAGATGGAAGGTGTGGTGTGAATCACTGCAAATTGCTATTACAATGAAACATAATTATTAAAAGTGATTGGTAATGACTTTTTTAGGGTATATAGTAGGAATTAAAACGGCACAGTAATAATTTTTGATTCCTTTCTGTTCCACTCTGAAAACCTTTGAACTTGGATATTTTCATCACGTAAGTCACTTTGGAAGTTTTCTCCACCACAGGAACACAACCCACCACGTGCTCCAGTCCTGCTGCTCCAGCCTGGCGATGAACCCTGCGCCCCTATTTTGCCAGGGTGAGGGCGTTCAGGGGTGCAGTGTCCGCTCCCTGCTCCGGGGACAGACGGGACCCCCCCCCCCCCCCCAACCCTGCGCAGAACCACAATATTACTGCTGAGGACATGAGGGTGAGTGAGTGCCCCGCTGAGCTTTAGGTACCGGGATATTACACTGTTATGTTACGTTACGTGGTGTGTTACAAGGAGCTGCTCTCGCAGTGGCCTGTTCCCGTGGGAAAAGCCCCTCTCCGTGCCCTCCCCTGATGCGGTCGGTAACGGGCAATGAAACACCCGCAGGTGTTGCCCGAAGGCAGCGGAGGCGCGGACTCGCGGCGGGCACCGCTGCTGCGGGGGGAGGGAGGGAGGCGGGGGAGGGTGCGCAGCGCTGCGCGGGCGCGGGGGGGTGCGCAGTACCTGTGCGGCGGGGCCGCCGGGCGCGCCGCCGCCGCCACCACCACCAGCAGTAGCGGCAGCAGCAGCAGCGGCCGCGGGGCGGCGGGCGGCATCTCCGGGCGACGGCGGCGGCTGGGGCCGCGGAGCCGCTCCTCCGGCTGTCGCCTGCTCCTCCCGTGTGCGGCGGGGTCGGGGGAGGAGGCAAAGGCTTCCGCGGTCCCCCGCCCCTGCGGCAGGGCAGGGCAGGGCAGGGCCGGGTCGCACCGCCCGTCCCCCGTGGGGCGGGGCGCGGCGCTGCTGGAGCCGCGGGAGCTGTCGGCTTCCCCCGGCCCCTGGGGACCCTGCCCCGGCTGTGCCCGGCCCCGCCCGGGCGGCGGTGCTGCACCCTCGGCCCCGGGGGCACCCCCGGCACCCGCGTACTTCGCGCACGCAGGGGCTGAAGGAGCACTCAGTCAGCGGGACCGGCCGAAGGCCCCTGCAACGCCCCGCTCCCTGTCCTCAGGTGGCACAGGGAGGGTGTTTGTCCCGACCGTGAATGAACTCAGTGTCACCGTTTGTGCAGTCGTGGACGGCTTTGCCAATGCTTGAGAAATAGTAATGCTACTTCAAAATTTCTTCTTTATTTAAATTCTAAAGTAAACTTAAAATGCTTCGTTTTGTTTACCCATTGGTAATCTTGACCCATTTAGTAGCCTTTTCACTCTGGCTGTGAAAGATGCTCTTTAAGGGCTGTGGCAAAGCTAACAGTAACAAACTCAATACTTGTGTGTTTGTAGGATTTGGGCCAAGGTTGTTTGAGAAAAGAAATGAAAATTAAGTCAGTATTCTCACTGAACACAAGAAAACCTGTCATTTTTTAAAACGTTTACTGAAGCCGCATTGTTGGTGCTGTGGAATGATGACATACAGGTTGCCGTGTCAGTAAATAGCATTTTACCTTGTGATGATTGTTTTAAGAAGAGCCTGCTCCTTTTCTTGTTTTAAATGCTTCTTCCCATATGCATCTCTTGCAGTCTCTAGTAAAAAGTGGTTGGGCGCAGCCAACCAAAGCAAGGACTGCAGTAACTAAACAGAAATTCTGCTGCATACAGGGCAGAATATAAACCTATTATCTTATTTTTAGCTTATTTACCAAGCACTTAACATTCCTATTCTTGCATAATACAAAGAAGGGCATTCTCAATTCCAAAGCTTTAAAGAAGTGTTGTGTATTAGAGAGGATGCTCTGACGATTAAACGGGAAGTGGATGCTGCAATGCCTGTGTTCTCCACAGTGCTGGATGAAGGATGCAGCAGAATAACCTGGATCCATGCCTTTTAAATTTCTCAGAGGATTTGTGTGGGAGAGGTGCAGCTGCTGTTGGGACACCCATCTTTGGAGGCAGCCTGTAAGGTGGCTGGTAAATAAGAGGTGTGCAAGAGGCAACAGAAGACAAAAAGAGCAGAGGCTGAGGTGTGCAAGGATTTCACAGAGGCCCAGGTTTTGTGCTAGTGCAGGTACGTTGGCAGCCAGGTTGAAGTGCTGTTCTGCAGCCCTGAGGAGGGGCAACCCCACACCCCCCAGTGGGGCTGGAGGAAGGAGCAGGACACTTCTGTGTAAGGCTTGGTGAAGGACTGGGACAGGAGCTCAAGTCGACAAAAAGAGGGCTGTGGAAGCAGAGAAGGTTGTAACATGGTCAGAACAGAGATACTCTTTGCAGCTGTGCTTGGAACTGATTTGAAGTGACATAAATGGGAAATAAAAAAGCTGAAAAGGAGACATTTACTCACTCCACGACCAACAGGATGCTGGTTAATAGCCAAAAGCTTAGCCAGTACCACTAGGTATACTGGGTTTAGTCATGAAGGTCATTCTAGACGTGGAAGTCGATGTATACAACAGTTGTGTAATACTCACAGCACAGACACATGTGTTCCCTGCTGCTCCTCTCTGTCAGCATTTCTGAAGTCTAGTTTTAAGAACAAGAAAGTATTTCAGGCCTTATATCCACTGAAGAACTGTCCTCCATGTGAAACCTCCAACAAAGGCTGTTAGTTCCCATGGATTACATGTGGTTGCTGTTGACTTTTAACCTCTTCAGAAGGTAGCTTTAAACTTCTGAAGAGTTAATGTGATAACAGGTTTTGCATTGTACCCAAGAATACCTACAGAGCTGTGCAGCAAAAGGACAACTCAGGCCCTGATGGCAAATCAAGGAAGAGAACAGGCTGCTGGGAAAACCCCACACACCCGCACACACGTGCAGCCAGGCTTCTGCACCTCTGCCACATAGGGAACAATAGCAGCATCACTCCCTGGTTTTGGCTATCCAGGAACACACCCTAAATTACAGACTACAAAACAGGCACTCAGTCTAAATTAAACTGTATTTACCAATGTAAATAATGCTGCTAGGGCAAATTCATCCATGAACCAGAGATGTCTGGCTGGTTTATACTGATGGCTGCAGGAGGAAGAGAAAAGTAAAAGGCCAGTAAGCAGTTACACATAAATAAATGTGTTAGCATTGACTTTAATCCTGAGGTAATATCTGTTAGGAACACAGAAATGGGGGTGACCTCCTTCACCAAGTCCCCTACTATTGCAGGGAACCAAGTCAAATAAAACCTTTCTGACTTCATTTTTGAAGTGTGGAAGCTGCTTGATCAGCATGTGTTAGAGTCCCTGTCTTTGTGGGATAAATCTGTGAAATACACAATTAGGAACTGTGTGTAGGAAGTGGATATAAATTAAACTATAAAGGTTTTAAGCTCATAACCAAAAGATGGCAGATTTAGTGTCTCATGAAATCTTAATTATGCTGCCTTGTGTATGTATTCTTTGCATAAATGATGCATAGGTTATGTGACAAAAATAGTATGGAGCTGCTTTAGCAAAGATCCTGTATTAATGTGCACAAAACCCATCTAACTTTTGACAGTGGACTTTGCAACACAAGTAACTTTCTTTTCTAACAGTTTCTTTTTGAAGGTGGAACAAAACCTGTTTTCTGTTGCATGGGTCACTGAGGCATGGCATCTACATGGTTGGAATGATGACTCTTTAGTGATAAACTATTTAACATTTGAACTACAGAGCTAGAGGTACAGTGATTATAAAATGTGCCTGCTGTCCTAGGGTCACACTGTCTACTGCAGTGGTCTGACAGAAATGCCCAGCCTGGGTGACCCCTCTTCTCCCATTGGCTTATGCCAGCTCTCCTGGACTATGCTAGTGATGCTGGTGATCTGGGGTGAGTGCTCCTTTCTATCAGTCATTGAAGAAAGCTATTTTGTACATGAAGCTAACAAGAGACAGATTTCCTAGTGGCCCTCTGGCAAATTTGACCTTGTCTGCCTGAAAACGAGACAATCGCTGAAGTGGAAAAAGGAAACCTGTACCTGAAATGTAACCTGTAACTGACATGTTCTTTGAAAAGACTATAAATGATGGTGCAAATCAAATGGAGGTGGTCCTGCTCTTCTGCATGTCCTTCCATGCATCCCTGCCATCTTTCCTGTGACAAATTTAATGAGGTTGCTGTGCAGTAGCCAGAATGGTTTTCTGATCTGACTGAAAAATGAGCCTGCTCCCTAAAAACTTATTTGCTGAGTCTTTATGCTCCAGCTTTCAGGCTTCTTGCCAAATCATCTTTTCCTCTGTGGAAAGTACAAAATTCCTTGTACCGTGACAAAAAAGATGTAAAACCTCCTAGTACTCTTAGTGTTTTTGCACAAGTTCTGTTCCGCTAACACTGTGAAGTTATTTGAATTTAAATTTATGTAAATGCTATCAACAACAGCTCTGTATTTCATTTGAATCACAGAATCATAGAATGGTTGGGTTGGAAGGGACCTTTAAAGGTCATCTAGTCCAACCTCCCTACAATGAGCAGGGACATCTTCAACTAGATCAGGTTTCTCTTAGCCCTGTCCAAACTGACCTGGAATGTTTCCAGGGATGAGGCATCTACCACATCTCTGGACAACTTCTTCCAGTGCGTCGTCACCCTTGTCATAAAATGAAAACTCTTCTTTATGTCTAGTCTGAACCTACACTCTTCTAGTTTAGAACCACCACCCCTTGTCCTATTGCTACAAGCCCTATTAAAAAGTCTGTCCCTATCTTTCTTAGAAGTCCCCTTTAAGTATTGAAAGGCTGCAACAAGATCCCCCTGGCACCTTCTCCTCTTCAGGCTGAACAACCCCAACTTTCTCAATGTGGTTGTAAGTGCCCAAATGTTGATATTTTCACATCTGAAAGAACTTTGGGTTTTCCTGGAATTGCAAGGCATCTCTTTTCAGAGTAGCACTGGACAACATGCAATTGAGAGGACGTATCCCTATGTTCTTGATAATCCTAGCACCTAAAATGGCTCTTACAAACTGATGTACCCACCCAGTTCCTAGGATTCCCAAATTTGCTTTGGTCTGTAAGCCAAGGATTTGTACATGTTACCCCTTTAATTGAATCTGCTACTTTATAGAAATAAGAAACCACACAAGAGGTTTTCACTGGAAAACTTGCCGAGCCTCCACCCTTCCACAGGCAGGAATTTGGACTCTTCTCTTTTTGTGTCTGTCAAGCTTTACTTGTGGTTCATTTGTCAAATAACAACGTGGTTTCTGGCTTTGTATAAAAAATGGCCGTGATGAGTCATAGACTTCCCCCTCCCTTTTGATACAGAGACACCAAGTGCAAATGCAGTATTGACAGCATTCCCACCCCTTCTTAGGGATTTAGGAATTTAGGAACTGATCTTATATTCCTTAATTAACTTTTTTATTGTCTATTTGCTGGCTTTACATCAAGTAATAACATATTTAATACAGTTGCAAAACTTCATGGCTTTTATTGTCATTTAGCAGAGAGACCAGATGTGATACATTAATCATAAAAGTGGTACAGTTTTTCAGTGGCTTTTCTAAATTACCTCTGGTCCTTCCATTTGTCAGTCTGGGAAATTTTGACATCAGTTTCTATTTGCCTCTTTTTTTATAGGAACACAAGCTGGTATCCAGTTATTCTTTTGTTGTTGTTTTTGTTTTAAAAAAACATTTTATGTGTATTGTTCAATGTCAATTGCTTATTTGCCAGTATAAGAAAATATTAAGGAGAATTTGGTGAATAGCTGAATTGTTTTTCATCATACTGTAAAAATAATAAACGTGACAACTACTGCTAAATTGCAAGTATTCTTTCCACCAAACAGACCTAATAATTATTAACCAGAGTGTCTGCTGTCAAACAGAATGCTTCAAACATTCATAATGTTGTGAACAGATACTCCATCATAGTCCAAGCCTCCGAAATCATTGTTTCAACACTTCCAATGAAGCATCCCCAAGTCCATTAACCAAGAGCATGCACTTACAAGGGCCATATCATGCAGCAGGTGGAGAAATTGTTAAAGTACTGATCAGAGAAATGGGTTCTAAAAGAATATTTTTAAGCAAGAGCTCTCTCCCCAGTACTGCATTTTAAACACATTGGTCCAAGGCAAATTTCAGAATATATAAGCAACAGGAACATAAACCGCAGAATGGAAGGCCATAAAATTAAAAAAGGCAGAACCCCTGAATAGTCTGCAGGTACCTGTGACTCAGGCAGCAGCAGCAAAGCACTTCAGTCTTTACAGGACACCTTCCAAGCCCCGGCACAGGGCAGGACATCATCAAGTGACAGTAAATGCTATTCTTATCTAGAGAGCTGTAAAAACAAAGGCAGATCAGCTCCCCACTCAGTCATTATCCCAGGCTCAATGTAACCTAAAGCATCAAGTATTCAAGTAGATAATATTATGAAAGGAAATTCCAAAGCAGGTTCCCTTTGCTTTGGTGAATGCAGGAAAGAAACATGATATAGTTAATTATGCTCTTGCTTGGGAGGAAAAATATGAGAGGAGTTAGAAAATTATGTCAATAAACCAGAAAAAAATTAAACTTTCTCTTTTGGGATACAAAATAGGATTTTTTTTTACGAGATATATATATATATATATATATATATATATATAAAATCATCCTTGGATCAATTGTCCACATATAAGTACAAAACTAACCCATGTCTATATAGGAATAAATTTCTGGAGGCGTAGAGTGGAGTCTGGTTTATAGAGTGAGAAATGAAAAGATCTGGTGTTTCAAATACTATATAGCACAGTAGCATCCTCTCTCCTCCAAGAGCACCACCACCGCCAGAGACTTTTAAATTCAGCTCTGACCTGAATGAAGAGAGAGAGTGAGTGTGGAGTCATTGCTGTGTTACATGACACACTGGGTGGTGCTAACAAACTGGCGATGATCACAGTCATCTTCCCTTCAAGCCGGCTGCAAGGAGATGTAAAGGAACATGTGAATCCACTCAGAAATTATGACTGTGCAGTGAGACACTTTGTCAGGTACTGTATGTGCAGAAGCAGAGAAAGAAAAGTTGGAAAAGGCATCCAGGGTACTCCAGAAAAGTCTCTTTCAGGCATAGAGTGTGCTTGTGGGACGAACACTGTCAGAAAAAAAACTGGAACCATGAGCAAAGAAGCTGCCTATTTTTGTGTATGTGCTTTAGTTATCTTTAGTGTTCAAAGAAGAGAAAGTTTTGCATCCTCTATAAATAAGTAGGTTTGTATTAAGGGCACCCAGCTTCAGTTTCTTTTTTTCCCCTGCTATTTCTGAATGTTGTATTTGAAAAATATCTGTATTTTTCAAGAGAATCTGATGGTTTATGCTGTCATATGGCTATTGCACAGGTGATACCTGGACCCGAGCCTCATGACACAGTTTCACATATTACAATTAGTTTGCTGTTACTGGCAACACAGATTGGAAATCAGAACTAAGCCCCATGAGACACTACTTCATGCCAATACTCTTGTTGCTTTTCCTGAGTTTACCTCTGCTACTCTTATTTATGAGGCTATACAGAAAAAGGAGAACAGTTTGATCCAATTTATTTACTGCAAGTATTCTTAGGAAGAAAAGTGTTGTGAGCAATTTTAGCTCAGACAACTAAAATACAATTTTCCTACTTTTACTGATAAGAAAATTCACTATCTGCTTTCAAAATACCATAAACTGATGGAAAAGAACTCTTTACAAAATGTGCAAAATATATGACAGTCTGTGCAACAAGAGATGGGAGAATACAAAAAAAATTGCCATCAGAAGTAATCATTCCTTCACTTGTTTTCTGGACTTGAATAGGAGGTCCTGATGTAACTGAGCAGCTCAGTGGCTACATCTGAATGACAAAATGGGGAAGTCTACATTTGAACGACTTGCTTCCTCAAAGATGAAAATCCAGAACAGGGAAAATACCCTTTCTTTGACAGACAGATTAGATCAAGTCAAGAGAGCTGAAGTTTTTGGGAGGGAACATCTTGATACAGCCATTCTCTTCCAGGTACAATATCATATTGAGGATACAAAAAGACTTACTGGATTTCTCTTGTTGCTTGTGCTATGCCCTGTGCTGTCCTTATTCAGTCCTTGGAGCATAGAGTCCTTGGCAAGGAGGAGGGTATTGCACCACTGATGTAAATTAGGACTGTTCCTGTGCAAAACAATAAATTGTACCAGGGCTGGGCAGTTCTGACTTGGGGAATTACAGTCAGTCCCTATGGCCTCTTTCCCATCAGAGCACAGGGGTCATGGAATGCAAAACTGGGGCCAGATTATTTCACTGGCGGCTGGAACTCAGCTATCTGCCATGTGCATTACAATGGTATGTTTACTTTTTCTAAATGCTGAATTACTGCCCTGGGAGATACACACATGCATTCCGGGCCAGAATCTGGAGTTTAGCCTAATACTATGTTTTTTAAACACATCTGGGATCTATTATGTTGCTGGGTAATGATTTTTTCAGAATCATCATTACTTAATATTGAAAGAAGTGTCATTGTCAGTATCATTTTCAGCATGGTATTGCAGAGCAACATGTCTGAACACTAGATAACTGCTGCTATGGACAAAATACTATAGGCCATTAAAACACTACAGTATTAAAGCCAAAAGTCATAAAAAAGTTGTGGAACCCATATGGAAATTGGAGGAGCCAAATCTAGAGACTTCCAGGAAGTGGCAATTTTGTTTACAAAATGTAAACACAGAACTAACCGGAACACTGGAAAATGCATTAAAAAAAAACAGCGTTAGAGACTGAAATTACATATATACTTGGTATAAAAATGCTTCAATGTTTTTAGTGTTATATGGAAATAATTGCATGAAACTTCTGTGCAGTTCAAACTCAGCAACAGTCCTTTACTGCTTTAGGAATCAGAAGTGCAGGGCCAGAATCAAGCAGCAGTTTATCCTTTTCGTATTCTAAGAGTTAACTTCTTTTAATCTTTCAAAAAGCTTCAGACTATTTTTGTTTTAACAGTCTCTGAGGAATTTCCCATACCCACCAAACCAAATAAAGGCCAGACCAAGTCAGTAATATTGTCGTTTAATTTCAGTGCTCCTAAACTATACTTAACTTCATGTTGGAGATAGTTGAACACAGGCAAGTGTTTCGAAAGCCTTTATGTTTAAATGCTTCAACTTACTGAAAGGGTACTTTGGGAGAAGGGAGGAGAAAAGTCATTCCTGATTCTAAGCCTTGTCTTTGGACTCACTTTTGAGACTACAGTCAAGTTTGTTTTTAATCCTTGCAGAAAAAGAACCAAGAATACCTGCTTCCACCACATAATGCTTTCTGTAGGATGTGTAGTATCTTTGAATAAGGAATCAGAATTTGCAAGGATTGGTAAGTATTTATATAAATTTCTGTTGCTACCTGTTCTACTGTTGATCTGCACTGCTGTAATTCCTTCTAGGAAAAAAAAAAACAACCTGGTTTTCAGTGTGTATGAAAGAATAATCAGGCTCTTGTGCTCCTGTTTTATGTATGCTATCATTCTTTAAGAGGTGCAGTACTTTGCTTGAGGTATGCTAAGCCAGCACTCCTTCATATTTCCAGATGTACTGCAGGGCACTGATAATAATTATTCTGCACAATGTCAAGCAGTAAGGAATTCTTTGCTGTAAATAGGTACAGATGCAGCTATGTGATGCTAGGTATATAGATTATTGAAAGGGAATGAGAGGAACAGTTTTTTTTATGAGGCCTGAGTTATAAATGCAACAAATAGATCATGATTATTATATGGTCTATTCAGCACAACATCTCTGTCTTCAGCTTTCTGGCAAAGTTTTCAGAGCTCTTGGTTCTTAGACTCTTAAATTCTGCTGACATTTGTCTCTGCCTTGACACCACCCTAAATATGCCCCAAATGTTTGCTGGCCTGTCCCTTGATTTATCACCCTCTCATGATTGCAGCTTTTACCCAGGTGAAGGTGTGCTTCTATGGATTCCTTAAGAATTTTCTGGTGTTACTAGCACCAGAGTCTCTTCTTACATACCATTATTCAATTACCTGCTTTAAATGCAAGTTAAATTCAAATACACCCAATTAAACTAAATGGATTCTAACTTCAGTGTATTTTCTGAAGCACTATGATGTTCCTGACTTGCCCTGGATTGTTAATTTATGAGTTTATAGCTTCAGTATCACTTATGCATTTTCTGTAATGTAGAAGATGACTCCAGCATACATTCCCAGCCAAGCTCTAATGCAAGATTTATACCCAAAAGGTTGTAGCTATAAAAAAATATCAGAGGTCTGATACAAACACAGTTTTTTGATCAGGACTTTTTATAATACTGCATCCTTGTTGTGTTCAAAGTTTATTATGACAATTTCATAATTCTTCAGATACTTCATGTTAATATTCTATCTGTTCTATGATTCTGTGATGCTATATGAGAATCAGGGGTTTAATCTGCCATTCTGATTTGGGCAGTTTAGCAGTCCATTCCACTCCTAATCCCAGTTCATTTGGTTTGCTTTAGTTTGGTGCTCTAATTACCCTCAAAATACTAATTTTTTCTTAAATAATTATTTTTAATAATTATTTAAGAAAATAATTATATAAGAAATATAATAATTATAATAAATAATAATTATATAAGAAATATAATTATTTCTTATATCATGTGCCATATTACAGTCACACATATCCCTACTGAATGGACTTAAATACACATATCCCTAGAAGGGATGAAGGCAGTCTGAACACCATCAAAAGGTGAATGCAAGCTCAATAGTTATAAGATACACAAGTGTACAAAACACAACTGAAAGTAGAAAACCCGTATTCATTGTTCAAAACTAATTGTTGATTTTTGTTAAAAAAAAACCCAAACCAACCAGCAAAACAACCAGAAACAACCAACAAACTCAAACACGTGATTCTGGGGTAAAACAGTCTCTTCTTGGACTTTTCATATCCAGAAAAGAGAAACACTGAACTATCAAACCAAACAGACCTTAAGTACGTGTCCAATGTTAGGTTGGTTATCTGTTAGATAACATCTTACTGGACTGTTTTGGAAAAGAGTTATTATTAAAAGTAGTTCCTGTAAACCCCTCAGTATCCATAGGAATAGATGGAAGTAGGTATTATGGTTACTACTTTAAAGTAGATATTACGATCATTACTTTGAACAGCAGGAGGGCACCAAAGTAACCTTGTTTTTGTATATTTCTTTAGTAGATGAATTGAATGTTTCCATTAATTTGATGCAAATAAAGATTTTCCAGGCTGCAAATTCCCAAGTTACCCTGTCTTTCACAGAAGTTCTTCACTCTATGACAACAGGTACAATTCACAGTTTTTAAAGCTGAAAGCAAAGATTAGCTACCTGAACTCTGATTAGGCTAAGGTAGAAGACACAGAATTTGTGAAGCCCATACTGGTAAACAAGATATTATTTGGAAAGACTTTCCAAAGTTAGTTTGGGCTAATAATTGACTAAATATTTAGACAGGAAAGAAAATCTCAGTACCCAGGAGCTGAATATATTTTTTTCATATTTTTAAATGAAATTAACTCCCAAAACTAATTTTCATTTGGTACAAACGTTTCCATTTATTGCTAAAATTGTATTTTTATGCAAGTGCTTGTCAAAATAATGACTCAAATTAATGTGTAGATCCCACAGAGAAAGAAAAGATCATATAATGTTCCTGAAAAAGTCAGCTCATGCCTCGCAAAATCCAAGTCTAATTCTTACCTTTGTTTGTTTGAGAGGAACTCCTCTCCCTCTCCCCCCCCACCCCTCACCCTCTCCAGATTCAGGTTAGGTTTCTGCCTCACAGCAGTGACCTGACCACCAGCCCCTTTGACTGGAACAGTCCCACTTTGTAAAATGTACTTTAATATTCATGGAGCCAGCTGGTGAGAGAAAAAACAATGCTCTAGTCTGGTGGTTCAGTAACTCTCCTGGGGAGGGTGGGGGTGTTAGTCCCAGTCCCAGCAAATGTGTAATTATTTACACAAAATAGAACAGTGTCAACAGGAGAAGTGACAAACCCTGTCCCCTCAAAAAGTTTCTTGCAGGAATGAAGAAGGCCAAAGAAACAATGATGCATTCGCCAGAGATCTGCCAGGTACAGTCAACAACAGTTTAACCAAACTCTTAAAATAATTTACAGATTATTCCTGAAATAGCGAAGGCTTTGGATGAATAGATGTTCTTCCACATCTCTGAGACAGGCCTTGTTCCTCATATTAAGTGAACAGTCCTTTCATCCTCCAAACTTCTCTTAAAATAGAAATCATTTAGAACATATTTTAAGATCTTACCATCTCATAACATCATACCTCTATCCTTGCTCCTATTGACATCAATGGAAGGAAAAACAGTATTTATGTGTCTCACAAGTAGATCTTTCTCCTGGAGAATGCTGCTCTATAATGGTTTGTGTCTGACAGGAATAAAGAACTTTTGAGGCCTGCCTGCGAGTTGAACAGTCACAGCTGTATGGAGCTCTGGCAGTAATGTTTTTGCAGTGTGATTGCTGAAGACACCAAGCAAGGCCAGGTTCTTGGGCACAGATGAGTTTTCATTGGACCAACTGAAAAGACAGACAATGTTTCAGGCAACAAATTCTTTTTTAGAGCTAAGACAGCAGGAGCAAGCTTTAAGCTATGTACAGGCTGAGGAGAACTGCTCTCATTTAATCTCAGTTTCTGAATTGGACACTGTGACATATTCTAACGTTTTCTCACTGTTCATATGAGTTAGCATTAGAGAACTCATAAAAAGCAAAGACGGTTCCAGTGCATTGCTGTGATTTTTTTCAACAAGCACATTTTGCTGAAGTATGAACCTTAGGGAGACATTTTCCAGGTAGACGTTTAACTATTACTAACACAAAGACACTATCTTACTGATAACTTATCTTTGTGTAAGGTGGCCCTTAAGCAAAAATTCTCCTGATGGTCAACATACAACAAAAGTAGGTATATGATGGGATAAAAGAATGGGAAAAAGATGAAATCTGGACCAAAATATTAATATACTATGCAGCACTTAGCAGGAAGTTGTTAAACTGATACAACTTGCACTTTAAGAGGTAGTGACACCTGTGACACTTCTTCCGCCACTGCATGTATGAAACCTGGCCCTGAATAACTGCTCAGCTTATAAAAATCCCATGACTACAGCCTGGGTTTTCTAGCAGTGAGTCTGTGCTGGCATCAGGCATCAGATCCATCAGCCTGGCCTTCATGGCAGTAGTGCTACAGCTATTAGCAGATATAAGTAGAGGGCACAGATACGGCTTCTCTGTTAGACCCCAGGCAACATCCCATGCAGAGGTTTTAGAGAAGCAGTAGCAAGCCAGGATGAGAAGTGTGCTGAGACCTCCTTGCCACTCACTCACAACAAAGAGGAGTGTTGTGTCCAGAGCTGGGGGGATGGTCACCTCTGAGTGTCCCACCTCAAAGTCCAGAGACCTTGGTGCTGGCACCTTGTTCATCACCCTGCCTATAATCTCCCCCAAATCTCTGCTTGCTTCCAGTTGGGCTGACAGGCTCCATACACTGGTTCTGCTCAGCTGGACACTGATGCAGACAGTGGAGGGTATAACACAAACACCTTGTCTGGTTCCCCTCTGTCCACCCTCTCCCAATTGCATGAGTGGATCATTGCCAAAAATGTTTTGGAGGCTTGTGGTGGGTGACATATTGTTGTGTGGTAAATTTAGCCTGCACAAAGAGAGCCGCTATTACTGCAGTGAACTCCTCAAGTCTGACTGAAGCTACGTACTTAAGACATCAAAACAAAGAACTTGAAATAGGAGCTTTTCTCAGGGCTTCTGAGCAAAGTGTTTCACTTTATATGTCTGACCTGCAGACCCCTTTGCCTAGTCTGAGAAAAATGGCATCAGGAATTAGAAATTCACCACCTCTGGCTTTAAGGGAACAAAAAAATCTAAGAGGTTTAAAGATACGGTCACCAAAACCAGAAGTGTTTTTACAGCTCAGCTGTAAACAGATTAATAATTCGTATTACAGTAACCACAGAGTCCTACCCCTTTTGTTAGTCATATGTTTTGCCAATAAAATGACTTTCATAAAACAAACAAAAAAACCTTCATAGAGAGGAAGGTCTTTCAGGGGACTGTACAATTAAAGCACAGGGTTGTCTGACATCTGCAAAGAAATTCTTGACTACAGAACAATACATGACCTTTAACCTTCACAAATACTTTTTTCAGATAAAAGATTTTCAAGGAAAAATTTGAAGGAAAGCTGCTGTAAAAGCAGAGAAGTCTCTGTCTTGAAACTTGGAGATGGAAGGGACACAGTAGATTTCTGTATCGATGTCTTATGTAAAATCCACAGAAGAACAAGCAGCTGTCAGCAAGATGTAAGAATCCACCAAGTGATAGTTTGATGAATACTCAAAAGGTAAGAAGTTATATATTACATAGGCTCTGGCAGATGGAAGGAGAATGGGGCACCAAGAGCTGCATTGAACCTGGTATAAGTAGCTGATATATCAGGTGGGCAAGTAAACATCAGTACAGAGTCTGTATTAAGATTTAGACTAAAGGAGATGTGTGGTGGAAATATATCAAACAGGAAAAACAGCTTGGAGAATATAGCAATATGTCTATCTGGATCCTGAGCTAAAGATGAACAAAACTTAGATTATTACAACACATTTAAAAGCGTTAATACTTCTAAAGCCATAGCAAGGAAATGCAGAATTACTAATCTGCTGGCATCTTTTCTGTGTGGAGCCAGTCAGCATCTCAGGCCCTTTTCTTTAGGAATTTTACGTATTTTACCAAAACTCACCCTGATAAATCCTCTGAAAGACTGTTGTAGATGAGAAAACTGCCCCAAATGTGAAATGTTTCTATTCTTACCATGTCTCTAGAAAAAGTCACTGTTTACTGCATTAAGTCACTGTTTACTGCATTAGCTATAATCTAATGAGATGCTTCCTGTGGCAGATCAAGGGCTGGAATAGCTGGACAGATTGTGGTGGTTCTATTATTAGAAGCCTGTTATGTTTGACATTGAGCATAAAAGATAGGGCTCATGCTGCAGAACATTTCTCATACTCTTAGTTGAGAGTAAGACCCTGCAGTTGTTATCAGAAAATATGGCCAGGCCTCTGGATTCTCATTGTGCAGATTTACAAGTGAATCAGTCATGTTGAGATATGCAAAATCTGTTGACAAATGAGAAATGATATCCTAGGAACAAAATCTGATAGAGAAAACAATAAATCTTGCTATTATCAAAGCAAATTCTTAAAAAGTTTAGAATTTCACTCTTGAGGATATTTTGTATGTATATAGGTTGTGTGTAGATTTAGTTTATACGATGTGACTGAAATAACCAGAAAAGCTTTACCTATAGATGAACTATGTGAGGAAATAAGTACATTTAGTTTTCAGTAGTATGTCACAATAAATTGATCACTGTGTTATTATTGGATTCAATTAAATAAACGGGCATGATTGCATGTTTGCCACATATTGGCCATACCTCAGGTGGGATGTGGAGTTACTTGCTTTAGTGCTAATACAACAAATACTATAAGACAGGAAGAGAAGACTTATGAAGAGAAGACTTCCTAACTCCTTCCCACAGGTAGTTAGGAAGTCAGTTGTATGTCTGATCTTCATGACAGCAATATGTGCAGCTACACAATGTTAACAAGGCTCAGGCAGGGCACTATGTCACTGACACAGTGACAAGCATCCCATATGCAGCATGGACAGTCTTACTATCTCCTCTACCTTGTTTTTTCTTGGAGAACTTCCACCCATATTGAAGGCAGTTGTCAGAGCTCAGCTTGCCCTGAAGGAGTCAGAACTAAAGAAATACGGCTTCAGGCTTCAAGCTTGTAAAGAGAAGGTGATGCAATTGTGAAGTTGAGTTAGAAAGTGTGAAGAAATAAATGGGGGAACACATTTTTGAAAGGAAAAAAATAGCACAGTAAAGAAATTTTGAAACACTTTGATGGGATACTCATTCTGCATCGATGGAGTGATGCTGCTGATTTGCACAGCTTGTGCCAGTACAAGATGTAGGGGTTACTGGGCAGCTTGCACAGGAGCTCATACAGTAAAACACTTCCCTGTGTGCTGGTGTTAAATAAGAAAGGAGTGGGCAAGGTTCGCTCACATCCCAGATTTGACAAGGGCTGTGGAAAGCATGTGAGGAAAGCTGTGGAAAGCAGCCTGAGGGCAGCTCTGGCTTGTGCCTGTGCACAGAACAAGCTTATTTGAAGGATGAATAGTGGACAGGAAAGCACAGCTGTCTCAAGAGGTGTTATGTGTTCTTTGGCTGCAGGTTGGGTGTGGAGTGTCACTGGCCAAAATGAATTGGAGCTCCCAAAGAGAGCTTGGAGGTCATGGCAAGCCAAGAGCCAGTATCTCTGTCTGTCACTGACCAGGAGAGATGAGTATCAGCACTGCATTACAAACAGCACAGCTAGTCCAACAGCTCCTGTTCAAGTGCAAAACTATGAGCAGGGGACAGTATGTGTACTCTGCAGTTGAAGGAGGGGGAAAAGGCTAGTTAACTAGTAAGCAGAGATTGAATCATAGCATTGTTAGAATACTTTAATTGACATTTCAACTTTAGAGCCAGAAGGAGGACTGCAATATTTCAGAAAGTACTTTTCAAGGCTTCAGGTGTTGAAAGCTGTAGCATGAAATATACGTGCATTGTTTGACATTAGCTGGGTGTATGGCAGGTAGGCTGTACTAAAATGGACCAGCCTGAAAACTGAGTGGCAGCGTAAAAAAGCCATTCACATCCAGTAGGTGACAGGTTGGCTGTGGCAGGGTGGACATGGCATTGTGCCAGCTAGGTGTGTGCCTCATGGCTAACTCAGGCTTCACGTGGGCCAGTCCTGCTCACCCACCCTGAATCTGTCCTGAGAAATCCACATAGAAAGTTCTGGACCAGGAAAGAGCTGTTCCTGAACTAATGAGTTTCAAATCCTTGACTTTGCAGCCTTCCAGGTATTGGAGGATGGAATCCTGCATAAGGGGATGCTTTCAGAAATTTTTTGACCACATGCCTGTTTTGTTTCTTTGCTTCTTTACCACACATTAGTTTTAAACTGAAATGTAAGTCTAATAGGTATGTTAATGTGTGTCTGCTGTGGTAGGTATGTAGTAAAGGAAACAGAACAAATGAACTTATTTTAGTAAATATGTTTAAATAAAAATTTACATGGCAAGATGCATACTGTCACTCTGACTGACTCACACTGGGTTTAAGTTCCAGGAATACCTAAGAGGGCAGCGTCATCTCCTCCAAAACAGTTTTTCTTTTCATACGGGATTATATCAGCAAGCAGCTGCCTCTAAGACATTGTTTTGCCAGACTGTCAGGCTCTCTGTGCCAACTTCTCCCTTAAAGCATTATATGGATAGGACATCCCTTCCAAATAAGCCCAGTGGAGGGGAGCCACAAAGCACAGCACTTTCACTGGCTGTGCTGCATCCAGGGGAAACAGAGCAGCGGGCAGAGGCGCCTGGTGAGGACTCCTCTGCTCCCGTCTGTGCGCTGCAAACGAGAAACACAGAGGCCAGCTGCCATGGAAAAAATGCGTCCTTGCCGCAGCCACGCAGCGCCTCACCGGCCTCGCTGGAGGGACAGCCCGGGACCCCGGAGCGGTATGCGCGCTCCTCCTGGTGGCTCTGCTGCCGAGCCTCCGGCCGCGCTGCCAGACCAGCCACCGTGCCGGCCGGCTTGCAGAAATCGCTGCAGCCGGTTTGTTCTAAAACAGACACTATGCTTCATTTGAGCTTCACGCACACTACTTTTCTGCTGTTCAGGTCTGTGCATTGACTCGGGCAAATGGATAGAAAAAAAATCTAAATTAGCCGACATTTTTCAGGATATGTGAATAATTTCGGGTTTTTTTTTTTTTTGGGGGGGGGTGGTTTGTTTGTTTTTTTTTTGGTGGGGTTTTTTTGTTTTTTTTGTTTTTTTTTTGTTTTTTTTTGTGTTGTGTTTTGTGTTTTTTTTTTTTTTTTCCATTTCAGGCTGTTGAAATAGGAGGATTCAGTCAAACTCCAGTATTTCAGATGGCCAATGGATGAGTTTGAAAACTGAGGTCTGTTGTCTTAAAACTGAGTAAGACCAAACCTTGTCTGGGAAACTCCTGCTGGTTGACCTCAGTGTCCTCCACAGGTCTGCTGGGCACAGCCTAATGTTGCAGAGCTTTCTTCTGAACAGCAGGCCTGAATCTATTTATTCTGAGGTTCACTTGGCACAGCAGGCAGGCAGAGCTGTAATTGCCTGGTTCTCAGGCTGCTTTGACTCATGTATGTGGGGCAACCCTGGAGGATCGTCATAGTCTATGTGTCACATAAGGACTACTGCAGCATGGAGATGTGCAGTGCAACTCTGCATTCCTGTTTCATCCTCTCTGCCAGTCCTGGGGAGATGATTAAGGAATAGTAAGGTCAGAGGGCTTTTTATCAGCCATAATTATTCTCCAGCCTGTTTTGTGCCTTCCAGACAAAATGCAAAGGGAAGAGAACTAGGTCTGGTGCTTGTTTGTGAATTTAGCTCATGAATCACTTGTGAAGGGAACCTCACTACTGCTAATCTATTACAGTATACATGGGAAGTTTTCATGTTAGGGACTTCATTTACCAGCTTGTTTGTTGCAGATTATTTCATTCATGAGATATTGGGTGAATGAAATAGCTTTTAAACCAAAGAGTGCTTAATTTTGAATAGTAAGCTGGAAGTAACTCATGTCTGGGACAGTTCTGTCCTGACACTGAAGCTAGAAATCATGACACTTCCAGAGCCTAAAAGTCATAAATATTTGTTACGTATATGTGCATATTTGGCTAATAAATAACATTCATTGGGGTTGTTTAAAAGCATCAATAAATGGTGTTTGATATTGCTAGGTGAACATCCAGTATTTTCAACAGAGGACTGGCACCCCAAGCTACAACTGCTGTAAAGGTAAGACAGAGAGATTCACTGTGCATCTTCAGCAATTCTGCTTGGAGAAAGTCATCATGACTTTCAGAAGAGAATACAGCGATTGCTTCACTTGATAATATTTGTAAGTCCACCAGTTCATTTGCTTTGTGCAAATCTATGTAACGAGTGTGCCAACAAAGTCAAAATCAACAAATCTTTTCAACCCTATAAGATTAATTTTTCCCTTTTTCTTTTCTTTAATAAGGAAGACTTCTAAAATGTCTTGTTGGTAACAGCTGGAGACCTCAACCAAAGTATACAGGGAGCTAACAACTTTTTTGTAAATGTTGCAGTCTGAATGTGTTTACCATGTAAGTAATTCAGCCTTATGTCTGAATATAGGAATATACTCATCACAGCTTAACTGTAATAGAGGTATGTGCTATTTTCCATTCATTTTATCAATTCACTATATCCTTTGATTACTGATCATCTAAGTAGAAGAAGATCCTGGCTGTATACTCCTGAGTTGTAAGGACTGCTGAGTGTCGAGTTAGCTGTGACTTTATGTGATCTTTATCATACAACTTGAAAATTGCATTTGAGCAGCTTTTCCACTCTTATATACCTTCAACTCTCTATGTTTCACTGAAATCAGTTAAGTGAAATAATTTTTTATTGTTCAATGTACACTTGAATTTTAAAATAAAGGATGTGGCATGCTTCTGGTGGAATAGAATACTTACAGTTTGAGGAAGCATGCTCTGTGGCTGGGGACAAAGATATTCTGCACACAGTATTTAGTGTGTAGAATCTCTGAGTCTATATAATACAGAAATAAATATTCTTTTTAACCAGGTTGGCTAGTGAATGTATTTTCATAGTGCTCACTGAGTCTGATTACTGTTCCAAACTGCTTTACTCCGAGCTATGGTTTTCTACCAGACTACAAGAAACAAGGTTTTGTTATTGTAATTGCTACATTTGGAAAATCTGCAGTTTAATTTAATTGCCAAGTTGGTGCATTTCTAGCTTTTACACATGGCTTTTGCTGTTTGTTTCATACTAAAATCTTTCAGACAATGTTCTGAAAGGAGAACGTTTTAAAGAACTAAGGCAGAGGAGGGGATGTGAGCCTTGGGTGTCAGAGGGTAGGGCGCTGCCTTTGGGCTGAATGGCAGAATTTGCTGTGCCAGACTCTTGCTGGCAGTGTTTCCCTGGCACTGTCTGCTCATTAGGGCTCTGCTTCTATAGCATACTTAAATACAACAGAAAGTTCACCCTTGTGAATGAACAAAGATAAATGTATATTCATATTAAAGTTAAGCATGTGATTATGAGCTTTGCAAAATTTGGGATAATAAGAGAGGGAAGGCCTGTGTGTACAAATGTACCACAGAAGCTATTCCAGGGACCTTTTTACCTTTTGCTCATTATTTATATTACTTCTGAGTGCTTAGATATTGCTGCTTGTTACCCACCCCACTGATGTTTCATAATTGTCTTTCCAAGTGCTGCTAAAAAGAAAAGCTGAGATTCTGGGACATTACAGTGTGCCAGTGATTGAATTCCATAGCCCCACACAGAGAGACGAGCATATAAAGAGGGAAAAATCAAGGTTTTTCTTCTCATATGAGTGGCATTGCCCAATGCCTCAGGACAACAGAGAGTGACAGAGAACAGATGTTTCCTAGCAAACAGAGGATAATAGATGAAAAGTATGCTTAACACTAAAAATGAAGGAAAACTATATTTTCATATTTCGTCAGTCAGGAGAAAGACAAAAGGATTAGATCTTGGGAGAAGGAGAGACTCAAATTAGAGAATTCTATAAAAATTGTTTACTGTCCAAAAAGATTGTGTGATACTGTTGTTGTCATTTGCCCTTAAAGCACATAGCATATACCCAAAGGCTGTGCTCCCCTGCAAGAGAAATATTTTCAGTTCCCCACTAACAAACAGAAGTGTACTGCCACTCTTGATAAGAAATCTGCTTGTAATAGAGGGCTTTCTGATGCAGAAAAGTGCATCTGTAGTGTCTGCCCCAGAAGGCTCTCATTACTGAAACCAAGATTTAGCCTTAGCATTTGCTTTTCATTTTTACCAGCTTTTTAATTTTTAATGAATTTCATCTCCACTCACAGATTCTACTAACCATACATTATCCTATGATGAGAGAATAAAATCTGAAGGTTAAAGCTGTGTATCAGACGTCCCTTTGTTCCTCCACCAATACACTGTCTTGACTTCTAGGGCCATTTGTCAGAGAAGTGATGTCACGGTAACAAAATGCAGATTGCCTTTCGATTTCCAGAGCAACTATGGAGCCATCCCAACTGAAGGCTGAGGTACTGACATCAGTAAATTGCCTGTCCTAGCAGTGACTTGTGTTGCTTTCCATTCTGCTCAATATTTTGCCATCTTCACTGGCTCCATCAGTTTTGTGAGGTTTTCCTCCAGCATGTTCAAGTCCAGCAGTCAGCTCCAGGGTGGTTACTGATGACTTTATGACAGGCCTTAAATATTAACATTAAGATGCTTTTGAAGCATTTGTTTATTTGTAGGATGTAGTCTTCTGAAGCATCTTTCTGTGAGGTGTCAATGGATGTTTTTGTTGGTCTTATCGAATACTTGAAATCATTACCATATAAAAACTCTGCAAATAAGAACTCTCAGGTATTTTAGAACTTTTGAAGGAATTCTACAAACCTGAACTAGAAAATCCTACAGTTTTCCATTATGTTCAGCCTTTTAACAGTATTAGGGGGTGCCTGCAATTACGTTGGGATACATTGTGTCCTGCTGAATTTTGGCAAAGTAGACTTAAAGCAGATACTTTATGTAATTGCAGTTCATTGAGTTCTTCTTGGTGACTGACTTGGACTGAAAACAATATTCTGCCACTTGGAGCATTCCTAGTCTGCCAAATGGGAGACTTTATTTGATGCCAAATAGACCTCTTAATTTTTCAGTCAATATTTTGCTGTGATTCTTGACATAGCTTTTGCTACCAATTTTATGATTTTTCAGTGAGCACTGCAGGCAAAACACTGATCTCCTTATGCAGAATATGAATTTTAATATAACAGGGATGCCTATCATTAATTACTTAGCATAGATATTGGAGAACTAAAACAGCAATTACGCTATTGCTCTAAAATATAAAAGGCAATAACATGGTAGCAATACTTTTGCTGTGGTATAGTGTTTTCAGAAATATCACCACCTTTATACAAGAATTGGAAGTTCGTGTACTTATGCTAACAACATCTGTGTTTGAAAATAACTAATTCAAAACATTTCTCATCTTACAGGTGTCACAGCAATTTGTGCGGGGGAAAAAAAAGAAATGAAAAAAACTTTATAAATGCATTTCTGCAAAAATGTACTCAGAATCAGCTTTATTTATAGCTCACACCTTTTTTTTTGCTAAAAATGCATAGTCATTACATATATAGTAGTCAGCATCCAGAAGTGTACAAAGAGTAAATTTTCAAACCCTCCCAACAGAACCAAACAAAATTCACACTTTTTGTTCATTGCATGCACAGACCCTTAAATGTGATACCTCTTACTAAAGCGTGCTTGAATCTCTAGCAGACAGAATTGACTTGCTATGAAATGTTTCTCCATACTATTAACCCCCCCCCAGCTACAATCACAAAACCTAAGGCATTCACATGAAACAGCAAAGCCCTACTTCAGAATCCTCCATGTTCTGAGTATGGCCCAGAAAGCAATTGCCCTGAAAGCAGAATTCTGCTGGTGGTGTTTGCTTATAGAGCACTTTGAGCAAAAGCCTGCTTCCTTTGTCTTGGTCATTAATTTATTACTGAATTCAGTGGAATGAAGCAGCATCTGTCTAAGCAAGTTGTGAAAATAACTTTATTCCACACCCAGCTCCAAGACACTAAATATCTTGAATGGAGGTCTCTGTCTTTCAGCACATGTGATGCCTCCTCAGCATCTTGCACCTCGTCTGAGGAGAAAAGGTTAAAGTCTCAGGTGTAACTTGGGTGATGGTTGCGTAGCCCTGACTTACAGGTGTCTAACAGAAGCTAGGAATATACTTGGATAGGGTGAATTTCTAATGGTAAAGGCTTTGATTTAATGAACCACTCAAACCCTTTGATGCCTTTGTTGTAGGTTTGTTGCTTTTTTGGTGGTTTTGGGGTGTTTTGTTTGTTTGTTTTTTGTTTTCTTTGTCTCTACTACTGCTGCCAGTTAGAAAAGCTCTTAAAAACATTGTCCTCTGCTCAGTGGTGCTGTCTGTATCAGTTATTCCAGAGGGCAGAGCGGGTTAGCAGGATGATTAGTCAGGGCTCCACAGTAAAGGAAGAGTATGCATAAGTGATAAGGAGATCCAAGGTCGGTTTTCACTCAAGAATGGGATTGGCTCCATGTTATCGGTTTTGGGAAAGGGGAGGGGAAAGGAAAAAGTTGTTTGTCTGATCAATATAATTTTATGTTCCCAAATGATTACACATGTTTATTTAAAAGCTTCAGTTATTTAAGGTCTTTTTACTCTGATAAGAAGTAGCTTGAACTAGGTTGAAATTCCCAATAGAAATTGAGACATAATCATAGTTTTACAGAGCCTGATGGGAAATCTTGCTCCATAGTTTCATGGTAACTGGAATACAATCCATGGCTAAATGAGTAACAAGGCCTTGTGTCAGCATTACGGTGCTTCTTGGTACATGTCACCAGTGAGAATTTCTGAAGAGTACTTAACTCATGTATGTTTTCTATCTACTCCTGTCCCTTAAGTATTTAGTCAGCCTGTTTACTACTTCTTAGGTCTTGATTGCCACCCGCTTGAAGCCAGTGGAAGTTTTGCCATCAGCTCCAGAGGACATAGGATGTGAACCTCCTAAGAGGTTTCTTCCAAGAGTTTGTGATCGAGAAAAGTTCATATTCCTGTCCCTGTGAGATAAGAAGCTATGGAAGAAAACCAACATTCTCTCTGCCGGAGTTCAGTAACGTTTCTGCTTAGCACCTAGGAGGGTCTTTGCATTTTTAAGTGCTTTACAAACATTAGCTAGTCTTTAGAGCAACCCTGCGAGGTAGGTAAGGTATATTCTCCCCATCTTACAGATGTGGAAACTGAGACACAGAGGGTCAAATTCAACCCTGGTACAATTCCAGTGTTTTACATGAATTAAATTCATTCAAAATGAACACAGTTTAAACAACTTGCCCTAGATTACAGAACAAGTAGTGGCAAAGCAGGAACAAGAACGCAGTACTGCCTGACTCCTCAGCTTGTTACCAGCCACTTTGTCATTTTTACTCTCATAGGCAATGAGAAACAGTATAATCTGGGCAATTACTACAGGTATGATTTGCTTCTGTAAGGCATGTGGATGGTAATCAACTGAGTTTAGTGCAATAATACTTCATGAATGTGCTGCTTCAGAGAGATTACTTAAACATTAAGTAAAACTTTCATACTGTCATTTTCTGCAGGTGCACTGTTGACAAAAACCTGACATAGTAGCTGGATTCAGCAAATAAATAATAAGCACAACACTTGGACAATTAAGCAAAGCTATCATTTTAGCAAACCCCGATGTGTTTCTGCTTCTAATTGCTAAATTTCTACAAGTGCAGCATGCAGATGAAACCTTTCCCTTTGTTTCCAGACTGCAGACTCCAGTCTTGCTAACAAAGCAGCTCAGAGCTACACAGATATCCTGGATAGTGACATTCAAACGAATACACTGCAGAAGAGGAAATAGTGTATCACCACAGAATACAGGATAATTACTACAGACCAGGCATATCAATCTTGCACGAAGGTGAGCTTGAAGCTTACACCTTACTGGGAAGTGCCCAGAGCTAGGCTTATTGAACATATGCCAATGTGTAGACTGCAGGTTAGGCACATGCTGATTGCAATGGAAGTGTCTGTGCCACCAACACTCTAGAAACTGCCCCCATCAACAGTCAGTTCACGTGAGCACAGGTATGTCAGTCTGAAGGTCAGTGTTGGCCCAAGACAGAAAGACACGTAGGCATTTCTAGGCCACCCTGTTGTGCTCCAGTCCTCAACTAATTCCCCCATCCCCACACAGATTCTGCCACAAAAGGCCTGAAAAGCCTTTTTGGTTTTAAAGATGAGCTGTGGGGTCCACAGTGTAGACATCATGGCAGGTACCCAGGCAATAAAAACATTATGACAGGTACTTATGTAAACACGGTTGTTTTCTAGGATGTCCTTATGCATCTAGTCTGCAGGTTAGACCTCCTGTCTAAGCCCTGGACATGCTTATGGATGTGGGCTTATGGATGCTTATGTGTGCTTTCACATCATAAAGAGATCCCACTCCTTCAAAAGCTACACAAATTATGACATTCACTTCTACATGAGCAAATTCAAGTGCTACAATTATAGCTATGTTGTTCCACTTTTAACGTCTTTAATTCAGTTTTGTTCCGTCCATATTTATGGAGACTGGCTATGGGACACAGCAAACAGCATTTATCTACATGCATGTCCTTCACTGAATAAACACAGACACTCAGGTGGCATTTCCCTAGGTACTCTCCACACTTACTGCAACTTTTTAATTTGTAACCACATTTTAAACAAACAGACAAATGAATAAACATAATTAATTAGAACTCTTAAAAATCTAATCGCATCTCCCTGTACCCATTCACTCCTGATTCATATAATCTGCTTACAGTGGCTTGGAGACCAGTTCTTGCAACCGGCATTTACAAATAATTCTAGTAAGTGCTCAGGCCCATACATGTGCCTCAACATTTTGCCAATAAAAACTTTTAAATGAGGCAATATTCTTACTATCAGAGCCAGGTACCAAATTTGCAGCATGGGAACTCTTACAACAGCAGTAATATTCCAGTAAAATTGCAGTTGGTTTCAATCCAACCTTTATACTGTTATCTGTCGTTGAGATATATATAGACGACCCTGTGTGGCCTAACTGCAAATACCAAATGTATTTTTACAAGTTAGTAACAGCTTTTTTTGACATTGCTTCTTGAGATGTCCTCTACGTTGTGACTGACAAGCACAAATATAAGTCATTATACAGCATGCTTTAAAAGCCTTCTTACGTTTGGCTTTTACTGTTGCTTGTTTCTGAGCTGTCTTCTAGTGCTGAGATTTGCTGTCCCTGGCCTTCCTGATTTCTTTCTTAGTTTTTAATTGCCGGTTGGACATGCTAGTGGCATCTCCCAGGCAAACCCCTTCTGCATAATTAGTTTTGAAACTTGGATGAGTCATTGGCCTCTAACTACTATGCCTCTATAATTTTAACCTGAATACAGCACATCTCAAAGATTTCGGCCTCTTTTTGCAGTTGTGGAAATTCATAGGCTGATATCATTGCAGGTCTTGATCCATTTGCTTTCTATTATAAGTTTCCAGTTTTTTTTTTTCTCTTTATAAAGCACATTTCAAAGCATAACAGTGTTGTAAACCAGCCTCCTCTCCTAGTGGTGCAGATAATTTTCTACCTTATTGGCAGCTGAATAAAGCAACGCTGCACTTATGACAAAAGTTAATGAAAATATGTAAAATGAAAAATACTTCATGTAGTTTTCATTTTCTTTTAATGCATGTTGGCAAATGAAAACAGAACACGGACAGCCACATGGGGCCATGCTGGTTTTTATGGCCCATCAGTGATAACTCAAGAGGCCACAGTTTGGGAACTGTTTTTTCAGAAAATTCAATCCAATCTCTTTAAGACACCACATGTGACCCCACCACAAATAACATACTACCAGAATTGTGGCTGGCAAAGCATACATATTTTTGTTAGGCCATTCTCATCATTCACTGGGAATCAGAAAACCCCAAACCATTGTAATTAAAATGGGTTGAGATACAAAATAAAATGAAGTGGGTTTGATTTTCTTTTTGCTTATGCACTTTCATGAGGAAATTTTCACAAAGCTGACATTGGTACAGTGCATATCAATTATTGGTTCTTGTGGTGATTCTGACCCATATTAAGTATTTGACCTGATAATCCCTAGCTATAGTCCTTCCTGTATTCCCATTATAAATAAAGGGGACTTTGTTTTACAGAGGCTTATGGAACTGGACTCAAAACATTTTCTTGGGGTTCAGATGCCATGTCCATGAAAATAGGAAAGTCCGAAGCAGGAATGTATTTCCACAACACGGGTGAAGAGGGCGAGTTAAAGAGTCACTACCCTATTGTGCACTGACACCGGTGCTTCCTAAGGAAGCACCACCCTTCTTTTTAAAAATGGGGTATACAAGCAGTTTCTTGCCTGAACTTCAAAATGTAACCCCCCCCACATAATATTATTGCATACTTGTACTGTTAGACAAAATCAAAACGCATCTGTTCAAAATCTGCACATCTCTCTATACAGAGAATAAGTTCAACCTACAGTTAGTTGTTTGTCATGTGACAAGGCTAATACTGGGGTTGCTGTGAAAAGATACTGCTTTGGAAAAATATCTAAGGATTTTCCTTGAACTCTCCCAAAGCCTGTGAATGAGGACTTCAAAACAGCCAGTTGCAGCCACAACTGATCCAAACAGGAAGAGATGGGGAATGATGATAAAGTGCCGGTATCCAGTCTTTGTAGAAAGAGATTTTATCCTCTGATCTCAGATTCAGCAGTATCTTATTCTGCAACTGATTTTAGGATGGTAAATCTGACAGTACTCTAATTAAAGAACAGCAGAAATGAGTTCCATGTAATTCTTTAAAAGATGCAGAATGAGATCTCATGCATCAGTTACTCTCTTTACATCCAGAGAACTCCCACTGAGCTTGGCAGGGGGTTATAGAAAGTCTAGCATCTGACTTTGACTCTGAAGGGCTGATTTGGGGGTGATTTACCATGAAAGATCAAGGGGCCCCTTAGCAAGCCCCTTAACACAACAGATGTTCCTGACATGGTGGGGGATGAGCCATGCCATTATGCATTGCGCTTTTCTCGCCGTCCCTGCTCCAGACTATCTTGACCCCTTTCTGGTTCAGTTACTTTACATATCCCTCTATTTTATTTTAGCATCCGAGTGGCTACACTAACCCCTCACTGCTATTCTAATTAAAGTCTCTCCATCAACTGGTAATTCTGTAATAATTCACAGCTGGTTTTCCTCTCTGTTAAATCTATTGTTCCCTGGCTGAAAAGACTGCAAGACCTTAGAAACTATAGCTAGCTATTGATTTGTTTGCATTTAAAATCCAGTATGTGGCTGCAAAGGCCTGTTACAGTATCACAGAGGAAGATAAATGTCAGTGCATAATCTGCTAGGAAATTTCACAGAGGAGATGATTAAAAGTCTATGAGTAATCATTGCACAAGTGCCTTCAGGTGTTTGTATATATATATACACATATATATATGTAGCTAATAATATATAGCTAGATATATAAATATATGTATGTATATACAGAGCTAGTTTAAACCTAATTGTTATGAAATTAGTAAGTGGCATTCACGGTTCATGCATTCTTCCTAGTAGCAGAGCTAAATTATTTCAGATTATACTCTAAGCAGCAACATACCAGTAAGCGTTTGCTTGCTTCCCCTGGTAATCTAGTAGTTTAAAGAGCACGAGCAGGTCATTTTCTCTAGCAACCCTCGGAGAAAGGGACCTGGCTCCTCCACAGGTGCATTTCCCCCAGGTTTCACAACATCTCCAGGACATGGTGGGGCCAGTCTGAGAATCACCAGTCTGAAGGTCACCGGCCAGAGGATCTCCAGCCCAAGGGTCACCGGTGTGGTGGTCACTGTCCCAAGGGTCACCAACACAGCTAGTCCTGCTTGCAGAGGTCTGCGACTTTGAGGAACCTTCTTACGACCACAGCCAGGCAGATTGTCAGGAGCAGCATATACCCCACAGTGCCCAGGTAGGTGGGAGCAGCCAGGGGTGCCTTGAGGAACTCAGCCAGCCCATCCTCCACATAGTGCACCTGGTCGTAGATGCTGAGGAAGGTGAAGATATGGAAAAGCTGGTGGCTGTGCCCCACGATGTCGAAGAGCCCTGGCTGGATCCGCTCAGGGATTTTGCTGACATTGAAGAAGGCGGCCACCAGCAGCCAAAAGTAGCGCCGGTAGAAGTAGATGAAGAGAGTAGGGTTGCGGGTGCGGAGATCAAAGAAGAGGCTCTCTAGCATGATGGGGCAGGCCATGCTCAGTGGCATGGCGAAGACGAAGGTGCGCACGGCAAAAGGGTAGGCGCAGCAGGCAGCACGGCTGCGGCAGCACGCGGCTGTGCAGCCCACTGCCAACGCCAGGGCCACAGGCAGCACCAGCACACGGTAGACTGCGATGGGCAGGCTGCAGTCCAGCTGCCAGCCCAGCCGCTGCTGCACATAGTGGCTCATGGCGCTGGCATCAAGCAGGCTCAGCCCTGGCAGCAGGTAGTAGGAGTAGGCCACAGTGCTGGCAAAGCCATAGTAGCTGATGGAGGCGTAGTCCAAGTAGAAGAAGGTGGCACGGAGGCGTGGGGAGAGGCAGCTGAAGAGGTGGGCCGTACAGCTCATGGCGAAGGTGAGCAGCACCCCTGAGGCGTAGCACCAGAGGGGCAGTAGGGCCGGGTGGTGGAAGGGCACATCCCCAGCGCCTCGAAGCAGCAGCAGCTTCCCAAAGCGGCTGAGGAAGAGCAGCAGTGGAATGAAGTGGGTCCAGAAGTTGAGGGTCTCATTGGTAGGCTGCAGCACCGAGGCCAAGCACTCCTGTGCCGAGCAGTGCAGCCGCCGGTAGCCCGAGAGGATGAAGCACTCCACGAAGTCCTCGGGCACCTCGTCCCACCGCAGCAGGGCGGCGGGGCGAGCTGGGGGCGCCGCCTCCTCCTTGTCCCCCTCATCCGCCCGCATGTTGCTGTCCCCGCCGGCCCCGAGCCCCCCGGCCACCCCCGGCCCGCCGCCCGCCGCCGCGCCCCGCCGCCGCCGCCCGGGCGAGTTAGAGCCGCCGCTCCCGCAGCCGCCGGCGGAGGAGCCGTGGTGGCTCTGCGCTGCTGCTGCTGCTGCTTCTCCTCCGCCGCCGCCCCCAGCAGCATCACTCATTGCAGCACGAGCAGTGGCGGCACCGCCGCGGCTCCTCCCGCCCCACCGCCCGGCATCGCGGTAACTGGAAACCGGCGGCGCATCCCGTGCTCCCGGGGAGCCAGAAGAGACGCCCCCGCCGCCCCGGGTAGGGTTTCCCAGGGAGGGAGGCGCTGGCTACCCGAGCCGCTGTTTAATGATTGATGCAGCCGCAGCGGGGGGGGCTGGGCCTGGGAGAACCGGGCTGGCGGTAGAGACCTGCGAGCGGGCCTGGGTTAAGGGACCAATTCCCGCGGGACCGCTGAGCTTTAAGAAGCACAAAGGGGGCATCAACATCAGCTGTCTCGGGGTGCTACCCAGCGCAGAGCCCCGGCGGTGGCAGCGCAGGTGTCGTAAGCCGGGTAGAAGCCCCGAGGAAAAGCAGGGTGAGCCCGCGGAGTCGGGAGGTTCCCCGCAGACCGGGTAGAACTGGGAAGTGCCCCCAGCCAGGGGACATCTGGCATCTGGGGGGATTTCTGCCGTCTGTGCTTCAGTGAAGCCGCCTGAGACCTCGTTTCGGTGGTGCCGTTACCTCATGCAATGAATACAAGCGTTATTTTAGGCCAAACGTTCCCAGGCAGCCTGCAGCGGGTGCATGTCACACTGACACAGCACCCACCTTGTCACCACGCTCCAAGCGAGGCGGCTGGGACTCGGTAATGGGCTGACAGGAGCTGCTCTGTGTTGATCCTTAGGCAAATCCCACATTCATATCAGCGGTGCGGTTATGCAAGCAGCACAGTTGCATAATCAGAATATAAAGATATGGGGAAAAGCACTGTACGGGTGTTACTGTACCTGAACGTGGCAGAAGGAAACAGAAGGCAGTGCAGAAAGGTGGGTAACTGCTGCAGGCACAAGTCGGAGCCACAGGGAGGGATTGCACTCTGCTGCTCCGATGCATATCCTTTCTCTTTTTTGCTGGTCTTACATATCTGATAGCTCCCTGTTTTCAGATGTATGTATTACACAGTGATAGTCATATATATATATATACATATATATGGTCATACAGTATAAACCAAGGTCCAGTATAATTAAGACATTCTGCCCACAGATTTTTATGAAAATCTTCAATACTAAATCATGACAACATAAAAAAAGTCTTCTGAACAAGGAGGTAATCAGAAAAAGTTTTTTGTTTTGTTTTTTTAATTTGCATTAAAAAAAAAAAGTAAAAATGTGTTGCTGAAAGTGACTTTGAATGCAGTTTCCATTAGAGTAAAAGTATTGATTGTATGGAACTGTCAAAACCAGGGCAGACTGATGATGCTGCTTGTAAACTTTATAAAAATTACACAGGAGTCCTGCTAGGAAAATAAACACCACTGAAAAAGTGCTGCAAAGCCAAGGGCAGGAGTAAAATATTAAGCTAAGAGACTTGTTTTTTAGATAATGGGTCTAATGCACTCTGATGTCCATGTGTTTTAGAGGTGGTGTGCAGGGACATACCAAGCGAACACTCAAGGAGAGTCTCTACTGCACCAGGAGCGAGCAGGGCTGTGCTTGCTGTGGTTTCTGCAGTGTGGGCTTTAGCAAGAGAGGGAAATTCTTTGGGATTAATGAAAACTGCTCAGCCTCTTGGAGAGGTCAGGCTCCTCATGGGGCTGCTCTGTACTAGAGATGTCACCCTGGCAAATAACACTCACGATGCTGGGCCATTTGCTCCATCAAGGTAAATGCACCTGGTGGTGAGGGGGCTGTTAGGCAGAAGATATCTGTACCCCCATCCTGCTCCAATCATACCACACCACACCTGCAGGCATTCTCAGTAGGGCTCTGGTAACCATTTCTGCCAGTCCCTAAGGGATACTTTCATTTACAGTGGTGAGTGCCACTGCAGGTCCTGAGGAAGAAGACCGAGGTGACCATGATCTTCAGCCTCCCTTGTCAAGGTTAGATAAGGAGAGGTGGTTGACTGGGAGCAATCTCATTTTAGACCTGTGCTAAAGAGCTGGTTGGAAAGCCACCAGCAGCTGTTGCAACAGATGGTGTCTAAACAACAGCATCCACCGCTGATTGGAAACTGCTGGCCTTAGAGAGGGAGCAGGGATCACTTGACGTGTTCTAGCTTTCCTACAATCTCCAGACCCAGGGAGTGCTGGGGTATTGCCTGGCTTTCTGGGAGAGGTACCCACTGTGTTTGTGTTTTTATGGGGCAGCCCAAGGTGGGGGGAGCAAGACTGACACGGTTCTGGTGGCCACTGGACTGCCTGGGTGCTGGTGGAAACATACACTAATGCTGCAGGGAAGAGAAATGTCTGGAAATTTCTCCCTACTATTGATGTCTTCCTGCAATATTTTAAGATTTACAGGGATTTTTGCAGAGCTGAGAATCACTTGAGTGACTTGCACATACCAGCTCCTCTGGAGAAAGCACAGGCCAATAGCACTATCTAGTTTTGTTTGCCTTGTCCCTGGTGGGTTTTTCTGTTGAAACTGTCCTACAGATAAATACAAGGAGTATAAAATAAACAGACATCTTCTTTTCTCTGTGTCTGTGCAGGTATCTAGCTTTGGCTTGTCCTGGATGTTCACGCATCACCCAGGTGTCCCTGTCTGGCCAGAAAGTGCCAGGGAGATCTCAGAGCATCTAAAGATCATGGTTCACATCATTGCCAAGTGACAGCAATGTAGCTTTAGCAGCCACATTAATGAAACTCATTACTAAGGTAATGAGTTGGTTCTTTTGCTTTTTTCCAAGGCTGCCTCCTCAGAGGGGAGAATGCTCTCTGCGGACAGATTGGGCTTTTATAAAGATAACTGCATACAGCTTACATTGAGTTAATTATTCTCATCCCAAGCTAACTGTGGAGTAGTGTACTGGGAACCTTACATTTTGAAGCACTTATAACCTCAAAATAGCTTCTTATTCATATGTAGTCCATCAAGGTTAGTATTACATGACTATTATGTGGTAAGCCAGGGAAAATCAGGGTGTTTGGAGGTCACAGAGAGTCCACGTAGAGCATGAACAGGCCTCTGTGTTTCTCTAACTAGAGTTTATATTTAGAAGGGCATGGTCAGCATATACCAGGGTTTCTTCTAGCATGTGTAGAATTTTCTGCAGGCTTTCTCTCCAAATAACCTTTGAGAAAACAAAAGGCTCTTAAAACACTGATGAAGGCACTGCTTAATGAGGTGAGTAATGGAAGATAATGTTAATAATCAGTGCTGGCTGAAGACTCCAAGAACAAGATGTGCTAAAATACCAAATGTGAGTTGGTTTCTGTTATACTTTTATTTTAACCATTGTTGAAGCCCTTTCACAAGGTATCATTTTGTCATCTTGTCTGAAATATCAAAACCACTATAAGATATTCTGAATTCCTTCAAGCCTCCCCAAAGAAATTATGCCTTCTGGTTAGGGAAAAAAAAAAACCAATTTCATCTTTTGCACTCTAACATACTCAGCATGATAGGGAAGAGGTTATACTTAGACCTCCTATTAGCCATTGCTTTTCTGAGCGAGTAAAGAAACCAACTTAAAACTTCCACGAGAGAGAAAGCCCTCTTGTGAACAAGCAGTGGTGGTGTTTGGAAGATTTCAGATGCTTTTGAAGATGCACCTTCAGCCTCACTGTCATGGGTTCAGCAGTAGCAGTCATTTTTCCCCTTCTTGGTAGCTGGTGCAGTGCAATGTTTTGACTTTCAGCTCGGGAACAGAGCTGATAACAAGCGATGTTTTGGTTTGGCCAAGGACTTTGTGAGCCTCATGCTCTGCCAGGGAGGAGGGGAAGCCAGGAGGAAGCAGAGACAGGACACCTGACCCAAACTAGCCAAAGAGGTATTCCATACCACAGCACGTCATGCCCAGGAGGTAACTGGGAGCCGGAAGGGCCGGACGACGGCAGGGTTGGAGGAGGTACAGCTTGGTCGGGCTGGGGGGGCGAATCGGTTGGCTGGTGGTGAGATGATGTATTCTCTTCCCTTGTTATTTCCTTTATCATTATTATCATTGGTGGTAGCAGTAGTGATTTGTGTTATACCTTAGTTCTCTCTTATCTCAACCCGTGGGAGTTGCATTCTTTTTGATTCTCCTCTCCTCCCTCCGAGAGCAGGGGGAGGGCAAGAATATTTTTACCTGACTGGGTTTAAACCACGACACTCACCCAATTCAACCCACTCACAGTGGCAAACATAAATCTTAAGAGCTCTTACTTGACATAATCCTTTATCACACAACTCTGTTTCTCTCTTTCATTTCTTTTTTTCCTTTCTATATTTTCACCTTCAAGACAGATTTTACTTCTTTCTTTCTTAATAAGTTTTACCCAAGTTAAAAATATTTAACCTCTTTGTTTGCTCTGGATTTTTATCCTTCTTTGCTAAAATCTCTTTAGTAAATTGTATTCTGTTCTGACATCTTCTGTGGAATCCCACTGACCATGAGTGAGGGTAGACTTTGGCTCTAGTTATTTAAAAATAGTAGGTGTTAGAGAAAGAGAGGTTTTAATCTCATCTAGCCTTGTCTAACAGAGCTCATACTTGGCACTTTCTCTGGGAGAGCATCTTAAGAGATACACAGACATACAAACACGGCCCTTTTGTCCCATGTGATTTCATTTTTTTTAATCCTTTCTCAAGTGTCTGTCAATCTCATGAAAATACTGTCTTGATGGATAACTTTCTACTGCAGTGATTATAATCTTCTGTAATAATTGAGTAGGAAGAGTGCTGTGATCTAACACTGAAGAGATGAACGCCTTTAGAGATTCAACTCCTTTATCTTTTTCAGACTGGATAAACAGGAATCCTTGCATCATTTTCTTCTTGAGTAACTAATTAGGGACAATTGTGCATCATAAACATAATTCCTTAATAGATAAAGAAAAGTGAAAGTGATGTTTGTATTATAAAGCCTCACTTGGAGGAAAGAAAAGCTATATATGGTGAAAGGAATCACAATAACTGATACCATCATGGTTGCACAGCAGTGTTTATCCTAACCTCTCTTTCACCAGAAGCTTCTAATTTTCTGCCCTTTTTACCCTCAAGTTGAGTATTTTCAGGTTTGTGGTCTTTATGCTTTAAAAACCAGTATAAAGCCAATCTGAAATAATCAGAAAAAAAAAAAACCTGGAACCCCTAAACACAGGAAACTGGGGAAAAAAATCCCACTTTAAATTTAAGAAAATGTTTGGTGGTTGTCTTTAAATCCTTGGTTTTGAAAGACTAGGGGTAGAACTTGTGTTTTTCTGTGCAGCAGCAAATCTGAACTTAAGTATTGCAGTGAAATTAGTGTCTCTGTGATGAAGAATAGCATATTTGGTATTTGCAGATTTCTTTTGTTTTCCCTCATCAGAATCTGCCACTGTGCCGCCTACCAGGGGCTCACAGCAAGAGCAAAGTGCAACTTGTAATTTGCAAGGGTTGCAGGACTGAACCCTCACTTACAAAGTGCGCAGCTAAGAAATTGGTTTTTTTTTTGTGTGTGTGCTGAGTGCTTCCCAGAGCACAAATTGCTACTCGCTGTTAGTAAGCTGAAAGAAGGGACTCTTGCTATGGACAAAGAAAGACTGGTGGTGCACTCATATTGAACTTCCATGCTTTTAAACAGCGGATAAGTTTGTACATCTGGATTCTAGCCACATAGGCTAATTCTTTGTGTCAAGAAGCTGCAGGAGTGCTTTTGGAATTAAGCCTTCATTTGATACTCCCACCAATGTCTGTAAAATACACTGCAAATTGCCAACCTTTCTCTGCCAGACAGCACAAGTCAGGTGTCACCCCCATGACTTGTTTGTGTAATTGGCCTCACCCCTTGAGGAGTCCCAGGGAAGAAAGAACCCACGTTTCTTGATAAGACACGTGCCCCAGGAGAGCAGCAGGGTCCTCAAAGTGAAAGCAGACGCTGAACGGCAGGACTGGAGCAGAACTTGCAGCTGAGAGAAGATAGGGCACCAGAACCGAGAGGTGGAGCAACAGATGGCTCCAGCCAGGAGACAGCAGACAGAACAACAGTAACAAGTGAAGACTGCTGGGAACCTTGAAGCCAAATTTCCCTCTCCCAGCCACCCTTTCTGGCTCTTTTTTGTTATTCTGGGGATCCCTGCTGAAGCATCAAAATGAGGCTAAGGCTATCTGTGCTCCAGCTGTGCATGCTGCTGCCTCTCATCTCTTCTCTGCATTCCTCCTGCGCTGCACACCCATAGCTTCCTAGCAACACACGAGTGTGTGGGGGAGTGGGCATCTACCTATTTTGAGAATCCTAGCCTAGCAGTTTTCAGTCTCAGGAGTGGGAGCAGATGGAGGGTGCAATAAGGGAAAAGAAGCTGTAAGACTGCTGCGTAAGTAATGGGAAAACAGCACGTCTTGTGGTTTTAGGGATCTGTGAGCCACTACCGGGAGCATGAAATGACAGTTACAAACCTGTACACCCAGCACCTACACTTTTGTCCTTCTCCTGACCTACCCACGTTGTGCCCTGAAATGTGCTTCCTTTGCTACAGGGTAGAGAACTTACACAGTATGTTAAATGCTTCCTCTCCCCTTTCTTCAGATCCACCTTTGCAGAAGGACTGCAGCAGTTCAGCAGTGCCTTGGCCTAGGATGAGAACAAGGGAAAGATCTCTGAAAATGGGGAAAAAAACAGCCAGAAAGACGAGGATAATGCACGGCAGCATGTGGTTTACTTAATGTAGGTTAGTGTTAATTATTTATGATAATTCACAATTTTCCCTAGTATATTGCCTAATGATGTCTGTCATTGTAACAACAGTTAATGAACAACTCCCAGGTCTGCATGCAACCAGGCCTACTGCATTATAATGAAATATGTCTAATATCTCCTTTTTAGTATTATTAGCCTATCTGTTCCAGCATTAATTCACCACAAATTTCTGCACCTCACTGCTTCCTTTCCTGCCCTCTTTCCTCCCTCCCCTTCCTCTTCCATTAAGCCCAAGACACTGACGTGTTGTCATTCACTAGCTGCACACGAGGGCTACTGTACTATTGTGATGTGATATAAATAGCACAGGAGTACAGTTCATTCTGAAAAATTATCCTTGGTGATGACCTTTGAAACTCTTAACTATATCTTTACTGGTTTTTCACAGCATGCTCTGGATCATGATGTTCTTAATTTGGGGCAGTTTACACATTACAAAAGAGTGTTGAGGCTGAGCAGTAAGCAGAGGATTTAAACAATGAAGTGGATAATTAAAAAGGATTAATGAGGTAGATTAAATAAAGGGATTGAGGCCAAATGGAACACAAATTTTCTAAACATTAGTGCCCCCAAAACTCTAGTATCCAAGGGCATGTTCCTCTTTCCAGCTACATATTGTTTTTTATCCTGAAAGTGTTAGTCTTTCTTTCATGCCAGGTTTATTAACACAGTCCCAGGAGAGCTGAGTAGCATCTAGTGTCTCCGCCTGTGGCCTTAAGTGCCCCTTCTATCCAGCACAAGTTTCCCAGCCGGCTTGCTTATAAGTCATTGCTGCACCTGTTTCCACTACCATGGTAAAAAAAAATCCAGAAGCAGGTCATGGATGACACTACTCCTGTGCCTCTGCAAGCTGGTGAAGTGGTTCTCAAGAAAACAGTGAGAAAGATGGAGGAGGGCTTGACTTGGATTATGAAGCAGTAAAATCTTGCCTAATCCATCTCTAAAGCTCCTTGGCCAACACCATTCATTCCTGTGGAAGGGCAAGTTTGGAGCTCAAAAAGTCCCAAGACTGATGGAATTGTCCCCTAATCCTGCTGCCAAGGTGTGGGTTTTATTTCTCCCTTTTTCTCTCCAAACTATCAATGGTTCCACTTCGAATCAGAGCAAAGCCTTAGAATACCCACAGAAAGCTGCGCAGGTGGATGCAGAAGCGGAGAGCCGTGCCCGGGGGCGGAGCCGAACATCCGTGCGGCACGGTCTTGTGTCGGGTCGCTACAGGAACGCTTCTTGTTATAATCGCATATTGCCTGGGGGAGCTCAACAAACACCTGATATCCCTCGATATCCTTAGCGCCAATCCATTTTTGGCGGTTATTTTGCAGTCGATGGAGGGATGTTTGTGAAGCAGGACGAAATGCGTGTTTGTGCCGCGCGGCCTTTCACTGGCTGCTTCACCTTTTGCTTAGTTGCAGCAGCGCTGCCTGGTCAACCGCTTGACTGCGGCGTGAAGCCTTTCCCCCAGAGAGCGATGGCTATTCTTAGTCTGCATCTCGCCGTTCCCGTGTCACCCTACAGCAGGCACCGTGTAAGGTCACCGGTGCCAGGGGGCGTGGCCTCCG